>NC_141676.1:110884607-113587107 GCF_028749965.1 Puma concolor
CTTCTTTATCCTTTCATCAGCTGATGGACATTTGGGCTCTTTTTCCTTCCATACTTGGCTATTGTCAATAGTGCTGCTGTAAACGTTGGGATGCATGTGCCCCTTAGAATCAGCATTTTTGTATCCTTTGAATAAATGTCTAGTAGTGCAATTGCTGAGTCATAGGGTAGTTCTATTTTTAATTTTTTGAGGAATCTCCATACTGTTTTCCAGAGTGGCTGCACCAGCTTGCATTTCCAACAGTACAAAAGAGTTCTCCTTTCTCTGCATTCATGCCAACATGTGTTGTTGCCTGAGTTGTTAATGTGAGCCATTCTGACAGGTATGAGGTGATATCTTTTTTTGGGTTTGATTTGCATTTCCCTGATGATGAGTGATGTTGAGCATTTTTTCATGTGTCTTTCAGCCATCTGGAAGTCTTCTTTAGAAAATTATTCATGTCTTCTGCCCATTTCTTCACTGGATTATTTGTTTTTTGGGGTTTTGAGTTTGATAAGTTCCTTATAGATTTTTGGATACTAGCCCTTTATCTGATATGTCATTTGCAAACATCTTCTCTCATTCAGTCAGTTGCCCTTTAGTTTTGCTGATTATTTCCTTTCCTGTGCAAAAGCTTTTTATCTTGATGAGGTCCCAATAGTTCATTTTTGCTTTTGTTTCCTTTGCCTCCAGAAACATGTCAAGTAAGAAGTTGCTGAGGTTGAGGTCAAAAAAGTTGTTGCCTGTTTTCTCCTCTAGGATTTTGATAGCTTCCTATCTTACATTTGGGTCTTTCATCCATTTTGAGTTTTTTTTGTGTGTATGGTGTAAGAAAGTGGTCTAGGTTCATTCTTCTGCATGTCGCTGTCCAGTTTTGCCAACACCATTTGCTGAAGAGACTATTTTTCCATTGGATATTCTTTCCTGCCTTGTCAAAGATTAGTTGGCCATTCATTTTTGGGTTCATTTCTGGGTTCTCTATTCTGTTCCATTGATCTTTGTGTCTGTTTTTGTCCCAGCACCATACTGTCTTGATGATTACAGCTTTGTAATACACCATAAAGTCCAGGATTGTGATGCCTCCAGATTTGGTTTTCTTTTTCAGGATTGCTTTGGGTATTCAGGGTCTTTTCTGGTTCCATACAAATTTTAGGGTTGTTTATTCTAGCTATGTGCAGAATGCTGGTGTTATTTTGATAGGGATTGAGGGTAATGCTATTTTAATGAACAAATCCAAAGATGATACTCAAATCTTAGTTTGGTCAGTAGGGCACAGAGCCCAGCACTGTACCTGACATATAACAAGTGCTCAAAAAAATACTTGTCAGTTGAATAAAGAGTGAATGTCTTTTTCACTGTCTTTTCCATCCCTCATATCACCACCTGCACCCCCATACCAGGTTTTTAACTTGGGATGAAAGGATTGCATTTGAGCCTCATCTTCATGGCTATTGTTACACTTTATACAAATTTAGTTTTGAGGGGGGTTCTACCTAGCCAAAAAGTATCGAAGGGGAAGGCATTGGGTCTCCTTTCCCCCAGTCTCTATAATTTGTTTGGAAATAAGTTCAAGTTGGTTACTTACCCGTAGCAAAGATAGGAAGGAATTTTTGATAATAAGGCACATTTCTGGCTTTATTTTCTCTCCATTTTATAAGAACAATTATGCACATTTAAAGGACTTCTGGACATCTGGTAGCTAAGGAAGGTCAAACGAAACACAGAAGATGATTTTTCATCCCTGAAGTGAGGGGTCAAGTCTCTTTTCCAAATATAATAGGCTGTTAAATGGGACATATGGCTACTGCCTCTAAATTTTAGCTAAAGCTTCAAAACTATGGGTGATAGGGGAGATGTAAACCAACTTTCTAATATTCTTAACATTTGCAGTCTTTCTGGAATCATTGAAAAAGTTATATATATATTTCATACAAATCGTTACATTAGGATGTCTTATCATGTGTGTTGTCTCAGGATTTCAAAGCCAGGAATAAAAAGGTCTACATATAGTAATAATCCAAATACAGAAAACTGCCAAAGTGGGCAGCAGCCATTTATCCATATAGCTTACTGAAAAAATTCAGGGAATTGGTCTGACATTGCCTCTCTGACATTTTCCCCTCTCCGAGTCCTCATACTTGATATAAGGAGAGATGTGCCAGTGGGGAGGGTGCCTTTGGGAAGCATGATGCAGTGTGTCTAAGAATACTGTGTTTTTCTCCCCAAGACCTTGTGTGTAGAGAGGCAACTGTGGGCATCATCTGTCCCTGTTGTGAAGGGAGAAAGGTCTTGGTAGAACCACTTGTAAAGACAAGAGATGGGGTGGGAAGGAAGGGAGACTGATGTGCTCTTCTACTGGGTGTTTGCCTGTCTTCCCCTAGTTGGGCCTGCTAACTTGCATCTGTGTTAGCACAGCATGTGGGCAAGAGAGAGTTGAAAAGGGTGTCACCCTGGAACTGCCGGACAGAGATGGGCCCAAAGCTGCTCCTGTACCTGGAGGTGTGGAAGATGGATCCCATGTGGATGGAAGGCACCCAAGAGATGGCCACATCACACAAATGACTGCTGACGCCTGGAGTTGCTGCTGGGGAGAGAGAGGACCCCTCACTGGACAGGGCAGGTTGGATGGACCACCCGCCCACAGCCCACATTCTCTGTCCTAGAAAAGTGGTCCTGGATACCCATGGAAAGAGCTGAGAACTCACAGTCAGGGAAGATGTCAGTTCCTCTCTCTTCCTCTTTCCCACCCTGACTGGGAAGGGGGAGTGTAAGGAAGCATGTGAGGGGCAGGTGTGCCCCCTCCTGCACAACAAGCTGCTAGAACCACAGGGGGATCTGGAATTAGAGCTGGGGAGGGTACAGGAAGGGGGAAGCTCTTTGAATCATGTGGGAAATTGAAGTTCAAGAGTGAAATGTCTCAGCTAAGACATTTTGGGAAGTCAAAAGTGACTGAAATGTTATGAGACCTCGTTGGGAGGAAGGATGGGTTTGACAGAGTATATCATTGGGCAGCAACTGTGAGGAAAAATGGTTCCACCTTTTAATCCCAATAATTGAGACCCCTCCACAAACCGGTTGCACCATCTGACGTTCCATCTCAACGAACTCTCAGGTGGCCCATCCGTGTGTCACGCTTTCAACATGCTGAATGCCATTTCTTTGTTATCTTTGGTTTTGGAGCTGTTTTGTACCTCCAGAGTATACATTTATGGGAGACAAGGACTTTGCTAGTTTTGCATTCCCCCACCCCCACCTCTGGTATCTGATATATGTACTTGAGACATGAACTCAGCTGCAGATTCACCATGATGTCCTTTCCAACTATTTGGGGACAAAATAAGGAAGGAAATGATAATTTGAATCTAAAATTAATAAAGTGTCATAAATGAATGAGATTTTCCATCTGTGGAAATCTTTTCGGAAGGAAATGATTTTGGCTGAGGGTTTCTGATAAGATTAGAGAGTTCTTAGCTCCCAGCCAGGGACCTCAGGGGCTCTTCCTTCCCCCAAAAGAAGGCATCGATTTAGAATGTAACTAATGAAAGAGAGGCAGTCATCTTGGAAATAGTGACATGTCTATCTTGAAGGTATGTTGTAACGACAGAAGTCTTTGGTGGCTGTTAAAGAGCATTGAAAAAGCAAGTGTTTGGGAAGAATTTGTGATTGCTAATCTGTCATTGTCAGAGGCACAGACACCAGACACTGTGTCTGGCAGATGTGTATTTTCTAGTCATGTTAAAGCTGAACTACCTTGTGGACTCGGACTCGGGGTAGCATCCAGAACACCACCCAGGTTTCTTTGTTTGGGGTGGAATCCTTCCCACAAATCTTCTGGTGACAAGTCGGTCTCCCAGGTAACGTGACAGCTGGAGGTGAGTGGACGGGGGCAGAGGGAGAGCTGTTCCCTCGAGAGCAGACATGAGTATGCCAATCACCACTTTCCATCTAAATTAAGTCTGCCCTCATGGTGATGTCTTGTCAATTTGGATAGCAAGGATCAGTTTCTGGAACATGCGTGGTCCTCAGGAGGACAAACACAGTGATCAGAGTTTGCTGCACTTGGAAGCAGATCTCAATCTCTTGATCATCCCTCTCTGGGAGTAGGCATCAGGTGCCCCACTTCCCTCCTCTCCACCCCTCATGTTTGTGGTGTAGGAGGGGGATGGGGTAGCGGGGAGGGGTGGGGTGGGAGGGAGTAGCAGCCCACACGTGGAGTCTTGTCCTGACAACACGTGTGGCTGCTGGGGAGAGGAGGCATACGGGGGGGTAGAAGGAAAGTGAAGGATGTCAGGAAACATGGACACAGTATTTTCAGTAGAAGGCTGTGTGGAGCTAAGGTTTCTGATGTTGCTTGAATGATAGTACATTCCTTCTAAGGAAGGACGTCTAAGTATGGACATCATCTGCAAAGAAGTCCAGACCAGAGACAATATTGTGACACAGATGCCAGACTCACAAATAAGCATCTAAGGCAGCGCAATCCCAAAAATCTCTTAAATTTTCTTTAAGAAGCTTGGATGCCTTCATTCCATTGGGCCCTCATAGCAATAAGGAAAACGCTCTTGGCTTTATAGTTACATTTCATCTACTTAAAAAGCCTGGGGAGAAATGTAAAAAGAAGGAAAGAAAACACATTTGGCTCCATCACAGCCACTCTGCTTTTAAGCAGATGCACATTCAATTGCAGACTTTGTTTTTTCCCCCAATTAGTCTCCAAATGAGTAACTCATAATTTCCATTTGCATGGTTCATTTTGTCTCCCAGTGAAGTAAATGATTATTTCTTGGTTCAAAGAAAGTCTTTTCAAGGACACCAGAGACCAATAGCATTCTCATCCATTAAAAAATGAAAAAAGTTTTGCTTACAGTAGTAAAACCAAGTCTTTTAGGTTGCCTTTCTGTCCCTAGCAGCCCTGGGGTGTATGGATAGGTCAGTCATGTGCCTCTCAGGAAACCAGTTGGGGCGGCCAAGGGCTTCCCCTTTCTGGTTACGTATGGCCTATGGGCTGTCAGCTCAGCCTACAGCCCTGAGAGGTGATCTGGTATGTTGTGTTCTGCTCAAACAGAAAGGCGCTGGGCCAGTTGTGCCTTTTGTTCAGGGGAAGTGTGGTAAATGCAGTCTTCCCCCCATACCCATTCACTGCAGGCTTTTACTGGCTTAAAACCATCAATGGATTCCATTGCCATGGAATGGCATGGAATGACCATGACCATGCCATGACAATAAACAAAAAGTTCTTTATCTTGTCCTAGGGATTCCTGCCTGGTCTGACCCGTGCCTGTTTTCCTGATTGTGTCCTGAACCTTCTCCCTCCCTTTTTGTTCCATCCACACTGTGTTTTTAATTCCTTAAAATGCCGCTGGGACATGGTCTGCTTGGAACTTTCTGCACCCGTTTTGCATCTAGTATCAATGAAATAAACTTACAATTTAAAATGAGGGCAAGGGTCTTGAAGTAAGAGTAGATAGAGCTAGGAGAGAAAATAAGGGAGGAGGGAATCTAATTTGGATTGGAGAGGGGCAGGAAGGAGCACTCAGAAAAGGCTTCTAAGCTGATAAATGAAGGATGAGGACCTCACATTTGTTTAATAACTGATTCTCCTACGAGACAGAACTCTGTGAGGGCAAGAGCCATCCTCAGTTGGTTTCCTGCATTACCTGTAGTGCACAGAACCATACTGGTCTGGCGGACACTTAGTGTATATATTCGCAGATTGCCTAAGTGAATATTCAGAACACCCCATGAGGTTAGGCTGTTGTTCCCATTTCCCAGTGAAAAACACAGGGCTGAGAATGACGAGGCTACTTGCCCAAGGTCACCAGGACTTGCCTCTAGGACATGACACGGCCAAGATTAGAAGCCAAGTGCAAGTCCAAGGCTCTGACCTACTACCTCAGTGGCGTCCTACAGGAAAGCAATACATGAATTTGTGCTTTGGGTCAAAGAGGTTACAAGAGCACACTGACCTCCAGTCAAACGGGACGCTCTCCTGATCACATCCTGAACTTTCCCACTCTTGTCTCTTTGGCCCTTTCTGTTCTACCTGGAAACTTTCCCCTCTTTCTGTGTCTATCCAAATCTCACTGTGCAGAGGCCACCTCAGATACACCTTCTAAACTCTGTTTGCACTTTTGCTGCGATGCTACCATCTATTTTGTGTGAGGATTATTTATATCTCTCTCCTGTCGGTTAATTCCCTCCTTGAGAGATGAGATCGTATCCTATTTGTATTTGTAAACCTTGAAGCACTTAGCACAATGCCTTGCATATAGTTTGTGCTTTTTTAAAAAAATTTTTAAGTTTATATTTTTTGAGAGAAAGAGAAAGAAAGAAAGAAAGAAAGAAAGAAAGAAAGAAAGAAAGAACGAACGAACAAGCAGGGAAGAGACAGAGAAAGAGGGAGAGAGGGAATCCAAAGGAGGCTCCACACTGTTAGCACAGAGCCTGATGCAGGGCTCAAACTCACAAACCATGAGATCATGACCTGGACTGAAACCAAGAATCAGACGTTTAACTGACTGAGACACCCAGGTGCCCCTAGTTTATGCTCTTTAAAAATTATAAACCTTGATTCCGAAGCCTCAAGTTGTGCTATTTTCCATAGATGTGTTTCTAGGACAGTATGCATAATGGTGTCTCCCTTACTCACTGATGAATGTGGTCTAGAAAACCCTGCTTGACTTCCAGACTTGTCTCTCTGCTGACCAGGCAAGTCATTTAATCTCTCTATGCTTTTTCTTTCTTTCTTTCTCTCTTCCTTCCTTCCTTCCTTCCTTCCTTCCTTCCTTCCTTCCTTCCTTCCTCCCTCCCTCCCTCCCTCCCTCCCTCCCTCCTGCCCTCTTTCTTTCTTTCTTTCTTTCTTTCTTTCTTTCTTTCTTTCTTCCTTCTTTTCTTTCTTTCTTTCTTTCTTTCTTTCTTTCTTTCTTTCTTTCTTTCTTTCTTTCTCTTCCTTCTTTTCTTTCTTTCTTTCTTTCTTTCTTTCTTTCTTTCTTTCTCTTCATTCTTTTCTTTCTTTCTTTCTTTCTTTCTTTCTTTCTTTCTTTCTTCTTTCTTGTTTAAACTTGGAAAATGTAAGATAACATATATAAATATAAGTGTAAAGCTGTTATAAAGTTTGACAACTGCCTCTTGAGGGTCTTGGAGGTGCTGGCTGGTCAAAGATGTTGATAGACCAACTTCATGTTCTGATTGGCTTCCTTAACATTGTTTTCCTTGTTCTCACTTTTCAGCATTTAAGTGAATGCATGGCTAATGGTGTGTCAGATTAGTAAGTACGAGAGAAATAATAATAATAGTAATAATAATAATAATAATAATAATAGCAATAATAATCATAATCATAATAATAAAGTATTCCGTTCTAACACTATGTAGAATAATCTTATACCAAATTGTCTCATGATCCAATTGTTCCATTCTTGGTCATTAGGCTATAAACCAAGAAGCCAGACTAGATGGAGCCAGACCACCCATTTCTCAAGTTTGTCTGTTGACAGAAAGCCCAATACACACACACACACACACACACACCAGCATCATCAGGAATGGTCAGTGTGAATTCCTAGTGACCTACTGCTCAGGAAGCTTAGGGCTCTGCCATCGTGGCCATCATGTATTTCCTGTGGCTTGCCTTCCTCAATGGAACTCTCTGTCTCAGGGATGTCTAGGCTCTGGGCCAGAAATAGGCTTCTCTTTGCCTTTTCAAAAAGCAGTCTCCCTTAACTGGCCCTACATGATGCCTGGCTGAAAAATGTCTCGACTATAGTCACATCATCACTCTGGAGGTGAGTATAAACATCATTAACCCTAGAAAGGCAATGTGCATGATACATAGCCCTGTGGGGAACAGTCTGACCAATTCTATTAGTGCAAGAGAAATACAGCTTTGCAGATTACTGTCATTTATTTTATAGGCCTTTGTTACACTTGTCATTCAGAGAAGAAAGAAATCCCTAGTGAAACTTCCATAATATTGAATCAGAATGACTCATATTCTTGCCTAACTATTGTTAAGCTTTTTGGTAGAATTCTGTCTGGTCCTAATTGAAGTTTATAGAACTTTTGCCTTCAAATGCAATAAACCTGTCATCACTAGGGAAGCACTTTGCACCTGGGGATACAGTGTGACATTGTCGTGTGTGTAGGGTTGATATTCTGAAGAAGAGGCTGCGACCAGGAGTCATGCTGATGTCAGCTCCAGCAAGCCCACGTGCCACCCACCATTCTATCAAGGGGAGCCCTGGCCTATGGCACATTGAGCATGGGCCCTGGGCAGGGAGGGAAGGAAGGCAAGGCTGGCCTCACAGAACTTCCTGCCCCCACACCTGGAGGTACCAGCAAGCTGCTGGGAGTTCACATGCAGTGTGAACTTTCCCCTGTGCCCACCCCCCATGCTTTATCACACATGGGGTTGGATACCCCAAGGAACATTTCATTAGGGGAGTTTGGAAAACTGTACCCTTCAAAGCTGATAAATGGTAACGATAAATCTTATTTCAAAAGTAATACATACTCCTTATAGGACATTTATTTGATAAACAAAATGAACAAAAAAATTAAACTTATCCAGTTATTCTACCACCCACAGAAAACGCTTTTCGGCATATCTTTGAGGGCTCTTCTCTGTGCACATTCACGTGATTCCTTTCCAAACCTGAGGCGGATACTATCCATATGGTTTTGGCACCTGCTGTTTCACATGATACAGCATGAACACATTTCCTATCACGTTGAATCATCACAAATTGTAATGCATGCAAGAGTATTCCGTTTTAGGAATGTGCAACTATCTTGGAAACATTCCTTTATTAAGCAGTTAGATTGTATTAAATTTCCATGTTAAGTAATGGAAATAATTACTTAAAACCTTTTTCCAATTGGATAAGTAGATAGTAACATTTTAAAAATTTGAATCTATTTAAAACCATTGGGTTATATAGATTGTCATGTCTTTGTAGCCACTTAAAAGTTTCTTATGGGGTGCCTGGGTGGCTGAGTCAGTTAAGCATCTGACTTCAGCTCAGGTGATGATCTCATGGTTTGTGGGTTCAGGCCCCAAGTCGGGTCTGCCTTGACAGCGTGGAGCCTACTTGGGATTCTCTTTCTCCCTCTCTCTGTCCCTCCATTGCTTACCCTCTCCCTCTCTCTCTCAGAATAAACATTTTAAAAGTTTCTTTTGTGATTTCCCTATTTACTGCATTTATATTGATGTGTTTATTTATTTGATTTAATTGATTTGTAGAGATTCATGCTCTAATAAGGATATATGTATTCCACACACACACTCACACACACACACACACACACTATACCTGTATGTCATATCTATTATAAATATTGAAATTTATACTACTTTTTTAAAATTTTACCTTGGGAGATTAAAAAACTATTGAAAATTTAAAAATTAGTTAAAACTCTCAATTCTTTTTCCAGCTTTGAGATATAATTGAAAAAATTGTAAGATATTTCTTGTATTGCTTTTTTCCTTTTGTGAAATACTTAGAAAGCTTTCTTTAATCAAGATTGTCTTAAAAATATTCACCTATACTTTTTATTCTTAGTTCTGTTAAAGTTTGCTTTTTTGTTTTTTTTACATTTACTTATATCTGGAATTTATTTTGATACACGTGTGGTAGGGTATTTACTGCCTTTTGCTGCATTACTTCATAGATGTCCCAACACTGTTAATTGCATAATTCATAATTCTCCACCGTATTCAAAATTGTCCCATTATTATATATTACATTTTTGTTTTTAACTAAAAAATGTTTATTGATTTATTTTGAGGGAGAGCGTGTGAGTGGATGTCGGGGCAGAGAGGGAGGGAAAAAGACAATCCTAAGCAGGCTCCACGGGGCTGTATCTCACCGTCTCACATGGGATCATGGCCTGAGCTGAGATCAAAAGTTAGACATTTAACTGACTGGGCCAGCGAGGCACCTCTTCTATTACATTTTTATATACATGTTCTATTTTACTGAACCGTCTGTGGAGCTGGTAGCTGAGAGCGATCACACACTGAAGAGAGAAAACAATAAGCACAGGTCGCTTAACTAACTGCCAATTTAAGGCACCACAGGAAAGCTGGAGACCTCTGGGACGGCTTTTAAATATTTCCCTGCAGCAGAGGCCAATACAGCTAACGTCCAGGCCCAAGACCTAATTGCAAAACGGG
Source organism: Puma concolor (assembly GCF_028749965.1). NCBI lineage: Eukaryota > Metazoa > Chordata > Mammalia > Carnivora > Felidae > Puma > Puma concolor. Next base: position 110,894,761 of record NC_141676.1, read on the forward strand.
CAGAAGTTCATAGAAGGCTGAACCTGCCTTCTAAAACCGTTCACACCCAACTCAGGGCTCGAGGAAGGAGACCCCAGGGAATGCGGTTGGGGACTTCTAGGTAGATGCATCTGAGACCCAGAAACGGCCAGATGCCTGCAGAAGTGGTCTCCTGCCTCCCGAGGAAGATGGCAGCCTCCCTCACCCGACGTGATCAGCGCTCAGCCAGAGCCCGGTCTGAGCCCGGTCACATTCCTCAGGGTCTGCCGCCACCTTCCTTCTCGGCTGCCTGGCCCGGCCTGGGGGGTGCGTTATCAGCACTGGCTGCCCCTGGTCACGAGGGCCCTGCTGGCTTTCACCGAAGGGGCTGGTGGAGCCTGTACTTCAAGCCGGCCGGAAGTGGGCTAGCTTGCCCGGGAGAGGGGAGTGCTGTCAAGCTGGATAAGAGAGAGCTGGTTAAAATGGGGGAGTCTTTTGTTACTAGAAGTTGATGCCCCCACGTGGAGAGACAGGGCCCTATGCTGCTGTGATGGCTTTTAGAAAAGCTGGAGAAAGTGATGGCTTGTACACAACAAGCGAGTCATTTTCATTGTAGAAAACTTAGAAAAAAAAGTCCCCCTAAATCACTCTTTGTCCTTTGCTCTGAAGATAAGTGCTATTAATATTCTGATATATTCCATCCCATACCTTTTTCTCTGTGCACATGTGAACACTCACACATCAAAAACCCACTATAAATATTGAGATGACACTGTATAGAAAGTGTTTTTAATCCTGTTTTTTAATTTTTAATTTTTATTTATTGTTTTAATTTTTAATGTTTATTTTTGAGAGAGAGAACACGAGCTGGGGAGGAGCAGAGAGAGAGGGAGACACAGAATCTGAAGCAGCCTCCAGGCTCTGAGCTGTCACAAAGGAGCCGGACACAGAGCTTGAACCCAGGAACTGTGAGATCATGACCTGAGCCAAAGCTACGAAGTCGAAGATTAATGGACTAAGCTACCCAGGTGCCCCAATCCTGTTGTTGTTTTTTTTTTTTTAAAGAAATTAACATTACATTGTAAGTATATTCCCCCAAACACTAATACTCCTGGAGAATGATACTTTTAATTTTAGCAAAGTATTCCATTATGTGATGTTAGGTTCACCGTGGTTGACTGCCCAACACTTGCTTCAATGAGTTGCAGTTAGAACGCTTGGGGACTTGACTCCAGCCCCAATAATTGGTTCATGGGTGGGAAGCAGGATGCAATTTGGGCCAGTGAGGTGCAAGGAGAGGTGTATAGGTGGGTTCTGGGTGGGTGGGAAGGGGCAGTATTCCTCTGGCAGCTGACTTAACGACGTGAGAGGAATCAGAATAAGGAAACAATCTGACATATGGAAATGGGCCAAACCAGGAGAAATACCAGAAATCAAGTCAGAGCCCCAAATAAGGTGTCTAAAGCCCATCCTACTTTTGGGCTTCCAGTTATGTGAGTCAGTAAAACTCATTGTTGGAGCTAGTTCGAGTTATTTTCAGCTGAAAGCATTTAGAGAATACGTATGGAGTCCAGAGTTGGCCTTCAGACTTGCTGACTCAGTTCTGATTTTCCAACACAGCAAACCTAGATCTGGTAAGTAGAGCTTCATACTAAAGCTCAGACTTAGGAATCAGAAGTGCATGGGTTTGACTCCTTACTCGGCTACTGACATCTGATCTGGGGCAAGTTATTTGTAGCCTCTGAGTTTCATCATCTGTAAAACAAAAATAGCTATTTCACAGAATCTTCATCTAATGAAACTAATTGTTGTTATCAAAGGAAGGTGGAGAGAAGATAAACTCTATCCCTAGCTATAAAAATAGCCTGCAGAGGGGCGCCTGGGTGTCTCAGTTGGTTGGGCGTCCGGCTTCAGCTCAGGTCATGATCTCGCGGTTTGTGAGTTCCAGCCCTGCGTTGGGCACTGTGCTGACAGCTTAGAGCCTGGAGCCTGTTTCGGATTCTGTGTCTCCCTCTCTCTCTGCTCCTCCCCTACTCGTGCTCTGTTTCTCTCTGTCTCTCAAAAATAAATAAACATTAAAAAAATTTTTAAAAAACCAGCCTGCAGACTGCCCTGCCAGTGTGGAGCCTTCTTGGGATACTCTCTCTCCCTCTATCTCTCTGCCCCTCCCCCACATGCTCTGTCTCTCTTAAAAGAAATAAATAAACTTAAAAAAAAATAGCCTGCAAAGGGTCTGTATGGTCTTAGAGTCAGTCTTTTATATTTTATATTTTTATTTTTTATTAAAAATTTAAAAAAATGTATATTTTTGAGAGAGAGAGAGAGAGAGAGAGAGCGAGCACAAGCAGGTAGGGGCAGAGAGAGATGGAGACACAGAATCCGAAGCAGGCTCCAGGCTCTGAGCTGTCAGCACAGAGCCCATCGTGGGGCGTGAGCTCATGAACCATGAGATCATGCCCTGGGCCCAAGTTGATGCTCAACCAACTGAACCACTCAGGTGCCCCTTGGTATCAATATTTGTAAATGGGACATTTTTTCTATAAAAGTAGTACTTTCTTATTTAAAAATTCTGGAAAGTATTGAAAAAGAAAAAATTACTCATAATCCCACTTTGCTGAGCAACCAGCATAGCAATCAGCCTCCCTATTAAGCGGTGCCCATAAAGTAGACAACCAGAGTTGTTTGTCTAACTCTGTCTGCGTTACTTCTACAATATTAGCCAAGGCACTCCACCTCTCTGTGCCCTGGGGAATGCCGACTTCCACAGGAGGAAACAAAGAGCTTCCTACCTAATCGTGGAGGGCAGGCATCTAGCAATTTCCCATGTCTACAGGCCTAGAGAGATTTTTTTTTTCCCCTAGAGTGTTTTATGTATACCAGTCCAGGAGAATAGAATCCCGTTTATACAATTAGAACCAATTCATAAGTGTCCAAAGGGAACATAGGCAGGGGCTCACTGCATTAATTTTCAGGCAGGCAGATGAAGTGATCTCTCTCTCTTTTTCCCTTTGGCTTATTGGTTTGCCAGCAAAATCCAAGCAGTGTCTCCTATTTAATTCTGTGGGAGCAATCTGATGCAGGAGGACACACATCCTGACCCTGAATTGTCTGCCTCTGAATGAGAATCCTCGGTGGTTTCAAAAGGCAATTCAATTTGAGGTTGTTCCAGATTTTTAAAGCATAGAAACCAACAAGTACAGACACATATGGAAGAGGCATTCTGGGCATGAATTACCAGTTACATGAAAGAGGTGAAGAGACCAGTTATCTGCCCAGGGATCACAATTCCAGTGAATGGATGGGCACCTTTTCCAGAGCAAAGACCTACTTGATCTCCCAAACATGTTAAATTGAGTACAGAACCAGCCTGAATAGCCTGAGTGGCTGTATACCGGAACATTCTCCAAATTAGACATTGCCTTGCCTACCTAGATGGACTTCTCTTGTACCAATCTCACTTCCTCTTAATCTTACTGGATAGAATTTAACAACCCTCCTCCACACACCCTGTTAACTTTTGTTCTTCCCACATGCTAGTGTTACTACTCTGCCCTAGAATGTTCTTCTTTCTCGTCTTTGCCTTGTCAAATCCTCCCTGATCTTTGAGCTTCATCTTCTGTGTGACAAACACGGTGGGGGCAGCTGTCTCAAGCCCTTCAGACAAGGTTGGATCTTCTGTTTTATATTCCTAGAGCTTCCTGAACTTCCTGTTTGGGAGCATGGTTACACATTTCATCACCTGCCTCAGTGGGAGACTGTCTTTTTTAAAAATATATACACTTGAGCGAAGGGCTATTGAACCCAGAAAGAGCCTTTTTAAAATTTAAAGCAGAAATGATTGAATTGATGTTGAACTGTAAGATTTGGTTTTCTGCCGTTAGTGAAAGTGGGATCTTGGAAACTAAGCAAAGTCCAACGATTAAAAAAAAAAGTAAGTTCTATTCTTGCAAATGGCAGCCCTTCATTACGTGAAAGTCATACTCTGAAAAAATGTTCTCTTTACAACCTGCATGTTTACACATGTTTGTTGTTGGGTATCCAGCAAATGGGTTTTGGTCTTGTGGTTTGTTGTGTTTTTCCTGCAGGTGCTGAGAGAGGACTTTGTGACACTAAATGAGAGAACTAGGTCAGGCTGCTTGTTCAGAGTGAATGCCAAGATTAAGTCAGAATTCGGCTTTTCCTTATCCTGAGGCTTTGGAAGGAGAGACAGAAGACACCTTTTTTATGGGATTTAGAAACATGATGTACGAATTCTTTCCCCAGATATCTGTTGTATTTATCAGTTTTAAGAAAACCTATTACATGAAGAAGAAGGAGAAGGACAAGGAGAAGAAGAAGTCAGACTCTAAGAGGAACAGAAGAAGACAGAGGATTCACAATTTGAATTAGAAGATAATTCTTGGCAGTACAAAAGCAGTTCTTTTCTTTCCTGAAGTTCTCATTTATGGATCATTAGCCACTTGGCAAGAAAGATTGGGAGAAGACAAACTAGCACCTAAAGCACTAAGGACGAATAGCCATTGGAAGATCAATCATAAATGAAAGAGAGCCTCTTGGTAATTGCCATTCGCTGGGAAAATGTAATTCGATTTACAAAGTTATCGATTTAAATTCGTCTTCTGGAGAGTGGCAGGAGGGTGACCTTTCAGTAATACCACATATTTCTTGCTTTGAAATTTTATCCAAAAATGTAGGAAAATCTCTCTACTATGGTAGTCTAGGGATCTGGCAACATCTCCCCAGCTGGCCATGTAACCATCACTTGGTCACTATCACCCTGGAAATGGAGATATGGAGTTCTACAAGGGTCATATTTGTTATAACTAAGGTTCTTTTCCCCCCTCCGTTGAATTGCAGTAATATTTCTGCAGCCTGGAGCTTGTCCCTGTCTTGGGTTTCAGCCGTGTCTTCACGGGTATGGTTCCCAGGTCTTACACTGGTTTCTCTGTGCCCATGTGAGGTGCAGGCTTATGCCACAGTGGAGTTCTGAGGACCCAATGAAACAGCATGCATCGCTCACTCTCTCCTCCATCTCCTCCTCCATACTCTCCCTCCCCACAAAGGTGCCTCCACTAAGCAGAAGGCACTTGTCTCTCTGCACGGGGAGACACAACCTCTCCTTCAGGGGGAGCTCAGTCAGAGACCTCAGTGTATTTTGGAAGTCAGAGGAAGGAGCCTAAAGACGAGGGAGACTGAAGAGAGAAGAAAGGAGGCTATTAGTGGAAAAAGTCTTGAAGGAGGTGATGGAGTGGGGAGAGGAAAGGGAGGGGACAGAAGAAGTGTCTAGAACACAGAGGAATGTGTTACCTTTAAATAGGAGAAAGGGTGAATTTTCCTTTTAGATGAGGTGGCCAGTTAAAGAGGGTAGATGTTGGTCTAGGCATTTTGACATGGTGATTGACACAGTGATTTTTACAAAGCTGGAAGACATTTTGATAAATCTCCAAGGACCCAAACTCATTCCTGCTGATTATCACCACCTGTCTGTGTGGGGAGCATAGGGCTCTGCACCTGCCACCATTACTCCACGGGCATTACTGGTCCCACTGACAGACGAAGGCAGTGGCACTTGGAGCCTCTGCTATGACCCAGCTATTGTACAGGTGAACCTCAAGAAAATAAAATGATTTCGGCTCCTTGTTCTAGAGGTAACCTTTAGGTTTATATGGTCTCACTTGTGGGGGGACCATATGGGGTCTCATATGTAGGGGGTTAAGAGTTTTGAAGACATTTTAAAGGACCTTTGGAATCTCATTTGGCAAAATGTACCCAGTGAAATGTGACTCTTTTCAGTCCTAATTATTCTGACTCAATGAAACTTGTCTGCACAAGTTTGAAGAGGAAAATACAGTGCTTCATGACATGGCTTCTCAGGTATGCTGTGCTTGTGGGCACGTGGCTTTGCCCTGGAGAACCCTAGAGAGGCCCACAGTTCTCAGGCTGGAAGTAGAAGCGGGTAGTGCTAGATTTGCAAATCCAGCTATGTAATGGATGTTGTGATTCTTTTTTTTTTTTAAATTTTTTTTTTTTTCAACGTTTATTTATTTTTGGGACAGAGAGAGACAGAGCATGAACGGGGGAGGGGCAGAGAGAGAGGGAGACACAGAATCGGAAACAGGCTCCAGGCTCTGAGCCATCAGCCCAGAGCCTGACGCGGGGCTCGAACTCACGGACCGCGAGATCGTGACCTGGTTGAAGTCGGTCGCTTAACCGACTGCGCCACCCAGGCGCCCCTGGATGTTGTGATTCTATCTGAGGCATGACAAACTGTGCTTAGATATTTTTCCCTCTGGAAAAAAACTGAATCTACTGAATCAGGAGAGCATGCAAATGCATAGGGATCCAAAAATCTAAACCATAGTATTTGTCAAAGGCAAAATCTGATGGCATTAAAGTCTATTTTGGGGGTGTCTCAATTTGCCTTTCTTGTGTTCCCTTTTTCCTTGCTGGACCCCCACCCCCTACTTCACATCTAGCATCATTTTTTTTTTTGAGAGACAAAAAAGAGAGCATGAGCGAGGGAGGGGCAGAGAGAGAGGGAGACACAGAATCTGAAACAGGCTGTCAGTACAGAGCCCGACATGGGGCTTGAATTCATGAACCGTGAGATCATAACCTGAGCTGAGGTTGGACACCCAACGGACTGAGCCACCCAGGCGCCCCACATCTAGCATCCTTATACTGACACTTTCTGCTTCCTCATCTAATGTTTGCCTTCATAGGCACCATGACTGCAATAATCATATATTTTAGACAAAAATTACACTGCATGGTTTAACAAGAAATTTGCAAATGTATTTATACGAAAGTCATAAAATTATAATTAATTATAACTATAGTTGTAATAATATATAAATTCTGACTCAAAATGACCTCCCTTCCCATCACCTCCCTCCAACCAGTGACATTCTTCTTCTTCAGTCCACTACTCTCACCTAAAATTGCTTTGGTGAAATAATAGACTTTCAAGTGATGGTGGCTGAAATTCACCGATTGTGGATATTAATGATTTGTGTGTGTGTGTGTGTGTGTGTGTCCAGGACATCTTTCTTCTTTTGAGAATCTCACTTTCTTCCTGTTAGTGACTCACATCTCTACTCCCCACAGTCACAGGAAATGGATGAGAGTCTGTATTTTCTAATGACCCCACCTCCCTGGCAACAGTGATTGGTTCAGGGATAAAATCTAATCTGATCTGGCCAGGATCCTTCGCTAGGAAGTTTTGTTTTTTAAACTACCCGGGAGGTAATAGTCTCTTCCCTGTCTGATTTTTGAGGGTCAAAAGATAGAAGGCAATAATGAGTAGTGTCCCGGTCTTCAGTGGTAGAGACTTCATTCACAATAAACAGCCGACACATTTGAGAGAGTCCTACAGACGTCAAGCCTCTGCTTCATTTTGTCTTGGCCCTACCTCTGCCTTGCTGTTCCTGCAATTGGCTCTTATTACTCAAGAAATGTCTACTCCTCCTTGTCCTTTTCCTCCTCTGTTTTCCTCTTAAATATTAGGAGGAGCTCTGGGGTGCCTGGGTGGCTCGCTCGGTGAAGCGTCCGACTTCCACTCCGGTCATGATCTCGCAGTCGGTGGGTTGGAGCCCCCGCGTCAGCCTCTGTGCTGACAGCTCAGAGCCTGGAGCCTGTTTCACATTCTGTGTCTCCCTCTTTCTCTCTCCTCCCCCGCTCAGGCTCTGTCTCTCTCTTCTCAATAAATAAATAAATAAATAAATAAATAAATAAATAAATAAATAAACATTAAAATATTAGGAGGACCTCTATTACGATTCCATAATGAACTAACTCAACCGAGGAAATCTTTACTTTTCAAGAGGACATGGTCACTAGCATTTATAAAGTTCGTCTGGTGGTGGTTCAGGCAGTGTGACAAGTGGGAGGGAAGGGGTTTGGAGCAGAGCGTCTACTTCCAACACACCACTGGTGGTCTGTGCCTCTCACCAAAAATGCTACTTTTGCCATAGATCTTTTGGGGGGCTTAGAGGTATATGAGCTGGTCAGCGATGTCCAGCCACCTCCTGAGTGCTCTGAAACAACCTAGAAAGAGAGAAGGTAAGCCTGCCCTGCGCAGTGCTTCTCCCGTTCTGCCCTGTGATCTGAGCTCTCTAACAGCTATGTCTGCGCTTTGATGCCGCTGACTCCATGTGACGGGCGCCTGAGAACAGTCTGCACTGTCATAGAGGATGTGACTGTGGGCCAGCGATGCCGGGGATTTCCTGGGAACCATATGGCTTTTCAGCTGAGCAGAGTAATTTTTTTTTCTGTTTCTAAAAGGAACCTCAGCTGGCCGGTTGTCCAGAAAATTCTCAAGCTTGGGGCCAAGGTTTCTGGGAACCACAAAATCTCTTTTTGCCCCTGAGTCTTTGAAGTTCTCAGCTTTGGCCCTGGAGGGATGGGAGACAGTTTACTGCTAAGAAGATTCTCTTGGAACCATGTTTAAAATTGTGAAGAGAGTTGGTGAGTATGTTCCTAGATCCTCCTGCCTGAGAGCCTGTTGAGTGTGGCTGGCTTTGAAATATCCTCTGGAGTCTATGTTGACAACAAATGGAAGGATATCTGCCTTTGTTCATGGTGGGGACGAGCCTCACGGAGCATAACAAAGAGTCTCCCCAAAGTCCTTGTCAAGCTGTCTAAGAGTGGTCATGGCTGTGGTTATGTTCTCTAGGAGCAGTATAGTGTGCAATTAAAGCTCTCTGTGGGGGTGAAGTGTTAGCGTCCCAGTATTTAGCATGCGTTCCTAAGAGAATAGTAATGGCAATGTACCTTTCATTGAGTACCTGTTATGTGCTAGGTGCTCTTCTACCCATGTTACATGTATGACTCCACTTAATTCTGACAAGAAATCCATCAAGTAAGCACCCTTATCACCTCCATTTTATTGATGGAGAAAATGAAGCACAAAGAATTGAAATAAATGCCCATGGTTACTATGGTAGCTTGTCTCCAAAGTTGAGCCTTCTAATGAACCACATGCCATGATATCTTGAATCTCTCTTGGCCACCATGACTCACCTTTGACCAAGAAATATGGCACAAATGATGTTACATGAACTCCAGGGATAGTTCATAAGTAGTCTTACAGATTCTACCTAGTTTTTGGGGAACACTTGGTCTTGGGATCTCCCTTTTGGAAACACAAAAGCTAATAATAAATTTTATTTTTTAAATTTATTTTTATATTTAATTTATTTATTTAAAAATATTTATTTTGAGAGAGAGAGAGCTCAAGCAGGGAAGGGGCAGAGAGAGAGGGAGAGAGAATCCCAAGCAGGCTCCACACTGTCAGCACAGAGCCTGATGCAGAGCTCAAACTCATGAACCGTGAGATTGTGACCTGAGCTGAAACCAAGAGCCAGACACTTAACTCACTGATCCACCCAGGCACCTGTATTTTTTTAATTTTTTAAGTTTATTTATTTACTTTGAGAGTGAGAGAGAGACAGAATATGAACGAAAGGAGCCGAGAGAGAGAGGGAGGGAGAGAGAGAATCCCAAGCAGACTTCGTGCTGTCAGTGCAGAGCCCAACACAGGGCTTGAACTCATGAACCGCGAGATCATGACCTGAGCCGAAATCAAGAGTTAGACACTTAACCAACTGAGTCACCCAGGTGACTCTAAATTATTTTTTTAAAACATGAAATTTTAGGGTCGTTTAGTATACAACAATAGACAACCAGAACACTTACAGAGCAGGTAAATGGCAGGGCTGGGATTGAAACCCAGGGAGCTTGGCTTTAGATCCCTTGCTCTCAACCAGTAATTGACAATGAGCCTCCAGGGCTTTTTATTGTTACTGTCCTGATGAGGATTTTCACAAATGCATTGTCCTCAAACAGGCAGGCATGCAAATCTGTAAGTGCACAGGGTAGATTTGTAGAGAAAACACAACATATATATATATATATATATATATATATATGGGTTTGAACCTCAGCTTCACCACCTCCTAGTTCGTGATCCTGGACAAGTTACCACCAGTTGGGGTCTGATGGTGGTGAAGGTTGGGTTCTCAATCAGTGCATACAATCAGTTACGTCTGAAAGCTCTTCACATTCTGTTAGTACAAACTCAAGTGTCCTGGTGGCCACCTACTCCTTTTGGTCAAATATTTTCTTTTTCCGATACTGTTTGACATCTGAAACAAAGGTTCATTGAATGAGCTGTCTGGAGCCATGGGCACTATTAAAAGTAAATACTTGGTTTTATAACTTGACTGAATGTACATGTAGTTGAAGTCACTTAAGTTAAATGTGTTAGGAAGAGCCTCCATCCACCTTTTCTGTGCATCTGTTTCTTATATAACGTGGGAGTTAAATTAATGGCACAGGGATCATGTGGTATTAAATGAGATGTTGTAAGAAGAGTGTCCGACGCTTGCTTAATTCAGGGTAGAGGATTACTTGGATGCTCTTACGACCTGGCAGACTGCCCCATCGCCTACTAGGCTCCTGTGGGGAGAAAAATAGATCGGTGATACCAAAACAAATTTTTAAAGGACTGAAGAAATCAATTTACTTCACTAAACCTTAAACCAAACTTCGTCTTTTGTACCCCAGAGATTGAAATGTTTGTGTTTGCAGTATTTCCCACTGTACAGCAGACAAATCAAGAACATGGTATGGTCATCGCCTAAGCCAAGACCACACTTGTACACTAATCATGTAGGAGTTAGTGTGTCTCCTGAGAGTCCGATTGTAACAAACATGGTGACGTTTTTCAACTTTCTACTCAATGCTTCCGTAATTAACCTGAAGGAAACTGTGATGGGAATCCCTGCAAATTCTCATGTGCAAACAAGCAGTGGAAAGAGAAGACAGAAGAAGTATAGATAGCTAGGGTCCCATTTCACAATTGCTGTATCTCTGTTCTTTTTTTTATTTTTATTTTTTTTTAATTTTTTTTTTAACGTTTATTTGTTTTTGAGACAGAGAGAGACAGAGCATGAATGGAGGAGGGTCAGAGAGAGGGAGACACAAAATCCGAAACAGGCTCCAGGCCCCGAGCTGTCAGCACAGAGCCCGACGCGGGGCTCGAACTCATGGACCGCGAGATTGTGACCTGAGCCGAAGTCGGCCGCTCAACCGACTGGGCCACCCAGGCACCCCTGCTGTATCTCTGTTCTACAGAGAACTTGATTGCTAGAATCCATCGGGACTATCTGTTGCTGTATAGTAAATCACCCTGTACTCTCATAACTTAAAACAACAATCAAGCATTACCACTCATGGCTTCTGTGGCTCAGGAGTTCAGATAAAGCGCAATGAGGATGATAGACCTCTGCTTCACATATGTGAGGGCTTGGCTGGAACACTTGAAGGTTGGGGACAAGAATCATCTGCAGTCTCAAGCACTCATATGTCTGACAGTACATGCTGGCTTTCAACTGGGGTCCTAGCTAGAGCTGAAAGCTTCATCAGCTGGAACACCCAAACGTGGCTTGTGCTTCCTCAAAACATGGTGCCTGGGTCTCAAGGGCAAGCTTCGGAGAAAGAGAGGGAAACAGAGACAGACAGATGGAAGTCATCATGCCTTTTCATGACCTAACCTTAGAAGCCAAGTAGCATCCCTTTTGCCATGTTTGATTGGTTAAGATCAGCCCAAATTTAAGGAGGAGGAAAAGGGGGGTAGGGATAGGTCCTACTTCCCAAAGAAAAGGTGTCAGTGTCACTGTGTAAGAAAAGTATCTGGGGGGCACCTGGGTGGCTCGGTCAGTTAGGCGTCTGACTTCGGCTCAGGTCATTAACTCATGGTTTTTGAGTTTGAGCCCCGCCGTCGGGCTCTGTGCTGACAGCTCAGAACCTGGAGCCTGCTTCAGATTCTGTGTCTCCCTCTCTCTCTGCCCCATGCCTGCTTGAGCTCTGTCTTCCTCTTTCTCTCAAAAATGAATAAACATTTAAAAAAATTTTTAAAAAGACGAGTATTTGGAATGGGATGTGTGTGTGTGTGCACGCATATGTGTATGTATATACAGTCTTCTTTGACAAATACCATCTCTCCCCCACCCCCCCACCAAGTTTGAAGTAAGTTTTTTGCTAGGTCCCACAGAAGTACCCTCAAGCCTTATCTGCTTCCAGGGTCTGTCCCATAACACCAGCCTGGATGGTTGAACAGTTGGGGCCACAGCAGCTCAAATGATGGAAGGGGCCAGGTCTCTCAAATCCTGAGCTTTGGCAACAAGCAGAATGTATGAAAGACTGTGTGAACTGAGGGAAGAAAGCACCCAGGATTCAGTACACCAAAAGACAGCATTTCAGTGGCCAAGAGAACTTTTTATCTTCAAAACCAGGGCAGACCTGGAAGATGTCTTTCTAGATCTCTCACAACACTCCCTTTTTCATTTGATCTCTGGCTGGTTAAGGGCCAGAGAGAATGCCCAACTGGATCACAACACAGGAGAGGCTCCAATTTTGGCATATCTAAGAGGATAGGAACGAGTCAGAGGAACTCACATACATCAAAGTCAAACATGTGATAGATTGGACACTTTGCTTCATATTTATTTTCTGTTAGCCGTGCATGTGCAGAGAGTGTCCCACACTTTCTAACCACCTGTGCACGAAAACATTTTTAGTTTTGTTGTTAAACTCTTGTTTGAAATTCCCATTTTTAAAAATCCAGTGAAATTTTCTATGAGGTAGGGAAAAGTTGGGGTTGTGAGCTGGACAGAGAGGAGTTTGTATCCTGACTCTGCTCTACATTATCTGCTTGATTTGGGGTAAGCTCTTAAAACTCTCAGGAAGATCAAGAAGAACATGCAAACAAAATACGGATGGTGCCATAAGTCAGGCACATAGTTGGAAGCCAGCTGAATGTCACAGAAATCTCAAGGAAGATGCCAAGAATTATGCTGTGCCGAAGCTGTTGGCATTTGCCCTCCTTGCACTGATGAAGTCATCTCCAGAAAGTCACTGGTAAATGAAGTGTGCCACAACCGGGGAGGGGCTGAAGGTGGTGTGGGGGGATCCCTCTGGCGGGGGGGGGGGAGTTGAATTATGACTCCCTTGCCGGGGTGTCACCACGGATGGCTGAAAGGAGAAAAATGTTGAGTCTGACTGAGAACTTCCTGGGCATTGAGCAGGTCCACTGTGCTGCCTGGAGCTGAGCCAGTGTGAATACACTTTGTGTCTCATTGTCGCAGTTGCCTTGCCTCCTGAAGCTGTTGGCACCACTAAGAAAGGGTGTCTTATCTGAAAGATGGGGGGGGGGGGCTCTGTATCAATTGGCTGGAACTTTGAGCGGTTTCTAGCAGCCTGACCTTCACTGTGCACTGTCCTTGCTGCTGCTGGAGAGGGCATTTCTTGAGGTGGTGGGATGTTGGGAAGTCAACTGTTCTTGGTAACGATGCCAATGTGATCACATGAAGAGATTCTTTTTTAAAAAATTTTTTTATGAGTGAGAGAGAGAGAGAGAGAGAGCACGAGCTGGGGAGGGGCAGACACACACACACACACACACACACACACACACACACACACACACACATACACACAATCTTAAGCAGGGTCCACGCTCATCACGGAGACTGACATGGGGCTTGATCTCACAACCCTGGGATCATGACCTGAGCCAAAATCAGAGTCAGACACTCAACTTACAGAGCCACCCAGGCACCCCCATCTTGAACTTCATAATTTCTGAGTAGGATGCATATCTCTTTATTTTCCTAAGCTAAACTTATTTATTATTCCTGCTAGCCATTCGTTTATTCGTGCACTTGTGGTGCTGAGAAAAATTATCCAAAAGTTGGAAATGAGAAAGAAAAAAAATATGAGCACTTAACATTCACAAGATATTCTGGCATTTGCAGCTAGGCCATGTTACTCTCCAATTAGGTGTAAACAACCTGACAGAATTTCAACTTCAGACAAGGTCTCTCATAGATAAATGAGACCGAGTTTACTCTGATAAAATGAGACAAAACAGGACCACTTTTTTTTTCTTTTGAAGCACAAACACAAGGTCACTGTGCCATTTACAAAAGAGCAAATCTCTCTCTCTTTTTTTTTTTTTGATAAAATGAGTGCCTGCTGTTCCTTTACTGATCATAGCTCTATCCTTGTTCTAGTTTCCCTCCCTGTAGATAAGATTTAATGAGACCCCTGATCACAGAATTGCCCCTGCCCAGCAGATGCTCAACCCAAACCCGAATCCCATAAAGAGTTCTTTCTCGTGCCCTATTACTGAGGCACCGCACGGTTGTCCGCGGTGTCCACGGTGAGCATTCTCTCTAGCTGCAACGAGAAATGAACGCTGTTCAACTGTAGATGTGTTCTTGGTGGACTTTGGCTGAAGGGCGTGGATAGAACTGAGGCACAACGGTGATTATGTGAGGTTTTAATACCACACAAAGAGCATTGTCTAGTGGGTCTTAAAATGCCCTTTGGCTCTTCAGGAGCATAAACTCTGTACAATTCATCAAACAGTTCTGCAAACTAGTGAGATACACATGTTAATTTTAGATAACTTCCCCTCCCCCGCTGTGCTGTAGAAAAGATAGCGCTGAAGGTTCCGGTTACATTGTGCTGAAGGATGTTAACTGGTTTTGTAGCTGACATGGCTTGTTGGTTCCAGTGTTCTTTCCCACCCCCCACCCCCCACTTATGATAAAAAAAAATCTTAGTTTTTCAAATTCCCTTGGAATCAACTTTGTTATTGTTTTGGTACAGGCATTAATGCTCACTCTCTGTATGAAAATGATGTTTCTCACGTTTTGAGACTTCTTTTTTGCCAGTTTGGACCATAAGGTGGAATGTTGAAATATGAGATGTCTTGGGGGAAAACATCTGAAATGTTTCTTGTGCCTCACCTGTCAACACAGGCTTGTGAGGTGGGGAGCGGAGGGGGCCTTGAGGGTGGTAGTGAGACAGAGGAGTTGACTTCTGATGAATTTAAGCGCTCCCTGATCCGATTTAGCAACCCTAGGGCTACATCCCCACTGGGCCCAGCCCGTGGGTCCTGACTCCAGCCCAGTGATTGGATGTCTCATAGGCTGCCACTAAATCACACTTAGACTTTTCTTCTGCGCTCTGAATAATGTAGGAACTCATCAAATATGAATCCACATTTACACATCTGGGACCTCGTGCTGAGGTTTTGAAAAATGATTATAGAAATGATGTGACTCACAGTGATTCTTGACCAAAAGCAATAAAATCTCAGATGAGTCGATAATGGAGACAATTTGGAGCTTTATTCCCCAAGGACAGGGTACAGTCCTGGTGTCTTACTATGTAGAACAGGAACGAATCCAAACGCACCATGGTTTCCCTGCAGAAAATAAGTGAGACACACACACACGCACACACACACACACACAGCAGAGGTATAAAACATCCAAGTGCATCCTGAGAAGGTTTACTTAAGAAATGGTTTAGATCTTGTTGTTGTGAAACGAGCCGTTTGTTATCCAGATTAACAACAGAGAAATGCCATGTAGATTGGATTCATCTGAATGAGTGGCCCTGTCTAAAGTGACTCTGTCTAAAGCAGATCTTCTTATCATCCTGGAATTTCGGAGCTGTGTCTCTCATCCGGGAACCTTTATGGTACCGAGGACAAGAGCCCAGAAGCTTTAGGCCCTGAGTCTATGAAAAACAAGTTGAAGTTCTTTGTTTCGTGTGTGAGATCTTTTTTTCTTTTTTTCTCTTGTCTGAGTGGGACTGAAACAGATGAGCTCATTATAAACCAGGCTGTAGCCATTCTGTATCTTGTATAATTTGCCCGGGTCCTGGAGATAACACAGGCCAGCTGCAGATTGCCGTGAGACACATTGTTATTTGCCTTTTCATTGATTTAACACGTGTTTTTTGGACCTCACTATGTGTTAGGCTTTGGGCTAGGTAATGGGAAACATTGGTAACTGAGACTAGCCATTTACCACCCTCGTGGAGATTATGGGGAAATAATGAAGTGGTCCAGGGCACCGACCCAACTCTAGGGACCAATTACCTGGGTTCTTATACCAATTTCACCCCCTCCTGTTGTATGACCTGTGCAAATCACTTAGTCTCTGTGTTGTATTTTTTTTTTAATTCATTTATTAGCTATTTTGAGATAGCACAAACAAGGGAGGCGCAGAGAGACAGAGAGAGAATCTGAAGCAGGCTCCATGCTGTCAGGACAGAGCCTGATGTGAAACTTGAACTCGTGAACCATGAGATCATGACCTGAGCTGAAATCAAGAGTCAGATGCTTAACCGACTGAGACACCCAGACCCCCTAGTCTCTGTGTGTTTCAGACCATTTGGGTCAGTATAACAGAACACCACAGACTGGGTGACTTATAAACATCAGAAAAAAATTTCTTTGTCACAGTTCTGGTGGCTGGGAAGTCTAAGATCAAGGCCCCAGCAGATGTGGCACCTGGTAAGGACAGTCCATCTGGTTCATAGGTGGCTGTCATCTCTCTGTGTGGCCAAATGGTGGAAAGGACATAAGAGCTCACTGGGTCTCTTGTATAGGGCATTAATCCCTCTTTTATATGTCTTTTAAATATCTTTTGTAATCTTTTAAATGTTTATTTATTTTTGAGAGAGAGAGAGAGAGAGAGAGAGAGAGCATGAGCAGGGGAGGGCAGAGAGGGAGACACAGAATCTGAAGCAGGTACCAGGCTCCGAGGTGTCAGCACAGAGCCGGACGTGGAGTTTGGACCCACAAACAGTGAGATCATGACCTGAGCCGAAGCAGGATGCTCAACCTACTGTGCCACCCAGATGCCCCTTTTTTGTAGTCTTTACATGGACTCCACTCTCACGGTTTCATCATCCCAAAGTCCCTCTCCCTGGTACCATCGCGCTGGGAGCTAGGATTTCACCGTATGAATTTGGGGTGACACGGCATTCAGTCCACAACAGCGTATATGAAGGGAGTGATTTGGTGAATTGACCAGAAAGGGGCGGGCGGTGACTGTAATAGCATAAAACAAGGACTTAGACTTGAGATAGGCCTTCAGAAAGGCTTTTTATAGAAGGCGACGGCAAGGCTGTGTGGTCTGTGGTAACCGTGTGATCTCCAGGCCAAGTGGTGGTAAAGAGGGTGGAAGTGAGGCTGTTGGAGTCTGCTAGTTGTCTCTCTGTCCGTCTTCCCCTTCTTTTACAGCCACGGAAGTGTAGGGTTTTAGCGAAGCACACGCTACCCGAGGCAGAAAATGCGGTTCTTAGCGTCTCTTACAGTCAGATGCCGCCTGTCACCACTTTCTGGTCGATGACTTGTAAGCGCCAGCAGTGGGAGCCTCTTCCAGGAAGTCCTCCTAAAGGAAAGGGACATGCGCTTCTCACCCTCATGTTTCTTGCCTCCTCAGTGCAATGCAGTTGTGATGACTGGAGCTGCAGCAACCCTTTTAGACCTTAGAGGAAACTGAGGCATGGAGGCTGTACAGAGCAGAACAAGAAGCCCTCCCACCTCATTACTGTTTCTGCAGCAGCTCTCCATGGCGACTTGAATATGTGAGCAGGAAATCAACTGTCACGTGTAAGTCATTGTCGCTGGCGACAGACTCAATTCTAACTAGATGACAGGTAGAAAAGAAAGGCCGTTACAACACCTGAAGGTGAGCGGGAGTGTGGTGCCTTCTCAGAACCAGAAATATGTGAGAATGGCCAAAGCGTAGGGCAGCACTGAGTGCACACAGAGGAAGGGTGTGGATGGGGAAGTCCTTGTCGGCCTGGATGAGGACAATGGCAGGTACTGTCTTATTCTGAGAATACAAGGTGCTGTTGAAGGGGTGCAAGCAGAGAACTGACCTGACCACGGTTATCATCAGGAAGAAAGAGGGGTGCCTGGGTGGCTCAGTCAGTTAAGTGCCAGACTCCTGAATTTGGCTCAGGTCGTGATCTCATGGTTCGAGGGTTCGAGCCCTGCATCAGGCTCTGTGCTGACAGCTCGGAGCCTGGATCCTGCTTCGGATTCTGTGTCTCCCTTTCTCTCTGCCCCTCCCTCACTCTCTTTCTCTTTCAAAATAAATAAATAAACTTAAAAAAAAAAAAAGGAGGGGCGCCTGGGTGGCGCAGTCGGTTAAGCGTCCGACTTCAGCCAGGTCACGATCTCGCGGTCCGTGGGTTCGAGCCCCGCATCAGGCTCTGGGCTGATGGCTCGGAGCCTGGAGCCTGTTTCCGATTCTGTGTCTCCCTCTCTCTCTGCCCCTCCCCCGTTCATGCTCTGTCTCTCTCTGTCCCAAAAATAAATAAACGTTGAAAAAAAAAAATTTAAAAAAAAAAAAAAAAAAGGAAGAATGGGTTGGCGGTACTGTGCTGAAGGGATGCCACCCACGACTCCTGGAGGTCAGTCAGAGCTGGCACAGAAGCTGTGGGGACCTGCCTTGCTGGCTTGAGGGACAGAACATGGCGGCAGAGGAAGAGAGGACAGGGACCACTGGCCTTTATTCAGTCCCTGTCGCCTCGTCTCCACGTCTCTCCACCTCAAATAAGACTTCATTCATGGATCTGTGGATGTTTCCATTGCCCTTTGTTATGGACCCTCCTTCCCGTCTCTTTACAATTAGAGGGAGGTATTTAGGGACTTGAGGAGAATTTCTGTCATCCACCCCCCCCCGCCCCCTTTTCCTCCGCCAGGTACCCAACTGCACACAATTTAACTCCTACACAATAGCCTGTTCATTACTGTATTCGTTAATTTAACAGTATGATTAGCTCGGAGCCTTGTTCACTTATTCCAAGCTGGATTCTTACAAAATGGTTGTTTATTTATAACCCCCCCCGACACGGGGCTCAAACCCACAAACTGTGAGATCTTGTCCTGAGCTAAAGCCAGACGTTTAGCAAGACCAAGCCACCCAGGTGCCCCCAAGGTGGATTTTTAAGAATGACAACTAAAATTTGTGCCGTGTACCCCTTGCTTGTTTGTTCATTTGTTTGTTTGACAGATAGCTGTGGTTATAACTAGTTTTATTAAAAGCACTTTAAGCAGAGCCAAATGAGAGGCAGGTGAAGGAGGCAACTGGCTCCTTTTATAAGGGATTAATTTGTTAATTTATAATTTATCAGGGGTAATAATTTATTTACTTATAAGAGATTTATAGGTCCATTTATGGGGGTTACTAGATATTACTACAAGTATAGGAGATAGAGCGCAGTAGAAATGTTTAGTCAGAACTTTCCTCAGGTGTGTGTGGTATGCTGTTGGCATTAATTCTTTGTCAAGCTCACTTGGTTGAGGTGGAATAAGCTTCCCCATGTGCTGCCTTGTGATGGTTAGTTTTATATGTCAGGTGGACTGGGCCCGTGGGGTGCCCAGAAGTTTGCTCAAGCGTTGTTCTGTGGGTTTCCGTGAGGGTGTTTGGGGATGAAATTAACATTTTTTTTTTAATTTTTTTTCAACGTTTATTTATTTTTGGGACAGAGAGAGACAGAGCATGAACGGGGGAGGGGTTAGAGAGAGAGGGAGACACAGAATCGGAAACAGGCTCCAGGTTCCGAGCCATCAGCCCAGAGCCCGACGCGGGGCTCGAACTCACGGACCGCGAGATCGTGACCTGGCTGAAGTCGGACGCTTAACCGACTGCGCCACCCAGGCGCCCCAACATTTAAAATAATAGACTGACTACTGGTTTGCACTCTGGCCCCTGTCCCTGGAGGGAGAGAGACCAAAGGAAGAGGCAGACGCTCCAGGTTGCTGGGAAGCGGGTGTAAAGAGCAAGGAACTGGCCTATGAGGCTTGTCTTGGGTGGTCACAGATGACTAGATCTCTGCACCTGACCACCAGAATCTTAACAAGCCTCTCTATAAACAGGTGGTCTCAACAACACCTCGCTCTCTCAAGGTGATTCCTTACAAATGATGCCAGCTGTGGGAGTGGTGGGCGGAAAGTACATTCCACGGACGGGAGCAGGTGAGGAGGCTCCCCTTGCCCAGTCCTGTTCAGGCTCAACCAGCGGTGGTGCCCCTCAACCACCTTCTCCAACGTGGACGGAAGCAGACTGCTCTCGCCCAATCAGCTGAAGGCCCAAACAGAGCGGGAAGACCTTTCCTGTGCAACGTAGAATTCTTTCCAGCCTTGATGGCTGGCCTTTTTACCTGAACTGAAACATGGACTCTTCCTGGATCTCCAGCCTGCTGGCCTTCCACCGGGAACCAAACCTTTGGTTCCCTGGTTCTCAGGCCTTTGGACTCGGACTGGAACCAACCCATAAGCCCGCCTGGGTCTCTGGCTTGCTGACTCACCTGCAGATTTGGGACCTCATTGCCTCCATCGGTACGTAGGTCCATCCCTAACTCTCTTTCTCTGTATGCACATACATATACGTGTGTCTCCCTGGAGAACCCTGACAGGTAAAATACTCAACTGGCCAGAGATGATGCACAAAGTGTCTTCTAAGGATGAGAGGCAGGAGCTTTGTTTTGTTGAATAGACCATGTAAACTGGGGCCGGACCCGGAATGTTTGGTATAATAGAGGGAAGACTAGGCTTCTTTTTCTACTTGTATCCGTTCGGATGCTTTAAAAGAAAGTTAGAGAAAGCCTTTCTCAAACTATTTCAAGGAATGATGAAATCCTGTCACAGCCCCAGGTCCTCAGGTGGGGTTGGCTTTGCCGTTGGCTGATTTAGTTAGCAAGACAGCTGTGGCATCGAGAACCCGGGTTGTTTTCTGCTCCTCAGTCCACCATCCGCAGAGCTGGTGCTGTTGCAGGCACACTTCGTGTCATAGTAATAATGTGGTTCCACTATTAACTACATGCTGCCTATGTCAGAGAGCAAGAGGGTGGGGGTGGGGAAGAGATGGGGGGAGGACAAAGAAAGCTATAGGGATGGACGGAGTCACTTTTGGGGCCAATTTAGATCCCGAGCCTAACTCTGGACTCCTAGCTTACACTGGAGAGATGCCCTGAGCTGACCATCTGTGGCTCAGTTCCTGGGGTTGGCAGGGTTGGCACAGACCAGTCGTTCTCATTGAAAGGACACTGTTCACCTCGGGGGAATTTGGAAACGTGTAGGGAAATCTTGTGGTTGCCATAATGACTGGGATGCACATTGGCATTTAGTAGGAAAATGGCAAAAGATGACAAAAACTCTCTAAGTCCAGGATGATTTCTCACGGTGAAAATTGTTTCATATTCCAAGCTATTTTAAATGCCGTGAAACACTAAGTCCACTCTAAATATAACTCTTGGTAGTATTTTTAGTACATATGATGAGCAATTTTTAGCAAAATTACTTGAAATATGAAAAAACAGGTTTTTATGGAGAGAGAAGATTCGATGACGTACAGAACAGCTGAGATGGAGGGGCTTGTGGCAGACAAGTAGTTGCACTGAGAATAACTGAACAAGGTAAAATGAAGGGAAAACAGTGTGTTTGAAGGCAGTGGAGAGTTGCTGAGGAAGTCAGAATTTGAGGACTTGATCCCAGAAATAAAGTGGGCACATGTTCTTTATGTCGCTTCTCCCCTCAGACCATTTCCTGATTCTTGGCTTGGGGGTGATAGGCTGGGGATCTGGACGGAAATTGAAGCCCTCTTTCACTGCTTGTGAAAAAAGGGTTTCTGGATTTCCATTATAACCTTAGCTAGTGGGACTTGGGCCTGTCATTTTCTTTCTTCGGTGGTCAGTGGCACCTAAGAGCAGCCTACCAACTCCATGCTGCTTAAAATGACCATATATATGACCTGCTGGAGAGGTTGCACAGGCCGGTGTGTGTCCTTGAACCTGTATCCCATCTCAGTTTGCCACGGATGACAGCCTTCGTAATTGTGATCCTGCAGCATTGTAGACATCACCAAAAGCCCAGCGTGGAGTTTGGGTTGTAATGTGGCCTTGGGTGATCCAGTTCCTGAGGCTCTTCTTAGGAATACTTCTACTACTAAGTGTTTCAGATTTGGTTCCCAACAGTGGGTCTTACTAAGCCATCCATGTTTTCAGCAACTAGAGCTTTATCTCATGGAGAAACTGTGGAAAAAGAACACAGCACATATGTTAGTATTATGTCACCAAAGGGGAGGGGGCTGGGGTATTTCTGCATCAACTCCTAAGAGTTGTTTGTGGGGAGATACTTCTCTGGGTGGTAATTTCCTCTTCCTTCTGGACTGCCATGCAAATATAGGCAGAGCAGCCTGCTGCAGTTCCAGAAAACCTCCTCATGCAGAGAGGAGAGGACGAAGCTAGTTAGAAGTTGGCCAGACAACAGTGACATGGCACAGACAATGTCTGCAACACCTGTGGAAACCATAGTGGTCACTTAGGCTCTGACTTTAAGATTTGGGTGGGGGGGGCGCCTGGGTGGCTCAGTCGGTTAAGTGTCCGACTTCAGCTCAGGTCATGATCTCACGGTCCGTGAGTTTGAGCCCCACGTCAGGCTCTGTGCTGACCACTCAGAGCCTGGAGCCTGTTTCAGATTCTGTGTCTCCCTCTCTCTCTGACCCTCCCCCATTCATGCTCTGTCTCTCTCCGTCTCAAAAATAAATAAACGTTAAAAGATTTGGGGGGGGGGAGAAAAATATGAGTCAGAGTATTGTATCCAAGTTTGTGGGGGTGAGTAATGGGTTTAAAGTGGAATAAAGATACTTCCACACCTTCTTCTCTTAGGAAAACAAAAAAAACCCCACAAAATTTAAGTCAAATCAAGGAAGACAAGAAATGGAGGCATCTGAACCAGCATATGAAGATGAGAGGCAGATGGAGAAAGGGTAAGGAAGGCAGAAAGGAAGTCAAGCTTAGGGGTGGAGAGGACACTGATAAGACTAAGCCAACATGCTCAGGTGGTCCCCAGAAAGCCTTGTAATTGGATGCTCCAGGTGCCAAAAATATGTGAGGCTAACAGTAGAGAATGAGTTAGGAGTGGCTATTGGAAAGTTTGTAGAGAGTGAGGGTCCTCACTTGGCATAGCGACTGTCTTTTCTCACCCCTCTGCTTAGCTGAGCTTCTGGGACACCAGCTGAGCAGGAACAAGGCATCAGGTGTAAAATTGAGGGCTTATATTAAAGTTCAAAACCAGAAAGATAAGGCTCCAGCCTATGTCCCCAGGCAGCTCTGGAACATGAAAGACCAAGTCCAAAATAATAGTAAAAAAGCCAAGAATAGAAGAAGTGATAGGCTATAATTAATAGCTTCAGAGAGATGAGACTTTTTAAAATTCAGTACTCCTAAGTAAGTTTTAGGATGCTATGAGATAATAATTAAAAAAAAAACCAGGAAAGAACTCTTAAAAATAAAAAGTAACATTTAAAACTTGAACAGATTTCCCAGAGCTGAGACGTAAAAAAAAAATCAGAGAATAAACAATAAGGGAGAAGAGTAAAGGAAATTTGAAGAACAATTCCGTATTGGAGTCACAGAAAGGAAAAACGGGGTAACAGGGATGGGACTACCAACACATGAGAAGTTTCCCAGAACATGGAATAAGAGTCACATTTTCTAACACGGCTGGCGGATGAGCTGAGCTCTAGAATCAACACGAAAGGCTCCAGAAGACAAGCCAGAGGGAAGAAGGGAGTTCATCTAGTCATATTACAATTTCTGTAAAACTGAAAGAGCAATTTGTTGATGGAAAATACCTGTTGAGTACCCAGCAGAATGAATGAAAAGGTGTCACCCCAGGGCATAGAATCATGCCCTTTTACAACATAGAGATTTATTTATTTATTTATTTATTTATTTATTTATTTATTTATTTATTTTTAACGTTTTTATTTATTTTTGAGACAGAGAGAGACAGAGCATGAACGGGGGAGGGGCAGAGAGAGAGGGAGACACAGAATCGGAAACAGGCTCCAGGCTCCGAGCCATCAGCCCAGAGCCTGACGCGGGGCTCGAACTCACGGACCGCGAGATCGTGACCTGGCTGAAGTCGGACGCTTAACCGACTGCGCCACCCAGGCGCCCCCAACATAGAGATTAAAAGGAGATTCCAGAAACTTGGAGAGAGAAGAAAGGAAGGAACGCATATACAGGACCAGGAATCAGAATGGCATTGCTCAAAACAGAGTCTGAATGTCAGAAGACAGTGGAATAGGTTTTCTTTTTTTTCTTTTTTTTTTTTTATTTATATATGAAATTTATTGTCAAATTGGTTTCCATACAACACCCGGTGCTCATCCCAAAAGGTGCCCTCCTCAATACCCATCACCCACCCTCTCCTCCCTCCCACCCCCCATCAACCCTTAGTTTGTTCTCAGTTCTCAACAGTCTCTTATGCTTTGGCTCTCTCCCACTCTAACCTCTTTTTTTTTTTTTTTTCCTTCCCCTCCCCCATGGGTTCCTGTTAAGTTTCTCAGGGTCCACATAAGAGTGAAACCATATGGTATCTGTCTTTCTCTGTATGGCTTATTTCACTTAGCATCACACTCTCCAGTTCCATCCACGTTGCTACAAAAGGCCATATTTCATTTTTTCTCATTGCCACGTAGTATTCCATTGTGTATATAAACCACAATTTCTTTATCCATTCATCAGTTGATGGACATTTAGGCTCTTTCCATAATTTGGCTATTGTTGAGAGTGCTGCTATGAACATTGGGGTACAAGTGCCCCTATGCATCAGTACTCCTGTGTCCCTTGGATAAATTCCTAGCAGTGCTATTGCTGGGTCATAGGGTAGGTCTATTTTTAATTTTCTGAGGAACCTCCACACTGCTTTCCAGAGCGGCTGCACCAATTTGCATTCCCACCAACAGTGCAAGAGGGTTCCCCTTTCTCCACATCCTCTCCAGCATCTATAGTCTCCTGATCTGTTCATTTTGGCCACTCTGACTGGCGTGAGGTGATACCTGAGTGTGGTTTTGATTTGTATTTCCCTGATAAGGAGCGACGCTGAACATCTTTTCATGTGCCTGTTGGCCATCCGGATGTCTTCTTTAGAGAAGTGTCTATTCATGTTTTCTGCCCATTTCTTCACTGGGTTATTTGCTTTTCGGGTGTGGAGTTTGGTGAGCTCTTTATAGATTTTGGATACTAGCCCTTTGTCCGATATGTCATTTGCAAATATCTTTTCCCATTCCGTTGGTTGCCTTTTAGTTTTGTTGGTTGTTTCCTTTGCTGTGCAGAAGCTTTTTATCTTCATAAGGTCCCAGGAATTCACTTTTGCTTTTAATTCCCTTGCCTTTGGGGATGTGTCGAGTAAGAGATTGCTACGGCTGAGGTCAGAGAGGTCTTTTCCTGCTTTCTCCTCTAAGGTTTTGATGGTTTCCTGTCTCACATTCAGGTCCTTTATCCATTTTGAGTTTATTTTTGTGAATGGTGTGAGAAAGTGGTCTAGTTTCAACCTTCTGCATGTTGCTGTCCAGTTCTCCCAGCACCATTTGTTAAAGAGACTGTCTTTTTTCCATTGGATGTTCTTTCCTGCTTTGTCAAAGATGAGTTGGCCATACGTTTGTGGGTCTAGTTCTGGGGTTTCTATTCTATTCCATTGGTCTATGTGTCTGTTTTTGTGCCAATACCATGCTGTCTTGATGATGACAGCTTTGTAGTAGAGGCTAAAGTCTGGGATTGTGATGCCTCCTGGAATAGGTTTTCAACAATGTGAAGGAACATGATTTCCAGCACAGAATTCTTAACCAAGAAAAATGATCAGTCTAGTCCACAGCAGAATAAAAAAGATTTCAGGCACGCATGATTTCACAAATACGTCTGCCAAGAGCTCTATTTAAAGATCCTGGAAGAGGTCCTCTCTTCAATGGAAGGCTAATGCAAGAAAGAGGAAGACAATGGACCCCGAAAACAGAGTCCATCACGGGAGAGAGGCCGGGAGGGGTCCAAGTGGACACAGGGCTTGGGGGCCACCCAGTGCAGACTAGATTGGGAAAAAGGAGGACTCCAGGAAGAATGTCTCTGGGAGAGCAATGGGCTTAGTAGATTATCCGACAGGTTTGAGCAAGAGGAAATTTGTATTAAGCAGCCTTTTACTGAGCTTTCAGAGGAGGTGGAAAAAAAAATTAAGAAATGAAGAAAATTAAATTAATCACAAAATGGGGTAATTATTAACTCTAGGAGCAAAAAAAAAAAAAAAAGTTGTTCAGAAACAACGATAATCCTAGTTGCTACTTGGCTCAGCATAAACAATTAAAAAAATTTTTTTCAATGTTTATCTTTGAGAGAGAGAGAGCATGAGCAGGGGAGGGGCAGAGAGAGAGGGAGACACAGAATCCGAAACAGGCTCCAGGCTCTGAGCTGTCAGCACAGAGCCTGACGTGGGGCCCAAACCCATGAATTGGAAGATCATGACTGAGCTGAAGTCAGACGCTTTACCGACAGAGCCACCCAGGTGTCCCTCAGCACAAACAATTTTAACATAGTCAAATAGTGACTAAAATTTGTGACTCAAAAATATTGAACACATAGTAAGGGAACTTTAGTTTTCTAAGGGCAACACAGTAGACACTATAAGTGAAGAGATAATAGTACACATACGTTAGTTAGGAATATGGTGATAATGTAGTTCATCTGCAGTATTGATTGGATAGGCTGAGAAAGCAGATGATGTGTTCAGGGTGTGCAAACTTGGCCAGCGAAGGCATGGAGACCAGAGTGATCCCTGCTCATTTGGAAGATGTATGGAGACCAAGCTGCTAAGAGGGAGGAGAGCAGCTGGAAGGGCTGGGAGATGCTAGGCGGTACAGTCAGGTGCGTGGAGTAAAGGCAAAGGCAACTCTCAGTCCTGGCCTGCTGAAAGTGGACAGGATGCGAGAACACGCTTGAACTGCTGGAAAGTCTTCCCGAGTCTGATGCACCCCTATTCCCACGATTCCTGTTGTTAACAGCGATGCTAGACCATGATTGCTTCAACATGGTGGCAGTTCAAGGTGTCTGCTGGAGTGTGACCTGCTCGAGACTGTGCACCCGTTTTCAGGGGAGTTTTGTTCCCGGAAACACCAGCAATCACACTGAAACACCGCTTGCCTTGAGATGGAACTGTAATGAGGCTTCCGCATAATCCGAGCTGATTTAGCGTCTTCTAAAGTATCTCAAACAAGACAGGGTAGCCGAGGCTTGGTGTAGAAGAAACCTTGCTTGACATGTTTATGTTAGAGGTTTTGAAGGCATTTTTTCCAGGGCACACCTTCCTTTTACGTCTTTAGGAAAAGATTTGGAAGGGGAGGCACATGTAAAGACAGGAAATGGAAGGGAGTGACTTGTCACTTCCCAGCCTTTGGTCGTTTATCTGCTCTTATGGGGTTGTGTGGCCACATTCCGTGTTGTCCTCGCCCGCTTTATGAAACAGTAGAATCTTCTCTTGAAGATTGTACCCCCTTGAAATGAGCATGTGCGAGGCAAGAATTGTTTGGATCCCGGGTTTGCTAAGGAGTATGTAAATACTTAAGGGAAAGTGGTTTCGAATATGTCAGGCCTTGATTCTGTGACTAGTAGACAAAGAACCAATAACAGGAAATCAATGATATTTTCTTGCCATATCAAAAAACTTTTTTTCTTCCATAGACGGAGGCAAACTCTATCATCAAATCTATGCTTCTTTCTTTATTTCTAGTAATCTTGTAGCAGAAAGAGCTGTCCTGGGTAGTTCTGCCTGGCACATAGTGAGCCCTCACAACATGGTAATTTTATTATTACAGCTTTGTCAGATTCTAGCCCTGGCTGTTTCCCTGGGGTAGATGAGGGATCACAGAAAGCCTCTTAAGCTCTTTAGACATGAGATTGTTCATCTATAAATGAGGATGTTAGATAAAAATTGTTTTTAAATTTATTTATTATTTATTTATTTAGAGAGTGGGGAGGGTAGTGGAAGAGGGGGAGAAAGGGAGAGGGAGAGGAAGGGGGGGAGAGGGGGAGAGGGGGAGGGGGGAGGGGGAAAGGGAGAGAGGGGGAGAGAGAGAGACAATCTTAAGTAGGCTTCGTGCTCAGCGAGGGACCCCATTCCATGACTATGAGATGTTGACCTGAGCCAAAATCAACAATCAGATACTCATCTGACAGCCACCCAGATGCCCCAGGTAAAAATTGTTCTTAAGATTCCTTCAGCACTAAAGTTTTGTGATTTAATAATGTTAAGATGCAGAGACTATGATTTCCGTGGCAAAGATTTTCCAAAGATTATGTCTAATGGCATGAACTTTAACTTCTAGGTATGATAAATATGTTGCTTTTTTATGACCGGTAAGTAGGGAAACAGAGTTATGAATTGGAGGTAACTGGCCTTGGTGACAAAATATTCAGTGCTGCACCGATCTGTAATTACTGCCGATCCTGGAGCAGAGTCCAGCTCCCTTGTCCAAACCCTGCCCGTAAGTCCATGGATTGAAAAGACAGGCCTCCTCTCCCTTCACAGCAAATTACTTTGACACTAGTGAATGAAATCACCTTTTATTAAAATTTTGGTTTTAAGTTTCAAAGTATATATTTGACCCTGTGAATCCAGATACCTAGTTTAATGATATTTTCCCTTTAACAAACATTAGTTAGGCATCTGCTATGCTCTGGGTGTCTATGAATTTCCAGAAGAGACTGAGTGTTCTCTATCATTATCTTCACAGGACCTACAGATACAGAGGATGCATGATAGGCAAAACATAGGGAAATCGATCTAAAGATATTTTCTCAATTCATATTCATGGTAATCCCCATAACTCGTAGGGTCTCTGGTTTATAAAAGCAAAGAGCCAATTTAAAAAAAAATTGGGTATTCACTTGAGAATTTTAAATATGGCATTTCACTCAGTAATGCCAACTGGCATTTGATGAACCCTTTCTTTATATCACCTCCCGCACTTTCTCTTTTTATCTTCAACACAGGTAGCGTTCCCATTTCTGCTTTACAAATTCGGGAACCAACATATGTAACCAAAATGTATAAATGTTAAGTATTTTGTCCAAGACCACACTAGTTAGGGGTGGACTTAGAACTTGATGCTGGATCTTTTTTTTTTTTTTTTTTATAAATTTGTTTTTAATGTTTATTTATTCTTGAGACAGAGACAGAGCATGTACAGGGGCAGGAGCAGAGAGAGAGGGAGACACAGAATCTGAAACAGGCTCCAGGCTCTGAGCTGTCAACAGCTGTCTGAAGCTGGGGTCCTGTCCCCAAATTTCTGCTGGTCGCAGTCCCACACAGCTCAGTAGGCATCAGGTGGAACTGTTGAGGCCTTTGGTTCTCTGGTTTCCTAGCGTTTGGATGTTCACCCTCAGAGCACAATGGCCTGCAAAGAGTGACAGCTCTTATAAGTGCCACCAGAAACACCTGTATATACAACGATACGTCTCATTGTCAGCCATGCCATCAATTAATCAACAAATATTGGCGAGGTGCTCAGACACTGCTCATTACTTTTCACTGCCTGTTCTGAGCTTCGAGAATCAGCAACAACCCAGCTACAATATTGTGGTCCCCTTTACTTTGTGTGGTAATCAGGTCTGGCTAAAAGATGTTACCCATTTTATGGAGACTTTTTCTAGTCCTCAGATCTGTAGGCTCTTGGTTCAAAGATACAGAGATAAGGTAAAAGAATAGATAAACTGCTTTGTCATTAGGGTTAATGTCCAACTTCTCCTATTTCTTTGCAACTCACTGTCTACGTGATGCTCTTAAGACACTACAATGAATGGAACTTACTCACATGTGAAACATTAGATGTTCAGGCACTGTTCTTTTGTTGTATCCGGATGGTATCTAGTTTGCAAACATGCAGTCAGTAAGAATTAGTATCAGTGCTAAAATTTTGTATAGTTTTTTTATGGCATGTAAAATAGATTATAAAATCATTACAAGTCCCCTCTGAAGTGGGGATTATCTCCAATTTTGTAGAGATGGAACAAAGATTCTGAGGAGTTACATCATTAATTAATTATTTAGTAACATGCAGAGTAGCATAGTTTCAGGATCACAGGATTTGGAATCACACCAAACTTTTCATTCAATTTCTGGCCCATTTATTAGCCATGTGATGCTGGCCAAGTTTTCTAGCCCTACTAAACTTCAGCTTTCTTATGTGTGTTTTGGGGCTACTCAAAATATACACTCATAGGGACACAGTGAGAAATTAAATATGGTAATTCATGTAAAATATGAAACACAGTATTTGGAGCATAGCTGTTGCTCCATAAAAGTGGTGGTTGATGTTGTCATATTAATATGACTGCTTTTTCATCTATGTTCTGGGCACTATGATAGGTGCTGGAGACAGAACTGTAAAAGATAGTCTGGAGTACTTGCATAAATATTTACAACTAGTAGGTAGAAGAGACTGCACACATTTTCTGCTTCTTAATCCTTAAACCAATTTAGTTTTAATTTTTTTTAACATTTATTCATTTTTGAAAGGCGGAGAGAGACCAAACGCGAATGGGGAAGGGGCAGAGAGAGAGGGGGACACAGAAACAGAAGCAGGCTTCAGGCTCCCAGCTATCAGCACAGAGTCTGATGTGGGGCTTGAACTCACGGACCACAAGATCATGACCTGATCCGAAGTCGGCCACTCAGCCGACTGAGCCACCCATGCGGCCCTAAACCAATTTAGTTTTAAATGCATTAATGCCTTTGGGGTGAAGAAAAGTTAAAAAGTCTGAGAAATGCAAATAAAAGCTAGTTAGGAAAATGCCGATATCTCATGAGTTGTTCAAAGTAAAGATGTTATCCCTGGGTTCTGGGCAGAAGCCCTTTTTCTGGAAGTGAAGGCCATTCTGATTTGCAGTGTGTGAACCTGGGTGCAGTGGCCAGCTGATTCTTTTCTAATATGGTCCTCACAGATACAGCGTTTTCTCAGCAGATGTTGAAATCCAGATTGAAAAAATTTTTCAACGATGGATTGCAAAAACTATCATCTCAAATAAGATACCATGTTGCAGACGGTCTTGTTTAACAGGCTTACGGAGTAGTTATGGTTTCCATAGAAACAAGTCTAAATCCTTCCTTTAATACAATCCTGGAGGTCTCAGCAGACCTGCAAAATATGCCATGAACTGTCAACGCCCTGCTTCTGCTGACACATGGAAGGGGCATTGTTGGTTCGCCAACGCTGTCCCTGCATGGCACGATGCACTGGAAATTTCAGTTAAGATTCTGATTTTTACAAAGGAAACACGTCTTCCTCAAATGTTCTACTTTTTCACTGCAGTGTTCAACAGGACAATAAGACAAAGACTTAAATCCGGACCTCTCTCATATACTGTGCTTGCAGTTTCTAATAGAAGAGCTCTCACGTGCAGATTCACCTGCTGCAGTTTCCTCATAGTTGACTTGTCATCTCATAGTAATTACACTTTTTCCTCAGCCTACAAGCTAGGTCATGTCACTCAGTTTTGATCTGCTGGAAAGAGACAGCAGACTCTTGGGAATTTTAACCATCACGCTCCCGGAAAGTGCTTGGACTCAATTCATTTATAATTCTTTCATTGTCAAGAAGGGTAAAGATATTGATTGATCCACACCATAGGGAAGCTCTGAAACAGAGAAGTAACTTCAAAGGTTGCAAAAAAAAATATTTCATGCTTCAGCATTCTGTTTTTAGACCAAGTTGGAAGGGATGATCCATTGGAAATGGTAGATGACTATGGACAAGTAATAATAAATTCTCAGTGATGTGATTATAGTGTGAGACCAGCTCTTACGGTAACCAAAGTGGACATAGAAGGCAGGTAGAGAGATAGTCAGCTAGAGAAAGCAGAAATGTTAACAATATGTAATTACAGTATAATTTTCAAAAGTTTATTTGCGTAATAGCCACTTCTGGAGTAGGCCAATGACCTCTTTGTGAATATTGTTTCCCTTTTATTACTATTTTTTTCTCTTTACATTTGACCATTTGGCTGTTGGCCATCAAATGAATGTTATTCCCTTTTTTGCTGTTTATAAAGGAAACACATATGTATTGCCAAAAGATGTAGTGAAATCCAGTAAATTACAAAGAAGAAAGCAAAAGCCAAATGTAATCTGATTAGTAAAAGGCTGTTACCACTTTGGTGGACATTTTCTCAGAACTTGTTCATATATATTCATCGAAATACATAAACATTTTAAAGACAAAAATAAGTACCATATTGTTTTGTCATCATTTCTCATTTAGTATAAATGGGTTTTTAAATTTTTAAAAAATTTTTTTGTAAAAATATTTTTAATTTTTGTTTTGAAAAAGAGAGAGAGAGAAACAGAGAGAGAATGAGTGGGGGAGAGGCAGAGAGAGAGGAAGACACAGAATCTGAAGCAAGCTCCAGGCTCTGAGCTGTCAGCACAGAGCCTGATACGGGGCTCGAACTCATGAACCGTGAGATCATGACCTGAGCCCAAGTTGGATGCTTAACTGACTGAGTCGCCCAGGAGCCCATTTATTTGGGTTTCTATATCAATAAATTGGGGCCTATATGTTTTGATGGATAAAAACATTCCATTCATGCAGTCACTCACTTAACAAGTAATTATTGAGTCCCTGGGTAGTCTGAGACACGGTGATAGACAAGAATAAGGATCTCTAACTTATTTAACCATTCTCTTACCAGTGGCTGATCAGATTGTTCTGCCATCTTTAAATGGACTTTTGTTCTTGTCTGGAACACTTGATAACTGGCAGAGGAATTGGGAAGAGGGTAACTTTCTTTTGGAAAGCTCTCCCAATATTAGGGTTTGGGGCAAAACCTCTAGAAGAGCCTTTGCTACCTTTCAGAATATTCAAATAAAATCCTGTCTCTCTATATCCATTACAACAATAATAACAACAGCAGGCACTTAATGAGTGCAGTATAAATTCATTCTGTTGATAGCTTTTAGTCCTCACAACAACCCTATGAAGTAGGTAAAATTAACTGGTTGTATTATGATTCCTACTTTAATAGCTGAAGGAAGAGAGGAGCAGTAAATGCCTAAAATAACAAAGTAAATAAATAGAGGGATGGGGATTTGAGCCTGATGGCCTGACTCCAGAACCTTTACTCTAAACTCCTCTTACTCATACTGAACTCCAAGCACGTACAGTGCTATAGTAATACACTACATAACTGTGTTATTGAAGCATTGTCTGTGTCATAATTCTTTGTCATGTCTGACTCCTAAATATGAGTGTGAGCTTCTTGACAGTCGAGGTCATGTCTTTAATTTTTTTTTTAATAATTTAACTTTATTTTTTATTTTTAACATTTACTTCCAAATTAGTATATAGTGAAGCAATGATTTCAGGCGTAGATTCCTTAATGCCCCTTACCCACTTAGCCCATCCCCCCTCCCACAACTCCTCAAGCAACCCTCAGTTTGTTCTCCATATTTAGGAGTCTCTTTTGTTTTGTCCCTCTCCCTTTTTTTTTTTTATTATTTATTTTATTTTATTATTTTTTTTATATTATTTTTGTTTCCCTTCCCTTATGTTCATCTGTGTTGTCTCTTAAAGTCCGTATATGAGTGATGTCATATGATTTTTGCCTTTCTCTGACTAATTTAACTTAGCATAATACCCTCCAGTTCCATCCACGTAGTTGCAAATGGCAAGATTTCATTCTTTTTGATTGCCGAGTAATACTCCATTGTGTGTGTGTGTGTGTGTGTGTGTGTGTGTGTGTGTGTGTACACACACACACACACACACACACATACTTTGGCTATTGTTGATACTGCTGCTATAAACATTGGGGTGCATGTGTCCCTTTGAAACAGCACACCTGTATCCCGTGGATAAATACCTAGCAGTGCAATTGCTGGGTCGTGGGGTAGTTCTGTTTTTAGTTTTTTGAGAAACCTCCATACTGTTTTCCCGAGTGGCTGCATCAGCTTGCATTCCCACCAACAATGCAAAAGAGATCCTCTTTCTCCGCATCCTTGCCAACATCTGTTGTTGCCTGAGTTGTTCATGTTAGCCATTCTGACAGGTGTAAGGTGGTATCTCATTGTGGTTTTGATTTATATTTCCCTGATGATGAATGATGTTGAGCATGTTTTCACGTGTTTGTTGGCCATCTGGATGTCTTCTTTGGAGAAGTGTCTATTCATGTCTTTTGCCCATTTCTTCACTGGATTATTTCTTTTTTTGGGTGTTGAGTTTGATGAGTTCTTTGTAGATTTTGGATACTAACCCTTTATCTGATATGTCATTTGCAAATATCTTCTCCCATTCTGTAGGTTGCCTTTTAGTTTTGCAGATTGTTTCCTTCGCTGTGCAGAAGCTTTTTGTTTTGATGAGGTCCCAGTAGTTCATTTTTGCTTTTGTTTCCCTTGCCTCCAGAGATGTATTGAGTAAGAAATTGCTGTGGGCAAGGTCAAAGAGGTTTTTACCTGCTTTCTCCTCAAGTATTTTGATGGCTTCCTGTCTTACATTGAGGTCTTTCATCCACTTTGAGTTTATTTTTGTGTATGGTGTAAGAAAGTGGTCCAGGTTCATTCTTCTGCATGTCACTGTCCAGTGTTCCTAGCACCACTTGCTGAAAAGACTGTCTTTCTTCCATTGGATATTCTTTCTTACTTTGTCAAAGATTAGTTGCCCATACGTTTGTGGGTCCATTTGTGGGTTCTCTATTCTGTTCCATTGATCTGAGTGTCTGTTCTTGTGCCAGTACCATACTGTCTTGTTGATTACAGCTTTGTAGTATAGCTTGAAGTCTGGGATTGTGATGCCTCCTGCTTTGGTTTTCTTTTTCAAGATTGCTTTGGCTATTCGGGGTCTTTTCTGGTTCCATACAAATTTTAAAATTATTTGTTCTAGCTCTGTGAAGAATGCTGGTGTTACTTTGATAGGGATTGCGTTGAATATGTAGATTGCTTTGGGTAGTATTGACATTTTAACAATATTTGTTCTTCCTATCCAGGAGCACGGAATCTTTCCATTTCTTTGTGTCTTCTTCAGTTTCTTTCATAAGCTTTCTATAGTTTTCAGTGTATAGATTTTTCACCTCTTTGGTTAGATTTATTCCTAGGTATTTTATGGTTTTTGGTGCAACTGTAAATGGGATCGATTCCTTGATTTCTCTGTCACTTCATTGTTGGTGTATAGGAATGCAACCGATTTCTGTGCATTGATTGTATATCCTGCAACTTTGCTGAATTCATGAATCAGTTCTAGCAGTTTTTTGGTGGAATCTTTTGGGTTTTCATAGAGAGTATCATGTCCTCTGTGAAGAGTGAAAGTTTGACTTCCTCCTGGCCAATCTGGATGCCTTTTATCTTTTTGTGTTCTCTGATTGCTGAGGCTAAGATTTCCAATACTATGAACTCCTTGATTATGATATAATGCCCTTCTGCATCTCTTGATAGAGTCTTTATTTTAAAGTCTAGCTTGTCTGATATAAGTATGGCTACTCCGGCTTTCTTTTTTTGACCATTAGCATGACAGATGGTTCTCCATCCCCTTACTTTGAATATGTAGGTGTCTTTAGGTCTAAAGTGGGTCTCTTGTAAACAGATGGGTCTTTTTTTCTTATCCATTCTGTTACCCTATGTCTTTTGATTGAAGCATTGAGTCCATTGATGTTTAGAGTGAGTACTGAAAGATATGAATTTATTGCCATTATGATGCTTGTAGAGTTCGAGTTTGTGGTGATGGTCTCTGGTCCTTTCTAATCTTTTGTTGCTTTTGGTATATATATATATATATATATATATATATATATATATATATATATATATATATTTTTTTTTCCCCCCCATGTTTTCTCCCCTCAGAGAGCCCCCTTAAAATTTCTTGCAGGGCTGGTTTAGTGGTCACAAACTCCTTTAATTTTTGTTTGGGAAACTTTTTATCTCTCCTATTTTGAATGACATCCTTGCTGGATAAAGAATTCTTGGCTGCATATTTTTATGATTCAGCACACTGAATATATCCCACCACTCCTTTCTGGCCTGCCAAGTTTCTGTGGATAGGTTTGCTGCAAACCTGATCTGTCTTCTCTTGTAGGTTAGGGACTTTTTTTTCCCTTGCTGCTTTCATGATTCTCTCCTTGCCTGAATATTTTGTGAATTTGACTATGATATGCCTTGTTGATGGTCAGTTTTTGTTGAATTTAATGCGGGTCCTCTGTGCTTCCTCGATTTTGATGTCTGTGTCTTTCCCCAGGTTAGTAAAGTTTTCCGCTATGATTTGCTCACATAACCTTTCTACCCCTATTCTCTCTCTTCCTCCTCTGGGACCCCTATGATTCTGATGTTGTTCCTTTTTAATGAGTCACTGATTTCTCGAACTCTTAAATCGTGCTCTTTTGCTTTTATCTCCCTCTTTTATTCTGCTTCTTTATTCTCTATAATGTTTGTCCTCTGTATCGCTGATTCTCTGTTCTGCCTCATCCATCTTGCCACCGCTGCATCCATCCGTGATTGCAGCTCTGTTACAGCATTTTTAATTTCATTCTGGCTATTTTTTACTTCCTTTATCTCTGCAGAAGGGGATTCTAATCTATGTTTGACTCCAGCTAGTATTCTTATTATCGTGATTTTAAATTCTGGTTCAGACATCTTGCTTGTGTCTGTGTTGATTAAGTCCCTGGCTGTCGTTTCTTTGTGCTCTTTCTTTTGGGGTGAATTCCTTTGTTTTGTCATTTTGAAGGGAGAAAAGGAATTAATGAGGTAGAAAAATTGAAATTAAAAATTAAAATTAAAAAAATATTAAAATTAAAAATTAAACACACACACACACACACACAAATCGAATAGATGATGCTAGATCCTAGGTGTGTTTAGGTCTGGGTGTAGAAAGTGGTTTGACAGATTAGAGAAACAAACAAAAGGAAAGGGTGGGAGAGAAAAAAAAGGAAATCGTTTGAGAATTTGAAAAAATGAATACACTAAAGGAGACTAAAATACACAAAAGTAGAGAATATAGTAGAAAAAATTATAGAAAAATATTTTTAATAAAAATTAAAAAGAAATGAATTTTTCATTTTCTGTATTTAAGAAAAAAGTGAAAAAGATAAAAAAGATAAAAAGATAAAAAAGAAAAAAGAAAAGACAAAAAAAGAAATTGCTTGAAAATTTGAAAAAGTGAATACACTGTAGTAGACTGAAATAAAATAATGGGAGTAATATAGAATTTGAAAAAGTTTACATAAAAGCAAAAAATATAGTAATAAAAATTAAATAAACATATTTTTAAAATAAATTGAAAGTAAAAATGAAGTTTTTCTCTTCATTCAAGAAAAAAGAAATGAAAACGAGAAAAAAAAGAAAAAGAAAAAAAGGAAATTGAAAATTTGAAAAGGTGACTACAGTGAAGTAGACTAAAATAAAATGATGGAAGTAAAGTAGAACTTGAAAAAATTTACACAAAAGTAAAAAATATAGTAATAAAAATTAAATACAGATATTTTTAATAAAAATTGAAAATAGGGGCGCCTGGGTGGCGCAGTCGGTTAAGTGTCCGACTTCAGCCAGGTCACGATCTCGCGGTCCATGAGTTCGAGCCCCGCGTCAGGCTCTGGGCTGATGGCTCAGAGCCTGGAGCCTGTTTCCGATTCTGTGTCTCCCTCTCTCTCTGCCCCTCCCCCGTTCATGCTCTGTCTCTCTCTGTCCCAAAAATAAAATAAACGTTAAAAAAAAAAGAAAGAAAATATTTAAAAAAAAAAACTGAAAATAAAAATGAGTTTTTTCTCTTTATGTATTCAAGAAAAAGAAAATTGTAAAAGAGAGAAAGGAGAAAGTGAGAGAGAAAAAAATTGAATATAGATGAACCTGCTAACAGATTGAAGTAGGAATGAAATTGCTTCATTTTCCCCTAGAAGTCAGTCTGTGTAGCTCTTTATAGTCCATAAATTAAGCCGCCAGTGAGGTTTGTGTTCTTGAAGAGCGAAGTTGGCCCAGTTGGGCGGGGCTCGATGTAACAGCTCCGCTCTCCACTAGATGGCGCTGCTAGCCTACTGGGGTGGATTGTTGCGGTGCTCCTCGGTGCACGTGCGCATGTGCGGGAGTGGTGAAAAATGGCGCTACCTACCCACCCAGTGTGTTCTCCCAGATCAGCAATTGGGCACCCGTCATCGTCTTCAGCTCTCGTTCACTCTCCGTGACCAGGCCCCAGGCAGTACCTCTTTCAAGTTTTGTCTCAGATGCAGCTGTTTTCCCCAGCCCCTTACTGCTGAAGGCCTGCGGCTTTGACCCGTTCCGCCCCTCTGCAGGAGAGTCTCACCGAGAGATGGCCAAAAGAGCAATGGCCGAATATCTGCTGTACCCAGGAACGCCCACTGGACCCTGCTGTTGCCGGTGCCCCGAGACTGCGGCCAGGTGCCAGCCTGCCCCCCCAAAAAATCGCGAGACAGTGTAGCCTCAGCGTTTCAGGGACCATGGAAAATCGCAACACACATCTGGCACCAGGCTTCACCCTCAACAACCTTGCCCCAGCACCAGCGAATGTGGCTGCCTTCTGGGGTCTGCTGGGACCAGGTGGCTTCAGCAGTCTAGCAAATGTCCTTCCAGCAGTGGAACCGCTTTTCCCCGTGTGGCCCGAGAACCTCCTGGACCCCACCCTGTTCCTGGGGCTTCACCCTTCGCACCAGAGCATGGCCAGGTATCGAGCTGCGGAGTTGCAGCCTTTGTTCTCCCCTTGTTCATAGTCTTAATGGAATTTAAACCCTCTCCTTTTTCCCTTTTTAGTTTAGTCCCTGCGGCTGTTTCCAATTTTCCGCTTTCTCTCCAGCTGCTTTTGGGGAGGGGTGATTTTCCTGTTTTCTCCCCCTCTCCCCAGTCTCAGTCCTCTCTCTGCCAGCAAAAGTGGTTCCCTACCTTTCGGGGCTTCTTGCTCCCCAAGTTCAGCTCTTCGTGTCGCGTACCTGCTGAATCCTGTGGTTCAGGTTGTGCAGATTGTTGTGTTAATCCTCCAATCAGTTTTCTAGGTGTGCAGGATGGTCTAGTGTTGGTCTGGCTGTATTTCCTGGATTCGAGACACGCAAAAAGCTTCCATGCTGTTCCCCCATCTTGGCTCCTCCCACCCAAGTCTTTAATTTTTATGTAACTGGAAGAGTGACTGGTTTGTAAGGGGTACTGAGTAAATTCTGAAGAAGGAAAGAATGAACAAATGAATGAATGCTATCCTGTAAATGTAACATAACTCAAAAGAAGGTAAGGTTATGTTGGTGAATAGGTGATCAGAAAACATAACAAAAATGTCAACTTCTTACAAAAGCAATCTTTGCATGTATAGGAAGCATATCTAGTCCAGGATCATATGTGTCCTTACCAGCATCAGACTCAGATTTCTACTATGGTCTCTGAAACTTGAAAGCAAATCTAGATGTATTATCATCCAGTCACCGGCACGTTATGTGGCTGTCCATTATCTAGATGTTTGATGAAAGGCCCGTATTAGGAAATACTCAATGTTTCATGTCCTCACAACCCTGGTTTTACTG
Organism: Puma concolor; assembly: GCF_028749965.1. Taxonomy (NCBI): domain Eukaryota; kingdom Metazoa; phylum Chordata; class Mammalia; order Carnivora; family Felidae; genus Puma; species Puma concolor. The sequence continues at coordinate 110,933,926 of NC_141676.1, forward strand.
GGGGAAGTTTTACTTTTCATCCTGAGATTTTCATGCACTATTAACACTTTTTAAAACTTGTTCAGGGCTAATGGATGAAATCAACTTAGAAGTTACAGCAAAAGCACAAACTTGTGGGTGATGTTGAGTGTCTTTCCTTGTGAAATGGAGCCTCTTCCCAAGGATGGCAGAGTTAACCTCTCAGTTTCGAAAATGGTTATGGGCAGGCCAGCAAGATCAGTGGTTCTTTACAGAGCCTGGAAGGGCCTTCAGAAAATTCTTGGGAGGATTTGATGGTCACGTCTGCTGCTGGCATTGCAGAGATCTGACCCAGGGAAGCTAGACAGCTAGACAGCTAGACAAACCCCCATCACATTGGGGGCTTGTACAACAGACATCTGTCCCACGTCCCATTTGATTTTTAAATATTAAAAAGGTATTATTTTATTATAAAATACTTCCTTTGATGTATGTGCAGGTGGTATACATAGACTCTCTGTGAATTTTTTTTTTTTTTTTTTTTTTGTCTAGAGAGTTAAGGGACTTTAGAGAGTATTTGTTTAAAAGGGGAGCATCAGGTCTCCAAGAACCACACCACCCACCTCCAGAGGAAAAGCTTTCCGAATCATTGTAGTATTTCATTTTTCTCAGAACCAGTTTTTTAGAAACTGAATTCAATGTGAAGTATAGTAGGGCAAGATGTTTTGTAAATACCCAGAGAGGCTTCTTGAGTTAATGCTTGAGACTAGAGTCTACCACACCTTAAGTCTCCACTTCCCCAAGTCCACCGTGTCTGATGTGTTCTCTCCTCTCTCCCCAGTGAACGTGACTGCACCTGGGGTAGGGAGGATTTTTCTAAATGCAATTGGAAGGAAGTGGACTGTGCAGCCTAGAAGCTTCCTCGCTTCATGTCTGATGTGCTCAGATCTTTTCTTGAGAAAGATAAATCCGGCAGCAGGATTTTCAGATAAGAAAAATCACACCTCCCAGACTGGGTCACTCACTCTAGAGGCAAGTAAAAATAAGTAACATTTGTCACATTTCCTTATACTTACAGATCCTTCTTTTCCCCTCTGATTATGCTTCCTCGATTCTTCAGGCTCTTTTCATCTCCTCCTCTGAAATTTCAGAGGAGAGGAATCTGCTGCACACGGGGATTATAGGGGTCACACAGTTGAACAGGTGATTGTCTAGAACAGCCCCTGGTCTTGGCTTATCTTACTTTCTCAACCTGCCCTAGAGAGCGAATATAATCTTGTTTCTTTGCTTTCTGGGCTAACTCCTCTTTGAAGCCTGACTCCTTGGTGCTGTGTGAAAATAAAATTTTATAGCTAGTGACTTCAGGACCTTAACTGTTATCCTATTAGGATGTTTTGGAAACCACTCTCCTTGAGAAGAAGTCAGCCTAAGCTTCACCTTACATCACCTCTGTCCCTTTTTGTTCCCCAAAAGCTATGTCCTATGTTTTCTGTGGAGGAAACTGGGTGGATAACGAATCGATTCTAATTTACTCCTCATTATGTAATAGTTTTCAATAAGCGTGGTATACTTCAGAGTGCTATAATAGGAAAGCTGGGCAAACATGGCTCGCATCAATGATTCAAATCCTAAGCTACACTTCTCTGTCCACAGGGACAGATTCCTCACTGATCTCTTCATGATGTTTGGTCTCCTCTTCGGTCCTGTTTACAGGAAGGTAGACTTTATTTATGAATACGTTTAACAAATGTGTTCCTGTGCATTTTTGTGGTGGCATTTGTTTTGTTTCTGCAAAAGCAAAACCAAACCAAGATCACCACCATGTAGGTGAGAACATTTCCACCATGAGCGGAAGGTCAGAGAGCAGAGGAGGCAGAGGGCTCCCCAGGTGGGTTGGGAATCCAGTGTTAAGTGAAACCAATGTCCCTAATGACCTTTTCTGTCACATTACAAAATATCTTGAGGCCTCTCAGTATGTTAAGGTCTTAAACCTAGGTGGTTGAGCCTGCGTTAAGCGACCATATGGTTCTACCTCCTGATTTACCATTGGGTCAAAAATTACCTCAGAGGGATGCCAAAAGGTCCACACTTTTACCATTGGGTCAAAAATTACCTCAGAGGGATGAGAAAAGGTGAGCACTGCTGGGAGGACAGGTGGGGTCATCAGGGAACTGCCTGAGGCCCTGACTCTGGGATGGGAGGCAGGAGTACTTGGAAGGCCCCAGGACTAGATGAACAAAGGAGTCATGAAGGGCGCAGGGGTAAACTTCTCCTGTGTGCATGTGCTGGAAATGGCCTGTCCTATAGTCACTGCGGCCTTCCGGGACATGCACCGGATGCTTGGTGCTCTCGGCCCTCCTGGTTGGTCAGCTCTAGGATGCAGGGTGGTGTGGGCACTGCTGTCCTCCCTACTCTGCGTCCCACATGCTGGAGCCTCGGTCCAGGCCTGCCTAGCAGCTCCCTGGTGGTGTGTGCCTCAGTGTCACCATCCTCCCTTCCATCCTGCCATCCCATAACATGAGTTCTTTTTTTTAATTTTTAATTTTTAATTTTGTATTTATTTTTAGTTTTTTATTTATTTATTTTTTTTTTTTTAATTTTTTTTTTTCAACGTTTATTTATTTTTGGGACAGAGAGAGACGGAGCATGAACGGGGGAGGGGCAGAGAGAGAGGGAGACACAGAATCGGAAACAGGCTCCAGGCTCCGAGCCATCAGCCCAGAGCCCGACGCGGGGCTCGAACTCACGGACCGCGAGATCGTGACCTGAGCCGAAGTCGGACGCTTAACCGACTGCGCCACCCAGGCGCCCCATAGTTTTTTATTTTTAAAGGGAGAGCATGAGTGGGGAGAGGGGCAGAGAGAGAGAGAGAGAGAGAGAGAGAATCTCAGGCAGGCTCCATGCTCACCTCGAAGCCCTACGTGGGGCTGGATCCCACCAACCTGGGATCATGACCTGAGTCAAAATCAAGAGTAGAGGCTCATCCAAAGGAGCCAGCCACCCAGGTGCCCCCATGCATTCTTGTGTCAGAGCCAGAGACACACTCTTTTTATGATCACCGCACGGAGCTCTGTACGTATTACATAAGCCTGATTTTGCATCAACTTGTCTCAAATATTCTCAGATTATTTTACCCTAAGTGACTTATTCTTGCAAAAAACACCAAGTTTGAAGCTCAGATATTAAAAATAAAGCTGTCTTCCTTAAGAAATGCAGCTTAGAAATCTCCAAAATTTACTTTGGGAGGGCAGTTTCCTGGTGGACCTGCCCAGCCCTCTGTCCTAATTTCACTTCCCTGAGTGGTTCCTTCTCCTGTTGGGCACCAGCTCACCAGATGAGTTTGGATATCCCTGGTACATAATAAACTCAAGATTCAGAGAATCTTTTGACAGTTGATGAGCAAAAAGATGAGAATCCATAAGAGTTCTAATTCCAGATCTCGCCTAAAAGTTTTTGTCCACCTTTTGGAAAATCAGTTATTCTCTGAGTCACTAGAAATGGAGGCTAACAGTGCTTCCTCTTTCACCCTAAGGGATTTCTCAGAGGACAAGACCAGAGGTGTCTATTTAAGTGCCTGTTTATGGGTGAGTTGCCCAATGCCCAGGATGGGGAGCTGTAATTTCCCACCTGGGTTGGGTTGAGACAGAATGGGAAAACACTAGGTTATACTTGGTTTGGGAAGTCTCTGCTCTGTGCAGCCATCTATTTGTATGCTCTTGGACTTTCTTTGCTTTTCACTTTCCCATTAATTTGGGAGAAGATCCCAACTTGCCTTGCTTCATTAGGCCAAGAGGAAATAATTTTTCTACTCATGCCTCCCAGTCAGTTCTTGGCCACATTCTAGGAAATTGTGGGGATTCATTACCAAAATTCTTTTCTTCTTAAAAAAAATGTTTTTAATGTTTATTTTTGAAGGAGAGAGAGAGAGAGAGCATGAGCAGGGGAGGGGCAGAGAGAGAGAGGGAGACACAGAATCCAAAGCAGGCTCCAGGCTCTGAGCTGTCAGCACAGAGCCCGATGTGGGGTTTGAACTCAAGAACCTGAGCTCATGACCTGAGCCGAAGTCAGACGCTTGACTGAGCCACCTAGTTGCCCTAACAAAACTCTTTTCTCGTGAGTTAAAGCAGTTCTCTTTCCATTCTCCCTCCACTTTCATCTCCCCCCCTCCTCCCCATTGTCTTATTCCTTTTCCTGGGTGTGGGTTAGAATCATAGTCTACACACTTTGGATAATCTCTTGTTTGTAAAATGTAATGGCCCCCTTGTAATGAAAGAGCAAAATGGGAATATTCTGTGGGAGGTGGGAAAGGGTGTTTTTCTTACCAGTTTCTACCATACTGAAAAATAGTATGCACATAACTTAAGAGCCCCTGTGTGGACGAACTTACCCCTCTTCTTCTGGAGGCAGATAAGATAGCACATTTCATTTTGCTTTCTACAAGCGTCCCAGTGGGACTAGAGGGCTCTAATTATTAGTTAGCAAAGTGATTCTATAGGGCTCTATTGGAAGCATCTTCTCTTGTGTCTTCAGCTTTTAAATTGCTTCTCTTCTGTTACCAGTTTTAAATTGTGTCTTTTCTGTTATCAGTTTTTAATAATCTAGTGAGGGGGCAGGCAGAAATTTATCCAGTGTCAGATTTTGTTATACATTTCAGAAATGTTAACGTTCTGTCCTTTTGATGTGGTGGGTCAACAAGGTAACTTCGGTGGGGTGTGCTTATCAAAATAGAACAGAAAATCATGTTTACCAATCAAAGAATGGTGAGAAACACTCCAACTGGCCTTGTCCCATATTCGTGAAGAATGCTGGCATTGTCCCAACTTTTTCTGGGTATCATTTTTTTTTTTTTATTTGTAAGACATGGTATGGAAAGTAACCTGTTACACGCACACACACACACACACACACACGGAGAGGGAGGGAGAGAGAGAGAGAGAGAAATGGGAAAAGCAAGAAAAATCATGTTCAACAAAACAACGTATCACATGGGCTTCAGTTTACCTGGCTTCAGGTTGGCAGTCTATCGGCTCTCCTTCTGCCCTCTGTTACTGTTGTTTCTGGTGACGTTACCCAGCCAACATTAGCCAGGGAGGCTGCGGAGATACTACATCGTGTGAGGGCAGAGCAAATTGGCACAGCCACGTGGGCTGAGTGAGGTGCAGCTCATTCTTAAATATTTCTTCTTCTTTTGATTTATTTGTTAATCTTTACTTATTTTTGAGAGAGAGAAAAAGAGAGAGAGGGAGAGAGACGCAGACAGGGAGACAGAGAATCCAAAGCAGGCTCCAGGCTCTGAGCTGCCAGCACAGAGCCCGACGGGGGGCTCCAACCCACAAACTGTGAGTTCATGACCTGAGCCGAAGTCAGATGCTTAGTGGACTGAGTCACCCAGATGCCCCTACGTGCAGCTCATTCTCGAAGGGCTCTTGCTTCCTGATCCAGGCTCCTCAGTGTTCTGTTGGAGGCAAGACTTTGCTTTTAATGTTTGGCTTCAGCCAGAGCTACTCTCTTTTGTGTGTGCATTTTACACATTGAGATCCTATAAAATATTTGGTTTGAAGGAAAGGTTTCTGCTCCCAAAACACACATGTCTCCCACTGCTATAGGGAGGAATGTCTAATTTAAAAATAGCATGTAAGTTAATTTGTTTTCTGAAAAGCAACACACTTAAATTCTGGAAGGGAACTCATTATTTCAAGATAACCTCTTTATTCTTCTGAGAAGCAGAGTAGTTTTGTAAGCTTAATGATAATTGCTTTTTTTCCCCCTGAAAATCCAGATCTTTCTTTATATGCTAAATTTGCCTAAAGGAGGGTATGTCTTTAAAGGTACAACAGAGAAATTATGTATGTCTCCAACCCTCTTCCCTTTCCCAGGTCTTCATGTTTGTCTACAACTCTAGCCTTTGCTTATGTTCCTCTGATTTTCTGAAATGCTGGTGGACCTCTTCTCTTTTCACACCCACCTTTCTTCAGGGGCCAGCTAGAAATCAACTTCTTTAATGAGTATCTCCCACTGACAGTCATCTTTTTGCCTGTCCTTTTTAAATTTGGTTAAACAGTGGATAGTGTGTATGTGAGCTTAAGCCCTTGTTTGTGGCTTCTAGTATACTGTGCTGTTATATATTACTCAACATCTCCACCCACACAGGGAAGAGAATGAAATCGTCCTCAGAGAGGAAGGAATGAGTCATCAGGGAGGGAGTGCCTCCTCAGCTCTAGGCTGCGTGTTCGATGCCTACCCATGCACGGACTCTGCTGGGTACTTTTGTGAACCCTGGGGTTAGAACCTGAGCTTGAAGATTGGCTCTTTGGTGTGCTAGCTCTGTGGCTCTGGACACACTTTTTTGTGTTTTAGTTATTATTTTATCTGTAAATTGGAGCTAATTATAACCTATTTGGTTTTTGTAAGGATTAAGTTAGATTCTAGATGTCTAAGACTTAGAGTACTTGGCATACTGTAAGCCTTCAAAGTATGTTAAATATTTTTGTTTTTTAAAGTTTGCTTATTTATTTGAGAGAAAGAGAGAGAGAATTCACAGGAGGGGTGAGAGAGAGTGGAGTCAAAGAATCCCAAGCAGGCTCCATGCCATCAGTGCAGAGCCTGATGTGGGGCTCGATCCCACAACTGTGAGATCATGACCTGAGCTGAAATCAAGAGTCTGTTGCCCAACTGAGCCACTGATGCACCCCTGTTAAATATTTTTATTAGCCCAGTGAGACATCGTATGAGGTAGACATTCTCTCCGTCTTGAGGTGAAAAGCCTGAGGCTGACAGGTTAAAGAAATTGCCTAAATTTATATTCATCCCTGACAGGATCGACATTGGTAAACATACATCTCTTAACCCAGAGCTCTGGCTAAGAAGATGCTAATGACATCGTTTCCTTCATATTTGTATAGAATGAACTATGCCCTGTTACTTCTACACGTTCCTCTCGCACTGCCTATAGCAGCCAGCTTAGTGGCAGCATATTGGTAAAGGTCAGTAAATACTTGGCAATTAGATGAAGTCGTGAATGTGAGAGCATCTGGCAAAGTGCTTAAAACTTTTTCTTTCAGACACTGTTAAATACCCTTGCTGGGAAAGGCCCACACAAGCATAATAAACTCGCAGTGCCTGGCACGCTCCTTCCAGTTATGAATAGTACAGTGGGAAAACTGAGGAATTTTCAGAGTGAGATCAGAGGGAAGGAATGTTGAATTATAAGGGATCTAGGTAACTGAGTGGTTTTCAAGTATTTTTTAGTCATGGAACCTTGATTTTGGATTACATTAAATCTTTCCCATAAACCAATCAATAACAAAATAAGTCAAGGTGAAGTTCTTTTTTTTTTTTTTTCTTTGAGAGAGAGAGAGAGACAGAACATGAGTAGGGGAGGCACAGAGAGAGAGGGAGCCACAGAATCAGAAGCAGGCTCCAGGATCTGAGCTGTCAGCACGGAGCCTGATGCAGGGCTCAAACTCACAAATCGTCAGATCGTGACTTGAGCCAAAGCCAGACGCTCAACCAACTGAGCCACCTAGCTATCACCAAGTTGAAGGCCTTCTGATTGGAGCTGAAAGGAGGGACCACATCATCCCTGGGTTTGGTCACCCCCCTCCTCCTTTGAGGTACCGCCTCTGAGTCATGGGGGGTTTCAGGACTCAATCTTCTGTTTTGTGTTTTACTGTGCAGTCAACAGGGCTGAATGAGGTGCAGTTACTGGTCCAAGGCAGGAAGTTATACAAGCCCAAGAACTTGTTTTTTTTCATCCTGTCATTATGCCTCAAGGAGTCATGTGGTCACCTCTTGGACTTTTCCTTGACTAGATTTCTGTGACTGTTCCTGACAGTTGGCATAATGGAGAACGAAAGTTCCCTGTCTCCTAACCCCAGTAAGAGAACAGAAAGGCCACCTCTACCCACACCTGTCAGAAACAAAGTGCCTCAGACCGTTTGCAGGCACTAAATTACCAACGCCGAAGTTTTCAAAGGCGACCATGTGCTTCAAAGCTTTTCATTTGAATGACTATGTGTATAAAAAATAATAAAATGGATATATGAATTTTTTCTTTTTAAATAATACAATGCATTTCAAGGATTTGAAGCATAAGCTGGTAGGAATGATAGGGAAGGTGGCTGAGACATCTCAAGTTTTAGTGGTCCACATCTGAGCATTGTACTTCATTCACATTAATCACCTGTTTTTGATGTCACAGTTGTAAGAGATTCAAGGATATATAGTAACTTTAAGGGAAAATACAATATAGAAATACCTTGAGATACTTCAGGGCTCCAAACCACCACAGTAAAGCAGAGATCGCAATAAAGCCAGTCAGATGAATCTTTCGTGCACATAAAAGTTACGTTTACTGTAAGTTTACCCTAAGTTACTTAATAGACTATGTTGTAGTCTATTAGGTGGCAATAGCATTATATCTAAAAAAACAATGTCCACGCCTTAATTTAAGAATACTTTATTGCTAAAAAAATTCTAACCAGCACTTGAGCTTTGAGTGAGTGGCAATCTTCTTGCTGATGGAGGTCCTGCCTCAGTGTAGATGGCTGCTGACTGATCAGAGTGGCAGTGGCTCAAGGCTGGGGTGGCTGAGACAGTTTCTCAAAATAAGACAATAAAGCTTGCTACATGGATTGATTCCCTTTCAGGAGTGGTTGCTCTAAAGCACGCAGTGCTATTTGATAGCATTTTGCCCTCTGTAGGTCTTCTTTCGAAACTGGAGTCAATCCTCTCAAACCCTGCTGCTGACTTATCAGCTAAATTTGTCATGTTCTCAACCCTCTTTTGTCATCTACAAAGAGCCTAGCATTGGGGATTTAAAGATGAATAGAATCATGGTCCCTGCCCTGAAAGAGCCCAGTCTCCGATAATACTTGTGTCAGTCTCCAAATTTTACACCCTGGAGATGAAGTGGAAATGCATGATTCGAGCCGACACTAGGGTGCAGGCTTTGGAGAGAGAACGTGTGTGGGCTTGCACAGTGTTGTTGGGGGACACAGTGGAAATGTATGTGAGAAGAAGATGGGGTCTTTGATTGGGGGACTGTGCTCATCCCTTATTGATTTCATGACTTTGGACAACAGGCCTAGCTTCCCTGGGCATCACTTTCCTGGCCTGTAAAACGGGACTAATACTAATACCATTTTTATAAGTTACTGTGGAGACTAATCCGATTATAAATAGGAAAGTGCTGTGTGAACAATTTTAATCCAGACACCAGTTGGGACTTTTTCAACCTTGCTCTTCAGCAGCCCTTCTAAGTGCCCCTTGTGGCTGCAGCACTGACCCACATGTGTGATGAAATGGAAGGAAATGTCTTGGTGACTTCCTCCCCAAAGAAGTTACCAGCACTGGCATTTCATGTGGCCATGGAGACGGGTCAAAATACACTCTCATAAACATCTGGCCATTTTACTGTTTTTCATCTGCATGTCCTGGGTTTCTTTTAGGAGCTCCAACTCCTTTGCCTTCGATGACACAAAATAACTTTCTTCATTTTGGGAGGTATTGGTGCCAAGCCAACACGAAATTCCCCTCCCAAACACTTTCAGTGAGTTTTTCCAACAAGGCATCTTTCTTCCTCAGATGAATGCAGCTCAGACCCTATAAAGTATTGAAACACATTTTAGTTCTTAAGGTGTTACAATTTTTATTGTGGCAGAAACACATACCATAAAATTTACCATCTTTACCATTTTTAAGGGTACAGTTTAGCAGTATTGAGTATATTACTGTGAAACAGATCTGCATAACTTTTCATCTTGTAGTGAAGCTCTGTACCCATTAAGCTACAACTCTTTCTTTCATCTTTCTCTATCACAGTTATTTAAAAACATTTCAAGGGCACTGGGGATGGTTTAGTCGGTTAAGTGTCCAACTCTTGATCTCGGCTCAGGTCATGATCTCACAGTTGGTGAGACAGAGCCTCATGTCAGGCACTGTGCTGATAGCACAGAGCCTTCTTGGGATTCTTTCTCCCTCTCTCTCTGCCCCTCCCCTGCTCACACTCTCTTTCTCAATATAGATAAACTTAAAAAAAAAATGAGTGCAAGAGCAACACTTGGAATTTCTTTTTTTTTTTTAATTTTTTTTTTAACGTTTATTTATTTTTGGGACAGAGAGAGACAGAGCATGAACGGGGGAGGGTCAGAGAGAGGGAGACAAAGAATCTGAAACAGGCTCCAGGCTCTGAGCTGTCAGCACAGAGCCCGATGCAGGGCTCGAACTCACGGACCGCGAGATCATGACCCAAGGTGAAGTCGGCCGCCCAACCGACTGAGCCACCCACGCGCCCCTGGAATTTCTTTTTAAATAAAAATGATGTGACCAAGCAGGTATGTTAAGTGAGTTTGAGGACGATGTGAAAAGTTGTGAGGTAATAATTTGGATGAATGAATGAGTACATAATGAATGATGCATTTGATTCTTTTCATTTGGATCAGTGCCGTCCCAAGAAGAAATGTAATATGAAGTCAAATGTATTCATTAACACAAGTAATCCGAATGCATAAATTAAACCAGAACCAGATTTCCATGTTACATCCAATTTATAAGTGAATTATGGCAGAATATCTAGTTTCACATTAATCTTTTCTTTAGAGGCAGGTGACCTCTTACAGAAATCAAATGATCCTAGGAATTTTGGATGACAGTTCTCTTACTTGCAAGACATATACATTTACTCCAGAGTCTCTTAATTACAAAAAGAGAACTTGAGCATCTTGTAAGGTTTCTTCCATGAAATGCTAAGGTGCCCTCTGGCAGCTATATTTTACATGGTCCATAGGCTTATGATCTCTGAAGGAGAGAAATTTCTTCTCAGCCTGTATCAGTGTTCAATAGAGGATCATCATTGTCTAGCTTGAGCCGTGAGCCTATGCTCTGGGCCAATCATTATTTCCAGAAGGATGGGGTACTTAGGTTAGACAGCCTGGGTCTTGACTGAAGGGACAGTCTTCAATTATGGTGGGGGGCACAGGATAATGGATATTCCTGTCAGGGAGGACTAGGCAGTTCCTTAAATGACAGGGAATGAATAAAAGAGGGAAGAGGTAATAATGCATAGGCAAGAACGGCAGATGTAAGATTTTGTAAAATTTAAAAACCTTTCAATGATTTGAAGGGTTGTAGAGGATGCAGCGGTGGCCTGAATCCTTGGAAATTCCACTCAAGTGCCCAGTACACTCATGAATTCCCTACTTTGCTATGTATGTGGAAGTCACACGGCTCTGTTTGAATTTTTTTCTATCACGTGGTAAGTTTTGAAAGATCATTATTTTAAAGGATGATGATGATGATCATTACTATTAATTATAAATAGGAGTTTTGTATTTCAAGCAAAGTATCTCTGTCAATGTTTCTTTCCTTTGGGAAGCTCTGGTTCCATGGTGTCCATCAAAGGTCAAAGGAGATTTTAGTATCTAAAAGTATCTCCTGAATCATCTGCATTTATGAGGGAGATATTAGAGGTGTGGAAAGGAGAATACCTTTGGTTTGTGGCTCTAGCCACATCCCGAAAATCTTTATACAGTATCCCCTAAGACCTCCCAAACAGGTCCAGTGTGATTCTGAGGTTCAGTAATTGTTACTCCTCCCATCCGTCCTAAACCCGGCAGCTTGGACATGGGAGATTTATCAGGTGTATTAAATTAGCCCCAATTAGGTTTTTGCCTCTCTGCTTGTTGATTGTGCTTTACACTGTCAGGCCTGGCGGCACCTGGGTGGCTCAGTCGGTTAAGCGTCGGACTTCAGCTCAGGTCACTATCTCACAGTCCGTGAGTTCGAGCCCCGCATCGGGCTCTGGGCCGATGGCTCAGAGCCTGGAGCCTGCTTCCGATTCTGTGTCTCCCCCTCTCTCTGCCCCTCCCCCGTTCATGCTCTGTCTCTCTCTGTCTCAAAAATAAATAAACGTTGGAAAAAATTTTATATTGTCAGGCCTGATTCTGATAACTAAATTCAGCCCTGCAGTTCTCTCTGTTCCAGAGTGCCCATTAGAAATTCAAGATTAGTTACCTGAGGGACCAATTAATTCAGTTTGGAGCTCCAAGCCGCTCAGGCCGTTTGCATGCAGTTTCGTGTAAAGCAAAGTGGTTACCAGCTGCTTCTTGCTGCCTGGACACAGGCCTGGAAAAGTTAAGCTCTGGTAGGAAGCGTGGCAGGATGGGGGGTATATTCATTGGCTATAATCGGGCACAAGCGCAAAGATACGTGAACGTGGATTTTCACTAAAACATTGTTTTTATTTATTTATTTATTTATTTATTTTTTTTTTTTTAAATTTTTTTTTTTTCAACGTTTATTTATTTTTGGGACAGAGAGAGACAGAGCATGAACGGGGGAGGGGCAGAGAGAGAGGGAGACACAGAATCGGAAACAGGCTCCAGGCTCTGAGCCACCAGCCCAGAGCCCGATGCGGGGCTCGAACTCACGGACCACGAGATCGTGACCTGGCTGAAGTCGGACGCTTAACCGACTGCGCCACCCAGGCGCCCCTAAAACATTGTTTTTAAAAGTCAAAGATCGGAGACAATTTAACAGTTGGAATTTCCAGTGGTAGAGGATTGGCTCAGTAAATTACGATAGTGCTGTGTTCACCCAACAAAACCGTTAAAAAGTGAAAAATTAAAAATAAGGAAGTAGATGTGTGTTTAAATATATATCAGCCTAAAATATGATTATTTCTTTCTTTTTCTTTTTTAAATATAATTTATTGTCAATTTGGTTAACATATAGTGTATATAGTACGTCCTTGGCTTTGGGAGTAGATTCCAGTGATGCATCACTGACATACAACACCCACTGATCATCCCAACAAGTGCCCTCCTCAATGCCCATACCCTGTTTTCCTGCCCCTACACTCCCTCATCAACCCTCAGTTTGTTCTTGGTATTCCAGAGTCTTGTATGCTTTGTCTCCCTCTCTGTTTGAAACTATTTTGTCCCCTTCCCTTCCCCCATGGTCTTCTATTAAGTTTCTCAAGTTCCACATATGAGTGAAAAGATGATATTTGTTTTTCTCTGACTGACTTATTTCACTTAGCATAATACCCTCCAGTTCCATACCACTTTGTTGCAAATGGCAATATTTCATTTTTTCTCATTGCCGAGTAGTACTCCATTGTATATATAAACCACATCTTCTTTATCCATTCATCCATTGATGGACGTTTGGGCTTCTTCCATACTTTGGCCATTGTAAATAGTGTTGCCTTAAACATTGGGGTACATGTGTTCCTATGAATCAGCACTCCTCTATCCTTTGGATAAATTCCAAGTAGCGCTATTGCTGGGTTGTGGGGTAGTTCTATTTTTAATTTTTTGAGGAGGCTTCACACTGTTTTCCATGTGATTGAGTTATTGATCATCATTAACATAGATAAGGTGATACGTATACTACAACTTCATTTTTATGCAAATGGTTTATTTGTATAAATAGCGTAGAGGTAAGAGGTGATGATATATGGTCAGGTATGCAGGAATGCCAAGTTTCTGCCATGCTGATTGTGTATCTTTCTCAGGTCTTATCAACCAAGCAAGTGCTATTCAAGGAGCAACAGGAGATGGTATTGTTTCCTAATACCTGGATAAGCATTTAGTCCACCTGGGAACTCTGAGTTAAAAGATCAGTAGAGGGGCGCCTGGGTGGCGCAGTCGGTTAAGCGTCCCACTTCAGCCAGATCACGATCTCGCGATCCGTGAGTTCGAGCCCCGCGTCGGGCTCTGGGCCGATGGCTCGGAGCCTGGAGCCTGTTTCCGATTCTGTGTCTCCCTCTCTCTCTGCCCCTCCCCCGTTCATGCTCTGTCTCTCTCTGTCCCAAAAATAAATAAAAAGTATTAAAAAAAAAAAAAAAGATCAGTAGAAGCACAAGGAGAAAATACTTAAATCCAGAGATCTTTGAGTGAGGCTTTCTGAAGGAAAGATGGCTAATTTAGCTATTTAGTTATAGATAGGACACACACACTAACCCCTTACAGTCCTTGCTGCTATCATCACAAGTCATAGAAAGAGGTGAGCCAAAGGAGAGAGCTTGTGGTCGTTGAGGTGAAATAGCTTGGTCCGCTGGTGAAATCTGGCACAATAGCCATCCTGAACCCTGGCCAATAAAATGACGAACTAGGAGATGTTTGAGTGGAGATGTATTTGGAGTTAATAAGATGGGCAGAAGATGTATTTTTACCAGAACATGCGTGTGCAGAAGAAAGACTGGAACCTTTCATATAAAAGGCCACAGCGCTTTTGTTCTGGGTAGGAGGACTGGAAACGATTGTGACTTTTATAAGTTAATGACTGTACTTCCTGGGTTACATGGATTCTTTCTGTGCAGCAAGCACACATAGAACTTTGGCTTTATTGTCATTTTAAGTAAACACTCTACCCCCACCTCGGCCAAACATTCATGTTATAATTACCAAGGCATTTTGCCTCTAATCATCTGGAGGCATTTTAAAGAAATGGGCCCCTTTCTTTTTCACTGTTAGGTTGCTCAGTGGGTGACCCATGTTTCACACCAGGCATGGGTGAATTCTCATGAGCTCCAACAGAACCTCTACTAAATGCCCATCACATTGGCTGCCCTGGATATGCCTGAGCTGTAAGCACATTCAAGGAGATTAGAACTTGACTAGAAGCTTCAGAGGAAGGCACTGGGGGGAAAAAAAAGCAATAATAATGATGATAATAAAAGTTAACACCGCACTAGGGATTGCTTTGTCCCAAGGTTTGTTAAAAGCCTTAGTTAACCCATTTGGTCCCCACAACTCCTTTAATTAGAAATTATTATAATTCTCATTTTACAGATAAAACCCCAAGGGGCCAAATGATTTGCCAAAGCTCACTCAGCTAATGGCTGGCAGAGCTGGGATCCAACCCGAGGCAGTCAGCCACCGTGTCCAGATGTCTGCACTCTGCAGTACGTTGGTGGTGGCAGGTGGGGAGTCTTACTCTTTGGTGAATCCCTGGTGTTCTTCAGGCTAGCCACAATCCCCTCAACTCAGCTGGGGGGCTCCCAAATTTTATTCATGATGTCTCAAGCATTGTTAAACTGAGTTGTGTTTTCATTTGTTTTTGTTTTGTTTTTTTTTTTGTTTTTATTAAAAAAAATTTTTTTTCAACGTTTATTTATTTTTGGGACAGAGAGAGACAGAGCATGAACAGGGGAGGGGCAGAGAGAGAGGGAGACACAGAATCGGAAACAGGCTCCAGGCTCTGAGCCATCAGCCCAGAGCCCGACGCGGGGCTGGAACTCACAGACCGCGAGATCGTGACCTGGCTGAAGTCCGACGCTTCATTTGTTTGTTTTTTAAAGCACTCTCTTCCTTCTTCTAGCCTGTGAGATTCTTGAAGATAGGGTCATGTCTTAGCATTGTCTCCCTGGAAATTACTTTATTGTCTGACTCCTAGAATATGTTCAACCAACATTAGTGAATAGTGGGTTATCCTGGTATTGTGGGCACACAAACTCTACAAAGTGCAAAGTTCCACTGAATATATACCCAAGGGATAGATTAGTTTCTTCCAGTGATGTGACTGTATAGGTAAAGTGTCCTCTTCAGGAACTGTCTCACTGAGTTGCGCATATGCATGGTCCTGGGCTTAGTTACATGGAGAAGTAATTACGTGAAACCTCTACTTTCTAAGAATTTATAGTCTAGGGAGGCAGATATGAAATTGCCATCATATGTTGTCTATAAAGCCAAAAACATTTTTGTTCTGGGTTGAATATCATGCTCAGAATTTTGTGGGCTAGAGAAGGAAATAAGGGAACATAGCCCCAATGTTAAAAAGAAATTATGATGATGATGATTTTTAAATGTTTATTTGAGGGAGAGTGGGGGAGAGGCAGAGAGAGAGGGAGAGAGAGAATCTCAAGCAGTCTCTATGCTGTCAGTGCAGAGCCCGATCAGGGCTTGATCCCACAAACCATGAGATCATGGCCTGAGCCAAAATGAGGAGTCAGATGCTTAACTGACTGAGGCTCAGATGCCCCAAGAAATTATGATTATTAAGTAAAAAACCCCCATATCGCCGTTGCTTTGCTTTTTTCTTTGTAATTCACTAAATTACACAAAAATGATTTTGTGATTTATGTGGTAACAACAGTAATGATTATAGTTAGTATTTCTTGTCAATGATTTTATTAATTTAGCTTATTTATATTTAAATGTATAACGTATCTTGCCTTACTTAGTCCTTACAGTAACTCTCTGAGGCAGATACTATTATTATCCCCCATGTTATAGATGTGACTTCAGAGTTTTCCAAAGTACACAATTCATTTATTTTAATGACTTTAATTGACAAAATAATAGGATCATATTTCAGAATTTTGTAAAATAAAATATGGGGTAAGTAACTCATTGTATTCCAAATCCATCACAGTAACATATTATTACCAAGTGCATTACTCAGTTTTTCTTTCTACATTTAAACAGTGTGACGTTGTTTCTAAGCACTAAGAAGTTCAGAAGGGGACGTTTCTTGGAGGAAATGTCTTCAAGCTAGTCCCTGAAAGATTTTTATTTAAAAGGCAAGTTTAATGTTTCTTTTTTTTAAAAAAGCTTATTTATTTATTTTTGAGAGAGACAGTGACAACATGAACAGGGGAGGGGTGAAGAGAGAGGGTGAGAGAGAGAATACCAAACAGGCTCTGCACTGTCAACGCAGAGCCTGATGTGGGGCTTGACCCCACTAACTGTGAGATCATGACTTGAGCCGAAAACAAGAGTCAGACACTTAACTGGCTGAGCCACCCAGGCGTCCCGCAAGTTTAATGTTTCTTAAAATACATTTGATTTTCAACTTTTAAAAAGTCTGTTGTTGTGCACTCCTTTGTTCCTTCCTCATTGCTGACTATAGATGGGCAAAGGATTCTGTGCAAGGGGACTTATTTCTGCATAGGCTATTACATTTATTATTTCCCAAGGTTTTCTTCCATCCCTGAGAATCAGGACATCACTCCCACAAATACGGGTTTTATCATGAATCTTCCCTAATACTCTTATTACATACCTAAACATAAAGGCAAAGCAGGTAGAGAATTTGTATTTAGTGACTGTCAGGAGGAGAGGTAGAAAAAGGGAAACATTGAAACACACACTAGTTCTATTACAAGTGATCATTGGGAATTCTAAGGCAATATGGTGCTGTCTTATCCACATTTTCCTTTAAAATATTTTTGAAGATGTACAAATTTTTCATTGCTTTGGAAATCAATGGTAAGAGTGTAATATAGGTTAGCATTCAAGGTCAGTGTCTATGAAATGAAAAACTGATTGGGTTCGACTGAGAAATACTTCCTTACATTATGTATGCTGACTCTTCACCTGAGAAGGTTTTGTCTCATTTTGTGTGTCTTCCTCTAGCTCAGGTACAGAAGGGGTATACTAATCAGGCAATTGATCCCCATGCTACATAGGAACTATTTTACCATTGTCCCAGAATTTTCCCTCCCTCTGTAACCCAAACAAGTAAATTATCTCATTCTACATCTGCAGCTTCCAGGACACACGAGGGGAGAGGAAGATGTACATTAATCTTTGCATCCTGGGACATGTATTTAATTAGCTGACATGGAGAGTCTAATAGCAAAGGAGAATATTTTAGAGCCACAAGGGATGAATGCTTAGCATATCCCATAAATTGGATTAGGGGTATACTTACTATGCTTCTAACTTTAGTTTTGAAATAAACCATCTAATGTTCCAAATGCCCAACAAAGAGACACTTGAAGACTCACAATTTACCATGTTTTTTGGCAACACTAGATTTTAACAAATCTCAATTCAGTCAATCATACATATTTTAAAAAGGCAAGAAAAAAAAGCAAAATAATTTGGTTTATGAACTATTCTATAGCACCAAAAAATAAATGATGTTAACCTGAAGGTTCAATGCAGGGTAGACCTCTAAATATATTTATGATGAGAAATAGAAGAATATTTAGATAATCTATTTAGTGTTCTCAATGAAAGATTTGAATGTATGACCTTTAAGAAGTACGAGTAACTAATAGAAAGGAGACAATGATCTGAGATAAAGGACAATTTGAAATGGAAGGTAGTAGTTATGAGGATAAGAATGCAAGGAATGTAGAAAGGAAATATAAAGAGATAGAAAACAAAACAGCAAAAGTTGATAAATGGAGAGTTTAAAAATTTTAAGTGTTTCAAAATAAGATCAAGACATATAGATCACAAAAATTAATCCACACTAAAATAGAGGTAGGAATTTTAGTTTTCTCTAAAGGGATAACTGTTTTATATGTAATATTAATAGTAATACATCTGTAATGAGGCATGATAGAAGTATTTTTCAATTTCAAGAGTAATGGGGAAAAACTCATGACCATTAAGGGGAAAAATAAAATTTAACTTTTTGCAAAAAGATCACAAAGTGGGCTTATTTCATACTTTTTAAATATTACCATCTTTTAATATTGCCATTACAAAAAGGGCAACATAAACAGAGAGTACCCAGCAGAACTGGCTTTTGTGATCATACATTAAGGCAACGGGTAGATTTTCAATTCAGTCAGAGCTTTAGAATATGCCAGTTATGTAAGCTGCATGAAGAATAATTACTCAAAGGCATTCTTTGATTGAAAGATTCTTTTGATTATGAGATGAATTATTCAAACCCAGAAATTGAAAAAAATGGAAAAATAATTAGGTGAGTTTTGAAACAGTGTAAATATAGAGGTTGGAATCAAAACATTTTAAATAGAATAACAATCCAAATGTTTAAAATTTCTTGAATACTCATAGAAATAAGCAATATTATAATACTAATCTGAAACATGAACACCTTATTATAGGAATTTTTGGTTCTAGTCACAAATGAATTATCTAGTATTGGACTTAATATCCTGTAGTAAACAACTATAAAGGGGAAACACATATGAAACAACATTTTCAAGCATTAAAGAGTGGACGACATGGGGTCACAATCTTTGAGATAATAGAAGCATATGAGGTGAGATCTACATCCACTCAGGCTTCCTTTCAGGGGGGCATTTTCCAAAATGCAGCAGTGAAATGGAGCCCAAGCATAGAATATTAACCTCACTGGGCAGAAAAAAAAATGGAGTTTGTGTTTGCTAAAGCAGTTGATTTCAAATGGCAGAGTTCCAGAGAAGAAGATGCAAATAATATTTAGAAATTTGTATAGGGATTCCTTTTGGGTTCTTGACAAATTCTACTAGGACAAGACTCTTCAGGTATAGCAGAGAGCAGAGGTTGGGATAGAAGAGAGATCATACAGTACTGAAGAGATATTGGTGTTCTGACACAGCCAGAGTAGGCAGATCTTAGTGTACATCCTGATCACATTTAAGACTTCAGAAAGGTCCTGCTTTAGGAATAGGTATCACATTCTAAGAGTAAGTGTTATTTTAGTTTTTGAACTTACATTTAGACGTCCAAGACATCTTAGACATCTAAGTTTAAAACTAAAATATGCCAAACCTAAAAAAACCCCTAAAATTAAATATCTGTAGGATCAAAGTGATCCCCCAGTTACTTGTTGTCCACCAGACAAGATACAGCCTTCACTCAAGGAAGATAACATAATCCAGAGTGTCTTATTTACAATGCCCATCATACAATAAAAAATCACTAGAGATGCAAAGGGAAGGAAACCGTGGCCCATAACCAAGAGAAAAATCAGTCAATGAAAGAATATCCAGAGATGACCACAATGTGGAAATTTGCAAAGATTTGAAAATTACCATTGTAGAAACATTATCTAAATGTAATTTAGAACAGATAATAGATAACTATAGTCGAACTGATGTGGCATTTTAGTAGAGAGATGGAAACTCTACAAAGAAGCAAACGAAAATTTTAGAACTAAAAAACATTGCAATATCCAAAATAAGCATAAGACACAAAACAGAGGGTGTAGGGCCTGTGGCACAAAACAAATGGTTTAATATATGTGTATTTGGAATCCTATGAGGAGAGAAGAGATATAATGTGGTACAATAAATGAATACAATTTTTCTACAATTGATAAAAGATATCAACCCCAAAATTCATATCCCGAGCAAAATAACTACAAAGAGAGCCATATTCATCATGTTCTAGATAAACTACTGAAAACCAAAGATAAAGTGAAATTCTGAAAGCAGTCAGAGAAAAGGGAGGCAGGGTGTTTAATAAGACAACTGACTTCTAATTAAAAACAAAAAAGAAGGATAGAATGTGATCTTGAAAATCCTGAGAAAAAATAATATCACCAGAAATTCTACATGATGTAAACATGTTCCTTAAAAATAAAGATAAGATTTAAAAATTTTCAGATAAACAGAAAAACTGGGACAATTCACTGCTATCAGAGACAAACCACAGGGAATAGAGAAGGAAGCTCTTTAGGCTGAAGAGAAATGATTCCAGATGAAAGCAGAGCACAGCAAGTGGTAAATATCTTCATTAAGAAGTCCATTAAAATATTAGAGATTAGTGGGGTGTCTGGGTGGCTCAGTTGGTTGAGTGCTGAACTCTTGATTTTGGCTCAGGTCATGATCCCAGGGCTGTGGGATTGAGCCTTGTATGAGGCTCTGAACTGAGCATGGATCCCAATTAGGATTTTTTTCTCTCTCTCCCTTTGCACCTCTCCCCTGCTCACACATGCCCTCTCTCTCTCAAAACAAAAGATTTTTGGCTGTTTAAAATAGAAATAATAAAAATGTATGTTAGGGACACTTGGGTGGTTCAGTGGATTGGGCATCTGACTCTGATTTCGGCTCAGGTCATGATCTCACAGTTCATGGGATTGAGCCACAGGTTGGGCTCTGTGTTGTCAGTGGAGCTGCTTGGGATTCTCTGTCCCTCTTTCTGTGCCCATCCCCTGTTTATGCACTCTCTCTCTCTCTCTCTGCCTGTCTCTCTTAAAATAAATAAAATTTAAAAAACGTATGGTAGAGTTTATGGTGTACTTAGACGTAAAATCTGTATGACAAAAGTGACATAGAGGACAAGGAAAATTAAAAGGAATTTTACTGTTAAAGGTTCTTACATTTTATGTAAAGTGGAAGGACATTAATTCAGTGTAAGCCTTGCGCTTTAATTTCCCCTATTGTTTGATTTCTGCCCTTTCTTTTGATTCCTTCTTCTTTCTTTGTATTTAATTTGCTGTTTTTCCTAACTTATTGAAGTAAATCTATCACATTGTGATTGTGAAAGATTAAAAATTCGCATTACAATATTTAGAGCAATTACCAAAGAAAACACAAAGAGGTATAGATAAAAGACTAACAAAAAAGTTAAAGTAGGATACTAAAAGTATTAATTAACCTACTATATCAGTAATCACATGGAATGTAAATGGATTAACACTCCATATAAAAGACAGATATCGTCAGACTATATGTTTTTTAAAAATCCAATTATTTTTTGTTTGCAAGAATTGTCATCTTAAATAAAAGGACACAGATAAGGTGAACATGAAAAAATGGAAAAAATGAAAAAAACATATACAAATATTAATCTTAAGAATGATAATGTGGCTTTATTAATTTCAGACAAAATAGATTTCAAGACAAAAGTATTACCAGATAAAAAGATGAATTTTTTTGTAATGGTAATATATTAAATTTCATCTAAAAGATGTAAAATTTTAGACATCTGATTTTAAAATGTAGCTTCAAAATGCATGAAGAGAAAAATGACAGAACTGAAAGAAGATATAGACAAAATAATTGGAGATTTTAAAACTCCTTTGTCAGTAATTATTTGAACAAGCAGACAAAGAAGTTTTTTTTTTAAAACTTCTTTTTACATTTTATTTATTTTTGAGAGAGAGAGAGAGAGAGAGAGAGAGAGAGAGAGAGAGAGAGGAGAGACAGAGCACAAGTGGGGGAAAGGCAGAGAGACAGGGAGACACAGAATCTGAAGCCGGCTCCAGGCTCTGAGCTGTCAGCACAGAGCCCGACGTGGGGCTTAAACTCACAAACTGTGAGATCATGACCTGAGCTGAAGTTGGACGCTTAAGCGATTGAGCCACCCAGGCACCCCCAAAGAAGAGTCTTGAGAACATAAATTTAAACACTATAAACTAGCTTGATATAATTAACAATTATAGATAACTATACACCAAATAACGATACATTATATGTTCTTTTTCAGTGCACATAGATTATTCACCAAAATATGGTCCATATGATGGGGCATAAATAGATTTTAACAGGGGCGCCTGGGTGGCGCAGTCGGTTAAGCCTCCGACTTCAGCCAGGTCATGATCTCACGGTCCGTGAGTTCGAGCCCCGCGTCAGGCTCTGGGCTGATGGCTCAGAGCCTGGAGCCTGTTTCTGATTCTGTGTCTCCCTCTCTCTCTGCCCTCCCCCATTCATGCTCTGTCTCTCTCTGTCCCAAAAAATAAATAAACGTTGAAAAAAAAATTTAAAAAAAAAATAGATTTTAACAAATATCAAAGGATGGAATTTGTACTGCATATGGCCACAGACAACAGTGGAATTTTCTAGAAATCCGTATATTCAAAGATAACAAGAAAATCTCCAAATACTTGGAAATTTAACAGCATACATCTAAATAACCCATGGAAATTAACAAACATTTTTACTGTAAACATAATGTATGTGCAACATTTCCAAATTTGTGGGACGTAGGTAAATTACTGCTTTATTTATTGCTTTTATTTATTGCTTTAAATTTACATATTAGAAGGAAAAGAAAGACTTAAAATCAGTGATAGGAGATTTACTTCAAGAAGTTAGGAAAAATAGAGGCACCTGGGTGGCTCAGTCGGTTGAACATATGACTTCAGCTCAGGTCATGATCTCACACTCTATGAGTTGGAGCCCCACGTCATTTCTGTGCTGACAGCTCAGAACCTGGAGTCTGCTTCAGATTCTGTGTCTCCCCCTCTCTCTGCCCCTCCCCTGCTCATTCTTTGTCTCTCTCTGTCTCAAAAATAAATAAAAACATTAAAAAAAATTAAAAATAAAAAAAAGAAGTTAGGAAAAATAGCAAATTAAATACAAAGAAAGAAGAGGGAATCAAAAGAAAGGGCAGAAATCAAACAATAGGGGAAATTAACAAAGCCCACAATTTCGCCTTTGAAAAGATTTATAAAATTGAAAGAAATAAAACATACAAATCAGTAATGAAAATGAGAACATCCTTATAAATTTTACAGCCCTATAAACAAACTTTAAACCAATAATTTTAACACCTTAGGAAATTCCTTAAAAGACCTAATTTTCCCAAACAGACACAACCAGTATAAAATATGAACACTTGTAGATTTGTTAAGGAAATTGAATTTCTGATTGAAAACCTTCTCTAATCCCAGATTACTTTACTGGTGAATTCTCCCAAAGACTTAAGATATAATATCAATCATAAAATTTTTCAGAGAAAAGAAAATGAATGCTTTCTAATTCATTTTATAGGACCAACACAATATTGTTTCGATAATCTGACAGATACCAAATTACAGAACCAGCATCTTTATGAAGCTGCTTTATAGATGTAAAAACACTTATAAAAATTTATATGTATATGTATGTACTTTTATATTGTTCTCATTATTTATTGTAGTTGTGTTCTGTTAAGTCACTGGACGCTTTGACCTCGCCAAAATTCTGTCATTGTTCCCAGAGGACATACAGTCCTGTGAGTCTCTGGTCACAATATTTTCATCAACCAATAAATATATAACTTACTCTTTAAAAAATATATATGGTAGGGGCGCCTGGGTGGCTCAGTCGGTTGAGTGTCTGACTTCAGTTCAGGTCATGGTCTCGGGGTCTGTGAGTTTGAGGCCCACATTGGGCTCTACGCTGACAGCTCAGAGCCTGGAGCCTGCTTTGGATTCATGTCTCCCTCCCTCTGCCCCTCCCCAGCTCATGCTCTATCTCTGTCAAAAATAAATAAAACATTTAAAATTAAAAAAAATACATATGGTTGATATATATGTATATATATATGTATATATATGCGTATAGCATATATCATATACATATCATTAACATTGACCTAGAGCCAACAGCATTATAATTCATGCCTGAATGAAGCAAACGTATTTTCTCCATAAGGGTCATTGCAGCCTCTTGTGCTTTGGAACACTTGAACAGCACTTCATCACTATGGATGGTGCCATTTTAAACAGAAAATCCCTGGGTCACCTCGGTGACTGCCTTGGCTTGGGTCATGATCTTGTGGTTTGTGAATCTGAACCCCACCTCAGCCTCTGTGCTGACAGCTCAGAGCCTGGAGCCTGCTTCACATTCTGTGTCTCCCTCTCTCTGCCCCTCCCCTGCTTGTGCTTGCTCTCGCTCTCTCTTTCAAAAATAAATAAACATTCAAAAAAACGTTTTAAATAGTGAAATCCCTGAAAAAAGTACAAAAGTGCCAAAAAAAGTGACACAAAATAGACCATAAAAGGGACGATTTTTCACAGTTTGAGACTGAAACAGGAGGACACAGAATCTCTTTGTTTGGCCTCAGCTGGGAATGTGTCTCTTGGCACCTTCAAATCAATTTTTTTTCCTGCCCTGCACATGTCTGCCAATGACAATGAGGACACTGTGAGCATGGCTTTGGGGGTTATAAATAAATTTTAGTGAGTAGGTACATTCAGAATCCATGAATAATGAAGATCAATTCTATCATCTATGTACCTATCCGTTTTTTTCTTGGCACATCTTGTCAGGAGATCAAAGGCCCTTTTACAAACATGTAGAATGAAGTTCAAAAACAAAATTAGGGATAAGCTCTAAGAAAGGTAAAATATTGGAATTATATTACTTTGCAGTGATACTTTTCATAATCTTGAAGGAACTGACCATTTTCTGGTAAAATATAAAACACTGAAACTGACTCAGAAGTGGAATAGCTGAATAACCATGAAATACATTGAAAGTGTTTCCAAAGGCTTACACCCCTAAAGTTTTTAAGCAAGATGACTTTGTCTCTTCCTATGTCAAAAAGTTTTCATTAAATTTAATAATAGTTTCTGATTTTCAAAATAAACTCTTGGAAATTGGGCATATATATTTCTGTGGAACGAGATCATGAACTTAAAGTCAATAATATGTTTAGTCATGAAATATTACAGGCATGGCTGTGTAGGTGAGAAGCAAACTAAGAATGCTGATGGTTACAACACATGCTAAGAATATCTTTGAATTTCTAGTCAATTTAAGATGACCTGAAACAGACTATGCATATACATATATGAAAAGAGAAGACAGAATTATTAGAATTTCCAGATAATATTTGTACATCTTATTTGGAAATCCAAGAGAATCAACCTAGAAATTATTAAACTAAAAAAGTTTTTTTTTTTCCCCCGGCCCCACACTAAAAAAGTTTTTTGAGGTAGTTATGTATAAAATAAATATTAAGAAATCCTTCAATTTTCTTATACCAGAAAAAAATTATGTTAACATGTAAAAATGATGCCACAAAAATGGAATAATATAAGAAAATTAGGTATGATGTAAATGAAGAAAAACATGAGATTTTATTGAGTGGCACACAAAAAATCCAAATTGAGTTGGAAGACTGAATATTTTAGCTGTCGGTTTAATCCAAAGTAATCTAAGGGTTTGATGCAATTGGATCTCTTTTTTAACTTTCTAAATTTTCTGAAGTTAATTTTGAAGAATAAATAAGTAAGAATACCTAAGATAATAATGAAATAAGTAATGAAAATTGATGAGTAGCTGAGATGCAATTCCTCATGTTGACTAGATGCATAGAACTTCTGCTAAATCAGCCTCGCAAGTCAGTGGGGAAAGGAGAAATTATTCAAGAAGTGGTGCTGGGCAGTTAATACTGATTTTCACCTCATACTGCATTTCATAACTTGAGGTTTAGAAAGAGCCAATTTTACAAATTAAAAAATAATAGACCAGAATACAGAAAGACTACTTATAATTTAATGATGTAGCAATAAGAAGACGACCTGATTGTTTTTAAAAAATGGCAAGATATTTGAATAGACCCTTCATTATGAAGACATATGAATGGAAAAT
The DNA here is from genome assembly GCF_028749965.1 of Puma concolor. Lineage (NCBI taxonomy): Eukaryota > Metazoa > Chordata > Mammalia > Carnivora > Felidae > Puma > Puma concolor. Next base: position 110,959,880 of record NC_141676.1, read on the forward strand.
GAGCAAAGGAAGAGATGCTCAACCACATTAATTATCTGCAAAATGCAAATTTAAATGATAGGGAGAGAACTCTACCTACACACTAATGCGTACTCAGTGGAAAGATCAGAAGACTGGTCTGAGAACACCATAAAATCAGTGCGGTTTTACAGGTTGCGTTTGTGAGTATGTTCAAGAAGGTAGTAGTTAGGTCAGTACATGCTGAGTCTGGTCCCACAAAGCAGGGTTTGGCAAACCTTGGGCTAAAGGACAAATCCAATTCACAGCCTAATTTTGAGTGGCCTGCAGATCAAGAATTTTTATTTATTACAATTTTAAAGGATTGCAAAAAAATATTACACATACATAAAAAATACCTTGTCAGAGATCACATGTGGCCCAGAAAATCTGCAATATTTATTACCTAGTCTTAAAAAAAAGTATATATTCCTACTTGAAACACTTGAAACTAAAGCAATCTACACTAAGATCCCTGGCCAAGAGGAACTTGTACAAAGTAGAATCTAAATTGAGCAGAAGAACAATAGGAACTAAAGCAAAAGATGGTTTTAGATAAGATTCAAACAGGAGAACATAGCAGGTCTTTGGAAAATGTTAACTGCATATGCATTTTTTGACACTTTGGGGACAACATGAGCAGAGAGATCTGGAACCAAGCATCCAGGAAAGTCATTCTGGACTGCTCTCTCATATTAAAAGTGGAAGAAATTTAAATTAAATGTGAGACCAGAAGAGCAGTGTATTCATTACTATTTAAAGCCATAAAGTTATTACCAGAAAAAAGTGAGAAACAGAATAAAATTCTTAGAGACAATGCTCATAGAAATAAAGGAAAAATTTTCACCTAATGTTTCAAAGTAAGCTTAAAGGAATTAAGAGATCATGGGAAACTACAAAAGAAAACGATGCAAACTACATTAGAATACAAGAATACAAAAGAAAACAATAAAGCTATAAACTAAAAATAACTCCAAAATGAAGGCTAATCTAGAAGGAACAAAAAGTAAACATACACAATGCATTATGTCTAAACAGCAGTGTAAGTTTAAAAAAAAGGGAAAATTTCTGGGGTGCCTGGGTGGCTCAGTTGGTTAAGCGTCTGACTTCAGCTCGGGTCATGATCTCATACTTAGTGATTTCAAGCCCTGCATTTGGCTCTGTGCTGACAGCATGGAGCCTGCTTAGGATGCTGTCTCCCTTTCTCTCTGCCCCTCCCCTGCTTGCTCTCTCTCTCCCTCCCTCTCAAAATAAATAAAATATAAACTAAAATTTTTTTTTTTAAAAAGTAAAAGTTTTAAATGAATTAGAAATGAAGAAAGAGATTATATGTATTTGAGAGAAAGTAACAGGTAGAGAAGACAGACAAAGATGATCCACAGCTAGAATCCAAACCCTGAAAAATCAGCCAAAGGAATGAAGCAGAAAAAAAAAAAGTGTGTGTGTGATCATAATAATCCAAGAGAAATTTTCTGAAATAGATTTTTTTTAAATTTTTTAACATTTATTTATTTTTGAGAGAGACAGAGCATAAGTGGGGGAGAGGCAGAGAGAGAGGGAGACACAGAATCCAAAGCAGGCTCCAGGGTCTGAGCCATCAGCCCAGAGCCTGACGCGGGGCTCGAACTCACGGACCGTGAGATCATGACCTGAGTCGAAGTCGGACGCTTAAGTGACTGAGCCACCCAGGTGCCCCTGAAATAGATTTTTAAAAATTAACAAAAGAAAGAAAAGATAAAGCTTTGTTCTTAGTCAAAACTTAGAAATAGGACAAAATTAGAAATGTAAAGGACAATCATTAATACGTAAAATTACAGAATCAAGAGTATCTTATAAAAATCTGAAAACAGAGAAATTGATAATTTTCTAAAATATACAGTCTTACAAAATTGACTCTTCCTAGAGGCAGAAAGTGAAATAGGCTATTTATGCTATTGAGTAAAAGATCTACTGTGAAGTGTCCACACACACAAAAATATCAGACCAGATATTTTTATAGGGAAATAAACAAATTTTCTTGCTTTTCATGACCCTGACAGTTTTGAGGAGTCTTGGTCAGATATTTTGTAGATGCGCCCCTACTAGAACTTCTCTCATGTTTTTCCTCATGATTAGAATAGAATTATGGGCTTGGGGGAAGAAGATCACAGAGATAAAGTGCCGTTTTCATCACTTCACATCTAGGATTTATGGCATAATTTAATTTACTGCTGCCTATGTTAAAAATTTTTTTTTAATGTTTACTATTTTTGGAAGAGAGAGACAGAGAGCAAGCAGGGAAGGGGCAGAGAGAGAGGGAGACAGAATTGGAAGCAGGCTCCAGGCTCTGAGCTGTCAGCACAGAGCCAGATGCGGGGCTTGAACCCACAGACTGTGAGATTGTGACCTGAGCTGTAGTGGGCTGCCCAACCGACTGAGCCACCCAGGTACCCCTACTGCTGCCTATGTTGACCTTGACCATTACTTGCCGAAAGTAGTGTTTCTCAGGTTTCTTCACTATGAAATTACTCTTTCTGCCCATTTCTACAGAATATTCTTTGGAAGAAAATGGCTACACACAGCCCACGCTTAAGGAGTTGGGAGTTAAGCTCCATTTTTTTTTTAAAAAAGCAGAGTATCAACGTAAATTATTTGGAATTATTCTGTATGAGAGATTTGTCTCTTTCCCCCAATTTATCTACTTTTAATATCAATATAGATGCATAGATATTTTATACTTCAGGTTATAATCTAATACTATATTTTGTTGCTCAAATCGTTCTAGGTTTGGCCATTAGGAGCTCTTTGAGTTATGTCCCTTTGACATACTTACTACCATAAATGGTAATTAAAAATTTTTTAATTACATTTGGCACTATAATTTGCTCCAATCTCATCTTGTATATTTTCTGCTCTAATGTAGTCCTGGAATCAGCCATTTTCCAAGGAACCCTGGTTACTTTTATTGGACAATAGTATTAGAAGCCAAGATGTGAGCACTAACTGGACTCACTGTTACTGAGGTATTCCTCTTTTAGGCTCTCTCAGCTGACCTAACAAGGAATTAGACACGCGTATAGTAACACATGTATGTACACATATCTATAAATATTTTTATTTATTTATTAGATGTTTATTTATTTTAGTGACAGCACACATGAGTGGGGGAGGGGCGGAGGGAGAGGAAGAGAGGGAATCCCAAGCAGGCTCTATGATGTCAGTGCAGAGCTTGACACGGGGTCCATCTCATGAATCATGAGATCATGACCTGAGCTGAAATCAAGAGTTGGACGTTTAACTGAGCCACCCAAGCACCCCAGTAATATTTTGTGATGTGACTATTTGTATATATATTAAGAAAAATAAGAGTTTATTCTGCCATTTCCAACTCTAATCCATTACTCCAGCCTCCTCTCCCTGCTGTCTGTAAATTCCTAATTCATCAGTGGGAAGCCTGACTCCCATCATCTACCCTCCATTCACTCAATTCCGGTATATCTTAGAACAGTATCACAATTGTTAAGCCACATCATCGTGGAGAATAACCTCATCAGGTAGAATACAGTTCCTGTGAGCAATTACTTTTGACTTTTGTCTTTTAGAATCCACTGAATTCCAAAGTTACTTAGGTCAGCATCATTTCCCCATCCAGTGAGGTGGATTTATACATTTGTTACACAGTTAGGTTCTCTTGTCACTGTCTGCATTCCTTTCTAGGATCCTCTGACTTCCTAAATGATTTTCAAAAGTTTGCATACCTTAACATTGAAGCTCTTTATGCTCTAAAGTTTTATGGGTTTGACAAATGCAAAATGTCACATATCTCCCATTTACTGATAATTGGTAGGTAAGAAGGGAAGAATACTGCATGTCACCTCTGAACAGACAGTTTTACATTAAAAAAAATTTTTTTTAATGTTATTTATTTTTGAGAGAGAGACAAAGTGAAAACAGGAGAGGGGCAGAGAGAGAGGGAGACACAGAATCTGAAGCAGGCTCCAGACTGAGCTGCCAGCACAGAGCCCGACACGGGGCTCAAACCCATGAACCATCAGATCATGACCAGAGCCGAAGTCGGACACTCAACTGACTGAGCCACCCAGGTGCCCCTGAACAGACAGTTTTATTTCTTCTTCCTAATCTGTATGTAGGAAACATTGAGATTAAAAGTATTTTTCCAGAAATGGCAGGAACCATCTTTGTCGTACTTATCAGTTGCGGTTTTCTTTGGTTTTATCATATGCTGTTCCCTTCCCTTTTCTGTGTCCCAAAAGTTTCAAAGAGAAGATTTTTGTTTTTCAGCATAAAGTGGATTTTGTTACAAAAGAAGTCCATCTGGAACAATAAAACTCTCTCTTCAGATCCACTATTTAACAAGGGGAAAACCCCCTCAAATCCCATCCTCTTAGTTCAGCCTCATATGGTTGAATAATGGACATAATGCAATCCTGTGGTGAAATTTGGGATTTCCAGGTGAGAAATTGGCTAGTGTCACTGACGATTAATATACCACAGGAAAAGGTCACAGTCACCATAAACAGGGTCTTTGTCTTTTACGAATCCAAGGATCAGTGAGTACATGATTCTGAGTTTGTAAAGGGTGTTCTATTTCAGATGTTTTGCCCCTACAGAAGAGCAAAGAAGGAAACTTCCTACCCAGGCAGAGCTTGGGTTTGTCAGGTGTGATTTATGGCTATTTATTTTAGTTGCTATATGAGTAATCATTTTTTCCCTTGACAGTCTATTCTACTATTTAGTTTTGCCAAGTTTTTAATAATGAAAAGAACTAGATTTGAAAATTGAAATGCCTCCAGCAGTATATGTGAATGTGCCTGGAAAGATATAAAGGAAAGGAAGGGAGTTCTCTGAAGGAGGTGGTTGTGTCTGTTTTGACTTTGTATTTCCCTTGAGGCATAATAAGTGCTGAAAACATGCCATTTGATAAGTGAAAGAGTACATCACCTGGTGTCATTTTTACAGAATGGTACTGGGAATGGAGGTGCACCAATACATACCCATCGCAATTATTTGATAATTCAGAAATGGGATCATTGGAGGTCTCACAACTTTTCTACCCCTATAATAGCTCTTCTCTCTGCAAACTCAGGGTTCTTTGGTTGTAGGTGGCAAAAACATGTTCATTGTAGGCAAAAAAGTAGATTGGTTACTGCTGTGGACTGAATGTTTGTGTACCCCCCAAATTTATATGTTGAAGCCATAAAACTCAGTGGGACTGTATATAGAGATAGAGCTTTTGTAAAAGTAATTAACTCATAAGGGTAGGGCTCGGATCTGATAGGATGAGTGTCCTTATAAGAAGAGGAAGAAAGGCCAGATCTCACCCTCTCTCTGCATGCAAGGAGGAAAGACCATGTGAACACACAGTGAGCAGGCAGCTCTCTGTTCCAAGCTAGGAAGAGATATCTCACCAGAAACCAGACTGGCCTATAGCTTGATCTTAAACCTCCAGCCTCTAGAGCTATGGAAAATAAATTTCTGTTGTTTTCAAGCCTCTCAGTCTATGGAATTATGTTATAGCAGCCCAAGCAGATGAATACAGCCACTCATCTGATAGAATAGATAATGGCATAACTCACAGGCTTAAAGGAAGAGATGTCTAGGAAGGAAGGAAGGAAGGAAGTCTAGCCTCAGGAAAAGCCACCAACACTTGCTCACTCATGCTCTCCCTCTTTTGTGTGTGCTTTTGTCTGCTTGACGGATTTGAAAGACTTTTCCTGTTGAAAGACTCTTCACATGCAGAAAAAAACCACTCACACTCAGATTTACACTCTCGTAGTGCAGCAACCTAAACGGGAAGTTCTGTTTTTCATGTCTGAAAATCAGCCCTGGAGAAGGACTCTGATTGGCCCTGTTTATAACACAGGCTCACACCTTAGGATAAATCTCTCTTATTGGGAAGATAATTAGTTATCATTGACAAGGTCGCATGCCCATTACTGTCCCCGTGAAGAAGGGAAGAGCCAGGTGCCACCCCATAAAAACCACGCTTAATGGGTTAGTGGTGATTCTTTAAAGGAGAGGATGCATTAATATGAAGGACATATGCTCATTCCATAGAGGCTGGGCATATCTCTGATTTGGGGAAATTGAAGCATCTCAAAATTAATGCTCAGGGATTCAGAATCAAGCCATATTTTGACTCGTACAGCTCTGATGGTACTAAAATGGTGTTTCTCATTTTCAGAAATTAGATTTCTTTCTAGTTCCTGAGACCAAGCTGTTGCCAAGTACTTGGGTTCTGAGTATTTTAACACTGTTTTCTCCCCATTTCCATAGGCTACGCCATGATATAATCTCTAGCATTTCTAGTTCCTCTTGACCTGAAATTAGTCAGGAAGTAGATAATTCTATGGTTGGATCTACTCCTTTGAGATCAATTTTCTCCCTTTTCGATTCCCAAACATTATTTGCTTCTGGATTTTATATTGCCATGCTATGTCTACAGTGTGCTTATTATAAAAACCCATTTTCCTCATGTTAGACTCTGTGAGGCTGGTTGATATCCTGGAGTGATACTTACTACCTATATCTGACCAGGCTGGAGGAGGACTCTGGAAGTAGTCCAGTGGCAGTCCTCCTGCTCTTCTTACAGACCACTGTCAGTGGGTGCAGACTTCAGTTTCCTCCCCTATGATAGCTTTACCTGAGAGAGAAGGCATACCATTTACAGCTTTTACATTATATATACCATAACTTTTGATACTCACATTTTATGTAGTTTCCTCTGGTATTAATTCTGGGCTTTGGCCAATGGGACACGAACAAACATGACACAAGCAGAGGTTTGAAAATCACTTGCATACTGGGATGTTGTACTCTTAGAATGTTCAATCTTGGATTCCTGAGGTACTAAGTAAAGATGTCTGGCTGCACTATTGGAGAGACCATGTGGAGAGAGGGAGAGAGGGAAAGAGGGAGAGAGAAAGAGAAAGAGTAAGAGAAAGAGAAAGAAATGCTAGGAACAGCTCCAATGGTTCCATCCATCTTAACTAAGGTACCATACAGGTGAAAGAAGTTATCTTGGATAATCCATCCCCACTAGAAGAAATGCCAAGTAAATCTTACCTAGACTGCGAAATTGTGAGAAATAATGAAGCATTATTATTTTAAGCCACCAAGTCTTGCCAATGGTTTGTCATCCATAATAGATAATGAAACACACTACTTTTTGTCAAATTTGGAGATGCCATCAATGTTTTGTCCTTGCACAGCCTTGCTTCCAGTCCAGAAGTCAATGTGAGCGCTTAGTTATCAGGAGATGTTCCTGCCCCATTTCTGGTTCAGTAAGAAGGTAGCATGTCAATTTATCAAGAACCTTCACTCTGCAGTGGAGCTGGGAAAATCCCAGTCTGTTTTCTGTCCAGTGGTGGCGATGTGTGTGCATGATGTTTTGTAAGCTGAGAGGTGTTGGCTTTTACATCTTTAGTTCTTTCATATGGTGGCTGAGAGAATTTAATGCAACGATGTATATACAGCATCAGGCTAAGACTTGATAATCCATCCATAGTAGCTGTCATGCTTATCAATCTTTCTTCTTCTCAGGTTTCATAGACTGTTGAATTTTCTCTGTGGCCTCCAGAATGCAGATACTTGACAAGGGGCTTGCAGTTGTAATGAGGCTCCATCTCTGTCTAACTTACTGGAAATTTCAGTCTTCTGTGTCTCACTTTGAGTGCACAATATTTCTAGAAGGATTTGTCAAGGAAACTATTTTCTTTCCACCTAATTTCTCTCCACACTTCTGAAACCACACTCCCAGTATGTTCTCATGGATGCACTCTTCCCTTAGGCTTCCACTGCCTGTTCAGTAATCAAAGTGAATCCCTGATTCCCATGTCTGGACTTCATCTTTTATTAGCCAACAAATCATTACCATGTGGTTTTGGCTATTTTCCCAGCTTTACTTGTTTAGCTAGGGCTGTGACAGTCAGCCATATGACAAGTTACCCATGGAAATTGATTATGTCATTCAACGGCCTAACTCTCATTTAAAATATAATTTTTGACAGATCCATCCATAGCTCTGAAATATGTTGTGGAAAGATAATTGGCTAATGCCCATGTAATAGCTATCTCTTCTTTGGGGATTAGGCATTGAGAATATTTGAAAGAAATGAGCTGGCTAATGCACAGTATTATTAAACTTTTCTCCAAAGGTTATACTAGTTGAATACACAATCTCAAATAGTATTTAATTAAAAGTTAGAATTTCTAGTTCATGGTTTTTGGAGCAGCAGAATTTTTAATTAAACTTATCTTTGCACTGGTATATGTTCTTTTTTTTAAACTTTACTTATTTTGAGAAAGAGAGATGGTGGGGGCAGGGAAGAGAATGAGTGCATGCAAGCAGGGAAGGGGCACAGAGGGAAACTCAAGCAGGCTCTATACTGTCAGCATGGAGCCTGAAGTGGGGCTCGACGTGGGGCTTGAACCCATGAACTGTGAGATCATGACCTGAGCCGAAATCAAGAGTTGGTTACTCAATTCACACAAGAGCCCCTGCACTTGTATAACTCAAGGGATATTAACCAACAATACAATTTTTAAAAAACCTGATTTTTCAATCAAGACACTAACATTGTGCCTTTAAATAGGTCATTTAACTTCTCTGAGCTTCAGTCTTATCACTTAGAAAAGAATAGGTTACATATACCCATACATTTGGATAAAATCCTAAAAAATTAAAACTTAAAAAGAAAGCCTTGATACTTTTATAACCATCATATTTGTCTGCTGAGGGTTCTATAACAAAGTACCATAGACTGGGTTGGTTAAACAACAGAAATTAATTTTCTCAAAATTCTGGAGGCTGGGAAGTCCATGTTAAAAGTGCTGGACAGTTTGGTTCCCAGGAAGAATCCTTCCTGGCTTGCAGATAGCTACTTTCCCACTGTATTTTCACATGGCACAAAAAAAGAGGAAGCTGTCTAGCAGCTCTTACAAGAACACATCCTTTAGGATGAGAGTTCCATCCTTATGACATCATTTAACCCTGATTACTTTCTTACTCCAAATACAGGCACACTGGTGGCTAGGTCTTTTCAACGTATACACTTGGAGCAGATATAATTCACTTCATAGCAATTAATAAATCAATAGGACCTTTTCATTAAGAAAACAGAAGGAAAATATGGTTTCTGTGAAACTTTAAATGAAAAGATTAAAAGAAAATTTTTAATGTTTATTTTTGACAGAGAGAGAGAGATATAGCACATGAGCAGGGGGAGGGGCAGAGAAAGAGGGAGACACAGAATCCAAAGCAGGCTCCACGCTCAGAGCTGTCAGTACAGAGCCCAATGTGGGGCTCGAACTCCTGGACCACGAGATCATGCCCTGAGTTGAAGTCGAACGCTCAGCCTACCAAGGCGCCCCTAAATGAAAAGTTCATTTAAAACTTACAGGAACTCTTTCAGGGTCTAGATAAGGAGTGAATATTTCCCAAATCATTTTATGCAGCTAAATAGAACCTTGATTGCAAAACCAAGTGAGGACAACCTGAGCAAAAAAATTACCTGCAAATCTCCCTTGTGAATATAAATGTATAAATTGTAAAAGAAAATTATTAGCAAACCAAATCCAACAGTATATGATCATAAACAAGTTTAGTCTAATACTCAAATCCAAGAATAGTTTACTATCAGAAAATCTACAAATCTTATTTATCTCATTAACAGATGAAAGGAGAAAGACAATATATAATCACCTGAAAAGATGCAGATCACTTATTTTTAAAAAATCAGCATCCTTTCATGAGAAATACTTTTAGTGAAATATGACTATAAACAAACTTTCTTTTTTTTTTTTTTTTATTTTTTATATATGAAATTTATTGTCAAATTGGTTTCCATACAACACCCAGTGCTCATCCCAAAAGGTGCCCTCCTCAGTACCCATCACCCACCCTCTCCTCCCTCCCACCCCCCATCAACCCTTAGTTTGTTCTCAGTTCTCAACAGTCTCTTATGCTTTAAACAAACTTTCTTAATACAATATATCTAGCAAAATTCAGTGCAAATATCCTTCATGGAAAATTGTTGGAAATATTTATTTTAAAACTAGGAATAAGACACAAATGCCCGTATCATCTTTTCTGGAGGGCCTACCTAGAAGAACAAAAATCCATTGGACAAACTACCTGAGAATTGGAACTAACAAACCTGTCAATACACAGAGTTGCTCTGATTGAATACATAGAAAATGCAGAAGAATCTATAGTGAGATTATTAAAAGCAATACAGGTGTTGATCTAAAAGTAGAATCTGAGAAAGGAACTAGGATGCATGGCTTTTATTGGAGAGGTTAGCTCAGAGAAGTAGCAGTGTGGTGGCTGGAAGAATGGGACAGGGAGTAAGAAAAGCCAATCCATGATGTGTTATTGAGTTAGTTACTGCCAAGGGCATCTGCAGTTTAGTACCACTGGTGACTTTGTGAAGGTCTGTGTAGATAGAATGTGGCTTAGAACCGTCCCTCCAAACATGGGACACTGGGGAAGAGGCACCAAAGCATATGCTTGAGGTAGGACACTGGCAGTATGTACATCAAATGCCCACCACTGTTGTGCTAAAATTGGAAGTAGGGTGACAAAATGTGGTGCAGGGCATCTGAGCATCTGCTGCAGTGACTGGATATAAGACCACTATAAAAATAAAATGAATTTCTGTATACCAGAAATAAACAGAAAACATAACTTAAAAAAATGTGTTAGACATGTATGGAGAAAGTTATAAAAATTATACACTTCCTTGGAAGTCATTATATATGGCTAAATAAGTGGAAAGATTTACCATTTTCATGGAAAATAAGTCAGTGTATTGTAAAGTTATAAATTCTCCCCAAATTTATTCCTAGAAGTGAAATCCAATCAATATCATCTTTGAGTTTTTCTAAAAATACTTCATACGGATTTTTCTCGTCTTCCCAAGAATAATGAATGACAAGGAATTTATATCAAAGCAACGTGATAAGGTGGAAAGAACATGCACTTTGGAGTAAAGCTAAACATTATTTTTAATGCTGTTTTGAGAAAATACTTAACCTCAGAGAAATCATTTCTTTAATTTTATGCAAGAAGGGTAATGCCTAAACTCAAAGAATTATGAGGACTAAATGAAAAAAACAACAACAACAATTAAGTGAGAATGTAAAGAAAGTGCCTGGCACATAGTAGGTATTCAGGAAGTGTTCATTCTCTTCTTTTCTCCTTGAAGACAGCCTTCCACTTTTATGTATTTATTTATTTCTAAAATTAAATTTATTTTTTAAATTTACATCCAAATTAGTTAGCATATAGTGCAACAATGATTTCAGGGGTAGATTCCTTAATGACCCTTACCCATTTAGCCCGTTTCCACCCCCCCCCACAACACTTCCAGGAACCCTCTGTTTGTTCTCCATATTTAAGAGTCTCTTATGTTTTGTCCCCCTCCCTGTTTTTGTATTATTTATGTTTCCTTTCCCTTATTTTCATCTGTTTTGTATCTTAAAGTTCTCATATGTGTGAAGTCATGTGATACTTGTCTTTCTCTGACTGATTTCACTTAGCATAATACACTCTACTTCCATCCACGTAGTTGCAAATGGCAAGATTTCATTCTTTTTGGTTGCCGAGTAATACTCCATTGTATATATATATATATATCACATCTTATTTATACATTCATCCATTGATGGACATTTGGGCTCTTTCCATACTTTGGCTCTTGTTGATAGGGCTGCTATAACCATTGTGGTGCAAGTGTCCCTTCGAAAGAGCACATCTGTATCTCTTGGATAAATAACTAGTAGTGCAATTGCTGGGTCATAAGGTAGTTCTATTTTCAGTTTTTTGAGGAACCTACATGCTGTTTTCCAGAGTGGCTGCACCAGTTTTCATTCCCACCAGCAGTGCAGAAGAGATTCTCTTTCTCCGCATCCTCGTCAACATCCGTTGTTGCCTGAGTTGTTAATGTTAGCCATTCTGACAGGTGTGAAGTGGTATCTCATTGTGGTTTTGATTGTATTTCCTGGATGATGAGTGATGTTGAGCAGTTTTTCATGTGTCAGTTGGCCATCTGGATGTCTTCTTTGGAGAAGTGTCTATTCATGTCTTTGGCCCATTTCTTCACTGGATTATTTGTCTTTTGGTTGTTGAGTTTGATAAGTTCTTTATACATTTTGGATACTAACCCTTTATCTGATGTGTAGTTTGCAAATATCCTCTCCCATTCCGATGGTTGCCTTTTAGTTTTGCTGATTGTTTCCTTTGACATGCAACAGCTTTTTATTTTGATGAAGTTCTAATAGTTGATTTTTGCTTTTGTTTCCCTGGCCTCCGGGGACATGTTGAGTAAGAATTTGCTGAGGCCAAGGTCAGAGAGGTTTTTGCCCGCTTTCTCCTTGAGGATTTTGATGGCTTCCTAGCTTACATTTAGGTCTTTCATCCATTTTGAGTGTCTTTTTGTGTATGGTGTGAGAAAGTGGTCCAGGCTCATTCTTCTGCATGTTGCTATCCATTTTCCCAGCACCACTTGCTGAAGAGACTGTCTTTAATCCATTGGAAATTCTTTCCTGCTTTGTCAAAGATTAGTTGGCCATATGTCTGTGGGTCCATTTCTGGGTTCTCTATTCTGGTCCATTGATCTGCGTGTCTGTTCTTGTGCCAGTACCATACTGTCTTGATGATTACAGCTTTGTAATACAGCTTGAAGTCCGTGATTGTGATGCCTCCTGCTTTGGTTTTCTTTTTCAAGATTGCTTTGGCTATTCAGAGTCTTTTCTGGTTGCATACACATTGTAGGATGGTTTGTTGTAGCTCTGTGAAGAATGCTTGTGTTATTTTGATAGGGATTGCATTGAATATGTAGATTGCTTTGGGTACTCTTGACATTTTAACAATATTTGTTCTTCCTATCCAGGAGCATGGAATCTTTTCCATTTTTTTGTGTCTTCTTCAATTTCTTTCATAAGCTTTCCATATTGTTCAGTGCAAGGATTTTTCACCTCTTTGGTTAGATTTATTCCTAGGTATTTTATGGTTTTGGTGCAATTGTAAATGGAATTAATTGATTCCTTGATTTCTCTTTCTGTTGCTTCATTGTTGGTGAATAGGAAAGCAACAGATTTCTGTGCATTGATTTTGTATCCACTTTGCTGAATTCATGGATCAGTTCTAGCAGTTTTTTGGTGGAATCTTTTGGGTTTTCCATTTAGAGTTTCATGCCATCTGCAAAGAGTAAAAATTTGACTTCCTCCTGGCCAATTTGGATGCCTTTTATTTCTTTGTGTTGTCTGATTGCAGAGGCTAAGACTTCCAATACTATGTTGAATAACAGTGGCAAGAGTGGTCATCCCTATCTTCATCCTGACCTTAGTGGGAAAGCTCTCAGTTTATCCCCATTGAGGATGATATTAGCATTGGGTCTTTCATATATGGCTTTTATTTTCTCAAGGAATACTCCTTGTATCCCTACCTTCTTGAGGGTTTTTATCAAGAAAGGATGCTGCATTTTGTCAAATGCTTTCTCTGCATTTATTGAGAGGATCATGTGGTTCTTGTCCTTTCTTTCATTGATGTGATGAACCATGTCGATTGTTTTGTGGATTTTGAACCAGCCCTGCATCCCAGGTATAAATCCCACTTGGTGGTGGTGAATAATTTTTTTAATGTATTGTTGGATGTGGTTGGCTAATACCTTGTTGAGGATTTTTGCATCCATGTTCATCAGGGAAATTGGTCTATAGTTCTCTTTTTTAGTGGGGTCTTTGTCTGGTTTTGGAATCATGGTAATTCTGGCCTCATAGAAAGAGTTTGGAAGTTTTCCTTCCATTTCTACTTTTTGGAACAGCTTCAAGAGAATAGGTGTTAACTCTTCCTTTTTTTTTTTTTTTTTTTTTTTTAAATTTTTTTTTTCAACATTTATTTATTTTTGGGACAGAGAGAGACAGAGCATGAACGGGGGAGGGGCAGAGAGAGAGGGAGACCCAGAATCGGAAACAGGCTCCAGGCTCTGAGCCATCAGCCCAGAGCCCGACGCGGGGCTCGAACTCACGGACCGTGAGATCGTGACCTGGCTGAAGTCAGACGCCCAACCGACTGCACCACCCAGGCGCCCCGTTAACTCTTCCTTAAATGTTTGGTAGAACTCCCTTGGAAATCCATCTGGCCCTAGACTCTTTTTTGGGGGGGATATTTGATTACTAATTGAATTTCTTTACTGGTTATGAGTCTGTTCAAATTTTCTATTTCTTTCAGTTTTCAGTTTTGGTAGTGTATATGTTTCTAGGAATTTGTCCATTTATTGCAGATTACCCATTTCATTGGCATATAATTGCTCATAATATTCTCTTATTATTGTTTTTATTTCTGCTGTGTTGGTTGTGCTCTCTCCTCTTTCATTCTTGATTTTATTTATTTGCATCCTTTCCTTTTTCTTTTTGATCAAACTGGCTAGTGGTTTATCAAGTGTGTTGATTCTTTTAAAGAACCAGCTTCTGGTTTCTTTGATCTATTGTACTTTTTTTTTTCCTGTTGGTTTCAATAGCATTGCTTCCTGCTCTAATCTTTATTATTTCCTGTCTTCTGCTGGTTTTGGGTTTTATTTGCTGTTCTTTTTCCAGCTCTTTAAGGTTTAAGGTTAGGTTGTGTATCTGAGACCTTTCTTCCTTCTTTAGGAAGGCCTGGAGTGCTATATACTTTCCTCTTATGACTGCCTTTCCTGCATCCCAGGGGTTTTGGATTGTGGTGTTATCATTTGCATTGTCTTCCATGTCCTTTTTAATGTCTTTAATTTCTTGGTTATCTCATTCATTCTTTAGTAGAATTCTCTTTAGTCTCCAAATATGTGTTACCTTTCCAAATTTTTTCTTGTGGTTGACTTCAAGTTTCATGGCATTGTGGTCTGAAAATATGCACAGTATGATCTTGATCTTTTTGTACTTGTCGAGGGCTGATTTGTGTCTCAGTATGTGATCTATTCTGGAGAATGTTCCATGTGCACTGGGGAAGAATGTATATTCAGCTGCTTTAGGATGAAATATTCTGAATATATCTGTTAAGTCCATCTGGTCTGGTGTGTCATTCAAAGCCACTGTTTCCTTGTTTATTTTCTGTTTAGATGATCTTTGCATTGTTTAAATTGGGAGTTGAAATCCCCTACTATTATGGTATTACTATTGATGAGTTTCTTGATGTTTGTGATTAATTGATTTATATATTTGGGTGCTGTCACATTTGGTGCACAAATGTTTACAATTGTTAGGTCTTCCTGGTGGATAGACCCCTTAATTATGATATAATGCCCTTCTTCATCTCTTGTTACAGTCTTTATTTTAAAGTCTAGATTGTCTGATATAAGTATGGCTACTCTGGCTCTCTTTTGTTGACCATTAGCATGATAGATAGTTCTTCATCCCCTTACTTTCAATCTGAAGGTGTCTTTAGGTCTAAAGTGGGTCTCTTGTAAACAGAATATAGATGGATCTTGTTTTCTTATCCATTCTGTTACCTTATGTCTTTGGATTGGAGTGTTTAGTCCATTGATGTTTAGAGTGAGTACTGAAAGATATGAATTTATTGCCATTATGTGTCTTGTAGAGTTGGAGTTTCTGGTGTCTTCTCTGGTCCTTTCTTTTTTTTTTTTTTTAATTTTTTTTTTTCAACATTTATTTATTTTTGGGACAGCGAGAGACAGAGCATGAACGGGGGAGGGTCAGAGAGAGAGGGAGACACAGAATCAGAAACAGGCTCCAGGCTCTGAGCCATCAGCCCAGAGCCCGACGCGGGGCTCGAACTCACGGACCGCGAGATCGTGACCTGGCTGAAGTCGGGCGCTTAACCGACTGCGCCACCCAGGCGCCCCTTCTCTGGTCCTTTCTAATCTTTGTTGCTTTTGGTATTTTTTTTTCCCTTCTTTTCTCCCCTCAGAGAGACCCCCTTAAAATTTCTTGCAGGGCTGGTTCAGTGGTCATGAACTTCTTTAATTTTTGTGTGAGAAAATTAATCTCCCCTATTTTCAATGACAGCCTTGCTGGATAAAGAATTCTTGGCTGCATATTTTTCCAACTCAGCACAATGAATATATCCTGTGACTCCTTTCTGGCCTGCCAAGTTTCTGTGGATAGGTCTGCTGCAAACCTGATCTGTCTTCCTTTGTAGGTTAAGGACTTTTTTTCCCTTGCTGTTTTCATGATTGCTTCCTTGCCTGAGTACATGGCATATCATAGTCAAATTCACAAAGTACTCGAATCTAATGGGAATCCTCTGTGCTTCCTGGATTTTGATGTCTATGTCTTTCTCCAGGTTAGGAAAGCTTTCCTCTATGATTTGCTCACATAACCCTTCTACCGCTTTTTCTCTCTCTTCATCTTCTGGGACCCCTATGATTCTGATGTTGTTCCTTTTTAATGAGTTACTGATTTCTCTAATTCTTAAATCATGCTCTTTTGCCTTAGTCTCTTTTTTTCTGCTTCTTTTTTCTCCATAAGTTTGTCCTCTGTATGCTAAGTCGCTTCTCTGCCTCATCCATTCGAGATTGCAGCTCAGTTATAGCTTTTTTATTTCATCCTGCCTAGCTTTTACTTCTTTTATCTCTGCAGAAAGGGATTCTAATCTATTTTGGACTCCAGCTAGTATTCTTATTATCATGATTCTAAATTTTGGTTCAGACATCTTGCTTGTATCTTTGTTGATTAAGCCCCTGGCTGTCATTTTTCCTGCTCTTTATTTTGGAGTGAATTCCTTTGTTTCATCATTTTGAAGCAAGAAAAGGAATTAATAAGGTAAAAAAAAATTAAAATTAAAAAATTAAGAATAACACACACACACACACACACACACACATACAAATCAAATAAATGATGCCAGATCCTAGGTGTGTTTTGATCTGGGTGTTGAAAGGAGCTTGATAGGTTAGAGAAAAAGGGGGAGGGGAAGGAAAATGTTTGAAAATTTGAAAACAATGAATACATTTACGTATAATGAAATGATTGAGGTAAAACAGAATTTGAAAAATTTACAAAAAAGTAAAAAATATAGTAAAAAAATTAAAGAATATTTTTAATAATCGACAATAAAAATATATTTTTCTTTTATTCAAGGAAAGGAAAATAAATGAAAAAGAAACAAAAAGCAAATTGAACAGATGGAGCAGTGAACAGACTGAAATACAAGTGAAATTACATCGTCTTCTCCTAGAAGTCAAACTATGAAGCACTTTATAGTCTGTAAGCTAAGCAGGTTGAGAGACTTGTGTCGTTCCTGAAGAGCGAGGTTGGCATAGTTGGGCAGAGCTTAGTGTAACAGCTCTGTTCTCCACTAGATGGTGCTGCTTAGCTTACTGGGGTAAATCATTACGGCGCTTGTAGGTGTGTATGCGCATGTGCGGGAGGGGTGAAAATGGCGTCACATAGCTACCCAGTTTTGAGTCTCAGAACTCTGTTCTCCCCAGTCAGCAATTGCCCACCTATCCTTGGTCTCTGACTTCCATCCATTCCTACTTTTACACTATCTGTGACCAAGCCATCAGGTTGCCAGGAAGCACCTCCCTCCTGAGTTTTATCTGAGATGTGGCTGTGTTTCCCAACCCCTCATTTCTGAGGGACTGTGGCTTTGACCTGTTCTGGGTCACCAAGCAATGGCTGGGTGCCAGCTGTGCCCAGGAACATTCACGGGATCATGCTGCTGCCGATGCCCAGATACTATGGCTGGGTACCAACCTGCCCCAGAAAAAGTTCACGTGATTGTGTAGCAGCAATGTTTCAGGGATTATGGAAAATCACAACACACATCTGGCACAAGGCTTCACCCTTAATGACCTTGTTCTAGCACCAGTGAATGTGGTTGTTTTCTGGGGTCCACTGGGGACTTTGCCTGTGGCGGGGGGGGGGGCACACAGCCTGTGGAACTGCAGTGGAACTGCCTCTTCCCGTGTGGTCCGAAGACTCCCAGACTTCACTATACTCCTGGGGATTTGCCCTTCCACCAGAGCACTGCCAGGTATCGAGCTGCAGAGTTGCAGACTCTGTGCTCCCCCTGTTTATAGAGTCTTAATGGAATTTAAACCTTCTCCTTTATCCCTTTTCAGTCCCTGTGGCTATTTCCACTTTTCCACTTTCTCCCCAGCTACTTTTGGTGGGTTGCTTTTCCTGTACTTTCACCCTGTCTCCATCCTCTCTGTACAAGCAAAAACAGCTCCCTGCCCTCCATGGTTTCTCTCTCCCCCAGTTCACCTCTCTGTGCCATGTACCTGCTGAGTTCTGTGGTTCAGGTTGTGCAGATTGTTTTGTTAATCCTCAAATCAGTTTTCTAGGTGTGTGGAATTGTTTAGTGTTGATCTGGCTGTATTTCATGGATGCGAGACACAAAAAAAAAACTTACATGCAGTTCTGCCATCTTGGATGGTCTGATAGGCTTCCAGTTTTAAAGATTTTAGTATTTCCATTCTGTGATCTTTGAACTCACAAAAGAAGAATAGAATGTTATCAGCTGTTAAACTTTTTGGAGAATAGAGAAATACACATCAAGTGAAAAAGTATTAGTTTGAAATGTCAGTATTCCTTTGACAAATGGACCTCTTTTTCTTATTTTACTACTACTTAAATCACTGTTGTTCCTCACTTTCTTTATGATGTTTTTTTTTTAGGCATTCTTGATTTTAAAGTAACCAATTCCAGCAATATTTTTTTAATTTTTTAATGTTTATTTATTTTTGAGAAAGAGACAGACAGACAGAGTGTGATTGTGGCGGGGGGGGGGGTGTGGAGAGAGAGGGAGAATCTGAAGCAGACTCCAGACTCTGAGCTTTCAGCACAGAGCCCGACATGGGGCTCGAACCCACAAGCCATGAGATCATGACCTGAGCTGAAGTCAGATGCTTAACTGAGTGAGCCACCCAGTTGCCACCTAGCAATTTTTTTCTTATGCTTAGTGCCTTTTTGTTTCTTATTCAATAAATATATTAATTATTATAGCTTTATAACAAATTTTGATGTGTAGGAGAACAAGTCTCCTGTATTATTCTTCTCAAACACTCTTGGGCCTTGGCTCTTTCCTGCTAATTTTGTAATCAGTTTATGAAATTGCTCAACTAACTATGTTTGGATTTTGATTGATATTACATTATTCTCTAGATTAAGTTGAATTTACATTTTTTAGAATATTGAGCTTTTCTGTGAATACAGAACATATCTAATTTATTCAGTCTTATCTAACTTTTTTTTTCACTTTTATTTTTTTAAAAGTTGAGTGTTTAGTTCGTGGGTGTGAATTTGGGATTATGCTTCATAACTTAAATATATGCATTATGTATCCAACATAACATAATCTTTTTAAAAATGTGGAAATATGCTTTAAGTGGAATATAGCTATTCAAAGTGACGGTACAATTACCGATATGAAAAGATCCAGCACCTTAATAAGTGAGTCATGCCTTTTTCATAATAGCATATGTTTAGGTAAATGCCATTCATTTAAATGCATGTGAAAGTATGAGTGTAGAATAAAGAGAGATATTTGAAAACCTACTAAAAATGCAGAATTGAGTGCAAGAGTCAGATAGAGGAGCACTTCTAGGATGGTGGAGTAAGAACCCCTGAAAATCCCCTCCTCTTTGTAGAAAAGCAACAAGAACACTGACAAAAAATGTCAAAATTAAAATGTTCAGGACTCTGGAAGCTACAGGATTGCAACATTTGAGGAGCATCTGTTCAAGAAAGTCAGCTGGATCATGGTAAGAACATTGAGCTCTGTGGTGTCTTAAGTTGCTATCATCTCTTGCTATTTTTTTAGATCTGTAGTAACCTTGAACACTGATACTTTGATAACTACAGTAGCTGTAATAACCAGCAAACTAGTGGCTATTGGAGGGCATGGTATGGTTTTGAAGCTCTCTAAAATCCCACAACCCAGACATGTGACATTATTTGACCCGTTTGGTAGCTCACTAAAGATTTCCATTCCCAGGCTTGTCTTTATTTGACTTCAGAACTCACTCTGTGTCAATAGCCCTATCCCTGGAGAATTTGTCAAAAATAATTGTTTAACCCTGCTGAGTGTAGTAAGGGTGAAAAAAGGCAGACTATACCACTTAAAAGGAAAAAGCTGGGAAGGAGATGTCTGCATGGAGCTTTGAAAAGCTCCAACATATCCTGGGAATTTAGAAGGCCACATGCATGTACACGGATGTGCACATGCCTAGGAAAGGCCTGAAAAGTCTCTAAACTCTCCGTGACCTTGAGGCTGTTGCAAGCAGGACCTGAGGCCTAAGGAAGAGTTGTAAACAGCCTGCCAGAGCATTGAAGGTGTTCCCCAATACCCACACAGAGCCTCTCAGAAAAGACTGAGACACTTACTGGTTCAAGGAATTTACAAAAATCTCTGTCCAGTCTTTAGCTGATCATTAAGTTGATCAATCAGAGACTTTAGGGGCCATATACAACAAAGAATACAGACTTAACAGTATTAATTCATAGAAGTAACTAAACAACAACATCAACAAACCTTGGGAAGGGAGAATCAGATTTTTATTAAGTTAAGGAAGTATATCATTTAAACAAGTTTTTAATGAAAATTAAGAGACATTCATAGAAATAAGCATGACCTATAAACAGAAAAAAATGTAGTCACTAGATGCTACCCCTAGAAAAACCAAACATATTCACTACACAAAAAATTTAAATAAATTATTTTAAATATGTTCAAAGAGCCAAAGGGACAAATGATAATGAGGTCTTGCCAAATAGTGAATATCAATAAAGGGAGAGAAAGTATCAAAAAGAACCAAATAGAAATTCTGCAGCTGAACAGTACAATAAATGAAATGTTAAATTCACTGCAGGGGTTCCATAGCATATTGAATAGGAAGAAGAATGAAGCAGAGAACTTGAAGATAGATAGGTAGAGATTATGTAGTCTGAGCAACAGAAAGTACAAAAGAATGAAGAAAAATGAACAGACCTTCAGAGGTGTGTGTGACACCACCATATGCATAATGGAAGCCCCCAAAAGAGAGAAGAGAGAGAATGGGAAAGAAAGAATTTTTGAAGAAACAATGATTAAAAACTGTCAAGCTTCTGAAATCCAAAAAACAGAGAAGCCTGAAAGCATTAGGAGAAGAGTGATTCATCACGTATGAAGGATTATCAATAGTATTATCAGCTGATTTTTTCTCCTCAGAAACCATGGACACCAGAAAGCAGTATAATGACATATTTAAGTCCTCAGAGAAAAAAGACTGTTAACCAAGATTTCAATATCCAGCAACACTGTGATTCAAAAATGAAGGATAAATTAAGGCCTTTCCAGATAAACAAAAGCTGAATTTGTTGCTAGCAGATCTTTCCTACAACAAATACTAAAGAGTGTACATCAGACTGAAACAAAAGCATAATAGATTGTATTATGAAATTAACAAGAATTAACAAGAGTTGTAAATTAACAAGAATATATAAAGAATACTAGTAAAGATAACCATGTAGATAAATATAAAAGACAGTATAAGTGTATTTGTAATTCCTTTTTTTCTCCTATTCGATTTTAAAAAGAACTGCATAAAGCAATAATTATAATATTGTGTTGATGGGCTTATAACGCATAAAGATGTAGTTTGTGTGGCAATAACAGCACAAAGGAAGTGAGGTAAAAGCTCTGTTGCAGCAAAGCTTTTGTATACTATGGAAATGAAGTTGTGCTTATCTAATAGAAGCTTTTAGGTTGAGAACTTAATTTTAGCACTCCAGGTTACCCGCTAATATCACTCAAAAAATCATAAAAGAAACAAGAGAATTGAAATGGTATACTAGAAAAATACCTGTTAAACAAAGTAGAAACAGTGATGGTGGAAAAAAAGACAGACTTACAGGAAACAAATAGTAAAATGACAGAAACGTATCTTGCCTCATCAATAAGTATATTAAATGTAAGTGGACTAAACACTCCAGTCAAAAGTCACAGGTTGGCAGAAATGAATAAAAATATAATCCAGCTGTCATCTCTGTATAAGAGGCACACTTTGGGCATTAGTATCAAATAGATTGAAAATAAGAGCGTAAGAAAAGATAGCATGCAAACAGTTCCCAAAAGGTAGTTGAAGGGCCTATACTAATACCAGCAAAATAAATTTTAACAATAGAAAAATGCGACTAGGGAAAATAAGTTTGCCTTATTGGCCTTTATAAGAGGGAAAGTCCATACTAAAATCATTGGAGTGCAGGAAAATCAGTGTTTAAATGAATTTATAGGTTTAAATGTAAATTTATAGCTAAAAATTAATAAATGAGTCAGCAATGTGGCAGGGTACAATATCAGCATAGAGAAATCAACCGTATTTCTATACACCAGCAATGAATAATTCAAAACAAAATTAAGAAAAGCAATGAAGATATAAGAAAATGAAGGCTATTCCATTTACAATAGAATAAAAAAGAATGAAATCCTTAGGAATAAATTTAACAAAAGAAGTATAAGATTTAAGAATGTATTTTTTCTTTTTTCTTTTTTTGTAACTGTATGAGATGATGGATGGTAACTAAACTTACTACGGTCATCATTTCACAATACATGTAAGTCAAATGATTACACTGTACACCTTATCCCTGTACAGTGCTGTATGTTCATTATATTTCAATAAAACTAGAAAAAAGCAATCTAACACAAGTACATTGTAAACCAGAAGTGTTGTTATAAGAAGTATTGGTGAGAATGTGGAGAAATTGCAATCCTCATACATTGAAAAATAGTTTGTAGTTCCTCAAAAAGTTAAATATATGATTACCATATTATCTAGCAATCCCACTTCTAAGTATATATCCAAGAGCATTGAAACATATATCCATACAAACTTGTACACAAATGTTCATACCTGGGTTATAACACTAAACATACGGCAACAATTCCTATGAATGGAGGAACACAATGTTTTATATTCATACAATGGAATATTATTCAGCTGTAAAAACAAAGTACTGATACCACGTGGATAAGCCTTGAAGGCATTAGGGTCAGTGAAAAAAAAGCCAGTCATAAATGCGTATTATATTGTATAATATTGGTTAGTCCCCATTTATATGAAATGTCCAGAATATGCAAATTCTTAGAGACATAAGGTACATTAGTTGTTTCCATGGGCTGGAGAGAGAGGAACACAAGGAATGGCTGAGAGGTATAGGGTTTCTTTTGGGGTTGGTTAAATTTTCTTGAATTAGATAGTGGTGATGGTTGCACGACTCTGTGGATGTACTAAAAACCACTGACTTGTACATATGAAAAAGTTGAATTTTGTGTTACATACATTTTGTCTTAATAAATGTGTGATTAAAAAAAGCAATGCATTCCAAGGTCCTTTTCAGTTCTGATACTTTCTTTTAAGGCACACAACTGAATCATAACAAGTAGCTATAGCAAACCTAAAAAATCACAGACTCATCCCTGAAAGGACTGTTTTTCCTTAGTGCCGTACCCACAGAGAATTCTTTGCAGATATTTCACCTGTACACAACCTGTTTGAAAGTGGCTCAAAGGGAAGTCCCCCACTGCTAAACCAGGCCAAGGGAGTGACTGCACTTGGTGGACCTGTCTCATTACATGGTCCCAGAATTGGAAAATCACCTTCTCTGCCTGGTAGAAGTGAGAGTGTTGGCTCGTCTTAAACAATGTACAGATTCCATATCCCTCATTATGCTGAAGTTCACCTCTGCTCAACTGGTCAGCTTCCTGTGGTTGCATCTGGCAGCTCAGGATTCTAGGCTGCCTGGTCTACTGAACAGGGGACAGTTCTTACACGAAAGCATCAGAAACTTAAATGATGCAGTATGAAAATGTACAGTCTTTTAAAACAGCAATTTATTATATTAAAATTTATTATTTTAATTATACTTAATTATATATAATATATATCATTTATAGTGGTTATATATTATATATAATATATGATATGTGTTACATATATATGATAAATTTAATTATATTAAAAATTATGTGGGGGTACCTGGATGTCTCAGTCGGTTAAGCATCGGACTCTTGATTTTGGCTCAAGTCATGATCTCATAGTTTGTAGGTTTGAGCCCCGCATTGGGCTCCGTGCTGATAGTGTGGAGCCAGCTTGGGATTCTGTCCCTCTCTGCCCTTCCACTGCTCACCTTTCCTCTGTCTCTCAAAATAAATAAATAAACATTAAAAAATTTATTATGTTGAAAATTATATGTGTACTTAAAAAAAATGTTGATTCATTTTCTGGGGGGTGGGGGGGTGGAAGTGCAGAGAGAGAAGGAAGCACAGATTCTTTTTTTTTAAATTTTTTTTTTTTCAACGTTTATTTATTTGTGGGACAGAGAGAAACAGAGCATGAACGGGGGAGGGGCAGAGAGAGAGGGAGACACAGAATCGGAAACAGGCTCCAGGCTCTGAGCCATCAGCCCAGAGCCCGACGCGGGGCTCGAACTCCCGGACCGCGAGATCGTGACCTGGCTGAAGTCGGACGCTTAACCGACTGCGCCACCCAGGCGCCCCAGGAAGCACAGATTCTGAAGCAGGCTCCAGGCTCTGAGTTGTCAGCACAGAGCCTGAGGCAGGACTTGAACTGATCAACTGTGATATCATGACCTGAGCCGAGGTCCAACGCTCAGGGGTCCACACAGGGGCCCCAATATGTCTACTTTTAAGAATATTCAACAAGAACCGAAGAAGAGTCTTCCTTTGTCACCAAACCCACATATCACTCCCAAGAGGTAACCACAGTGAAGGAGCTAGTATGTTATTCTGCCAGTCATCTGCGTATTTGCCCTCAGATCCTGTCTCTCCTCTGTTCTGTGTTACCAAGAATCACTTCCCATCCTCTGCTTTATCCTCAGGTTTCCAGGAAGGTTCAGTTGATGGAATACACTGGTGGGAGACTGAATGGCACCGTGGCATTCCTAAGGCAAGTGTATCTCATCTGTGACCCCGTGTTCCTCTCCGGGGCCCATCATGGTTCATGCTTCTCTTGCGTGGCTCCAGCACCTGGGATTTGGTGACACTGCCTCCCTGTGTTCTTCCAGCCGAGGGATCTTAGTGACTTCCTGATTTTGCTAAATTCTGTGGACGCCTCAGGTTTTTCTTCATCTATTCCACAGCTGTGTTAAGTTCTTCTTTTTGAAATATCTAGGGTAGTGTGTTCTCTGTCTTGACACTGACTGATAAGCAATGTTCTTCCAGAAATTTTCTATGATTATATATTCATATACATAAATATTCTTTTTTATGTAAGTGAGGTTTTAATATTTATATGTTGCCTTTCTATTTTATGATATAGCCTGGAGATCTTTCCTATTAGCCTGTGTAGATTGACAGCTGTATGTTAAATAGCTGCATATTATTCCATCCTAGGGACGTACCATGGTGTATTTGTTAACCAGTGTTCTATTGGTGGAACTTGAAGTTGCCTCCAGTTTTATGTATTAATAATACTGACACATAGATAAGTCTTTGTATATATGGGAACTTTTGGAAAGTTGAGAGAAATTGCCAGATTGGTTTTTAAAGAGATTATTCAAATTTCTACTCCAAGCCAATGTATATAAGTATTCGTTTCCTCATATTCTTATTCATTCTGTGTATTATCAAACCTTCAATTCTTTCCAATGTGATAGAGGCAGAAAAGGCACTATCTCATTGTTTTAAGGGCAGTTTTCAAATAATGGACATGATTAAGAGGACCAGTGTCCTTCTGTAGAGAAGTCCCGGGGCATGACCTGGAAATCAGAGATTGAACAAAGGAAGAGACTGTCATAGCCAGCATAAAAATGGGAAGCCCAACCTAGGGCCTGTGCAGAGGATAGAGATAATCTTTCTTCATTCTGGGTCTAGAGCAAACTGATTCTCGGGACAAATGCCTATCTTATGGATGGGTGACGTAGGGTGCGTGCTGGTGTGTTGGCATGCTTCTGTTGTATGGGATTTAATGTTTATTACCTAGAACACAAGGAAGAGCCTTCATCTGACACCTCACACTGACCTGCACAGTCAAAGCCCACCCTAGACCTTCTTCTTGAAGATTTTCTGTGGAGTCAGCCTTAAGTAGCTTAGACTTCCAGAAGAATCAACTGCTGAAGATTAACTCCTAGAACAACATCCCCTAAGTAAGACTGTGGTTTTTAGGGACCCAATCAGTGGGGTTTTTCTTTATGGGACTGAGAGCCCCATACTGAAGGCTCAATGAAGGCGTTACTGTCTCAAAGGAGAGTAGGTGCCAGGAAAGGAGACCTAGACTTGGACTGGACTTGTGGCCCAAGAGTTCCAGGTTGTGCCTGGTAATGAAGTGGGCAGTGGAGGGTGGATGTAGGGGTAGAAGAGCTTGGAATGCAGGGAAGAAGCTTCCAGAAGGACAATCCAGAAGTAGTTGTTGGGGAAAGAATCTACTTGACGGAGGCTGATCTATGCCACCCCAACATAGCCTTTTCCACTGGTGGTGCCCCCACAGGTAGATTGGCCAGAGGAGGGAGACAACAATCAAGTAAAGATGGAAGGGTAATTTTCTGAAGTTTACAGTTGCCCAGTTCATAGATTTACCCTTGCTCCTGCCACAGGACCCTTTTAGTGTTTTCCATTTTACGTTTTTTTTGTTTTTTTGTTTTGTTTTGTTTTGTTTTTTTAACGTCTTAGCACAGAGTTCATTCTTTGCCTTATGCGTGCTCCTCCAGTTAGCTTAAATGGGGGGGGGGGCGGGGAGGAAGTGGGAAGAGACTGAAAAAAAGAAGAGGTGTGGGTGGTAGGGAAAGAGGAAGGAGAGGAAGAGGAGGTGGAGGAACTAATGCCCCCATGGGTCTCTTACCTAAGGTTAACCCCTATCTAATTATTTTTCAATCTATTTCCCTGTCAGTCCAAGTCATGTAGATGGGGTCCCTTTTATTCCTCAGCTACTGTTCATCTTAAGCAGTCTCTGATTTTGGGCAAAACTCTCTTTCCTGGGTGTTAAAAGTGGAATTGCTTCTTTGTTATCTACATAGATAAAACTGTTCCTGAATATCTAAAATCTATGCATTCGGAGAGAAACTGCTACTTTCCCAAGCACTCTCTCCCCCTTACGGAATTAACTAACTATGAAAACTGCCCAGCTTTTCAAGAGGTGCCCACTGGTCTTGGACTGTCCATTGACCTTGGAGTTTTGGAAGCCGGAGGTAAACAGCCCCCCTCATCACCTTTACTCCACAAGGATCTTGCAGGAGGGAAGCATTCATAGCTTGCTAAATGGAACAGGCTAAAACTGGAAAGGAAATAAATGGTATTTTCCTGCTTCTAGGAGCATATTACAAAAATAGAAGCTGAAAGTAAAAAAAAAAAAAAAGAAAAGGAAGAAGAACAAGAATTCTCAGCTGTACTGTGATGCACAGAATTGAAATTCCCTTAAGAATTTTGGTTTAGGAAAAGCATTCCTGCAACTTTTCACAACATTCTGAGTGTGGGATATTAAGATCCTTAATAAATATCATTGTTAATTTAGGAAAGCTGAGTCAACAAATGTGACTGTCACTCATGATTTCCTCCTCCTTGCCATCTTGTAAGAGGAATTTTTAGCGAGGCCCCCTGAAAATGGGGGCAATTGCCTTGGTCTCTGCTAGATATTGCCTGACTGGATAGCATGCCATTTCAAATATTTTGCATACACGCCTACAAGTTATTCACAAATAAAAGCATTCAAACAAGCCAACCTATGACCCCTGCTATTGCTAGGAGAAAACACAGCTGCTGTGGGAAGCACATGAATTTCCATCTATGCCATTTTCACGGGTGCAAGAAACAGCGAATTTCCCTGCTGGAGCTGGGACTAGTCAGACACCAGGAAGTTTGACTGTCAGGGATTCAGAGGTAATAGGATGGCTGAGAAGCAGGGACATGCTCCTCATGCCAGGGGACTGTGTGCAGCTGGAGTTAACACACATCAGATGAGATGTCACACTTTTGGGAGCACTGGAGAGGCATTTAACTCAGGCCAGATCTCTGCTGTGTGAGCTCCCTTTCCCCAGTTGGCATGCTGTGTGTAAGAGCTGAATTTATAAAACACCACAGTGAAGCTGGCAGGCTGACAGCCAGTGGGAAGTGGAAAGAGAATAGGTGAGATTGTCTGTGTTATTGGGACCTGGTGGACGTGAGTTTGGCTTCATCTTCCCATTGCATTAAGGTAATGTGTTAGGACGGAAGTACGCAGGACTTTGATTACTCAGTGTTGCCTGTATGCAGAGAGGGTCCTGTGGCTGGCTCTGAGCAAAACATAGACTACAAAGATGCTAAAAGGCTAGATATCCCTGGGTACCATGTTTTAACAGTGGGCTTTCAAAGGTACTCTTTATAGGTTTGCTGCCCAGCCTGGAAAGTGACACATAGTGGAGATTTCAGGCAAGAAAATACAGGATACTATATTCACGCAGAGAGAGATAATTGACCAGGCCCCCAGTTTTGTCGTTCCTATGGCCTCCATTGCTCTCTGTAGGGTAATCCGTTATCATTTGCTTTACTATCACAATAACCATTAAACTTGTTCCTGTCTCAGGTTTTTCCTTATTCCATGCTCCCTGCTGCATGTGGCACACACAGTGCTCTGTGCTGGGGATACATATAGAGATGCATTCTCTTTCCTTAAGGCTTTATGGTGTGTGGGGAAACAACCAGGCAAGAGACCAATTAAGTGCAATTCTAGAAGAGTTGCCAAAGACAAAGAACAAAGTTCTGGGAGAGTGTCAAGCATTTTTTTTTCTTTCTGGAAAGCCCCTTAAGGTTATTAACTGTTGATTTTTAAATAAAGAAAGGTAGTTTCTTTCTCCGCAAATAGCCAGTTACAGTCTTTCGGTAGGAAAAGTGGGGTTTATGGTCACCCATAGACAGTGGTAAATAAAAATAGTCCTCTCTAATTTATAAACTGGAAGCAAGGCATTCAAGTTCATGTATCAAAAAAGAAATCATAAAGGTACAAGCATATATCACTCACGATAAGCAGATACATTTCCAGAGCTTAATAGAGGAATTCCAACTTAAAATTTCTATTAAACCTTTCTACTTAGACTGGTATCAAGTCAACTCTTGCCTTAGACTCATGGTTCCCTTAAACTTAACACAACTAGGTGCAAATTTCCATGCCAGGTACCAGCAGCAAATGGAAGAGAGAGGGAGAACAGGCCAGGAGGACCTGTGGCTGCTTAGCTGTGGCCAGGAAACCAGAGCTTCAGTTTTGATGTTGGCCAGTTCTCATTCTAGCCTTTCTATTAGGATCTGATGAATCCTTTAAATGCATTTTTCATCAGACACCCAGATAACCAGAAGACATATGGTGCTAACGTTTCACTGGCATTTATGAACAGAAGCAGCTGGTAAGCAGATTGGAAAAATTTTAAAAAAGGAACAAGTGAGCCTAAGGGGATCAAAATTGTTATCAATCAGCCCTGAGTTCTTCGGCATTCATGTGTGTCTTTAGCCAGAAGGGGTTGAAAGAGTGCACAGAACTGGCTTTGCTTTGAAGAGTCTGGTTGGGAATGTGTCACCTGTGACAGGAACAGACGTGATCCTCTTTGGGCCCATGGGCCTCCATCATGACAAGAGATATGAACAGATCCTGTTTCCAGAGGCATAGAGCTGTCCAGGCAGCTCCAGGGAAGATGGAGGGAGGCTCACTGGCCGTGTAGGTCCTGGGACAGGGTGGTGGAGGCTGGTAGGGATTTCTCAGACTGCCCTTGTGTGGCTTTCTTAGTTCTCATTTGTAAATTAAAACCACAGTGTCTGAATTTTGGAATAAGCCCAATCAACCAGCCGTAATGAATCACATTCTCCTTAAGAGTTCATTTTTTGGGGCGCCTGGGTGGCGCAGTCGGTTAAGCGGCCGACTTCAGCCAGGTCACGATCTCGCGGTCCGTGAGTTCGAGCCCTGCGTCAGGCTCTGGGCTGATGGCTCAGAGCCTGGAGCCTGCTTCTGATTCTGTGTCTCCCTCTCTCTCTGCCCCTCCCCCGTTCATGCTCTGTCTCTCTCTGTCCCAAAAATAAATAAACGTTGAAAAAAAAAATTAAAAAAAAAAAAAAAAAAGTTCGTTTTTTTCTCAACCAACTAACTTCAAATTATTAGACTCCATTTCTATACCTTATTTTCCTCCCATTTTAGGGAAAATTTTCAGAGACTTATGGGACCATCGCTGCTTTATTTGAATCCCATATTATGATAAACATATTGTTTATTGAATGTTGAGCATGTACTAAGTGTTGCGCTGGGTGTTTGGCATTCACTGTCCAATCTGATTCTTGGAAAGAACATACCGCCCTTCCAGAGATAAGAAAGTAAGACTCAGAGGAGGTAAACAATCTGTCTGAAGATTTGCCAAGCGAATAGGTAGCAGAACCAGGATTTTAATCCCCATTTCTCTCTCTCCAAAGCCATTCTCTGACTCTTGCCATTCAGTACTAGAGAAGTCATAATTGCTGGGGTCTTTCCAAGACCCCAATGTGATGGTCCACAAAGATCACCAGAGATAGTGTATTCCAATGCTGAAAAGGAAGAGGATGAATTGTACAAAGGGTTATGTAACCCTCAAAGGATTCAGTGTGAGCTTTGACCTGAATTTTGTGTCTTTGGCAGTGGGGAGTCAGGGTAACGCTGGCTTAGGGCTCCTGAAAGTTTGGCTGCCGGGAACAAGGGCACAGACACCAAGGCTAGCTTGGAGTACATTCTTTGACTTGAGTTCTGCAGCGAAATGAGGAAACTTACTGCCAAAGCTCCATGTCCTCCATGCTCTGGAAAATGTTTCATTCTCCTCAAAGCTAGATTTTAAACATGAGGTGAGTGGTCCCAAAGAGGAAGATACAGCAACCATTCTTTAGAAAGGAATGAAGATTTCAACATCCACTGACAAAAATGTGCTTCATTAAGTAGCTGAGATAAATACAACTGTCAGCTGATTTCCTTATAAATTGTTCAAGACAGCGCTGCCATCTTGGTGCTCTTCATCTAAAGGTGCAGACGAGCAACGCTGCTTCATTTCCCAGTATTTCCTAGGAAGAGAGGAGATTAACAGGAGTGATGCCCATCAGAAGCAGGGGAAAGAGTCCCAGTCTCCCAAGCCCTGTCTTTAAAAGTGCAGGTTTAGACCTATAGTCTCTACATTTCCTGCTACTTGACTTTGAGAACAAGTCACCCTGCTGACAACGTCTGACACACTTTGTCCATTCATGCAAGCGATCACAGGGCTTTTTTCTTGCTGAGGGTCCAGTTTCCCGTGATGACTCACGTCTCACCCCTTTATATTTCCATGTCTCTAAATGCTTCCAAGCGCACTATCTCATTAATTCCTCACATCTGCTCCACAGGGTAGATGTTATTATCCTCAGATGTTGAAACTAAGGCTCGAGGTCATAGAGCTTGTAAGAGGCAGAGCTGGAATGCAAACTCAGGACTATCTGTCCCCAAAGCCTGGGCATCTTAACCATTATGCTACGCTTGTCTTTTACAGGTATGGGAATTAGGGCTTGGAAAGATGTGGCAGCCTGCTTAGGGCAGAACCAGTAAGAAGACACACAATCAATTCTTGTTTTTCGTTACAACTCTTTGCCTTAAAAAAGGTGATTGATTGATTGATTGATTGATTGATTGATTCCTTTAAAAAATAACCTTATTTTTTAATAAAAGTTCTAGATATACAGAAAAATTATGAAGATGATACAGAGAATTCCTGAATACCTGTTGCCCAGTTTCCCCCATTATTAACATTTTATGAGTATGGCACATTTGTTACCACTGATGAGCAAATATTGGTGCGTTAGCATTAACTGATGTCTGTATTTTATTCAGGTTTCCTTAGTTTTTACCTAATGTCCTTTTTTCCATTTCAGGATCTCACCAAGATACCATATTACCTTCACTTACCATGACTCTGTAGGCTCCTCTTGGCTGTGATGGTTTCCTAGACTTTCCTTGGTTTTGATGACCTTGACGATTTTGAGGAATGCTGGTCAGGTGTGTTGTAGGATGTCTTTCTGTTTGGATTTGTCTGATGTTTTTCTCAGACTAGTCTGTTGTGGATTTTTGGAAGGAAGAGCACCAAAATAAAGTGCCATTTTCATCACATCATATCAGGGATAGATACTTTCAATATAAATTATTGCTGTGGATATTGATTTTTATCACCTGGCTGAGGTGGTTTATGTCAGTTTTCTCCATTGTAAAGTAAGTCTTTCTCCCCCCTTATTGTACTCTTTAGAAAGAAGTCACTGCACAGCCCATGTTTAAAGGGGTGAGGGGTTAAGTTCCATTTCTTTGAAGGTGGAATATCTACAAAAATAATTTGAAATTTTTCTGTGCAGGGGATTTGTCCCCCGCCCCCCCCCCCCCCATTTATTTATTTATATCAGTATAGATCTATGGATATGCATTTATTTTTGACATTAAAGTTTATCTAGTCTACTGCAACAATAAGAAAGTAATTTAGGACAGCCCCTATTGCTCTAGTTAAGTAGTAAAAGTTTCTGTTTACTCTAAAGAGGTAGTGGTGTATCTGGAGGCATAGTCTATCTGTAGGCTGTTTATTGACTCTTGAAATGTTGGTACTGGAAGGTATCGTTGGTATCCTTATTTACTGATTAGGAAATGTCCTATAACTACTATGACACCAATGGCCCAGTTTATTTCTCACCCTACTCCATCTATACCCATTCCACCCCCAGCCCCACCCCCTGGGCCAGATACCAAGGGAGCCTAGTAGCTTCTCTGTGACTCAGAGAGCTGTGTCCATTCCTAACCTCAGTTAAGAAGAGCAGTTTACACCTCACAGCACCTACCCCAATGAGAGTGCTGTCAATTTTGCAACATATGGAGGACAAGCAAGCCAACATCTTTCCTTTTCAAGCACAGAGGAAAGAACTAGGTAATCTTTGATGTCTTGAATCTCCTTGAGGAGTGAGAAGGATATGGTATTTTTGTTTTCCCTTAAGTACTTATTGGGTTTTGTAGAGCCCATTTTGGTAAGAGGAGCCAGATATACCTGGGCAGTAAACTTTAGTGTGTTTTGTGCAGATCTTCAAATTGAAATGATAAAACCTTGGAATTTGCACCAGCCCAGCATGGGAGAAACCAATTAGTAAACCTTGGTAGCAGGAGTGAACTATTATCCACCTACATCCATGATGTCCATATTAATCATCTCTGCCACATACTGTCAAGGACGAAGGTCTCCTCAGCATGCCCTGACACTTACCAGCACAGGGTGGAGTGGAACACTTCCCTTCTCTGTCTCCCAAGGCTTTAGCAGAGAAAAGTAGTTAGAAACAGGCTGCCTCTCCTTTGGAAAATCTCCATATGTATGTAATTCTTACAAGAGTAGTCTTGGCTTTCAAGCATCATCATTTGGGCAAGCTCACCCTGCTGACCTGGAGCTTCCCTAGGATGTCAGAGATTCCAACCATATTTCCTTTCTTGCCTGGTGTGCTCCACGAGTGAAATTGTTTTGTATCTTTATTTAAATGACATGCTCTCCCTTTCTGGGACACAAAAAGTACAGTCTGGTCCAGTGATGCAGTCAGTCCTGTAGAGGCAGAAAGCTGGCAAATAATACTTGGTCTCTTGGTGAAAGGCTGACCTTCAAAGAATGAGCTGGGGCTACCTCAGTCAACATGCCCACGGGGAATGGATGGCAGTGTAGACTGACATATAAATCAAAGAGATTTGAGTTGCAATTCTGCTCTATCCCTTATCAGCCAAATGACCTTGGGCAGTACTTAACCTCTGAGAACTTCTGTTTTGAAATACCTGCCTTGTGTGATTTCTATGTGGATTACATGAGACAAGGTATATCAAGGACCTGAAGCATAGTAGGGAACCATATATGATACTTGTCATTCTCATCATCAAATTGTTGATGCTATATTCTCTATGATTATAATTCCAAGATTCTGAAGTCTCCATGCATATTCCAACTCCTCTCACTTTGGGCTTGGCTTTAATAAGAAATTTCACAAAGGAAAATGTCTCTTCTGACGTATCACTACAGCATCATTTTGAATTATTTTCCACGGTAGGCTAATTTGTTCAGACACATTCTCTCCCTCTCCCTTTCCTGATTTTATGTTCAGCAATGAACATCTATAAGATCACTGGCCCTGGGTATGATGTATTCACAGCTCAAATAAAGAAATGGGTATTGGTACCAGGGAGTGAAACCAGGACTGTGACTTCACAACTTGGAGCACAGCAAAATGATCATTGCAGGTATTGGCTTGTGCTGGCAGAATGCCTCTGAGCCTCCAGAAGGTTCACTTACTTTCACACCTTGGTGTGCTTCCTTTTCCTCCGTCTCCCCATAAACAAAACTAACTCATGTGTCCTTACTGATGTATCATTTCTATTGGACAGAGGTCAAAACTGTTTGAAGGTCTCACCTGATACATACGTACAACCACAGACTCTCAAGGCTAGTTGAGAGCTCACTAGCACTTCAGTCCTAACCGGCCCTATAATAATTTGGGGATCACGTGTGGCCCGCCTGGTATGTTTTTACCTTTCTGCTGGGTTAGGCTACTTGCCATACAAATGTTTTGGACTTTGATCTAACACAACATTTTTTTTTTTTTTCAACGTTTATTTATTTTTAGGACAGAGAGAGACAGAGCATGAACGGGGGAGGGGCAGAGAGAGAGGGAGACACAGAATCGGAAACAGGCTCCAGGCTCTGAGCCATCAGCCCAGAGCCCGACGCGGGGCTCGAACTCCCGGACCGCGAGATCGTGACCTGGCTGAAGTTGGACGCTTAACCGACTGCGCCACCCAGGCGCCCCTAACACAACATTTCTTACCAGCCTCTTCATATTTCTGGCTAGGGGCCTTCACGTCATGAAATCTTTTCTTTGACCTCCAAACTTTTCAAGCGAGTTGACACTCTGCTTGTTCACTCCTATGCCATCCACACACTGCCTCTTGTCTGCGCCATGATTCTGAAGTTGCTCACTGAGGGGACACGTTCTTAGTTGTCTCCTGGTGCCCCAGCAAATTCCCTCCCCCAAGCCTATCTTGCTTCCTGGTATATGTGAAACTCTGCATCATCCTTCTCTTCCTGCAATGGCTTGCCCGACTTCTAATATTTTCTGCTACTTGTCAGATTGTTCCTCTGTCTGCTAGGCTGATGTTTCCTTCTTTGCCCACCTTAGAAATGTAGGCCTTCCCCAAAGGCCTGTTCTTACCTGTGTTATTTCATCTTCCTGCCAACCCCTTTTCTCAATCATCTTGTCCACTACCACGGCCTCAAATACACCTTCTCGCCAATGGCTCTCAAATCTTAATCCACATCTTAACTCTATCCCAATCTCCTGTTCTCTCTGTTCACTTGCTTGTTGTTTTCACCTGTGGATCTTTGGGTACCTCAAAAGCAACATATCTCATCTGAATTTATCATTCATAGGGTTTTTTTAGTTTTATTTTAATTTTTTTATTAATTATTTTAATGTTTGTTTATTTTTTAGAGAGAGAGAGTGTGTGTGCGAGTGGGGAAGGGTCAGAGAGAGGTAGAGACACAGAATCCGAAGCAGACTCCAGGCTCTGAGCTGTCAGCACAGAGCCCGACATGGGGCTCAAACTCAGGAACTGTGAGATCATGACCTAAGCCGAAGTCAGATGCTTAACCAACTGAGCCACCCAGGTGCCCCAGTTTTATTTTAATTAAAAAAAATTTTAATTCCAGTGTATTTAATATACAGTGTTATATTTACTTCAACTGTACAATACAGTGATTCAACAATCCCATCATAGGTTTTTGAGTTGGGTTTTCCTGATCCCTAGGGTTCATGAAAATGCCTTACATGCTAACTGGAGGTAGGGCTAGTGGTCATGAGAATGAGGGCCCCAGTTCTCCGGTTCAACTAACTGGAGCACTTTTTGTTCTTGTGTTTGATATGTGGAACCTCCAAGTGTGATTTCATTTTTCTCAAGAGTTATGACGTTGAAAAAGTATTTTGAAACCACTAAGTTACCCTGAGCTAGTTAGTATCCTGAGCTAGTTCCTTCTACTCGCGACTTATTAATTTCCATTGTTGTTACTAGGACCTACAAACATATATCTACAGGGGCCAGGTACAAAATGTAAATGAGTGAAATTCCCTGAGTCGAAAACAAAAGAGAGTAGTGGCAATTGTGATGTTCTGAAGATAACATAACCATAACTACAATCTTTCTAAGCAAAAAGTTAACTCAGAGTAGGAGCCACAAAATCCTTATCTGTAAGTGACACTTTCCCAGGGGTTATACATTACTAGTATCCTAGTTACCCAGGCTGGACATCTTGGAGGAGTTTCTGTCCTTCCCTCCCCCTGCCCCCTACCCCCTACCCCCATCATTAATTTTCTTCCTGTCATTTCATTCGTGACCAAATGTAAGGCTTCTTCTGTCTCAGTAGTTTCCTCTTCTGTCCGTTTTCATCTTATTCTTATTGATCTTGTTTTAGATTCCTTACCAGATTATTCATGGACTATTTCTTTGCTCCTCCCTCTGAGCTCTTCTGCATTGTCTGTTCAAAACGTGTCCACATTGTCTATAGTGAGAAGCCAAATACCTCAGCTTAGTTTTTGAGGCCATTTACCTTTCTGCCTTATCTTTGCCTTTCCACAGAAGCTAGTTATAGTCACCCTCTGATATTTTCTAATTTCTGTATCTTCTGTCTTTTACTATAGTTATTTACATGTATGTTTCATTCATCCTGCTAGATTGTGAACTTCTACTATTTTATTTAATGTAGGCATGCATTCTTTAGTAACTATCATCTCAAACAGGTACTGTTTTAGGTGCTTTGGACATAGTCTTTATCATCAAAGACATCAAAGATGAGGCATGAAGACAGGCATGCAAACAAATAATTAAAATATGAAATAATTAAGGCATGTAGTAAAGATCTGTCCAAAATGGTATGGGAATGCAGAAAGGGGACTAGTTAATTCTGAAGGAGTTGTAGGTTAAGTGAAGGATCCTGGAGGGTGACACACATGCAGGACTTAGAACGAGGTCTCCTTGGTGTAGGAGATACCAGGATGGAGAAAAGACCAGGAAAAATAACTGTAGACATTCCACATGGCTGAAACAGAATCTTGGAAGTAATGTAATATAAGGAAATGTGGGAGGTATTAGTGCTGTTTGCCTGGAGAACATTTGAAGAGAAAATGGACTCTTCCCTAGGAAATAATAAGGACTAATATGTGGAATTTATAGAAAGAAATTTTGGATTCAATGTGATAAAGGTCTTTTCTGTAATTAAAGGCCCTGACCTTGGGCATGGGTTGGTCCCATAGTATACTCTGTGTCAGGTGGAGGCTGAGTGAGCATCAGAAACTATAGAAGGATGGATTACAAAATGGAAAGTTTGACCACAGTATACTTTTAAAATATGTTTTAAGGGTGTTTTTGTATCAGCCAGTGTGACTATTTTGGCCAAACTGATTACAGCATTATCAGACGAATTAAATGTATTGGTTCTGTGTACACTGCTTAGCACAGGAAAGGCTCTCTATAAATGTGGAATCAAATCCAAGTGGATGAATAAACTATCTGTGATCAATAGACTGGCTTCTAAATAGGAGCTTTGTAGAATATTTTCAGTGACTCTGCTTTCAAAAACTTTCTGCAGGCCATTGGGAAATGGGCACTTTTTTCCTCTGCTTGTGGAAATAGCAATTAGCACCACCTTTCTGCAGGGTAATTTGGCTTTACACATAAAGAGCTTCAGCACATTCCTATCTTTTGACCTAATACTTCTACGTGAAGTAGCTCCCACTAAGGCAATTAGTATAGATTGTCAAAGTTTTACCTATAAAAATGCTCATCACAGAGGTACTAATAATAGGAAAAATTGGAAATAATTAAATGTGCATCACTGTGTAATTGGATAAATCATGGTACATCTGTACAATGAAATATTATTCACCCACTGAAAATAACATTATAAAAGAACACTTAACAAAGACAACACCTTCACAACCATTTGTTAACTTTTAAAAATTTTATTTATTTATTTTATTTATTTATTTATTTATTTATTTATTTATTTATTTATTTATTTATTTTAGAGAGAAAGAGAGAGCAGGGGAGAGGGACAGAGAGAGAAGGAATCCCAGGCAGGCTTCATGCTCAGTGTGGAGCCCACCATGGGGCTTGATCCCACAACCTTAGTGTCATGACCTGAGCCAAATTCAAGAGTTGGATGCTCAACCAAGTGAGCCAACCAGTTTCCCCCTTTTTGTTAACTTTGAAAAGCAAATTTCCTAAGTACTATAATTCTACTTTTATCTTCCATATACATTGATTGCTGAGTTGTGTGGTTATGGAAGATTTTAATTTTTTCTGCTTACTTATTTGTAGTAAACATTTTTCTACAATAAAAATATGCTTGTGTAATAATTTAAAAGGGTATTTTTTTTTGAGGGGGAGACAGAGCATAAGCAGGGGAGGGGCAGAGGGAGAGGTAGAGAGAGAATCCCAAGTAGGCTCCATGTCCAGTGTGGAGCCTGACACGGGACTGAATTTCATGACCATGAGATCGTGACCTGAGCTGAAATCAAGAGTCTGAGGCTTAACTGACTGAACCACCAAGGTGCCCCTAAAAGGGTATTTAAAAAAAGCCCTCAAACCTGTGTACATGGCTGTCCTTGCTCCCTTGGAGTTAAAACCATCACACCTACAATATGGAAGCCACAGGGGTGTAAAACCCAGAAACCAGGCCAAGCTGGAGGGGCAGAGGGGTCCTCAAGTTGGGTTCAGTGTCTCTGGCCAGGAGGATGGATACCCCCTCTCTTGAGCATCAAAGGCTGTCTTCCTCCTCTGCATTGTACTGGCCACAAATTCAAATGAGGAATTGTCCTTTGTTTCAACTTTTCCCCCTACAAGACTTACCTCATTTGCACTTCCTAAAGCCTTTCTGTGCTTTCCCTCTTCTACTCTTCTCACAAGTCCTGGTTGTCTCACTGTGTCCAGTGCTGGGCAGTAACTGAATGAACAGATAATTAAAGAAGGCACTCTCATGGGATAAATGTAAAGAATAACCCATTTGCTCTCTTGGGGGTCAGGACCTGAGCTTCTATAGCTTTTCCTACTGAAGTGAGCCTTCTGGCTTCAGACCTTTACCTGCTGTCTCATGGATGTAGGAAGGGACAAGAGTGTCACACAGGAACAAGTGCATGGTGTGAGAAGATGAATTGGGCCTCCATCTGCCTCCATGAGAAGGTGACAAGCACATAGAGGCCTGCCGGGACAAGCTAAGGTGGTTTCATTCTTTTCCTGGTGGCTGAGATTTGGACAATGTTACTTCCCTGCCCTGAGTTTATGTGATTTCCTGGTGATTATGTTCTTTTCTCCTTTACTGGAAACAGAGGTCACAGTCAATATAAATGACTTTATTTTAACTTTAACACTACATTCAGGGAGGAACTTCAGTTTTGGGATCACACGTTTGTTGGTTTATTTATTTATTTAAAATATGAACCACATAATGGGCCATGGTGGCATGCTAGGGCAGCAGCAGCAAAGAGCCTCAGAGCTTATAGGAAAGATGCTGTGTGGCAACTGTTCCGACATTTATTCAACAAAAATCTACACAGGCACTTTTGGGCCATGGGAAGACAACGAAGATGGAGTCATCATTTCTTCCCATAAGTAGAGGAAAGAGGCTTTTCTAGATGATTCAAGATTATTACAGTCTGTGTGAAATGCAGGGGCAGAGGAATGCATGCAACTTGCAGGAGTGTGGGGTGCTGGTGGAGGAAGAAGGGTAGGGTTTGGGGACGAGGGAAGGCCTGAACTGATTGTACAGGATGAAAGGAAATAGGCAAACCCAGAGGAACGTGGGAGATGTTCCAGACAGAACGCCACATGAACAAAGGAACAAGGTGTGAAAATGCGTAATGTGTTCAGGGATTAGAA
Organism: Puma concolor; assembly: GCF_028749965.1. Taxonomy (NCBI): domain Eukaryota; kingdom Metazoa; phylum Chordata; class Mammalia; order Carnivora; family Felidae; genus Puma; species Puma concolor. The sequence continues at coordinate 110,999,743 of NC_141676.1, forward strand.
TGTGACATGATGAAGTCTTTGGGAAGGACGTGAGGCTGCAGGCCTGAGCATAACCAGGTATTAGAGGACCTTGTGTGCTTTTTGTTGTGCATCTGGACTTATTTTGTAGGCAGTGGGGAGCCATTACCGAGTTTTAAGCAAGGAAGCGTTATAATTGTATTTGAGCTTGAAAAAGCTCATTTGGTTGAAATGGTGTTCATTGGAAAGAGAGAGGATTAAGGGCCACTTAGGAAGTAGTTGTTATAGCTCAGGGCGGGATGGAAAAGAAAAGCTTTAATGAAGGCAAAGGTGGCTAGTAGTTTGGAGAAATATTGAGGAGATAAAACTAACAGGATTTGGGAATTAATTGGGTATGTATGCATGATAGCACAAAATTGGGAATCAAAGAAACAACCTGCATTTCAGGTGACCATTGCTGTGTGGAATGACAGTCACATGCTTCTGTGAGCTCCATTTTACAATGGGCAGTTATTCCAGTCACAGTCTGTCTGGGTGTCTGTCTGTTTGGCTTGATATTAGGATAGAATGATTGAAGGCATTTTCTTGAAAGAATATGAGGCAAACATTTTTCATCTGAATTTTGTCTTTCTTTCTTTTTTTAAATGAAGGTTGGGGGAAAATAAAAAGGGAGAAAAAGAATCCCTAATTTTTTATGAAAAGAGATACATTAAAGAGGGTTTTTTTTTGAATAGAATTATAGTCTCCTTGGTATCAAAGTATTAGGGATTAATGGTCCAGATCAGCTTTAATTTTGGATGTGAAGAATTAAATGTTGGCAAGCAAAATATCTGTTACCAAAGGAGCAATTGGAATGCCTAAATAGGTAAAACCCAAGGTAGTTAATCAGACTAAGTACTGCTGGGGACGGCTTTCCTTCAGAGTATTGCCAGGAAGGATGATTAAGGATTTAGAAAAATTAATTTTGCATCCAGGGGAAGGTGAAAGACACCCAATGATTCATCCAGTGGCTGTTAAGGACAATCTGGCATCTGAGCTATAAAACAAAATGCTGTCTTTGTGTGAATTATGTTTCCCTAGTGCTTCCCTGGTGGACACTGCTATGCCCAGGGCTTACCTTTCCGTCCACGTGTTCTTTCAGTGTCAGGGTGGAGGGGATGTAGGGGGAAGGATTTCAGATTAATGAGAAAGGGCTGGGGAAGCTGTACTTATTTTAGGGATCTCTTTGGAGGGTAATACCCCCTTTTTCCTTAATGGTGCTTTACATCATCATGAGATCATGCTCCTAATATCTTCATTTTTCTCCTTTTTCCTTTCTCTTCTCACCTCTCTCCTCTATATCCTCTCCTTCAACCTCTTTCCCCTCTTTTTCCATAAACTCAAATACTGTCTTATAAACTCAACACATTGAACAGTACAAAAACCAATTTATTGTACAATTATACAAAGTAAAGGGGGCACAATCTGGCAGTTTTGGGCTCAAGAGCCCTGTGTACTTAGCTATGCACCTTTCAGCAAGGTAATTTTTTCTCTTAAATTCAGGGAGTTCTGACAATATTTTTTTTGCTAAACCCAAATGTCTGTGTGGTTATGCTTGTTATATGTTAACTTTACAAAGATATTGAAAAGTACCCTAGGGAGTAAGCTCACATTGATAACTTCTGACTGTAAAAGTAGAATGTTTACTGTTTCAAATTCTCATGATTTCGGAGTAATTTCTCTAAACAAATGCAATTAGAACATGATACTAATATGTCAACAGGACAATGGGTCTTGGAGTTCAGAAAAACTGCAACACCACGACAGTGTCAGTGTTTAGTTCACAAACACATTTCCGATGCCTCTGAATGCCAATTAGTGTGATGTAGGAATTGGTGATGCGTATGAGGGGTGTAAATGTCAACATCATTAATTACCTCTAGCTGTTAATTACCCAGTAGATGCATTACTAGAAAAACTCAGAATGTCCTAAATCTGTTAAATGGATGTTAAATAAGCTTTCATGTCCCCATTTTGATTTAGCAGTGGAACTGCCAGTGAAAAGACACTATGGTTCAAAGGAACAGAAATTTTATTATTTTTTTCTCTATGGATCCAATTAGTCATTTTGTTATTTTGGTTGACTAACATCCATTTCCCTTACCTAAAAGCATCCTAATTTACTTTTAGAAAATAACCTCATTTTCATTGGATATAATTTGATTGTAATGTTAAACTTGTGCCTTGACCTTTCTAGCCAGAAAACTAGGCATTTGACATTTAAGTCTGTGATCTATTTTGAATTAATTACTGTGAAGGAGGGAAGAATGTTTGCATGCAGATGTCCAGTTGTTCCTGCACCATTTGTTGAAAAGACTATCTTTTCTCCATTGTATTGCCTTTAGCTTTTGTCAAAGATTAGTTGACTCTATTTATGTGGGTCTACTTCTGAGCTCTCTGTTCTGCTCCATTGATTTATTCATCTATTCTTTCACCAGTATCACACTGTCTTGATTACTGTAGCTTTAAGGTAAGTCTTTTTAAAAAATTTATTTATTTATTTCGACAGTGAGCATGAGCGGGGGAGGGGCAGAGAGAGAGGGAGTGAGAGAATCCCAAGCAGGGTCTGCACGTCAGTGGCGCAGCCTGATGTGGGGCTCGATCTCATGAACCATGACATCATGCCTAGAGCCAAGATCAAGTCATGCGCTTAACTGACTGAGCCACCCAGGCAACCCTATAGTAAGTCTTAAAGTTGGGCAGTGTCAGTCATCCACCTTTTTTCTTCTCCTTCACTACTGTGTTTGCTACTCTGGGTCTTTTGTCACCCCCACCCAAAGCCCCTCAAGTCTTAACCCGTCACAGCAACAACTTTTACTACATTTTATTACATTGATTCTCAGTTCTCCTGGTTTAAGCCACCATCATTTCTTGTCTGGATTATTGCCATATGTCCTTACTGGGTTCTTCACTTCTGCCATTGCATCTGTGAAATTGATCCAGAACACAGCATCCAGAATGTTTTTTTAAAAATGTTAAATCAGATCACATCTCAAAATTCTCTGCTGGTTTCCCATCTCATTCTCTAAAAAAATTGAATTCGTATAACTCTCCTCTTACTACAATATTTGGCTCCTGTTACCACTGTGACCCCTTCTCCTCTTACTCTCCCCCTTACCTTCTCTACTACAGTCCTACTGGTCTCTTTGTTGTTCTGTAGCATTCTGTGAACACTTGTGTGCTCAAATGTATTGGTCAAGGAGGAAGAACAGTCAGCCTCCAGTATTGACTATACTGCACTAGCTTGCATCTCTGGTCATTGCCTCATCTTCAGAGAGGTTGTCCTTGACCATCCCGTACAAATTAACCCATGTCCCAATCGCCCTTTTCCCCATTAACTTATTTTGCTTTTTTCTTCATTGCATTTACTACTATCTGCTATTATCTCATGTAATTCTGTTTTCTCTCTCCACTGCCAGAAAAGTAAGCTTTGTAGTGGCAGCTTGCTTTCTTTCTTTCTTTCTTTCTTTCTTTCTTTCTTTCTTTCTTTCTTTCTTTCTTTCTCCCTCTCTTCCTCTCTTCCTCTATTTCTTTCCCCTCCTTGTCTACCTTCGCCTTCCTCCCTCTCTTTCTTTCCTCTTCCTTCTTATTCTCCTCCTTTTCCTCCTCCTCCTCCCCCTCCTCCCCTCCCTCCCTTCCTCCTTCTCCTCCACTTCCTCCTCCTCCTCCTCCTTCTTCTCTATCCCTTCCTCCCTCCTTGTATTACAAGCATCTAGAATAATAGGTGGCACACAAAAGGCACTCAGTAAACATTTGCTGCACGAATACCTACACATTATGTGATTGAATTCCACAATCATTTACCTACAATTACATATCTGCTGATATATTTAGTCTTTTGCCATTAACATCCTTGTTCATTTATCTTGGCGCAAATGTGCAAACCTGGTGTTAGGGACAGTTCTTAAGGAATATGTGCTTTGGAAATTGTAAAAGATATTACCAAATTTTCTTCAAAGAGGTTGCAATGATTACATCCCCCTAATAATACATGAAAATTTTCAGTTTTCCATACCTTAAACTACATAGAATGATCTTTACAATCGATAGGTAAAAAATTATTTGTTATTTTAGTTTATACTTCTTTTTTATATTAAATATAATTTATTGTCAGATTGGTTTCCATACAACACCCAGTGCTCATCCCAGCAGGTGTCCTCCTCAATGACCATCACCCACTTTCCCCTCTCCCCCACACCCCATCAACCCTCAATTTGTTCTATTTAAGTCTCTTATAATTTGCCTCCCTCCCTCTCTGTAACTTCCCTCCCCTCTCCTCCCCTATGGTTCTCTGTTAAGTTTCTCAGGATCCGCATATGAGTGAAAACTTATGGTAACTGCCTTTCTCTGCCTGATGAATGGATAAAGAAGATGTGGTTTATATATAATGGAATACTACTTGGCAATGAGAAAGAATGAAATCTGGCCATTTGTAGTATATACTTCTTTAATTACAGATGAGGTTGGAGACATCTTCCTGTCCATATATTCTTAAGTCATTTTGACTTATTTTTTTTGTGGGGGGTTGTTGGCATTTTTCTTTATTCATCAAAGGTTTTTGAGAGTGTTATGTTCTAGACACTTTTTGAAGTGCTAAAAGTATAGCCGAGAACAAAATAGACCAAAAATTTGCCCTCACAAAGCTTGCACTCTAGCAGGGAGAAGCAGATATATAAGTAAATATATATATACACCAGGTGAACAAAAAGGAGGAAAGAAAGACAGGAGGTACTGGGAGGAGGGTATGTTTGTGATTTTAAACAAGAATAATCAGGGAAGGCCTTACTGAAAAGGCATTTGAACACAGGCTTAAAGAAGGTGAGAGCAGGGGCGCCTGGGTGGCGCAGTCGGTTAAGCGTCCGACTTCAGCCAGGTCACGATCTCGCGGTCCGTGAGTTCGAGCCCCGCGTCAGGCTCTGGGCTGATGGCTCAGAGCCTGGAGCCTGTTTCCGATTCTGTGTCTCCCTCTCTCTCTGCTGCTCCCCCGTTCATGCTCTGTCTCCCTCTGTCCCCAAAATAAATAAACTCTGAAAAAAAAAAAAAAAAGGTGAGAGCACAATCCATAAGGTATTTTGAGAGACAGAACACCAGACAGGGACGGCAAATACAGAGGTGACATATGCCGGTCAAGTTCAAGACCAGCAATTAGACCAATGTGGCTCAAGCAGAGTGAGTAAGGGAAGTAGGAGATATGGAAGCCATATTGTTTAGGGACTCAAACCATTTTCTTTTTATTCTGAAAAAAGATATGAAAACCATTGGAATGAGAAGCCTTTGGAGACTTGTGAGAAGAAGAGCAAATTGACACAGTTTTAACTGGATCACATTAGCTGCTGTTTGAGAATAGTTTGAAAGGAAGCAAGGGCAGAGAGAGAGAAACACTAGCTGGGGGGATGTTGCAATCATCCAGGTGAGCTATGATGGTGTCAGGACATGGATGCCACCATGCAGGTAATGAGAAATGCTCAGATGCCAGCTGTATGCTGGAAGTAGAGCCAACAGGGTTTGGTAACACATTTGATATAGAATTTGAAAGTTATTTCTATAATAATAAAATCAAGTCTTTGTCAAATGTGTTGGCTATTTTTATAGTATGTTATTATATATTTTTTATTTTTCACCATTAACACATTTCAAATTTTTATGTGGTCTATTTGATTCATTTCTTCCTTTGTGATTTTGGGTTGTGTGTGCTGTCTGTAAAAGCTACCCTCTTTTTCAAATCACATAAAATATCCACTCTTTTTATTCCATCTGGGATTTATTATAGTGTTGGGAGTTAATACTGTATTTTTAATCCCTCCTTAAATGGTCATCGTAACCATCCACTGAACAATCATATATTTACCCAATTAGATGTGATTGCCTACCACCTTACACCTGTAAGAATGGCTAACATTAACAACTCAGGCAACAACAAATGTTGGCGAGGATTAGGAGAAAGAGGATCTCTTTTGCATTGTTGGTGGGAATGCAAGCTGGTGCACCCACTCTGGAAAATAGTATGGAGGTTCCTCAAAAAGCTAAAAATAGAACTACCCTATGACCCAGCAATCGCACTACTACGTATTTATCCAAGGGATATGGGTGTGCTGTTTTGAAGGGACACATGTACCCCCATGTTTATAGCAGTACTATCAACAATAGCCAAAGTATGGAAAGAGCCCAAATGTTCACCAACGGATGAATGGATAAAGAAGATGTCGTGTATATATACAATGGAGTATTACTCAGCAATCAAAAAGAATGAAATCTTGCCATTTGCAACTACGTGGATGGAACTGGAGGGTATTATGCTAAGCAAAATTAGTCAGAGAAAGACAAATATCATATGACTTCACTCATATGAGGACTTTAAGAGACAAAACAGGTGAACATAATGGAAGGGAAACAAAAGTAATGTAAAAAAAGGGAGGGGGACAAAGCATAAGAGACTCATAAATATGGAGAACAAACAGAGGGTTACTGGAGGGCGTGTGGGAGGGGGGATGGGCTAAATGGGTAAGAGGCATTAAGGAATCTACTCCTGAAATCATTGTTGCACTATATGCTAACTAATTGGGATGTAAATTTAAAAAATTAAATTATAAAATAAAAAAGAAAGAAATGTAAGAGAGGGGCACCTTGGTGGCTCAGTTTGTTGAGCATCTGACTTTGGCTCAGGTCATGATCTCACAGTTAATGAGTTTGAGTCCTGTGTCAGGCTCTGTGCTGACAGCTCAGAGACTGGAGCCTGCTTTAGATTCTGTGTCTCCCTCTCTCTCTGCCCCTCCACAGTTTGCTCTCTTTCTCTCACAAAAATAAATAAACATTAAAAAAAAGAAATGTAATAGAAAAATAATTATAAAGATAAAAGTAAATTGAAGCCATAAAAAGGAGAATAGATATAGTTAGGTCCAGCACATGGTGAATAATATTGTAAAATAGATGAAAATGAAATTTAAAATTATTTAATATAATAAATAAAGAATACATATATAAGCCAGCAAGTGCCTAGTGGGTGTTCCTGAAGACAAGAATAGAATAAATGGAACACAAAATAAAATATTCAAGGATACAATAGCAGGAAACTTCTGAAATAAATGAAAACTTGAATCTGCTGATAGAAAGGACATACCGTGGCTAATGTAAGAGGGAGCAAATTAAACAGAAAAGTATATAGCAAGATATTTCTGAGTTAAGAAAATTATTGGGCTTCAACTTTAAAATTTAATATTTAGGGGACTTCTTAGTAACATATAAGCAAGAAGATGGTGAAAGAATATCTTTAAAATCTTCTGTTAAAATAATCCAACCTTTTACTTTTTATTTTTTTTATTTTTTATTTTTTCAACGTTTTATTTTTATTTTTGGGACAGAGAGAGACAGAGCATGAACAGGCGAGAGGCAGAGAGAGAGGGAGACACAGAATCGGAAACAGGCTCCAGGTTCTGAGCCATCAGCCCAGAGCCCGACGTGGGGCTGGAACTCACGGACCGCGAGATCGTGACCTGGCTGAAGTCGGACGCTTAACCGACTGCGCCACCCAGGCGCCCCCAACCTTTTACTTTTTAAAGTATCAATGCAATAATATTCCAGGAGAAATGTTGTGATGAGGTATTCTTTTAAAAAAATTATTCAGTTATGAAATCCAGCCATCCAAAAGATGGATGGAGAAACAAATGTAAAGGGATTGATGGGAACACCTATGTCTGCCCAAGATAGAATAGAAGAGGCTGGATTTATTCTCCCTTTTCAGGGAAAAAACCCAAAAGGACAAAATATATGAAACAGTTTTCATGTCACTAGACATCAAGTAATAAAGGGCAGTAATCCCTTAGAAAAAAAGAAACAAATAAAACCTACAATTGTCCTAGTGTAATGCCTAAAAGGTCCAGGTTACTGTGCACGGATAGAGAACACAGATGGAGCCAGAAGATGCTGTATGTTGAGGAGATGGGACTGAGAGTACAGGAGATTAAAACAACTGGTGTGCGCAAGACAAAGAATGAAAGGAGAAATTGTTGGAGATAGAGAGAGAGCCCCAGACAACTGCATTAGATCCGTCTCTAATATTCAACAGAATGCGTAATGAAACTACCTGAAGCCCAGGAAAATTATCCAACATATTACAGAACAGTGCCTGATTCTCACATGGGACCCAGAATAGTGCCATTTTATAGCAAGATTGGAAGAAAAAAAACCCTCATACTCACAAGATAATATTAGGTAAAATCCTCAGGGAGGTCTTGCCTCGATAGTAGGGAATAATTAATTCTAGCTTGAGTACAACCCCAGATCTACAAAACACATCATTCAAAAAAGATACAGAAGAATCACACTGTTTCCAAGTAAATTAACTGCATCATGGGACAAAGACGAGAATATTTATGAGAATTAAAACATCTATCAACCAACAAAATAAAATTCACGTGTTTTACTTCTAAGTGAATATTACCAGGCATGCAAAAAAGCAGAAAAGCATGATCCATAATGAGAAAAATTAATCAAAACTCACTAGGCACTGTCACAGTTATTAAAATTAGCAGACAAGGACATTAAATCTTAATTATCATACATTAAGATATGATAATATATTACCCTTGCTTCCACCATAAGAAAGTAGAAAAAGAAGAGTAAATTAAAGCCAAAGTAAGAAGAAGAAAATAACATAGGTAAAATAATGAATGAAATATAAAGTAGAAAAACTATATGAGAAATCAACAAAACCATAGTTGATTCTTTGAGAAGATCAGTAAAATTGGTAAACTTTTGGCCATACTGTTAGGAAAAAAAAGACAAACTACCAATATCAAGAATGAGAAAGATGACATCACTATAGACTCTACAGAAATTAAAAGGATATGGGATTGCAGTGCCTAAGCATTTAAAAACTTTGATGAAATGGGAAAATTCTTTGAAAGGCAAAACTCACTTAAGAATAAATATACAACATGAATAGCCCTATATCTAGTAATTATATTTGTAATTAAAAGCTTCTCCACAAAGAAAACTCCAAGCGCAGATGATTTCACTGGTAACTACACCAAACACTTAAAGAATATCAATTTTCATAAACTCTTTCAGAAAGTTGAAAAAAAAGAGGAAACTTTTCATTCATTGAGTCAAACATTTGCCTGATATCAAAACTAAACACATTACCAAAAACAAAGAAAAAACTCCAGACCTTATGAATATAACTGCATTTTTTTAAATTTTAGCAAATCTCATTATACAAAATATTGAATAATGTAGGGTTGGTTTGACATTAGAAAATGAACTAATGCAATGTAAAACTGTAAAATGTAAAACCAATGTAAAAACTGCAGTATCATCTCAATAGATGGAGAAAAAAGCATTTAAGAAAATCCTATATCTATCCCTCATAGAATATCTTAGCAAACTAGAAATATGAAGAAACTTCATCAACCTGATGAAGGTGATCTATAAGTAATGGCTTATATCATACTTAATGATAAAAGACTAAATGCTTTCCCCTTTAGATCATGAACAGGACAAGAATGTCCACCCTTATCACTCTTATTCAACATTGTACTAGAGTTTCTGGTTGTGCAATCAGCAAGAAAAGGAAGTAAAAGGCATCCATATTAGAGAGGAGAAAACTATTTGCAGATGACATGTTAAGTTTATGTAGAAAAGTCAATGGAATCTAAAAAAGAAGCTACAGGGGCACATGGATGGCTCAGTTGGTTGAACATATGACAATTTCACCTCAGGCCATGATCCCAAAGTTGTGGGATCAAGCCCCACATTGAGTTACAGGCTGCTGAGCATGGAGCCTGTTTAAGATTCTCTTTTTCTCTCCTTCTGCCCCTCTCCTCTGCCTATGCTTTCTTTCCTATAAAAATAAAATAAGCACAAAAACAGACACATAGGTCAACAGAACAGAATAGAGAACCCAGAAATGAACCCAGAAATGTATGGCCAACAAATCTTTGACAAAGCAGGAAAGAGTATCCAACGGAAAAAAGATCATCTCTTTAGCAAATGATGCTGGGAAAACTGGACAGCGACATGCAGAAGAATGAACCTGGACCCCTTTCTTACACCATATACAAGAATAAACACAAAATGGATGAAAGACCTAAATGTAAGACAGGAAGCCATCAAAATCCTAGAAGAGAAAACAGTCAAAAACCTCTTTGAGTCTCTTTGCAGCAACTTCTTACTAGAAATGTCTTCAGAGGCAAGGGAAACAAAAGCAAAAATGAACTATTGGGACCTCATCAAAATAAAAAGCTTCTGCACAGTGAAGGAAACAATCAACAAAACTAAAAGGCAACCGATGAAATGGGAAAAGATATTTGCAAATGACATATCAGATAAAGAGTTAGTATCCAAAATATATAAAGAATGTATCAAATTCAACACCCAAAAGACAAATAATCCAGTGAAGAAATGAGCAAAAGACATGAACAGACACTTTTCCAAAGAAGACATGCAGATGGTAACAGACATAAAAAAATGCTCAGCATCTCTCATCATCAGGAAAATACAAGTCAAAACCACATTGAGATGCTACCTCACACCTGTCAGAATGGCTAAAATTAACAACTCGGGAAACAACAGACATTGGCAGGAATGAGGAGAAAGGGGAACCCTTTTGCACTGCTGGTGGGAATGCAAACTGGTTCAGCAAGTCTGGAAAACAGTATGGAGGTCCTTCAAACCTCCAACCTATGACCCAGCAATTACACTACTAAATAGTTATCCAAAGGCCACAAAAATGCTGATTTGAAAAGTCACATGCACACCAGTGTATATAGCAGCATTATCAACAATAGCCAAATTTTGGAAAGAAGCCAAATGTCCAACAACTGACAAATAGATAAGATGTGGTATATACATACAATGGAATATTACTTGGTGATCAAAAAGAATGAAATATTGCCATTTGCAACAAAGTGAATGAAACTAAAATGTATTATGCTAAGCAAAATAAGTAAGGCAGAGGAAGATTAATATATGATCTCACTCATATGTGGAATTAAAAAAACCCAAAACAGATGAAAAGATGGTAAGGGAAGGAAAAATCAAGATAAAAACAGAGAGGGAGGCAAACCATAAGATCCTCTTAAATACAGAGACAAACGGAGGGCTGCTGAAGGGGTGTTGGGTGGGGGAATGGACTAAATGTGTGATGGACATTAAAGAGGACACTTGTTAGGATGAGCACTAGGCGTTGTACATAAGTGATGAATCACTGGATTCTACTCCTGAAACCATTATTACACTATATGTTAACTAATTTGAATTTACATAAACATTTTTTAAAAGATTAAATCAAAAAAAGAAAAGTATAAACAAATAAAATAAATAAATAAGCTACAGAATTAATAAGTGAATTTAGTAAAGTTTCAGGATAGAAGATAAATATACGACCATGTAATGTATTTCTATATACTAGCAATAAAAAATCAGAAATTGAAATTAAGTAAATAAGCCCACTTAAGCATCCAAATTGCAAATCCTTATGAATAAATCTCCCAAAGACATGTAAAACTTATATACTGAAAACATGTACATAAATGAATCTCAAATAATTATATGTTGAATGATGGGAAATAGACACGACTATCTACTGAATGGTTTAATTTATTTAAAATTCTAGAAAATGCACAGTAATTTATAGTGCCAGGAAACAGATGAGTAGTTGACTGCAGATGCTGGGGTGGGGGATGTGGGGGCAGGCCAAAAAAAGAAGAATTTATAAAAAGTCTTGAGGAAATTTTAGGAGTAATGAATATATTAACTTGACTGTGGGTATGGTTTCAGGTATATATCATATGTCAATACTTATCAAATTATATGCTTTAAATAGATGGACTTTATTGGAATAACATACCTCTATAAATTGGAGAAAAGAGATATGCTGGGTATGTGGCTTTTAAAGTTTGTAAAACATATTTTAGATAATTTTATAAACAGCTAAAATATAATATTTGGTAACTCATTACTATATGTATAGTTGGTCATTTCAGATGCAAGAGAATTCATTGCAAATATTTTATTTTCCTCTCTCCTCTTTTTGCCTTGGATTAAGCCCTGTTTGACATGCCTATAAAAATTCAGAGTAACTTCTGGTCGTTGAGATAAGTTTTATAATTAGTGATCTCCGCTGCAGCTGTTTATGACAATCTGAATTAAGCAGAAGAACTTCTGACAATTTCCAAATCTAAAGCCAACACAAATTCTCATTTTTTCCAAAATACGACAGCCCAAGATCACATATATGTCATAATGAAAATGAGAAAAACTGAACTATTAAAGGGATAACACTGTCAAGACTGGGTCCCCAGAAAGTCCAATATTTTCTGTCCATAAGAAATACATTTGCAGCAAAGTCATTTAGAAAGTTTTTAAGTTTTTAAAAAGTGGGCCGAATATTACGAGGAGAACACACACACACACTAGCACACAAGCAAACTGGATATTAATACAGGATTAGTTAGATGTTAGAATCACACAGGTTTAAAAAATGAATAAAGAAGGGCAATTGATAAAGCATAAATTTTTATAAATTTTGTTGCATCAAATAGCATAGTATCATTTCAAAATGCCAACCAAAACAACTATAACAAAAAGTAGAATAATATTAAGGTAATTTTAATCCACCTCTCTCAGCTCATAAAAAATTAACCCTATGACCCAGCAACCTATGACCGATAGGGTTAAAAAATTAACCCTATGGCCCAGCAGTAGCACTGGTAGGAATTTACCAGGGATACAGGAGTACTGATGCATAGGGGCACTTGTACCCCTATGTTTATAGCAGCACTCTCAACAATAGCCAAATTATGGAAAGAGCCTAAATGTCCATCAACTGATGAATGGATAAAGAAATTGTGGTTTATATACACAATGGAGTACTAAGTGGCAATGAGAAAGAATGAAATAAGGCCCTTTGTAGCAACGTGGATGGAACTGGAGAGTGTGATGCTAAGTGAAATAAGCCATACAGAGAAAGACAGATACCATATGTTTTCACTCTTATGTGAATCCTGAGAAACTTAACAGAAACCCACGGAGGAGGGGAAGGAAAAAAAAAAAAGAGGTTAGAGTGTGAGAGAGCCGAAGCATAAGAGACTCTTAAAAACTGAGAACAAACTGAGGGTTGATGGGGGGTGGGAGGGAGGGGTGAGTAGGTGATGGGTATTGAAGAGGGCATCTTTTGGGATGAGCACTGGGTGTTGTATGGAAACCAACTTGGCAATAAATTTCATATATTAAAAAAATAAAAAAAATTAAGTGCATAATACAAATAAGTAACAATATAGAGAAGACTTTCTCTGAGTATGTTCCAAGGATTACTTGCAGCAAACTCTGCCAGGAATCTTATAAAATAGAGTATATTCCAAGACCCTACTCCAGCATACAGCCTTAGACTAATATATTGATGTATAGATATACACTAAACAGAATATACAATTTGTAATCAAATGACCACAGAGTATTTACAAAAATTAACCAGAAAGTGCCATGAAATAAAAAAAATATATATAGAAACAATAAGAACACACTTCTTTCAAGAATTAAAAAATAGAAAAGCTAGAAATTAATGTTTTTGAAAGAGAAATTACATCTTGACTAGTTGAAAATTTAAAACTCTCTCTCAAACAATGTGAGCCAAAGAGAAATATCTAAATATTGCAGAAAGTTGACAAAGTAAATTGATAACGGTGTACACATCAGAACCTATGGAATACAATTTAAAGAGTTTGAGAGATATTCACATCCCAAAATGCTTAATTACTGAGCAAGATAGAAAAATGATAAATAAATATGTAGTTCCCCTCAAAAATTAGAAGTGTAACAAAAAAATATAGTCAATGAAAAGAGAAGTAATTAATACAAATAGTTAATGGATTGAACATGAATCCTACTATACATAACACATAATAAACACTAGATCTGTTTCTTAAAAGTAATGAAATAAATACTGAATATATTAATAAATAAAAATGAAAATAAATAATCAAAAACAAAAGGTTACATATAATTCCATTTATAAGAAATTTATAAATTTATAACACTATAGAAACAGCACATCAATTATTCCCTGAAACTGGAGGTGGGCACAGGAATTGATGGCAAATGGGCATGAGGGAACTTTGTGGGGTCATGACTGCACAAAGTATAAATCTATTAAAAATCAAACTGTATACTTACAATGAACAAATTTTATGTTTAATGTTACACTTATACTTTAATAAAACTGCTAAAAAATATGTTGATAAAATACCTCACTTACTGTAGCAATTGAAAAATGGAATACCAGAAAACATGAAGGTAGTACTTTTTGAGGGAAATTAACTAAGACTTAGATGAATAAAGAGATATGACTTGTTCTTGGAAAAACAAAGGATGTAAAATATGCCTGAATTTATCTACACATTTAACTCAATCTCAACAAAAATATAAAACTGTAATTAGACAATCCCATTATTTTTTTATTTGGAAAAATGTCATTTTTTAAAAATTTATTTTCTTTAAAATTTTTTTTTCTTTTTTTAAGAAATTTACATCCAAATTAGTTAGCATATAGTGCAACAATGATTTCAGGAGTAGATTCCTTAATGCCCCTTACACATTTAGCCCATCCCCCCTCCCACACGCCCTCCAGTAACCCTCTGTTTTTTTCTCCATATTTTTGAGTCTCTTATGTTCTGTCCCTCTCCCTGTTTTATATTATTTTTGTTTCCCTTCCCTTATGTTCATCTGTTTTGTCTCTTAAAGTCCTCATATGAGTGAAGTCATATGATATTTGTCTTTCTTTGACTAATTTTGCTTAGCATAATACCCTCCAGTTCCATCCACGTAGTTGCAAATGGCAAGATTTCATTCTTTTTGATTGCTGAGTAATACTCCATTGTATATATACACGACATCTTCTTTATCCATTCATCCATCGATGGACATTTGGGCTCTTTCCATACTTTGGCTATTGTTGATAGTGCTGCTATAAACATTGGGGGTGTATGTGTCCCTTCGAAAGAGCACACCCATATCCCTTGGGTAAATACCTACCAGTGCAGTTGCTGGGTCATAGGGTAGTTCTATTTTTAGTTTTTCGAGGAACCTCCATACTGTTTTCCAGAGTGGGTGCACCAGCTTGCATTCCCACCAACAATGCACAAGAGATCCTCTTTCTCTGCATCCTCGACAACTTCTGTTGTCGTTTGCAAATATCTTCTCCCATTCTGTCAGTTGCCATTTAATTTTGCTGATTGTTTATTTCACTGTGCAGAAGCCTTTTATTTTGATGAGGTCCCAATAGTTCATTTTTGCTTTTGTTTCCCTTGCTTCTGGAGACGTGTTGACTAAGAAATTGCTGCGGCCAAGATCGTAGAGGTTTTTGTCTGCTTTCTCCTCAAGGATTTTGGTGGCTTCCCATCTTACATTTAGATCTTTCATCCATTTTGAGTTTATTTTTGTGTATGGTGTAAGAAAGTGGTCCAGGCTCATTCTTCTGCATGTCGCTGTCCAGTGTTCCCAGCACCACTTGCTGAAGAGACTGTCTTTATTCCATTGGATAGTCTTTCCTGCTTTGTCAAAGATTAGTTGGCCATATGTCTGTGGGTCCATTTCTGGGTTCTCTATTCTGTTCCATTGATCTGCGTGTCTGTTCTTGTGCCAGTACCATACTGTCTTGATGATTACAGCTTTGTAATACAGCTTGAAGTCCATGATTGTGATGCTTCCTGCTTTGGTTTACTTTTTCAAGATCGCTTTGGCTATTCAGGGTCTTTTCTAGTTCCATACAAATTTTAGGATTGTTCTAGCTCTGTGAGAATGCTGGTGTTACTTTGATAGGAATTGCATTGAATATGTAGATTATTTTGGGTAGTATCAACATTTTAACAATATTTGTTCTTCCTATCCAGGGGCATGGAATCTTTGTCCATTTTTTTGTGTCTTCTTCAATTTCTTTCATAAACTTTCTATAGATTTCAGTGTATAGATTTTCCACCTCTTTGGTTACATTTATTCCTAGGTATTTTATGGGTTTTGGTGCAATTGTAAATGGAATTGATTCCTTGATTTCTCTTTCTGTTGCTTCATTGTTGGTGAATAGGAATGCAACAGATTTCTGTGCATTAATTTTATCTCCTGTCACTTTGCTGAATTCATGGATCAGTTCTAGCAGTTTTTTGGTGGAATCTTTTGGGTTTTCCATGTAGAGTCCATATAGAGTTTCATACCATCTGCGAAGAGTGAAAGTTTGACCTCCTTCTGGCCGATTTGGATGCCTTTTATTTCTTTGTGTTGTCTGATTGCAGAGGCTAAGACTTCCAATACTATGTTTAATAACAGTGACAAGAGTGGACATCCCTGTCTTGTTCCTGACCTTAGGGGGACAGCTCTCAGTTTTTCTCCATTGAGGACGATTTTAGTGTCTAGTCATTCATATATGGCTTTTATGATCTTGAGGTGTGATCCTTCTATCCCTACCTTCTTGGGGTTTTTATCAAGAAAGGATGCTGTATTTTGTCAAATGCTTTCTCTGCATCTATTGAGAGGATCATATGGTTCTTGTCCTTTATTTTATTGATGTGATGAATCATATTAATTGTTTTGTGGATATTGAACCAGCCCTGCATCCCAGGTATAAATCCCACTTGGTGGTAGTGAATAATTAAAAAAAAATTTTTTAAATGTTTATTTATTTTTGACAGAGAGAGAGACAGAGCATGAGTGGGGGAAAGGCAGAGAGAGAGAGGGAGACACAGAATCAGAATCAGGCTCCAGGCTCTGAGCTGTCAGCACACAGCCCGACACAGGGCTCAAACCCACAGACTGTGAGATCATGACCTGAGCTGAAGTCAGATACTCAACCACCTGAGCCACCCAGGCGCCCCGGTAGTGAATAATTTTTTTAATGTATTGTTGGATCCGGTTGGCTAATATCTTGTTGAGGATTTTTGCATCCATGTTCATCAGCGAAATTGGGCAATAGTTCTCCTTTTTAGTGGGGTCTCTGTCTGGTTTTGGAATCAAGGTAATTCTGGCCTCATAGAGTTTGGAAGTTTTCCTTCTATTTCTATTTTTTGGGACAGCTTCAAGAGAATAGGTGTTAACTCTTCCTTAAATGTTTGATAGAATTACCCTGGAAAGCCATCTGGCCCTGGACTCTTTTTTTGGGGGGGAGATTTTTGATTACTAATTCAATTTATTTACTGGTTATGGGTCTGTTCAAATTTTCTTTATCTTCCCGTTTCAATTTGGTAGTGTATATGTTTGTAGGAATTTGTCCATTTCTTCCAGGTTGCCCATTTTGTTGGTGTATAATTGCTCGTAATACTCTCTTATGTTTTTATTTCTGCTGTGTTGGTTGTGATCTCTCCTCTTCATTCTTGATTTTATTTATTTGGATCCTTTCCTTTTTCTTTTTGATCAAACTGGCTAGTGTTTTATCAATTTTGTTAATTCTTTCAAAGAACCAGCTTCTGGTTTCGTTGATCTGCTCTACTTTTTTTTTTTTTTTTTTTTGGTTGATAACATTAATGCCTGCTCTAAGCTTTATTATTTCCTATCTTCTTCTGGTTTTGGGTTTTATTTGCTGTTCTTTTTCCAGCTCTTTAATTAAGGAATAAGGTGTGTCTGAGACCTTTCTTCCTTCTTTAGGAAGGCTGGAGTGCTATATATTTTCCTCTTATGACCGCCTTTGTTTTGTCCCAGAGGTTTTGGGTTGTGGTGTTATCATTTTCACTGGCTTCCCTATACTTTTTAATTTCCTGGTTAATTTCTTGGTTATCCCATTCATTCTTTAGTTGAATTCTCTTTAGTCTCCAAGTATTTGTTACCTTTCCGTATTTTTTCTTGTGGTTGATTTGGAGTTTCATAGCATTGTGGTCTGAAAATATGCACGGTACGATCTCGATCTTTTTGTACTTGCTGAGGGCTGATTTGTGTCCCAGTATGTGGTGTATTCTGGAGAACGTTCCGTGTGTACTGGAGAAGAATGTATATTCTGCTGCTTTAGGATGAAATGTTCTGAATATATCTGTTAAGTCCATCTGGTCCAGTGTGTCATTCAAAGCCATTGTGTCCTTGTTGATTTTTTGATTAGATGATCTGTCCATTGCTGTGAGTGGGGTGTTGAAGTCTCCTACTATGATGGTATTACTATCAATGACTTTCTTGATGTTTGTGATTAATTGATTTATATATTTGGGTGCTCTCACATTTGGCACATAAATGTTTACAATTGTTAGGTCTTCTTGGTTTATAGACCCCTTGATTATGATATAATGCCCTTCTGCATCTGTTGATACAGTCTTTATTTTAAAGTCTAGATTGTCTGATATAAGTATGGCTACTCTGGCTTTCTTTTGTTGGCCATTAGCATGATAGATGGTTCTCCATCCCCTAATTTTCAATCTGTAGGTGTCTTTAGGTCTAAAGTGGGTCTCTTGTAAATAGAATATAGATGGATCTTGTTTTCTTATCCATTCTGTTACCTTATGTCTTTTGTTTGGAGCATTGAGTCCATTGATGTTTAGAGTGAGTAGTGAAAGATATGAATTTATTGCCAGTATGTTTCTTGTAGAGTTGGAGTTTCTGGTGTGTTCTCTGGTCCTTTCTAATCTTTGTTGCTTTTGGTATTTATTCACTCACTCATTCATTCATTCATTCATCTTTTCTCCCCTCAGAGAGTCCCCCTTAAAATTTCTTGCAGGGCTGTCTTAGTGGTCACAAACTCCTTTAATTTTTGTTTGTCTGGGAAACTTTTTATTTCTTCTTCTATTTTGAATGACAGCCTTGCTGTATAAAGAATTCTTGGATGCATATTTTTTCCAACTCAGAACATTGAATATATCCTGCCACTCCTTTCTGGCCTGCCAAGTTTCTGTGGATAGGTCTGCTGCAAACCTGATCTGTCTTCCCTTGTAGGTTAAGGACTTTTTTTCCCCTTTCTGCTTTTATGATTCTCTCCTTTCCTGAGAATTTTGTGAATTTGACCAAGATATGCCTTGTTGATGGTCAGTTTTTTAAATATAATTGGAGTCCTCTGTGCTTCCTGGATTTTGATGTCTGTCTTTTCCCAGGTTAGTAAAGTTTTCTGCTATGATTTGCTCACATAACACTTCTACCTCTATTTCTGTCTCTTCCTCTTCTGGGACCCCTATGATTCTGCTGTTGTTCCTTTTTAATGCATCACTGATTTCTCTAATTTTTAAATTGTTCTCTTTTGCCTTAGCCTCCTTCTTTTTTTCTGCTTCATTGTTCTCCATAAGTTTGTCCTCTATATTGTTGGTTCTCTGTTCTGCCTCATCCATCCTTGCCACCACGGCATCCATTCGAGATTACAGCTCAGTTATAGCATTTTTTATTTCATCCTGACAAGATTTTACTTCTTTTGTCTCCACAGAAAGGGATTCTAATCTATTTTTGACTCCAGATAATATTCTTATTGTGATTCTAAATTCTTGTTCAGACATGTTGCTTGTATCTGTGTTGGTTACATTCCTAGCTGTCGTTTCTTCTGCTCTTTTGGGGTGAATTCCTTCATTTTGTCATTTTGAAGGGAGAAAAGGAATTAATGAAGGAGAAAAAAATAAATTAAAAAAATTAAAGTTAAAAAATTAAAACAAACACACACAAATTGAGTAAATGATGCTAGATACTAGGTATCTT
Source organism: Puma concolor (assembly GCF_028749965.1). Lineage (NCBI taxonomy): Eukaryota > Metazoa > Chordata > Mammalia > Carnivora > Felidae > Puma > Puma concolor. The sequence goes on from NC_141676.1 coordinate 111,019,378, forward strand.
TTGGTCTGGGTGTTGAAAGTGGCTTGATAGAGAAAAAAGGGGGGAAAAAGAAAAAAAAAGAAAGTCGTTTGAAAATTTGAAAAACATGAATACACTGAAGTAGACTAAAATGAAATGATGGAAGTAAAATAGAATTTGAAAAAAATTACATAAAAGTAGAAAATATAGTATAAGATAAATTAAAGAAAAATATTTTTAATAAAAATTGAAAATAAAAATGAATTTTTTTCTTTCTGTATTCAAGAAAAAAAAAGAAACAAAAAAGAGAAACAAAAAAAAGAAAAAAAAAAAGAAAATTGAATAGTTGGACCAGCTAACAGACTGAAATAAGACTGAAATTACTTTGATTTCCCCTAGAAGTCAAACTCTGAATTACTTTATATTCCATAAACTAAGCAGGTGGTGAGACTTGGGTTCTTGAAGAGTGAGGTTGGCCCAGTTGGGCAGGACTTAGTGTAATGGCTCCATTCTCCAATAGATGGAGCTCCTAGCCTACTAGGGTGGATTGTTGTGGCGCATGTAGGTGTGCATGCGCGGGAGCAGTGAAAATGGTGGCACCCAGCTACCTGGTCTCTAGTATCAGACCTCTGTTCTCCCCGATCAACAATCATGCACCCATCCTTTGTCTTGGCTTCTGTCCACTCCCCACTTCCACACTGTCCATAACCAAGCCCCAGGTAGTACCTCTCTCCTGAGTTTTTTCTCAGATGTGGCTGCCTTCCCCTGCCCCCCACTTCTGAGGGACTGTGGCTTTGACCTGCTCTGCCCCTACCAAATGTGCTTCCAGCAGTGGAACCGCTTCTCCCCATGTGTCCCGAGAACCTCCTGGACCCCACTCTGCTCTTGGGGATTTGCTTTTCCCACCAGAGCACATCCAGGTGTGCAGCTGTGGAGTTTCAGACTCTGCACTCCCCCTGTTTACCGTCTGAACGGAATCTAAACCCTCTCCTTTCTCCTTTCTCCTTTCTCCCTTTTTAGTCCAGTCACTGTGGCTGTTTCAAATTTTCCACTTTCTCTCCAGCTGCTTTTATGGAGGGGTGCTTTTCCTGTATTCTCCTCTCCATCCCTGTCTCCATCTTCACTCTGCGTGCAAAAGTGGTTCCTTGCCCTCTGCAGCTTCTCTCTCCCCAAGTTCTCCTCTCCACGCCGTGTACCTGCTGAGTTCTATGGTTCAGGTTGTGCAGATTGTTGTGTTAATCCTCAGATCAGTTTTCTAGGTGTGCAGGATGGTTTACTATTGGTCTGGCTGTATTTCATGGATGTGAGACACACAAAAAATTTCCATGCTATTCTGCCATCTTGGCTTCTCCCCTCTTACATTTCTTATTTGAGTTTATAGCATCTCACTTTGAATCTACTTTGATAGATTATTATCTCTTCTTTGAAATCTTTTTTTCAGAAAGACAGTATTTTGTTTAATTCATGGGAGATGGTTATGCAAAGTTTTTCTATCTTTTTAATACTTTTAACTTTTGCTTATTTTTATCTCTTTGCTTTTATTTTCTTATATATTTCTTATACTATATATGTTAAAATAAGTATTATTTATTTTTCCATGTTTCAGACATCAATGATCTTTAAACAGGGGCCACTTTTTCTATGCCTTATATTTAAAGAAAAACAATGTAAGGGAAAGATTAAAGGAAAAATCTAGAGCAGAAAGCAACTTTAATTATTAGGTGCATTGGTGTTGAGGTCTCTCAGTTACATCTCTGCTCTGACTGACCAGATCTGCCTGGCTAATAGCAAAACTATGCATCTTATCAGCCCTTGATATATCAGACAATTGGGCACTGCCTTCTCTATACATTGCAGGACTGATTGCCACTCACTCCTCTTCAACTCTCTCTCACTAACAGTATATTTCTTTGAAAGAAGGCAAGTCTGAATGAATCTTCTTTGTGCCTTGTATCTTCTGCATGGCTCAGGAACCTTCCATCTTCATAGGCTCCTAGATCTTGCTACTTCAAGCAGTGGATCATTGGTTCATTACATTATTTTTGCCACCCACTTTGGATGGATTTGGGGCACTAACAGAGTTGTACAGAGACATTTCCATTCTCAGCATCTTTCCTGGACTTAGCTGAAATTATACTGTATGTAGAATATATACCACTCTTCATAGATTGTGACTTGGAGCTGTACCTTTTTTCTAGTTATAACAGAGATGGATCAGTGTTTTTTTGTTTGTTTGTTTTTTGGGGGTTTTATTTTTTCTTTCTTTCTTTCTTTCTTTCTTTCTTTCTTTCTTTCTTTCTTTCTTTCTTTCTTTCTTTCTTTCTTTCTTTCTTCTCATTCTTTTTACTACTTTTGGTTTTAGAAAGAACACTGTAAAAAGACAAAGACCAGAAAATAAAACCTTTATTAGTTAACTATAAGATGTTGAAACCATCTTTCTCTCTTCCTGTCTGTGTTAATGTATGTTTGAGAGATAGGAGGGCTAAGACATAGGGAAAAGACTTTGTTACGAAGAATTTTTCAGGAATCTGTGCTCTACCTGGACGGACTTTGTCTATGTGGATCCCTGCAAAGGTCACCAAACATTACGTCTTGTCAAACAGCTTGTCTCTAAGCCAGCTGAGATGAAAAGGACTACAAATTCCCAAGGCAGCTATAGTGCAGCAGTGTTCGTTGTCCATTTAGCATAGATCATTTCGGGTTCTCATTCTTTAAGTCTTGGTATGGACCTGGTACACATTTGCTCTTCAGCCCTCCACCTGAGCACCAGCAATTTTTTTTATATACAGTGTGAAGAAACTGAAGTTCAGAGAGGTTAAGTGACATATTCAAAGACATTAATCAGACATTTCAGGGGTAAGATTAAAACCCACCTTTTCAGACCCCAGGTGCTTTTATTTTATTTTAAAAATCATCATCTCTAGTAACTGTCCTAGGAGGATTTTATTATTTCTGCAGGAACTGCATCAGAGAATACGAGTCACTTGCCTTGGGCCATAGAGATGATAATGGGAGAGCTGATCTGGGACTCAGATCTTCTGACCTACATCCAGGGTACTTTCTACTGCAAAAGGCTGCAGTCTGATTATGCTGATTAATCAGTGTTTTCTTCCTCTCTCAGTATAGCAGCTCCAAGCCCACTTCCCTGGCTATATCACTATATTTTAAAGTCTTGTGTATGCTATATTGAACCCTCTAAGAATTTCTTGAATAAGTCAAGATGGAGTAGTTCAGTTTTTTTTCTCTATTATATCCCCAGGCTCTGGAATACTGTGCCTGCTGCCAGTGAGTATTTAAAACTTTTTCCTTTTTGCTCATACTAAGGCAGTTTCAGACTTTGAATGAAGTCAATGGGGGAAATCCGTGCTTATTGATAAATGCTTTATTGATACTGCTCTAAAAAGCCATCAAGGAGTAGAGATTTGGAAAGTTCCCACTGTAACCAGGATGTGTTAATTATCCAGCTGTGAGATACTGAGTTAGAGGCTCCGGAAGTTAATAGTCTTGTGTTGTAAAGATTGCAGTGCTGAGTTTAATTTTCTGAACTTGTTTCAATTTTCGCCCTACCTTGAGAAAGACTGGGTACTACTGGGATGGTAAAATATCCATGAATTATTGGGAGTGCTATGCTGTATCCAGTAGGTAGGGAGATTATTTCCTTGAGATCTTTCGAAGGTATCTTTGAAAGATGTCCACCTGCATTTGCAGATATTAAAAAGATGTTTCATTAATAATGAAATAATATTTCATGAAAGTCAGCTGATTTTAGGTCAGTAGATGGGACAGATGTCAAACTGTACTAGAGAATATAGGGATGAGTGGTTTAAATAACCATCTTTAAAAAATTTTTAATGTTTTATTTATTCTTAGAGAGAGAGAGAAAGAGAGAGAGAGAGCATGAGTGAGGGAGGGGCAGAGTGAGAGACAGACACAGAATCTGAAGCAGACTCCAGGCTCTGAGCTGTCAGCACAGAGCCTGACCTGGGTCTCGAACCCACGAACCATGAGATAATGACCTGAGCTGAAGTTGGACGCTCAACCAACTGAGTCACCCAGGCACCCCTTAAATAACCATCTTAAAGCAAATTCTACCATATTTAGTTAGATAAATCTTGAATCATTCTATCTAAAGCATCTTCATTTGTTATTTTTACATGTGAGTTGATTTCAGCCTTAAAGGAAGTGTTATTGTTTTTTAATTTCACTTAGAGTTATATGATTGCAATGTCATTTGGGAAGAATATTATCTTTTTGCTTTTATTTATTTATTTATTTATTTATTTATTTATTTTTTCAACGTTTATTTATTTTTGGGACAGAGAGAGACAGAGCATGAACGGGGGAGGGGCAGAGAGAGAGGGAGACACAGAATCGGAAACAGGCTCCAGGCTCTGAGCCATCAGCCCAGAGCCCGACGCTGGGCTCGAACTCACGGACCGCGAGATCGTGACCTGGCTGAAGTCGGACGCTTAACCGACTGCGCCACCCAGGCGCCCCTCTTTTTGCTTTTAAAAAAGGAGCACATATGTGGATGGTAACTAGTGAGTTTAAAATCTGTAACACATGAATGGCGGATGCAATTTGGCTAAATGTGCTCTTTCTATTCCTGTCTAAACAAGACTCATGTTCAAGAGGGTATACACTAATGGCAAGCCAAAACATTAAGATTCATATCAGATTTTGTGTTTCTGTTTTGTCAAAGCACGAGTGCCTCGTTTAAGTGTGTTTCTGGCCCTTATAGTATTCTAGATTTGTCATGCAGCCTTTCTGGTAACTTCTAGTCTAGTAGTGTTTAAAGGGCTTTAGGTGTCTCTCTAAAACTGAGCACATGTAAATGATAAATCAATTGCCTGTGAATGGTGTTTGCCACAGTGTCTGATATCTGATTGTGTCTGTTTTTTTTTTTTTTTCATTTTGGTTTTCGAACTGGACAACGCATGGAATTACAGTTGTTTGCCGTGTCACAATCCCCTTTTGAAAAGTGACCCCAGGTAGTTGCTTGCTAAGAAATTGTTAGGCTTTGGGGCCAAAGGTCCTGTTCTCTTGACCATAACACACTTATTGGAGGGTCTGTGCCTTAATCAAAGTAAACATCTGAGTGGTTCCTAGCCTGAGGTCTGCAAATGGATTTCAGGGACATTTGTGCAGATATATTTGAAAAGGTCTATGGTTTTAATGCATTTTTGAAGGCAGAATTTCCTAAAATGTAGCTAATGTACAACTCAGAATCCTCATAAGACCATAGAGTACTTAACAGGCCCTTGGCGATTTTAGAAAAAAGTTCACACAGAGACATTATACATGTGAAATGTAAGTTTGATCATATTTGCAGAGAAATACATTATTCTTTATTTTAATCATTATGTCCTTGGAGACACTGAATGATTTAGGACTGCATTCATCAGTCTTTTAAAATATTCATTAATCAAGTTGAAGTTTAAAATGGTTAACCTATTTTTACATCATTTGTATGCTTTTGTTGTACCCGCTGAATTTACCTTTTTGCTGCTATATTATATGAATTGCATTACATAAGCAATTCACAAAAGATAAACCTGTATCTCAAATTGACAGTAGTTTAAATATTGTAACTTTAAAGAATATTCCAAATGTGCAAAGTGAACAAGGCTCCACTGCCAATATGGAGTGTGAAGGTTTATGAGCTTGAATAACAGAATATAGTGTGATAACTTTCTTAAGGATTAGAAAAAGAAAAGAGTACAAATAAGGAATTGTCTGAAAGCAGCTGGCCCTGCACCTTATCTTACAAAATTTTGAAAAACATCGCATGAACCCTGAGAGGTTTTCATGTCATTTTCAAAGAAAGCACAGTGACCTCTCCAGTAAAATCAAATTTTTCCAAAATAAGAATAACATAATGCTTCCAGTATGAAATTGATACATTTTGATATTAAAGGCAGAGAAGAAGCCAAAACAAAACAATAGATCATAAATGAAGTTATACTCTGCATTCCTTGAAAAAGGATACATGTTTCGGTATGGCCAAGGAAGTTATAAAACAAGCTGCAAATGTAAGTGAAATAATTTTCCCCACACAGTAGAATGAAGCCATATCCCATTTTATGGGATCATCAAGTAACTCCAGGTTTTGAAAAGTAAATTGGAAAAAACTCTCAGCACACCTTTCTTGGAAGTTGAAGTATAGATTTGTTTTTATTCACCCTCTCAAGAATCCAATAAAGGTAGAAAAAACTCACCCTTAAGAAAAACTTTCTAGCTCATGGAAGACACAGGTATAAGTTTATATTTAATTACACATAATGCAAATATACCAAATTGAGAAACAACATAGAACTACTGAGAAGCTTTCCTCATTTGGTGAAGATGGAGTAATCAGGACAAGATTTATGCTGAAACTTCTGAAAATAGACAAAATATCAGAATCAAAGGTTTTCAAGACACTGGGCATCAGGCAGTTAAGAATGTTGATCTTTAGCTATGAGGAATAAATTAAGTGAGCCCTATGATTGCCCTAGCTTATTGCCCGGACAAAGCTTAGGGAAGGGAGCCTCCTCCCTAAGTTGAGAGACAGATGTGGTAGTTTGGAGAGGCTAAGACAGCTAGAGTTTACAGGACTGAATAACATAGAGAAGAAAACTGCACAGAGACAAGACTTCAGAAATCAGCAGAGACACTCTTTCAAATATGCAGTAATGATCAGTACATGAATTTGAGGAAATTACTCAAAGTGTGGGGAAGAAATACGCCAAATGAGAGGAGGGAATTACCTAGAAAGTCACATATGACTGGGAATATTGCCAACAGAGTGAAAAACTTAGTAACTAATGATGTCAGTAGTGGGAAAAATTAACTCTAGATTAAATGTTGCTTTGTCCCCATGTAACAAAGCTTAAAAGTCACATCTAAAAGGATAAGTTTTTAAATCACTTAATTATGTTCCAGAATGAAGCTCAAAAATATTTATAGGAATGAAAAAGTACTAGCACCCAACAAGGTATAAAGCACAAGGTCTAGCATCCAAGTGAAATTACCAAACATGCAAAGACATAGGAAAATGCAACCCTTAATGAGAAAAATCAATCAATGAAGATGAAACTAGAAATGACACAAATGGTAAATTTAGTAGAAGGGACATTAAAAGGTTCATTATGATCATATTTTATATGTTCAAAAAGCTGGAGGAAAGACTCAGCAAATCAAACTTCAAATGATAAAATTATGATTTCTGAGATCAAAAATACACTGTATAGGATTACTAGAAGATTAAATAATAAAGCACAAAATACATATTAATAAACTTGAAGACATAGCAATAGAAAATACCCATAATGAAACACAGAGAAAAAAATACTTAAAAATGAAAAAGCATTAGTGACCTGTAAGACAAATTTAAGGAGATAAATATACAAATAATTAGAGTCCCCTAAGAAGAGGATAGAGAGGGAGAACTTAAAAAACATTTGAAGAAAAAGTAGCTAAAATATATCCAAATTCAGTGAAAATTACAAGCATGTAAATCCAAAAGTTCAAAGAAACTTAGGTACAAGAAAGATGAAGGAAACTATACCAAGTCATTTATTAACCAAATTGCTTAAAACCAGTAATAAAATCTCAAAATCACTTAGAAAATATATTCCTTATGTTCAGAAAAACAAAGGTATAGATGACAGATTTCTCACTAGAAACAATAGAAGAAAAAAATAGAGGTGCAACATCTTTAAAGTATTGAAAGAAAAAAAAATATCAGTCTAGAATTACTTTACCATCAAAAATATTCTTCAAATAGAAGAATATTGGAGGTGTCTGGGTGGCTCAGTTAGTTAAGCGTCAGAGTCTCAGTTTCACCTCAGGTCATGATCTTGTGGTTTTGTGAGTTTGAGCCCCGTGTTGGTCTCTGTGCTGAAGGTGCGGATCCTGCTTGGGATTCTCTCTCTTCTCCCTCTCTCTCTGCTCTTCCCCTGCTCATGCTGTCTCTGTCTCTCTCTAAATAAATAAATAAACTTAAAAAAAAAAAGAATATTGGGATACCAATTTTGACTAATCACAGGCTTCACTTGCTGAATGTCCAGTAAAACCAAATGGGCAAAATATATTAGCAGAGTTTTCCTTGTTTTTGTATGTGAGAGATTCCCTAGGGAGCCGACATGTGAAAAAAATTTTGGATCAAAAGAATTTCTTCACATGATTTCTGGAGAGGTGACCATTATAGTTTGCCTCATTCATTCATTTGAGCATTATAATTACAAACCTGTAGTATATCATGGAATTAATTTGGACCAAACTGTAGAGAAATTTATAGTATTTATTTTTTTAAATAAAAAAAAAGTTTCATTATTTGTTTTTGAGAGAGTGAGAGAGCACAGGAGAGGGGCAGAGAGAGAGGGAGACACAAAATCCAAAGCAAGCTTCAGGCTCTGAGCATCAACACATAGCCTGACACAGGGCTCGAACTCACAAACTGTGAGATCATGACCTGAGCTGAAGTGGGGCACTTGACCAACTGAGCCACCCAGTCCCCCTGTTGTATTTCTAAAGCAAGAGGTCTCTTTAAGGGCCAGTCTGACACCACCATTCATTAATTATACATATGACAAACTGAAGGTAATTCATCAAGCTCATAAATCAAACGCAAATAAACTTGTGTTGAATTTGGAAACTGGGAGACCCCTGGTAAAAGAAGGTAGCATTCTGGAAGCTGCTAGAATCAGCAATGAAACTGAAATTGCATCCTTCCATGAAGAGGATTATGAGAACTGCAAAGCTAATCCCATTTCATCCTAGTGAAAACCTCATGGGGCTTCTTTTTTGTGTGCCTGTATTAAATTATTTTATTCCACTAGTGAGGTTTTTGAAATTAACAAACTTAAAAATTTTTTTAAAAGACTTGTTTTGGAAAATTACATTTTCTTCATGTATACACAAGTTGCAATGATTCTTAACACAGAGACCTGCAGTGCAAGACGTGTTAAGAGAAGTCCTTCATGTAGATGTAAATTATATCATATAGAAACCTTGATCTACACACAAAGGGAAAACAACAGAAACTAACTACACGGGTAAATATAAGAACTTTCCTTTTTTACTTTGAACAATTTTCTTGAAAATATAATTAACTCTTAAAAAAATTTTTTTTTGACATTTATTTATTTTTGAGAGACAGAGAGAGACAGAGCATGAGCAGGGGAGGGGCAGAGAGAAAGGGAGACACAGAATGTGAAGCAGGCTCCAGGCTCTGAGCTGTCAGCACAGAGCCCAACACGGGGCTTGAACCCACGAACTGTGAGATCATGACCTGAGCCAAAGTCAGACGCTTAACCGACTGAGCCACCCAGGCACCCCTAAAAAATATAATTAACTCTTAAATAAAAAGTGATAATGTGTTGGAATTAAAACATTCATAAATAAAATGTATGAAAGAAAAGCATAAAACCTTGTGGAAGAGAATTAGAACTTCTCCTTTAAATAAATTTTGTAAAGAAATTCTGTAATTTTCTTATAAAAGAATTGATAAGGTATCATCTAAAAGCAAACTGTGATAAATTTTTAAAGAGTATGATATATACCCTAAAGTAACAACTAAAATAGCATAACAAGAATTTGTAGCTGTTAAACCAAAAAGGAGATAAAATGAAATAATAAAAAAATGCTCATTTAGTTTCAAGGCAGAAAAGGAGGAAAAGGCAAAGAACAGATGGAGTATATAGAACAAAACTAACAAAATGGTCTGTTTAAACCCAAAGGTATTTAAAAAATCACATTAAATATAAGTGGTCTAAACAGCCTAATCAAAAAGTACAGATTGTCAAATTAAAATTTGTTTAATGTTTATTTTTGAGAGAGCGAGCAGGGGAGGGGCAGAGAGAGAGAGAGAGAGAACAGAATTCCAAGCAGGCTCTGTGCCTTTTGCACAGAGCTGGATGTGGGGCTTGAACCCACAAACCATGAGATCATGACCTGAGACGAAACCAAGAGTTGGATGCTTAACCAACTGAGCCACCCAGGCGTCCCCAGGTTGTCAAATTAGATTAAAAGAAAAGCAGTATATTATTATATGCTGCCTATAAGAAACTTGCAAGAAACTTTAAAGACACAGCTAGGTTAAAAATGAAAGGATGGCTATAATATATATGCCATAATAACTTCAAGCAAAAGCAAGCTGGGGTGGTTATTTTCATTTTAGACAAATTAGATTTCAGAGCAAAGAATATAACCTGGGATAAAGAGGATAATTTCATAATGTTACAAAGGATAAATTTATCAAGAAGAAATAAGATTTCTAAGCATTTGTGTACCTAATAACAGAGTTCTAAAATAAAGCAAAACTGATAGAAAATATTTGGCAAATCCACAGTTATTGAATATTTTAATACCGTATCTCAATAACTAATGAAACCAGTAGACAGAAAATAAGTAAGTATGTAGACTTGAACAGTAGTGTTGACCAACTTGATCTGTGTCATTTATAAAATTTCCCTCCAAACAACAGGTACTTTTTAAGTGAATAAGTAAAAGTAAGCATTTATTAAGATAGACCACATTTTTGGCCATCAAAAAAATCTGAATACATTTAAAGGAGTCAAGTCAAACTACATAATGTTCTCTGAACAAAATTAAATTTTAAGTAAGTAGCCAATAACAAAGATATCAGGAAAAACCACAATATTTAAAAACTAAAAAAAAAATCAGACTAAAAATCTAAAAAAAAAAAAAAACAAACAAAAACCAGAGCTCATGGGTGTAAAGAGCAAAATGAGGTGGCTGCCTGAGGTGGAGAGTGGAGGATGGGCAAAATGGGTGTGAGGGTTTCAAAAGGTACAAATTTCCAATTGCAAAATGTATGAATCATGGGGATCTATAGTGTGGTGACTATAGTTAAGAATACTGTATTGCATATTTGAAAGTAGCTAGGAGAATGGATGTTGAGAGTTCTTATGAGAAAAAAAAATTGTAATTATGTATGGTGATGGGTATTAATGGGACTTACTATGGTGGTCATTTTGCAGCATATACAAATATCAGTATGTTGTACACCTGAACTAATATAACATTATGTCAGTTATACCTCAGTTAAAAAATTAACATACTTATAATCCAAGATTTAAGGAAACATTAAAAAATTGAAAATGTGTTGAACTACATGGAAATTAACTTATCAAAATATGTGGGATGTGGCTAAAATAGTAGTTCAGAAGATAATAAAATTGTGAAATAAAATCTCTAGCCAAAATAGGAAACAGAAAACACACAAGTCATTATGATGAGAAATGAGATAGGTGACATAACTACAGATTCTACAAATATTAAAGATATTAAGGGAATATATAATAAACTTAATGACAATGAATATGACAAATTGAGCATATTCCTGAAAACACAAACTTTCACAGCTCACAAAAGGAAAAAAAAAACCCCATAAAACCAGAATAGCTCTCTTTATATTGAATAAATTAAATTTTGGTTAAAATCTTCAGTTAACCTTTCTGTAGACATCCAGTTTCCACTCGGACATGTACTGAGCATGGAAGTTACCATTCCCATTCTCAGAAAAAGCTGGACAAATGGAAAATTAACAACTTGTCTTGCACCTTGTAGCAAGGTAAAATCTCAGGGCAAACTACTACCTTTAAATATGGAGAGACGGCACCCGAAAAACAAATAACCCAGTGAAGAAATGGGCAGAAAACATGAATAGACACTTCTCTAAAGAAGACATCTGGATGGCCAACAGGCACATGAAAAGATGCTCAACGTCGCTCCTTATCAGGGAAATACAAATCAAAACCACACTCAAATATCACCTCACGCCAGTCAGAGTGGCCAAAATGAACAAATCAGGAGACTATAGATGCTGGAGAGGATGTGGAGAAATGGGAACCCTCTTGCACTGTTGGTGGGAATGCAAATTGGTGCAGCCACTCTGGAAAACAATGTGGAGGTTCCTCAGAAAATTAAAAATAGACCTACCCTATGACCCTGCAATAGCACTGCTAGGAATTTACCCAAGGGATACAGGAGTCCTGACGCATAGGGGCACTTGTGCCCCAATGTTTATAGCAGCACTCTCAACAATAGCCAAATTATGGAAAGAGCCTAAATGGTCATCAACTGATGAATGGATAAAGAAATTGTGGTTTATATACACAATGGAGTACTATGTGGCAATGAGAAAGAATGAGATATGGCCCTTTGTACCAACGTGGATGGAACTGGAGAGTGTGATGCTAAGTGAAATAAGCCATACAGAGAAAGACAGATACCATATGGTTTCACTCTTAAGTGGATCCTGAGAAACTTAACAGAAACCCATGGGGGAGGGGAAGGAAAAAAAAAAGAGGTTAGAGTGGAAGAGAGCCAAAGCATAAGAGACTCTTAAAAACTGAGAACAAACTGAGGGTTGATGGGGGGTGGGAGGGAGGGGAGGGTGGGTGATGGGTATTGAGGAGGGCACCTTTTGGGATGAGCACTGGGTGTTGTATGGAAACCAATTTGACAATAATTTTCATATATTGAAAATAAAATAAAATATATAAAAAAAAATAAATGTGGAGAGACGGACATGTCCAGAGAGATACAGAAATCAAAATCTGCTAACCCAGAGAAGAAACCACTAGAGCCTTCAACTCTGATAGAAACACTTGCATGGTAATTTTGATGGGCTGCTGAGACTATGTGACTTGAGTAAGAGGAAGAAATTCTTGGGGTCACCGCAGTAGGGGTTCTACATGCTTATAGTTAGTCCTTTGGGAAATGGAAATTAGAACCACAATAGGATACATGATACAGTTATTAGGCTTTCTATAATTAAAATGAATTGATGAATATGTGAGTAAATTGCAACCGTTATACACTGTTAGCAAGGATGTATAATTGTACAACCACTTGGAAAACAGGTTGGAAATTTAAAAAAATGTAGATATATGCCTTCTATATTACCTCAACACTTCATTCCTAATATTTTGTTCAATGTAAGAATCAAATCAACAAAGAGTACATAATTTATTATTCCATTTGTACAAGGATCTAGAAAATGCAAACTAATCTATCGTGGTGGAGACAGCTCAGTGGTTACGTGGGGAGGAGGAGGTGGGATGGGGTGTGGGTCAGGAGAAATGGATTACAAATGGCACCAGAAACTCTTTTAGGTGATGAATATGTTAACAATTTTGATTACAGTAATAATTTCGTGAGTGCCTAAATATGTCAAAATTTATCATATTGTATACTTTATTCATGTAGATTTTATTTTTATGTCAATTATACTTATATGTCAATTATAATTATATGTCAATTATACTTGTTAAAAATTGCTAATCTAGGACTAGTGAAACCTTTGGGGCTTTTGCAGTAGAAATGCAGAACTTTAGTGTGGCTGCTTTTCTACAATCCAGAATACTTGTCCAGGAAAAAACAGCCCTACAAGCACAGCTCACAATAACACAACAATTATAAACCACTCTGTATGTTGTAGGAAGTGTTGACTCGCTAATATTACACTGTATGTTAACTAACTAGAATGTAAATTAAAAAAAAAAGAGTGACTATATTAAGTAGTAAATTAGATATAATTAAACAGAGAATTAAGGTAAAAATGACACTAAAAGAAGTCATTTAGAGAACAGAATAAAGTGACTGAAAGTATTAAAGAGTGATTGAGAGACATGGAAAACATTTTGGAATAAATACAAGAGAGATAATATAGAATGAAGAAGTGGGTAAGAGTGTTCCAGAAAGCAAGAATTCATTAGATAAAGAAAAATAAATAGAAACCTGGGCACATAGTGAACTTGCATTACCTCAAGGAACAAGATACTATTTAAAAAGCTACCAGAGGGGCACCTGGGTGGCTCAGTTGGTTGAGCGTTCAACTTCGGCTCAGGTCATGATCTTACGGTTTGTGATTTCAAGCTCCATATTGGGCTCTGGGCTGACAGTGTGGAGCCTGCTTTGGATCCTCGGTCCCCCTCTCTCTCTGCCCTCTCCTGCTTGTGCTCTCTCAAAAGAAAATAACATTAAAAAAAATAAAGGGACACCTGAGTGGCTCAGTTGGTTGAGTGTCCAACTTCGGCTCAGGTCATGATCTTGTGGTTTGTGGGTTTGAGTCCCACGTCAGGGTCTGTCGCTCTCTCTTTCAAAAATAAATAAACATTAAAAAATAAGTAAAAAGCCACCAGAAAAAAGACAAGTCATCTGAAAGGAGTACCAGTTAGACTGACAGTAGTTGTTATCAGAAACAAGAGTGGCATAATGGAATTAGGCATAATTAGGCATATTTAGGGCATAGTAGAGTAATATATTGAAGATGCTGAGCATAAAATAACTATCAACTGTGGACTCTGTATATGTCTATACTACTTTCAAGAATAATAGTGAAAAAAGACAAAAACTGAGAGCTTACTAATCACAGATTAATCATCACTGAAAAATCCATTAAAAGTTTACCTCAGGGGCGCCTGGGTATCTCAGTTGGTTAAGTGTCTGACTTCGGCTCAGGTCATTATCTCAAGTCTCATGGGTTCAAGCCCCTCATCGGGCTCTGTGCTGACAGCTCAGAGCCTGGAGGCTGCTTTGGACCCTGTGTCTCCCTCTCTCTGACCCTCCCCTACTCACACTCAGTCTCTCTCTCTCTCTCTCTCTCTCTCTCTCTCTCTCTCAAAAATAAACATAAAAAAAAAAGTTTACCTCAGGATGAAGAAAATTGAATCAAGAAAGGAATACAAAAGTTTCCAGGTGAGTAAAGAAATTAATCAAAATATGGTTAAGACTAAATTAACACTGTGGAAAACAATCTTTAATACCGATTAATTAGAGAATTTTAAACATAAGGTAGAGATAAAATCCTGGACAAATATAACCTGGAATTGGTGGAGCAGCAAAGCAAGAATTTCAATGTCAGAAAAATTTATTTTATTTGCCTAATTTAACCACATGAAAGAAGAAAAATTATGACTGTTTCAGTGGATACAGGCATTTTATTTTTTATTTGTAAAAATATTTTTTAATGCTTACTTGTGAGAGTGTGTGCAGAAAGTATGAGCAAGGGTGGGGCAGAGAGAGAGAGGGAGACACAGAATCTGAAACAGGCTCCAGGTTCTGAGCTGTCAGCACAGAGCCTGACATGGGGCTCGAACTCACAAACTGTGAGATCCTAACCTGAGCCTAAGTCGGACACTTAACCGACTGAGACACCCAGACACCCCACCATCATTTAAAAACTCAAATTACAGGCTCTGGGCTGGTGGCTCGGAGCCTGGAGCCTGTTTCCGATTCTGTGTCTCCCTCTCTCTCTGCCCCTCCCCCGTTCATGCTCTGTCTCTCTCTGTTCCAAAAATAAATAAACGTTGAAAAAAAAATTTTTTTAAAAAAATAAAAACTCAAATTAATATCTGCTGGAATCCACAGTTTCTGAGTCCGTATTCTATCTTAAGAGACAAAATTATCTGGAAAAGAAAGGCACTACGCGCTCCCTGCTATTCCCGGTATTATTTGGAGTTTATATTTTTTCAACTTTTTTTTTTTTTATTTTTTATTTTTGGGACAGAGAGAGACAGAGCATGAACGGGGAAGGGGCAGAGAGAGAGGGAGACACAGAATGGGAAGCAGGCTCCAGGCTCTGAGCCATCAGCCCAGAGCCCGACGCGGGGCTCGAACTCACGGACCGCAAGATCGTGACCTGGCTGAAGTCGGACGCTTAACCGACTGCGCCATCCAGGCGCCCCTGGAGTTTATATTTTTAATTTTGTACAAGCAAAAACTAAGAAAAGAAACTTCCTGGATAAGAAACAACCCATGGTGCATGCTCTCAGTGGCCTGTATAAAAACATATTATCTCACCTTTTACTGAAACAAACTAATATTATTAGTATCATAATATTAATATATAAAAAGTTATGCTTTCATTATTTAAATGTATTATGATTCTCATACATTTTTTTTTTTTTTTACCTAAAGTTGTTGTTGGAGGCATATATACAAATGTCCATCTAATGACCCAGAGATATTACAATTTTGAGAAACATTCTTTTGGTTTCTTGTGGCCCACGAGAGAGTAAGATCCACTCAACTGAAGATTGTGTTAAAGGTCTACAGGGTGTCTTGATGGAAGAATTGTCCTCAGTAGGGTGTACCATCATGGATGAAGACATTCTTACCCACTACGACTCTGTCCTTGGGGAAGGTGAAGTCCACACAGAGGAAAGGCAACAGGCAGTGTTAGATGCAGGGATAGCTAGCAGTAGAAGCGAGCACATACAGAGAAAAAGATGAAACTATGACACAGAGCAGAAACACCAGGATATGGAGTAACCGCTTGTTCCTGACAAATGACACGTTCACTGGGGCAGAGCTCTGTAGGCTCACCAGAGTGATCTAGGTGTTCTGAGGGATAGTGAATGATGTTCTCTTCCCACTGCCCCGTCCCCCGCAGTCGAGAGCACGAGTGCGGGAATGGCTTCTTGTCTTACGGTTGTGACTTTATGAAATTAACATCTGTAGCGTAGAGCCCCGGTGTATCTCATGGATTTAACAAAGGGCCACAGGGGAATTAAAATAGAGAAGTTTATTACTCCCAAGTCCTGGAGGAGGTACAGGGTGTGCCTGGAGGGATCACATGGGGAGGTCAAGGCAGCATGCAGGCAGTGAGAGCCCAGCAGGATCTGGAGCTCGTGCCTTTATGACAGTCCAAGAGTGAGGGGCTTTCGGGTTCCCTGGCTGAGGCCAGAGTGGCCAATACAAATCCAAAAGTACTGGCTTTTGGTGAGCTTCTCAGGGGTCTTCTCTATGGGGCACATCAAGGGAAGGCCCTAGGAGACAGGGAGAATGCTTTTTTGGGGGGCCTCAGGGGAGGTCACTTCAGGAGATCACATTTGCTCGTGACTCTGTGGGCATGCTCTGGGGGCAGGGAGCAGACGGTGTCAGTTCTGCCAGCCCCCCTTGCCCACACAGAATGGAGGCCCAGGCGGCAACAGGTATGGAGTCTTTTAGCTAAATTCTCAACATTCAATTCACCGTTTAACATCTCAATATTCCCATTACTTGAGAGTGGCTGCTCCTTGCAATTAAATAAAGCCTATTTGATACAGAATAACTCTGACGATTAAAGTAGTTCTCTTAAAATCATCATCTTGTGATGAAGCATGCCATATTTGCAAACTTCATTTTCTTCCCATTTTTTCATTCCTCATTAATAATGTTCAGAATTTCACTTTTATCCAGTAAAATCAGTTGTCATTCTAGTGAGCTAAGGAAGCACTGAATTTATCTAAAATTAAAGATTGGAGTTTAAACAAACAGCTGAGGAACCTGAATCCAAAGGAGATTTTGTACAGAACAATGCTATGAATTAGCCTGTGTCGGATTAACCGCATTCCTGTGTAAAATGGCCCAGGGCAGAAGATGGATAGACTTAAAACATCATGAGCTAATAAGACATTGCTTTTTATAACAATAAATATATTATGTCTAGTTTGCTATGGAAGGAGTTTTAGAGCAAGGTGCTGTTATCGGACCTGATCTTTGATCAGAATGTGAAAGCTGAAAGCAATTATTAAAAGCTACATACTTGCATCCTTTGCCTTTGTGAACTCAGCTTGGAAATAACTCACAGACACATTACAATATAAACAATATATGAAAGGTGCCATTCCAGAGTAATGTGAGTTTCAGAGGAGAAATATTTTCTTTTTCCCAGTATGATTTCCAGAAATACTGGAAGCACAACAAAGCGACCAAAGACACTTTGAGGCTCTTCGCAGATCGGGCTGTTTTGGGAAGAAGTAAAATGCTGTCTTCTCACGGAAGCCACAAGTCAAACATTTCTGACATGTGTTCAGATCGTCACTTCCTGGCCTTCCCATCACAGAAAAACACTTAGGGAAACCCCCACCCTAGACAAGAAGAAGATCGGAGATAGATGTATCAGTGCACAGGAACAACTCTGGACAACATGGAGCCCTTTGTTAGAGGGGTCTCATGTCACAGGAAATATAGAGAGTGAAACCATCAAGCAAAACTTGGGTTTACCAAAGACATGGGAGACAATGTTGTAGGTTCATACGAATTTAAGACACATCTTTGGGAGGGGCAGAAGGGAACTTACATCTCTTGGCTACTTGCTATATATCAGGTGCTTTCTATATCCTATCACATTTAACATCCAGGTTCCCTGTTTTCCATATGATGACAGGTGACGGTTTTGGCTTAGCTGCCCTAAGGAAATTTGGTCTTCACAAAGCATCAAAGACTTGCTAGTAACCATGAATGATTATGCTCATAACTGTTTACATGCTCATCTCCTGGGCTACACTGTTTAGCTCTTTTACAGTCAGAGCCATGATGTGTTTTCACTGTGGTATTCAATAATTTTGCAAGTTGTCTGATACAAAGCATTCATTTAGTAAATGTATGCTGAAAGACTGAACATACAGGAAAGCGGGCTGCCTCAGGTGGTGATGATGTATATTATCAACCTGTCGAATTATCCGTACGGGGATTCCTCCCACAGTAGACTATTTGGGTCTACTATTAGAGAAAGCCAGATCACTCCACCAACCTAGGAGATGGTTATTATTATCCATCTTTTGTAGATGAGGAAACCCACCTGCAGAAGGAGAAAGACATTTTCCCAAGGTAACTCAACCACTAGTAAGCGATTGAGCTAGGATTCAATTCTCAGATCTGACACCAATGCCTTCCCACACTCCCCTTCCGTACTATATTCCCAGGAAGCCTTCCATTGTATTCTTTGGCTTCTTGAAATTTGAACTCCTAAGGCCTCTCAAGGAACCATTTTCCAGATTGGGGGTAGGGTGTGGGGGCACAGGCAGTGAGTGCTGTTTCTGTTGTGTGTAAGGATAAACACCACCCAGATCTTTGGGAACTTTATTGTCCTCTGGGAACAAAACGCTTCTCTGAGTTACTTCGTTAATATCAGCCTTTGATCCAGATACAAGTTCTTTTTGGCATTCTCTGCAGTTCTCATTTGCCAGAACAGAATACTCCAGAAACTGCACTTTGGGATTCAGAATTTGTTTTTCGAATTGTGTTGTTTTGCCATTGTCTTCAGCTCCTGAGTCCCAGTGTAATGCTGGCTCTTCTCTGCCCCTAAGAGGCAGGTCACTGAAGGCCAGCATTTCCGAGTTGCATTCTTCTCCACAACTGACTTCAAGCACAGGGTTCCTCTCGTCCATCGCTGTCATGTCAGGAGTGTGAGAAGAAATATGGAGAATTATTCTCGTGGTTCCCACAATTCCAGCTTCTTCCCTTTATTTCCCAGTCATGCCAGAGCTACTTCCTGTATTTGCTTACTTCCAGGTTATCTTTGGTCACTTTCTGCCTTTCCACTTCTTCAGTGCCTAACTGATCATTCTCTACATTAAATTCTCTCCGTTTAAGTAACTGGCGTGGGTTTTGTCTCATGACTGAATACTGACTCACACAAGGATTCAGCAGCGGCAGATTATGGACCTCCTTCTTTTTCATCTAGAGGAGAGCTATCACAGTTATCAGAAACTTTGTGACCCTGCGTTTTATTTTTTCATGTGTTCAGGACAGACTGACTGATGTGTGTCAGGGGTCTACTCTGGGATCAGTCAACTTTGGTAAATAGGAAAGAATCATGTAGTTAAAACATGTTTCACTGGGGGCAGTGCCTGGGTGGCTCAGTTGGTTAAGCATCCAACGCTTGGTTTCAGCTCAGGTCATGATCTCACAGTTCATTAATTTGAGACCCACATTGGGCTCTGATGCTGATGGTGAAGAGCCTGCTTGGTATTTTCTCTCTCCCTCTCTCTCTCTGCCCCTCCCCTCCTCATGTGTGCTCCCTCTCCCCACAAAATAAATAAATCTGTCCTCTCTCTCTCAAAATAAATAAATTAAAAAAAAATGTTTCACTAGGACCAGAGAAAGAGGAACTAAACAAAGGGCATCCACTATATAATTATCATTTGGGGTTATTTAACAGTCCTAAGGGACTCAGAGTCCTTCTAAATCACAAAAGGAAGACAATGGTATTTTCTGCTGACTTAATATTACTTCTGTTACACCATGTTCTATTTTTTTAATTGATAATATATGTAACAACATAGTCATTGACAGGAAGAAATTGTAGAGAAAGAAAGAAAGAGGAGGATGGGAGGAGGAAGGGAGAGAGAGAGGGAACATGAACAATTTAGTTAAGAGAAACTTGGTTTTTGTTTTAATGTGTGTATTTTCAGGACACAAAGAAACCATGAGTAACTCATGGATTTTACTCACAAACAATTATCTCTGCAGTGCTCACACTCAGAAATGTAGTCCTACTGCTACCTAGTGAGTTCTTTGAAGGGAAAATTTACAGGAAGTCTTGGAATGCATTAGTCCAAAGTCATAGAACTTGAAAGCTGGAAAAAATCTTATGACTTAGGTCAATTCCTTCATTTCAAAAATAGAAAAACTGTGATTTGAAAAAGTTAGCTGGCTTAAGGCCATCCAATTTGCTGGTGGGGATGAAAGATGACATAGAATCTCGTCAAAGTAAGCTGAACATTTGATAAATATTTGTTTTGCCTTGTGCTGTATCTATTTAAAAACATTAATGATATTTCAAAAACGTAAATGCAGAGAGAATAGCCTACTGAACACTTTTGTGCCTATCACCCACCTTCAATAACACATGCTCATTATAATTCATAAATAGCTCTTTATTCATTCTTGAGTGAGTTTTGGTAGTTGGTATATTTCAAGGAATTTGTCCTTTTTTCCTCTTATTCTTTGACTAGATGGAAGATCCATAGTGATGTATCTCTCATTCCTGGTATTGGTAATGTGTGAATTCTCTCTCTCTCTCTCACTATATTGATCTCACTAGAGATTTATCTGTTTTTATTGATCTTTTCAAAGTATGAGTCCTCCAACTTTGTTCTTCTTTTTCAATATTGTTTGGCTATCCTGGGTCCCATGCATTTCCATCTAAATTTTAGGATAAGCATTTTTGTTTTATGCCAGCTGGGCAACTGATTTATGTTGATTTTGTATCCTGCAGCTTTACTAAATTTGTTTTTGGTAGAGCCTTTAGGATTTTGTATATGTGAGATCATATCATCTGCAAATAAAGACGGTTTTACTTCTAGCTTTCTGATCTGGATGTCTTATATTTCTTTTTCTTTCCTGATTGCTCTGGCTGGGACTTCTGTGTCAAACAGGAGTGGTGAGAGTGGACACCCTTGTTTTGTTTCTGATCTTAGAGGAAAACCTCTGCATCTTTCACCACTGAGTATATTAGCTGTGAGCTTGTCATATGTGCTCTTTGTTATGCTGAGATATGTTCTTTCTACACACAATTTGTTGAGAGTTTTTTATCATGAGAGGGTGTTGTATTTTGTCAAATTCTTTTTCTGCATTCATTGAGTTTATCATATCATTTTTATCTTTTCTTCTATTAATGTGGTGAATCACATTTATTGATTTATGTATGTTAAACATTCTTGCATCCCAGTGATAAATCATGCTTGATCATGGTGATGACCCTCTTAATGTGATGTTGAATTCAGTTTGCTAATATTTTGTTGCGAATTTTTGCATCTGTGGTCATCAGAGACATTGGCCTGTACTTTTCTTTTCCAGCCATGTCCTTATCTGGCTTTGTTATTTGAGTAATGATGGCCTCAAAAAAGGGTTTGTGAGTATTCTCCCCTCTTAAAGTTTTTGGAAGAGTTGGAGAAGGATTGGTGCTAATTCTTTATTTTCTCTTAGATGCTTATTTATTTATTTTGAGAGAGAAAGATAGAGTGTGAGCCAGGAGGGGCAGAGAGAGAGGGAGACAGAGAACCCCCAACAGATTCTGTGCTTTCAGCACAGAGCTCAGTGTGGGACCTCAAGCCATGAACCATGAGATCATGACCTGAGCCAAGATCAAGAGTCTGACGCTTAATCGACTGAGCCACGCAGGTACCCAGTGGTAACTCTTTAAATGTTAGGAACAAAAGTTTTAAACAGTGGGAAGAAACTTAGGGTACTAATTAGAATCACTCTTATAATAGGGCCTATGCTCCTGACTGACCTTGGACCTTGCAGAGGCAGTGTGAGTAAGAGAGATGGCCACAAGGTGAAAGGGGATAGGGGAGCCAAAGGGAGTTGGTGCAAAGGGATTTTGTGGGTGTCTGTTCACTAACCTGTCATATCTGTGTAACTGCCTGCTCCATATTATCACAATTTCTCCTTTTTTCTTAAATCTGATTCCTCCAACCCTTTATTTTTACCACTGTGTCCAAGTGCTTTCCAATTTTCTCTTCCATATGCAGTTTCCACTGTCTTTGCCCCAGAATGCTGACCCATAGCAACAGGCTTCCTGTTCCTCAAACATCAAGCTGGACTGGGCTGATGGAGAATCGCAGGAGTTGGGGTGGTGGTGAAGTCAGGGTATTTATTCCCCTGGTTCCCTCTCTTCAGGGTCACCTTGGGCTTGTTGCTTCCTCCTTGAATGTTGAAAGGCCATAGTGACTTCCACGTGAAACTCTCCTCACAGTTCCGTTTCCAGGTTCTAGCTACGTCTCCATCCCTCACCATCATCATTCTGCATGACTTCCCTGATACCTGCTCAAACCTTTGTACATGATCTGTTTTTTTAAACCCTCCTCAGATTCTTCCATGTGAGCGTGCCGACTGTTTCCTGCTGGGACCCTGGCTAATCACTTTGTTCACCATATTTCTATCTTCCTCATTCTATTAGCCCTTCTTTATTTGAAGGAAACAGAGGTTGAATGCCTTTTCCTTACAACAGCATATGTTTTAGTTAGGTTTTTTTTTGTTGTTGTTGGCTTGTTTTTAGGTTTCAAGGAGTTGAGACACACTCATGCTCCCTTAAATAATGAGTTTATTATGAAGACATCAACAGAAATAAATAAAATAGTAATTTCTATCATGAAATTAGACTTTAAGAAAAGCTGATATTGCACAAAACTAGATCTCAAGGCAACTAGCAGGCAGTCCAGTTTCTTTTAAGTCAAAATCCTGACAGAGCATAAGGGAGTTCTATACATATTTTTCTAGGTTCTCTCTTGATCTTAACTCTCTTTTGTAGGTCCAGGGTTCATACTCATACCCTTTGGAACCAATAAATTCAAGGCCATATGCTTAGTGGCTAGGTGTTCTGGATCTAGCATCTGACGTCCCTGGCTTGAGTTTTGACTTTACTAACTGGCTGTGTGCCTTGGGGCAAGCTGCTTCATATTTTCTTAGGCTGAGTTAGGTCACGTGTAAAATGGGAATAATGACCAATCTTTATTTGATTCTTGGGACAATTCAATCCGAAGAAAGATGGGCTGGGTAAAGAATAAGTGCGCACTGAATGTAAGGGCCTGCTACTATCATTCTCATTAGAAGCAAAATTGTTTTGCCAACAACTTACGGGAAAAATCACTGAACCTCTAGGTGAGCTATCAGGTCAAGGCAATAGATAAACCTCTGGTGCTTGCGTGTTGTGATCAAAGGAGTTGTGTGGATAAGGACTGTGTACAAAGTTGCTGAAATGGCATAACCAGGGTCAAGATCAACTCTTGTTAGAATGCCTTGGGAGACTTGTTACAGCATCAGCTGAACAGTGAGCACTGGTTAACCTTGTGTCTCAGTGCTAGCTGGGGCTCATTAACTCCTCCCTGGAGTTGGATTGGAATAGTCTTTCAGTTCTAGGGAGCAGATCTTCTCATTCATCTCTCATGGCAGGGATTCTAGGTTCTTTCCTTTAGTGTGATAGCAGCCTCTCACTTTGCTATATTCTGGGTGTCGTAGGTTAGCCCCTGGGCCTTGCATTCTGAATGTCTCATGATTGGACTCTCTCAGACAAATACATGATCGCTACAGGTGGTTATGATCCTCTCTGCTGGGAAAAATTTTCTTGTTAACTTATCTCATGGGCCCAGGGATACCTGTGGACTGGCTGCCTTTGGGTCTGGGGTCCATTCTTTATTAAATCAGCTGATTCATAATTTGTGGTGTAATGTGACAGTAGCATGGTGACTTGTGTGAAAGTAGTTAAGAAGGAGCCCTTAGACAGGAGTCCCTGAGAAGGAGCTTTGCGCATAATAGTTCTTTCAGAGATTTGGCCCACCTAGTAAAGAATTAAATTCTACCACCCAGATGAATTTTATGTCATGTAAATTATACCCACATAAAGCTGTTTGATGGGAGTGGAGCAGAAAAGACAGATGATGCTGAGTGGAGTGTGTGCAATGACTGTTCAGGGCATCATCAACACCAAATATTTGTTGACATGTACTATGTGTCAAATACCATCCTAGCTGTTGAATATAAAATTTAAATAGATCTATTCCCTGCTTTTGTTGAAATAATACTTGGGTATTATACTAGGGTATTAATATTTCACTTCAAGGTAGAAGTACAGTGTAGATGGCACTGTGGTATAGATTTTGTTTCTCAGGGCATAGACAAAAAGCCCTATTTCTGTATCTTGTCTGTTAAGTACAAAAATATTTATGGAGTGACACAGAGTGCCTCATGGAAAATTATGTTTCTGATCAGGCAAACTTTTTATCTGAGCCATCACTTCAGATATTGAGTAGAATTATAATTTTGGTAACTCAATATCTAACTGACAATATGAAACTAACCGTACATATTTTTTCATTTCCTGGAGACATCAAAAAATAGTTCTTACCCTCATGACAATGGAAATAACTTTAAAGCTGCTATTGTCATAGGTATATAACATAATTATTTTCATGGTCTTGAGGCAATCTGTCTAGCCTACGATTCTCCATGTCTCCTTCCTACCTCCCCCCCCCCCTCCCTTTCTCCCTCCTTCCTTCCCTTCCTTCAGATCTGAGTAGGAAGTGGTTGGAGAATATATAAGAAATGGCTGTTTGGTTTTCCTAAAGGAGAATTTCCAGCTCCCACTGTCAAGCAAAGATAATCATTATCTCTTTTTCCTTATACAGGTGTACATAATTGATACTTTACCATATTTACACATTGCTTAACAGTGATTCACTTATCTGCTCAGCAAACATGTTTTTAGTACTTTCTTTGTGTCAGGCTGTGGTCTTGCTACTGGATATAAAAATGCAAACTATTGTCTTTTATAAAAAGAAATGACTGGGGCGCCTGGGTGGCTCAGTCGTGAAGCCTCTGACTTTGTCTTAGGTCATAATCTCGTGGTTCAAGAGTTTGAGCCCTGAGTCGGGCTCTGTGCTGGCAGCTCAGATCCTGGAGCCTGCTTCGGATTCTGTGTGTCCCTCTCTCTCTGCCCCTCCCCCTTTCGTGCTCTGTCTCTCTCAAAACAAAAACAAAAACAAAAACAAACAAAAACAAAAACAAAAACAAAAACAAAAAGACATGACTGTCCATTGAGTGGCAGACAGCATCCTGAAAGTGGTCTTCCCTTTAAATGTTCTCAATACCTATGTGTCACAGTGTTTCAAGACGGAAATAAAAATTTAATTCACAAAAATCAGTCACTCTTTCACAAAGAGTATTCACTGTCCTAGGAAACTTATCACCCTGCTTGAGTTTATGACATACCAGACTCAGCTGGTTCCTCACTATGGTACTTTAGATCCAGAAACTCAGGGACAAAAAGTATCAGAGTTAAATTTTGGTAGGTTATGTCAAATTGTCCCCCAATACTATTATAATAATTTGTATTCTTCCTTACAGTGCACACTTCTCATAAACTTGCCAATCCTGGATATTATCAGTTTTGTGTGACATTTTAAGCTAAGCTCACTGTGCACAACAGATGCAGGCTGTGAGCTGTGACTGAAATGAAATCCCGGTTGGGGAGGGCCACCGCCCTGTCTAGTCAGCTTCCCCTCTCCCTGCCCTGGGGGTCCTCAGTGGCATCTCTCAGGAATTGCAGAACTCCATTAAACATGGTTTGAAAATCATGGTTTATGAGTTTGCTTTCATTGCTCTATTTGGTTGGTATTTAGCTTTCAAATTAACAGTGTGTTTCTTTTGTTGGTAATCTTTGAGTTGTAGTAGTATTTAAATATTATTTCTAGTTCTCTAGACACAAAATAGTCATTGTGGGCCTGTTCATTGTTTGAAAAAACTACTAACCAAGATTTCAGTAGGATGCCAATATAAAGAGCTTTATTATCATCAGTGTTCAAGTGGTACCCTCATTACAAGATAAGCTGTGTATGTCACATTAACTCCTTCAGGTCACAAGAGAAATGTTTAGCAAATTCCAAGAGTAGCAGCTCTAAATTTAATGCATTAGTGTATTCCATTGTGGCCTGAAAGACTTTCCAAAGGATTGAACTAAAGTCTTTGTAAGTATTCAGGCTTAGGTTGGAAGGCTTATGATACCAGGACAGTCCATGGAATGCATAGGGTTTTAACTGCACTGCATTCGTTTGGTGAAGGGTGGGATTTGGAAAGATATGCTGGTGAGAGTGATTCTTTTGGATCATGTTCCCCACTTCGTTTTTCTGTGAAGGCATGCTCTGAAACTGCATTAAGCATGCATTGGCTATAAACATGGTCTGAAGTGGGGTGCCTGGGTGGCTCAGTCGGTTGAGCATCGGACTTTGGCTCAGGTCATGATCTCACGTTCCGTGAGTTCGAGCCCTGCGTCGGGCTCTGTGCTGACAGCTCAAGCCTGGAGCCAGTTTCAGATTCTGTGTCTCCCTCTCTCCGACCCTTCCCTGTTCATGCTCTGTCTCTCCCTGTCTCAAAAATAAATAAAACGTTAAAAAAAATTTTTAAACATGGTCTGAAGCACCAGGATGTATTTACTGGATGGGCACTCTCCTAAAAGGGGGTGGGTTTCCAGTTCTTCCATACTCGAAAGAAAAATAGAGGAGAGAGCCATGTTGTCCTGCCAATTCAGGAACTCAGCAAAGTGGCTCCCATCACAGAGGAGTCAGCTAGACTTGTTTTCAGCAATTGTGTCAGTGACTACGTGGGAGGTAGCCCCCAGTGACCCCTGCTGCTAGGCCTTTACACCACTGTGTCATTTCCGCTCAGGAACTGCAGGCTGGACTGAGGGACTTAGTTCTAATGAACAGAATATGGCAGATTGTGAGCTGTCTTCTGTGAGATGAGGTTGTAAAAAGACTGCACTTCTACCTTGGGTACTCTCTCTCTTTTTCTCCCTCTTAGATTGCTTGTCCTGGGGAATGGCCCTCGTGGTGAAAGACAGCCTTCTCAATAATTAGGTGAATGGGATTGGACGTGGACTCCCTCAGTCATTTTCCCATCAAGCGTTCAGATCAGATCACAGCCTCAGTTTACTGTTTGAGAGGCCCTGAGACAGAGGGCCCCCAGCTAAGCTCTTCCTGGATTTCCCAACCCAAATTGCTTTGTTGTTGCTATTTTAAGCTTTCATATTTTTGTGTTCATTTTTACATGGCAATAAACAAATGGATTGTTTAAAAAATACAAATTCATTGTACAACATCTTGAACAGCGTAAAAGTAAAGAAAGGTCTGTGCTAAGTGGTCCTCTGTTAGTAAAACTTCAGGTACCTTGTCTTTGATGATAACTCATCGAACAGGGAGGCAATTCACTTGGTCAATGGCATTGTTAGCCCACATTTCAGTACAGCCACCATGACTGCTGATTTTACACATGTTTAACTGACATTGTCCTAAGTCATATTTAAGACCAGGGTCCCAGGAGGTCACCTAGAGATTTACAACTTCCTCTGGTTTAGAGTTTAGACGCTGGTAGCACCATACTAGGGATGTCCTACACACTAGACTATTTCACCTTCACAGGAACAGTGTGAAAGAAGTATCCTCACCATTATTTTAAAGATGAGGCAAATTCAGAGATGTTAATAGGCCGATCAAGGAATCATAGGTAGAAAACACTGCAGAGAGATTTGGGATTCGGGGCCGCCTGGTTCCAAAGCCAGAGCCCTTTCCACTTTCTTATTCCTCCTTCACATGCCGGTTTAAAGCCTAAGGTGAGAAGGACAAACATGGAAAAGGTTATTACAGATGTGGAGGACCCTGAAGAGGTGTGCAGATTTGAGCTGACGTGTGGTGCTGGAACCCAAGAGGCCTGTGGGAGGGAAGCATGCACTTCAAGAGAGACAGGATGGAGCCCTGGGAATTCATGGGTCCTGTTAAGAAAGGAAGTCAACCGAATCCATTGCTCATATGCTCTGACACAGCTCGGCTAAGATAAAATGAGCTGCCACCTGTTCTCAGGTGGCCTCTTACTATTCCTAATTTGTTGTCCCCAAGGAGGGGCCCTGTGAAGCAGAAAGTTGTCACAAATCTAAAAATACAGCATTTTTATGGAAAACCATTCATTTACACTAAATGCACTTACGTACAGGGTGTAGCCCATTCTAGTTTGTTGCATTTTGTTAGCCAAAATTATCAGTGACAGTTCTCGTAATTATTTTCCTTTTTTTTCCCCCAAGCAGTTACAATCTTTATGAAATTGGATTTAAATAATTACATCCTTCTGGGATTTCTTTTTTAAAACGCGTTGTGTGTAAGGCTAAATTTGGGATGCTTCATTTAACATTGCTGAAGGAAAGAACAGATACTAAAATATTTTGAGCTGGAGCTTTACATAGACAAAGAGAAACTTCAAATACTGATTGCTAATGACATTTGTATTTTGCACACCAAAACGCAGGAGCAGTTGCAAATATATTTGACAAGTTTCAAACTGTGGCAGTAACTCCCTTGTAGAATTTTTAAAATTTGAAGCTGATTTTGGGGGGGTGGGTGGGTAGTAAGAGTCCCAGCAGGTGAATCCCAGTCTGACAGTCTCGATGGCAGTTGGATGTGTCTGATTTGATATCATGGATATTTCATGATCTTAAAAACAGCCTTCAGCTTCCATCTTGTGCTGTCACTAAGAGGTGCCCGCAGATGCTCACACTATCATTCCATCCAGACCCTTCCCCTACCTCTGCCCATGGCATCACTGTAAGATAGCCTGTCTTTGACTTTCACCCCAGTCTCAGGATATGACTCCTATCTCCCCAGGAGGAGGGAGGGCTCCTTTTTACATGTAGTACTTTGTATTAAAAAAACCCCAAAACTATAATTGTTTATTTCTTAGGGTCGCGTTAAAATGTAAAAATGTGGCTCTGTCACATTGGCTTGCGAGAACATCGTGTATCTGCAGCTGCTAAGAAAAGGCTCTCCTGTGTCAGTACAGGGTGCACAGGCAGCACCGAGAAAGCCAAATGGTTTCCCAGGGAGAGTGAGTCATTGATTGTCACCTCTCCCCCCCACCTTCCCTCACTCCCTCCTCCATACCCCACATCACCACGTGAGGTTGGTGTGGGAGTCGTGCTGGTCCCTTGTGGAGGCGTGGGGTGAAAACAGAGAGAGTCTGGAAGGGGCTAACATTTGTTGAATATGGAATGTATGCAGGTGCACATGCTAGTTGCTATTTGAGTCCCGCTTAATCCTCGCAACACCCCACCTGTACCATTGGCATTGACCTCATTTGGAAAGATTAAAAATGGAGGGAGAAAGACTAAATAATTTTGTGATTATTGTGTGAGCCTGGTTTAAACTTGGGTTCATCCAACTCATGCTTATCGTCTCAGAATTTGTGAAGGGATATGGCTGTCCCCTGGAAATGTTTGGGCATCCTTGATTTCCAGGAATCATGCTCTTACAGGCTACCTTTTTCTTTTTTAAAGTTTTTATTTATTTATTTTGAAAGAGAGAGAAATCACGAGCAGGGGAGGGGCAGAGAAAGAGGAAGCAGAGAGGATCCCAAGCAGGCTGCCCACCATCAGCATCTAGCCGGACGTGGAGCTCAAACCCACAAATCATGAGATCATTACCTGAGGTGAGGTCAGATGCTTAACCAACTGAGCCACCTTGTAGCCACCCAAAGGCTCCCCTTGTAGGCTACCTTATATTCTGTGTGTGTGTGTGTGTGTGTGTGTGTGTGTGTGTGTGTGTGTTTGGATGCACATGCATGTGTAATAGGTTTGATAAATAGAGCTCCAGTGTATTGTAGGAGGCTGAGTTCTTTAATATGATCATGTCAGATATGTACTGATTTGTAATCTATTCTGGTTGAACAGTAGAAAATAAAATCGATGCTCATTAACTTAGTTATCACAACTTAAAGGGTAATTGGCACTGTATTTAACTGTGGTTTCTGATTCCTGACTTGAGAAAGTCCTGCTCTAAGTCAGGAATGTTTCCTTGAGGACTGTTTGCATGGCATTATTTTTCAGTCAAGTGCAGTAAAGGGGTAGTGATTAGAATGGAGGAGAATTATAGTTTGAGGTAGATCATATAGATTAGTTAGCTGAACTAAATTTGAAGGCCAACCCCAAAGGAAAACTAGAACTCTTGTCACTGTTGCTCATGTACAGCAAGAACGCGAAACAACAGCCCGAAGGGAGGAGAGGAGGAGATCAGGAAACAACTTCTGAAAACAAATTCTAATAGTTGCTTATTTTGAGTAGTCTCTTCTTTTCTGACAGATCTTTAAGCTTTTCAGTATTAATAGTCATTCATGCAGTTTTCAAAATGTGTCCTTAATAGGGTAAACATATTTCTAAGTTTTTTAGGATTCTCCTGGTTATACTTGTGAGTGTGGAAAAATTTTTAGGCTCCCCCCTTCTTTCTCACAAGCGTCCCTGCTTGAGTGATCAGTTCCATGGTTACTCTGCGGAACACCCACCATATGGTAGGATCTGGAGAGAGACACAGAAGCAAACAAAACAAACATGGTTCGCTGTTTTCAAGGAGCTAATGTTCTAGTGGAAGGGCCATCCCACCCCTCAAAAAAAAAAAAAGAGTCACAGAAAAGGTAAGCAAAAATGTACAGAGTAATGTGAAGGAATCAAACCAGGACCTGAGATAATAATTGCAAACGAGAGACCATCCTTAGAGAAACTAGAAAAAGAACTTCTGAAGAGGTATCATTTAGGCCAGGACCTAAGAGATGAGGAGTTAGCCATACAAAGTCAGGGGCAGAATATCTCTGGCAGATGCAAAGGCCCTGAGGCTTTGTACTATGGCATATTTGAGAAATTGAAAGAATTCAGTGAGGATGTTGTTTAATATCAGAGAAGAGTAGTAGACAAGGCTCAGATCATGAGCCTCACGAACTGTGATATCATGACCTGAGCTGAAGTTGGACGCTTAACTGACTGAGCTACCCAGGTGCCCCAAAAGTTTTGTTTTTATACATTTAAATATATAGGCATATATGTTTCTCTCTCTTACTCTGATGCTCTTGTCCTTTCCTCAAGGATAGTCGCTATTAAAATGTCTTGTGTTTCCTTCAAAATTTTATTCAAATACCTGAATATTTGTATGTATGAAAAACAAAGGCATCATGTTTACATGATGTTCTGTACTTATCTTTTCACTGAATAATATATCGACACCTCGAAAACCTCATTCTTATAAAAAGCTACATAATATTCTGGCTTATGAATTCATGATCTTTTTTTTTTCCACCAATTACCTATCGATAGATATTTTTGTAGCTTTCCTTTCATTTTTGTTTTGTCATAGCAAACAATACTTCCCGCAGAATCTTTGATCATAAATCTTGGAGCTCTTTTGCAAGCTTAATTATTAAGTAACATTACTGTGTGCTTTTCAACTTTTGAAAGATAGTGCTGGATTGTCCTTCCAGAATGATTTCACCAATTTAAAACAGCTCCCTTCAAATATATGAGTCTGCCTGTTTTCCTACACCTTCCTGAACACTGGATGATATTAAGTTTTTAAGCAATTTTTTTCATGTTTATCTATTTATGTTGAGACACGGAGAGAGTGCAAGCAGGGAGGGGCAGAGAGAGAGGAAGAGAGAGAATCCACAGTAGGCTCCACACTGTCAGTGCAGAGCTTGACACAGGGCTTAAACTACAAACCGTGAGATCATGACCTGAGCTGAAATCAAGAGTCCAATGCTCAACCGACTGAGCCACCCAGCACCCCTATCATTAAATATTTTTATTTTAAGTTTTGCCTACTTGGTAAGTAGGAAATGGTATCTCCATGTCTTTTGAAATGACATTTTTTAAATCATGAATAGAATTGAGTTTTTCTTATGTCTATACGTTTTTCATGTTTGTGTCTTTTCATACATTTTAATCACCTTTCTCCTGGGTCCTTCTTTTCATTATGGATTTATTTGAGTTCCTTGTGAAATAATTAATTTGTAATTGAGGAAAGGATGCCTGGTGATACTGTAACAAATATATTTTCCTAGCTTGATATTTTGCGATCCAGAGTTTTGATTTTTAAGCAGTCAAATTTGTCAAGTTGTTCTTTATGGTGCCTAGATTTAAACCATGTTTAAAAGAATTTTTCCACTTCCAGATCATAAATACATTACAGATAAATTCAACTGTATTTTCATCTGCAACTATCATTTTGAATAGTTTCAAGCAAGCTGGTGATATATTTTGATTTGTATTTTAGTTTTAATATTTAATTAATTAATTTTTAAAGTTTATTTACTGAGAGAGAGAGAGAGAGAGAGAGAGAGAGAGAGAATCCCAAGCACTGACAGTGCAGAGCCTGATATGGGGCTTGAACTCATGAACTGTGAGATCATGACCTGAGCTGAAATCAAGAGTTGGACACTCAACCAACTGGCCCACCCAGGCGCCCCTTGCTTTGTATCTTAAAAGCTCATTTTTGGTGCTGTGTGGTGTGTGGACTGGAGGAGAGCAGGGGTGGGTATGGAGAGATGAGCTGGGTGGCCGATGGGTGGAAGGAGATTGTGAAGGCTGGCTTAATGGGGTAGTGGGAGAGCTCTAGGGAAGAGGAACAGCAAGATAATTTTGGAGATCATGTTGATAGGACTTACTTATGTACTGGATATGTGCGCTGCTGGATAAGGAAGAATCTGGACCAGCTTCTAGGGTTTTTGACTTCTGAAGTTGGGTGGATGTCATATTACTCACTGAAATGACGATGGTTGATGTTGGCATAAGGGGTGTTTTGGGAGACAAAAGTCTCATTCTAGTTTCGGCATGTAAAGTTTGACATCTCTGAGTGACGTCCGGCTAGCTGTAGCTTTTCACTGTTAGGTGGGTAACTGAACCATTGGGAGCTGAGAGGTAAGGTGTTTTTCACATGGTGTTTCAGTCACTGAGATTCAGCAGGGATGAATCAGAGAAGCTCTGACTCAGGTCAGGATAAAGGACGAAGAGCCAACAAAGGAGTCTGGGAAGGGATGGCTGGAAAGAGAGGGGAAAATCCTGGAAGGAATGATATTGCTGAAGCCAAGAGAGGGGTTCTGTGAGGTAGGGAGAAGTCAAGTCTACAAACTGCTAGTGAGAGTGGGCACACGAGGACTGAATTTGGCCCACGGGCATCACTGGCCATCTTCAGGGAAACTCCCAGCAGGATTTGGGGCAGAAGCTTGATTGGATGGATTAAATTGGATGGTGAGTATATACTGATTGTATGTCCATCGTCCAGCCTTCCCCGTGTCATCACAGCCCTCCTTGCTCTTCATGTATAGGAATAACCTTCTGATGAGGACCATCCATGTCACGTCTTTATTAGGGCCCTGGTTCCCTATTCTGGTTGTGTTCTTATTCTTGTTCTCAGATTATCGTAACTACCTGTGCATCTCCTATTACACACTTGCTTCTCCTGCCTCTTCAACTCCTCAATTCCTTCCACTGCACCCTCTGGAAATCACAATGTGTTGTTTCCAGAAGTCTCTGTATCTTAGTCATTTCTCTGAACACCCCTTTTTGCTTGCTGCTCTCACTGACGTCTGGCCTCTCCAAGGGTCCTGCTTTCCCTACAGCGATCCCCAGTGGTAGTTGCTTTTGCTGTCATTGCCCTAACAACCTGGAGATGGGAAGGAGCCCTGTTTGCCCTCCACTTTTGTTTGCAGACCATGCTCACTCTTCCCCTTCTACAGAAGTCCATCTTGGAGTCTCGCAACATTGGATTATTTTACCCACCACCACTCACGGTTCCTTTGCTCTTCCTTCTCCTGAAGCATTTCCCTTACATTTCCCATCATTTTAGCTCCTGCCTAACTGGAACTGTCTCATATGGCTTATCATAATTCTTGTTTTTTCTTCAATATTTTTTAAATACTCATTCCCTGCACACTCATTCCTTGAGGTTATCTTCTCCAAGGCTCTGGCCTCTGTACTGAGCAGCTTGTTTTTCAAGTGCATGACCTGGAGCTTGTGAACAGTGGTAGCTGCAACCCCTCCCTCATTTTTCTTTCTGCTTCACTGCTGTTAGTACTCCAAGTCCAGCAATTGGTTAGTCCCACTAAGATCACCAATCTATTGCTTGATTTTTACCTCCTTTTCAAGTGAACCCCCCCACCTTTGTTTTTTTTGTTTTGTTTTGTTTTGTTTTTTTTTGAGAGAGAGAGAGAGAGAGAGAGAGAATCATAAGAAGACTCCATGCTCAGTGTGGAGCCTGAGATGGGGCTCAATCTCATGATCCTAGGATTATGACCTGAGCCAAAATCAAGAGTCAGATGCACAACCAGCTCAGCCACCCGCATGCCCTGATCTTCACCCCCTTGAGGTCCTCTTTCCCCCCTCTTTGCTCAGCTTACGCTTTATGGTCAGTTGTTATAATCACTCCCTTGTGTGCTCGTTGACTCTCAACACTCTTGTTAAACTCACATCCACCAACCCCATGCATTCCCTTAGTGCTGCTCCACACTCTTTCCCCTCTATACTGTCACCTTCCTACTCTTGAGACAATTATTTCAGACCTTTTCTCTACTTAAACATCCAACGTCATCTTCTCCAAACTACCCTAAGCTTATGAAATTTCCCACTTCCCTGAAAAATGAAAGCACTCAGACAGGATCTTACCCTAACTACCATTCCCACATTTATCCCCCTCCCTAAACCTGCATCCACGTTTTCTGTTCTCTGCCTTGTTACCATCCATGACCTAGTCATAGTCTTATTGAAAATCAGTCTTGCCATTTGATGACTACTGTCCTCCCCTCTCACCTACTCAGAGATACTACTCCAGCACCTCCCCTTCTTTCCTACATGATGAACTGTCTCCTGCACCAGAACATTCTCATCAGCATGCAAACATATTGCTATTTCTTCTTTCATAAAAGAACTGGAAAGGAAACAGAACAGAACACCTCTCCAGACTTACTTATTTACAACTCCTTCCTAGGAACTCCTCATGATATTTGTTTGCACTCACAATTTCTGCTATTTGTTTGTTTCTTTTTAATGTTTGTTTGTTGGTTTGTATTTATTTATTTATTTATTTATTTATTTATTTATTTATTTATTTATTTATTGTTGAATTGGTTTCCATACAACGCCCAGTGTTCATCCCAACAGGTGCCCTCCTCAATACCCATCACCCGCTTTCCCCTCCCCCCCACTCCCCATCAACCCTCAGTTTATTCTCAGTTTTTAAGAATCTCTTATGATTTGGCTTCCCCCCTTTCTAAGTTTTTTTCCCTCTCCCCCATGGTCTTCTGTTAAGTTTCTCAGGATCCACATAAGAGTGAAAACATATGGTATCTGTCTTTGTATGATTTATTTCACTTAGCATAACACTCTCCAGTTCCATCCACATTGCTGCAAATGGCCATATTTCATTCTTTCTCATTGTCAAGTAGTATTCCATTGTATATATAAACCACATCTTCTTTATCCATTCATCAGTTGATGGACTTTTAGGCTCTTGCCATAATTTGGCTATTGTTGAAAGTGCTCCTATAAACATTGGGGTACAAGTGCCCCTATGCATCAGCGCTCTTGTATCCCTTGGGTAAATTCCTAGCAGTGCTATTGCTGGGTCATAGGGTAGATCTATTTTTTAATTTTTTGAGGAACCTCCACACTGTTTCCAGAGTGACTACACCAGTTTGCATTCCCACCAACAGTGCAAGAGGGTTCCCGTTTCTCCACATCCTCTCCAGCATCTATAGTCTCCTGATTTGTTCATTTTAACCACTCTGACTGGCATGAGGTGGTATCTTAGTGTGGTTTTGATTTGTATTTCCCTGATGAGGAGTGACGTTGGCCATCTGGATGTCTTTGTTAGAGAAGTGTGTATTCATGTCCTCTGCACATTTCTTCACTGGATTATTTGTTTTT
Organism: Puma concolor; assembly: GCF_028749965.1. Lineage (NCBI taxonomy): Eukaryota > Metazoa > Chordata > Mammalia > Carnivora > Felidae > Puma > Puma concolor. The sequence goes on from NC_141676.1 coordinate 111,055,337, forward strand.
CGGGTGTGGAGTTTGGTGAACTCTTTATAGATTTTGGGTACTAGCCCTTTGTCTGATATATCATTTGCAAATATCTTTTCCCATTCCGTTGGCTGCCTTTTAGTTTTGTTCATTGTTTCCTTTGCAGTACAGAAGCTTTTTATCTTCATGAGATCCCAATAGTTCATTGTTGCTTTTAATTCCCTTGCCTTTGGAGATGTGTCAAGTAAGAGATTGCTGCGGCTGAGGTCAGAGAGGTTTTTTTTCCTGCTTTCTCCTCTAGGGTTTTGATGGTTTCTTGTCTCACATTCAGGTCCTTTATCCATTTTGAGCTTATTTTTGTGAGTGGTATAAGAAAGTGGTCTAGTTTCATTCTTCTGCCTGTTGCTGTCCAGTTCTCCCAGCACCATTTGTTAAAGAGACTGTCCTTTTTCCATTGGATATTCTTTCTTGCTTTGTCAAAGATTAGTTCGCCATACTTTTGTAAGTCCAATTCTGGAGTCTCTATTCTATTCCATTGGTATATGTGTCTATTTTTGTGCCACTACTATGCTGTCTTGATGATTACAGCTTTGTAGTAGAGGCTAAAGTCTGGGATTATGTTGCTTCTTGCTTTGGTCTTCTTCAATATTACTTTGGCTATTCGGGGTCTTTTGTGGTTCCATATAAATTTTAGGATTGCTTGTTCTATCTTCGAGAAGAATGCTGGTGCGATTTTGATTGGAATTGCATTGAATGTGTAGATAGCTTTGGGTAGTACTGACTTTTGAAGGAGAGAGAGACAGAGTGTGAGCAGGGGAGGGGCAGAGGGAGGGAGACAGAATCCAAAGCAGGCTCCAGGCTCTGAGCTGTCAGCACAGAGCCCAACGTGGAGCTCAAACCCATGAACCGTGAGATCATGACCTGAGTTGAAGTCAGATGCTTGACCAACAGAACCACTCAGGCACCCAAATTTCCACTGTTTCCAGTTATTCTCTTTGTCTCTTAAGCCAATTGCAATTATTCTTTCACCTTCACTACTTTGCTTCAGTTACTCTTGTCAGTGTCACCAACAACCTTCATGTTGATGATTTCAGTGGCCCATTCTCAGTCCTCATTTTAGCTGAATTTTTATCAGCACTTGGAATTGTTCACTCTGTTCTGTGTGCAAAGCACACACCTTGTTTGGCCTCTAGCACAATGCACTGTCCTGGTTTTCTTTCTACCTTGAAAGTCACTCCTTTTTTTTTTTTTTTTAAATGTTTGTTTGTTTTTGAGAGAGAGACAGAATGCAAGCAGAGGAGGGGCAGAGAGAGAGGGAGCCACAGAATCCTTAGCAGACTCCAATCTCTGAGCTGTCAGCACAGAGCCGGACCCAGGGCTTGAGCTCACGAACCTTGAGATCATGACCTGAGCCGAAGCTGGATGTTTAACCTACTGAGCCACCCAGGCACCCCTCAAGTCACTCCTTTATAGTGTTTGTGGAATCGTCCTTTACTTCTTCACCTCTTAATATTGGACTCTGTTGTGGCTCATGTCCTCTTTATTTTCCTGCATGCAATGACTCCTTTGGTGACCACTTCATGACAGTGATTTACAACTGCGTACCTCCAGCCTAGGCTCCTCCCAAACTCCAGACGAATGTATCCAACTACCTTAGAGACCTCCAATTCAGTGTGACCCTAAACCAAGCTGTCCTCCCGAAACTGCTCCACCTTAAACATTTCCCTTTTCAACTGGTGGCCACAATATTTTTTCATGCAGCTACTCAAGCCAGATGGAGTTATTCATGATTCTTTTCTTCCTCTTAACCCCCATATCCAATCTCTCAGATAATCTTTTTGATTCTACCTTCAAAATACATTTGAGATTAGACTGTATCTCCCTATCCCTAGTGCTGTTACCTTTGTGTTTCTGCAGATTATTGAAATATCCTCCTTACAGATCTGTTTCCATTCATCCCAATCCCCTCCCCCAGTCCATCCTTAAAACAGAACCCAAAGTAATCCTTCCCAACATTAGTCAGATTGTCACTCCTCTGTGCAAAAGCATACATTGAGCCGTTCTGTCCCTATTTCACCCAGATATAATTCATAATGTCTTCCAAGACCCTACATGATCTGTACACCCAACTACCCCTCTACCTTTTTGTTTCCCTTTCCTTACTGCATGGCACTGAGCTCATACTAACTGAAATGGTTTCTTTGATGTTCCTTGAACTTCCAGACATGGCTAAATCTCTCACCTCCTTCACTTTTTTGTTTGAATGTCAATAAAGCCTACCCCAGGGACGCCTGGGTGGCGCAGTCGGTTGGCGTCCGACTTCAGCCAGGTCACGATCTCGCGGTCCGTGAGTTCGAGCCCCGCGTGGGGCTCTGGGCTGATGGCTCAGAGCCTGGAGCCTGTTTCCGATTCTGTGTCTCCCTCTCTCTCTGCCCTCCCCCGTTCATGCTCTGTCTCTCTCTGTCCCAAAAATAAATAAACGTTGAAAAAAAAAATTAAAAAAAAGATAAATAAATAAAGCCTACCCCAACCACTCTATGAAAATGAAAACCCCCTCATCTTACTATCCCTCTTATCCTACTCTATATTTTCTCCCCCCATTACACTCAAGACTCTAACATGCCATGGATAGTTAGTTTTCTCTTTATTTTAACTATTGTTTATTTTCTCTTCCCATTAGAATATAAGCTCCAAAAAGATTTTAGATCTTTACTGGATCTCAAGCACATAAATGGTGCCTAGAGCATTGTCAATACTCAGTAAATATTTTTGAATGATTGAATAACATGTTTGGGTGAACAAATAAATAGTTCCAAAGTTACTAGTCACTTGGCAGAGTGAGTGTCCCATCCTTTCAGGCAGGTGCTCTGTAGGCTGACCTCTTTCTTATTCAGCCAGTTTCACTTTCTTTCAAAGCCTGTATGAGACAGAGTAGATGTTGCATGTACAGAGGCAAAGGAAATTGGCTCAGACACTTATTACCCTCTAAGACATGACCAAATGGGCCTACTTATCATTTATAAAATCTCTAAAATCTATTAGGCTCTCTAGGGTCTGTTTATTGAAATCAATATGACAAACCACATTATTAAAGAATTATGATGGCAAAATTGAGTGCTTGAGTGCTTTTGGTATACAGCCAAAGATATAGGCAAGCGAAGCCAAAAGAATACTCACTGTCTGCCTTTAATCTTTATGATTGGTTAAGTGTGATTAGGGAATGTGAGTTCTTCCTAAAATATTTTGTTAACTAGGAAGGGAGAAAAATGCATGGTGTCCAACACTGTGAGTCTGTGATTGAACTGCCCCAAATGGTTCTGGAAGGTTATGTAGACTAGATGATACTCTTTTCTACTTACCTTTCAAGAGGTAATGATGATGATAGTGACAAGGAAAGTGACAACTATATTAATAGCTATTAAGGAACAATTCAGTTCTTCTTTTTAGTTAGGTATCTAGATACAATGGAATATTTAACTACTTCTCACTGCCAAGAAAGACTGTTTTCTTTCCACACTGTCCTTGTAGATTAGATAGGGATTTGTTATTATAAAAACAAATTTGGCCACATTTTAGAAATGGACAACTTTTCCAAATTAATTCCTAAGATTCTAATGCCTCTTCTTTGAACAACGTGGGTGGGTGTGTATTTCTGTGTGTGATGGAGGATGTGGCATATGGGTGGGTGGTATCCATTGATTGTCGAATACACTTGCTATCATCCTTTTTCCAAAATACCTGATGATCCACTAATTAATATTTATGAATTCATATGCTCCTCTGTGGGTAAATTTTTGGTAGTTTTTCACAGTATACTTGCCCTTACTGAGGTATTCACCTAGCTGGAGGGCTGAAAGGCTGTGTGTGTGTGTGTGTGTGTGTGTGTGTGTGTGTGTGTGTGTGTGTGTTCATTCATGTGTGTGTGCAGGTGTGTGGGGGAAAAGATGTTGAAGCTCATGTTTGGGACTTAGAACATCTCAGGGAGAAGAAATCTGGATGAAGCCCTATAAATAGGTCTTTAAAATCACCCTAAGATTAGCTGGTGGTATTGGGAGGGGGTGCCAGTGATGGAAGGTTCTAGAGTTTTGGATGTGGGAAAGGAAGAAAGAAAAGATGTTTAATAAATATGTGTTGAATAGTTTGTGTATCAATAAAAGAATGAGTGATTGGATGTTCTCTGAGTCCAGAAGGTGATAATAAAAATTATCTGACACATTTCACAGGCTGTTTGTGGGTGTTTCAGAGATCACTGGTGATCAAAGAGTCTCTTTTGGGGAGTGAACAGAGCATTTTCAAAAACGTAGTTTTGCCTCTTTTATTCACCCTCAAGTCTAACAGAAACCATTTTGCTTGTTCTTATGGCTTTTCCCTGAAGAGAATTTCTCTTTGATAAAATTTTCAAACTTTTCCTTCTTCCTGACTTGTGAATCAGAAAGATCAGATGGCCAAGACCTAGTCATTTTAAGTTGACCTTCCTTGCAGGCAGTAGAGAGGAAAGAAGATGACTTTAAAGCACCCCCCCTCTCTAGGTTTTAACAAGTTGTTCCTTGTCTTTACCAAAGGTGACTTGGTGCTTTGAGGCTCCTTATAGAACCAATTTAGTGTTTTTTCCTTTCTTGATGTGGAAATTTTAAAACGTTGCTTCTAGTTAATGTTTATGTTGGTATTGTGGGTTTTCTCTTTCTCTCTTGTTCTCTCACGTATGTGTGCTGTCTCTCTCTCAAACTGAGAACCAAATATACTTGCTACCATTCCTTTTCTAAAATACCTCATAATCCACTAATTAATATTTAAGAATTCACACATGTATGTATGTGTAAATATAGATATAGATTAGATATAGATATAGATATGGATACATTTTTTTAACCTCTGCTGTTCCACTGGGATAGGGAATGGGGATAAATTCTTAAGGTTTGTTCCTGAAGAAAGCAAAGACCAGGGCTTACTCAGTTTGTTGCTTTGAACAACTTCCAAGGCTGAGGTTTATCTTAGAATATTCATGAGCTTGTGTCTGGTTATGACACTTCATTTGAAATATTTTGAGGGTCTTGCTATGGGCAAAATGAAATGGAAGCCTGGAACTTGAATAGAACTCCATCAAATCCTGACAAATCTACCATGGTTCTTTTTCAGGGCTCTTGATGCATCCAGAACCTTACTGACCCCAGAACTGTGGCATTCTATTTCCATCTTAGTTACCAATATCACTGCTTCTTCAATAAGGCAGATTTCAGTTTACATTTGAGGACGTTTCAATCTGTTTTACAAAGCATCTTGACGGAAGGGTGTATTAGTCAGGGTTTTCCAGAGAAACAGAACCAGTAGAGTGTCGTATATATTTTTACATATATAAAGAAATTTGTTTTAAAGAAGTAGCTCATGTAATTATGGAGGCTGACAAATTGCAAGATGCACATTTGGCAAGCTGGAGACCCAGGACAGCTGACGGTATAATTCCGGTCTGAAAGTGGGCAGGTTTGAGACACAGGAGGAGCAGATGTTACATTTCAAGTCTGAAGGCAGGAAAAAAAAAAGCTTGCCTAAGCTTGAAGTCAGTCAGACAAGAGGAATTGCCCTTTCTTTTCAGGAGAGGGTCAGCTTTTTGTTCTATTCAGGCCTTCACCTGATTGGATGAGGCCCACCTACATTAGGAAAGGCAATCTCCATACTCAGTTCACCAAATTACATGTTAAACTCATCCAAAAACGTCATTAGAGAAACATTCAGAATAATGTTTGACCAAATATCTGGGCGTTCAGCAGCCCCAATTTGGCACCCATACACCTGTCCTTAAACCATACTTAATCTCCAGGCACAGATGATAGCAAGGTCATAATTCTGCCTAACACAATACAACCATCCTGCATATGGATGAAATGTTATGGACTGACTCCACATGTTAAATCCCCATCCCCAGCATGGCTATATTTGAGAGTAGGGCTTCCAATGAAGTAATTAAGGTGAAACGAAGTCCTAAGGGTGGTGCCTTGATCTGATAGGATTAGTGTCCTTAGTAGAAGAGGCACTAGGTTGCTCTCTTGCGCTCTGTCTCTCTGAATGCACACACCAAGGAAAGGCTGTGTGAGCAGATAGCAAGAAGCCGGCCATCCACAGGCTAGGAAATGGCCCTCACTAGAAACCAAACGGGTGAGAACCTTGATCTTGGACTGTCAGCCTCTGGAGCTGTAACAAGTTCAATTTCTGTTTCTTTAGGCTACCCGGTCTTTGGTATTTTGTCATGGCAGCCTGAGCACAGTAAGGCACAGGAACACTTGTGGACAGAGTAAATCTGTTCTTCAGGCTTCTTGGCATCAGGGACTTTTTGTTTTAAGACAACATTCACTGCTGGATTTATGACACGTTAAGAAATGACGGAAGTCATTACGACTCAGAAATGAGGAATCGAGAGATCTTTTTGAGAAGTGTTGTTGCTGCTGTACTTTGAACGAAATAGTAAGTTATAAACATTTCTTGGATAAATGAGCGAATCATCGAAAATGAATATTGAGCATTTGTAAATAAAATGATTCACATGAGAGCATTAAAAGTTACATTCTTATATATGTCTCTTACATTACTCTAAAGAAGGATACTGCAGAAACAACTTTAATTGTCTACCAGAAGAGGGGAGTTCCATAATTTATGGCTCATCTGCTCAGTGGAATCTTATATGATAATCAAATGTGATCATTGTGAATCCCACTTGGGAAAATGGTTATCATATGTGTTAATGAAAAATAGAAAATGCATTCTACTATATTATACTTAAAATTATGCATGCATATGGACAAGACCGCTCTTTTGTTTGTTTTATAGTAATTCTATATGACAATAATGTTTAAAAGGATGGATATTTATTTAATGACAGAAGTGCCCCAGAGCTGCCCATATCTGTCATGCTGTGCAGCCTTCCTCACATCTGCATGGGACAGAGATCCTCTGGCTTGGATGAGCCAGATGGCATGCAAACAGCAGAGAGAACGGAGCTCGACATCCATTTGAGTCACACTAAATGTGTGTTTGGTACATGTTTTTCTTTCTGGAAGTCATTCGCATTAAGTACTCTCCAAAGAGCACAGCTTTCCTTTTTCCCTCCACAGAGGGACAGGTTCTCTTGAGGGAGAAAGACTGAAGACTAAAATGGTTAAGGCATCCAGGTTGGGAGAAAGCTTTGAAGAGTTGAAACTATATTTGGAATCACAATCCTTATTGTTTAAGGGACAGTTTTCAACTTTAGCATTAGATTGTTGCTTTTTACCAAACGGTTCCCCCCACACTACCCTTCTTCCTGACTCATACAGTTTCTTTTAAGGGGTTCTAAATGGCTCACCATGTTCTTTGAGTTTATCAACTGCAGTATGTAAAAGGGCCTGACGTATCTTTTACGGCCATTCTAGACCCTTCTCACATGCCTTGTTCTTAACGTTCATTTATTTTTGAGAGAGAGAGAGCCCGATGCAGGGCTGGAACTCACGAACTGTGAGATCAAGATCTGACGCTCAGCCACAGCTACGCAGGCACCTCTTGTCACATGCCTTCTGTGACTTTCTCAACCAGGAGGCGACTTGCCTCCTGACACTGGCTTCAGGCCGCTGTTGCCACACGGATCTTTGGGATAAAGCTGAGGGAGGTGTGCTTGTCTGACTGGACGTGGAGCTTGGGTTAGAGGGTTAGAGAGGACACAACTCTACACGAATTCAGCTCGTGAATGTGCCAAGTACACATTGATCTTATGGTCTTTAATGTTTGTTTTATGTAACAAGAAAATATTCCGCATGCCTAAAAACGAAGCTGGAAAGTCCCTGAAGGAAAAGGTCAAGAATTTTTGGCCTCACTGCTCAGAATTTTCATAATTTCTATAAGATATTGGTTATCAAAACTATGAAGGTTTCTGACCTATTTTTTTTTTTTTTTTTTTTTTTTTTGGCAAAATTTCCTCATCGGGAACATTCTCTTTCAGACATTCTGACTTTTCTCTATTGGACATTCATTCAGTTGATCATTCAGAGTTCATTGAAGATCCCTTACTGACAGTTGCTAGGTACTAATCTAGGCCTGGAAAGAATAGATAAAAACCCCTCTTTGCAGAACATACATGTTTTCATGGATTACATAGATAATTTAATCCTCAGGAAAGACCTATTAAGTCATCATTATTATCTACATTTTATAAAGAGGGAACCAAGGCTGTGAGAGATTAAGTACTCTGCAGCAAGGTCATATAGTTGGAAGAACCAAGATTCAGTCCTCAGTCTGAGGAGGGGTCTTTTTTGCGCTTGGCCTGCACAGGAGTTTTCAGTGCCTGAAATGGTGAAGAGTTGCATGGATGGCCTTCCTGAGAGCAGCTAATACGAAGATCAATGAGCATCAATGCAACCAATGTCTAATAAAATTCTATTATGTTCCAGGCACTGCACTAGAGCTGGGGACGCAGTGATGGGCATGACAAGACAGGACCAGATTGCAGGGGTGGGGAGGAATGCAAACAAGAAACAAAGGAACATGTGCATTTTATTATAATGTGTTATAACATGTGATGTGATTTTAGGTAGTGATGAAGACTATAAAAAGTAAGTAAGGTACAGGGACATTCACTGACATGGCGGGAGGCGTTTTTATGTGGGTGCAAATAGAAGACCTCTTTAAAAAGGACATGTTTGGGCAGACACCTGGATGAAGTATGCAATCAGGCTATGAAATTGCAGACGGTGGTATTTTGCAGAAGGATACTCTAATAAAGGTGCTTTTCATCAGGAAACTCTGACCAGCTCCAACTAGATCCTTGCCAGATAACTGAGCCCTTTCCCAAAATGCTTCCTAGAATAATTTGGAGGTATCCAATCTCAAAAGCTTTTTCAGGGTTTAATAGAAGAAAACACGACCAAAGGATTGAATAATAAACTTTCCTGAGAGGAAAGTTTGAAGACTTTTTTTCCTGCCACATCAAGACGCAGTTGACATCTATCATTGTACAAGTGTAAGGTGTACAATGGGATGATTTGACACACTTATATATTGCAAAATGCTTGCCCCCAGAGCATTAGCTAGCATCTCCATCACACCACATCATTACCATTTCTTTTTTGGGATAAGAACATTTAAGGTTTACCTCTTAGCAACTTTCAAGTATGTGACACGGTATTATTAACTATAACCACCAAGCTGTGCAATAGATCCCCAGAACCTATTAATCTCGTAACTGGTAGTTTGTACCCTTTGGCCAATGTCTCCCCACTTCCCTCACCCCCCCAGCTGCTGGTAACCACCATGCTACTCTGTCTCTATAGGTTTGGACTTTTTAGATTCCACATGGAAGTGATATCATACAGGATTTTTTTTTCTCTGACTTATTTCACTTGGCTTTCTCCTCAAGGTCCGCTTATGTTGTTGCAAATGGCAGGATTTCCTTGTTTCTCATAGATTTCTCACACCACATCTTCTTTATCCATTCATGCATTGGTGGAAATTTAGATTATTTCCATAAATAGTGGGGAATAATGCTGCACAGGCTTTAAGTTTTTATTTCCTAATAAAAATGGGAGGAAGTTTCTGCAGGAGCATCTGTGGATAGTCATGGTAGTGAAGCCAGAATGGAATCTATCCCTTTGTATGCTGTGCTTGGCCCAATGGTCAGATTCTATGGAGCAAGAGCTCTAAGCAGATGCTACAGAAGCTCTTTCAACAAAGGGATCAAAATGTGGGGATAAAAGCAGTGCTTCTGCCCAGACGGGTGGTATTGGTGCCTAGCTCTGGAGAATTTGGTGAACGCAAGTGTGAATACCCTTGGGGTGCTTTCCAGAGGTATTGCCAGCCTGGGTTGGGGCAACCCGTGATGAAGATTATTGTTGATGTGCTTTCCTCTGGAGGCAGACAGGTGGATGAGACCTGGAAACAATTAAACCTAAGTGAGATACTTCCTCATTTCGACCTCAATTCTAAGGTGTGATACTTACTTATTAACAGCTGCTACAAGGGCTTTAGGGAGGGGCAAGTTCACACCACCATATTAGATGTCCACACCAACTTTAAGAGATATCCTGATTTCAGAAACTTGAAAATGTGGAGGAAACACTGTTCCTGAGAGCCAAGCCGGTGAGCCATAGAAGACCGTGTTATGTTATAATGTGGTATACCAAATATAATGGCCTATTTCACTGCGCTAGGCTCCGTTCAGTCACTTTGCAGCAAAAGCTTTGGAGTCAAAGAGACCTGACTTTGTATCTTGGCTCTTCAACTGCTGTAAGTTACTTAAGGATTTATTTAAGCTCCCTGCACCTCACTTTGCTTTCTGGTAAACTGAGGTAATGATTGATTGAGCATCATAAGGGATCATTCTTGTAAAGCACTTAGCCTACTGAATGGCACACGTAAGGGATCTATACTCTTGTGATTTATAATAAGAAATATATGTGTGGTCTTTGTTTCTGGCACAGAGCTCCTAAAACCTTTGGCATTTCCTAAGTAATGAGAGCCACAAAGGTGTCTTTTGTTAATTAGTTGACTTCTGGATCCCCTGTAAGGATGAGGCCGACTGCCAGGAAAACCAAGCTCGCAGGCGATTAGAGCATTGGGACTTTGAGCTTCATGCTCACCTCCCCGCCTCCAGAGAGGGGAGAGGCTGGAGGTCAAATCAGTTGCCAATGGCCAGTGACTTCATCAGCCAAACCTATGTAATGAAACCTCCATAAAAACCCACAAGGGATGGGTTCAGAGAGCTTGTGGGTTGATGCACTTGCAGAGATTTGCAAGGAAGTGGTGTTCCTGGAGGAAGTGGTCGATCATCTCCCTTTCTCCATGACTTGCCCTAGGCATCTTTTACGTCTGACCGCCTCTCGGGTATATCCTTTTATAGTAAACTGGCGATCGAGTATGTAATAAAATGTTTCTCTGAGTTCTGGCAGCTGCTCTGGCAAATTAAGGGAACTGAAGGAGGGCGTCGTGAGAACCTCTTGTTTATAGGCAGTCTGCCAGGTAACAACCTAGACTTGCAGCTGGCATCTGGTGGGGGCTTGCTGGAGTCCCCCAGTCTATAGCCAGGTGGTCAGATGCACAGGTGACAGCCTGGGCTTGTGACTGGTGTCTGAAGTCGTGGAGGGCAGTGCTGTAGGAGTGAACCCTCCCCTGTGGCTCCTGATTGCTCTCTGCAGGTGGATACTGTCAGAATTGAGTTGAATTCTCCTTGAACGCCTTCTGGCGTCCCTGAACCATTTGTTGGTGTGGTGGGAACCTTGCCTCCCCTACCCCCAAACATTAGAATTGATTCCAGGTACCCAAAAGAGCCTCAAAAAATGGTGGTTATTGTTACTGTTTTGTTTTTGTATAGTAGAAAAGTAAAATTTTACAAAATATCAAATCACAATTTAAAAGGAACATTAATGTTTGTAGAAAGATAGCCAGGCTGGGGAAGGACCTGTTAACCAAATAAGACAAATAATTGTTGAGACAGTGGGAATGATTCGCTGTGAATTAAGCAGGAGGTGGACTGGTAAAGAAAAAAAGCCTAATTGTTAGCTGCAAAGGTGAAGAATTGTCATATATGTAAAATGGAGAACAGATCCGTGGTGTAAAAATCTAGGTGTTGAGAAGATAAGCACTCTTGTGCATTAATGGCTGGGAATTGTAAAAATGTACCAAACTTTCTGCGTTCTTACTCAGACCAGGCCCTGTTGGCTTAGGTCTGGTCACTGCTGCTTTTTCGGGCAGAACATACACTACTCCTATTTGCTCTTGCTTATTTTCAGCTTTGGTCTGTATGGCTTGGGGCAATAGTAAGGCCATCTTAGGTCAGTGCCTTGGACATTTGAAACTGTCATAAGGGCAGAATGATTAGCGCCTTGGTGGTTTCACTGTTTTTTCTCAGTCTTTTGTGTTGGGCCTTTTATGTAGTGATGGTTTGGGAGGAGGTTGAGGGGGTCTCTGGAAGACAACACTGAGTGGTGGCCAAAAGGCCGGCTGAGTTTTCATTCTTGTGTTCACCACAAATAGAAGCTGAGAAAATTCCCTCTATTCTCTCACACTCCAAGCTCCTCGTGTGTAGAAAGAAATGTCTAAAACACAGTGCTAGGGACTCCTGTGAAAGAGCTGTTTTCGGGTAAGTCTTAGGAGTTCGCCTCGCGTTCCTACACGAGTAGCCGTGAAGGAGGACACCCTGGAGCTCGAGTGTGCATGTCCTGATGCGACGATTACTGGTGTCTCTCACGTGGCCTTCAGCGTAGAGTTACCACTCGTGATGGGGTGACGGCCCGTGAATACTGAATCTCACTCTTCAAATGCAAACCACGGGCCTGCACATGCTCTGTGGCAGAGCTCTGACTCAGTCTGCCTCTTTCATTAAGCCTGGCCCAAATGAGGCATTAATAAAGTGTTCTCTGTGAAACTGACCGAGAGTAGTTTCCAGATAGTTGTGTGTCCCCCTCGATCACATTAACGATCACGTTAATGACTACGTTCAGTCAGTAGGCTGGTATGTAGGTATTGCATTCCTGTGTTGGGAACAGGTGCAGGTTTAAGGAGCTTGCAGAACAAAAACAAAGGCAAACACAAAAGCGAGAGAGAAGCATTACCAACCTCGAGCCCGGGGCCAGGAAGCTTCACTGTCAAATCCACGGCCCTGCTTCTGTGTTTTTGGCCAGGTGAGTTTCATTGCTATAGGCAAGTAGCTAGATCATTCTGTGGTGGGTGTTTGTTCCACTGCTGACCTGTCACGTTTGCAGAAGCGCAAGGACGCATAATGCGGATGAGGGGCTGAGGGTGATTTTGTATGTGCCAGATGGGAGCCTGTGATATGGTCTCCCCTGATGGTGGAAGCAACTGGCTTAGAATGTTCTTGAGCTGCAAAAGCATCTCCTCATTACTGTGTACAATTAATTACATGCCACCAGCTTATTGTTTGCTATAAATAGCCACACATTTGTCTTCATTTACATTTTAGAAGGCATACTCTCTGCCCAGCAAAGCATCACTTTTCACAGGAGCGTGTTGGAGAGATGTCTAAGGGAGATGTGGCAAACCCCTGGTGGGCTCCGGTATTTTTAAAATAGTAACTCTAGAGTGGCGCCTGGGTGGCTCAGTGGGTTGAGTATCCGACTTTGGCTCAGGTCACAATCTCACAGTTTGTGGGTTTAAGCCCCGTGTTGGGCTCTGTGCTGATAGCTCAGAGCCTGGAACCTGCTTCAGATTCTGTGTCTCCCACCCTTTCCGCCCCTCCCTAACTCACAGTCTGTCTCTGTCTCCGTCTCTCTCAAAAATAAATAAAAACATAAAAAAAAAAAAAACCCAGTAACCTGATTATAAAGGGTTTCTTTTATTTTAATCATTAGGAATTGTTTTTATTTCTCGTCTCCATCAAGCATACCATTTTCTGAGAAGTGTTGTCTATCAAACACTTTGTTCCCATTTTAATTAAAAACAGCAGCCATAATTCATAAGTTCTAATCAGGTAATAAAATTATAGCTAAGAAAGAAAAAAAGAGTGATGTTTTAGTTAGGCTTTTGTTGACTTTTTAGAGATAGTAAGTGCAATTCCCATTAATTATTCTTTAAAAAATAGTGACAAATAGTGAAATAGTGAAAGCTCTCCAGCTTTTATTAATGCCTTCCTGGGCATGGGGGTCCAGGCATCTTAGACCAGGCAACTCACAATTGCCAGTGTTCTAGCATTACATAGGTGTTATATTATGATTGATGGTCATTATACTTACAATTTATATTTTTATATAAGAATTTTCTTGTATTATCTTATTTAAGTAATCAGAGTAGTTCCCTCAGGTAAAATTCTTAAAAATTTGTTTGTTTATTTAGAGAGTTGCAAGCAGGGGAAAGGCACAGAGAGAGGGAGGGGGAGAATCCCAAGCAGGCTCCACGCTTTCAGCACAGAGCCCAGTGTGGGGCTGGAACTCATAAACTGTGAGATCATGACCTGAACAGAGACAAGAGTGGGACACTTAACTGACCAAGCCACCCAGGTGCCCCCTTCATGAACCCACAAACCCATGAACCCATGAACCATGAGATCTGGACCTGAGCAGAAGTTGGGTGCTTAAGTGACTGAGCCACCCAGGCTCCCCAAAGAAAGGAATTAAAAACAGAGAAGAGAGATGCAGGAAAAGGAAGAATCAGAACATGGATAAAGAGACAAGAGAGTGGACACAAGGGGCCAGGGGGAAAGGAAGAGGGATGTTACTATATATTTAGGGAGGAGGGAACTGTGGAAGTGATAGGGAAATATCTGTTATAGGATGGCCCACAGGACTGATAGGGCAACTCCAGTCCCTGTCTGAAGACACCCTTGCTGGTTCTCCTTCCCACCTTGCTTGCCACGCGCACCAAATTACCACTAATCAGGAATGCTGAAGTAACAGACTATACACTGTCCCCTCTGCTTATGTTTGGGGTGCAGACCGGTGGAGAATGATCTCCTCTGATCCCACCGGTGTAAAATAAACCTCCTGCCTTCCAAGATCTCCAAGTGCTGCTTGGTTCTTCTGCTGGGTGATCCAGACCAGTTTCCGTAACAAGAAGAATCACACCTACCAGCAAAATGGAAGTCAGTGGGCGCACGCACACACACACACACACACACACACACAAAATTTCAAAAATGCCTAAAATGTATAAATAAAAATTCTCATTCATTTATTAAAACATGGAAAGCTTTACTTTTTATTGCTTTATTGAAATACGTCATGTATCGTACGATTCACTTATACTGTTCAGCCCTAAAAGACCTTGTACCCATAAGCAGTCCGTCCCATTGCCCTCCCAACCTCAGTCTTAAGCAATACTAAACTACTTTCTCTCTGTCTAAATTTGCCTATTTTGGACACTTTCTCTAAATGCATTCATACAATACCTGGTCTTCTGTGATGCACTTCTTTTTTTCCTTCCCACTTTCCTGAGGTTATAATCGACAAGAGAAACTTTGTATATTTAAGGTAATGTTCTGACATGCATATGCATTGTAAAATGATTACCACAATCAAGTTGATAAACATATCCGTCACCTCACAGAGTTAAGGTTTTTGTTTGTTTGTTTTGGCATGTATAGCAGGAAAACTTAAGATCAACTCTTGTAGAACATTGCAAGTATATGATACAGTATTATTAGCTATAGTTACCATACTGTTCATCAGATCTCCAGAACAACCCTTAGTCGATTGATTAATCTATAGAAGTGACTCTCCACCAGTATTATGAGGGATAAAATTTAGTGATGACAAGTTTATGGAAATTATATCATCTAGTGGAAAAGAAGTGTTAGGAGCTGTACAACTTTGTGTTTATGATGTCTTGTTTTAAGAAATCCTACAAAGGAAAATGAAATGCATCAAGCTGGTAGAGTAAGAAGAATCTTTATATTCCCAAACTATTCTTTTTTCAGCAAAGTATGTTTGGTGGGTATCTTTTGAAGTAGAGATGCTTGGTACATTTACATGTGAACTGTGATCAGTCAGAAATAAGACATCTGGGAAGACGTGTGATTACATATGTCATTTCGTTCAATATGAAGTTATTACCCAAACTACAAAGTAATTGGGTGTATTTTAAGAACCTATTTTATCAGGGTTAAATGAAAGTATCTCTGCTTCTCCCAAGTTATGTCATTTACAGTTAGCTACATATGTTTCCTTTTAAAGTTAAGTGAAATGGTAATATATGAGATGGGTTCTTGGACTGTGTGGTATTATATCCTATCAGTGGTGCACTAAATCAAGTCTGGGCAATATTACTTGAAGTATGTTCATAATTCACATTATATTCATGCTTGAATTTGCAGGCCACCTTGACACAGATCCAAATATAAATATTTTTGTAAATAACTGAAGTACCTAATTCAATCACATTCACTTAGATGGTCATGTATGAGTAATTCTCATTCTGATAATTATATATGAGTAATCATGATATTCAGAATCATAGTGTGGTTAACTATCTAAATTAGATAGAAAGAAATATCTATTTTGGACTGTGTAGAACAAGTTTCATTTAGCACTGAAAGGTCAGGCTGAAGACATTTTTAAATGGCACTTCCAAAAACTGCTTTTATTGCCAAAAGACAGCAAAAAATGCATTTCTCCACGTAATTTCGAATGTAAAAAGGAAATCAAAGAAATAAATTTCAGTGTCATCTTTTATCTTTTAGCTGAATGTCACTGATCAGCATGAATCTTTGCCAAAATGTCTTCATTAATAGCTTTGGAAACTGTCATTTGCTCCAAAGTTATCATGGTTGTAGAGATGATAGGACAACGTGTTTACGTTCTTTTTGAATGGTTTCACTTCCCCTGTGGGTTCCCAGAGATGCCTTTTCAGATTTCTGACTTTTGTTTTGCTGAGGTGGAAAACAAAAAGTTACGTGAAGACTTGTTTTGAGAATGCCCTTCTGTGAAAACAGTTACCCTGTGAGAAGTGGTTTGTTTAAGGAACCCACAGTAGTTCATAGACACCTGTGAATGTCTGTATCAAGTAGCTAAGGAGAAGGTACATAGCTTCAGTCACTGGCCATGTCTGTCTTTTAGCCCAGTTTCTTTTGGCCAAGAAAGGTATTAGCAGAGCTAGGAATAGTATCATTTATGCCTAGGGTTTCAAAAACACAATAGGACAGGGAGAGCCTTTAGCCACAGTTTGCTAGACTACCACAAGATGGGGCTAAATTATAAATAAGACAGCTAATTTTGGGCTCTCTGAGAGCAAGCAGTTACCTAGTTTTATTTTTGCTATTGTTGCTGCTGTTGGGAACGGGCATGAGTTTGTAGCAATATAACGCTTACAAATTTTAACTAGCATTTGAAATATTTTAAAACAATTCTGGGAGAAGTATTTCTTCTTCCTAAATGATCTTAATTTTAGTGGATGTGTATAATTTTTTCTTGCCAAATAGTGAGTTTGAGTTCTTGCCTTGAATTCTTGTACTGACTATGTATCTGCATGTGTAACATAAAGTGGTACTTCTAAAGAGATTTTTATAGCATTCCTTAACATACAATAACTCTTCCTAGCCTTCCTTTCTTTCCCCATTCCTTCTCCTTCTCTTTCCTTCTTCTCCCTTCCCATCCCTCCTCCTCCTCCTCCTCCTTCTTTTTCTGTCTCCTTTTCCATCTGTCTCCCATTTTTACCAGATGACTAATATGCTAAGGATGTTTTTTCATTTCCTATATCTCCTCCCACAACTGTGAATGAGAAGGCTAAGCTAGACATGCTTAGATAGAACTGAAGGGATTTTCTGGGTTGTATGTATCCGAAGGATTTGGGATCTGCTCTTATGTGTCAAATGTCGATGAAAATCAAATTGTATCAATAATCATTCATTAATCAACCACCCATCAAACACCAACTCTGAACTAGGTATTATCCTGTATATTAGATATCATTAGTTACTAAGTGTTAAGTGTGTATTACTTAATTATAGCTATTAAGTATACATTAAGTTAATAAGACAGACATGAATTCTTTATAATCAAGTTTTTGTAAATGCACAGATAAATTTTCAGTTTGATGGCTTCTGACAAATATATTTACCTATAGGAGTAACCTTCAAGTCCAGATATAAGACATTTTCATCACCCTAGAAAGTCCCCTCGCGTCCCTTCCATTGATTTCAAGGCAGTTCCCCCTGAGCACCCCCTACCTGCGGCACCCATTCTGATTTCTATCCCTATAGATTAATCTGGCTTCTTCTTGAACTTCATATAAATAGAATGCGATTTTTTATGTGTGACTTGTTTCACTCAGCATAGCATTTTTGAAGTTTATCCATGTTGTTGGGTGAGTCAATAATGTGGTTTTTTTTATTGTAATATTCTATCATATAAATGTACCACAAATTGCTTGTGCATTCTACTATTGATGGATGCTTCAGTTGCTTGTATTTGACTACCATGAATAAGGATGCTATGACCATTCTCGTACACATTTTTTTGCAGACATATAGTTTCATTTCTTTTGGATATATACCTAAAAATGGAATGGCTGGGTTCTAGTATAGATGTATTTTTAACTCTACAAGGAATTGCCAAATAGTTTTCCAAGGTGTTTATACTATTTTATACTCCTGACAATAATAGAAGAAGTTTCAAGTTGCTCTACATCTTTAGCAACATCTAGTACAGCCAATGGTAATTTGAAGCATGCTAGGGGTGCAAAGTCGTATTTCATTGTGAAGATGTGCACCTGACTTAGTTGTCAACAATGCCCTGGTAATAGCCCTGGAGGGCATGGTGGGAAAACTTGGGAGATCGGGTGTGAAAAGAGGAATCTTGGAGAGAAAAAAAAAAAAAACCCAAAGTGACATTGGGAAGAGATTTTGTGCTAAGAGCAGACAGGTGATCAGAGGCTTTCATTTTAGCCAGCTAAGTAAGAGAGGTAAGAGCCATTTAAAAGTGCAAGTGGGGGGCACCTGGGTGGCGCAGTCGGTTAAGCGTCCGACTTCAGCCAGGTCACGATCTCGCGGTCCGTGAGTTCGAGCCCCGCGTCAAGCTCTGGGCTGATGGCTCGGAGCCTGGAGCCTGTTTCCGATTCTGTGTCTCCCTCTCTCTCTGCCCCTCCCCCGTTCATGCTCTGTCTCTGTCTGTCCCCAAAATAAATAAAAATGTTGAAAAAAAATAAAAAAAAAAAAGTGCAAGTGGGAGCCCATACTTCAGGTATGCAGTGCATTTAGCTCTGTGCAGCCCAATTGATAGTTGAAACTTTACAAACTGTCTACATGATAGTGGGATGTTGGAATTAGAACAGCCCAGAACCTATTCTTGGTCTTATTCTTATGGTACCATAACATACCGGTCATAGTCTGTTAGAGTAATTAAACCCGCTTGTAGAAGACACTTCATCCTGAAGAGTTTTCTGATATTAAATATACTATTCACACTTCACCCCTTTACGGAGACTCACTTGTGGATGGGATCTTCTGTTTTGAAATCATCTTTTATCATAGCTGGGAAGGGGGCTTTCTGTAGATCTTCTCATAGTAAGGTGAATATAATTTATACTTAAAAGAGAATATAGAATTTATTGCTACCATAGATCATCAAAACATCTTGGTGGACTTTTATTGGTCATAGATATGATGGAGCTAGTATATTTAGATCTTGGCATTAAAAAAATCGCTCATCACTGTACTTATATTTCACAATCTTAAATGTTAAATTCTGAGTTTTAAAATGTGCCAACCAACTTTATAAAAAATAAACATTTAATTTGGGATAATTTTAGATTTATAGGAAAGTTATGAGGATAACACAAGGGTCCCATACACCCTTCGCCCATGTTTCCCTAATGTTAACAATGTACATGGTGCATTTGTTAAAACTAAGAAATAATACTGATATATTACTGCTAATAAACATAAGATTTTATTTGGATTTTGCCAGTTTTTCTACTAACGTCCTTTTTTTTTTTTTGGTTCCAGGACCCAATTCAGGATATCACATTGTACTTAGTTGTCATGTATCCTTAGATACCCTAGATCGGTGACAATTTCTTAATCTTTTCTGGTTTTTCAGGATCTTGATAACTTTGATGAGTCCTGATCAAATATTTTGTAGAACAACCCTCAATTTGCGTCATCTGATGCTTTTCACATGATTAGACAGGAATTATGGTTTTAGGTTACAAATACCACAGAGGTGGAGGGTCTTCATCATATCTTTTCAGAGATAGATAATATCAACATAACTTATCACTGGTGATATTGAGCTTGGTCACTCGGACAAGATGCTACCTGTCATATTTAACCACATGAAGTTACTGTTTCTCCCTTTTCATTCTCTGTTCTTTGGAAGTGGGTCATTAAACTCAGTCCACACTCAACATATGTGTACCTATAGTAGAGGTTGGGGGAGGATGGAGATTGTTTCATGTTTTGGAGCGAGGGAATATCTACTTATATTATTTGGAATTTTTCTGTAAAGAAGATGTATTTTCTATTTATCTATCTATCTATCTATCTATCTACCTATCCATCCATCCATCCATCCATGGACTAATGGATATTCATAACTTTATAAACTTTGGGTTATAGTCTAATAATACATTTTTCTTCAAATTCATCTAGTGTTGACCACTGGAAGCTATTTTAGGTTGGCTCCAGTGTTCTTTTGACATACATACCCACTATTTATTTATTTCCTTCCTTTTCAGTGTTTCTTTATTTTTTGGCACTGGAAGATGCTCTAGAGTTGTCTCGTTTTTCCCCTGTGCCAGCCCTAGAATTAGCCCTTTCTCCAAGGATCCCTAGCTCCTTTATTGGAAAATTGTGTATAGAACACCAAGATCAGAGCAGTGAGTGTGTTTATTGACACTGGGGTGTCATTACCTCCAGGCTCTCTCTGAGAACAGAGCTAGGAAATATGTGTACATACACTAAAATATGTATAAACACCTATCCATAATCAGTCTGTCTGTCTGTCTGTATCTATCTCCATCGATCTATCAATCTATCATCTATCTGTCCATCCATCCGACCATCCAAAACATGAGTTCATACTTGATGTCGCTGACTCTAATCAAGTACCACAGAGTTTAGCTTAGACTCTTCCCCTTGCTGTTTGTAATTTCTTTTTCTGATAGTAAGAAACCTAGATCCTATTTACCTAACATTTATTCACTTAATGTTTTCAATCCTTGTGGACATGTAAAATAATTTCAGAATGTTAACTGATACTCCTATGGGAAACAAATTTACTAACTTGCATACTGTGTTTACGCACAGTTCTTTTTGTCTCTAGTCTGTTTTTCAGTGAAAACACCATTTTACTGACACTTAGGTAAACCCCTTTTACCCCTACTACCTTCAGTGAGGTTATTCATACATTTTTATTTTAAATAAATTCATTATGCCAGGCATATTTGTATCAAAATGCTTATTATTTTCTCTGTTGCTGTTCTTTTGTTTAGTATTGTGTTATATAGTAGATATGTACCCTTTATATTTTCAAGAGATTTTAGTAGAATAGCTAGATATGAATTTGAGGACTGACTCACCTACTTAAAATTCTCTGTGAAATTTAAGTTGTAATATGGACTTTTTCTTCACAGAAGCAGAATGTTTCACAATGGCTTGGGAAATACCTTGGCTTGAATTACCATGGGAAATGCCAATGTTACGAAAGTCTTGAGATGGATGGGAAATATATACGCTGTGTCCAATCCTCCTGTAGTATTTCTTTCGATGGACATGGGTTCTTTGGGTTTGGCAAATCATTGACAGAGCATCGGACTAATTTTTCAAATGACTGAATTATATTTTGATGTTTACCTTTTCAAAATAGAATGTATTACTTTAAAACTTTTTGTTTTATTATTTATTTTGAGAGAGAGCGTGTGAGCAGGGGAGACAGACAGAGGGGAGCAGAGGATCTGAAGCCGGCTCTGCACTGACAGCACGGAATCCGATGCGGGGCTTGAACTCAGGAACTGTGAGATCATGACCTGAGCTGATGTCAGACGCTCAACCGACTGGGCCACCCCGGTGCCCCAGAATTTATTACTTTTAATTTCTCATTCTCCTTCAGTATTTTAAACTGAAAACTACCTCTACCACAAGTACTTCTTCCACGAATGTTTAGGCTCTTCCTAGATTATTTGCCATCTTTTATCTTTTTTTTTTAATGCTTCCGTAATGGACTATTTTAATAAGTCCTAATATTTTCACCACTAAAAAAATCTCATAGAATAAAGCTATAACGGAAACCTGACTTACATACTCCAAACTATTTTCCACTTTCCACCAACTACCAATCTACCTGGTTAAACCAGATTATAGTTCCCCGTTCTTGCTCTAGCATTGCCTGGTTTCCTCCTGTGATGTTTACTAATGTTGAGGTCTTTGAGACATGCATTTATTTTTTCCTCTCCTTTCATCATTAACTTTGGGTATCTGGGGGAGGAGGGCTGGTTCTTATTTCCTATCAGTTATTTTTTGCTGTTGTTGCTGGTTAAATTTTTTTCTATGCATTTCTCTATACTGTAGGGCTTTGTTCTTGTTTTCTCTTTTTTCTCTTTCTTCACAGATTCTTATCCTGCACATGTCCAGTGTCCTCTGCCATCCTGTGGTCTCTAACTGGATACCCAGGACCTTTGTTTGTTGAGTATCACTTGCCAGAGTAGTTGGGCGATATACATTTGTCCATATAAAAAAGTTATTAATAGACCCCTCTGCCATATTTGACTACATCACCCTCCATTCCTAAAATTCTTTGACTTGACATCCTCCTAATTTTTTTCTGGTCCTTTTCTGATCGATTTTCCTCTTTCTCCTCTGAGAGTTGTTCTTAGAATTTGGTGTTGCTCAAATATTTTTGTTTCTATTTTCATGATAGTCTCTCTGTGTGTCGGTTTGCTATTGCTGATGTAATAAATTAACTACAAATTTAGCGCCTTAAAACAGCACAAATTCATTCTCTTGAAGTTCTGGAGGTCAGAAGTCCAAAATCAGTTTCTCTGGACTAAAGCCTAGGTATCATGAGGGCTTGTTCTTTCCGGGGGTTTTTAGGGGAATATATATTCTCTTGTCTCTTCCATCTTCCAGCTGCTATCTGTACTCTTCTGTATTCTTCAGCTTGCAGCCTCTTTGTCCATTTTCAAAGTATATCACTCAAATCTGTGTTCCTGTCATCACTTGGCTTTCTTTCCTAGCTCTGATTCTTCCTGCATTCTTACAAGGACCCCGTGATTACATTGCATTTACCCAGATAATCTAGAATAATCTCCCCTGTCTCAAATCCCTTATCTTAATCACATCTGTAAATTATCTTTTGCCATTTAAAGTAACATAGTCATAAATTCCAGTGATTAGGCTATGGAGGTCCTTGAGGAGGGCATTATTCAGCCTATCACACTTTTATCGGTCTCTCTTATTCTTTTTTTTTAAGTTTATTTGTTTGTTTTTGTTTTTTCTTTTCTTTTCTTTTGAGAGAAAACGAGAGAAAGACGGAGAGAGAGGGGAAGAGAGAATTCCAAGCAGGCTGAATGCTGTCAGTGCAGAGCCTGACGCAGTGCTCAGTCTCACCAAGAGTTAGATCATGGCCTGAGCTAAAATCAAGAGACAAGGCTTAACCACCCAGGCACCCTAAGTCTCCTTTATTCTTATGGTTTTGATTAAAACCCAAATGCTAATAATTTCCGTATCCACATGTCCTATCCAGTTCCCTTTCCTGCATTCAAGGTCCATACATCTCACTGCCTGCTAGACATTTTCATCTGAATCTATTTCAAATTCAATTATAAGAAAGAGACCTTATCATCTTCACCAGACCGTGTCCTTTTCCTGTGTTCTTTATATCAGTTGACAGTCTCCAAAACTGAAACATGGGGTCATTCTTAAATCTCAGCTCTCTCTCGGTTCCTGTATTAAATCAGCCACTGTGTCCTCCTAACTTAGATTCTCTACACTTGTCTAATCTTTCTCCTTTAATTTATCTTTATTTTCAATTATCATTTTCCTCATTTGCACAATGGTGTGATAGTGTATAATTCTTGTAAGCATTATTATGCCAACTTTACAGATAAAGAAATTGAAGCATAGGGAGATGAGGGCCCGTGTATGGTTACCTAGTGAGGGAGTTTGGATTTAACTGTGGTGTCCACAGTGAAACTCAGTTTAGACATCTTTATCTCCAAGAAGGTCTTTAGACCTTCTTTTTCTCCTAAGTTGTATTAGGTACCTCTTTGTAAATCCTGTGTGATCTCCATTATTAAACCTACCATTAAAAGATGTTTATCATAGGGCATCTGGGTGGCTCAGTCGGTTAAGTGTCTGACTTCAGCTCAAGTCATGATCTCAGAGTTGGTGAGTTTGAGCCCCACGTCGGGCTCTGTGCTGACAGCTCAGAGCCTGGAGCCTGCTTTGGATTCTCTGTCTCCCTCTCGTTCTCTACCCCTCCCCTGCTCATTCTCTGTCTCTCTCTGTCTCTCAAAAATAAATACACATTAAAAAAAATGTTTATCAGTTTGTGTGTCTGTTTCTAACAAGGGGACTTTTTTTTTAAAAAAACTGTACTGCTGGGTCCTTGAATAAAAAGACTGTTTTATACTCCTTTTTGTTTACAACACCAAGTACAGTGCATGACACAACATATTACTCAATAAATGCTTGCAGATGAAGGAGTGAATTAGCAAATATCTGTTGGTTTTATTATTTTTTTCTCAATAAAACCAGAAACATTCTTTGTGTTTTCTGCATGAAGCCATTATCTCTAAGTCTTTAAGTAATAATCATAATAGAGGTAATTACCATGCTGGAGAAAAGACAACTTAATCCCATCCTTGATATGGATTCCTGTTTGTGTAAGGAATTGCTTTATACAAAATAATAAAAATAAAATAAATCATGAAATTAATGTTAAATAGAACAATGCTTTCATTACCCTTAAGAAAGCATTTTCTACTTTTTTACTGGTTTAAGTAAGCTGCAAGTATAATGTAGAGCAAATGTAAAAAATCTTTATTCACATAATTTAAATTCCTCAGAACTAACTAATGGTAGAAATGAATTCTTTTTCTGTTTGTGTTGGTATCCATTCAAGCATGAATGCATCTATAATTTGTTCTCAGTTATCAATTTACGTAACAGGAATATGTCTCTTTTGTAGCTTAGAAACTGGGTAGCAAATACCTTGGAAAAAAAGATTATTTTTCTTTGTGAAAAAAATGTATAGCTTTACCTCAGAACATTGGAACTCACCACAGTAGAACACCAGCGTGTCACTGATTGCTGTATGCCAGTGAATTTGAGTGACAGTCTGACTTTGCCAGTGCTGACGCTTACTTAATTCCCAAGTGTATGAAGACTATTATGATCTATTTTATAAATTGACACTTTTTTAGTGATTAATATTGAATTCCCTTTAAATCTGGCCAGATTGCACAGAAATTATGTCATTTGTATAATAAAACGTTTTTTTTTTTTTTTTTTTTTTTGCTAATGGAAAACTACCAACAGAAAGCAAACAGCAAAAAGCAAAGGTGTTCATTTTCGAAATAGGACACCAAATAGAGCAGGAACAACTGAGGAAGAAATTCTGCTAAGATAACTGGAAATCAAGGACACTGAGAATCTATGACCTCATCAGTCTGGAGACAATTAATTTTATTATGGTTCATTACATAACCTCCTAAAGAAACAACCACCAT
Source organism: Puma concolor (assembly GCF_028749965.1). NCBI lineage: Eukaryota > Metazoa > Chordata > Mammalia > Carnivora > Felidae > Puma > Puma concolor. The sequence goes on from NC_141676.1 coordinate 111,080,426, forward strand.
ATAAACTAAGACAAATGAAGGAGCAGTTGAGAGCTACAGATAGAGAACAAGTTGAACATTTTCCTTTAGGAGCTTTAATGCTATTTTGGTTTTGCAAATACTTTAGTTATCCTGTGAAAAGAACACTTTATAAGCAATTAATTATGATATTTGGATGGGACATTTGCATTTAAACTTTAATCAAATCTTTGAGGCACTTCTGAACAAAGTTACAAATGGTGGTTACTGCCTTATAAAAATGGACGGTGTTTATGGGAAATTTGGGAGATGACTCTTGTTTTCTTGTCAAAGTAGTGAACACTCTCAGTTTTGCTGTCTCTGAGTGAAGATCCCATTTGCTCATTAATGGGTGGCTCAGTCTCTTGAGCATCTGAATCTTGATTTCGGCTCAGGTCGTGATCTCATGGTCATGAGATCCAGGCCCACATCAGGCTCTGTGCTGAATGTAGAGCCTGCTTGAGATTATCTCTATCCTTCTCTCTCTCTCTCTAAAAAAGAAAAGTCTGGTAATTTCAGATACCTGTTTGCTCCTGTTTGGTCCATCTTCACTCCTGTTTGGCCAATATTTGTTGTAGAATTGTATATGTTGATCCCATGATATCCTCCTCCTCTCCCCCAGTTATCCTATAGTCACCATGACAATGATCAGTATTCACACAGCCATCTTCCTATCTCTCTCTCTCCTCCTCCCTGCCTCTAGAATCTCCGGGTCCTGGCTGATGGTGCTTCCAAAGTATAATCTGCACTGGCTCGCTAACTGACAAGAAATGCCTGGAAGCCAATCCTTTCAGTTTGTGTGGATGAACATTCGCTTTCAGCTGAGATACCAAAGGGAGCAATCTCACAGTCTTTCTTTCACAGGAAAGGGAGCTGTATTAGATAGAATGTAAGGGTACAATGTATTTGGGATGAGTCAAGGTGAGATGATTTTCTTGACCAAAGTGGTTTAGGATCCTTTTCACTGAGTCAACTGCATGACTGTCTTAGGACACTAAAGGAAGGATTTTTGTGTCTGTCTGTTAAGTACAAGACATACCACTGATCCTAACACACAAGTGGTAATTACTGGGTCTTTGGAGGGGGGTTCCATATTTTAAACAAGTGGTTTCTGTAGAAGGTAACTCTTCTTCCTACTGCTTTATTATGACCAATGTGCTTTGCAAATTGGTCATTTTAGACACTAAGAAAGCTGAAATGGAAAGGTGATGTCCTTTATGGATTTGGATTATATTCTTGGATAATATCATAGGCAGATAATACATAGCAAGTATGCCCCAAATTTGAGACTAAAGAAAGTGGTTGTGTGTGTGTGTGTGTGTGTGTGTGCGCATGTGGAGGAGGGAACATCATGAAGAGGCAGCATACTGTAGTTTTAATCATATGCAGCCAATTTCTTGGACAACTGAGGCAGTTTTGCTGATTTATGTTCTTGGAAATAATGGGTTGTAGAGATGAACGGGTAGCTTTTTTTCACATGTCTAATACAGTCTTAATGTCACCTGCCAGGTAAAAAAATTAGAATAATTTTTTTTTCAATGCTTGCCAGAACAATTGGGATAGTAAGGCCTATCCCAATCTGGTCTTTGTTTTCTTATTAAACTTCCCACAATCCCTCAGTATTTATTCTTTGACCCTGTTTGGATTGCGTGCACTGTATTTCTGAACACAAAATACCCTCTCTTCCATGTCCAATTTATACATTTACATCTTTTCAACTATTACCCATCCTTCAAAGGCCCATTGGGTCTCATTCCCTTCATATGGAAACAGGGTTTATCTTTCTTTATTTCCTAAAATATTACAACTTATTTTCCATAGGACAGCTAATCTGGTGTATTTTGTAGGGCCATTTAGGTATTGATATTATTTAAGTTTTCCTTATGCTTTTTAGAGTGTAAATTCTCCAAAAGTGGAGACCATATTTTGTCTTTATAATGTCCACTGTTCTTGGCTTAATAAAATACTTTTCAAATATGCATTAAGATGAATGGACATGGATGAATTAACTTCTCCATAATGGTCATGTGCAAGGGGATTAATGCAAGTCTATTCTTACTATCTGAGAAAACAACAAAATAATATTCTTTACAAATAATGAGCTAAACTTTTTTTCCTTTCCCAAGGGAGTCTTTCTTAGAAACAGTATTCTACTATAGAACTATGAAATGAGATTTTGCAGTGCTAAGAGCTCTACCTGTGATTAACTATGTGCCGTTGAACCATGGGCAGGTCTTTCAATCTCTGAATGCCTTTGCTTCTCTATCAACAAATGCCATAAAGTTCTTTCTTTCCCCTGTGTGGCAGTAGATGTTATAGGGAATAATGAGCCCTACCTTTGCCTTTCCTGGCCTTATCAACAAAGAATACTTACCAAGATTTCAGGGTCAGTTTTTACAAGAAAAAACATAAAAAAATCTTTAACAAGTATTTCATGAGGTAATACTGTTCTGCTACACTATTGGCATACACAATCTTTGGTAAAAAAGATTGTATGTATAAGAAATATCAAAAGCAAATATTTTATGTGTTTTTCCAAATTATTTAATTTCTTACTAGGCATTCAAAGCTTTAGTTGATAGACAATTAATGAGTTAAACTATGAAACATTTTTAAATCATAGAATAATGCACTGTTAATCATACTTAAGGTAATATTCTGTACACAAATTTATTATATTAGAAAATGGCATTAAAATGCATAACTTTCTTTTTTTTAATATGAAATTTATTGTCAAATTGGTTTCCATACAACACCCAGTGCTCCTTCCAACAGGTGCCCTCCTCAATGCCCATCGCCCACTTTTCCCTCTCTTCCCCTCATCAATCCTCAGTTTATTCTGTTTTTAAGAGTCTCTTATGGTTTGGCTCCCTCCCTCTCCAACTTTTTTTTTCCTTCCCCTCCCCAAGGTCTTCTAAGTTTCTCAGGATCCACGTAAGAGTGAAAACATATGGTATCTGTCTTTCATAATTTTCATATTACACTTGTAAGCTCTTAATGTCTCTTTACTCAGAGTCTGTAATCGAGATAACGGGCAAGCTTTTTTGAGAACTTTGGAAGGGCTGAGCAACCACGGTCATAGTTCCCAAGCTGCGCAGCAACAGATTCCTGGGATGCTGTCGTGAATGCACAGGGGTGCGGAGAGAGAGTTTAAAAACCCAAGGGAAAAATGCCAATACTTAACATCTGTTAAAAACTGACCAGACTGTTAGCTTTAAGTAGTTTACGGTTTTAATATTGGATTGTGCTACATCATTTCGATCACTTCATACATTTGTGAGGCTGGGTTTTTGGGAAGTTGCTGTGATAAAAAAGTGAAAAGCACAGGGAAATCAGTGTGGAACAGGGTATGAGGGTGGCACCGTTGTCTCCTCACTGGGTTTGAGAAGGTGTGCGGTGCTCAACCTCATTTATTAGTTAGTTTAAAAATGAATTAAATAATTAAAATTACTTAAGAAATATTTTTTTGTTCGTGTTACACATGTTTTTAAGTGCTACCAGATTGTTAAGATGTGAATGCTTATTAAATTGTTTGGGTGCAGCTACCTTACAAATTGAATTGTTGCGTATTTCTTTTGGTCTAGGGTGCTATTAAAATTACTTAGAAAAGCTAAAAACCAAGAAAATTTGGGACTTCTGTTCTTTGAGATCAAAGTGCAAAGGCTTTTGGATCGAGCAAGGATAGGTCCAGTTTACATGTGTATAACCTGGACGGAGACACAGAGTCACTTGTGGGGTCTTAGGACAGAGGACGTGTGCGTACACAGTTACGTGGTTCTTGTTTGGCAACAAGGATTTCTCTGTATTTGGCCCTGATAAGACTTACTGTGAGTTAGAGAAATGGAACGTTTTCTAGTTCACGGTGGTGGTATGGATGCCCATTGATTTTGGTCCACCAAAAAGAGGAATTAATGCAGTCACTCTAAGGCGAACTGTCGGGAATGAGTAAACATATGTTTTATTTGAAAGGTTTCAAATCTTTTGGTGGGGAAGTGTTTTAGAATTATTTTACCACTGTTTTTTATGGTTGAAGTGATCTGTTCATTGCGGAGGTCACTCATTGCAAAATCAACCTTGAAATGTTTTTCAGAAATGATAATAGCATGAGTATAAACTGTGATTTCTTAATTTCTTAAACAGTTTGTTCCTATTAATTATTTTAAGGGATCTAAGTACATTGCCATTTAACCATTGATAGTGATATTTTGCAACTATTTACTTTATATCTTGTGACAAGGGTACAACATTTCATTCTTAATGCTAATACTTTTAAGAATTCTGATATTTATATAAAAATTGGATTTTAAAAGAATAGAGTCTTTGTTTTAAGATACTGATTAAATAACAGATTGCATAATCATGACAAATTGGGCATATTTAAGTAAATGTCTGTTAACATTAACAAGGTTATATCAAGATACTCTTACTGATAATTCATACTTATTATTGCTAGCTGTCAAGCTTAATAAGTTGCAGACAGGAAGATATGATTCCTTTCTATAATATAATAAAGCAGACAGAAGAATTAGGTTATGAAAAGACAGGGAGACGGTGAACATCTAACCAAATACAATTGAGATGAAATTTTTTTTTTATCCATTTAATCCTGTGGACCATGTTCACAGCAGCTTTGTATAAGGAGAAGATCTTAGGCAGTTACAGAAGGGATTTGCTGAGGAATTGCATTCTCAGAAAGGATACAGTGGGGAGGAAGAATAGAAGATGGCCTTATGATGTGCAAGGAGAAATTTTTCTAGGCACAGGGTATGTCTGGAGTGAAAATGAGTAACTACACAAGTAGAAACATTATAAAATACTGGGGATTGATCATAGCCTGGAGAGTTTAATCGAGAGGTGAGGGGTCTGATCCCAGGGAGGTTAAGCAAACTTGCTTGTGGCTAGTTATTAGCAGAGCAGCTTCTAGAAATGGAGATGCTGCACCCATCAGTGGTTTTCCATGACACTTTGTGCCAGGGAATAATTCCAACATGTTAATTGTGTATGCAGTATTTATTTGTAATGCAATAAACCACTCACATTGTGATTTTAATGCATCAGCTTTGTTTTTCTCTGTGTTTTTAGGACATTTGAGGACACTTACAAGAAGCAGTCAGGAAACGTGTTTCAGTAGAGAAAGCACAGGCTCAGGAGTCAGGGCTGGAATTATGACTAATATTTATCAGCTCCATGACCCTGGGGAAGACATTTAAAGTCTCTGTGCAAGAATTTTCATATCTGGGAGTACCTGGGTGGCTCAGTTGGTGAAGTGTCCAGTTTTTGGTTTCGGCTCAGGTCATGATCTCACGGTTCATGAGTTTGGCCCCCACATTGGGCTTCACCCTGGCAGTGCGCAGCCTGCTTGGGCTCTGTCTCTCTTCCCCCCTCCCTTGCTCATGTTCTCTCTCTCTCTCAAAATAAATAAACTAAAAAAAAAAGAATTTTTATATATGTGAAAGTGGGATGATACATCCTAGTGTGGCACTGAAAAAAATTACACGAAGCTAATGAAGAGATCCTGGTCCTTAACAGGTTCTCAACAAATGTTAATTCACCTTTGCTTATATAGATCTGGAAAGCAAAGGTTTGGAAATAATTTGGAAGGTAAAGGTATGGGTACAAGATGGAAAGAGGTATTTAGGAAATAAAAATTAGGAAATAAAAATAAATAAAAATAAATAAAAATTTAGGTATTTAGGAAATAAAAATTAGGACATAAAAATAAATAAATAAAAATAAATAAAAATTTAGGAAAATTTTTAAAGGCTACAGTGGACCACAATAGAATCATTAGTGAGAAAATATTGCTCTTATTAGACCTATAAGGGCAATACTGTGGTCTACAAAAACATGTAGGCAAGGGCACACTAATCTTAAAATATAGTCTTCACTTAGTATCTGAAAAAGAATCCCAACTTAAGTAAAGTGTGCAGAGAGCTAATGATGCTGAAGACACAGAGGCTGGGAATTATAGGAGGCGTTGACTTATAGGGTCTTTCCTTAGCAGAAGATAGGTTTCTGCAAGGCATGATGGAGAATGCAAAACCACTTAGAGCCACTTAGGAAAGACAGCGTAGTCTGCCAGAAGCACCAAAAGACACTGCTTTCTTTCCCTTTTCTTGCTTTCTTGGAAATGGTAGCATCAAAAAGTAGCCATCCCACTCATAACTCTTGAGTATTTTTCTGGAACAAATTCTACTAAACATTGCATTAATTTTATTACTTGCCTTCTACCTCCCCCCACTGCACGCCCCCCCTCCCCCACCTTTTCTTTTTTTGAGTATCGAGTGCTTTATCCCTTAGGGATGGTTTCATAATGAAATGGAACCGTAGGATGATGGATTGCATTGTCTTCCATGCGTCTATATATGAACAAAGCAGATGGTTCTTCTCAATTTGATATTATCCTTAATATTTAGTTTTACTTGCAAAGTTATGCAAAACTATGAAGTATCGTATCTCCACTCTTATTTGTTCACAAACTTGCAAGAAAGTATGTTTGCTCTCTTTTAAAAAGGAGAGTATGAGAAAGTGGGAGGTAGAGACAGATCTCATTCAGGGAGATCTGTACTTAGGGTTAAAACTACTACAGGGATTGAGTGTGTGTGTGTGTGTGTGTGTGTGTGTGTGTGTGTGTGTGTGTGTGTAATTTTCTAGGTTAAGGATCCAGAAATGCTTGCCCTAGTTAAGAATTCAGCAGCTACTATATTTCATTAGAGAACTTGCTTTAATGTTACATGTACAGTTCCTCTGAGGCACCAGATTTATGTAAAGACCGACTCCAGGGAGAGATTTCATCAGACTTCTGATAGTAGGCAAGAGATCTGCTCCAGGGAACACTTATGCAGATGTTACAGGTTTTCTTGCTGGAGACTTAGATGGATGAAAAGAAATTAGGAAAGAGTTTGAGGTTCAAAAAGCAAAGAATTTGGGGAGCAAGGACTGATTGTAGTTTTTATTTGAATTTGACAGACGTGAGTTTTTAAAAAATTAAAAAAAATTTCTTTTAATGTTTATTAACTTTTGAGGGACAGAGAGAGACAGAGTGTGAACAGGGCAGGGGCAGAGAGAGAGGGAGACACAAGGTCCAAAGCAGGCTCCAGGCTCTAAGCCGTCAGCACAGAGCTGGATGCAGGGCTCAACTCATGAACCTGAGATAATGACCTGGCTGAAGTCAGGTGCTTAACCGACTGAGCCACCCAGGCGCCCCAGGTGTGACTTTTTAAAAGTACTTCTCTAGGCAGGATGAACATCAAATTAAATGGAAAATGTAAGTGAAAGGAGTTTATAAATGGCGATGCTGTATATGAAGGTAAGGCATACACAACAGTTTTATGTTTAAAGGGGGAAGAGTCACTATCTTAATTAAGGCGGAGAATCTGCTTGCTTTTAAAAAATATTTTGGAGCATTCTTCCCTTTTTTAAATTGAGGTACAATTGATATATGACATATTAGTTTCAGGGGTACAAGCTAAGTACCCCTAATGAGTTTTGTATGCATTACTAAGTGATCATCACAATAACTCTAGTTACCATCCATCACCGCATTTGACCCCCTTCACCCATTTTACCCACTCCCACCTACCTCCCCTTCTGATAACCTCCAATCTGTCCTCTGTATCTATGAGATTTGTTTTTTCCCTTTGTTTTGTTTTTTAGATTCCACATATAAGTGAAATGATAAAGTATTTCTCTTTCTTTGTTGGACTTATTTCACTTAGCATAATATCCTCAAGGGCCATTCATGTTGTTGCAAATGGCAAGATTTCATTATTTTTTATGGCAGAGTAGTATTCAAGTATATAACTGTCTATAACTCTATCACATATTCTTTATTCACTCATTCTTCGGTGGACACTTGGGTAGCTCCCGTATCTTGGCTATTGTAAATAACACTGCAGTGAACATAGGGGTGTATGTATCTTTTCATATTAGTATTTTTGTTTTCATTGGATAAATATCCAGAAATGGATTAGCTGGACCATATGGTAATTCTACTTCTGGTTTTTTTGAGGAAACTCCATACTATTTTCCATAGTGGCTGCAACATTTTGTATTTCCACGAACAGTGTACAAGGGTCTCTTTCTCCAAATCCTCTCCAACACCTGTTGTTTCTTGTCTACTTTGATAATACCCATGCTTGATAACAGGTATGAGGTGATAACTCACTGTGGTTTTGATTTGCATTGTCATGATAATGAGTGATGTTGAGCATCTTTTCATGTGTTGGCCATCTGGACGTCTTCTTTGGGAAAATGTTTCTTTAGGTCCTCTGCCCATTTTTAATTGGATTGTTTTGTTTTGGCTATTAGATGCTAATCTCTTGGTAGATATATGATTTACAAATATTTTCTCCCATTTAGTAAGTTGCCTTTTCATTTTGTTGATGGTTTTCTTTGTTCTGAAAAAGGTTTTTAGTTTGATGTAGTCCCACTTGTTTGCTTTTGGTTTTGTTATCCTTGCTTATAGAGTTAGATCCAAAAATTCATTGGTAAGACCCATGTCAAGGAACTCACTGCCTATGTTTACTTTGAAAAGTTTTATGGTTTCAGGTCTTCTATTCATGTCTAATCCGTTTAGAGTTAATTGTTGTGTATGGTGTAAGAGAGCAGTCTAGTTTCATTCTTTTGCATGTGGCTGTCCAGTTTTCCCAACACCATTCAAATGTCCATTCCGCATTGTGTATTCTTGCCTCCTCCGTTGTAAATTAGTTGACCAGGAGAATCTGCTTTCTTTTTTTTTTTTAATTTTTTTTTTCAACGTTTATTTATTTTTGGGACAGAGAGAGACAGAGCATGAACGGGCGAGGGGCAGAGAGAGAGGGAGACACAGAATCGGAAACAGGCTCCAGGCTCTGAGCCATCAGCCCAGAGCCTGACGCGGGGCTCGAACTCACGGACCGTGAGATCGTGACCTGGTTGAAGTTGGACGCTTAACCAACTGTGCCACCCAGGCGCCCCAGAATCTGCTTTCTTAAGGAGTGTTTTCCAATGCTTGATCAATCTGAAACGAGTCCTTGGGTGCCCTCTCCAGCCTCATAAACAAACCAAGTATATTCCTGTATTTCCCTTTTCCAATGGGAAATGATGCTTTAAGGGGTTTATTGAAGCACGGTGTATCCAGCAGGGCTGGATTTGTGGGTATGAGTCTTTGAAAAAAAATCAGAGCACAAACTCTTCATTTTCAGTAGACTACTCTTTCCTAAAGTGTTTGGATTCCTCACACTAGGCCTAAGCCTTAAAAAAAATTTTTATGAGAATCGATTATGTTTCCTTTAAAAATGTTAATTCAACTATAGAACACAGCATTCTGAATCCTACTCCTGAACAGAAATACAAAGGAAACTGTTGAACGTAATGGAGATGAGCTATTATCTACATTTAGGCCTCCGTTTGTTTATAGTTTAAAGATCAGTGGGAAAATCATGATGAAAGGCAGGGTAATTTATACAGAAAATCATAAGACCCCTTCATCTGGCTAGGTTCTGTAAAGAGTCTTTGATTCAAATGGTTCACACAAAGCGGAAATGTTCCAGTGGTTCAAAGTTCTTTCTGGCAATAAACTTGTAAACAGGAAGACTACTTAGGCCTCTTGTGAATTTTAGAAACAGAAGATACTTAATGCTTTGCACCCAGTCATTTTTACTTTGAAACATGAGTTGGAATGTTTAGTAAAAGTTCTGGTTTTAAGTTCAGTGCACAGGTATTTCCCTTAGCGTAGAAATCCGTGTGTGTGTGTGTGTGTGTGTGTGTGTGTGTGTGTGTGTGTGTGTGTGTTTGTGCGCGCGCACGCGCGCGCACTCACTCAAAGCAGTACTTGGTTAAAAGAATGAAGGGCGTATGCCATTTAGCATCCTTAATGGAAGCTCTAAAATCCTGTGACTCTGAAGAACTGGCCAATTACTTCATTAGTACTAAAGAATTAAGAACTACAGCTTGTGCTGTGTGGATACTGCACAGCAAGATTATTAAACAGTTTCTCCCAAGTTGGAATAATGTACTTTTCAAAGGCACCATCCGTTGTATTTCCTGGGAAAAACAAGGACTAGAGAAGCTTTTTAGCAAAACTGATGACTATTCTTTATGATAGAAGGTATAATTTGTGTCTCATTTCCACTGGAAACAAATGCATATAAGATTAAATGAGGTAATGGGAAAATCAACAGTAGATGCACCACACGATCAAATGAAAAATAGCAACAATAATAATTATATGTAATAATTACTATAATTATAATAATCATTATTGTTTTATTTATTTTTTACAAGTTTTTATTTATATATATTTTGAGAGAGAGAGCATGAATGGGCCGGAGGGGCAGAGAAAGAAAGAGAGAGAGAGAGAGGGAGAAAGAGAAAGAATCTCAAGCAGGCTCCTAGCTGTCAGTGGAGAGCCCAATGCAGGGCTTTATCTCGCGATCTCACCAACCTTGAGATCATGACCTGAGCAGAAATCAAGAGTCAGAAGCTTAACCAACTGAGCCACCCAGGCCCATATTATTAGTTTAAAAGCAAGACCTGAATTTCCTGTACTAAGATAACCTATGCAGTTAGGAACTTATTCAGCAGGTTCAGAAAGAATACATATATTTTTGAAGGCGAGCATGTGAGAATACACACTTTTTATAACTTTAACATCTACTTAAAATCTGAGAAGAAGGGATGTCTCTGAATTAGTTGAGTGGATTTTCCCAAAATATAAAAGGAGGCCTCGAATAGCATTTATACTTATTTGGGTCCTCATAAACAACTGGGGAGATTTAGAGTTAAAATCAAATTGGGGTTGGACATATAGCAAAGGTTTTTTTGTCGTGTGTGTGTGTGTGTGTGTGTGTGCCTGTGTGTGTGTTTCAATACACAAACAGCCCACACATTCATCTGCCTTCACCTTGGAAGGACCAGTCCTTTAAACAAAAACACCACCCAGGGGCGCCTGGGTGGCGCAGTCGGTTAAGCGTCCGACTTCAGCCAGGTCACGATCTCGCGGTCCGTGAGTTCGAGCCCCGCGTCAGGCTCTGGGCTGATGGCTCAGAGCCTGGAGCCTGTTTCCGATTCTGTGTCTCCCTCTCTCTCTGCCCCTCCCCCGTTCATGCTCTGTCCCTCTCTGTCCCAAAAATAAATAAAAAACGTTGAAAAAAATTAAAAAAAAAAAAAAACACCACCCAAAGCACTTTGGCATGTGCACCCTTGAGGAGCTGAAGCTAGAGCCCCTGAACTTTTCTTTCCAGGCGAGTGGAGGTGGGGAGCGTGCTCACCTGCTCTGCCGCACGGGGAAGCACAGCCCGGGACCCCTCTTTTTGGTGACTCTCTTATTTGCCCTTTTTTCCCCCCATCTCTTCCCTAATGTCCGAACAAGTCCGACGCTTTTCAGGAGCTCACAAGCAGGCGCAATGGGGCCAGGCTCTGAGGGCGGCTGCTGGTTTGCCACGAGGCAAGCTTTGGAAGGAAACAGCTCCACCGCAAACTCGCGGCAAGAGATGTGCTCGCGCCCTGGCCGGTCTGCTCCTGGGCTTTGAAAGGCCTTTCTCTCCATCCTCCCTCAGCTTTCCGAGCAGCATGCCAAGTGCACAGAGATCGCATGTTTGGCGCAAAGAGCAGGGAGACTGCGGGGCCTGGAATCACTCCCCGGTGTCCCCCGGCCGGGTCCTAGGTAGCGGAGTGTGCAGAAAACCGTCCCCCCCGGTCCGCGACGCCGGCGCGCGCGGCTGCAGGTGGCAGGCGGAGCTGTCCAGCACTCGTGCGGAGCCGGCGGGAGCCCGGAGCCCCGCGCGCCCCAGCCCCGCGGACGCGCAGCAACAGGGCTCTCGCCCGGCAGAACCTTGTCCCCGTTAGCTGCCTCCCGGCCCTGGGCCCGCTCCGAGCCCCCGCGGCCTCGACCGAGGCGAGCACTCCGCCCCGCGAGCTGCTCCGGCGGGCTGGGTGCCAGCACGTTGCCCCTTCCCTCCCCTTGGAAGCGTCTTCTCTGGAGCCGGCGGGCTGCGCCGACCGGCCTTTCCCCTTCGCCTCAGAACTTAAATAAACTCGGAGGAAGGCAGGGGAAGGACGGCTCTGGACCCCCGCTCTTCCAGTTGGCGCCCCCAGGCTGCCCCGAGGTGGCTCCACAGGGACGTCTCCCACGCTCGGCCCCCCGCGCGGTCCGTCGGCTCCCGGGCTGGCCCCCCGCGGTCGAGGGCCGGGGGCGCTCGGGGTCTGTGTGGGCCCTGCGGTCCGATCCGGCCCGCCGTGCGCTCCTCCTCGGAGGAGGGGAGGGTGGGAGCGGGGAGGGCGCACAGAGGACGGCGACCAAGTGTCCTCGTTGCTCCTGAAACGTGGCGACGGGCGAGGCTGGGACTCGCAACGAGTATGATGGCGACACGTGATACCGGCGGAGGGAGCGCACGGGGGGGGGGGGGGCTGATAAAGGGAGAAGGAGGGAGGCGGGCGGCGAGGGGCGGGCGGAGAGAGGGGAAGGGGGGAGCGATCGGCGCGCGGGCGGCAGAAGCTCAGCCTCCCGGACCGCTCGGGGCCGCAGCGCCGCCGCCCCGCCGCCCGCGGCCGCACTCTCGCAGCCTCCCCGCGAGCGGGCGCGGGAGCGCGGCGCACCGCCAGGCGGCCGGGCGAGCGCAGAGGCGGCGCGGCGCGAGCAGCGGCGGAGGCGGCGGCGGCGGCGGCCCCCTAGCGCAGCCTGGCGTCGCCGCCGCGCCCGGGCCCCAAGTTCCCGCCATGAGCGGCCGCCCGCGCGGGCTCCGCGGCTCCGGGGACTCCCGCCCGGCCGGGCGCGCCCGTACAGCCCCGCGACCCCGACGCGCCTAACGCCGCCGCCCGCGGGTCCCGCCGCCGCCGCCGCCGCCGCCACCGCGGCCGCCGCCCGCGTCCCCACCGCCGCCGCCGCCGCCTCGGCCGCCGCAGGGCCGACCGCAGCATGTCTCGGAGGAAGATCTCGTCCGAGTCCTTCAGCTCCCTGGGCTCCGACTACCTGGAGACCAGTCCCGAGGACGAGGGCGAGTGCCCCCTGTCCCGGCTCTGCTGGAACGGCAGCCGGAGCCCGCCCGGGCCGCCCGAGCCCCGCGCGGCCGCCGCCGTCGCCCCGGCCCCTGCCGCCGCCGCCGCCTCCTCCTCCTCCTCAGCCTCAGCCGCCGCCGCCGCCGCCACGGCCGGGGCCCGGAGGGCGCAGCGCCGGAGGCGGGTCAACCTGGACTCGCTGGGCGAGAGCATCAGCCGCCTGACGGCGCCCTCGGTGAGCCCGGGGGGGTGGGGGGCGGAGGACCCGGGTGGGGAAAGTTGGCGCCGGGAGAGCGCGGGCGTGCGCGCCGAGCCCGGCCTCTGGGGGGCGAGCCGGCTGCGGTCCCCGGGCCGCCCCCGACCCCTGCGCCCGGCCGGAGGGGGGCGTCAGCGCGCGCGGCGGCGGGGCGAGGCTTCACACATGGGGTGTCAGGGTTCTACGCGGGGGAGGGGGGTGGTGTGGTGGCCCGGACGCTCCCAGCCTAGCCGTGCACTCCTGCTCGCTCTCGGTCACCCCGGCGCCCCCTTCACACCCACCTGTTCTGCTATCCCTAAACTTTCCCAGGCCCAGCGTCGTGCAGCGCCCCTTTCCCGGTCCTGCCTCACTGTTCCCCAGGATCCCAAAGGAGCCCCTGGCCCTTCCAGGAAACTCTTCCTCTCTTTTTTCCCACACTCTCTTGGGCTCCGCGTGACCTTTTCTGACATCTCTGAATTCCACAGGCTTTCTGCCTTCTGTGTTGCATCCCTTTTCTCAAGAATTTCAGGAACTGGCTGTCAGATACTTTTCCGAGTTGTCTTCTAATGATCTCTGTTTTTTTTCCCCACCCGCTGCCCTCCCCCCCCCCTTATTCCCTGAGCCTTTACTGGCTCAACTTTCTTCTCTGGGGGAGCCTGGTGTCTGCTTTTCTAAACCTCCCTGGTGTTTCTTGCACACCTACCTCAACCTTCACTCCCTTTACCCTGGATTCTTCAGTGCTTTCTCCCTCATTTTGTCCTGGCTGCCTTGTATTGGACGCTTTATACTGATCTGTTGAATTACTAAATGCCTTCCTAGCCTTCTCTTAAACTTGTGCTCACCCGGGATGTCTGCATCAGCATTTCAGGGTGTGCTCCAGACTCCTCCACGTTCTAGACATTTTTCCAGTGGCTTCTGCCTCATTCCTGTTCAGGCTGTTCAGCTACCCTTGACTTTTACCGACCGCAGGAATGCCAGACCTCTGTTCCAGTCCTTCTGTGACAGATGAGCTCTGTTTTGAAGGAATCCGCTCCAGTGCAGACGGAATCCTAAGGAGATTCTGTGTCAAATCTCCTGAGAAACCTTTTATTCTCATCCTGGTCTTGGGTGCAGGGGCTTCCACTCGGGGCAGAACTTTAACCTTTGCACCCCTGGGTGCACCCCCGCACTCCTCTTCCTTTTCTCAAAGTTTGTGAAATGAATCTGAACAGCCATCTTATTTGACTATTCTGGAATCTCACTTTTGAAAGCACTCTTGCAAATGATGATAGAGGAGGCACCTGTGAAAGCGTGGGATCCGGAGGGACAGGGTATTAGTACCAGGCAGTCCTGCAAATATCCCTGTGGCCCTGGCATTAGTGAAGAAGGACCTTTTCTGTCTCTGACAATGAAACTAGTCTCAGTCCTCTTCCTTTCCTTGCGTATTTTCCCTTCAGCGTCCCTTCCTTCCTTCCACGTCTTCCACTGATAACGTGCAAACAGATCTCAGAATGGGTTGGCAACTGTTGGCTATTCTTGACTGCAAATACTTCCCAAGACGCATCATCTTAGGAACTATGTGATGTTGCAAATTGTTGAACTTAGAAGCCTTTATAAAAGGAGGCCAGTAATCTGCAGGTCTGTAGTTTTGTGTTAGTACCTAGAGCAACATTTGTGCAATGTAGTAATTGGTCAGTACAACAGATTCGTATCTGATACAGTGATTTTACTGAAGGAAATGATTAGTTTTGGGGGTGTTTTTTTTTTTTTTATCATTTTGGAGTTTTCTTTTTGCCTTCGATTCAGAATTTACAAATCTCTAAAAAGTCATGGCAATGCCTCCGGTAATGCCGATTTAACTGAAGGCTGTTCTCGACCCCTTAGGTGAGGGGTGCATAAAATAAACTGACCTCAAGCATTTACTGCCAGAACAAGAGGGAAGGAAGGAATAGCTTCTGATTTTTACCTTTATAGGTCAAATTTGAATGACACTAGCTTTCTGATGGATAAAAAGCATGTGCCCAGATGATACTTCTCAGGATAAGAAATTTGCAAATCATTGCAATGATCATATATAGGTAACAGCTCTGTCTGCTTCCCATGCTACAGTTATTTTCCATTTTGAAATTAGCCTATTAGCTACAATGCTGACAGCACACAGGTGAGTATGGTATAAATATTTTCAACATCGTAAGGCACATAGGAGCAGATTTTCTTTGGCTAACCATATCACCTGTAGACTTGGTAACACAAAAACAACAGAAAGATTTTATTTCAAAGCGGTGACTTATTTCTGTGTTCTCCACCCTCCCCCCCCCTTTTTTTTTTTTGGCAGTCTAGAACTCTGCTTCAAGAAGTTTCTGTAGATTCATTTTCTTAGAATGTTGTCAGCATTCTAAGTTTCTCTGACAACACTTGGGGAAACAAATTATGTCTTCTCCATTCTCTTTCATTAGCACCAAGTGACTATTTTTGAAAGAAGTAATTTAATAAAGAGTAGTTATAACCAGAGCATTCTTAGAGGGCAGTTTCCAGCTATTTTGTGTTGGGAACCCTTTTTTATATTCTGTCACAGCGTACCTTAGGAGAAGCTGTCTTTGCTGTGGAAGTTTCTGCCTTCTTTGTGGCCTCGCCATGGAATGTTGTCTCAGCCACAGCGGATTGGCTCTTTATGCAGAATAACTCGCAAGTAGGAAATGAATTTAATAAGCCCAAGGGTATGGCCAAGTGATTCAGCTAGCTGTTGGATCATTGGAATAGTCACACTCAGGTTTTTGACATTTTGATAGGCATTGTTGGATGCATTGATGTTGGCTGTAAATATTGTTAATACTTAACACCGTTTTAATGATGAAAGTAAACTGAATTGGTGAAAGTGAAAAAATTCCAGAATTCATGAGGCCTGGTTCTCATTCACTGGACCTTGGACAACTAACTACTTATCTATCCCTGTGCATGTTACTTTAACCCTCTAGGAGCCCCCTTGTCTGTACGGTGTGGCTCTTAGGGTTCCCAGGATTCCTCCCTGTTCTTGCAACCTATGAAGACATATTTTCAAGCTTTTGATAAAGAAGAGCAGGCATCTATAAGTTTTAAAACTTTGAAGAAAGTAGATCACTTTCTGAAGTAGGGACATTTATTCCGCGCGGTCATTGAAAAATATTTGAAATATTTGTGGATCTAGTGTGTGGTAAGTATTGTGCAAAGTACTGGCAATACATATTCCAAACAAAACATTCCCGGTCCTTGACCTCATGGAACTTCTTTAATGATAGCCTTTATTTTAAGGAAGCTGTGCTGAAGGAAAACATAAGAACTCCGATTGTGTTGGAGCTGTCTACGGGAAGTTGATTTACCATTTGCTGTGGATAATTTTGTTCATTGTGAATCTCTGGGGCACAGCCATAGCAATAAAAATAATCCTAAAGACCTGGCTGAAGATGCATAAATCACTTATCACATTATTGATTTTGAAATCATTTACTTGGGAACACATATGGAGAAACAGCTGGGGATTTTACATCAAGGGTGAATTTAGTAACTCATGTATTGCTATTTTGTTCTTATAAATGAGAGTTGTTGAGAACCCTATCACTTAGAACCCTATCGCTTACCGGGCTTGGGATTGCTAATGTCAGCCTGTCAGTGAAGATATTCCGAGGGACCAGTTTAAGGTCATGGCTTCGCTGGTTTTCTTGTCGGACAACTGTCAGCTGTCACAGCATCGCAGGTGGCTCTCAAGGCCCCAGAAGCTTTGGAGAGCCCAATGGCAGGAAGAAAAGTAACTGGAAAGGTGGCAAATAAGGGGAGGAAAGCTACTGACAGAGAGTAGTCCAAGAAAATGAGAGAACAGTGAGGAAAGGAAATGGAAGGGAAGCCTACGTTCAAGCAGCAAAAAAAAAAAAAAAAAAAAAAAAAAAAGCAAAAATTGCTTCATTATTAGTGGAAAGGAAATTGTATTGGCACATGTCTAGAAAAAGTGGAAGAACATGAAAAAATACACATTTAGCCTTCCCTGATATTAAATAAAATGAGCTCTCCGCCCTGTGTAAACCCTTAAAAAAAGCCCCAAAAAACCCTTAGAATGTGACAGTGGTACTAATATGGAAATAATGAAAACTGAGTATGGTATATTCATGAGAGAGGATACTTCATCAACTTATGTATCTTATTGATGATTTCAAGATTTGGGGCTCAATTTGGCTAATAAGTTCTGAGCAACACATCCATTAAAATTAAAAAGTTAGACAAAAGGTATTCTAGTAGATCCATGTTTTTATATCTGTAGTAATTAGATGCTGGAATCTGAAATCAGAATTTGATGGCCATCTGTCGCATTTCCCTACCTCATCCCTAGTCATTGAGAAGCATCATGGCAGAGCTGAAGGAACGCGGATTTGGAATTGGACAGCTGTGGGTTTGAGTAACTCCCTGCTGAGCCCCTTACTAAGTGTGGGACCCTGGAAAGGTGACTCCTCCCTTCTCAGAGCCTTGGTTTCCTATTTTGTGAGATAGGAATAATAGCCACCTTGTGGATTTGTTGTGAAAGAGGGCACTATTCTTTGTGACACTCCTGCAACACAGTAAAACATTAGCTTCAGACTGCGATCCATCAATTTCAACTGAATTCGAATGTCTCCAAATGATTGAAAATTTTTCTACATAAAAATTTTCTTTTGGGGCGCCTGGGTGGCGCAGTCGGTTAAGCGTCCGACTTCAGCCAGGTCACGATCTCGCGGTGCGTGAGTTCGAGCCCCGCGTCAGGCTCTGGGCTGATGGCTCAGAGCCTGGAGCCTGTTTCCGATTCTGTGTCTCCCTCTCTCTCTGCCCCTCCCCCGTTCATGCTCTGTCTCTCTCTGTCCCAAAAATAAATAAACGTTGAAAAAAAAAATTAAAAAAAAAATTTTTCTTTTTTCTTTTACTTTTTTTTTTTTTTTTGCAATAATTACTTGCTAGTAACCTTACTGAAGGAGTTTATGGGTTAACTGATGTCATGTCCTCAGAAAAAAAGGTGATAAGAAGGAATTAATTTTGTTGGCCTTGCCCAGCCAATCCATTAAAAAAATTAAAACTGGAGTCCCTTTTTGGCTTCCTGGCTAGGAAGTGCCCCCGAGCATGTGTAATCATCGCAGATTCAAACATTTCCAGCAAACTGCTGAATGCTATGTGGCATTATGAAAACCAGTCTTGTCAATTCTCTAAAAATACAAGGGTGTGTATATTTGGTAGAATGTGGGTATTTTCCAATAAGTCAGTTTTAGATTAGAAAGAAAATTAGAGAGGTGATAGAGAAATGGCTTATTTTTATTGCCTGAGAATTTCAAGCATTCCCCATCTAACTAACTCCCCATTCAAACGAATTTGTATGGCTGTTCAAGGGCGTAGGCTGTGATGTCCAGTAGTTACCCAGCTAGTGGTATTTATGTTTCATGTACAGTGCTCTATCCTTGTTTGGCTACTGGCTCAGTTGTTAAGTCTTTATTTTGAAGTTGATTTTTGACAATGAGAAATGCCATCAGTGATTCTTAGTTTGTAGGCCGAGGTGATAAGTGATTATACGTTCCTTTTTAGTATGTGATTTATCTACCTCGAAATACTCTGGGAAATGTGGGGAGAGTACTTGAGTACTGTTACGTGTTTTCCATCTATATCATCATTGCTCTTTCATTTGCCTTTTTTTTTTTTTTTTTGGACTTGTTCCATCATGTAGAGCTGAAGGTAGAAATTGAAAGACACGTATTTCATTGCATGTGGTAGGAAAATAAATGCATTGATTGTATCGAGGTATATACGTCATTCACTGTGAGTTAGCAAGAGGACAGAATGTTTCCTTTTGGAATTTCACACATATCTAGGAAGGAAAAAGGATCAGCTGATACTAGCAGGGAGAATGTTTGCTAGGGCTGTCTGGTGACCAGGTTTCCCTTACTTGATGCATGAGCTAGTATTTAGCTCAAAATTTAAAGTTCCTCTTTTTAAATTCTGACTCTTACCTTGATACTCTTATGTTGGTCTCATATTTAGCACAGTACCTGGTACCTGATGGGTGATTCAGTAAAATACTCAGAATAAATGAGTGGATGTTCTTTGTTCAGTTGTCAAATTCCATTACTTCTTTTGTGTTTGAGGTTTCTTGTATTATGTGTGGTTGAAACAAAGTATTTATATTTTGTGCCCAGTCTGTGAGAGATACTTTCAAGTATGTGAACGTGTTTGAATTTTACTTACACCTGCCATTAAAAAAATTTTTTTTAAGTTTATTTATTTGAGAGAGTGTGTGTGGGTGGGGGCCAGAGACAATCCCAAGCAGACTCCACATTATCAGCACAGAGCCCAATGCGGGAATTGAACCCACAAACCGTGAGATCATGACCCAAGCTGAAACCAAGAGTCAGACGCTTAACTGACTGAGCCACCCAGGCACCCTCTACACCTGCCTTTTAAAGCAAAACTTCAGAATGCAGTCATGTTCAAAGAGAGCAGATGGAGTAGTTTCCTCCTCTTGGAAACTTAGCGAGTGGCCCATTTGTATTTTAAGAAGTTAGGTAAATGTGATGACTCTCCTCCAGTTTCCTTATATTTTCTTAGTTTTTTTTTTTTATACAATTCCCTCCCAAATGAGAGAAATATGTTTGTCAGCAAGTGGGATCCTGCTGCCAGAAATGCACTCTTAAGAGCTGGAATGACATAATTCTGCTCTTCAAATATCACTTCAGGACGGGATCTGAAGACCTAGAATTATGTGCTGTAAACTCAGAGCATTTCATAAAATTGACAATTCCAGACTAGAGTGATTTAGGAAGTAGGGGAGCTGGAAATATCTCTGAAGCCTGGAGATCTGTTGAGCTGTGGTGGGGAATTGAGAAAGAGTGAACATTCTTATAAATAGAACAGTGAAAAGTCACTATCAGTACAGGCTTTATCTGAGGCTTATTAAACAGGTCTTCCTTTAAGCTAGTGGTTTATCAGACCTCGTTGCACATAAGAAATACCTGAAGAACGTTGTGAAAGTGCAGATTCTCGGGCCTCTTCCTCAGAAAGTCTAGTTTGTAGCCCTAGGGAGGGACATGGGCTCTAACTTTTAAGTCACACTCCAGGTGATTGCTAGGCACACTGAAAGTGACTGAATTCCATACTGTCAGGATCGTGGATCCAGGCTCACTGAGCTCTGCAGGCTGAATTTTTTGGACAGAATAGATCTGGAAGTGACTCCTTTGGGGTGAATACGTGTCAAGCAATTACTGACCAACAGGGACAGAATAAAGGCGGTGACTTGGAGCCATGTCTCATATGGTATCCTTTGTGTTCAAAATAACCTGGTTGGTTGTGTGGCAGAAGGTATCTGAGATTTCACTGTTTGTGGTTTCAATTATTTATGACCGTCTTCCCATTTTTGCTGAGGATGCCTTGTTAGCTTCCCGAAGTTTCTGTTCAATAGGTCACATGTCGTTGCCGTCAGTGTTCTGTGGCCTCTTTCCTCTGATTCAAGAAACAGCTATTCAGAAAACGTTGGGGAGAGTAGAGGAGAAGGGAGAAGGGTTGTTGTGAGGGTCCACTTGACATTGCATTCCGAGTTTGGTTTTCAGAGTGAGACTGACATGGCATTTCTCAAATGTTCCTTCTACTGGTTCCTTTTGGACCAATGACTTGTTTGTATGCCAATAGATTTTTTTTTTTAAGGTGAAGGGAGAAAGAAACATCTGGATGCCAGAAAAAAAATGACCTTCCTAGAAAAGAAGCAATAGGACATTCAGATAGCAGACATGTAGAACCAGCCTTCAAACCCTACCAAAACATGACAAATACAATACCGGTTGCTAATATCTCCATCTGTAGCCAATTAGTCTTTCTCTCATTCTGTGGTTGAGTTGGGTAAGAGTCCAGTTGAACTGTCCAGATAAATGGTGATCCGACATTTAAAGAAATTTGCATTTGCAGAGAACTCTAGAACCATTCTGTCATGAGAGGAGGCTGTCCCTGTGGAAATCCTGATGTTATCTTACTTGTAAGTCCTCGAAGTCACCTTTGCCTCCTTTTCCTTTCACCGTAGTTTGTTATGTGTGAGTCTGCTGTGCCTGGTGGAGGAAATAAAAATGTTCTAGAATATGCTTCCATTTCTTGTTGCTTTATGCCTACACTTCTTCATGCATAAACCCTCCAACTTGGGGCGCCTAGGTGGCGCAGTCGGTTAAGCGTCCGACTTCAGCCAGGTCACGATCTCGCGGTCCCTGAGTTCGAGCCCCGCGTCAGGCTCTGGGCTGATGGCTCAGAGCCTGGAGCCTGTTTCCGATTCTGTGTCTCCCTCTCTCTCTGCCCCTCCCCCGTTCATGCTCTGTCTCTCTCTGTCCCAAAAATAAATAAACGTTGAAAAAAAAATTAAAAAAAAAAATAAACCCTCCAACTTAATATTGGGAGAGAATGGTTTTTTTAATTAGTATTGTGCACACACAACTAGAGACGGACCGACAGGCAAACACACACACACACACACACACACACACACACACACATCCATCCGTCTTGTTTCCGGTCACTGCATTATTTTCCCTATGGACTACTAAGTTATCTTTCACATCTCTAGTATAGTACTTACTGTGTTGTAATGTGATTTTGGTTTATTCTGCCTCCTTAAGGCAGAGATCTATATATGTTCATGCCTAGTAGAAAGTCATTTACCTATTTATTTACTTATTTATTTATTTTAAAGTTTATTTATTTCTTTTGAGAGAGACAGAGACAGACAGTGAAAGTGGGGGAAGGGCAGAGAGAGAGGGAGACAGAGGATCCCAAGCAGGCTCTGTACTGCCAGCACAGAGCCCAACGTGGGTCTCAAACCCAGGAAACTGTGAGATCATGACCTGAGCCAACACCAAGAGTCAGATGCTTAACCGACTGAGCCACCCAGGTGCCCCTAGAAAGTCTGATTTATAAAGACCCTCAGTAAATGTTAGGAGAACAAATAAATGTTGAAGAAATCCTTGTGTAGATTGTGGTGTATCTGGTAATGCTTTGTAGGCTCCCATTATTTTATGCTGCCATATTTCAGTTCTGCTTCATGAAGTGTTCTGTTTGTAGCTTTTGCTCAATCACAAATAGGAGTAAATATAGTTATAACATGTTTTACAGTGCTTTAAAATTTTCACGACACTCTGTATTGGGTATTTTTTTTAGCTTCACAATAATCTATAGATTTTATGCCAATTATCTTTAACTTTGCTTAGTATGATTATCGTAAATGCCTAGAGACACAGTAACGGTGGGGGGCATATGTATTCTCACTTAGAGGTGTTTGTGTCTTTTCTGCGGAAGGGATATGGTTCTCTATAAGTTATAGAGATGGTATCCCGCTATGCTCTTTTATTCAGTGTTATCTCAATGTATAAGAAATCCTGTGTTATCAAACATTCTACTAAACAAAATCTTCACAAACTAGCACATCCACAGTGACCATTATAGACATAATAATGGTGATGGAGGGATAGAGTCTTCAGGAAAGTGGTAAAGTTAGAAATTATTGACTTAAGGAATGGAGAAGAAAACTGACCAGGAATAGATAGATGTATTATTGGGTATTTTTTGAGGGCCCAGCTGAGGCTGAACATAATGAATTTGTAGCCTAAACTGAGCAGGTGATTACAACTAGGAGAGACAGAAAGTTGTGTAGGTATGTGCGTTGTATATTAAAAGGTCTATATGTCAGTTGAGTTTGAGGTGTTTGAGAGCAATCCATTGAAGTAGAGGGTTTTGCCTTGGGAAATAATGAGAATAAATGTCACAGGGGGCAGACTGTAATATTCAAAGGCATTTCTAGTCATCCTCTATTGGATGCAGATCTGATGTTAAGCTTATTTAATTTATATCTCGGTCTTATTGTTTTCGCTATTGAAATCATTCTCTTAGAATAGCTGATTCCCCCAGGTGGCCTTCCCTCTCCACTACACCATCCCCAAACCAGAACTGGTAACTCATAATTAGTGATTGAAAAACTCAGTTCTATCTGCTTGATTAGTATTTACATGATGTTTTCAAAGTTAGAATTAATCCTTGAAAAATATGAGAATATTCAGTTACATCATTCAATGTGCTATTTATGGTCCTTAGTTGTTACACAATGAGGTTTCCTTGGCTCAGACTTGATACACTGCTTCTTGAGTATGAGAAGTAATGTGTGTGTGGAGTGTTAGGA
Source organism: Puma concolor (assembly GCF_028749965.1). Taxonomy (NCBI): domain Eukaryota; kingdom Metazoa; phylum Chordata; class Mammalia; order Carnivora; family Felidae; genus Puma; species Puma concolor. The sequence continues at coordinate 111,103,801 of NC_141676.1, forward strand.
GTTTAGAGTAATGGTGGCTACAAACATATTTCCTCTTGTATTGGAGAGCACATTTCTTTCTTTCTTCCTTCCTCTCTCTCTCTTTCTCTCTCTTCCCTCCCTCCCTTCCTTCCTTCCTTCCTTCCTTTTTCCCCAGCAGATATTTTCTTACCTGAAAAGTTAAGAAGATAGTTTTGGTGAACCAAACATTCTAAGTAAGCTGTTACATATGCAATATCAATTTGTCAGTGGATGAATTCAATAAAACACACTTGAGGGTTAAGCAATTTTCATTGTATTAATCAGTCTTTGGTAATCCCAGAGACTGGCTATGGGTTTCAGTACCTCAGTGTCATCATTATGCGTCATAATTACCACTGTGCTATAGGTGTGTGGACATTCTCATAAGTGGAATATCTTAGATAATCAGATGCTTATGAACAGGACATTTCTTCTAAATGGAAACACTGAAGAACTATAAGGTTCTTGTGGCCTCAGAGAGTTCATATGCGTTTACTTAGTTTCTCACACTCCAGCAGGAGGCAAGGGGAGGCAAGTCAGGAGTGAATTTTAAGAGAAGTTTTAATTTGGGGCGCCTGGGTGGCTCAGTTGGTTAAGCATCTGACTTTGGCTCAAGTCATGATCTCATGGTTCAGTTCATGAGTTGGAGCCATGTGTCAGGCTCTGTGCTGACAGCTTAGAGTCTGGAGCCTGCTTGGGATTCTGTCTCTCTTTCTCTCTCTCTGCCCCTCCCCCACTCATTCTCTCTCTCACTGTCTCTCTCTCTCTCTCTCAAAATAAATAAACATTAAGGGGCGCCTGGGTGGCGCAGTCGGTTAAGCGTCCGACTTCAGCCAGGTCACAATCTCGCGGTCTGTGAGTTCGAGCCCCGCGTCGGGCTCTGGGCTGATGGCCCGGAGCCTGGAGCCTGTTTCCGATTCTGTGTCTCCCTCTCTCTCTGCCCCTCCCCCGTTCATGCTCTGTCTCTCTCTCTGTCCCAAAAATAAATAAACGTTGAAAAAAAAAATAAACGTTAAAAAAATTAAAAGAAGTTTTAACTTTTACAGTCCTCTTTATAATTTGGCTAATGTGCATGTGTGTGCCTTGTTTTCTTGAAAAATGCCTGTGTGTGTATGTGTGTATGTTTGTGTGTTTGTGCAGAAGCTACAATTCAATACATGCTGCATTCTGATTTTTGTTGTTTTAATTTGACTTTGGGGAAATAACTCCTGTCTCTCTTTCCCCATCTCTGAAATCATATATGATAATACGAATCTCTTACTTAAGTGTAAATATGTAATGAAATGTGAATGGTGAATTGAAGACGTTGTGTTTAACTATTGTGGATTACTTCATTGTGCTGCTATGCTGATTTTTTGAGGACCACGGCATTGGTTCAGATTCTTTTGCTCCCTGCACTCTGGGAAGAGAACAGGCTGTGGAGTCAATCACTGACTCTGGCCATTATTTTGTGTGTTCTTGGCTAAGCCTCTTTGGGGCTCAGTTTCTTATCTATAAAATGAAGGTGATGAGTGGATGGTTAGCTCCGTGGGTTCGAGCCTGGTGCTGATAAGATGAAGGTAATAATTTATAGGATTATGAAAATCACAAGTATAATGACAGCATAGTATTTTGAATCCAGTAAATAATCCGTGTTGCTGCCTCTACCCAACCCCTTCCTGACGGCCATTTTACCAATCGGCATATTGTTAATCACATCTCCTGATAACCTTCCTTCCCCTCCAGCCACAAGTTTTGGCAAAACCTGTAGGTGCTCCCCTTTGTTAGAGGGGTATCTTGTTCAGCCTTCTTGTGCTTTTCATGGGAAACATTTCCACCATTTTCTGGGCATGCAACCTTTCAGGGTTACGAACACTTCCAAAAGTTCTGTCCTAGAAATCTAAAAACCACATATGATTCTGGTCTCTTGTTCATTTGTGCATTCCCCTACCTCTCATTTTCATTCATTCATAGAGCATTTATTTAGCAAATGAGCATTCAGTGATTCATTCAGCACGCGCATCATGTGCCTGAAGCAACATGACTGAAGTAGGACATTCAGACAGAAATGGGATGTGGTCCTTTTGGATTTAAAAAACATAAAACCACCTTAAAAAAATTACTGAGTATTGTACATGACAGCTGCTTCTACCTCTCCTTCTGTCTTTCCCCTTCGTCTTACCCCAACTTTTCTTTATTTGGCATGATACTGGGGATATAGGGACAAAAAAGGGTTTGTATGCAAAAGACCTTTTGAAACTGCAACAATAATGACGATGATAGTAATAACAATGGTGTTGATTTATCAAGCCCTCACCATGCGTCAGGCGTTGTGCTAAGTTCTGTACGCATTTTATTTAATGAGCTACTCCTAACAGTAATGGGGAGTGATACCTTACCATGGTCTACATGACAGGGAAGAGCCTACCTTTCTGACCTCACCTCGTGAGGTCTAACCTACACTCACGGTTCTACAGTAGCTCCCTGAACATTCCAGGCAAGGACGATCTTGCCTCTGGACTTTGGTCCTAATCCCCAGGTCAGAAATGCCCCCTGGCTCCAGTTGTCCATGTGACTGGCCCTTTCTTGGTTTTCAGGTTCCAGCTCCTCAATGACACCTTATTGTGGAAAACCCACCTCTATGTGAAGACAGAGTCTGGGGATAAACAGGATCAACAGCTTTATTGCTTTGGGGGACAAAAGAGGCTGCAGGAGGCCTAGGTCTTCAAACTGCAAGCCCACCGAGAGGGAGGAGCTGGGGGTTTTAGCGGGAGATACAGGACCTCATGGGTTTCGGGACAGGGAGTGTGTATGTGCTGCCTTTGTCGTGTTTTTAGGGTGGCGCTGGTTCCTGAAAGAAAGGGCTAAGGAAGGAGGAGGGAAGGTTTGCAGAAGAGACACGAAAGGGGCTACTTAGTGTAACATGGAGCCTCGCTGAAGCATCGGGCAGCCATTTTGTTTTCGCTCAGCCTTCTCTTCTCAGGAGGTTTCAGCCTCAGCAGCAGGCAGCCCGTTGTCACCCAGCCCCTGTCACCTGGCTGTTTACTGCCATCACAGCCCTCACCATCACAAGTTACTCTTTATCTACTTGTCTTCCTGTGTGTTCTCTGTCTTCCCTGCTGTACTTCCGGCTCCTCCAGGGCAGAGGCCTTGTCCGGGTGCACACGATGGTGTTCGCTGTGCCCAGAGCAGGCCTGGCTGGCACGTGGTGCTCGCTGCATCCTCACTGACTCCATGAGCAAGTGTCATTTTGGAAGAAGTCACAGCACTTGGCAAAGAAAGAGCAGAGTTCTAAACAACAACACCACCAACTTAGAGGGTGGAAGAAGGCAATTAACCTGTGTAAGGCATTTACATGTTTCCCCAATTGTGTCTGTGACTTTTAAAAATAATCTTATCAGAGATTCAGAGAAGTTGAGCAACTTGCCTAGGATCACAATTCGTTACTGATAGAGAAGAGATTAGAATTTTGGTGTGTTTAGTTCCAAGCGCTGTATTCCTTCCACCCTGTGGTATATTTTGAGCCTCAGTGCGCATAGTGGACATTGTGTTGGAGTGTCTAGATGCCCCTTTAGAAATGAAGGACTTATTCCCCTGGATGCTAGCCATGATGCGAATTCTCACCCTCCATTGTCAGTACCTTGGATGCATTGCCCAGACTGAAAAGAGCCGCCTTGTCCAAGGTCTTGCCCCCTTCCAGTAACTAGTGAGCATGAAGCTATGAAGGCTTGATCTTCTTGCCCTCATTTAGCCAACTCTGAAGGGACATCTTCATGTAGGGTAAACTGAGGCCTCCCCTGAGACTGCATCACCCTCCATCTCCTCCTTTCCTCTTGTTCTGCCTCCTTCTGTGCTGTTCCATGGGTATTGATCCCAAGAATACCCCCTAATAAGCTTTCTACATGCTGATCTTCTCAGAGTGTGCTTCCCAGGGAGCCCAGCCTGTGCCTGCGTTTGAAAACAGTGATAGACACAGGTAGTAATGGGGATATGGCATGTGGGAGAAATATAATGATAACCTTGTTTGCACTTGGATTAGAAAAATTTTTTTAATGCTTATTTATTTTTGAGGGAAAGAGAGAGAGAGAGCAAGAGCGAGCGAGCAAGCAGGGGAAGGGCAGAGATAAAGAGAGACACAGAATGTGAAGCAGGCTCCAGGTTCTGAGCTGTCAGCCAGAGCCGGATGTGGGCCTCGAATTCACGGACCATGAGATCATGACCTGAGCTGAAGTTAGACGCTCAACCAACTGAGCCACCCAGGTGCCCCCTTTTTTAAGAAAATTTTTAATGTTTATTTTTCAGAGAGAGAGAGAGAGAAAGAATGAGCAGGGGAAGGGCAGAGAGAAGGAGAAAAAGAATCCAAAGCGGTGGATGTTTCGAATTTAGGTGCAAATGGTTGGCTGTGCCATGTGCATTCTTTCAGGGCTTGGCATTGCTGGATCACCAGCCTCAGCACAGTCAGTGCCTGTCACGTTGCAGGCAATGTACCCAATAAATAGAGATTTGGGATTGGGTTTTGACAAGAGCTTGTGGACGTAGTCGCTAATATCTTGAAAACTGATGAGCTCTCTGAGTGAAAGAGACAGAGACAAAAATCCTAAGAGAGCATTGAGACTAGCATACAAAGAGAAGCTGAAGAATGTAGGTGCCGGGGTGCTGTTTTGATTGTCTGCCTGTGGGGGTGGGAGGTGGCTGGGAGCACCTGAGAGCAAGGGCTGCGTGGTTGACATTTGTGAAATGACCATTTGTGAAATGACAGGAATTTAAGGGTGGTGCTCAGTGTGAATGAAGCGGCTGGGGGCCTTAGAAAAGTGATGTCAAGCCTGCTTCGGAGATAGAAACCTATTTACAGAGGGAATGTGTGGTGAGTAAACAAAGGATATCATACGCATCAATTTATCACCCGAGACATTTGGCAATAAAAGTAAAAAGCGAGAAAGAGCTGACAGGGCCTGTGAGGCCAAATAAAAGTTTATTAAAGAAGTGGAGATTGTGTTTGAAGGTAACAGTCAAAAAAAGTTGGAGATGGATGAGATAAATAGGCTTCAGAAAAAATGGGATTGATCTAGAGACAGGCTTGAGTCCCTTGGCCAAGCATGAGGATATTTTCTCTCTGCCCAAGGGGAAAGTAATATGGCGCACTAGGGGTGCGATGCAAAGGCAGCTGGCAAAGTTTGGTTTTATTTACACCTGTTTTATTATGATCTCATCCTGATTTTATAACTCTGTGATCGGCCAATAATTTTGTATACCTAATGAGTGTTACGTTTAACTTGTGCTGTTTGCAGTTCCCAAGATCTAGTTCAACTGTGGTAGCTGCACTGACCATGGGATGTCAGTTGAGGCCAAAAATGTCACTAATGCGTCCTTCAGAAATTTTATACTCAAATCAGGAAGTACACTTAAAAATTTTTTTTAATGTTTATTTTTAAGAGAGAGAGAGAGAGAGAGTACATGAGCAGGGGAAAGGCAGAGAGAGAGGGAGAGACAGAATCTGAAGCAGGCTCCAGGCTCTGAGCTGTCAGCACAGAGCTTGATGTGGGCCTCGAACTCACAAACTGCGAGATCATGATTTGAGCCAAAGTTGGATGCTTAACGGAATGAGCCACCAAGGCGCCCCAGGAAGTACATGTTTTCATTTGTATATTATACTGCATATAACTTTTGGGTTGTTTTTATCAGTGTGAACACTTCAGATTTTTTTTTTTTTATCCTTCTAAAGATAGAATTTGGTAAGCCTAGTAACATGTGGTGGGAACTGTTTTTTTGATTTGTGCTTGTATTAGTGTGCTCTCTTTCAGTTTTAAAAGTAATTTGAGATATATATTTTATATATATAACCCCTGTTCTTACCCTTGCCATGTCTCATATGACTTTGTTTAGTGTTAGAGCTCTTTTTGACCCTGATGGAAAGGTCCCTAATGGAAGGAACTCTCCAGGGATTAGGGGCCAAGTGCATGGGACTGTACTTTGTTGTTATATTGAATGTGTTTCACACAGTTGAAAGGAGGTGTGTAAGGTCAGATAAGGCCAGTCAGGGCATACACAATCAAATATAGCTCATTGGCCCTCTCCTTCTCCTTTTCTAGATAAATTTTGCTCAATTTCAACAAGCAAGGATTTTTGTCTCTTTTATATACTGCCAAATCCCAAGTTTTCCAGGGTCTGGCACAAAGTAGCTGGTCAATAAATATTTGTCAAATGAATAAATTTAGAGTGAATATAAGAATATTTATTTTCACTATACCATACAAATGTTGTGAGAAAAAAAATGAAGTGATAAATACTAATGTACTTTAGGGTTAAAATCGGTAACAATAGCCAAAACAAAATAAAACATAATATATAGATTTAAGTAATTATTTTGTCCTGCTATTTTTATTCTTTCATCATATGTTTACTATATGCCCACTGTGCATGCTTGACTTTATTGTGTCATGAGCCAAAACACAAGATCTATGGAGAAGAAAATGGTGCTAGTAATATGCAGAGTTGAAAACCAAAGTGTTGGGTTTTCCTTAAATACTCTTATAATCTACTATACCACTCAATTTACATCATGTACAAGGAGGAAGAAATAACTTTTTGCTATGTGATCAAACCATATTTAAAAAAAAAATTCAACTCCAGTTCATTAAACAGATATCCGTTGTTGGCTTTTTCTGTGCCAAAAATTGGCTATGTCATAGTTACATGGGAAAAATTACAACCCCCCCCTTTCCGACCCCATTTTTTTCTTATGATTCTGTTGCAAAAGATTTTATCTTTCTTCCAACCTATTTCTTGTATAAAGTCTTCCCGAGGGAAAGCAAAAACTCATGGAAGAAAAACTCACATCACCCCAACAGCACATTTAAGGAGAATCTGCCGCTGCCCTGGTGAGAAGCCTGTCATCCTAATTCGTAACCTTATGGAGATCTCAACGAAAGAAAAAGTGTCTTGTTTAAAAATGCCTGTTGACCAGATTCTCCCAGTGCAGGGTCACTCTGTCTTCTAATTTCACATATTCATGTGTGATTGGTTTAATTTGTGTATAAGAGATGTCTTGATTTTCTTTTTTTTTTAATAAAAGTTTTTATTTACTTATTTTGGGAGAGAGAGAGACAGAGAGCAAGCAGAGAAGGGACAGAGAGCGGGGAGAGAGAGAATCCCAAGCAGGCTCTGTGCGGTCAGTGCAGATCCTGATGGTGGGGCTCCATCACCCCAACTGTGAGGTCATGACCTGAGCTGAAATCAAGAGTCAGACGCTTAATTGACTGAACAACCCAGGTGCCTGGAGATGTCTTGATTTTCAAAAGTTGTGACAGGAAATATTTGGTTTTTAACTTAAGGAATTTATTTCTTTATTTGTTTTTCACTGAGGAAAGGGTTCAGAGATTATTACAAACTGTGTTTTCATCATGGTATTTACATATATAAACATGAGTTTATTTTAATAGCATTTTTGATATTTACCTATTTACGTATATGTCATTCATGTGTGTATGTATGCATGTGTCTGTCTTTCTATCTACTGTTGATTATGCAGGGCAGAAAGGAAATGACTCTGTCTTTGGATTCTGAATTAAAAAATGCCACTCAGTAGAAATCTGGAGTAGGTATAATTACTATCATTGTGTTTTTTTAATAATTTGCCACGAGTAGTGAAAATGTCTTTTATCTCCTTAACAAAAGAATCTGCCTCTAAAGGCATTTATTACAAGGAGTGATAATGATGAAGTAACTGTGTTGTAATGGAAATGGAACAAAGATTGGGGGAAAGAGTAAATTGTAGCTACTGACTATTGTGATTCCATCTGAAGCTTCAGACCCATAGGAGGGAGTTTCTGGTGTGGATGCTGGAGAAGAGAGGTTTATTGTTTCCTCCTGATAATAGCGATCAATAAGCACTTTGTGGACCTGACAGTGTTTGCAAGCTAGAAAGTCTCCTTTTTTCCCCTCTCTCCCTCTTGTGTAAACTTACTGCCATTATAAACACATTTCAAAGAAAACCAGTCTTTTGTTCTGAATGAAATTCTTTCTCTAAGAGTTTGCTTGCAAAGTATGAACCCAGCCTTCGTGCTGAAGGAGAATGGCTGGGACCCACAGCTCTCAAGGACCTAACTGTGTAAGTCTGGTATAGGAGGCTGCTGCCTGCTGGTATTTTACGCACTTGGTCAGTTCATTCTTTATTCAACTACATTCTAGGGATGGGAGTGGGGGGAAGATGGAGGAAATCAAATACTAAGTTAAATTGTAAGTGTAATTTTCCACCATTAGCCTTGCATTCTTGACTATTGAGAAAAATCTAGGTCTCAGATATCTAGTTAAAACAGATATCCAATTATTTTGATTATAGCAGTGGGATAAATCGTCTTAATCAATAGCATTCATGATGACAGTAATGACAGAAATTACCAATTCCATCGGGTATATAATTGGAAAAAGCATTTTACTACAAGTTACTCCAAGACACATAATAATTTTTCAAAGAAAAATTGAGTAAGACACTTTCAAGTACGGGTCAATAAAAATGTTACCATTGTAGAACTATAACATACGAGGCTAAAAATGTGAATCTAAAAATAAGATCTGACCAATGGTTCTTGGCCATTAAATAAGGTATTCAGCTACTTTTTGTGATTTATAAATCAAATCAAGATACGCCTGCCTGGAAACATCTTAAAAACCTAAAATAACAAAGTTTATTATTTTGTTCTTCCAGAGTCACTAACAGGAATGAAAGCAAGGCTATATATCATGTATGCTTTACGTTAAGAGTATCAAAGTTTCTGCCTTGATGTTAAACTCTCATATGTTATGACTTAAGGTTGAAAAAAAATTGTGAAGCAGGGAACATTTACTTCTGGTTGTCCCTGTTCTCTCTCTCTCTCTCTCTCTCTCTCTCTTTTCTCTCACTCTCTTTCTCACTGCTGTCACTCTTTCTCTATTACCAAAACCTCATGCCGCAAAAATCTGCCATGAGTCTCTCCCATCAGACAAATTGGACTTAACGTTAAATTCTTGGTTGAAAAGTACTTCTCTTGATTTTAAGAACCTTAAAGGAGTGGAAAGTAAGTTTTGGCCGGGGAAGATTGGGAATGGATGGCATGAAGATAGTTCTCTTGGTGCTCCTACAATCCTGAAATCAAACTTGGTGTCGATTCCCACAAAGCTCCGACATACATTGATGGCTATAGAAGTGGGTATATCTCGCTGCTTCTCAGACCGCCTTCTAGAGCCCTCTGGAACTGCAGTAAACTATCTAATGTTCTTGGTCTGTAGGAATCAACTATGTGTGTATATATGATATATGGGAGATATAATATGGGATAATATATATTCCTTGGTCTGTAGGTATCAAGTATATATATATTTGTATATATATATATATATGTGTGTGTGTATATATATATACACACACATATGGGATATATATAACATAGGAAATATAATATGGGATAATATGTAATATACAGGAGATTATATATAATATATATATATGTCTATATAAAACGTTGATTATATGCTGTTATACTTATTAATTTTGTATCATAAACTATTATGTGTTTTTTAAAGAGCTGTTACTGCTACTTCAGGGTTCATTTGAAATAAAGCTCGCAGGACTGATGTTGTCCTTATGTTTTATAATGCTCAGAGATTCTGGAGATTTGGCTACTGAAATGAATAAATTATGGGTTAATATGTATTGTGCCAATTATGGATGCCCTTGCACTGGGTTTGCCTTGGAAACTCCAGTTAAGAGCCCTTGTACGTGCAAGGAAATTAAATTGTTTTTAAAGCTGGAAAGCACTGGATGATATCCCATCAGGATCTTGTTCCCAAGCATCATTTCATGATAATTCTCTGTTGTTTGGTATAAATGTGTACCTGTGACTTGTGTGGATCCACATTTGAATGACATTTGTAAAGCTGAATGGCAGAGTAAGGTATTTAAAACTCATGTAGTATTCTAGGAAGAATGTGAAAAAATAATGCTGCACCAGAAACATTTCTCCTCTTCTGTAGGCAGCTTTTCCCAGTATCCCTTTCTTACTCACATCCTTTTGCCCCTGCCCCTTTTCTCAGTTACTAATTTTCCATTAGGTAATGAGGCAAGCAAATGGCTAAGAATTACCACATAGTTAAAAGTTTGGTTCTAATGTGAGCGAGCTTCGATGGCTTTTGTTGGAATTCATCTAAAATGACCACAACAATTCTTATTATCATGGCCATTTTAGGTGATAAATGGCTTATTTTGATTAGTTTTTAGTGTAAGCTGATTTGAAGAGGAGTTTGAAAAATCAAGGGCTTTTGCTGACTGTATTTTTTTTTTTTAGCACTCAAGAACACAAAGCCTTAGTGACATTTTTTTTTCCCTTCTTAATTTAACACCCTTCAGGACTGTGAGGGAATGATGTGCTGAGCCACACTTTCCATCCAGAAAAGCCACTAGCAGTGAGTGCCATCACTGGAGTTTACAAGGCATGTTTCATGCAGGACATGTATGACGTAGGCAGGACCACGATTAGTGTTAACTCCAATTTAAGGAAGAGGAAACCAAAGCTCAGAGAAGAGCAGTAACTTGCCCAAAGTGAAGATGCCAGCAACCACCTGCATTTTAGTGTCCAGCCTCCTGTTTGTAGCCCTAGCTCTTTCCATCATGATGTGGACATCTGTCTACCCAGCCACGAATTGTTTCATCCTCCACATAAAGTGTAGACTCCCTGTTTCATCTCTCACGTTTCCTAAGTGTGACTTGCTGAGGAATGGCTGGTAGCAATTTCCTGTTGGTTTTCCTGAACCTGACCATTCCTTGCCAGTTGCGTAGTTCCTGACTGTGCTTGGAGTCCCAAATCGACCTGTGTTAGAAACCACAAGGACTCTTTCTTCATCAGGGCTCTGCCTCCAGGCTGACCTAGTTTGCCTGTCCACTGCCATGTCTGTGTGCTCTGGGCTCCCATAGGCAAGGCAGCTCTGAACAGACTGACAAAAGCCATCATCACTGACAGTAGTTTAGCTTACGCCGCAGTCTGGGAAGAGCAATGATGTTACTTGTGGTTTGGTTTCTGAATGTAAAAGAAGTCATGATTATCATAGAAATAGTTATGTAAGCGAGGGTTTATATTTCTCCTCATAGGTTGCGTATAATTGTGCATACCCAGACATACACAGATCTTGGTGTAATTAAATACTTTGTGGAAAGGAGTGGGGAAACAGTGTAATAATGGAGTGATCCCTAGAGTAAAAAAATGGGCTCACATAGAGTCGAATGAAAGAAAGTAAGGCTTTTCACGTCATGCAGGGTTAGCGTTCTCTTTGCCTGCATGTTTTTTCCAGAATGAAGTGTGATTATTCCGTGCCTCAGCCTAGGAACGTGATGCATCATAAACACTGATGACGTAGGCGCCATTATCTGCCTAGTAAGCACGCTTCTATCTGTCTGGATCATCAGATTGTAGTTAACACAAGATAGGACTATATTTAGGCCCTTGTTGAGTTTTATCTTCCAAGAGAGGTGTGAGCAGCAGAGCTGGGCAGGACCCTGGGTAGGATTTGGACGGTTGTCCATGTTTCAGCAACCGAGACTTTTAAACTGCAGGGACCTGTTCTAGTCAGTATCCTGAAGCTATCAGACCTTCAGCCTCTGACTGACTGAACAAAACACCTGTGTCACTCTAGTTGTGGCCTCTGCATGACAATTTACTTATTGACAGTGAGCAGTAAGTGTGAAGTGAGGCTTATTACCTGAAGTCTGCGTGGTCAGCACATTTCTTACCTGTTCAGGCTACATGATGAGCCAAGTCATAATTAAAAGTTTGCTTTAGTGGCGTCTGGGTGGCTCAGTCGGTTAAGCGTCTGACTTCGGCTCAGGCTGCGATCTCACGGTTTGTGGGTTCGAACTCCACGTTGCGCTCTGTGCTGACGGCTCAGAGCCTGGAGCCCCCTTCGGATTCTGTGTCTCCCTCTCTCTCTGCCCCTCCCCTGCTTGTGCTCTGTCTGTCTCTTTCTGTCTCTCAGAAATAAACATTAACAAAAAAACTTTTTTTAAAGTTTGCTTTAATCCACTTGGAGTCAAAGCAAAATGAAATTTCAAGCCGAATGATTCAATCCGGTTTAAGGAGCTATTGGGTTCGATCTCGCTAATGAGACCTGATGCTCCATGGCTGTTGATAAGAATCCCTCTGGTTAAGGTGGTTGGGCAATTTTTTGTTTAGGAATAATCTTTCTCCATGTGACGGAGGGCAGTATACCCTGAACGGTGTTAGATGTAATGTTTCATAAACTGTCCCCCTTCCTTCTCTGCCCTGTGGGTTGCTCTCTGTTAACCTCACCTTCTATCCCCATGCCCTGTTTGCATCCTCTTGACCTTTGTTGTATCTGTTGCTCAGTGGCCCATTTTGCCTGGAGCTGTACTTTGGGCTGGATGATTGGAGGTAAATCTCCATCACCCATTTACAAATTATCTTTGAAGCTGGTGCATTTGGAGTTGACAAAACATTTCCCCGTTTTGTGGGTTAATTTTGTAATTTAACTGTCAGGAAATCCTACTTCCCTCATCTCCAGGCTCCTGTTGGGAAAACCCCTTGCTGTGGCTCCCAAGTACTAGAAACAATAGAGAATTCTTTGGGAATGCCCAAGTGCAGGCTGCAAAGAAAAGTAAGGGGCTACAAATGATTTCCTGACATGAGGGCCATTGCTCTCCAGTAGCATATTCAGGAGTTGAAATGATACCAATTAGCTTTGCAGCATCTAATTGGCATCTTTGGGCTGTGAGGCATGTCTGGCAACAGTCCTAGATGTTAGACATGGTCAGTTTAGTTCAATTTAACAATTTTTTGACTACCTCCTCATCAAGAGATTTTTTTTTATGGAATCATCATATAACACATATATGTATCATATTGTAGTTTAATTTCATTTTGACCTCGTAACAACCCTAAGAAGTAGCTATGCTAGAAATTTCTGTTTTATAAAAAAGGAAGCTGAGGTTCAGAAAAATAAAATGCTGTATTCAAAATCACACAATCTAGCCAAGAGTTAATTACTTTCTTTTTATTATTTATTTATATATTTATTAAATTTTTTTTAATGGTTATTTTTGAGAAAGAGAGAGACAGAGTGTGAGTAAGGGAGGGAAGGCAGAGAGAGGGAGACACAGAATCTGAAGCAGGCTCCAGGCTCTGAGCTGTCAGTACAGAGCCCAATGTGGGGCTCGAACTCATAAGCCATGAGATCATGACTTGAGCCAAAGACGGATGCTTAACCGACTGAGCCACCCAGGTGCCCCAAGAGTTAATTCCTTTCAACTGTAACCTTTTCTGCCTTGAAGATTGAAGAATGTGTTTCAGTTTAGAAAAACAGATTAAAAGCTTGGCCGTTTGGAGGCAGTCACATACATGTAGAGGAGACACATATGTAGACTTAGACACTTGGTACCTACGTGACTTTGGGCATGTTTTTTAATTTGTCTGGGATTAGTTTTCACATTTATGAAGTAGCATAATACTTCTTCTAGGGTTTCTGTGAGGAGTAAATGAGTTGCTCCACGTAACTACGGTGTTTAATCAGGAAAACAGCATTATATCTCTTCGTAGACTGAGTCAGCCTTGCACCATCTGTGAGATGCTTTTTGGTTGGAGGGTTCAGGACTCGAGCCATATCCTCTAAAGGTTTGTAGTGCAGCGTGATCCATTGCCCTGAGAAGGTGTCTAGAACCAGTACCGTCCTGTCTCAACATTTTTATTCGGACAGCATTTTTGTTCGGACAGCCAAGTTGGCCACGATGGTGCCCAGTGAAGCACGTTTCTCCTAAAGCTTCCCAATTAAGAAGTTAACGATCACACCAGAACTATTTAAATAACAATAACAACATTTATGAATTTGGGGAAATGATTTTACAGCATTGTTTTCAAAGCCATTAAAAGTGAATAAAAGGAAATTAGGGATTTCAGTTAGATACATGGAAGGATATTTCAATACTTAACAGAGTGAAAGCAGCTTGTGGGAGAAAAATTGTAGGAGACCCAAGTCCTTGTCCTGTTGGTGGCTCTTTCCCTCTGGGTAGCTGAGGCAAAGCACTTTGACCTCTCTGGATCTCAGTGTTTGCATCTGTACAACGTGGATAATTACATCGGAGACTCACAAGGTTGTTGTGAATGTCTAATGAGGTGAAAGAAAAGAAAGTGATTGGTAAGCTGTGAAGTGTTTTATAAACTTAAAGTGGTGTTGTTATTCTCCAGAGTTTGTTGAAAACATCCAAAATTCTTGGATAACTTAAATGTATTCTTGCCGGAAGGAAGGATAGGACTAAATAAATCACCTCTTGGATCTCTTTCAGTTTAAGGAACGAGTGCTTCCAGCTTAAATTGGTATTGTTGATATTAGGTCTTGTATTAAATTGGAACTCAATGGGTATATTTGGAAGGGCATTAAAATAAAATAACAGAGGGAAATGCTTGGAAACATACTTTGTATAGGAAGACTTAATTATACCGTTGATTAGGGACTAAGTATATTCAGTTACAATCAATAATTACAATGATGGTAACCACTGTGCTTTGCTAATTAGAGCATATCTCTAATAAGGCCAAGGTGATCAGTTTGAATCCCTGTATGGGTCAATTAGCATCATGTCAGCCTCCACCCTAAGCTCTCATGGGGTCATTCAGGTGTGTACTTGTGTTCACAAGGAGAATAAAATGGAGATTGGATGAAATCATGCAGATCTTCAACCAGTACGGGGAGAAGAAGTCTACCTTCTAATGCATTCGTAGCTTGATTTTTTTTCTTTTAGCACACTTACCACTTTTGCTTTTTGTGATTAATTATCTGGACTACCACAGTTTTGTTGAGCAAATTACTGGTGTCATTCACTTGAAATGGTACTGCCGAGCTTCCCAAGAGATGGTTGAATCTCCGGTCTGATCTGACCCTCTGTTTTCAAGTGCTTAACTTTGCAATGCTTTATTTCAAATGACCCTGAGAACTAGGAACTTCTTGCAAGTGTTTTTCAGATGGGAAAATGGAAGCATCTTTTTCCCCAAGGTTTCCTACTCCCAGGTGAAGAGATGTTGGCTAATTTTATAAAAAGGTCAGTAGCACAGCTGGGCTTGAAATACAGAGGTCCTGACTCAAAGTTCTATATTTGCCATCTATTTTCTCTCTCTCTCTCTTGCTCTCTCTCTCTCTTTTTTTTTTTTTTTTTTGGTTTATATGTAGTAAGTTTAGTCAGAGGCTGGGAAAGTGAATATTTTGTCTTCATATTTAGCAAGATTGATGAATACTGCAATCACATATCTTTCAGAAGCAGTTAAGCTGGTTGTTGGAAGTGACTTATTGTTTTGACTTATTGTTTTGACTAGTTTTATTAATAATACCAATCATATCATTTGGTCCATTGGCGTCTATAGGCTTAGCCGTAAAGATAGGGTATCTCACATTATGATTTTGGTCACGTTAAATGATAGAATTTGGCATATCATGTCCTAGTACATGAAATAATCTTGTGGAGAACATGGAGGTCCCTGTGGTGTGATTTAGAGGATGAGAAGTGGTCTCTGCCCCCAGTTTATCTCTCACTGATAAGCCTATTTACCACAATTCCACTGTTAGTTGTTCAGACCATATTTTATAATGTAGGGAAGCTCCTTTTTTATCGTCCTCTACCTTAGGACCAGGGATCAAGTTTTTGAGGAAATGGAGGTATGACTCGTGAGCACCATCTGAGATTAGAGCACTAAAGGCATTTAAAATTTTGATGAGAAAAGGAAGTAGAATATGCAATGATGATTCCTGGAGACGTGTTTAGGGAGTTTACATGATGATGGTAGCGATTGAGCCTATCAGAATGCAGCGTGAAGATATTCGATGCCCAGGGTGTGAGGAAGGGGTGAGCCAGAGGAGGACACAGAGTTGAGAGAGGAGGAGTGGAAACGTGTGTCCAAGGCAAGACTTTATTCCTGATTTTGCCTCTGTCTTTCTTTGTCTATACAGGTTTGGTGTCAAGAATTTTAAATGTGTTTTCAAGAAGCAGACAATTTGAATCCATGTGATTCTTTAATTGTGCGTTGACATTAAAAAAATTCTTGCTTATTGGAAACACTTTCTAAGGGGAGAGATGCTCTGTTTGCAAAAGAGGACTTGTAACATCTCTAACTTTGGTTCTTTTTCAGTCCAATGGTGATAATAACACCAGCCTGACTATTTCCCTGGAGGCCCCTGTGACTGGTGGAAGATCCACTGGCACGGCACGCGTTAAAAAACATGAACTGTAAAGTGTGCAACCAGATCCAAAGTCTTAAGTGTAATGTGCAGTGTAGGTTGGAGGCTTTGTGCCTGGACTCTGGAGGAGACTACCTCGTCTTCAGTACTGGTTTTGCCTCTTTTTTACCTGTGTGACATAGGGCAGCTTCAGTTTTGTGTGTCTCAGTTCTCTTATCTGTAAAATAATAACACCCATGTCTATGTCATCCTGTTGATGTGACAAACAAAGGAGTTCGTGTGCAGGGAGCTTACAGCAGTGCTTCTCATAGAGGGAGGGTCATACTAGCTGTTATGTTGTATGTATGTGTCCCAGCATTGCTGACATAAGTGCCTGGGACTGAGTTATATGGAAATTTTAAACATCCTTTATTTATGCCTCAAGCAATATAGCTCTTTATTTATCTAAGAAATTCACATTAATTATAAGTCATTAGTGACAGTTAATAAATGGAACTGTGTTGAACTTGGCAGTTACGTATGAACACCTCTCAGAAGCTTACTTCTCTTGATATTTGAGTAAAGAATCTGTTCTCATTAATGTAGACTTACTCAGTTCAGGTAAGATTCATAGAGTATTATCGGTCTTGATCATCATGTTTATACCTTAAATGAAAGGTTTACAACCCATGACTGCACATTAGAAGCAACTGGGTCTCTCAGACCAGTTGAATTGGAAAATTTGGAGGTGGAACTCAGGCATTGGTATTTTTTAAGAGCTCCCCAAGGTGATTTTAATGTACAGACAGAATAGAAAACCACTGGCTTAGAGAGTTAGTAATTAAGTGTATATCTCTATCATTTAATTGCTGACATTGATATGTAATTTCCTCATATTTAAGTAAATAAAATGACATGGCTATTTACACACATTTCTTTAAAGGAGGGCCTAGGGTTTCCATTAATTCTGTAGCCTATGGGTGTGTGCCATAAAGCAGAAATGAGAAGCTTGTTTTAAAATTATCAAGGTCACCTGGGTGGCTCAGGTGGTTAAGTGTCCTACCTCGGCTCAGGTCATGGTCTCACGGTTTGTGAGTTTGAGCCCCGTGTCAGACTCTGTGCTGACAGCTCAGAGCCTAGAACCAGCTTCCTATTCTGTCTATGCCTCTCTCTGCCCCTCCCCCACTCATGCTCTGTCTCTGTCTCTGTCTCTCTCTCAAAACTAAATAAACATTAAAAAACAAAAATTAGCTATGAAGTTTTGTTTTTGGAAGGATGAAGTGCTGTCAATATTAGCAAACGATATAGAAATCCCAGAATGTTAAAGATGAGAGGGACCCTCAAGGCATCTCGTAGGAAGAGGGGTACACTTTGAAGTCAGTCCTGGCTTTTAGTGGCTTATTCACTTCCTACCTTTGTGATCTTGGGTTCTTTACTTAACCAATCTGAGCCTCAACTTCTTGATCTGTAAAATCGAGGTGAGCATGTGCTTTATATGATGACGAGTGTGTTTCATGGGCACACACACTCATGTCTTGCTTCCCTGCCTCCTACCTGATCCCTAGGTCCATCTGGTGCAGATGTCCATGGCAGGGACTGCGTTGCAGCCTCTGCAGGGCCAGCTTCTGGGAACCGCTTCCTCCCACTCCTCGGGGACCACTTCTCTGGCTCTGTTGGGACTGTTTCATGGCTGGATGTTTGGATCCCATGACCTTAAGTGAGCATAACATTTAGTGTGCAGGGGTCAGTACTGCTGGCTAAGCAGAGTGAAGCTGTTCATGAGACAGGAGATGAAGGAGATCTTGTGGCCATGTGATGGCAGCCTTTGAGAACCATCTGTCTGCCCCAGACGATCCGTGTGCAGGACCCAGATGGCTGCCTTGTGTCTCCAGCTCTATGTTCTTAGCCATTGCTTCTTGGGGTTGAACAGGAACAATGAGAGGTCACTATCTCTATCTTAGCTTGGGGTAAGCACAGAAGAATCATAGACCTCTTTGATTGTTGTGGTTGTTGTTTTTATGATAGGAATACTGGATTTCATCTTTTCCCCCACCCTTGTCTCTCAGATCCTTCAGCATTTGGCTATAAAATGATTAGGCCACCTGGTTCTCCTGTTGCCCATTCTTTGTGTCCTAGGAAGGGGGTTCGTGGTTTCTTATTCTTTGCAAAGCTTAAGGCCTCAGGTCTTGATCTCAACTATGGGGCTTCAGTGTCCTTCCCACTTGTAAGCCTGCTTTCTAGGACTATCCTCAATCTTAATTTTCAGAATTCTGCTTGTATCACCATCTCTGGACTCATCTGAAGTTTTCATTGGAAATGAAACTGCCATTTTTCTGTTGTTTCCTTTGTCTACTGGAATCAGCACCCTCTTATGATTAACAGTAGTAGGAGCTGTATTGAATTTTTAGGTGGTAAGGATCTCCAAACATTACACTTGTGGGCTGGGCGATCTGACTTAAATCCTGTGCTCCTCCACTAGATTATGAGACTCTTGAGGGTAGAAGCCATGTTTTATAGCTGAGTATCGTCATAACTATCATTATGTATCTACTGTGCACCAGAGACTTTGCTTTATTTCAATTAATCTCCATAAAAATAATGTACACATGAGGAATCTTAGAGAGCTTAAGTAAACTGCCAAAAGTCATGTGGCTTTTGAGTGGATTTTTTAACTCACTTTGATATTAAACCCTGTGTTCTAAAATCATGTTTCTAAATTCCTTCTGAAAGGAAGGAGCAGATACAGGTAAGAAGAATGGGATCTTGGCCTGTAGAATGTTGGATGACCTCTTGAGTCAGGGTCAGGTATGGAGGAGTATTCTTAGAGGAGGAGAGAAGGTCTGCATATCTTCAAAGCCCCTGTTTTTCCCATTAATATACTGACCGGCATTGCTGACATACGTGGACTAAGAATGGACCCTGTGACTCTCAAGGCAGAAGTCACCCCCGTGGACGGCTTTGGCCCACACGTGGCTTTTTTATTCAGGTCAAGAGAGACCCCAAGATTACATGAAGACATCTCTCACTGATAAGAGCCATTGGGTGAGCAATCAGGCAAACTCTGAAGAGGACTCTGTGAATCCATGGTGATGAGATGTTCTGTGCTGAAGTCAGCTTTGGCTTGCTGATGATGAGGAGATAGTCTATAGTCACCTTCTGTGTTTGGAGTTTAAACCATCAGAACGTGCCTACCAGCTCTGGTGAGCGACAGGAAGTATATAAATGCTTTCTGGCATTGGAGCTCTGTCGGATATTCCCAGAGAACGTTTCCCTTTTAATGTATTTGGAAACTATAAATTTAACTCCTGCTGGGGGGAAAAAAAGCAATGGTTTCACAAAAGAAAAAAAGCTCTTAAAAGGCTTAACTCCTGTCACAAACATGTGCTTTTTAATGACTGGGAAATTCCTGGTGCAGGGAAAAAATGCCCTTTTGTACAAATGAGGTCATTCTGGTCTTAACTGGCCCTATGCACTCTAGTTCCTGCGTTCTGTTCCACGTTTTGTGACCAGAGGTTATTGGAAGGGTAATCCCTGTGTGCATAGTCACTGCTTTTAGGGCATGTTGCCAAAGAGAAAGTGATCTTAGCTCACAAGCTTCCAAGCCAGTGCAAGAGGCCCAGCTCCCAGGGGTACCTGGCCAGTGACTGATAATGACTTGGTTTAGCTTGGCCGTGGGTTGAGTTTTCAAAGCACGCTTTTCTTGTGCACTGGGATTTTTGTGTCTGCTGCTTCTTTAGATTTCTCAACAGCTCCATTGCTTCTCGATTCAGGAGTGATTTTTCTTGCTTGGGCACATTCTATCTACTGTGCTTTGATTCCTTCCCGAAGAAACATCAGTGCCAGATTGAGGCTTCCTGTTCATCTTCTTCACCTGGTGTATATGAAAAACAGCTGTTGAAGGCATTTGCCCTGTACCCATTTCCTTGCACACTTGGAGGCTGATTCCTCCAAAAATTAATTTTTGATTTGGTTCTTACCCAAATTTCTTAATAAAATCTATGGTCAGGGAACTTTGTGGCTACCTGGGTCAGAAACTCCAAGCCTAGGCTCTGTTGCCTAAATAAGTCTAAAAAAAATTTGTTGACCTGGGAGTAAGAAACTATCTTCAGCTCTCCCAGAGAGGCAAAGATTATATGATTCGGCTGGGAACTACTTATGTGTTTGCTGCAGACCCCATTTTGTTGCCCAGACCACCTGTGGCCCCTCTTGGAGGCCTCAGCATCCTTGCTTGAAATCTCTTGGGTCCTTGAGGAGGTGAGGCTTGATCTGGGCATGGCCCTTGTTTCTTGAGTCCACCTCCCCTCCACTGCCCTCAAGGCCTCGGTTTGTTGTAGACAACCACAATAAATATTGAACCCAAGGGCTGCTGCAAAAGAATTGGAAAAAATATGGCTAGGAAATGCTATCACCCTTGAAACGCTGGGAAATTTGGGGTAATTGCTGAGTGCCTCATATTAGTTCCTCTGGAGAAAATACATGGCAAAATGCATAATGGGTTAATATTATAAAGTGAAAACTCGTAGAAGATAAATCAGAAGCCCCATATCTGCCTCTGATGCTCAGAAGGGGAAAGGCACTGATTTGCTGATAATATATTTTTATTTTTCTTCTTCTTCTCCAGCCTCAGACGATACAGCAGACTCTCCAGAGGACACTGCAGTATTATGAGCACCAAGTTATTGGGTAAGTAAAATAGATTTTGGTTATTATTTGGGGAAAATTAAAGATAATTACTCAAACACAGCTGTTGAGCATGAGCTTTCCTGCCACCCAAGTCAGTCTTTACCAGTGGCTGTGGGGTGGAGATTCCTTGGGACCCCTGGACTGACTACCTTTGCTTTATTTTTGTTTAATCCTTTTAAATGAAATTCCTTTTGGTATTGCCTTTCCTTTTCAACTTTTCTTCTTCTTGTGTTCTTTCCATCTTCTCCTCCACTGAATCTCCTAATTGTGCCTTAGTAATACAGTCAGGTTTAATGGTACCAACTGAGAGGCTTTAAATGGGATTTTAGAATCCTTTAGGAAAGTCGACTCAGAGTCAATACAAGCCTAATACAGTTCAGGAGAGGTATTGCTTTAGTTAGTTAGTTCCACGTTCCATATTTGTCTTTAATCTTTCTTTTCTTGACATCATTGGGATATGGTGTAATGTAAGAAGACAAAATCAAGGAACAGGAACTCCAGCCCTCACCAGCACATAGAACTTTAAAGTTACTTTAATCTGTTTTGTAAGGGAGGATGACGATGGTAACAGCTAATTGAAGATTAGATGCCATGGGTAAATGAGATAATTTCAGTGGGAGTATTCTGTAAATAGAAAGCTCCAGATAAGTGTAAGGTATACTTATGACTGGCTATGGCAGAAAGCAATTGGAAATACAGAAGCCTCAATTCACTTTCTGATGTAGACTACCTTAAAATGAAGAAGTTGAAGTCATTGACATGAGAGGCAGTGCATATTTGTAATTCACATAGTTAATTTCTCTGAGCTGCCATCATTTATTTGTGTAAGATTGTGAGCACTTTTGGGGCGCCTGGGTGGCGCAGTCGGTTAAGCGTCCGACTTCAGCCAGGTCACGATCTCGCGGTCCGTGAGTTCGAGCCCCGCGTCGGGCTCTGGGCTGATGGCTCAGAGCCTGGAGCCTGTTTCCGATTCTGTGTCTCCCTCTCTCTCTGCCCCTCCCCCGTTCATGCTCTGTCTCTCTCTGTCCCAAAAATAAATAAACGTTGAAAAAAAAAATTAAAAAAAAAAAGATTGTGAGCACTTTTGAGGAGCTAAGATTCAAATCCTAGTACCTTTTGAAAGGCCATCAAGCATCATTTAACATTTGGGGCCAATAGTCATTGCCCTGGGGATCGAGACTATATTTGTGGCTAGTAGGCTACACTGTGATTATTTTTTTAAACCAAAACAGAAGAAAAGAAGATTTAGTGGAAACATAATCTCGGTACCTAGTACAATGCCATATGTTTTAAGTGCTGGATAATTACATTAATTATCATTTCAGAGGGAATTGCTTTGAAACTTTGTCACATGAGTCCTCAAAACTGTGGTACTAGGAGAAGCATATTATTTAAACTCGTGAGATGGCTTTTAGTTTGAGGCCATTAGTGACTTTAAATGGTTTACCCTAATGGAGGCAAATGATGTCAAATTAATCTCTCCCCACATATTCTAAAATAAAACTTAATCACTCTCATTGGATTTGCTGCTTCCAAAGTGTGGTATTTGGATCAAATTAGTCAATATACTTGGCACGGTTTCTTGTGTGTGGTGAGCACTACAACCTGTTTGCTCTTGTGTTTAGTGTCATTATTATTTTTTAAATTTTATTTTATTAAAAATTTTTTTAAAGTTTGTTTTTGAGAGGGAGAGAGAGTGTGTGCACAAGCGGGAAAGGGGCAGAGAGAGAGGGAGCATTCAAAGGAGGCTCCAGGCTCTGAGTTGTCGAGTTGTCAGCACAGATCCTGACACAGGGCTCAAACCCATGAACCGTGAGATCATGACCTGAGCCAAAGTTGGTCACCTAACTGACTGAGCCACCCAGGCGCCCCTATTTTTAATATTTTATTTATTTATTTATTTATTTAATGAAATTTATTGTCAAATTGGTTTCCATACAACACCCAGTGCTCATCCCAACAGGTGCCCTCCTCAATGCCCATCACCCACTTTCCCCTCCCTCCCACCCCCCATCAACCCTCAGTTTATTCTCAGTTTCTAAGAGTCTCTTATGGTTTGGCTCCCTCCCTCCTTTTTTTTTTTTTTTCCTTCCCCTCCCCCATGGCTTTCTGTTAAGTTTCTCTGGATCCACATAAGAGTGAAAACATATGGTATCTTTCTCTGTATGACTTATTTCACTTAGCATCACACTCTCCAGTTCCATCCATGTTGCTACAAAAGGCCATATTTCATTCAAAACCACACTGAGATATCACCTCACGCCAGTCAGAGTGGCTGAAATGAACAAATCAGGAGACTATAGATGCTGGCGAGGATGTGGAGAAAGGGGAACCCCCTTGCACTGTTGGTGGGAATGCAAACTGGTCCAGCCGCTCTGGAAAACAGTGTGGGTGTTCCTCAAAAAATTAAAAATAGATCTCCCCTATGACCCAGCAATAGCACTGCTAGGAATTTACACCAGGGATACAGAACTGCCGATGCTTAGGGGCACTTGTACCCCAATGTTTATAGCCACACATTCAACAACGGCCAAATTATGGAAAGAGCCTAAATGTCCATCAAGTGATGAATGGACAAAGAAGGTGTGGTTTATATACACAATAGAATACTACTTGGCAATGAGTATTTTTAATATTTTAAAGACAATACCAGTAACCAAAAAACAAATCATTTCCTGGAATTGCAAATGCCCTCTCTTTTGAAATGAAATGGTGACTGATGAAAGGCTCATTTGTGAACTGAACTTATGTCCTCAGGGCAGATCGGAGCAGGAGTCTTGCAACTGTGATCAGAGTAGTTACCTAGACTACGCTACCGTATTCAGGAGAAAATTCTTTTTTCCATTAGTAAGAGGGAGTTCTCTTTTATCTCAACCACTGCCTCACCTCTCTTGTTCCCTCTGTCCATGTAGACATAGTCTGTGGTTATTCTTGGTCTCCAAATAGTCTTTGGTAGTTCTGTTTCTTAGAGACAGTGTAAGGAAAACCGTGCATGTGTCTCTGATAAAGAGGCATCCTGATGTCCAGCTGTCTCCAAAGAGACCCGTTAACACATTTTCACCTGAGTGGGGGCTGCCTTCTGAGGACTTGGAAGTACCAGTGCCCGCTGCCTTTATTCGTGGGCACGCAAACAGAGAGGAGATGTTGGTGGCAGTATCGTGACATTGGCCTTTCTTGACTTTGTCTTCCCTCTTCCCTTGGCCCCAGTGTCCCCACCCATCTCTCTCTCTTTCTTCCTATTTCTCTTTAATAGTGAAAAAGGAGAGCATCTATTATGACTAACATTTGAATTCAGTATTCACACCTGCCTGTGGTACCTCTTTCAAAGACACAATTAAAGGCTTTTTGTCTCTAACTGAAAAGGAGTGTGTTTCTTCCAGTTAAAGGGATTTCAGGCAATCGGTAAAAATTGCTGAGTATTAGTTTACATGTTTCCGGCAGACGGTGAGGGTGGGAGAGTGATGGTTTTCCAAATCTCTGAAATAGGGCTTTGCCCAAGGTTTGTCTTGAAATAATTCAGCTTTAAGGAGCCTTGAGTTGGGAGGATGAATCGGGATGAATGGTAAGGAGTATAAGCTAGCCCTCCTGGGGTTTCTTTTTTTCAAAATTGTAATTGCAGTGTAGTTAACATACAGTGTTATGTTAGCTTCAGGTGTAGCATATGGTTATTCTTCACTTCCATACGTCACCCTGTGCTCATCACAAGTGTACCCTTCACCTGTTTCATTCCTCCCCCACCCACCTCCCCTTGGGGGACCACCAGTGTGTCAGAGTATTCTCTGTAGTCAAGAGTCTGTTTCTTGGTTTGTCTCTCTTGTTTTTCCTTTTGCTCATTTGTTTTGTTTCTTAAATCCCACATACGAGTGACATGATATGGTATCTGTCTTTCTCTGACTGATTTCACTCAGCATAACTTTCTAGCTCCATCCATGTCGAGAAGGGTCCCAGCCCTTCTGTTGTGAATTTCTTAAGTCCCCTCTAACCACTGGCCTCCCAGCCTCCCTTTCTTGTCCTTTAAAACTGCCCTTGGACCTGCTTTATTTATCAGAACTTCAGGACTGCCTGCTGGTCCTTGATGAATCCTTACAAGTAGTTCACAGAAACTCTCTGAGGCTTTTTTAGTCTCCGAGATGGAGACATGAATGCAGGGAGCAGCTGTTGAAAGGCTCACACAGATGGAGGATGGAAGGGAGGAGCTCGCGAGCCTCCGTCGGGGAGACAGCCTCTCTGTGCCCCAGGAACTTCATCTTCAAAAATTTGTTCTAGTGCTCAGCTTGTCCATCCTCTGGTTCACACAGTTATTCACAGAGACCGTTCAGGCTGGAAAAAAGGAGGGCTCAAGTTATTCATGCCGTGTGGAAAAGCCTCTGCATCCCTACTGTTGCCGTGGCGGCTTCTCGCCTGGACACTTACTCTGGTGCCTCAACGTTGTGTCCACCACAGCAAGGTGACCAATCAGATTAGATTATGTCCCCTTCTCATTTCAGCCCAATGGTTCTCACTTGTTAAGGTGCATCAGAATCACCTGCGGGCTTGTTAAAGCCCAGGGGGCTGGACCTCACCTGCAGGACTCTGACCCCGTGTGTCCCATGCACTCTTGGAGCATTTCTAATGAGTTTCCAGATAATTCTGCTGACGCTGCTGGGCCAGATATTAAACTGTGAAATCCTTGCTTTACACCATTTAATGGCTTCCTGTGATAGAGTAAACTCTGAACTTTGCCTGTGATTTGGGCTCTGCTTACCTCTCTGATTCCATCTTCTTCCACTCCCCCTTGTCACTCCCTGCCCTCCCTGCCAGGCGTCTGTGGGCTTCTCAACTCCTACTTAGCCTCAGGACCTTTGCACATACCATCCCAATTTCCTGAAATGGCCTGTCCCCAGATGGGTGCGTGGATTACTTTTTTTTTTTTTTTTTTTAATGTTCAGGTCTCTTTTTAAACATCGTTATCTTCAGAAAGACATGCCATGGCCACCCAATCTAGAGAAGCCCTCCATCCCCCCCTTACAGCTCCAACCCAGATATTTTGTATTCTATTCCTCTTTGGTATTCCTTTTCATAGAACTTATAATAGCCGATGTTATCTTGTTTATTTATCTAAATTACTTTCTTTTCTATTAATCCCATGCCTCTGTAATTTCTTGGTACACAGGAGGGACTAACATGTTTTTGTGGGGTCATTGGGAAGTGTGAATAAATGAAAAAGTTGCTCCCTGGAGGTATATACATAGAAGTATGTGTCTAGTGGATAAAAGAGTAGATTATGCTTGGAAGGGGGCTTAAAATGAGGGGTAGAAATAATCTCCAGGGTCGATTACAGTTGTAGTATCCAAGAGCCTTTCCTGCATAGCATAAATTTTACTGATTTATTTGCTTAGTTTCTCCTTTATGCTTAATGTTCTACCACTGTGTGTCAGTCTTACTTTGTCATAAGTTTCTTATTTTTAAATTTTTTTATATAAACTCTGCACAAGCACACTCACCTGTCCATACAGCACAGTCTTCTTCCCTCAATATGAGGGAAAGGGGCACTGAGTGTACATCTTTGTGTTAGTCTTTCTGTAACTCAAGCTTCTAGGGGCTGGACTTGCTTCTTGGACAGTGTGGTGGAAGGAACAATCAGAACCAGAAGGGGTAAGTAGGGGACAGGCTGGGATCGCTGTCAGAATTGAAAGGCACCCCAGATTGAGGAAAGTCTGCTTTATGATGACTTTCTCCCTCTGATGTCATTGTTGCCATTATGTTGTGTCCCTCCTGGTCTCTGAGCAGAGGGCTGAGAAAATGCTTTGGGAGGAGACCTACCACATACCAGGTTTCCTAGATTTAAAGTGATTCTGCCTTTGAATGCTTTAGGGCACATTAGGTAACAAAAACGAGCCTCAGTTTTCTCATTTTTAAACTGGTAACAACATACTGACGTCCAGAGTGCCACTCCCAGACTGTCCTCACGTTTGTGCTTCATGACTCCCCCTGGTCTGTAGCTCACCAAAGTGGATTACCACAACGGTGCAGCCAGAGAGTTCTTTAAACCCATGATTGGAAAACACGCGATGATCCATCTTCCTGAGACAGAATGTTCAATCGTTACATATTTTAAAAGCTGAAGCCTGAAGAAATGTATATTCAGAACACTGCCACTCATTTCGAGCCTTTTTTGCCAGAAGAAGCATCATTGTGCTAATATCGCGGGTGGGGCCACTGCCAAGCTCTTTTATTATTTGGGACAACTTTTCCTATAGTCATCTAAAATTAAATTCTCTCATTCCCTTTATCACTGCGGGCCTCATGTTTGTTTTGTATTGCCAACCTTCTTTTTTCTTTTGACAGTCGAATAGGGATTAATAAACTAGAGTAATTTCCATAGAACATTAGAAGCAGGTGAACCCTGGATATCCTGGGACACAAACCTTAATGTTATTACTTAGGCCGTCATGGTTAGATTTCGTGGCTATCCGTCATTTTATCTAAAAAGTGATATAGCTTCCTTTTCATATATTTACAAAGAATATGTGAATGGATAAACACAATGTGAGATAAAAGCTATTATCTTTTCTCGTGGGTGGGTGGCCCAGTGCGTTAAGCAATCTACTCATGAATTCAGTTCAGGTCATGATCTCACAGTTCGAGCCCTGAGTTGGGCTCTGCACGGACAGTGTGGAGTCTGCTTGGAATTCTCTCTCCTTCCCTCTCCTCCCCTGTCCTGCTCACACACACACTCTCTCTCTCAAAATAAATAAACTTAAAAAATTAAAAAAATAAAAAATAAAAACTATTATCTATTAATTGATTACTCTTTCTGAGGCCAATGTACTGGACACTTTACGTCTCTTATTTTATGGGATATTGACCATCTGTTTCATAAGATTATTGCATAAAGCTCATTTTGTAGATAAGGAAACTGAAGCTGTGAGAAAAAAACATTTTGTCTAGGATCAGTCCAATTAAAGTGAGAGAGCCTGATTTTACAAACAATCCTGTATTTGTCTGTTTTTGATGACCATGTTCCCCATTCCACCTTTAATGAGCGATTCCTGCATCCTGGAAACTGTAATGAGCATTTTGCCAAACTGGTTTGTTGGGATCTGATCTCAGGAAAGTGTGCAAGCCTGAGGCCATCTTATTTTTTCTCTCAGTTGCTTCAAACATGCAAGGATGGGTCCGCTGTGATATTGGGTGGATTGCCCTGATTTTCAAGAACTTCCAGGGAGTCTGTAGTCTACTCCAGATGAGTTCACATGTCAGTCCCGTATCCATTTTCCCCATTCCATCCCTCTCTGCCTGTGTCAGAATGCAAGTAGAGGGGTATCCTGGGGCATTTCACTCGTGTGGTCCAGGCCAACCCTTTCTACGTCCCTTTCTCTTATGTATCAGGCAGGAGTACAATGGAAGATAGGGGCAGCCTTTTTAAATTCAGTGATGACTGTGACAGTCCTGTCTTGGCTAGGAGACCCTCAGTAAGGTATTTCAGATGCCCCACTCTTGCCCCTGAGAAGTATACTTCATGGTCTTTCTGGTGGGATCTCTCTCCTGCTGGGAGCCTCTGGCTGGGGAAGGCAGTAAGAGGGGACAACCCAAGTGTTCTTCTCTTTCCTGGTATCTCCCCGACCCATGGGAAATGCCTAATTTTTGCCTTGCCAAATGGAGGTATGGTAGGCGGCTCCTATTTTGCCTCTCTTTCTTTTCCCTGTTAATAAGTCTTTCTGGAACCTTCTCCCTCCACTCAGTCAGGCACCAAGGGATGATCAGGGATTATACCACCTCAGCAGACGTTCACAGTGGAATGTGGTACCCAGCGCCCCATCTTGACCAGGGGCGGACCCCTCTCTCCCCAACTGGGCTTCTGCAGAAAACCTGTCCTTTCTCTTTTTCTTGTAGGGCAAGGGAAGAATAACAACAGTGTTCTCCTCCTAGGCCAGTTACTTTTTCTTCCGAGGATTTGCTTTCAATTTTTTTTTTTTTTTATTCCTTTGCTTCTGTGAGCTGGCGATGGCGGGGCCTCCAGTCATTTCTTAAGTTCTGAAGGGAATTGCTACTTTTGTAGAATGTGGGAGCACCAGGCCTCTAGTGTCTTCAGCTCTGGTGCCTTCGCTCTAACCTAGAGGCAAGTGGAGAAGTTCCAGGCATCACCTGATTACACAGGCATTTTGTAATTCTGTCCTCACAAGACCTCTGGTGGGGGAGCGGATTTCCGTTTTATGAGGGGGGCGAGTTAGACTCAAAGAGATGAGGTTACTTGCTCAAAGTCCCACGGATAGAAAATGGTAAGAGCATGATTCAAATTCTGTCAGACTCCAAATGGTTCGTTAGCTAATTTGTTATCCATGCACCACACTGCTGCGTCCTGCGCTGTGATAGAGGTTAGGACGTGTTGACTTTTCACAAAGTACCAGTGCACCCAGTAAGTACCATTAATTATTTTTATTGCCAGGCATCTTCCTTACAGAAACAGATTACCAGCAGCTCTGAAGCACTCCGATAAGGAAACCACTAGCTGTACAAACTGATACATGTTCTGGTTCTCCTCATGTATTTTT
The DNA here is from genome assembly GCF_028749965.1 of Puma concolor. Lineage (NCBI taxonomy): Eukaryota > Metazoa > Chordata > Mammalia > Carnivora > Felidae > Puma > Puma concolor. Next base: position 111,133,179 of record NC_141676.1, read on the forward strand.
TTTTTTCCGCACACAGCTGTCTTATTAATGATGGCCTCTGGTTCCTGATCCACACAGCTCATGCTGATGTTAATGGCGGGTTATGCCAGAAGTGGTGTCTGAAACCCTGAGTTATTTTAAAATGCAGTTATTTTTAAAAGCACAGAGTACGTGTGCTTGTGTGTACATATATGAGTGCATTCGCAGATGGTTTAAAAATTTGCTCTGTATGCTAATTTTGTTTTCTTCTTAGTTACAGGGATGCAGAAAGGAATTTCCACAATATCTCTAACAGATGCTCCTATGCAGACCATTCCAACAAAGAGGGTATTGAAGACGTCTCAGGAATCCTTCAATGCACTGCTAATATACTCGGTATATTAACTATATGTTTATAGGTTGAGAGAGAATGAGGGGAGAAGGGAAAGTCAAGTATGAATGTTTCATTTTCTACTGATGGGGGGTTGGAGACTAAGGCAAATGAAGACTAGGACCTTGTCTTCAAGTGATTTAATTTCGACACTCCTGGAGATGTGTAAGTGCAAATTACGTGCACGCTGCTTCCTTGGAGGTAGAAAAACCTTATAATAAGAATACTCACGTGCCAGGGAAACCCAGAATTTGTATGTTGGTATCAGCCTCCTGTAATCCATATTTCTCTGGTTCTTAACTTCGACTGAAGTTGGGGATCTTCCTGTCCAAGCCCACACTCTATTATTGGCATAACAGTATTTGTGAGAGGCCTTGGTGGGAGCTGGAGGGTGGCTCACATGTAGCCATAGTGGACTCTACACTCAGAGGTGGTGGCAGGTCATCTACTGAGGTCTTTGTCCGTGTGTGTGTGTGTGTGTGTGTGTGTGTGTGTGTGCGTCCACCTTGAAGATGCTAGTAGTATGGTGGCAGGACTGTTTTTGAAGGAGGAGTGTTAGCACACTAAATCATGCTGCCTTCAGGCACCATAAGTGAGCCGTGCTCTCTTACTATATGATGTTCTTGGTGTGTGAGAGCTACCTTGTATTATATGCACAGTAGGTATCAGAGCAGAAATACTTTTTTGCCGTAATGTCTTTTGTAGGTTTGTAGTAAAAAAAAAAATAGCTCTTTGAATTTTTTGGGAATTCTCCTTTTTCCTTACTACTCAGGGATCCATAGAGTGTTGGGGAGGGGTGGTAGGGAACAACAAATCTTAGTGACAGACTCCATATAGAACTCAGAATCTCCTCTCTCTCAGAATCAGTTGGATGAAGACTGGGGCAAACTTGTTTGCCTGACTTTGTTTCCTGTTAGAGTAGGTGCTTTCTCTGGAGACATCTGAGTCCCTTCTACAGATAGATTCCAGGTGACCTCAAACCATGACTCTACCAGATTTTTCTAAACATATCTGACTCCCAGAGGTGGATCTGGCTTTTACACTCAAGCTGTGATGCCACCTACCTATTGATAAGATTTTCATCCTAGGTAAACACAAATTATTAAGAACATGGACCTTTTTGTGAGGGGTGGTTTGTCTATTATGCATGTAAGAGAGTGATGGACAGTGAGAAGAACCCAAGGACTGACTGTCCTCAATCTTAGTACAGGTGCAGGGATGTCTTACTACCCCAGTAAACTTAATTATTGTGGAAGAGAAGGGATGAGAAAAACTGGGAAGAGGGGCCAGTCATTACCCAAAACCAAACCATTTTCTGATTTTTTATTTTCAAGAATTGTCCATCAGTTAAAAAAAAAACCCAAATAAAGTTGGTGAACTTGGCCAAGTAAGGATAATTTGTTAAAGTGATCATGTTGTAACATCACCATTTCATAAAAAAGGGACATTTTAACTTTCCCCAAAATAGGAAAGTCTAATCTCCAATAAAAGATGGGCATTTAAATGGAATAAATTTAGCTGGATGACAAAAAAAGAAAAAATCCAACTCCATCAGTAACGTTTATTTCTCTTGAGACCTTGTGATTTTCCAGGGGTGGCGTGAGATGATGCCCCACTAAGGGATGTATTAGAGTCTTGGCAAGGGACGTTTATGATTTTGAAAGCTGCTCTTACTCAGTTTCTAAAGATTTCACCGCCCCTCACATTGTCGTGTCATATGCTCCCCACCTTGCCTATCACGTAGTGAGAGCAGGGAGGAAATGTTGAGGATAAATCTATGCAGGTGCTGAAGGCATGTCAACAGACTTGAAGGTGGGTGTGCCCAAGTCCCACACACTTGATGTCAGACAGTTTGACAGGGTAACCACCAGGGGGCACTGTTGGCCCAGCACAGCTCAGTTGCTCTCCTGGAGTTGCCTTGAGTTGCAGCTCAAGTAGGGCATGAAAAGAGCTGCAGGCAGGATGCTTGCTACCTGAGGATATCAATGACAGAGTGTTTTTAAGTGAGGTGCTTATGATTTAGAAGGTGACTGTACAACAGGGTTTGGATTTCATAAATACCAAGTTTTTCTAGACACGAGATACTAGATTTTTTTCCCTCTTAGTAACAGTGGGTTGTTCTTCAAATCTAAAAATCACAATCTTGTAAAATTTAAATGTCTGAAGAATAAAATGAAATGCCTGCCATCTGTCGACCAGGTACTGGCGTGGATCCAACAGGTGATTATGTGTCTAAGACGTAGCTGTTCTCTTTTGGGTAATGTCTTTTCATAACTCTTGCAATACAGGCTCTCGGAGGATGAAGGTAACAGCTTTACTTTTACTGGTCAGAGTCAGTGAGAGCTTTGTTTTCAACAGGTCACTGCACTATGACTGACCTTGGCTTGCTTAGATTTCCTCTTTTTAAATTACATTTAAATTCCACAGTGCAATCGTTTTTTAATATTAAATATAATTTATCATCAAATTGGTTTCCATACAATACCTAGTGCTCATCCCAACAGGTGCCCTCCTCAATGTCCATTACCCACTTTCCCCTCTCCCCCATCCCCCATCAATCCTCAGTTTGTTCTCAGTATTTAAGAGTCTCTTAGGGTTCATTTATGAGAATGTAAGAGTTGATCAACTCCTTGAACAGAAAAACACTGTATGAGAAAGGAAGTTATCTTCTGAGTGCGGGAGTTTAGCATGGGAGTGGAGAGTCTCAACCAGGTTCAGAGGAATTTTGATTGCTGGAATCCTCAAATCCTACCAGAGGGCGATTTTCCCACAGTATGATTTATGTTCATTGATTTTGGGGAGCATGGTTAGAATATGGGTGGATTGCGATGGAGAAACACCTACTTCTCTCACCTTCTTAACCAACAAGGACGTTGTGGTAGAGACGAGAAATGTGTTTGTTCCCTCATCTGTAGGTGACTTACACTTCCTCTTCTCAAGAAAGATTTAAATTCCTAGGTCAGAAAATAAGACTAGAGAAGCCAATTTTTCTCCTTTCAAAATAACCCTATCAACTAAGCATGTCCTCCTTTGGATGGTTTGGTCATTGGCTGGTTTTTAGGTTGAAGTTTGAGTTGAGTGGTTGGCCTGCAGTAAAAAGAAGGACGTGAGGGGTCTGCAAGATCTTGCTGCAGAAAACCAGTTTGGCCTCTGCCATGCGTTTGTTTCGTCCCTGCTTTCCTAGGACTCCCTGGAAATGCATGTGCATTGGAGAGTGGTTCACGCCCCTATGAGTAATGGGACGGAACTGTTTCCAGATCAACATTTTCTCACTTATTTCTCTTCTCTTGGCTTAGAAACTGGTTGTTGCTGTCTTTCGTCTCATCATTTACAAATGAGGAATATTAAGTACCGGCTGCTCATACTCATCCATCGCCTCATATTGGTGCTCCAGCAGTCCCTGTGCTAATTCAGGACAGCACCCCAAAGGGGCTTTTAAACTCTGAGAAAGGCTCTCCAAAGAAAGATAGTTGTGAACTATGCCCTCCCTGCTGGAGGCTTTTTGTGTTAAATTTACTGCTTTATTTGGAATATGTCTTTTGCTCACCGAAATGATCTAATTTTAGTTGTCTGAAAAATTATGGCTTTTCCAGCTGTAGTCAGCAAGGCCCATTTTTAGCTCCAATTAAGTAGTAAAATGTATTGATATTCTTAGGTGTGGCATTGAGTATTTCTCAGAAATTGGAATGCTTGAATGGTACAAAGGAGCATCTGTGATAAAGCCCTGACTGAGTAGGGAGAGCTAAGGGAGAGGCAGTCTAAATGTCATAACTTCCTCACATAAGGCAATGTAAAATAAATGAGGGTTATGGCTGTTCCAGTTGTTTTTATCCTTTTGGATTTTCCTTATCAACCCAAGCAGAGTCTTGGACATTCAGGCTACCCTTAACGGCAGAAGGACGGACACCCAGACTACTCTGTGTGCTCGATTGTTTCCTTACAACAAGGTAACCATCCCTGTTCAGAAGGGCATCCATGGTGTATCTGCCTAAATATGTAGGCTGACCAGTCTTTCATCAAGCCAGAGCAGCACCTTCCCCACAGCTCCCTTTTAGCTTTGCAGATAGAAAAACAGTGTTAACGTGGCATTAAGTTTGGTCCCATACTTTGGTGTGGCTGTTGCAGCTCTGACCAGTTTTAGTTGTGTTGGGGGGACTGGGGATGTGTTGGTTGGAGAGCATCTGGTGCCCTGAGGTGGAGGTGATGGTGGTGTCGGAAAAAGTCCTCGCGCAGTAGGATAGAAATCAGAGATGGGCGCTCTAGGGAATTCACTTCCTAACGACCTGGAGCAAACTTGAGGTTGCTGTTTCAGTAAGCACCAGTTATTTACTGGGTGTTCACAAAGTAGAGTTTCATGCTGCTTTTGCTAAGTGCATTTCCTCTCAATATAATCACAAGGACATGAATAGTGAAAGAATATTCGTTTAAGTTGTCTCTCTTTTTATTTTATTTTATTTCATTTTTTTTCTTTTTTTTTTTTTTTACATTTATTTCTTTCTGAGAGACAGAGAGAGACAGAGGGTGAGCAGGGGAGGGGCAGAGAGAGAGGGAGACACAGAATCAGAAGCAGGCTTCAGGCTCTGAGCTGTCAGCAAAGAGCCCGACGCGGGGCTCAAACCCACGAACCGTGAGATCATGACCTGAGCCAAAGTCGGACGCTTAACCGACTGAGCCACCCAGGTGCCCCAAGTTGTCTCTCTTTTTAAAGGTTGTCTGTCAGAGTGGGGCTTTATTATCTTCAAAAAACTTAGCACATGTTAGGTCAGAATCAAAGTGAGGTCATGGGGATATTTGTTGGGAAGGACCTAATGAGGAGGATGAAGGAGATGGCCTTTGGGGCTTACACATTACAGCTTTTTCTTAGTCTTGGGGACTCAGAAATACTCTGAATGCAGAGCTCACTGTAAAATGCTCCCCATTCCAGAATCATTAGCTGGTATGGACCCTTTTATTTTTTATAAGCAATAATTTGTTTATATGTTAACTGTTAGGTTGGTTTTCTTGTGACTCGGAATGTGCGTTTTAGCAGCCTTGCTAATTGACCATAAAACTGTGAAGGATTAGTTAGCCTTACTTAGGGTTAAGATTACTTTGGGGGTATTCTTGGAATAACTCTTACACATTCTCCCATTCACTGAACAATTCTTTGATTAACATATATGGAATCTTGGAGAACTCGCTGGTGCAATAATCACTTAACATTTTTATTGATGAATTAAGATAGACAGTAATAGATAAATTCTAATATAGTTCTTGTTACTGTCACTTAGTAATGGATAATTTTTCTCTTTCATTAAGTAAGTCATGTCAGTATTTAAAGAAATGGATTAGAATTAAGGTGGTTGGAGGCAACTTGATTTATTAATTGTTTTAAATTTTTTTTTCCACGTTTTTATTTATTTTTGGGACAGAGAGAGACAGAGCATGAACGGGGGAGGGGCAGAGAGAGAGGGAGACACAGAATCGGAAACAGGCTCCAGGCTCTGAGCCATCAGCCCAGAGCCTGACGCGGGGCTCGAACTCACGGACCGCGAGATCGTGACCTGGCTGAAGTCAGACGCTTAACCGACTGCGCCACCCAGGCGCCCCGATTTATTAATTGTTTTAATAATGGTATTCGAATATACTAATGGTTTAGGGCAAAAATGAACCAGACTACTTGGGTTGAACATGCAGCTTACCTACTTAGTGGCGGTGTGAGCTGGAACGAGTTACCCAGCCTTTCTGTACTTTATCGTTCCCATTTTGTAAAATGATGGTAATATAACCACGTATCTCCTACAGTTGTTAGGAAGAGTAAATAAGTTAATTTAGATAAAGTGCTTAAAGCAGCCTGATGCATGACAAGTGCTACACAAAACAAAAGTTTGCGTCAGCCCTGGGAGACTCCATTGCTCACTCTTGCAGGTGAGGAAATGGATATTTGGAGATGTTAACTTGTTGGGTTCCTTTGTCAGGGATGAGAAGCCACAGAAGCAGGATTTAAACCCCGGTCAGTCTGATTCGAACCCCAGGGCTTTCTTTCCAGGGCTTTGTGTGGTCTTCCAGAATCACGACCGAAATGGGCTTTATGTCACTTCTCTATCGCTAATTGCACAAGTCTCTCTGAATTGTGCGAATTGTCCTTAGTTCACTGCTTTTCGATAGGTGCTTGCACGTGACATGTAGTATCCACCACGTTCCCCACTGGTGTTGAGGAGAGTGCAGTTTCTTTACAATGTGGACCCTTGTCAGTTTAGAAACAGCATTTGTCTAGATTTCAGGTGTTGACAGTGCGAAAGAAGGCTGATGCGTTTGTCCTCAAGACACAGACAAGGCCTCACGGTTAAACTGTAGTAAATGACATGCCAGTTCTGCTGGCTGCAAGATTTCAAGCCGATCTTGGTATTTTCAGTGGCTTAATTTAGTATGTTAGACATCACTGGTGGGGCACAAAGCCTCTAAAAGTTGTGTTTCTTAGGCCATTGATTTTGTTTTAGAGGGTGCTGCCTATTAAAGTTTAGGAACATGGTCACAGTATCTCATTAGGAAAGTTGTTACATTATCTCATTTAATAACATGAACTAATTAACACAATTTAAAAAAAATTAAAAAAAATTTAGCATTTATTTATTTTTGAGAGACAGAGAGAGTACAAGCGGCGAAGGGCAGAGGGAGAGGGAGAGGGAGACACAGAATCTGAAGCAGGCTCCAGGCTCTGAGCTGTCAGCACAGAGCCTGACATGGGGCTCAAACTCACAAACTGTTTACTTTTCTTTTTTCTTTCTTTTTAACACGTTTTTTAAAAATGTTTAGTTTTGAGAGGAAGAGACTGTGCACGCAGGGGAGGGGCAGAAAGAGAGGGAGGGACAGAGTCCCAAGCATACTCCTCACAGCACAGAGCTCGACGCAGGGCCCTATCATGACCTGGGCCAGAATCAAGTGTCGGACGCTTCACCGATGGAGCCACCCAGGCGACCCAAATTAATAACACAATTTAATTCCTAACAGAGATCTTGAATAGTGGGTCTATGTAAATTGGAAGGAACCTGTGTTTTTCACTTTCTGCTTGCATACTTTCCATGAAGTGATGAGATGTGGCAGGTCGGTCTGAAAAGGAGGAAGACCGCTGAGGGTGGACACTGGCTCCTGCCTGTAAAATAAACACTAATAACTGAATCTTCAACCATGCACATCACTTTTAGAAGATACAGGCGTATCCACAGAGATGGGGAGGCTTTCTCTCTTCCTGTAGATCATCTGTTTTATTTTAGGAACATTTTTTTTCTGTATCTTATAACTGGTCTTTTCCCATTGTCCTGCTGGATTTCTCCATACTTAGCTTCTCTTCCTTTCTGGAAAAACCTGACTGTCATTTTTCCTCCCCCTTTTCTGGGGGGTCTTTGTTTTTCTCTATTACGTTGTCTCATTGTCATCACCAGCTTTCTGTCTGGCACTTCTTTGTATGGGAGGGCAACTTCTCACATCGTGGATTCCTCCAACTATTGTTCTCTGTCCTGAAATTTTCAGTAGGTAGGTCTTTGTTTTTCTTTTCTAACCTTTATATTTTTAAAAATTCTTAATTTCAGTATAGTTCGATATTTATAGAAGAGTTGTCACATATTCCAAACTTCTCTCTTGTATTATTGATGTCTTATATTCATATGGTACTTTGGTCCCAATTAAGGAACTGATATTCATACATTATTAGTGACTAAATTCCACACTTTATTCAGATATCCTTGGCTTTTACCTGTTCGGTTCCGGACTTGCATGTAAGATACTGTATTACACTTAGTTGTTGTATCTCCTTAGACTCCTTCATCTGACAGTTTCTGAGATTTTCATTGTTTTTGATGACTTTAACAGTTTTGAAGAGTACTGGTCAGGTCTTGCAATTGTCTGCTGTGTACTTGGACATATGCCCATCACTGTGTGTGTGTGTGTGTGTGTGTGTGTGTGTGTGTGTGTGTGTGTGTTGAACAGTTCCTCACTTGATAGCACTACAAGATGCTCCAGGCTCATCATGTGTATTTTCTGCCTCAGGCCTAGAATCAGCTGTTAATCCGAGGAGTCCTTTGATTGGAGAATGGTGTTAGTAACCCTCGGAGTACTTCCTGTGGTTGGGATATTCTTCCTTTCAGGCCCCCTGACAGAGCAGGAAAATACATATGTGTGTACTAACTCCTGTATATATGCCTCTCTGTCAGTGTTTCTGTGTGCATCCTCTCTGTATTATGCTAAATGTGAGTCCATAGTGATCCAACCGCATGGAATGTTTTAGCTTATTCCCCTTGCTTGTCTGTAACCTCTTACTGCAACAGCGGGAAACTTGGCTCTCCTTAGGCATCCCATCTACTTAATTGTTCACTTGCAGCTTACACGTACAGTTGTTTCAGTTGTTTCAGAATTGTTCATACACACTCTTGTGGGGAAAATGTTTTATCAACCAGAGTGTAGTGTTGTGCATTTTTGGGGTATGAAGTTATGTATGGAGTTTTAGACTCTGCTCATTTCCCATGTTACTTAGGTCAGCACCTTAACCCCCTACCACCTCCAGTGAGGAGTTTTTCCTCCATTTATAATACAGTTCCATTATTTAATCACATTCTTAATTTTGTCATGTGATTCTTGGATCTGTGTGTGTGTGTGTGTGTGCACGTGTGTGTATGTGTGTATTTTTAAATTGGCATGCATTAAAGTTCACATTTTGTGCTGGAAAATCGTATCAGTATTGATAAGTGCAGTGTCATGTATCCACCATCCACCATTACAGTATCATACGGAATACTTTAACCGTTAGAAAAAAAATCCCCTGCACTTCACCCATTCAGCCCTGCCCTCCTCCTTGCACCAAATCCTTGGCAAATACTGATGTGTTTGTTTCTCTGTAGTTTTTGTGTGTTTTAGGGTGTCTTCTAAAAGGAATCGCACGAAATTTAACATTTTTACATTTTTTTTTGTTAACAGTATGCATTTAGGATTAATAGATATCTTTGTGTTTCTCGATAGTTCATTCCTCTTGATCTCTGAAGAGTATTTCATCATACATATAGACCACAGGTGGCATCTCTCTTCATCTCTTGAAGGACAGCTTGGTTGATTCTGTGTTTGGAAATTATGAATAAACCTGCTACAAACATTCAATCACAGGTTTTTGTGGAGACATAAGTTTTCAAACTAGTTAGGTAAATACCCAGGAGTGTGATTTCTGCACTTTGTTTAGCTGTGTAAGAAACTACTAAGGTGTCTTCCAAAGTGGCTGTACCATTTGCTACACATCCTATGCAGAAATTGGTATTGTTAGATTTTTTAAAAAATTTTATTCCTTCTAATTGATGTGCCTTTTCTCTTGAAGTTATATTTTTATATTTTAAAAATACTTATTTATTTTGAGCAAGAGAGAGCACGAGCAGGGAAGGGGCAGAGAGAGAGGGAGAGTGAAATCCCAAGCAGGTTCTGCACTGTCAGCACAGAGCCTGATGCAGGGCTTGATCTCATGAACTCTGAGATCATGGCCTGAACTGAGATCAAGAGTCAGATGCCCAACTGACTGAGCCACCAAGGTGCCCCTCCCTTGAAGTTTTAATAAACAAAACCGCCCCTGCTGTCTTCTTACAATTTCAACATCAACAAAAGAGAAAAGAATTTTGCCTCCTGTTTTGTCATCCTTAGTGCTTTTTCAAGATTTTATGACTGAATGGAGAAACTGCTTGGAAATTCTCAATCATAGCAGAAATTGCCCATGGTACTAATGGGTAGACTCTTTATCTTTGCTTTGGTAAAAAATACGTCTCTAAAATGGAGCTAGCCAGCATTACACAGTGGGAAATGAAATGAAATGAAATTAGGAATTTGGGTGTAAATTCTAGGTGACATCACTCGTAATCCTATTCGTTGGAGGTGTTCAAATTTGAAGATACCCACAAGCAGTCTTGATCAATGTCCTTATGCACCCCTAGCCCCCAGAGGGCGTTAATTTGAATTCCTTTCAACACCATCGGGACCAGTGAGTCATTCACTTCACTAAACCTCCTATTACTCTGGTCATTCTTCTGAGCAGGTTTCTCAATCCTCTTCAACAACCTCCCATCCCTCTTCTCAGGAGATGGTATCACTTCCACTTAATATCTGCAACATTCAAGAAAGGAAGAAAGGAAGAAAGAAAGAAAGAGGGAGGGAGGAAGAAGGAATGAAGGAAGGAAAGAAAGGAAGGAAAAAATAAAGAATGAAAGAATGAATGAACTGGAGGAAGGAAGATGGAAAGGAAGGAAGAAAAGAAGCTAGGTCTGACTTAGAAGAAATCAGACAGATAGGCCAGGCTGCTTGCAGAGGTTCACACATGAGCTCGTGGGGATGGCGACGCTGAGGCTCACATGTGAGTCTCCAGATTTGTTTATTGACCCCTCAACTGCTCTATTGCAAAAAACTAATGGCTATTTTTGTTTTTTTCTCTGAGTTAGAAGGAATTCTGATTCTTTCCTTACTATGTGAGAAAGAGGTACGTGAGCCTATATCATTTCATATGTCAGACTTGGATCTCATTTTTGTGAAGCGAGTTCATCATGATTTGGCACATTTCCTTTTTTAATGTAAATACTATTTTTTGAATCTTTTATTTTTATTTACTTATTTTTAATGTTTATTTTTGATAGAGAGCATGAGAGGGGGGAGGGGCAGAGAGGGAGGGGGACAGAGGATCTGAAGCAGACTCCATGCTGAGAACAGTAAGCCTGATGCTGGTCTTGAACTCAGGAGCTGTGAGATCATGACCTGAGCCCAAGTCAGATGCTCAACTGACTGAGCAACCCAGGTGCCCCTATTTTTTGAGTCTTTTAAACTCAAATGAACACACTGCCTCTCCTTCTCTCTTCACTTTTTCCTTTTTATTTGATGACTTTTATTTGTCAGATTCATCATTTCTACCTGTAGGTGTACTTTTTCTTTTTTATTTGGTACCTTGTTTTCTGTTTTCATTGCTCTTTGCTAAAGAACTCTGACTTTGACTCAACTGTGCATTTTTATAACATGCAATTTAATTATCCTGAAAATTAATGAAAATTGACAAAGATTAGAGTTAAATTCAAGCATCCTAGGTTCTATGCTAGATGAGTTGTCATTCTTACTTGCCATGAGTTCAGATTTTCAGTCAGTTTTAAGTGTTTTTGACAGCATTTCTATCAGCTGTTTAAATTAATTTGGTGAGTAGAGTTTTATGAGTCACAATAAAAATGTTACTTAAATTAGGGCTTTTTATGTATGGCACATTCTTTTTATTATCTCACTGTTAGTCTATATTCAAAAAGCAAAATATTACTCTCTTGTTTTTCATGAGCCTGCTCAGCTAAAGATTCCCATATGCTCTATTTTCCATGTGGGGATATAGGGAGGATTCTGTGTCCTGGATGAATTCTCTAGATGCTTTAGAATCCTATCTCCCTATTTCTGTTACCCCTAACGATAGGTAGTGTGTCTGAGAGGAGATGCATTTCAGACATAGCATGACTGAACCCCAAATTCCAATTTTTTTTCCCTATCATGTTTTTTACCCTAGATTTCCACCAACTCTGGTCTTAGCTTTGAAATAAGAAACGGTGATTTCTGGGGATGCCTGGGTGGCTCAGTCAATTGAACATCGACTTTGGCTCAGGTTGTGATCCCATGGTTCGTGAGTTCGAGTCCTGCCTCCGGCTTTCTGCTGTCAGCCCAGAGCCTGCTTGGGATTCTCCGTACCCCACCTCTACCTCTCCTCCTCTCTCTGCCCCTCCCCCACTAATGTGAGAAGGCATTCTCTCTCGCTCTCACCCTCTCTCGCTCTCTCTCTCTCAAAAATAAATATTAAAAGAAATGGTAAATTTTCTGTGTGGAAAGAGAAGATGTAGACCTGGAAATACTAGCAGCCTGTGATACAAGTGAATTTTATTGTAGTCTTCATAGGCAGCTGGTACACTGTTTCCCACCAGTGTGCCGTCTGGATCTGGTTGGGTAGGTTGTTGGGAGAGACAGTGGTTGGGGACATGAAGGATCGGGCTTCGCTTACCACACAGAAAATGGGAGTCAGAAGAACCACAGTGGTGAGTCCCCCATGAAAGAGGTGTATCATGGATGGTGTGGGTAGAACGTTATTTAAGGTAAGGGAAGTGTTGGTGAAAGATGCAAAAAGGAACCAGTGGAGCCCTGACAGGAGGCAGCTGAAGAAGAAACAGATGTGATTTTCAAACGCAAGGAAGCTGAGGTAATTCCTGACTCAGACACACTGGTCAAGTTGAATATTGTCCACAGCCAGATGAGGGGAAAAAAGAGGAAAAGCCAACTCCAAAAATTTCTATTTTTATTTTAACATTAATGAATTAATGCTTTTGCCTTTGCTAGGGAGATGTGTTTTGCATTATTGATTTGAATGCTAATCCCACAAGTGGTCATTTCCACTCCAGAGTCTAAAACAGTGGATTCTTCTAGTGATGGTTCAGTAGGATCATCTGGAGACATTAGCAAGAACAACAACAACAATAACAACAACAACAACAACAAAAGACAGAATAAAACCAAACTAAAAAACCAGCCTGCAGCCACCATATATTCTGTAAACTAGATACTCTGTAAACAACAGATCCTCTGATTCATCATGTCTAGGATGGGGACCAAGAATTTGTTTAAAAATCAGCTCCCGAGAGAGCCCTGGTGCGCAGGCATGTCTTGATGCTTGAATTCCAAGGCTAACCCTGCTCTTGGCCAGGTGTGCTTAGGACACTTCATTGAATTCAGAGGGAATTTGGTACCAAGTTACAATTCTGCTACCCGAGGTTCTAGAATCTGGGATTCTCTTTCTGTCTTCTTTTTGAGAGTGGGTTGCTGCCTTGGACAACTTTCAGTTCCTTTGACTTACTCTACTTCTGCCTATGACTTTCAACTCAGCTTTTGAACCCTAAGCAGGACCTGGGGCCCGGCTTCCCTTCTATGCCCTTTGCCTTCCAGATAAAGGTTTAATGCCTCTTGCTAGATGCTCTCTGCTATAGCCAGGCTTTCTCTTTTCTCTTTGCCAGATATCTTCGATGCTGAGCACTGCTGACTTCGACTGCCCATCTTCATCATACATTTATGATATCATGTTGCTTTTTTTCCCCGATTTTCTCTCATCCCTGCATAAATGGATATGAGTTATGGGTCAGTTCTCCCTTTCTCTATCCTATGTCATTAACTTTGCAAAGATATATGGTAGGTGGTTCATCCAACATCAGAAATTGTTGGTCATAGTTTTAGTAAAATGATAGCTTTATTAACATTTTTATCCCCCATAATATCAGGACTGGAATTCTAGTAATCACCAGAGGACAGTTAGCCTAGGGGGAAATTAAGTGGGCAGAAGAGTGATTTTGTAGCTGCCATGGGAAAGAAAGTTGATACTGGTCTGTGAGATTTCATTGAGTGGAGTGATTTTGGGGTCTTTACAAAGGCGAGACCAAGAGGGATTTCACCCTGAGGACATGCAGAGCACTGAAAAATGATCCTGATTCTTAAGAGTTATTGTACTGACTAGTGCCCAGAAACATTTTGACTGAAAATACCCTTGGTTGCCTTCAATTTTCTTTTTCTTTTTTTTAATATTAAAAAAAATTTTTTTAACATTTATTCATTTTTGAGAGACAGAGAGACAGAGCATGAGTGGGGAAGGGGCAGAGAGAGAGGGAGACACAGAATCCGAAGCAGGCTCCAGGCTCTGAGCTGTCAGCACAGAGACTGATGCGGGGCTCGAACCCACAAACTGCGAGATCATGACCTGAGCCAAAGTCGGACTCTTAACTGACTAAGCCACTCAGGTGCCCCAATTTTCTACTTTTTGTTCTGTTTCTCCTCATTCTGTGTACTTCCTGCCACATCTGACCGCTGGTCACTTCTTTACTCACGTCTGGGGCTTCATACTCTTGTTCATTTATTTTTATGCTTTCATACCCTTTCTTTTTCACTATTCTGATTCTCAGTCCTACATATCAGTGAAAAGGAACAAGGAAAATCTGCATTTAAAAATTGGCTTCTCTTAATTTGTCACTACTTTTTGCTTGCGTGCCACGTGGAAACTTACTGTTTTAGATGGGGACTGATTAATCAGGAGACCCTAACTTGTTACAAATCTATAAAACTTCTTTAGTTTAAGGTTCTACATGATCACTGGGGTTTTAGTTGTATTAAATACAGGAAACATTTATTAATCTAGTGATATGTGTATTATGTATCTATATATATATGTATATATATATAATATTGTAGGCAGTGTCTTATAAAAGAATTTTCAAATACTTCGTTCTGTCAGTACAAATATTTACTGAATATCTACTTTCTTGAGGTACCATTCTAGGTGCTGGTGATGAGCAGGGAGATAAACAAATTGGGGAGACAGACAACAAAAAATCATAAATAACAAAAACAGTGACTTGAGAGTGATAGGTACTGAGAAGAAAAATAAGACCATGGAACGTAAAAGCAGGTGGGAAGGGCTTAACTAATTAATTGTGTTAATGATAATAGTTTTTAATTCTTTTAAACAATTCTAATGGAATTTCTACAGGACTATGGTGTTTCAATGGTATTTCTGGATTCACAGTTTCAAAAATTTTTTTTTTCAACGTTTATTTTTTATTTTTGGGACAGAGAGAGACAGAGCATGAACGGGGGAGGGGCAGAGAGAGAGGGAGACACAGAATCGGAAACAGGCTCCAGGTTCCGAGCCATCAGCCCAGAGCCTGACGCGGGGCTCGAACTCACGGACCGCGAGATCGTGACCTGGCTGAAGTCGGACGCTTAACCGACTGCGCCACCCAGGCGCCCCTGGATTCACAGTTTCAAGAATGAACTTCCTTCTTTCCTTCCTTCCTTCCTTCCTTCCTTCCTTCCTTCCTTCCTTCCTTCCTTCCTTCCTTCCTTCCTTCCTTTTATCATTTACCCTAATGTTGAGGCAGTTGATAAAAGTTCAGGTTTCTCCGCTCATGTCTTAGTAGCAATTGCCTCAAGAGGAAGGCAATGATGCTGTGTCATGGTATTTTGGACAAGAAAAGGTCCCAACTGGTATTCCCCATACCACAGACATTTGGTGAGTACTCTCAACCTATCAGGCCTCTGCTGGTTCTAGAGATTTGACAGTGACTCAGGCAAACATAATCTCTGCTGTCCTGGCATTGCCAGTTTTCAGAAGCTCATGGGAAAACCACATGACGTGAAGAATAGAACTTCTGTACTTAATGAGAAGAATGGAAGACAGCCATTTTAAGAGAAGTGGGAACACCATCCCCAAATAGGCTGAGAAATTTGGGATTCAAAATTCCTCTATGTGGTAATTGGGAGAACTGTGTTTTTAAAAAATCCTAAATCAAATGCATCCTTGGCTTTCTCCCTCTCATTCTCATGCTCTGTCTAATGCAAACACACACCTATGTACCTAAATATATCTGTGGACGTGTATATAGACGCACATCTATAAATTACATAGTGCTTTACTATTTATAAAAACTTGAATGTATATTATTTTGTACTCTGTTAAACGTTAACCTCTATGGTTAACTGTTGTCATTCCATTTTATGGATGAACTCATTAAAGCCCACATTGTGACTTACGCAAGATCACTTAGCTAATAAATGATTGAGGCTGGTTTGAATATAACTTTTCTAACTATAGGAAAAGAAACATAGTTCTTTTTACCAGGTCACATTTTTTTGTGTCTGAAAATAGTAATTTTAACATATCTCCTATTTAAAAGAACCATCCCTGTTTCTTAAAAAAGAAAAGAAAAGAAAAACCAACTTGGTGTGTGTGTGTGTGCATGTATTACCATAAAATGCTGTATGTGTGTGCGCACACACACACACACTGTTTGTGTATATACTGTATTATGTACATATAATACTCCTTATTCATATATATATATATATATATATATATACATACACACACACACACAAACACACACACACACACACACACACACACACAAACACAACTTTGGCCAGTTCCTTGAACTAAAAGACATTTTACAAATAACTTTTGCTAATGACGATTCTGGCTATACAAGTATATATTCTTCTATGAAGATAGAAAAAAATAAGGATCTAGAGAGCAAGGGTTTTGAACTGATAAAGGTGGGAGGAATCTGCTTATCCATTAAAGCACATTTCATGGTGTGCTTCCTGATCGTCTCCAGGTCTTTCTCTCCACCTTGACTGTGGGTACCTAGTGGTTAGGTGCTGTATTAATCCTTTGTAACCACACCAACAACACAGGGGGCCTGGAAGAGTAGGTGTCTGAGAAGTACTGTTGGAAGGACAAAGGCTGAGGAACTGTTTCAGAGGAAGGAAAGCTAAAGACACTAGACAAATGCAGTGAATAATCCTGTATTGGATCCTGTGCTAGGAAAGAGCCATGAAGAACATTATTGGGCCATTAAACGAATTTGGAATATGGACTGTGGATTAGGTAATGTCCAAAGTTAAATTTCCTCATCTTCAAAATTGTACTGTGGTTATATAAGGGAACATCTTTGAAGTATTTAGGGGTAAAGGAAAGGACCTGTGCCACTTAATTCTCAAATGGTGTGTGTGTGTGTGTGTATGTATGTATGTATGTATGTATGTATGTATGTATGTATGCATGCATGAGGGAGGGAGGGAGGGAGAGAGAGAGAGAGAGAGAGAGAAAATGAGAATAAAACAGATGAGATAAATTGTTAACAAATTGGTGAATCTTTATAAAAGAAAAGGGAGTTTTGGTACTATTCTTGCAACTTTCCTCTAAGTTTGAGATTATATCAAAATCAAATATTTCTAAAATCTGTTGAATAAAATTATAATTAAGATAGATAAGTCCAAAGGGACTTTGTATTTCTACTTGGTTATAGCCCCAGTTAAAAAAAATCTAACCCCCCCCCCAAAAAAAATCTAAACCCAAACTAAAACACATGAATAAGAGCCTGTAGTCTATTTTTATACTTAAGTGTGTTTTTTCCCCTAACCTCACTCATGAAAGCACCAAATTTTATACATGTAATCAGTGTCCAGAGTAGAGCCCATCTATAGGGTGCATTTCCTCCAGTTCTGGTCTTGCTTATTGACCTAATGTACCACTAAGGACCTTGAAGATGAAATTAGAATAGTGTCTGAACATAATCCTACTCTATTTTTCTAATACTGCAGGGAATTGGTCTCAGAACAGGTGATTCATGCCTCTATGTTCCAGATCATCTTATTGTTTTCCCTGTAGAAAAATACACAGGAATGAGAGCACGTGTTTCCACACCATGAAAATGATAAAACTGCTGACTGCTTGTATTGCTTGTTAATCTCCTGATACTCTCGTAAATGACAGGTACACTCCACATACAGCTTCCTTCTTGTAATCCCTTTACTCTTAGGACAGTTTTGGACTTCCCAAATACATTCATGGAATTCAGAAGCCTCATCAATCATTGACATAATCTCTCCTGTAGACTGTGATTTTTTTGATTGCTTCCCTGACATTTTAAATACCCAGGGTAAATGATTTTTCACAGTCTGTCATCAGTCATTAGATACTATTGCAATGTACTATTAAAGTGTTTCTATGTTTGGGGCGTCTGGGTGGCTCAGTTGGTTGAGCGTCCGACTTCGGCTCAGGTCATGATCTCACAGGCCGTGAGTTCAAGCCCCACGTCGGGCTCTGTGCTGACAGCTCAGAGCCTGGAGCCTGCTTCAGATTCTGTGTCTCCCTTTCTCTCTTCCCCTCCCCTGCTCATGCTCTGTCTCTCTCTGTCTCAAAAATAAATAAAAACATTAACAATAATAATAATAAAAAAAATAAAGTGTTTCTATGTTTAGTAGCAGTGCTTTCTGCCTCTGTCTATAGCAGTGTGTACAGTTAAACAGAATCTTCACCTTAAGCAGGACATCACGCTAAGTAGCTGCTTAGTATTTCACCTGAGCTAGTAGGAGTTCAAAGTGAACTATTTAGAGGTGATGAAAAACCCTCTGACTGAAACTATATATGGTTAAAATGACCTAGGCTCAGTCGTTGCAATTCCTAGTGGGTCAGAGCATCTGGCACGTGCTAGATATACTAATTTTCTTTCTTATTGTACATATGAAATACTTTTCAAGAACATATCCATTTTTTAATGTTTATTTTATTTTTGAGAGAGAGAGAGAGAGACAGATAGACAGTATGAATGGGGTAGGGGCAGAGATTGGGAGACAAAGAATCCGAAGCAGGCTCCAGGCTCTGAGCTGCCAGCACAGAGCCCAATGTGGTTCTCAAACTCAAGAACTGTGAGATCATGACCTGAGCCTGTCGGACACTTAACTGACTGAGCCACCCAGGCGCCCAAAGAACCATATCCATTTTAAATGCATATCTGTGTAATTCTTGAAAACCTTAATTGTTGTATAGAAATAACGGGATTTAAGTGAATTATACTCAAATTTCAAACTTGTTTAGGATCAGAAGCCAACATACAAGGCAGATAAATGTCACTTCATGTCTCCCTACGTATTCTTAATCACCCCCCTCCAATCTGACGTCCAGACATGCATTTTCATGCTGTTACATACTTGACAATCTTGATCCTTAGGGGGCACAATTTTTAATTAAATGGTGGGCTGAATCTAGTTACTGATGGGAGGCAGAAATTTAAGTAACAGCGGTATTCACAAACCGCTGTGGCTGCTTCCACTTTAGTATGCAAGAAAATAGGGATTTGGGGGATAGAGTCTATCTTAGTACTACTGTTACCACAAACAGGCTTGCCTGCTCTTGGTTTCATTCTTGTCTTATTTATCTATGTATTTGGATCATTCTGATAAGTCAAACAGGGATGTTACTAAGCTTCACTGTTGGCTCAGTTCTGCTGGCAGCAGAATTGTAGTTTATTGGTTCACTGTTTTAAAAGAAGATCGCCCATATTGCAAGGTTTGCACTTGGAACAAGGTTACCATGGTCACAAAGCAAAAAAAAAAAAAAAAAAAAAAAAAAATCTGTGTCTTTGCCTTCTAGGGCACCAGGCCAACCACTTCATTGTCACTGGGATAGAAAAAGCAAACTCTGTTGACCATTGGCATCCTTCTGGAAGCTAGAAAGGAAATAGCAATATTCTGGCAAGTCCTGGGAATGGACTGAGGAGAGAAAAGCCATTTTTTTAAAGTTTTGCTTTTAATTATGAATGTCTCTACCGCGCATTAAAGAAGTGCTTTGGAAAGCATGTGGCATCTTTTGTTGACTGAAAGTTCAAGATCTTACAGCTCTGTAACATCTTCTTCCTGTCAAGTACTAGATTTGGGTGACCTTCGGAAAATGCTTTTTTGTTTGCTTTCGAATATTAAGAAAGATTTCTCATAGAATCTTTGTTTTCTTTAGGAGTTAAGGAGTGGTAGGGCGGGGATAAATGTTTATATGAGAATGAAGAACTCTGAATCCAGACATTTTTGTTTTACATCTCCTTTGGGTCACGTGGCCCGTAAACTGACCTATTAAGCTGTCTATAAGAAGAAACTAAGCCTTTGGTGTTTTCTTCCTCTTGCACCTTCTTTGTCCCATAGTTTTTCCTCCCTCCCCTCTGTAACAAGCAGAGTGTTTTCTTCTTTGTCCTCCTCTGCTTGCGTGTGATGACCGTAGGGAGGGTCTGAGTGATAGGACATCAGTTGGAGAGTAGGACGTGCTCACAAGGCACTGATGAAGTCAGCCTAATTTGAGAAATGACTCTTGTTCGGACATTTTAAGAGAAAAGAACAGGAGATGATTCTTAGGTTAAGTCTCCAGGATCTGCCAGCGCATCTCAGAGGTAGACTGTACTCAGCTTACTGTCTTCATTCCTCATCTGCCCCAAATTTAATGATTGGGGTTTTCACTAAAATCACCCAGTCTTTGGCATTCTTTTGCATTGATTTGTTGTATGTGTCCTATTGTGATAGTGACAAAGTTGGCTTACTGGTTTTTGGCTGACAGAGTGCTTTTATTAGTGATTATTTTATTCTTCCTTAAAGTTTCCTCGTTGGTCCCTCTGCTAAGTTGTGCATAAATGAGGATCTAACACGTACCCGTGTGGGCTCTCACTCTTACCACCACCACCACTTTTGCTTTGGAATGGGAATAATTTAAGAACTTAAAGCCACGGACTTATTAGTATCCAGTCCATATTTTCTGCATTATCTACATTTCTATATTAATGAGCCCCCTCATGTTTCAGTTAAAATTTAAAGCAACCTAAATATTCATTTATTCATTCACACATCTACTGAACAAATATATATTGTACACTGGGTACCTTGTGTAGGCTCTGATTTACTCAGCCAAGTATAATGGAATGCTATATAAGTTCATTATAGAGCATTCTGTTCTCTTTTTCTCTTTGGGCTTCTGAAGCATCCTGTTCCGAGCCTTCGGTCAAAGACACTATAATGCAGAACATAATCTGCCCTGATTCCTTAGTATATCTTCCTATTAGACTTAGTTGTGCCATATTACAACCTATAAACCTTTAGTATCACTAGATTGAAACCTTCCCATCCTCTTGGTGATGGCCCACACCTTAGATTTTTTTTGAAGAAATAATTCAAAACAAGAAGAAGAATCTTTAATGGCTCGATGGCGTTTATTGAATGCTCTTTATAATGACAAAATATTGGCAACAACCAACCGTCTTACTGTGAGGAAATGGTCAATTAAAATATGATCTGCTTCCGAGGACATTAAGCAGCTGTTGCAATGAGAACGGTGTGGCAAGATTACACTGTGGCGTGGGAGAATGTTGATGATGTTGTGATAGCCTGATTTCCCCAGGAAACAGACTCAGATGAAGACTTGTGCTCAGGAACCCTTAGTTAGGACCGATGACACACCAGGCAAACCCCTGTAGATATCAAGTCCTGAGAATAACGCTTTGTGGCTCGCAGCTCCACCCTCCAATCATCCCTTTTTCTGGAAGTTAGGTGGCACGTGTTTACAGCTTTGTAGTTTCACCAGACTACTTTCTTGTGAGGATGTGAAGAAAGGAGAGGGGCCAGAGTTCATGTGCTGTCACAGGAAAGGACTCTGCTCAGCTTTTCACAGTTGCCCTCCATGGAGACCAGGAAGCCTCATCTTTGCATTGCAGTGCATGTCTTTGGATGCAGGCTGCCCTGGGGAGGGGACAGGACATTGGGCATTGGGCCAGGCAGTCTTATGTAGCTGAAGGCGATTTCTAGAGCGAGACTCGGCTGAGCACCGACAGCCACAAATAACCCCAGCATCTGTTAGAGATAAATGATTACACAAAAAGAAAAATAGACAGAAACCAAGTGTTTTTGTGTCCATTGTGAATCCAGCTTTGTAAAATATGTGTATGGGTATGTACAGAAACTGGAAGGGGACACAGAAAAAAATGAGCACAGCTATGTCACAAAAGCAAAAGAAGTCAGCAGGGCATAACTCTTTCCCCAAAGAAACAGTGAATCCAAACAGATCGTAGGTTCCTTTACAGTAACAGAGGAGCTCAGGTGTATATGGTCTCCTCTCCTGATTTAAAAACATGGCCATTTTTGTTAATTCTCGTGTGTCTCGGGCTTGCCTTTGCGTTCTATTCGTGGAATATGTCCGGATGTGGTGTGACGAACGTAGCTCAGTGTTCTGTCAGATTCCCGTGGAAATACTAACACACATCAACAGTCTCTGCTCATCTGTTTCTAGGGTGGCCTCACCCATGATGCCGAAGACACAGTGGCTATGCATTCAGTTCCTCTGGGTGCCATCAATACTGTTTTTCCATAGTCCTCAATTGATTTTCTACCTGGCCTAGCATCTTCTGTATGCATGGTCTAGAGGGAAAACTGTGGATGGGTCAGGGCAAATAAATCAAATAGGACACTGGAAAACAGTTTGAAGTGTATACTCTAGTGAGGATGAATAAATACAGACATCTCTTTTCCCCAGTTAGAACACATATACACACAGGGCTGAAACCTGGCATCAAAGCATCTCACATTAGCTCCTCTTATCTGAAATAGACCTCCTCTCTTTCTGCCGCTTTCTTGTTCCCTTCCTCCTCATAACTTGTAATGTCCTTCCAAAACACACATGCCCTGTATCTTTTTTCTCATGTACTCTTGCCTTTCACATCCATTTAAGATCATTCTTTTGAGCTGCCTTTAATGGATTTTGAATTAGTTCTTTGAAAATAAGATGAGAAGACAAAGGAGAGCCTGTGAGCTATTTTCAGGGACTTTAAAGGATTTTTGTGGGGGAGAGCAGAGGGTATAATAGAACCAGTGAGCCAAAGTGATAGGAATAGATTGTTTCTCTGTGGAAGAAGGAAGGAACTATGTGATCATTAGAGATAGTATTGGGAGAGCATGCTTCAGGAGTTCCTCATCACAGGTGGTGTAGAAGTAGACGAAGGATGACTATTTATGAGGAATACTATATACTTTTAAGTTTATTTATTTATTTTCAGACAGAGCACAAGCTGGGGAGGAACAGAGAGAGAGAGAGAGAGAGAGAGAGAGAGAGAGATTCCCAAGCAGGCTCCACACTGTCAGTGCAGAGCCTGATGCAGGGCTCGAACCCACGAACCATGAGATCATGACTTGAGCTGAAATCAATAGTTGGACACGTAACTGACTGAACCACCTAGGTGCCCGAGGACTACTGTATTTTGACAGAGGTTAGACTGGCTAGTGCAGTGGCAGGGCGTCTGATAACTTCGTGTCACTGATCTTGTGTGAAACAGTGTACCTACAAATGCTCTTTTAAATAAACATGCACATAGTCCCATGCTGTTGTCCTCCAGAAGGACATAAGTACTAGGATTGGTTCTTTGTAAATTCTTAAAGGCTGCCATGTGCTAACTGTAATAGCCACATCGTGGACGTATGATGTACTAATTTCTGTCACACTTAAAATCTGATGCTATCGGATAAGGAAACACATAGATTTAGTCTTTGCCTAATTTCTACCTAATTCATTTGGAAAGTGGTAAAAATTTTCAGATTCTCCTCAATTTTATTTCTTTACTGTAACACAACTTTCATTCCAAAACCTAATTGTTTCTGTACAAATTGGTCAGACACGTAGCTCCCAAGACTGGGTTGCAGCAGTTCAGGAGGGTGAATCACACAGCTGAACAATTGTAGAGGCGTAGCAATTAAAGAGGCATTAGCAGTGATTAATGGCTCCCAGTAAGCCCTCTGAGGATCTGTCCTTGTGGAAATGAAACTCTCCTGCCATCGCTACGGTGGCCTCCAATTTGAACAGGGCCAGCCGTCATCAACAGAAGCCAGAGTCCATGCATATTTGCACTGTGATTCCCTCTCCAACCTTCTTAGCCACCAGGTGAAAGATTGGGAGAGGTACAGGCATGAGAAATGATGAGAGCAGGTCTCTGTGGGGAGATGCCAAAGCCTGTGAGCCATTGCCCTATTTACACAATGCAAAAATGCAGGTTTTGGGTACTGGGCTGAAGCAGGTGCTTGGCCAGCTCCTCTTTGTAATTAGATTGTGTGTGTGTGTGTGTGTGTGTGTGTGTGTGTGTGTGTATGTGTATGTGTGTGTGTGTGTTCTTTGAATCTGTACCACACTGCTGCTGGGTTTTTGGCTTAGTATCTTCCACAGCAGCGTGCCAGGGTGCTGGGGAAGGAAGGCTGGAAAGTGTGAGGAGCCCTTTGTCACCAGACAGGTGGCCCACGAGCATAGCACAGGCTCTGATAAGGCCACTTCATGATCCATGTGCTGCCCTGAGTCTGTCCATTTCTTAGTTCTCACCTGTGGCTATGTTTTGGTAAAGGAAGAAGAATTCATCAAATAAGCATTTACACCTATTAAACTGGTCATTTGGTAGAACTTTTCCATGCTTGTGTAAAAAGACTGCCATTAAGTATTGAAGGGTCTGAAAAACAGCAAGGGAAAAATTATATATCAACAACATAGTCCAGTATACCTACTATATATATCATACAATACATACATCCTATACATTAGACATGAACAGTTACACACAGCTGTATTTGTTAACATATTATTGATTCTTCTATCTGTTTACCCAGAAAATCCACTATGGGCAAGTCAGTGTGCCAGTGATTAGGGTTACAGCCATGGTCTTAGCTTCTCTAAAACTCTGTGTTTCTCTTCCAGGACCTTTACATAATGTTCTTTTGTTCTGGAATGGTTTTCTTTCTGTCTGTTCCTTCTTGGCTGCTTAGATGACTTGTATTTATCCTTCACTTTTTAAAGGATGCTTTCTTTGACCCAATAGATTATATTATGTGCCTGTTACATGCCCTCAAGTACTATGCCCTTGTCATTTTAACACTAACATCATGTGTCTTCTTTTGGATTATTGTTGTATTATGTGTTCAGTTAGTGGATTATTCATTCTTTCCTGTAGCTCAGTACGAGTAAGATCCATGTCTGTTCTGATCAGTAGAGTATTGCCAGTACTCAGCACAGAGACTCAACCAAAGCAGGTGTTCCTTCGTTTTCTTTAATTTCTATAAAGCAGTGAATACATGTTAAATAAGATGTAACTCTTGTCTTCAGAGAGGTCAAGTCTGGTGAGGGGGTGCACAAACCAGCAAGTATCATGGGATAAATTCTAGGGGGTAATCACAGTGTGCTTGAGAAGCCCAAAAGCAGAGGCAGCTCAGCCTGAGTGTCAAGGACAGCGTTCCAGAGGAATTTTGGTGTGTGGATCTGCAAGGTGAGTCTAAGCAGATGACTAGCTAAATGGGTTAGGAGAACAGAATTCCAGTAAAGAAATAAAACAGAACAAAACGGAAAGTGAGCATATGCAGGAGCCTGTACACGAGGGAGAGTTTGTTGAGCATGTTTGGGAAACTCCCAAGTGGTTCCTTCTGGCTTGTGCAGAGATGTGACATGGGGAAATTGGCAAAGGTGAGGATGGACCCAAAGGGAAAGCCGCGTCAAACTTTGCTGGGTTTGTATTTTATTCTAAAGGCAGTGGACAGTCATGGAGGGGGGGCTTTAAGCAGAGAAACGATATGGAAGATTTGTGGTTTTGAAGAGTGCATAGAAAATGGATTGCAGAGAGACTGGAAAGCAGAAAAGTTAGTTAGAAAGCTGTTGAAATAATTCTAGACTATTAATCATGGCGGCCTAAACAAAGTGGTATTTAGGGCAGAGAGACTGACAGACTATTGGGAGGTATAGCATGCACATGCAGACAGACACATGCACACACCCACACGTGAACTTTTACGAAAATAAAATTGTACCTTGCGCATTATTCTGACAGTTGTATTTATTTTATTAAAATTTATTTATTTATTTATTTTATTTATTTAAATTTAGATCTTTTACAAACTCAAATACGTCTTGATGTCTGTCTGTATGTTTGCCACTTTTGATTAAGAGATACATGTACTGTCCTAGATTTTCTTCTATAGTATTTATTGTTTTGTCTTTTACATTTTAAGCTTCTAAGTGATCTACAGTTTGCTTTTGTGTGTGATCTGAGATAGGATCTACTTTTGTTTTCCACATGGCTAGTGCCATTTATTAGGTAAACCATTCTTTCCCCCATTGAATTAAAATACTATTTTGTGCTGCATTAAAACTTGTCATATACACAGTTTTACTTCTGAATTCTCTATTCTGACTCAGTGATCTCTCTGTTTGTCCCTATGGAAATAACAAATTTAACTGTGGTCTTTTTCATTTATTCTAGTGTCTGTTTGCTCCCCAGTATTCCTATTCAAGCATTCTGTGCTATTCTAGATACTTATTCTTACATAGGAATTTTAAAATTACTATACTGGCAAGAAACCAGCCTGGAAATGCATTAAATGTCTACATTAATTTTGGGGGAATATATAGTGTCATAATAGTATGTCTTTATATTCTAAAATATAGAATATTTTTCCATTCGTTAGGTTTTGTTTGCTGTGTTAAGATTTAGTACTTTTCTTAATATAAGTTCTATGCCTTTCTCATGTAGTCATGTTGACTACAGTTTTTTATTTCTACTTAGAATATTTTCCCATTTCTACTTCTAGTTTCTTATTGCTAATACAGAGAAAAGCTATTGACTCTAAACTTATTTTATATTCAGCTACTTTAGCACAGTTTTAAAATACTAGTCTTTTTTTTTTTTTTTATAAAATGCATGTTGTAAAGAAATCTAGTAAGCAAGAAAGAGCCTCCAATCAGAAGACTTTCTACGTCTTCTTCATTAGCAAAAAGATAATTTTACTCTTTTTTCCAGTGTGTATACTCATTATCTCCTAGCATGTGCTGGAAACTCCAACCTACCTTGAATAGCAAAGACGATGCCAAGCCCACTCATCTAATCTCTGACTTTAGTTGAAATGTGTTTAGTGTTTTATCCTTTGAACAAAAGTTTTACTTCCAGTTTTTGGAAAGCAGCATTTAATTATATTGGAGTAGTTTCTTTATATCCCAATTTTACTCAAAATTATTAAGACCATTAAATTTCAGACTCATCAGAAACTACTAATAGAATTTTACTGTTTTCTCATTTAATTTTATTCATGTAGATGATATTTTTTTGTTGATAGATTTTCTGCCATTGATCTATGTTTTTATTTCTGATATAAATACTATTTGGTCAGAATGTATTATTCTACAAATTTATAGATTCATTTTGCTACTATTCTAGTAAATATTCATAAGAGAAATTGGTTTTACTATACTATGTCAAGTTTTGGTATTACAGTTGTGTGGTCTTAATAAAAATAATTGAGTGATTTTAATATTTTTTTCTGTGGCCTGGAAATATTTAAAAAACTGGAATTATTTATTTTAACGACTAGTCAGAACTCATATTGCCCATTTCTTGGTGAATTTTGATCATTTCTATTTTGCCATAAAATTATCTATTTAACGTTACATTTACACATGCAATTGTATGTGGCAAACATTGCAATTTTTTTTGATTCCTCTATTTCTTCTTAATATGTGTCTATGTCTTCTTTCTCATTCCTAATTTAGTATATTTTTCTTTTAGTTTCAGCTTTTACCTATTAAGTTTTTAAAACCTTGGAGCGCCTGATTGGCTCAGTGGGTTAAGCGGTCAACTCTGGTCCAGGTCATGATCTCACGGTTCGTGAGTTCAAGTGCTGTGTTGGGCTCTGTGCTGACAGCTCAGAGCCTGGAGCTGCTTTGGATTCTGTGTCTCCCTCTCTCTCTGCCCCTCCCCTGCTCATGCTCTTTCTATCTCAAAAATAAACTTAAAAAAATTAAAAAAAAACTCAACACAGTTTTCTTAATTTCAAAGTTTTTATTTGCTTACTTTTTGCTGGAAACATTGATTACATTTTTGAGTACAGTTTTTGCTGTGCCTCAGGATTTGTATGAAGTAGTCTTCTTTTCATTGCTTTCTACAAGTTAGAATTCCAATTTTGATTGTCTCTTTAATTCAACAGAGTATTGCTCACCTTCTAAATAGATAGGACTTTTGGTTATCTTTTTGTTATTTACAAATATTTATTATTTTTATTACTATTATAAAATGTCATCTGCAAAATCTTTACTTAAAAATATATTACGGGAATTTTCTGACCAAGTATTTGAGGAACTTTTATAATTCTTCCTATGTATGCAAACACATATATGAAAGCACATGCATGTGTGTGTGTGTGTGTGTGTATGTGTGTGTGTGTGTGTGTGTGTATGTGTGTGTATACTTATGCATATATGTGTTTGGACTTTGCTTGTGTTATTTTAATTTCATTTTTCCATTGACCTTACTTTTTGATCAGTTTTTACATTTTATTGCTGATATGTATTTAATTAATCATTGACTTTGCTTTTTTAATCTTTGATCTTTTTGATTCTGAAAAAGGCACATTAAAGTTTCTCACTATAATTTTATTTTTATTAAGTTCATTTATTGTTATGCTGTATATGTTATTTAATTTCTCTATGATTTTGCTTTTCTGTTAGATGCATATGATCCTGAGAGATCTATATTAAAGTTTCCCATGAGAATTGTATAGGATTCCTTCATTCTTAATTTTTAAATATATGAGCTTTATTGAAATATAATTCACATACCTTATAATTTAAACGTACCCATTTAAAGTGTATTCTTCAGGGTTTTTAGTATACCCAAAGTTGTACAACCATCACTAAATCAATTTTAAAACATCACTCCATAAAAAAAAAAAATGTATCCATTAGCAATCAGTTCCTAATGGTTTTTACT
The DNA here is from genome assembly GCF_028749965.1 of Puma concolor. NCBI lineage: Eukaryota > Metazoa > Chordata > Mammalia > Carnivora > Felidae > Puma > Puma concolor. The sequence goes on from NC_141676.1 coordinate 111,161,673, forward strand.
TTGTGTATTTAACGGCAATGTTGATTGGTTTAAGTCTTCTTTATATTTTGTGGTTTTGTTATATAATGTCTCTCTTTATCCTGATTTACATTTTTAGCTTAAATTCTGCCTGGCTTGATATTAATCCTGCTCCTTGCTTATTTTTCTTGTAGTTTTCTGGAAGTCGTTGCCTAATGATTTATTTTTAAATCACTTTTTATAAGTGCCCCTCTTGTGGATGAAAAGAGAGTTCCTGCCATTTGACGGGAGGTTTTGCTTATACTTACAGAAATGCATGATTTACTTGATTTTCTTTCTTCTGTCCTGATTTCTGATTATTTTCCAACCTCTTTCCTTATCATTTTCTGTATTGATGAAGTTGAATCAACATATGTGCAGGGGTGTGTGGGTGGCTCAGTTGTTTGAGTGTCTGACTCGATTTTGGCTCAGGTCATGATCTCACAGTTGGTGAGTATGAGCCCCACATGGGGCTCTGTGCTTACAGCTCAGAGCCTGCTTGGGATTCTCTCTCTCCCTCTTCCTCTCCCTCTCCATCTCCCTGCTTCTCCCCTGCTGGTGTGCATGCTTACTCTTTCTCTCTCTGAAAATAAACTTAAATATAAACATATGTTTTTACCTTCATAATTTGAAAGTTCTACTGTGCTTGCCCATAACTGATTACCTTCATTTGCTGTTACTCAAATTAGACCCACGTTTGTCTCATGGTCTTAAAACAAATTATTACCTGTTTTCCTACTAAGACTGTATTTTGTCTCTCCTCACCCTGATTCCATTGAGAAGAGACTTTTAGAATGCTGATAATGCCTTCGTTCCCAACCTCCCAACTCCTGGATTTTACCCTGATTGCTTAGCTCCAGATTATGGATACAATAGATCTTGGAGGAGTCAATAGTTTCTCTTTTCCCTTATTTCATGAATTTTTATTTAACACTTATTAATTTGCAGATAATCTGTCATTATCCTGTATCCCATTATCCCGTGTGTTAGTGTGTGTGTGTGTGTGTTTGTGTGCGTGCGCGTGTGCCCTTATTAAATCTGGCTGGAACTTGTGCCTTTCCATCTAAAGATTCAGGATTTTCTATAGCTCAGGGGAAATTCTATTTTGGGTTTATATTTCTTCCTCCATTGGTTTTTTTCTTCTCATTCTAGATCACACTGTTTTTAGAGGTTGTAGTTTTCATGAATTGTCCTACTAAATCTGTTTTACAGTCAACAGAGGAATCCAGACAAATCTATATAATACAAGGGGATATCTGGTATTTTATAAGAAAGGCACACAGATAGGCTTTGCTGTTTGAAAGGGAAGAGAAACAACTGATAATATTGGAGTGTAATTTTATGATGCTCTTTTTTTTTTAAAACTTAGATTAATCTCTTAGCTTACATATTAAAAATTTCCAATCATACAACATTTGACACCCAGTTATCTCTATTTCATCATTTCCATAGGATGCGCTGCTTTTTAGATGTAGTTTCTTGGTGAAAAATATATCCCAGACTGTAAATGTAGCCCAGATTATAGAGTCTGGCTTCACCTCTATTATGCCATATTTCTCACTATTAAAATTTATATCCTATGCATATTTTAAAGTATATCTTAGCATATTCTCCAATTTAAAAACTTTAAACTTAACCATCACAAATGTCCCTGAAGCACTTAATATGCTTTTGATAATACCTACTCCTTTGGGTATTCAGCAATTAATCTTAAATATATTAGAGAGTTCCCTGTTGTTAGCAAATTCTTTGTTAGCTCAAAGGTGTTAAAAGCCTATTTTTTTTTTTAAGAATCTGACTGTATGCTCTGTTTTCTTTAAGTGTATCATAAAATTTGAAACAATTAATTTGGTTCACTTATATTTAAAAGTAAATATATGACATAGTTGTGTTCCTTTTGGAGAGGGGCAGAGATGCCACAAATGCAGTAAAACGAAAATGATTTACTTCTAAAATAGTAGAAACTCATTGTTTAACTCTTCACAGATTAAGGCCAAGACTGATAAGGATCTTTCTTTTCACTATTATACCTATACTGTTACTTACTTAACTTTAGAATATCCTGAAACTACAGAGGTTTTATATCACCCCAACAGAGATTCAAATGAAACTGTATTGATAGATCAGATTGAAAGCAGTTTTCTTTAAAATTGCAATTCAGGGGGCGCCTGGGTGGCGCAGTCGGTTAAGCGTCCGACTTCAGCCAGGTCACGATCTCACGGTCCGGGAGTTCGAGCCCCGCGTCAGGCTCTGGGCTGATGGCTCGGAGCCTGGAGCCTGTTTCCGATTCTGTGTCTCCCTCTCTCTCTGCCCCTCCCCCGTTCATGCTCTGTCTCTTTCTGTCCCAAAAATAAATAAACGTTGAAAAAAAAAATTAAAAAAAAAATTGCAATTCAGGCAATGGCATTTCTTTTTTTTTCTCATGAATATAATTCATTGTCAACTTGGCTTCCATACAGCACCAGTGTTCCTCCCAACAAGTGCCCTCCTCAATGCCCGTCACCCATTTCCCCCTCTCCCCTGCGCCCCATCCACCCTTAGTTTGTTCTCTGTATTTAGTAGTCTCTTGTGGTTTGCCTCCCTCCCTCTCTGTATCTATTTTTCCCCCTTCCCTTCCCCCATGGTCTTCTGTTCAATTTCTCAAGATCCACATACGATATCTGTCATTCTCTGACTGATTTATTTCCCTCAGCATAATACCTTCCGCTTCCAGTGGCATTTCTTTTGAGCCTTTCTCCTTTGTTATTATTTAGACATATGCATATAGTATTTACCGGTAAGTCTCCCCTGGGAGGCTGAGACCAACTTCAGTCATTTCTTTATAGATTGGCAAGACACTAGAATAATATTTTTATTAAAGTGTCATCTGGGTTTCAAACTAGCTCACAAAAACCTTAGGGTCTTCCTAGATAAAAGTATTGTTTCTGGACAAATACCATATGCTGTCACTTCTATGTGGAATCTAAAAACTGCCAAATTCACAGAATGGCGATTCCCAGGGTCTGGGAGGTGGGGGATTGGGGAGATGTTAGTCAAAGGGTACAAACTTCCAGTTAGAAGATGAATACGTTCTTGGGATCTATTGCACAGCTTTGTGAGCATTGTTAACAATGATGTATTATATGCTTGCATGTTCAGAGAGTAGATCTTAAATGTTCTCACTACCAGAAACAAACAAAAAAAAAGTAATTATGTGGTATAATGAAAGTGTTAGCTAACACTATGAGGGTAATCATTTTGCAATATATAAATATATCAAAAGAACACTTTGTACACCTTAAAGTTATACAATATTATGTGTCAGTTATAGTGGAGGAAGGAAAGCTGAAAAAATGGTCTAAGAGGATGATTATCTCCTTAAAATATTGGAATCTCTTTACGGTTTGGACTGGAGATATAGTTGTGCTTGAGGGACATTACTTAAAATTAAAAAAAAATTTTTTTAACGTTTATTTATTTTTGAGACAGAGAGAGACAGAGCATGAATGGGGGAGGGTCAGAGAGAGGGAGACACAGAATCTGAAACAGACTCCAGGCTCTGAGCTGTCAGCACAGAGCCCGACGCGGGGCTCGAACTCACGGACCACAAGATCATGACCTGAGCCAAAGTCGGCCGCTCCACCGACTGAGCCACCCAGGTGCCCCGAGGGACATTACTTAGATGCAAATTTGATGGAACCTAAATAATTAAAAGATAATTATGGGGCATCTGCAGCTCACAGAAGTGAGTAGCTGGTAGGTATTCACCTCCTCAGTTGATATTTGGTCCACATAAGGATACACTTGCTGCTTTGGTGTTTTCCTGTGTTAATGGAGACCAGTGCCCTTTCTGGGTGATAAGGATGGTCTCTGGATCTAAAAAAAACACTAATTGCACTCTTTTATTGATACGTCTTCCCCTAGAGCATCCAGGACCCCAAATGTACAGTGCTGTGTATTTGGTGCTCTCTCTCTCTAATCACTTGGTTCTCAACGAAGGTAATATTTCCTTTTCCAAGTATAGTGGTCAGATTTGTTACAGTTTTATAAAGGAAGTAATTTTAGCTCTCCAATAATATTAATTCAGCTGAAAACTTATTGTTTCTTTACTTGACACACACTCCTTAACCCCTTACACCCAGTAGTCTGCCCCACTCCTCCACTAAAATTTCTGTCAAAGGTCCCCAAAGTGCTAACCAATCCATTTTACAGTTTTCTGTCTTTCTTTTACTTGACTTCACTGTGACATTTGATAGCTGTTGACTGCTCCTTATAACTGCTTCCTGTTGACTTCAGTGATACATTAATTCATTGACCATCCAACTAATACGTATTAAGCATCTCCTAAATGACAGGCAAAATGCTAGGCATTGATTAAATAACAGTGGGCAAGACGTGCATTTCTTCCCTCTCACAGATGTTTTCCTCTGTGTTTATTTCACAAGATGTGGTATCAGACAGACTTCACCTTGAGACCTACCTTTGCTACGTATAGTTGTGTGAACTTGGGCAAATGTCTTAACATTTTTCACCTGTAAAATGAAGACAATTAAAAATATCTACTTGATAATAATTTTTTAAAGTGTAAAGTGATCTATGAAAATATTTGGCACATTACTTAATATTCTTCTCACTGGGACCTCTCTAGTTCAGTCAATGTAGGCTTTTAAAGACATTATAGCATCTCTCTCGCTGGTGCCTTTGACTCTGGTCTTGGTGCTCAAAAGTCCAGGCTCGGTGTTGCCCATCAGTTAACAGCTCACGCCCTCATTCCTATTCCCCAGATGCTATCCACTTACCCTGACCAGGCTGGGCTCTCCCACTTCTCTGGTTCATTACTGTATTCATTCTCTGTATTCCATTACTGTCCATCTGTCAGCGTGACTGTGCCTTCCTTGTTGGGTTTTTGAACACCCACTTTATTCAAGTTCTTCTTCAGACACTATCAGAGGCATGGGGCTCAAACCCATGCCTCTAACAGAGGCAAACAGGAAAACCTGTGGAAGAGAGGGTCACACATTCTTTTCTCCATTGTCCATAAGTATTCCCGTTTGCCTCTGTCACAGCCTAATCACACTGTGACTTAATTATCCCTAGAGGCTCATATCAGAAAAGAATGTGTCTAGGTGTCTAGGTACCCTTAAATGTGGTACGACTGTGGTTTTAGATACTTTTTAAATTTTTACTTAATTTTTTATTTTTTATATGTTTATTTTTGAGAGAGGGAGAGAGAGGAAGGGAAGGAGGGGGAGGGCCAGCGAGAGAGGGAGACAGAGGATCTGAGGCAAGCTCCATGCTGACAGCAGAGAGCCCCAAGGTGGGCCTCGAAGTCACAAACCGGGAGATTGTGACCTGAGCCGAAGTCGGACGCTTAACCACCTAAGCCACCCAGGTGCCCCAACAGTAATTTAAAATTTTAACTTGTTAATGAAAGCACATTTATTGTAAGTTTTGCCTCTAGAGGAACATATTCTTATAGACCCAAAGGTCAAGCTGTCCTAGCATCTTCTGACATGAACACATGAGCATGGGCTGTATGTTTTATGTCATTTGCTGTAAGTAGGGGGTTTGCATCCTCGTAAGTGGGATATTGGAAGTGAGAACTGTACCACTTGTCTGAGCTGCACTACTTTCTCTGTGCTTTCTGAATTTTGAGATAAGGTTTAAAATGGAACTATTAAAAAAATGTTTAAAAAAAAAAGGGGGGGGGTGCCTGGGTGGCGCAGTCGGTTAAGCGTCCGACTTCAGCCAGGTCACGATCTTGCGGTCCGTGAGTTCGAGCCCCACGTCAGGCTCTGGGCTGATGGCTCGGAGCCTGGAGCCTGTTTCCGATTCTGTGTCTCCCTCTCTCTCTGCCCCTCCCCCGTTCATGCTCTGTCTCTCTCTGTCCCGAAAATAAATAAACGTTGAAAAAAAAAATGTTTAAAATGGAACTATTTGTAAAAGTTACAGTGATCTTTCCCTAGTTTTACATGTTTCCAACTTGAAGAACTTCTTTTATGATCCTGTAAAGTTTAATAATTGTGAAAACAAAAGTCTTTTTTTTTAATGTTTATTTAGAGAGAGACAGAGAGACTGACATGGAGGGGAGGGGCAGAGAGAGAGAGTGAGAATGAGAGAGAGAGAATCCTAAGCAGGCCCTGTGCTGCCATCACAGAGCCTGATGTGGGACTGGAGCCCACAAACCATAAGACCATGACCTGAACCAGAATCAGGAGTTGAACGCTTAACTGACTGTGCTACCCAGGTGCCCCCAAAATCTTAATTAGTTAATTGAGTACTGTGATTTTATAGAATTACCATGTATAGTATTTGGGTGTGATAGTAGAAATATTCTAGCTTTTCTTTATTGGTACAAGTGACTCTAGTGTCCGGGCAGGCCTCGGTGTCTTTATTTGAGAATTAACAGCCCTTGTACCCTCAGGTAGAGAAGTGCTTTGTAAGATAGCAGGGATTCCTAGCAGATAGAATGCTGTACTCACAGAGTAGTTTTTATTTTGTGCTCCTGGTGAATTTACTTGTTATTTTCTGGATGATTTTTTGGGATTCTGGCGATGAAAATAGAACATAAGCTTACTATATTATGTTTAATCTCTGTTCTTAATAACTCTGAGGGCGTTTTCAATGTTATAAAAAAAAGCAAGTTAGAAGAAATTCTTTTTTTCTTTTTTGTGCATAAAGACTCTGAGTCCTTTTAAGATAGAACTCTTCAAAATATAGAAGCAATTCATGGGATGTTTTAGTGACCCATGGAATTTTGTTGTTCAGGGAGTGTAATCAGCTTATAGGAATTTTTATTTATTTTGAATTTAATTTTAATTAGAATGTTGTAATTGAAAAATTTAATAGCAACCAAGAAGGGATATACATTTAATTTGTATTAGGACTTTTTAGTTATATATCGATGGTGATACAGAGATTTGGTGCAGGAAGACATTTTAGGGAACGAGTCTTCAGACAGTCAGTAATCAAACCAATGGTATATTTTTAGAAGCCAAGAGAAGGGAGATTTAGGAGGATGAGATGATGAGTACAGTCAAATTAAAAGAGAAACAACAAACCAGGTTAACTAAGGTAGGGATGAAACAGTATGTATTGCTTTAAGCAATAGGAAAAGTAGTTTCAGTGGAGCCATTGGGACAGGAGCCAAATTGCAGTGAGTGTCGTCCACTTTTTTTTCTTCCACACTGGAGAACTGGACAGATAAATGCTATTATCATCAGTTGAGCTGGTCTTACTGTTCGTGATTGCAGCCTACGTTGAAGGGCAATCTTGTACCATGACCATGTAAGATGTGCGCTCATGTTTTTATCTTGATAGGTGACTTTGTCAGCTTGACTTGAATGTCAAAACTATGAAAGTAAAATTAATATGAAATTCTTCTTAATAAAAGGACTCTTTTTCTCTTAGGTTTTCTACTTTTTTTTCATTTCACGTTGATTTTCATGTTCATTTCACTTTTTTTGTCCAACTGACTACTTCACTTGGCTGTCACAAAGTTTATACTCTCTAATACTCTCTCAAAAAATATTTGATGTCTTTTGACTGTGTTTTTCAAATAGTAGTGTTGACTCTGCTTTGTTCCCTGATTTCTGCATGGGGAGAACCCTTAGGGAATAATAAAGGTAGGAATAGATAGCAAACCAAGCCATAGACAGCCCAGATGGCTCTGCCCTTGGACAGGACACTGGCAGAGTGGCCTTCTGTTTTTTTCCCAGTCTGGCCTTATCTTCAGGACCTCCTTATGAGATGGAGTAGACGGGGCAAGAAAATACAAATATATGAACTTACATGTGTTGATTTCAGCCAAAGTCAAAGGAGAAGCAACAGACTGACTCTGTATAGAAGTTTCCTTTAGTGTACACACTCAGTCATATACGGGTGTTGTATCCTTCCTCTATGGACCGTAAATTCCCTCCATACTTTCCCTCAGATCATCCTTAAGGATGGATCTAACTAGATCACATGTGACTGGTTCTAATTTCTACATAGTGCATTGCATTGTGTGTGTGTGTGTGTGTGTGTGTGTGTGTGTGTGTGTGTGTGTGTGTGTGTGTGTTTACCATTCATTATACCTCCATTATTATAAGATAGAGTTCCTCTTGCCCTGGCAGGTGGGAGTGAATGTGAACTGGGAAGACAAAGACTTTTAACTCTTTCTTTTGAGATTACAGACTCTTGGTTACTTTCAGTTTTGTGGGTGAAAGAATGCAAATCCATCCACCATTCTGCCATTTTTAGTTTCTTGTTTTGTCCCTCTCTCCCTAGTGTCTCACTTCATTCCTTCTGTTCACACTAGATAATCCATTACCTTTCTCTGCTCAAGTACGAGAAATTCCCTCTCTGGTTGACATTTCCTGCTTAATATAAGAATTTTGATAAGTCAAATAGTAATAGTGGATGGGCACAACAGAGAAACAAGCTGATAGCTGCTTCTGAAAAGCTTCTTTACCTATGAGGGAAACCATTAAGAAAAAGATCTTGTTTGTGATAATTATAGCAAATGGAAAACAAACTGTTGCAGCTAAATTAGCAGCATTTAGAAAGTTTGTGCTACAGGGGTTTGAGGTAAGGGGGGAGGCATGAACAGGCAGAGCACAGAGGATTTCTAGAGCAGCAAAACTACTCTGTGTGATGTTGTAATGGTGGACACATATCCCTACACATTTGTCCAAGCCAAAGACATACAACACCAAGGGTGAACCCTACTGTAAACTAACGACTGAGTGATGGTGTTGTGTCATTATAGTTCATTGATTGTAACAGATGCACCACTGTAGTGCATGTCTGATTGTATGTGTGGGGTGGGGTGGGGTGGGGAGGTTGTACGTTTGTGGAAAGAGGGTTCTATGGAAAATATCTGTACTTTGTGCTCACTTTTGCTGTGAATCTCAAACTGCTCTAAAAAATAAAGTCTACTTAAAAACAAAAGCAAACAAACATAAAGGAAGCTTATGCCCATCAACATCTTAGAAGCCCCCAGAAGATGGATTGAAATTTTCTTTCTCTAATTCAAAATGAATTAATCTCTCTGGGAATCTGTGGGCCCAAGGGAAATACCTCTCCAGTTTCACTGCCTAGTTATCTCATTTGATGAGCATTAAAAAAAAAGCTATAAATTCGATTATTTTATTGCACTTGACTAACATTTGCTTCCCGTTTACCTCTAGGTTTGAAGTTTGAGGAACTTCAAGAAAGATTTGGTGAGGAGTTCTTTAATATATGCTTTGATGAGAATGAGAGAGTCCTTCGAGCTGTAGGTGGCACTTTGCAGGACTTTTTTAATGGCTTTGATGCTTTGTTGGAACACATCAGAACTTCCTTTGGGAAACAGGCCACGCTGGAGTCCCCATCGTTCCTGTGCAAGGAGCTCCCTGAGGGTGCCCTTCTGCTTCACTACTTCCGTCCTCACCACGTTGTGGGCTTTGCAATGCTGGGCATGATCAAGGCTGCAGGAAAGAAGATCTACCGGCTGGACGTGAGCGTGGAGCAGGTGGCCAATGAGAAACTGTGCTCCGATGGTTCGAACCCAGGCAACTGTAGCTGTCTTACCTTCCTCATCAAAGAATGTGACAATACTGATGCCATGAAGAACCTTCCCCGGGGAGCCTCCCGAGTCCCTGCGGACCTCAGAATCAGCATCAGCACCTTCTGCAGGGCCTTCCCTTTCCACTTGATGTTCGACGCCCACATGTCCGTCCTGCAGCTGGGGGAAGGCCTGCGGAAGCAGCTGCGTTGCGACACCCACAAAGTGCTCAGGTTTGAGGACTGCTTCGAGATCGTTTCTCCAAAGGTCAGTGCCGCCTTTGAGAGGGTCCTGTTGCGACTGTCCACCCCGTTTGTGATCAGGACCAAGCCTGAGGCTTCTGGCACTGAAAATAAAGACAAGGTGAGTGGCCATGGGCTTGAGATGGGTTATGGGGACTGGAAGAGTGCATAATTATTTCTGTAAATTACATGCCGGCGGTACTTGTAATTATTTAGGCGAGAGAGCTTAAAGTGCCATTTAGAAAATTACTGGTCCCTGGATGTATGGAAAAGGATTTGGCCTTATTCCCAGCCATTTTGCATAGTGTCTGCCTCTTTCATTAATTTATTTCGGCATATAAAAAGAAGACACTTATTAATACCAGCCACAGTAATTACAAAAATGATAGGAGTCACCAAGAACCTGATCCTGTAAAGCCATGAATATTTCTACCAACTGAAGGCAAACAGGAGAGAAATGGAAAGGTGGATTCCAACAGTGTGGGGCCTGCTCGCCTTCTCCTTAAGTAACTATGGGTGGAAAGCTAGCTCCACTTTGAATATGCTCTGTTCTAAATGTCATAATTTAGGAACGTCTTGGTTGCATCCTATTTTTGTCTCAGTATGCAGAATAATGGATTTTCTAAGAGTTGGAAATTAAGTGGCTACCTCAAGAGTGCTTTTCTCAATAGATTGTAGCATTGACACAGAGACTCATTCCTTTAGAACAGGCTCACTGCTTGGAGAACAGCATCAACACTAGGAATTGTTATTAATTTCTTGGAATCCCTGTTTGGGAAATCTGGGTTATTAAGAAATGAAAAGATACAAGAAGAATCTTAAATAGTTGACACAAATATGTGCCCTTGGGTAAAGCTTTTTTTTTTTTTTTTTTTTTAGAGGAAGTCAACATTAAAATAGAAGTGTGAAGAAGAGTTAGTCATTATTGTTTTAAACACAAAAATAAATGATATAAATGATATTCTTCTGCAGTGGACGTTTGTGTGTATCAACTTCCAGTAGAGCTTTTTGGTATTTTGTGACAAGGAAAGTATGGGGCGCCTGGGTGGCTCAGTCAGTTAAGCATCTGACTTCGGCTCAGGTCATGATCTCGCAGTCCGTGGGTTCAAGACCTGCATTGGGCTCTGTGCTGACAGCTCAGAGTCTGAGCCTGCTTCAGATTCTGTGTCCCCCCTCACTCTTTGCCCTCCCCTGCTCATGCTCTGTCTCTCTCTCTCTCTCAAAAATAAATAAAATGTTAAAAAAATTTTTAAAAAAAGTGAACTTCTTCTAGGTGATTCAGCTTGTTCACAAGCATTTTAGGGAAAGCTGTTGACTTTTGGAAATGAACAGGCTCCTGTGGGCTAAAGGAAAGATGAGTTGTAGAGACAATTAAAAACTCAGTGAATGAGTACTCACGTATTCTGACTTGTCTGCCATGATAAATAAATGAGAGACTAGCCCCCTGAAAGCAGAGCCGAAGACATTTTTGAGGATTTTCTGTAGCATTCGTTTTAGAACTGCTTTTTATAATTTTGAAATTCAATGGAAACATTTTAAGCAAAACACTTGGGACATAGGGAACGATGCCCATTTATTCAGGATAACTGGATCCCATGATTTAGGAAACTCATACAAGCGCTGTTTTCATCATTTAGATTCAGTGATTCGAAAGCTTCTAAGGATAAACTTGAAAATTCCAACTTGGCATGCTTGGGTATTTTAGTCTGAATGAATTGTTATTATTTCTGTTTGATTACACATGGTGTTTTAAATAATATTTTTCACATATATATTATATGTATTTATATGTTCAGTGATTGCTACCCCTTCTTGAAGCTTGTTGCAAAAGAATGAAGTTGTTTAGTGTATGTTTTTGTCCGTATTTGTAGGTGATTTAAATTTGAAATTATTCTGTCCTTTTAATTTAGAGAATATTAAAACTGTCAGTTCTGTTTTACAGAAGTGAAGTGTTTGGCTAGAAGGGTGTGAGCAGTGTTGGCCTTTAAAATTGAAGTTAATATTTTGGAAAATGTGCCTGCAGTAGAATATGTTATTACCAATGTTAATTGCTTCATATATTTTGTAGATTTGAGAAAAATTAATTCAATTTATAGTTATTGCTACAGGTTTCCCCCCTCTATTTCATCTGGCTTGTATTTATTTCATTTGCGTACCATGGTGAGGAATAGACATAATGAAATGACGACTCACAGGTCAAGGCCCCCTGCCAATTCCAGTAACAGGAAAATGCGCTCATTGAGAAGATGCCATTGTACCTTAAACATGGCAGTGACAGCTTAAAAATAAAGGAATAGGGCAGGATTTTTTCTTAGAATAGGACAGCAGTCCTCCCATCCTTAGGCTTACAGTTCTGCTTATTCACCTGGGTTTGCCAGAAGGGGTCATTTGGGAAGTTCTCCTTGGCCCCAATTGGAACTGTGGTCAGTAACATGATGTCATGGAGTCTTAACCAGAGGAATAGCATTTTTTTTTTTAATTTTTTTTTTCAACGTTTATTTATTTTTTGGGACAGAGAGAGACAGAGCATGAACGGGGGAGGGGCAGAGAGAGAGGGAGACACAGAATCAGAAACAGGCTCCAGGCTCTGAGCCATCAGCCCAGAGCCTGACGCAGGGCTCGAACTCCCGGACCGCGAGATCGTGACCTGGCTGAAGTCAGACACTCAACCGACTGCGCCACCCAGGCGCCCCATGGAATAGCATTTTTGAATTACTATGTTTCCAAATCCCAAGTTTGTATTTTCTTAACACATGGAAAGAGGAAAGAAAACCAAGGTTAAAAATTAGGATTCTCTTGATAAATTTGACCTTATTATTCATTATTTTCCCCATAATAGCTGTTCTTATCAATGAATAACTCCATGTTGTCTAAAGTTTCTAATTTTTTATGGGGCTTTGATAAGAAAGTGCTAGTTTCATTTCTTTTTTACTTATTAAAATTTTTTTTTTAATGTTTTATATATCCTTGAGAGAGAGACCATGAGCCAGGGAGGGGCAGAGTGAGAGAGGGAGACACAGAATCCAAAGCAGGCCCCAGGCTCTGAGCTGTCAGCACAGAGCATGATGTGGGGCTTTAACTCACAAGCCGTGAGATCATGACCTGAGCCGAAATCAGATGCTCAACCGACTGAGCCACCCAGGCACCCCAAGAATAATTTAGGATATTCCTTGGTCCAACGGTGAAGGCTTTCATGATAATTTAACTGTTTTGGCTGTGCACTTAATACCTGCCATCCAAAAAAACAAAATAAAACACCAGATACCCAAGAAACGAAAACCAAGAGCTGATTGTGTAGCTGAATGACAGTAAATCATTTGCGGAATGAATTGTAATGCTTCTGCTAAACAGGATCTTTGTCATTTTGTGTTGTCAGTCACTGGTTAACCATGTGATTAGAGGGAGAACATGCTTGTGAGCAGTTTGGTAAATACTAATGGATCAGAAAGCCATCATCCTAGTTCCAGAGAACTTGCATCGTGATTGTGTAGTAATGAGTGAATGAGACCAGAAGGGGGAATGTCACCGAGAGACATCATATGCAGTCATCAGTGGCAGGCTTCAATTCAGCAGACTTTAGAGGTCAGGAGGGACTCTTCCAGGTGGATTGACCCAGCTTTGAGTCCCTCTATTTGGCTCCCTCTGCATCTTCTAAGTGATCACCTATGCCTTACATAGTCTCCTCTCTCTCTTTTCTTCTCTGCCCATGTGGCATTTCTGTGTTTTTACCTTTCCTTAAAGCTCACCTTCTTGTCATCACGTTTCTTTATCAGATGTCAGGCATTAAATATGAATGAATTAGTTCATTATTTAAAAAAAGAACAGATTCAGCATTGGGAATTAATGGTGAATTATGAATCTCTTTTAATTTGTGCATGCATCTTTAGGTCATTCAAATCTAACTATTTGGAGAATTTGGAAGTTTTCACATCAGTCTTTGGAGGCATTGTGGTGATTTTTAGAGGACATTTCTTGTACAATGTGCAGCTTGGGGCATTACATCCAGTGCTGTGAATCTAATGTATTGACACAGATTCCAAAGCTTCTTTGTATGAAAGGGGCCATGTGTGTAAAGAGGGCTGTTAGAAACTTGATGAATGGCCCATGGCTTCCTTCTCCACATTATAAGGTAATAGTGTGTGGGAAAGTGGAGGTAGCCTGGGCGAGAGGCGTCTCAGACCCGTGATTTTAGTAAATCCCTGTAATCTGAGCCTCAGGTTAATTCATCTGGAAATTAAGAAACCCAGATGAATAATTAGTATTTATACTCCTTATTAAGTCATCTTTAACATGTGTAAATTTATAGGAAGTCTATGGGTCATTAAAGTTGCTATCATCCCTTTGATTCAATGAATTCAGGCAATTTCAAAGAGAAGCAGAGGGGAATCTGACTTTTCAACCATGAAGAGTCATCCTCTTATCAGGACCGACTTAAAGTAATTCTCTGACAGCGTAGGCTGCCTACCTCAAACACTTTTTTGTAAGGATTAAATGACAATCCATGTAAAATTTTTCTATCTTCAGCTTCAGTGTAAGCCATGATTATTACTTTTGTTCTTCACACTTGTAACCTTCTTCCTATCCATTCTTCTCCTCATTTATGGCTTTAGAAAAGAAGGTACTGGACATCAGTAGGTTTAATAATTTTAAAGAAATATGAAACCTGCTGGTATAACATCTCCCTAAAATATGACTTGGGGATCTGCTCTTTTCTTTATAGACTCTCGTTTTAAAATCCTGAGTCTCCTTTTCAGAGTCACTGAAGTTTGGAATCAAGTTTTTACTACCTGGGTCTACTATTATCTCTTATATACACATGTGATAGTGCTCTGCTGTGCCAATGGCTTCCAAGATAAAACCAACTGGTTAGCTTAGGCACAACCTGAAATAGCAGTGGATTTGAGAAACAATAAATAACATGAGTTCTTTTGATATTTTTTTTCTTAGCAGCAACGCTTCAAAGAACTTTAATAATATTGTGGAAGGAGTCCAGGTTTTGAAATACATCATCCCCACAACAGAGCAATGGCATTGTTACTCATTTTCACTTGTGTTCTCAGAGTTGGAACTCAGGAAAAGCATGAACAATAATAACACATTTCTTTTTCAATCCCTAGAAATATCCCCAGGTCTGTCTTACTCTCCCCCCCCCCCACCACCCCAGGCTTCTTATTAATTAGAAGCCACAAAACAAATGCTAGGAAATAATTTTAAAAGAATATGGAATTAACCTCTGATTTTCTGTGGTCAGATCAGCTTCCAGACTCCTTTATTTTTTCTAGACATGTGCCCATTTTCTCCTGACACGATGATTGAAAAGTTGAAAATATATTTATTAATCTTACTATGCCATAATGACACCGTTGAAAGACAAATTTCACCTGGCTGTCAAGAGTATATCATTTGACTTCAACTTCAGTTCAGTTTAGTGTGGGAAAATGTGAGTTTTTTTTCTCTCTTCAGACTGAAACATTCTGCTAGAGAATTTCAAATATTGAACGATAATTTTAGTGATGGACAAAATGCCATTAGGGCTTTCTCTGTAAATTAGCATTATAGAACATAGTCATAACTCAAGTCACAACTATCTGGAGTTTGCTTTGCTCTTGTAGTTATAAATGAGATGTCTAATTTTTGTGGGTTTTTTTTTGTTTTTGTTTGTTTGTTTGTCTTTTCTCTGGAACTGCTTCCTGACCATAAACTGCCTTTTAAAGTGTGTTGGACAAATTCGGATTCTGACACCAGTATTGCTGAGGCTCATTCCGGGTCTTTCAATCTTTAAATGCCTATAACGTTAAAATGTTTGCATAGTGCCATGCTACCGTCCAGTTACTGTATTCTGTAGAGAGGACAAGGTATTTGTTACTTGGTGAATCATATATTCATTATAGTGACCTCCATGCCTCAAGTGCCCATTTACCACGTTTTTATTTTTGTTAGCAGGAAAGATTGCACCTGAACTAACAAAAGGTGTCTCCTACCATAGATGAGATACCATTGACTGCTAGAGTGGTACCTTCTTGGAGGGGAGGGGGAATTGGCCCTTTGAGTTACAAATTGTTCAGAAGCTTTCTTTAACTGATCCTTTTGTTTTAGCTGGTAGCTTTCAGTCTCAGTTAAATTAAAAGCTGAAGAGCTGTTCAGGGGTGCCTGGGTGGTGCAGTCGGTTAAGTGTCCGACTTCAGCCAGGTCACGATCTCACGGTCCGTGAGTTCGAGCCCCGCGTCGGGCTCTGGGCTGATGGCTCAGAGCCTGGAGCCTGTTTCCGATTCTGTGTCTCCCTCTCTCTCTGCCCCTCCCCCGTTCATGCTTTGTCTCTCTCTGTCCCAAAAATAAATAAACGTTGAAAAAAAAAAAAAAAAAGCTGAAGAGCTGTTTGGAATTCATTGCCCACCTCCTCAGTTTTAAAGATGCTCTTAATTCATATTAACATTTTTCATAAGTATACAGCATAGTAATTTTTAGTTAGTGTGTGTGCAACTATCACAACAGTAGAGTTTTAGAACACTTTATTGCCCCCCCCCCCCCGCCCCAAACAAAGTTTCCTGTGCCCATTTGTGGTCAATCTTTGCTCCTACTCCTGATCCCAGGCAACCACTGGCCTACATACATCTATATAGATTTGTCGTTTCTGGACCTTTCTTAAAAACGTAATCATACAAATATGTAGTCTTTTTTGGTCGGCATAATGTTTTTGAGGTTTATGCATGTTGTTGCGTGTATGAGTAATTTGTTCATTTTTAGTTCAGTGTTCCATTGCACATATATACTGTGGTTCTTGTTTTGTTTTGTTTTTTTCCGTTTACTAGTTGATAGACACTGGAAACAAAGTCTGTTTTCAGACTTTGGCTGTCGTGAATAATGTTGCAATGAACATCTGCATATAAGTGATTGTGTTGGATATATTTCCAGTTCTCCTTGGTGGATTCCTAGCAGAGGAATTGCCATGTCATATACTAAGTATATGTTTCACTTTTTAAAGAATTGCTCTGCTGTTGAACAAAGAGGCTATGCTATCTCACATTTGACCAACATATGAGGCTTCACGCTTCTTCACGTTCTCGCCAACACTAGGTATTGGCACTCTTTTTGATCATGACCATCCTAGTATATGTAAAGTAGTATCTTGGGTTTTAGTTCACATTTCCCCGATGACTGGTGATGTTAAGCATCTTCTCTTGTGCTTATTAACCATTGGTATAATTTCTTTGGTTAAATGTCTAATCAAATGTTTTGCCCATATCGGTGTTGTTTGTCTTCCTACTGAATTAAAAAAATATATATATACATTCTAGATACTGACTTCAAAAATTACTGTCTTTTGAAGCACAATGGTACTGTGATGGTACCATTATTTTCTTTTAGGAGGCTTGCTTTTAGTATGGTATCTCACAAATCTTTATATAACTGAAGGCCACAGATTTTCTCCTTTGTTTTCTTCTAGATGTTTTATGGTTTTAAATCTTAATTTGTGATTCATTTTGAGGTGTATTTTGTGTATGCCACGTGGGCCCAAGTTTTTGTTTTTGTTTTTTATTTTTTTGCAGGTAGATTTCCAGTTGTCTCCGCTCAGTTTTTGAGAAAACGATCTTTTCACCACTGAATTGCCTTTGCAGCTTTGTCAAAAATCAATTGACTGTACATTTTTTCTTGCTTTTCTGTTCTTTTTCATTTTTTTAAAGATACTTTATGGTGATAACACAGTGTCTTGATTACTGGATCAAAATAAGTTTTGCAATTGGGTATTTTAAGTCTTCCAAGTTTGCTCCTTTTCAAAGTTGTGTTGGCTATTCTTGGTCCTTTGTATTTCCACATAAAGTTTAGGATACCCTTGTCAATTTCCAAAATAGCTTCTAGTATTTTGATAGGGATTTTACCGAATCTGTAGGTTTATTTAGAAAGAAGAGCTGTCTTAAAATACTGAGTCTTCCATTCCATGAAGTTATCTCTCTCAGTTGCATGGATCTCTCAGATCTGCTTTAACTTTTGTCAACATTTTGTTTGTTTCTTGATACAACAAAGACAATGTTTTTAAATGGTATTTTTGTATAGAAATACAAATCATTTTTGTATATTGATCTTGAGTCCTATGGTCTTACTAAACTCATATTAGAATAGTTTACTATTACAGATTAGGAAAAATGCTATTTTGGGGGGGAGGGGGGTATTTAGGATTTTTTACATAGGAGGTCATGTAGTCTGAGAGTTAGGATAGTTACCCTTCTTTCTTTTTAATTTGTCTTTCTTTGTCTATCTCCCTCCCTGTATTTCTCCCTCCCTGCTCCTTTCTCTCTCTCTCCCTACCTTTGCCCTGGTTAGAACCTTCAGTACAGTGTTGAATAGAAGTGGTGATAGTGGATATCCTTGCCTTTTTCTGAACTTAAAGAGTAAAGCATTCAGTCTTTTACCCTACGTGTGATGTTAGCTGTAGGGTATTTATGTTCTTAAAGCAGATGGAGGAAATTCCTTTCTATTCCTAGTTTGTTGAGACTTTGTATCATGAATAGGTGTTAGATTGTGTACCATCTATTTTCTTTTATCTATTGAGATGATCGTATGGTTTTGCCTTTCTCTTAATATGAGATACTAATTATTTCCAGATGTTGAACTCAAAATCTTGAGATAAATCCCACTTGGCCATATTTATATGTTATAAACCTTTTTATATGTTGCTAAATTTGGTTTGCTGATGTGTTGTTAAGGATTTTTGCATCTTTGTTCATGAGAGATATTGGTCTTTAGATTTTGTCATTTCTTTCTTTCTTTCTTTCTTTCTTTCTTTCTTTCTTTCTGTCTGTCTGTCTGTCTGTCTTTTTTTGCAGTGTCTTTGGCCTCAGAGAATGAGTTGGGAAGTGTTTGCTATTATTCATTTTCTGAAAGACTTAGTGTAGGATAGTTAATATTTGTTTTTGAATGTTTCATAAATAGATACTGTTTGCATGGTATATCTTTTTTTTTTTTTAATCTTTTCACTTTCAACCTGTGTTTGCCTTTGAATCTGAAGGGTGTTTCTTACAGACAAAGTTGGCTTTCACTTTTTTATACACCCTGAATAATCTCTGCATTTTGACTGGATTGTAGTGTATTCACGTTTAATGTAATTGTTGACTTGTTTGGAATTACATCTATGGTTTTGTTTTCTATGTGTCTCATGTTTCTTTGTTCCCATGTTCCTCTTTCAAGAATTCTTTTGCATTAAATGAATATTTTTAGCATGATACTTTAATTCCTTATTGATTTTACAAATATATTTTAAAGTTATTTTATTAGTGGATGCTCTAGAGATTACAATGCATAATTTAGCTTGTTATAAGCTCTTTCAAATTAATACTGCCCTGGTGTTGGTAGACAGTTCTGTTCTTACACAGTTCCATTCCTTCTCACCCACCACCTTTTGTGGTGTAGTTTACATGTTATAAACCTAGTTATATGTAATAATTGTGATTATGTATAGGATAATCATTACATATATTATTTGTAACTATGTATTTATTTTTTTTAATTAATTAGAGAAAAAACATATATTCCAGTGTATTATATACTCTATTTCTTTTTAAAGTTTTAATTTAAATTCCATTTAACATAGTGTATAATATTATCTTTAAGTGTACAATATAGTGATTCAACATTTCCATGCATCACCGGATGCTCATCACAAGTGCCTTCCTTCATCCCCATCACCTATTTTACCCCTCCCCCCACCCAATTCCCCTGTGGTAAACATCAGTTTGTTCTCTATAGTTAAGAGTATGTTTTTGGTTTGTCTCTCTTTTTTCCCCCGAATGCTCACTTTTTTTTATTTCTTAAATTCCACATATGAGTGAAATCATGTGGTGTTTGTTCTCTCTCTGACTGACTTATTTCACTACCATAATACACTCTGGCTTCATTCATGTTGTTGTGAATGGCAATATTTCATTCTTTTTTAGGGCTGAGTATTATTCCATTGTGTGTGTGTGTGTGTGTGTGTGTGTGTGTGTGCGCGCACGCGCGTGTGTGTGTGTATATATATATATGCACACCATATCTTCTTTATGCATTCATCAGTTGATGGACAGTTGGGCTCTCTCCATAGTTTGACCATTGTTGATAATGCTGCTATAAACAACATTGGGGCATCTAGTTTAATTTCTTTCTTTCTTTCTTAACAAATAAAGCTACATTTTTTTTGGCTACTGAAGATTTTTAATCATATTTTTTCAATCTGTTCCTGGAATCTTTTTATTAAGTTTTTTTTTTATTATGAAATAATTTATACTTTGTAAAAAATGTAGATCATGGGGCGCCTGGGTGGCTCAGTCAGTTAAGCATCTGACTTCGGCTTTGGTTTTAGGATTAAGAGGAAGTTTCCAATGATTAGATACATTTGAAATGGAGTGAGCTGCCGTTCAAGATAGTCAGCTACGTGATACTTGGGAATTCAAAAATATATTAAATGATAACCTCTTAGAAATATTTTATCAAAGATTCAGAGAGGGAATCCCAAAATCTTCAGAGGTAAATAATAGCACATTGTTTTTAAAATGCTATTTTATGGAATAAGAGCAGTACCTATGTTTTTCTTTTTGTCTGTCAGTAACACCAGCTGACATTTGTTGTGCTTACCATTTGACAGGTGGCACTGTGCTGTTTTTTTTTCTTTAATTATTTTGAATACAGTTGACACATGGTATTATGTTAGTTTCAGGTGCACAGCATGGTGACATGATGAGTTTGAACATGCCACCAGCTCACCACAGGTGCAGCTGCCATCTGACTGGAACACTGCTTCTCCCCATGTCCTCCACCCGTGTTGCCTACTCCCCTCCCCTCTGGGGACAGGTAGTTTGTTCTCAGGGTTTGCAGGCCTGTTTCTGCTTTGTATTTGTTGATTTACTTGTTTTGTTTCTTTAGATTCCACATAAGAGTGGAATCGTACAGTATCTTTCTCAGTCTGACTTATTTCACTGAGCCAGAGTAGTTCATATCTGACAGAGATTCTGTGCTTTTATGAGGATAAGCTTTGATACCATTTTATTTGCTTTCCTGAACAACTGATGAATTTGTGAAATAGACATTTCTGTAAAAGCTGTAATTTTAGTTATCAATTCTTTTTTTTTTCTTTCTTTCTTTTTTTTTTTTTTTAAATTTTTTTTTTTCAACATTTATTTATTTTTGGGACAGAGAGAGACAGAGCATGAACGGGGGAGGGGCAGAGAGAGAGGGAGACACAGAATCGGAAACAGGCTCCAGGCTCTGAGCCATCAGCCCAGAGCCCGACGCGGGGCTCGAACTCCCGGACCGCAAGATCGTGACCTGGCTGAAGTCGGACGCTTAACCGACTGCGCCACCCAGGCGCCCCTTAGTTATCAATTCTTGTTCTTTTATTTTTTATTTTTTTTAAGTGTATTTATTTTGAGGGATAGAGAGAGAGAGAGAAAATGTGTGAGTTGGGGAGGGGCAAAGAGAGAAAATCCCAAGCAGGCTCTGCTGTCAGCACGGAGCCTGATGAGGGGCTCAAACTCAGGAACCGTGAGATCCTAACCCCAGCCGAAATCAAGAGTCAGATGCTTAACCGACTAAGCCATCCACGCATGCCAACAATCCTTGTCTTTTATAATGTAGTCTACAATGTCCTTCAAATTTCAACTCACTGAAGTATCTTTGAAATGCCCCCTATATTTGGGCTCCAAGTTTAGCAGCCAGTTTCCACTCCTCATAGTGCAATGAAAATTTCATTTGTATGAGCTATTTTTTATTATGAATAGTAAAACATAGGAAAAGCTACCTTTACAACATCTCCAGCTTACAGGAGTACTGTATAAGAAAGTATTTATTTATGCTTTTTAGTATCAAAATTGAACCTCTAGGAAATCCTGAAATAGTAAATAATTCATTAGGATATGAGTCTTTAGTAAGTTTTCTTGAGGCTTTTTAGTTATTAGAAAATAACAGTTTTCATTTTCTAGTGTATTGTTGGTTAAAGACTGATTTTTTTAATCAGGTTGATCTTTTTCTGTCATACATACAAAATATGACCCAGAGCCCTTGGTCATGTTTAATAGTGTTTCCCTATTTTGCAAGAGAATGAGTAGGGTTAACTGGATTGTGTTTTTCTGAAAAGAAAGTATGTTTGAATCACATGATTGTCTTGGTTTATTTTTGCTTTTCTTTTAAGACAGTGTGCATGTTTTCATAGAGGCTCAGAGGAGTTCAAATCTGATTTGAGTGCCAGAGAAAAGCAGATAAAGAAAATTAATCTCCAAACTTTGTCCCTTTGAAGGAGAGATCTAGAACTGTATTTCTTGTCAGGACAGACTAATCTGTGATGTTTGTGACAGACTATGAGTCTTGAGTTCTCTCTTGTCCAGCAAGAGAGTGGATGCAGAATTGAATATGAGAGAGGCTAGTGTCTGGGAGGATACGAGAGCCCCAAACAGGGGTTTCGTTTCTGTATTTTTTGAGCTCACGAGATATTACCCACGAGGTGAACATGAGGAAAACAAGATCTTACACATGTGAACATGAAGAAAACAATCAGACAGTAATCATTAACTTGTGTGTGTAAGAAGCAAAGGGTCTGGGGGACAAGTGGAGTTTGTGATCAATGTACATTGGCGCCAGATGGAAAGTAATTTCCTGCAGGTGTTATAACAGGTTACTCGTGATCCCAGTACAATATCTCACTAGCTCATCTTGGGCATTTTCACCCCTTGGTGGCAGCTTTGCACCCTAAGCATTTTTTCCTAACCCATTTATGTAAGTAGAACCTATTTCCCCACAGTTGTTGATGGTTAATATTGAGAATGCTTCTGGTAACGTGTAGAATTCGTTAAAAGGATTGAGACTTTAAATTTTATGTCTCAAAATTATGAGTGAATGAATGAAATAATTCTCTATGGACTGTTGAACGCTAGTTTCAGACATACTTCCCCTTTAGTAAAGATGTCATGGAATCTGTCACTCTCTACATGTATGGAGAATTTTACTATGATTCTAGTACCTTGCATTCCCATATTTTCTAATTTAGATGGTACTAGAAATGCAATAAATGTACCTTTAGTACAGAATTTCAGTAAACAAGAGTAAAAAAGAAACTTTTATAAGTATTTTACATTAAAAGGATTCTATGCTATTCTGATGCATTTCCTAGGTAGGTTATACATTATTTTATTCTTAAAACTTATTTTAGTGTTTAGTTTTGAGAGAGAGAGAAACAGAGCATGAGTGGCAAATGGGCAGAAAGAGAGAGGGAGATACAGAATCCAAAGCAGGCTCCAGGCTTCGAGCTGTCAGCACAGAACCCGATATGGGGCTCAAACTCACAAAATGTGAGATCATGACCTGAGCCAAAGTCAGATGCTTATCTGACTGAGCCACCCAGGTGCTCCATACGTTATTTTATTCTTAAGGTCTTTCTGAGACTGGTTATAACAACTAATTTTCAGTGATTTAATTACCATTCAACTCTGGTCTGTAGTTTTTTCCATACTGTGAGTTTATTATTCTGTGAAATAATTTGCATGTTAGTTTATATATAATACTTACAATTTATATAAACTCAAAAGGACAAAGTTTTATGAAGTTAGAATCCTTATTTATTCCCTCCCAATTTACAGATAGAGATAATATCTAATAAATTATTTACAGGTTCTGTTTTCAGTTTCTTTATAATCTTTTTGATTTTATGGGACTATGTATTTCATAGATTTTACATTGCAGTCTGTCAGTTTTTCCATTCATGAGTAGATACTTTTTTAAAAATTTTATTGTAGTCGGAACACTTAATGTAAGATCAACACTCTAACAGATTTTTAAGTGTACAATACAATATTGTTAACCACAGGGCAGATCTCTAGAACTTACTGCTCTTGTATTATTGAAACTTTATTCCCATGGCTACGCCTTTTTAAACTTGAACCTGTATTACTAAATTACAGAAGAGAATGAATAATTTTGTCTCCATATGCATAAAAGGATTCAATGTTCTGTTCCTGATAGGGATCATTGAGCACTATAAAAATGTGTTTGATTTTCTTAAAGAACATTATCCTGAAGACATTCCATATAGTTTGATATCTTTAGCTTTCCCCAGACATTTCTTTGAAGAGATCAGCAGTTTTGTAGTGTGACTTTGTGAGCGCTGCCAATATTCAATTTATAGGACTGTTTCTCACCCCTATCATATAACCATTTAAAGTAATTTAATTAAAAAAAATGTGTCCTCAGAGTCTTCTCTAAGTCTAAATATAGAGTATATGTACATCTGCTTTGTTTCCCTTAACCACTAATTGGATAATTTCTAGGAGAAGAAATTATTAAGTGCGTCTGGTATGAAATGTTCTTTATAATTTGAACAAGGCTCTGATTTCATGTTTCCTGGAAGAAAATATTTCTCGTAAATTTCAAAATTGTTTTGTTATGTGTACAAGAATTTACTTCAGCGCTTTATTAATATTTTCCTGTTTTTGCCCGTAATAATTCTTGAGTCATAATACCTAAATTACATTTACTTTTACCTATCTTAGTATCAAAGGTGTGAGGATTTTGTGGGTTAACTTTTGGACATGTTCCCTTCACTCCATCTTTTATTTTAATTTTTAAAAAAATTTAAAAGATTTTTTAATGTTTGGTTTTGAGAGAGAGAGAGAGAGAGAGGCAGAGCATGAATGGGGGAGAGCAGAGAGAGAGAGAGGGAAACACAGAATCCAAACCAAGCTCCAGGCTCTGAGCTGTCAGCATAGAGCCCAATTCAGGGCTTGAACCCATGAACAGAATTATAATCATGACCTGAGCTGAAGTTGGTTATTTAACCAACTCAACTACCCAGGCACACTTCCCTTCACTCTATCTTAATAGTAATTGCTTTTGCCAACATTTATGGTTTATTTAAAACTTTTCAGCTTATTTTATTTGAGATACTCCATTCCCCAATTTGATCTGTCTCCTTTTTCATTGTTTGATTTTAATGTTAGGGTTGGTTTTCTTGGTTTGGCATAGTTGGGTTGACTGTGACACTATTTTTACATATTGTAAGTTTGAGTATATTTTTCAAAAGCACACTTTACGATAGAGAAGAAGCCTTCTAGTGTTGATAGCACTAATGCCAAAAAAGTCAGTTATTAGACCAACCATTGATTTACTTGTGAACTATTATGTATCCTATTGTAGATGTTTCTTTTTATTTTTAGTGTAAAATGCCAAAAATCATTCCAGCCATCCTGTTAAAAATTGGAGTAGACAATTATCTGATTACTTATTCCATGTATTTTCCCAACAGAATTAATCAAGACATAAAAAAATTTATTTTTATTTAACTTAAAGTGAGGCCTAGAATTCCTGATATATTTACCCTTTCAGAATGAAGGATAATTTACAACAGGTTTCATATCACCTGGTATAGAATTGGTCCATGGTAGGAGAGGCAAGAAAGTAATCTAAAGTTCTACCACTGATGATAAACATATAAAACAGGTTGTGTGTGGCAGTTATTGTGAAGGATTAATGAAGTTAATTGAAGTTTAAAACTAACATGAATTTCTTTAAAATTAGTGACTTACGGTTTCTGGTCACAAATCTTAGTATATTGTAAAACAAAAGATGATCTTTGGGACTAAACCTTTTGGAAACTTTCTCAGGATTTTAATGTACTTTGGGGAAAGAGCTTATAATAGCCTGATGGGTTACTAGCCTGATAGTTGTAATAGCCTGATAGTTTCTTACTACCCTTTCAAAGTCGATGATTATGATGGCAGTGATAATAGGGCATATTGAGTGATTATGATGAGGCCCTCTTCTAAATATTTCCTGTGTATGATCTTGTTTAGTTCCTATAACAACTCTGTGAGGTATAGGTAAGTTACTAAGGACCACTTCATAGGTAAGGAAAGTGAAGTCCAAAGATGTGAAAACTTTTCTAAGGTTCTAGACCTAGTCCTTGCCAAAGTCAGTATTTGAACCCAAACAGTCTGGTTCCAGAGCCTTTCCTACAATATGCAGCTCGGAATGAACTTCATCATCATATTCTGCTGAAGGAATATCAAATAGCATATATTTTTTGAGCATTTATTGCAAAAGGGGTGTTACAGGTTCTCATAAGGTTCATATTCTCACAGATCAACTCACAGGGAAATAAGATAAATATTTGCAAAGGTCATAATGAGCACAAAAGATACCTAGAAGTTTTTCAATAACTTAACATCAGTCTGAACTTAGAATACCTTCTTTGAGAGGAGGTAACTTTGTTTTTAAGTATCACATTTAGGTAATTCTTTTGATTGTCCTAGGTGTATAACTGTAGATGATAACAAAGTAATTGTATTATCATTTTTATTTATCATTTTATTAGCAAATTGTGCTAATTTAAGTTTCTTTCTCATCTGTTATAAAATACAGGAAAATCTAATATTGTCTTGATGGCTTTACAGGACATCCTTAAAGTCTTAAGTCTATCATCCGCCTCCCTGTTTTATTCGGTAGAATTCTGATATATTGCTACCCCCAATTTCATATTTTAGTAGTTGCTAAAATAAAAATTAAAAAAAAGGTTGCTTCCCAATGCATCTTTTTTGTCATACATTTTTTAGAAAGTTTCTAAAAGTTTGCATTTTCTGCCCATAGTTAATGTCCTCTTGACAATGGCATGTTTAGGCAAATGTGGCTTTGGGACCTCAAAAGTGCTAGCCTGGGACTACATCTGGGCCAGTCACATATGTATGACCGGGCATCATACCTTGTCCTTTTGCTTCACATGTGAGTCAGTCATGTCGGCTTCCATTCGTGACTCCATCCCCAACCTTGGGCCCCTGTCTGGCATGTCACAGGCACTCAGGAAATGTTTGCTGAGTGAGTGATTGAACAATTTTGTAATTCACTGTGTTTTGTTAAGGCCAAAGTGCGAGGATACACGTGATGGCATTTTGTAAAGTACTGTGGGATTGGGAGGTACTTTTAGATAAAACCAATTCACTCCTTAGTTAGTGGTCATATTTAAACTTTCACTGTTAACATAAAATAATTTGATTACTTAGACAATACTTCTCTGATTTACTATGCCTGGCGTCACAATCTGCCTGGCATAAAATGAAAGGGGAAAAAAAGAATTACAAGTAAAATCCTAAAGTAATTTTCTGATAAGGGTCCCCCATTTATGGATTATTAGTCCAGTTTTAATCATTGCTTAAACATAAATAATTCAAGCTTAGTATATATTTCTCCTTCTTTGTCTAACATGTTTCTACAGTGCGTATTCAGGATTTTGACCTTAAGTCCTTCATCATTTTTCTTTGCCTTCTTTCCTTTCCATTACTGCCTGCATCTCTTCAGTCATGCTTCAGCATAAGACCATTCAGTGAACACTTAGTTCATTTCAAGCCCGTGGAAGTGCATATTTGAATAAGACACATTTCCAGCCCTTAAGGATTCTTATCACTCATTACTCATATTACATATATTTTTTAATTGTTAATTTTTTAATTGTTGTTCTGTGTGTCTCTCTCCTTAAATCATGAGTTTAAGAACACAAACTGTATCTTACACACCTGTATTTCTTTAGAACCCCATACAGTGCCTGGCCTAAAGTAGGCCCTCAGTCATTGATCGAGTGAATAAGCTCACAGAGAGTTTATCCTTTATTAGGAAGGCCCATGTAAAACCATTTCATGCATAAACCTCAATTCACATTCTTCTTTCAGCTCATCAACCTGCAGTAAGAGGGCAGGTCTTTGTTATCACTATTTTATAGTTGAAGAAACAGAAGGGCAGATGATAGAAATGATGTACTACATGCTGTGCTAATCCCAGACTCATTTTCATGAGGAAAGTAACCTATGCAAAAGCTAATTGTTAACAGTGTGGAGAGTTTAGCACTTTTCAAATTTTTATGGAATAAATATGCTTTTGGAGATGCATTGATGGGCACCCAATGACAAGATCCTAACTGGAAAAAGAAATGAACGTCTTTTTATTTTATTTATTTATTTATTTATTTATTTATTTATTTATTTATTTAAAATAATTTTTTTAAATGTTTATTTATTTTTGACACAGAGAAAGAGAGACAGAGCATGAGCGGGGGAGGGGCAGAGAGAGAGGGAGACACAGAATCTGAAGCAGGCTCCAGGCTCTGAGCTGTCAGCACAGAGTCTGATGTGGGGCTCGAACTCACAGACCATGAGATCATGACCTGAGCCGAAGTCAGATGCTCAACTGACTGAGCCACCCAGGAGCCCCTTGCGTGTCTCTCTTAAATTCAGTAACTTGATTAATTCTTGAGAATGTACTGTATACTAATCAGCGGGTTGTGCTTGACATTAAGCCCACAGTGATGAATAAGCCATCTGTTGTTAATGAGTTTCCACCCCTGGAGAAGGCAAGACCAAATTCAGTGTGGTAAATAGCCAATACACTGTGGTAATCCTTAAATGGAAGGGGTTGGTTTGTTCTTGGCTTGTCTCCTTGGTGACTGTTTATTAAGTTCTTATCATGAGGAAGGCCTTGGCCTAAACTCTTTATCTTACAGTCTCATTTAATTGTTCCAACAACCCTGTAAGGTCAAACCACTATTCCCATTTTACAGATAAGAAAATTGATTGTGTGAATATTATTTTGTAAGCTCATCAAAGACGGGACAACACATAAGGGAATTGGAGAAGGCAATTGAGAATAGAAGGATGACAGGATTATACTGGTCAAGAAAGACCACTGAAAGGTACTGAAAGCATATTCTTAATAAAAGAGTTGCAGTTTAACACCAGAATTGCTCTAGTCTTTTAATGATCCTTGAAGCCATGTTTGGATTGCATTTTGTCTTGAGGATCATATTTCTGGCACGAATCCCTGGGAATATGAAGAAAGGCCATCTTAGAATGTTCCAGTTGGCTGTAAATGTGGAAACATCTGAGGGATTTTTCTGGTCAGGTCCAGTAGGAACAGAAGTCATAATGCAAGTTCTAGTCTTGGAGCATTTCAGGATATGGGAAATTGAGTTCAGTGAACATGGAAATAATGATGAGAAATCCATAAACAAGGTTTAAAAATAGGTGACTTCCATGCCCTGTCCCTGGCTTTTCCCATGGTGTCACATAATCACATGACAAGGCACATGGACTATGTAAGACAGGGTATATCACAGTTGGCCTTATAACATGATACTTTACTGGCTTTAGGACATGTTACATGTATTGAATCGATTATAAAATATGAAAAGAAAAATAAAAATTAGGTTCATCATAGGATTCTGAATATAAGGTACATTTCAGAAAAGTGGAGGCTCCATTGTTTTTTATTACTAGAATGTCATTGTGTTTGGGAGTTAATGAAGCACTGAAGTGTCATTATTTGAGGGTAATAGCAATAAGGACAGTCTGAATAAGATAACTCATTAAATAGATATATTTTTAATAAATAAATGGAATTTTCTTATGCTCAACTTTATTTGGTGTTGTGAAAGAAACCACCAGGTTAATGTTCTGCTAGTGAGAGGCATCTTGCAGGACTGTTGGAGTGGCTATAAAAGAGTCCTGTGTAATTATATTATACAAATGGCAAACAATTGGAAATATTTAAGCCATTAAACAGGGTTGAGTTCCTTTTAATAGATTAAAATTACCCCAAAATAGTAATCCTGCTTACACTTTTTTTTTTTTTCAACGTTTATTTATTTTTGGGACAGAGAGAGACAGAGCATGAACGGGCGAGGGGCACAGAGAGAGAGGGAGACACAGAATCGGAAACAGGCTCCAGGCTCTGAGCCATCAGCCCAGAGCCCGACGCGGGGCTCGAACTCCCGGACCGCGAGATCGTGACCTGGCTGAAGTCGGACACTTAACCGACTGTGCCACCCAGGCGCCCCAATCCTGCTTACACTTTTAATGAGATTTAATAAACTTACACTTCACCCACACTCAGTGATATATATCTTAAATTTTGAATTGGTGCTATGTGGTTTAATGACTTTTTCATTTTATTTTCCAGTGATAGAAATATAGCATTTACTCTGCATTTTTTCTATGCTAATTAATCCAGTTCCACTCTAATCCTGGGTAGATCTGTCTGTCTTGAGTTTCTCTTCTCGTCCTGGGTAAATATGGAACAGCCTGACCTATTCTCAAGTTATCTGTTGAAAGATCGTGAAAATAGGTATAACTCTAAGTCATTTTTTGGAGGGGACTAATTAAGAATTGTTGATTTTTTTAAGCTTTTGCTCGTGTGATATGAGTTTAAGATGTTGCATCCTCCAGTGTGCTCACCAATGGATAGGCTCTCATTTTGCCACTTGGTCCTTAAATGAATGCCATAGTCTAGATGTGATCTGACCTGGAAGAATTGGAAATATTTGAGGTGTAAATGAGGCTTCTTCCATTAATGCAGCTCATGCTTTTTCTTTTTCCCCGCCCCCACCCTGTCCTAGGAAACATGTGCTTTGGATTGGTAGTCACTTTTCATGCCCAGATCATTTTGTAGTAAACTGTTTTAAATAAGGTCTTTTGTCTGCCTTTGAATTTTGTTTTTGTATAAAGTTTTCACTGTTCAATCTCATCATCTTAAGTTTAGCTCATTGCTCTAGTTATTGGAATATTTTTGCAGACTGATTCTGTCATTAGTGTATTAGGAATTCATTCTGGAAGGCTGCGTTTTAGCATATCTTTAAGAAGGGAAGGGAAATGGGGGAAGACACAATAGGGAAATCCTATCAAAAACCTATCAAGTGATGGCATTATAAAGGTTTTAACAATAAATGTTGGTATTTTGTAGTGTTTACTTCCCATTTCCAACACAGTAAAAATCTCCATTCATATGTGCATGTGTTCTAAGATGTAATTACTAACAATAATGCATCATAATTACATGATACATCTATTCAGCATATATACAACATCATTGCTAAATATTTTTTCTTCCTACCAGGGTAACATACCTTCCCTACTTCAATTATTTATCAATATTTTTAAGTGAATTTAGTAAATGCATTTATGTGATTGTAACCATGATTGACAGTTGAAAGCTCTTTTCTATAATTATATTAGTGATGGATTTCATAGTGCTTTTAGTTTTCTTCACAAAATGCTCATACATTGTCAGTATTAAGCAAGAGATCTACCTTTTTCTCTATAGTCTCTGCTTATATACTCTTGGATTATTATTATTTATTATTATTACTACTGTCTCCTGTAATTTAGTCCCTAGGGCTTTAATGTCTGTTTCCATGGTCTCTGAAGTTCAAGGAAAAGGTTTAAAAAAAGAAACTGCATTGGATTATGTTCCCCATCTTCCAGCCACATAGTGGTGAACACCTAGCTATTTTTCAGTATTCAGTAGTCCCCTCCTCTAAGAAGATTTTCCTGACTCAGGTAAAACTAAACAAACACTCCATCTTTAAATCCCCATATTTTTTTTTACAGAGTACCAATTTAATAATCACACTCTTAAGTATTCTTGTTATATAGCAGAGTATAAACTTTCTCACCTCGGTTTATGTATAAGTTGTCCAGTGTCCCTTCACTGAGTGATGAGTTGTGCCATAGTCCTCTTTTTATGCCGGTACAAAGCCCAGTATCGGGTGCAGCATAAACACTCAATAAATGTCATGGAATGAGAAGCCATGAGTGGATGAAATCTGCCTTTGGTCCTTCCCCCGGTCTCCAGTCTCTGTTCTAGAGCTCTGCTCACTTGGACTTACTCCTGGTCTACAAGTTTCCCATGTTTCACCCTCTTTTAATTCAATTTTACCTCATTTTCCAATAGGAGAAAAATTTATTCTTGCTTTTTCTTGATAAATGTGAATCAAAAAGAATAAAGTAATTCTTGTGCCACTATATATATATTTTTGTTAAGAAAAATGTTTTTTCTTTTTCTCTTGAAAAGTTTACATTTGCTTTAAAATGTTACTGGATCGACAAAGTTGGCTAAGAGATATTTGTGGACCTGTGTACACAGGTGCCCCTGGATGGTTCATTTCTCTAGACCTGTTTCTTTCTAACAAGGATGGTTGGTTATGGAAAGTATTTTTTAATACTTAATAAAGGAATTTTTCACCTTTAAAATAATGTAAACCTCTTAAACTTTGAACAATAAGCCTGCTGTACACTTCCTGTTTTCAGGAAGGTTTTTACAGTTTTCAGGAGAAAATAGAGACTTCACAGGAGTGAACAGAAGAGGAGGGAACAGAACAGCCAGCTGGCAGAATGCACGTGGTGAGAAACTGTGTGAGTGACTTTCTGAGGCACACTTTTGCCCAATAGTCTGGACAGGCACTTGGCTGGGAGAAAGGATCCCCCAACATGTAGCACATTTTAGCAGATAGATGTAAAAGTGGTATTTGCACAAGTTCGGCAGCCTGTGGTGAACAGGTGCAACAAACAGGCAATTTTCAGGGAGCCATGAGGACTCAGCCTGAGGCTCTATGGGAATGGTCACCAGAGGAGGTTTATGAGTAACCAGTGAAAGTGTGAGCCTTCTCTTCTGCCCAGGACAATCAGCAGCTGTTTGTTTGAGTCAGCTTTGTAACAAGAGGTAGGTAAGTGGAAGGCTGTGACATAAATAGAAAGGAAAGGGACGGAGGGAATGAAATCCCATTAAAGCACTGCCTCCTGCCAGGTCTTTAATTCACTCAATAGGTACTAACTAAATCCTCTGGGTTAAGAAATGGTAGCTTTACAAAATGTGACTAATTTAATTCTTAAAACATTGGTATGAGGTTTGAAATTTTATTTCTTGGTGAACAAGGAAATTGGAGGTCAAGAAACTAATGTCCTTTCCTCAGGCTTCTGAAGACAGGAAAGTGTAGAATTAGGTGTTAGGGCCCTCCTGCTGAAGCCCTCACTCAAAATTGCAGAAGGATTTACAGGCACTAACACTTATAAGGAATCCTTCTTTAAACTCTAGATGAAGAGGTACTAACAACATGTGTGCTTTACCTTTGAGAGCCAGGAAGGCAGCCAAATAGAGTCCTGGCTTGGAAGACTCAGAAGTGCTCATGTTCATCATAAGATCCAGCAATACCACCTGACTGCTGATAATTTCTAGTAATTCAAGGGAACCAAATGGTAGATTTGGAAAAAAGGACCCCCAATACATTGACAGATACTCTCATTCTCGTACCAGTGGAAGGTAAATCCCTGAGAAAAAGAAAGGAAGTATGAGGAGAAAAGTCAGGCATGGCTGATGGTACTAAGCCCAGGATTAGGTGCCACACACTGTGACTGATGCTATTGGGGGTTGCTGCTGTAGGGAGGTGTAGAGTACAGATCACAGAGACTTCAAAGAATGTGTTTAGTAGTCCACTCATTGACCTAACCAAGAGGTCTTTTAACTGAGATTTAAGGTGGCAATTAATATGAAGCTTAGACAAGTTTTGGAAAACTTGATGTCAGATAGCACAGAAAGAAAAAATGCCTTCGTGTAATAACTGATGGGAAAAAGCAGCAGGGAAGAGGAGTCAAGGGCACTGATTATAGTTTCTGATATGTACACAGTGATACACATTTGATAGGTAATAATAAGTTGAAATAGGAAGTGAAATACATGACTAGCTTCACTGATATTAATAGCACTGTAACTCAGCTGAAAACTAAACTTTGTTTTAGAAAATAGATCTAAGAGAAACAGATTAGCCAAGAGATAGATCTCTATGTAAACCAATCAGTGCATTAAAGGCATAATTAAAAAGAGATACATTGAAGTGGTTTGATGGGAGTGTACTCTACACAGAAGGGGGCCAGAAAATGTGACTGAGCATTTCCGAACAGAAATTGGTAAACTAACATCGAGGTAAGACACATGGAGACACCTCCATTTTGATGGTCCCTTGGCAACATGGCTGAAAGCAGAGCACATGGTGGCAACTGACTTGCTTTGGGGAAAATTCCATCTTTTAGAACATATGTAAGAAATTAGGGAAATGGATGGGTCATTTTTTTTATGTTTGTTTATTTTTGAGAGACAGAGCATGAGTGGGGGAGGGGAAGAGAGAATCTGAAGCAGGCTCCAGGCTCTGAGCTGTCAGCACAGAGCCCGAAGAGGAGCTCGAACTCACAAACCATGAGATCATGACCTGAGCCGAAGTCAATGCTTAACTGACTGAGCCACCCCGGTGCCCCTGGATGGGTCGTTTCTCTAGACTTGTTTCTTTCTAGCAAGGATGGTTGGTTATGGAAATGAGAGTAACCTGATCAGATCATCGTAGAGATTATAATAGCCAAGAAAAGGAACACTGAGTAGAGTAGAACAGTAGAAACCAGAAGTTCTAGAAAAGATGAGTGTTTTGTCATGAAGTAAGATTCTAAAATACTACTTACTGGAAGACAGTTGATTGCTTCCTCCGTCTGTCTTGTTTCACACACACAGATGCTTTCTCCCCACTGTTAGTATTCAGGAAGACTTTACTTAAAGGAAACACTAAATAGTAAATAGAAAGAAAATGATCAAAAATTATTTGAAAAGTCCTTATACACACTTTATAGTAACTCAAGTTCAGTTGTTACTTTTTCCTGTATTTGTTCATAAATTATAGAGCACCTATTGTGTGCCAGGCATATAAAAATTAAGATGG
Organism: Puma concolor; assembly: GCF_028749965.1. Lineage (NCBI taxonomy): Eukaryota > Metazoa > Chordata > Mammalia > Carnivora > Felidae > Puma > Puma concolor. The sequence continues at coordinate 111,195,946 of NC_141676.1, forward strand.
TCAACTTGTAAAAGTATTTGTTAATAAATTATGAATTACTTATAATCTATTCATTTTAGCTTCCCCAAACTATTGTTAATTTGGAATATAAAGAGTCAATCGAGTTTAAAAACATATATTAAAATTTAGGAAGTCTTGGGGCGCCTGGGTGGCGCAGTCGGTTAAGCGTCCGACTTCAGCCAGGTCACGATCTTGCGGTCCGTGAGTTCGAGCCCCGCGTCAGGCTCTGGGCTGATGGCTCAGAGCCTGGAGCCTGTTTCCGATTCTGTGTCTCCCTCTCTCTCTGACCCTCCCCCGTTCATGCTCTGTCTCTCCCTGTCCCAAAAATAAATAAACGTTGAAAAAAAAATTTTAAATAAAAAAAAAAAATTTAGGAAGTCTTAACAGTTACTAACATACTGTCTTTAAACTGAAGAATTATTTGAGAACTTTGAATTAATTTCATTAATTTGTGTAAGGATTTGCCCTTTGTCTAGAAGTGGGAGTCACTAGATTGATTTCATAAAATTCCCCTGAGCTTTAAAATACTTTGTATGATTTCATTGTTAAATTTGGACTAGATTAACCAAAATCTTGAGTGTGAGGGTTAGATTTTCTCTGAACACAATTAAATGCCACTAGATGTTTTTTTTCTCTTTTTCTCTGTAGTAATTTTTTAGTAAATGATATTTTATACAGACAGAATAATATAACATATATATAACATTAATGTAAGTTATGAAGAATAAAAATAACATAATAACCTGTGAATCCACTGCTTAATGTGACAATTAGAACATTTCTGATTTTCTACTGGACAACTTGCTGAATCTCTTTGCTGTACCGTCTGATCTCACCTTACTCTGCCTGTTAAGAGAGAGATAATCATCCTGTGTTCCATGTTATCACTCCCGTGTCTTTGGTTTTGTTTTGTTTTTAATGGCCTTAGAATAATGTGTGTGTGTGTGTGTGTGTGTGTGTGTGTGTGTGTGTGTATGTTTGAAGTTTTTAAGCTTTAATTTTTGCTAAACAAATATTTTTCCTGCATAATTAAAATGGATAATAAACAGGATTGATGTGACAGCTGCTGTCATTTATGATTTATGAAGTAGTCTAAGTTTAATATATAACTTAAAAAGCAATTTATATGTTTGCCTAGGCTGTCAAATGAATATTTTGTCTTTTAAGCTTTAATGAAAGGAATACTTCTTGTGACCAGTGATAGGAAAGCTGATTTCAAAAACATAGTCACAGCTTAAAGTGTTGATCTTGGCATATTTTGATCATGTTCTTTATGTATCTTATGTCCCTGAGTGCCTTTATTCCCCTTTATGTATTTTTGCAATGAGAGTGGTATTAACCATGATAGATAAAAAATGCTGTGTATGTAGAAGCCCCTCTATTTCAGGTTAGGTTCCAGATTGCCTTTTTTTGTTGTTCATTTGATGAGTCCAGTGTGACTTAAGGGATTTCAGCTTGTAGGGTCAAATGTATTTCACACAAACAGGTGTGAGATTTAAAATGTACAGCTTTGTAATACAGCTCGAAGTCCAGAATTGTGATGCCTCCAGCTTTGGTTTTGTTTTTCAACATCACTTTGGCTATTTGGGGTCTTTTCTGGTTCCATACAGATTTTAGGATTGTTTGTTCTAGCTCTGTGAACAATGCTTATATTATTTTGATAGGGATTGCATTGAATGTGTAGATAGCTTTGGATAGTATCGACATTTTAACAATATTTTTTCTTCTAATCCATGAGCATGTTTTTTTCCTTTCTTTGTGTCTTCTTCAGTTTCTTTCATAAGCTTTCTATATAGTTTTCAGCCTATAGATCTTTTACTTCTTTGATTAGGTTTATTCCTAGGTATTTTATGGTTTTTGGTGCAATTGTAAATGGGATCAATTCTTTGATTTCTCTTTCTGCTGCTTCATTATTGGTGTATAGAAATGCGACCAATTTCTGTATGTTAATTTTATATCCTGTGACTTTGCTGAATTCACATATCACTTATAGCAGTTTTTTGGTAGAGTCTTTTGTTATCAAAACAGTATGTTACTAGCACAAAAACAGACACATAGATCAATGGAACAGAATAGAGAGCCTAGAAATATATGGCCAACTAATCTTTGACAAAGCAGGAAAGAGTATCCAATGGAGAAAAGACAGTCTTTTCAATAAACGGTGCTGGGAGAGTTGGACAGCAACATGAAGAAGAATGAAACTGGACCACTTTCTTACACCATACACAAAATTAGATTCAAAATGGATTAAAGACCTAAATATGAGACAGGAAAACATCAAAATTCTATGGGAGAAAACAGGCTGTAACTTCCTACTTGACATTTCTCTGGAGGCAAGGAAAATAAAAGCAAAAATGAACTATTGGGACCTCATCAAGATAAAAAGCTTCTGCACAGTGAAGGAACAATGAACAAAACTAAAAGGCATCCAACAGAATGGGAGAAGATATTTGTGGGTGACCTATCAGATAAATGGTTTGTATCAAATATCTATAAAGAACTTCCCAGACTCAACACCCAAAAAACAAATAATCCAGTGAAGAAATGGGCAGAGACATGAATAGACACTTTTCCAAAGAAGACATCCACATGGCTAACAGACACATGAAAAGATGCTCAACGTCACTCATCAGGGACATACAAGTCAAAACCATAATGAGATACCACCTTGTGCTTGTCATAATGGCTAAAATGAACATTTCAGGAAATAGCAGATGTTAGTGAGGATGCAGAGAAAGAACGCTTTTGCGCTGTTGGTGGGAATGTAGAGTGGTGCGGCCACTTTGGAAAATGGTATGGAGGTTCCTCAAAAAATTAAAAACAGAACTACCCTGTGACCTAGCAATTGCACTACTAGGTATTTATCCAAAGGGTACAAAAATGCTGATTCAAAGGGGCACATGCTTCCCAATGTTTATAGCAGCACTATCAACAATAGCCAAATTATGGAAAGAGTCCAAATGTCCATTGACTGATGAATGGATAAAGATGTGGCATGTGTGTGTACACACACACACACACACACACACACACATATATACACACACTGGAATATTACTTGGCAATGAAAAAGAATGAAGTCTTGCCATTTGCAACAACATGGATGGAACTAGAGTGCATTATGGTAAGCGAAATAAGTCAGGCACAGAAAGACAAGTATAATATGATCTCGCTTATATGTGGAGTTTAAGAAACAAAACAGATGAACATAGGGGAAGGGAAGGAAAAACAAGATAAAAACAGAGCAGGATGCAAACCATAAGAGACTCTTTAATACAGAGAACAAACTGAGAGTTGCTGCAGGGGAGATGGGTGGGGGATGGGCTAGATGGGTGATAGGCATTAAGGAAGGCACTTGCTGGGATGAACACTGGGTGTGTATGTATTTGATGAATCACTGGGTTCTACTCCAGGAACCAATACTACACTGTATGTTAACTAACTTGAATTTAAATAAATAAATTTAAAAATAATAATAAAAGAAAAAATGTACAAATATTATGAAATCTTAAAATTAGGCATGATCTCTTTTTCACTTGGTTTACCTCGTTTATCTATATTGACATTGGGTTAAATCAAGAAGTCCCCTTTGTGGTCATATCCTGTGACTTAGAAATTTTATAGTGGCTGCTGAATCTCCAGCAAGACCCTCACCCTGTTTCCTTCATGTTCATGAACAAGCATTTAACTTACCTCAGATTAATATTAGGCCCCTCAGTATACAATGTTTTAGTCACATTACTAAAAGATTTTTCATGACAAATTGTTGATTACACAGACATGGCCCTTTCACATTTGTTGTGACTTCCTCTTAGTGGTTGCTTTAGATTTTGCAATATGTGATGACAACTAAACTTAAGTCCACTTTCAAATGATGTTATACTCCTACACGGTAGCATGGATATGTTACAGCAGAGAATGTTCCATTCCTTCCTCCCCATCCCTGTAGCACTGATGTCATTCATTGCACTTATACATGTGCTATAGTTAGACAGTGCACTGTTACTATCATTGTTGTTGTTGTTGTTGTTGTTGTTGTTGTTTTTTTTGAGAGCTAGACAGTGTGTGGAGGGGAGAGGGACAGAGAGGAGACAGAGGATCTGAAGCAGGCTCCGCGCTGAGAGCAGAGAGCACAATGCAGGGCTCGAACTCATGAACGATGAGATCATGACCTGAGCTGAAGTCGGAATGAGTCACCCAGGTGTCTTACTATTATTGTTTGAATACAGTTTACTATTAGATCAATTAAGAAAAAGAGAAATTACTTTACCTTTATTTATTGTTTCTCCATTACCCTTACTTTCTTCATTTAGATCTAATTCTGCTCTATGTTATTTTCCTCTTCCATGAAGAACTTCTTTTAACATTTCCCTGTAAGGCAGGCTTACTGGCAATGAATTCCCTCAGTTTTTGTTGATCTCACAGAGTCTTACTGTCTCCTTTACTTTGAAGAATTGCTGGACAGAGAATTCTAGGTTGATTTTTTTTTACTTGACACTAAATATTTCACCCTACTCCCTTTTTGTTTGCATTATTTGATCTAGTAAAAGTTCTTGATTTTCAGTTTGTTCAGCTTTTTTTCTTGTTGGAAGATGTGATGATAACTTCCAGACTCTTGACATTCTGTGCTGAAACTGGAAGTCCCTTTGTGACTTCCTCTTTGTCCTTCAAAATACTTCTTATTATTGGAAAAATCCAGACCTCATATAATAGTCTTGGTTTTCTCAGAGTTCCAGTTTTTTAAGTGCTATTATCTTTAATCTCCCTTGTATTTATTTCTCCTTTTATTAGCACTTTTAATATTGTTACTGTATTTGTACTTAATGGTCATGTCATGGCTGGTAATATTTTCAAAATATCTCAAAATCAAACACAGAAATGCCACACCAACTGAAGACTGTTTACTGTATGCTGGGCAATGAAACATGAGCCCAGCGTGTCTGTTGTCACCATTTGTTGATGGCACTGGAGTCGTTCTGCAGCTAAATTTAATCTCTAAAAATTTTGAGTAGAGTCAGTTTCCCATTAATTATGTCAGTCATAGTGGAGCTGTGGATGGATATTTGCTGAGCATAGATATGAGGTGCTGTGATCTAGTAAGTTCCAGGGCATGTCTCTGGAAGCAAACCTGTATAGGTGCTGATGCCCTCGAGGTAAGTTAAGAGCCCCTACTCTCTGCTTCCATAGCGTTCGGCAGATACTTCCTGCTCTGTGTTTGCTGTTTTACCTGTTTGTCTCCTGCACTGATAGCTTTTTTGTTGATTTGTGTCAACAATTTGATAAACTCAAGTACTCTTCTAGCCTTTATCCAAATTATACACGCTGGGCAGTAGTGAATCAGGTTTAGTACTCTTTCTACATTGTGGCTAAGGAATATTTTGGCCATTGAGTATAGGTCATTTTCCCTTACAGGAAATCTTTTGGAAGTTTAATAATAATTTTGTGAGGGACACTTGGGTGGCTCAGTCTGTTGTGTCTGACTCTTGATTTCACCTCAGGTCATGATCTCACAGTTTGTGAGTTTGAGTCCCACATAGGGCTCTGCGCTAACAGCATGCAGCCTGCTTGGGATTCTCTCTGCCCCTCCCCCACTCACATGTTCTTGCTCTCTCAAAATCAATAAATAAACTTAAAAAATACTCTAGTGGAATAAACTTCGGTATTTTATTTAAATAATTTTGAGACAAAACAAGTCGTGCCTGTGAGTTTATAGAGTACATTAGGTCTACACCTGTCTAGCCTCACATGGGTACTGGATTTGTATTTTGAAGAGCTGAATTTTGGTGTGTGTGTTTCATAGATGATACAAGTTGTACTGAAACATTTGCTTTTAGTTATGTTAATGTTAAAAAACTATTCTAAGGCATAAGCAAGGCATCAGTTTATTTTTGTAATTGTGTGTAGAATGCTGTGTCTAAAGCCAAAACACGTCCCTGGGTTTGGCAAACATCTTCAGAGTGGGTTTGCCAAATGCATACAGATTGTGTCTATATGATGCAAAAATATTTGGTTATTATGAGAAATGTAATGGTAAAAGTCAGTGTAAGGAAGCAGGCACACCTAAGTCTAGCTGATTGTAATTTTCACTGTTCAACTGGTTGTTCTAATGCTGTGCAGACCTAACTTGCATCAAACAGGGAAACAACAGGCTTTATTAGTGGGCACAGTTAACAATTTTCTTTTTGCTTTTTCTCTTCATTGGTTGGTATTTGATCTGCATCATTTTACTATCCCAGTGCTGTTAGGGCTTGGAGAAATCATTTAATCTATTCCTCTGACAGTATGTGCTGAGTTATTTCCCAAGCCTTCATTATGATTGAATATAGAGAATCACAGAGTTAAACCTCATCTTACTGCAGTGATCTCAAATCGAAGAGGAAAGTTTACCATGTGTAGGTAGAAAATACTCTAGAATAGAGATTTACATTGTTCCCTGTCCTTGATAGCTGTTGCAGAGAATATTCTTTTAAACACAAAGAATATCTGGGTTGGAGGTAAAGGCTTAAGTTTAAATGAAATTTTGGCCTTCCTTCCATCAGTGTGTTTTCAAGATGTGTGGGAAGATTCGTGGACCAGTGAATACGTCAAGTATTTTTTAAATATTATTTTTTGTGGAGGGCAGCATTACAGACTGTGATGAGAATTGTTTTTGAGAAAGTTTTATTTTAGTGTTTTTGAGATGGATTTGCATTGAAAGCTGGTTGTGAAAAAAAGTGGGAATTGGTGTTGAATTTAGGTATGAATTAAGAACCTGTGAGTCAATGTGAATTATAGGGTATATAGAGAATGTTCAGGTGACTTACACTATAAAACTTGTATTTTTATTTTTTCCAGCAGCTAGTTTGCTGGAGGAACAAAGAAATTAGAATAGGAAATTACTATAGAGTAAAAATTTCCTGTGATTGTGGATTTCTACTTAAACTAATTTTTAACAATAAAACAATCACTTCTTTTAAATATGGATTTAATAATTAGAGCAACTAATTCAGTGCATGTGATGAAGTGAAGTACCAGAAATATTAGAATATTTGGTTGCTTTGTCATCTAAAACATAACCTCAGTTACTATATAGCAAAACTTAAATTTTATTTTAGAAACCTCTAAATTCTCAAGCTAATTTTATGCACTTAATTATGCATTGCTTCTAACAGTTTGCTTTAAAATGAACATTTAAAAAATACTTTCAAAGCATAGTTAATGTTTGTGCAGATAAAAGTCTTCTTGATGGCAAACAAAAATAATAAATGCTGTGCACACAAGTTGATATTATTTTGTGAAACCCTTAGTCGTTATAGCCCTAGGGATTTTTCACATTACAATTTACATGCAAAACCAATGTTTGGGCATTTAAGGAATGATTATTAAATCTGAGGATTATCTAAATCCTGTGCTTTAACTTCTGCTTCTGTTTATCATTTCTTTGCTAATTGGAATCTTCTCTGAGGAAGAGGGAGAAAAAAATAAAACCTTAATACAAATTACTCAATTTTATGACTGATGGTTAGTTTTTGGAGAAAGAGTTTAAACAGAGTGGTTAAAGTAGGATTCCACATAATCTGTCTTGCTTTCATTTTCCTCGATAGTAAAGAATTTGCTTTTACTTTGGGTTTAGTTTCTTAGTAGTTTTCAATAGAAGTGGCCATTGTGAGATCTTGGAGTATTTTAAATGTATTTTTATCTTTAGTAGTATATATATTGAGGTTCCCCCAGAAAAACATTTTTTTTTTAAATTGTGCCGTTTGTATTCGGTCTGGTAACTCCTTTCCTGAGTGTGCATTTTCCTTCTTCAAGTGCCTTTTCTACCTTTTATTCTTTCCCTTCCTTCATTCCTTCCTTTTTTCTTCCACTCTTCCTACTTTCCCATAACAAATACTTACTGAATGTCATCTGTATGTGAGGCATATATGTCTGCATATGTCTTAATGGTGGACCTTCTGGAGGAAAATCTTTCTTTTTTTTTTTTTTCCTGGCAAATCAAGGGCACAATCAGTTACCTGTCTCTGGATATAAATAGCTGACTGGCTTCAGTGTGGGTAAAGTTCTCTTCCTTTCGAGACGTTGTATTGGTTAAGGAAAGCTATATCGCTGTAACAACTATCACCAGTATATAATAGCTCAAGAAAAGTTGAACTCCATCTCAAATAAAGGTTCCTGGCAAATGTTCCAAATCAGAGATTGGGGATCTGTCCTTTATAGTCCCTGAGGGACCCAGGCTGATGCATGGCTTTTGGGTGTTTGCCATTTCAGCCCACGTAAGGGAGAAGAAAGCATGGAATATTGTGCCAGAGAGGTTTAGGGATCAGATCAAGGACAGTGTATATAAATTCTATTCATATTTTGTAGTCACATATTCACACTAAGTGAAAGAAAAACAGAAATGGAATCTAATTTTGAACCTAGAAATAAGTGAGGAATGGATTTTGATCTACAATTAATGGTCATGGATCACAGCCATGGGTGGCCACCTTGAGCCAGAACCAATCAGTAGCTTTCACAATGATACACTCTATAATAATTAGTTCTCAATTTAAAAACCATAAAAAAATAATTTCTGGCCTTTTTATTTCCTGTTTACAAAAATTGCTCCTGCACTTTGTAGGAAATTTTCTTTGGATATAAACTATTCAGAAGAATCCTAATTCTGTCCCTAGTCATATAGCTCAGAGAAGCTTATCATAATACTTTCGTATTTCCTTCTCAACTTTTATATACATTTATTTATTAAAAAATTTTTTTGAATGTTGTATTTATTTTTGAGACAGAGAGAGACAGAGCATGAGCAGGGGAGGAGCAGAGAGAGAGGGAGACACAGAATCCGAAGCAGGCTCCAGGCTCTGAGCTGTCAGCACAGAGCCCGACGTGGGGCTCGAACTCACAAACCATGAGGTCATGACGTGAGCCGAAGTCGGACACTTAACCGACTGAGCCACCCAGGCGCCCCATCAACTTTTATATACATTTAAAAATGTGATTGTCACACTCAGATATCACCTCACGCCAGTCAGAGTGGCCAAAATGAACAAATCAGGAGACTATAGATGCTGGTGAGGATGTGGAGAAACGGGAACCCTCTTGCACTGTTGGTGGGAATGCAAATTGGTGCAGCCACTCTGGAAACAGTGTGGAGGTTCCTCAAAAATTAAAAATAGACCTACCCTATGACCCAGCAATAGCACTGCTAGGAATTTACCCAAGGGATACAGGAGTACTGATGCATAGGGACACTTGTACCCCAATGTTTATAGCAGCACTCTCAACCATAGCCAAATTATGGAAAGAGCCTAAATGCCCATCAACTGATGAATGGATAAAGAAATTGTGGTTTATATACACAATGGAGTACTACGTGGCAATGAGAAAGAATGAGATATGGCCCTTTGTAGCAACATGGATGGAACTGGAGAGTGTGATGCTAAGTGAAATAAGCCATACAGAGAAAGACAGATACCATACGGTTTCACTCTTATGTGGATCCTGAGAAACTTAACAGAAACCCATGGGGGAGGGGAAGGAAAAAAAAAAAAGAGGTTAGAGTGGGAGACAGCCAAAGCATAAGACACTCTTAAAAACTGAGAACAAACTGAGGGTTGATGGGGGGTGGGTGATGGGTGTTGAGGAGGGCACCTTTTGGGATGAGCACTGGGTGTTGTATGGAAACCAATTTGACAATAAACTTCATATATTGAAAAAAAATAAAATAAAAATGTGATTGGAATTATACTACATATGGTCTAGGTTTCATGTTTTTAATTGAAAATTAATATTTTGAATTTTTTCTCATGACAGTAAAAATACTTGAAAATGTTATTGGCTCTTTAGATGATTAGAAGAAAAGGGGCGCCTGGGTGGCGCAGTCGGTTAAGCGTCCGACTTCAGCCAGGTCACGATCTCGCGGTCCGTGAGTTCGAGCCCCGCGTCGGGCTCTGGGCTGATGGCTCGGAGCCTGGAGCCTGTTTCCGATTCTGTGTCTCCCTCTCTCTCTGCCCCTCCCCCGTTCATGCTCTGTCTCTCTCTGTCCCAAAAAATAAATAAACGTTGAAAAAAAAAATTTAAAAAAAAAAATAAATAAAAAAAAATAAAAAAAGAAGAATGATCTATGATTTATTTAAGTATTATCTTATTGGTGGAGTTGAGAATATTTCTATTTTTTATTATAAATGTGTCTTTGGTGAATAACTTTTATAGATAAATCCGTGCCTGCATTTCTAATTATTACCATAGTATACTTGGTGACTCAAAGAGTAGGAATACAATTAAGGTCCTTAATTAATGTTAATTTTTTAAGCAGTTTTTTAAAGTTTATTTATTTGAGAGAGAGAGTGTGGATGTGCACACCAGTGCAGGAGGGGAAGAGAGAAAGGGAGAGAGAGAGAATCCTAAGCGGGCTCTGTGCTGTCAGTGCGGAGCTGGCTGGATGTGGGACTCGAACACATGAACCACGAGATCATGACCGGAGCCAAGTCAAGAGTTGGATGCTCAACTGACTGAGCCCCCGAGGCACCCCAATGCATGTTAATTTTATATTCAAAGAATTATAACAATTTAACTTCCCAAGAGCAATAATAAATGTGCCCACATGATGCATGCAATTACCCGATGACCCAGCAATTATACTCTTGGGTATTATCTCAGAGAAATAAGAACTTATGTTCATGCAAAAACCTATTAGGAATTTTCATAGGAGCATTATTCATAATAGCTAAAAACTGGAAAACCCAGATGTCCTTCAACAAGTGAAAGGTTGAATAACCCATGGTGGATCCCTATCACGGAATACTACTCAATAGTAAAAGGAGAGAGCTGAATGGATACAGTCAGAACGTAGATGAATCTCCAGAGAATTATGCTGAGTGAACAAAAAAAAATCTCAAAAAATAAAGTGCTCTGTGATTCCATTTATACATATTTTTGAAGTGAGAAAAATAAAGAACAGGTGAGTGGTTTCCATGGGTTAAGGATGGCGGGGAGAGGCATTGGACTGAATGTAGTTAAAAAGGGACAACACAGGCAGTCTCTGTGGGGATGGAACTGTTGTGTATCTTGCCTCGTGATGGATACTCAAACCTACATATGTGATAAAATTGCATAGAATTTCACACACACACACACACACACACACACACACAGTTGAGCACAAGTAGGGAGATCAGAAAAAGATCAGTGCTGTGTCTCCTGGGTGGCTCAGTCAGTTTGGCGTCCGACTTCACCTTAGATCATGATCTTGTGGTTTGTGAGTTCAAGCCCTTCATCGGGCTCTGTTCTGACAGCTCAGAGCCTGAAGCCTGCTTCCGATTCTGTGTCTCCCTCTCTCTCTGCCCCTCTCCCACACACACTGTGTCTCTTTCTCTCAGAAATAAACACTCAAAAAATTAAAAAAAAAAAAAAAGATCAGTGGTGGACTGTATTAATGTCAATATTCAGTCTGTGATATTATTTGAAAGTTTTGCCAGATGCTATCATTGGGGAAACTGGGTAAAATGCGTAGGAGATCTCTAGTTTTTCTTACCACTACATGTTAATCTATAGTCATCTCAAAATAAAAGGTTTTATTAAAAACAATAATGCCTACAATTTATCATGAGGCTTTAGTACTTCCAATATAATAAAAGCTCTGTTGTTTGATGTCTGTAAGCTTTGCTGTAAATAAGAAATTGTGCCTTTCTTGCTCATTCCCTATTCTTTCTAGCTGGTAGTTAAACATTCAAAATACAGACGAGTTCTTTTATTGTTTCTTGCTCCTATATTCTTCTTTTACTTGTTAGCATTTTTCCCCCAATATAGTTGCAATTCCAAAAAATATTCCTTCATTCTGTAGCCCTTTTGGTTGGACATATGATCATAAAGTTTTCATTGATGTGTATTTAGGGTAGCTCTGACTGTAGCCTGATTTTTAAGTTTGTGTTTTTATGTTCTTTAGATACAGAGTAATTGCTAAGAGACTTCTTCATTGGCACGGGTTGTCTTTGTGCACAAGGAACCAATTGTATCTACTTACATGCTCTCGGTCAATAAGTAATGCTGTTACAGGAGTTCTTTCATTTTATCAAAATAGAATCTGATTTTGTTCACTTTTTTATTTTGAAAACTGCTCTGAACAGGAGAACTGAGTTAGTGATATTCCTCATATCCTCAGGTTATAACACTTTTCTGTTATCACTCTGTGCCAAGCCCTTTTTTTCATACTTGATTAATTTGCTTGTTTACATTCCTTCTTTATCACTGGCTCTCACTTCAAAACACCACATCCCACAGTCAGTTTTCTGTTTTATGTATGAATGTTTTCTTGTAAAACCTGTAGCATTTTGTGTGTGCTTCACATTCACAGAAATATTATTGTGCTGTATGACTTATATCTGTTTAAATGATAAGAGTTAGGGGCGTCTGGGTGGCTCAGTCTGTTAAGCTTTCGACTTCGGCTCAGGTCATGATCTTGTGGTTCATGAGTTCAAGCCCTGCCTTGGGCTCTGTACTGACAGCTCAGAGCCTGGAGCCTGCTTCAGATTCTGTGTCTCCCTCTCTCTGCTCCTCCCCTGCTCTCTTTGTATCTCTGTTTATCTCAAAAAATAAACATTAAAAAAATAAATGATAGAATTATTTCTGGATGTCTATTTCCTATATATTTGAGTAAATTTATTGAGTTCTTTAAAATATCTAGAATTTTGGTTAGGATTGTACTGTATTTTTAGATTAATTTGAGAAAAATTGAGTTTATCGCTATATTTAGTACATGCTTCATAAAGAAAGGTCTAAATGATAGAGAATACACTTGATAGCGTCTGTTTCTTTTTTAACAAGGGAACCCTAGTGTCATTTGCCTAATGTCTTTTTGATGATGCTTTTAGTATCCAAGCTTGAATTATTTTTGCTGCATTTTGGGTGCCTGTTGCTGTTCATGAACTAACACTTAGGTAATTATCATAACACTAACACATAGGTTTCTGTTAAAATGTTTGTAAATGTTCCCTTACTGTTTTTTTGTGTGGATAAACTTACTTGCGTAAAGATAAAACTTTACAATATTTTAAAGATAAAATTGTTCTGTCTTAACTATAGCTAGAACAAATGGATCTTGCCTTATCTGGACTTCTTTTTTGCTAATGATATGTGGTGGTCTCAATTCTCTAAGTGCTATGGACTGAATTATGTTTCCCCCAAATTCATCAGTTGAAACCTGCCCTCCCATTCCCCAGTATCTGTGTTGTGGAGAGAGAGCCTTTAAGTAGGTGATGAATGAAGTCACCAGGGCGGAGTCCTGATCCTATATAACGGGGTCACCTGTAAGGACCCACACCAGTGCTCTCTCTGCCATGTGAGCACACAGCGAGAAGGCAGTTGTCTGCAAGCCAGAAAGAGAGCCCTCATCAGCCCTCACCAGCACCTGCCCACGCTGGTGTCCAGATCTCAGACTTCCAGTCTCCAGAACTGGAGAAAATAAATTTCTTTTGTTTAGGCCACCCAGTCTTTGGTATTTTGTCATGGCAGCTTGAGCTAACACTCTACGTCTGACATCATAATGATTGCCATATTAATTAATGCTCTGGCACATAAGAGTAATGAGTCCGCTTTTGATTAGAAATCATCTTATTATAGTCTATTTTTGTTCCAGCGTGTTTAGGCATTAAAGAAAATAAATGAAGCATTGATTCTATGTGTCCATGTCTGCTGACTCCTCATGAACTGTGTGAAATGGCAACGGCATTTTCTAGCTATCTCAGGGCCTTATAACATGTTTAGGCTTTATGTGTCATTTCGTGTCTTTTCTGATACTCCGGCTCTGAAATGATCTTGCTGTCTAATTTACTTAGGTGACCAGAGACACGCTTAGTAACTTAGGCTTCTGAAATGCAAAATAATATTGCTTATGTATCTTTATTTTTTTCAGAGCAGGGTCATTTCAAGAGTCAGAACCACCAAGAAAATTGGATAATTGCACCGTTGTTTTTGATATCAGTTGATATTATACATACTTTTCTCCAAGGGAATATGTCATAACAATCTGACATTTTCTCGTATCTACTTCTGAGGCCTCATTCTCATATTGCATATATGAAATTGGTAGTAGGTTTGGGATTTAAATAAAACACAGACTTCGTCATAAGTGTGGTAAAGAAATTTTGTCTTTATTTTATTTTGACATCTTCGGTGCTTGAAATGTGTCAAGACAATGGGTGCAAAGTTATTTGTTATACATATAAAAAAAAATAAAAAAATCCCCTTCCTATAAAATCTAATCCATGTGAGAATTTGCAGCATTCTGACTTTGAAGTGCTCCTCAAAGAATAATAGTTATGGCAACTTCTGCAAAGAGGTTTATGTAAACTTCTGAGTTACTGAGAGATGTTTACTCACAACATCTGACATATGATGATGACATATTCTAAACGTTTAATCAACAGAATGCAGTATTGAGGCAACATGACAGGAATTTAACATGGGAGATCAGGAAAGCAGATAAGGAAACCCCTTGTGAAGAACAGTTTTATGATGTTGCTCACCTCTGTTCTGGATACCACACAGGAACAGTCCTCCGGAGCTGCACTTTGCATTGTGGAAAGCTGCCGAGGCTTTTGCCCTGAGGACAGCACACAGGCAAGTAGGGAATAGTGTGTTTAGCTGGTTTGTTTGAGACTCTTAACATCAATAACTCTGGCTTTGTCCAGCTGGCAAGTAAGTCTCATTGCTTCGAAAGAATCTTAGGGTTAAATAAACTATGATTAACTATGAGTGACTTCAGAGTTTTCTGTTTGGTGAAGACCATAATTCTGGTTACTGAAGTGTCCTTTATGTAGCCACTGTTTGTGGCTTAGGACCTGGATGGAAAAATCCTTCTTTTCCTGTAAGAAAATGTTCTACAATATCCATTTCATTTTTATGCTATTCTCTGAGAATTATGGGGTACTGTGTTGTGAGTATTCCTACAAGAAGGCTTACAAGCAATTAATAGACCATTTTACCCAAGTGTGACCATGCTATCTAGTTTGAAGGTAAATTAGAAGACAGGTAATACTTCACAGAAACCCTTTTGTCTTTTTCTAGCATTTTCCCTGCCCTTGAGGATTTTGTTTCTTTGGCTACTTAGTTGATGACAGATTTCAGAATTTTTATTAAAAAAAAATCTCTCATTCATTGCTTGGGGGAATGCAAAATGGTGTGGTCCTTTGGTTTCTTGCAAAACAGAATGCAATCTTATCATATGATTTATCCAGAAATCACATTCCTTGGTGTTTACTCAAAGGAGTTGAGAACTTAGGTCTACACAAAAGCTTGCACAGGGATGTTTATGGCAGCTTTATTCAGAGTTTCCCAAATTTGGAAGCAGCTAAGATGTCCTTCAGTAGGTGGATGGATAACTAAACTTTGGGGCATCCAGACAGTGGAGTATTTTTGAGCACTAAAAAGAAATGAGCTATGAAGCCATGACAAAGCATGGAGGAACCTTCAAGGTAGATTACTAAGTGAAAGGAGCCAATCTCAAAAGCCTACATATTGTATAATTCCAACTATAGGACGTTTTGAGAAAAGCAAAACTAGGGAGGCAGTAAAAAGAGCAGTGGTTGCCAGGGGTTTAGGGAGGGAGGAGGGAAGAAGAGGTGGAGCATGTAGGGTTATTAGGGCAGTGAAACTACTCTGTATGATACCATAATGATGGATCCATGTCATTATGCATTTGTCAAAACCCATAGAACGGATAGCAGCAAGAGTGAATGGTAGTGTAAACTGACTGTGGGTGATTATGATGGGTCACCGTAAGTTAGTTAGTTATAACAGATGCACCACTTTGGTGGGGGGTGTTAATAATGGGAGAGGCTATACATGTGTGAAGGCAAGGATATATGGAAAACCTCTGTACCTTCCACTTAATTTTGCTGTGAACCTAAAACTGCTCTTTAAAGAGTCTAAAAAAAAATCATGGATCTACATTTGAGTGGTATCTAGCCGTACCAAATAGGTAACAAAGTCCTAAAACCTTTGCTCGCCTTTGGGTTGATTAGCTACAGATTCCATCAGGGCCTGAGGACTATGAATGTTTAAAATAGACCCTGACCAGAGATTCATGGTTTTGTCTGAAGAGGAAGTTTGGTTCTGGTTAAGCTGAAATTGGTTGTGGGAAATTTATACGAAACAAATACTTCTTTGGTGTGGTAAACTGAAATTTACCAGCCTTCAGGAGAAATGCTGTAAGATTACTAGTGGCCTTGCTTTTATGTTGTGATGCAATGTAATGCCATGATGGGCCATGTGAAGATGAAATGTAGTAACAAAGAAATTCCGTATCATTGTTTCTTTAGAGCCAGTTCAGTAAAGGTCAAATATAGTTTGAATCAAGATAGGGAAGCAGTGCCTTTGAACTGAAAAAATTGGATATGGCCAGACAACAGTGGAATGAAATTGAATCTGGCTGTAAAAAGCTTCAGAACTTGGTAATGAAATATTTTAAAAATAATTTCAATAGATGTAATAGTTGTTAAATATATTTATTCAAGACTCTCCTGTGTTTGGGACTTTGGTGCCATCTATTTAATGTTCTACAGATTTGTTTTTTGTCTTTTGAAAGTTGACATTCAAAAGAATGAAAATAGAGTTTGAGGACAGAGTACATCATTGCATATGTGTTTGAGGTTGGGTTAAACTTTTTATATCAGAACAGTCTGCGGGATACACCTTTGTAATCAAGATACGTGTGAGTGCTTTCATGACTCTAATGGAAAACTGGCACTATTGGATGTGTGGCACAGTTTGGGGCCACTGCCTTGATTTGTGTTAAGGTGACAGCAGTGTTACCCATCATTGTTGCACTACCCATGAAAACGTCAACACAGTGAATAAGGCAAATCATGTCTTGGTATTAATTTGAAAACAGTTTTTACCTTGTGGATTCCCTGAAATTATTTCTAAAAATTCTGGAGGCCTGGGAACCACATTTTAAGTACAGAAGTTCTAGGTCTGGGATCTCCAAGGAGGAAAGAAGGCATACTGTTTATTTTTAGCTATGCCTTCTGTTTGATCTTGAAAGTACAACTCTCTTATTTTAAAAGCCCCTGAATTGCATAGTATCATGAATGTTTATCTTCTATAATGCTTTAAATTTCGAGTTTTCTCCTTTAGAAGAATTGTAATAGCTTTTGGAGAAATAATACTTGCACAGTGTTTTGATTAAGTGTAAGACTAAACAATTATTTTTTTGGTGATGAAAATAAGCTTCATATTTTTTCCTAAAATGTATTGCATTTTGCATTTATATAGGCATCCCATGGGAGATTATAGACTAATTAGAAATATAGATTTAAAAATTTTTTTTATTTATTAAAATTTTTTTTGATGTTTATTTTTGAAAGAGAGGACTGAGCATGAGCAAGAGAGGGGCAGAAAGAGAGGGAGACACAGAATCTGAGGCAGGCTCCAGGCCCTGAGCTGTCAGCAAAGAGCTCAATGCGGGGCTCAAATCCACGAACCGTGAGATCTTGACTTGAGCTGAAGTCCAGTGCTTAACCATCGGGGTCACCCAGTTGCCCCTAGATTTTTTTTTTAAAAGAAGCTTATCCTTAGAAATACCAAGATTCTTCTTCACATTTACTGTAGGTATTAGGTGTTTATTTGAGTACAAATATATTATTATTAGGTTTTTTTTTTTTTTGGGCCATACAATTATGGCTAATGGATTCATAATTATGCTTGGTTTTTGTTTAAATAATGATAGTGGTTACCACATGCCATACATTGATTCACTACATATATCATAGGTTCTTAATCAAGGACATAAAAATATATTTCAGGGGCTTCTGAATTATTAATCTGCAAAGTTTGGTACATGATAACTTTTTATAAGGTGAAGACCCTCCAATTTTTGAAAAGTTTTCTTGGAAATACATACTCTTGGCTCTTTCATATTGAAGGAAGTGACTACAAATACTTTACTTCCATTCTTTGAGGAAGAAAATATGATTTTTAACACAGAATAGATTAAACAACTGGTTGCTTGCATTTTCTCTCTGTAACTGTTGTTTGGCATTATGTAGACAAAGTGCAAGTCCTTTAATTGTGTCTGAATTAATTTACAATACATGAAATTCACCCACACTTTTTCTATTTATTGCTCCATGGAAACAGCATGCTTTGGGCTGCTACTAAATTTCCCACATGGAGGACATTTCCACTTTTATATTTAAAAATACATTCTTCTAGATTATATTGTTTCATTTAAACTATTTCTGGAGCAGTAAAGCTTAATTATCTTTTAAAAATGCATTTTGAATGACTCAGCTTTTCATTGTATGGATTGATTTCTTTGTCATAACATATTCCAGTATTTTTTGTTCTCATGATATTTCTTGGTATCTTCTCCTTGCAAAAAAGTTCTCATGTGGGTGTTGTAGACTGTGGGTCTGGAGTTCTCACTTGTCCAGCAAGAGAGCAGATGCAGGATTGAAATGTGAGAGAGGCTAATGTCCAGGAGGAGACAAGAGCTCCGAGTAAGAGTCCTTGCTCCATTTTTTATTAGGATCAGAAGACTTACAAACGTGGACAATCACAAAGAGACAATGAAACCAGAAACATAAACTCATGGGCTTGGGGGACAGGGGGTTTTGAAGATACGAAGTGTTAGGGGTTCAGGTCAGTATAAAACAAAATCTGGCACCGGGCAGATGGTGTTTACAGCAGGTATGAGGTGCCTCTTCTCTTTACCTAAACTTGTCTAGGGGACAAGTAAGATAGAGCATGCTACCTCAGAGTCAACAGGGCACCTTTCTTTTTCTAATTAGCTCCGGGCAACTTCACCCTTCTGCCGTCTCTAGCCCTGTTTACCTATTTTGGTCCTTCCTTCCTGTGAAAGCAGCTTTCTGCTATTATACTGAGTAGGGGGTGCTTTTGCCCTGAATACCTAATCTTGTTTACCTAATCTTGGATGTTTTCATCCTGAGATTTCCTATTCCTATACCTTTGTCCTGTACTGGGGGCCTTTTCCCTGTTTACCTAATCTTGGATGTGTACATCCTGTTCTATTTCTTTATGCCTTGTTAACCCATCAGTGCAAACTCAGGGAATTCCTAAACTTATTCCCCACAATGGGGGACTTCATTAAAAGAGTTTTCTGTGTACATATTCCATGATGTATTTTTGTTCAGGTGTAACTTACATGCAGCAAAGCCCAAATTATAAATATGTGGCTTTATGTATTAATTTAATGGCCTGTTTTTGAGAGCAATTTTAGGCTCACAACAAAATCATGTGGAAGGTACAGGTATTTTCTGTGTATATACCATATATACTGTGTATACCCACCTTGTGCCCCTAAACCTACCTAGCCTTCTCCATTAACTGCATCCCCATCAAAGTGGTATTTGTTATAAATGATGAACCTACATTGATACATCATAGTCATCAAAGTCCATGAGTTACTTTACCATTCACTCTTGGTATTGTACATGCTATAGGTTTTGACAAATGTGTAATAACATATATCCCTGATTAGAATATCATACAGAGGAGTTTTGCTGCCCTAAAAATTGTCTGTGCTCCGCTTATTCATCTCTTCATTTCTCTGTATCTCCAGCATCCACTTATCTTTTAACAGTCTTCTTAGTTTTGCCTGTTATGGAATGTAATACAGCTGGAATTAGAAAATATGTAGCCTTTTCAGATTGGCTCCCTTCTCTCTGTAATATTCCTTTAAGGCTCCAGCATGGCTTGTCATGCCTTGATAGCTCATTTATTTTATAGCACTGAGTAATATTCCATTGTCTGGATGTACCAAAGTTTGTTTATCCATTCACCTACTGAAGGACATCTTGATTGCTTCTAAATTTGTCAGCTGTGAATGAAGCTGCTGTTTGTGTGCAAGCTTTTGTGTGGACGTAAGTTTTCAATTCATTTCAGTAAATACCAAGGGGTGTGATTGCTGGATCAATCGTATGGTAAGATTATATTTAGTTTTGTAAAAGCCATCAAACTGTCTTCCAAAGAGACTATGCCATTTGCTTTCCCATCAGCAATGAATGAGTTTTTGTTGTGCGACATCCTTGCCAGCATTTGCCGTTGTCAGTGTTCTGAACTTGGACTATGCTAATAGATATGTGGTATCTCAATGTAGTGGTAATTTGCAGTTCCCTCATGTTGTATGATGTGGGTCATCATTTCATATGCTTGTTTGCTATCTGTATATCTTCTTTGGTGAGATGTCCATTAAGGTCTTGGCCTATTTTTAATCAGATTGTGTTCTTATTGTTAAGTTTTAAGTCATCTTTTCATATTTTGTATAACAGCCATTATCAGATATGTCTCTATAAGCATTTTCACTGAGACTTTACAGTGTCTTTTGTGGGTTAGAAATTTCTTATTTTAATGAAGTCTAGCTTATTCTTTCTTTCATGGATCATGCCTTTCATGTTGCATCTAAAGAGTCATCACCAGGGCGCCTGGGTGGCACAGTCGGTTAAGCGTCCGACTTCAGCCAGGTCACGATCTCGCGGTCCGGGAGTTCGAGCCCCGCGTCAGGCTCTGGGCTGATGGCTCAGAGCCTGGAGCCTGTTTCCGATTCTGTGTCTCCCTCTCTCTCTGCCCCTCGCCCGTTCATGCTCTGTCTCTCTCTGTCCCCCCCCCCAAAAAAAAATAAATAAACGTTGAAAAAAAAATTTAAAGAGTCATCACCAAACACATGGTAATCTAGTCTCCTGTTAATCTTCTAAGAGTGGTGTAGTTTTGCACTTTACATTTAGCTCAAATCCATTTTACTAATTTTTTAAAAGGTGTAATATGTGTGTCTGTTTTAATTTATTTTTTGCACATCCAATTGTTCCAGCACTATTTCTTGGAAAGACATTCTTTTCACCATTGTATTTCCTTTGTCAAAGATCAGTTGACTGTATTTATGAAAGTGAGTTTCTGAGCTCTTACTATGTTTCATTGCTGTTTGTCAATTCTTTTTCTGATACCACACTGTCTCAATTACTGTAGCCTTATAGTAAGTCTTGAAAGTTGGGCTGTGTCCGTCCTCCAACTTTATTGTCTCTTACAATACTGTATTGTCTGTTTTGAGTCTTTTGCTTCTCCATATAAACTTTAGAATTAATTTTTAAATATCCACAAAATAACTTGCTGGGATTTTGATTGGGAATGCACTGAATCTATAGATCAAATTGGGAAGAACTAACATGTTGACAACATTGGCTCTCCATTTATTTCTTTGATTTCTTTCATCAGAGATTTTTAGTTTTCTTCATCTCATATGTGTGTGTGTATATAAATATACATATATGTGTATATATATATATTCTTAGATGTACACCTAATTATTTCATTTTTTGATGATAATATAAGTGGTATTGTGTTTTTAATTTCAAATTCCACTTGTTTGTTTCTGGTATACCAGAAGGTGATTGACTTGTGTATAAGCATTATATCTTGCCACTTTGCTATCATTGTTTATTAGTTACAGGAGTATCCTTTTAATTCTTTGAGATTTTCTGCATGAAAAATCATGCCATTTGTGAACAAAGACAGTTTTATTTTTTCTTTTCCAATCAGTATAATTTTTATTTCCTTTCCCTTTCTTCCTTCATTAACTAAGACTTTCAGTATAATGTTGAAAAGAAGTGGTGAGGAGGACATCCTTGCCTTGTTCTTGATCTTCATAGGAAAGCTTTGAATTTTCCACCATTGAGTATGATTTTTTTTTTAACTTTTTGTTTGTCTGTTTTTAAGTAGACTCCATGCCCAATGTAGGGCTTGAACTCACAACCCTGAAATTGAGTTGTCTGCCCTACTCACTGAGCCAAGCAGGTACCCCTAATATGATGTTAACTGTATGACTTTTTAAGGTATTCTTTGTTAAGGAAGTTTCTCTCTTTTCTTAGTTTACTGAGAGTTTTTATTATGAATAGGTTTTTGATTCTGTCAGATGATTTTTCTGCATCTATTGATATGATTGTGTAATTTTTTCTTTTCAACCTGATGATGTGACGGATTACATTAATTGATTTTTGAATGTTGAACCACCTCATGTACCAGGGACAAATCCCATTTGGTTGTGGTGAAAAATTCTTATTATACATTGTTATATATGAGTTTTTAATATTTGTTCAGAATTCTTGATCTGTATTTTTTTAATATTTGTTCAGAGTTCTTTGTTCATGAGAGATGCTGGTTTGTGGTTTTATTGTAATATTTTTTATGGTTTTAATATTAGGTATTCGTGTACTGAAGCTTCATATAGTTAGTGACTTAGGAGTTCCCTTTTCTTCTATCTTCTGAAAGGCATTGTAGAGAACTTGTATAATTTCTAGTTTAAATGTTTGGTGGATTCATCATTGAACCTTTCTGGGCCTGGTGGTTTCTATTTTGGAAGGTTGTTAATTATTTATTCAATTTCTTTAATAGATACAGCCCTCTTCAGATCATGTATTTCTTCTTATCTGAGTTGTGTCTTTTAAGGAATTGGTCCATTTCATTTAGATTATCAAATTTGTGGGCACAGTCTTTTGTAGTATTCCTGCATTATCTTTTTAATGTCCATGGAATCTGTAGTGATGTCCCTTTTTCATTTTTAATATTAGTATTTTGTATCCTCTGTTTTTCTTAGCTTGGCTAGAGGCTTATCTATTTTGTTAATTTTCTCAAAGAACTGGCTTTTGGTTTTGTTAATTTTCTCTATTTTTTGTTTTCAATTTCATTATTACTATAAAAACATATTTATCTCTTTTTTCTTTATTTTATTTTATTTTTTACAATTTACATCCAAATTCATTAGCTTATAGTGCTACAGTAATTTCAGGAGTAAATTCCTTAATGCCTCTTACCCATTTAGCCCATCCCCCCTCTCACAACCCCTTCAGTAACCCTCTGTTCTCCATATTCAAGAGTCCCTTATGTTTTGTCCCCCTCCCTGTTTTTATATTATTTTTTCTTCCCTTCCCTTGTGTTCATCTGTTCTGTGTCTTAAAGTCCTCATATGAGTGAAGTCATATGATTTTTGTCTTTCTCTGATGACTAATTTCACTTAGTGTAATACCCTCTAGTTCCATCCACGTAGTTGCAAATGGCAAGATTTCATTCTTTTTGATTGCCAAGTAATACTCCATTGTGTATGTGTATATGTGTGTGTGTGTGTGTGTATATATATATATATATATATATATATATATATATATATATACCACATCTTCTTTATCCATTCATCCATTGATGGACATTTGGGCTCTTTCCGTACTTTGGCTATTGTTGATAGTGCTGCTATAAACATGGGGGTGCATTTGCCCCTTTGAAACAGCATACCTTTATCCCTTGGATAAATACCTGGTAGTGCAATTGCTGGGTCTTAGGGTAGTCCTATTTTTAGTTTTTTGAGGAACCTCCATGTAGTTTTCCAGAGTGGCTGCACCAGTTTGCATTCCTGCCAGCAATGCAAAAGAGATCCTCTTTCTCGGCACCAACATCTGTTGTTGCCTTTGGTGTTAATGTTAGCCATTCTGACAGGTGTGAGGTGGTATCTCCTTGTGGTTTTGATTTGTATTTACCTGATGATGAGTGATGTGGAGCATTATTTCATGTGTCAGTTAGCCATCTGGATGTCTTCTTTGGAGAAGTGTCTATTCATGTCTTTTGCCCATTTCTTCACTGGATTATTTGTTTTTTTGGGTGTTGAGTTTGATAAGTTGTTTATAGGTGTTGGGTACTAACTGTTTATCTGATGTGTCACTTGCAAATATCTTCTCCCATTTCGTCAGTTGCCTTTTAGCTTTGCTGATTGTTTCCTTTGCTGT
This sequence comes from Puma concolor, assembly GCF_028749965.1. Lineage (NCBI taxonomy): Eukaryota > Metazoa > Chordata > Mammalia > Carnivora > Felidae > Puma > Puma concolor. The sequence goes on from NC_141676.1 coordinate 111,219,702, forward strand.
GCTTTTTATTTTGATGAGGTTCCAGTAGTTCATTTTTGCTTATGTTTCCCTTGCTTCTGGAGACATGTTGAGTAAGAAGCTGCTGTGGCCAAGGTCAAAGAGGTTTTTGCCTGCTTTCTCCTCCAGGGTTTTGATGGCTTCCTGTCTTAACATTTAGATCTTTCATCCATTTTGAATTTGTTTTGTGTATGGTGTAAGAAAGTGGTCTGGGTTCATTTTTCTGCATGTAGCTGTCCAATTTTCCCAGCCCCACCTGCTAAAGAGACTGTCTTTATTCCATTGGATATTCTCTCCTGCTTTGTCAAATATTAATTGGCCATACGTTTATGGGTCCATTTCTGGATTCTCTATTCTGTTCCATGGATCTGAGTGTCTGTTTTTGTGCCAGTACCATACTGTCTTAATGATTATAGCTTTGTAATACAGCTTGAAGTCCATCTCATTTTTATTATTTCATTTCTTCTAGTTGCTCTGCATTTAATTTGCCCTTTTTTTCCCTAGTTTTCTAATGTGGAAACCAGAACTATTCGTTTTAGATCTTTTAGCTCTTTCTTTTTAATATATGCATTCAGTGTTATATGTTTTCCATGCGCTGCTTTCACTGTATCCCACTAATTTTTTGTGTTTTCATATTCATATAATTCAAAATATTTAAAAATTCCTCTATGGTTTTTTGTCTCATGTGTTATTTAGAAGTGTTTTTATTGAATATTACAACTATTTTGAGATTTCCTGTTTATCTTTCTATTATTGATTTCTAGTTTAATTATATTTGGTCTGAGAGCTGACATCAATGATTTCTGTTCTTTTAAATTTGTTAAAGTGTGTTTTGTGTCTTCAGAATGTGGTCTATGTTGGTGAATGTTCCATGTGAGCTTGAGAAGAATATGTATCCTGCTATTGGATGAAGTTGTATATAGATGTCAGTATATCTAGTTGATGGATAGTGTTGTTAAGTTCAACTGTGTCCTGCTAATCCTGCCTGTGGATAAATCCATTTCTGAAAGAGGGATGTTGAAATTTCCAAGTATAATACTGGAGTCATGTCTTTTTCTTCCCAATTCTATCAATTTTTGCTTCGTATATTTTGACACTCTGTTGTTAGGTGCATACACATTAAAGATTGTTATGCCTTGTTAGAGAATTAATCCATTTATACTGTAATAATGACCCTCTTTCTCTCTGACAGTTTTCCTGGATATGAAATCTCTTCTTTCTGAAGTTAATATAGCTACTCCTGCTTTCTTTTGATTTATGTTAATATTAAATATGTTTTCCACCCATTTATTTTTAATCTGTTTCTTTGTATTTATTTTTTTTTAATTTTTTTTTTCAACGTTTATTTATTTTTGGGACAGAGAGAGACAGAGCATGAACGGGGGATGTGCAGAGAGAGAGGGAGACACAGAATCGGAAACAGGCTCCAGGCTCTGAGCCATCAGCCCAGAGCCCGACGCGGGGCTCGAACTCACAGACCGCGAGATCGTGACCTGGCTGAAGTCGGACGCTTAACCGACTGCGCCACCCAGGCGCCCCTGTTTCTTTGTATTTAAAGTGGGTTTCTTGTAGAAACATATGTTTGAGTCTTATTTTTTTATCCAGTCTGTCAATCTCTGTTTAATTGGTGCATTTAGACCCTTGATATTCAAAATGATTATTAATATAGTTGGATTAATATTTATTATATCTGCTACTGTTTTTTATTTGTTGCCCTTGTTATGTGTCTCTGTTTTTCTTCCAGCCTTTTTCTCCCTTTTCTGGTTTTAATTATTTCATATGATTCATTTTCTCTCCTTTCTTAATATATTAGTTATTCAATTCTATTATTTTATTTTATTTATTTTATTTTATTTTTTAGAGGTTGTTCTAAAGTTTGCAATATGTTTTATAAGTCCAAATCCACTTTCAGGTAACACTATATTATTGCAAAGGGTAATATGATCACCTTATAATATCAAAATATTTTTAATTCCTCCCTTTCATCCCTTGTATTATAGCTGTTGTTCATTTCACTTATATGTAAGCAAACATAATCAGACACATTGTTCTATTATTACTTTGAAAAAACTGCTATCTGTTAGATCAGTTAAGAACCAGAAATTTAAATTTTTTATTTTGCCTCCATTTATTATCTCTAATGCTTTTCCTTTCTCTATGTAGATCCGAGTTTCTATACCATTTGCCTTCTCTCTAAAGAATTTCTTCTAACATTTCTTGCAAGGCAGGTCTACTGGCGACAAACTATTCCAATTTTTGTTGTTTAACCATTTCAGTCCACTTTCTTCTTTTTTGCTTTGTTTCTGAGAGAAGTCAGATCTAATTTTTCACTTTGCTCCTCTCTGAGTTAAGTCCCCTTCCCTTCCCACTCTGGCTACTTTCAGGAATTTTTCTTTATCTTTGTTTTTTTGTAGTTTGAATATTATCTGCATAGACCTAGTTAATTTTTTAAATTATTATTATTATTATTGTTATTGTTATTTGACATTTATCTTGCTTAGTGTTCTTGGAGCTTCCTGGATCTGTGAGTGGCATAAATTCTGTCATTTTTTGTCATATACATATATATGTGTGTGTGTGTGTGTGTGTGTGTGTGTGTGTGTGTGTGTATAATTGTTCCTTTCTCTTTTTGTTTTCCTTCTGGTATTACCATTACTTGTATGTTACATCTTTTGTAGCTCTCCCTCAGTTCTTGGATAATCTTTTTTTTTTTTTTTTTTGGCAGGTTTCCCCCCTCTTTCCTTTCCATTATTGGATGTTTCTATTGAGATATTTTCAAGTTCAGATTTTCTTTCGTCAGCTTTGTCTTGACTACTTATAAACCTGTCATAGGCATTCTTCATTTATATTACTGTGTTATTGATCTAGCATTTTTGTTTTTTCTTGGTATTTCCATATCTGCTTACATTGTCCATTTGGTCTTAGATGATACCTACTTTATCCGTTAGAGCCCTTGGTGTATTAATCAGAATTGCTTTAAATTCCTGGTTTGACAACTTCAAAATCCCTGCCGTCTCTGAATCTGGTTCTGATACTTGTTTTGTATTCATAAATTGTGTTTTTTGCTCTTTAATATGCATTGTAATTGTTTTCCTGATAGTGAGACGTGATGTACTAAGTAAATAGGCCTTTAGCAAGGTGATGGTAAGGTGTAGGGGAGGGCGGCATTCTCTGTTCCTATGATCACCTCTCCATCTTTTCATGACCCTGTGTCTCTAGACAGTGAACTTCACAAGTCTCCATTTCTTTTTTTTGTCTGTTTTTATTTATTTTGAGAGAGGGAGCATGAGCATGTGAGAGAAGGAGGGAAAGAGACAGAGAGAGAGAAGCCCAAGCTGGCTGTCTCCTGTGAGACCATGACCTAAGCCAAAACCAAGAGCTAGATGCTTAACCCACTCAGCCCCCAGGCACCCCTCTATTTCTGTATGCTCCCCTCCCACCTTAGGTGGAACAAGATGGTTCAGGTAACCTGGAGTTGGCTATTGTCCTTTCTCCACAGGGAAGGCTAGAGCTGTCTGGAGTTGAGTATTTCTCTTCCTACAGATCAGTTAGGCTTTGATGAAACCTCTCTTGCTTAAGCTCAGGTAAAGTAATTTCTCCTGTGGGCAGACCTTGTTAAGAAAGGAATTGCCCCCTCCCACCCTTCCCCACAACTGGACTCCCCCATGGTATGTATGTATGTATGTATGTATGTATGCATGCATGCATTTATTTATATTTTAAGTATAATTTATTGCCAAATTAGCTAATATACAGTGTATACAGTGTGCTCTTGGCTTTGGGAGTAGGTTCCCATGATTCATTGCTTACATACAACACCCAGTACTTTCCCCTATGGTTTTTAATCTTTCAGACTTTTACACACGAGACTCCAACAGTTCATCAATTATGGATCAGATTTTCCTACACCAATGTTGGTTCTTAGGGAGTTTTCCACTATGGTTTATTGTATTTCTCTGTTTTCACCTGTGTATTTCTTGAGTTTTGTGAGCAGAAATTTGCCCTGTGCCCTTCTCTTATGTTTCTAAGAAGAGTTGAATTTTCAGTTTGTTCAGCTTTTTACTTTATGTCAGGGTAGAGTAACAACTTCTAGACAGCTTATATGCTGGCCCAGAAACCATAAGTCACCACCATATATATTAAAAAATTTTTTTAATGTTTATTTTATTTTTGAGAAAGACAGAGCGAGAGAGTGAGCGTGAGTGGGGGAAAGGCATAGAGAGAGGGAGACATAAAATCTGAAGCAGACTCTAGGCTCTGAGCTGTCAGCACAAAGCCCAATGTGGGGCTTGAACTCATGAACCGTGAGATCATGATCTGTGCCAAAGTCGGACACTTAACCAACTGAGCCACCCAGGCACCCCACCACCATATATTTTTAAGTTAGGTATCTCAGGTCGTAATTTACAGTTTTGTATTTCTACTTTTTTTTTATTTTAGAGAGAGTGTGAATGGGGTGGAGGGGTATAGGGAGAGAGAGATAATGAGAGAGAGAAAGAGAGAGAGAGAGAGACAGAGAGAGAGAGAGAGAGAATATCTTAAGCAGTCTCCAGGCTCAACATGGAGCTTAATGTGGGGCTTGATCTCAAAACCATGAGATCATGACCTGAACCCAAATCAGAAGTTGGACACTTAACTGACTAAGCCACCCAGAGGCCTCTGGTTTTGAATTTCAATATAGATGTTCTTTGCATTTGGCTTGCAGCTTATGGCTATGATATGACATAAATAATAAACCAAAAAGAATTGGTTGGAATATTTCTTCCCCCAGATATTGAAGAGGTATTTTTTTCAAGCACCAAATACTTGGTCTTTTACTCTGTGAGAGTTTATATATTTTGTTTGAGTTTAGGCAAATGCCTTTAGCCAATATAGTTTTTGATTTAGCATTTATGAATAAATAGATGGTGGTTTCCACTGTCAGATCCCTTTGTGGCTTTGTCTAGAATTGTGTTATTCATGTGATGCTTGCCCCGTGGGACTACAGAAAACTTTAGGAATGTTCTTTAAAGATTATTTATCAGGTTTTCACTTGTATACTTTAAATGTTGAAAAGAACAAATCATTTTAAAGGGACCCTTAAATATTTTCCTTAATATTTTCTAGAGAAGAAGCATCTGATAAGTAAATACCATTGGGAGTGCAAACCCATATCAATTAAATAAGAAAACATAATTATTCTGCTCTTATTTCACTTGATCTTAGCCAAAAGGCCGAGAAGCGATATTCTGCTCTTATTTCATTGTTTAGCTGGCAATCCTGAAAGCAAGAGATGATTGGAAATTTTTCATTATAATCTGGCTAAGATGATGAATGCAAATACATTACCAGCCCAGAATATGAAAGATTTGAAAATGAGAGATCCATTGGTCCTGGGGAAATATCCTGAAATTTGTAGTTATTATTTACTGTGTCACCATGGACTAGTGTATGTGCCACCAGCAAACCAAGGGAAAATCCAACAAATGACTGTAAATAATTTTTAACCCACCAGTTTCACTAGCAATGCATAATATCTAGGAAATATCTAGGATGCCTAAGTGTCTGGGATATTGTAGGATAGAAATGCCTAGGAAAAAATTAATGAAAGACGTATAAATTTTCTGCACTCAAAACTATAACATTTTGCTAAGAGAAACTAAGGAAGACTTATATGGTGAAATATGTTACATTCATGTATTTGAAAGCTATTATGAAAATGTCATCCTCTACACATTGATCTACAGGTTCAGGGCATGTCAATCAAAATACAGCTACTTTGTTTTTTGTAGAAGTAGATGATGCTAAATTTAGATGATGCTAAAATTTATATGAAAATGCAAAATGTTTAGAGTAGCTAAGAGAGTTTTGAAGGAAAAGAAAAGTTGGAGAACATGCCAGATTCAAGACTTAATACGAAGTGGCAGTAATTATCACAGTGTGGTACTTGCACTATAATAGGTAAATAAATAAAAAGAACAGAATTGAGACTTCAGAAATAAGCCCAAACTTATATATGAGGAGCAGAAGAACTTTCAATGAAGTGGTGTTACAGTAACTGTATATTTTATATGGGAAAAAATGAATCCTCATATCCCTCTTGTATGTAAACAAAAATTAATCCAAGAGGGTCATAAGTGTAAATGTAAATGTGAACATTCTAAAAGTTCTGTAACAAACCACAAAATATTTTCATGATCTTAGGGAATGTGGAGATTTGTTAAGGGCACAGTAAGCACTAACAATAATGGAAAACTGTTTAAATAGGATTTCATCAAAGTTAAACACATTTATCATCAAAAGGCAGAAAGCGAAAAGGCCATCGATAGATTGGGAATGCATAGATATGACAAAGGACTTGTATCTTCAATATATAAAGAATTCCTATAGCTCAATAATAGACAACTCAGAGAAAACATGAGCAAAAGTCTTACTCAAACATTTTTGTAAATTGAGAAAAAAATACGGAAAAGGATACTTAAAATTGTTGTCTTCAGGGAAATGTAAACTAAAACCACAATAATATGCCATTATAGAATGAGTCATCATAGAAAGACCAACAATACTGAATGCCGGCAAGGATGGGGAGGTAATACAACTCTACACACACAACAGGAGATGTAATTGGTGTAAGCACTTTGCAAAACTTTTTGGCAATGGCTGATAGTTCAACATATTCCTACCGTTTGGCCTAACACTTTCATTACTGGGAATATACCCAAAGGAAAAAGGTACAATGTGCATAAAGTATTTGCACAGGGATATAGTGCAAGTAGCTTTCTTAATAACTAGTAGCTAGTAGTTTTCTTAATAATTGCCCAAACCTGGAAATGGCCCATATGTTCATTAATAGGTTGTAACATTATAATGTGGCCTTTCTGTAGTTTGTCCAACGCTGCTATATGATGGAATTTCAGTGGTTTTTCTAGCCTTAAACTTAAAGAGTTATCTTGATCTGAAGCCTAATGTTCTTTAAATGGTGTTGTTTTACAATGTTTATGCAGTATAGAGGGCTTGGAGACTATAGTTACCTGCGAGGTGCTGTTGCAGGTGACTTCACTAGATGAAATTTTGTGTACAAGATGATGGCATAGCATACTATCTGAGTGGTGCTGTTCAGTGGTAAGCAAAAAATATAGTGCTGAAGTGTGGGAGGTTAAGGTCATGAACCATCACCTATAGAGGAAATTAGAATCTGGAACTTCCTAGCATAGAGAAGCAGTGTAATGATGGCCATACACTCAGCCTTTTAGATGACTCCAGCTTTCAGTGGAAAGAGTGAAGGGGAGTCAGCCAAAGAGCAAGAACCAGCCTGCTGGAGTATCAGCAGAACGAGAAAGGGTTGTGTGACTGGTGTTGTCTTGGTATTTTTCTTATTAAGGAGTAAGATTGAGAAGCATAGTGAAGAATCACAGGATTTAGTGAGGATAGGTTGCTGGCTATGCAGATACAAATGCATTTGAGACTAGCAAAATGTTTAGTGGAGGGTTGGGTTTTAATGGAATGATAGATAATAAATTAATAAATTTTGTCCTTAAAGACAGAAAAAAGAAAGAGTGGCAGATAATGGCAACATCCATCCACTGACAATTTATTATTACTCAAACGGGACGGTTAAAATTAGAAAAGACAGCCTGGGGCAGGTGAGGTTGATTAATTAGGTGGGGATGTTAAAGTATACAATAGAAAGACTATTGGCATATAATTGGAGATGCATCCTTTTAGGAATGTGAGGGTCTGAGAGAGAGAGATGGAGACATTTATTTATATAAGATGTGATCTCAATTTGAAAATTTCTGCAGTCTCATATTTTTTGGTAACTTATGAGTAAAAAAATCCTCAGTAAGAATCCTCTGAAGGTGAGAAATTACATGATGCTAAAAATTAATATGCTTTGTCATGCTGAAGAAGCATTAGTTGTAACATGGTGTCTGTTTCTTTGAACACTTTTCGGTGAGTAATACAGAACCACATGTACAAAATGTCATTGACTGATACCAGGAAATGATGAAATTTTGTTGGGCAGCAAGAGGTAAAGCAGCCAAGACAGACAATAATTTTGCAGACATGTCAAGAGATTTTGAAATGAAAAAAAATTAGCATGAGTAAAATAAAATCACATGTTTCATCTTTGCTTTAAAATTTCTTCAGGTGTCAAAGGTCCTGTAATAAATTATGTCAGTGCTAGATTTTTCCTTGGTGCAAGAGTGAACTGTGAGACCATGGACATAGATTTTGAAATGCTTGAGACTTGAGAGGTTGGAGCTTGCCATATGGACTGGATGTAGGCACATCTGAGATTAGAAAGCCAAGAATCTACACCTCTTCCAAAGTTGATAAGAATCTGTTACATGACCAATTAATTTATTTCCTGCCATCTGATTTTCTAACAGAATTGTCCTTCTTTGAGCTTCTTTCTGGGCCTTTTGAAATGTATAGGGAGCTCATCCTAGAGAAAACAAAACAAAACAAAAAAGATGCCAAAAACATGATTCCTAACCCTTTGTAAAATGTATAATGTGAGAGACAAGAGTTAAAGTACGTTTTATCTGGGAAATATTGTTAAGTGCCTTTAAATTATCAAGAAGAATAAGGAATATAAAATGCAAACCAAGAAATATGGCAATGAAAAGACATTCATTCGTAGGACCCAGTTTTCATTTAATTTGTGTGTATTATGTGTAGAAGAGATATAGTGCATTGCAAATAATTTCTTTTTAGCTGATGCACAATTTGAGAGTACTTTTTTAAAATAAAGAGTACTGGATTAAAATATAACCTTATATGTTCTACCTTTGAAGAGAGCTTTTCTTGCGGTCTTCAATAGCAATTTTGTACTATCTATAGTTCATGCTGCTCTTCCTGTCCTTAATAAATCTTAAAAGAATTGGTTGTTCTAAAGTAGGGAATGGGCCAAAGTAGGAGGATGCATCAAGATGCCAAATTGGAAAGGAAATCAATTGCTTTTCCAATGATCAAAAAGAATATAGCGCCAAAGAAATGAACTTTTCTCACTGTTCTTATGGGACAAGCAAAAGATTCCTGTAACCATGGTATCCGGCAACCAGAAGTGATGGATTAGATATTTACTAAATCATTATCCTTATTGAGGCACAAACACCTGTTGGCTATAAAGGAAAAGTATAGCCCTTAAACAAAAGCAAAAGGCAAGGGAAATAAAAACAATTGTGTTACTCTCCCAACAGCATGCGGTGATGAATGTCCTGTTCAAAACTTGTGTACTAAAAATAGTTTGCTCTTTCAGAATCTGCTCTAGGTCTCAGCATCTTTTAAAGACTTTTTTCGGACAACTTACCTTAGAACATAGTAGTTAGGTAAGGTGACTGTTCATTTTTTTCCCTTCAAAGAGAGACCTTCTCAGGCAACTTAAAAAAATTTTTTTAATGTTTTATTTTATTTTTGAGAGACACAGAGAGAGTGAACAGGGGAGGGCTAGAGAGAGAGGGAAACAGAATACGAAGCATGCTCAGCACAGAGCCAGATGTGGGGCTCAAACCCACGACCTGTTAGATCATGACCTGAGCCAAAGTCAGATGCTTAATGGACTGAGCCATCCAGGAACCTTCAGGCAACGTTTTTAGTGTTTTATCCAGAATCACTGTGGTAATAACCTTCAGAGGCTGATAAAGAACTTGGTAGGACCATGACCCTGTAGGGGAAAGATGAAAATGATACTATAAATTGTGGCAGTTGACAATCTTTAGCGGAATATTGGGAATATAAGGCTACTATTAATTCTGAGTTGGATGACTTAATTCTATGGCTTTTACTCAATGTAAAGATCTTTGGATAGTTTAGGAAGGCAAAATGACCTGCTTTAGTTTTGATGCCTGTCACTTAACCTAAAAGTATTTCTGTCAACAGCTACCTTTTCTTATTCCAGTAGCACCTATCATTGTAAACAAATGATTAATTTGAACCAGGCATAACGATTAGGTAGGTGTGACACAACTCTGAGAGGAATGAGGGTGCTGGGGAACATGCTTGAAATGGTTGGGATGAGGTTCAAGCTGGGCAGGAAAGGAGGTGAAGCATGTGGGGTTTAGTGACTGGAGAACAGCATGAAGTCAAGGGAGTGGATGCTTCAAGATATGTTCAGTGGCTAAAAGGATGAATAAGGCAGCTTTCAGATTTTGAGATTTAAGATACCTTTGTGGATGATCCTGTCTAAATTGAAGTCATGTAAGTGGAGAAAGGAAGGTCATTGAAATAAGTGAAGTCAGTGAACTATGACAACAAGGGGATGGATGGGTCATCCAGATGAAGAGTAGAGAAGACTTGCAATAATTAATTAGTTAATCAGTTACTGAACATCTGTATGGGGCATTAAGCATGAAAAGAGTTGGAAAATGTACTATTTACAATTTCTATGACTGGGGGTAACAGATTAGAAAATTCATTACAATAGACTTGATGGTTACAATAGAGATAGATAGTACCTTTCTCTCAGTAGATACTTAAATATTTGTTGAAAGAATAAGCACGTGCATGACGTCTTAAGGGAGCCCAAAGGAACTAACCCAGCAAGGACAACAGGGGAATGACTATGCAGGAGAGTCATGGAAAGACATCTAGTGGAGATAAGCTTTGAACTGAATTTTGAGGGATTATTTAGCCATCTGCCAGCTCGGTTTAGAGGCTAGGGATTCCAAACGTGGAAAATGCCTCTCTGTGCAAAAGCAGAGAGGACAGGTGAGGCTGCCTGCAAGAGAGGACTAGAGAGCTTCCTTGGGGAGGTCCTGGATGCCTGCTTTATATTATTGGACTTTATCTTGAAGGAAATAGAGAGCCATTGGAGGATTTCACGATGGGATGTGGTAAAATCAGATTTGGAATTTGAGTTTCTAAGGACTCTTTTATTGGCTGTGTTGAGATTATATCGGAGAGATTAATGCTGTAGGCCTTTTGGGGCATTCCACGTTTGAAGTGTCTGTTCTACTAGACAGTTGAATAGATATAGTCTTTTGTTTTTGTTTTACATTAAATTAAGTGTGCACAAATATATGTGTATGTATATGTATAAATATTTGTTCTTGTGTTTATGCATAGCTGTGCATATAAATAGAGATAATGTAAGCACACACACTAACATATACAGCATGCAGATAGGATGCAGTGTGCCTGTGAATAGCTGAAGACCTAAAATACCAAAAAATTATTTCTGTTTCATGTGACAAATGTGTAGTCATCTAGAGTTGGTATTGGTGTATCAGGAATCCAGACAACTTTTATTTTTTGTTCCATTTCCCTCAGCATCTAGGCTCTTCTTTGTGGCCTAGTTGTCAGTGTCATATAAACATTCCAACTAAAAGGAAGGAAGAAGGGATGGAAGAAACAGATAACCTTGGCTTTAAGAACCGTTTTACTCTAAGGGCACATTAAACATGATGTTTCAACTTACATCCCATTGACCAGGATTTAGCCTAACAGCCTCGCTTGACTGCGAGAGAGGCTGTAAAATATTATCTGTTCTGGATGGCAATATGCCCGGTTTACAGTGATGGCTCCCCTATGAGGAAGTAGGGGGAGAAGGAATACAGATGAGAACTAGCAGACCCTGCCATTAAGTGCTCCATTTCTTCCTCCTCCAGTAGCTCTCTCTAGACAAAATGTGAGTGTGTGGATATGAAGTTGACGTGTTCTTAGAAGTCCTCCATTCGGAAAAACCTAAAATCACATATTTTATGGGCACTAATAACATTTTGCAAGTATAAGCATTTTTCAGAATGATCGTGTTTATGTCGTTGGCTTAGTATATACCACATATGATTGTAGTAAATTGCATTTGTTAAATATTTTTCAACATTTTTACAAAGTACGTTCACACCTCATATAGTCTAGCTAGCATTTCTAAAGTAAATAGGATGATAGCACTATCCACATTTTATTACTGGGGAAATGGAATTAACAGAGGGTGGTTATAGTTGATATTTTAGTTCGGATGAATGTATGCTGGTAATGGCATGGCATTCTTGGCATTTGAGAACTTAGCAGTCAAGAAGTCTGTTTTTTCACTTACATTGAACAGTGGTATCTTGACCATAGTCAGAGCCTCGCATTTTCTCATAGGTGTGACTATTTCCTTTTCCCACCAGGACACGTCAATTGCTTGGTGTTGCTCATTAACACAAACATCTTTCATTTCCCTGCCGGTGCAACACGCAAGATGGATCTACATGTTAAATTGTTTTTTGACGTATTCACTGTACAAAATAACCAGCGAATTCAACTATGTTCATTTTACAGTACCCTGATAAGTGTTATCACCAGAGATGTAAAGTGAGGCAAACACTTTCAGTAGTAACTGGCTCAAGTCCATGTGTTTTGAGCTGATGCCATATATTGCTTAGTAGGATATAGTTTATAATTTCTTGTCCAGTGGTCCTTCCAGTTAATGCAAAGTATGTATTTTTAACCTATTATCTGTAGGAGTAAACTTTCTGAGGATACCTCTTTTTTGAAAGTGGCAAAGGAGAAAGCAAACTATTGAGTCACTGACCGGCCCGGGAGTTGAGCCATGTTTTTTGAAAACACTGAATTTTTAGTTAAAAACCTAAGTGACATGGTTTAAATTTAAACTCTCACTTGGTAAGAAGCTGACAACTAATCAAGGGCTAAAACAAGACAATTTGGCATGAAACTCCCTCATTTGTTTTTAATAAGGTTCTATATTGTAGAAACTAGTAATATAGCTTTTTACTAACAGTACCGATCTCCAAGAACATTTTTCATTCCTCATCACACCTCTTTGTTTCGTGACATCATCTATTATTAAATTCTGTCTACATCTTGAGACACTTTTTTCCTTTGGTTTCTGTTAACTTTGCCTTTTTTTTTTTTTTTTTTTTTAAATTTTTTTCAACGTTTATTTATTTTTGGGACAGAGAGAGACAGAGCATGAACGGGGGAGGAGCAGAGAGAGAGGGAGACACAGAATCGGAAACAGGTTCCAGGCTCTGAGCCATCAGCCCAGAGCCTGATGCGGGGCTCGAACTCACGGACCGCGAGATCGTGACCTGGCTGAAGTCGGACGCTTAACCGACTGCGCCACCCAGGTGCCCCTAACTTTGCCTTTTTTGTTTTTCCTCCTTCCAAAGGCTTGCTTGCTCCTCCTTGGTTTACTTTGCAATCATCCTTGTCCACCCAGCCATTGGATGGGGCTTGTTCCAAGCTGTTCCTTCCCAACTCCCTTTTCTCTCTTCTCTTCCTTACCTCAGAGCGTTTGTACCTGGCCTGCTCTTTGCCTGAAATATTCTTCTCTCCAGGATTCACCTGCTTAGTTCCAGTTACATTTTAGATCTAAATGTAACCAACACTTGTTCAGGGAAGACTTCCTTGAACTGATGAGTAAAAATTCCCATTATAGATGTCATAGCATCACTCAGCTCTTCCAGACATAACAGAATGACATGTCCATAGAGACACAATCCATGTTGTGTTGCTCACGACTTAACCCTCATGTCTGCAATCTTTCTTACACACTAGGTTCACAATAAGTATTTGTTGGCGAATGAATGAGTACGTCTTTTTGGGCATATTCTACCCATTATGAAAACATCCTTTGTGTACATTACACATGTGGAGATAAGAATATCCAGAAGTCTACTCACTTGTTGGCTGAGTTGAGATGGTTATGTAGTCAAAAAATGAAAGGTGAACATTAAATGATCAGGTCCCAGGGTGAGACATGTGCTTGTTCTAAGTGTTGTAGGGATTAAAACATTGTAGGCGCAGGACAGAATGAGTATAAATGGCTAGATAGTGTCCTTGTAACCCCCCTCAATAAGGATTTCCGTTCTCCAAACAGCTTCCATATGTAATATCAAAGGCAAAAGTCATTTTTCCTTATCCAAATGCAGGTTTATATATACAGAGAAGACAACACAGAGATATTAGGCAGTCTGCCAGTTAGTTAAATGGTGACCCTCAGATACTGGGTGTTCCCGTGTTTCTTTGATGAGAGTCTCAGGGTTTGAATGAGGGGCAATCATGGGTCAATTTTGTAGTTTGAGTTCAGAACGGATAACAGTCTTAACATCACATCTCCAGTAAACACTTGAGACTGCCAAGCATATGGCCGTTTCCTCCTTGAGACAAATTTTATTCTTTTGGGGGTAAATTTCAATAGCAAAAATACATATTTTTGACAAGTGTAACTTTCTGTGAAATGATAGTGAGAAAATTGCAGATACTGTCAAATGAGAATCAACCTCCATGCTCAACCATAGGTCCAAGATGGTTTCTTCTGTAGATTAGATTTTTGAAGTCCTAAAGGAGTACTTTGTGCTTGTTTTCACTAAATACTTTAAATCTTATAATACACATTTTGTCTTCACGCAGCCATTGGGAAACTTACTAATTTAGTTATTGTTTAAACAATACTTTCTCTTCTTCCCCTCAAACCCCCACCTTGTTAAGCTGCTGGTTATGAATCACGACACTGTTGAATTCTTTTTTTGTTACTGTTACTGTTTATTTACTTTTGAGAGAGAGAGAGAGAGAGAGAGAGAGAGAGAGAGAGAGAGATCATGAGTGGGGGAAGGGCAGAAAGAGGGGGAGACACAGAATCTGAAGCACCTTCCAGGCTCTGAGCTGTCAGCACAGAGCCCGATGCCAGGCTTGAACTCAGGAACCATGAGATCATGACCTGAGCTGAAGTTCGATGCTTAACTGACTGAGCCACCCAGGCGCCCCGTGACCCTGTTAAATTGTTACAACAGTATTGTGGAAACTAGAGCCATTAGAGAAAAGTGAAATGCACAGTTGGCAAATCATCTGAATAATTTGATTCATGTAAAATTCCATTTCGAACAAGGCAGTTCCTATCCTACTCACTGTGTCTTCTCTTTAGCATCTCCACGAATTATGTAATAATCTTTGGCCACTTGGATGATGGTGATGCATCTATGGACCTCCCAACTCCAGGTATTATGTACTGAAATGTAGTGTGAAGAGCTGAGCCAACTTTTGTTTTCTTTTGGCAAATAAATAAGGGAAATGAAGAAAGAGAGAGAGAGGGAGGAGGGAAAGGGAAAGAGAGAAAAGTGCTTGGCAGAAATTTCCAGTGGAGGGAAGTGACTCATCAAGCTTTGCCATTGATAGATCAGGGCAAAGTCTGGGATGTTATGAAGGAGCTTCCGACAGATGCTGTTCTCACATGTTGTGATGACATTTGTATCATTCCTCACTCATTTTCAGGTAACTTATATAACAGTATATAGCAGATACACCCTTATTAGTGATTAACATTACAAAATACCATGAAACAAAATGTTCATGCAGAGAATATTTAAATGAATAAAATTGATCAGAAATTATTCTGGACAATTCTGTAGAATTGGTCGTGATAGTATTTATTTTAGAGCTTTCCATGTTTATTCCTGTGTTGTACTTATTATGAAGTACCATAGATTGCCTCTGAGGAGGAGAGGAGGAAGGTAGTCTGGGAGAGGGGTCCTAAGGGGCTTCATCCATATTGTCAACATTTTATTTCTTTAGATGGATGATGGGCAAATGGGTATATGTAGTCTTATCCCTTTTCATATATGATAAATTTTTAATAAGAATAAATACATTTTAAGGCAGACTTAATCGTCCCTAGTTTTGTGACTTTGAGCAAGCCCATTGTATGATCCTTCTGGATTGTATTGGACTTTATGTAAAAAAAATAAAATAAACATGATGACTCCCGTTTTCTAACCAAAAATTGTATCATTTGTAATTTATTCATCCTTTGAACCTTTAGTGAGTAGCTAATGTTTACATGCAGTTGGTGCCTTAAGTAACTGTACTTTATATGTACATAGAGTTATTATTAGACTTCTAACATTTAAAGTGGAGGCGACTTGGGGTACCTGGGTGGCTTGGTTGAGCATCCAACTTTGGCTCAGGTCATGATCTCATGGTTCGTGGGTTCAAGCCCCACGTCAGGCTCTGTGCTGACACCTCAGAGCCTGGAGCCTGCTTCACATTCTGTGTCTCCCTCTCTCTTTGCCCCTTTCCCACTCATGTACTCTGTCTCTCTCACTCAAGAGTAAACATAAAAAAAAAATAAAATGGAGGTGACTTTTCTAGAATCAAGTGTAATTGAAAATGAAAGTTGTTCATTGTCTGAACACAGTCCAAACCACTGGATAATTAGATTAATTCTGGGAAAACAGAATCATAGAAGGTTGTCTGGAAGGGACCTCAGAGATGATCTAATTTCCCCCTCCAATTATAAGTGGGGAAATGATTACGGTCCACAGAAGCTTTAGTCACTTAGTTATTTAGTAGAAGGACTAGTATTAAAACTAAGATTTCAGGGCTTCCTTACTGTATTGATATTTCACAAACTATCATCTCCAAAATTGTTCATATGAATGTAAGTAACAGAGCTAATGAAGAGCAACAATAAAACTAGGATTTTGTGGTAAAGTATCTTTTTGATATATTACATTCCTATATCCTCCCCCCCCCCCTTTGTGGATTTATAGCACACTTTAGTGTAATAAAGGCTCTGAGAAGCTCTGCATTATTCTATAATTGTTTAATCCACTCTTCCCCACAATTTTTCATAACACAACCCCTATTGTAGGAAACAGTGCATTTTGAGGAAATTTGACATAAAATTAGTCAAATCACTTTTTGTTATGCCGTCTAATCAAATGAAAGATCAGTTTTTAAAATTAGGGTAACTGATACGAAGCATATGGATCCACCTTAACATACACAGACATTCTCCCAATAAAGAGGTCGGTGCTCCATAAGTGCTTGTAAGAGTTTTCATTCATGGCTTAGTGAAGAGAGAGAGTAAGTTTCTCTCTAATGAAAACTGAACATGCTAATGAAGATAGTAGTAATTATGGTGTAAATATAGGTGTGAAGCTTTGGCAGTGGAAACAGACGGAAGAGAGAGGAGAGAGGAGAGGAATCCGGCCCGTTTAAGAGTGATAGGGTTCCTAACCCTGTCCTTTGCTCACTGGGGTGATCCTCAAACCAAATAAAAATACCAGAAGGTGTCATGAGGAAGATGATTCGTCTGAGGGCAGTAGATAGGAAGAAAGGATGTCAAACATAGGCGTGCTAAAGATTCAGTAGGACAATATGCCAATTCCTCAATGAGGTTATTTTTGAATCTCGCAAGAAAACTTCCATGTCTCAACTCCTAAAACTTTTCCTTCTTAACTCTGTAATTCTACTTCGCCTGCTCTGGATTCTCATTTAGTTGTTTGCGTATGTGCTTTATCCCTCCCCAGACACCATTCTAGAAGACAAGGACAGTAGATGTTCTTTTTAGTAAGTCCCACAGGGGACACATTACTTTGTGTGCATCATACTCTCAGTGAATGTTGGCTGACTGAATACATTACAGGACCAAGAAGTGTGTATGTTACACGCAGTGCACACCTACGACTGAGTACGTGATGCATTAGCCCTGGGAATCTCTTCTGTCGATAGGTTTAGAGTTTATTCAAGACAACACACTAAACAAGAACATTCTGTACTGAAAGCTTTGATATAGGACATGTCCATGTAAGAGAGAGGTCAGAGAAGGCTTCGTAAAGAATACGGTGTTGAAAATTATTATTTAGTAAAAGGTGGTGTTGCTGGATACATTAAATTAATGTCTGCTGATGTAAGAAATGATCACAAACTCAAGTATCTTAAAATAGCACCAAGTTAATAGCTTGCAGTTCTAGAAGTCAGTCTTATGAGGCTAAAATTGAACTATCTGTGGGGCTGCATTCCTTCTAGAGGCTCCAAGGAGAGAATCCATTCCTTGCCTTTTCCAGCTTCAAGGGACTGCTTGCATTCTTTGGCTTGTGGCCCTTTATTGTGTTTGTAATGCACATTATCGCAACCTTTGCTTCTGCCCTGGGACCCTCCTGACTTCTTCTTATAAGCACCCTGTGATTATATTGTCCCAACTCTTCATTTTAAGATCCTTTCCATTTTAAGATCTTTAAAATATGTGCACAGTCTCTTTGGTCACATAAGGTAACATAGTCACAGTTTCTGGGGATTAGGAAGTGGAAATCTTTGCGGAGACATTATTCTTCCTACCGTATGGTAGGGAATCAACATGAGCAAAGTTCTGGAGGTGGACGAAAGCATGGAGTGTAAAGATGAACAATAAAATGATCAGAACAAAATGTGGAGTACATGTTAAGCAGTGTGGCGAATCGCCTGACTAGTGGGCAGGTTACAAAGGGCTTAAAGATTGAGAACAGGAGATTTAGGTTTGAACCATTTCACATTTTTGGAAAATGGCTAGTGTTGTGAAAATAGTATTTGTAAGAGATCAGTTAGGTAGGATTTGTAGAAGAACCTGGTGGAGAGGATGTTTGAAGCAGTGATTCTGGCAGATGCAGAAATGGATGTGTTTCCTTTCCTGGTTCTTTACATATGTGGACACTTAATACACATCTGTAGATTATTTGATCAAATTCTGTTTTTCAATGTTTATTTTTGAGAGAGAGAGCATGTGCATGAGGAAGGGAGAGGCAGAGGGAGAGGGGAACAGAGGATCTGAAGCAGGCTCTGTGCTAACAGCAGAGAACCTGATGCGGGGCTCAAACTCATGAATCACAAGATCATGGACCTAAACCAAAGTTGGACACTTACCTGACTGAGCCTCTCTGGTGACCCTATTTGATCAAATTCTTGAATTCGAGTGGCAATTGTTAGACTTTCTACAAATCACTGATTTAATCAGGTCTTACCTATGTTTGGAGTATAGTGATGGTTCTTTCTGGACCATGATGGTCTCTGAAGCCAGGCTCTAACTCAGTTGTGGGTCAGTGTTTTTCTCTTATTTTCTCACTGTCTTGTGTTTCCTCCCTTAACATCGGTATTTCAATGGCTGTTCTGAAGGGGCTCTTTTTCTCGTTGGAGAAATCTCCCTTATTCCTGTGGAAGTAACTTGATGTAAAGAGTGATCAACTACTTCTCTTGATATTGTTATAAATTTTCATTAATTCTTAGCTTTGTAATATTGAATAATTCTTTGCAGATGGAAGGTGCTTGTATCAGACTGGGTATTTAAATACATCTTAACTGAAGTTTTGATTGCTTTTAACTGGAAAAGGTCAAGGGTTAGTTGGCTAAGAAGGATTAATCCTTCTAATTATAATAGAATATCTTCTGTGATTTTTGTTTTGTTTTGTTTTTGCATTGTTACAAAGCCATGGAGCCCGAATTGTATTTAACCTGAGTGTGAAGAGCCCCATGTGCTTTGGCACCAGGAGGGAAAGGACAACTTGTATAATAGATATTTATTGTTTTTGCTTACCTAGTATGTATGGGTTCTTCTATCCTTTTCCTATTACAGTCCATGAGTCTTGCCCTTTCCCTAACCCCATTCTTGATTGCCAATTATATCAGGTTTATGAGTTCTATGGTTGGCTTTTAATGTAATTTGAGTCAGTGAGGGATAGACCTGAGACTTTGACTAGACTTACTGAGGATGAGGTACCCACTCTCTCTTCTGGGGTGGTTCAGCTAATAGGATCTAAGTCCGGGCTACTGAAAATTGCTGTTAGAGACAGCATCCCTTGTAATAAAGGCAATGCAGAGGAGAGCAAAGCCAGTTTAAAAAAAAAATGAAAAGGGCCTTCGTCCTCATGATATTATTTGAGCACTCATTCCAACTGTGACTGAAGCTGAAATTTTTCCTTGCATGTTTGGTGTGTAAACCAGCATATTTTCGTTAGTTAAGCTGATTTGAGTCCTATATCTCTGTTTCAATCGGAATTCCAGGCTAATCCCATATGCCTACAATACTCAGAATTTCACTGGGGATCCACGTTCTCTTTAAGGTCCTGCTGTGGAATGTTGACCATGGTCTTCAGAGTGTTTGCCCTGCCTGCTCGCTTAATACTCTCGGGGAGAGGGACCTGGACTTCCGCACTACCTCCTGATAATTTGCAGTCATAAAAGTCAAATTATCAATAGTAGTACCGATAAAACTATTTTGGAAAATAGAATTTCATTGTCTCAGTGGGGCCTGGAACCTGGTTAATGAATATTCTTCTTGTGTTTTTCCCATGAACAGAACTAGAATAGGCACCTATATCTGTGTTCAGTTCAGTTAATTTAAATTTAATAACAGTCTAGCACAGTCGTGTGTAAAGGTGCTTAGATATTCCTTTTGTTTTTCTGTGTTATTATTAACCCTTTGTTTTTGAATCATCTGTGAGTTAAACATTCTTTCCCATCAATCTTTGATAAAAATAGACTATTTCAAAGAAAGTATTATAGCATCCTGCAGCAGGGCACTATAGACCGCCTGTTAAGATTGATAATATGCAAAATAGGCAATATGCAATATTTTGGGGACTTGGCTAATCAGTTCTTTTTTTTTTATTAACAATTTTTTTTTAACATTTATTTGTTTTTGAGAGACAGAGAGAGACAGAGCATGAGCAGGGGAGGGGCAGAGAGTGAGGGAGACAAAGAATCCAAAGCAGGCTCCAGGCTCTGAGCTGTCAGCACAGAGCCCGACGTGGGGTTGAACTCACAAACTGCGAGATCATGACCTTAGCTGAAGTTGGACGCTTAACTGACTGAGGCACTCAGGCGCCCCTTGGCTAATCAGTTCTGAATTGAGGAGAATAGAAAAAATGATTATGTTAAATGCTTTTTTAAATCAAAGTACACTACGTCTTTGACATTATCCAGATCAAGCAGTGTAATAACCTTAAAGCAAATGGAAATATTGTCAGTTTGGCACCCTTTTTTCTTAATGAACGTATGTTAAGTCTCAAAAATCTCCATTTCATTTTCCATGTGAATGTGACCTTATTTGGAAATTGGATCTTAGCAGTTGTAATCAAGATAAAATAAGTCATTAGAGTGAGCCCTAATCCAGTATAATCAGTGTCCTTATTATAAAAGGAGAAGAGACATACAGCCACACAGAAAGAATGCCACGTGTCAGTGTCGGCGGAGATTTTGTGATGTGTCTACAATCATAGGAATGCCAAGGATTGCCAGTAATATCAGAAACAAAGAGAAAGACATGGAACAGATCCCTCCCCTCCCCCAAGCCTTTAGAGAGAGCATGGCTGTGTCAAAACCTTGACTGAGAGCTTCTTGCTTCCAGAGCTATGAGAGAAAAAAATTTCTATGCTTTTAGGCCACTTAGTTTGGGATACTTTGTTATGGCAGGCCTTGAAAACTAATACATGTAGGCATGCGTGTAAGTGTCCAGAATTCACTTGTACCCCTTTTTGACATTAGGCCAATATATGCTCATCCTAATTCCTTTGGTGATGTTCTAATTCTCTGTAATTCTCCAAAGATTAGTGAAGATGGATGAATGACATTTTCAAGATATTTTAATCCTCTAGGATACAGTTTCTCTGGGTGTGTACACATTTCAAGTAGTTAGATCTTCATTGCTCCACTGTTTACTCATTTAAAACTATGGATCACTAATTATGCATTTGGGAATCAGATAGGCACTGGATATACATATATATTCTTGGACTGGAAGAATTTATGGATAAATAAGGGTGTTATTTATCCATAGCAGTTCAAATATCAGTACAATATGGAGCATTTGAGAGAGGATATGAATTTTCCCAGGAGAAAGCTTGGAGAATAGGCTTACCTGGGAAAGTTTACCATAGCTTTGAAATTGAGTTTGAATACAATATGATGTGTGGCAGTAGCCTAAGCCAAAAATAAATAAATAGGTAGATAAATACATTTATTAATTAATTAAAAATAAACCAGAGGAATTGAAAAAGCATTAGATAGCTTGAAGGTAAGAGAGAGCAAGAAGCCTTCTGGGAATTTAGATAAGTAGATATGTTTGGAATGCAGGGTCAATGTCAGGGAAGAGAGGTTGCTGGAGAATGTGGTCAGAAGTAGTTCATGATAGATCTTGGATTTCTTCCTGAAGGTCCTACGCAGCCATTAAAATGACTGTCAGCCTCTCCAAACTTGTATACTAAGTCAAATCTTTCAAAGGAAACAAATGACAATGAAAAACCAAAACAACTTTTTGTTCATCTCCAGTTTTGTTGTAACTTCAGTTATGCATAAACATAAAAGTTTTGTGCATATAATTCATATCCAATGAAAATATACTTATAAACGGAATACCAAAACCCCATAAAACTCCTATATTTCAAATTAGAAATATTGTTATGTGAAAAATAAATGATTTTCTGAAGGTAAATTGCACCTGCTATAATTTTTTTTTAATTTTGAATTAGTGTTTTTATGTGAGTAATGTTTCTTATCCTGTCCATGTGGCATTGGTAAAACCAGTATTCTCTTATGAACCTTTGGATGGAAATTTGGATGCAATCTCCCCTCTGAGATCTTCCGGTTTACCAAAAGTCAAGAGCATATTTAGCAATTTAATACAGTTTCATGAAAATCTATGACAGAAGTACACTTCTCTTGTATTAAAAGATTCATAATGGGACAAGAAGGAATAAAAGCTAACACTGTCCAAGGCAGAGTCTTGATATTTTATAGGAGGGTGTAGAAAAACCTAATAATGCAACCAGCATCATAGCTTTTTTTTTCCCCCAATTAAATGCTTTCAAGCCTGTAGTCAAACTAGTAGACAAGCATTATTAGCTCTATGGTAGGTTTATCACCATTTCCAGTGCTAGTTTTTTCTCTTTGAGCCACTGCGAAGCATTCACCGTCACATCCTTTCTGAAACCTTTTGCTTCCTCTTAGCACCAATGTGATTTTTTTTTCACCTATCATAGTAAAAAGTGTGCTTCTTAGAGCTAACAATAACACAAATTCAAGTACAAAAACACCTTAGAATTGCTTAATACTTACTGTTTTCTAAATTTTTTAATGTTTGTTTATTTTTGAGAGAGAGAGAGAATGTGAGTAGGGGAAGGGCAGAGGGAGAGGGAGACACAGAATCTGAAGCAGGCTCTAGGCTCTGAGCTCTCAGCACAGAGCCTGATGCGGGGCTCGAACTCAGAAGTGGTGAGATCATGACCTGAGCCAAAGTTGAATGCTTAACCAACTGAGCCACCTAGGAGCCCCAAAATTGTTTAGTAAATATTAATTATAACTTAAAATATGTTTATACTAAATGTATACTGTAACACGACATTATGAGTTTTGTTAAAGGTATTGTTTGTCAATTGATCCTGTTTGGAAAAATATTGTGTTGCAGCATTTTAAAGCAAGAGATTTTAAAGTAGCATTTTAAACTGGTCTTGCAGGTTTGTTATCAAGTTTGTTCTCTTCTTTACAGTTTGAAGATTATCCACGTGGGTAAAGACAGTAAAATAGGAGCAAAACAGGAGTATTTTTTCTTTTAGCAATTATATATTCATTCACTTATATAGCAATTACTCAGGCATTCTGACAATTACTGACGTTATAGTGTTGGGTTAAAAATACCAGTGGTGAGGTAAAAATTCCTGAAGTTTAAGTTTTTATAGGTAATGAGTCAATCACTTTTAGGGCTGAGCTTGACTATTATATTTGGAGAGCAGAATTAACATACTTATATAATAAATTATATAAGTTTTCAGTGTAGAGAAGTGCACTGTCCTATATAATAACTACTGCCACATGGAGCTATTTAATTTTAAATTAATTAAAGTTAAGTAAAAATTAAAATTCAGCTCCTCAGTTATACAAGCCACATTTCAAATGCTTAATAGCCACATGTGGGTAGTGGCTATTGTACTGGATAGAAGTGATATCATAGACTTGATAAAGCATTGTGAACTTATAACTGGACAAAATGCTTAAAATTCATTTTAGTTGACACTAAAGATGACTTTTACTTGAAACTAAACCATGTTCTGTACTCATGGTATTCTAAAGTGCACTGTTTATACTCAGTGCTTTGTTTAATAATGGCTTTAATAATGTCTGTGCTTTATTTTTTAAGACTCTGAAGAATATTATAGGTTTGATAACATATATTGGATTTCAGATTTTTTTTGAGGTTTAGCTGTTTCAAATATACAATCTTTGCACATAGACGTAGCTATCCAGATACCAAATCAGAAGGGATTCACATATAAAAGCATTTATGTTAGTGCAATTTTTTTGAACAGTATTAATATAATAAAATCATTACATTGTAGGAGCTGCAGTAGAAAACTCTTTTTTAGAAATTCTTCCTTAGCAAACCTCAGTGATCCAGACTTTGTAAATAACATAGGATGTTCTTGAGGCAATATTGGAACTGTGGAATTAAAAAAAAAAATCTTTTTAAAATGTAAAAGAAAATTTTGTTTCAACTCCCTTGGTCTGCTTGGAATCAGATACTTCTCAATGAACTTTATGACCCTTCATTAAATATTTATAATAAGTATAAAGATGTTCTAAAAGCCATCTGTCAATATTATGCTATGTTCACACAGAATTTCAAGGACTGTGTTTATGGTCATCACATTTATCTTGCAACATCATTGTGTTCCTGAGGGACCTCTACTGATTCTCAAGCAGGCAGTATTTATGATCAAAACTGCCTTGCTTGTAAGGTGACATGCGAGGTATAGTTTTCCTTAATTGTAAATCATTTACTGTGATTACTACAAATCACTTTACCTACTCAGTCTTGCCTTTTTCAAATACAGGCATGGCTTTGTAGCTACCAGTTTTTAGATGATGTCCCCTGGCCTGGATTTTGTCCAGTTTTATCCAGTGTTTTCATGGGCCTTGTGAAATAAGCAAATGTATATTTGTGACTCACCTAAGGGACAGAGAGGACTGCCAGGATTTCCTTTTTTTTTGTTTGTTTTGTTTTTTTGTTTGTTTGTTTTTGAGAGAGAGAGTGCCAATGGGGAGGGGCAGAGAGAGAGAAGGGGACAGAGAATTCCAAGTGGGCTCTGCATTGATAGTAGCAAGCCCAGTGCTGGACTGGAACCCATGAACCCCAAGATCATGACATGAACTGGAGTCCGACGTCAACCGCGTGAGCCACGCGGGCACCCCAGGATTTCCTTTTAGTTTGCTCTGGGGATTTGTAACTAGACCAGGGAAAGGTTTCTATTGGGGGAGTGTGGCTAGGACAGGTGGTGAAGGACAGTTCTTATATAAATTTGGGAATAAATTGGGAATTCATGTTATTCCATTGGATTCCATTTGCAGACGGGTTAATAAATCATCCTGTGCTCCAGCAGTGAGCTACCATAGGATAGGGAGTAAAAACATTTTAATCCTTCTCCATCACTCTCCTTTCTCTTGTGTTCTGAATGCTTTAAAAATTAGAAAAGGTATGATTTAGATGTGGTGGTTAAACCAATGCATTGATCTCTTAGTCTTTGATATAAAATCAGCTTGATTTATAGTGCTCTGCATTAAACATTCATTTGATCTAACTCTGTTTTGGATGTTTTAACTTATTCTGATTCTATTTAACTTGAATTTTGCTTATAAAGTGTTACACCGGCCCTTAGCATTCACATTGGGACCTTGAATTGGGATTTAATTTGTTCCATTTTATGTTAAATATGGTATAATATGCTGGTTAGGTATTTTAAATCTTGAGTAACACAGTACTAAAAATTAGCCAATCTGAATAAATTTTACCTCTAGAGGATTGTGTACACACTGAGAAATTGAAATGACTTCTCAGCTGATCTCTAGAAAGTGGTTATTTTTGTTTGTTTGTTTGTTTTTTTAATTTTTTAATGTTTTATTCTTGAGAGAGAGAGACAGACAGAGCACGAGTGGGGGAGGTGCAGAGTGAGAGAGGGACACAGAATCTGAAGCAGGCTCCAGGCTCTGAGCTGTCAGCACACAGCCCGACGCGGGACTTGAACCCACAAGCCCTGAGATCATGACCTGAGCTGAAGTTGGACGCTTTACCAACTGAGCCACCCAGGTGCCCCAAAAGTGATTCTGTTTTAGTGTGTTTTACATTTAGTGTGTTTTAGTGTGTGCTTTCTCTTCGTAACTGGGGGGACTCTATTGCTCGTAGTTGATGTGTGCCTGATATATGTGTCTGTCTCCCAGATCTTGTATTGTCTTCACACACTTCACACTTACTACACAGTGGTAACAAAGACGATTGAGGTTGTGACTGCAGACTAATGTAGATCGTTGGTTCTTTTATTTCCTCTATCATGTTTACTACATACCATCCTTTGGATGATGTTTCAAAAAGAAATCATACATTTTTATAGTAAACCAGCTGTAGTGCACGTTGATAATTGCCTCCTTCTGAGAACAGATATCTTAGCTTTCTAAAGGAGTGAGCCCAGTTAGCGCTTTATTTTTAATTCATTCATTAACCAGTTCATTACTTTGGTGGGGGGGACTCAAGTCATGTGTTGAAGTGCATAGGAAGTTTTTTTTTTTTTTTTTTTTTTTGCATAGGAAGTTTAAAGAAATATTGGTTAACATTTGAGTTTAAGGGAAGGCAGTATTTAGGGCTTGTGGAAATTTAGTGCACAGATAAGATCTAGGCTGTCTTTTAAAATAAATTTCCTGTATTGGAAAAGGTTTTACTACTATCAGCTAGTAGCAACATAATTGATTGCTGGAGGTTGTTACTGCAAGATAAGAGTCTTGTTATCTGCATTTCTGAAAAGGCTGTCTCCTGCTTCATTGCATGGTGAGCTGGGTAGCCACTCGAAGCAATTGGAGTGCACACTCCTGATGCTGTGCATTTTAATAGACTGGTTTGACTCTTCACCTTACGAACTGCAAAAACTAGGAGCTGCAAGGATGCTCAAGTGTTAGCAAATAAAGAGAGCAGTGTCACTGTTATCACAGGCCAAATAAAAGCAAAGGTGCAGATGTGCTAACTCAACATAGCAGGACCAACTTGCAGAACGACCTTGGAAATTGGTCATTTTTCAATGGCTCGTCCATATTCTCCTTCTTGCATCTGGCTGGGGTGGAAAATTTCATTCTTGGTCCAAATCGTTTTTAATTCACCAAGATTTGCCTTTAACAGTAACAGCGACTTTCCCATTCTTTGAAGCCATTCACTGGCAGGTATGCTTCCTTAGGGAATTTTCTGTGACTGAATTTTCTCTGATAGAATCACCCTTCCCTCCTCCCTCCGTCCCTCCCTCCCTCCCTCCCTCCCTCCCTCCCTTATCACATATATAGGACTCCATATAGGTGATATATCACATATATAGAACACAATGTGCCTGACAGAACACAAACTGCTTGAGGAAACAGCCTCTGTGTCCTTCACCTCCACATTGACGATAGCACCTTACAAACAGTAAGGTGCTATCCTTCCTTCCTCCTTCTTTCTTCTGCCTCCCTCCCTCCCTATCTTTCTCTTTCATTTTAGAACTCAAAGTTGAATTAGAGGTAATCCAAGTCAACTTTTTAAATTTGAGGCAACTAGGGTCCAGATCGCTTCAGCGGTGCCAGAGTTAGAACTAAATTTTTCTCATCTAGGCCTTTTTGTGCCACACATGTTCCCTCCTTATAATATACATGCTATAAAAGTATGAGCAAATGCTGTAAGTCTTAACACGTATATCCTGAGCACTTACTGTTTGTAAGGTGCTATCGTCAATGTGGAGGTGAAGAACACAGAGGCTGTTTCCTCAAGCAGTTTGTGTTCTGTCAGGTACATTGTGTTCTATATATGTGATATATCACATATATCAGTCCCATATATGTGATAATCCCCCCCCCCTTTTTTTAATCCTAGGTGAAAAGGATTTAATCTAGGGTCACCTCTTACTTTCTTCTGTTTTTGTCTCTTTAATTTCAAGCTTACCTGGAGGCCCAGGCAGAGAGAGTGGGCAGGCAGACTCAGGGGCCAGCCACATCCATCTCAGGCCCTGGCCACAGATGATTCACAAATGCTCCACAGTTGGAAGAATCGCTCTTCCCTTTAGTTTGCAAAGTATAGCATTTTTCAAAAGAGGTATTCTTTAGGATTCTAAAGAAAAGAGAGAAACTGTAAAAGCATAGAAACAAAGAAGAGTTTACCCTGACCAAGTTCTTCATCCTCATATATCTGACCATCAAGGCAGAGATGTATTTGATGAGTTTACAGGGCCCCCTCCACACCTTCCTTCTCTAAAATCCAAACCCTCAGAAAGGACCCAGAGAACTTTTTTTTCTTTCAAGTATGAAATTTATTGTCAAATTGGTTTCCATACAACACCCAGTGCTCATCCCAATAAGTGCCCTCCTCAGTGCCCATCACCCACCCTCCCCTCCCACCCACCCCCCATCAACCCTCAGTTTGTTCTCAGTTTTTAACAGTCTCTTATGCTTTGGCTCAGGAACCAGAGAACTTCTTACCCCAGTTCCCTCCTCCTCCCAAATCATGCTCCAACAAAGGACTGGAACAGAATTTCCAACCAAAACAGTATAGAGCATTAACCTTCTAAGGGGGAAAGTAATGGCTGTCCTTCTCTGGGTTCCCTAGGATGAGAACAAGTCTTAGTCATTTCCTCGCTCTGTTAGTGAGGAACTGATTCGCCCAGTTTTCACAGTAGCGGCTGTTTCTGTGAAGAGTTGCAGGACATTCTGGAGCTGTCCAGAGGGGAGTGAGATGCTCCTGGCTGGGGTCAGGAGGTTGGCTGCGTGCTGACATCATCACCAGCTACCACTTCAGCTCCTTGCTTGCACCAGAAACGAATCTACTGTTGCGTTTTCTCTATCTTAGTGAATCCTCACAACACTTCTATAAAAGTAGTGCTATTATTTCCATTTTGCAAATGAGTTACGTGACTTCTCTGAGGTCAGTAGGTGATAGTTCTTTGATTCAGACCCATGTCTTCTCTGACCTCAAAGCCCACCCATACCTACTCTTTGCACTACTGGCCTTGCTTCTCTCGAAAAAGAGAGCATTCTAAATCTGCTGATGGGATGGGTGGAGCGTCTCATCTCTCTGCGTTGCTTGCTTAGTGCACTTGAGGACATCTGCGTACACTGTTACAACAGCTTGCTTCCTTTTAGGAGGAAGAAAGAGGCCAACTATGTAATTTCTCAATTTTGGCTTATTGTGCCTTTAAGCACAAATTTTTCTACAGTGCTCAGTGAGGAGGAAATCCAAATAGCGTACTTAACAATCGCTTTTAGGGGCGGCTGGGTGGCTCAGTCTGTTAAGTGTCCGACTTTGGCTCAAGCCGTGATCTCATGGTTCATGGGTTCAAGCCCCGTGCCGGGCTCTGTGCTGACAGTTCGGAGCCTGTAGCCGGCTTCGGATCCTGTGTCTCCCTCTCTCTCTGCCCCTCCCCCACTTGTGCTCTCTCTGTCTCTAAAATAAATAAACATTACAAAATTAAAAGAAAACAATTGCTTTTAGAGACTTTCCTCTTTTCACTGTCAGATTTATTGTATTGAAAATTTGGTATAAGAAAATGCTTTTCTGTACATACAAGTGGTGATTGTTACTATATGCATATTATACTTCAATTTTTTAAAAGTAGAATAAAAGCTAATTTTAGATAATGACAAGCACTGTTAAGAGAACAGGAAAGTGAGATGGGGAAATGAAAGAACTTAAAAAAAATTACTTGGGAGGTTTCCCTATATTTGTTTTTGAGCATTTATTTTTTAAATGGCTTGTTGATTCAAGAATAAATTTGCAATTATCAGATCTTCAGCTTGAGTATACAGAGTATAAAGGGAAAGCCCAATTTTAAATGCTCTTCTTTCACACACATCTCTGCCTTCAGAATTAGCGATGTATAATCCCAAGAACATGCCTACGACTTGCTAATGATAGCTATAACAACAGTGCACAGATGATGTAGCCCACACTTGTATCTGAAGTTGGTGCTTCAGGGAGGGGAATTATCTCGGGACTGAAAATTGATGCAGTTGAGGAAACAAATGGCAAGTTAGCGGGTAAGCAACATGTCCTACCGACAAAAAGAAACCCATCCACATCAATAAGGGGAAGAAAAGAAAATGAATTCATTACTCAGTGAACACAGCTGAGTATCTGCAGATAGGTAGACTACCAGAACCAGGAAGTCAGGGTGACATTTCCTACAAATTATACAGCAGAGTAGGGGAAAATACAAAGATTTCTCTGATTCTCTCTGTTACATCTCAAGAGAGGCTCCCAGATTAACTCTGGAAGTAAATTGGCTTTTCAAGGGGGATTGAGGTCCCAACCTTGGCAACATGTTTGCATTGTAAAACTAGAGGTTGGATTTATCTAATCCCTGGAGAGATCCATTTTTATTCCCTAGATTAGAGCAAGGACTCAAGTCTCCTTTAGTTTTCAAGGACATCTTTTCAAGAGGGGGTGAGAAGGCAGCTGCCTCCTTTCCCTTAATAACCAAAGAATATTCTTCATTTTCCTTCTCCTCCTCGTCTCATCTTCCCCCTCCCATTCTCCCTTCTCCTCCTCTTCTGTTTCTTCTCTTTCTCTTTACTCTCCTTCTTAAGAAGGAGAGTGTTGTCTTTACAATAGGAGGGATGGACCTTTTCTTTTCTGGCCTATGACCCATCCCTTGGACTAGAGTCCAACTGAAATGAGGGTTGGCAAGGATATTTTTAATTTAAGCTCTTCATGATGGCATTATACATCCAGCGGCAGCTAGAAAATGTACGCTTTTAATATTTGTGGGTTAATTCAGCCATTGTAACAGTCAGTGAAAGCATAGACATTAACACTTTATTATTTACTTAAAAATTTTTTTTGATGTTTGCTTATTTTTGAGAGAGAGAGAGAGAGAGAGAGAGAGAGAGAGAATGAGAGAGAGAGAATGAGTAGGGGAGAGGCAGAGAGACCGGGAGACACAGAATCCGAAGCAGGATCCAGGCTTGGAGCTGTCAGCACAGAGCCCGACGCGGGCTCGAACTCACAAGCCGTGAGATCATGACCTGAGCTGAAGTCAGACACTCAACCACCTGAGCCCCTAGGCGTTAATGCCAGGAGCCCCTAGGCGTTAACACTTTAAATGGAGTTTTAGTGTCTGACAACCTCAAGTTTTCTGAATTTATCACAGTATGAGAAGGGGCAAGTAGCTCTGAGAAGTAAGATACAGGCCACATCTCTCACTTTATTGGAGCCGAGTTAGCTTTCAGTCTGTTTTGTCATCTGGTTACTTAACCTATAGCAAATTAGATATAATATGTTGCAACGCACCATGATAGGGGGAGCTGTTTCTAATAACAGCAAGTGTGACTGTGGAAAGCCTATGTCAGGGGAGCTATCATGGAAATGACCTATAATCTGGAAGACAGGAATTCTGATGGTAGGAACATTAAAACATGAACATCATGTGGACATAATACATACAGTGTTAGGTAAGCACTACATGCTTAATTCACATTTTCTTTTTCTCCCCCTCTGAAAACATTATTATATTACCTTGCAGCACAAAAGTCAGCGCTCATAATGTTGCCTTGAGTTTTGAGAGAAGTTTTATGATCAGGGTATCCTATACAAAGTAGCAGAGCAGCATCTGAGTATCTCATAAACTCATTTTAACCTGAAATGTTATCATTGAAACATAGTTTAGTATTTGAAAATAAGAACTTCAGTAATTCATAAAATTCAGACATGCTGAACAGTAATAATAGCTTCTTTTATTGAAAGCTGTTTTGGGTACTTGGCATGTATTAACACATGCTATTTATCATATTTATTCTGAATCAGATGAAAGTCTTCTTTTCCCATCAGAGCTAGATTATATCACTCTCTACCGTGGATTATTATTAATGACTAATAGCTGAATTTTTTTATCACACTTTTTGCATAATAGAAGCTTAGTTAAATTTTATGGGTTTAATAATTAAAGCCACTGTGAAATTTCATTGGGCACTCTGTGTCCTTTCTTATAATTTATTTCTTAACAGGCCAGGGATAATATATGTATGAGATTTAGCAGAACAAATACATAAATTAGGCATGGATGGCTAGCTCAAGTTAAGTATGAGACAATATTTATTAGCCTCTGTTGGTTATAAATTATTACTTTTAGGGAAGTTTAAATATTCATACAAAAGAAAAATAAGCCTTTAAAAGAAGACTTAATTCAGATTTAAAGCTGTCAGTTCAGAACAACCTTGGTTCACAATTATGTGTCTGATGATCTAATTTTAGATGTTAGCACATTTACAATTACTGCAATCTTACTGTTCATTTTAATCTGAATTCGTTAATTTTACATAATGTCACTAGTAGGTTAAATTATCATAACAATAATCTACATTCCCTAAAATCTATGACACAGGAAGCCAAAGGTAATTCTAACATCGACTGTTCAGATTCACAACCTATTTATGCTTCTATGTGGTCAGGGAAACCTCAACTATTGAGTGGCTGCTGTTTCAGTAGATTATTTTTAAGTCACCTGTTTGCAATTTAAATAGCAATTACCTACTCAGATGACATGGTAACTCACTAGGTTTCCAGGCTACTTTACAAAAGCCAATTATCTAAATTATCTAAATAAGCCTGGGACTATACTCAACTAAAATTTTGACTTCAAGAAGTAGGGGTGAGGAGGAGCATAATGCTTTTGTTTGGTATTTTTTTAGATTTTTGGACTGGATCGATATTCGATACCAGTGAAACTTGTCTGAAGAATGGTTTTACCTTTCTGCGTTTTATCCTCATCTATCATATAAGTCCAAGTACTTCTTTTATTTATTTATTTTTTTTTTTTTTATTTTTTTTTCAACGTTTTTTTTTTTTTTTATTTATTTTGGGGACAGAGAGAGACAGAGCATGAACGGGGGAGGGGCAGAGAGAGAGGGAGACACAGAATCGGAAACAGGCTCCAGGCTCTGAGCCATCAGCCCAGAGCCCGACGCGGGGCTCGAACTCACGGAGCGCGAGATCGTGACCTGGCTGAAGTCGGACGCTTAACCGACTGCGCCACCCAGGCGCCCCTCTTTTATTTATTTTTTTACATTTATTTATTTTTGAGAGAGAGAGAGAGACAGAGCACAAGTAGGGGAGGGGCAGAGAGAGAAGGAGCCAAGCTCTAGGCTCTGAGCTGTCAGCAAAGAGCCCGACGCGGGGCTAGAACCCATGAACCGTGAGATCATGACCTGAGCCGAAGTCAGACGCTCAACCCACTGAGCCACCCAGGTCCCCCCGAGTCCTAGTGCTTCTGGTCTTCAGCCTCTAGGTGGCCAGTCATCATTGATGTTTGGAACTGTGATTCTGAGTTCAGGTAGACCTAGGTTTAAATTCTGGTTCTACCTCTTGGTGATGTGTCCTTTGACAAATTACTTACTCTCCCTTTGTCTGAGTTTTCTCACCTATAAAATGAAGACAATAATTGTACCTATTTCCCAGGGTTGTCAAGAGGATTCAGTGGAGGAACTCATTTGGAAATGTGGCTCGCACATGCTAAGTATGTGATAATTGTTACCATTATAGTGCCCTAAGTCCTTTACTATGGTATTCTGCCAAATCTTTTCAACTTTACAAATTGTTTCTCATTCTAAATGATCTTAATCTACCTTTTGTTTCCTGCCAAATAAAATTATTCATTCTTTCAGTATAATGGATAGAGTTCATGTAGATCTTAGAAGGAAAGCAATTTAATTATATTAATTTTTACTAAGCTGTGAGTCACTAGGAGCTATAACCCTTCAAGAATTATTTGTGTTTTAAGAAGAGATTTCTTGTTTTCTCCAATATAATTAATTGTTGAAGATGGAGTCAAGGAGATAAATTGAAGTAAAGGCTGTAGATGGTATAGTGAAAAGGTACTTTTGTGGTACATTGCCCTTTAGGCTGCTTGGCATTGCTTAGAAACTTATCAGAAATTTCGGTAATCAGAAAATTAAACTTTTTGTCATATTTGTTTCTTTATTCCTTTGAAAGTCTACATTCTTCAAAAACTGTGACTTCTTTGCCAGGTGCAATGAGACATACCATGGAGGGAAGGGTTGGGAGAGTAGGATGTGAGAAACAGTGATGGCTGATTTTATGTAGTCACGTGTAAGTAGGGGACTGACTTTATTCTCAAGATTAGAGAAATAAACATATTAATTCACTTAATGCTGGGTTTTGACGTACAGGTAGATTCGTAGCAGCTCCTTTGGGAATTCTCTAGGTAGGAAATAGTCCATTTTAGGGAAAAAAAATACCAATTATTTGGAGATTGACTTTGTTCCTTAACGGTGAAAAACATTATGGGGTCTTTACAGTTGGGTTCCAGTGAAAAAACAAATATCCAGGAAATAGTTGATTTTCTCATAAAGACCATTTTATTGATGAGTAGGGAACTTGGCATGTCTCTGACTTCCACTTTTGGCAGGATAAGTTTTGAAGGAAAGCCTAGTGGGAACAAAAAGAAGCCAGGTAGTACATGGCCACAGGTTCTCAATTCAGTACAGTGGACATTGTGGTTGTCGTATTTGCCTCAGGGACATAGATGAAGGTGTCAGCCTTGCTTTTCAGATACTTAATGAAAATTTCAACTGTCTGCAGATAGCATTTTCTATAGTAGAGCCAAGAAATCCTAAGCAGAATAGGGTATAATAGAATGGCACTTTCTGGTTACAGAAAGCTTTTACATCTATCATTTCACTTAATTTTCAAAAATAATCCTTGAAAATAGATAGAATGGATAGTTTTATCTCTAAATCACAAACATGGAAAATAAGATTGCTCAAAGTTCTAGTTTCTCCTTAGCAGAATCAAGGAATAAAACACAGACCTTCTCTAGTCCCTGTGATCCTTTCTATTATATTTTTTATATAAAGACAATGAAACAAAGCAATGCCTAGATTTCACTGGCAAATTCTACCAAACATTTAAAGAAGAATTAATACCAATACTTACAAGCTCTTGTGAAAGAATATGAGGGAAAACTGAAATATTTTATGAGGTCAGGATGATTATCTTGATAGGAAAACCAGACAAAGACATAACAATAAAAGTTCAGATTAATATCCCTTACGAATATAGATGCAAAATCATTACCAAAATACTAGTAAACTGAACATGGCAACATATAAAAATGATTATACACCATGTCCAAGTAAAATTTATCCCAGGAATGTAGGGTTTAACATCTGAAAATCAATGTAATACACCCAGTTAATGGAATAAAAGAAGAAAACTTCATAATCATTTTTATAAATGCAGAGAAAGCATTTGACAACCCTACATCCTTTCCTGTTAGAGATATTCAGCAAGCTAACAATAGAAAGGCATCTTCCTCAACCTGGTAAAGGGAATCTTGCAAAAACCCACAGCTAATGTCATAACTAGGGTGAAAGAGTGCCTGACTTCCCCCTAATTTCAGGAATAACTCAAGCATATCTGCCCCTACTATTATTCAACACCGTTCAGGAAATTCTTACTAGGGCAATTATCTAAGAAAAAGATACAGTAGACACTCAAATTGGGAAAGAAAAAAGTAAAAGTGTCTCTATTCTCAGATGATATGATCCTCTCTATAGAAAAACCTCAAGGAAACCACACAAAGTTACAACTAACAAACCACTTTATCAAGGTTGCAAGATAGAAGATCACTGTATGAAATTACATATGTTATATATGAACATTATATATATACATTATACATATTATATATACATTATATATGAACATTTTATATATATGTACATTATATATATATACATTATATATGAATATTCCAAAAATGAAATAAATTAATTCCACTTATTACAGCATCAAAATAAATAATAAACTTAGGAAAAAGTATAACCAAACAAGTAAAAGACTTGCATATAGAAAACTATAAAGCATTATTGAAAGAAATGAAAGGCCTAAATAATGGAAAGGTGTCTGTGTTAATGGATTGCAAAACTTAATATCGTTAAGATGGCGATACTATGCAAAGTGGCTTACAAAATCAATGTCATCAGAATTCCCCCTGCTTTTTGGGAAGACAGTGACAAGCTCATGCTAAAATTCATGAAACACAAGGGACCTCAGGATCTAAAATGCTTTTGAAATGTGAAGGGTTCACATTTCTTTATTTAAAAACTTATTACAAAGCCATAGTAACCAAGACAGTATGGTTCTGGCATAACAATGGGCATATAGACCCATGGAATAAAATAGAGCATCCAGAAACAACTCTTACATTTATGGTGGATTGATTTTTGACAAAGGTACCGAGATAATTCAATGGGGAAAGAATAGTCTTTTTTCAGTGATTAGTATGTGCACTGTAAAAGAATGAGTTTGAACCCCCACCTCACACCATATAAACAAATTAACTTGAAATGGATGTTAGATTGAAATGTTAAGAGCTAGGCCAATAAAATTCTTCAAGGAAACATGGTATATGATTACATTTGTGTCCAGAAATGTCCAGAACAGGCAAATCTATGGAGACAAGAAGTAAATTAGTAGTTGCCTAGGATGGAGGACGGATGAGTACAAAGTTTTTTTAGGAGGCGATGAAATGAACTAAACTTGATTTGTGGTGATGAGTGTACAACTCTGTGAAATCCACTATAAAATCTACTGGATTATACACTCTAAAGGGGTAAATTTTATAATACATGGATGGTATCTCAATAAAATAGGTAAATATGAAGACAATGGTGTCCGCTCATCTTCTATATCGTGTACTTCAGCCTGTGATTTTTTTCCCCCTTAATTTCCTCCAATATTGTGCCCAGATGAGATCGATTACTAGTTCTGCTTTTACTGAAATTTTCAGGTAGATTTGGCTACAACAGGTATTTCTCAAAAGAGAGTCTTATATGGAAGCTGCCTTTCCTTTGAAAAATTTTTAATGTTTATTTATTCTTGAGAGAGAGAGAGAGAGAGAGAGCGCGCAAGCAGGGGAGGGCCAGAGAGAGGGAGATGCAAAATCCAAAGCAGGCTCCGGGCTCTGAGCCATCAGCACAGAGCCGGATGCGGGGCTTGAACTCACGAACCGTGAGATCATGACCTGAGCCGAAGTCAGATGCTTAACCCACGGAACCAGCCAGGTGCCCAGAAGCTGCCTTTCCTTTGGAACATGATACAATTATTCTAAAAAATAGTTGCAGATATTTGATCAAAGATTTAATTTTGGAGCTGGGAGAAGGATGATTTACGTTTTGTGGCACATGTTTTTCTACTTCATTTCTTAAAATAGGGCCAAACACATTTCCCCTAATAGCCATTTACTAACTTGCAAATACAATGACTAATTTCATGAACCACACTAATTGCTACCCTTTCTGCACTTCTGTGCCTCCCCCAACCCCAGAATTTGTCAGTTAGCATATGTGGGCTTGTATAGACTTAAATATGCATAGGTATATTTACTTATCTGTAATATTTATTTTGTATATATCCTATATGTTCAAGTACATATTAAAATTATAAGTCTGTAGAAGACAGAACTTTAAAAAAATTTTTTTTAATGTGTATTTATTTTTGAGACAGAAAGAGTGTGAACATGGGAGGGACAGAGAGAGGGGGAGACACAGAAACTGAAGCAGGCTCCAGTCTCTGAGCTGTTAGCACAGAGCCCAATGCAGGGCTCAAACTCATGAACCGCAAGATCATGACCTGGGCTGAAGTCAGACGCTCAACCAACTGAGCCACCCAGGAGCGCCTGTAAGAAGACAGAACTTTTTAAATTTCTCAGACACCTAACACAGATCTCTGCAAATGAGCTAACCAGTAAGTGTTTCAGTTAGTTGTTAAGCCAGTCTCCACACCAGAGATGAGGTGTATTTATCCCTGTGAATGGCCCTTTTGATAATTCAGAAAATTATAGAATGAATAAAAATTAAGGATGCTCTCTACCCTCTTACAAGGTTCATCATTTAGTAGCTAGATTTTTTTATCCACAAAAAGAGTAACTCTTTGCAAAGTACGTTTGGCCTAGAAGACTTTGGCTTCCTGGAATTCTAAATAAAGTTCAAAATATAAATTTTTCTTCCCATAAATATTTAAAAGTGAAAATCAAATGCAGACAATACTTCATGTTGTATACGTTCCTATACATAATGCAAGGTGTAATGTGGCAATAAGATGGAATTTTCGATAAATGACCAAACATTCCAACAAGCATCGTTCGTGGCAGGTTTTGGCCGTCAGCACTCTTTTTTCACTAATGGCGATACTATGAAAGAATTTTTTAGTTTTTCTCTTGTAATTTCTATGAAAGCCAGTGTGCAAGTTAAATGAGCATGCAATCTTAGTCCTTTTTAATCATATCTGGTTTGCAACCAAAATTCTATTACTCAAGTCAGTCAACTACTTTATTCTAGGCCTAGCTCAGAATCACGTTAGGGTGCTTCCAAAATTATATCTACTGTCAAAGTAGGGAGACATGCTACCGATAACAGTTTTTTAAAATGGATTTTGAGCTCCGTGCCACAACAAATGCTTCTCTTGATTCACTGCCAGGTACATGCTCAGCACTTAGTTAAATTAGTTAAATGTCGCTTGAGTGACTGACTGAGTATCATGTGTGTGTTACTTTGTAGTACTTTGGAAAGAATAATACTCATTTAAAATATATGTATATGTTTCTCAGAAATAAATTATTTCACATTCACCATATGCACATACTGATTCTGTGCTTGCTGTTTGAACCCTTGTTTTCTTCCACTCATGAAATGGCTTTCCACCTGTTTATGCTGCCATATGTTCTATTGATTTATCTCCTTCTGCCTAATCATGAAAACAAAATATAAATAATAACTAAAAAACTTGTTCTTATACCTTGTAGAGCTGATGCCTTCAGCTCGTTCTAAATGTCTGCGAAGTGAACATCATTGGGACCAAAGATTTGAATGCATTTGATTAGTTTAAGTAATTAGCATCTGGATCCTTCCCTATTTTATTGTGGTTTCCTGCACTCTTACCGCAGTGGCTGCTGTTGTGGTAATTAGGGCTGACCTTCACAGAGACACAGTTAAAAGATACTGCTGAAAGTCTGTAATTTTCTAGAATCATTTATCATGTTCTTGCCCTCCCCATTTAATAAGCTGGTGGCATTTCTCATTTTTAAAAAGTGTTTATTTCTTTTAGTGTCTTTCAAAACTTGTTATTTATTGTTTTGCCTATCTTTTCCTTTAGCCTCTTATTCCACGAAAAATAGACACATTTGCTGAAAAGGAAGAAAATAGAACGGGTTTATGTGTCTTTCAAATTTTTCTAGGGCTCTTCTTCCACAGACTCAAATGTTTAATTAACAGTTCATTTTTCTTTTTGCCACTGAAATTTACGAGGGATGTCTGGAACGAAACATCACCTCTTCACCAGCCTGCATTGGTGGGACTCAGCTTGAAGGATCTGTCCTTCCTTTGGGTCCCAAGAGCTCTTTTGGTTTTTTAAACATTTTGCCTTATTACAGTTATATGAGTGCAGTTCTTAGTTGTTCTAAATAATAAAAAAATGACAATGACTATTGATTAAGCATTTCCTTAGAGCCAGAAACTTTGTATATAAGACCCTGTTTAATTCTTAATTTTTTTAAAATGTTTTTTTTTTAATATTTTAATGTTTTTTTTAAGAGAGAGAGACAGAGAGACAGAGTACAAGTAGGGGAGGGGCAGAGAGAGAGGGAGACACAGAATCTGAAGCAGGTTCCAGGCTCTGAGCTGTTGGCACAGAGCCCGACGTGGGCTCTAACTCACGAACTGTGAGATCATGACCTGAGCTGAAGTCGGACACTTAACTGACTGAGCCACCCAGGTACCCCACAATCCTGTTTAATTCTTACAACCACCATGTGTTCAAAGTATTATGGTCATCTTCATTTTATCTTACACATATGTATATGACTGTATGTGTATGTATAAACCTAGATATTGTATATAAAAATTGTGTATATATAAATATCATATATAAATATTTATATATTTTATACATTTAAATGTGAATTTAGAAGCATAAATTATATATTGATATGGCATTGTTGTTTTTATAAAAATGATTTCTGTCCATAATGAAAAGTCAAGCACATTATTCTGGGCAAGATAACCTTGGGTCACATTTTTTCTCCCAAGGAATTTTTTTCTGGGCATCTGATCTTTTACAGGAGTTTTTGAAACAAGTCTGGTTTTGACTTCTTGAAGGGATTTGCTTTTTTTTTTTTCCACTGCTTGAGTCCCTGAAGAACTATGTTTTTAATATTGAAGTTTAATAAGCTTTTCCCTTGATACACTGTATGCCACTTCTATCTGAAAATTGAATTCTCTCTTTATTTGACAGAAATGTCCTGTATTATATCTTTGAATAGTTTTACATTTCCTTTGTTTCATTCTCTATTTAAAGAAAACAAAAAAATGATTAGACACTCAGTTGGTATTGGACAGTAGAAGGAGCGAAGAGTAGGAACAGGTGTAATGCAGAGACTTCAAGATGACTACTGCTGAAGAGGTCAAAATGTCCAGGCAGCCCACCCAAAACACATCCCCTGAAAACCTCCTCAACGTGTATTAGTCATCAAAGAGTCTTATTAACAGTACAAATAGAATACTGACTTCTTTAATGGTTTTTAAAATTTGTGGGGCACCTGGGTGGCTCAGTCGGTGAGTCTGACTCTCAATTTTGACTCAGGTCATGATCTTAAGGTCCTGAGATGCAGCTCAGCAGAGAGCCTGCTTAGGATTCTCTCTCTCTCTCTCTCTCTCTCTCTCTCTCTCTCTCTCTCGGCCTCTGCCTCTCCCCGACCCCCAAAATAAAATTAGTATTTTGTGGTCACTTAGTGTGAATTTATTATGTTCTAAATTTTGCAAAGACATTAATATTCTAATTCAAAATCTGAATCTTTTGCCACCAACTTTTTTTGAAAGTTTTAAGCTTCCTAAAAACTTGGAAACTAGAAAAATGAATTTTTGATATCCAGGCTTACTGATTGTTAAAACTTTACTGCGTTTTTTATGACTCATTGTGAGTATTGATTTCATAAAACCATAAATCCTTTGTGTCAGAGAAGCAATAATTTACATGTAGTTAGGGTTTCTCATGTAATTAGGATCATTTTTTCCACTCTCTGGTTGACATTATAGTGTTTAAAACGTTTGTTATATATGAAAATAATTCTTTTTACTTCTTTTCTTAAAAATATCTTCTAATCTTCTTAAATATAATTTTATTTTGCTTCTAGTTCCTTTTGAATCGTAGCTAATGGGTATATTAGTACTGTGACACTAGGAGTAAAATACAGGTTTTAAAACTAATATTATAGCCTATTGCACCCTTGAGAACAATATTTTCAAATTATTTGGAGTGTTCTATGACATAGTTAATTTTTGGAGTTTTGTGTTTGTTTGTTTTTACATGTAGAGTAGACCCTTTTTTATATTTTTCCCATATGTCTGTTATGGGCTGACTTGGGCCTTCCCACCCATAATTCATATGTTGAAAACCTAACTTATAGGATCTCAGAATGAGACTATCTTTGTAAATAGGACTTTTTATTTGTTTTTAAAAAATTGTTATTTACTTATTTAAACTAAAACAAAAAACATTCAGTCATTGCTTCTGCCTCCTTGTACACCCTGTCTCTTGCAAATACCTGTCTGTTCTCTGTATTTATGAGCTTGATGTTTTTGTTTTAAGAGCCCCACATATAAGATAAATGAGATGATATTTATCTTTTTCTGACTTTTCAGTTAGCATAATGCCTTTGAGGTCCATACATGTTATCACAAATGGCAAGGTTCTGTTCTTTATTAATGGTTGAGTCATATACATATACAACATTCATCTTATATACATACATATAATATATATATAAATACATATTTTTGAGTGAGTGATTTCATTTTCTTCAGATAAATACTCAGAAGGGGAATTACTAGATTATATTTTAATTTTAATTCTATTTTAATTTTTTAAGGGAACTCCATATTGTTTTCCATAGTGTTTGTACCACTTTTTATTCCCACCAACATTGCACAAGGGTTCCTTTTTCTCCACAACCTCACCAACACTTGTTATTTCTTGTCTTTTTGATAGTAGCCTTTCTAATAGATGTGAAGTGATAGCTCATTGTGGTTTTGATTTGCATTTCCCTGATGACTAGTGATGTTGAGCATCTTTTCATGTACTTGTTGGCCATCTGTATATCTTTGGGAAGATGTCTATTCAGATCCTCTGCCCATTTTTAAATCAGATTGTTTTTTGTTTTGTTTTGCTTTTGGGTTATATGAGTTCTTCATGTATTTGGGATATTAACACCTGGTCAGATACATGATTTGCAAATATTTTCTCACATTCATTAGATTGCCTTAACATTTTATTGATGGTTTATTTTGTTGTGCACAATGTTTTTAGTTTGAAGTAGCCCCACTTGTTTAATTTTGCTTTTGTTGATTTGGCTTTTGGTGTGAGATTCAAAACAGCATTGCCAAGACCGATGTCAAGGAGCATACCTCCTATGTTTTCTTCTAGGAGTTTTATGGTTTCAGGTCTTAAGTTCAAGTCTTTAATCTATTTTGAGTTAATTTTCCTGTGTTGCATAAGGTGATAGTCCAGTTTTATTCCTTTGAATGTGGCTGTACAGTTTTCCCAGCACCATTTTCAAAGAGACTATCCTTTCTCCCATTGTGTATTCTTGGCTCCTTTGTCATAAATTAATTGATCATGTATGTGTGGGTGTGTTTCTGGGCTCTGTGTTTTCTGTTCAATTGATTTATGTGTCTGTTTTTATGCCGATACCCACTGTTTTAATTACTATAGTTTTTTAACAGACATTTTAACATTTTATTTTGAAGGTCATTTTAAAAACAAAGTTAAAGACAATCAGAAAAAATTGCACGGACTGTACTCATTGAATAAGTAGGGTGCTTAAATGAAACTGAGGGAGATATGTTTTCTTCCTCAATTCTGGAAATGGGTTCTGTCAACCTGAAGGTTCTTATACTTACAAAAAGAAGGGACGGGAATCATGGCAATTAAAGCTGACTCATAAGTATGTAAATCTACAGGAGAAAACAATTTTTTCTGTTCTTCCTAATAAGTCAGTTTTGATCTTCACACTGTGCATTGTTTCCGAAAAGATACATTGCTAGAAATTCAGTGGAATTTGGCAATCTTTCTTCTCCAAGCACAGGAAGTCCCTGTGATGAAATGGGCACAGCTATCTGCTCCAGGTTAGGCACGAGTTGGTAAAATCTGGCGATCCACTTTCTGTTTTGATGACTTTTCTGTATTAATCTTCTCATTGTCTACTATCCTCTCAATATTGTCTGTGAGACTGTGCTCAAAGTGAGGGTTTTCTGCAACCTCCGTCTGTCCTTCTAGCATCTGCTCTGGCTCCCTGGCAGAGCCTCAAGACACAATCCCCAGAAACTAGTCCTGGAAAAGAAGAAGAACCATGAGTTACCCAGGAGATTTCAACAGGAAGATTCCAGAATGGAGTCCAGCCCTTGCCACTGCCCCTGCCCCTCACCCCTGCCTGGGTGCGGGAGCATCTGGAGCAGTAGAGGAGCATGGTGGGACGGTCCCAAGACTGGTGCTTGCATCAGGTCCAGAAGCTCTGCGATAGTCCCAAAAACTTAGAAGAAGGGGGAAAGGGGAAAAGGGAGCTGATTACCTGCATCCAAGATGCTTGTTCTTAAGAGCCCTTTACCAGGCCACCAACTCTTAATTAGTATAGCTTTGTAATAGAGTTTGAAACCAGGGAGCATGATGCCTCTAGCTTTGTTCTTCATTTTCAAGATGGCTTTGGCTGTTTGCAGTCTTTTTTGGTTCCGTACAATTTTAAAGATTGTTTGCTTTATTTCTGTGAAAATGCCATTGGAATTTTGACAGAGATTGCCCTGAATTTGTAGATTACTTTGGGTGTATGGACATTTTAACAATATTAATTCTTCCAGTCCTTAAGCACAGAATATCTTTCCATTTGTGTCCTCTTCAATTTTTTTTATTAATGTCTGGTAGTTTTTCATATCTAGGCCTTTGCTTTTCTTGGTTAAATTTATTCCTAGGTATTTTATTCTTTTTGGTTGCAGTTGTAAATGGGACTGTTTTCTTAGCTTATCCTTCTGATAAAGTGTAAAGAAATAAAACAGATTTTTGTGCATTGATTCTGTATGCTGCAATTTGACTGAACTTGTTTATTCTGCCGGTTTTTGGATGGAATTTTTAGGGATTTGTATAATATCATGTCATCTGTGAATAATGAGTTTTATTTCTTTAGTTGTTGAAATTCAGTTCCACCACCTAATCCCTAAGATTTCAGTATGTATCTCCTAAGGACAAGATTCATCTACATGGTCATAATACCATTGTCACCTCCCCCAAATTTAACTCTGAAAGTATATTACCTAAAATATAATTTACATTCAAATTTCCCCAGTTGTCCCCAAAATTTTAAGTTTATTCCCCTTAGGATTCACTTGAGCCTTCTATGTTATGTTTAGTTTTCACGTTTTTTAGTCACCTTTATTCTAAACAGATTCACACTATTGTTTTGAAGACTTTAACATATTTCAGAAGTACTTTGATCCTAATTTTTCTGGCTGTTTCCTCATGAATAGGGTTAGGTTAAAGACGTTTTGTTTTGTTTTGTTAATTATCACAGATTTATTTCTTTAAGGCCAATTAAAGTGCTTTCACAGATTATCCAAGTATATTAAAACCACAGAAGACTCTTTTTTTTCTTTCTTAAAAATTTATTTTATTTTAATTACAGTATTGTTAACATACACCGTAATATTA
The DNA here is from genome assembly GCF_028749965.1 of Puma concolor. NCBI lineage: Eukaryota > Metazoa > Chordata > Mammalia > Carnivora > Felidae > Puma > Puma concolor. The sequence continues at coordinate 111,264,193 of NC_141676.1, forward strand.
TGTCCAGGTATACGATATACATACATCACAGGTGCTCATCACAGCATGTGCATCCTTAATCCCCATCACCTATTTCACCCATCCCCCCTACCTCCCCTCTCGTAACCATCAGTGTGTTCTCTGTAGTCTCTCTTGTCTCTGTCTCTCTGTCTTTGTCTCTCTGTTTCTGTCTCTCTCTCTCTGTCTCTCCTTTAGGTTAAAGGTTTTTGGCAAGAATATTGGATAGGCAATATTGTTTACCTTCTATCACACCAAGAAGCACTTAATCTGTTTATCCTATTCTTTGTAATATTAACTGAGATCACTTGGTTAAGGTTTTGGCTGCTAGAGCTCTCCATTGAAAAGGTAACTTTTACTTGGTAATTAACAAGTTATTTGTGGGGTGATACTCTGTACCATGTGAACATACCCTGTTCTACAACAAACTTTCACTCAGTGGATTTAATATTTATTAATGATGCTTGCCTGAATCTATAACTACATTGGTGGTGGTACAATAGCTATTTTCTGATTCTGCCTCCTAGTCTTTTAAGCGTACCTGTGACCTCATTAAGAACTATCTCTGTCTGCCCCAAATATGCTGAGCTGCTTTTTCTGTCTAGTGGATTAGAATGAAATCTCTTTAATAGAAAAGACATGAGTGTTGATAGATGTCTGACAGACACCAGGAACACAGATAAAGTGTACCTATATTAACATTTTTATCTCCCTTCAAGTAAAAAGTAAAGAAATACCCAGTTCCAAATATTAAAGCCATTCCAAAAAATAAGGTGGGCCAATGCCCTAAGGACCCAGAAATTGATTTGCTGCGGGAAAATGAAGCGTATTTGAGAAAATACTGGCCTCACTTTTTTTTTGTTTATTTTGTTTTTTGTTTTGTTTGTTTTGTCTCTTTTGAATAAGAAGAGAACACTGCTTCCATAAAACACGAGCAAGCTCCTTTCTCATTTACTTGCTCTGGGGTGAACCCTGGACAGTGATACTTTAATGTCTTTCCAGGTGATGTTAATGTGCAGCCAGGGTTGAGAACCTTTAGGGGAAGAAGAAGTAACTCCAGCTTGAAAGATGGGTGGGATTCGGACATGTAGAGATTGAGGGAGGTCACTCCATGTTAAGATAAGAGCATGAACAGAGGCTGACCTGATGACAAAGATTGGCTGTTCTTTTTCTTCTGTAAAAAACCCTTTTTCTTGGCACGTTCATGAGAAGGTAGCTTGAAAGATGATGTAATAAAATTCACTCATTTGAAAGATTGAGGCTTAAGTATTGCTGTGACTGTGTTATTCAGAGAAGAATAAGGCTCTGTTCTTGATGATGTTCTGCAGCTTATCATTTGTTGCATAGCAAGCCCTGTCATGTCAGTCCTGGTAAGCCCATTCATGGAAGGACGTTACACCCTTTGCTGGGTGGCAAGATATTAAGCAAAACATGGCTTATTGAAACTAATTTCTGACATGGCAGTGATACTGTAAAAGAACAAAAAAGGGCAAACTTGGGTTTCATGTTTGTGCTTTAGCCACAGGTTTGAAAAGTGAATCTCAAGCTTGTAAATACTGGTTATGAGGCACAAGAAACAGAATGTAAATATCTTGAATGGATATTAATCAAGAGTGGTGAGTCACAGATAGCAGATGAAAAGCATAAAACCAACTGTGGCAAGGCTTCAGCTCAGAGTTAGGTTTCAATTTTGGTATCTGCTGAGAATGGCCAAATGGAAGATGAAAATGAGTAAATGTTGATAATACAAACTATTGAATTTGTCCAGTGATAAATGTTTCTTGGGTTTTGTATAGATTCCTAATGTGAAAATACATATATTGTGTGAAATGCTGGAAAGAAACCCTTTGGAAATATTTTATCTTCCTCTCTTATATTTTAATAAAAGAACAAGTTTTAGAGAATCAGATAAGCAGAATAGCAGACAGTATGGGATCCTAAAGCTAAAAATATTTATGTCCACATATTCCAGAATACAGAGGAAAAGTAATATCGCCCAAATTTAAAACATGAGCACTATTTTCTCTTTGCATTTGAAAACATTACCTGGAATAATTATATACATAGGAAGAGAGTTACTTTGAGTGGACCTCCAACAGAGTTACAAGATGGTGACTCAGTGTTACACCCCATTCCCTGGAAAGTTCTCAGTGCCCCCATATGGGTCCTGTCATGCAGGGACTCAACAACTCATGTAGAAATAGATTTTTCTCACAATTTCCAAAGTAATGTGACATTCAAAAATAGAAATAAGAAAAAGAGAAGAAAGTAAATCAGAGTCGGTAAAGTGGAAAGAATAAATGGCTAAATTCTCATTGTGTCTGTCACCAACCAGCTCTGACTTTGGGTAAATCATCTTACCTCTTGACTTCACTTGCAAAGTGAGCATTAGGCTAGTATTTTAATAGTTCACAAACATTTAAAGAAATAGAGTCATTTTCCCCTTGGAATGAAATCTTACTTGGAATCATAAAATGTCAAACAATTGAAAGTAAAGATGTAGGAGAGAAGTCCTTTCTCCCAGCCTCCCCCATATTTCTGGAGGCATGATCACAGACATTGACACTCAAGGGTGTGGTCTGGCAGCATCAACACCTGGTTGGTGTTGCAGAACCTCAGAAGCTAGCTAGTAAAGGGGAATCTCAAGCCCCAGCTGGACTTACTGAATCTGAGGCTACATTCTAATAGGTACCCCAGCAATATGTTTCACAGTAAAGTTTGAGACGTCCAGCTCTAGAGATCCCTGAAACTCCATTTGAAAACTAACTACTGGACTAGTTAATGTTACCACAGGGATTAATCATGATTTTTTTTTTTTTGTTGCCCTCTGATATACCACACTGACCACTTCTCAGCTGGGAGCCCAGTGGGCAGAAAGAACAAGATGTAGTGGAAGCAATGCCATTTTTAGAGTCTTGGAATCAAGCATGCAAAGGAGTATTTTATTTCACAGAGAGTCCAGTGTTCCACCTGTTCCACAACATCATTTCAAGGAGGGCCTATGTAATGGTCTTTATGTATGTTAATCTATCAGTCAAGGGCCCAGCAGAAACTTAATGACACTCTCAACCAAGATAATTGACAAGCCTTTTTAAGAGTTGTGGGCAGGGTTAAGAGAACCAATGGTGAAGCACCCAGAGACTTGCAATGGTGGGAACCATTGACACTTCTAATCTTGATGGAGAAAGGAAAGGAAAAGTACCTTGGGAGAGCTTAAACTGTAGGAAGGGCCCATTATAGGAGCTCTTGCCTTAGGTGAAATGAAACAACCACCGCCAAACCACACATTAGGGTGGAGCAAACCAGAAAAATAAATAAACCGCACTTTTTCTCCTTTCTTACTCACCTGCTGGTGGCCAAACCCAACTGGAAACCAGAGTGCAACTGGAAAGCCAATGGATAAAGTCCATATAACTGTCTTCTTGGGGCACAGAGGGGGGTACAGAAGGTTAGAGAGTGATTCTGAAGAGCACATTTAGAATTGCTAAAGCAGAGACTAAGATGGTTGGATTTGGCAATAGGACAACAGATAATAAAGTAGAATTTTAATGGAAAGGTTTCTTTTGTTTGCATATATATTTATACATAGATATACATGAATGAATGTATCTTACACATTCATGTGTATATATACACCTATCATGTGTATAACATGAAGATATGTTAAATTATCAAGGAGACTTTTTTTAAGAAAAAGTAATAGCAGAAGGTATGCTTTAAAGAAGTATTTTTATATTTTCTTCTGCTGTAAAAAGTTTTAAAAAACGGAATGATGTTAAATTGTATTTACTTAATACATCCTCTTTGGTAGGTGCTATTAAAAACACTCAGATACAAAACTTGGACCCCATCTTCAGGCTATGATATAGGTTAAGAGAAAAATGATAAAATACATCTAGAATATACATATGGAATGGAATGATTTATTCAGCCAGTATTTATCAAGCACCTGCTGAATACCAAACAATATCTTTGTGACTAAAGTTTACAAAAATAATGAGTTGAACATAATATGGTCCATATCCACACAGAATTTATAGTCTCGTTGGGAAGATAAATAATAGTTATAGTTCAAGGGTGATAAAAACAGAAACATAGGGTTCTTTGGGACTTTATAACAGATACACCTAATTTAAATTGGAGATCCAAAATAAGCCATCTTGAGGCATTTGAGATCTGAAATGGAGATAGGAAGTCAGCCAGGTAATGGAGGGTAGTTACCATGAAGGGCAGTTGAAGGGAGCAGTGGAGGTGAGGGTATGTATATGTGTGGGTGCTAGAGGGAAGGCCATGTGGGGCGCTCCAGCCAGAGCAGATCATAGTTCAGAAGGCTTAGAGAGAGAAGAGACCATGCCATGTTTAACAAACTGACGAGAATCTCTTGCATGTGGTGCATAAAACTAAGGAAGCGTGGTACCATAAAGCCATGTGAAGTTATTAAGATATCATGATTAGTGAATCACTTGATCAAATGGGGGAAATTATGAATATAAAATATTGGACTTAGTGTTGCCACTTCAGGTAAAACTTGAACTTATTGTCTACTGAAATTTCTCTGAAAAATAGGACAAAAAGGCATGTTTCTCAAAACTTTCCCTAAGTTTTTATTTTTTCCTTTAATGTAGGAAAATAGCTGAATTGTTCTGAACTTTCTGTCATATGCTGCTATACACCAACCTAATAACTCATTTTCAAAGGAAATTTATGACAGTGTTCCTTATTAACAATCTTATGAAGATAGAAGCATATTTAATTGGTTATTGCTAAAAGTAGCATTAAAAAAGTATCATAGAATGGTTGACAGCAAGTAAATTTCATGACTGTGTGTGTGTGTGCGTGTATGTATGTGTGTTTTTTGCCATTGTTGAAAATTCTTTTATTTATTTATTTTTGAGAGAGAGAGAGAGAGAGAGAGAGAGAGAGAGACAGAGAGAGAGAGAGAGGAGGAAGAGGGACTGAGAGAGGGAGAAACAGAGTTGGAAGCAGGCTCCAGGCTCTGAGCTGTCAGCACAGAGCCCGACGTGGGGCTCCAACAAGGAACCGTGAGAACGTGACCTGAGCCGAAGCCAGACGCCCAACCGACTGAGCCACCCAGGCGCCCCCATTGTTGAAAATTCTTAATTCTCTTTATCAGTAATAGCACTTGTCTTTGAGTTGCTTCATCCACCACCTTAGGCTGTTGATGCTTCTATGCAGTCATTTTGCCTTCTGGAGAAGGTAATTTATGACTGGTATGTATTTCTCTGAATGGTAGCCAAGTGAAAATGACATACAGAGTCTTTCTTGTGCTAGAACCATCTATGCAGACACGATTATTTCATGTGCACATTTATTATCAATATCTACCATACGAGAACTGTCAGAAGTGTTTGAGATCCTGCCAGTCATCTCTTCCTCTGCCTTATTTTTCCAAGTGTTTCCTTTTATCACTAGAGTAGTCCTGTAGGATTCTAACACAGGAAAATGAATAGTGCAATCAACAACACTTTATTTCTTCCACTGCCAGTATTGTCATTCTTGATGCAGGTGAGAGGTAATATATTATTCTCAGACACATGAAACTGTACATGGATGGACATGATTGAAGGAATGATTTCTTCATTGGTCTCATCTTCTTCTCCTCCTTCTCCTCCTCTTCTCCTCCTCCTCCTCCTCTTCTTCTTCTTCTTCTTCTTCTTCTTCTGCTCCTGCTTCTGCTTTTCCCCCTGCTTCTGCTTCTTCTGTTTCTCCTTCTCTTTCTTCACTATTCAGTGATTTTAACATTATATGCAAAGCTATGACAAACTAGCAAAATCTAGTTTTAGAACATTCCCATTACCCCCCAAAGGTCCCTCATGTTTACCACAATCAATTCCCAGTCCCACCCCAGCCATGGAAACCATGAATCTGTTTTTCAGCACTACAGATTTTTCTAATCTGGGTAGTTCATATAAAAGGTTTATATAGTATGTGGCCTTTTGTGCCCTGTCTCATTAGTCACCTTCATGTTTTTGAGGTTCATCCATGTTGTGGTGAGTACTAGTGCTTTATTCCTTTTTATAGCTGAATAATATCCATTGTATGTCTAGACCTTATTTTGTGTATCCATTCTCCAGGTGGTGGACATTTGTGTTGTTTCCACTTGTTGACTATGCTGCTGGGAACATTTGTGTACCGGTTTTTATGTAGACATATGTGTTCAGTTCTCTTGGGTGTATGCCTAGGAGTAGAACTGCTGGGTCATAAGTAACTCTACTTAACCATTTGGAAAACTGCCCAGCTGTTTTCCATGGTGGCTATACCATTTCACATTCCCACTAGCAATGTATGATGGTTTCAGTTTCGCCACAGAAGGAATGATTTCTTAACTAGCTTACAGCATCCTATTTTTCAAGCCTTATGGATTCAATGGCTCATTTTAAATTATTTTAACAAAGATGTTTTTCACATCACGAAGAGGACAGCAAAATTTTTGTATAAGAAGTTCTGATCTTGCCAAATGTTGGATTTCTGTAATACATAGTTTATAATAGATTAGACCATTTGTTCATGGTCTGTCTTTGCTTATCAAGATGGAATATTGTTGGTCCATTGGTTATTAGTTAAATATAAATGTGAAAATATAATTATAAATGTACATACACAATCTATGTAGTTTACAAGTGATTTATCTCTTTCATATTGCTCCTGAAAGCTTATTTGTTTCAGAGATGTTTTCCATTTTTATTTCATTTCATTAATTCCACAAATAGTGAAGCCGTACTCTAGGTAGAGCCCCATGCTAGGCTCTGTTTTCAAAGTTTACTCTTAAACAGATCTTAATTTCAATGAGCTTTGAGTCAAGTAGGGATTTGTGAACAGAAATTGTAAGAGCGAATGTGTTAAGTCCTGAAAGAGAGGCTTGAGCAAACCCATGATGCTTCTGAGGTAGGGAAGGTTATTTCTATCTGAGAAGGCAGTCTTGGAGGTCAGGAATAATTTCCTAATGGAAATGACATTTGGAAAGCATCTCTCAGAAAAGATAGGACTGAGCCATGGGAGGATTGGAGAAAAGCACATTTTTATCGTAAATAAAGTATTAGCGTAGAATATGTGCTTAGGGCAGAGTGGCTCGGTTTTGGCAGGAGCACAACGTAAGGAAGCAAAGTGTGGAGTCAGATTGGATCTTGAGAAGTCTTGGAATGGTGCCTAGATCACGTGGTTTGCAACAGGCAAATGACCAAAAACTTACTATTCAACAGAAATAACAGAGATACATTTCTTAGAATCTGATAATGCTCTGGGGATTATTTATGTATTATTTATTTTACAACAAAGAAAGAACTACAGTGTGGCAGTGGCTAATTTTATATGCACTGACTTTTCACTCTGTTTTTCTCTTTCATAGTAACTTACTTTCTTACCTCTGTATGCTGTATAAAATTTTTTCAATTACATCATTATTTCTTAAGCTTGTGCAGTAAGAAAAAATCATCTGGGATGATCGTAAAAAAGTAGCATACTATAATTTCTATAAATATTTCAAGTCCTATTCCATAGACAGAATATTGTTTTAGATTTACCTCCTTTTTGTTCACCCTGTGTTTTTCCATTGTAGACCATTCTTCTGGGTTTGTTTTCCATTTTTTTTCTTTTTTCAATAATTATATTTTTGTATGTGTTTTAGTTTACTGTTCCTAAACAGTAGACTGTGAGATAACAATGAGATAAACAATGTTTATCTCTTTAGCATTTTTATTTTTTTCCTTTCTTTCTTTTTTTTTGTTTTTTTGTTTTTTTTTTAATATATGAAATTTATTGTCAAATTGGTCTCCATACAACACCCAGTGCTCATCCCAAAAGATGCCCTCTTCAATACCCATCACCCACCCTCCCCTCCCTCCCACCCCGCATCAGCCCTCAGTTTGTTCTCATTTTTTAAGAGTCTCTTATGCTTTGGCTGTCTCTCCCACGCTAACCTCTTTTTTTTTTCCTTCCCCTCCTCTATGGGTTCCTGTTAATTTTCTCAGGACCCACATAAGAGTGAAAACATATGGTATCTGTCTTTCTCTGTATGGCTTACTTCACTTGGCATCACACTCTTCAGTTCCATCCACGTTGCTACAAAGGGCCATATTTCATTCTTTCTCATCACCACGTAGTACTCCATTGTGTATATAAACCACAATTTCTTTTTTTGTTTCATTTTTAAAATTTTAACTTTTTTTTTCAATATATGAAATTTATTGTCAAATTGGTTTCCATACAACACCCAGTGCTCATCCCAAAAGGTGCCCTCCTCAATACCCATCACCCACTCTCCCCTCCCTCAACCCTCCCCCCATCAACCCTCAGTTTGTTCTCAGTTTTTAAGAGTCTCTTATGCTTTGGCTCTCTCCCACTCTAACCTCTTTTTTCTAACCTCCCCCATGGGTTCCTGTTAATTTTCTTAGGATTCACATAAGAGTGAAAACATATGGTATCTGTCTTTCTCTGTATGGCTTATTTCACTTAGCATCACACTCTCCAGTTTCATCCACATTGCTACAAAGGGCCATATTTCATTCTTTCTCATTGCCACGTAGTACTCCATTGTGTATATAAACCACAATTTCTTTATCCATTCATCAGTTGATGGACATTTAGGCTCTTTCCATAATTTGGCTATTGTTGAGAGTGCTGCTATAAACATTGGGGTACAAGTGACCCTATCTTTAGCATTTTTATTTATTTATTTTTTATTTATTTATTTTTTTAATTAAAAAAAATTTTTTTTAACGTTTATTTATTTTTGAGACAGAGAGAGACAGAGCATGAACGGGGGAGGGGCAGAGAGAGAGGGAGACACAGAATCGGAAGCATGCTCCAGGCTCTGAGCCATCAGCCCAGAGCCCGACACGGGGCTCGAACTCACAGACCATGAGATCGTGACCTGAGCTGAAGTCGGACGCTTAACCGACTGAGCCACCCGGGCGCCCCTCTTTAGCATTTTTAAAATGTAGCTTCTTCTGAGTGCACCATTGCAGGATGACAGTATTATTTCTCAGCCCATTTAAAATATTACTTTATTGACTCTGACTCCTGTTATGGCTGTCTGCTGTCAGTCTTTCGTTTGCAGGTGATCTTTTCTCTCTGTCTACTCTTAGGATCTTTGTCATGGCTAAATCTCGGGCAGGCTCATTACAAGTGTCTAGTATTGGATTTCCTTGTATTTATATTTCTCAGTGGATACTGTGCTTGGTGGTGTGGATTGATATTTTCCATTCGTTCGGGAAGATTCACAAGCTCCAGAGCTTCAAATATTAACCTTTTCTTCATTTTCCCTGTTCTTTGCCTCAGGTACTCTGGTTAGAGTTAGGCTACATTTTTTCATTATTTTTTCTTACATATCACTTGATTTGTCTTCCATATTTCCCACATTTTTATCTCTTTGTGTGACATTTCACAGTATTTTCAGATCTGTACTCTGATTGTAGTTCATCAATTTTTTTTGTTGTTGGTGGTGGCATCTTAATACTTTTTAACCCATCTACCCTTTCATTTTGTTTAAATTTCAACCCTTATATTTTTAATTTATAAATTTCTGTCCACCTCCCCCCCCCCCCTTTTGAACGTTCCTAAGTCAGTTTTGGTCACTTCTCACTGTTTGTGTGCTTGTGATGCTATCCTTTATTTCCGTAAGCATTCCATACCTGTTTTGTAGCTCTCAGTCTGAGACCTCAGTATCTGATGTCCTTGGTGGTCTAAATCTACTTTTTGTTTCTTCCAAGTCTCATTTCTACTGGTTAGTTTCCCTGTATGTTTTGGGATTGTTGCCCGTTGTCTTCTGTTTGACATTATTTTATTGTCAGGAAAATCTTGGAACCTAAATTCAGTGGGTGTTCCACATGAGAGAAGGTTCGTGTGTTTCCACGGGGACTGTGGGGGCATTGCAGACCTGGGACCACTTGAACCTCTTTGAGGGTCTCTGGTACAATTCAAACATATCAGGTTTAGCTCTGCATCCCTGCTGCTACTGGAAAGCTAAGTCTCCAGAACTTGGTGCTAATGTTGGCATTTACCTTCAAGCTACTGTATCTTTAAGTTTGCACATGTGGCTCACGGTTAAGATTTTAGTTCAAGATGATGGGTTTTGTTTTTGCGTAGGCCCTTTGGAGCTTTTCTTTACCTATGTAAAGCTCAGCAATGCTATAAAAATTATGTCATGTACAGGATCTACTTTTTTTTTTTCTTCTCAAGATTCTCTTTGAGAGTCTCCAGATTGGCCTGCTGCTGGAAGCTGACTAAGGATAGATTATTGTAGCACAGTAGCCATATGGGAATTACCAAAATAGTTTGATCAGTATAAGTAAGACAAGCAAGGATATTTTAGAACAAACAAACACTAATTTGGCATCTGATTTGTCCAGTGTAGTTATCTATACCAGTTTTTGCTTGTGTGTGCTTTTTGGAGATAACCCAAAATATTGTATTAATAAAATATTTGAAATGTTCCTGTTGAATAAAAGAAGTAACTAAGCCACTAGGAGACTACTGGTATATACCTCTTCTTAAAATGTCTTTTGTCTGGGGCACCTGGGTGGCTTAGTCGCTTGTGGGTCCAACTCTTGATTTTGGCTCAGGTCCTGATCTTGGGGTTATGGGATCAAGCCCTGTGTTGAGTTCTTTGCTGAGCATGGAGCCTGCTTAAGATTCTCTCTCTGTCTCTGTCTCTCTCTCTCTGCCTCTCTCCCTTGCTTGTGTGCTTTCTCTCTCTTTAAAATAAATAAATAAATAAATAAATAAATAAATAAATAAATAAATAAATAAATAAATAAATAAAATATCTATTTTCTTTAGTATAATATGCTTTATAATGTTCCAAGGAAGGGAAAAGAGGGAATTGATCCATTAAGCAATCAAAGACCTGTGAAGTAAGACCAAAGGTGTCATTTGTCCATTCTTGCATTAGTTAATAAAATCTTTATCCATTTATGCATGATTACTTTCATATAAATTTGTTTAATAAAAAAAATATTTGTACAGTGGTCACTATATCGCATGTACTGTTCCATATGGTAGAAAACCTAGCAAGGAACAATTAGAAATCTATATGCTTATAGATCTTGCATTATATTATAAAGATAGACATAAACAAGGAAGCATAGTAAAATATTATGGTAGGATGGTAAGTGCTAGGGAGAACAATAAACATTCCAAGAGGAATAGACTATGGTGGTGTTAAAGTAACAGATGGGTAGATGGATTTACTGGTTCTAAGCACTTTACTAATGAGCCTTAGAATCTGGTCTAAAATGTCACAGCTGGAACGCTCACATGGTCAGGTAAACAGATTGTTTAGGGAGTTGGCCTTATGGGTTGAATTATGTCCTCCAAAAGAGATGTGTTAGAGACCTAGCCCCTAGTACCTTAGAATGTGACCATATTTGGAGATAGAGTCTTTACAACAGTAATTAAGTTAAAATGGGATCATTAGGGTGGCCCTAATCCAGTATGACTGATGTCCTTATAAAAAGGGGAAAGTTCGGATATAGAGATGGACATACACACAGGGAAGGAGAGCACTGTGAGAAGATTAGGGTCATACTATTATAATCTAAAGCATGATCAGAAGCTAGGAGAGAGGCATTTAGTGTAGAGAGGCTTGATCTTGGACTTTTATCTTCCAGAACTCTGAGACACTCAATTTCTATTGTTTAAGCCATTCATATTTGTGGTACTTTGTTGCAGTAGCCCTAACAAACCAATGCAATCAATAATTCATTGTAATAAAGCTTACCATTGTGTAGGACAATAGGAGATGAGAAGGAAAAAGGCTCTAAAACTGCTGATGGCTTATTATGAAACAAGTGGTGGTTTTATTTAATGAATATATAGTGTCTGTTATATACCAGGGACTATTCTATGTATTTTGTAAATATTAGCCAGTATATATCCCAATAGCAATCCTGCTATAGAGGTTCATCCATTATTGCTATTTAATTAATTAATTAATTAATTAAATATTTATTTATTTTTGAGAGAGACAGAGCATGAGCAGGGGAGGGGCAGAGACAGAGGGAGACACAGAATCTGAAGCAGGCTCCAGGCTCTGAGCTGTTAGTACAGATTCCAACACAGAGCTCAAACTCACCAGCCATGAGATCATGCCAGAGCTAAAGTTGGCTGCTTAACCAACTGAGCTACCCAGGTGCCCCCATTATTTCCATTTAAAAGATGTGGACTCACATTTTGGTCATGCATCTACTTCCCAAGAGAAGGAAAACATTTAAACCAACATTACAGGGCACAGAGATTCTTGGACCTTGTGTAGTAGATTTTCCTTAGGGTTTCCTACAATACATGTGAACACGCAATTTTGGAAAGTCCTCTTTTTGGTGATAGTGGAAGATGGAGGGAAAGGTATGCTTAAGATGAGGACGCCCATATTCTAGTCCCCCCTGTGTGTTCCTTAACCATTGACCTTGGGCCCATCATTTAGCTGTTTTCAGTCTCAATTCTTACACTTGTTCTTACACTAACTGGATAGCTGTCAAATTAAATCAGAAGATACATTTAAATTTAAAAAGAACAAAAAGAAATAAAGTCTCCAATCCACTGTTTCCCTTGGAGATTTTTATTTTTAGAGGAAACATCTCCTCAGTATCTCCCAAACACTATTCATTTACACGTTCTTTGTAAACATTTAGATCTAAGAAATGTTTTAAATTATTTACGGTATACTTGAAAAGCTTTGATACCATCTCACTGGAATGAAGGAAATACATGTAATCTGGTTGCAAAGAGACGATTGATAGCAAGTTATGATTCACGTTGGGTAAGCATAATACTAACCATACATTAGTCTTTTACACAAAGCTTTAGATTCATAATTATAGACTGAACTAGGTATTAGTATGAAGAGTCTCAAGACTCTTCTTGTAATTCACTGATGGCATAGAACCTTAGAGTGATATTAACTAGAATGATAGTGAATATATTCAGGTTAGATGGGAAAGACCCATGATTGAGTCTTTTTTTCCAAGGTCTTAGCGTGGAAGTGGTGTGATTCTAGACCACTTGTCAAGTGTGGCATGGAGATGGGGGAAAGTGACCTTTTACCAAGACCTGGTGTATTAGCCAAGGTAAATAACGCTAGCTGTGGTGACAGTCTTCAAATCTTATTCCCTTGACACAGTGAAGATTGATTTCTTGCTCCCATGATCTGGGGTCGGGGGTCCTGGTTAGGTGTCTAAGCCACTGGGTTGCAAGAGAGACTTTCTTTTTTTTTTTTTTTTAATATGAAATTTATTGTCAAGTTGGTTTCCATACAACACCCAGTGCTCATCCCAACAGGTGCCCTCCTCAATACCTGTCACCCAGCCTCCCCTCCCTCCCACCCCCCATCAACCCTCAGTTTATTCTCAGTTTTTAAGAGTCTCTTATGGTTTGGCTCCTCCCTCTCTAACTTTTTTTTCCTTCCCTTCCCCCATGGTCTTCTGTTAAGTTACTCAGGATCCACATAAGAGTGAAAACATATGGTATCTGTCTTTCTCTGTATGACTTATCTCACTTAGCATAACACTCTCCAGTTCCATCCACGCTGCTACAAAAGGCCATATTTCATTCTTTGTCATTGACACGTAGTATTGCATTGTGTATATAAACCACAATTTCTTTATCCATTCATCAGTTTATGGACACTTAAGCTCTTTATATAATGCAAGAGAGACTTTCGCACCCAGGCTCCTTCTTATTCCACCATCGTGGACATGTGTCCTCTGTGGTTCCAGAAGAGAGAGTAGAGAGAGGACTGGAGAATCACAAGCCTAGGCACACCTTCTGGTGGTCATGACTCTGTTGTGTATCCTTGAAATGGCTAGACCCTCTGGTCAATTCCCTTTTGCTCTCTGCTGTGATCATTCTGGACCTTCCTGAGTGCCCTCAATGTTCTATACTCTCTTTTTTCTCTGGGATTTTGAACTTGCCATCACTCACCTTGGAACACTTCCCTTGCCAAATGCCAAGAACTCCTGTGCTTTTCACTGTCAGAAACAGTCTCTAAGGCACACTTCTTCCGGTAAGTGCCATGATCTCGACAAGGAATTCTTACACATTGTTCATGTTCCTGGGGATGTTTACAAAGACAAATACCAATTATGTATGTCTGAGAAATTTTGCCAATGCAAAGTCAACCTTCATTGTGATATTTTAATTATGGTAGCATTTTGTATGATTTGTGAAACTTTCTTTTTAATTGATACGACATAACTCATTTAAGTAGAAATCTATTACAGGTATTTGTTTACTGCCTTTTTTTTACTATTACTAAAAATGCTTCAGTGAATAAAAACATGCATTTTTAAAGTTTATGTATTTGTTTTTGGGAGAGAGAGAGAGAGAGAGAGAGAGAGCAAGCACAAGCATGAAGGGGGAAGGGGGGAGAATCCCAAGTAGGTTTTGCTTTGAGAGCACAAACTCATGAACCGTGATATGACCTGAGCCAAAAACAAGAGTTGGACGCTCAACCAACTGAGCCACCCAGGCGCCCCAAAGGGATGTGTTATTTACTCCTATCGCATGCCTATTCAATACAGACAGCTTCATAAAATGTATTATCATCATAATTTCTTCAACAAAATTGCATTATCATTTCTTATTTGTAGTGTGTCTGTAGCACCAGCCAAATCATCATTATCATTGTCATGATGCTTAATAACAAGAGTAACAATAATATAATAATAATTACTGAGTGCATGCTTACGTGGGTACTAGGCTCGGCTTTTTATGTATATTACCTCATTTAAATTTAATCCTAATGCTATTGCATTAGAATCGTTACTATTCCAGTATTACAGATGAGGTTGCTATCGCCCTGAGGGGCCGTGTGATCTGTCTGTGGTTAATCAGCAGTAAGTGGTGCAACTAGGCTCTAAACTCACATCATTTATAGTTTCAAAGCTATCACTCCTTTGATCCATCCCTCCGCGTTGTGTATGGAAAGAACATTGGTCAGGGCAGCCTAGCTTCTCTCTGTCCCTGTCAGGGATCCAACTCAGCATTTCACTTGTTGTTTGCCTATTTGTTTTCTTTGTTTTGATTTGGTTGTTGCATTTTCTGGTGTGTGTATAAGAGAGTGTCCTTGGAAACCTCTCCTACCTCTTAAGAGATCACCATTGCCTCAGCAGTATGTTTGTTCTGCAGCAGGAGGGTCCCTCAGCCCTTCTTAACCTGTCCATTCTTTCCCCTTTCTTTCCTTTTTAGGATATATATATAAAAATAAATGTATACATATATATATATATATATATATATATATATCTCCTCTGTTAGAATTAGAATATAATAGAATATAAGCTCCTGAAAGGCAGATCATAATGCTTTCTCAAACCTTTTATGTGATATTGTTAAAAGCAAAAACATCTCCGTGACCCCAATACTAATTCATTTCTTACCTACAAACAAGTGAAAAATGATATCTAGATGAAATGATGGATTGAATATTGGAGCCATAAATTTTTTTTTAAAAAAAAATTTTTTTTTTCAACGTTTATTTATTTTTGGGACAGAGAGAGACAGAGCATGAACAGGGGAGGGGCAGAGAGAGAGGGAGACACAGAATCGGAAACAGGCTCCAGGCTCTGAGCCATCAGCCCAGAGCCCGACGCGGGGCTCGAACTCACGGACCGCGAGATCGTGACCTGGCTGAAGTCGGACGCTTAACCAACTGCACCACCCAGGCGCCCCATTGGAGCCATAAATTTTACATGAGCACCATGCTGCCTGATATCTTAGTGAGTAGCCATATGTGGTTCTGTGCATTTTAGTTGAAATTAATGAAAATCAGGTAAAATTTAAAATTTAGTTCTTTGGTCATGCTGTTTTCATCATTACAGAAAGATCTCCTGGGTAAGAATCCTCTGTATAAAAGTTTGAATCTTCTATATAAAAGCTAGATTCTGCAGCTGTCCATATTTGTTTATCCATGGTATATCCCCTAGACTGAGCAAATGCCCTCTGATCTCATTAGAAAATGCCTTATGCGTGCCAGTGCCCTTAATTCTGCTTGGATTTCCAATGGCTGGGATTCTCAGTATGTAGCATCAGGTTTTGCCAACCTGAGTCTAAGCACAAACCCTAGTTATTTCTTTTAAATGTTTAATGCAATCGAGTCAAAGTGCAAAATGCTGTTTTTATTACTAAAAATAAATAGCCACTGTTAATCTTCCATCCGACCCCTGACTCACAGAAATGAAATGAAGAGTTATGGGAGAACAAATATTTTAACAAAAATGCACACATGCCCACACACACAATGCACACATAATAACATAGAATTGGGTAATTGGAAGTTAGGGTTTTTGTTTTGTTTTGAGGCCTTGTCAGAATATTCTCGTGATAAATTGGCTGGGTCAAAATGGCCAGTATTTTTTATAATCCAAATTCTTATTTTGTACTCTGTTACTATGAGGAAGCTTTTCCTTCATCCTTGTATAACAATGAGTTAGTGCTTTGTGCAGGATTATTTTTTATAATATTTCCTTGAAGAGAGTGCATAATTTCCTTTCCTTGCAGAATCTTTTAGTGGTGGTTCCAAAAATTTACTATAGCTTTCTGAACTCTTTACGTAGAAATGTAACCAAAATCTCCCATGGGACATGTGAGTGGCAGTGTGGGGACAGAGGTGTCCCAGAGGTGCAGGCTAACTGTGGGTGGTAAAGCAAGGCAGACTTTTTAGTGCTATTCCTTAAATGTGTGTGATTTGCTGCTGCTGTGAATGTGATGAAAAATACAATCATTTGCACTCTTTGGGGGAAAAAAAGAGCCATCTCTGGGTGCAAAGTATTAAACACCATGTATCACTTTAATATTCCCCACACTGTGTGAAATTTTCAATAAAAAAATGAATAAAGAATCTAAAAGCAAAACATAAGCCTTTCACATTTGGAAAATTTTCACAACAGAATATGAAATGTTTGCTGATACACTTCTTTCAACTATGAAGCATAAAACTATTTCCTTTAAATATTATATGAATCCTGCTGTGACTTAAAAAGTGGCATCTAATCGTGGAACATTAAATGACTTCATTATGTGGTTTACCAGCTTATCTACCAAAACAAAACCTGAATCCATTTTTAGAACGAAGTTTTGAGGTTTGAAGAATAACAATGAAGTAAATACAAATACACGAAGCAGGAGGGAAGCAAGCATTTCTATGCTAAGCATTTCTCTTCTAAGATGAAATGTATGGGGGTTATGTGTTTTTTTGGGGGGTTGGGGGTTGCTGATTTCATCAATAAACAGTATGAATTTTTTTGTATCTCATTTCAACAAAGGCAACATTTCAGTGTACAGAATAAGTATCATAATTAGCCTTAGATGTTAATATTCCCCCAGATACATCCACTTGACTATTGAATTTGTTTAGTTCTTTAAAAATGCAAAGATGTTCTGCTTAAATTCCTACATATTTAAAGTGCATAGCATAGCAATGATAGGTCATATATACTAAGTAAATACTTATAAAACAGATGAATAAATAAGAATTCTTTTAATTTTTGTAAAGTATATTAGTGTATTTCACTTAAGAATTTTCGTATTGCCTCTTTAAATAAGAATATTTAATGAAGGATTCTTGCCAGAGAAAATCAAAACAAAATTTACAGTTTTTAAAAATTGTAGCTGTTACAAATACAGAGAGTAGGTTAGAATTACAAAAAACCAATAGCTCTCTGGGAGATAACAGTTTTTATTTCAAAACACTTTATTCCTTTGGATAATTATAGTCTAAGAATCAAAACACAAACAGGTGAATGATAAAAAGAAATAAGCAAACAGGAAAGCAAGCGCTCTATTTTATTAAATGAGAATTTTTTTTCACTTAGTGGAGTTCCTTACAGATTAATCCAAAATTTGGCTTATGTGAGTAGAGTCATCTTTATTTTACTAGATAGTATTCCTCTTTAGGTTTTATCATTCATCCATTGCAATGCATCTGGACTCTTTTCAGTTTTGGCTGTTATGAATACGTTTTATGGTGATTGATGTCTAGTTTTATACCATTTAGAACACATTGTATATAATTCCAAGTTAAAACATTTTTTGGGTTGGTTTTTCTTTTTGCAGCCCAGGATATGGTCTGACTTAGTGTATGTTCCATGAGATCTTGAAAAAATTATGTACATGCTGCTGTTGGGTGGGTCTTCCCATATGTGTCAGTAAGGTCTTATTTGCTCACTTTGCTCTTTCAATCTGTACGGCTGTTGTAACAAATTACTACAAATTTGGTGATGTAAAACAACAGAAACTTATTCTTACACAGTCCTGAAGGTCAGAATTTAAAATCAAAGTGATGAGGGAGCATAAGGCAAGCTGAGGGCAAAGTACAGGCTAATAGCATCCTGCACCCGCAGGTGGGATTTGGGTGCTATTCCTCGGACACTCCTGGCTGCCCAAGAACAAAGGAAAGGAAAGAAAATAAATGGTTTACTGATAGAGATCACAGTCATGAAGGATAGGAGTCTCCTTCAGTTTACAGATAACTTAGTAAACTGCAAGAAAAAGACAATCTTATCCATACTCCAATCTGCAGAAACCTATAGACTCCATTTCCTGGAGCCCTAATATCACCCTCATCAAGATGTAAGGGGGTTTAAGTGTTTGCCATGGTGATGTGGGAACTTAAGACAAATGAAAAATTAAATTCCCTTACTGCCTGCAGCCCATTGACAAGTCCTTGAAACAGGCAGAGTGACCTCCCTCTAGGAGCTTAGCTGCCTCAATGATGACACTGTGCTGGGGCAAAAGGGAATCTTGGCTTAACGTTATCCCACCCCACCCCCCACCCCCCGCCTCCCCGGATCCTGTGAGTCTCCTTACTTAAAAATTCCTTTGCAAACCTCCTTTATCTTTAACCCCCAAGTATATGTTGGCAATCATACTTCAACATATGGCTGCTGATATACATCTGAAGGGTCTCATGACTGAGGTTTTACTAAACGGTAATAAATGGAGTTTTCCTAATAGCAGCTAGCCCATCAAGGTCCTGGAAACCTTGCTTCCAAAATTCCTTAGAGACTTAAACTGCCCCTAATCCCCTTTGAACCTGAAGGTATATAATCAGTCACTCTTCGCAACCCCAGTGCAGCTCTTTCTGCCCACAGGTCCTGTCCCCATGCGTTAATAAAATCACCTTTTTGCACCAAAGATGTTTTTAAGAACTCTTTCTTGACTGTCAGCTCTGAACCCCACCATCACCCCAGAACTGCACCAGAAGTGTGGATAGGGCCGTGGACTCTGCAGAGGGTCTGGAGGAGAACCTGTTCTTTGACTCTTCTGGCTTCCGGTGGCTATTGGCACACCTTGGTGTTTCTTGGCTTATAGTTACATTACTCCACTGTGTCTCTTCCTCCACATCGTTATGTGCGTGCCCGCACGTGTGTTCACACATAATCTCCCTCTGCTTCTCCCTTATAAGCACACTTGGGATGAGAGCAGATGGTGTTATAATTTTTGTTTCAATCATTATATCTAATTTAGACAACTCAGGAGAAAGATACTCTGTGGTAAGAACCCATATTCCTAGTTTTTCGGTTGTTTTTTTTTCCCCCTTCCTGATACTCTAAGATTCCTTCTCTTAGTATCTTTCTGTTTGAAAATTTTTCTTTGCCCAGACTTTAAGGGTAGGTCTGTTAGGACACAGACTTTTAGTGTCTCTTTAGCTGCAGATGTCTTTACTTTCCCTTCATTCTTCAAGAATAGTTTCCCCAGATAGAGAATTCAGTGGACAAGTCTTTTCTTTTGATATTTAAACAACTGTGCTACTTTCCCCTGGCCTCCATAGTTTCAGATGAGAAACAAACTTCCATGCAAATTAGCATTACCTGTAAGTAATGCATCCTTTCATTAGGGATACTTTCAAGATCTTTTCTTTGAACTTAGTTTTTAGAAGTTTAATTAAGGTGTGTCTTACAGTGGGTTTCTTTGTGTTTATCCTATTTGAGGCTCACATAGTTTGTCGAACCTGTGGATTTATATTGTTAGTCAAATTTGAGACATTTTCAGCCATTATTTTTCCAGATGCTTTTTCATTCCTGTTCTTTCTCCTTTCCTCCTGGAACTGCCATGATAAAAAGGTCGGATATTGTCGTCGTCATTGTTGTCCTTGTTGTTGTTGTTCTGCAGGTCCTTATAGCTCTGTTCATTTTATTTTATTTTTTAGTCTATTTTCTCTCTGTTCATGTTGAGTAAATTCTCTTGAACTATTCTCAAATTCACTGATTCCCTCCTGTGTCATCTTTTTGAGCCCACCCAGCAAATTTTCTATTTTTTGGTGCATTTTTCAGCTCTATAATCAACATTGGTTATTTTTATATCTTCTGTTGCCTTACTAAGATTTTCTAATTTTTTATTCCTTTCAAAAGAATTTATAATTTCTTGTTGAAACATTTTACGATGGGTTCTTTAAGATTCTTGACAGATAATTCCAATATCTGATTCATTTCAGTGTTGGCATCAACTCATGGCCTTTTCTCATTCAAGATGTGATTTTCCTGGTTCTTATTATGATGCTTGGCGTCCTATTATGTCCTGGATAGTTTGACTATTATGTTACAAGACACCAGATCCTATTTAATTTTTTAAAAATTTTAACAAGCAGTCACTGTGTTTGGGTTTGGCATACAGGTCCTGGCCTACTTTTGTAGATAGTAGTTGCAATGACAGTGTGATTTTCAGAGCTCACATGGTCCTATTTTCATCTGTTGAGTTTATTTTATGCTTCCAGGGTTCCCACTAGGCCTTGTTAATGCTGCTTAAGGGAGAAGAACCAGCTCCCAGAGGAGAGATGTCCTGGTGTCTTCATGCAAAAGAGGTTTTTTTCATTCATGTGGGATATGAATACTTCCTGACTGGGCCCTTGTGGCAAGATCCTTCTTGCTGGTGGCTCCAGCTGGGCAGTGCCTCAGGAGGGGGCTTGAGAGAGGGAGAATCTCAACTCTTGTGAAGATACAGAAGTTTTTCAGGCTGGCCATTTGTTTCCTACTTTTGTTTTTTCCTTCTGGATCTAATCCTTCGAAGTGAATGTTACGCTGTGAGAACAAAGACCTCTGTGGACACCAAGGACATGTCATTTTGTCCGTGCATCCATAAGTTATATCCTAAAGATGAAATCACATATAGAAGTAATTTTTTACTACCCTGCTATCAGTGGATAGGCATACAAGTAACTATTTCATCTATATCAAGAGCAACAACTTCTATCTTTTCTCATGCCTATTGTGAATATCTCAATAAGGTTACTTTGCCATCACATTGGTTTACATGTAGAATTATTATTGTCCCTTCTGGCCTTGCCCAACATCCTTACCCATCATGCTTCTTCAGTGACTTAGAGCATGTCCTCTGGGTTTAAAATGCTGACTTTGCTGTTTATTAGCCTGTGTGTTGTTAGAAAGCCTCCAACCTCCCTAAATCTGTAAAAAAAAAAAAAAAAAAAAAAAGAGAACAGTAATAGGGTACAGTAAAATTTAACAACATGTAGATTAAGTACTCAGCACGGTACCTAGCTGATGGCAAGCACTCAGCAGATGTGTTGAGTTAGCTACAGGCTCATCCTCATCAACATAATTATCATTTCATCTCTATCTTAGACATAAAGAAACCAAAGCTTTGAAAGTATAAATAACTTAAGTTGGCCCATTTAAATGTCGAGAGAACTGGAATTCAAATCCAGGTCTGACTGTTTCCAAATCCTTCTTTCTTAACCATGCTGTAAGCCTGCTACCAATGATTGTCTTCCTAGACTTGAGTCTCATGGGAGCATTGGTTAGTCCATGTTCAGGATATGCGGAAATACAGAAATGTGTAGTGTGCAGTTACATGAGCTACTCAGTTTTCAATCACTTCTTGGTTAGACTGGTAAATATTAGTACAGAGATATCTGTGCATTAAAATAAAAATGACCCAGGTAGTTTAACAGAACCTGACCACCAAGATTTCTAAAAGGATGACTTTAACCTTTTGCCCCATCCAATACTCCTTTTTATTATGCTTACCAATTTCTGAAATCTGACAGATTTAAAAGGTTATTTTTCTTATACCTCATGCTCTTTCATTTAAACTTCAGTATAATTTGAGGGGGCACCTGGGTGGTTCAGTTGGTGGAGCGTCCGACTTTGGCTTAGGTCATGATCTTATGGTTCGTGAGTTTGAGCACCACATTGGGCTCTGTGCTTTCGACTCGGAGCCTGGAGCTGCTTCAAATTCTGTGTTTCCCTCTCTCTCTGCCCCTCCCCTGCTTGTGCTCTGTCTCTGTCTCAAAAATAAATAAACATTAAAAAATTAAAAAATAAATTTTAGTATAAGCAGGTATAAAACAACCTGGAAATACTTCTCAGAACAATTATTTTCTCTGTACTCAAACCACAGTCTGCAGTCTTTTGAGAGCCCATGTTGCATGAGGGAGCTAGAAGTGTCTTCTTCATGCTGTTCTCCAGTCCCCTCCACCATACTGTGATAACTTGGAGAAGGGGGATCTTCCTTTACCCTTTTATGCTTATCGCCCAGTTCGAGTAAGTAGAAAACAACATATATATCAGTGAGTAAATGAGAGGATTATGCTTAAAAGGATGAAATACTGAGCACTAGCAGAAATTTTACACAAGATAAAGCCAACGTTTGATTTCGTGAAAAGTACAGCATCAAGCATGGACTCAATTGTATCTCCTTCCCCATACTAGATCTTGATGAATGGCACAGGGGGAGCAAAGTAAGACATAGCTGCAGGCCTACCACATATTTGTTCTCTGCCTCTAGTTTCATCCACCAGCCTAACTACTTCATGCTATGAAGAGTAATGGAAGATACATTTATTGAGCACATTCCATGGGGCCATGGAAGGTGACACAGGATGGGCGGTCTCTGCTGGCCAACTAGTATGCTGTTCTTTCTAGGTCATTACAGCCCCTTTCCTCTCCAGGTGTGATCAGAAACCTTATTCTGACCCAAATAACTATATGCATATTGCCGCCTCCTATGTCTACTTCCTTTCCTGCCTCTGCTCCTTTCCTTGCAGTGTTCTGTGGGGCGCTGAGCAGAGATAGCATAAACCTGTGTTCACTGATGGGAAACATCAAACGTCCATTTCCCAACTTCTCCAGTCCAAGAGCACAGAAAGGAGGGATGGATTTAAAGTACTATTTCTTCAGATTCTTTATCTTATTAGATGCATTCCATTAGTGCTATTCTGATTTGCAGGGTTTATTTTTAGCCTATGTTGAACATGCTAGTTGAGTGATAGTTACTTCCTAGTAATAGTGACTTAATCATATCTAGTATAAATTTCTGTTTTTTAAAAAATGTTTATTTAGTTATTTTGAGAGAGACAGTATGCTCACCTGAGCAGGGAAGGGCAGAGAGAGAGAGAGAGAGAGAGAATGAGAGAGAATCCCAAGCAGGCTCCATGCTGTCAGGACAGAGCCCCCATGCTGGGCTTGATTTCAGGACTGTGAGATCATGACCTGAGCTGAAATGAAGAGTCATAGGCTTAACCGACTGAGCCATCCAGGTTCCCCTAAATTTTTATTTTTAAGATCAAGTGGATTATTCCCTAATCCAGTCAATGCAAGAACCACTATATACTCAAAGGTCTACAAACTGTTTGAAAAATGACTTACGTAAGGCTAAACAATACTTTTGATTTATTTTAATCTTCTGGACTTTTTCCTGAGTCTTATTTTAATGACAATTGAATGCAGTTATTTTGACAGATAGATTTATCCTAATTTTATTATTAAGCAGGTTGAAAGGTTTTGAACTGACTCCTGAGCCCGTTTCATGATGTGCCTGAGTGTAATTTCATCTTGAATAAAAAATGTTTTCCTGCTTCATTTCTCATTGATCTCACTCTTCATCTCACCACTGTCTTTGGAGAGTGGCAGAGTGGGAGATAATAACAAAGATTTCTGTTTAGAACCATGAATTTTTACGCTGGCTGCAAACCATATTTAAATATGCTCATATGAATGCAGAAATTCAGCATAGCTACTAGCACATTTCATGTTCCTCCTCTTCATCAGCGTCATAAATAAACTTTTTTGTGAACCTACTTGTATGAAGAGCGCTGATGAAAATTTCATGTTAATTTTGCAGGTGATGGAAGTCAAGGGACAGATGATCCATGTTCCAGAGTCAAATTCCATCTTATTCTTGGGCTCTCCATGTGTAGACAAGTTGGATGAACTCATGGGCCGAGGGCTGCATCTCTCAGACATCCCTATCCATGATGCCACCCGAGATGTCATTCTGGTTGGCGAGCAGGCCAAGGCCCAAGATGGCTTGAAAAAGAGGATGGATAAACTAAAGGCGACCTTGGAAAGAACTCACCAGGCCCTGGAAGAAGAGAAAAAGAAAACAGTGGATCTTCTGTATTCGATTTTCCCTGGTGATGTAGCTCAGCAGCTGTGGCAAGGACAGCAGGTGCAGGCCAGAAAGTTTGATGATGTCACCATGCTCTTTTCAGACATTGTCGGCTTCACAGCCATCTGTGCCCAGTGTACCCCCATGCAGGTGATCAGCATGCTGAATGAACTGTATACCAGATTTGACCACCAGTGTGGATTTTTGGATATTTACAAGGTATTTGGGTTTAATTGCTTGTACACAAGTACTTTTTAATAGTAAATTAAATTGCATGGGTATAATTTTCTTTTGGTACTTAAACTTGAAAGTAAATGATGGAAATCTCTTTAATTTAGAAATTTTATACCAAGTAACAGGTATTTCTGTTTAATGAGTGAACTTCCATTGTGAGTCAATTCATAGTATTGACATACTATAGGTAACCAAATCATAATATTGCTCAGTAAGGAAAAATTCTACAGATCTAGTTCTCTACATTCATTATTATTACAGAATTTAAGTGCTGAATTCTAGGCAACTTTGCACAGCATCATAATTAGTCTTTCTTAGAGAACAGGATTCCAATATAAACTAAGTATTGTATTTTGACAGTTAGTAAGAAATAAGTTACGTTAAAATATGCATTGCATTGGGGCGCCTGGGTGGCGCAGTCGGTTAGGCGTCCGACTTCAGCCAGGTCACGATCTCGCGGTCCGTGAGTTCGAGCCCCGCATCGGGCTCTGGGCTGATGGCTCAGAGCCTGGAGCCTGTTTCCGATTCTGTGTCTCCCTCTCTCTCTGCCCCTCCCCCGTTCATGCTCTGTCTCTCTCTGTCCCAAAAATAAATAAACGTTGAAAAAAAAAATTTAAAAAAAAAAAATATGCATTGCATTATCAGTTATATGATGATTAATCGGTATTTGGCAGTGCATTGTCAAATAACCCTCTAATTCTAAAGGGATACTTAGAAATGTTCTAGCTATTACCAAATGACCAGTGGTTTTTAGTGGAAGCATCTTAATCTTCCAAGCTAAATAAAGGAAGAGCTTTGAAAATGGGTCACCATTTTTTGGTCTGATTTGCTGAACTCCTTACTATTTTCTTACTAAAAACTGCTATCTTGAACAATTCAGAATCATATCTACCTAATGAATAATTCTGTAACTTTACATAGAATTTCACGTGGATTACACAATGTCAGGGTATATGGCTTTTTTATATAAAGGACAGAAAGCACTTTTAGTATAAGTAACAGTAGTGAACTGTAGGCTTTTATTTTCTTCCTTACTAAACCATCTAGACTGCTACTTTTTTTTTTTTTTTTCATAGCATGATCTGCACATAAGAAGACTTGGAAAGAAACATTGTAGTTTGATGTTATTATCCCAGAGGGTGTTTTCATTAAGGTGTCTCTCCTTTGGAGAAAGGTGTTCTTTAGTGCCATTATGTATAATGTGTAGCTGCTGCTAAATATTTTAGTGAGTCTCTTTGGCAAGGTGAATTTTCAGTGTTTGGTATATGTGCAGGATTTGCCTTGTACAGAAGTTCTTATAAATTATCTTCAACTTCCTTATAATTTATTGTTACATAATGTATGGTAGACATAGCCAAATGTCTGATCTTAAACCAGAGACACACTACAATGAGTTGTCACTGTTACACTCAGTGATTTCCAAAAGGTAGAACAGATTGGCCTGAATTTGCCAGCACATGCCTTTCTCCAGGCTGTGGGCTCTACTGCACTAATCTTAGCAACCACCAATCTCCTTCCTCTATGAACCCCTGATTTGCTGTGTTAGCTTTCTCCAACCAAAGTAGTCATGTTATTTTGGCTCTAAGCTTTTACAACTAAATGAGATACAGATAAATGATAAACAGATAAACAGATTGTCCTTTGAAAAACCAAGGGAATCCTTGATTTAAATGGAAGTGTCAAGGTTTTGAGAAAAGAAGGTATGTGATATCTTCTGAGGGTACCACAACAATTTGAAGGTTTAAAAATACAGATTTCACAACATCGTGTTTCCTTTACCTTGAAATAAGCTAGGATACCCCACAGAAAAAAATATGGGAATATTCTGTGTGAGCCTCAAATTTTTCCATATATATATATAAACCATATATATAACCATATATATAACCATATATATGGTTATATATATGTATATATATATGTGTATATATATATATATATATAGGCTTTCCATCTTTGTGTGTGTGTGTGTGTGTGTGATATATATAGATTTATATATCTATATATATCTATATCAGAGAGAGAGAGAAAGAGAAGCAAACATTCCTGGTTCACAAATTCTCTTAAACTGAACTTGTTTGGAAATTTTAGCAATAAATTATAAAGTGATATTATTTTAAGGCCTGGTGTTTTTAACATGTCTTTGATGCCAGTATGTGTATGTATCTTAAATAGGTATCTAGGGCAGCTTTGATGTCTCCTCAGGTTTATATGGGTTGAATTTAGGGTTCAGACAAGGAAAACATTATGTGCTGAAGCCAGAGTGATGATGTCATGGCCACACAGAGGGAAAGAGTAAATAAAGAAAGAATATTAGCCTTGTATAAGATAAAACAACATACCTTGTGAGAAACGTGTTAGGAGGAATATAAAGTAGAAATCCTCTTATATGCCTAATCTGAGATTTCTCATCATCATAAGCAGATCAGCTTATTTTCTAGAAAATTTACACAGTGCTCTTTTGTACCATGAGCTATCTGCTCATTTTTTAATTACTATTGAAAAAAAATTCCAAAGGTGGTACAGTTCTTAAAGGACCAGATACCTGCTGATTTCATAAAATTAAGAAGACTTTTTGCTGGACTTAAAGTACATGTAGAATTTTTCTGGAATAATCATACCATGAGGAAAAATATGGTGGAATCGACTTTTTAAAAATTTTTTAATGTTTATCTTTGAGACAGAGACAGGCAGAACATGAATGGGGGAGGGTCAGAGAGAGAGGGAGACATAGAATCCGAAGCAGGCTCCAGGCTCTGAGCTGTCAGCACAGAGCCCAATGCGGGGCTTGAACTCACGAACCGTGAGATCATGACCTGAGCCAAAGTTGGAGGCTCAACTGACTGAGCCACCCAGGCGCCCCATGGAACCCACTTTTATATTGGAAATGTGAAAGGAAACCAGGTAAATCTGAATACCAAGAAAGACTTAGGCATTCAAAGCCTGCTATTGCCTAGTGAGACTCTCCTTTCCAAATTGATGGTTCTCCTTTTCTTGATCATGTTATTATTCCATGCTTTCCTATCATTAGGGAAGATGGTGCAGTGATGGACTCTAATTCCAGGGTTAGGATTCAGCTAGATTAGGCCATAATGAGGAGTAAATCTTCTGTAAAGAAGGAGGTATAGGAGGAAGCTAGAGATTTTAATGGGCATATTACTGGCATTGAGAAAATTAAAGCCTTTACAGAACTTGGCTGCCAAGATGTCCCAGGTATATGGATACTAAGTAAAAGTTAGGTAAATTGAAGGAAGCATGGGTTATAATTTTGATCCTTTTATGATTAGAAAAGCAAATATTTAGTAAAAAGTTGGCATAAATAATGTACAATATAACATTTTGCTCCTTGGGTTTTATATGGTGTAGGGGATGAACAAAGAGCCAGTATCTCTAACTTTTTAAATCATTGGCATATAGATGATGACGATGGTGGTGGTGGTGGTGATGATGATGGTGATAAATGACATTGAATAATGAGGGTTTTGCATCATTTTATATTTTTATGTCTGGCAAACCCATCACTTAGAAATAAGGGATAAGCAAGGAGGGTAAGTGAGCCCTTAGTTCTCCGCTTTCCACTTAGGCAACAGTGCAGCATCCCAGTGCTTTCTTAATGCTCTTCATAGAGTTCTCATCTTTACACCTGCAGCCACTTTTTAAACTTCACTTTTCTCCATTTCTGTAACCTATAAGGTTCAGATACTAAGTGTGTCTACCTCAGAGTTGTTTTTCAATGAACTGATCCCTGCAAAATGCTTAGAACAGCAACTGCTCCATAGTAGTAAATGTACAAGGTAGCCACCATTGTTAGTTTTCAGACAGGTGTATCTGGACATACGTGAATATGCCTTATGTCACTGCTTTGTATGTTTTGGATATACATACCAATAGCGCATCCAGTGTGTATGAGAAAAGAATAAAATATCTAACTGCATCTCCCATGACTAACATGTGGAGTTGTTTCTTGATCTCCATTTTCAGGTAAGGAAATGGAGTTTTAGAAACGTTAAAGAATCCAGACAGTGTGACTCAGAAATCAGAATATGAACCACAGCTTGTCTGGTTCTAAAGCCTACAATATTGTCACAAGTCTGGGCTGTGATCTATTCAAAGGTAAAATAATAATAATAAAGTGGAACTGTTGTTAAAACGATGTTACATGATCATCATGTCAGGTGATGAAGAAAAATCATATGACCGCTTTGCCCAAATCTGCCCAATTCCCTTCCAGGAGCAAATAGTTCAGAGCTTTGAGAAGCTGCATTTAAAAGTTGGGGACTCTTGGGGCGCCTGGGTGGTGCAGTCGGTTAAGCGTCCGACTTCAGCCAGGTCACGATCTCGCGGTCCGTGAGTTCGAGCCCCGCGTCGGGCTCTGGGCTGATGGCTCGGAGCCTGGAGCCTGTTTCCGATTCTGTGTCTCCCTCTCTCTCTGCCCCTCCCCCGTTCATGCTCTGTCTCTCTCTGTCCCAAAAATAAATAAAAAACGTTGAAAAAAAAATTAAAAAAAAAAAAAAAGTTGGGGACTCTTGCCTCTGCCATTCTCCTTTTTTTGTCAGAAACCAGTAGCATCTTCTCTCTTAATTTTATGGATAAATAACATGCCGGAAATGGTACAGTGGGATCAATGATCCCTAGTGTAGGCAAAAGGCAATATAATCTTAAAATAATGAAATTGAATAAAAGCTGACTTTTAAAATCATTTTGACCAGGCATCCCTTAAAGAATACCAGTAATAAAATCCTTTCCTCTTTTGTGGTAGGGGTAGAAGGAGCTTTTCTATTGCAAACTGAAAACTTGGTTTGCAGCTGTCAGTGAAGCTAAACATTGAGTGGCACTGCCAGGCTTGGGTTGGGGAGAAGGGCGAGAAAGACACAACGCAGCAGCCAGGAAATGCCAGGAGCCGATCTGTTAGGTCAGGGAACCTGATGTTGAGCATCTGGAGAACAACACAAAGTTCATATTGACAAGGGAATGCAAGTAGTTTAAGTTCAAGTGGAAAAGCTGTACAGCAAGGTAGGAAGGAACAGAAATCCAGACTCATTGGGGAGCAAAACCTTGGAACAGAGCACAAGGAGGCTGGATTACAGGAACCAGAAACCAGGCAGTGTGTCCGGGCAGCAAGTATGAAGACAGGCATCAGGCCAAACTGATACAGAACTAGAGTCTTCCCTGACCAGCACCAGCATTAGAGCCAGAGGATGCATAGGACCCCCTTGGTAGAGACAACAGGTAACCACATATGGAAACCTCATCACAGGATGTAGAGATGTCCACTGAGCTTTTATAATTTTGTCTTTAAATTTATTTATTTATTTTGAAAGAGACAGAGACAGCACAAGTTGGGGAGGGGCAGAGAAAGAGGGAGAGAGAGAACCCTGGTCAGGTTCCGGACTGTTGGAACAGAGCCCCACAGGGAGCTAAACTCACAAGACCACAAGATCGTGACCTAAGCTGAAACCAAGAGTCAGTCTCTCATCTGACCCAGGCGCCCCCACTGAGCTTTTAAAAAAATTTTTTTTTCAACGTTTTTATTTATTTTTGGGACAGAGAGAGACAGAGCATGAACGGGGGAGGGGCAGAGAGAGAGGGAGACACAGAATCGGAAACAGGCTCCAGGCTCCGAGCCACCAGCCCAGAGCCCGACGCGGGGCTCGAACTCACGGACCGCGAGATCGTGACCTGGCTGAAGTCGGACGCTTAACCAACTGCGCCACCCAGGCGCCCCGCACTGAGCTTTTAAATGCTGAAACAGGAGTTAGACCCACAGAGATACTAGAGTTAGCAGGTTAATTCTTTCCATTCTTGAAAGTGAGTAGAACATATTTGGGGACACTCTTGATGTTAATATAATTTGAAAATTGCAAGGTAGCTTGAGTTCTGAAAATCTCTGAAGGCCAATGGAAACACTGTTGACTTTATAACCTCCAAACTTCTGTAAATACATTACCAATAAAAAGGGTAGAAAGCCATTAACATGATATACATTTCACATAATTTATATAAATTGTTCAGTCTGTCTATTAATTATACACTCCTTTTAACTGTAACTCCTTAACTACTATGTGGGGAAAAGCCTGTACATTCTAAAAATGAATACAGAATGTAGAAGTGAACAGTGATACATATCCGCAGTAGGAAGGTTTCCTACCCAGTAGCAGACGGTCAGTGGTCAGGTGTGAGTAGGCATGTTGTTAATACCCCAGGGAAACTGAGAGTCATGTATCCCTTCAGATTCAGACGTTTTGGTGAAGACTGCCTCTGCTTTGCATGGGGAAGCTAGCGGTTTGTAAATTGGGCAGGTAGCTGTACCAGACTGGCATCCCCATCTTTAACCTACTTAGTAGGAACTGAAAGCAGACGTTTCACACCTGAAGTTACCAGGCCACACAACTCTATGCTTTGAGAATTTTGATATATCTTGTGCCACTATGGAGCTACTAAAGCCTTTGTTCACTGGCCCTGCAGCCAGCTTTCATAAAATTAAGCAGGAGCTCAAGGCTATCAGTCTAGCGTGAATGTGATTGTGCAGGAAAAAAATACCCAAGTGCCTCCTTTCCCCCTTGTTTTATTTTATGATAAAATAGCCTTTTAAAATGCTTAAGTACTTAGATTATTCTTGGAATTTTAGAAATACATGTATATCATTTTACTCCATTTCCCAGCACTGAGTGCCAGTTCCATTTAATAAGGAGTGGGTGACTGGTTCATTTCCACCCCCCCCCAACATTTACATATTTTCTGCTTCAACGATCAGTGCATATACTTTTGAAATTAAAAGCTACGAACACTTTATACTAGTTCTTTTCAGTGCTTTGGAGCACATCAGTGCCATTTATTTTTGCTGGAAATGAAGTCACAGTGTCTTCTAGTAAGTCTAGAAAAGAGGAATTTCTGAAGTAAAAAATACATATATTCTCATCATTCATTCACTCATTCAATAAACATGTTTGACTTGCTTGCTTGATAACAGGCTATGACTCCCATAGAAGCCTACACAAATGTTATGGAAATTAGTATATATTTTTAGCCTGATTTTAATGAGTAGGGAAGAACTAATTTATATGCTTTCTAAGGTAAGGTGAAAGTTGCAGATAAGCGTTCCGTTCTGATATCTTTTCTACTAGGGGGATTGCATTGTCACTTTCAAAATACCATAATGCCCTAGAAATTTCCTGACGAGGGTTTTGCCTTTAAATTTTTGCCTTTGGCAAGCACTGGGGATGGAGATAAGGGAGAAACAAGAAGGAGGTTGGGTGCTTTTGCATGTTCTCGGCATCACAGTCTGATAAAGTGACTAAATCCCAGTGTTCCCGAAAGTACACTACCTGGAGTTCTGGTCTTTCTACATTTAACTGCTTAGTCAACTGCTCTCCTTCAGTCCCACCGTCTGTTAATAGACCAATTTCATCTTTCTCATAGTTCCATTTTATGAGCTTTTAATTAATTAATAATTATTTTTTTAATGTTTATTTTTGAGAGAGAAAGAGTGTGAGCAGGGGAGGAGCAGAGAGAGAGAGAGAGAGAGAGAGAGAGAGAGAGAGAGAGAGAGAGAGGGAGACAGACACAGAATCTGAAGCAGGCTCCAGGCTCTGAATTGTCAGCACAGAGCCTGATGCCGGGCTCAAACCCATGAGCTGTGAGATCATGACCTGAGCCAAAGTCAGACGCTTAACCGACTGAGCCACCCAGGCGCCCCTCATTTTATGAGCTTTTAAATGAAATACCTGTAAAGTGCTTATTACAGTGTCTGGTCCATAGTAGTGACTGTAAATGTTAACTATCCTTTCTCACATAGGTGTTTCTGGGCATATATGGTGAGTAGAGGGGTGGGTGTTTGATAGGCACATGCTTGGATGTGCATGTGTTTGTACATGAATAACTGTGTGGCCAGTGATTATTAGAAATAGACAAAATGCTCATTTTCTTGGGTTCATTCTTTCTGGTTATTAGAATTACATTGTATGCCAGAGAAAGTCTATGAAGGAAGGGTATGGAGAGAGGTAAAATAAGGGCTAAGAGAGAAGCTCCCAGAAATGCATTATTTGTATGACCTTTACTGGAGCCTCATGGATCCTCATTCCTGAAGACGGGCCCATAGTCTGCCTGCACTTTTATCTGAATAACCCAAGTTACAATATGGCATCTATGAAGATAACAGTGCTTCTTTAAGTAACATTGACTTGTGCAATGTCTGTTACCAACACTATGAAACGGAACTTAAAATGTTTTTTTTATGTTCTAATCTGACATCCTGAATGATTTTCCTTCGATATTCAAACACTGTCTTCTTTTAGTGTTGTGGCAAATTCTGAAATAGAAGGCTAAGATAACGTGGATTGCCAAGCAGAAATCAAAATTGATGAAGTGTCTTGGTGAATTGATCAAACAAAGTGTTTGGGGGTTGTTCTTTTTATCTCTATTGATTTTTTAATCACCTCAAGAGTGGTGGACGCTGCTAAGAGATTGATGGTGGCTGATTTTTATGCTACCAGGTGTCATGGGCTGAATGCTTGTGTCCTCCCCAACTTCTTTTATTGAAACCCTAAGCCCCACTGTGATGGCATTTGGAGGTGGGGCCTTTGGAAGGGGGATCCGGATTAGATGACATGATGAGGAAGGGGCCCTGTGATGGGATCAGTGTCCTTAGAAGAAGAGGAAGAGACCAGAGTTCCTTCTCTTTCTGCCAAGCGAGGACACAGGGAGAAGTCTCTGCAAGCCAGGATGTCCACCTTCCCCAGTGAACCAAATCAGGCTGCACCTTGGTCTTGGATTTCTGAGCCACCAAAACTGTGAGAAAGAAATTCCTGTTGGTTTGTTTGTTTGTATTAATTAATTAATTAATCTATTTATTTTGAGGGAGAGTGAGAGAGTGAGCAGGGGAGGGGCAGAGAGAGAGGGAGACAGAGAATCCCAAGCAGGTAGCGCACCATCAGCACAGAGTGTGATGCGGGGCTAGAACTCACGAACCATGAGATCATGACCTGAGCCCAAATCAAGATTCGGGTGCTCAAACGACTGAGACACCCAGGCGCCCCAAGAAACTCCTGTGTTTTAAGCCACCTAGTCTATGGTATTTTGTTATTTGCAGCCTGATTGGAATAAGACACCAAGGAAAGGCCTATCCATTCTAAAAACAGTCTGGAAATTTGTGATAACAAGTCTCTAGTGAGTTTTCTTAGTATATGAACCCACGTTGCTAGAATTTCCTGTATCTACAAGGGTAAATGTTACCTCATGATACAAGTGAAAGATTTTTCACTAGCCTTTATGGGGACTATGTTATTACACAGTGTATGTCTTTTATGTATTAAGCTGTAAGAAGTTAAGCTCTGAGCTCAACAGCATGCTTGCCCTTGTCACTAACACCTTTATCAGAACATTATGAGAAACTAGCTTTTAGTTTGTGTACACTTAGGAATTTTAAGTTTCCTACCTAGTGAGTTACTTCAATATGTTTACTTAAAAATTTCACTTAGGGAAAGCTGGGTGTCTCAGTTCACTAGGCATCTGACTCTTGATTTCGGCTCAGGTCATGATCCCACAGTTCATGGGTTCAAGCCCGTGTCAGGCTCCGTGCTGATGGTGCAGAGCCTGCTTGGGATTCTCTCTCTTTCTCTCTGCTCCTCCCCTGCTCATGCTCTCTCTCTCTCTTTCAAAATAAATGAATACACTTAATTTTTTTCACTTACAGATATCAACTTTTCTTTGTAAAAAATTATTACATTATATAATCATTTCTGTTACCCTTAGGCCATTTAGCAGAGGATTTCTGGCAAGCTTTAGAATGTGAATATGTCAGTTATATTCCCATCAAGGTTTGTAATACGTGGGTATTGGATGCGTTTACTAAAATGGAAATTGGTCTTCTAGACAGGACAGCTGCCTCTCACTTATCTGATAGGATAGCCTCAGTGCAATCTGCAAATCTTATTGAATCGGATTGATTCCGTTATCTTCCTCACTAACCTTTAATTAATGCTTTGTAGCAGAAATGTAATGTGATTCTCCCACTTCTTACCACTTAAAAGCCAGTGGTTTAAAAAGTGACTATTTCTTAAAGCAAAGTGGAACTAAAGAAGTGGACTTCACATATACTAAATATAAGCTGTGTTCTAACACAGTGCTGAATGCCTTAATTGTGATATTTGTTTTCCAGAAGAACACTGTGCCATAGGTGTTCTTATGTCACTTTTGAGGATGAACTTAGTAAGTGGCAGAGATGTTATTTGAATTTGGTTTTGATTCAGCTAAGAGCTCATATTGTAGACAACAGTGGTTGAGATCATCCACATATCAGACAGCTACTGTTCCTAATTAGTTAGATGCAGAACTAGGACCAAAGGTTGTTCTAGCTTTTATATATATATTTCATAATGTGGTATCCTGCATCCAGTAACTGACAACCACGAGGCAAATTTCATACCTTTAGAATGAAACAGTGGGTACATTACAGGACTGTTCAGAGAGCAAAAAGAAAGAATATCCAAAGCCCTTTATTATGAACACAAGGCTCTTGAAATAATGGCTGAAGGTTGAGTTTGAGTCTTTAAATTGTGATTTGAATTTTAGCCTAGAGTTAAGACTATAACTAGGTCTCCTTTTTTAAGGCATTCAACAAATATGTACTATTTTTATTTTATTATTATTTTTTAAATGTTTATTCATTTTTGAGAGAGAGAGTGCAAGCGGGGGAAAAGCAGACAGAGAAGTGATCAGAGGATCCAAAGTGGGCTCTGCACTGACAGCAGTGAGCCCAATGTGGGGCTCAAACTTACAAACCATGAGAGATCATGACCTGAGCTAAAGTTGGGCACTCAACCTACAGAGCCACCCAGGCGCCCCTGTACTAGTTTTTAATATGTGTTGGATTTCATAAAGATTTGTTCTCTTTGGCTCCAGGAAGCTAAAGAGAATCCTTATGCAGAAGTTAAAAAAAATACTTAAGGCACAGTAGACTATCCTTACAAAAGTTGCTGTTCCCCAAAATGAAATAGATTGGCTAGAGCTATATGCTCTGGTTACTGGAGTAATTCAGACACAGGCTGTGATCTTTTGATGGGATAGATAGAAGAAAATCTCAAAAGATCGCATCATTCCACAGGATTCTAAGATTCTAAATACTCAATGTTGGAGCTGTATGTAGTTGGCTGGGAGAATGTTCCTAAAGTGAAAATCAACCTACTGATTCTCTATTACTGGTTATTCAAATATGAAAAATTTGAAATGATTTGGGTTTATTTTTGTAAAGGTTTTTTAAAATAAAAAAAATGAGAATTTAACCTTGTTCTTTTAAATTCAGGTATTTGATTATAAATGTTTGCATATTTTGATGCATTTTTCAAGCTTTGAAATTGTTTCTTTTTCCAATTTGGATGCCTTTTATTTCTTTTTCTTTTTCTTTTTTTTCATTTTATTTTTTTTCAATATATGAAATTTATTGTCAAATTGGTTTCCATACAACACCCAGTGCTCATCCCAAAAGGTGCCCTCCTCAATACCCATCACCCACCCTCCCCTCCCTCCCACCCCCCATCAACCCTCAGTTTGTTCTTAGTTTTTAAGAGTCTTTTATGCTTTGGCTCTCTCCCACTCTAACCTCTTTTTTTTTTTTCCTTCCCCTCCCCCATGGGTTTCTGTTAAGTTTCTCAGGCTCCACATAAGAGTGAAAACATATGGTATCTGTCTGTCTCTGTAAGGCTTATTTCACTTAGCATCACACTCTCCAGTTCCATCCACGTTGCTACAAAGGGCCATATTTTGTTCTTTCTCATTGCCACATAGTACTCCATTGTGTATATAAACCACAATTTCTTTATCCATTCATCAGTTGATGGACATTTAGGCTCTTTCCATAATTTGGCTATTGTTGAGAGTGGTCAAGCTTTGAAATTGTTAACAGGATTTTTAATAATTTAGAAAACTATGAGAAATCAGCTGAAGCAAAACTCTTGTTGGACTTCTGATCCAGCTCTGTGTGTGTGTGTGTGTGTGTGTGTGTGTGTGTGTGTGTGTGCATGCACATGCTTGTGCCAAGATGTTGCAATGTATTAAAGCTGCCTATTAAGATAATACTGTTCTTAATATAGTCCAAAGCAATATTTTTAATTTCCTATTTTCCTTGAGTACTCAAAGTTTGATATATTTTTTTAAGGTTGTTTGTTTGTGTACAGTGAATGTATGGGAGGGGCACAGAGAGAGGGAGAGAGAGAATCCCAGGCAGGCTCTGAGCTGTCAGTGCAGAGCCCAACTTGGGTCTCAATCACATGACCCTCGGATCATGACCCAAGCTGCTGCAATCAAGAGTCAGATGCTCAACCCACTGAGCCACACAGGTGCCCCTGAAAGTTTGATATTGTATAGATTTTTTTATGCTGTCATGGAAAGGAAACTTTGTGCCTCTCTCTTTTCCCACTTAACCTACTTTCATTGCTCATTTCACTGTCTCATAAACAATAGGGCATATTTCAGCTGTATGATGAAAGAAATTTCTTTGACCATCACAGGAGGCCTGCTGAGGACTGTTGAATTTGCTCATGTGCAATGACAATTAAGAGTAGAAGGAAGGGTATTGAACGGAAGCGTGGAAAGCTCATTTTAATTCTTTGTTACTTAATTAAGTCATGTAACATATCTGTGCCTACCTTCTGCTTCTATAAAGTCGGAACAGTAGTATTTACAGAACATTTTGTTGTGGTTGACACATAAATTGTGCTCAGAAGATCATTGTTGTTGGGATTTTTTTCTGCCCATAAAAAAGAGAGTGTTATTATTTGGAAAATTCAAAGTTGAATTTAACTTTAACATAATAACACTATCTGCAGTAAATACCTTGTGAATTAATGAAAAGTGCAAGCAACTGATTCCACCTCCATCCAATTGAAAGAACAGCAGGGCTAGAAGGAATGTCTTGGGGAATTTGCTATGAAGGGAGGGAAGAAGAGTGTCTGCGTCCATATGGATTGCTATAACAAAAATACCACACCAGGTAGCTTATACACAACAGAAATTTATTCCTCACAGTTTTGGAGGCTGGGAGTTCCAAGATCACGGTGTCGGCAGATTCACTGTCTAGCGAGGATCCACTTCCTGGCTCATAGATGGCTGTCTTCTTGCCATGTCCTCACATACTGGAAGGGACAAGGATGTTCACCTTCTGTGGTCTCTTTTATAAGGACTCAAATCTCATTCATGAGTGTAGAGCCCTCCCAAAGGTCTCTAATCACCTCCTATATCCCAATATCATCACATTGAGGATTGAGTTTCAACATAGGAATTTGGGGGGACACAAACATTCAATCTATAGTAGACATTGATATTTACCGAATGCCTAATTTAGCTAGGTACCATGCTAAATTCTTTTTATATGTTTATTGATTTATCTTCAACAAATAATTATCACCTACTGTGTTCTACATACTAAGCTAGGCATTGGAGCATAGTGGCATGGTCCATATTGTTTGGTGCTTATAAATTGAGCATTGGGGATAGACATTAAACAAATAATGGCACAGTTAATGATTAATTAATTAAAATTATGGCTATCACTAGAGAGGTATAAAATTTAATCTTTTCATCAGCATTGTAAAATAGATATTATTTGCTTTCTACAGAGGAAGAAAATGAGGCTTAAAAAGGTTAAAGAAATAGTCTGAGGTTGCAAAGCTAATAGGTTGTGGACTTAACATTGCTTAGGCTTTATCTCTTCCAGAAGGCTGCTTGTGGGGGTCTCAAGGCTGCATGATCTTAAGGAGGTCCACAACTTGACCAACCCCTTTCACCCATTTATCCCTTAAAGGAATGTTTCTTGAGCACCTACCACATGTCACCAGCATGCCAACTAGTGAGCAAAATGGACATGATACCTGCCTTCATGGAGTTCATAGTCTAGTGAGGATGACAGAGAATCACTTCTCAAAAAATACATAATTATAAACTACTACAAAATGACTGAGAAAAAATTACATGGTGTTATGAGAGCCTGTGATAGAGACATCCACTTTAGCCTAGGAGTTCAGGAAGGCATCCATGAGGAGGTGACCTTAAAGTAGAGATCTAAGGATGAGGAGGAGCTAACCAGGTAGGAAGGATGGTGGAAACAGAGGATTGTACGCGGGGGGTGGGGGAGGGGTCAGGATCCGCAAAGGCTGTGAGTCAGAAAGGAACATGATTAAGCTGGAACAAGTAAATGAAGATCACTGTGGTCAAACTGAAATAATGGAAGAGTAGCACAAGGTAAAGATAGGTAGGAGCTAGAACGTGGTGTTTTAGCCTTTTTAAGGAATTTGGTCTTAATCATAGGATCAAAGTGAAGTCATGGAACGATTTTGGATAGAGGAGTGACACAAGTAGATTTGCTTCATCAAAATCACTTTATCATATAAATCAGTGAAAAATGGGCAGGAAACATGAATAGATTCTTTTCCAAAGAAGACATCCAGATAGATGTCACATGAAATAGACACATGAAAAATGCTCAGCATCACTCATCATCAGGGAAATGCCAATCAAAACCACATTGAGATACCACCTCACACCTGTCACAGAAACTAAAATTAACACAACAACAGATGTTGGTGAGGATATGGACAAAGGAGAACACTCTTGCACTGTTGGTGGGAATTCAAACTGGTGCAACCATTCTGGAAAACAGTATGGAAGTTTCTCAAAAAATTAAAAATAGAACTACCCTATGACCCAGCAATTGCACTACTAGGTATTTATCCAAAGGATATAAAAATGCTGATTCAAAGGGACACATGTACCCCAATGTTTATAGCAGCGGTATTGACAATAGCCAAAATATGGAAAAAGCCCAAGTGTCCATTGACAGATGAATGGATAAGGAAGCTGTGGTATATATATTCAATGAAATATTACTCAGACATAAAAAAGAACGTAATCTTGCCTTTTGTGACATTGTGGATGAAACTAGGATGTATTATGCTAAATGAAATAAGTGTGTCAGAGAAAGACAAATATCATAATTTCACTCATATGTGGAATTTAAGAAACACAACAGATGAACATAAGGGAAGGGAAGCAAAAAAAAAAGAAATAAAAAAAGAGAGGGAGGCAAACCATGAGAGACTATTACATACAGAGAAAGAACTGAGGGTTGCTGGAGGAAGGTGGGCGGGGCTGGGCTAGATGGGTGATGGGCATTAAGGAGGGTACTTGTGATGAGCACTGGGTGTCCTATGAAAGTGATGAATCAGTAAATTCTATTCCTGAAATCATTAAAAAAATAAAGAATTAACAAAATCACTTTCTCAGTGGTGTGGGCATAGATCTGAAGTGCAAAAGCAGAACATAAGGATATTATCGCCATCATTCAAGTGAGAAATGATGGTAGCATTACCTGGGCTGGCAGGTGTGTATCAGAGGCTTGAGTCATTGATGGAAACCAGAAGGAAGCAGTTAATTTTGTCTACTTAATGGAAATACTTCCTTTCATGCAAATCACCTGCTGATCTGAATATGTTCTTGATTTGGCATTAGGTAGGCTCATCGTGAGTTGATTGTTAACGATGACTTTGATTTTGAAAGTAGTTTATATATTATCTATATTGACCTAGCTCTTGATAGAGATGTTTATAATACAGTTTGACTCAGTCATAATTCTCTAAGCGTCTACTATTCTAGCGCTCTATTAACCCCTGCAGGACTTAAAAAGATAACTAAGATACTATCCTTGCTTGCAAAAGCAAGTGGCCTAGTAATCTAGACAGGATGATAACAAAGTACAAACACGAGTGACTGTGGTGTACAACGTGCCGTGCCGCGGCCAAGTTTTATTGCATTTCTTTAAGAAGCAAAGATCACTTTCTACGGAAGGATTTAAAGGATCAGCAAAGATAGAGCATGGAAATGGACTTGGAGGCATGTGACACATTTAACTCATGGAAGAGGGGGTGTGGAAAGCTTAATCTGGGAGGATAAAAGATAGTAATTATATTGATACCTGAAGCTATTAGAATTTTTGGAGATTAGATAATCTTGCTCCAAGAAACAAATTTGTAATGAAACAGTTTCATTTGATTTGCTTATTTGGCTTCACCATGCACTTCTTAAAAGAAGACTTAATATTTTTAGAGCAGTTTTATGTTTACAATAAAATGGAGAGTAAGGTACCGAAATTTCCCATATATATGCTGGCCCCATAGCTTTACCCAGTCAGCATCATTCACCAGAATGATTTTTTACCAAGGATGAACTCACACTGATACATTATAAACGCCTCAAGTCCATAGTTTGCTTTAGGATTCGCTCTTGTATTGCACATTCTATGGCTTTGATTAAATGTATAACAGCATATGTTCATCATTCTAATATCATACTGAGTATTTTCAATGCCTGAAAAATTCTATCCCTAGTCATCCCCCTCCTCACTCACCAGTAACTGTCAATTACTAGTCTTTTTGCTATTTCCATAGTGTTACCTTTTCCACAGTGTCGTATAGTTGGAATCATATAGTATGATGCCTTTTCAGATTGGTTTCTTTTACTTACTAATATGCATTTAAGTCTCCAGGTCTTATCACGGTTTGATGGTTCATTTTGTTTTAGTGCTGAATAATATTCCATTGTTTGTATGGACCGTGTTTATTTGCTCATTTATCTAATTTATCATTTCTCTGATGATATAGGATGTGATGCATCTTTTCATATACTTATTTGCTATCTGTATATCTTTGGTGAGATGTCTATTAAGGTGTTTGGCCCATTTTTCAATCGGGTTATTTTCTTACTGGTGAATTTTAAGAGCTGTCTCTATATTTTGGATAAGAGTTCTTTTATCAGATGTGTCTTTTGCAAATATTTTCTCCCAGTCTTTGTCTTGTCTTCTCATTCTCTTGATACTGTCTTTTGTAGAGAAGGTTTTAATTTTAATGAAGTCCAGTGTATCGGTCATTTCTATCATAGATCTTGTCTTCAGTATTGTATGTGAAAAGGCATCACCATATCCCAAGGTCATCTAGGTTTTCTTCTTACAGTAGTTTTATAGTTTTCCATTTTCCATTTAGGTCTGTGAGCCATTTCTAGTTAATTTTTGTGAAGGGTGTAAGGTCTCTGTCTAGATTCATTCGTTTGCATGTGGATATCTACTCGTTCCAGTATCATTTGTTAAAGAAGCTGTCTTTGCTCCAATTTGTTGCTATTGCTTCTTTTTTGTTTGCTTGTTTATTTTGTGTGTGTGAGAGCTAGCACAGCATCCTCGGGGGAGGGGCAGAGAGGGAGGGAGAGACCATATTGGAAACAGGCTCCACCAGACGGCCAGTACAGATCCTGATGTGAGGCTCAGACTCATGAACCATGATATCATGACCTGAGCTGACGTCAAGAGTCAGACCTGAGCTAAGAAGTCAAGAGTGGTACACTTGACCAGTTGAGCCACTCAGGTGCCCAGCCTTTCATTATTTGTCAAAGATCAGTCGACTGTATTTCTGAGAATCTACATCTGGGTTCTCTGTTCTGTGCCACTGATATATTTGTCTGTTCCTTCACTAGTATCACAAGGTCTTGATTACTGTAGCATTATCATAAGTCTTGAAATTATTCACTTTTGTGACATTAATTCACTTAATTTTACACTCATTATGTGTTTACTGAAAATATAGCAGACATTCACTGATTTTTAGGGGCAATGTTTAAAGTTCTGGCAAATCAGGAATCCCTGGAAAACTTCTCTTGAAAGCGAGAGACTCAGTAATTATTTTACAAAGAGTAAATAGTTGATGATTTCAAGTAGAGCAGTAACTCTGAGTATAAACATGGTGGTGGGAGGTATGGGAAGTTGGCAAAGAACTTTGTGTTCTTCATTTTGATTGGCGCATAGAGTAAAAGTGGTAGTGGGGGATGAAAGTGGAGAGTTGGAGCCCTCTCATTGATGATCCTACAGGATAGCCTGCTGGACAGCAGAAAGAAATTTTCAGTTGCCCACATGTAACTTGAAGATTTAGAAAGAAATTTTGAATGCATGTGTCAATGTATTTTTCTTTTTTCACGTGACCCAGTATTCAATAACTTTTATGGTAAATAACCTGGGGCTTGACAGCAGCATTTTCCACATGGTTGAGATTCCTGGGAAGAAACTGGAGTTTATATTGTTAGATCTACTGAGCATATTACCAGAAGAGCTTTATTTGATAGGCAGTCATTTGGAATCTATTTTCCCTCATTTGGGAGTAGTTACCAGGCCAAATCACTGTTCTATTTATATCCATGACCTCTTTTCCAGTGCTGTATCAGCTGAGCACTGTAGAGACATCCTTAAAAGAAGTAGTATTTGGGTCAGAAACGTCAACCAAAATGAGTGTAATTAGACAGATTTTTTTTTAAAGAATGAGGGGTTTTTAAGTAGCTTTATCAGTAAATCCTTAAAGTAGTTTCCATTTGAATTGCTAAGCCATTGTACAGCCATTAATTGAACTCAGCAAACTTGCTTTGGATCATTGAATACCTATTGTGCAAAATGACCCTCAGCATTTTGGGTGTGGGGGGGGGGCTGGGGTGATGCTTGGGCTAGGACTTGTTGAAAGTTCTGACAAGGAAATCTTTGGAGAAGTTTATTGCCCTATGGGATAGGGTGGAAGACCAAGAAGGAGTATATGGGAATGACTGGAGTTCAAGGGTAGGAGTACTTTTCTTTCTTTTCTTTTTTCTTTTTCTTTTCTTCTCCTTGGGTCTTAAAGAAAAGGTGAATATCTGGGTAAATATTGTAGTGTTGTTAGTTCATGTACTATAAGAGAAGTCCTTCAACTTTGAAAATCACAAATATACCTGAGAACATGTGAAAATACAGATGGCTGGGCCTTATACCTAAATTTTGATTTAGTAGATCTAGGTGTGGGGCCTTTGGGGTCTGATTTTTAACAAGTACCCTCTGGGTGATTTTTATGTAGGTGGTCCTGAGTTTTGAGTTGGAAAACTTTACAATTCCAACCTGTAGAAATCAGACACAATTAAAGCATTCAGTAAAACTCATAAAAACGATCCTGCTACTGTGCTAGGATCCAGGCATATAAAAAGTAAAGTACATATCTAGTAGGAGGAGAATATAAACATGTGCGTGCATGCGTGTGCGCGCACACACACACACACACACACACACACACACACACACACTCCCAACACCAATGTAATACCATGCTAAAGAGAGAAATTTATCCATTGGGTATTTGTATGCCAGTTACAGACCCAGAAGTAGGGAAAGAAAACTTGAAAGTGAGGGCTGCCTCTTAAGATAGACTTTGTCTAGTTTGTAGTGTTAGGAACATGCCCTCCAAGCTGTGTACCCAGTGAGGTAGAAATAGTTCCTCTTCTTTATGAGACACCTCCTTTCAAAACAACGAGCACCTCTGTGTGGTTTTCAGGGCCTTTAAAAAAGAGTCAGTAAACCTGGTTTCAACCCATTTGCTGACTCAGGATGCCTGGGGGTAATCAGACTGTGAATTTTAAAGCTGTAGTGGGGGAAACAGTCCATGGTACAAATGGGAGCTGACTTTAGGAGCGCGAACTTGTATTTTCCTGAGACTGTGCCAAGGGGCAGTGTCTGTGTACAGGGACTCCTGTCTCTGAAGTGCCAGTTAATGACAATGCCAA
This sequence comes from Puma concolor, assembly GCF_028749965.1. Taxonomy (NCBI): domain Eukaryota; kingdom Metazoa; phylum Chordata; class Mammalia; order Carnivora; family Felidae; genus Puma; species Puma concolor. The sequence continues at coordinate 111,308,383 of NC_141676.1, forward strand.
GTGAGGACTTTCAGTTCCTGTGTGACAAGAGGTAACATCCATAGAAAGTTAGAAGTAATAGGAGGTTACTTTAATCACCCATCACACCTTCGTTCTTATTGCCAATGACCGCATAAGGACCAGCACGGAGCACTAGCCTTTGCAACATTAACTCATTAAAACATCAAAATTATTTCCAGAATATCAGCCTTTGACATCATAAAATAGGACCTATAATGAAAGTGCTAATATTGGATTGACTATAAGATGATCTGAAAAAAATTAAAAAGGACAGGGTAACAATTTTGCTTTCTGGTAGTCGTTGTATAGGAAGGGGATAAATATGTGGAGGTGGATTCCCAACATAGCGTCTGATGAAAACGAATGTGCTAAGGAGGTGGAGGCTGCTTCTTGGTCCCCCTGTGGGAGATAGAGGCTCTTCTTGCTTAGTTGTTACTGTTCTGTCTAATCCCAGGAACTGGTGTCCTCAGTGGTGTCCCCTCCTTTAGAATTAGGGTGGCAGGGTGTGGCCATATCCAGGCTGCTGCATTCTGCCAGCCATCACCTGTGAAGCCTCAGTTTTCTCCCTTCCCTCTATTACTGGTGAGTGATCTACTTTCACACCCTGGTAATGCCAGGTGGAATGCCTACAGAGATCTGGTTCATGGTGTCATAGAGATCTCAGGTGATGACTGAAGAGTGTGCCACCTCTCTCTCAGTGGCAGCAGAAGGAAGTAATGGATGAAGAGCCAGTGGAGAGATTGGAATCCTGGAGAAGAAAAATGAATGAGGAGGTAGAGGAGAAGATGAGGAAGGGAAGTTCAGATGAGAGATGGTGCACGAGAATAAAGTGGTGGAGGTGACGGAAGTGGGGGGGGGGGCTTGAGCCCTGAACGTGATCTCTTCAGGGACTTTGTTGAGTGTGGAGTTAGAGACCATGGATGCTCAAGTTGGCAGGGCCTTCACCTGAATCCCAAGTTGGGGTGAATGCAGTGGCACTTGGGTGAGAGCACAAGTTTCATCAACCAAAATATATCCGCCTTGTGGGACCTCGCCTTTTGAGCCAACCCCCACCTAACACTTAAGAGATCCAATGCAGATTTGCTAAGCTTTATACCAATTAGGGATGAAAGAGTACAGACATCCCAGGACAGGCTAGAAGTTCAGGGTCTTCTTTTGGACAGACTCTTACTGCAGAAACAACTCAATCATTAAAGGTCAGATCTTCTGGACAGGTGTCATTTCTTTCCATTTGAAACATAGGATCAGCACCGTTTGCCTGCCGCCCCCCCCCCCCCCCCACCGCCGTCCTTCATCTACAGGAGCAGCACATCACCTGTAGCTTCTCCACCTTCATCACTGCCTCAGACCACAGCCTCCCAGAATCTGACAAAACAATTGTTATTACTAATGGGGAACTATAGCCCAGTTCGTACAGGAGTAACTACCCTGTGAAGGGAAATCAGACCACATTCAGCAGGGCAGTCCATGGAGATACTCAAGCTCTTTGGGTACTCATGTGGTTAACGCCTGCCTTTGGAAATTGTTCTCGCCCAAGATTACTTGCCATCAGTTGTCGGACCTCGGTTTGGCCAACTGTGGTGTTATGCATGTGCTGGTCTCTGTGCTCCATCACTGCTGTCATCATCATTAATGTAGCTTTTGTGGACATGGCCGTCATCTGTCTAAGCCAAGGAAATGATACTAAAGACAGCACTGCCTTGATCTCCATTGCTTGAATCTTTGTGTCAAGGCCTTCCCGTCTGCTTCTGATGTAGGTACTTAAGAGTCATATTGGAAGAGGATCATTGTATCTTCAAGCCCCACAACCACAAGAACAATGAAAAGCTAGGTTCATGTGGATAACGCCATGGCCATGGCCCCAAGACCTGTGCTTGGCCATCAACACCTGAATTTTCATCTTTGGCCAGGAGCCCATGTCACCCACCCTGCTGAGTATCTGGAAAAACAGGGACATAAACACTGGAGAGCTGCTGAACTTGTATGAGGTAAAGGATAAAAGTAAGGGACCTCTAAATTTACCCAAATCCAAAACTTTCCAGTAGCTTTTTTGCTACTGATAAGTCTTCATGAAGGCCTGTGCCATGCTCTACATTTTCTAGTCAGTCTTTTGGATAATCTGTGTCCAGAGCACTAGCAACCCCATTTTTTGGTTTCTAGGTGACAGGGACCTTCAGAACCACCGGTGGACTCAGGCTCCCTACCAACCACTGGAAACCACTTCTACCTCCCTTCCTTTCATTGTCACTCAGGAACCATACCTGATGTCATAGAGGTGATTAGGCTGGCAGGTGTGGCTCTATCCTCTCAACAAGGGTGAATGGGGTGTCCTTTCTGGGAATCACGTGTTCTTAGCCACAGTCAATGAGCTCATGCAGAGTGTGGCATGTTTCTCAGCCCCCTTTTGCCTACCTGATCATGACCAGGTGACCAAGTGCTCTGTGAGATTCCAGGAGAGAAAACACATATTCATTTGTAGACTTCATCTGCCTCCAACTCATTCCAATATCTCTCTTCTCCTTTCTGTGCCTCTCTCAACTTTTCTCCCCTCTTTCTGTTTTTAATGACTTGAGGGACCAAAACCAGAAAGCAAAACAATTAGAAAGCAGACTTTCCAATTTGCTTCTCCTCTTGATGATACCTAGAAGGAGAGAGGGAGGTTGTCCAGTAAAATAGGCTTCCAGAGCTCTCTGACCCTCTATTTTTATGCCCCTCCCCCCACTCCACAAGCTTTCTTTTACAAGTCCTAAAGTTCAAAAGAAGACATATCAAGGATTGTGGGATTGAAGGACTGAGGTGGGTGTGAATCCGTGAGACAGAGATTATTCATTGCCCTGTTATACACAGTATTCTTTTAGGCTAATCCTAGGCCAATATCACCACCACTACCCTTCTGCATAACACACACAAACTCCTTTCTCCTTACTGTGCCCAAATTTCTAAGAAACCTTGTAGATATTTCTTGAGCATTAGCCTGGAGGGGATGGAGAAGAATGTTACAGGAGTGAGATACTATTAAGAACTAAAATAAACTCTTTTAAATGATTACTTTAAAACTAAAATAACATTGGGGCGCCTGGGTGGCTCAGTCAGTTGGGTGTCCAACTTTGGCTCAGGTCATGACCTCACAGTTCGTGAGTTTGAGCCCTGCATCAGGCTCTGTGCTGACAGCTTGGAGCCTGGCGCCTGCTTCAGATTCTATGTCTCCCTCTCTCTCTGACCCTATCCCACTCAGGCTCTGACTCTGTCTGTCTCTCTCTCAAAAATAAATAAACATTAAAAAAATTTTTTTTAACTAAAATAACAAATAAAAAGGAAGAGTGCACAGCTCTGTGCACTCCTTTATTTCTACACCTCCTTTATTTCTGGGATAATGTGAGGGTTTTTACTATCAAGGGTTGAACAGATGATATACAGAGATGGGTAAATTGTTTTAGTTTGATAAAAGCATCTATAATAATATGTGAGGCAATAGTCATACATAATAATTTTAGTGCAGAAGCCTCCTATGTTCAGAAAAGGATGTGAGAAGTCTTTTCCACCTCCACGACTAATTTAGCCATCTTTATTCTTATCTAGTATCATTCAAGAACAGGTCAGAGATGTCAAAAATAAATGAAATGCACTACTTTAGGTAGTTTGTTGTATTTAAAATTGTATGTAAAAAACACCAAGGCAATTGTAAAGGAATTCAGAACATAGTCAACTTTACAGGCAGGTTTTTTTTTTTTGAAAGTTTACAATTTCCACTTGTTTATCTGGTTTAACTCAAGGAAACATCCTTAGGAGCAAATGTAATTGGTATATAATGTTTTCCCTTTTTCTGCTCCCGTGAAGCAAAATTGACTAATGTTTTTGGAGGGAACCCATTAAAATTTGCATATATACTTAATTCTGCTAAACTTGCATAGATCAGAATTAGATGAAGGGAGAGAAGAATAGAACTTCCATGGAAAGATGCATGGCTAAGGTGGTAGCATTTAGACCAAGATTTTTAGGTTAAGATGCTGAATGTATTTGTAAGGAAGGAAAAAAAAAACATCTTACAGATATATTACTTGCAGTTTCCAGACATCTAAGTATTTGAAAACTTTTAAGCTATTACCTATTCATTCATGTGCATACAAGTACTACTCACCAAATATTTCTGATTCGTGTCTGGGCAGAAGGGTGGTTGAATTTTCCCATCGCCTTTGCACTGATCATGGTCATGTGACTTGCTTTGGTGGATGAATCTTGAGAAGCTCTATATGTCACATCTGGGACAAAGCTGTAATGGCTAGTGCATGGTTTGTCAGAACCTCTTTATCTCTGCCATGGCAACTAGCACCAGGTGGGGAGGTTCTATTAGCCTTTGTCCTAGAGTAGAGAGACACAGCACATGTTTCTCCCCTCTCCTCCAATCCCTTAACTCACATGAATTTGTAGCATGAATCAAAAATAAGCCTTTGTTGTTTTGGGGCATTCAGATTTTGAAGTTATATTGTTATTGCAACATACTCTAGCCTAGCATGATGAAAATATCTTTTAGATTTTTTCTATATGTTTGGTGTTTATGAATAATTGTGAGTTGCACAACTTGATACAGGCCATTGTTTTTTGATGTCTATTTCTTGCCTAGTTTTTTTCAGTTTATTTATTTATTTATTTTGAGAGAGAGAAAGCACGAGCAAGAGGGGGCAGGGAGGGAGGGAGAGGGAGAGAGAGGGAGAGACAGAAAGAATCCCAAGCAGGCTCATTGCCATTAGCTCCAAACCCAACATAGGGCTGGAACTCATGATTGTTGAGATCATGACCTCAACCAAAATCAAGAGTCAGACACTTAAGCAACTGAGCCACCCAGGCATCCCTTGCCTAATTCTTGATCCTATTGTTTCTGACAGGTAAACAGACTTCAAATATTTGGGAACTAAATAGTATAAAAGCTTACATGATCATGTATAGATTTTCAGGTGAATTTGTTATATTGTGTACACATTTATCTTGCACTTTCTTAGAATTCTGTGTCATATCCATTGCAACTGGTCCATATCCATACTACATTACACACTGCTAAAAGAAAAAGTGCAACATATAACTAATCTGTATTCGTATGGTACAAATTCTAGGAATACACATTTAGTGGAACTCATTCAACTTTAGCTGAAAAGATAATGAAGATGATGGCTGATGAAGAAGAGGAGGATAGGGATTTCAAGAAGAGATAATGCTTCAGGAACATGCATGTTTACAGTTCACTCTAAAGCAATTCAGTTTGTACAAATAATTTACTGCCTATGTGTTCTGATATCTGAAAATCAGAATTTAGTTTCAAAGTTCATAGCTCACAACATGTGGTATATACATAGAATGGAATATTTCTCAGCTATAAAAAAGAATGAAATCTTGCCACTTGCAATGATATGGTTGGAGCTAGGGGGTATAATGCTAAGCAAAGTCAGTCAGTTAGAGAAAGACAAATACCATATGATTTCACTCATGTGGGATTTAAGAAACAAGTAAGCCAAGGGGAAAAAGAGAGAGAAGCAAACCAAGAAACACACTCTTAACTGCAGAGAATACACTGATGGTTACCAAAGCGGGGGGTGAGTGGGGGCATCAGTGAAATAGGTGACAGGGATGAAGGAGTACACTTGTGATGGGCACTGGGTGTTGTATGAAAGTGTTGAATCACTATATTGTACACCTGAAACTAATATTACACTGTTTGTTAACTGGAATTCATATAAAAACTTAAAAAAAGTTTATAGAAGTACAAAAGGATGAAATAAATAGGATTAGCAGAGGACATTGTGTTTCCAGGGGGACATGGTAAACTGACACATTTTAGACATTCATTATTTACTGGATGTCTTTCTCAGTGGGAATTCTTTGGGGAAGTATATTTCAGTCCTTGGAGTAAAACCTTTCCCAACTCACAATGCATTGTCTTTCTTTTCTTACCATATGATTTTATTTCCATTTCTCTGGCACAAGAAAACAGGTGAAAATGTTGAACTTCATGATAGGTCTAGAGTATTGGGAGTAACTTTAGATGCATATTTTCTGAGAAGATTTTGGTGATCATGTGATCGTTTTGGCATTCCTCGTCTCATGAGCTGAACTCTTCTCATTATATTCCCTAAATAAGTGCCAACAGATTTTATGCAGTACATTTTTTAATACCCTATTGTTAGAATGCACTCACAAAATCTAATTATGGCTATTATATCTTAACTAATAGCATATTTTATAAGTTTTGGTAATTTATGATAGAAGCATCTCCAATCATTCAGAGGCAATTTTGTTTCTATACACATCTATGTGGCGCTCATGAAATGAGCAGTGAATATGAACACACTATTAGAATGATTTATTATAATCATGATAAACATGGATAAACATGGATAAATCATGATAAACATGATTTATTTGTTTATTCATTTGGTATATATTTACTAAGTAGCTATATTTTAGAAACCACTATAAGCATTAGGAGTACAGAGATGAAGAAAACATGGACCCATTCTTAAAGAGCTGCCATCAGAGTGGGGGATACATCTTGATTATAACCTATGATGAAAGCCATAGCAAAGAGGTGTGGGAAGTGCTGTGGAAACAGAAGGAATGGTTAGTTGTACTAAGAACCAATGGAGAGACCATGGAGGGATTCATAGGAAAGGTGATACTGGAATTGGACATTTAACATGATATTTTGTCACTTTCCTCTAATTAAAATGTTAGAACTATTGAGGAGTTTACCTCCATATACTTTTTTTAACTGTTTTTATTTATTTTTGAGACAGAGAGAGACAGAGCATGAGTAGGGGAGGGGCAGAGAGTGAGAGGGAGACACAGAATCTGAAGCAGGTTCCAGGCTCCGAGCTGTCAGCACGGAGCCTGATGCGGGGCTCAAACTCATGGACTGTGAGATCATGACCTGAGCTGAAGTCGGACGCTCAACTGATTGAGCCACCCAGGCGCCCCATCTCCATGTACTTTTTTAATTTGAGAATGGTTGACACACAATGTTAGATTAGTTGTAGGTGTTCAACTTAGTGATGGGTCAAATTTATACATTATGCTGTGCTCACCATCACTTGTCCCTTTACATCGCTATTACAATATCATTGACCGTATACCTTGTGCTCTTTTTACTCCCTTGACTTATTCCGTAACTGGAAGCTTCTATCTCCCTCCCCCCTTCATCCATTTTGGCAATACCTCCATCCCCCTCTCCTCTGGTAACCATCAGGTCTCTGTATTTATAGTTCTGATTCTGCTTTTTGTTTGTTTATTAAGATTCCATTTATGAGTGGACTCACATGGTCTTTGTCTTTCTCTGATTGACTTATCTCACTCGGAATAATACCTCCCATGTCCATCTATCTTGTCTCAAATGGCACAATTTCATCTTTTTTTTATCTGTTTGTCTGTTGATGGACCCTTAGGTAGCTTTTGTGTCTTGGCTATTGTAAATAATGCTGCAGTAAACATAGAGATGCGTATACCTTTTCTAGTTCATGTTTTTATTTTCCTTCAGTAAATACTGAATAATGGAATTATTGGATCATATGGCATGTCTATTTTTAATGTTTTGAGCAACTGTTTCTTTAAAAAAGTATTATACTTTTTCCATACTCTTTTCCACAATGGCTGCACCAATTTACATTCCCACCTCCTTTTTCTCTACCTCCTCACCAATACTTGTTACTTCTTGTCTTTTCAATTTTAGCCCGGATGGGTGTAAGGTGATATCTCATTGTGGTTTTGATTTGCATTTCCCTGATTGTTAGTGATGTTGAGCATCTTTTCATGTGTCTGTTGATCATCTGTATGTCTTCCTTGGAAAAGTGTCTATTCTGGTCCTCTGCCCAGTTTTTAACTGGATTATTTGGTTTCTTTAGTGTTGAGTTATAGGAGTTCTTTATAGTTTTTGGATATTGACCCCTTGTCAGATATATCATTTGCAAATTATCCAAAGTATACCACCATATACTTTGGGTAATTAGAGAACTTTCCTCTGAACATAAGTTATGTATCATGCTATATGCTTTAGAAATTTAAGAATTTTAACCTGGGGTAAATACTTAAAAGATTTAACAAAAGCAATGTCTATTCAGAATGGATGCTGACAATAAAATTAGAATAGGGCCTGAAAAGACTCTGACAGTGCCTGTTACCTCTTTAATTGTAGGGTTATGGATGGGTTTTTGTACATCAGTTTCTCATCTCTCAGATATAAATAATATTGAAAGGTTGAAGGAGACAAGAGGATAGCTTTGTAAAAGGTCATTATTTGAAAATTGTTCACACAAAATACTGGCAGTTCTGTTTTTGTGGAGGATAATTGTTTTATGTTCCAGTTTTCCCCAATTTCCATGATCATCTATGGTGATAACATTGATGAACAGCCCTGGAGTGAGATGTCAGTATTCGACAGCGGCTGTTTGCAAACTCTGCTGTGATTACACTCTGTTGTCTAATTGCTTAATTTATTGATGTTTTGCTGACATGTTTTCAGCAACATTTGTGATTGCAGATAACTCATCATTTCTCTTCTGGCTCATTATCATATGTTTGCATTTGGTTTGTCTGATTGCTGCAGGTGGAAACAATAGGTGATGCATACTGTGTTGCTGCAGGACTCCATAGGAAAAGCCTCTGCCACGCTAAGCCCATTGCTCTCATGGCCCTGAAGATGATGGAACTTTCAGAAGAGGTGCTGACACCTGATGGAAGGCCAATTCAGGTAACCTTCTCTACAATGTGGTTTGAGTAGTAGCATGCCTTTAAGTGAAGGGGGCAAGAAATTCCCTTTTGAATTCTACTTACATGTCCTACAGATTTAGACAAGTAAGGAGGATGAGGCTTAACTAGAAAAAACTCATAGAACACCAGGAAAAGAACAAATGGAATAAGATCCAAAATAGGAAAAGGTGTATGAAAGGCTAATTGCCATGGAGAAAACAAAGAGCTAAAGACAGACTAAAGAAACACTCATTGTCAGTTACCAACTCACCAACACCAAGCAAAGATGGTAGTGGGAATCATGGTCTCAGACATAATCCTCAGAAGAAAATGGAGGACCTGAACACTTACTTTGGGTAGCGTACAGGTAAGTGTTGCTGATAAAACCTCAGCACTCAGGGTTACCTGTGCGTGTTTTTAATGTAGCAGAGCTTGAAGGTCGGAGCCCAATAACTAAGAAAATTTAATAGTGGTGGGAAATGTAGCTCCTGGTATGTTGTACTCTTTTGGGTACTGATGCCTCTCTGCAGTCTAACATCTACCTCTAAGAATGGATGAGATCACCTACCTCTAGTCTTTCCCAGACCCAGTGGATCCCAGAAGTATTGTTACTGTGACTTCTTAGAAACCAGAAATCATGTATTTGGAGAAGTAACCATGAATGTAAGGCAGCCCTTTTATAACAGCTCACCAAATGTGAGTTTAAAATAAATAGAGAAAAAGAAAGCTTCAAAATGTGGTACAATCCTATTCCTGGAGTTAGGGCAAATTAGATATTATGAGTGTCCTTCTGACTAAAGTTATTAAAATGCTGTGTTAAAAATATTTTTAAAATATTTAACACTCTTTAAGATTTCTAAAAACTACTAAGCACCTCACTGAACTATTAGGAAAGAAAAAATGTGCCAATAATGTTGCGTGTGTAGATTGACAAAATTTCAGTGGGGAATTTAAATTCATTGCTCTGTCATGAGAAGTGAGAGTAGGAAACTAGGAAACATTACTTCTTTCTGGAGGAAGTCAACTTCAATCCCTCTTGCAAAGAATATCCATATCTTTGGATATATGAATATCCATATTTGAATATATGGATATCCGTATCTGGGGACTGAGTGACTAATACTAAAAACAAAATAAAACAACCCCTCACCTCCCCCACAAAAAAATAACCCTAAACCCACATGTTCATGAAAGAAATCAAAGTATTATAGGTAAGAACCAGTGAGAACAATAGCTAAGAAAACAGTGAAGTGTTATCAGATTATCAAAATTTTCAGACAGAATCAAAATGACAATGTTTAATATAAGTAAGAAAATAAAGAAGAAGCTTAAAAACACGAGACAGGAACAGTAGATGTGGAAAAGAACCAGAGAACCCCTAAGTAATCAACATAATACTTAAGAAAATGGCCGGTAGATGAATTTAAAAGCAGATTAGACAGAGCTGAAGGAAAAATTAGTATACTGAAACTTAAAGCTGAAGAAATTACCCATAATCAGGTCCATAGAATTAAAAATGTGGAAATATGAATAAGATAATGTAAAATATAAAATATGTGGGAGGAATGGAGGACAGAGTAAGAAAATATATGTTCAGTTGGAGTTTCACATGGAGTTACAGAGGGAATGCAAAACAAGGAATTTTTTTTTCTGGAACAGTAAAAGACATCAATCAGTTCTCTGACCCAGTAATCCTAAGGGATTCTACGAAGCCAAATCATAGGAATTCAAAACTGAACATGTCTTAATAATTCTGTAGTGTGTCGGAGAAAAGAGGGACTTGATACATGACGAAGGTGAAATTGATTTGTGGGGAAAGAATGGGCTATTCCATCAAAGGTTGGAGGACAACTGTTTATCCATGTGGACAAAAGTATTAAAACTGGACCTCTACTTCACGAAGCTGTACAGAATGTAATTCCATCTGGGTTAAATGTGAAGGGCCCCACTGTAAGGTCTTAAATTTATAATTTGGGAGTTTTTAACTCAGCATAAGGAACATTTTTTTTTTTTTTGTAAACTAGTCAAGTCAAAACTTATCAAATCATACAGGACAATAGGTGTAAATTTTTCTACACTGAAGTTAAAACCTTCCTGCTTATCAAATAACACCTAAAAAGAGTAAAAAGATAACCACAGACTAGGAGGGTTTTTTGCAACACATTTAACCATTAAAAGTATCTTTGGTTAACCTCATGAGTAACGGGATGACTATATATTGGTAACACCATCCTGTAGCATTTCTACCTACTAGTTTGGCACAACTTTGAAGCTCTGACACTATCACAGTTGGTGAGGATCTGGAGCAGGGGGAAGTCACACACAGCTGGTGGGAGTGCACCGTCCCAAGTACGGTATATTCTGTGTGCCTTAGTGTGTGCCTTGCCTACCTCCCAGCAACCTCGCCCCTAGACGCTTGCTCAGGGAAGAACGTGTTCAGGTGTAGCACAAGTCACAAGATTATTCACAGCAACACCTTGATAAGAGTTTCAAACTGGAAATAACTCAAATAACCATCTAATAGAAAGGATTGCCTGTAAAAAAAATATGTATATGTACGTGTCTACGTGTAGACACACACACATGCACACACACACACGCACACACCATACACTTGGGAAAATGAATGACTTCAGCTACTGACACCAACAAGGATGAATGTCAAAAACATAATCTGGAGCAAAAGAAGCAAGTCTGAAAAGAAGGCTGTAGTCTTATCCCACTTAATTAAGTCTCAAAACTGGGAAAGTGGGAAAAAACATGTTACTTAGAGATAGCTGCATTGCTGGAAAAAGGGTAAAGGAAAAAAAAAGGGAGTGGTTACTACAAATTCAAGATGGTGCTTAACTCCAAGGGAAAGGAAGAAGATGATGGGAAGAGAGAGGAGGCAGGAAGGAAAGTGCAGGTAGGACTGTAGTGCAGAATCACCCATTTTACTACTGTTCTTTGATGTTTACATATATGTTTACATTTGGCAGTTTTAAAAAGTGGAAAGGGGGCGCTTGGGTGGCTCAGTCAGTTAAGTGTCCGACTTTGGCTCAGGTCACGATCTCGCGGTCCGTGAGTTCGAGCCCCCCGTCGGGCTCTGTGCTGACTGCTCAGAGCCTGGAGCCTGCTTCGGATTCTGTGTCTCCCTCTCTCTCTGCCCCTCCCGTGTTCATGCTCTGTCTCTCTCTGTCTCAAAAATAAATAAACGTTAAAAAAAAAAAAAACAGTGGAAAGAGAAAGGGTTTTCTCACCATTCTCATCAGCAATAAAAATAGGAAAGCATGGAGCATTCAAAAGAATAGTTTAAGTCCCCTCAGGACATAATTATCCAGTTATTCAAGTATAGGAATGACACTTCTACCAGTGCCAGGAAAACAAAGTGATGCTGTCTCAGATCTGCTTCAAACTGCAAATATACACAGTCCAGACTGAGTTCCTGTAAGTTCTTAAATTTTCAAGACTACTAGCTGGGCAGTCTTGTCACTTGGGATTGTTTTTCTATGTTGGATTTTCTTTTATAGGAGATATCATGTTTGTATTGATTCAGCCTTGTCAAAGCAAACTTAAATTACCCTAGAACAAAACCAGGGAATCATGCGTTACGGTATGCTCCTCCATATTTTTATCTGTGGTATGTAACATTACTCTGTCTTATGAATCAGATAGTCTTATTAAATCAGAAGAGGAAATGTCTATAAAGATTTAATAAGAATGCAGAAAGAGAATTCAAAATCATAAAACCACTTTAATAATTTTAGCTTCATTACTTATTCATATTATTTGCGTGGTTTGAGATTGTTTTTGGCATATTAATTTGACTTTGAATTGGCTTCTAAGTTGGTGCCATGGGAACATTTCTAAACTTATTGAAAGAATCTTTTATTAAAAATGCTTGGGTGTGGGGCGCCTGGGTGGCCCAGTCAGGTAAGCTTCTGACTTTGGCTCAAGTCCTGATCTCACGGTTTGTGAGTTCAAGCCCCGCATCGGGCTCTGTGCTGACAGTTCGGAGCCTGGAGCCTGTTTCAGATTCTGTGTCTCCCTCTCTCTCTGACCCTCCCCCGTTCATGCTCTGTCTCTCTCTGTCTCAGAAATAAATAAACGTTAAAAAAAAAATGCTTGGGTGTGCAGTAGGGTTGATATGTGATCAGCTGATTGTTTACTTCAAACTATGTAAGTTTAGGATGCTTAAAATTTAAGCTATTTAAGTTGTAATACTTCAAAATAAAGTTCCCTCAAACCTTTCATATTTTGAAAAATTAATTGATAATGTGTACATGACTTTATAAGTATTTCAGGCACCTCTCATTACAGGGAATATGTACCTGAATTATCAGTTACAATTCCTTGAAAGTGATTGGTAATATCCTTGAATCATTAACTGTAAAATTGGTTTAGTTTAAAAAACTTTTAAAGTAACAAAAGAATATAGTATTTCAGTTATTCATTTTATAATATTCACAGAAATTATTTTTATAAATACTCTAATGAGACTCACAAGCTCATTCCACACTGTAGCTACAAAGCATACACAAATATGGTCCATTTGGAAAAATAATCCCAAAGTGACTTTAATTAAGCCTGCTTTCATAGAGGGAAGCAAACCCTAAGCGACTTAGCCATAGAGAACAGACTGAGGGTTGATGGAGGGCGGTGGGTGGGGGATGGGCTGGATGGGTGATGGGCACTATGGAGGGCACTTGTTGTGTTGGGTACTGGGTGTTGTATGTAAGTGATGAATCACTAAATTCTCCTGAAACCAATGCTACGCTATATATTAACTAATTAGAATTTAAATAAAAATTTGAAACAACCAAAAGGCTGCTTTTAAAATTAATGATTATAATTTTTAACATTTTCTCAATATGGTGTTTATTCTCCTGGCTGAACTTGTAGAAATGTCAGCATTATGCTGATTCCACTCCCCCCCGTGCAGAGGAAATCTGATTTTTCTTACATCTTAAACTTAACTCTTGAAGAAAAGTACTATCAAATTTATATTCTTTGCCCTTTGTCTGAGCTACTATATTGTGACTTCACTAGAAAATTGTATGACTTCATGCTGTTCTTTAACCTTGTGACCCTAATCCTACCAAAGTATTTTGAACGGTTTTTAAGGCTGAAAGGCTTTTACTAATAATTTAACCACTGTTTGATTAAAATAGCAAAATATTTATTACTGCTTGTGCTTTATTCCTTAGAAATAAAAATGTGGGTAGGAAAGAGAAGCTGCATTGATGGACTAGAGAATGTGATTATATAGATTTTGGAAAGACCAGTGGCATTTTCACGATTTCAGGCTTTTGAAGAAGATTGAGTCAGCGTGTCCAAATATCTAAGTTTTACTTCTGGACTTCAGTTTTTAAAAAATATTTGCATTGAATTTCATCACACAGGCACACAAATTCAAATTCGCTTCATTAGTTTAGAGAACAGTGCATTTTATATAATGAGGCAATTATACAGAGATTGTGAAAGAGAGTTTAAAAAAAGACAATGTGTAATCATGTTGTAATACTAATGTGTTTAGCAATCTTAATTGCAAATCCGGGAAATGCTATGAATCTTCTCTAACCGCCTAGTCCAAAGGCAGGAATATTAACATACAATTTATGTATACTACAATTTGCATGTAATACATTAAATTGTAACTCGTGTAAGCTTCGACTGAATCTTCTAATGAGTTTACAGGATTTTTTGAGATTATGAAATAATTATTCTCCAATTAATTTTTAAATACTTGTTATTTATAAAGGAAATCTGGTATTGTTACTTTAATATTTGGAGGAATTTGTTCTCTGCAAATACTGCAGTATTCACTTAACCCCATGAGATTATAGCCCAAGATTGTATTTAGGGAAAAGAAAAACTAATTATTTGGTAATTTGATTCTCTGTGATTCTTTGATAAGTGTTTATGTATAAAATTCTAATTTTATTTTTCACCCTGAAGTGTGTATTGTACTTACCAGAAATGTTGTATCTCTAGAACTTAAACCTAAGGACAAAAACCTAAGGGTTCAGAAGAACTACTTGGGCATTATGGGAACTCACTAAGATAGCCCAATTTATTCTCACCTCCTGTGTTTATCCAGTAGACAACGTTTGAAAGTACTTTTAATCTTTTAGGTAATACAGATAGTTGCAGTTTTGGTAAATTACTGTTTTATTGTAGCAATAATATACAAAGTTACTATTACTGGTGAAATTTATGGCTAAATGTATTTTCTAATACATCACTCTGTATAGTGAATTTATATGGTACTAGAAATGTGTTTCTGTGTCTTTAAAGAATATGTTTAGAGTATATTTTCACTGAGAGTTTACCAGTACAGGAGGTTACAATAGGTTCTCTTTTATACTTTGCTTCTGTTTAATTATTAGAACTTTAAAGTCTGTATATTCTCTTCAGCTCTACTAACTCACTAATACTCCCCTCAACTGGTTATGAAAATCATTCATTAAACCCGCCCCCTTGATACTTCATGTTGTCAGAGCAGTTTGTAGTTTTTTTAAGTTTCCATTCATCTGACAAAACTTTTCATACTGTTTTTATTTCCTTGACGGTATCAGCCATCTTTAAACTCTTTGCTCCATAAATACCTTCTCTAGAGCCTCGTGGTCTATGATATTATCTGTGCTTTCACTTACTTTTTAGTCATGTTACTTGTCTCCTGTGTGCCTAATTCTTGTTACTTTTTGTGTGCTGGAGATTGTGTATGAACAGTTACAGAATCATTTGAGAAGTGGAATGATGTTACCCTCCTGCAGGGAAATTTTATGTGTTCTTCGGGTGGGAGGAATTGCTCGGGGCTCTAGCAATCAGGGTCACATGATTTAATGCCAGGCATCCTTCCCCATGGGGGCCGGTTACTGATTCACCTTATATTTTTGGTATCACCCTTATACCTGGGGTGTTGGCTCCTAGGGTCTCATCTTAAAAGTATGGAGGGTTTAGGGCGCCTGGGTGGCGCAGTCGGTTAAGCGTCCGACTTCAGCCAGGTCACGATCTCGCGGTCCGTGAGTTCGAGCCCCGCGTCAGGCTCTGGGCTGATGGCTCAGAGCCTGGAGCCTGTTTCCGATTCTGTGTCTCCCTCTCTCTCTGCCCCTCCCCCGTTCATGCTCTGTCTCTCTCTGTCCTAAAAATAAATAAACGTTGGAAAAAAAAAATTTATAAAAAAAAGTATGGAGGGTTTACCACAGTGTCCCCCTTGGCCATCCTCAGACTTGGGTTTTTGTCCCTGTGGTTCTGTAGGTACCATTAGAGTCCCCAAAGCATTTCTCTAACCTCACTCCCTTCTGAAGTCAGAAGATGCCTGTAGCGGACAAGCACCCTCAGATTTAGTAATGACCTCTCACTGAGCTTCATCTTCGCCCCCTCCCCCCCCCATCTTGGTGTCATATTCTTTTCATTGCCTTGTGAGCTGACCTGCAGAGGGGTATTCAGATTACATAATCTGCTCTTCCTAGAAATAGAAGTTCAAGGTCATGTACATTTTTATAAGAGTTTTATTTTACTAATAATGATTCATCCTCACTAATCTACATTTGTGCCTATTTTCAACCCAAGTCACAGATGATACTATCTGTAAATAGAAAAGGCCAAAACATCTAACTGTGTTTAAACTCGCCACTGCAGAGTAACAATAAATATCTGTTGAAGCACTTGGCAGTGTGCCAGGCAGTCGCCGATCCAAGGACTTGGCATGTGATAGCTCTGCTGAGTCTCACGAACCTAGAAGGGCTCTATTGATATTATTTCAGTTTTACAGTTGAAGGCAAGAATAAGAAACATTCGTTAACCTGAGCTCCTAATTGCACTCTATAGGGCTTGTTAAATAGAAGTGTGGTAAATAAATTTCATATTGTCACAATTTTCTTACTGTGTGGTATCTGTTATCTGTTAAGTTAGACTTTTCATGGCTCTAGTCAAGAAAAGTTAAACTACCGTTAGGTGTCCTCTTGAAGAGAATGGAAATAAGTAGTCTATTTAAGAACTATTCCATCCAAAACGATTAATTTTTTAAATTATGAAATGAGGGAGATAAGTTCCGTGATGTGTGTGTGGGAGGGAATGGCTGTCATTTCATCCTTATTTTGAAAATCACAGTCACCAGCCAGATTGGGTGAATACTTAGCCACTTTACTTCATTGTTTTTTCTCTGTTTATTGTCCCTTTGGTTATTGTGGATTGTGATGCAGAAGATGTATATTTTATTTATTTTTTTTAATTTTTTTAAATGTTTATTTATTTTTGAGACAGGGAGAGACAGAGCATGAACGGGGGAGGGGCAGAGAGAGAGGGAGACACAGAATCTGAAACAGGCTCCAGGCTCTGAGCTGTCAGCCCAGAGCCTGACGCGGGGCTTGAACTCACGGACTGCGAGATCATGACCTGAGCCGAAGTCGGACGCTTAACCGACTGAGCCACCCAGGCACCCCGAAGATGTATATTTTATAATGTTTCTCTGTTTATTGTCCCTTTGGTTATTGTGGATTGTGATGCAGAAGATGTATATTTTAAAATGTTTACATTTTTTCCTAAGATAGTGTTTGGATTTAAACATCGTGTCTTATATTCTAATTCATTATTTTTATGTTTTGAGCAAGAAATTTGTTTTAGTCATCGAATTGCACTTCTGGCACGATGCTGCAGTTCTGAGCTGTAACAGAGCACACTTACTGCCTTGCAATCCTTCTATAAAATGTTGGCATAATGAATTAATAGACCTTAATATTTATGCTTTGCGCATGTCAATGAGCTAGAATTCCCTTCCTGGTTTGCTTTAGCTTTTGTCTTTAATCATGACTGATTCTCATATAATATAGTTACACTGATGATCACCTTTTTCATCTGTGGAAAAAATAGTTTGTCAGGCACACACTTCTGAAAGGGCTGGCCTTATTGAAGAGTTTTGTCATGATATTTGTCAAACAGATTTCCTAAGAAGTCCTTTCGTGAAAGTATTTGCATATTTTTGCTACATGCAAAAAATAGCAGTAATACGTGTGTGAAAGGAAAAACAAAGCCAAGCAACGAAGGGAAAGTTAAATTGTTTGGGTGGAAACTGTGCACATAAAATACAAAATTGCTTAGCCTGGTTTTGTGTACTGGTTTTTACACTTCTGCATTTTCACAAGAGAAATGCACTTTAGTGGAGACACACTTTAAATGTTTTATAAAGTTATGCTGTTAAATCATGTCACGATGGGGTAAACCCTCCTCAAGAAGATATAATCTGTTTCATTTATTTTAGCCTGTCTGAGAGAGGGTCCCTCCCAGGAGTGTTTGTACAATGTCCTAAGAGGAGGCTAGAAATTATATTAGTAAAGGTGCTCCTTTTCGTTTGATTCTTGCATCATGTGCTTTAGAGTGTGAAGCCTCCAAGCAGTTAGGTAGCTCATATTTTTATTTATCTGAGTTTTATGTAAAGAATAAGAATCTCTGTCTGCCAAGTCTTGCTCCTAATAAGACATTAAGATGTGATTTTACCAACCTATTGTGAGGGCAGTTAGCCCATTATATTTTAGAATATGGTCTCTCTGGTGTTATTGACCAAGAAGGCTTTTCTTTTTTACTGCCAGTTTAACTTACTCTCTTGTAAAGTTAATTGTGACACGTGCATATGCCAAGGCCAGCAGCTTGAATCTTATAATACCACCACTGATGTGAAGATAGCCAGATGGAATAATATGTGAGAGAGGAATGTGCTCTCTGCTTGCTAACCGTACTGTTAGGATTTATGTTTTTGATTTGTCATGCTGTCTTGAAATCTAATATCTAGCGCCAAATAAAAATGTAAAAATCATTTCTAAGTAACTTTATTAGTTTTCCAAAATCACAAAATGTCAAATAACCTCTGAAAAATGATACACGGAAGAAAGTCACATCACCTGTAATTTACCAACCAACCATCACCACATATTAAATTGTGTCGTATATTAGGGCATCTGGGTGGCTCAGTCAGTTAAGTGTCCAACTTCGGCTCAGGTGTTGATCTCACGGTTTGTGAGTTCAAGCCCCACGATGGGCTCTGTGCTGACACCTCACAGCCTGGAGCCTGCTTCAGATTCTGTGTCTCCCTCTCTCTCTCACCCTCCCCCACTCACATCTGTCTCTCTCTCTCAAAAATAAATAAATGTTTAAAAAATTAAAAAAATAGTGTTTATTCTTGAAGGCTTTTTTTTCTCCTATGAATATTCAAACACATGGAAATAGAATATACAGACTTGAAGAGTAGATTCTTTTAAAATTTGAGAGGACTTCATTCAATAAAGTGAAATTATGTGACACTGTATACCATAGATGTACCTAAGCACACTGGTGAGACTTGGTAAGTCTTAGGAGGCATCTCTCATTGTTCTTAACTCACCTTGATTTTGCATTTGAATTTTTGAGTCATAGAAAGGCAACTCTTGAATCACCAGGGTTGCAAAAGTGGTAGGAATAATTCAGTGTCATGTGTGCTTTTAAAAGTCTGTTACCCTTTGTGTTGATATCATGTCAGGCATATGGTAATTGTCTGGGTCACCACTATAATATTCCTTATTTGGAATGTGGTTTCCTAGCAACTCTTGCTTTTTCCTAATGGCTGAATTGATTTCTGCACATTTGTAATGCTTCCCACAGCATCAGAAATTGTCACCCTGTGTGCAAATATTACAAGATCAAATTTACATGTAGATTCGGTTCCTAAGAAATTATTCTGCTTTACCGCTTGCGTTTAATGTGCTCATTCAAAGGTTAAACCAACCATAAAAAAATAAATTTCGTAGAATCTGATGAATGCAGATCGCGCTCTTTGGTGAAACATGGTAATTTTGACGACAGTGTCCGAAATACGTTTGAGTAGTTCCTACTGTAAGGCCTGCTGAAGTTGAAGAAATGGACTAATTTTGATGGTCAAATGACCAGAGAATCAGCAGGTGGGTACGAATATTGGCCTGGACTCTGCTTTGAATGTCTCAGGGGACAAAAGCCTTTCACTCTGGAGGTAGTTTGCAGTTTGCTGATTCTGGGTGATCCTTGCTGGAGTATTGCCAGGAGTGACTTTTATTCATGTGTTCAACAAATGGACTTTGAATATTTACCGTTTTCTAGACAGTTGGTTAGGCACTGGGGATGTAAGGGTAATTAAACCAGATGTGGCCTTGACCCTCCCAGAAATTACAGTCTGGAACCAACACCTATGTCAAGTGGAAAGAGAACGGTGGATTTTTCTCAGTACTGTTTCCATCTTACTATCAAGTGAGAAATTTGCATTAGGCTTTTGAAAAGACTTGGCAAAGACTTTAAATTCTTCTTGGAATACTCAAGATGTTGCTGTACATTCAGATCTTCATTATTTTGATGTCTTTGTAGATTTTGTCTGTATCTAGGAAAGTGGAGTTGAGAGACATTGCAAACCAGCTATGCACTGGGTTGGTTTGGTAGTTTATATAGCATCTCATTCAGTCCACACGGCAACCCTATGAAGGGTACAGATGTAGTTCTAATATATTTTAAAGATCAAGAATTAAAACATCAGGGGTTAAAAAATAAGTGTAAGATCTTGGAGAAAATGATATGTATATTGTACGTCTTCTGCATGTCAGACTTTGTGTCGAGTGCTTTATACACTTTATTTCTTTTAATCTTGCTCACTCCTCAAAACCCTGCAGAGTAAATTTAATCTTATTATTTCTGTAATCTTATTTTACCTTTAAACAATTGGAGCTTCAGAAGTTTACATAATTTGACCAAGATCATACAGCTAGTCAATTGCAGAACTAAATTTGAACATAGATCTATCTTCTTGAAAAAAAAAAAAATCTTTGAACTTCTGCGATACCAAACTGGCCAGGACCTCACCAGAATGTTCAGAGTAGAATTCTATTACCCAAATATTTAATAAGAATTGCCTTTTGCTGAGCACTTATTATGTGCCCAACATTATGCTAAAACTAAAGTGCGTGCATGCTCCCTTTTTCTCTCATCTGTCTGTCCATCTATACACACTCCTATGTACCTACACACATATATGTAATTTATTCACACGTATACATGTGTCTTATAGGCATGTCTTCATATTGGTGAAATATATACAGGTATTGAATGTTACCATGTAAGTCCTACAGCAATCATGGACCATGAATAAGGTATCATCCTTATTTACAAATGAAAAAAACAGGACTCAGACAGGTTAAGGGAGTTATTGTCAAATAAGAGTAAGTAGGTAAGTAAGAGTAGATTCCTAATTGGAATTTAAATCTTTGACTTCAAAGTTCCTCTCTCTAACCATCTCCCTAACACTGCCTCCACAATATAATTAGAATGTATGATTTCTAATCTTAGGACTAAGCTAATCACTTTAATCTTCCTTGAAAAAGAATGACTGCTTTTCTCTCTTCCTTAAGAAATGTTCAGATGTATCAGCAGTGCAATGACTCGAAGGCATTCTAATTTGAGACGAACCCTAGTGGCTGTAACTGTGCACAAAGATGTGGAAATGAGGATAATTATGTCTGCATTTAATATAGAGAGTTGAAAATTGGTGGTTTTCTAAAATTTCACAATCTCTGAAGGAAACGTTAAGTTGGGAATAATACTGAAATATAAACTTCTGTAATATTAGCTTCTTAGGAGAAATAGAAGATGTTATCTCTTCTTTGTGGCAATACAATAATCCCAAACTGGGAAAACAGAGATTTCAAACCACAACAGAGAATCCAAAAGAAATATTGTTCTTTAAGACATATTGTTTTCCAGATGGTATCAGTTGATTCTTTTGTATATTAAGTTATCCAGGATCGCTTTTATATTTACAATAACCAAAGCCCTGATGGGAAGTGGGAAAATGTAGTAAAATAGTTTGATCACTCAGCCAGCAAGCATTTACTGAATCTCTCTCATGGACAAAACTACATAATTGAGTTGCAGACTGAACTGCGGGAGTGCCAAATACTAATCTGCTTTTTCTTGGCTCTCATTAAGTAAAAATTCTGTCTACACAATACCACAACATCTGGTCACTTAAATCCATTCAGTCAAAAATGCAATTAGCCGCCCAGATTTTCAGACTCTAGGATTCCATTCAACTTGTTTGCTTTAATTATTAGTTTATCTGAAAGCTGTGTCAAACAGTCAGTAGCCTATATTTAGTTATTTCAACATGCTTGGCAAGCACCTTACCTAAGAAAAGGTACAGACATGGAAGAGAAAACCCAAGTCCTGCTTCTCACGGGCCCTCAGTCAAGTGTTTGTACAGACCCGTGTGGTGTTCTACTTCTCCTATTCTGTTTACCTTCCCTACGCCTAGCCTACCCTAGCCCCAGACCCCACTTACTCCCCTTTCTTGCCAATTTTATAAAACTGCTTGTCATTTTCCTATGGGCTACCTTAGATTTATTTACACAAAAGAATATTATTATAAATAATGCACATAAAACTGTTGATACTGGTTCACTTAGGAGAAGTGGCTTTTTCTACCTTTAACCGTGAAGTTTTATATTTGTTTACATTTTCCAAATATGTGCATGAATTACTTTACATATTCATTTTTCTTTTTTTAAGTGTATGTATTTATTTTGAGAGAGAGAGAGCATGCATAGGAGGAACAGAGAGAGAAGGAGAGACAGAGAATCCCAAGCAGGCTCCACGCTGTCAGTGCACAGCCTGATATTGGGGCTCAAAATCACGAACTGTGAGATCATGACCTGAGCCAAAATCAACAGTCACACGCTTAACTGACTGAACCGCCCAGGTGCCCCCTTCATGTATCAGTAAGAGTATACAGGCAGCACTATCATGGACTTCTATTCTTTCCTTCTTTATAAGTATCTATAATTTTACAAACATAAATATATCTTAAAAATGAAGTAAGCACAAACTTTCACCTATGTATTCAGTTCATACAGAGTAATCAGCAGATAATGCTTAAAACTGAACAGGGTCATCAAGATAAAAAAGCTTCTGCACTGCAAAGGAAACAATCAACAAAACTAAAGGCAACTGATGGAATGGGAAAAGATGTTTGCAAATGACATATCGGACAAAGGGGTAGAATCCAAAATCTATAAAGAACTCACCAAACTGCACACCGGAAAAACAAATTATCCAGTGAAAAAATGGGCAGAAGACATGAATACACACTTCTCTAAAGAAGACATCCGGATGGCCAACAGGCACATGAAAAGATGCTCAGCGTCACTCCTCATCAGGGAAATACGAATCAAAACCATACTCATATATCACCTCACGTCAGTCAGAGTGGCTAAAATGAACAAATCAGGAGACTGCAGATGCTGGAGAGGATGTGGAGAAACGGGCACCCTCTTGCACTGTTGGTGGGAATGCAAACTGGTGCAGCCACTCTGCAAAACAGTGTGGAGGTTCCTCAAAAAATTAAAAATAGATCTACCCTATGACCCAGCAATAGCACTGCTAGGAATTTCCCCAAGGGATACAGGAGTGCTGATGCACAGGGGCACTTGTACCCCAATGTTTATAGCAGCACTTTCAACAATAGCCAAATTATGGAAAGAGCCTAAATGTCCATCAACTGATGAATGGATAAAGAAGTTGTGGTTTATATATACAATGGAATACTACTTGGCAATGAGAAAGAATGAAATATAGCCTTTTGTAGCAGCGTGGATGGAACTGGAGAGTGTTATGGTAAGTGAAATAAGTCATACAGAGAAAGACAGATACCATATGTTTTCACTCTTATGTGGATCCTGAGAAACTTAACAGAAGACCATGGGGGAGGGGAAGGAAAAAAAAAGTTACAGAGAGGGAAGGAGGCAAACTATAAGAGACTCTTAAAAACTGAGAATAAACTGAGGGTTGATGGGGGTGGGGGGGAGGGGAAAGTAGGTAATGGGCATTGAGGAGGGCACCTGTTGGGATGAGCACTGGGTGTTGTATGGAAACCAATGTGACAATAAATTTCATTTAAAAAATAAATAAATACAAAATAAATGCTAAAGAAGAATTTTAAAACATGACCTGAGCTAATAACCATTATCTGCTAATTAATAAACAATTATGTTAATGAACAACAAAAAAAACTGAACAGGGTCAAAAACATTTATTGGCTAAAAATTATTAGGAACATCATATCTTTTTTTTTTTTTCAACGTTTTTATTTTTATTTTTGGGACAGAGAGAGACAGAGCATGAACGGGGGAGGGGCAGAGAGAGAGGGAGACACAGAATCGGAAACAGGCTCCAGGCTCTGAGCCATCAGCCCAGAGCCCGACGCGGGGCTCGAACTCAGGGACCGCGAGATCGTGACCTGGCTGAAGTCGGACGCTCAACCGACTGCGCCACCCAGGCGCCCCATGGAACATCATATCTTTTTAACAAAATGGGGCACTAAAGCATTTGGCCAGGAAAATGAGGGTTGGTAGAAATAATGGTCATAAAAGAAAACTACACTAGCAGAAATTAATATAAATAAATATTTGATTACTGAGTCACAAATCATGGCTGTAAAATTTAAAATGGGTAAGAACTGATGCCATTTAAAATATTTTCAGAGGAACACAACTAGAAATGTAAAATATTAGAATCAGTTTAACTGTGTTATACAGAGAATAGATCAAGGAATTAAATTTACTTAATAGCAGTTCAGAAAAGAATTCCTCATGATAAACTTCAGCATTGGTAAATTTCTGCATTCAATTGAATTCCTTGCTGGGATCCAGATGTCTCAAACTATAACTCTTTTATTAGTTATAGTAATTACCTGATGTTCTAGACATGTATGCTCAATAAATTGAATTAAAATTTCCCCAGTGGTGGGAGAAAGGAGAGAATTTAGTTGTTATGACATTGATAGCTATCATATCTTTGCTTATATGTATATAATTTCTTCTCTCTGATCCTTCATTGTACAAGTAATAGGTTTTTATATTTGCCATATTTTTGCCACCATTTACCTGGCGTACCACTAGATACACTGACTTCTGGAGTCTGTATAAATTTATAGTGATCTCTATTTCCTTTATATTATCTTCTCATATTCTTTTCTCCCTAAATTTGCGTATTTAGAATCACATGTTTTGAAAATTGCTAAACGTATCCCAGTGCTAAATTTACCACTTAAGGCAGAAATTAGTAATTGTGGTACCAAAAGTACAATGAAGCTAAGTGGAACTTCTTCATCGTGCCGTTATTGAGAATATATATTGTGACGTTATGATACAGTGTGATGTCTGCATTGTATGCAGTGGGGCATCCTGTGCTATATTGAAATCACTTTACTCTTTAGCTGTGCTATTACAGCATATTACGTGTGTTAAAAGTTTAAGCATAATATAGCTTTTTGTCTTTACTGAACTGGGGCTAAAATGCCCTTCCTTTCCCCCCCACCCCCTTTTACTCTAGTTTAGCCAGAATAACCAGAGATGATAATTATATAGGAACTTAGGAAATTCACTTGTATTTAATTAATTGTATTATAGTTACCTATTGGTAATTGTTAAGATTTTAAAAAATAGAACATTTGGAGGACAGTTCTCTCATTCCACATACAATAAAACAGGTATAAAACATTAGGTAACTCATTGGCAATGGAATCTCAACATGTGAGATTTACCAAGAAAGCTAATGAAGAAGACACGGCCAGACAGAAGCAGGAGAAATAATTTTATAGTTTCTGTTTTTTCCCAGTAGCTGCTCATTATGATAGAAGAAATACCACTTGGAGTCTTTTTGAGGTTTTTATATAAAAGAAGTAGAAAACATTGCACAAAGCTGTGTCAGGAAGTCCAATTATTTTGACCTCTTGAGTGTCATTTCTCTATTAATAGAATATTACCATTTTTACTGTTTAGTTCTTGTAAAAAAACTATTTTCTCCCAATTCCTGAGTCTTCCTTCAGTGAGAGACTCTCATGATTTTGGGGGCAACTGTTCATGTAGAACTTGGTCAAAGTTGACAAGTAGATTTCTTCTTTTAACCTTCAGCTTTTCTGTTAGGGTCGGTCAGTTGTTAGCTTGCAAAAGGGAAAACACCAGTATGTCAGTACCCTTCTGTATCCCCATGCCTCTTCCATTGCATCTCCAACAACATGTTTACTTTTGAAAATAGTAGAGTGTCCTGATGTGTCTTCAGGTATGAACATGTTTCATATTTCTTGTATTTGTTGTCATCTTCAAATGTGTGAAAGAAATTGATTATAGAAAAATGATTTTTATTTACACTTTGCCTAAGTATCAAGTTACAAATACTATGAATTTATAATAAGAAGCTATTCTAAGGGAAAATTTTGACCTTTAAAAAAATTTATGCTCACGTGCATGATAGCTGTACGTTAACCTGTTGTTCGTCCGCCATTTTGTATTCTCCCATTCCCACGGATCTCACTGTGACCTGCAAGCCTAATCCCTTCAGAGGTTTTCAGTCTTTTATTTGTCTTCTGGCTATTTGCCTTCTATTTGCCAAAGGCACAAGTTGAGTGTCTTAAATGCTAGAATTTTATTGTCTCATGGTTTTGTGGCTAGAAATCTCAGATCAAGGCATTGGCAGGGCCAGGAGGCCCCTCTGAAAGCACTAGGAAAGGGTCTGTCTGTAGTTCTTGATCTGGGGACAGCATAACTTCCAGTCTTCACATGGTGCTTTCCTTGCGTGCATGTCTGTCTCTGTCCAGATTTCTCCTTTTTATAAGGGCATCAGTCTTACTGGATTAGAGGGCCCCACGCATACTCCCTTATGACCTCATCTTAACCAGTTCCATGTGCAATGATCCTATTTCCTGCATTATGTTACATTCTGAGGTACTGGAACTTAGAATTTCAACATATGAATTTGGGGCAACACAATCCAATTCACAACACTTTATCTAGCCTAGATCCCATTGTCTCATATCTGACTCAACACTGCTACTAACAGCCCTCTAGTTTTACTTTTTTGTCTCCTGCCACACTGGACTACCTAAGTAGACCAGTCTGGGTCTGGAATTAATGAGCATTATTGGAGAACATGATGTGATCATGATAATTAAATTATCTGTTACAAACGCATGCCTTTGAACGCAACTGGTCCCTAAATTCTCAGGGGTGTCATTTTACTATCCTCTGGCAGTGACTATTCCTAATGTTTTTCACTCTTTAAAAGGGTTTAACTCCTACCCTTGCTACTTCTATTCTCAACAGACTCTTACTTGCCAAAGAAATAAAATGATAGAAGGTATCAGTATGAATGACTTCACCTTTTCTTCCACACCACTCTCCTACATAGTCCTTTTTCAAATGTTTTCTCCTTGGCCTCTTTTGTCTCTCCTACTCCGCTGGTCCCCATGTGTCAACAAAATTTCTTCTATTATTAATACGAAATTTTGATAGTCTTTGGAGGCTTTCCTCTCTAACTCATTTTCCTATTCTGTTCATCCTTCTTGGCCAAGTTTCACCGGTGTAAATTCATCACTGACAATCAGACTCTCTTTAGTGGCAATTAATTGCTTCCTCTTAAGGACATCCATAACTTTTGTACCATATAACTGTTGTTATTTAATATCTCCTATCTTGCAAATAAATCCTTTATGTATATTAGAGCCACCAATGATGGGCTCTGAAGTAAAATATCTTGTTACATAACAAGTTAAAGATAACAAAACTTGTGATTTGCCATTAAAAAGAGGTTATGTATGCTTCTTTGTATTATGAATTATACTGGAAGAACTTTTGTATGTTGGATGGTGTCTTTATTTTGTACATTGTAGTGCAAGCAGCTTATGAATAATTTATTGAATTATATTAAAATTGATAAACTAATGCAGAATATTCATTGTGACAAACAGGAGAAAAATGATATCCTGGTATAGTTATTCATTCTTTATTCATTTTTTCATACATCACTTTTCCATCCAAAATATTTATCAAGATGGGACGCCTGGGTGGCTCAGTCGGTTGAGCGTCCAACTTCAGCTCAGGTCAGGATCTCGCAGTTTGTGAGTTTGAGCCCCACGTCGGGCTCTGTGCTGACAGCTCAGAGCCTGGAGCCTGCTTCAGATTCTGTGTCTCCCTCTCTCTGCCCCTTCCCCGCTCATGCTGTCTCTCTCTGTCTCTCAAAAATGAATAAACGTTAAATATTAAATATTTAAATATTAAATATTTTTAAAAAATATTTATCAAGATACTACTGTGTGCTTGATACCAGATACTCAATAGGTATAGAAAACTGTAATTTACTATATAATTTTATTCTATAAATAAGTCCATTATGATTGTATTTGGCGAGCATATATGACTTTTTATTTTATTTATTTTATTAAAAACATTTTTTTAATGTTTTACTTATTTTTGAGACAGAGAGAGAGACAGAACATGAGGAGGGGAGGGGCAGAGAGAGAGGGAGACACAGAATCGGAAACAGGCTCCAGTCTCTGAGCTGTCAGCACAGAGCCTGACACGGGGCTTGAACTCATGAACTGTGAGATCATGACTTGAGCCGAAGTCAGATGCTCAACCGACTGAGCCACCCAGGTGCCCCATGACTTTTTATCTTAAATTAAAACAAAGGTTTATTATTTCTTGTAGACTTGCATCAATTAAATATATTTGTGAACTTTTCTAATTTTATCTTGAATATTTTCATAATTCTTTTGCACACCTCTCTTCCTTCTGCCCCCATCTTTTTCCTCTTAATTTTTTATTCAAGTATAATTAACACACAGTGTTATATTAGTTTCAGGTATATGATACAATCAAAAATTCTGTACACTACTCAGTGCTCATCATGACAAGTGTATGCCTAACCCCCTTCACCTGTTTCACCTATCCCCCACTCACCCTTCCCTCTGGAAACCACCATTTCTCTATAGTTCAGAGTCTGTTTTGTTAGTTTGTTTTTTTTTCCTTTGTTCATTTGTTTTGTTTTTATTTTTTAGTTTATTTATTTATTTTGAGAGAGACAGAGACAACACAAGTGAGGGAAGGGCAGAGAGAGAAGGAGAGAGCAAATCCCAAGCAGGCTCCACACTGTCAGCACAGAGCCCAATGTGGGGCTCATACTCTTGAGCCACAAGATTATGACCTGAGCCAAAATCAAGAGTCAGACGCTTAACCAACCGAGCCACCCAGGTGCCCCTGTTTTGTTTCTCAAGTTCTACATATGAGTGAAATCATATGGCATTTGTCTTTATTTTATTTCACTTAGCGTAATACCTTCCAGGTATATCCTTGCTGTTGTAAATGGCAAACATTCATTCTTTTTTCATGGCTAAGTAATATTCCATTGTGTATATATACCCCATCTTCCTTATCCATTCATCTATTCATGGACACTTGGGTTGCTTCCATACCTTGGCTACTGTAAATAATGCTGCAGTAAACATAGGGGTGCATATATCTTTTCAAAGTTTACTTTTTAAAATAAATCGGAAAATTTGTGTAATGTCTACAAATGGTCTATTAATAACCGTAGCTCAGGACCTTGGGTTGTGACATCATACTACTCTTATCAGTAGTCAGACACATTGGAAACCAGGTCCTTATGTCAAGTCTGAGGATGGGAATCCCTATGGGGCTAGGAAAGTGACATATGGAAGTATTGAATCACTGTATCAAACACCTAAAACTAATGTAATACTGTATGTTAACTAACTAGACTTAAATAAAAATTTTTTAAAAAGAAAAGTGAGGAGCACCTGGGTGGCTCAGTCAGTTAAGCATCCAGCTGTTGATTGGGGCTCAGGTCATTATCTCATGTTTCATGAGTTTGAGCCCCACACCTGACTTTGTGCTGACAACACAGAGCCTACTTAGGATTCTCTCTCTCCCTTTCTCTCTGCCTCTCCCCAGCTTGTGCTCTCTCTGTTTCACGCACACACACACACACACACACTTGCACACACACACACACAGAATAGATAAACTTAATAAAAGAAAAATTTTAAATTTTTTGAAAAAGAAAAGTGATATAATCTAATGACCTGATGAGTGTCACTAACCAAAGGAGAATAAAACCTCATAGAAGAGTTTCATAAACTGGGCTTAATTAAACTGATCATGTCCAATCCTACTGCACATTCTTTTCTGCCCAAGCTGTCGAGACTCTAGAAATAGAGCAGATTCTTCCTTTTGATTTGTGTACATTTTAGTGTCTTGAATCTAGAGGCTACTTCTGAAATTCACTGTAGTTACCAAAGATTGAATAATTAGCCCTTTCTCTCATTAACTGTTATTAGAGTCATTATCAACCCTTTGCAGTGAAAAGTACAAAATGTACCAACGGTTGGGCTATTCAAACATTTTCCGGGGCAACATTATCCTATCAGGACAGTATCCTTAAAGAGGAGATGTGTGAATTAATATGCAGTGGCACATAGAGCGAATTACCCAGGCATCATCTTTTCATTTAAGGAGCATGCACATGATTAAATTTCACAGTTAAAAATTCATCCTTAAAAGTTAAACTGTAGCAGAATAACGGATTTTATTTTATAGCTGTCAACTTGATTGACAAGTAGGACCCATCAGTATTTTTCTATTCTTATAATTCAGGGACACTCCGGAAATATTTCCTAAGAGAAAACAAAGAAATATATGGAGGAAAAAAAGGAAGGAAACAGCCTTTCTGATTAAGAACATACTCAAGATAAAATATAGACATTTTTCTATACCCACTATGGTGCTAAAACCACTAGGCTGGAAAATGCCTTAGTTGTGGGGTGATTGGTATAAATCAAATACTTCATTCTTATGTAGCAACCATTTATCATACTGCATAACTCATTTAATTTTTGGTAGTGTCATTCTGCATTTTTATGCAATTGGAATTGGTACTACATTTTGTAATTGCAGGAAAGGCTTATCTTTCCTGTATAAAAATTCAGAATTTTAGCTTTGTAATAGCTTATTGAAATATTCAATATTTTATTATGTTGTTATTATGGTACCTTCAGTGCTCAGTCTTTACACATGGCTGTGATGTATTGGAGGTCATCTAAGCCATGTGAGTAGATGTGGGTCTCATCTCCCACTTCCACAGTGAGACGGACAGACGGACGGCACTGCAGCCTTGGAGACTGTGTTCTTTGTGGCATTTTACAGCTTCACGACTTCTGTCCTGGTGTAAGAAAGATGGGAGCTTCATTACCCTCTTTTTAATATGAGATTTGGTTAACATACTATAACATTCACTTTTATAAAGTGTCATAGACTCTGGGTCTAAAGTTCTCTCTTGTCTAGCAAAACAGTGGGACGCAGTATTGAAAGTGAGAGATGGCTAATGTCCAGAAAAAGGCAAGAGCTCTGAATAAGGGCCCTTGCCCTGTTTTTATTAGGATCAGAAGGCTTACAAACATGGCGATGGACATGCACAAAGGGACAATGAATCTGTGAACATGAACTTGTGGACATGAGGGAAAGGGGGTCTTGAAGATACTCATAGTTAGGGTTTTGGGTTAATGCAAAAAAAAAATCCAGGCGGCGGGCAGTCGGGAGGAGGGTTGTTTACAACCCACTGGAGGCAGCACCTCTGTTTACCTTAACTAGCCTCAGGGATGAGACAGGGGGAAATAACCTCAGGGTTGACAAGGCACCTTTTCTTTTGTTAACCATCTCCTCTCTGGGCTGCTTTGCCTGCAGTGCAGTGGTCCATAGTCCAATTCACCAATTTACCTAACCTGACCCTATCCTGTGAAAGCAGCTTTTCTGCCATAGTACTAAATTGGAGGTGCTTCCACTCTGAACATCTAATCTTGTCTATTTCATATACCTATACATTGGGCA
Organism: Puma concolor; assembly: GCF_028749965.1. NCBI lineage: Eukaryota > Metazoa > Chordata > Mammalia > Carnivora > Felidae > Puma > Puma concolor. The sequence continues at coordinate 111,339,816 of NC_141676.1, forward strand.
CCTTTGTGCCGTACCTATTTTAGGCCTTTGCCCCTCCCTCTCTATTTTGGGGGCTCTGCACCCTCTCTCTATTTTGGGGTGCCTTTGCACCTCCCTAATCCTGGCACCTTTGTCCCTCCCTATTCTCAGGCTGTCTTTGCACCCCCTATTCTTGGGGTGCCAGTCTGGTTTACCCAAACTCAGGTGTGAGCGTTTTATGGTTTTGTATTTCTTTATGCCTTGTTAACCCATTGGTTATCCCCACAATAAACTGTACAGCTTGGTGGACTTTAGTATATTGAATTAGTATTCAAAGTTGTTTGACCATCACTGTCTAATTCCAGAACATCTTCAACACTTCAGAAAGAAATACTGTACTATTAGCAGTCACTTCCCACTTCCCTTCCCTCTCCATGGCCTCTGACGACTTCCACTCTTTCTCTCTATAGACTGGCCTAATTTGGACATTGCATATACATGGAGTCATTTATATGATTCCAGCAAGTGGCCTTTTGTGTCTGACTTCTTGGGCTTAGCATAAAGATCTAAAAGGTCATCCATGTTGTGGTATGTATCAGAACTCCATTCGTTTTTATGGCTGAATGATATTCTATTGTATGGATGTGCGTGCCACGTTTTGCTTATCATTTCCTCAATTGAGTGCCTTTTGGTTTCCTTTTTTTTTTTTTTTTTTGCCACTGTAAATACTGCTGCTCTGAGCATTCATGTACAAGCTTTGATGTGAACATATCTTTTCAGTCCTCTTGAGTACATACCTAGGAAAACATTGCTGGCTCATATTAACTCTGTAGCTTTTTGAGGAACCACCACACTGTTGCCCAGAGCAGCTGCACCACCTTGCATCTGACCAGCAATGAGGGTTCCAATATCTATACATCCTCGCCAACACTTGTTATTATTTTCCCTCTTGAATGCCATGTATATTTTTTAATGTTTATTTATTTTCGGGAGAGACAGAGACAGGGCAGGAGTGGGGGAGGGGCAGAGAGAGGGAGACAGAATCCGAAGCAGGCGCCGGACTCTGAGCTGTCAGCACAGAGCCCGACGCGGGGCTCAAACTCACGAACTGGGAAATCATGACCTGAGCCAAAGTCGGACGCTTAACCGACTGAGCCACCCAGGTGTCCCTTAAATACCATGTCTGAAAGGACAGTGTGCAGTATTCATCAAATATTTATCATGCACCTTAATTTTTATGGCAACATTCTAGGATACTCTACCTTTCTATGTATTACTGTCACTAATAAGTAGAAATAAGAAAAATATAAAGGAGACTGGAAGATTTGGAAGTGAGTTAATGACCTTGGGGTTACCTTCAACCCATACAGGATGGAGCTGGTGGATATATGCTTTTGCCTGCCTTTCCCTAGACAGAGAGCATTCCCTATACCTTCTAGGAGGAACCCCTGGCAAAGTCCAGTCCACACGGCTCACAGGAGTGTGATCTTGAGATGTAACCTTACACTATTCTTTCCTCCTTCTCTGTTTCATTCCCTTTTTCACTCCTGACCCTGGTATCGTCTTCCAAACAAACCACCTACACCTAAGACCTTATCTCAGACTCTAGAGAAAGGCTGTCAAAAGCATATATCCACTAGCTCCGTCCTATGTGGGTTGAAGGTTACCCCAAGGTTATTAACTGCCTCTCACTTCCAGGCTGCACTAACTCACCCCAGTAAACCCCACAGCATTAGAGAAACTGCAGGGAAAAAAGTCAAACAAACATACAAACACGGATAGGTGAGAAGATAGCAATGCAGAGTGAGTCTAAGAGCTTCTAGAACTGTCCACAGAACTATGGCTGAACTCCATCATGGCCCAGAGGCTTCCCAGTGGAGCACTGGAAGGACCTGGTAAGCATGAGGCATGTAACATGGCTGCTTCCACCGCACAAAGGAAAACCTGACACCCAAATATCACCTAAAACAATGGATTTCAAGTATTTTTTCCCTTATAAACAACAGTAAGAAAAAATATATCATGATTCTATTGGGCATACAGAGACAAAAGTTTATTAAACTATATACCCATACTGTATACAAAGCAATAGAATATTTTCTATTCTGTACTATGCTGTTACTTTGTGCTTAATTTGAAACATGCCATTCATAACTCTCTAAATTATTTTTGAAATTAACCCATAGTTTGGAAAACACTGGCTGAAAAGATAAAATGATTTACTAAGAAATTAAAAAATAGCTTGCTAGTATAATTAAAATCATGTGGCCTGGAGCCCCCTACAAGGAAATTTTTAGACCTAAAGGTCATACTCTCAAGGTCACTGAAAAGAGTAGACTGAATTCTTAAGAAATTAGAAAACAGGGTTGCCTGGGTTCATGTTCCATGGTTCTGAATATCATCTGTCAGTGTTTCAGAATCTGTAAATGGGTAGAGAACATCTAGTTCCATAAGAGAACGAACTGGGTAGGAACACAGAAGGGCCGAATAATGAGGTGCTGTGTCTCCTGTTTTTCCCTTGGCTGTTTTGTTTCCTGCTGTCCCAATTCATGTGTGGACAGTGAGGAGATGCATTGCACATCTTGTGCATAGGTACATGCATACATTCACAGCCAGCTGTGTGCGGCTTATCCTTAGAGCTGGCTGGTGTAGTATCTCAGGATCCGTTTGCATTTTATGTTTGTTTCAGGGTTATCGTTTTGACAGTTGTCATTTCTAAGCTTCTTTTCTCCTCTTGTAGAGGAAGAGCTTTTGGTCTCTTAAGAGCAGAGCTCTATTATCATAATAACCTTTCAGAAAAGAGAAAATTACCTGTAATTTTTATGCTATGAAGGTGTATCATAATAATTCAACCACCCACCTTACCCTCCAAATCAAATGGTGATTTTTTTTAAAAGAAACTACTTTGTTCTTTCCTATTTCTTCATGTTCTTCAGAGGAAATGAGAGTTTGAGAATCTGGGAAATCCCACCCAGCTTCTGCGAGCTCTGGCTGCCTCTTATTACTGTCAGCTATTGTGTTTAAGAATATGATTGCCACGGGAGTCCACAGCACAGCAGTTGTAACACTCTGATAAAAGGGCACTGTTAGGGGCTAAATGAACAAGTGAGGGATAGGAACCCTCACATCAGCCACAACCTTTCCATAAGGTCTTTTGCAATTACAAACACCACCTTTGCTAGTGTAGACAGTCCCTTCTAAGAGTTCTGCCCCTATCCCCAAGTACTCCTATGAATCGCTCACAGGAATGGAAACACATGTGTACATGGACACACACAGACATACATACCACTGAATCTGCAGGTACCCATTAGTATTAAGATCTCACAGAATCCCAGTTGTAATTGAATATCGTCCAATTATTGTAGGAAAAAAACACAGGGACTGCTGGGTTGGGGGAAGCTTCTTTTGCCATCTGTCGCTGGATGTCTCTGCACCTGGGTTCACAACTGTTCCCGAGAAGCGCCTTTAGTAGTAACCCGTAGGTAGCAGTTGCCTTCTTCATGTTACAGTAGAGCTTCTATGATAACAGTTCTGAAGCTGATTTCATGTGATGTTACATTAGTGTCCGTTGAAACTTAAGTTTGGTAATGAGGTAACTTTGGGAAGTGCTGTCCTTATGCATGAGTGCTCGTAAAGCAGGTTAGCATCTTCAAGAGTCTGACAAGTCTCAAGGTTCAGGAATTTAACTTTTCAAACCCAGTATTTCCCACATCTATTCATAAAACATCTTTTAATAGCTTGAAAGACAGCGATTATTTTCATAGCTCAGTATGGAAAACAGGGTTCTAAGCAGAGTGCCATTTTGTTTTTTTTTCCTGGATGACCTTGCCATTGCTTTTTCTATGATGTTTTTTTATTCTTCTAAGTTCCCTTGAAGAACTTTGTCATCCCTTCAAACAACAAACATTCCTCTCCTGGATAATTTCTTTATTGTACCACCATTGTCTCCTTTAGTGATATTAGCTGTAAACTACAGGATCATGGCTATTCACATATGCAAATTTAAGAGTCCCCATATCAATTCTTGATTCTTGTGCTATGATTCACTTGGTGTATAAGTGTGGTTTTTCATACTCCAGAGGAATGAACTCCTGTCCTTTCCTTTGCCCATCTACCAGTTTTGAATCACCATTGAAGAGTTGGAGTTGGGTGCTGGAAGGGTGAGGTGTCTAAACTGGCTGGGAGAAGGAAAACAGAGGACGTAGATGTGCATCTGGTTATTAGCCTACTTCTCTGATTATAATCTTCATTTCTCCATTCAAATATTATCATCTTCATTTTGTTAGTAGGAGGAATAGTAGTTGGTTGAATGTTCACTTCATGCCAAGCATATGTGAGAACATATGTCAATGTTAATTTTCTTTAGTCCTCTCAGCAACCCCATAATGTATGCCTTGCTTTTCTCACTTTACAAATAGGCTCACATAAATGAACTGACTTGCCCACTCACATGCTAGTAAATGGCAGAGCCAGAAATCATATGTAGGTCATTTTAGCACAGAGCTTTTGTCCCTCACTGGGGCCGCTGCTCCCCAGTTTTGCTCTCCTCTTACAAGCCAGGTGCTGATGTGCTTCCAGATTTCAGTAGCTTCCATTCAGGGTTCTGCTTTACCAGGACTGTGTCTGAACCTTGAGCCAAAAAGAAAACACTTTTGTTCTCAAATCTTAACTGTGGGACTAAAGATGGAAACTCACCCTGCATTTCTCTAACAGATGTTGATGATGACTATCAAAATAATTGAAAATATCCAATTTTGAAAACAAAGGACTAAAAAAAGGGTATAACTTGAATTTACATGAGATGGTAAACATATTTCCTGGGCTCAAAATAGATCCCTTTGACTGTTGTTAGTGCAGAACCACAGTAGCATTTAAGGAATGCTTGAGGAACTTATTGGGAAAAGACAGAAATTGTTATCCAAATGCAAGACATCATGCAAGAGACCATGGGGGCAAAATTGCAAATGTAGTTTGTTCTGAGAGTAGCTGTGTTGCATATTAAGACAGTCTTCATGCATGGTTAATTATTATTTATTGAGTATCTGTTGTGTACAAATGGGTAACTTGTTAAGACAGAAGTTGCTATGAAGTAAACACTGATTACTCTTTATTCCATGTCATAAAAAGCATTTTAATATTAAAATTTCAATCCACTGAAATACTGACATGTAGCAACAAGAGGTAATTAAAATAAATATTTGATGGGATTTTATCATTTAAAAATGGGATGCAACTTAATGAGGGATATAATACACAGTGATATAATAAAATGGCTAATATATAACTACATATTTTTTTGAAGAAGTCAAAAACCAATTAGACAAAACGCTTCTCATTTATTTTAAAAATGTATGTTTGTGGGGTGCCTGGGTGGCTCAGTCGGTTGGGCATCTGACTTCGGCTTGGGTCATGATCTTGCAGTCTGTGAGTTCAAGCCCCATGTTGGGCTCTGTGCTGACAGCTCAGAGCCTGGAGCCTGCTTCAGATTCTGTCTCTATCTCTCTCTGCCACTCCCCTGTGCTATGTCTCTCTCTCTCAAAAATAAAATAAAAACAAAATTTTTTAAAATTTTGTGTGTATATGTGTTTATACAAGTATCACTATATATTACCCAAGAACTGTTGTGGAGTTTAGTAAGTAAGACTGTTTTAAGTACACATGCCATTAAATAAAAATACAAGAGCTAAATAATTTTTAATTTGAATATTGTGCTGTGGTATTTTCTGGCCCCACTTACTGTGAACTATGTAGAATGAACAAATCTTTGCCAAAGAGGGCAAAGCATCCTCTCCTGTGTACATAGTCTGTTAACATGTGGTGAATTTAACTTATTTTTTTCTCTCTTCCATATCTAATCATTTTTATTCTTCTCCTTTATGAAACAGTGTTTTAGCATTTTAAATAATTTTATACCAAGGGTTTTACAAGCAGGAACTTAACAAAAACAACAAAATATTTGGTCGGGGAATCTTTTTGGAAGTGTCAAAGTGGAAACATAATTTAAAATGCAGAGGTATAAGGACAAAGAAAAGTCCATCATTATCCACTTTTGACAACTTAAGTACTCACTAAAATATGGTTTTTGATGAAGTATGTAATTAGCCTCTTTTCCAAGGACTGTGAAATGAGCTCTGCCCCCAACCCCCACCTTCTGTGTGATGACGAGTTACAATCTTTAAATGTTGGGGAAGTCCTAGAAGCCACTGTGTTCACTCAGTGATACAGATTCTCACTTGCTCTTCCAACAGCTCATAAAACAAGATCATTATATGACATGGCAAGGAAAACTCTTCTACTCGATACCTTTCATAAGCATGTCTTTTGGAAATGCCTAAGAAAATATAAGGGTCAAAAAGATAAGGGTGGGGAAAGTGTATACAAAATAAAGTTAAATTTTTCAGGAAGGGTAACAGATCTGACAATTAAAAATATATATATATTCATTTTGATGAACACACAGGAAGATATCTGCTAAACGAAAGTTTCCAAAGGTTTTTATACCCTCCTCAACTTGTTTTCAGTGCCCTTTTCAGTTTTGAGTGAAAGCAAACTGTATTCCCTCCGCTTAACACAATAATGGATAATGGCTAGGTATACTCATGATTTAATAACATTGTATATTGTACATGCAAAGTTTTCTTGGTAGTTGATTTCTGTCCTAGTTTCTAAATTAGAACATGATTCATCTAAGATTGGGGTGGATTCTTAAACTAAGGACTTTTAAAAGAGGTAACTTTTTAGTTTTCAGAATATTATATTACACTCTGGAATTTTGTATCCAACTCTGGGCATGTTGGTAGACTGAATCCATTTTGACAAACTTAGTGCCTCTTATGTGTGAAACACTCCTCTGAGGAATTAGGTTCTTGAATGGAGACGATCCTGGCATAAATGATATGATGTGAAGAACTAAAGATTAAAAAAAAATAATGACTTTCCCTGATCTCAGTGAACTTGTGAGTTCCCACTAGTGGGAGGCACAGAGAAAACTTAGTATGGGGATAATGTATGAAAGATCAGGAGGACCCAAACCCTAGCTAGAGTCAGCTAGGTTCAGTGTGAACACTGAGTGAATGGAGGGTAATCAAGGACATGAAGTGAGACAGACTGGGTGGGCATCACGTTGGGCTTTGTGATCGGGCTAAGGAGTGTGACTTTTTCCAAGCAGGGGAAGGGCCCCTCTGGTAGCTCCGTGCCTCATGAATAGGAGGAGACAAAGTGGAGAACAGAGAGATTAATTAGGTTATTGTAGTAGTCCTGTGAGAGACACTGTGAATCTGAACTAAGGAGACAGTATTGGAGGAGATGAAAAAGGGTTGAAAATGACCTATGAATCTGAATTGACAGCAGTCGCTATTTGATTAGACAGGGCCCACTCGGGAACAGAAGATTGCTCCCAGGATCCTGGTTGGAGGGCAGCACCTTAGCGGTGCCATACTGTCCCCTTAGCAGGAACCTATCAAAGGTGGAAAGACCATTTTTATTTTACTTTTCATTATTATTAAAAACTAAATGTTAGGTTAGCAGACAAATACCAAAGGAAACCATAATTGGTTCTTCATGGAAAGGGTACTTCTGAAGTGCAGAACATCTTCAACATCTCTTTCCCTATTGAGATGTCAGCTGTCTGACATTCCGGGTGCCTGGTGTTTTTTCTCCACTTATTACTTGATTTTGTTGAATGTATTTTGATAACATCATGAAGTGTGATAAAACAGCTCAAACGACACTCATTTGGAAGGCTGCAATTGCTAAGTAAGTAAGACTAACCAGATGTAGTGGGGTCATTTCTTCTTATCAAATAATCAATCTGTTAGCCTGAGGAATGAAACATGGGCAGGCTTCTTACATAGTCAAAGGTCATAACTGTATTCAGGCTTGTCTGTTTAGCCATATGCACTATATAGAAATGAATGCTAGTCAAATTCATGAAGCGCCTATCTAGATTAAGAACTAAAAGGATTCAGTGCACTTGTGACATTTCATTTAATGGTAAAATCCATCATGTTTGCTCTAATTGCTGGTATTTGCACAATGAGAGGTCATGTGCATTTGTTGTCATTACCGTTGTAAAATTTTCTCTCAATGCCTGTATGTGGGTGGTGCTGGAAGGGATACCACATTTTTGCTTAAAAGCATTACATTTCTTCCCTTCAGAATAGTTAGCCAATGGTACAAAACTTTCCACCTTTTATTTTGGTCCCCAAATCCTCCTATTTCCAGTAATTTCTCTGTTTCTACTAATGAAACACTAGATCTCATTGTTGAAAGCTTAGTTTCTATGATTACTTTCTGTTTTTCCTTATCCCTTCTCCCATGAGTTACAATGCCAGCACACCTTGCTGATTGTTTCATCGCACAGCCCTTTTCATTTGGTAAAAATATGACATCCGTTTCCTCCTCTTCAAGCTTCAGTAGGTAGGTCTGCAGCTGCCATGTCCAGTATTCTGGTCCTGAGCCACAGTGGCCTGTGGGCACTTTACACATAGCTAGTCTGAACTGAGATGTGATGGAAAAGAAAAATACTAGATTTCAAATACTTCCTATAAAATGAATGGATATAAAAATCTTAATTTTCAGTTTGATTACACCTTGAAATTGTTAAATTTTGGATATATTAGGGTAAGTAAAATATGTGATGAACCGTGTCTTATTTTTATTATGATTACTAGAAAATTCTGTATTTCATATGTGGCCTGCATTGTATTCCTGTTGCACGGCATGGCAATAAATGGCCCTAAAGAAGTCATGCTTCCCGCAACTAGACGCGAGAGGAACTATGATCTCATAAGATGGTAAGACCCTCAGAAGGGTGTGAAGAGGAGAGTGAGTCATCCTTTCTGACGAGCACCTGAGGAGGGGTCCACAGGAGAAGTGATACTGGACCATCCTCAGAAGAGGAGGACATTAGCAGTTCAGTAGAGAAAACCACACTGGTAAAGTTTTGGTGACAAGAAAGAGGTTGCCGACGTCATCTCCTCAGATGTTATTTAATCACATCACCCTAGAAGCTAAACACCTGTCAGGAAAGTATTTCAAGGCCTTACCAGTGGCACTCGGCAGCACGTGTGTCCCCTGCCCTGCCTGCCTCTGGCAAGGACGAGCCCCGTCAGTGAGGATGGGGAGGCAGTGCCCCTCTGGGGCTGTCAGATTGGTGGGGGACCATGTGGGGCTGGCCTCAGGTTGTGGCTCCTGAGGGAGGAAAGCAAGATGTAGCCACCTGACACCTGTGAGAAACCCCAAAGGGGAATGGGAAGGGAAGAGGAGGATTCTTGGGGGTGTGTCTAGTGAGAATCAGGACATCTTACTGTTCACCACAAAGTATTCAGGACTGAGGAGAGTGAACGAAACGAATGGAGAACGGAATGAAGGAAGTGCGGGTGGGAACAGTTTCCAAAAGGAATGTTTTGTACATGGAGATAAGCCCATAAGGAGAGTAGAGAGAAGAAGTGGGGGTTATACACGAGGTGGTGAAGGATCTTTCGAGGGTTGTAATTAAGGCTCTGGCATACACTGCCTCTTCACTGTGGGCTAGCTGCTTAATCTCCGTGAGTTTCAGTTTCCTGGTCTGTAAAATGTATAACAAAGACTTCCACGCAGGCTAGTAAGAATTAGAGACAACATGAAACACAGCATCCGGTACCTTGTAGTATTCGATAAGTGTCAGCTATTATGTTTGGCCACTCTTGGTTAACTGATTTTGAATATTTGTCTTATTTTGGCTGACTCCCTGGAAGGAATTGGGTGGTTAAGTGTCTTATCTAAATCTGTTCATAAATTTTTTTAAGTTTATTTATTTTGAGAGACAGCGAGAGCGCGAGAGTGTGAACAGGGGAGGGGCAAATACAGAGGGAGAGAGAGAGAGAGAATTCCAAGCAGGCTCTGAACTGACAGCGTGGAGCCTGACATGGGGCTCCAACTCGCAAACCGCAAGATCGTGACCTGAGCTGAAATCAAGAATCAGATGCTTAACCGACTGAGCCACCCAGGCACCCCTGTGACCTATTATTTTTAAAGCGAAAATTAAAAGACAATTCAAGGAAAACATACTTTATTTAAAGAACTTTAAAACACATAGTTTCCCCCACTCCCACCCCATTTAATGTCACTGAACCCAGGGGCTGGGTCATTACAAAGTCAGCCAGACTGAAGTAGTTGTTCCTGACTGTGCATCTGGAGACTCGTTACTTCTGGTGGCTTGTGTACACAAATGCAACCCTAGATATTTCAATCCACAAAACCGCTAAAGATTATTTGAAGAAGGACTATGAGACATAGTGATTGTTTGCAACATTCCTTTGTTCATAGTTTGGTGAAACCCAGACATCTCATCATTCAGACTTGTTGAGTCATGAACCTGTGGTCACAGAGGATGGTGTAGGTGGAAAGCCATGGACGACAGTAATGGGAGTTTGAAGAATGGGTCATAAGACTTAGAGTTGGGACACGAGGAACTGTCAGGAATTGCTTCACCAAATTATTTCGCTCATACTGGCTTTTACGGGTTCCCAGAGTGAATGTGATAAAAAATTTATCTCTGAATAAGTCTAAAGAAATATTTCAGTATTTGTCAAAGAAAATTCAAAGAGACACGAAAGCACCATGTTATGGTTTAACTGCTTATGTATTTTTTTACTTTCTTGGCGGTACATAAAATAATCATGGATCTCACAATTTATGGAGTCTTAGAGTTTATGAAATGCAGTATTTTTTCAACCTATTGTGAAAGAGAATATAAATGAACACATGAAGCCCCGAATCATCTCAGATTTACGAGATATTCTTAATGTGACCAAACACCGCGGCAGGCCAAGGGCAAAGCCAGGGAGTAAGGAAAATATATCTTTGATTTTGGTTGCTTTTGTTCTTTCTGAAATGGCAAAACAGTCGGTGCAAAGGATTTGGAGTGCAGACTCAGGGCTTTAGTTCTTCAGTAATTGCTGGATTTGTGAACTTGTGTGGGTCATGGCAGCTCTGGGTTTTCTCTGGCGATGATAATAGGCTTGCTTTGTGTTCTTCAGAAGGTGGTTAGTTAAAAAGCACGTTGGAAAAGCACTCCAAAATATTAGTTATCCTCCTTTTTCTCGTTTTACAGATAAAAGAAAGGAACTCAGATTTATTTGTGTGGAGGACATGGGGTGGAGGGAGATTCATATACTGGGATCTGTTCACACCCACAGTCATACCCTGTGACTGACCAGTTACAGTCTAGAGTGTACATGTAGCCACGTGCTTCAGTCCCCAGGAGCTGGAGGAATACTCCTGTGGGAGGCGTTGGTGAATGCATCCTCAGGAAAAGAGTCACGGTGTTTCTAAGAGACACTTCCTGATGTCCTCTGCTCCTCAGGTTAGGGCATCCCGAGGTCCCTCCTCCTCCTGGCCCAGCATCCGCACTCTTTGCTTCCGGCTGTTGAGGAGTCCTGGTTCCCTGCCCCAGCTCCCCTTCTACAGTGAGTGCCCCGGGCTGGCCTGCCACTACTCGTCTCTCTCTCATTAGGGAAACATAGTATTTGTGCTCAGCATCTTTATTCCCTCAGAGCCAGTCTTTCTGCGGCTTCTGGCTGTTAAATAACTAAAACTAGACTTTAAAGATCATCTCATTTTAATAAAAACCATTAAGAAATGATCTTGAAGCAGATTTCTTTTTTCAGTCTTTTTTGAAAAACTTTTTAATGTTTGTTTATCTTTGAGAGACAGAGACAGAGCATGAGCAGGGGAGGGGCAGAGAGAGAGGGAGAGACAGAATCCGAAGCAGGCTGCAGGCTCTGAGCTGTCAGCACAGAGCCTGATGCGGGGCTCCAACCCATGGGCTGCGAGATCATGACCTGAGCTGAAGTCAGACGTCCAACCGACTGAGTCACCCAGGTGCCCCCCCCCCTTTTTTTTAGTCTTAAAGGAGGAGCTACAGTTCAAAGGGTATAAACTTTCAGTCGTAAGACTGGTGAATTTGGGGATCTAATGCACAGCATGGGGGTTACAGCTAACTGTCCTGCATCACATACTTGAGTTGTTGCTAACAGAGTGGGTCTTCATTGTTCTTAGCACAGAAGAGAAATGGCAACTATGTCTCAGGGGGAGAGAGATGGTAGTTAATACTGTGGTAGGAAATCAAATCCAGGTGTCATACATCTTAAACTTGCAGTGTTCTGTCAGTTGTATCTCAGTAAAACTCCAGGGGGCGCTAATGGTGGGGCTTTAAGGTGAGGTGGAGAGAGAAAGGCACCTTGACCAATGTCGGGAAATTAACTTACTGAGGAAATAGTGAGTGCTTAGGGTCCTCCACTGACGTATTATAGGCATTCATTTACTTCATTTATATCTTGAGTTAATCTTTACTGAGGCAATTCAGACATGTCCATTAAACATTGTTAAGATCTTTAAAATGACAGCTTTGAAATGGTCTGACTGTAACTCATAATAAATACATTTTACGCCCTGAGCCACAGCACACATATATGTTCATGTGTGTATATAAGGTACACATTATTAAAAAAACAAGAATAATAAAACAACTCTTATCCTTACAACTCACTCAAAGATTGGAACCAGCAGTTTAACAAGCACTGATTTAGAAAAATAAGTTCCTTTGGCAAGTTTGACCGGAAAAATGTTCAGTGGCCTATAAGTTACTTTGTTCGAAAACAAGTATTTCAGAAAGCATTTCAGTGCTAAAATGTAACAAATAATCTTAGATTACAGCCATCTGTGACTATTGCAATTCTGAATTTTCCATTACACCTTATTTTTTTCTCATGGACTACATTTCTACACATAATTTTATAGCAGATAAATGATGTAGCGTAAGGATATTGTTTTTATCAAATCTAGTCTGTGTTTTCTACTCTCTTTTTACCCTATCTTGGGCCTCCTTCTTATTTAGCTTTGGGTAAGAAATGATTTCTGTATCCATTGGCCTTGTTCACAAATGAGTACACGGTCTCTTACTTTCTGTAAGAGAAAAACTGCCCATCCTTAAGTCAGAGCCTAAAGAATTTTCCTCTCCCAATATTAGTTTTTCACTAACTCTAATCCCATTAAACATTTCATTGTTTGGGATGACATGTCTTTTGCCTTTTAAGGAAGTGCTTCATCATTATTCTTGCCTAAATATGTTGTTGGCAGTATGGAAAGGCAGTTATAATATTTGATATTTAACATTTTTAGGTTAAAGATTCATTAAGTATTCATTTTGTCATCATGAACAAATTCAGCAAAGGCGGATAAGAGTCTTTTGAAGCTAACTGTGTGTATGTAAAGTTGAAGAATGTGAATATAAAAATATATCATTTTAATTAAAGGAAGTTGCTTAGCCATTGAAGGAGTGACTTTTCTTCCTTATCACTATAGAATAATATGCTTGGTGAAGCCATTGTAGAAAATAAACTATAATTATTCATTCATTCCATCCATTCCAGAAAGATGACTTCTGGGGATTAAAGATGTACATGGGAACAAGATTATTATCTAGAATAGGAAGCAGGCTTATAAAAATAATTAGAGTACAATGTGATCAATGAACTAGTTGAAATATATAGAGCACAGTGGTACTAAATGGCATGAGGGAGAAGGGTTCAAAAGATGGGTTCCTTAAACTGGATACTGGAGGAATGTGGAGGGAAGCTTATTCCAAAGGACAGAATAGTTGTGAGAAGCCAACAAGATGTTTTCAATCTTCCAAGCCCTGCCTTAATTAATTGTTGTGATTCTGACAGGTATGATTTCCTCCAAATTTACAAAAAGAGCTAGTGCATCATTGAAGGAGTCATTTTTCCCCCTGCTGATTTTACAATGATTGGCTGACTTGTGTCATTGTAGAAAATGGTCTCTACTTAAATTACACTGAATTTCTAAAGGGCAGTTACCACTACAAGACTGCGTATTTTTGCCCCCTTTGGTTTTCTCAGCTAAGTCTCTCCCTATGACAAAAGTAAGACTTTTTTTTACTGCTCAGTTTCCTGGCAAAGTTGCTTGTTTGCAAAGTCACACACCCAGCCCAGAGAAATGAAAAATTATTTTAGTCAGTCAGTTGGCAATGCTATTTATACAAATAGGTTAGGAACACTACAAGGATTTGAAAGATAGCCAAAATCTGAAATTGCAAAGCTCAGAGTTTGCATTGTGTAGTGGCAACAGTAGACAACAGACCCCACCAATTCTTTCCTCCTAACTTCAGCTCCCATATCTTTTTACCAGGTATTGAAAAGAACAGAGGTTGGGCACTTGGGTGGCTCAGTCGGTTAAGCATCCCACTTCAGCTTAGGTCATGATTTCACAGTTCATGAGTTCAAGCCCTGTGTTGGGCTCTGTGCTGACAGCTCAGAGCCTGGAGCCTGCTTCGGATTCTGTGTCTCCCTCTCTCCTGCTTCACTCTGTCTGTCTCTATCTCTCCCCAAAATAAACAAACACTAAAAAAACCTTAAAGAACAGAGTCATTTTTAAAAATATGAATTGGTGGTAGTATGGAGATTTTCATTTATTTGCTTATTGTATTTCCATTAGAATACAGATGTCATAAAAGCAGAGACCTCGTCTTATTGTATTTATTCCTGTATCTTCAATACATAGAACAGTGTGAAGTGTATAGTAAGAACTCAACAAATATTTGGTTGGTGAATGAATATGTACTGAAATAAATCAGTACTGAATGAAGTAAGTCTTTTCTTCTAGCAATAATACTTTTTATAAACAGGAAGATGTGGTTGCATTCTTCTCAAAACCAGGGAAGCAGGGAATGAGCATTCTGTGATTTTTTTTTTTAAACATTGCGATTTCAGGTATGTGGTTCATTTATTCATTTAAAATTTATTGAACATTTACTATTTCTTACACAAAAATAAATAGACATGGTCTGTCCTTTCATAGAATGTAGATTGAGATGAAGTGGCAAATGTTTAAACAAGTAAGTGCTATAATATTGATCCTTAGTATTTATACAATTTACATTCTTAGTTTGAATAGTTCGCTAGTAAGTACAGAGTAGTTATACACCGTAAATAGTAATTTCACTTAGACATATATTTAAATTGTCCATGAGATAGGAGTTGGGCAGGGAGCTAGTCAGTGAGCTGAGACTGTTTTTCACCATCTGCACATTCATATCCACATATGTTCTGCCTCCTTCTTAAGAAACAATTTTGGGAGAAATTTATGATGCTCTGGCTTTGTGAATTTAGGGATTTCCGAAGATTAGTCTGGATTGCCAAAGAAATGACCTCTTCATCTCTTCAGTAAGATTTTAAGAGTCTACTATTATTTATACAGGCTAAAATAGAGAAGTGTACAAGAAACCAAAATAGCAAAGCAGATGGGATGATAGACAATGGCTGGTGAAGGGTGGGAAGAGGGAGGTCAAGAAAGCAGGGAAGTCTTTATTAAGAGGGAATGTGAGATGAGTTTTGAAGATTAATAGATTGAGTAGGAATTTCTCAGGTAATTAAAGTAGGAGGACAGTACAAGCAGAAGAAATAGCATATCCAAAGCGCAGAAGTGTGAAATTATTCTTTGAATTTAGAAAATGAGAAGGCACATGGTGTTTTAAGAGGAGAAATTATAAGGAGTGTCTGATGAAGCAGGGCCGTTGGCAAGGAGCCAGGCCATTAAAAAATATGAACTCCTTGCAAAGGGGTCTGGATATTAATCAGGAGGAAGTCAGGAACCACTGAGAGATTTTAGTTGGGGAGAAACTTTTTCAGAAGAATGTCTAGAACATTTTAGAAAGTACCACCTGGAAGCTATGTATTGGAAGATTGAAGAGGAACCAAGCTAGACACAGGTAGACAAGTTGGTACATCAGGGTGGTACTCAGTAAGAGAGTGACAGCCCCAGCTAAGGTGGGAACAAAGGAAAGGAGAGAAGAGAAGCCAGTTAAAGATTTCTAAGTGATTTCAGTTACTAAACAAAACTAAGTCTAGTTTCTGAACATGCGTTGTCTTCCTTTTTAAGAGATCTGTGATTTTCTTTTTTCAGAAGTGTTACAGTGTTTTTCTTCTGTTGAATTCTTTTTAAATGACTGGGGCAAAGGAGCAATTAAAAAATGTGACCTTAGTGCTGTGTTTAGGAGATTGAAAATTCTTCTGAGGCTTAAGAAATTAAGAGTGTCTGTGGTTTCCTTCCCAGATCAAGAGACTAAAGTCATCTAACTGAGAAGCTCATGTCCTCATTACATGTTCTCATCTTGCAGATGTGGGAAAATGCCAGTGTCTGGATTCTGTTTGCCAGATTCTGTGAGTCAGGTTCAGGGGACTCTCAGTGGGAAACTCTCCAGATGGGCTGCCTCTCTCGGGACATCTCTCAAATTTGGTCTCCCATTGTCAGGATGGGCCTCTGAGTCTCTGCTTACCGCAACATGGATGTCCTTTTTGCCTACTTTCTTCTTTCTCCAGAACTTAGGCTTTGTTAAGGGACTGACTCTTGTCCTGATGGGTTTTCTTTACATTTAAGGTCCCCTTTTTTTCATTGCCTCAAGCTTCCTCACTTGCCTCCTTACGCATCACCTACTTCTTGGTTTTGTCCTGCCGTTTTGCCCTGATCTACAACTCCTACGTGTGTCTGCTCTACAATTTCAGACTGTTGACTTGGCTATACTTTGATCATGAATATTTTAAATATTTTGTTCCTCAAAATTATTCACCCAGCTGTTTTTCTTTCTTCCCCCATGTTTCACTGGTCAATCTGCCAAAGACACGGCATGTGGAACCACTTCAGAGCTGATTTTTCTCATTCAAATCTAACTCACATTTAACACTCCCGTTCAAATGTTCATCCCACCCAAAGGAATGTATTCTTTCTCCTTTAGCCTTTATTTCGATCCATGACACCTAGCACACTAATCCAGAGTTTTGGGCACCCTCATAATTCTTTTAACCTTACCTGCATTTGGTCACCAAGTCCCATCAATTTGCCACCTAAATCTCTAAGAAGGCTCCTCCTCTCCATCAGCATTACCACTCATATTTCAGTAAGAACTCCTTTAACCTGCCATCTTTGTTCCTCAGCCAAAAGTCTAAAGTCATTTTCCATCCTGTAGCCCACGTCAATACTCTGGATCAAAAATATAATCTGCTAATGTACAACTTAAGTTTTGCTTTTTTACCTAATAAATTTGTATCAATCACCTATTTACAAGATAGACACGACTGAGTCTCAGCCTCTTGGTAGCTTTCTTAATCACATCAAAAGTCCTTAAAATGCTTAAAACCCACAGTTCTTGCCTGCCTATTGGGGGAGAAAGGGGGAATGATACTGTGTAAGATTTGCTTTTATTTTCTTCTCCCCCCCCCCCAAAAAAAAGTAATGCATAGTCCATGCATGGCTATATAAAAGGAACAGAAACAATCTGGTGTAGGAAGCTGGAATCCACTGTGGACTGTCACTGTGAAAGTCACTGGAGATTCCAGCACTTAATTAGACAGGCATATGTCTGTTACCGACTACCCTTAAGTTCATAATAAAAATTGGTATCTTACCATTTCTGATGTTTGGTTCAAGGTACTCTGAAACACTTCTAAGTCCTTTCTATGAGAATATACTCTTTATTAATATTGAGACAGAAACAAATTACATATTAAAATGTGTTACTTTATACTAAAGAATGGTAATCTGCCATGGCTTGATTTTTGTTCTGATGATACCCTTCCCTATTTACATTTAAAGTACTTGATATAGTTTTGGTAATTGTAGGATATATATGTTCTGTTCCATATGCCAACTGGATATCACAGCTCGATGTTTTAGTGGCTAGTGTCAATAAGAAAGTGGGAACCGGCTTCATTTTGCCACGTGCCTGGCTCCTGATTACAGCCCTCACAGGTAACCCTTAGAGAGTTGGTTCCACTGGGCAGGTGCCATTGCTCCCATACAGTCACTTAACCTGACTCAGTTTCTTCTGTTTGTTCATCTTGTTGTTTTTCACTTGGTGGTAGGAGTAAAATTAAAACACGTGGAGGAGTATCTTAGGCAAGTTTCTGGCAAATTACTGTTTAGTTAAATCTGCATTTTAGGGTATTTCTTGTATGAAGAGGAACAGTTGAAGAAAACAAAACACGTTTCAGATATCTAATTCAAAAGGCATAGTCATATTCTGAGGTGTTGAAAGAAATGACTTATTCATATTTCACTTCAGTATTTATTGAGCCACTACTATCTGCAGGAATGTTCTGGTAGGAGCTGAGATATAACAGTGAGCAAGACATATGCTACCCTTGTTTTTCAGAGCTTAGCACCATGCTGAGGAGATAATGAAAACAATTGAACAAAACGTAGTGCCTGTTAGGGGAAATGCAGTGACTACAATTCATGCCGGGACACCTATATTTCTGACGAAAGGCCACATGGAAGAAACGATTTATAAGCTGTGGTGTGAAAGGTGAGAGGCCATCCAGATAGGTCAAGGACTGGGGAGAGCAGAGAGAGCAGCTTATGCATGGGTACAGAGCACTGATGATGGCCAAGCTGGGTGTCTGAAAATGTCCTCCAGGCAAGTGGTGGAAGGGAGTCAAATCAGCTAAAAAGCAACAATAAAGGCCCAGGGCAGTAAAGCAGTGGGGTGGTTTTAGAAATATATAGGTGACTTGGCCCCATAATAAAATATATCAAAAGAACTGTGTAGATTTTAATAGTCTTATAAAGTGACACATTAGTAAACACAAAGAATCAGAAATCCCTTTATAAATTAAAAAAAAAAAAAATGTTTGGTTGAAGCTACTGAGTTCTTATCCCACATTTCACGTGCTCAGAAAATGGGGTCAAAACAAATCCGTACACATGAACTGTTCTCGGAGTTCTTTGCGTGAAGAGATTCCTTAAAATTAACATTGTGTGTGTGTCACACACACACACACACACACACACACACACACACGCACACACAGAATTGGTCTTTGATGACTCCTCTGTATACGTTCTTCATTTATCATGTTACCTGTTTGAAGAAAAAGGTTTCCTACTCTTTTTCCCTTTGCTTGCTTAGATGGCATCATCAAGTGTTGTGTTAATTAGAAATAAATATTACAAAGCCTTTCATTTCAAACTTCAGAGCTTTCTCTCAAAGCCCAGGTTAAAAGCAGAGCCCTGGTTAAATCAGATGACTTCTTCTAGTCCATGGACTCATTGATTCCTGAGAATCTATTAGCCTTTTATTCAGTGCTAGAGAATGCCATCAAAAATACAAACATCACAGCTGGACTGAAGTAGCACTAAAAGAACAATTTTGAGGTTTGAGTTGTAATTTTAGCCCCAGTTGCTAAGGTTTTTATTTTCTTTTGCAGCCATTAACTAGTTTCTTCTAATTTTTAGCCAGATTTGGGATGATCGAAAGCTACAACTTTATAAAGTTCTGGGATGATGTTCCTTTATCAATTACCGGACTAATATGATAAGCAGTGGCAGGACTGGGTATAAAACCACCAATTCAAGATCCCTTGTTTAAAAGGTGCTTTTCAATCTTAGTTTGCAAATATTGATAAGAGATACATAGACTTGTGTCCAATGACTTGAGTTGTAAAAAAATATAATGTAAGTATTTAGAGGAAGGGAAGGGGTGACATTTGGGCTCAGCAGAGAATTTCCTTTCGTTCATTCTTCTCATCAGTTTGTTTATTCAGTTGAACTTTTTAAAATTGTGTATTAAATGCAAAATGTAATGGTAAACGTTGAAGATAGGGACATGGTTTGAAACTGAAAGGTATAATGGTTCTCAAATATTGGGGTATCTATGGATCCTTTGAAAATCTGATAAACATGATGGATCCAACATATATGAACATCTTAAGGAGATCTGTAGATGCCTTGAAGTTTGCCTTTGGAGCCCTTGAGATTTATGAATACTACTTAATGATTTCTTAATTTCTAGTTTTGTTCATTGTTTGAATTTTGCCTCCCAACCTAAGGTAATTATTTAAACATTTTATGGGGTTAACTTTGTTTTCAAACAATTTACCTTTAAAATTAGTATTGGGCCAAATCTTCCAGAAACATATCCGGTTGAGAGATCTATTGCTGATATTAAGTCAACCGGCTCAGTAAAATGAACATGAGCGCCATCTAATGCCCAAATGGAATAAATGTTGGTAACAACAGTAATAACACAACATGACTAGGATCTATTAACACTTGTAGAGATTAAAAAAAAAAAAAAAACTTTGAAAATGTGTCCTTTTATTGGTGGAGGATCAGATGATTTACATTTTAAAATATAGTTTTTATTTTATAATAGTTTTAGATTTTCAGAATAATTGCAAAGTTGGTACAAGGAGTTCCCAAATAGTCTACATCCACTTTTCTCCAGACAGTAGTATGGCACTTTTGTTATAATTAATAAACCCACATGGATGCATTATTATTAACTAAAATCTATAATTTATTCAGATTTCCTCAATTTTCCTCTACTGTCCTTTTTCTGTTCCAAGATGCCATCAAGGATAGCACATTGCATTTAATAGCCATGTCTCCTGGGGCGCCTGGGTGGCGCAGTCGGTTAAGCGTCCGACTTCAGCCAGGTCACGATCTCGCGGTCCGTGAGTTCGAGCCCCGCGTCAGGCTCTGGGCTGATGGCTCGGAGCCTGGAGCCTGTTTCCGATTCTGTGTCTCCCTCTCTCTCTGCCCCTCCCCCGTTCATGCTCTGTCTCTCTCTGTCCCAAAAATAAAAATAAAAAACATTGAAAAAAAAAATTTTTAAAAAAAATTTTAAAAAAAAATAAATAAATAAAAAATAGCCATGTCTCCTTAGGCTTAGTTATGATGATGGTTGTTGTATTTGAATTTTATTGTAGGCATTAGTTCGCAGAATGTTTTTAAGAATTTTTCAGAAAATAATTTCCCTTGTTTTATTCCTTTGATAATGCTATATAACTAAGCAGATTTTGTGGAGGTTTGTAGAAATACAAATTATCATTGTGCATTTTCATCTCTAGTAATGAAAAAAAAAGAATTAAGAAAGAGAAATACCAAGATGTTATGGAAGGACCAATTCGGTAGAAACCATAAGAATTATGTTTGCATTTGGACTCTCATCCTTACTAGCTGCATTCTTTAGGCAATTTACCCTTTGGATTAGGTTTCTATATCTGTGGAATAAGGTCTGTGAACCTGGAAATTCCCCAGCCCTTGTACTATGAGAAGATTAAAAAAGTATTTTCCTAGTACAAGTTAATAATCTAATGTTTCATGTTGGTTATGAGTCAACACTTAGTATCTACCACCTAAGCTGGTACAGTATCTCTATATTATAGATGACACGATGTAGAGAAGTAATTTGCCCAGGATTATTGAGCAAGTAAGTGATGGGTCAGATTCTGGTCTATGACAACTTTCAGAGACAACACTGCTTTCAGCATCCATAAGCCTACAGCGCCCTCCATCCCAGCCACCATGCTTGTCCTAGGTTTGCTCTAATGACCAACACTCCCAGATGAGATTCTTTCTCTTGACAGTTCTATTGGCCCTAGCCATGTAGACTCTCTATAAAACACTATATATGAGCCTGGGTTGCCACCCACCCAAAAATGAGGTCTCAAAGAAACCTCTGTCTCTAACCAACTGAAATGTATGAAGTCTGAAGAGTATTCATAGTTCTACCCAATTTGCTAATATTTTAATTAAACATATATTCTTATTGCTTTCAAAAGTCTTCAGCATACAGGAATGTTGTCTTCCAAGAGCAAGAGGGAATATTGTGTTTCCTTCTCAAAACTGAAAAGTATTATGTATGTGTGAATGCATATGAAAGTATTTACACAGCGCTGCTAAAACCATTTGCTGGGAAAGGGCCGGGCTATTTAAACGACTTGGCTCCAGCAGAAACTGAAATGATGTTCTACACTTGGTGGTTCTCAACTTTGGATGCACGTTAGAAACTCTAGAGGGAGTTACAAGTCCCACGTCTCATTCCAGACTCATTAAATCAAAATCTCTGGAAGTGAGAACCAAAACACCAATTTTAAATCTCCCCCCTTGATTCTGATGTGTGGCCAAGAGTTCTACATTGTAACTCAAGAATTTAATTTTGTTACTTTACTTGCATTTGGGGGATAAACTTGTCCATGCTATCAATTCTTATAAAGAAAAAAAAATAATGGCTTATAAAAGAAGGAGGGTAATTATTAATGTTTAATAATTAAACTCATTAAATTTTTTTTACTTACACATCTATCAAGTGCATTGTTTTCTGAGATATAGAACTCTTTCGAGATGTAAAATGAACTCAATTTTCTCTGAAGAAATTTAGTTATCAGCAGTAAGCATGGACATCATTATAATATATGCCATTTTCTCTTAGAGGAACTTTATTTAAGTAGTATCTAAGTGGAAAATCCTGTATTTGCAAATTTTGTTTTCAGTTTTTGTAAAATTGTAAAGTAGTAATGTTATTATCTAAAATCTTGAAAGTGATATTTGTTGACCACATGTATATTTTTTCTTAAGAAATAAGGTTTCTATCTTTCCTTAATTTTGTAAGATTTCAGGTTCCTTGAAGTAAGTGAATAAAGTCTTTCTGTCCTTCCTTTCCTCCACAATGCCTAGTAAGTGTTTGAGATTGAATTGTTACATAATAACCTTCAGAAGGAAAGGCAGGGAAGGAAGCTGAAGGGAAGGAATGGGCAAAGGACAAAGGAGTTCTCACATTTTGCATTGTACATTTCTTTTGAGGCATTTTCTGTTCTTTGAAATTGTGCATTATTATTAAAAGGGCTCAACTTCAGGGTTTTTCTATCGAAAGTAAAGTTATTCTATTGGTTGACTTTGGTGCTTGGTCTTGAGAATAAGTTACAAATAAATAGATAAAAATATTAAAAATATAAAGAAAAACTAACGTAATTTTTTTACTTTAGATGGATTAACTTATAAATTGATGAATACACACTCCTTACTATTAGAATTCTTTGTAAATTCCTTTATGCCATTTCTACATATTTAAGCTTTTATTAAATCATTTTTTGAATCCATAATATTGTAAAGATTCTTTTAGACTAGAAATTTATTCCAGATTACCTGTTGTTAAGATCTGCATTTTGACAGAAGATGATTTTCATTAGTTAACAGAGAGAGAATTAGTCAGTAGCATTATTTTTTAGTGGTAGTCTCAAAACAGAAACTTCTAAGAGCTTTGAAGTTTTAGCAATTAACATACTTTGTTGTTAAAAAATGAGCCATTAACAAGGAGTGCCTTTGTGATATTAGTTAGAAGGAAATTTCAATCTGTGCAGTTAAACAATATAGATGTATTTAGTAGAATGATTTGATAAATGTTATAGATGTGATTTGTAAAGTAAGTATTCCCTTAGCATCACAGGTTAGATAACCAAAGATTGGCTGTTTCTTGAGATAAAGGTTTCTTATTCTTTTCTGCATATCAGAATGAAAAATCAAGTGCTCTTAGAAAATAGTATCAATCATCTTAAATTTAAAAAAAAGCTTATCTTTTAATTATGTTATTAATCTTTATTATAATGAGCAGTTCCATATGTGTTTAAAGCATAGCACTATGTTAATGATTTATCAGTGTCTGTATTTCTAGCACAAAATGCTGTGTTTTTCAACTGCTAAATTATATGCTGGTTATTCCCAAATGCACGCATATTTAACTCAAGGAGATGAATTGTCTTAAATCAGTTTCTCCCTTTGAAAAACAATTCTTAAAGCATTTTTTTCTGCACAGAGGTAAATTTCAGATTCTACTTCGAGGCGTTAGTAATAACACTCCTACAAATTCAGTCATATTTAAGTCTTTTATTAGCAGCGAATGTATTTAAATAATCACATACATGGCTATCAATACCTGTGAGAAGGTGACAGTGAAGCTGAACCATAGTGCCCTCCCTTTCCCCTGCAGTCTCTGATAACATTGCCAGTGGTACCTTTTGTAGGATTCCAGGGCATGCCCTCCTAATCATGTTTTTTAAGGTCCTATCCTTCCCCACCAAAACACCATAAACAAGATTACCAACTCACTTTGTCCCCTAACTCTAAAGTACCAATTATTTAAAATGTTACCGTTTTATTTTATAAAAGTCACCATATATCTTGTGTCTGAAATTATATGTTAACATACCGGCAATGAGAACCATTTTTTTTTTGTCAAGTATTTTCTGTAAATTGAAATTTATCTATGAGTGGTACTTCTGTAATGTTCAGAGTAAACGCAGTGAGACATTTTGCCCAAAGTGCTATTTGTCCAAGCATATTACTTGCGACTATGACATTTTGACACCATCAGTTGGAGGCTGAGTCCCCTGGTAGAAGGAAAAATGCCACATATCTACAGAGATGATTTCTCCCTGCTTTTCCTACATGTGGGGGAAATAAGGAGAAATTGTGAAAAACTACAGAGGTTTTATGAGTTGATTGGATTCTGCCTAAGCATCTTGAGCTTTTAAAATTAGAAGTTAAAACATTAAGTGACATTTTCTTGTCAGGAAAATATTGGTTATTAATAAAATAATGAGACAAAAATGTGAAAATCAATTTAATTTATTTCCTTTTATTAGTGAAAGAAATATTTTTTGGATGAAACTTATAATGCATGTTAATACTGGAAGAAGAATAAAGTACTTGTTTTCTTCCCGGTTTCCTAACAATGTGAGTAACGATTTTAGTCTCCTGGCTATTGAAACAGTTAATTAACTATTTTCTAAATAATTTTTAATATTTATTTATTTTTGAGAGAGAGACAAAGACAGAGCACGAGCGGGAGAGGGGCAGAGAGGGAGTGAGACACAGAATCTGAAGCAGGCTCCAGGCTCTGAGCTGTCAGCACAGAGCCCCAGGCGGTGCTTGAACTCCTGAACCCGAGATAATGACCTGAGCCGGTCAGATGCTTAACCAACTGAGCCACCCAGGCGCCCCAATTAACTATTTTTAAAAGCTTAAAATCTCAATTACGTGAATCTCAGAATGATACTTAAATGCAAACACGATTACACAGATAACTGGCTCTTTCTACAGAAGTCTTTCTTCTTTTTCCTACTATAGACCTATTTTAATTTGGAAATTCTGTCTTGCTCCAGCGGGACTATTTCAACACAAATTGGTATTTGATTTTCACAACTTGCTAGCTCCTAACTCCTGTTAATCATGGTTTCAGTCTGATTCGGACATTCGGGAATTAGTCCATCTATTTACTGAACTATAAAGGGGTCCTTGCCACATAAGCACCACGATGGGCGCCATGAGGTATGGGAAGGGAACTTGCACGAGCGCCCCCTGTGGGCTAATTGCTCATTTTCATTGTGCTCCTCTTCATTGTGCTCCTCTGGAGTTGAGTTTATTTGTAAAATGAGGGACTCAACTAATGAATCCGTGCTGCTCTCCCAACCCAAAGATTCCTTCTTGATGAAACCAGTTTTGGCTAACCAAGGTCTAACCCTATAAGCCTTCTATTTTTAGGCACCGTGGGAGAAATATTATCTTAAAATGCACTTGTTTATGTGCCTCAGCAGATGAATAATCAGTGAAGTATTAGGAGAACAACTGCATCTTTTGATGAGTGGGGACTCTGATGTTTCCCAGAGCTTTGCAGTATCTCACACATTTCAGGTAGATAGAGGAGATTGGGTAACAGGTATCCTAACCTCAGGATAGATCCAAAAGTTACTGTGTTTTTCAATAAATCCCTAGGGCAAACACTATTTTTTTTTTCATAAATGTTCTCTAAAAAGTGAAGTCTAGTGTTAGGCATCAAGGCTTTGGTCTGATTAAAGCATTTATTATTTCGTGTGTGTGCTGGTCTACTAAGTATCTATAGGGTGCCAGGAGCCTGTGTAGGGCAGATTCTGCACCATTTCTCAGATTCTGCACCATTGCTACTTTGGACTGGAAAATTCTCTGTTGTGGGGAAGCTGTCCTAGGCATCTCTAGCTCAACTGAATAGATGAAAAGAATGGAAGCAGCTCCCCATCCCAGTTGTGAAAATAAAAAAAAATGTCTCAAGACATTGTCAGATGTTCACTGAAGGGCACAAATGTCCCTAGTTAACAACCACTGGTTTAGTGCAAAATGACCTTCTTTAGTGAGGACATCCTGGGCAGATGGTTACCAATGTTTCTAAGTGGTTAAATTATTTAAATGATGTTAAATCTTGCTGAAAGGAATCTAAATTCATCATTGAGAGTTAAATGTATCTATTTTGTCTAACTGCTCGATGTTCCTGACATATTCTGAGTGAGGCGATCATTCCCTTCTTTACATAGGCAACACTTCTTGCTATCCTTCCCAATTTTGGGGAAATCTCAGTAAGTTGTCAAAAGAAATGCAGAAGATGGGCGCCTGAGTGGCTCAGTTGGTTAAGCATCTGACTTTGGCTCAGGTCATGATTTCATGAGTTCAAGCCCTACATCAGGATTCAATGCTGACAGTACAGAGCTTGCTTGGGATTCTTTCTCTCTTTCTCTCTCAAAATAAATAAATAACTTAAAAAAAAAAAAGAAATGAAAAGAAAAGAGAGGCTGATGATTCAGTTTATAATTTCTCAATAGTATCTCCTTCCAAAATTAAATAATTCTCTGAGTTTTGTTTCATTGTATGATAGACACAATGACAGCAAATTTGTGCTATTTGTGTGGTTATTGATATCTTTGTGCATGTTTGGTGATATTTTGTGCATGATGTTTTGTGCCTTCTAAGAGATAATCATTTGTTTAAATGACAATTTCTCCATCCACCCTGCCCAAGGATATCAGGGTTTTTATTGCTAGCATTGTTTAGGTTATAATAATTCTAATTCTGATAATTTCATTTAAAAAACCCTCAGGTCTTTTGACAGGAGGCAGCAATGGAACTATACAAGCCTTCTGTGTAGTGTGTGGGGGGTGCAGAGTCTTTTTCTCAAACAAAACACACAGAGTAAAGAGGCTGTGAGATGTATTTTGCCTCCTGCATAAAAAGATCAATACAGTGATCACAGGTCCAAACTGACAATCTTAGCATCTGAGGTGTTTTTTAGGCAAGCCTTCATTACACAAAGTAATTTAATATAAATGGGCCTCATAAAAGCAAACCCAAGGAAATATAATAATATTGCAAAATGCTTTCTAACTTGAGAGAAGGTGCTTTATAATTATCTTGTTTAAAAGGACTAGTGCCAGTCAGCAGTTTTCTTTCTCTTTTTCTTTTTCTTTCTTCTTCTTCTTTCTTTTTTATTCTTTCTTCTTCTTCTTTTTCTTTCTTCTTCTTCTTTCTTCTTTCTTTTTTATTCTTCTCTTTCTTCTTCTTCTTCTTTTTCTTTCTTCTTCTTTACCTTTTTAAATCCAAATAGATAATCGCTCATCAGAACCAGGCCTATGGGGCACCTGGGTAGGGTACTTCAGTTAGTTAAGCATCTGACTCTTGATTTTGGTTCAGGTCAAGATCTCATGGTTGGTGAGATGGAGCCCCATGTCAGACTCCATGCTGACAGCACAGAGCCTGCTTGGGATTCTCTCTCTTCCTCTTCCTCTGCCCCTCCCCTACTTGTGTGAGCACCTTTCTCTGTCTCTCAAAAAAAAAAAAAAGAAAAGAAAAAGAAAAAAGATAGGCATACATTTTTCAGACAGGTTTCTTAAAAATAAAAAATTATGGGGCGCCTGGGTGGCTTAGTCAGTTAAGTGTCTGACTTTGGCTCAGGTCATGGTCTTGCCATCTGTGAGTTTCAGACCTGCATTGGGCTCTGTGCTGACAACTCATAGCCTGGAACCTACTTCAGATTCTGTCTCCTTCTGTCTCTGCCCTTCCCCACTCATGCTCTGTCTCTGTCTCTGTCTCTATCTCTCAGAAATGAACAAACGTTGACAATTTTTTTTAAAGTACTATCTCTGCTTCCACTTAAAATGGAATAACAGACTGGATTCATACTTCTACCTTAAACAATTAAAAATCCGGAGGAAAAAGTACAATAGAACAGTTTTTATGACACTGGCCACTAGGCAATAGATAACAGTGATCCCTGAGAGATAGGAAACAAATAAGATGAATCATAGGATTTCCCTGGTATGTTGCTTTGGGAACATCCAGACTGTGGTGCAAGGAGAAGCAAATCAGGAGGCATCGAACAAATTCCTGCAGTCAGAGAGGTGGAGCTCAATCTGGGGAGACCAAGGAAGCTGGAGGTCACAGGGAACCAGTAAGGAGAGAGTTGCACAAAGACCACCAGCATTCTTCCAAGGAGCTCCCTCTATGTTCTGCACAACATTGATTATTGTTTCTATGTGAGAAGATTCCCTTGGCTCAACAGGGAAAAACACCTGGAAGGACTAGAGGAAAAAGTTCCTGGGACCCACAAAGGACCTGGAAAAAATTGCCTGTTCCCATCGGGAAGACCTAAGAACCTCATAAATCATGGGCACTGGGTACAGTACTCTGGGTGTTCTTGCCTCAGTAGTGGAGAATAATTAGCCCTACATGAAATACTGCTCAAGACTTGCCTAACAAATCCTAAAAAGCAAGACTTGAAAAGACTGAATTGTTTCCAAGGAACTTGACTACATCCATAGACAGAACTCAAGAATATGTACAAGGATCTAAAAATTATCCCCACTCAACAAAGTCAAATTTGTGATACTGAACATTCAACCAAAAATTACTAGCTTGCAGCAAAGCTGAAAATTATTACCCATAATGATGAAAAAGACCAATCAAAACTGAAATAGACTAATAGATGTTAGTATTAGCAGACAAGAGTTTTAAAATAGTTATTTTAACTAAATTCCATATGTTCAAAAGTTAATTTGATGCCTGAAAAAGAAAAATCCCAAATTGAACTTCTACAGAGGAAAATCACAATGTCTGAGATTAAACATGCAGTGGATGGGGTTAGCAAAAGATTAGACATTACAAAGGAAGAAATTAATAAATCTGAAGACGTTATAATAGAAGTTATCCAAAATAAACAGAAAAAGTAATTTAAATGATTAAATTATCTGTCTTCCATGGGAATACTTCAAGTATCCCAATATGCATATAATTGGAGTTACTGGGATAGAGGGGTGTATAGAAAACATATTTGAAGAAGAAATAGCTGAAGTTTTTCCTAATCTGAAGAAAACTACAACTCACAGATTCAAGAAACTCAACAAATCCCAAACACAAGAAGCATGAAGAAAACATCAAGGAAAATCATAACTAAATTCTGCAGGGGGTGCCTGGGTGGCTTACTTGGTTATGCACCTGACTTTGGCTTAGGTCATGATCTCACAGTTCATGAGTTCGAGCCCCACATTGGGTGATCTTGAGCCCTGCTTCAGGTGAGCTTGGGCTCCACACTCTCTGTCCCTCTCTCTCTCCCTCTCATTCTGAACATTGTGGGATTCTCTCTCTCTGCCCCTCACTCACTTGTGCAGTCTCTGTCTCTGTCAAAAAAAAATAAATAAGTTTATTAATTAAAAAATTATTTAAATAAATTTTGCAAAACTAGAAAAAGACAGAAAGAGATCTGGTACGTATGAAGGAGTTAATATAAGCATGACAGCAGTGTTGTCATAGGAAACAGTATACAGGAGGAGATGATGGAACAACATCACTAAAGCCCTAAAAGGAAAGAAAAAGCTGTCAACCTAGAACTCCATACCCAACAAATATATCTGGATAGGAAGACAAAATAAAAACCTTTTCAAACATACAAAAGCTGGAAGAATTCATCATCAGTGGACCTACAGTTAAAAACATGTTTGAAGAAATCTTTTAGGCAGAAGGAAGTTGATAGAAAATGTAAGTCTGGATCTACCCAAAGGAATGAAGAGCACCTTAAATGGTAACATCATGACCCTTCCCTTGAGTTTGCACTATCTATCTTGCCCCATCATGACTTGGAACATGGGAGTGCTCCTGACTCAGCTTCAGATTTTCCAACAAGGAATATATGATGAATGCATGAGGAGGAACACAATGATAAGACCTGTCCCTGACCAAACAGAGCTTCCTGACAATCTGGGCCACTCACCTGGGAACTGTTACTGAGAGACTAATAAATGTCTATACTTTTTAGGATTTCTGTATTTTAGAGTATTACTTATACTGTACATTGACCTTTACCTTAATTAAAACAATTATTTTTAAAGCTGTAAAGTTGTGCCTTTTAAATTAAGATCTTTACTCTACTTGGAATTTTTTTTCAACATGAAGACACAGTTGATCTGTAGCATCCTAATGGAAATGCCATCTTTTTTTCACTAATCTGAAATGCCAACTCTATTATATATCAATCATCTGTATATACATGGAAGTCTTCCTTGACTTCCTCTTCTGTTAGTCTGTTTATATATATACTGGTGTATGTTCACACTAATAGGGAAAATTTTTATTCTTTATAAATATAAAATTATTTATAAAGTTATTCTTTATAAATATATATAAATATAAAAAAAGAATAAAGAAAAATCTTTATTCTTTCACCAGTGTTGGATTTCAAAATAAATGTTAGAATCACTTTTTAAAAATTAGATGAAGAGGTTATTAAGAGATGCAGCTATATCACAATGATTTCAGCCTGTCTTATCGATAGTTGATGTATGCAGGAGTCTCCAGTTCTCTGACAAAGGTTAGTCTCAGAATGACTTTTTGTCCTCACAACTATAGGGACAGAAGGAGACATGGTAGTGAAGGAGTGACACTTTACTTACATAGTAGCTCCTAGGGGTCAGATTGCTTCCCTCTCTTCCACATTCCCCTGGGACTAAGGATCCCATTCCCCACTTGGTCAACATTAGCTTCAGCTATTTTGGTGTAGACCATGTACATGCAACTTCATTGCTGTAATCACACTGAAGTTTATATTGACTTCACATTGAGGACTCCTCCAAGGCACGGGACAGACTAACAGTTATCAGATTCACAGAGTGTAAAATATACAGCCCTTAATTTATTTTTCAGGGTTTTCAATAAGTACTTCTTGACTGGCGCAAGGGTTAAATTCTCTATAACTCCATTTTAATACAATGTTGAAGAGTTTTGACACTCTTATTCAACTTATTCAACATTTATCACTTATTTTCAACTTATTCAACATTTATTACTTACCACTGAGGGCCTACTTTGGTCTAGGTATAATATTAAGTACTGAAAAAGCAATAAGAAATAAGAAAATAAGCAATAAGAAAAAAGATATGGATACTTCTCTCCTAGGACAACCCAACATTTAAACAAAATAAACAGAAATATACATATTTAATTTATAATTGTGCTTAATTTTATGAAGGAAAAAATAGGGTTGTATGTGAGAGTAAATGGAGGGCAAATAATAAGTTTTTTATGTGTTAGAAAATGTGTACAAATGAAAAGTGATCTGACCTGTAGTATAACCAGATTTCTGTAGCTAATTAAATACAACTTTTTCCTATAATTTATTATTTATTCCATAGTATTCATGTTCACTGCCACTATAATGGTCCAGATACCAGGCTCACAAAAATGACCAAGACCAACTTTCTGTCTTTGAGGAGATCCTAGTTCAGTGGTTTACATAATTAGCAGTAGTACGTCTCCTTAAAAGAATTGCATACCAAAAGAAAAACATAAATATATCCTTTTCATTTTTCCTTCTTTTTCTTTTAGATGAGGATAGGCATTCACTCAGGTTCTGTGCTCGCTGGAGTTGTTGGGGTAAGAATGCCACGATATTGCCTGTTTGGAAATAATGTCACTCTGGCAAGCAAATTCGAATCAGGAAGTCACCCTCGGCGCATCAACGTCAGCCCTACCACTTACCAGTAAGTTTTCTCTGGCCTCCACCTCCTCCTGTCGTTGACATTGCCTTGAGCCGATATCCTGTCATTTGTGAGACGCTGTATTTTTTGTGTTTGATCCTTTCATTCTCTGAGGTAATATGAATAGATGCACCCAGTCTGAAAGATAGCAACTGTGACACAAATGTTTATTTGCATCATGAGCAAGCATGAAGAGCCTGACTTGGCTGAGAGGAAACACAGCTTTGTCATTTTCCACAGTCATTGTCCTTCTGACAAGAGAACAAATGTTAAGTGGCTGCATCACACAAGAAGTCTTCACATTTAAAGTGTTCCTCAGTATTTATAAAAGCCAAAGGAATGAGATAGAAAAGACATTTTGTCTACATTTATTCTTTGGAATAATTAAGATAAAAACTCTCTAAAGATAAATATATACTGGGCACAGAGTGAAACTGTAAACTCTATTTATTCTTAAAGGTCGTATTTGTTAACTGGATACATACAGCTGACAGCTGAACGTATCTGTATTTTGTGCCTGGTAGATGTCCCCTCACTCACTAGATACTAAACTCCACAGGGACAGGGATGATCTCTGCTTCAGCTCATCATTATCTTCCCAGAACTTACAAAACATGTTTGGCACATAATCACTGTATAAATATTTATTGAATTATTGAAAAATGCATTGATAGGGTGGACTTCTCTAGAGTAAGAACACATGACTATCTCCTACATGTTAGACTTTGGATTTACACTAGGCATCTGTGTGCAAACTGATTTAGTGCCATGATTTGGATAACTAGGAAATCGTATTGTAAAACTGTAGAGTGGAAATAGTGGCCATTGACTCTCCTTTATTTTATTATTTATTGTTTACTGAAGTATAATTAATATACTTCAGTTTCAAATGTGTAACATATTGCTTTGACAATTCTATACATTCCTCAGTGTTCACATGATAAGTGTAGTCAACATAAGTCTTCATAAAATGTTTTTATAGTATTATTGACTATATTCCCTCTGCTGTAGTTTTCATCTCTGTGACTTATTTATTTCACATTGGAAGTTTAATCCTTCTTAATCCTCTTTATCTATTTTACCCATTCCTCCACCCACCTTCCTTCTGGCAACCACCAGTTTGGTCTCTGTATTTAAACATCAGTTTGTTTGTCTCTTTTTTTTGTTTGTTTGCTTTTTAGATTCCACATACAAGTGAAATCCTACGGTATTTGTCCTTCCCTGTCTGACTTGTTTCATTTAGTGTCATACACTCTAGGTCCATTAATGTTATTGCAAATGGCAAAAGCACATTGTTTTTTAATGGCTGAATAATATTCCACTGTATATGTATACCACATACTTGTCCATTCATCGCTTGATGGACAATTTAGGTTGCTTCCATATTTTAGCTGTTGTAAATAATGCTGCAGTAAAATAGGGGTGCATATGTCTTTTTGAATTAGTCTTTTCTTTTCCCTTGGGTAAATACCCAGTAGTGGAATTACTGGATCATATGGTACTTCTGTTTTTAATATTTTTAGGAAACTCCACAGTATCTTCGAGTGGCTGCACCGTTTTACATTCCCACCAGCATTGCACAAGGGTTCCCTTTTCTCCACATCTTTTCCAACATGTGTTTTTTCTTGTCCTTTTGATACTAGCCATTCTGACTGGTGTGAAGTGATGTCTCATTATTTGTTTTGTTGTTGTTTGGGGGGGTGTTGGTTTTTGTTGTTGTTGTTGTTGTTGTTGTCTTTTTCCTGATGATTAGTGATGTTGAGCATCTTTGCATGCATCTGTTGGCCATCTGCATGTCTATTCAGATCCTCTGCCCATTTTTAATCAGATTGTTATTTGATGTTGAGTTGTATAAGTTCTTTATCTATTTTGGATATTAACCCTTTATCAGATAGATCATTTGCAAATACTTTCTTCTATTCAGTAAGTTGCCTTTGCCTTTTTATTTTGCTTTCATTTTGCCACTTCACTGTTTCCTTTGCTGTACAAAAGCTTTTTATTTTGGTGTAGTCAAAGTTTATTTTCACTTTTGTTTCCCTTGCTTCAGGAGACATACTTAGAGAAACATTGCTAAGGCTGATGTCAAAGAGATTGCTGCCTATGTTTTCTTGTAGGAGTTTCAGTTCTCATATGAAGGCCTTTAATCCATTTTGAGATTACTTTTGTATTTGGTGTAAGAAATTGTCCAGTTTCATCCTTTTGCACGTAGCTACCAGATTCCTCAAAAACATTTTTTGAAAATAGTGTCTTTTCCCCATTATATATTCTTGCTCCTCTATTGTAGATTAATCAACCATATATGAGTAGGCTTATTTCTGGGCTCTTTATCCTGTTCCATTGATCTGTGTGTCTCTTTTGATGCCAGTACATCCTATTTTTATTACTATTGGTCTGCAATATATCTTGAAATCTGAGATGGTGATACCTCTAGTTTTGTTCTCTTTCAAGATGGCTTTGGCTATTTGAGAACTTTTGTGGTTCTTTAAAAATTTTATTTGTTCTAGTTCTGTGATAAATGCTGTTGGTATTTAGAAAGAGATTGCAGGGGCGCCTGGGTGGCGCAGTCGGTTAAGCGTCCGACTTCAGCCAGGTCACGATCTCGCGGTCCGTGAGTTCGAGCCCCGCGTCGGGCTCTGGGCTGATGGCTCAGAGCCTGGAGCCTGTTTCCGATTCTGTGTCTCCCTCTCTCTCTCTGCCCCTCCCCTGTTCCTGCTCTGTCTCTCTCTGTCCCAAAAATAAATAAACGTTGAAAAAAAAATTTAAAAAAAAAAAAAAAAGAGAGATTGTAGGGGCGCCTGGGTGGCGCAGTCGGTTAAGCGTCCGACTTCAGCCAGGTCACGATCTCGCGGTCCGGGAGTTCGAGCCCCGCGTCAGGCTCTGGGCTGATGGCTCAGAGCCTGGAGCCTGTTTCCGATTCTGTGTCTCCCTCTCTCTCTGCCCCTCCCGCGTTCATGCTCTGTCTCTCTCTGTCCCAAAAATAAATAAACGTTGAAAAAATAAATAAAAAAAAAAGAGATTGCATTTAATCTATATATTGCTTTGGGTAATATGGACATTTTACCAATACTAATTCTTTAAATTCATGAGCATGGTATACTTTTACGTTTGTTGTTTCATCTTCAATTTCTTTCATCAATGTTTTATAGTTTTCAGAGATTAGGTCTTTCACCTCCTTGATTAATTATTATATCCTTTCGGCACAACTGTAAATTGGATTGTGTCCTTAAATTTTCTTTCTGCTACTTTTACATTTCTGTATAGAAATGCAACACATACTTTATATTGATTTTGTATCCTGCAACTTGACTGAATTCATTTATCACTTGTAATAGTTTTTTGTTGGTGCCTTTAGGGTTTTCTATATATAGTAACATGTCATCTATAAAGAGTGACAATTTTACTGCTTCCTTAGCAATTTGGATGCTTTTCATTTCTTTTTCTTGTCTTATTATGATGGCTGGGAGTTCCAGAACTCCACTGAATAAAAGTGGGAGGAGTGGAACCCATATTTTGTTCCTAATGTTAGAGGAAAGGCTCCCAGTTTTTCACTATTGAATATGATGTTAGCTATGGATTTGCTGTGTACAGTCTTTATTATGTTGAGATACTTCACTGAGTTTTTATCAGAAAAGGATGTTGAAAGTATCAAATACTATATCTGCATATCTTTACACACGGTTTTTACCCTTTCTCTTGTTAACGTGATGTGTCACACTGATTGACTTGCACATACTGAAACACCCTTACGTCCCTAGAATAAAACCCTACCTGATCATGGTCACTGATTAATACATTGTTGAATTAGGCTTGCCAGTCTTTTGAGGGTTTTTACAGCTATGTTCATCATATATGTTGGCCTGTAGTTGTTTGTTTGTTTTGCATTTTTGTTGTTGTTGTTAGGTTTTTGGTCTGGTTTTGGTATCACACTAATGCTGGCCTTGTATGATGGATTAGGAAGTTGGTTGATTACTAATTCAATTTCATTACTAGTAATTACTCAGTTCACATTTTCTATTTCTTCCCGATACAGTTTTGGAAGATTATATGTTTCTGTAATTTATCCATTTGACTAAATTGTCCACTATGTTGGCATATCATTTTTCATAATATGCTCTTACCCTTTGTATTTCTCTGGTGTCAGTTGCTATTTCTTTTCCTTCATTTATGATTTTATTTGAAACCTCTCTCATTTTTTCTTGATGAATTTGGCTAAAGTGTTATCAATTTTATTTTTTTAGAAAATTGACTCTTGGTTTCATTGATCTTTTCAATTGTTCTTTTAGTCTCTATTTTGTTGTTTTCTGCTCTGGTGTTTATTATTTCTTTTCTTCTTCTAACCTTGTGTTTGTTTGTCCTTTCTTTTCTTCTTAGTTTCTTTAGGTGTAAGGTTAGGTTCTTTATTTGAAAATTTTCTCATTTCTTGAAGTAGGCATGATTACTATAAAATTCCCTCTTACTGCTTTTGCTGTATGCCAAGGTGTTGGACTGTTGTGTTTTCATTTTCATTTGTCTCCAGGTGTTTGTTGATTTCCTCTTTGATTTCTTGGTTGACCCATTCATTGTTGAGTAGCATTTTGTTTCTCCTCCACCACATGCTGGTGTGCTTCTTCCAGATTTTTTTTCTTATAATTGATTTCTAGTATCATATTGCTGTGGTTGGAAAACATACTTATTATGAGCTCAATATTCTTATATTTACTGAGACTTACTTTATGGCCTATCATCTGTTGTATCCTGGAGAGTCCATGTGCACCTAAAAAGAATATGTATTCTGCTATTGGGGGATGGAATGTTCTGTATATTTGTCAGCTTCATCTGATAGAATGTGTGTTTCAAAGCCACTGTTTTCTTGTTGATATTTATCTGGATGATCTATCCATTGATGTAAGTGGGGTGTTAAAGCCCCCTACTACTATTGTATTACTATCAGTTTCTGCTTATATCTGTTAATATTTGCTTTATGTATTTTGGTGTTCCTATGTTGTGTGAATAGATATTTACAATTATTATATCCTCTTGATGTGTTGTTCCATTCATCATTATATAGTGCTTCATTATCTCTTGCTCTACAGTCTTTGTGTTAAAGCCTATTTTGATATTAGAATTGCTACACTGGCCCTTTGTGCAATTTCATTTGCATGGTATATGTTTTTTTTATCTCTTCACCTTTAGTCTGTATGTGTTTACAGGTTTGAAGTGAGATAGCTGTAGGCTGCATATAGATGGGTCTCGTTTTTTTTTTTTTTTATCCATTCAGTCATCCGATATGTTTTGATTGGAATATTAAGACCATTTACATTTA
Source organism: Puma concolor (assembly GCF_028749965.1). Classification (NCBI taxonomy): domain Eukaryota; kingdom Metazoa; phylum Chordata; class Mammalia; order Carnivora; family Felidae; genus Puma; species Puma concolor. The sequence continues at coordinate 111,376,746 of NC_141676.1, forward strand.
AAGCAATGATTAGTAGGTATATACTTGTTTTCTGTTTGTTTTATAGTTCTTCACTGTTTCTTCTTCTCTTGATCTTTTCCCTTGTGGTTTGATGGCTTTGCTTAGTGTTATGCTTGACTCTCTATTTTTAAAAAATTTTTTTTAATGTTTGTTTATTTTTGAAGGAGAGAGAGAGACAGAGTGTGAGTGAGGGAGGAGCAGAGAAAGAGGGAGACACAGAATCCAAAGCAGGCTGCAGGCTCCAAGCTGTCAGCACAGAGCCCGACACGGGGCTTGAACTCACAAACAGCGAGATTGTGACCTGAGCTGAAGTCGGAAGCTCAACTGACTGAGCCACCCAAGCGCCCCTAGACTTTCTATTTTTTTCTGTAACTATTATAGGTTTTTGATTTGTTGTTACCATTGTGTTCACATATAACTTCTTTTTTGAATGTTTTTTAATGTTTATTTTTGAGACAGAGAAAGAGACAGGGTGCAAGTGGGGGAGGGGCAGAGAGAGAGGGAGACCCAGAATCTAAGGCGGGCCCCAGGCTCTGAGCTGTCAGCACAGAGCCTGACAGAAGGCTCAAACCCATGAACTATGAGATCATGACCTGAGCCAAAGTCAGATGTTTAACCAACTGAGCCACCCACACACTGCTGTGTTCATTGTAACTTCTTAAGTATCTAGCAGTCTATATTAAGGTGATAGTTTCTTAAGTTCAAACACACTGTAAGCGCTAAATTTTTACTCACCCTCCATGTTTTCTGTATATGATGTCACATTTTACATCTTTTTGTTTTGTGTATTTGACTAATTTTTGTAGATACAATTGATTTTTACCACTTTTGTGTTTTAACCTCCATACTGACTTTATTAAGTGCTAAATCTATTTTTTACCATATGTTTGCTTTACATCTCAAAATTTTCCCTTTCATAATTTTCTTATTTCTGATTATATCCTTTCCTTTACACTTAAGGAATTCTCTTTAAAACTTTATATAAGGCTGGTTTAAAGGTGATGAATCCTTTCACTTTTGTTTGAGAAATTATCTTTCCTTCTGTTCTGAATGATAGCCTTGCTGGATCAAGTATTCTTAGTGTAGTTTTGTTTTGTTTTGTTTGTTTGTTTTCTTTTAGCACTTTGTATATATCATGGCACTCCCTTCTGGCCTGCAAAGTTTCTGCTGACAAGTCAGCTGATGGCTTTAGGGAATTACACTTGTATGGAAACTTTTTTTTTTATGGCATCTGTTAATATTTTCTCTTTATCATTACTTATTACTCTTTTAATCATTATTTGTCATTTTGTGGGCCTCCTGGGATCTTTGTGCTTCCTGGACCTGGATGTCTATTTCCTTCGCCAGGTTCAGGAAGTTTTCAGCTATTATTTCTTCCAATAAGTTTTTTTTTCCTTCTTTATCTCTTCTCCTTCTGAGATCCCTATACCGTGAATGTTATTACACTTGATGTTGTTGAGTTCCCTTAACCTTTTCTCATTTATTGTTATTTCTTTTTCTTTTTGCTGTTTGTTCAGCTTGGATGCTTCCCATTACATTGTCTTACAGTTTGCTGATCCATTTTTCTGCATCCTCTCGTCTGCTATTGATTCTCTGTAGTATATTTTTTATTTTATTAATTGAATTCCTTATCTCTGAGAGGTTATTTTTTCTATTTTCTTCTTGTTGAAATTCTCACTTATTTCATCCACTCTTTTCCAAAATCCACTGAATATCTTTACGACTATTGCTTTGAATTCTTTATCAGGCATATTGCTTATCTCTGTTTCATCTAGTTTATTTTAATGATAGTATCTTGTTCTTTGATTTGGTACCTATTCCTTCTTCTCATTTCGCATGACTCTGTGTTTGTTTCCATGTATTATGTCAGCTGTGTCTCCTGGTCTTTAAAGTAGCAGCCTTGTGTAGAAGAGGGTATGTGGTGTCCTATAGTAATGTCCCCCTGGTCACCAGAACCATTTGCTCCAGGAATGTCCCCTCTGTGGGCTGCATGCACGTCCCATTTTGGCTGAGCCATGATTGTCTCTATCCAGGCCTGTTGCAATGACTAGGTTTGCTTGCTGTTGGTGTACTATTGGGTGGTGAATGTGGGGGGGGGGGTGGTGGTTAGTTTCCTCAATGTTGAGAGGCCCGAGGCTGCTGTGGGCTCTTTAGCGGGCAGGGTTAGAAGTCCAGCTGACTGTCTGCAGCTGGGATTTGTGCCAGAACTGCAGGTACATCAAAGGGCAGGGCTTTCTCCCTGCAAGTCTCAGAGACTGTTATTGGTGAATGGGGCCAGTGGTCTACAGTTAGCATCTCTGCCACAGCTATTGGAACACCGAATGGCAGGGCTTACTCCCCCAGCAGACAGCTCAGAGGCCAGGATGCGGGAACTGAGGGCACTGGGGTGTGTGGTTATCTTATCCCTTCCCCAGGGCGGGAGTCACTTTGGAGTGGTACTTGTCCCTGCTGGAGCTGCTTACAGGCTGTTGCAATGCAGGAGCTGCTTTGGAGTGATGTCTGCTAAGTTGAGTGGGTTGGATCAGTGTAGCCGGAAAGGAATGTGAAAGCTGGGTGCACAGGGCTAGCAAGGTAGTGGAGAGTGTTATCATTGGCTCCTGCAAGTTTCCAGCTACCTAGGATGGGGGAGGAGGAGAAAAATGATGCCCACCAGCGCTCTTCTTCCTCAAGAAATCTCTTGAAGATCTCTGCCCCTGCAGAACACATTCCAAGATTAGTAAATAAATCTCCTTCACATATATCCAAGCTCTTTTAAACTGTTACTTCTGTGGTGTTTCTCAGGGTTGAGTTACCACACTGAGTTTCCTACTGCCCTCTATGCTTGTGACATACCTTCCATTGATAGTTAGTCTCACTGGAAGTTTGGTTCCCAACTGTAGCTCCACCGCTCCTACCCTTTTCATTCCTCTCTGGGATTAGTTGTGGAGGGTCTGCTCTGCCAGTCTTCAGGCTGTTTCCAGAGTCAGTTGTGCAGACGTGGCCATTGTCTTAGCGTGTCCTTGGGCTGAGGGGAGCTCAGGGTCCTCTTACTTTGCCATCTTCTCTGAATTTCCCTTGGGTTTTAAAGTGTATCTGAAACAAACACCCTGAGACAGAAAATGTGAATATACAGATAATGATAAACAAAATGGTGATATTTTGAGCCTTTTGATATATCTGTAGAGCGAGAGGCTAGTCTTTTAGATGAAAGATATATATGCATGTTTCTGAGGTGATGAGAAAGGGAACTGAAATTTCAAATATAAACTCGAAAGAAAGTTGCATCAGAACTACCTGTCATTTAGAGGGTAGAGGGTATTCATATAAGGGTTTTGCCTCTTTTAAATTTCTTCCATTTTTTTTCTAACACAATTCTGGGCATAATATTACAGATGATTTGACAGTTTCCATCTTAAAATTTTTCTATTTTAAAAAATGACATGTAAAGAATGGATTAACTGTTTGAGGGGTTCGTGCCCTGAGCTGAGACAGGACAGATGTAGCTGGCTTTGTTTACGCATAAGCAGTAAAGGAAACCTTGCAAGCCACACAGGATCTGTGCCTTTGGGTGCTGTTTCCATCATCATCTTTTTCACATTGAGTTTGTGATGATCCTCGGTGGTCAATAAGGTCTTCAGGCTTGAATCATTTCAACAAAACATTTTATTCTGTTATTGTCTACCTCCATCCCCCCACCAAAGAAGACATATTGAGCTGCCATATGGATAGATTTCTAAAAGATATTTTTTCTGATTGGGCCCAAATCCTGTCATTCCTACTAATACTTTATGCAAATATTTTTACTTTTATTCTATTTTAGAAAAAAAAACCCTTTCCTTCCTCTTTCCCCACGTTTCTTCCTCCTTCCCTTCTTTCAACAAACATTTGTTGAGAACCTCCTACATTCCAAGCAGTATGACAGGCACTAACATTATAAGGATAAACAGCATAAAAACCATCTCTACCCTCAGGGACAAGATCAGAGACTAGATGATAAATGTACCTGAGCAAAACAAATTAATTTAAACAGACTAGTGCTGAGGCGAAGAAACCCCAATTAGAGTGTTGGAGCAAGAGGAGTGGGCTAAAACGAAACCGGTACATCATGTTAAGAGGTTTCAGCCTAATGCCAAGTGCAAGGAAGTATGTTGAAGTCTTTTAAGCAGAGGAGTGACTTGACCAGATTTGTGCTTTAAAAATGACGAAGATGGTGGAAAGGAGAACAGATCAGGTGGTACATAGGGGCAGCACTCCATTGATTGAAAGTGGGTAATCCTACCCCCATTTCATTGCTGGGAGCACAGCTTAGTTATACTGAGGATTCCTAACCTTTGGTTATTTCACCTTGTCTTCCCAACTTCAGAAGAGCAGGTGGTCTTACTGACCTTTGACATCCATGTAAATCTGGGATACCATTAAAAACACTGTACCTGGGGTCCTGGCAATGATCTCAGTATGACTGGGTTTTCAGAGTCTGGATCAGTTGGTTTAGCCTGTGCTACTCTGCACAGTTGACTCTTGTCCGATTGTTGTGTTCTACACTGCACAAGGTGATTTATGAACCCACAAGTGCGGAGTGTACCTCCCCTTTCCTAGGACACTGAAAGTGAAACACCAGGATTAAATTCTCAGGAACGTTCCCTACAAGGAGGCAAAATTACACTTTTTAGAGCAAATAGGAACTTGTGATATAAAACTCAAAGTTAAGCTCATGAGAACTTGAAGTTTCTAGTTTTCTTTCCTGAATTCAATCCTGTAGAATGCTCTGTCTGGTTATCTGGAAATCTTCAGAGAGGTTTATGTTCACTTTGCTTTTAGTAAGACTATATGATCATTATAAACACGTGTGAACCATTTGCATATTATGATGAACTGAAATAATTTTCTCAATTATTCATTCCAAACACATTTTGCCCAAAATAGTTTTATGAAATCACTGAACTTTTACAAATATTTTGAAGTACTAAAAATTAAGAGAAATAATACTCATGACCCCACCACTTGTTTAATACTTTATTTGCCTCAGATATTACTTAATAAAATAAAACTTTTCCTTTGGAATTTTTACTCCCTTTCATTGTGACAAACACCACCATGAACTTGATATATTTCAAAGTTCACTGTTTTATACATTAACTTTCTCAAAAATATCCATAAACAGCAGAATTTTATATATTTTTATTTGCATGAGTGATAACACAGTATATAAAAATTTCTCAAACATTGGTTTTTATTTAAAAAATGTCATATATCTAAGATCGATACATGATGGAACATAAGCGCTAGTTCATCTGTTGCAACATTCCATTGTATGACTACACTATATTTTAATACTTATTCATCTGCTCCTCTATTGATCAACACCTAATTGTTTTTTCCTAGTTGTTAACTATGACAAAGTGTGTTCCTATGAACATTATGTACCTGTAATTACTTAACTCACTTGACATTTCATGTCATATAAATTGAGTGTCTTATACATATAAGAGTTGGAATTAGAGTACTTCACAATTTTGTAGACATAAGGAATAACACTTTAAAAATCAGAGCTACAAGGTCTATATGGTAATCTTCACTTTTTTAGACTCTTAGTGTGTGAGTCATCTTGTTGCATACAGTAATGGCCAAGAACCGTTCCTTCTTCACCTAGAGCAGTTCATTGCTTGTTTTAGTTCTGGAAAAAAAGGTAGCCAATGAGTTTTTAAGTTTTCCATATTTGATGTCTTTCCCTTTTTCTCTAATAAATGTGAAGCTTATACTCATCTTTATTCCCACTCATCCCAGTTTTGAAATAATGCACACATGATAAACACTTGTCTTTTACCATTATGTTACTGATCTTTGGAACTAAAATAATTGATTATATTTAGGATAGTGGAAGCAAATTTTGAGATGGCTTGAATTATCAAATGATTTGCCTGAGCAAAATCCATTTCCTTGCTAATTGCAAACTAAAAATGTACAAAGACTCTTTAATTCCTGTGATAGAAGTTTTCCTTAACCTTCAAACATTTTTCTTTTCTTATTTTACAGTTGATCTACTTCTGGGCTTTTCAAAATACCTATTTTCATTCACTGTCAAAGTCCCCTTCTGCTAAAACCCAGTTACCTACTAACTCCTGCTCATCATGTTAGGGGATCTACAGTGGACAAGATGAGGTAGTGGTTGAATGTACAAATTCCACTATCAGAGTGCCTATGTTGGAATCCAGGCTCTAAATATCTGTGTACAGTTTAGCAACTTAATTGCTTTGGATCTAGTTTTCTCATCTTAAAAATGGGTACCCATTCCTGATGATTATCATTGGGATTAAACGTGTTGTTTATAAATCTCCCAATACTTGGAACACAGTTGGAATTCATTTATTGCTTCATCCCATTCTTTTTTTTGAAATTAAAGTATTGTTGACACACAATGCTAGATTAGTTTCAGGTGTACAGCTTAGTGACTCAACAAGTCTATACCTTGTTATGTTCAACACAAGTGTAACTACCATCCATCACCATACAACATGTTACAATACCACCTACAATATCCTCTATGCTCTATTTTTTATTCCCATGACTTCCCCATTCAATAACCAGAAGCCTGTATCTATCTCCCACTGCCCTTCACCCATCACCTCCATCCCTAACTCCTTTTCCTCTGGCAATTACTAGTTTGTTCTCCGTATTTATGGGTCTATTTTTGCTTTTTTTATTTGCTTGTTTTATTTCTTAGATTCTACGTTTAAGTGAAATCATATGGTATTTGTCTTTCTCTGTCTTATTTCCCTCAGCATTATACCCTCCAAGTCTATCCATGTTGCAAATGGCACGAGCTTATTATTATTATTGTTATGATTACTTTGGTGGCAGAATACTATTCAGTTGTATATATACCACATCCTCTTTATCCATTCACCTATGAATGGACACTTGAGTTGGTGCCATACATTAGCTATTGTGAATATTGCTGCCATAAACATGGGGGTGCATATATCTTCTGGAATTAGTATTTTTATTTTCTTTGGATAAATACCCAGTAGTGGAATTACTGGATTCATATGGTTTCTCTAATTTTAACTTTTGAGGGACCTCCATACTGTTTACCACAGCAGTTACACCAACTTACATTCCCACCAATAGCGCATGAGGGTTCTCTTTTTCTTAACACCCTCACAAACACTTGCTATTATTTTGTCTTTTTGATAGTAGCCATTATGACAGGTGTGAGGTGGTATTTCATTGTGGTTTTGATTTACATCTGCCTGATGATGAGTGACGTTGAGCATCTTTTCATGCGTCTGTCGGCTATACTTGTGTATCTTCTTGGAAGAATGTCCAGTCAGGTCCTCTGCCCAGTTTTTAAATCAGATTTTTTGTTTTTGTTTTGTGTTTATTTGTATAAGTTCTTTATTTTGGCTATTAATACCTTATCAGATATATCATTTGCAAATACATTCTCCCAGGGATAGGCTACCTTTTTTACTGTGCAAAATCTTATTTTGGTGGAGTCCCAATACTTTATTTTTGATTTTTGTCTTCCTTGCCTGAGGAAACATATCTAGAAAACTGTTGCTAAGGTTGATGTCAAAGAGATTAATACCTGCATTTTCTTCTAAATTTTTATGGATTTGGGCCTCACATTTTAAGTCTTCAGTCAACTGTGAGTTTATTTTTATGTATGGTGTAAGAAAGTGGTCCAGTTTTCCCAGCACTGTTTATTGAAGAAACTGTCTTCACCCCATTGTGTATACTTGCCTTCTTTGTTGTAGATCATTTAACCATTTATGTATGGGTGTGTTCCTGGAGGCTCTATCCTGTTCCATCTGATCTGATTTTCGTGCCAGTACCATTCTGTTTTGATTACTATAGCTTTGTAGTATATCTTAAAATCTGTGATTGTGATACCTCTACCTTTGTTCTTTTCCAGCATATTTTGGGTTATTCAAGGTCTTTTGAGGTTCCATACACATTTTAGGATAATTTGTTGCACAAATAAATGGACAAATAAAATGTGTTCCATACACATTTTAGGATAGCATTTTGTGAAACATGCTATTGGTATTTTGATAGGGATTACATTGAATCTTTAGATTGCTTTGGGTAGTGTGGACATTTAACATTAATTCTTCCACTCCATGAGCATTTAATTTTTTTGTGCTTTCTTGAATTTCTTTCATCATTTCTTTTTAATAATTTTCAGAATATAGGTTTTTAACCTCCTTAGTTCAGTTTATTCCTAGGTATTTTATTCTTTTTGTGCAAATATAAAGGCAATTGTCTTCTTAATTTCTCTTTCTACTACTTTGTTTTTAGTGTATAGAAATGCAGCTGATTTCTTTGTTAATTTTATATCTTGCCTCCGTATTGATTTTATTTGTCAGTTCTAATCGTTTTGGATGCTGTCTTTAGGGTTTTCTATATAGTATCATGTCATTTACAATAGTGAGAGTTTTACTTCTTCCTTACCAATCTGGATGAGTTTTACTTCTTTTTCTTGCCTGATTGTTTCACTAGGACTTCCATTACTACACTGAGTAAAACTGGCAAGAATGGACATCCTTGTGTTGTTCCTGATCTTATAGGAAAAGCTGTCAGTTTTTCACCATTGAGTGTGATATTAGTTGTGGGTTTTTCATATATGACCTTTATTATGTTGAAGTATGTTCCCTCTAAAGATTGATTTGTGGATATTGAACCAACCGTGCATTCCTAGAATAAATCCCACTTGATTTTGGTGAATGATCCTTTTAATGTATTGTTGAATGAGGCTTGCTAATATTTTGTTGAGGATTTTTACATATACATTCATCAGAGATATTGGCCTGTAATTTTCTTTTCTGTGGTGTCTTTGTCTGGTTTTAGTATTAGGGTAATGCTGTCCTTGTAGAATGTATGTGGAAGTTTTACTTCCTCTTTTATTTTCTTTTTAAAGAGAGAGTGAGAGAGAGAGCATGAATGTGCAAGTAGGGAAGAGGCAGAGGGAGAGAGAGAGAGAGAGAGAGAGAGAGAATCTTAAACAAGCTCCATGCCCAGCACAGAATACATTGCAGGGTTCCATCTAATGATTGTGAGATCATGACCTGAGCCAAAATCAAGAGTCAGATGCTTAACCAACTGAATGACACAGGTACCCCAGAGTCTTCTACTTTTTGGAATAGTTTGAGAAGAGTAGGTATTAACCCTTCTTCAAATATTAGGTAGAATTCATCTGTGAATCTATCTGGTCCTGGACTTTGTTTCTTGTTTTGTTTGTTTGTTTTGATTAGTAAGAAAATTGAATTGGTAATCAGTCTGTTCAGATTTTCTATTTTTTTCTGGTTTAGTTTTTGGAGATTGTATGTACCTAGGAATGTAAGTTGTCCAATTTGTTGGCATATATTTTTTTGTCATGGTATCTTAAAATCCTTTGTGTTTCTGTGGTGTAGGTTGTTATTTTTCCTCTTTTATTTCTGAGTTTCATTATTTTGGCTGTCTCTCTGTTTTACTTGATGAGTCTGGTTAAAGGCTTATCAATTTTGTTCATCTTTTCCAAGAATTAGCTCTTGGTTTTATTGATCTTTTCTTTTATTCTTCTTACTCTCTATTTCCACTATGATCTTTATTATTTCCTTCCTCCTGTTAAATCTGGGGTTCATTTGTTCTTCTTTTCTTCTCCCTTTAGGTGTAAGGTTAGATTGAGATTTTTCTTGTTTCTTCAGGTAGGCCTATATCACTATTAACTTCCCCTGCTTTCACTGTGTCCCAAGGATTTGGGACCATTGTGTTTTCACTTTCGTTTGCCTCCATGTATTTTTAAATTTCCTCTTGCATTTCCTACTGACCTATCAGTTGTTTAACAGCATGTTGTTTAATCTCCAGGTATTTCTGTTTTGTCCTGGTTTTTTTCTTGTAATTATTTTCTTTTTTGTTGTTGTTATGCTGTTGTTTTTTTTTAACAATGAAACATCTTGTAATTATTTTGTAGTTTTATATTATTGCAGTCAGAAAAGATACTTGATATGATTTCAGTCTTCTTAAATTTATTGAGACTTGGTTTGTGGCTTAACATGCTGTCTATCCTGGAGAATGGTCCATGTGAACTTGAAAAGAATTTTATGTTGTGCTGTTTGTGGATAGAACATTCTGTATATATCTGTCAAGTCCATCTGGTCTAAAATGTCATTTAATGACACTGTCTTCTTATTTATTTGCTGCCTAGATGATCTATCCATTGATGTAAATGTGGTGTTAAAGTCCCCTACCATTTCTGGATTATGGTCAGTTTTTGTGTTTATATCTGTGAATATTTGCTTTATGTATTTAGGTGCTCTCATGTTAGATGCATAGTTATCTATTTTTAATTTTTTAAATGTTTATTTATTTTTGAGAGACAGTGTGTGTGCAGGGGAGGGGCAGAGAGAGAGGGAGACACAGAGTCCCAAGCAGGCTCCAGGCTCTGAGCTCGCAGCACAGAGCCCAATGCAAGGCTTGAACCCATGAACCATAAGATCATGACCTGAGCTGATTGGGGGAGGGGGCGATACTTAACCAAGTGAGCTATGCAAGTGCCCTGGGGGCATAGATATTTACATTTGTTATATCCTCTTGTTCGACTTATCCTCTAATCATAATGTAGTGCCTTTGTCTCTTAATGCAGTCTTTGTTTTGAAGCCTATTTTGTCTGATATAAGTATTGCAGTACTGGGTATCTTGTTTTCTGTTCTTTTGTGTGTGTGTTGTTTTGTTTTGCTTTGCTCCCATTTCCATGGTATATATTTTTCCATGTCTTCAAATTCAGTCTGTATGTAGTTTAGGTCTGAAGTGAGTCTGCTGTAGGTAGTATATAGATGGGTCTTGTTTCTTCATCCATTTTACCACACTATATGTTTTATTGGAGCATTTCAACCATTTACATTTAAAGTAATAATTGATAGGTATATACTTATTGGCATCTTGCTAATTGTTTTGTGGTTGTTTTGTAGTTCTTCTCTGTTCCTTTTTCTTCTTTTGTTCTCTTTCCTTGCGATTGGTGACTTTAGTGGTATGCTTGGCTTTATTTTATCTATTATAGGTTTTTGCTTTCTGGCAACTATGAAGTTTATATATAACATCCTAAGTATATAGCATTCTATATTAAATATTGATGGTAACTTAAATTTGAACACATTGTAAAATAATTTCATTTTTACTACCAGCCTCCACATTTCATATATATATCTTGTCCTCCTTTAACCTTTGTAAGTCCCTTTAACTAATTTTTGATACAATTGATTATACTACTTTTATTTTTTAACCTTCATACTAGCTTTATAAATGATTGATCTACTACTTTTACTGCGTTTACTTGTACCTATGAAATAATTTGCTTTCATAATTTTCTTCTAATTATAGACTTTTCTACTTGAATAAGTCCTTTTAACATTGCTTCTAAGGCAGGCTTAGTGCCTTCTTCTAAGGCAGAATCTTCTATTCTGATTGATAATTTTATGGTGTTGGGTATAGGGGTGTTTGTTTTTTTATTCAGCACTTTGAATATATCATGCCATTCCCTTTTGGCCTGCAAAGTTTCTCCAGAATAATCAGGCGATAGCCGTATAGAGTGTTTGTAGTACACAAGTAATTGCTTCTCACTTGCTGATTTTAAATTCTCTCTTTACGTTTCATGGTGTGGTCCTCCTTGGGTTCATCTTGTTTGGAATGTTCTGTGTTTCCTGGACCTGGTGGTCTGTATCCCTTTCCAGGTAAGGGAGGTTTTCAGTCTTTCTCTCTCTCTCTCTTTTCATGTTGGGACCTTCATAATGTGAATGTTTGTTTGCTTGCTGTCCTAGAGAGCCTTTAACCTATTCTCACTTCTTATTCCTCTTCCTTATTAGGTGTTTAGGTGCTTTCCATTAGCCTGTCTTCCAGATCACTGATCCATTCTTCTGCCTCTTCTAATATACAGTTGACCCCCTGTATTTTTCATTTCAGTTATTGTATTTTTCCACTTTAGTTCTTTTTTCTATTTTCTACCTCTTGAAGTTCTGAGTTCATCCATTCTTTCCAGTATGGTGAACATCTTTATGACATCTCTTTCAACTCTTTATCAGCTAGATTACTCATCTCCAATATCACTTCTTTTTATTAGGTTTTGTCTTGTTCTTTCATTTGGAACATTTTCCCCCTTTCCTTATTTTGCTTGACTTTCTGTGTTTTTATGAATTAGAAGAAAAATTACTTCTCCCAAACATAAGGGAATGGTCTTGTGTATTGTTGTGCTTTGTGTAGACTGCATGTGCCTGGTGACTGTGGCAGACAGGGGTTTTGGATGTGATAGACTGGGGATCTTGGAGCACTCCTTGCTGAGGCTTTCCTGAAGGGAAATATGGAGCTATAGTGGGTGCAGGCCAAGGCAGTTCCAGGCTGTCTGTGCAGAGGGTGCCCTGGTAGGACAGCTGCAGTGGAAGTGGTTGCAAGCCAGGGGATCCTGGGAATCTCTGCACAAAGGACAACCAGGTAGGATGTCTAAAGTGGGTTCAAGCCAGAATGTTATGGGGCTTTCCATACAAGGGGTGCCCTAACAAGGCAGCTGGAGCTGAGGTAGACACAGTGCTGCAGGGTGTTCTGGACAGGGTGCTCTCCAGGGTGTGCACATAGAAAATACCCTGGTAAGCTGACTGGAGCCTAAGTACCCTCTGAGTACACTGACTGGTACCCTCTGTTGGGGGTGTCCTGGTATGTCCTTTGGAGCCTAAGTGGTACTAGCTTAGAGCTGTAGTGGGCACTAACCAGGGATGCTCTCAAGGTGGAGGGGGAACATAAATAGTGATGCTCTTTAGCCCTTCCAAACCAGAGTTCCAGCAGCTCCCCCACCCTCCCCGCCTCCATTACCCCACCATTTGCCAGGCTTCTAGGGCTGGTTCCTTTACATACTAGTTGCCCTTTTAAATCAAAACTTTTTTGTACGTGGTCCAAGGTCCCTCAGGGGTATTCATCTCCACTGCGGTTTACAGTGTTGGGGTGGGGTTCCCATCCTTACCATGTTGCTGTTTCTCTTGCTCTTCTCTCTGTGGTCTACCTTTTGGTGTGCAGAAGCTGTCCAGTCAGCCCTCAGTTCTTCTGCAGGAGGAACTGCTCTGTAAGTAGGTGTAGATTTGGTGTGTTCATGAATAAGGTGAGTTTGGGGTCTTCCCACATCTCCATGGTGGACCAGGACTCTATGCTGTCATTTCCATGAAGGAATAGATGATCTTATTTCTGGACTTAATTCTCATATTTTATAAATTTTTCCATGTTGAATGATGTGTGATAGTTGGATTATAGGCCTCATCTGGAAATCCCAAGGAAACAATGTATTTGGTAATTTGGCCAAAGCCATTTTAAGCCATGACTCAGATCTGAACTAGCAATCAGCTTAATCCTACAAGTTTCTATTAGCAAAGGCCTCTTCCTGATGACTAAGTCATAGTAATGTGATTTTTAAAAACCTACCTATTTCCTTTGCAAATGCCCACATTTAACCAGAGATACATAATTATATACATGTTAATTAGGTTACTACAGACTTTCTGGCTTAAATGACACAAGTTTATTATCTTTCTGTTTTGTAGAACAGAATTCTAACATGGGTATCGCTGGGCTAACATTGTCATTATGACTGCAATCTTTTCTGGAGTTTCTAGTTGATCATCTGTTTTCTTCTCAGCTTCTAGAGGCCACTTGTATTCCTTGGTTCATTGCTTCCCTCCTCCATTATCAAGTCAGGAATATTGCATCTTTATTATACTGTTTCTATTCATCACATCTCTTGCTCCCTCTTCCACTTTTGAGGACCCTTGTGATTACATTGGGTCCACTGGATAATCCAGCCACCTGAATTCATCTTTGCCAGGTGTCCAAATATAATCCATTTCCAGACATTAGGCCATGAGCTTTTTTTTTTTCAGCAGCACAGGAACTGTTTATTCTGCATGTAACAAGGGAAAAATCTCAGGACTAAATATGCCTAAAACTATAGCCCTGTCATTTTGTGCTGCTTTAACAAAGTGCCATTGTCTGGGCAGCTTATAGACAACATAAATGTGTTTCTCACAGTTGTGGATGCCAGAAGTCCAAGATCACAGTGCCAGCATTGTTGGGTTCTGTTGAGAGCTCCCCTATGGCTTTCTGATAGCTTCTCTCTCATTTTGTCTTCACGTAGTAGAAAGAAAGAGTCCCATATGACTCTCATAAGGGCACAGATCTCACTCATGAGGTCTCAACCCTCACAAACTTAACCTAGTTCTAACTCCATCCCAAAGGTCCCACTTCCTAATACCATCACATAGCGGGGTAGGATTTAAACAAATTAATTCATTCCATAACAAGGAATGAATTACACTTTTATATTTAAGAAGAAGTGGGGTCCTTTGCTTGAGAAGGATGTTAAGGAAAAGTTCTAAGAAACATGGAATTTTTATAGAGATGTCTGCAGACATAGTTACCCCCTGAATAATCTCTTAAAAAGTTGGGCACTCACGAGGTGTAATCCTTAACATCAATAGAAGACCAGCACCAAGCATAAGGCTCCACAAACCATGTTGTGCAGACTTGAGTTTGTTGTAGTGTATAGACCCTGTTCTCCTGTGTTCTGTACTAGGAATCTCATCTTGGTTCAGGGATTACTTTGCTGTGTAATTTTTTGCAAACAGGATAATGTTTCTGGGTTTGGTCTCTTAATCTCTACAATCTCTACAATCTCTTAATCTCTTGGTGGTGACCAAGATGGTCTCAAAAATATCTTTTAGCCCATGTGTCTATTTTTCAGGTAAGAGGAAAGTGAGACTTTGGTTTAATAAGTCAACAAGAATGCATGGCTAGATAAGTGTGGAGTAGGAATTCAATTCATACTCTGGAGCCTTATGCTGGGCTGCCTGCATTCTTCTCCTTGGCTAACCCATCTCTGCTGGTCAGTAATGAATGATACAGAATGATAATCTCTGAATAGGACTTACCTTGATAAGTGGATTTTCTCTGCAAAAGAGTGGTGCAGAGAGCAAAAGGGAGGAAACCAGAATCAGGAAGGGGATCTTGTTCTTGTTCCTTTCTCATCTCTTGCTACCCTGGAGTTTTCTTCATACTCAGGATGGTGAATAAGAGGTATGTTCTTCTGAAAATATTTACTTGGTGTCTCCATACTTCTACCCACATCGGTTTCTCTAACTCTGGATCTGAACACAAGTGTATATTACAACGATGTGTCAAATACATTTCTCCATGTTAACAGCAAACTGTCTTTTGTTTATGGGAACTTGTCTCTAATGCATATAATAAAATCACTAATAATATTGGCAATTTTCCAGAATGCACCTTTCTTCTGTACTGAGATATGTGTGGAATAATAGAAGAAAGATGGTTACTTGTGTATATTTTTCTGTCCATGTAAATGTTAGTAGTTAGTAACACTAGTTCAGAACACTAGCTGGAAAATTTTCTATGCCTTTTGTTGGTATAATTATTATACAAGAAAGAGTTACTATATTTTAGATACTTAATCTTTATACAGATACTAAATGTAGGGGAAGATTCCCAAAAAGCTTCAGAAAATTCCTATCTAGTAGTTTACCTGTAGTTTTCTGTTTTTTAAAAATCAAAATGCTCATGCACTGGGCATTTGATGTTTAAAGAAAATGAGAAGTATTTGGCCCATTATTTTACACTGTCCTGTTAGTCTTTTAAGTGAATTTATTGATCATCTTATCCATCGTAGAAGCACCAAAACAGTAAACACTGTATTTTACAAAAAAAAAAAAAAAATAGTAATAACAATCAGTGAAGACAAATGACTTAATGGTTTTCCTAAAAGGAACACTTGAGTTGTGCCTCAAGAACTATATTTCTACTTCAACATCACTCATCATAAGGGAAATACAAATCAAAACCAAAATGAGATTTCACCTCACACCTGTCAGAATGGCTAACCTTAACAACTCAGGCAACAACAGATTTTTTTTTCCATATATGAAATTTACTGTCAAATTGGTTTCCATACAACACCCAGTGCTCATCCCAAAAGGTGCCCTCCTCAATACCCATCACCCACCCTCCCCTCTCTCCCACCCCCCATCAACCCTCAGTTTGTTCTCAGTTTTTAAGAGTCTCTTAAGGCAACAACAGATTTTGGCAAGGATGCAGAGAAAGAGGATCTCTTTTGCATTGTTGGTGTAGCCACTCTGGAAATGCAAGCTGGTGCAACCACTCTGGAAAAGAGTATGGAGATTCCTCAAAAAACTAAAAATAGAACTACCCTATGACCCAGCAATTGCACTACTAGGCATTTATCCATGGGATACAGGTATGCCGTTTTGAAGGGTCACATGCACCCCCATGTTTATAGCAGCATTATCAACTATAGCCAAAGTATGGAAAGAGCCCAAATGTCCCTCTATGGATGAATGGATAAAGAAAATGTGGTATATATATACAATGGAGTATTACTCAGTAATCAAAAAGAATAAAATCTTGCCATTTGCAACTATGTGGATGGAACTGGAGGGTATTATGCTAAGTGAAATTAGTCAGAGAAAGACAAAAGTCACATGACTTCACTCATATGAGGACTTTAAGAGACCAAACAGATGAACATAAAGGAAGGGAAACAAAAATAATATAAAAACAGGGAGGGGGACAAAACAGAAGAGACTCATAAATATGGAGAACAAACTGAGGGTTGTGAGAGGGGGGATGAGCTAAATGGGTAAGGGGAATTAAGGAATCTACTCCTGAAATCATTGTTTCACTATATGCTAATTTGGATGTAAATTTTAAAAAATAGAAAATTAAATTAAAAAGAAAATTATATTTCTACTTTTCTAATTAGAGATAGTAGCATTAATATTACCTTCTTAAATGTGCCAATAAAAGTCTCATCTAGCAAAATTGAATGATATATGAATTCTCAACCTGCACTAAATGTTAGAGATATAAATAAACTTTGAAATGAATTAGATCAAAATCTTTCTTTTTCCACAAGGACATTGAGAACCAGAGAATCTAAGTGATTTAACCAAGGTTATTAGCTAATTTTCTTCTATGTCACCTGGATGGAGGTGGGGTGGGAATGACACTAAAATTTAAGAGGTGAGATTTACATGGTTTATCAGCGTCTTCTCCTGTCTCATCTCTATTACTGCCTTGCCTTCTGTGGGACTGAAGTCATTAAAACTCTGTGTATATCTCCTTACAGTTTATCTAAGCTACTTCTACATCTGATTGGTTCAAGAATATAAAATATAGAGAACATAGAATTCCTTAAAATTGATTGTGGTCCTAATTTTTAAATAATGAAGCCAACAGAGAATTGTTCATTTTTCAAAATAAATGCGCATATTTTCTTTTTCTACTCTGTCCCTTAATAATGGACTTGTTTTTAAGAAATCGTTTTGATCAGAGACATAAAAACATGTGAGGCAATTATTTAGCTGACACGAGTTGACTACAGTTATCTTTTCAAATCTCTCATTTGACCTATCTTTTTAAAGTTCCATCACTAGACACGGAAAACATTTTAGTGTTTTGAATCTCTTGGTATTTAGTCTGTTGATGAGTTTTTAGGCTGTTAAAGGTCAGAATTGATAACGTTCACAGAATCCAGTGGGGCAGAATCATGGTTTTGTTTGTTTGTTTGTTTTAAATTCAAGTTAGTTAACATACGTTGTAGTCTTGGCTTTAGGAGTAGAACCCAGTGATTCATCACAAAGTGCCCTCCTTAATACCCGTCACCCATTTAGCCCATCCCACCCACACCTCTCCTTCAGCAACCCTCAGTTCTCTATAATTAAGAGTCTCTTATGCTTTGTCTCCCTCTGTGTTTTTATCTTCTTTTTCCTTCCCTTCTCTTAGAGGTGGAATCATCTTTAGCTATTTAGGATCCTGAAATTCATGAATTTAACAGACATTTGTTTTGCCATTCAAATAGGAAATGCATGCCAGAATGTACCCTCTTGCAAAACACCAGGCATGCAGACTATGGAATCCATAGTAAGCACACTTGGCTGTCAACATTTAACTCAGGATGCTTGCAGAAAAAAATGAGTCACAGCATCAGCATAGGGCTCTCTGCCCTGTATTTTTCAGAGGACATACAGGAAGACTATCCCTTTCTGAGGATTAACTTGAATTAAAAACCCATAAATTGATAATTCTACAGAATTGCCACAAAATCTGCAACTTCAAGTGTTTGTGACCTTAAAATACATACATATTTGGTGAGATCCTTCTTGCTGTATTTCATAGTGAGCTGGATTCTTACTGTCCTTATTTGGAAAAGAGTGTTATTTCCAGAGCATGAATTACTGAGTTTCAAGGGATTTTAGGCTCTCTAGCTGACTCAATAACTATAGTTGCATTGGGCCTGTCTTCAAACCACATCAGATCTCAGAGCAAAGAGCAATGAAGCACAAAGCAAAAATACAGAGACTTCCATTTCTTCCACTGAGTTGGAAAGATGAATAGGAAAAATTCAGGACCTACAGAACTCTTGAAAAAACATAAAGAATCTTCATCATTTTTTATTTTCATTTTTCAGAACTGTCATCTTTCTCCAGCATTCAAAGGCTTAGTGTCTAAAGCCACCATAATAGAGTCCAGATACTTTCCTTATCAAAAAGATATTCAGATGGATAATTAGCAACAGCAGAGACTTCTAATGTAACACAGCAGATAGATGCCTGACTTTATCATTAATATTTTCTCAAACAATAGTAAAATGATAGTAAAGGTGTAAAAGAAGTACAGCCCTCTCCCAACATACAAGAATGGAAGAGAGCAAGATGGAGAGTGTATACGTAAGTGGTATTTGACTTTGTCCAGAGGACAAAGCTGAAGTCTAGGGTTCTGATAAAAAAGGTACCAGTAAGAGGCAACCATATTCACTCTAAATCTAGATATTGGCCAATTCACTCAAATACACGAACACCGAATGAGAGAAAGGAACTAACAAGAGGGTTAATTTACCAAGTACAACATATAATGGAGAAGATTTCCAGAATAAGTACAGGAAGTAGAAACCACTTCAACTATTTTAAGCAGGAAGAGATTTCATACAATGAATGATGTGTTTACAGAATCAATGAAATGGGACAAAGAGCAGATTCTAAACTGGATATCTCAAAATGATGCCTTACATGCAAAACTGGCTAGTTAGGCAAGCCCCTACCCCTGAGGTTGCCACTAGAGCTATGGCCACTCCCATTGCTGCCTTTGAGCATCAGGAAACTGAAAAGTGGATACATTCCAATGATTAGGCAATTATGTGAGAAAGTCACCAATAGGTGAGAAAAGCCCACTTTATGAGACTCAGGGAACTAGAAGCTGGAGACATCTTCTGCAAAATTCTAATCTTGACAGTCAGTGTTAACAGATGCCAAAGGAAAATGGAGTCTACTTCACTTCTTCCATTTAAAATGGGCAAATTCATCTAACCGTAAGAACCTAATAATCACACACAAACAGTGGTAGGGCATTTGGGGAAATCTAGTTTTCTATCTGGGTAATGATGTGCTTACCTGTAACTCCATTACTAAGAAAGAATACAGTTGAGGGGGCAAGTAACTTGAGAAGGGTATCAGAGGTTTGCATTCCTTGAGATTTTGAACCAAAATTGTTCTATATTTCGGCAAGTGAACATGGCGGGGGGGGGGGGGTGTTAAGTAAAAGTCTACATACTGAACAGTGATATTTCTAGCTGATTTCCTTCCATTCAGCTTTCAAAATGCTGTAAGCTAGGTATAATACAATGGGCATGTTTGCAACATTAGTACTTGGACAAATTAGCTGAAGGGAAAACCACTAAATATATTTTTTATTTGGGGAGCATAATGACATAGTCAGGGGAGACTCACAATTCCACAATCTTACTACATTTATGACAAAGCCTCCAATCAGATTTTAATGGCTCACAGTTAAATAGAAGGAGACTTTGAGGAATATTAGTCATTTCTTGAATGCCTTTAATATGAAAGAGAAAGACCAAAACAAACAAGAAAAAAAAAGTTATTTAATGTCTGGAGAAGCATAAACAATACAGAGAACAACCACTAAAACCAAAAATCAATAAAAGATTGATTAATATTGTCATAGGTTTCAGATCATAATTAAGAGCACAGCACAGCAAAAAAGAAACAATCCTATAACATGAATGAGCTTTGGAAATTAAAAATGCCGTATGTGAACTTTTAAAATTCTATAGAAGAATGAAAAGGTAATACTGAAAGCAATCTCATAGAAAATACAAGAGAAAAATGAGCAAGTAGATCAGATAGAAAGGAAAACAAGTTGAAGGATCAATTTACCAAGCCCAATGTCTGATCAATTTACCAAGCCCCATGTTTGATTAAGCAGAAATCCAGAAAAAGAACACATACAGGAAAAACATAAGAAATCATCAAAGAATTAACAACAACAATAACAAAATTCCCAGAACTAAAACATCTAACTTTCTATATTAAAACGTTCCACTAGGGGTCATTTTAATGATTAAAAAAGATGCATTGATGGAGTTGTGGTCCAAGATGGTGACGCAGGAAGACCCTAAACTCCCCTCCTCCATGGATGCACCAAACCACCTATTTATAGAGCAATTCCTCCTGAAGAACTGAGGGATAACTGAACAGTTTCTGCACAACAAGAGGTAGACCACTTAAGACCAGAGCAAAAGAAACAGATATAGTAATGAAGGGATTGCCCACCTCCAATACTACCATTCACAGTGGGGAGGGATAGTACTGAAGAAACTGTGAGCATATTTGCCTGCATTGTGGAAAATAAGAAAAGCTATAGCTTAAAACGTAAACTAGAACATAGAGGAAGCAGAACACAACCCAGACCCCTGCCATATGTTGGGGAACTACTGGGACTCTCTCTAGGTCAGAGGGGCTGATGAGGGCCACTGTTTGCATTCCTGCTCTAACTTGTTGGTGTGGACAGGACAGAGTCTGAGTGTAATAGCCAACCTGTTTCTTCTGCAAGCCCTGGATCCCTAGCCCACAACAGCCCCAGATATCCTGGGACATTAAAAAAAAAGCCATCATTTCAAATAACAACTAGAATATAAAAGATCCCGCCCTAGAGTATGGCCAGGGGAGTTGCTGGAACTCTCTCCAGATGGAAAGAGCTGGCAAATACTATGGTTTATATCCCCACCCCTTCACACACCTTGAGAGCAAAGACAAGAGCACTGTCCTGGCCTCCCTACTAGCCTACAACCTCAGTGACTCTTATGCTCTAAGTCCACACCAGCCTTACCTGTTCTACCTAGGCAACCCCCACATGGCATACAACAGGACATCCGTGGTCCATGATCACTATAGCTCCAGCCATCTCACCAAGGTGACAAAGATGCAAAGCACCCCGTAACATTCTATGTCCACACCACGTTGGTCCCAGACAACTTCCAGGGTGCCCTGTAACCTCCTCATCCATGCCTGTTTTGGCTACAGCCAGCTGGCCAGAGGCCCTTGAGTGGAATGCCACAGGACCCCCCAACACCTGCCTCTGATCCAACTGTTCCACTAGGTCACCTCCTGTGCAAAGCACTCAGGAAACCACCAGACCACACCTATCTTGGCTCCAGCTATCCTGCCAGGGTACCCCTAGTGCAAGGCACTCCAAGACCCTTGGCTTGTACTCACTTCAGCTTCATGTGTCCTTCCAGGGGCCCTCTGCATAAAAAGCCCCATGTCTCCCTGGGCAGTGCCCACTTCAGCTCTAGTCATTCCTCCACGGTGGACCCAATTCAGAAAGCCTTGGGACTCCCAGCCCATGACAGATGCAGTTTCAACCAGCTAGCCAAAGTCAGCAGGCATATATAGTGTTTATAGGAGATGACCATATAAAGATCATTCCTTCAAGTTTAGAAGTACCAGTTCAGCCTAATTCATAGAAACAAACACAGAAAGTCAAGGAAAATGAAGAGATAGAGGGATATGCTTCACATGAAAGAATAAGACAAAACCTCAAAGAAAATAACGAAGTGAAATGGAGATAAGCAATCTGACAAGGAGTTCAATGTCATGTTCATAAAGTTGCTTATTGGACTGGAGAGAAGAGTGAATGAGCTCTGTGAGAACAAAGCAATAGAAAATATAAAAAACAACCAGAGTTGAGAAATACAATAACTGAAAGGAAAAATACACTAGAGGCAATCAATAATGATTTAGAGGAGGCAGAAAAGCAGATCAGCAATCTGGAAGACAAGGCAATGGAAAGCCCCCAAGCCAAACAGCAAAAAGCAAAAAAAGAATTTAAAAAATGAAGATATATTAAGGATCTCTTGGGCAACATGAAGTGAAAAAACATTTGTGTTGTAGAGGGTCACAGAGAAGAGAGAAAGGGGCAGAAAACTTTGATGAAATAATAGTGAAAAAAGCACACAGAGTTCTAAACAAGATAACCCAAGGAGGACCACACCATGATTAAAGATAGAAAAGCAACCAGTTATGTACTATGAAAACAATATAAGCCTAACTTCTACATGCCAAGGTTGATTCAGAATACAAACAGAAATAAAGGGTTTCCCGAACAAAACCTAAAGGACTTCATCACTAAACATGCCTTAGCAGAAATGTTAAAAGTGACTTATTTAAATGGAAAAGAAAAGGCCATAATTAGAAATAAGAAAATTGTTGGGGCATCTGGATGGCTCAGTCTGTTCAGTGCCCAACTTTGGCTCAGGTCATGATCTTGCAGTTTGTAAATTCGAGCCCCACTTCAGAGCCTGGAGCCTGCATCAGATTCTGTATCTCCCTCTCTCTCTGCCTCTCCCTCTGTCTCTCTCTCTCTCTCTCTCTCTCAAAAAAAAAAAAAACAAACCAAGAAAATTATGAAAGAAAAAATCCCATGATAAAAGCAAACACAGTAAAAATAGTAGAACAATCACTTATAAAGCTATTATGAGGATTAAAACTGGAAGTACTAAAATCAATTACATCAAAAAAGTTAAGAGGACTCACAAAATAAGATGTAAAATATGACAACGTAGACATGAAATGTGGAGTCAGAGAGTAATCTGCTGGAGAGAATGTGGAAAAGTGGAAAAAGCCACAGGGACTGAATTAAAAAGGGAGAAAGGAGAAAGGAGAGGGTTTAAATTCCATTAAGACTCTATAAACAGGGGGAGCACAGAGTCTGAAACTACGCAGGTCAATAAATGGTGGTGCTCTGGTGAGAAGGGCAAATCCCCGGAAGCAGTGTGAAGTCCGGAGTCTTTGGGCCACACGAGGAGAAGCAGTTTCCCTGCAGGGAGGACATCTGGTAGAGGCTGTGTGGCACCCCCATAGGCAAAGGCCCCAGTGGACCCTGGACAACAACCACATTCCCTGGTGCTGGAACAAGGTCATTAAGGGTGAAGCCTGGTGCCAGATGTGTGTTGTGATTTTCCATAATCCCTGAAACGCTGCTGCTACACGATCATGTGAACTTTTTCTGGGGTGGGCTGGTACCCAGCCGCAGTCTCTAGGCATCAGCAGCGGCATGGTCTCAACATTCCTGGGTGCTGCCAGCACCCAGCCATTGCTCGGTGAGACTCTCCCACAGAGGGGCAAAACTGGTCAAAGCCACAGTCCCTCAGAAGTAAGGGGTTGGGAAAAGCAGCTGCATCTGAGATAGAACTCAGGAGGGAGGTGTTGCCTGGGGCTTGATCACAAACCATGGAAAAGTGGGGAGTGGACAGAAGCCAAGGACAGGTGCATGACTGCTGATCAGGGAGAACAGAGTTTTGATACCAGGGACAGGGTAGCTGGGTGACACTATGTTCACCACTCTCACGTATGCACAGACACACCTGCAAGTGCCTCAACAATCCACCCCAATAAGCTAAGCAGTGCCATCTAGTGGAGAATAGAGCTGTTACACTAAGCCCCACCCAACTGGGCCAACTTCGCTCTTCAGGAACACAAGTCTCTCCACCTGCTTAGTTTAAGGGCTATAAATCAATTCATGGCTTGACTTCTAGGGGAAAACGATGTAATTCCAATTGTATTTCAGTCTGTTCCCTGGTCCATCTATTCAATTCTCTTATTTTCTCCTTTTTATTTCCTTTTTCTTGAATACAGACAGAAAAAATATTTTTATTTTAAATTTCAATTAAATATATATATTTTAAATTTTTTCTACTATATTTTTTACTTTTTTGTAAATTTTTCAAATTATATTTTACATCCATTATTTCATTTTATTCTATTTCAGTGTATTCATTTTTTTCAAATTTTCAAATTATTTCTTTCCCTCCCCCTTTTTCCTCTAATCTATCAAGACCCTTTCAACACCCAGACCAAAACACACCTTGAATCTAGCACAATTTATTTGATTTGTATGTGTGTGTGTTTTAATTTTAATTTATTTTAATTTTAATTTTTCTTTACCACGTTAATTCCTTTTCTTAATTCAAAATATGAAATGAAGGAATTCACCCCAAAAGAAAGAGCATGAAGAAATGACAGCCAGGGACTTAACCAACACAGATACAAGCAAGATGTCTGAACCAGAATTTAGAATGATGATAGTAAGAATACTAGCTGGAGTTGAAAATAGATTAGAATCCCTTTCTGCAGAGATAAAAGTAGTAAAAGCTAGTCAGGATGAAATTTAAAAAATGCGATAACATAGTTGGCAATCTCGAATGATGCCACGGCGGCAAGGATGGATGAGGCAGAGCAGACGTTCAGCAATATAGGACACAAACTTATGGAGAATAATGAAACAGAAACAAAGAGGGAGACTAAGGCAAAAGAGCATGATTTAAGAATTAGATAAATCAGTGACTCATTAAAAAGAGAACAATGTCAGGGACTCCTGGGTGGATCCATCAGTTAAGCGTCTGACTTCAGCTCAGGTCATGATCTCACAGTCCATGAGTTCAAGCCCCGCATCAGGCTCTGTGCTGAAAGCTCAGAGCCTGGAGCCTGTTTCTGATTCTGTGTCTCCCTGTCTCTCTGATGCTCCCCCGTTCAAGCTCTGTTTCAAGAAAATAAATAAACGTCGGGGCGCCTGGGTGGCTCAGTCGTTTAAACATCTGACTTCGGCTCAGGTCATGATCTCACGGTCCATGAGTTCGAGCCCCGCTTTGGGCTCTGTGCTGACAGCTCAGAGCCTGGAGCCTGCTTCAGATTCTGTGTCTCCCTCTCTCTCTGACCCTCCCCTGTTCATGCTGTGTCTCTCTCTGTCTCAAAAATAAACATTAAAAAAATAAATAAATAAACGTAAAAAAAAAATTAAAAAAGAAAAAAGAAACAATGTCAGAATCATAAGGTCCCAGAAGATGAAGAGAGGGAAAAAATGGAGCAAATCATAGTGGAAAACTTTCCTAACCTGGGGAAAGACACAGACATCAAAATCTAGGAAGCATAGAAGACTCCTATTACATTCAACAAAAAACAACCATCAACAAGGCATATCATAGTCAAATTCACAAAATACTCAGGCAAGGAGAGAATCATGAAAACAGCAAGGGAATAAAAGTCCTTAACCTACAAGGGAAGACAGATCAGGTTTGCAGCAGACCTATCCTCCTCAGAAACTTGGCAGGCCAGAAAGGAGTGGCAGGATATGTCCAATGTGCTGAATCAGAAAAACATGCAGCCAAGTATCCGTTATCCAGCAAGGCTGTCATTCAAAATAGAAGGAGAGATTAATGTTTCCCAGACAAACAAAACTTAAAGGAGTTCACGACCACTAAACCAGCCCTACAAAAAATTTAAAGGGGGAGTCTCTGAGGGAGAAAAGACGAAAATACACACATACATGCATGCATACATACACACACATACATACATATGTACCAAAAGCAACAAAGACTAGAAAGGACCAGAGACCACCACGAGACACTCCAACTCTACAAGAAACATAATGGCAATAAACTAATATCTTTCAGTACTCACTCTAAACGTCAATGGACTAAATGCTCCAATCAAAAAACAAAGGGTAACAGAGTGGATAAGAAAACAAGATCCATCTATATGTTGTTTACAAAAGACCCACTTTAGACCTAAAGACACCTTCAGACTGAAAGGGGATGGAGAACCATCTACCATGCTAATGGTTGCCAAAAGAAAGCTGGAGTAGCCACACTTATATCAGAAAAGCTAGACTTTAAAATAAAGACTGTAACGAGAGATGAAGAAGGGCATTATATCATAATTAAGGGGTCTATCCGCCAAGGAGACCTAACAATTGTAAACATTTATGCTCCAAATGTGAGAGCACACAAATAAATAAATCAATTAATCAACACCCCACTTACAGCAATGCACAGATCATCTAATCAGAAAATCTAGAAGGAAACAATGGTTTTGAATGACACACTGGACCAGATGGACTTAACACATATATTCAGAATATTTCATCCTCAAGCAGTGGTATATACATTCTTCCCAGTGCACATGGAACATTCTCCAGAATAGATCACATTCTGGGACACAAATCAGTCCCCAACAAATACAAAAAGATCAAGATCATACCATGCATATTTTCAGGCCACAATGCTATGAAACTCAAAATCAACCACAAGAAAAAATTTGGAAAGACAACAAATACTTGGAGACTAAAGAACATCCTACTAAAGAATGAATTGGTAACCAAGAAGTTAAAGAGGAAATTTAAAAATACATGGAAGCCAATGAAAATGATAACACCACAGCCCAAAACCTCTGTGATGCAGCGAAGACGGTCAAAAGAGGAAAATATATAACAATCCAGGCCTTACTAAAGAAGGAAGAAAGGTCTCAGATACACAACCTAACCTTACACCTTAAAGAGCTGGAAAAAGAACAGCAAATAAAACCCCAACCAGCAGAAGACAGGAAATAATAAAGATTAGAGCAGAAATTCATGCTATAGAAACCAAAAACAAAACAAAACAAACAAACAAACCCCCCAAAACCCAGTAGAACAGATGAATGAAATCAGAAGCTGGCTCTTTGAAAGAATCAACAAAACTAATAAACCACTCGACAGTTTGATCAAAAAGAAAGAAGGAAAGGACCCAAATAAATAAAATCAAGAATAAAAGAGGAGAGATCACAACTAACATAGCAGAAATAAAAACAATAATAAGAGAATATTATGAGCAATTACATGCCAATAAAATGGGCAGTCTGGAAATAATGGACGAATTCCTAGAAACATGTAATCTACCTAAACTGAAACAGGAAGAAATAGAAACTTTGAACAGACCCATAACCAGTAAAGAAATTGAATTAGTAATCAAAAATCTCCCCCCAAAAACAGAGTCCAGGGCCAGATGGCTTTCCAGGGGAATTCTACCAAACACTTGAGGAAGAGTTAAAACCCATACTCTTGAAGCTATTCCAAAAAATAGAAATGGAAGGAAAACTTTCAAACACTTTCTATGAAGCCAGCATTGCCTTGATTCCAAACCATAGAAAGACCCTACTAAAAAGGAGAACTATGGACCAATTTCCCTGATGAACATGCATGCAAAAATCCTCAACAAGATACTAGCCAACCAGATCCAACAATACATTAAAAAAATTATTCACCATGACCCAGTAGGATTTATACCTAGGATGTAGGGCTGGTTCAATATCTGCAAAACAATCAATGTGATACATCACATCAATAAAAGAAAGACAAGAACCACGCGATCCTCTCAATAGATGCAGAGAAAACATTTGACAAAATACAGCATCCTTTCTTGATAAAAACCCTCAAGAAAGTAGGGATAGAAGGAGCACACCTTAAGATCATAAAAGCCATATATGAATGACCCAATGCTAATATCATCCTCAAAGGGGAAAAACTGAGAGCTTTCCCCCTAAGGTCAGGGACAAGACAGGAATGTCCACTCTCACCACTGTTATTCAACATAGTATTGGAAATCTTAGCCTCAGCAATCAGACAACACAAAGAAATAAAAGGCAACCAAATTGGCAAGGAGGTCAAACTTTGACTCTTCACAGGTGATATGATACTCTATATGGAAAACCCAAAAGATTCCACAAAAAAACTGCTAGAACTAATACATGAATTCAGCAAAGTTGCAGGATATAATATCAATGCACAGAAATCTGTTGCATTCTTATACAGCAACAATGAAGCAACAAAAGAGAAATAAGGAATCAATCCCATTTACAATTGTACCAAAAACCATAAAATACCTAGGAGTAAATCTAACCAAGGAGGTGAAAAATGTATACACTGAAAACTATAGAAAGCTTTTGAAAGAAATTGAGGAAGACACCAAAAAATGGAAAAATATTCCATGCTGCTGGATAGGTAGAACAAATATTGTTACAATGTCAATACTACCAAAAGCACTCTACATATTCAATGCTATATCTATCAAAATAACAGAAGCATTTTTCACAGAGCTAGAACAAACTGTCCTAAGATTTGTATGGAACCAGAAAAGACCCCAAATAGCCAAAGCGATCTTGAAAAATAAAACCAAAGCAGGAGGCATCACAATCCTGGACTTCAAGCTGTATTACAAAGCTGTAATCATCAAGACAGTATGGTACTGGCACAAGAACAGACACTCAGATCTTTGGAACAAAATAGAGAACACAGAAATGGACCCAGAAACCTAAGGCCAACTAATCTTTGACAAAGCAGGAAAGAATATCCAGTGGAATAAAGACAATCTCTTCGGCAAGTGGTGCTGGACAGCGACATGTAAGAGAATGAACCTGGACCACTTTCTTACACCATACACAAAAATAAACTCAAAATGGATGAAAGACCTCAATGTAAGACAGGAAGCCATCAAAATCATCAAGGAGAAGGCAGGCAAAAACCTCTTTGACCTTGGCCGCAGCAACTTCTTACTCAACATCTCTCCAGAGGCAAGGGAAACAAAAGGAAAAATGAACTACTGGGATCTCATCAATTGATGCTAAAAAGCTTCTGCACAGCAAAGGAAACGATCAGCAAAACTAAAAAACAACCAAAGGATTGGGAGAAGATATTTGCAAATCCAATATCAGATAAAGGGTTAGTATCCAAAAATCTACAAAGAACTTATCAAACTCAACACCCAAAAAACAACTAATCCAGTGAAGAAATGGGCAAAAGATATGAATAGACACTTCTCCAAAGAAGACACCCAGGTGGCCAACCAACACATGAAAACATGCTCAACATCACTCACCATCAGGGAAATACATCAAACCCACAATGAGATACCACCTCACACCTGTCAGAATGGCTAACATGAACAACTCAGGCAACACAAGATGTTGGTGAGGATGCGGAGAAGGAGGATCTCTTTTGCACTGCTGGTGGGAATGCAAACTGGTGCAGCCACTCTGGAAAACAGTATGGAGGTTCCTCAAAAAATTAAAAATAGAACTATCCTACGACCCAGCAATGGCACTATTAGGTATTTACCCAAGGGATATGGGTATGCTGTTTCAAAGGGGAACATGCATCCCAGTGTTTGTGGCAGCACTGTCAACAGTAGCCAAGTAGGGAAAGAGCTCAAATGTCCATTGATGGATGAATGGATAAAGAAGATGTGGTGTATCCACACACAATGGAGTATTACTTGGCAATTAAAAAGAATGAAATCTTGCCATTTGCAACTATGGAACTAGAGGGTATTATGCTAAGCAAAATTAGTCAGAGAAAGACAAATATCACATGACTTCACTCATATGAGGACTTTAAGGCAGAGAACAGATGAACACAAGGGAAGGGAAGTAAAAATAATATAAAAACATAGGAGACTCTTAAATATGGAGAACAAACAGAAGGTTATTGGAGGGGTTGTGGGAGGGGGGATGGGCTAAATGGGTAAGGGGTATTAAGGAATGTACTCCTGAAATCATTGTTGCACTATATGCTAACTAACTTGGATATAAATTAAAAACTTATAAAAATTAAAATAGAAAAAATAAACATTAAAAATAAAAAAAAAATAAAAGATCAATGAAAACAAGAGTTTGTTTTTTGGGAAGTCCAAATTATCAAAAGTGATAAAGCTTTATCTTGACTCCTCACGAAAAAAAAAAAAAGGGAGAGGAATGAAATAAATCCAAAATGAAGAGAAGAATCTACACCATGGACATACAAAGGATTATAAGAGACTACTATGAAAAATTACATGGTAACAAATTGGACACTTTCAAAGAAATGGCCAAATTCCTAGAAACATGCAGTCTTCCAAATGGAATGAGGAAGAAAGAGAAAATCTGAACAGAACCAATTAGTAGTAACAAAACTGAGTTGGTAATAGGAAAACTGCCACAAAAGTCCAGGACCAGATATATTCTCAGGTAAGTTCTTCTCAGGTAATTAAGAAGAATTAATACCAATTTTCCTGAAACTATTCCAAAAAATATAAGACAAAACTTCCAAACATGTTTTATGAAGCCAGCATTACTGTGATACCAAAACCAGAAAAGGATAACTCAAAAAAGGAGTATTATAGGCCAATATCTCTGGTGAACATAGTTGTAAAAATCCTCAGCAAAATATCAGCAAACTGCATTCAATAATACAATAAAAGGATCATTGACCATGATCAAGTAAGATTTATTTTGGGGTATGAGGATGATTTAGTGTCTGCAAATGAATTGATACATTGTGGTAACAAATGAAGGATAAAAATCAGATGTTCATCTTAGTAGATGCAAAAAAAAATCATGTGACAAAATCCAACATGCTTCCATGATAAAAACTCTCAAAGTGGGTTTTTAGACAGAAATACTTCAACCTAGTAAGAGTAAGGTGTGGCAAACCCAAGATAGTATATACTCAATAGGGAAAAACTGACAGCTTTTTATTTTTTTTCCTATGTTTATTTTTGAAGGAGAAAGAGACAACATGAGTGGGGGAGGGACAGAGAGCGAGGGAGACACAGAATCTGAAGCAGGCTCCAGGCTCAGAACTGTCAGCACAAGCTGTGAGATCATGACCTGAGCCAATGTCGGATGCTTACTGACTAAACCACCCAGGCGCCCCAAGAGCCTTTTCTTTAAGACCAGGAATAACACAAACATGTCCATTCTCATCACTTTTATCCAACATAGTACTGGAAGTTCTAGTCACAACAGTTACATAAGAAAAAGAAATAAAAGGCATCCAAATCGATAAGGAAGGAGTAAAACTGTCACTATTTGCAGATGGCATGATACAGAGAAAATATAGAAAACCCTCAAGTCGCTGCCACAACAGTGTTAGAAGTAATAAATTTAATAACATTGCAAGATACCAAACTGAGACATCAGTTGCATTTTTATACAGTAATAATGAAGTAACAGAAAGAGAACTTAAGAAAACAATGCCATTTATAGTGGCACCAAAAACAAATAAAATGCCTAGGAATAAATTGAACCAAGGAGTTGACACACCTGTACCCAACAACTCTAAAAGATTAATGAAAGCAATTGAAGAGGACACAAAAGACATATGATGCTCATAGGCTGGAACAATAAATATTGTTGAAATATCCATACTACCCAAAGCATTCTATATTTTTAATCAGTGCCTGTGGAAATACCAATAGCATTTTCCAAAGAACTGAACAAATAACTCAAAAATTTGTATGAAACCACAAAAAACCCTGAATAGCCAAAGCAATCTTGAGAAAGAACAAAGGTAGAAGGATCACAATCTGAGATTTCAAGATATACACCAAAGCTACAATAATGAAAACTGTATGGCACTAGCACAAAAATAGACACATAGATCAAGGGAACAGAACAGAGTCTAGAAATAAACCCACAGTTATACTGTCAATTAATCTATAACAAAGGAGACAAGAATGTATAATGGGGAAATCTCTTCAGTAAACAGTGTTGGAAAGACTGGATGCTACCTACAAAAGGAAACTGGACCACTTTCTTACAGCATACACAAAAACTCAAAATGGAATAGAGACCTAAATGTGGGACCTGAAATCATAAAACTCTTCAATGAAAACATAGGCAGTAATCTCTTTGGCATGAATATTAGCAACATTTTTTTCTAGATATGTCTCCTCAGGTAAAGGAAACAAAAGCAAAAATAAACTGTTAAGGCTACACGAATATAAAAAGCTTTCACACAGCGAAATAAACTACCAACAAAACAAAAAGGCATCCTATTGAATGGGAGAAGATATTTGCAAATGACATATCCAACAAGGCATTAATCTCCAAAATTTATAAAGACCTCTTATACAACTCAACACCAAAAAAGAAAAAAAAAAAAAAAAAAAAAAACAAGCAAACAAACAAACAAAAAAAACAAGCAGTCTGATTAAAAATTGGGCAGGGGACCTGATCTGACATTTTCTTTTTTTTTTAAAGAAAGATAGAGATACCAACAGACATGGAAGATGCTGAACATCACTGGTCATCAGGAAAATGCAAATCAAAACCACAATGAGTTATCACCTTATACCTTTGAGAATAGCTAATTTCACAAAGAGAAGAAATAACAAGAGTTGGTGAGGATGAGGAGATAAAGAACCATGTGCTCTGTTGATGGGAACATAAACTGGTGCAGTCACTGTGAAAATCAGTATAGAGTTTCCTCAAAAAATTAAAACTAGAAATGCTGTATGATCCAATAATTCCACTATTGGGTATTCACCCAAAGGAAAAAAAAAACACTAGCTCATAAAGATATCTTGACCACTATATTTTTGCAGCATTATTTACAGTAGTCAAGTTACAGAAGCACCCTAAGTAGCCATAGATAAAAGGATAAATATATGGTATATTTAAAAAATGGAATATTACTCAGCCATAAAAAAAGAATGAGGTCTTGCCATTTGTGACAACAATGAATGCACATAGGTTGCATTATGTTAAGTGAATTCAATCAGTCAGATAAAGACAAATACCATAGGACTTCACTTGTATGTGGAATCTAAAAAATGAACAAAGATAAAAAGCAAAAATAGACTCATAAGTACGGAAAGCCATCTGGTGGTTGCCATAGAGGAGGGGGTAGGCCAAAAGGGGTGCAGGTAAGTGGGAGGTACAGACTTTCAGTTATGGAATGAATTGGTCATGGGAGTAAAAGGTACCATATAGGGAATGTAGTCAGTGGCACTGGAATAGTGTTGTACAGTGACAGACTGCAGCTACACTTGAGCTGAGCGCAGCCTAAATTGTAGAGTTGTCCAATCACTGTGTTGTACACCTGAAACAAATGTTACACTGGTCAGCTATACTTCAAACAAACAAACAAACAAACAAACAAACAAAAACCCGTGCAGTGTATCCTGGGTGTCTCAGTGGGTTAAGTGTCTGATTCTTAGTTTCTATCCAGATCATGACTTCACAGTTCATGAGATCGAGCCCCAGGTTGGGCTCTGTGCTGACAGTGTGGAGCCTGCTTGGGAATCTCTCTCTCTCTCTCTCTCTGCTCCTTTCCTGCTCATGCTCTGTCTCTTGCTGCCTCACAATAAGTTAATTAAATAATTTTTTTAAAAAAGGTCGAGAAAAAGATACATTGAGATATATTATCCTTAATTTTCCTAATACCAGAGATAGAATGATGATGATGAGAGAGACTGATCAACATAAAGGAGAAAATTCATATCCACTGGAGTAGCAAACAGAATGAAATCTGAGTTTCTAGCAGCAAGTTCTGAGGGGAAAGTAATTTCCAAACAAAAATTTAATGCCTAATGAGAACAATCAAACTGAGAGTTAACTAAAGACATTTCAGACATCCAAAGTCTTTAAAAGGTCATAATCCAGATAATCTTTCAGGCCCTCAGCTCTGAAAGATGCAGCATATATTACCCTATCTTGCCTCGGTCTTACATCCCCTTTTGGCCAGTGGTAGCATGGTAATTAGTAGACAAGTTAGTGACCACTCTGGTAAGCATTCTTAATGGTCACTATCTCAGAGCTTTCTGCATATTACATGGATCTTTTCAGTTATTGAAACAAAGGTTTTCTAATCTCACAAGATGACTTCAAACAAGTAGGTCTTAAGTGACTACCTACACTAGTGGGTCACTATTAGAGACTGCAACGACATGTATTAATTTCCTCAAGGTAGGTTCTGTCTGTGGGTGGTCCATGGTGTCCACTCGGCTAAATCAAAACAAAAACATAACCAACCACTTTATAGAAAGATATTTTCAGCAAAAATAAAAATTCTTTTCAGTCCTCTCCTGTCCCACAATTAATATGATCAGAAGTAGAAATGCACTGGGTCAGCACCCAGCTCATGGAAGGCATTGAATAAAATAACTTTTGACTGGCTGACGGCTGAATTCACTGACCAAAGACTGCATGAAGCCTGGCTCAAGACTTGAGGTTATTTTTCCTCATAATACAGTCTAGAGAATTGCGGGAAATACATTGAGCAAGTGGACATAATTCACAATGAAATCATTGTATGTAATTGGAGAAAAGTATATAGAAGTGGATAGAAGAATGAAAGACCAGATTCTGACCTTATCCTATAGATGGCCAAGCTGTTATTTTATATAAGCCAATTTGCAGAAGTTAATAAATCTTCTGATCTGCAGAAGTTAATAAATCCCAGAATAAGTTGCCTGAAATGTCATTGTTACAATTCTGTTACCTATTAAAAAGTTCTGAGTCCCGTGTTAAAATGTAAATTACATTTAGGTCATTTGGACCTCAGTGCGAATAAGTTTCAGGTCCATTTATAGAACAGAATACAGGATAGAGCAGAAAGCTTGGTGTGGTCAGAGATGTGCAAATAAGAACTGAGTGAGTCAGAGATGGCTTAGTTTTCCTAACAGTGAGGGAGCAGCTCCATGGACCCCCATGGTATCCAGCTCCCCTCACATGTTTGGGGGCCATCCAGTGATTCAAAGCAGCGGAGTATTCTCATCTTGAAAATCAATTTGTAGGAAAAACTTTGTCGAGAGAGGATGAATACTAACAGGCAGGTGAAGTAGGATTTGTGTGCCTTCCCAATACTTATTAAACATGTTGCCAAGACCCCCAGGTTATATATCAGCCAGCTGGGGATTATGGCTGGGGATGAATTTAGATTTGTGGGGCATCGAAGCTTCCATATCAGTCCCAAGTTGCTGAAGAAATGGATTCTTAGGCAGAGCTTTAGAGCCAGCCCAGGGACTTGGACTTAATAAAGCATTTCAGAGGGGATCAGAGGTTTTGGAGTGATCAGTGTATAAATTCCTAATCCCTGTATACACATTTGAGCATTTATTCAGCACCACGACTCATCATCGCCAGGCATGCTGTGTGAAATGTTTCCCCTGACCTCCCGCACAGACCCACCAGGAACTCATTCAGATTGTACTACTGGAAGTCATCTCAATATTTCACTTCAGCATTCATTTATACAAACGCTGCTAAATCCTGGATATCATAGGAGCTTCTGTGAATTTGCTCTTCTGTGCTCTCATTCCTGTTATTGAAGTTTAAAACTGTACTGAGTTTATTAATACCAAAATATTTAGTTGGAGAAGAATAAAGCCCCATAAAAGCTACTGTCTTTGTGATTTTTAGCACATCAAATATGAGACGTATTTAAAAGGTCAAGAGATCAATTCATTGTGAAGTTTCCTACCAAAGTGCAGTGAATTATTTAAAAGCACTGCCTCTAAAGCCGCTAGTGACCCACTTTCAGTCATTTACAAGTACTTTCATAGATGTAAACTCAGTGTTATTTTTCAGTGTCAGAACACCTCAATTACAGCAAAATATGAAGACCTTGGTGACTCAAATAGAGCATAAAAAAATAGAGGACTTAACATAAATAGAAGAATATAGCTCATGTGGAGTCCTATCTACTGCATGGGTCTTTAAGGAGACTTGTTTGAAAGGCTGGTGTTGTGGCTCAATTTTATAATTGGTAGAGGTGAACTTTATTGCTCTGGCTCTTGACTTTTGTACTAAGATGCACAGTCATCTCTCTAGTAACCATGCAGAATTTCCTTCTTTGGATTTTATTTTGTGTGTCACTCAAGACCGCCTTGTATTGCTGCTACTTTGTTCCTGTGAGTATTTCTTGCCTTTTAAATTCTATGTTAAGTAATTCTGGGCATCGCTACTTCTTCTCGTCCATTCAGAAGACCATTACAGCATGTCACCAGCACTCAACATGTTTGTTGATTGATACCCAAATATTTTCACATCGATGACCATTCTGTTTGAGCTAAGCAAAATTATTGTGGAATTCAGTGCTAAACTTAACTACTGTTGAGGGAATCTTACATTTTATTTCAGAAGTGACTGGTTATATATTGTATGTACAGAAAATTGACATCTGTAAAAACAAAAAGAAAGCAAACTACCAACAATTTCATTGTGATTGTCATTAATGCCTTACCTATATCTGTTTCATTGTTATCACGGAAAGCTATCTTAGTGTAGTCTTTTTTTTGTTTGTTTTTTGAGAGAGACAGAGAGTGAGCATGAGTTGGGGAGGGGCAGAGAGAGAGAGAATCCTAAGCAGGAATCCAGCACAGAGCCCTATGCAGGGCTTGTACCCACAAACTGTGAGATCATGACCTGAAATCATGAGTCTGAAATCAAGAGTCGGGCTTAACCGACTGAGCCCTCCAGGCATCCTATCTTAGTGTAGACTTATTATTTATTGTAGGGTTGAGCTTAATTAGGAGTTAACAAATCTGGATTCTAGTTCCAAGGCCACTGCTGTCTTACTGCTTAAGACATTAAATTAGAGTGATTGAGCAAATCAGCCTAACTTAATCCAGGCTTGCTTTTACCATAAATTTGTCAGAGAAGAGCATGTAGTTGTCAGAGAAGAGATTCTGCATAGGGTTATGTGGATGAGGATGAAAAAGGGAAAGAATTCTGAAATGTTAGAGCCTCATTTCCTTATATTCCAAGTTAGTATGGTCATTGTATAATATTTTTAAAGAAATGGTGAGTTAAAACTTAAAAATCCT
Source organism: Puma concolor (assembly GCF_028749965.1). Lineage (NCBI taxonomy): Eukaryota > Metazoa > Chordata > Mammalia > Carnivora > Felidae > Puma > Puma concolor. The sequence continues at coordinate 111,413,524 of NC_141676.1, forward strand.
TGGGGTACCCGGGTACCTTGGTCAGTTGAGCGTCCGAGTTTGGCTCAGGTCATGATCTCATGGTTTATGAGTTCTAGCCCTGTGTCGGGATCTGTGCTGACAGCTCAGAGTCTGGAGTCTGCTTCAGATTCTGTGTCTCCCTCTCTCTCGCTTTCCCCCCTACCGCCATCTCTGTCTCTCTCTCAGAAATAAACATTAAAAAGACAACTAAAGCTTAAAAATCCTTTACAAAGCAAAATAGTACCACTCCTGTTAGTAAAAGTAAATATAGACTGCTCCTCCTCCTATCAGCTATCAGCTGTTGTTTTCATATATTTTATCCATTAAACATCAAGGAATGTTTTTTTCCCTCTCAGTGTGGAGATGATTATCAGTGCTTGTGCGGTGATCTTTCATTCCCACACGGCCTTTGTTTTCCATGAACTTACTGCCCTTTTTGACCCTGCCTTCTACCACAGCTGGTTCTTGTACCTGACCAGTCTCTTACACTGCATACCTGGTATCTGCTGTCACCATTCACCTGGCTCAGGAAAATGAGCTGTTTTTAGGAAAGGGGTGATGCTGGGTTTGGCTCCACTGTGCCTTCCAAATAAAGTCTACATGTTTAGGATTTCAAAGTGTTGTCTTACCCTACTGCTGATGCAGACCCTTCACTGTGTTTCCTCATTATGTAAACATGGTTGGAAATGCATTGATACTGATCACACATTTCCCTATTACTGTGGGCTTTGGTTTTCAGTATTTATTTTCTGCTTCTTTTATTCCATGTTTCCATCTCTGTTGACAAAACTTGGTATTCTACTCACGAGTATATTCACAAGAGTGCCCAGGAGATTTTTCTCAGGCAATAAGAAGCAACCTAGGAGGGCTGTTGAGTTAAATTGAATGGTGGGGCCACACCTTTAGGTCTGGGTATTGAACTTAATGTTTCATGGACCTGGACAAGAGTAAGTCTCTGGTGTTTGTGTACTAGAAAAGAGTAAGTGTGACTGGAAGGGAAGGGTCACACTGACCAGTAAATGCTGGAGTTCACAAAACATTGCTAGAGATCAGTGAACAACTATTGAAGACACTTGAAGTCATGAATGTTCTACAATGCTAAATAACTGATATGTTTGACACACAGGACACACATTTAAAGCCTATCAAGAATCTGTAAAACATAAGAGGAGTGCTCCAGAATTTAGGCAGGTTTTAAAACCAGAAAGGGTAAATACTACATATTCAAATAAAGACTTGTGTTATACATGGGGTGCCTGGGTGGCTCACTCAGTTGAGCATCTGACTCAACTGGATTTTGGCACAGGTCATGATCTCACAGTCGTGTGATTGAGCCCTCAAGTTGGGCTCATGCTGAGCCTGGAGCCTGCTTGGGTTTCTCAGTCTCCCTGTCTGTCTTTGCCCCTTCCCTGCTTGTGTGCATGCACACATGCTCTCAAAATGAATAAGTAAACATTAAAAAAAGAATTTGCATTGTAAAGTTTTCTTTTGCCTTTTGTTTAGGAAAAAATTCAAATTTGAAAAATATTTTCAAGTAGGACCAGAAATAGCATTTTTTTTAAAAAAAATTATAACATGAAGGCATCTTTCCTGACAAACAACATTTCCTGGCATTTGGAGCCCTAGGAAGGCCACGTGTTTCACAAAGAAATAGAGGTGTCAACATGAGCTTGGTCGTTGATAGGCTTCCTGAGCCTTTAAATTTTTTGTCTGTTTATTCTCCCTTATCCTGTCGATTTGACCTATTTGACTCACATCATCTGTATTTTCTTCTTAGATTATTAAAACGGGAAGAAAGCTTCACATTCATTCCTCGGTCCCGTGAAGAGCTTCCAGATAACTTTCCAAAGGAAATCCCTGGGATCTGCTATTTCCTGGAGGTAAGGACTGGTCCTAAGCAGCCAAAGCCTTCTCTTTCTTCATCAAGAATCAAGAAAGTTTCCTACAACATTGGCACCATGTTCCTCCGGGAGACAAGCCTCTGAGACCTTCAGCAGATCAAAGACTTCTCCACAAAGCACAAGCCCACAACATGGGTCATGAAGGGGGAGTGCAAAGAGATTGTTTCTCTTCCACTGATTTGCTGAGAACAAGCAGCAGAATTTCTGTGTTATGTTAGGCAATAATCCTAGAAAAAGGTGGGTGATGACTGTCAGTAAAAAAGAAACCGAAGGGGGCGGGGCAGAAATAAGAGGTGTCCATCCATAGGAGTGCTTTTAGTCATATATATATTTTAATCACAACTAACCAATAAATAGATTCTGTGTTTTCTTGTTTGTCGCACATACAGGTATCTTTCCCTATATATTTCTATCACTTTTGAGAGCCAGTTTTGATGATCAATTCCTACATTTAGTGAGTTGGTATGTGAGGAATATTTTATAATTTTGTTTCCCTGAACAGACATTTCATACGTACATCATAGCTCTGTGGTTGCCTTCCTGGAAGGAAGAACTATAACTCCACGAAATATTTTAGGGATATTACCTATTTTTATACATCTCTCTTCTGAATAATTCCATTTCACACACAACGCTATTCAATTGTCAGAATATGCTACTGTGTAGTTGGTATATTATGTAACTAACCTATTAATCAAATGTAGTTTGACATATTTAGACAGATTAGTGCTTGGACTGAGAATACATATAACAGGATTTCAGATGCTGAGAAAGCACCATAAGTCTGCTTAGTAAACGTATCTTTTAAATTTAATTAATGTAGCATGGAATCCAGAGGAAATCAAATTTCCTAATAACAGATTGCGCTGTAACTAGGATCACAGAAAAGTCTTCTTGCTATCTTCTACCGAATGCCGGTTACAACAAAATGCTTTGCTGCATTGGACCCTTTTCAATTTAGCGCTTCTAAATCTAGGTAGCTTGTGCTCCATGTTCAAAGGCATTGTCATAAGCAGCTTGCTGCTACGGAACTTGTTAGTACTTCCCCCCAACCCCACCTCGCCCAACCACTGATGCCTCCTAAGTCTACCTGCCATTCTTGGGAGCAAATTCCTCAACGCTGGCATTAGTGACAAAGCAGTAGTAGGGACATTTTGCCAAGAATGCTGTTTCCTCTTGCCAAATAAGCCGGGGGTGGGGGGTGGGGGAGGAACCCTGTATTTTATGGCTTTGAGATTTCAAAAAAACAAAAGAGTTTTTCTTCTGCAGTTTCATTGATGTGAATGCATTGTCATCGTGACAGATAGGCTTCTATTGCACATGGTGCTAACATGGAGAGCTGTTCCCACGAATCAATACTGCATGAAAATATTATTGCAGACTCGCCCCCCTGCAATTAGGAGCACAGCCTGTCCAGAGTTTTTCTCTTTTGGATCAAATATAAAACCCAAGTTTCTATTGAGGGTGATGAGGTGGAAACATTGGTTTCCTTGAAACCTTGAAGGGGCTCTTTCTTTTCCTTCAGATGGTATCCTCATAGACCGCTTATGTCTACTGAATGTAATCCATTTCTTGTTCTAGTCAGGCATTTCGGCTGCATTACGATTTGTTTACGACAAAACGCAGCTAAGGAGCATATTAACTAGTGTCCAGTGTAACCGTGGGGCTTATGAGTATTTTTAAGTTCTCTAAGTGTGTAGCTAGAAAACATTTATAGATATGCCAAGTATTTGTTAAAATGGTGATCACTTTTGTAACTGCACCCCAAGACTTATGAGGACCCTAGGGCAACACTTAGTGTGGAGACAGGATCTAGACCCTGAGCTCTCTGATAGCTCCCTGTCCCTCTCCTCCCCGGGTCTAGTAGGCCTCTGTTTTGAACAACATGGAGGCCAGAAAGCTTGGACATTTAAGGGGAGGCATATAGACTGAGAACAGGGTGCTGTCATGGAATCTCTTCAGGGGACTGGGAGATTAAACTACTTCCTTAACTGGGAATAAGGAGAGGTTTGCCATCAGGTGGCCAGCACAGGCTGGGAGCACCGGAGCCCTCATACCAAAAGCAGTCAGCCCTTGCAGTGTGCTCTGTACAGCACAGGAACATGGAGAGAGCACCAAGCTCGCTCAAGTCACGGAAGCTTATGCTGCACAGGAATTTACTTAGGGTTTATTATGATCATAAGTAAATCAATAAACATTTGGGTGGTAAACAATGTGTTTTGTAACCATAAAGCCGAAAGGGACTTCCAGTAGTCATCCAATTTATTTCTCTGTTTTTTGTGAAGATTTGTCTGAGCAACTATTCTAGATAGATGATCATTCTCTCTATATTTAAGAATATCTATGGCAAGCATATTTTAAAAGCATCATTAAAAATCCACTTCATTATCCAGTAATTGGTAATAGGGCCCAAGACATGAATTGTATATATATTCAGTTGGTCAAAATAAGAAACTCTTTTAGTTTCTATGGTTCTACTTAGAGAAGAGTAGCCATATCATTGTCACAAATATCACAATGAAAAAGATACCAGAGATCTATTATATATCACAGACAGGATGTAAACTACATTTTTCAAACAATATAATCTAAATGTATCTTTGAAGCTAGAGTCTGAGACAATAGTCTCATCTGTTTCCATTTTGCCAACCTGCAAGCATTGACTATTAGTTATGCTGTTGCTATGTGTTTGCAAGTTAACTGCATAAAATGGCCTTCGTTCTAGCTGCTGTCATAGAATTTAGAAACTGTGAAAAACTCTTACATTTTTATTTCTCCGATATAACACAGTCCACATATTCTCCATTTTGGAATTAAAACTATAACAATGAATCATAGCGAGGATTTCACTTGACTAATATCTATACATTATCCTTACCTAAAAACTGTTGCAGACATGATGCATTTTAGTGTGGCAGATTAAAAGAGAATGTAAATGGGGTGTCTCATTAGACATGTGGTATTAAATTAGGGAAACAGTATTAATCCACTCTCAAAAGGATACATTAAAATATAATTTGGCACATAGAGCTCCTTCAGTTTAGTGTTCTTTTAGGAACCCGTTCTGAAGAAGTCACCTTATGACTAGGCATCAGCAGCAAAGATTCACAATGGCACCAGTATTATTTTGATAGAACATCATTGTTTGCAAATAAATCAGTTATTCAACAAAGTCATATACCTTCATATGTACCCCTAAACACAGTGCACCGTATGTGCTTTGGGAATCTGGATAAATAGGTAACATTAGCCATAATCACAAAGATTAATACTCAATGCCCACATAAGACAGTTGGCTGTCTCAGCTACGTAGTGTGACGCCAAGAAGGAAAGAAGATATAGCTCCTATGTAACAGGTGACCAAACTGTCTAAAACCTGCCTTGATATCCATGTCTTCTACTTTATTTTGGAATTCTCTTTTAACATCTGACTGTGTGGAGTCCAATGAGCTATGACCTCTTAGGACTCTGAGATGGGCACTGATGCCTGAGACTTTGAGTCCATGGATTCAGCACTTCAAATGTGAACTCTCATGGTCTCACACTTGGTCTTCTTGTCCAATGACAATAGTATCAGGGACATAGACTTTTATTGTTAAAGTGCAAAAATGTGCCTCTCCAGGAAACAGTAAAACGAGACAACAGCTTCTACAGAGTCTTACTCCCAAGTGCAGCAGGGTTTTTAATTTTGCAAAATGTTCCAAAGATTTCAAGCAATAAAGCAAAATTAAATTGATGCATGCAAAGAAAAGGCAAAGCCTCAGAGCCTGGAAAACCACCAAGCTCTGTTTTTTTTTTTTTTTTTTTTTTTTTTTTGTACAAAAATACTGCTACCAATTGAGATCCTGTATTTGAGTTTGGGAGATATCAAAAAGGAACTCAAGATTACAACTGTCATGACATATATTTCCTGAAAGCACCTTGGGATCGTGACTTGCTGAGGGCAGGTATAACGGATCATTAGGGCCTATTTACACAGGTAGGTTTCTGTCTTATCATGCGTTTGGAGCATGACCCTGTCTTACTCCATGCTGTCACTGGAAACAAGCTGGCTCCCTCAACCATGGCCCCAACAACCCCATCCTCCTTGTGCCTCTGAACCTAATATGGCCACAGCAAAAGTTGCTGATGTCTGTCTCAGGCAGACAGAAAGACTCACTCCAGGCCCAAGTAACAATGCACTTCTGAAGTGAACTAAGCACTTCAAGTTGTGCTGGGGCATGCCAACATCTGCAGCTTTTCCCTGTGCTTTGTCTTCAAAATAACAATCTGACTCCAAGCACTTGGTGTAACTTCATAGAAAATTCCTTCAAAATGAATGATATATATGACTCTGCATAGGCTTTGGGCAACACCAGATGCCTTTCAGCCAACAATACCTAGAAACTCAAGTCCAAGGACCAAGTCCCATACTGCAGCCTAGGTATTTCTATTATTAAGTTATAGATCTTCAACTACAAAATCTATGTTATATCAGAGGCTTCTATAAGGGTATTTTATGAGATAGAGCTGGAAAAACACAGTATAGGAGAGACTGAGTAATCAGAGGCTAACATATTCCAATCTGAATGATTCCGTATGGGTAGCTCTTGATAGGAATATACTTCATCCACAAGCAGTTGATTTCATATATACATAAGTTGTGTTAACATGACTGAACTTGATTGTTAGATGGATAAATTGGCCCCAGCACTGGACTCAGTATGAGGATCCTTGAGGTGGTGAATGAAGAACAGACTCTGATATTACAAACAGAGTAACATAAATCTTGTCAGAATATACTGAGATAGTGTGCAAAATTCCTTCCTCACACTTGATTCAAACAAATGAAACCTAAGTATTCTTGTCCTGCTGCTTTTCTGTTGCCTTCCTTTCTTTCTTTCCTTCTCCCTTTCATAAAGAAAGGTCAGTGCTACAGTCAATCTCACCTTATAAAATAGTTACAGTTTTATAATGTAATGAATGCTCTTTGTGTGTTTGTGGGTGTACGTGTGTGTGCGTGTGTGTGCTGAATGCAGAGATTAACATGATTAAAAAGAGTGCCATTTTGAAGGACCTACAATGTCAAAAATTAAAGTTTGCATTTTTATTTCCAATATGTTGTGACCAGAGCACAGCACCAGTCAAGTGCTCCACTGCTATCCCATCCTTATTAAGAAATGATCCTGTTCAATGGTTCAACTCATCAGCTTGGTAGTCTCTGACTGCCTACCTAAGAATGACCTAGGAAGCTTTCAGAAATACAAATTACTGAGCTTTACCTGTGTGGCCTAGGAATCTGTACTGAGAAAAAAATCACTCTCGGTAATGTGAATATATAGCCAGATTTGGGAATCATTGAAGAGTATTCAAATCATCCCAATTACTAGGAATAAATACAAGTTGACTAAGGGAGTGGATATTTTTTCATGTGTAGTTATTTTGAAGAGCCCAGAGTATTCTGGGCTTTGTGGCATTATTTCCTTCACAAGTCTTAATTTTAGTTTTAGTCTCAAATTTACAGTCTGCTTTTTGAGCATGATATTTCAAACCTATTAGAGAAAGGCGTCAACACTAATAAGCATGAGGAATGAATATTGCTCACTATAGGGCTATTAGGCACACTAGATATGGTACCATTTTCTTAGTTACCACCAGAGCTGTGCAGGATATCACAGTATTTGCTGATCCTCACCACCAAGATATTAACTATCAACTTTTGAACACAGAAGCAAATGTCAAAGTGACAGCCTGATTTCTGAATGCTTTGATTTTTATGTTATAAGAAATCACCAACTCAATACTTAGTCTCACTCAGTACTTTTCACAATGAATTGTGCATTCATCTAAAAATGATTTCCTAGCAATACTTTATAACAACCTTGCAAGCAATAATTTAAGCCATGGTATGATGCCATATGAAACCTGCACTTTTGTGCACGTCATAGAACCTTTAGGGAAATAGAGACACGTTTTATACAAGCAATAATATAGCTGGCATGGACTCTCAAAAGATATCCGTGATTCTACTACAGCCAAATGAGCAGCAGCAAGTGATAAGTTGGATGAAAATTAGCTGAGCAAATAATATGGTTCATCTGTCTCAGAAGTTATTCATTTGCACACATGCTATAAAGTAATAGACTCCCATCACATTATTTCTGTTGTATAACTTTTAAATACCTATTGTAATATGATTTCTATTCCTCTCAAGAGATATGTGTATGTAATGTTGCCCAGACTTTCAGATCTTTGTGGAATATAGTAGTAAGGAACAGTTAAGGATGGATAAATGAGTAAAGGTGGAACAGAGGTTGGATGAGTTGGTTGAGAATGTAGGCTTTGCAGAAATGTAGATAGATGTTAGGACATGTAAATTCAGCTCTTGGATCGATAAGGTCTCAGAAGATGAAAGACAAAAAGAGCTCACAACTACTGTTTTCTATGGTGGCAAATGCTTAGAGAGTACAATAGTATTTTGTCTCCAGAATATGATTGGTTGGATGTCACCTGTAGCATAACTTAAGAAACATCTGAAAATGATTCTGTAGCCATGTTGAAAATAACCTGCCCTTCTCAACTATTTTGATGATAGCAGTGAAGCTTGCAAATTTCAAACTGAGGAACTTAAATGTTTAGTCTCAAAATGTAATTTTAATCAAATATGGCATAATCAATAGTAATCGGTCCTTTAATACTTAAATTACCCCTCCACCATCTAGCATAACATACTAGGATTATAGCTAAAAGCAACCAGTAAATTTGTGTGACACTAGGGAACTTCTAAACATCAGATTATCATTTAGCAAAGTCACATAAGCTTAGGATCCATTCAGAGGCCTCTCAATAAGATTACAGCTCCCATCACTGTCTCGGCCGGTAAGCTCTCTTTTAACCATGAATCTGAATACAGTTGGGATGGTGCATGAGTTTGCTGCTAGATTACCTTCCTGTTACCACTGCAAAAGTTAAGGCAGCATCCTTGTCACAATTTAGAGAAGCCCCCTGCTGAAAATCCAACAGGATTGTTGACTCCCTGAGAAAGCTTTTGACAATTTTCTTTTGGTATGTCATTGGATGCTTAATTCTTAGTAAATGTGCTTTTGATTGTTAAGAATGAAAAATACTTAATTTGAACGTGTTAAACTATAGTGAACTTATCCTCTCAGCAAATTCATCTAGTTGGTGAGCAGATCATTCTTAATATTAGACATCAGTACTGTTATTATGGAAAGCAGAAAACTAAATAGCAAGCCCGAGTCGTACCTTGTTTCTGATTCTTTTGATACATATTTTAAAAATAAAGGGATCAGTTCATGTTCAGCCTTCTTCTGTGGCCTTTTCACTATTTGGAGATAAAGAAGAGATTCTTCTAAATATGTTTTTATGGTGGCCTATTAATACAGTCATGTATTAACTGGGGTAAAATCAGAAATGTGCAAAATTGCTTCTTCACCCTACCTCCGTTTTTCAAGACACTCCTGCCATTTTGCTGCCTGGCAGTTGTAAGTCAGACTCAGACAGACGGACACGGGATGTGTGGAAAGGGTGGGGATGGGAGGAGCGTGAGAGGAGATTAAGCAAAAAGATTTACTTATTTTTTTCAGGAAGGTATAGATACCCTTAGAGGAGAGGAAGTTTCCATAATAGACACATGTGGTTTCATGAAGCCAAATGACTTATCTGACTGCTGGTCATTCTTATTTTGAAAAGAGAAAAGGGAAAAAATTCTTCACAAGCCATAGTCTGTTTTCTTAGGAGGTGGTGTCAGCCGCTCAGTAGTGGCACCATCAGTAATGCTGGGATTAGAACCTCACGGAGATAAATATAGAACCCCTCTGAAGGTGGCAGATAGAACCAGCCGTGGTTTCTGTGATAAAGGTAAATGAAAGTGTCAGAACATCTGGGCTAAAGGAACAAAGGAGGCCAGATACCAGCTCTGCCACCTGTCACACAACAGCCTGCTAAAATTAGTGCAAAAGAACCGACTACCAGAGTGCAAGTGATACTAAAACCTGTTTTCCCCGTTTATAACATGCCTGGCTGAGGTAACATTCAGGGAGAAGAATACAGTCTGATTTTATACATCCTTTTTCTGGGTGTTCTGGCATGATAGCAATGATAGCTTTCCCTTGCTGGGAACTTTGATCACTAAGAATGAAAACTATATTGGGTTCTACAATCAGGAAAATCATTTTTGGAGCTCTGCTCTCCTCCATATTCTTCTTCACCCTGTTCTCCAGGTGGGCTTTGGCTGCCGGCATAACTAGTGCCCAACTGTAGATAGAAGCCGTTCTGACCCCAAGCCCACCCAGCTCCTGCAGGGACACTCCAGAATTAGAGCCAGCCAGAGTCACCCCAGCATCGGACCGTGTGCTGTGGCAGAGAGCAAGAGGCACCCTCAGGCTTCCGAAATTAGAGGCGGTCAGGTAGTCCTTTATCTTCACATCTATGGAACTGGTAATTCGAGCAGAGATTCTTTAGAACAGGAAAATTTTTAAGGAAGGAAACAAATCTGGATAATTGTTAGTCAAAATTATCAGCTAGAAAAAGAATTTAGGACAAAGATTTGCTGTCTTAAAAGACTCAACTTACTTCCATCCCAAAGTTGGAATGCTAGACACTTTTCAAAGTTTTCTAAATGTATCAAGTTCTTCAGCACTAAGAAAGAAAATGTTGTTGATGCATTTCTTAAGGTTTAACCCCCCAGGGATAACACATAATTATAAGATGCATTTAAATAATTGCTTTCTCCATGTTTCCATTTGTGGCAGAAAATATATAGAGGATGTCACAAAAAAGGTAAATTTACAAATTGCGGCATTAAGCCACGGTTTGCAAATTGGGCAACAACATTCTTTACTTAAAATAATAAACTCATTTTTAATAATATAAGCATTGAGAATAATAGTCAAATAATATTGTGTTAAGACTTGTTCACATTAGGATTATTCATCTTATGATTCTCAAACCAAAATCTAAATCAAAGCTACTGTATATGCAAATCATTTGAACAAATATAAATATCCTACATCACCTCTGACAAACAACAGTCTATATATTTCTGTACCCAATGAGATATCAAATCCTGAACTATTCTATATTTGTTATCTCCCTAGAAGCATTCCTCTATGCTCAATATCACTAACTTTCAAGGCCAGCAAGAGAAGACAGTTTTCTTCTGAGGGTGGGGTAGTCTGGATCAGTACATTTCTGTATAAGCACTTAAAACATTCCCTCCCTCCCTCTTTCTTTCTTTCTTTCTTTTCTTTCTTTCTTTCTTTCTTTCTTTCTTTCTTTCTTTTTCTTTCTTTCTTTTTTCTTTCTTTCTTTCTTTTCTTTCCTTCCTTCCTTCCTTCCTTCCTTCCTTCTTTCTTTTCTTTTCTTTTCTTTATTTATTTCTCCCCTTTTTGCTTTTTTCATTCAAATCTCCATGAAGTGAAGCATAATATTGGAAATATCAGGGTGGCCAGAAAGCTTATCAACAACCTGAAACCCCCCCCCCTTCCAAATTTTATTGGTATAAGTTACCATGTTGAAATTAAAACCCAACCTTGGCCTGGAGTCTCAGATGAATTATTTTTATAGTATTTGACTAGAAGGAACTATCAAGAAGAAATTAACTCTTACGGTAGATGTCATTCTAGCCAGGAAGGTCTCAATCACCTAGATGACTATGTAACTATCTACATTTATTCAGGGGGGTGTTTTTAAAACTTCTTTAGTCTTTGCGGTTGTTGTGTGAAGATGAGTATTGCTGGATGACAGCCAAAACTATTACTGCTATATTCTTCATCTGTTTCAAATGTGTCACCAGGCACTTGTAAAATCCATTCCTTGTTTTGTTATATGACTCCGTGACCTGAGATAATGGGCACTCATTGCTTTTTTTTTGACCCTCAAAAAACTTTTTTTTTTCTATCTAAAAGAATTCTCCTAGCAAAAATGTAAATAAACACCTGAGTATGGAGGTGTCCCATTTTATGAGTGTGTATGAAATACTTTGGATTCAGCTAGACTGCAAGAAAGGGAAAGGATAGAAACTGGGAAGATGAAAAGAGACAGAAAAGTCAAACTTTACCTACATTAAGATTATGTCTGTAGCCCAACCCTGTTCATCCCAAAGACGGCTGAAAAAAGATGAAATGATGATTGATTTTTTAAATATGGTATTCATATTTAATAGAATGTCATAAAATTCATCATGTCAAAACTTTGGTAAATGAGAAACTTAAAAATATATGCTCTTCAGAATGAATCTATTTAACTTTTTTTAACGTTTATTTATTATTGAGAGACAGAGGGAGACAGAGCAGGAGCATGGGAGGGGCAGAGAGAGGGGAGACACAGAATCCGAAGCAGGCTCCAGGTTCTGAGATGTCTGCACAGAGCCCAATGCGGTGCTCAAACTCACAAACCGGGAGATCATGACCTGAGCCAAAGTCAGACGCTCAACTGACTGAGCCAACCAGGCGCCCCAGAATGAATCTATTTAAAAGTGCAAGAACTTTTTGCTTCATACATGCCCACCCCAAGAATTTGTGTTGTCTTGGGAAAATGTGGTATTATGTCTTTAAACACTATTTGCCGTATGTCCTAATTAAACATTAGTATAGTCTTAATGAGAAACAGTGAAAGGGTCCCCATATTGAGTGTGGCTGTTGCTTGTGCATCAGTGGAATTTGATATTGTTTCTCAGGAAGACTCTTGGCAAGAGTAAAGTGAATGGCCTGTGTACACGGATTATGTGCAGTAAACTAATTAAAGATTGCCAGCTTCTCTTTTTATCCTTTTCGTTCTTTCTCTCTCTCCCTCTCTCCCTTCTTCTCTCCTTCTTTCCTTCCTTCCTTCCTTCTTCTCTTTCTTTGTAGCTCTTATGAAAGATGTAAAAATAGTATTTCACTATTGGCTGGGGTTTCTCCTTTTCACTTTCATGCCACTGAGCACAATGTGGATTCAGGAGGTAAGAAAAAGGAGAACATGTTAGATAAAGATTGTTTGAAGAAAGAAAAGGCTGAGATAATTGAGACCTTGGCTTCTCAGTTAACAAAACAGGGATTTAAAAATATATATGTATGTTGTTCTTTCACAATGAATTTAAACATTTCTCAAGAATTTATCAGGGTCAATCTTTTTGGACATTTTTGCCCCTACAAGGATCTTCATTTAGAAGAATCCTCTTTACTTCTTTACAAATAGTAATTTTTTACTTGGGTACCAAGCTCTCATTGAAATAGAAAAGAAGATTTCTCCATTTGGAGGGAAACTGTTAATTTTTTTTTTTTTAATTACTTTCCAGTAAGGCAAATACGCCCAAATGCTACTTGATTTTACTGGCTTTTTATTTAGAGAGAACTGTTACACTGTCTTGCTTCCTCTGTATACCCCTCTGTAACTCAGTTTGGCATAGCATGATGTTTGGGGTTCTCTTTTGAGGGCCTGAAAACATTTGCTATCAATTTTCTAAGTCTACTGTATTGAAAAAGCAATATACAATGTATTCCCTGTTTCTTAGCTCTATGCCTTTGACATTTAGTATATATTCAGATAGCTATTTATAACCACAATTTCTACTCATTCACCAGAATTAACTAATTACCATGTTCTTAAATACAAAAAGACACAGGTTGGATCATCTACAAATCCCAACCCAAAACCATTTTTTTTTTCAGGGAAAATTCAATCATTTCTAGCTAAGTATTTGATTCTTAAGGGAAAAGAAGTGAATTATTTAAAAGAGTAAAAGTGAGGAAGACAGAATATGACCTTTCATTTTAGATATCCCCAATACTGTAATCATTTGAATAAGTATTGAGTAAGATTTAAAGAATCTTTAATCTCTGGAACAGAAAATGTTATTTTTCCTTTTTTGTTACTGTATTAACATTACATTCAAACTATTTATCGTTGTCTCCATGATATAAATGTATTCATTACAGAAAATTTCATAGAAATAATGCAGCTTTTTTTTTCATAGAAAGATGTGCTTCTGTAAGTCCTTTATCTTTGAATTTTCGTTCTCACTTCTCATTTAGACTTCTTCTTTATACCCCTCAAGGGTTTTCTATGTTCAGCCAGTCAGGCCAGAGAAAGGATATGAAAACTTGAGAAAAATTTAACACTTTAAAAGAGTAAATTTCTATGTTAATTGACTTTTATTTATTTCATGCTGACCAAACTATTGTGAAATTGTGAAGACACAGGCAGCTACCATATAAATTGAGACTTCAGAAAATCCAAATTACTTTCTTCCCATCGTTTCCAGTGTTAAGAAAGCCTGTGTCTCAAAATGATGCACAAGGTCAGTATTTGTTCAAATGAACACACATGACCTTCAGTACCTTTACCGTTTTTATTTCTTGAGGGAAATATGTTTAATAATGATGTAAGAGTAGAAAAAAATTGGTTGAGGGAAACAGAAGAAATTGAGATCAGATGAGAGCAGCTGGGACCACAGTCCCATTTTCTCCATGTTTTTGCCTCCTGCTGAGTTGGCATATGAGGCCCAGATTGGTATTCTACTAATCACTGTCTCCTTAAAGAATTTGGGTAGAAGCAAAAATTACTCCAACTACATGAACATTTGTTCTCATCATTGCAGCAGGTTTTGACTACTGTGAATACTAGGTTAAGTTCAAATTTAAAAAAAAATGGTCTATGGAGAGAAAGAATTTTTTATTTTTCTTAGAGATGGATAAACAGCTTTTCCCTTATAAAAGAAAAAAAATCTTCCTGGCAGTTAGGCCTTGGAAAAACTCTGAAGTTTTATAGCATCTGCCTGCAACTACATTATACTTCAGTAATCAAGTGACAGAATTGTCTCATTATGCTTTTAAAATGTACTGATTAAGCGCATTCCAGAAATAATACATATCATTCTTCATTTCAAAATCAACCTACCTAAATTCTGACTCTTCAACTGTGAGTAGCCATTTTACAAAACCAAAGGGTCCATTTCCCAAACAGTATTTTAGATTAAAAAACTTGCCTGTTCATTTCAGTGGATAACTAGCCAGTGCATTTCCATCAAACATTCTGGCACTATATAATAATCAATAGGTTTCCCAGCTCAATAAAAACACATAGTTATAATGTGCTAGGCCTCCATTTGCTTCCTCTGCATGGGGTAGGTCTTACATAACGAGATACCTGAATTATTTTAATACTTTGGCCAATTCATTTGCTGTAATTTCATGGATCTGAATTTTTGGTTTGGCTTGCGATGTAAATACTATTGTACATCTGCTATTTTGCTATCAGAGTATACTTTGTGAGTCATTTCTTTTAAAAAAATCTAGTTATCACAAACTTGAATTACAATGTCATTAATAATACCAGGTAATATACTAATATATCTGTAAGGCATGGTTAAATTGCATATATTTTGAAATGTCAAGCTATTTTTTTTTAAAGATGAATGCATCTCTTAAACCTGTACCATCAATTAAAAAGTTTCATTTGGTGTTTCATATTATATTTTCAATATTTTCCTTTACTAGTACAGGTTTAGAGAAACTTTTTCTGAATGAAATGATAAAATATGCCTCATTTCACTAGAATTTTAAGAATACTGGTACCTGTAAAAGTATGTAAGCATTTACAGGATTATAAACTTCCACTCTATCTTCTTTGGTTTTCATGTAACACCACTTTCTACTTGTGTGATTATTTTTATTTGTAATTATTCCAAATCACGCACAGTGTAAATAGCATGTTTCATCATGAAAAATGTCTTTGTATTTATAGACTGCAGAACAAGGTAAATTTGTATATGAAAAATGAGGAAAGCCTTGGATTCTTACAAAACACAGTGGAAATAACAGTTGTGTGTGTTAAATTTACATAATTCATTACAAAATTAAGTCATGCATTTATTTACTTTCTAAGTCCAAACTGTCACTTATAAAATACTTAAATCAATAAATAATACCAAAAAAGATGAGTCTATAGATTCTTTTAAGCATATTTTTTTCACAACGTGAATGACAATGACTAAGAATGTGAATGAGGGCTGCCTGGGTCTCTCAGTCCGTTAAGCATCTAACTCTTGATTTGGGCTCAGAAGTCATGATCTCACAGTTCATGCAATCGAGCCCCAGAGGGCTCTGTGCTGGCAGCCCGGAGCCTGCTTGGGATTCTCTCTCTCCCTCTCTCTCTCCCCCTCCCCCACTTACTCTCTCTCTAAATAAATAAACATTTTCTTTAAATGTCAGTTGCATACCCACTGGGTGCCTGTCAGCCCTCATCCAGCAGTTAGATTAGATGCTGCACACACCTAAAAGAAGACCATTTTGATCCCATGTTCCTGTATTTCTGCAGTGAATATATACGAAAGAAAGTCACATTTGTTACTGTGTTGGCCCTCTCCTCCATAATCACTAGGTCTCAACTATACCAATCTATTTCTAGTATTTCTAGCTGTTCCCAAAGTGATAGGGAAAAATCTGTTATAGGATGGCCCACAGGACTGATAGGGGAACTCCAGTCCCTGCCCGAAGACTCCCTTTTCCGGTTTTTCTTCCCACCCCGCTTGCCACACACAAACAGACTATAAACTGTCCCCGCTGCTTATGTTTGGGGTGCAGACCTCTGGAGAATGATCTCGTCTGAGCCCCCCGGTGTAAAATAAACCTCCCGCCTTCCAAGATCTCGAAGTGCCACTTGATCCTTCTGCCTGGTGACCCAGACCAGTTTCCATAACAAAAGAACTGTGTTAAACAGAGCTGTTCTCATTTTCCGCCCTGGTCCTCTTACAGACATCTGCAGTTCTGAAGCCACTGGGAAGTACTTTTCTGACCCTATGACACTGAGGAGGCAGAAAAAAGTAGAGGATGTGTGCACACATGCCTGTGTGGGGCGTGGGAAAACTGCAATTAAAAGGCCCCTCAGGAAATGGACCAAAGTTCCTGGGTGTGGAGCAGGATGGGGTCCTGGTTATGCAGCTCTGGCTACATCTAAAGGGGCATGGGCAATCTTCCTTAGTGGCTTCCATAGCCCCCAAATGCTACACATATTTATAGGTTTAAGCACTGCTGGCCAGCAAAGTGAAACATTTCTCCTGGAACCCCCTATGTCTTAAGGCTAATGCTTTGCTACAGGGAAAACAACCTTAGCTTGACAATAGCTGCTAGGCCTCCACTCTCTTGGGAATCTTCTTTAGCATATGAAAATCTCACTGGAAACTTCCCCTGGACTTTACCTCCCCCGACCCCGTAGTATATAACCAGTCTCTCATCATGGTCCCAGGGCAGCTCTTCCTGCCCATGGGTCTTGTCCCCTGTGCTTCAATAAAATCACCTTTTTGCACCAAAGACATCTTCAAGAATTCTTTCTTGGCCATTGGCTCCGGACCTCATGAACCTCACTGTCACCCCCAAAACCTCATCAGTAACTTCACAGGTTTTTCAAGACAGGATCCTTTTTGTCTTTGTTGCTAGACAAGATAATCCCCTTAAAACTTAGAAGGCTTCAGGTGCCTGGGTGGCTCAGTTGGTTGTGTCCAGCTCTTTTTATTTAAACAAATTTTTAAATGTTTTTTCCATTTATTTTTGAGAGAGAGAGCGCGCAAGCCCGTGGGTGCACCTGCGAGCGGGGGAGGAGCAGAGAGAGAGGGTGACAGAATTCGAAGCAGGCCCCAGGCTCTGAGCTGTCAGCACAGAGCCCGATGTGAACTCAAACTCATGAACCTGGAGAAAAAGACCTGAGCCAAAGTCAGATGCTTAACTTACTGAACCACCCAGGCACCTCAAGCGTCCAGCTCTTGATCTTGGCTCAGATCATGATCTCAGTGTTTGTTGGTGGGATCGAGCCCCATTTTGGGGTCTGTGCCTATAGCTTGAAGCCTGCTTGGGATTCTGTCTCTCCCTCCCTTTATGCCCCTCCCCGGTTTGTTCATTCATTCTTCTCTTCTCTTCTCTTCTCTTCTCTCTCTCTCTCTCTCTCTCTCAAAATAAGTAAACTTGGGGCACCTGGGTGGCTCAGCCAGTTAAGCATCTGATTTTGGCTCAGGTCATGATCTCAGGGTTCATGAGTTCAAGTCCTGTGTTGGGCTCTATGCTAACAGCTCAGAGCCTGGAGCTTGCTTCTGATTTTGTGTCTCCCTCTCTCTCTGCCCCTTCCCTGCTCAAGCTCTCTGTTCAAGCTCTCTCTCTCTCAAAAAAAAAAAAAAAAAAAAAAAATTAACTTCAAGAAAAAATAAACAAACTTAAAAAAAAAAAAAACAACTTAGAAGGCTTCTGATCTATTTATTTGCTTCCAGTCAGTTCCATTTGCTAGCATTCAAACTAAGGTTCTTTCCTAGATACAGTTCTTATTCTTGCCTTATGTCTTTGTTTCCATGATTGTCTCTCAATATAATGGCAGCTATCTGCATGTCACATCCTGGAGGGAAGGAGGCAGTCTTAATCTCATCTTTGCCCCAGGCTGTCTGTTTGTCACACCAAGAAGTCTCACTGGGTCTCACTTCAATCTTATCTTTTTCTTAGAATTTCAGTTTTGTCTTTGGTTGCTTGCTTTTCCCCCCACCACATACAGAAGTCCTTAGCATTGTCCACATTTTGTGTGCAAACCACCCAGTCCTGTCCTAAGCAAAGTTCCGTCTCTTCATACCTTGCCAAATACAGCAAGAAGCAGCCAACAACACATATTAATGGTCTGCCTCCCCACAACCACTTCTGCTGCAGACTGAAGGCGTTAGACTCACCCACCAACTTATCCAAGGCTGAGAGTTCTACCCAGTGTTTCGGTCCTAATGAGCACATATCCTCCTCTTTCCAACCTCATGGACCACCTCACCTCTGCACCAGAGCCATGGAGTTTAGGCTTTTGTGATGGTAGCACCTATGTTCCCCATTTACACTGTGCATACTGATTAAGATATAGGATAGGCTGCACTTACAAAGGAAACCCAGCAGATAAAGACCTCATGCAATGATTATGTATTTCTCACTCGTATATCGGGACAGAAAGTTTCCAAGTTAGAGTAAAGCAATTTCATGCTGCTGTTCAGGGACCTAGTCTGAGGATGGCCCTGCCTGGTGCTATTTTCTAGGCCAGGCCTGGTAGGCTTGGACTGCTTTCATCCACATTCCTACCTCTAGACTCAGTCTCACAGCCACAACTAACTGCAAGAGAGGACAGAAAAAGCAGTCCAACTGTGTACCCAGGAAAAAGAGTAAGGATTTTGAAAACCTAAACTAACTCAGGCTTAATATTAAGTCTGCATCTCCCTATTTCAAACAGAGCTGGAATCTTTCAGAAATGGTGCCTGCAATATTAGCCACATGGGTATCTTGCTTCTCTAATTCTCAGGGACAGAGACATTCTCAACAAGTCAATGATTAGTATTTGCAAATAAATCCCCCATATAAAACACAGTGACCAGATCACAGATTCCCACAAGGTTCCCAGATGCCTGTGGAATGGCCTCTACTAATCAGGAATGGACTCTACTGCAAAGTGTCATCATCACCATCATCAAATAAGAGGATGGAAGGTGACAGTTCTTCAGGAGACAAAGCCCATCCCACCTATGTACCTGGTATATACAAAGTGCTAACAGAGCAGTCCCAACATTCATTCTCATGGAATTACAATGACCAGAACAAGAGAAGTAAGAAACCCCTAATCACTCCAGTGCTGTACAGATTATGCACACTTTTTCTTTTTTCAGGTCTGGACTTCAATCCCAGGACGTTTTCCAGTGTGAACAGGCAATGCCCAGAAGGTTTCAACTTTCAAAATACAGAATTTATATAGAAACACTTCACCAAATTTTGATCTCACTTTATGTCTTTTAGTTGAAAGTTATAATTACAGAAACATGTGGAAAGAAGTACAAGTTATTACTTAAGTGTGTGATATTTGGAATTATACAGATCTGGGACCAACCCCAGTCACGCAAGTTGCTGGCTAGGTAACGATGAAAACAATGCTCCTATCCAATTTGACACCTGTGCTTCTGTCAGCCTACATTTCCATGGAAGGAAAATACTTCCTGGCTAAACCTTTCTGCTAAACCTCAACATGAGGAGACCAGCAGGAAATGAGTCCCTCTTTTAAGAAGAGATGAAGCTCTTTTAGAAGAGCTTTATTAATTTCATTTTCACATGTAATTCATCTGATGCTCTCACTTCAAAAAAGGCATTGGCTTCCATTCTTTAAATGTTCTTTGATGATGGCTCCATGACTAACAAGACTTGTCTCTCAATGCAGAATGCTTGAGGGGCCAAGTGAAAATCACAAACAGATGAAAGGCGAAGAATGTGTTGATTTCAAGTGAATCGGGTGCAAACATCTTTTGACAACATTCATGAGTAATTCAGGTGACCATAGTCTGAAGATTCCTCAAGTTTGTTGTTAGTGTAACAAAGAGTTAACCATGCACAACTAGAGTGGACCAACTGCATCTCCTTCCAGAGGCTGAATTTACAATATTGGCTGTCTTTAAATTCTAACACCCAAGATTTATTTATGTGGTGCCCTCTGTGCAACCAAGTAAGTGGTGGTTAGCAGGAAGTAGTTTGGAGTAAATTCATCAGAACAGAGTCGCACCTCAGTGCTTCTACCTCTTCTGTCTACTCTATCTTATTTGAATCTACCTCTTAATCAAAATTTAAATATAATATATTATCCTACACACACATCATCACACTGTGTTCTTTGGTATAATATGTTAATGCATTTATGCTAGATAAATGTTAAAGTCCAATTCATCAATTATATTAAATATGCTCGAGTATCCCAGCTAACCTTAAGGAGAAATGCGATAAATGAGCCTGGCTATTTGCATGAGCTGATTTATATGAAGTTGATTCAGATACTAAAAAGAAAGAGGAGATGTAAATGGGTTCCGAAGGAAAAGACCAGTGAACATTGGAGAAACAACAGGTTATCTGCTCTCCAGTCTGGCCTCAGGGAATAAGTGTGAGGTCTCATAGGAAGAAGCCCAGAAAGCCAAAGGTGAAGAGGCCATCCTGCTCAGGATCCATGAGATACCTGGAGCACAAAGAGGGCTGCTTCAAAGTCTAGTTGACAAAGTTGACAGCTGGGGGAAGGGACACCCTCCCCATCTTACCTATAATGACCTAATTACACATGTTTGCTGTCACCAAATCCTGAAGTATCTGCCTTAGATACTTCACCCTACCCAAAAGCATCTCCGTTATTGCCCTTATGGACACTGAACATGCAGTGATCTCGAATCCAGATGAATCCTTCACAATCTGCTTGTCGCTAAGAACTTTTCTTGTTAAAAAAAAGTGGGGAAAAAATTTCATGAAGCTAAATCAATTTAATTTGAAAAACTTTTCATTTGGAAATTAACAGAAAAACTAATTTAGATGTATTGAGGGGTAGGTGGTTTTGAGGGTTTTCCTGGCTTGTTTTTACTTTTCCAGAGTTCTTGCCTTTTGCCCTGAGCCTCCCACAGAATGTACTCATTCTTTAGAGTGGCTATTCAGATGACATCTTTTATGAAATTCTCCCTATCTGCTTCCCTACACCTTTCACTGCCACAGTGGGGTACTACTGGAATGAGGTTGTGCCACTTAGAAATCTAAAGTAGGATAGAACGATTATGCATTAATAGCCAATGATTAAAAAACAAGCTCTGTTTATTTAGATGGGTACACCATCAAGGAACGGAAAATTCAAGTCAATGTTTTTTGTTTGTTTTTTAAGGTAAAGGAACCATATTGGCTCCTGAAAGTAAGAATTCAGGATTTAGATGTGGTAAAAGATTGCATTTATGTGTGATTCCACCCTCCCTTTTGTTTTGGCTTGGTCCAGAGAGACTGGCTTCCCTCATGCAAATAAAATGGCTTTGGCAGTACTTTTGTTCAATCACTGAAGGAAGGGAAAACCCTCTCTCTTCCTCTAGATAATGTTCCATGTAGATGTAAAGCCTGAAACAAATATCAAGTAATTACTTTGACCTGAGGATTACTGTGTTCTCACTGTCCTTTAAACCTGCCATGGCTTAAAGAGGGAGCAAATTATATAGTTAGCTTAAGCAATAAGGAAAAATTTTTTGATTGACTATTATCCAAAAGGGAAGGGGTGCAGTGAGTTTGGGGAGGTAGCCATAATAATGCCAAATATTTCAGGGTTATTAAGTCTCCTTATGAAACACCTAGAATATGCAACCTATTGTACACACATCTAGGATCTCAGTATAGCCAATTCAGTGTTTTAGAGATACTTGCATTTGTATTTTCAAAGTAGGAATCAACTGCAATGGTAAGATGTAGTATAGAGGCTAATGTTTCAGGATGAAGGACAGTTTCCAATGTCTTTCAAACACATCATGTAGTCAGCCATCTGCTCTGTGCATGCACAAGGTCAGCTCTGTGAGCTGACATTATATAATGTGTCATTTACTATCACTGCTAAAACACACCACTTTTAAATTACTGCATTGAGGGCAGGGACTTTGGGTTAGAACCTACCATGGGACGAGATATTAAAATCTTAACCCAAACAGAATTTTTTGAAGGTTCTCTTTCTTCCTTCTGCTCATTGTCATTCACCTGGAAGAAGTCCTGCATTCTCTCTCTGGGAGGAGACTCCTGCTCAATGGGATAGTGAACTTGTGGGAACAGCTGTCCCTATGTGGCCAGAAGGCTGAGTTTTCTTCAAGATCACAAGTGAAACACTTCATTATCAAGATGCCTTATTAAGATGATGTAGCTCTGAGCTTATTAGTGCTAATGTGAGAGAGTGAGAGTGATTGAAATACTTGATACTGAGGAACACTTTCAAATATAGAACAAGTTTTCAGCCAGTTAAGGAGTGAAATCTTCAAAGAACCTCTGCTGCTCTCCCTGCTTATGCATAATTAAGCAAGACTCCTAGGTAGGAAATATTGCAATGGCCACCTTATCCACCCCCTACCTCTAGTCAGGATGATTCAAACCCACTGGGCATGATCACAGTGGCCCCAGATGAGGTCTTCCAACAGAAGCAGACAAAGCTTTACAAACTTGCTGGTCCATTCCTGCACACCTTTATCCTCAGGAGGGATTTCTTGAGGATGAGTCCACTTTTCATCACTGGAGTAAATTCTGTTTTAAAGTTTCCCAGATAAAAGTCTATGATTATTACTAAATCTGGACTATCAGCCAGGTCCCATTTTATATTCTTTAATTTACTTACCCTCATAGCAACCTTACCAGGTGAGAATTAGTATCAAAAAATAGAGAAAGAGAAAGAGGATGGGCAACATTTCCAAAACCACTTGATAAATTTTAGAGCTAACTTTCAAATTAAGTGCCCTTCCCCATATGTCTCCAACACTTACAGAGGGACATTGTTTTACATTTTTTTCCCTTTCCTTCACCTTAAAATCAGCTTCAATTTTCTTCACCTTACATTACAGAGCCTACATTTTAGCACTTGCAAGCTATATGCTAACTTTTCATCATCCTCAGGGCTCTTCATTCAGTCATCAAATAGTTACTATGCCCGGAACTGTACTGGGTTCTGGGACCATCACAGGTAAACAAAATATACATGTTTTATCTCAAGATGAAGCTGAATTCAATGTGAAGGAGACAAAGATTCATCAGAACTGCATAGTAATTCATAACTAAAAATAGCAAATAAGGTAACATGGAACACTTACAAATAGAGCTGGAGAAATACATCACCAAGAATGACATTCCCACCAAGAACTGATGGGTAAGAATTCCACAAAAAAATATTAAGGGAAGATCTCTAGCACTGTGGTAGAGGAGAAAAGTGGGAACCACTTTTCTAAAAAAAGAGCTAGAAATGAAGGATAAAGTGGACGGTTTAGGGAAGAAAGTAAGAAGATGAAGTTGAAGCCCAAAGTAAAAGGAATATGTGAACATTGCTGCAGAAACACAATGGTGGGAACCCTCACATGGGATAAAGCCAGAACTCACATGGGATCTCACTATCGATAAAAAGTGGACCGGCAAGAAAAAAAAAAAACAATCACCCTCAGCCAGAAGGTTGCACAGAGGAAGTTCTCTCTCAGTAGTGCTCAGGTAGGACAAGAATTATAGTTTCCCCTAAGAATTGATAACCAGAGGCCACAGTTAGGATTTTCAAATTATATTTTAAATTTAAAAATTGTGCATTTTGACTGTTAAACTACTATAAAAAAAATTGTCCTGTCCTGGTGAGATCCCTTGTGCCTGTGTCAAGAGAAAACGCAAAACATCACTGGAATGACACTACTTCAACCCACAGTCAGTTAATGCTTTTAAATGAAGCTTTCACAAATACTAGCTCACCATCTAAATCTTAAAACCTAGAAGTAGGGGTAAATGCCACCAGGAAGGAACAAAACAGAACAACAGGGGGCAAATGTGGAAGGGGGTGGTTCTTGACCTCAGTAGACATGACAAAACCATCTTTCACAAGCACAGAACCTAAAAGCAACTTGAGGAAAAAGGCAGATGTCCTACAATGAAATCATAATTAGACAAATAGTATGTGTCCTCAGTAGGCATAGCATAAGCCAGAAACAGTATGGCATATTTCAGGGTGCTGAGATAAAAAGAATGTGAATTTAGAATTCAGGGATTAAGGCAGAATAAAGGCATTTTTACATACAGGGGAAGTCAAGAATTTGGAAGAGCTTAAGAGTATACTTGGGGAAGAACTCAAAGGATCTCAGAGAAAATTTCTGAGATGTAAGGAGAATAAGGAGAAAAGATATCAATACATATGTTGGTAAATCCAAACAAACAATGACCATATAAATAAATAATAACCATAATGCTAATTGAAGAGATTTTTAAACCTCAAGGTGGAAGCAATGTAAAAAGTAAGGTAGGGATAAATGATTTGAGTGAAGTACATTAAGTCTTATATTATCTGAGAGGAGTGTGTGAGTATTAGCATTAGATTTTCTACAGTAGTTTTATGTCTGTCAAAATTGAAGAGTCAACCTGACAGAAAAAGAAGTTGTAAACTGCCAAATATATAAAGAGAAAACATAAGAGGGGAGAAAAAAAGAAAACTCAATCAATACAAAGAAACAATGCAAAAGCATGGTGAAGAAAGATACAAAGTAGAATGTATATAAATCCAAATATCAGAGTAAGGACAGTAATGCAAATCAATACCACCAGTTTGAATAATGAGATTTTCATCCTAGATATTGAAGGAAAATGTTCAATTTATTCAGTTTCTGGAAACATGACAGTTAAAGTACCTGGGCCCTCCTGTGGAAAACTAAATAAGCTGTGATATATATCAATGTCATATATATCACATGTATATATGAAATAAAATAATTTTCTTGAATACAGCCAACTTTCCTCTTGAACACATTGTTATTCCCAATGAAAATGAACATGTGTGAGTTGAGGACTTGTATCGTTAGAAAACAGAAAATGGGTCCAGGGCTTTGCTTTACTGTATAAGCTCACACTGCACAGAGCCATACTTTTAATGTAAGGGTGAACTAAAATATGATTTCTTCCCCTGCCACATTTCTACCACCCAGAAAACAGCAAAAACATTTGACTATCTCATTCATTGATATTGACTGGAGGTGGAAATAAAAATCTCATTGAGCAACTAAAACCATATTATGATTCACACATAAGTAATCAAGCCAAACGGACACTACCTGAGTTGGCCAAATCACCCCAAACCAAGAATTATTATTTTTTCCAAACCAAGAGTTATTTTGGGTCCTCACAAAATGGCTATATCCCAAGCACCTGGGAAGCACATAGAAACGTTCTCTAGAGAAACTTACCTTTGCCCTGGCCACAAAAACTTTTGCTCAGATAAGTTTCAAGGAAAGTAGTATCTCACACATAAAAATAACCAAATGTACAAGGAAATAAGACATTATTATGAGAAAGGGGCAGCTGAAAAAAAAGGGCAAAGCTAATACTGCAAAACCTTTTGGATGACGGAGTTAATGCAAAACAATATTAAGTGACTGTATTTAATACATTTCAAGAAATTGAAAGAGGCATTACAGTAAGAATAAACAACAAACAAAATTTAAACAAAGCTAAGAAAAATTTATAGAAATGCATAATATAATAACGTAACTTAAAACTCCATCTTTGACCAAACAGCCGAATGGATACAATTAAAGAATAGTGAAAGGGAAAATCAAGAGAGTAAGGGAAGGTACATCAGAGAAACAAAGAGATGGAAATATAAAGACCAAGGGCTGGAGGACAGAGTTAGAAGAATTAACATGTCTTAAATGGAACGCCACCCAGGGGGAGAGTGGGGTGGAAACAATATAGATAGAAAATACAGATAGGATATAGATAGAAAATGGCTTAGATTTACCAGAAAAATGAGAAGCCAAACAATACCAAAGAAGAATGAATAAGAAGAAATCAAGAGCTAGAGAGAACTTTGGATACAATGATATTTAAAAAAAAAAAAAAAAAAAAAAAAAGCGGTTTCCTAGAAGGAGTGAAAAGAGGACTAACAGCAAAAATGGAAGTCTCAGGACAATGGATAGTTTCCACCATAGGCAGATGGAAGGTAAATGTCAACTTACTAAATTATATTCACCACAAAGTTTTCTTAAGAAGGAATGTAAAATAAAACCTTTTTATATGGCAATAGAAAATGGACAAATTTTGTATCTGGCAGAACTTTATTTATTTAAAAAAATTTTTTTTAATGTGTGTTTATTTTTGAGAGAGAGAGAGAAAGAGAGAGAGAGGAAGGGCCAGAGAGAGAGGGAGACACAGAATCTGAAGCAGGCTCCAGGCTCCGAGCTGTCAGCACAGAGTCTGAATGTGGGGCTCAAACTCACAAACTGTGAGATCATGACCTGAGCCGAAGTCAGACACTCAACCGACTGAGCCACCCATGTGCCCCTCTGTTACAACTTTATTAAAGACAATTCCAAAGGATGTGCTTCAGGTGAGAGGAAAATAAACCCAGGAAAAAAAAATCTGAGACTCCATGATAAATTAAAAAAAAAAAAAAAAAAGGGAATTGCAAAACTATGGATAAATATAAACAAACATTTGCCATATAAATCAATCATAATAGTATTTTGAGATTATAAAATATAAAATAAAATCAGAATATCTGACAATGGTGGCATGTAGGTTGGGACAGGTTGATCAGAGATAATATGGAAGATATTTATATACCCTTAAATGTTCTAAAATTAGATCCCTGTGTTATTTGCTAGGAACCAAAAAAAAGGTATCGACTAACCTGAGATTTTGGTAAGTTACATATTATCTTTAAATTTATAGGATAACATTAAAATAATAAGAATAAATGATGAAATAACCAAATTAGCAGATCAAAAATAGAATGAAGGGGCGCCTGGGTGGCGCAGTCGGTTAAGCGTCCGACTTCAGCCAGGTCACGATCTCGCGGTCCGTGAGTTCGAGCCCCGCATCAGGCTCTGGGCTGATGGCTCGGAGCCTGGAGCCGGTTTCCGATTCTGTGTCTCCCTCTCTCTCTGCCCCTCCCCCGTTCATGCTCTGTCTCTCTCTGTCTCAAAAATAAATAAACGTTGAAAAAAAAAAATTTAAAAAAAAAAAAAAAATAGAATGAAAAAAAGGAAATAATCAAAAACAAGGCAAGAAAATAAAGAAAAAGAAACAAAATGCTGAGCAAAAGAAAACACAAAATACTGTTAGAAATATACCTAAACAGGTTAGTAATTATAATAAAGTAAAATGAATTTAAAGGTCAAGTTAAAATAAACCATTGTCAGACTTGGAAAGGGTACATCTACGTTATCTATGTGAAATATGTTTATAATATAAAAATGCAGAAAGGTAGAAGTAAAAGGGCAGAAAAAAGATATACTGAGTAAATGCTACACTTAAAAAATACAGCTCATTCTATGTACCACTATGTTTATTGAAGCATTATTTATGATAGTTAAAATATAGAAGAAAGCCAAGTGTCCATCAATATGAGTTAAAAAAAAAATGTGACATGTATGTACATGCACACGCACACACACACACATTAATATTACTCAGCCAGGGGCGCCTGGGTGGCGCAGTCGGTTAAGCTCCGACTTCAGCCAGGTCACGATCTTGCGGTCTGTGAGTTCGAGCCCCGCGTCGGGCTCTGGGCTGATGGCTCAGAGCCTGGAGCCTGTTTCCGATTCTGTGTCTCCCTCTCTCTCTGCCCCTCCCCCGTTCATGCTCTGTCTCTCTCTGTCCCAAAAATAAATAAACGTTGAAAAAAAAAATATTACTCAGCCATAAAAAAGAATGAGAGCCTTGGTTGAGGTCATGATCTCATGGTTTGTGAGTTCTAGCCCCACAATGGGCTCTGTGCTAGCAGCATGGAGCCTGCTTGGGATTCTCTCTCAGTCCCTCTCTCTCTGCCCTTTCCCTGCTTGCACTTTCTCTCTTTCTCAAAATAAGTAAATAACTTAAGAAAAATTTAAAAAGGGTGAGATTCTGCCATTTGCAACAACATGGATGGACTGAGAGGTCCATGCTAAATGAACTAAGACAGAGAAAAAAAATTCCAGATGATTTCACTTATATGTGAAATCTAAAAAGTAAAACAAATGAATAAACAAACTAGTAGAAACAGACCTATAAAAACAGAAAACAAACTGATGGTTGCCAGAGGGACAGCAATGGAGGGATGGGAAAAAGGGGTGAAAGGGAGGGGAAGATATAAGCTTCCAGCTACCGAATGAGATAAAAGGGACTGTCAGCCAATGTGATTGTAATGCACGGGGTAGCCACACTCAGAGTGAGCATAACATAGTGTATAGACTTGTTGAATCAGTAAGTTGTACACCTGAAAGTAATGTTGTGTCAACTGTACTTTAATAAAAAAAAGGTTTTTTAATTAATAAATTTAAAAATAAGAAAATTTGTTGAAATAAATTGCCAAGTCTAATTTCAACAGAAAAAGCAGTTATAATGATAATATGGTAATTAGCGATTTAGGCAAAACAAAATTACTAGGTGTTGAGAAAGTCTTTTTCATAATTATGAAATGTTTAGTCACCTCAAAAGAGTAAAACTATAAACTTGCACTTTGTAAAAAAAATAGTGTTATACATGTTATGGGTAAATATAATTATAATTAAATATATAAATATATATACATACATATGTAAATATATATACATATATACATATATGTGTGTGTGTGTATCCCAATAAAAATAGGCAAATCTAAGAGGTAAAACAGGAAAATCAGCAATTAAAATGAAACATATTTTTTAGACACTTTGCTCAGTAATGGATGGATTAAGCAGATAAAAGATCCACAAGGACATGAAACATTTAAATAGCTCACTTAATGCCAGGTATAGAACACTTTACCTAATTCCTGCAAAATATTCTTCCTTTTCCAGTGCACAAAATAGATTCAAAATTGTACCACACTGGGCCATTGGATGTCTCAACAAATTCCAAATGATTAGCAGGTTTCAGTTTTAAATGGTAGTTAAATTCTCTTATCTTTGTTCTTTGACCCATAAATCATTGAATTTCATAATTTCAAAACTGTGCAACATTTCTACTGATCCTTCTAACATTCATTTGAAAAATTTAAATCAGACTTCATATCATACACAACATACATCCCAGGTGGTTTAAAGATTTAAATGTACAAGAAAACACTATAAAACTTTTAGAGGAAAATAGAGCAGAAAATCTGTATGATCTTAGGATTTCCTAATGAGACACAGAAAGTGTTATAGTCATAAAACAAAATACTGGTACATTCATCTGCATGAAATTCTGTTCATTTTAAAAGTCACAAAGAAAGTGGAAAAGCAAGATCGAACTTAAAGAACACATGTGCATCTCATTTATCTCCAGCATATATTAAAGAACTTTTACACATGAGAAAATAGTAAATAAAAGGGAAAGGAATTTCATAGAAGGGAGTACAATAGACTCAAACGTTGGAAGAATGTGAAGTCTCACAAATAATTAGAGATACAGTTATAATTAGAGATATACAAATATACAAATCAAAACCACCATGAGATTTTCCATCCTTCAGATGGGCAAAATTTAAAAGTGAAACATCATCAAGTGATGGCTGGAGTGTGTGGAGGAACAGAAATGCTCATCTATTTCTGATGGGAAGATAAAAACAGTATAGCTATTTTGAAAACCAGTTTGACATCACGAATTGAGCTGAAAATACACAACAAACCCAGTAAGATTTATTAACTCCACTATTCTGTGTATAACTTAGAGAATTGTTTTTCCCATATGCACCATAAGCCAGGTTCCAGAATATTTGTGGAAGACTAGTTATAAAGAAATAACGAAACAAAACAAACCAAAAACCAAAAAAACGGAACTATCCAAATGTCCATCAACAATGGAAAGATTAGTCTGTTATGGTATATTCTTTTTTTTTTTTTTTTAATTTTTTTTTTTCAACGTTTATTTATTTTGGGGACAGAGAGAGACAGAGCATGAACGGGGGAGGGGCAGAGAGAGAGGGAGACACAGAATCGGAAACAGGCTCCAGGCTCTGAGCCATCAGCCCAGAGCCCGACGCGGGGCTCGAACTCACGGAGCGCGAGATCGTGACCTGGCTGAAGTCGGACGCCCAACCGACTGCACCACCCAGGCGCCCCTGTTATGGTATATTCTTAAAATTATCTAAAACACAGTATGTAAAATTAATGAAATAAAATGCTGCAACATTGATGCATCTCTAAAAGATGATGTTGGCCAAAAGAAATAAGTCTCAAAAAATTCATATAGTATGATTTTAGTTACAAAAGTTTCAAAGGAGATAAATCTAAAAATGTATTGTTTAGGGATGCACAAATATGTGGTTGGGTTCTAAAACTACAAGGGAAAAGCATGGTAAGAATTAACAAAGGGAATACAAATGGCCAATAAACACAAGAAAGGTATTCAGTTCACTAGTAAACATGGAATGCAAAGTAAGACAATAAACATATCCTATTTCAAATCCAGATGTTGGCAAAAATTAAAAGGTGTCACAAAACCACAATTTGGCAAGGATATAAAGCCAAGTTAAAGTTTCAGATACCCACATCCACTAAATCCAGCAATCCAAACCTAGGTTTATGTCCAGGAGGAATCCATGCATCTGAACACAAGCAGACATGTACAAAAATAAAGGGTGATATACAGTATCATTCTAATTAGCTAGCACTAGAATTACAAGAATCGGTGTGGTTAAATCTCAAATCTGCAATGGTGGCTACCTCTATTGACAGAAGTTCAGGAATAGATGCCCAGAAAGTATTACTTTATCTGTATGGTTTAATATTTTATTTCAAGAGAGAGTGATGTGAAGCACGTATGGCAAAAATGATAGGATGTGATGAAGCTAAATGGTGAGATGGCACATAGTATCCATTATACTGTTCTCTATTTAATTTTATATGTTTGAAATATATATTAATAATAATTATGTATAGACAGCAGGATACGATTTATAGGTATAGCACATTTATATGTATAGCACACAGTAGGATACTATTTATAGGCAACAGCACATACTTTTCTGGTGTCCTGGTCTTACCTGAAGTATCATCTCGTTTGTGACTGGTTTCTGAGACGCACACAAAAAAACACTAGCCACCTTCACACAGCTACGCACTATTTATCATGCTGGGTTAAGGATGTGTCATCCATTTACTTCAAGGAGGGACTAGGTCCTCCTTGCTTATTCTCCTGGTGTCTAACACAGAGTGTTTGGCACAGGAAAGACAACCAATAAACAACTCTTAAAGCAGTTGAAAATGATGGGGCTCTATTCTATGAAAAATAGTATGATTTTCAGACCTGGCTTCACATTAAGATCCTAGGCCCACTCTAAAGCATCTTAGGCAAATTGACTAATCTCCCTGGATTCCATTTTATCAATCAAGATATCATGTTGATTGCTTACTTATACCCCAACACACTGGAGGTAGATCAAAATTTACAGGTCATTTAATAAACCATACATGTATTTTATTTATTATTGGTTAGTATAGCAATATACAGAAAAAAATTAATCCTGGAATCTAAAATGTCTTGAATTATCTGAAGTGTTTTCATTGAAATGTTTCAACACGGTGAGATTAAGTAATATATTTAGAGCTTAATATGAGTAGCATGAGGCTAGGGAAACAGCTTACTGAAGCTGAAAAAAAATGTTTAAGCTCAGAAGCACTAAGAGGCAGAGTAAAAACTCAGTGGTATGGTTCAACCTGGTTGTTTAGAACTTGGTACCCATTCTGATGGAGTTTCTGCTGGTGCTGTATTGTTTGTTAAATATTTGGACTACCATTCCTCCTTTGAAACAATGTGATTTAATCAAATATTTAGTTAAAAGTAAATTCCAATACATACCACTCAAAAATTACCAGGTTATATATAGGTCAAATGACATCTATTCAGTCCTATAACTTTATCCAAATTAATGCAGATTTTGCTTTTTAACTTTTTGCTGATTCCAACATGTATATTTTTTTTCTTCATTTCTTGAAGTGCTTCAGGGCTATTTAATACAGCCCCTACCTATTTAAGGTAGGCTGACAGTCTGTAAATCATGAACCCAGTGTTAGATGCGTTAAATTATCGTCTTATCCCATATGCACGTGTGAACAGATGGAAGTAGAGATAGAAATAATAGTAAGATTTAACATACTAGCTTTGGTTGAACTCCTGTTTCTGCTACATTTTTATAACTTTTTGGTGAGTATACACATGGGTATGTGAAGGAAGGGCAAAAGGACAGCTATCACTAATTCAATGACAGAAAGCTGAGAAATCAGAAAAGTAATTTCTTCTACTAAAATCTAGAAAAATGACACTTTCCCTGAGGAGCTAGTTTAAGATGAGAATCTGGCATTCTATAAGTAGGAAGGACTGTAGGTCTCCAAAGAGAATCAAAAGGATCAACAGCTTCCCAGAGAGGAGTTCAAGGAAGAGGCTGGAAATGTCAAAAGCATATAAAGGGAAGAGACTGGGGACACTTCTGTTGTGAAAAGTGTTTGGAATATAGTTTGTGACAAGCCTTTGTCACACAATCTCAGATATTTGTATTCAAATTAAATGTTTTGTACTCAGGTAAATGACTCCTATGAATCCAAGTCCCAATGCCCACTCAACTGGACAGAGTGTACAAAAAGTAATATATTTTGCGGACGACTAGGCAGAGTCTGTAAACACTGTTCAATCACAGAATTTTCTAGGCTTTCCTGACTTCTGAAGTGCTGAAAGCAAATGGGATAGCTTGAATACCCGGAGTTGGCCTGGAAGGGTGACTGTCTTTCATCACTAACCTCATCAAGCACTGGAATTGTCTGTAAGAAGGAACAGAAGCATGTGAGGGCTGGAACGGGCAGAGGAGAAAATGGAACATGGTATCTTCCACCGCAGCTCTGGAACCTAGATAGAAGAGGTTAGGATTGGCCATCTCCAGGAAGGCAGGGCTCATGGATTTGTTTGGAAGAAGGATTTGTATTCGAGCACACTGGTTTTATGCATTGCTTTTATGGTAGGTAGAGACCTATACCTTCGAACATTGTTACCTTCATTATCACTGTCAGTGTTTTTATTCTAGGGAATCGCGGTACAGATGGAGATTATGGGGATCGTAGTATAGATGGAGATTATGGGACTTGCAAACCACCTGCTGGCATTGACAGGATCCCAGAATTCCAAAAGCTGAATTAGTGTCTAAGAGTTCCTTAGCATTCTTAGGAGACAGTGGAAGGAAAGTTAAATTTTGGATGTTTGGTAATTTGAATACACATTTCTCATCTTCTCTCAAAGGAGATGAGGAATAGCCCACCATTCCATTTTGAAAATTTTGTGTCATTAGTGTTTCATACATATATTAGGTAATGAGAAGTAATAATGACAGTGGGTCTCTTTTGAATGCTTATTTAAATATTTTAAACATACAAAAAACCCCAGAATATAGTAAAATAATACCCCATATTACAGTCAGCCAAATTCAGCCTGTTTTTTCAGAATGGTTTCATCTATAATTTTGTGTTGGCATTTAATTTTTTACATATACTATACCCAGTGAAATGTACAGATATTATTGTGTAAAATTACAAAAGGCTTGTTTAATGCATAAACCCATATGATTGTCTTATTAATGGATTGCTATCACCCCAGAGGTTCTCCTGCATCCACTTCTAATCAATTCTCACTTCTCACAGGCAACCAGTTCTTTGATTACCATTGCAAAAGTTTGGTTTACCTGTTCTAGAATTTATGTAATTGAAACATTCAGTAATTAGCCTATTTATCTCAGCTCTTAGCTCAGAATAGTTGTGAGATTTATCAATAAGGTTGCATATATAAGTAATTCATTGTTTTTATTGCTTAATAGAAATTCATTACATGAATGTTTCATTCATTAAATGAATGTATTCATTCCACTAATGAAAACAAAAATTTTTTGAGGTTTTGGCTATTATGAATAAAACAGTTATATAAACATTGTGTAAGTCTTTTTGTGGATATATATTTTCAGTTCTCTAGAAGTGGAATTGCCAGGTGATAGGGTAGAAGTATATTTAAATTGTAAATAGTTTTCTAAGTTGGTTTTTCAGTATTTCATCCCACCAACAATGTATGACCGTGGTGACTGTCCTGCACCCCCATCAACACTTGGTGTTGTCAATTTTATTGAAATTAGCCATTTTAGTGTGTGTGTAGTGGTATCTTACTGTGGATTTAATGCATTTTCCTGACAACTAATGATGTTAGAGACTATTTCATGTGATTATTAACCACTCCCTTTGGAAGTATTCTTTAATTATTTTTAGTTTTTTAGGAATTTATTATTGATTTATGAGTTCTTTGCATATGGTGGACGTTAAGTCTTTGTTACATGTACATATTGTGACTATTTTCTCCCAACTAATGGATGGTCTACTCATTTTCTTGATAGGTTTATTCTTGAACATATTTTAAGTTTAAAAAAGTACAAAGTATATCCCTGTGTCCTAAGAAATCTTTTGCCTATACCTAAAATTTTAAGATCTTCTCCTTTGCTTTGTTGGAGAAGAAAATTCAGATTTATAATCCACCTCAAATTATTTTTGGAAGTGGGAGTTAAAATTTAGTTTTCCATGTGGATATACAGCCATTCCATGATCTGTTGTTGAGAAGACTTTCATTTTCCATAGTTGCATTTGGTGCTTTTGTCAAAAATCAATAGACTGTATAAGTATAGGTCATTTTCTGGACCTCTATTCTGTTTCACTGATTTATAATGTTTTTCTTATATCAATAACCCACTGCCTTGATTAATGTTGCTCATAGTAAGTCTTATGAATTATGTGTGTAAGGTAATATAAGTCTTTTGATTTTGTATTTATTTAAAATTGATTTAATCAAGATATTTGAGATCATTTGCATTTCCATTTAGAATCATCTTGAGAATTTCTACAAAACACCTCCTGATACCGTGAATGTGATTGGTATTGCTTTGAATTAATGGGACAAGTTGGGAAGAATATAAATCTTAACAATATTAACTCATCTAGCCCACAAATATGATATAGCTCTTCATTTATATAATTTTCCTTTATTGTCTATCATCAATATATTCATTAAGTATAAAAATCTCTGATCCTACTGTAAGTGGTATTTTCTAACTTTATTTTCTAAATGTTTGTTGATAGTACATAGAAATGCATTTAATTTTTGTATATTGACTGTATATTGAAATCTTGCTAAATTAGCATATTTATGTTCTAGTAGCTTTTGTGTGTGTGTGTGGATTCTTTAAGATTTTCTAAGCACCTAATCATGCCTTCTACAAAAATAATTTTATTTTTATTTTTTATAAGATTTTATTATACCTTTATTCCTTTTCCAATATTTGTTTTTCCCTCATGTAGATCTAGGTGTCTGGTCTATATAACTTTCTTTCTGTCTGAAGAATTTCTTTTAACTTTTCTTGCAGAGCAGGTCTGCTGGTAATTCCCTTAGTTTGGGGGGCAGGGGCATGGTTCTGAGAAAATCTTTTTATCATCTGCACTTTTGAAGAATTTCACTTGATATACAATTCTAGATTTCTTTTAACACTTTAACTATCTCACTCCATTGTCTTCTTGCTTGCATGATTTTTAAATGAGAAGTCCAACCTAATTCTTACTCCTGCTCTAAAGATAGGCTCTTTTCTTTCTATTATTCATTCAAGATTTTCTCTTTGTCTTTGGTTTTCCACAGATAGAGTATGCTGTGCCTGTGTATAGATTTTGGGTTTTTATCCTCCATGGTGTTCTCTGGACTTCCACTATCTGTGGTTTGAGGTCTATCGTTAATCCTGGAAAATTCTCATTCATTATTAATTCAATTATTTCTTCTGTTCTCTCCTTCTTCTCCTTCTGGTATTCTAATTATGCTTATGTTATACTTTTGGAAATTGTCCCATAATTCTTGGGAATCTGTTATGAGGTTTTTTTCCTTCTTTTTTCCCTCTTTGAATTTCGGTTAGGGAATTTTCTTTTTTTTTAAACGTTTATTTATGAGACAGAGAGAGACAGAGCATGAACGGGGGAGGGGCAGAGAGAGAGGGAGACACAGAATTGGAAGCAGGCTCCAGGCTCTCAGCCATCAGCCCAGAGCCCAGAGCCCAACGCGGGGCTCGAACTCATGGACCGTGAGATCGTGACCTGAGCTGAAGTCAGACGCTTAACCGACTGAGCCACCCAGGCGCCCCATTGGTTAGGGAATTTTCTATTGACTTAGCTCCAAGCCCACTGAATCCCTCTTTGTCTATGGCAAATCTATCCATGTGCCCATTAAAATCATTCTCCATTTCTGTTAATTATAACTTTTCATTTCTAAATTTTTTATTTGATTCTTAGAGTTTCCATCTCTGCACTTCTTACATTATCAAGCATGTTGTCCACTTTTTCCATTAAATCACTGAACATATTAATCACAGTCATTTTTACTTCTTATTGGATAGTTCTGATATCTGATTCTCGTTCTGGAACTCACTTTGTTACTTCAGATATTTTTCTTGCTTCTCAGCATGCTGTATTATTTTCCTGTAGCTATTGTAAAAATCACAACACATGTAGTGGCTTATACCAACAGAAATTTATTTGCTCACAGTTCTGGTGGCCATAATTCTGAAATCCAGGTGTCCACAGGGATACTTTCTATCTGGAAGCTTCAAGAAAGAATGTGGTTTTCACTGCTTCCACCCTTTGTCAGCTGTTGATTGAAATTCTTGGGACTTGTGGGTGAATTTCTTCTTTCTCTACCTCTGTCTTCACAGGGATTTTCTCTCTTCATGTTGTCTTTCTTTGCCTCACTCGTATAGGGACAGTTTCTACTGGATTCAGACTCCACCCAGAAAATCCAGGATGCTTACTTCATCTTAAATTACATTCTTCAAAGATTGCTCTTTTTCTCCAAATGTAACATTTATAGAGTCTGGGAGTTAGGATATGAATATGGAGTTAGGATATTTTGGGAGGTCACCATTAATCCTATTACACATGTCCTATAAATTTGTTGAAAGCTGGACATGATGTATCAAATTACAGGAACTGCAATTCCTATAGACAGGATTGTTTGTGTTACTGGGGTGCCTGGGGGGCTCAGTTGGTTAAGTATCTGACTTTAGCTCAAGTCATGATCTCGCAGTTCATGAGTTAGAGCCCTGCATGGGGCTCTGTGATGACAGCTCAGAGCCTGAAACCTGTTTTGGATTCTGTGTCTCCCTCTCTCTCTGCCCCTCCCCTGCTCATGCTCTGTCTCTCTCCCTCTCAAAAACAAATAAACATTAAAAAAATAACAAACAAACAAATGAAAAACCTGCTCCATGGTTTTATAATAGCATTATTTTTACCCTTAAGGGCATCCTGTGAGCATAGCTGTGATGGTTAATTTTTTCTGTAAACTTAACTGCAACCCAGGATGCCCAGGTATTTGTTTAAACATCACTCTAGGTGTGTCTGAGAGTGTTTTTGGGTGAGATTAACATTTGAACTGGTAGGTAGATGAAGTAAGGGATTGCTCTTAACAATATGTTCACCCTTCATTCAGTTGGTTGTAGGACTTAATAGAACAAAAACTAAACAAGAAAGAACTGGCTTTCTCTTCCTGACAGTCTTGAACTAGGACAGAGGTCTCATCCTGGCTTTGCACCAAGAATGGAACTCATACTGTTTTCTTTTCTGGTTCTCAGGCCTTTATATTGTAGATTTGAGGACTTTTCAGCCTCCACAATCATCTGAGACTAATACCTATAAAAAAATCTTTCTTCTCTCTCTCTATAAATGATGGGTAAATAAAGCTTTCTAGATTAATCAATCAATCGATCTACCTAACTACATACCTTCTATTTGTTCCGTTTCTCTGAAGAACCCTGACTAAATCGGTAGACCAGCCCCAGATCTTTATATAGCTCAGAAGTGCTTGGTTGCACTTCCTGTTTGTGCATATAATTTGATATGGGGAGGGGGGCATAGAGTCAACCACAGGAAGTTAAATAACTACTACTAACCATTCTATTTCATGAATATCTGTGACACTAAAGAAGACAATACACTCAGAATGAGATGTTATTTTATATTACAACCACAGGATGTAGTATTTTCAAATGAATCAAGCTTGGTATGGAAGCACATGGATCCAAATGTAGCCACAGGCAGCATTAGCAAGGGATGCAGGCAGGCTGCACCTGATGTGTTCATAGAGATCCTTTGTTAGCATGGTCTTTCCATAAAAACATTCTTAATTACAAACTCATTAAGGATGCACTAAATTGTCCATTTGTCAATTTGCTATTCTGTGGGGAGAAAATGATATATAATAAATGCTCATTATAACTATTATGTTATCCCCAAAGCATGTTTCAGGTGTCTGAATGCTATTTTGGGCACAAAACACTGTTGCCTATTTCCACAGAGAGTGCTCACTGCTTCTTATTCTCTCTATTGCCTGATTAAAGAAGAAAATACTTTAACCTACATTTACAATCAGCCTGTAATTGGGACAATAAGGGAAATACTGGCTAGCAATGGCTAGCAATGGCTAGCATCAGCACCTGGATGCTACCTGGATGTTTCCTAACGGTTGGACGGCATTTATGTGCTAACAACCTGAGGAAGTCTGTTCCAGGACCACAGGTGCAGACAGAGGTCTGAGAAACTGGGAAGGTATAATTATCTACACATTGGAGAGAGGGAAGGTGGGAAGAACAAAAATATTTGTGACCTTGTCAAAGATTATCACAAGGTTTTTACTTGCCAGGAAGTCATAAATAGAAAGCAAACTTATTTGGGTGAATGTTGTGGATTCTCCTTGGAGAGCCAGTCACCATGTAAAAATGTTTTGGAACCCATACTAGAA
This sequence comes from Puma concolor, assembly GCF_028749965.1. Lineage (NCBI taxonomy): Eukaryota > Metazoa > Chordata > Mammalia > Carnivora > Felidae > Puma > Puma concolor. Next base: position 111,452,690 of record NC_141676.1, read on the forward strand.
AAAACGACATATTCCAAGGGAGCTGTTTAATCATATATATAGCTCACTTAATACCAGGGTTTCTCAACCTCAACCTAGGTACTGTTAACATTTGGGACTGAATAGTGTCTTGTCATGGGGGGCTGCCTTGTGTACCTTGGCCTCCGCTCACCCGTGACCCTGAACCCCCCACCCACCCACTGTGTCAACAACAAATGTCTGCAGACATTGCCAAATATCTACTAGGGGAGAAAACCGCTCCCAGTTTTTGTGAACCACTGTTCAACATGGGAAAGATTTCTTCCCTTGAATAGCTAAAATTTTAAAGATTTTTCTGAATTGGCTTTTTAATGAGATTTTTTTTTTTTTTTTGCATGCCAATGGCCGAAGACTTCTACACATTTTTGCCTTTTTGTAAAAAAAATGTTTTAAATTTTTAATTTTCTTGGGGCGCCTGGGTGGCGCAGTCGGTTAAGCGTCCGACTTCAGCCAGGTCACGATCTCGCGGTCCGTGAGTTCAAACCCCGCGTCGGGCTCTGGGCTGATGGCTCAGAGCCTGGAGCCTGTTTCCGATTCTGTGTCTCCCTCTCTCTCTGCCCCTCCCCCGTTCATGCTCTGTCTCTCTCTGTCCCAAAAATAAATAAACATTGAAAAAAAAAATTTTTAATTTTCTTAAAAGCTAACTTGACAATATATTAAAATAAGGCTCAATCTTTTTTTTTTTCCTCTCTAAAGGGTCACAATTAAATACTTTAAGTTTGATCCACCCTTGCAAAAGCTGAACTGTGCTGTTGCAGCATGAAAGTTGCTATGTCACAGATAATATGTAAAAGAATGGGCATGGCTGTGTATATATATATATATATATATATATATATATATACCCATATATGTGTGTGTGTGTGTGTGTGTGTATATATCTTTTTAAGTTAGCATTTTCATTTTCTCAGATAAATATCTAGAAGTCGAATTGCTGGATCATGTAGCAGTTCTATTTTTAAAACTCCATACTGTTTTTCATAGTGGCTGCACCAATTTACATTCACACCAACAGTGCATGAAGGTTCCCTTTTCTCCACATCCTTGCCAATACTTGGTATTTCTTGTCTTTTGGATAATAGCCATTCTGACTGGTGTGAGTTGGTATCTCATTGTAATTTTGACTTGCATTTCCCTGATGATGAATGATGTCGAGCATCTTTTCATGTGTCTTTTGGGCATTTGTATGGCTTCTTTGGAAAGATGTTTGTCCATATCCTCTGCCTATTTTCAATTGGATTTTTTTTTTGCTATTGAATTTTATAAGTTATTTATATATATTTTAGATATTAGCCCCTTATTGGATATGTGACTTGCAAGTATTTGCTCCCATTCTGTAGGTTGCCTTTTCATTTTTTTGTATGTTTTCTTTGCTGTGCAGAAGCATTTTATTTTGATGCTATCCAACTTGTTTATTTTTTCTTTTGTTGCCTTTACTTTTGATGACAACTCCCAAAAAACATCAAGACTGATGTCAGGGAGCTTACTGCTTATCTTTGTTTCTAGGACTTTTACATTTTAAGGTCTTACATTCAAGTCAATGATCAGTTATGAGTTAATTTTATGAATGGTAGGAGTCTAATTTCATTCTTTTGCATGTGACTGTCCAGTTTCCCCGATGCAATATATTAAAGAGACTGCCCTTTCCACACTGTATATTCTTGGCTCCTTTGTCATAGGTTAATTGATCACAGATGCATGGATTTATTTCTATGCTTCCTATTCTGTTCCATTGAACTATGTGTCCATTTTTTATGCCAATACCTTACTATCTTGGTTACTACAACTTTTGTAAGAAGGTTGGAAATAAAGGAGCATGATGCCTCCAAACATATGAGATGCAAGAAAAGCAGTTCTAAGTGAGAAGTTTACAACAATAAATACATACTTCAAAAAAGACCAAAAAAAAAAACAACAAGAAAAATATCAAACAAACAAGGAACTAGAAAAAACAAGCAAAACCCAAAGTTAGTAGGTGAAAGACAATAACAAAGATGAGAGAAGAAAAAGATGACATAGAGAATAAAAAGACAATAGAAAAGATCAATTTTCTTTGAAAAGATAAAAAAAATTAACAAATCTTTATCTGGAATTACCAAGAAAATAAGAGAAACCCCTCCCCAGAACATAGTCAGAAAAAGAAGAGAAGTTACAACTGATATTACAGAAATGCAGAAAATTATAAGGGACTACATGCACAATTTTATGTCACAAATTGAACAATCTAGAGGAAATGGATACATTCTGAAAAGTTACAAACTTCTAAGACTGAATCATGAAGAAGCAGAAAATCTGAACAGACCAGTTGCTAGTAAGGAAATGGAATAAATAATCAAAAGCCTCCCAATAAACACAAGTCCAGAACCAGATGGCTTCACTGATAATCTCTACCAAACATTCAAGGAATAAATGCCAACCTTTTTCAAACTCTTCCATGAACAGAAGAGTTGGGAACACTTCAAACTCATTTTATAAGACTAGCATTATTCTGATACTAAAACCAGACAAAGACATCACAAAAAAAAGGAAGATTAGAGACCAATATTCTTGATGAACACAGATGCAAAAATCATTAACAAAATATCAACAAACTGAATTTAATGAGACATTAAAATGATCATACACTTGATCAGGTATGATTTATTCCAGGGATGCAAGGATGCACTGACACGTGCAAATCAGTGAGTGTGATGTACACATTTTAAAAAATGAAGGATAAAAATTATATGATCATCACAGCTGATGCAGAAAAGACATTTGGCAAAATTGAATATCCATTTATGATAAAACTCAACAAAATGTATTTAGAGGGAATGTAACTCAACATAATTAAGGTCTTATATGACATACCCACAGCTAATTTCCTACTCAATGGAGAAAAGTTTTCATTTCCTCTAAGATCAAGAAGACACCGATGTCCACTTTTGCCACTTTTATTTGACATCATATTGGAAGTCCTAGCCAGGGGAATTAGGCAAGAAAAAGAAATAAAATGCATCCAAATTGGAAAGGAAGAAGTAAAATTGTCATGATTTGCAGATAAAATATTATACATGGAAACCCCTAAAGACTCCACCAAACACTGTTAGAACTAATAAATGAATTCTGTAAAGTTTCAGGGTGTAAAATCAATATGTAGAACTCTATATTTCTATACACCAATAATAAATTATCAGAAAGAGAAATTAAGAAAACAATCACATTTACAGTCACACTACGAAGAAAAAATACCTAGGAATATATTTAACGAAGGAGGTGAAAAATCTGTACCCAAAAAATTATAAGACAGTGATGAAAGAAATTGAAGAGGACACAAAGAAATGGAAAGATATCCTATGCTCATGGAATGGGATAATTATATTAAAATGTCATTCTGGCCAAAGCAAACTACAGATCAATGCAATCCATATAAAAATTCCAATGGCATGGTTTTCACGGGAATAGAACAATTAAAACATTTTTTTTAACGTTTATGCATTTTTTTCAGAGACAGAGAGAGAGAGCCTGAATTGGGAAGGTACAGAGAGAGGGAGACATAGAATCTGAAGCAGACTCCAGGCTCTGAGTCAGCAGAGAGCCCAACATGGGACTCGAACTCATGAACCATGAAATCATGACCCGAGCTGAAGTTGGCCACTTAACCGATTGACTCACCCAGGTACTCCAAAACAGAACAATTTTAAAATTTGTATGAAATGATAAAATGTAAAACTTTTCAAGTATCATATTTGGTGGGTATTTTCTGTTAACATATTCACAGCAGAGAACAAAGAGCAGAAGAGATTTAAATTAGACATAATAGAATACTTCTAAATGTAAAACATAGTATAGTAAGAAAAGAATTATTCATTAAGTGACTACTTTATGACATGCACTACGTGAGTATTTTCACACAGATCTTCAACTGTGTGTGGGGGTTATTATCCTTAAATTACATACAAAGATACTGGTTCAGAGAGTTTAAGCTATTTGAGTAAGGTCACACAACTAGTAAGTGACAGAGCCCTGATTCAAACACAGATGTGTTGACCTAATTCTTGTGCCCTTTTCTTACATGCCTCATTTCTGCTCTGAAAGACAATGCAGTATGAAATCACTTTCCTTTTAAAAAAGCTGCTGAAAATAGTCTCCTCACCCTGGAATTTTGTAATCTAATAGTACTGCCATAAGGAGAGCGTTTCATAGCAGATGCCAACAGCATCTATTATAACATTTTAATGGTCATTTTTTTAAAGTTGCATTAGGGCACTCAGGTTGTTTATTGTAGGACAGGAGTTAAAATACCTATGTGAGACTTTGAGGCTCAAGATGAATGAATGGGGCTTTAATCATTAATTCTCTCAATCAATATTTATTAAGAACATGCAGTACACATTGCCTTGTTCTAAGTGTTGAGGATACTATGAGGAAGAAAGCTGATGAGATCCTTGATCTCATGGTTTTACAGTTCAGTGCAAGAGACAGCCAAACAAACACATGAAAGAAACAAGTCAGCAGGAGCAATTAAATTAGTAATCAATCCCAGTAAGAATAAAATGTAGAGAGATATGGTGTGTATTGCTGCGGTGATGGTGGTACATGACAAATAGTTCTATCAGGAAAGGCATGGATGAATATGGAAATTTTCAGGGGACACCTGAATGACCAAAAGAAACTAGGCATGAAAATTTATTTCAAGGAGTTTCCAGGTAGAGAGATCAAGTACAAAGTTTTTGAGGTGGGAACAACTATTGGTCTTAAAATGACATGTTACTCTTTGACAAGCTCCATCCATTTCTAGTTAGCATTTTTATTGTCTAATTCTTAAAAATAAATGTACAACCCAGCATCAGCTGTTATTTGGGGAGAAATTGCAATGTGAAAGAAAAATAACACATATACAGATACACATGGGGGGAAGAAACGACCCTAAGTAAAACAAGAGTTAATTCAAGGCAGGAGAATGTCACTTTAAAGGCAAGTAACTCAAATTAATATTTTTAGGGAGACTAACGGATATTGCACCTATAAATCAAGAACAGGATGCTAGGTAAAGGAATACTCAAAGAGGTTCTGAAAATTACTGCACAGAGTGAAAGTCGGGAAGTATTCATCAGGAGGCCATCCTTGGAATTGAACAGCATCAGTCAAAGAGTCATGTAATCCTCACATGTAAAATAAACCCATTGTGTACCACACAGAAGTTAAAATTCCATTCAAATGAAGCATGGGCGAAGGGCTGGATTCTAGAAAGTTGTCTTCTATATTAGGTCCAGATGTGGCTAATGCTCTTTAGGTAGGAGTCCTCTCAATTGGAAGTCATGTGAACTTAAGTGAGGATGCCTGCCCCCATTCCCATCACCACCAATACAGGGCAATTACACAGGGACAGGAGGGTCACAACAGCCACCTCCCTTCAACAGGAGGAAGAAACAGAAAGCACACAGCAATCACTCATGCCTAACAAATGTGAACTGCAGCCAGGAACACGTTGCCAGTTCCCAATCAAGGTCCATCTTGTTCCTTGGATGGATATCATTCTACATGCATTTTGACTTCAGCCTCTGAGCCATTTTTCATTTTCCATAAAAAAAAAAAACAAACAAACATTCTGTAGCCTTCTCAGCCTTCCAGCTTCCTGTCCTTAAGAATTTAGGGCCCTGAAAGACTGAAAAGCCTCTCACCTTTTCATTCCCAAATGCTGTAATTTCTTTAAAAACTTTGTCAGGTTTCTGGTAATTCAAATGATAATTTTCTCTTTTAGACAAAAGTCATACCCACACATCTATTATAGACAAAGCCCTCTGTACACTGGAGTGTTAGGATGCTAGGAAACAACACCTTTAAGGTTTTAGAAGTCCCTACATCCAGCTGAGAGAGTCTATGAGAGGCCACCCTAGTTGTTTCTGAGATCTTAAAAGGGACCTTGACCCTAAGATCACATGTTGTTTCTTTTTCTTTTTAAAAATTTTTAATGTTTATTTATTTTTGAGAGAGAGAGACAGAGACAGAGAGAGCAAGAGAGTACATGAGCAGGGGAGGGGCAGAGAGAGAGACACACACACAGAACTTGAAGCAGGCTCCACGCTCCAAGCTGTCAGCACAGAGCCCAACATGGGGCTCTAACCCACGAACCACAAGATCATGACCTGAGCCAAAGTCGGATGCTTAACTGACTGAGTCACCCAGGCATCCTCCTAAAATCACATTATAACTGAGAAACTCTAGATTTAATATTCCCCCAAACTCATTTCTTATTTGGAGAGTCTTTTTCCAGGGACCCAGAAGGTTCTGACTTGGAAATGTTTCTTCTGTTTAAAAATGGAACCCTTTCACTTAGGTTTATCTTTCCCTCTATCCATATTTTATTAAGTAAAGCTAAAGTAATACAGTTGGCACTTCTAAAATCAGGCCTGGAAATTCCCTTTGCCAAATATACAAGTTTATGAGGCAGTTTCTATTTCCATGTTGAAGCAGATGCATTACGTTGGTCACCATGATCACAGCCTCCATGGAAAATGTATTTTCTGTCTTTAGAGCCTCCTTGCACAGTAAACATGAGCCCTTCTTGCTTCAGTATGCTGCCCATGCCCGAAGCCAATGCCATGTGTTTAGGTTTTTGTTACAACAGTACCCCACCTACAATTTATGCTTTGGTTATATATTGTTGCTCAACAAACCATCCAAATACTTAGTGACCTAAAGTAATACTTTATTGTCTTTCATGGTTCTGTGGATTAACCACATTCAGTGGCTGGTTCTTGCTTTGGCTCTTCATGTGCTTACAGTCAGATGGCAGCTAATGAGAGTCTCAGGGCCTCTCTTGTCCAAGGGGTCTCTCCAGCAGGGTTGCTGATTTGGTATTACCTGTGGCTCAAATCTCAAATGCACAAAAGTAGGAACTGCTAAGCCTTCTTAAAGCTTAGCACTGGGTGGTGTATGGAAACCAATTTGACAATAAATTTCATATTAAAAACAAACAAACAAAAAAAGACAAAAAAAAGCCTAGGCCTAGAACCAGCACATGTCAACTCCACCACATTTATGGGTAAAAATTAGTCATAGGTGAGGCCATATTCATTGATGTAGGCAGCTATATAAACGTATGGACTCTTAGATCCCTAGTCCATTGGGGGTCATTTTCAGAGAAAGAGAATATACCACAGGTATATTATCTCTTGTGTCTTTGTTCTTTTAATTAAGAATATGTTTGTGATATTCATTTATGTGGTTCCATGTAGTTGGTGTTCAGGGTCTTTTTATGGCCATGCTTTATTTCATTGAATGAATATACCACAATTTATTGTTGAAGTCATTTGGATTGATTCTAGTTTTTTTCCGGTGCGAGTAATGCTTTCAAGAACCTTCTCCTGCCTGTCTTTTCATTGCACATGTTTACACATTTAGTGCTTATAGATAACTAAGTGTGGATATACAGAGTGTAGGATAAGATTATGTTCACCCTTAGTGGATAATGCCAAGCATTGTTCCAGAATTACCTGCCTGCTTCAAATCTGCCTCCTTACAATTCACTGTGCACATAGTACCCAGTTTGTATTTTTAAATTTAAGCTTAACTGTGTCTCTACTCTGCTTAAAAACCCTCAAATGATTCACATGACACTTAGAATAAAGCCCACACCTCTTACCCTTGCTTATAAAGCCCTCTATGACCTTGCTTCTTCTTACCTCTGCAAGACTTCATACCTCCTCCCTGCCAGTTACTGCGTGTGGCTACACTGATCTTTCAATTTCATAAAAATGCCAAGGTCATATCCACCTAAGTTCTTTTCTTTAATTGTTCTCTAACTCTGGAATGCTGCTTTTCCTGACTTTTTATAAAGGTGTCTTTTTCAATTCATGCAAGAATTATGTACTGAACAACTGTTATATATCAGACAGTACTGTAGATATCAGGATTCATTAATGAACAAAGCAGACAAAAATCATGTTCCTTTTGGAGCTTACATTCTAGCAGAATAGACAAAATGAATAAAATAATTATAAAATCTTTTAGGAGATTAAAAATTCTATGAAAAAAGGAATAAAGGAGAATTAGTGTCATGAGGAAAAATTAGAGAAGGAACAGATACCAAGAGTGAAAGGGATTTTAGAGTTTTAAATGCCAAGTTCATGGTAGGCTTCCTTGAGAAAGTAACATTTGAACAGGGGTTTGAAGGAAGGGAAAGATTTCAGATGTGGATATCTGGGGAAAGAAGGTCCTGGTAGAGGGCAGAGACTGTGCAAAGGCCATAAGGTGGAATTCTGTCTGTTCAATGAAGACCAAGAAGTCCAGTGTCGATAAAGCAGACTGCAGCAAGTCGGAGGAGAGATGATGTGGTTCGCACTAAGTAAGGGTAGCAATATGCTGGGGTGAAGCATTAGGGACTGTTCAATGTGGAGTCAAGATGTATGCGGAATACAATCGAAATAACGGTTTTGAGGCTGAGCAATTAGAAAGATGTAGACGTCTTCCATTAAGAAGGAAAAGTTTGCACGTAGGTTTAGGGGTGATCAGGAGATCAATTTGGTACACATCAAACTAAAATTTGTTAGGAATAAAAGAATAGTTATTTGATAGGCAATGGGATATAGGAACCCGGTATTCATATGAGATATAAATTTGAGAATCCACTGTGTTATCAGAATTATTTAAAATCAATGAATATGTGATGAGTAGAAAGGAAAACCAAGGATGTGAATTTGTACACCAGCTCCAATATTTACTAGAGTTCTGACCTTGAATATGTTACTTAAATTCTCTGTACTTGAGTTCCTTTATCTGTATGATGAGGCACTAAGGTGTGATAGAGAGTAAATGAGTTAATTCAGCATATCTACTTAGCACATGACTAGCAGAATAGGCACTATATAAATATTACTTATTATCTGGTAGAACATAAATCTATTGGTAGTAGGGATTTTTCTTTCTATTTAGTTTATTGCTATATTCCTAGTACTTATGACAGTGTATGATCTTCAGTTGGCACTTAGATATTTAAACATATTTAAACAAATTTAAAAAATATTTATACATATTTTTGGACCTGATTATAATGGTGAAATCCATATAATTGGTGATATAAGGTGATTAGGGACAATACCTCTTTAGATGTATTACTGTAATGTCAAAAACAGAAATTGTTTCTACATGAGCATTTGTTTCTACTTCAGTTAGAGGTGAGGGAAAGACGGGAGAAGAGTCATATCTGAGGTGGGAGTTTTGAACTGGTAAAAACAGGCTAGACAGGGAAATGTGTGAATTTGGAAGATGGTCTGGGACTACAGAGTATTTGCTTAGAATTTTACTCAATTCTCATTTGGAATATCAATTTAAAGAAAGTCTCTACTTCCCTACTCACTGGTAGGATACCTCTTCAGTAAGCAGACATAGTATTTTAATTCTTGCTGCCACATGCATAACATCAACTCCTCTAAATTTGATATTCTTACATATATTTTTTTATTTTGTGAATATGAGGGAGCCTCTTGCTGGAATTTATAATATTGCCTATAATAAAGTAATATCCATGAACTTTCTTTTTTAAATCCCACAGTGCTTAAAGTGACTCTTAGAAATGAATGGATTTTAATAATGCTTCAAATCTGCAGTTTCATACAATTGGTAGACAGAGTCTGTATTGCTGACCAGTCTACTAAGAAGTTATTGGTCTTGGTTTTAGTAATTGAAAGGTAAAGTGCAAGACTTTTATAAAATAGTAGGTCTGAAATTGTTGGCATTCAAATCAGAACCAAGGTGGAATGTGACTAGAGAGAACACACTAGTGGTCACCAGAAGGAAGGTGGGTGGGGGGATGGGGAAACAGGTGATGGGGATGAAGGAGAGCACTTGCTGTGATGAGCACCAGGTGATGTATGGAAATAATCAATCACTATATTGTACACCTGAAACTAATATTACACTGTACAACTAACAGGAATATCAATAAAAATAAAAAAAATTAGGCCCTGCCCCTCCTTGTGGCCTTCAGATCTTCCTTCTGGGTTGTGTTGGACTATGCTTCCTGCCTCTGCCTGGCAGCATGGACTCTGGGAGTTGCGCTTGTGCTGGAATCTCCTGGTGCTGTCTGGTTTCTGGTTAAGCACATGGCATGTACCTCTCCTGGACCCTGCATGATCTAGGTTGGCTGATTTGTACCTGGTTGTGAATATCTGTGATGTCATGAAGGTCACTGTTTACTCTTCTAGACAAGTATTATCTTAAAGCCAGGGTTACTTCAATAAACAAGCCAAAGCACACCCTGTAGAAGGTCTAAACAACCCACCACTATGAGTAAGGAAGGGCTTTGTAGAAGACTGATCAGTGGCAAAGAGTAGCCAAATATGTACCAATAGAGTGCACACAACACACTCCAAAAACACTTCCTGAAGTGCCAGGCCCTGGACAATGTATGAGCCTTTTTAATATGGTAGCACTCATGAGGGCAAGACACATAACAAGCTATTAAAACACAGAAAAGACAAAAACCTAGCCAAAATGATGCAATGGAAGGATTCTCCTCCAAAGAAAATCCAGGAAGAAATGACAGCCAGAGAATTGCTCAAAAACAGATACAAACAATATATCTGAACAAGAATTTAGAATAACAGTCATAAGACTAATAGCCTAGCTTAAAAATGCATAGGAGACAGCAGAGAATCTATTGCTGCAGAGACCAAAGATCTAAGAAATAATGACCATGAATTAAGAAATGCTATAAATGAAATGCAAAATAAACTAGATACAGTGACAACGAGGATGGAGGAAGCAGAGGAGAAAAAAGGTGAAATATAAGATAAAATTATGGAAAATGATGAAGCTTAAAAGAGAGAAAGGAAATTATTAGATCATAAAGGGAGAATTAGAGAGCTAAGTGATTACATGAAATGAAATAATATCTGTATCATAGGAATTCCAGAAGAAGAAGAGTGAGAGAAAGGGGCAGCAGGTTTATGTGAACAAATTATAGCTGAGAACTTCACTAATCTGGGGAAGGAAACAGGAATCCAAGTCCAAGAGGCACAGAGAACTCCCTTCAAAATCAACAAAAATAACTCAACACCATGACCTATCATACCGAAATTGGCAAAATGCAAAGATAAAGAAGAATTCTGAAAGCAGACTAGGACAAACGGGCCTTAACCTACAAGGACAGACACATAAGGGTAGTAGCGCTGGGCACTGAAACTTGCCAGGCCAGAAGGGAATGGCTGCAAATATTCAATGTGCTGAATAGGAAAAATATGCAGCCAAGAATCCTTTATCCAGCAAGCCTGTCATTCAGAATAAGGGAGATAAACAATAACTTTCCCAAACAATAATTTCCCAAACAATAACTAAAAGTGTTCATGACCACTACACTAGCTCTACAGGAGACTCTAAGGTGGACTCTGTGAATGAAAAGCAGCAAAGGCTACATAGAATCAGAGACATCATCACAAGCCTGAAACCTATGGATAACACAATGACACTAAATCTGTAGCTTTTCATAATTGCTCTGAATGTAAATGGACTAAATGCTCCAATCAAAAGACATAGCGTATTAGAATGTATAAAAAAACAAGATCCATCCATATGATGCCTACAAGAGACTCATTAAGACCTGAGAAAACCTTCAGATTGAAAGTGAGGGGATGAGGAATCATCTATCATGCTACTGGATGTCAAAAGAAAGCCGGAGTAGCCAGCCTTATATCAGACAAACTAGATTTCAAAACAAAGGCTGTAAGAAGAGATGAAGAAGGGCATGATATAAGTAAGGGGTCTCTCCATCAAGAAGAGCTAACAATTGTAAATGTTTATGTACCCAACATGAGAGAACCCAAATATCTAAATCAATTATTCACAAACATAATACAATAGATAATAATAGATATATGGTATAGATAATAATACCATAATTGTACAGGACTTTAATACTCCACTTACAGCAAGGAAAAGATCATGTAGGCAGAAAATCAATAAGGAAACAATGTCTGTGAATGACATATTGTAACAGATGGACTTAACAGATACATTCAGAACGTTTCATCCAAAATCAGCAGAATACACATTCTTCTCACGTGCGTATGGAACATTCTCCAAAATAGATCACCTAATGGGTCACAAAATAGCCCTCAACAAGTATAAAAAGATTGAGATCATACCATACATATTTTCAGACCATAACACAATGAAACTTGAAACCAACTATAAAAAAAAAAAAAATTCTTGAAAGGTACGCCTGGGTGGCTCAGTCAGTTAAGCGTGTGACTTTGGCTCAGGTCATGATCTTGCAGTTCATGAGTTTGAGCCCCACATCGGGCCCTGTGCTGACAGCTCAGAGCCTGGAACCTGTTTCAGATTCTGTGTCTCCCTCTCTCTCTGCCCTTCCCCTGCTTGCGCTCGGACTCTGCCTCTATCAAAAACAAATAAACATTTAAAAAATAAAAAAAAATCTGGAAACCCCCAAATACATGGATGCTAAAGAACATCATACTAAAGAATGAATGGGTCAACCAGGAAATTAAAGAGGAAATTAAAAAAATATATGGAAGCAAATGAAAATTAAAACACAATAGTCCAAACCCCTTAGATTCAGCAAAGCAGTCCTAAGAGGAAAATACATTGCAATCGAGGCCTATCTCAAGAAGCAAGAAATGTCCCAAATAAACAACCTAACCTTATACCTAACGGAGCTATAAAGGCAGCAGCAAAGAAAGCCCAAAGTCAGCAGAAGAAGAGAAATAAGAGAGATTAGAGAAGAAATAAACAATATAGAATCCAAGGGGGAAAGAAAAACAAAACAAAACAAAACAAAACAGAACAGATCCATGAATCTAAGAGCTGGTTTTTTGAAGAATAAACAAAATTGATAAATCCCTAGCCAGACTTCTCAAAAAGAAAGAGAGAGGGCCTGAATCAATAAGATCATGAATGAAAGAGGAGAGATCATAACCAACAACAGAAAAATACAATTGTTAGATAGTATTATGAAATATTATATTCCAACAACTGAACAATCTGGAAGAAGTGGACAAATTCCTAAACACCCACACACTACCAAAACTCAAATGAGAGAAAAAAAAAAAAAAAGAAAATTTGAACAGACCCATAAAGAAATTGAATCAGTTATCAAAAATCCCCCCAAAAATAAGAGTCCTAGGCCAGATGGCTTCCCAGGTGAATTCTATAAGAGGCTTAAAGCAGAGTTAATACCTATTCTTCTCAAGTTGTTCCAAAAAAATAGAAATCGAAGGAAAGCTTCCAGACTCATTCTATGAAGCCAGCATTACCTTGATTCCAAAACCAGACAAAGACGTCACCAAAAAGGAGATCTATAGGCCAATATCCCTGATGAACATGGATGCAAAAATTCTTAAGAAGACACTAGCAAGTTGAGTTCGACAGTACATTAAAAGAACTATTCACCATGATCAAGTGGGATTCATTCCTGGGCTGCAGGGCTGATTCAACATTCGCAAATCAATCAATGTGATACATCACATTAATAAAAGAAAAGAAAAGAACGATATTACCCTGTCAATCGATGCAGAAAAAGCATTTGACAAAATTCAGCATTCTTTCTTAATAAAAATGCTTAAGAAAGTCTGGATAGAAGGAACATACTTAAACATCATTAAAGCCATTTATGAAAGACCCACAGCTAATATCATCCTCAATGGGGAAAAACTGAGAGCTTTCCCTCTGAGATCAGGAACATGACAGGGATGTCCACTCTCACTGCTGTTGTTTAACATAGTGTTGGACGTGCTAGCATCAGCAATCAGAAAAAAAAGGAAATCAAAGCCATCAAAATTGGCAAAGATGAAGTCAAGCTTTCACTTTTTGCAGATGACATGATACTATACATGGAAAACCCGATAGACTCCACCAAAAGTCTGTTAGAACTGATACATGAATTCAGCAAAGTCGTAGGATACAAAATCAATGTACAGAAATCAGTTGCATTCTTATACACTAATAATGAAGCAACAGAAAGACAAATAAAGAAACTGATCCCATTCACAATTGCACCAAGAAGCATAAAATACCTAGGAATAAACCTAACCAAAGATGTAAAAGATCTGTATGCTGAAAACTATAGAAAGCTTATGAAGGAAAATGAAGAATATATAAAGAAATGGAAAGACATTCCGTGCTCATGGATTGGAAGAATAAATATTATTAAAATGTCAATACAACCCAAAGCTATCTACACATTCAATGCAATCCCAATCAAAATTGCACCAGCATTCTTCATTCTTCTCGAAGCTAGAACAAGCAATCCTAAAATTTGTATGGAACCACAAAAGTCCCCCAATAGCCAAAGTAATATTGAAGAAGAAGACCAAAATGGGAGGCATCACAATCCCAGACTTTAGCCTCTACAACAAAGCTGTAATCATCAAGACAATATGGTATTGGCACAAAAACAGACACAGACCAATGGAATAGAATAGAGACTCCAGAATTGGATCCACAAAAGTATGGCCAACTAATCTTTGACAAAGCAGGAAAAAATATCCAATGGAAAAAGACAGTCTCTTTAACAAATGGTGCTGGGAGAACTGGACAGCAACATGCAGAAGGATGAAACTAGGCCACTTTCTTACACCATTCACAAAAACAAACTCAAAATGGATAAAGGGCCTGAATGTGAGACAGGAAACCATCAAAACCCTAGAGGAGAAAGCAGGGAAAAAACCTCTCTGACCTCAGCCGCAGCAATTTCTTACTTAACACATATCCAAAGGCAAGGGAATTAAAAGCAAAAATGAACTATTGGGACCTCATGAAGATAAAAAGCTTCTGCACTGCAAAGTAAACAATCAACAAAACTAAAAGGCAACCAATGGAATGGGAAAAGATATTTTCAAATGACATATCAGACAAAGGGCTAGTATCCAAAATCTATAAAGAACTCACCAAACTCCACACCCAAAAAACAAATAATCCAGTGAAGAAATGGGCAGAAGACATGAATACACACTTCTCTAAAGAAGACATCCGGATGGCCAACAGGCACATGAAAAGATGCTCAACGTCGCTTCTCATCAGGGAAATACAAATCAAAACCACACTGAGATATCACCTCACGCCAGTCAGCGCGGCTAAAATGAACAAATCAGGAGACTATCGATGCTGGCGAGGATGTGGAGAAATGGGAACCCTCTTGCACTGTTGGTGGGAATGCAAACTGGTGCAGCCACTCTGTAAAACAGTGTGTAGATTCCTCAAAAAATTAAAAATAGATCTACCTTATGACCCAGCGATAGCACTGCTAGGAATTTACCCAAGGCATATAGGAGTGCTGATGCATAGGGGCACTTGTACCCAATGTTTATAGCAGCAATTTCAACAGTAGCCAAATTATGGAAAGAGCCTAAATGTCCATCAATTGATGAACAGATAAAGAAGTTGTAGTTTATATACATTATGGAATATGGCTTGGCAATGAGAAAAAATGAAATCTGGTCATTTGCAGCAATGTGGATGGAAGTGGAGAGTGTTATGCTAAGTAGAATAAGTCAGGCAGAGAAAGACAGATACCATATGTTTCCACTCTTATGTGGATCCTGAGAAACTTAACAGAGGACCATGGGGGAGGGCAAGGGGAAAAAAAAAAGAGAGGGAGAGAGAAAAACCATAAGAGACTCTTAACAACTGAGAATAAACTGGGGGTTGATGGGGGATGGGAGAGAGGGGAGAGTGGGTGATGGGCATTGAGGAGGGCACCTGTTGTGATGAGCACTGGGTGTCGTATGGAAACCAATTTGACAATAAATTTCATATTAAATAAATAAATAAACATCGGAAAAAAGATAAGAAGAAGTGTGTGTGTGTGTGTGTGTGTGTGTGTGTGTGTGTGTGTGTGAGTGATACATACACAATGGAATACTACTCAGCGATGAAAAATAATGAAATCTTATCATTCCAACATGGATTGAAGTGGAGGGTATTATGCTAAGTGAAATAAGTCGGTCAGAGAAAGATATGACATGATTTCACTTATATGTGGAATTTTGAGAAACTTAGCAGGTGAACTTAGGGGAAGGGTAGGAAAAATAAGATGAAAACAGAGATGGCAACAAACCATAAGAGACTCTTAAATACAGAGAACAAATTGAGGGTTGATGGTGGTGGGGAAAATGGGTGATGGGCATTAAGGAGGGCCCTTGTTGGGATGAGCGCTCATTGTTTTATGTGATCAATCACTGGATTCTACCCTGAAGCCAAGATTGCACTGTATGTTAACTAAGTTGAGAATACATTAAAAAAAAAAAACTAAAAATTTCTAGAACTAAATGAGTTTAGTAATGTTGCAAGTTACGAGATCAATATGCTAAAATAAAATGTATTTGTATATACTAGCCATGAACAATTGGAAATTGTTTTGTTTTTTAAAAATAACAGAAACTGCTGGGAAAAAAAGTGGAATGTGCAGCCCACCTGTTTCAACAAAGGATCACAGCCATTTCTTTGTTTCTCTCACTTTTGCATCTGCTTTAGCTAACATCTGTTTTTGGCAAGCTTATTTGATATCCGATAGTCAATTAAGCTTTACCAAGTTGGCATCAAAATCTTCATCTCCTTTAAAGAGCAAAAGATTGAAGAGCCAAAGCACTTTGAATTACACCTGTCATCATTTGAAACATCCTGTACCTAAAATCACCATTGGTGAGCGAACTTTGCAGCTGGCATTAAAGCAGCTAATGAACTGCAGAAATGCATTTGGTTGTTCCCTTTGTTGTGCTGCTGTTTGGAGAAAAGATTTAAATGTTTATCAAATAAAGTTCTGTTTATGCACTAATATTCTGATTCTGCTGTGGGAGTGCCATCTCTGAGTGCCCTGAGTGGTGAGGAAAATACAAGATAAATAAGCAAGAGCCCTGGGTTCTAGACCTGGATCTGCCATTAGGATTTTGATCAAATTACTCTTCCTTTCTAGAACATTTGTTTCCTAATCAGTCACATGAGGAGTGGAAATTCTCATCTACAAAGAGTTCTAGACCTTTTTGTCCAACTCCTCACCACACATATACACATTCATTTCCAAATCTCAAAAGATCACAAGTCCCAAATCAACCTTATTATATATATTTTCTTCATCTTTATTGTAATTATACCTGACCCCTTCAGTTGTATGAGCTAGAAATCTCGTTCCATTGTCAACTGTATCATTTCCTCCAGTTCTACCATACATCCTATGATCACTACTGTCTGTATTTTACCTCAGAAATTTATTTCCATTCTGTAACTCTCTTGCTATGGTTTGAATGTTTGTGTCCTTGCAAAATTCATATCTTGAAGCCTAATGCCCAGTGTGATGGTATTAGGAAGTGGGGCCTCTAGGAGATGCTTGGGAAAGAAAGTAGAACCTTCATGAGTGGGATTAGGGCCCCTTTAACAGAGAATTTAGAGAGAGAGCTTGCTTCTTCCTCCAAGCAAAGTTAGAGCTAGAAGGTGGCATCTATAAAACAGAAAGTGGACTGTTGCCAGATACCAAATTTGATAGCGCCTTAATCTGGGACTTCCCAGCCTCCCAAATGGAAAGCAATCAATGTTTGTTGTTCAAGCCACCCAGCCTCTGGAATTCTGTTGTAAGAACCCATGTCGACAAAGACACATTCCATTTGCAGTAGTGCTGTGTTAGAGCAAAGAGCTCTCTCCTAATGGCTGGAATTGATGATTGATCATCTATGCTTTCCTGCTTAATCTATGAACCCTCAGAATTCTTCTGAATACACTTAGGCAGCCAATACCATGTTTACTATGCATGCTTATTCTCAAATTATTGGGAAGCACAAACAAATATCTGACAACTGACTAGGGTCCAGAATACATATTTTAAAAACCCTCTCACAATTAAGAATAAAAAAATTCCAATAAAATGGGTTAAAGTTTTGAAAAGAGACTATATAAAGATATAGAAATGACCAGTAAGCACATAAAATCCTGCCCAATCAGGAAATTAAAACCACCTATGCTTGCTACTACCAACCCATCAGAACGGCAAACTGACAACTGCAAAACTAGCAAAAACATGGAATAACTGGGATCCTCATATGATGTTTAGCTGGAATGTAAGTAGAATGCAACCACTCTGAGAAACTATGTCACTGTTTTTTATAAAATTGAATGTGTACCCACCCTATGGCCCTAAAGTTCCATTGCTAGGTGTGTACTCCAAAGAATTAGACATGTGTTCATTAAAAGTAATAATAACATGTACAATAATGCTCCTATCAGTTTTCTTAATTCTAACTAACTATTGGAAAGAACTCAGATGTCCATCAATAGGAAAATGCATAAACAAAAAAGACGTATACTTATTAACAGAGGAATATTACTATGAAATACAAAGGAATATGCTCATAATATATAAAACAGAATGAATAAACCTCAAAAAAATTATGTAATAATTAAAAGTAATAATAACATGTACAATAATGCTCCTATCAGTTTTCTTAATTCTAACTAACTATTGGAAAGAACTCAGATGTCCATCAATAGGAAAATGCATAAACAAAAAAGACGTATACTTATTAACAGAGGAATATTACTATGAAATACAAAGGAATATGCTCATAATATATACAACAGAATGAATAAACCTCAAAAAAATTATGCTGGGTGGAAAAAATTTTACACAAAAAAGAACATGTTGTATAATTTAATTCATATGAAATTCTAGAACACCCTAAACAAATCTAGGGATGAAAGAAAATCAGAGCAGCATTTGCCTCCAGCAAAAGGCATAGGAGTTAACTGGGAAGTGGTAGGAGATACTTTTTCTGAAGTGAGGGTAATGTCTTAGGTCTTAATAGAGGTTAAATAAGTATAGACATTTTTCAAAATTCAGCAAACATACATTTAAGGTTGGTGTATGTGATTGTACATAAATGTTACCTCAAAAGTTAAAAACATATCAAACTTTGAACTCGGGGGAAAATGTGCACGCCCAATATTCAAGAAGAAGGCACATGTCTGGATTTTAGTTTAGAATGAATAAAAAATAAAATAAAACAAATGGTGGGATAGTGGAATGGATATATGGATAGGTGAGTTTAGTCACATATTAATGATAATGTGTGGCTGGTGGGCATATGAGTGCTCACTTGAAAATTCTTTCAACTTTTCTGTTTGAAAATTTTCATAATCTTCAAAAACTTGTTAGCCACCAAGAATTAAGGACCTCTTTATCATTTATGTTGACTTTTGCCTCAGTCTTTTAACTGATATCCTTGCCACTCATACCTACTTTTTCTGATCCACATTCATATTGGTGCCAAAATCTTCTAACTAAAAAGAAAACTGCCTTTCATTTTACCTGGGGATGAAACGTCTTTCAAAATCTAAGTCCATTCTAACTCCTGCATTTACCTACCCTGACTCTACCCCACACACTCTGTGCAACAGCCATGTAGAACTGCCATGGCTTAAGAGTACATCAAGCTTCAAGGATCATTTACAAAAGCTCCTTACTTAGCCTTCCCAGCCCAGATCAAATGTTACCTTTGATGTGAAACTTGTCTAGCTTTTCTAGTAATCATCTCACTTGGGATTCCACATTACAAACTCAACACCATTCTTAGAGCACAGATTACATGTGCTGTGTCATTTGTGCATGTTTCTATCTCACATAGTAGCCTGGTTACTAGTTCTCAAACTACAGCATGTATCAGAATCACCCAGAGGGTTTGTTAAAGCCCAAATTGCTAGGAATCATCCTCAGGAATTTGCAATTCTGTAGGTCTTGGATGAGGCCCAAGAAGGTGCATTTCTGCCAAGTCCCCAGGTGATGCTGATGGAACCAAGGACCACACTTTAAAAACCCTTAAACTGAACAATCACTTCCTTGAACTTAGATGCTTTGGCATATTCATTTTTGTATCCCTAGAATATAGGGCAACTTCTAGAAGATAGCCAACGTTTGATAAATCCATGTTGAATTCTCAAATCACAATTTATGTGATAAAGAATTTAAAAAATAATAACACTGAATATGGAATGTGGGGTGAGCTTTTGGGACGCCTAAATTCTTTCCTAAGGGCTGTGAGCACTGCACACTTTGGCTGTGCCTAGCTAAGAAATCTGCAATCTCTTCTTGACATGAGTTTTTGGTGGCTATGACTTTGGTTGTCTATGGAAGACCTTCATTTTGAGTAGTCATACCAACACTCCCCGGGTTAGAAACTAGAATAGAAGCAATATCACCGCCCCCTATGAATGCGGCAAAGCTGAAAAAAACTCACATATTGGAACTGAGGATCCATCTGCACAGGTTAAGCTGTTAGGTGAGTGTTTTCAGAGATGGTTGTTTTGTGATAAGATCACAGTGAACTAGACAGCCTGCTCAGAATGAATGAATGGAGTTGGAGAAGCACACACAAATGGCTGCCACTTACCCCTTCATCAGTATTTACAGCACAGATTTGTTATGGGAGTGAGCCAGTTACACCAAGCAACAAGTTGAAAGATTTATAGTACCCTTGCATGAGGCTGCATAATTCCCCCTCCCCAGAGAAGTCCACATCCTAATTCCTCCAGTCTGTGGATACAATGCCTCACCTGAGAAAAGGGAATTCGTGATTAAGTTATGGTTTTGAGATGAGATGATCTTGGATGATACAAGTGGGCCCAACATCATCATGAAGGTCTTTACAGAAAGAGGTAGGAGGATTAGAGTCAGAGATCAAAACGTGACAACAGAATAAATCAGAGTGATGCCAGCTGATGAGCCAAGGAATGTGGGCAGGCTCCCGAAGCCAGAGGAGACCAGGAAATGGTTTCACTCCTAGATGTTCAAATATATTGCAGATCTGCCGAGTTTAGTCCACTGAGACTGATTTTGGCCTTCTGGTCTCCAGAACTTCAATATAATACATTTCTTTCATCTTAAGCCACTCAAGTTGTGGTAAACTTGTTATAGCAGCAATAAGGAACTAATACACTTTGTCTGATAAAGCCATGCATGGCACAGTAACCTTCTTGTCAAGAGATTTAGTGACATTCACTGGCTTATACGTTAGCAGGTTTTATTTATTTATTTTTTTTAATTTTTTTTAATGTTTATTTATTTTTGAGACAGAGCATGAACAGGGGAGGGTCAGAGAGAGAGGGAGACACAGAATCTGAAATGGGCTCCAGGCTCTGAGCTGTCAGCACAGAGCCCGACGCGGGGCTCAAACTCACGGACCGTGAGATCATGACCTGAGCCGAAGTCTGACGTTTAATCGACTGAGCCACCCAGGCGCCCCTTAGAATTAACCCCAGGCCTGGGCCCAACTACCATAAATTCAGGCCTGACACCCTGGAGCTGCCAGTATTTGTCATATAAAGTATAATACATTTCTATGCAGAAATAAGCAGTGTAGTGTTATGGTAGGAGCTTGGAATGAAATTAAAGCAAAACAGAATCTCAGCCATTGTCCAAATACGTATGTATTTGGGCAAATCAATCATGTTCCTAGACCTCATTGGGAAATGTCAGGGTTAGAGTACATTATTTTTAATGGCTCATCCAGTACATTTATTTATTAGAAATAGGACAGATTATTTGCCCATGTCTATGCCAGCTAATTGGGAGAATAACAAATGAAGTGTTCTAAGTAGCTCAGAGCTCTATCGTTCTTGGGAAATAAATAGCACAGAATTAGAAGTTCATGGGGAGTGGTGAGAAAAGAAGATATTTAGGATGTTCCTCATTATCATCACAGTAAACAAGCTTACAAAACCTCACAGAGAAAAGTTAAATTTATTTCAACATTACCACCAACATATTCAGCACTATCTTAGCTGAGGAAAGAAAAAAACCCAGATATTTCATTGCAATAAAATATCAATGCCTCTCTTCCTATACTAGATACATTATATACTTATCCTGATAGTGTTTAAATTATTCCATCTGTGCTACACATTAGTTTCAGTTTTCAAGTCCTGTCAAGTGGAATATTCATCTCATTTTAGTTTGCCAGGCCAAGGAGGAATTGCTCTTGCAGTTAATGATGCCAGTGTAGATGGAACTATTCTTCCGCTTAGCCTCATGCTTCACTTTCTCTGCTTTCAGAGATGTTCCCCAGCTCTTCCTGGTGGAGCTTACATCTTGAAGCAGCCAATTATATATATTCATTCCTGGGCACAGGAATGAATTCTTAGGTTTTATCATCTAGACAAGGCACAAAAGGGAGCTTGTTTGATTTTGTATCTTCCTTGTACTCTCTGCCCATTCCGATCTGTATTTATGACTCATCCATCCAGGCACTGCAGAAGTTCTGTCTGGAGAAACAAGGTCAATGTAGAGGGACAGAGGAAGGTGTGATAGCACAGGGGAAGACAACTGGGGCACTGGAAAGATGTTTACATACATCTGTGGTAGGGAGGCAGCATTAATGTTGCCCTGTTAGTCTGCTTTCTGACTCCCAATAACGACGATAATTGCTAATGCATATTGATCAACCACTATGTGCCAGGTGCTGTACCTGCCATGTGCACTGTGAAGCTTACACACAGATCTCATCTCTTCCTTACAACTGTGTGAGTGGGGTACTAACATTTCCTACCTCTTGCATATGAGAGTATCAAGGGCCAGAAGGATTAATATTCCACAGTTAGTAAATAATAGTTGCTATTATTTTACCTCATGACTAGACAAGACCAACATCTGTCTACATTTCTCCAAGGCCTACGGTCTTACTCCTACAAAGACACCTGCAAACTGTTTCTCACTGACACGTTGCTTCACTGACTTCCCAAAGTTTCACAGATATTCTGGCTGTACTCACCCCCACAATTCTAACCCTTTAGCATTTCCCTGATATTTTCAACTGTACTGAAAGTAAAGTATTTCAGATATCATGGCTGGATAGTTGGCTATGTTTGCCACACACTGTGTTCCACATTCTGACAGCCAATCTTCAGAAAAAATAAACGAATAAACTAGACAGGTTCAAAATCTCTGCACTCAACATTTGCTGCCTGTAAATGATCACTTATACTGCATAGTCCTGCTCAGATTATCCTTCCCTAAGAACTAGGACCATCGTGATTCAGGTAAAAGGTGCAACTACGTCTTAGTATCTGTGAGACTAAGCACCTCTATTCCGTCTTTCATTATTCCTTTTCCTAATGGTGCTTCTGACCCATCTATTGAAGAAATTTGTTAGGGTTAGAGTCAGAGGAAACTGATGCTCAGAGAAGTCAAAAGGTGACACAATTATTAGACCCTCTCTTAAGATCTTGATACGGGATGTTTTGGGTTGCCACAGACATGGCCTGTAAAATCTGGGCACAATGCATGTCAGTACTGCACACACAAAGGAGGGAGGAAAAAGTGAAGACACTGCAACTAAATCGCTAAAGTAAGGAGCCACTATATACTTCTGTACTTAAATCCCCAGTACTATCCTGGGAGGTTAACATCATTTCTTGATGTATTCAAAGTTATTTAACCACCATATACTATATGTTGGGCACTGTTCTGTGTATCAGAGATAGAGCAATGAACAAAATAGATAAGATTTCAGCCCCTCCAGCTCTTACAGTGGGCAGAATCATATAATGAGAAAAAAAACAAAGGAATAATATTTCTGAGAAAGCACATTTTAAACTCAAATTCAAATGAGAAGGAGGTCCTGATCATGAGAGGATCTGGGTGCTGGATATCATAGGTAGAGGGCAAAGACCCTATGCTTCCTGTGTTCTAGGATTGACCAAGTATCTGGAGTATAATGAAAGGGAGGTTCAATGTATAAAGTTAGAGACTCATGGGGAGATCAGGAGAACCTTATAAGCCAGTGCTTTTCTTTTCTTTTTTAAAATTTTTTTAATGTTTATTTATTATTGAGAGAGACAGAGTGCAGGCTGGGGAGGGGCAGAGAGAAAGGGAGACATACAAATGTGAAGCAGGCTCCAGCCTCTGAGCTGTCAGCATAGAGCCTGACACGGGGGTTGAACCAACGAACCTGAGCCAAAGTTGACCCTTAAATGAATGAGCCACCCAGGCACCCCTAGCCAGTGCCTTTCAAACTTCAATGTACATAAGAATTATCTGGACATCTTGTTAAGAAACATTAACTGCTTCAGATGCTCTGTGGTAGGACTTGTAATTCTGCTCCCATGTGATCCGATGTTGTAGGTCTTGGTAATAAGTTAATATAAAATTCCAAGCATCATGAAAGCTGCAGTAGGGTTGTAAGTGGGCAATGAAGTGATAGGATTTACTTCTCAGAAATGTACTCTGGGTGATGGTTTTTACAAAAGCAAGAGTCAAGCATGAAACAGATAGTGATGCAGAACGAACCAATGCTTAGAGAAGTTCAGTACTTTGCCAAGATCTCCCTGTATATTCATAATGCGTGTCCAGGATTATGTGAGCTGGAGTCTGGGATCCTTTATCCCTACATCACTGCCTGAACTTGAGAATGCTGGTCTTAGAAGATACTCATTCATGTGACAGATATAGCCTAATGCACAGACAAGTGGATTCACTGCCTTAACTATAAATGTTTTTAATGGTGATCTGCCAAACAGGTGCCATTCAGTGGGTGCTAAAAACATTTTGTTCATCCTCATTGTTTGTGGTAAGAACATCTTATGTACCAGGCACACTACAGGAGAGGCCACCTCCTTAACATGGGGAACCCACTCCTTTTATCTGTGTCTTGCCGGAGGTGGACCAACTTCCAACAACTCCCAAAGCTGCCTGTGATAGCTGAGCTGTGTACTTCTTTACTGGCATTACCGTCCAGGAATCAACTCTGAACAGAACCAGCAGGAGTGTTCACAACTCTAACGGCTGCACCAGGTAGCGGAGACATGGCTCAAGCACCCTCTGAGCAGTTGGAGTGTTAGGACAACAGAATAGCAGCAGCTGCTTAACTCCATGTGTCATCATGAGAAATGAGTTCCATGTTTCTGCTGCACAAGAACCTCTCAGCTGTGACACTTCCTCAACAGCCTGCTCAGTACACACGTGATCCCAACATTCAATCGTGGGCTACAAATCTAGCAGTTTATTTCATGAATTCATGTTCAGAAAAATCCCATACCTTTTCACACGTGAAAGAATCTAGTATGTTTTCCCGAAATGCCTACATCCCTACTTCCTGTTGGGACTTTTTTTTTTTTTTAATGTTTATTTATTTATTTTTGAGAGGGGGGAAGAGAGAGAGAGGGAGGAAGGGAGGGAGGGAGGGGGAGGGACACAGAGAGGGAGACAGAATCTCAAGTAGGTTCCACCCTGTCAGCACAGAGCCCTATGCCAGGCTCATGAATCACAAGATCATGACCTGAGCCAAAACCAAGAATGAGATGCTCAAATGACTGAGCCACCCAGGCACCTCTGGTCCTTCTTTTAAACTTTGTCACTTATATTTTTCCTCACCTCAAATAAATCAATGTAGAGTAAAAGATTGTAACTTCTTTTTTCATTCCCTATTGGGCTCCTTCAACATGGTTTTCCACCTGATGGGATTAATAATCACAAGCATTTATGTAACAAGTACTCTATGTGAAGCACTGTGCTAAAAGCTCTACAAATATTGTCTTATTTAAGTTTCACAGAAGCCCATACACCCAAAATACAAAAACACTAATTCAAAGGGTTATGTGCACTTGAAACTTATTACAGCATCATTCAGGGTAGACAAATTATGGAAGCAGCCTAAGTATCCATCAAGTGATGAATGGATAAAGAAGAGGTGGTGTGTATATATATACAATGGATTATTACTTAGCCATAAAAAAGAATGGAATCCTGCCATTTGCAATGACATGGATGGAGCTAGATGGTATAATGCTAAGTGAAATAAGTCAGGGGAAGACAAATACCACATGATTTCACTTGTATGTGGGGTTTAAGAAACTAAACGACTGAGCAAAGGGAATCGAGAGAGAAATAAAGAGACACACCAAGAAGCAGACTCTTAACTACAGAGAACAAACTGATGGTCCCCAGAGGAGAGGTAGGTGGGATGGGTGAAATAGGTGAAGGGGATTAAGAACACACTTAATGATGATCACTGAGTGATGTTATAGAATTGTTCAATCATTATATTGTACACCTGACACTAATATAACACTGCACATTAAATATACTGGATTGTTTATAAAAATTAATAAAAAATAAACTTCATAGAAAAGGAGGATCTCTGTATTCTACAGCTGAGGAAGCTGAGATTTTAATAAAGTTCAGTAAGTTGCCCAAGTTCTCACAGGTGGTGAGTGAAAGGATAAGGACGTGAATCTGAAAGTTCTCCCAAGCCACTTGTTACCACACCACCAATAATTTTCCAATATGTTCCTGGATCTGCAGCATCAGCATTAAATGGGAACATGTTAGAAATGCAAAGCCTCCATTTCTATCCCAGACCTTCTGAATCCAAAACTCTGGGAGTGGCAGTCGGTTTTTGAAAACCCTCCAGATGATGCTGGTGCATGCTAAAATTTGACAACCACTGATAAACTGGGGTCTGCAGACTGAGGCCAGACAGACAAATCTAGCCAGCCATCTCACTGTGGGGCCCTGAGCCAATAAGGGTTTTTATGTTTTTTGAAAGTGGTCAAAAATAAAACAAACAAGAATATGTGACAGAGAATGTATAATGGCCAACAAAGCCTAAAATATTTACCACCTGGCCTTTAAAGAAACAGTCTGCTAACATCTGACCTAGATTATGCTTTTCAGAGGGCTGAACCTGACTTATTCCTGTCATTTATTTTCCGGTAATTGGTAACAAGTAATTCCTGACACTGTCTGCCTCAGCCTCTCTCTCTCAACCCCACTATTGTTCACCCTAATACTTTTAGCAAAGTACCAGCACTCTGCTCTATAGATTACTGTCCCTTTATATTGACCTATCTTTACAAATTTGAATTTGCAGGAAATGTTCTAGAATGTGTTCACTTCCTCTGGGGCACTTTGCTTTCAAGCACTCAACTCCCTGGTGGCTTGAAATACTTTTTTATGGCTTCTCCTTCATATATCTAAGCTCTCAGAGTACGTATTATATAGTTATGGATGCCTATGTTTTTTCTTATGTGAAGAGATACCTTCATTAAGTAAGTACTCTTTCATTGATTCTAAAACATAATTTTTGGTACATTTTTAAATCTCTGAAACAAGGATACATCTTTTTAAGTTTATTTCTTTATTTTGAGAGAGAGTGTGAGTGGGGCAGAGGAAGAGAGAGAATCCAAAGCAGACTCCATGCTATCAGTGCAGAGCCCCACATGGGTTTCAAACTCACAAACCATGAGATCATGACCTGAGCTGAAGACAGATGTTTAACCTACTGAGCCACCCAGATGCCCCTAGGATCCATCTTAAAATCCATGATGCTTACAGCTCTTTTGGACCAGGAAGCAGTCATGCCATTGTTTCCTTTTCCTACAAGGATGGACTAGGTTACAGCTACTCACATTTCTAGAGTTATGAACATAGTCAACTACCCATGTTGAGTTTTATTTAAAATGTGTTAAAAGATCACATGGTATTTCTTCATAGAAATAAAAAAGCTTCTCATTAAAAATAACATGGGAAGTGAGTGAAGCCAATATCCATTGTTGGGGGAATAAACACAATTCCACATTTTCTTTGAAAACAATGATGAAGTGCTGTACAGGATTGAAAAAAGGAAGACACTTGTGAGTAGATGAAGCTGTGATACATTCTGTTGATGAGAAACATGAAAAATTGCCTCAAACATGTTAGGCACCAGGGTGAAAGTTGGGGGAACCACCAAGATCCTTAGAGCAGAGGAAAGTAATTTCCAAGCAGTAAGAGTCTGTGTCAATAATTCATGCAGCATGCAAAATTCTCTTTGTGCGACATTTTATTTGGCAGATGTTTGGTTTTACTTAGTCGTTCATAAAATAATAGAGGGTCTTGCAATTGATGTCATCTTAAATTATATGAAACAGAGTCTTAAAAGTGGTATGAATTAATGTTGCTAAATATTATGTGATTATATGCTAATTACAGCAATCTGAATTTAATAACGCCTATTTTTAAAGTAGCAATATTTGGATGCTACTTAGCCAACATTCAAACAGCTACAATCAAGGTTGCCACAAACACACATGTCACGAAGTGTTGTTCAACTAATGGGTCTCAGTCTAGCTTAATTAGATATTTTTTTCTAACTTATTCTAAATCTATTAAACTCTATTTTTTCCTGAGGTGAAAAAGGCCAGGATATACTTGATTAACTGTGTCACACTCTCGCAGATTGCATCCGTTTCTGTTTTATATTGTTTTACATCTCATTTTCAATCAAGACTTTTAAATACCTGTCTACTATCCACCTGAAAAAGGCTTAGATAACTTTTCCAGAGTAACCATTTTCAACTCCAGCTTCATCATAGGGAGCAGAAACAAAGAAAAAGGAAGATCAATGACCATCATGAAAGCGCTGGCTCTTCTAAAGCTTGTGATTATATATTTCACATTAAACATAAAGGGGGTGGCTCCCCTCCTCCCTATCAGCCTGTGTTTACTGAGAGGACAATGCTTCATCCTTCTATTTGACATTTGTCCCCTTGCCAATCATAACATGACCACCTCTGAAAACTGCTTAGCACTAGGGGGAAAAACCCAAACCAATGATCAAAATCTATGAACTTATTAACATTCAAACGGAGTATCCATTTTAAATATTAAAAGATACTGGTCCTTGCAAAAAGAACACTAACATTTGAATCCTCTTTATGGCCCTACTTGAATCAAGAGAAATCCAAGATTTATTTCCTACTTCACCCTCCAAATCACTATAGAGAAAATTGTACAGTGAATGTCGATCTGTGGTAACTTAAGATTCATATGCTGTCCTGCCTGATAATGATCTAGTATTATGTTAGTGCTTCTAAGTGAGGAAAGATGTGTCCCTACACTGCAATTACAAACACAAGTAGCTCTTGAATTTTGGGAGAAGAAGATTGGCCTTGGTAAACCAACGGCATCCTGGCTTTTGCTCATTTGCCCTGAATTTCATTTAAGAGGGTACTTTGCAATAAAAGGTGTCCTGATGAAATTGTCACCTGCGCGACTAGTGGTGCAGAAAGGAGGAGATGAACAGTGCTTGAAGCACAGCGTGAATGGAGAAAACTACGTACAGCATTTCAATGTTAGCATCTCTATGATGAAAATAATAGGGAAATAACAGTCTCTTCCTGTCTGTTTCACACAAGCTTTGTAGCTTGTCTCACACAAGCAAGGTCATTTTATCTGCTTAGTTTCCTTAACAAAATCTTATAATCTGAAGAAAATCATGAATCTCAAGATGTCCTCCTTTCTGAAGTATGGCCACAAATCTACATTAGAATGGAAAAAAAATACATGACATATTCTTTATTTTCTTCAGTGTATGGTAGAACTACACCAAAGATTTGTCTAGTATTTTAAAAATGTCATTTTGGGGCACCTGGGTGGCTCAGTCGGTTGAGCGTCTGACTTCAGCTCAGGTCACAATCTCACGGTTTGTGGGTTCAAGACCCGCATCGGTCTCTCTGTTCAAAGCTCAGAGCCGGGAGCCTGCTTTGGATTCTGTGTCTTCCTCTCACTCTGCCCTTGCACCTGCTCACTCTCTCTCTCTGTCTGTCTCAAAAATAAATAAACATTAAAAATATCACTTTAAGGTTTCCTTGATTAGCTTTTCCTGAGTAGGCTAAATGGCCAGTTGGCCAGCTGGATTAAAAGTTCTTTGATAAGACCTTGCCTGATCATTTAGTGTAAAGTAACTAGTATAATCATTTAGTATAAAATAACACACATAATAAAATGTTGATAGGAAGGCAAAAAGGGTAAAAAAGGAAGAAATAGAAGGGAAGAGAAAGGGGAAAGCAGTAAAAGAGAAGAAGGGAGGAAAAAAGGAAGGAAGGGATGGAAGAAGGGGAGAAAATGCTAATTTAGAATGTGGTAGACAAATACATAAGATTTTAGCTGATTTTCCAAAATATGTAGACATATATAAAAACGGAATCCAAATCTGAATAAAAAATGAGCTTATTTTGGCTATTTCAGTTATTAATTATAGATTGGAAATAAGCTGGGGTGTTGATTTCTGGCAGAGGTGGGGAGTATGAGATAAAGCACACTTTGAAAATTCCAACATATCTACACTTTTGGATGGTGAGTACGTCCTCTGGCTTAACCCTAATCAGATGTCCTAACTGCATATTCACCTACTGGGGGCATGTTAAGGGGCAATCACTGATTGCTGGGGGGATACTAAATCCAAAATAATACATGAGCTGAGACTGGGCTTATTTTCGCTCCTTGGGCAATACTGAACACTTGTTTTTTTCTTTGGCTGTTTGGGAAATCTGTGGGAGGCCCAGGCCGTGGTGGGGTGTGGTTACATGGACAGGATTTTGAATGTATGGGCAGGGGAAGCCCACCCCAGAGGGATTGGGAGAAACACCTGTCACTGTCCAACACCACATCTCCTCTCCGTTAGTCTGGATTATCTAGTATTGATTGAACCTGAGGACTTGACAGAGATGGGGGAAAGATCACTAATTTTCAGTTCTTTGAATTGTTTTGGTGTAAAGTAAAATCTATCGTTATGGCTATTTTTCAATTTCTGAAGGTGAACAAACACAGCAATGCTAATAGTTAAGTGCCATTTAAATTATGTGTGGCAGGGGTGCCTGGTGGTTCAGTGGGTTGATTGATGGACTCTTAATTTAGGCTCAGGTCATGATCTCAGGGTTCATGAGTCTGAGCCCCACTTAGGGCTCTGCGCTGAAGGCATGGAGCCTGCTTGGGATTCTCTCTCTCCTTCTTCTCTACCCCTTCCCCACCTGTGCTCTTTCTCTCTCTCAAAATAAATAAATAAACTTGAAAAAAATAAATAAAAACAAAAGAATAAAACGTTTGGCAAACTGCCATCTTATTTAGCATAATCTGACATATTTGCAAATGGTGTTGGTTTTTCACTATCATGTAAAGTACTCATTAAGTTTTATCCGAAGTTGAAATGGTAAGGACAGGGTGGAAAACATGAAGAATAAAATGTCCAGTATGAGGGGAGGGAAAGTAGAGAAGAAAACAGCGTGAACATACTTTTCTTCTCTTGAATAATAAAGGCATGAGGATGCACAGAAACTCCTTGTGATTAAAAATTCCAAGAGAACTGTTCTTTCTTCCTCATTTCACACAAAATGAGCAGGGGTAAAATGTGCCATCAGACAGAAATTTAAACATGGACTCTGCTCACTCTCTGTTAATACCAAAGAGAGCGCTGACCTATTTTTTCTTTATTAAAAGTTTGATGCTTTCAGTATATATGACATTCTCAGGACCGAGTCTGTCCACACTATGCAATTTATTGTCACGTGGTATATTTGGAAACCTAGGAGTATTTTATGAATTCCAACATACTAGTTTTTTGTTTTGTTTTGGTTTGTTTTTTTGGTCCATTTCAGATTACTGTGATTCTCCAAAATGAGAATTTAAAAATTGTTAACATTTACAGTTTACTCTGTGAAATGCATTATCACTAGTGTAAAAAAGGAAACTACAGATTAGGGCTCCTGGGTGGCTCAGATTCTCCCTTCCCTTTTCTCTGTCCCTCTCTTATGCTTGCTCACTTCCTCTCTCTCTCTCTCTCTCTCTCTCTCTCTCTGTCAAAATAAATAAACTTAAACAAACAAAAAAAACTCAGTCCCAAAATGCAATCACTCATGTTAGAGCCCCACATCAGCAAACCAAGACTTAGCACCCAACTTCTCTGTGGTTTCAACCCCCCAGGAACGTGACCTTTAACCAGCCAGCCTAGAATTTCCTGCTCAGCACTAGGAAGAAATCCCATGAAAGACCCTTTGGGTTCCCCTTAGCAGGGCAACCTTGCCTCAAACAGTGCTTTCTGTGCTAATTCTTTCCTAGTCTCCTTTCCCTCTCTGACCTTAAAAACCTTTTCTTTCCTGGAAGCTGGAAGTTGCTCCTTATTCTTTGCTGGGTGAGATGCTGCCTGATTCATGAACCGTTCGATAAAGCCAGTTAGATCTTCAGATTTACTTGGTTGAATTTTTGTTATTTAACACCAATGTTCATAATAACTGTGCAAAGTGAGTTTCTTTAACCTTATTTTACTGACAGTGCATAGTACAAATGGTAAAGAGTGTTCACAGACCTGGATTCAAATCCTAGCTCTACTCCCTACTTGTGATGTTTAGCAATTGATGTAATGCCTCTCTCATAGTCTTCATTCATGAAATGGGATTAATAGTACCTATTTCACGCATGTATTGTAGGAATCAAATTGGACATGCACTGGCATATAGTGATGACTCAATGTTTCTCAGCTTGAATTTAAAATACCTTGGGTGAGGCCAGAGAAGTAGTCAGTAATGCTTCTGGGAATCAGATCTGGACTTACCTACCCTCAAAACGAAAATCACACTTTCTACTATAACGCACTACTCAAATCACTACAACAGGATATTTCACATACATTTAAGGTGTGAGACAGGTAATACATTAATACACTACACTTTAAGGACAGAGTCACAAAAAATAGATTCCTATACACGGTCAGTGCTTTCTTATCAGATTTTTAAAAAACAGTAGGTCTCAAGAGCCCAGAGGATTTCAGATGGCTTACCATGAGTAATCTGTATTAAAACCTGAGATGGCCTTTAACTACACACTTGAAAATAAATTACATTTGAGTCCATTTGCAAGCAAAACTTGTCAGATAAAATTATGAAGTGACGGATTCTTAAAATAATAATGAGACACAGCTCTTTTACAGGTTCTTATTTTCTGCATGATGGTATGCTAAGGCCTTTCAATGCCCTATCTCAGCTGAACGTCCAAATAAAATTCATGAGGTAGGTCACACATTCTTCCCAATTTGTGGCAGAGCAGTGGAGGCTTGAAGTCCTATAATCTAGCCAAGTGGAAAAGCCAACATTTGAGTCCAAGTGGGCCTGATGCCTAACACTACTTTTTTGGGTTTATTGTTTGGTATTTTCTGACAACTTTTATTCTGCTGACATATTTTGGTATCATCACAGTGTCTCTTTAGCAAGGAATTTTTGTGTACATTAAGCAAGGGTATGGAACAATGAAAGCTTAGTTTCTAACCTTAAAGCAGAAGTGCATTCAGTGGGACATGTTAATTAAGGCACAAGTAGTTATTTATGGGGAACAATAGATCTGGGTAGAACCAGATGGGAATGTGTTTCGATGTCCATCCCCAGAAATCTCACAGGAAAGAAGTTCTAAGCTATCTATAAAACTCTCAAAAGAACTATTTCATTCAGTGGCTGTTTGACCCAGGCTGCTGCTTCTGGCCTCCCTGAGGCATCTGGCTCCTCTGCCCCATTTCTCCAGGCCTCTCTGGTTAAACATCATGAAACTATGGAAGACCCAGCCACCATGGGCTTTTGGAGGTTCCAGGTGAAGGTCAGTGTCCTTCCCTATCACTTCCTCTCGACAATTTTCTTCACTGGCTGATAATGGACACTAAGCAATTTCCAGTCTACATGTGGGGCAAAGGCCATCTCACCTTGTGTGAGCTTGTGTCTCAAGCTACAGGAGACCTGAGCTCCCAAGGTAATCAAATGCTTGGCAGCCATGTCATTTACTACCATTGGCCAGAATGAGTGTCACTCTTCAACTCGTGAAACACTGCAAGAGAGGTAACCAGTGACCTCATAATTGTTGAAGCAGAGAACTCTGCCCAGGCCTGTTAGGACTGATCCTTGATGTACTATTTGGTGTTGTTGCCCACTCAGCCTTTACCCAAAGTTTGTCTCAACTTCCTCACTGCCCTCCATGAAGACAAAGCTCTTAGGACAATATTTACCTCTCAACATTGTTTACTAACTCTTAGTGCCGATTATTACCTCCCTCTTCAATCTTATCCACAGCCGTATCTCCCTGCACTGCTCCCCATATATCCAGCTGGCCGGAGTGGACTTAGAGGACCACATGTAGATGCTTAAATGTTCAGTGATGTTTCCTAGCTCGGGTTCTCTCTCCGCATGATGCAGATTCCTCGCTCCCTTTTTTAATTTCCCCCTTTTCAAAACTTAGCTCATGCATCCCTTCCCCCTGGAAAAGTCATTTCTGACCATTCCATATAAAAGTGAACACTCCCCTCTTCATAGCCTTGCTTAACCCTATGCATATTTCTGTTTTAGCACTTAGAGTGCTTTACTGCACTTATTTTTACTCATCTCTTCTGTAACTAGACTGCAAATTCATTAACTTCTTCTGGACCAACTATAATCTGTAGTTACTGAAATTAACTCTCTCCTTCCCCCTTACTTCTAGCCCTAAGTCTACTCTCCAGATGTAATCAGTTACTAGATTCATGTGTATGCTACCCGAAATCTTCCATGCATATGCATTTATATTTATAATATTGAGATTTTGATAGATGCTTCCATACTTAAGACAGGGTACAAACTGGTCTGAGGCTTACTTTTTAAATACATTTAACACCATCATGGACATCTGCCCATATCAAGACATCATTTTAAATAACTCTATGAGATTCTGTCATAAACACATATCCCGCTTAACCAGAGGGAAGAGATCTCACTCATTTTGTGTGCCTTCCACTTAATAGGGTGCTTAGTACACCCAGCACACATGACACGTGTGAGGGGCATTACAAATGCCATTATCCAAACAGAAACACATGCCTTTTCCACTTCCAAATAGGTGGCCTTCTGCTTGAGCAAAGTCACAGCTCTTTACCCCTGGCTCCTTCTAGACTCAGCCTTCCGATTCCTGACTTTTTCTGGAACACATTTTGGACTGAATAACCCTGAATTCATCCTTGGAATATCTGATTAAGCCTGGCTTTTTTCTTTTCTTTACTTTCATTTCCTTTCTTCTTTTTTTTTTTTTCAAAGAAGAAGACCAGCTGGACAAAAACAGAACACTTGATTCAGAAACTCATCTCCAGAGCCAGAAGCACTTCAGTGCTGTCCCCCTAAAATGCAGACATGCCAGGCAGTCGCCAGCAACAGTGGCCTGATTATCTGTTCTACCCGGTTTGCGACTCTGGTCAAGGAAATGAAGATTTGACTTGGTGGTGGAATTAGTCATCTCAGGTTGCCATGACTGAAGGCCACAGAACAAAGGGGGTGGCTTTAAACAATAGAAATGCATGTTGTCACAGTTCTGGAGGCCAGAAGTCCAACACCCAGTTGTTCACAGAGTTGCCTTCTGGTGAGGCCTCAGGGCCCTACCTTTATGACCTCATTCCACCTTTAACTGCCTCCTTAAAGATCCTACTTTCAAATGCAGTTACTTGGGAGGTTAAGGCTTCAACATGTGCATTTTGGGGAGACACAATTCAGACTGCAAGTGGTAACACATCCACGGTAATTGTATGTCCTGATCACCTGAGACAATTCCCAGTTTTGTCTGTTATCTGGTGTTTTGTTCAGTTGGCCACCCCTTGCCCTCTCAATAAATATGGTCACCCTGAGCATCCTCTCTCTCCCTCCAAGGCCTTGTCCTCTATCTCCCTGGTTGGATAAGACATAAATTCAACCACAGGAGAAGCATTATTGTGAGCCGTACACAGATACCTCTTTGGTATGAGCTGTGTTGTTCAAGTCTATAAAAATGGATTTTAAAGCACAGGTTTAATGCTGTTTTTTATGCATGGCCTGTTACTTCTTTTCATTTCAGTCACACTGCCAATCAATTTTTGTCCCTCAGGTCCTTTGGTCTTGAGGTCTAATATGGCTTTGGGTGTAACCACGTATTTCAGGAGGGGTCTCTGTGATCCCCTAGAGGAATAAGAAATCTGTCTCTGTTCCAGATACTTTCAGCACGTGATCCTCAACATCCCTTTAAAATTCATGCTTTTGGCTTGGACTACTCATCTGTGAAAACTGTCTTCCGAAGGCTTTGTATTTTCCTCCTTCCTTTCTTTCCTTCCCTCCTCCCCCTTTGTTTTACCCTTCTCCTTCTCCTTCTCCTCCTCCTTCTTCAGTGGCGTACTTATTTTGTGATTCGGAGCAGTGTTTCCCTCTTCTTCAGCCCCAGCCCTCTCTCAGCTTGCTCTTTGATGAATATTGGCTTGATCCTCAGGCCTTCTGCACTGTGCTCTTCTTAGATCTTCACTTTACAGGGACTACACTACCTCTTTCCTCTGCTTCCACCACTGAGCCTGAACCCCAACGGGATTTGGTAGAGACACAGCTCCTGTTCTCAAATGACAGGAAAGAACACCTCTGAGGTTGATCCATGCTTTCACTCAGAACATTTTTTATCTGGACTACAAACTGATTCTATGAGCTGGGTGCACCTGCTCGAAATAGAGTGTCCCTAGCATTGGTAAAATTCAACGGGAAGTGAAAATTCAACTAGCTGCCGGTCTCAATATTGAATATAGGTAAGACCATCCTCAACTGAGTGTTAACAGGCTGAGTACCATACATGCAAGAAGAAACTGTTTGGCCAAGTGTTACTGCACCAGTGCAACAGTACTTTTGCATTAATTTGTTCCTTACTCTTTCAACATATAGTTATTGAGTACCTACTGCAGTGTGCTAGGTGCTATTCTAGGTGCTGAGGAACCACTGGTAAATAAAGACATGTCAGAAGGAATATGGAATAAGTCAAGAAGAGTAAAAATTAAATCCACTATTACAGCATAATGAGGTAAATACTTTAAAAGGTCTAAGCACTGAATACTATGGGATCCCCAAAATAGGGCACTGAATCCAACATGGTGGCATTAAGTACGGTTTAATCTTGAGTAAGTCTATACCTCTTAGAGTGCTTCATGGTTCAGAGATTGGGAAAACTATCAGATATGGTGGGTGGCAGTGAATGAGGAATATCTTTGCCTCTGCTGTCCAATGTCCTAGCCATCAGTCACATGTAACTATGAGGCGCTTGAAATGTGCTTAGTGCACCTAAAGGATTGTATTTTCGTTTTATTTTATTTCAATATATTTAAATTTAAAGACTGAAACAGTATCAAATACTTTAAGTTAAACAGAACTTTGTTTTGATAGGACTCTACTTCACATTAATTGGGAATATTTAGCATTTACATCTCCAAATTTACATCACCAAATTTCTAAATTTAGCATGAGAACTAATATTAATTCTATTAGAAAATAATATATTAGTAGCTGCTATATTTATTACATGTTGACATGATAAAATGTTTTATAAATTGGATTAAATAAAATATATTTTAGAAATTAATTTCATCTTTTTAAACTTTTTAAATATGTCTATACCATCACACCTATTAGATTGGCAAAGAAAAAAACCAACAATGACCCCATATTAAGTGCTAGAAACAATATGAAACCACTGAAACTCACACAGTGACATCAGAAAGTATTGTGGGGCAGACATTTGGGAAACAATTTGACCCTTCTTTATGAAGTTAAATATTCAACACTTGTGTTATGATCCACCAATCCTACCTCTAAACATTTATCTAAGAATAATTAAAACTTAAGTCCACAGCAAAACCTGTGTGAGAATGTCTGTAGCAACTTTATTCATAATAAGCCCAAATGGAAGTAGCCCAATTCTCCATCAACAGATAAATGAATAACTGTGATGTAGCTGTATAATGGCATAAAAAGGAATGAACTACTGATACAGATTACAACACCCATTAATCTCAAATGCATTGTCTGAATGAAAGTAGCCTTATTCAAAAGGCTACACACTGTGAGTGACAGCCAAAGACAGTGTCCAGAATAGCCATATCTATGGAGAGAAAGAAAATTCATGACTTCCAAGGGCTAGGGGAGGAGGCTGGGACAAAATAGCAAGAGACAGATAATTGCACTAGGGTTTCTTTTGAGACCAATGAAAATATTCCAAAAGTGATTCTGGTGATTATTGCACAATTCTGTGAATATACTGAAAACTACTGAAGTGTAGGTTTTAAATTGGTGAATTGCATGATATGTCAATTATATCAGTAAAGCTAAGAAACAAATTAATATAAAAGTGAATAAAGGGGCGCCTGGGTGGCTCAGTAGGTTAAGTGTCCGACTTCGGCTCAGGTCATGATCTCACAGTCCGTGAGTTCGAGCCCCGGGTCGGGCTCTGTGCTGACAGCTCAGAGCCTGAAGCCTGCTTCGGATTCTGTGTCTCCCCCTCTCTCACCCTCCCCCATTCATGCTCTGTCTCTCTCTGTCTCAAAAATAAACAAACATTAAAAAATTTTTTTTTAAAAAGTGAATAAAGATGAATTATTAAGGTCAATGTTACTAGTAGAAATTTTTTAATTATATAGATGAAATTATATATGTGAAAAAATGTTTTCTTTAATTACATGTATGGCTTTTCATGTTTCTACTGGACAGTGCTTGCCTAACATTTAATTGATACTAGAGTGAGGCAAACTCTGGGGTAGGAAGACAAATGTAGCAGTAAATCTGACATTTGTTTCTCACTTTCTTGATCACATCCCTTACTCTTATTTCATCCGTGTTCTTCCCTATACTTTAGAGAATGTAATTCTAGTAGAAACCAGAAATGGTAAATGGATTAATGACCAATGAGCCATTTATGAAATTTTTTTTATCTCCTATTTGCAAAAAAGAGTTGTCACAAGACAATCAGGACAGACTACCATTTAAAATAGTGTTACAGTTTGTTTAAACTTTATTAATTTCTCTTTTGAAAAAATTTTTAATGTTTATTTCTGAGAGACAGAGAGACAGACAGACAGACACAATGTGCAAGTGGGGGAGGGGCAGAAAGAGAGGGAGACACAGAACCTGAAGCAGCCTTCAGGCTCTGAGCTGTCAGCACAGAGCCTGACACAAAGCTCAAACTCAAGAATGCCCCAAAACTTTATTAATTTCTAACATGAAGAGGTGAAAGATATTTAAAGATCACCTTTTTATTATTTAGACTCCAGCTGACCTAATAATAAAAACTAAATCACAAATCTGAGCAGGAAAATAAAGCTAGCTAAACAATTTATTTAGGTCACTACTGGACATTATTGTCACCACCATTAATAGCCAGCATTTAATTTGGCATTCACAGCAAACTTTACAGGAAAGATCCTAGGCTTAAAGAACTCAAACCATTGTGTGTATAACCCATGTGTAGACTGGATGCCATGAAGAAGGAAAATATGTTAAAAGGATGCCAAGACCCCAGGTGATGGAACATGATCTGAGAGTCAAGTTGTCATCATGGAAGTCTAAAAGTATGCAGAAAGAATTCAGTGAAGATAGACCAAGATCCATGTAAGAAATTTTGAAAGTAGGAAATAAGCAGAGGCCTGGAGAGGCAGATAGGCTGCTCCAAAGTTCTGGAAGACTAAGTAACAAAGACCCAAGCAAAGCAGCCAAGATTCAGGGGCACAAAACTACTTCCTAACTAGAGAGAGGAAATTAATAGATTCCATTTTCAAAGAAATGGAACTGTAGACAACTCATGCCATAACTGTGGAGGTGCTTTCTTGAAAACCTAACACAAAAATAATTATATCAAAAGTAACTCTTCCATAAGAGATGGTAGTGAAAGATTCTGTTATATAATTTTTAGGGTGCTAGATATAGAGATATATTCATTGCCTAAGGAGCAACTACTGTGACTCATCCTAGACCTAACTCCCCTAGAGGAGTCATTAACACACATTAGATCAATTACCCTCTTATTACTCTGCTTCCTTCAGAATCAAATATCACACACACACACACACACACACACACACACACAATCTATGACAGATGCCTCTACTCCGTTACTTTGATTCATTTAAATGTGGATTCTATTATACCATCACACCAAAACTGTTCTCCTAGTGGTCACCAATGATTTTTCCACTGCCAAATCTAATGGTAGCTTCTTTATCTTTCTCTTATTTGGCCTTTCAGCAATATTCACCATAATTGACTACTGCTCTTCTGCTTTAATACATTCTTCTCTTGGCTTCCCTAACTAGTATCATGAAGTCCTGATAACTAACCTCTCAGGTTTTTGGACTGCTTCTCAACGTATTTGGCTGGAGGCTACAACTCCTTCACCAAATTCTGTACATAAGAGGGACTAATTATTTGGTTCATACTCTTTTATCTATATACTAGCATTGGATGATCTCATTTATATCTGTGAC
This sequence comes from Puma concolor, assembly GCF_028749965.1. Lineage (NCBI taxonomy): Eukaryota > Metazoa > Chordata > Mammalia > Carnivora > Felidae > Puma > Puma concolor. The sequence continues at coordinate 111,492,751 of NC_141676.1, forward strand.
TTCAAATTGTTATAAATGCCAATGATGTCACGATTTTGATCTGTGGTTTAGACCTCACTGTGACCTCCACACCCATTATATCAATTAGCCCAAATCCATCTCAATCTACAAGCACCCTCCATAGCCCTATGTCTTAGTCAGCTAGCTGTGCCATGACAAAAATACCACAGGCTGGTTGGTTTAAACAACAGTAATTTACCTGTCACAGAGGCTTAGAAGTCCAGTATCAAGATTCAAGCAATTTGATTTCTTCCTGGCTTGCCAATGGCCACCTACTTGCTGTGTCCTCATGGGGCAGAGAAGAGGACTTTGGTGTCTTCCTCTCCTTATAAGGGATCTAGGCCTGCTCCTTATGGCCTCTCACCTGTAAGACATCTGCACAAGGCACTGTCTCCCATTACAGTCACACTGGAGGTTAGGACTTCAGCATATGAACTTGAGGGGGCTCAATCCAGTCCATAGCATCCTCTTTCTTCAATATTCCCCATCTCAGTAAATGGTGCTACAATGTACCCAATTGCTTGAACCCCACTCATGGTTTTTGCCTCTGTCATAAATCTAAGAACTTGCTGACAGACAGAATACACTCCTGGAGGGGTCTTCAATCAATCCACTTCCCTTACTTTCGTTGCCCCACTCTATTTCAAAGTCACTTTATTGCACTTTTCCTGCGGATTATCTATTTAATTCTGGTGTTATTTTGAAAATAAATGACATCACGCCATCCCTGGCTCAGAATGCATGAATTGTCCATTGTCCTGAATATCGAGCCCCACACTGTTTATGCGGATTATGACCTCAGGCTACTATGACTCTTGTTCTACAGCCCAGTCTTGCCTTGAGCCACTTTATCCAAAGCTTTCTAGTGGCCCACTATTCTGGTTTTCAGTTCCCCAAATGGGAAATTGTCCTTCCTACTTCATAACCATCCTGCCTATCTCCATCATTTCTTTACCTAAATGTTGTCCCCACACAAAGGCATTCTTTGATCCCCAAACTCAGTTATGCCTTCCTTCTTTCACTCTCACACTTCCATGCTCTTCACATGAAAGTTGTCTGTGTGACAGTCTTCCCCAATGAGCTTAAGCAGGGACTGGATTATTATTTATTCATTTATCCCCATATCTAGCAGAGTGATTAGTACATAGTAGGTGTTCGATAAACACTTGTTAAACACTTGCTGCTTCATTGAGTGAATGGTCCAATAAATAAATGAATGAATAAAGTTAAATCCATCATTCAGTTGCTCACTTAAAAAAATCCCATCCTTAATAGTTGACATTTCCTTTGATGTTCACTGCCACACATATTCACCAAGTGACGTGTATAACTACACAGACAGGAGACACTCAGCATGCATTTTCTAATATGAGGCCAAACTATTTCCATGCCCAGAATGGAGTTAGCAGAGATTAGCTGCCGATAACATCTCCTGGCTGGAGATTAAGCAACTGAAAGATCTTGCTTACCTTCCCTACCCCTTCTCAGATCATCAGCTTTTGAGGAATAAGTCAAGTTGGTTAAAAATAAATAAATTGCAAAGATAAGTTTCATGACACTCCTACATGCTAATAACTACACCTTGAAAACCCTAAAATGTTCAATGGAAATTTTTATACATTACGATAATATAAGATGTCAAGGCAATTAAGATAAAAAGCACACCAAACTTTCCACAAATGAAATATTAAGGCCAAGATAATAGGTCAAAAGGAAACATGGAAATTTAATTTTTTTCACTGAATTGTTGACTTTTCTTCATCTTCCTTGAATTCATTAGGAAAAGCAGTTTGTTTTTCCTAGAAATGGATCACATTCCCTGTGTAAATCTCTAGCAGCACATATCAGAATATATAATTTTTATCAAAACTAATTTTGAATTGATCAAAAATAATAACATACTTTTCTTTCAAGTAAGGAAAATAAACTGAATATTCTAACCTTAGAGAAAAAATTAACTAGAAGATGAAATTAAAACTATAGAAAAACAGAGCATCCAAATATTGATTAAAATTTCAATTACCCGACTGTCTCTTAAAATAAAATGTGTTCTGAGAAGCTGAGTAGGACCCAAATGCATGATGTTTGGGAAATCTTGACATTTTCTAGCAAAACCCAAATGGCATTCTTATCATTATTTATGTAATATATAAGCAACTCCTCATTTCACATTGGGGGGGAAAGAGTGTTAAACAGAAGCATATTAGAAATGTATCAACCTGGGGCAACTGGGTGGCTCAGTTGGTTAAGCATCCAACTTCGGCTCACATCACAATCTCGCAGTTGGTGGGTTTAAGTCCCGCAGTGGGTTCTCTGCTGTCAGCCCAGACCTTGGAGCCTGCTTCAGATCTTCTGTCTCCCTCTTTCTCTCCCCCTCCCCTCCCCTCCCCTCTCTCTCTCTGTCTCTCTCTCTCAAAAATAAATGAACATTAAAATATACATTTCCATTGCAGGAGACTGAAATCTCAAACTGTGGCCTCAACATTGTCATCTGAAAGCTGGTTGTCTATCTCCTGAATTTTTATACTGATCTGGAAGAGAAGGCAAGAAGAGCTAGCACTTTGGGCGTCTCTACACAGGTCCATACCGAACACAATAATTTTAATTAATTTGTATAAACTTGTGATCCAGACATTATGGAGCACTCACCCAGTCCACACTACCCTTTCTAGAATGTATCCCCTTTTGAAGGAAGTGACTCCTCACCACCAGCTGATATGGCTTGGGTTGAATGCAAACACAAGAGGAACCAGCATGTAGATGGAGAGAGACTAATTTGATTCTTTCTTCTGAGAAGTTGCACTTGGAGATACAGGGGATGTTATTCAGAAGATAGTGGAAAATTGAATCGAAGTGTCAGCAAGGAGAGGAATGTGAAATCACATGAAACTCAACAAGAGAGAAAAGAAGGAAGCAGAGATAAAGGAGAATATCATGCTTTAAAAACACAAAGAATGAATGTGCACAATAATTTTCTGTTCTAGTGTCGGTCCCCAGGAGGCTTGGCTTATTTCATTTCTTTCCTTATCCTAAAACTAAATTCACCTTAACTTAAACTGGCTTAAATGGGCTTTATCCCTTGCAACCAGTGATGCTATGCTGATATGTTAATTTCTAGAAAGGTCTGTGGCTGAAGATAACCAGTTTCTCCTCCCTTAACCAGTCTGTGTGTGTTCAGGCATGGCTTGAATGTCTATCAGTGAACCTGTGGCTCCTCCAAATTAGCAACATCATTTCTACTGGCCAGTCGTCACACTTTTAAATTGACAACGGCCATGAAAGCTAATTTTCCAGAATCAGGCAAACTCTCATCCCATTTCTCCCTTGCAAATACGAAATCCAAGCAGCATCTTGCAGAAACAGCCAGGAGCAGGTTATTGCATCTGGGCTTTTGGGACTCAGAGCGCCAATTTCCCAGCACTGATAGGTGAGGTCCTTGAAGCTCCCTTCCTAAAAGGGCAGTGCTCTAAATAACACAGTGGAGACATATTGAGATGGATTCACAACCGTCTGCAAAGAAACCTCCTGCTGACGTCAATGGGAGTTTATCCTGAGGGGCTGAGAATTAGGCGCGTATTAATACCTTTTCCTCAGTGATTTCAATCTGATCTAAAAGCTTTAGCTTTTTCTTTCCCGAGAGTGGGTAGGAGAAATGGAGGATGTGACTGCGTAGGAACACTTTGAGATTCCCTGTGTTTTACTTAGGAATTTTACTTCCGAAGTTCAAGTTGGGAGAAACTTAGCCCTGGTTCTTCTACCTCTATGCTTTGACTCTCACCTCCCCCGCCATCCCCCCGCCCCCAACTCCCTTTTAGTATTACTGCACTTCTGCGTGATTTCAAGTTTCACGGATCATTGGGAAAAGTTCTGAAATTGACATCTACATTTAAAAGCAGATAGCATTGCAGATGTTGAATATTTAATCCTTAGGTTTGGGGGTGGTGTACTCAGCCTTTTTCTAAATTTTTAAATTATTATTATTTTTTACTTTTTAAGAAGTCAGCTTGTTTTTTGGCAGTTTGGGTGTGAGCACTCAAACTGATTAATTCCAGTGTGACTATTAGAGAAAAACCTTTTAAATATAGAGAAAAGAAAAAAGCTCTTAACAGAAAAGAAAGGCTATAGCTTTGGAAATGCATTGTGTTTTTTTTCCCCAAACAATGTACATATGAATAATACATTCTCCCTTTACCCCACTGGATATTCTTGCTGCACAGACTAAATCTCATCATTGGAAAGACATATTTTTCTAATGTTTCAGGTGTCTAACAAAATGATTCTAAAAACACACATAACCTCTTAATTTGTTGTCCAAATGAGGACACTTTGAGAATGAAAAGGCATTATAAATAATACACTGGGACAACAGGTATAAACCAGTTTATCTCACAAATAAGGCACCGGTTGTCACCATTTTCCCCCAAAGATCAAAATCAATGCAAATAGTTCTCTTCTAGTTTTCCAAACAAACAAACAAAAAAATTGAAACATTCTCTACTTACTTCATAGAGTTGACTTCAGTAAAATTTTCCTTACAATAGACAATTTGAAATTTGTCTTCTTTCAGCTTTCAATTTAGTGTTGAGTCTATTTAATTTTTTTTTGTGACTTGGACTTCCTAATTTTATTGTTTGCTGTTTGATTATGGCTTATTGTGAGTTATTATAGACATATACAAAAGTACATAAAATACAAGTTTTTTTTGCAATTATTATAAACAAAACACCTATATAACCATCTCACAAGAGATAGAACACTACCATGTCCATGAAGCCCCCAAAAGGCACTTCCCAATAAAAATATTCTGTCACCCCCAAAGGAAACCACTATCTATACCAAGGCAATTACATATTTGATTTTTTTCTGTACTTTTAACCTGCAGTATAAATTTCCAAATAATAGTGCTCTTTTAGACTTGTCCAGTGTATTTGAGATTTATATAAATGAAATAATATTGTATATTTTTTGGGTATGGATCTGGTTCCTTTTGTTCAATATTACATTTAAAGAATCATCCATACTGTTTTGTGTAGACACACAAGTTCATTATTATGTTATTATTGTTGTATGTTATTTCATTGTCTGAACATGGCAGAAATTGTCTTATCATTCTACTGGAAGAGACTTGGTTTGCTTCTAGTTTTGGGTCATTAAAAATAATACTGCCAAGGAACATTCTTATACATGTCTCCTGGTATATAAAAATACACATCTTTGTAGGAGGAAAATTTGTTGGGTAGGTCACGGATAACTACCTTTAGCAGTTAATACTGAATGGGTTTCCAAAATGATGCTACCTAGTGCATTCCCAAACCTGCATTATCCAGCACCACATGGGAACTTGTTGGAAAAACAAACTGACAGGCCCTTCTCCAGTATAGCTGAATCAGGAATTCTGAGGGCGCAGCTCAGCGCTACGTCTTTTAACTGGTCCTCCAGGCTATTCTGATGTAAACTCAAGAGCAGTATTCCCTAGACTGCACTGCACAGTGGAATTATTTTGGTGTCTTTGAGGGAAAAACCACCACTGCCTAGTTTACTTGCTCCAGAAATTCTAATTTAACTGATAAGGGTATAATCTGGACCTCAGGACCAAGACAGAGTAGTCCTAAGTCTCTGTTGTTAAGTTAAAATCATCCTGGAGACCTTAAAGAGAAAACAAAAACCCAAAATACTTTCCATCTACAAGGATTCTGATGTAATTGTCCTTTGCAGAGTGAGGAGTTTAGGCATTGATCTGTTTTGTGACTTTGTTTCATTCCAAAATAGGTCCCTTGGTAAGGACCAGGATTCAGACCACTGCCTTAGAGCGGTTAATGATAGCATATTAAATACCCCAGGATTACCTCTCCATTCTCTTCCCATCATCCACTATCACTTCCTTCAGCACAGTTCAGCTCAATGAGGAACAAAACAAAATAAAACTAAATGATACAAATGTGTGAACAATGAAGAGGCTCAGAGCCCTGGAGTTTTTATTTAAGACTTAATTTTCTAAAATGAATCTCTAATTGGCAGAATTTCGGGTAGAACAGAAAAAATGAAATAAAGGATAATTTGGGGCAGAAACAGCTATTCAGCAGCTCTTAAGTCACATAAAACATATTCCATTTGAGAATGTGATATAACCTATTTTTTTCTTTCAAGTGTCCTCTTATAATTTGTTTTGTAATGTGATGGAGATTATTTTGTCTCTTGTTCATCTATTTCCCATTGAAAGGTCTCCCTATTCCTTTCAATAGGGCATTTGATGGAACAGTTTGATAATGTCAAGTACTTTAGGCACCTAAATAGAAAAAAGACTCTTTTTTTTAATATATTTTTTTTATTGTCAAATTGGTTTCCATACAACACCCAGTGCTCATCCCAAAAGATGCCCTCTTCAATACCCATCACCCACCCTCCCCTGAAAAAAGACTCTTTTAAATTCAGTCTATTCCAAAAAGATACATGGGTACCAACATTCTACCATTTAAATCCAAGCTTGTGATTTAAGAAAATCAGATACAAAATCAACCAGGCCAAATCTTCAGAAAAGCCAAAAAATTGTTTAGTATTTGACCCATTAGTTAAGGTGGCTTCTAAATTCAAAATTATCTCTCTTATTTCTGCAACTCCATGATCCACAAAATGTTCTAGCTATAGAGAGTTCTATTTCAGCATGTTTGTCCCAACTTCTTGAGTTCTTTGCTACCTCACAGCAATTTACAGTGTAGCAGAGAGTGAAAAATGTATCCAATAACTTTTTCAAAAGGTATTTTTTTATCTTTCTTTTTAGCCCTGCTGATTTAATCAGCATCTGTCTATGGGATAGAACATTCAAGATTCTTAACCAAAATCAACTATTTCATAGCTCTGGGATGATCTGCTCATGAGGACTGGCCTGTAGAAGCAGGATCACATTCTCCTCTCTGATTTCTGCTTGAAAGCTGTAGCATGGGCCCAGATCCCTCCTTGTTGATGCAGAAAAAGCAGGAATGCAACAAAATATTAGCAAATTGAATGTAACACTATATAGAAAGAATTACATGCTGTAACCAAGTGGGATTTACCCCACGTATACAAGTCTGGTTCAACATTTGAGAATCAATAAATCCATTGCATCAACAGACAAAAAAAGAAGAAGAAGGAAAATCTTATGATCCCATCAGTATATTCAGAGAAAGCAACTGACAAAATCCAACATCCATTCAATATAAAAATACTCCTAGTAAACTAGGAATATAATGGAACTTCCTCAACTTAATAGAAGGTATCTGTAAAACAACCTAGTTATCATACTTAATGGTGAGAAACTCAAAACGTTCCTAATAAGATCAGATACAGGGCAGGGATATCCCATCTCATCATTGCTTTTCAACATCATACTGGAAGTTCCAGCTAATACAGTAAGACAAGAAAAGGAAATAAAGGTATACATATCAGAGAGGAAAAAATAAAAATGATTCTTTTCACAGATGACATAAGTGTCTATGTGGAAAATCTGAAAGAATCTACTAAAAAAACTCCTCCTGTAAATAATAAACAAGATTTATAAATAATAATAAATAACAAACAAGGCTATTAGCAAGGTTGTAGGACACAAGGTTAATATACAAAAGTCAATTATTTCCTATATAACAGCAATGACAAGTGGAATTTGAAATTAAAACTGAAATACCATTTAAATTAGCACTCCAAAAATTAAAATAAATTAAATACCCACAAAACTTTGATAAAAGAAATCAAAGAAATAAAAGGAGAGACATTCTCTTGTCATGGATAGGAAGACTCAATATTGTCAAGATGTCAGGTCTTCCCAACTTAATCTATAAGTTCCATGCAATCCCAATTAATATCTCAGCAAGTTATTTTGTGGATACTGACAAACTGTTTCTACAGTTTATATGGAAAGGCAAAAAACACCCAAAGTAGACAACACAATACTGAAAGAAAAGAAAAACTCAGAGGACTGACCTAACTTCAAGATTTACTATAAAGCTATAGCAATCCACACAGTGTGGTATTGGTGAAAGGATAAACAAATGCATCAGTAGAACAAAATAGGCACCTCAGAAATATACCCACATAAATATAGTTATCTTTGACAAAGGAGCAGAGGAAATACAGTGGAGCAAAGATACTTATTTCAAGAAATGGTGCTGGAACAACAGGGCATCCACGAACAAAAAAAAAAAAAAAAAAAAAGAATATAGACAAAGACCTTACACTCTTCATCAAAAATATCAAAATGGACCACATACCTAAATGCAAAATGTAAAACTATGAAACTCTTAGGAGATAAAACACAAAAGAAAGCCCAGATGACCTTAGGAATGGTGATGCCTTTTTACATAAAACACCGGAGGCAGGGTTGCCTGGTGGCTCAGTGAGTGAAGCATCCATCCATCTCTTGATTTCAGCTCAGGTCATGATGTCACAGTTCATGAGTTCAAGTCTCATGTAGGACCTCTGCGTATCTCATGTCTCCCTAACTTGGGATTATCTGTCTCCCTCTCTCTCTGCTCCTCCCTGGCACATGCACATTCTCTCTCAAAAAAAAAACCGAAAAACACTAAAAAAAAGGCAAAATGCAGAAACTATGAAAGAATTGATAAGCCAGACTTCATTTAAATGAAAAACTTCTGTTATGTTAAAGACAATGTCAAGACAATGAGAAGACAAGCCACAGTGTGGGAGAAAATATTTGCAAAAGACACACCTGATAGACGGCTGTCATACAACATATACAAAGAACTCTTAGAACTCAACAGTAAGAAAACAAACACCCAGATTAAAAATTGCGCCAAAGATCTTACCAGAGACCACACTAAATAAAAAAAGATACACAGATGGCAAATAGATATATGAAAAAAAGCTCAACACCATAGGAAAATTCCAATTAAAACAACAATGTGATGCTACTGCATACCTAATAGATCGGTCAGAATCTGGAATACTGACAATGCCAAATGCTTATGAGAATGTAGAGCAGTAGAAACTAATTCATTGCTGGTGGGAACGCAAATGGTACAGCCACTTTGCAATGGTACAGCCAATGCAATATGGCCCCAGAATACATCTCAAAGTGGGATGATGGGAATATGACAGATAACTGCTTTTTCTTTATTGTTGGCCGTGGCCAAAATGTTGTAAAATTTATCTCAACCCTTGCACTTTACAAGTGGACAACCACAAGAAAACCGAATGTCATAACATTTTTAAGGATCAGACTCAGGTTCATAGCAAAATTAGGAGTAAAGTAATGAAATTTCCTATATGCCTCCCTACTCCCATACTATGACATTTATTTTTTATTGTGGTAAAATACATGTAGCATAAAATTTACTATTTTTAGGAGCACACAGGTGGCTCATTCGGTTAAGCGCTGGACTTCAGCTCAGGTCATGGTCTCACGGTTCATGAGTTTGAGCCCCACATTGGGCTCTCTGCTGTCAGCACAGAGCCTCCTTTAGATCCTCTGTCTCTCTCTCTCTCTGCCAATTCCCTGCTCATGCTGTCTCTCTCTCAAAAAGAAACATTTAAAAAATTACTAGTGTTAAGTGTACAGTTCAGTGGCATTAAGTAGATACACATCATTGCACAACTATCAATACTATCCATTTCTGGGACTTTTTCATCACCCCAAACTGGAACTCTATACCCATGAAAAGGCAACTCCCATACCTCCTCCCACCAGTCCCTAGTCACCATTTTGCTGGTTTCTATCTCTATGGATTTGACTGATTTATATGCCTCAGGTAAGTAGAATAATACAGTAAGTGTCCTTTGCTAACTGGCTTGTTTCAGTTGGCCTAGCTTTTTCAAGGTTCATGTATGTTCTAACATGTACCAGAATTCCATATGTTTTAAAAGCTTAATAATATTCTAATGCATGCATATACCACATTGTGTTTATCCCTTTATCAACTGATGGACACTTGGGTTGCTTTCACATTTTGGCTATTGTTAGTAATGCTGGGATGAGCATGGGGGTACAAATAACTGTTTGGGTCCTTCCTTCAAATTCTTTTGAGTATATACCCAGAAGGAGAATTGCCAGATAATATGGTAGTTCTATTTTTAAACTTTATTTTTGAGAAACTACCATACTGGTTTCCTTAGCAGCTGCTCCGTTTTTCATTCTGACCACTAGTGCACATAGGTTCTGATTTCTCCACAACTTCACCAACACTAATTTTGTAAACATTCTTTTTGTTAATAGGTAGCCTAATTAATGGCTGTAAAGTGGTATCTCGTTGTGGTTTTCGTATTTCCCTAATGATTAGTGATATTGAACATCCTCTGTGCTTATTTTGCCATGAGTGTATCTTCTTTGGAGAGATGTCTATTCACAATCTTTGCCCAATTTTTACATTGAGTTGTTTTTCTGTTGAGTTGTACCAGTTTTCTTTATATGTTCTAGATATATCTGAGTTAATTAGATATGGTATAACATAAGGATCTAAAATTTTTTGCATTGTTTTCAATGTCCAGTTTTCCCACAATCATTTTTTTGAAAAGACTTTTCTTTCCCACTGAATCCATTTGGCACCCTTATAAAAATCACTTGACTGTATATGTGAGGGTTTATTTGTGAACTGTTAATCCCATTTATTGTTCTATATACCTGTCTTTATGCCACCACCACAGTGTTTCTACAACTGTAGTTTTGCAGCAGCTTTTGAAATCAGGAAGGGTGAAATCTCCAACTTTCCTTTTTTCCAGATTGTTTTGGCTATTCAGGGTCTTTTGCAGCTCCATCTGAATTTTATGATAAATTTTTCTATGTCCGCCAAAAAAAATGTCATTGGGATTTTACTAGGATTGCTCTGAATCTGTAGATCATTTTGAATAGTACTGACATTTTAACAATTTAAGTTTTCCAGTCAATGAATATGGGATGCCTTTTTACTTACGGGCATACCTTATTACAGATAGTGCTTTTTTTCTATCAAACGAAAAGTCTGTGGTAACCCTGCATCAAGCAAGTCTATTGATATCATTTCTCAACAGGATTTGTTTACTTCATGTCTCCATGTCACATTTTCAAATGTTTTCATGATTATATCAAAAGTGCTGCAATCCCATGATAAAACTTTAATGAATGAGGAGTTGTTTCTAAATGGTTTCTTAAGACGGAATCTATTCCTGCTGAAGATGCTGTCATGACTGTTGACATTACAACAAAGGATTTAGAATATTACATAAACTTTGTTGATAAAGCAGCAGCAGAGTTTGAGAGGAATAATTTCAGTTTTGAAAGAAGTTCTGTTGTGGATAAAATGCTTTCAAACAGCATCACATGCTACAGAGAAATAGCTCATGAAAGGAAGTCAGTCAAGGAGGCAGACGCCACTGTTGGCTCATTTTAAGAAATTGCCACAGCTGCCTGAACCTTCTGCAACCACCACCATGATCAGTCATCAGTCAGCAATCATCAACAATGAGGCAACACCCTCCACCAGCACAAAGATAAAGACTCACTGAAAGCTCGGGTGATGATTAACGTTGTTTAGCAATATTTTTAAATTAAGGTATATACATTGGTTTGTTAGAAATAATGCTATTGCATACTTAAGAGACTACAATATAGTGTAATCATAAATTTTATACGCACTGGGAAACAAAAAAATTCATTCAACTTACTTTTTTGCAGCGGTCTGGAACCAAACCTGCACTATCTCTGAGGTGTGCCTGTATTGGTTTCTTCTGTAATTTCTTCCAGTAATGTTTGTAGTTTTCAGGTAACATCTGTTACCTCCTTGGTTAATTTTGTTTTCAGTTAACCCATTGGAGCCAATGTGGATTGCAGGATATAAAGAAGAAAAAAACCTGTCTTCTTCTCCATTAACACGTGGCCTCAGTACTCCTTAGATGAGGGAAAATGGCCCTTTAATGCGTTCTTAAACTTCAATACCCCATCTCTGCTAAGATCCTGTACATACTTCCCTCTTTTTCCTGAATTGCTGTCTCATCTTTGTTTCTTTTCAAGATGTGAAGTATATCTTGAGAGGATTGGACAAACGTGGCCTGACTTTTGTATGGGGGATTTTTCTCCCTCATTCATTTCCCAGGTTAATGGTTATGATAATGGGGGCCAACTGTCTGGTTAGTGTAGCTTGGGATGGGGCCTTTAGGGAATCTTCCCAAGCAGCTGCCCAAACTCCTTTGTTTCAGGGCGGTTCCTTGTCTCCCCCTGCCCAACACGGACTGCCTATTTTCACTGTCTGCTGCTGAAAGAAAACGTGTGTCTGTTCATCTGTCTGAGCTGACCAGCTTTAGGATTGGGAGGCTTCTTTCTCTGCCCTCTGGGCTCTTATCTGCCTCTGGCCTTGCTGGTGGAGCCTAGCCTCTTCTGCCTTCCCCTTGCCCATTCTGTTTCTGCACCGCCGTGGGTGTGGCTTGCATAATCCACTCCTATACCACCCTCTGTGCCTCCAGTGCCACTGGCTCCTGGTCCTCCTACCCTCGCTTTCAAGGAGCCACTAGCACTCCAAGCTCTTGGGCCACACCTTTATGAGATTCAAACTGGAGCACCTCCTTAATCAACGGGGTGTCCAGGGACTCCTCCCTGGACTTCAACCACCCACTTCAGATTTTCCCACAAGTGCCCCAGGGAAAAGTTGACAGTGAAGAACTGACTTTCAAGTGGACATAGGTGCATCACATTCTGTATTCAAACTAATTTACGTGTGTTAGTTTAATTAAGATACACGTCTTTAGAGTTATCAGCATTAACTATAAAACTTTAATTCTACCAAGGTTTACTGAAAGCCAAATAAGCGTGTGTTATTTCTGTTGCAATTTTTCAGCAAAAAATATGACTTCATATGAAGGTTAACTTTTTCTGTGTCAAAGGTTTCATGGGTTATTGTTAAAAAACAAGTAGAATGAATAAATAAAAAGGTTCAGAGCTTTCAAAATATTTGGTAACCTAAAACTTTCAACTTTTACTAAGTTAGATGATAAACTGGATTGAATTCACTGGATATATGTCTTCTCCAAATAAGATAAAATACTGAAGCTTTGATTACTGATGTAGGTTTGTGTTTTTGGTATCTCATTGCACAGAAACTAAGGATTCTTGGGTCTGTTGGTAAACATGCCCTCTGCTTTGCTGTAAGACTGTACTATGGAAAAGCATGTTTTTAGGAATTTCGAATTGTATTTATAAAGTTCAAATATAGAGAATTCTGGTGTAACAAACAGTTCACAACTGGTTACTGATGTTGGAGACAACGGCATAAAAAATTAAACTTCCTTACTACTACAACCCATTGACAAGTTACTCTTGTAACCTCTTCCACTTACTCTCTCTCTCTCTAAAAACAAACAAAAAACCCAAAACAAACAAATAAAAAAACCCACTTCCTTTGGAAACTTCCTTTATCTTTACCCCCCAAGATATATGATGATGGCAAACATCCCTTAAGGATATGACCCACTGATACACATCTGAAGGGTCTAAAGACTGAATTTTTACTAAACAGTAATAAATGACATTTTCTTTTTTAAAAATCATTTTAAAGTTTATTTATTTTGAGAGAGAGAGAGAGAGAGCAGGGAACAGAGGAGGGGCAGAGAGAGAGGGAAAGAGAGAATCCCAAGCAGGTTCTATGCTGTCAGTGCAGAGCCTGATGCTGGGCTCAAACTCATGAACCAAGAGATCATGACATGAGCTGAAACCAACAGTTGGATGCTTAACTGACTGAGCCACCCAGGAACCCCATTAAATGACATTTTCCTAACAACAGCTAGCCACCTCAAGGTCCTGGAAACCTTGTTTCCAAAATTTCTTAGAGACTTAAGCTATCCCTAACCCCCTCCCAATGTGAAAGTATATAATCAGTCACTTCTCATGACTCCAATGCAGGTCTGTCCAGGGGACCTGTCCCCGTGTTTTAGTAAAACCGCCTTTTCGCAACTAAGACATCTCAAGAATTCTCTCTTGACCATTTGCTCTAAACCCCAACATTTCCATATCAGTCACTGCTTAGTTTTCACTGGAAACTAAGGTTTCTTAGATCAAAGTTCTGATAAATATAGCAAAACAGTGTGCAGGAAAGGAGGAGGTATATGAGAAAGATAAAAGGAATCAGAATATATTTTATTGAGAAAAAATGAAGTAATTTTCTCCTAAAATAAGACTGGCTAATTAGAGAGAAAGGGCTTAGGACAAAATCTGTATGAAAAAGGAAATTGTACAAGGTTTGTGAAGGGCAATCTTTGCAAAAGAATTTTGTGTGTGGTCAGGACAAAAGTTCAAATGAATGGACTTTAAAAGTACACTGGTGTAAGACTGACTTCTGCTATTCTCTTTATTAAAAAGACAAAGTTTTCTTGATTTGTGGGTCTGTTCTTAATAGGAATTATAAAAAAAAGTTTTTTTCTTTATCTTCCCAGAAAAACAAGGTTTCTATGTTCTGTCTTCCTCATCTTTGATTACTTATGATAGTGAAAACTTCCTCAATATGGGGCACCTGGGAGACTCATTTGGTTGAGCATCCAACTTTTGATTTTGGCTCAGGTCATGTTCTTGGTGCTGTGGGATTGAGCTCTGCATCATGCTCCATGCTCAGCATGGAGATTCTTTCTCTCCCTCTCCCCTCCTCACATCCTCTCTCTAAAATAAAAAAAAAATAAAATAAAATAAAAACAAACAACAACAACAACAAAACTTTGTGAATATTAAAGAAGCTATGTTTTTATAACTTCCTGTAAAATTCCTTATTGCTCCCTTGGTTAAATGTAAATACTAGTTTTGTAATAATCTATAATCCTACTTAGGTATGAGCTTCAAATTTTCTGAGGTTTTTTGACAAGCTTGATGATATTTGAGTTGTAAATGAAGTCTTTTTGATTAATTAGGCTGGTTTAATTGGTATGTGAAGTTATTTGGGAAGCACTGTCAAATGAATAATAAGCCTTAGATTGTATTGTTTGGATAATGCTGTAACTGTTCCAGGAATTATATGTAATTTCTAAAGTTTTGATATGTTTTGGTATAAGGCTATCACTTGGTATTCTGATTAGTCAAGTGTTATAGAAATAACTGGATTTCCTTGTCAGCTCTATTGTAACAAACTCTCTCTTTAACCATGTTCATTTTTGAGTCTTTTGTCATTTATAGTTATTGTTCTTATTCTCTTGCAAAATGTGTTTCATCTTCAGGAAGATTCGTTAAAATGACTTTTGACAAATACAGGTTTTTTGTTTTGTTTTGTTTTTGAGAGAAAGACAGAGGGAGAGAGAGACGGAGCACAAGTGGGTGAAGAGCAGAAGAAGAGAGAATCTTAAACAGTCTCCATGCCCAGTGTGGAGCCTAGTGAGGAGCTTGATCTTATGAACATGAGATCATGACCTGAGCCAAAACACAGTCGGATGCTTAACCAAGTGGCCAACCAGGTGCCCCCAATTGCAGGGTTTTGATATATTTAAAATCACAAAACTGAAATGGGTAAGAATTTCCAGAACTAATGGAAAAAGTTGCATTCAAACCGAACAAGAATTAGTAACATGGGACTAAATGAATTGAGAAAGATGATTATAGTTTTTGTGACTCCTGTTTGAAACATTGTTGGTTCTCTAATGTTTGTTCTTCCAGACTGTTTACTTTCTCTTAAGATATCCATGATATATGAAAACATGATAAAATATTCCTTTGTGAACAAACTGAAGTGTTTAACTTTTCTCCCTAGCTGAACCCTCTGAAACTCAGAAACTGTCAGTGAATATTTTTCTTCTGTGGCAATTATAATCATTTGCATAAGTTTAATGAGAATCTGTTCTCCATGTAACAGGATACCAGTGGAAACATCAGTTATATTACCAAAGCTTTGACTGGAATGTCATGTTTGACAGACATGCATAGACTCAGATATGACCATACAGTTTTAAGGAACTACGGCTGACTTCACGAAGCATGGAGCCAATAAATGCCCTTTGGAAATGTTGGCCTGATACCTTGCATACAGAGTTCCCAGAAGCCTTACCACGTGAGTAAAGAATGTCACTTCCTGGCAGGTACAGGAATCTCGGATATTTGGAGGCCCTTGAGAAGAGGAATTTGCCCAAATCTACAGGGACTGCAGTCAACTCTGATGGCTTGGCATGGCTTCTGGCCTTAAGAGGTGCTTAAAAGTTCATTCTAGAGATTCCTTATAAAAAGTTCCAGCAAGGCAGATTTCAAAAGATCTATGATGATCAATCATTATTCTGGGTGAGTGTATATAAATAATCATGCCAAGTTTATTAAAACTGGCTTGTTTTACAAACAAATTAGTCTTGATTTGGCTATCTTTGATAAAAATGATTGTGATTATAGACAGAAAATGTGTTTTCATAACACATATTTGTAGATGTTAGATTTTAATACTATTTACTATAAAGTACACTAAAATCTGAATTCTTCTGGGTTTCTCAAATATCTGGCTATGGCTCTCCAAATTAAAGTTTCCAATATTCTCTCAATGTAATAATTTAAAGTCATTAACAACCAAAATTGCCCTTCTTCCTGAAGCCCTGAAAATTGATGCTGGACAACGTGAGGTGGGCTTCAGAGAAAGTGTCACAAAACTTGTGTATGGAGAATCTTCGTGCTTGTTGCTCTATGGGTCATTCAAAAGGATCACCAGAGACATTTGAATTATAGACCAAAAGTCATCTGATTCCTGCTGCCTGTTCCCACTCCATCTGAGGATGCTTCAATTCTGAAATCTAAAAATCTTCTCATTGGCAGCACTGGAGACTGAGACACTAAGTTTGTAATTTTCTACAACCATTAACTGAAAATTTTCTTTTGTTTCCATAGAAGTTCCTCTTATTGATTACTGAATTGCTTGCTGAATAATACAGTCTATGTGATGGCTAACACCACCTGCTAAACAATTAAGGCCTTAAGTGACTCTCAAAATAGCATTACATTATGAAACATTGAAATAACTCAAATGCATAAAGCAAAATCGAATGGTCTGAGATGTCTTAACAGCAACAGGAGGAACATGCTTCATTAATAAAACAGAATGTTCTGAATGTTGCAGATTATCACAAAAATATAACGGGATTGCAAAAAGATATGGATTGGTGCTTTAAACGACCTCGCTCTGTAAACTCCTGGACTGGAAGAGGATTTTGGACAAGTATCAGGTCTTTTTATTGGGCTTCTTTTTCTCATATTAATCTTATTTTGTTGTGTTTTCTGATGTTTCTCTGCCTGGTGCCAAGACTCCTTCACTGCTACAACTTCCGGCTGACAGACGATCCTTTCTACTCAAGGAAATTCATATATATTGTCTTCCTTGTACTGGGCTGCCTCTGCCTTTGGTTACTCCAGTATATAAATTCCCCAACTGACCAATGTCACCCATAGGTAGAGACATCCCTATGCCCCTATTCAGCAGGAAGAAGATATAGAAGAGAAGACTTTCCACCCTCAGCAATCTTAAATGTTTAAAGGTCAGGGGGAAAATGATGAGTAGAACAAAGGCAAGAGAAATGTAGATAAAATTAAATTTCCTTATAACTTGCAGCTCATTGATAAGTACCTGAGATATGCAGCATGTGACATCCCTCAAGGAACTCACAACTGTCTTAATATTGATGCTTTACTAGAGACTAAAAGCAACCTCAGCTTGACAATAGCCAGGCCTCCAGGATCCTGTAAATTTTCTCTAAAATAAGGAAATCCCTTTGGAGACTTCTGTTATCTCTAACCAACTCCCCATCCCCAACTTAAAAATATATTATTAGTCATGTTTCACAATCACAGAGTGGCTCTTTCTGCCCACAGGTCCTGTTCCTGGGCTATAATATAAAACACTTTTTGCACTGTAAAATGTCTTAAGAATTCTTTATTGACCCTTGTGCCCAATGACCCCACATCAGTTATACTATTTACTTATTGTTTGTATGGTCACTCTGGTTTTCACAGTGAAATGGAATCTCCATCATACAGACTTTTTCTTACTTACCACCCTAACACTAATCCCTAGCACAACACAGGGATGTTCTCACTGGGACACATAAACCAACAACAACAAAATGTGATCACTTTCTATTCTCAAGAGAACAGGCAGGACAAAATATTCACTTATTCTTTGGCCAGCCCTGTACAAGAAAGCCAAAGGATACTGGATGGCTGTGGAAATGGGAGAGAGGGCGACAGAGAAGGCACATGGGAGAAAACCAAACACAGACGGCTTTACTGACCCTGAAATAAAAAACTCAATTTTTATTTCCTTTTGAACTGATGTGTTTACATTAGGGCACATGCTGGGCCTAGCCTAGGATCCCAAACATCCCTCTAAGGGGTTTGGAGATTTTTTTCCCCTCTTAATTCATTCCACTATGGATGCTTATTATCACATGTTAACTTTCTAGGCTGCTGATAAAGCTACACTTCAAATCTGAACAATGGAGGTAAGACTGTCTTAGCCCTCATTTGAAACAGTCAAATCTTTTCTCTTCTTCTCAATATAGTACATTTCCTGAGGGCTACGTTCCAGTTAAATAAAGACCAACTCCCAAGCTCTTTCTACTACTTATTTTCAACCTTTGCAGCCCCGTGCTGCCCTCAAATTCTGGGATTACCTCAAGCAGCTGCACAACCCACAGGGTGGGAAGACTCTTGCTCTCTTGCAGGCTAAGCTTGAGAACAAAGTTTTGATTTCTTTGACAACCTGGATTTATTTTTAGAGATATTAGAATGACTCACCTCTCCTGACATTTGTTTCTATAAAAACTAACTTTAAAATGTCACACTTCCAACTCTGTACAAAGAGCAAGAGAAAAGCTGCAAAAGCAATTGAACCTGAAGAGGACTCCACTTGAGACTTGCTTTAATCCTGCCTTGTCTGCCCTCCCTTCCCTTCTCTTCTGAGATTGATATGCCTCTCCTGACCACCCCCACAGAGCCATATCCTGCAGGTGTATGTTTGTGTGAGTGACCAAACAATGGACCTCTAGGACCAGGAAGGCACTAACACAAGCCAAAATAAAAGTGAGCCCTTGTTTGCATCACTGCCTCTGCACATGAATTGCTGACTCCAATATTATTAACAGAGTATACAGATGGCTCAGAGAAATATTAAAAATAATTGAAGGACGTACAACACAGAACATTGTTCCTGATACAATGTTCAGTACCTTGCACCTCCCTTTTATTTTATTTAAATTTCTCAAGGGAAGTCGACAGACTTGAAGCAAAGAGGATAACAAAGAGTATGAGGCAACTGATAAGTATGTCATGAAAGATTTCCATATGAAGTGGAAAAAGAAAAAGGCTCCAAAGTGAATAAAGGGTAGGGAGAAACGGACAAAAATGCAATCATATTTCCCAATGCAAAGCTTATTGTGGAGCTGGAATTATAAAGATTTTCTTTGCTCTGGCAAAAATTTCTAATTTCCATGTGTTACTTTGAAAATGAAAAAAAGTATAGAAAATTTGGAAAAAAAAATGCAGTTTTCACAATATTCTCTAAATGAATATGTGTGTGTGTATATTTAAAATGTATTTACTTGTAATGTTTGTGAATTCCTGGATCAGTTACACTAAAGGACTCAAGTTGGCCATAATCAAAAAGTAGAAACAGAAATCTACTCCGGCTTAGGGTACCAAAAAGATATTATAGGAGCCAGTTGAGAGAGCAAGAGAATGTATTGTGGCTGCCAGACAGATGCGATACAAGTCTGAAACTGCTGAGAAAGGTCAGGAATAACTGCTGAGAAAGAGGAATAACTCAACCTGGGAACAGTGACCCTACTAAGCAGCAAATAGACTTGAAATATTTGCCAAGCACTTATCATGCACTAAATGTCCG
Organism: Puma concolor; assembly: GCF_028749965.1. Lineage (NCBI taxonomy): Eukaryota > Metazoa > Chordata > Mammalia > Carnivora > Felidae > Puma > Puma concolor. The sequence goes on from NC_141676.1 coordinate 111,512,550, forward strand.
TATCTAAATTATATGAGGAAAACACAACTGATTTAACAAAGTGTACCAGTTTTTAAGGCATGCACAATCTAGAAATTTTATAGATAGCCACTCTTCAAGGCTTGAAAGATGTGAGGCCACTGTACATGCAAAAGAATCTTATGTAAGGGGAAACCAGGGGGAATTTTAGAAAACCCAAGATGACAAGGAGACTATTACTGAATCCTGAGGACAAGTAAGAGAAGGAGGAGTAGTATTAGAAATGGGAAAATCAGTCTAGTTGGTTAAAGATGGATAGCATTACATTTTGAAATAATCTGCATTTCAGTGTATTTAATGTTTCCAAAGCCATTCATAAATTCTCAATCAATATTGTATGACAAATGAATGATTAATAAGCGAATGAGAAAAACAGTATATTGTGAAGTGTACTGTATACATTTAAAGATGGTGGTGAGGGTTGAAAACTTGTGTGCAACCTGCCTCTCTGACAATTTACTTATTCCCAGCAGGGTCATGCCATGAGTATTAAAGGCTAAGATTGTACCTTACACTTAGGATGAGGAATTTCTCAAGTCCCTGTTTTCCAGCATCTGATTCAAAAGGTCTTTCTTCAGATCTCCTTTGCTCTTCATCTTAATCCCCCCCGCCACCCGTTCCTGTTCTTTGTCTATCCCTGTTTGATTTGTTGACTCATTTTTAGGTTCTGTCTAGCCTAAAATGCTTTAGACATTGTCTTCACTCTCCCATCACCTGTCATGGTGCTGTCATCACCTGTCATTGAGTAGGGGCAATGCCACCACTGTTCTTGTACCCAGAATTCCAGGACCCAGCCCTGACAATCTTATCTGGAAAACGGTTTCCTGAATTGGTTAGGAGTCCACTCTACTGAGGTTATATTGAGTCAGTTAGGATAGAAGGCTGGATTCCAGTCATGGTAACTCCATTAATTAATTCTGGATTCTAGAATTCAGCTGTGAACAAGACAGATATAGTCTCTGCTCTCGTGGAACTTACATTCCAATGAAGGAGAAAATGATAGTAAGTTTGGAGAGGCATGAAAGAAATCATTAAACGGTGGTAAGGTTCAGCAATGCTATGATCCCACTTCTGTGTGTGAAGAGATTACTTGCTTCTGTGCACAGGAGATGTGTTGAGAGGGCCAGGAGTAGACCGTAGATGGTCAGTTAAGTGACATGAAAGTAGACCGAAGTAGAAAATACAGTAGTTGGGACAGAGAGTGGAGATGGGCAGATATGAGTGTACTAAATATGTATTTTGGAAAGTAAATTTGACAGGACTTATTATTGCAATGGAATTGGGTGACAGGAAGCAAGAGCAAGGATTCCTGGGAAATTAGTGGAGTCTCAGAGCTCTATTGGCTTGGTATTTGACTCACAGCAGCAAGGGAAGACTGACTTAAATATTCATATTACAACCAGTCAGTTTCCGCTCAGCAAATTTTTCAGTGTAAATCTTTGCCCTAATAGAAGTAAGCCAAACTCACATCTCTGTCATTTGGCAGTACTTAGACTAGAAGTTGGTCCAAAACTGTGAACATACAGTGCCCAGATTCAAGACCATCTGTTGGGTAGGATACAGCTCATTCAGAAGCAGATCATCTAGATTTAGTAGTGGCCAGATGCCAAACAAAGATGAGACAATTATAAACCAAAGAAAGCAGTTGGTGTTTCCCTGAAAGAGGTGAGTTTTGAAGAAAGGTCATAGCGATTCCTATTCTTTGAATTGTGTCCTCTAGTGGCTTAAAAAAAAAAGTAAACGATTGTAGGAAGCTCTTTGAAATAGCAGGGTGAATGACATCTGTCTTGGTCTATGAAAGTATTTGGCCACCTGGTTGACTTTTTACTTAAAAGGCAATTATCTCCAGGTCATTATTTCTGCTGAAAGATCATGACCAAATTTACAGATGTCAGTAGATGGACCTCCATATTGGATTTCCATCCTCTGGGCTGTAAAAGGGCTACAGAAAAATTACCTTGTGTACCCAGGGGATGCTGCATTTTGTCATGAAGTCCCCAAATATTAAATAGCTAAGGGAAGTTCTCTTCAGCTCACTTAGTCCATGCTGTCAAAGCTATACATGATTTCTTTACTTGTCTCCCCAGAAGTTCCAAAGAATACAGAGGAGATAGGAGAAAATTTACTCTCCTCCAATTCAAGGGTCTCATTATACAAGTGGTCTACTTCTTAAAAAAATTATTTTGACAGAATTCAAGAAAGAAAATCAGGCAGAAAGAGAGTGATGGAAGTATTATGGTGATCATAGATGAGAGAGATTACTTTGTGTTTTTTAAAATGATATTTTATTGATTTTGAGAGAGAGAGAGAGAGAGAGAGAAGTAGAGAGAGAGAGAGAGAGAATCCCAAGCAGGCTCTGCACTCAGTGCAGAGGCCATCATGGGGCTCCTTCCCGTGACTGTGAGATAATGATCTGAGCTGAAATCAAGAGTTAGACGCTTAACTGACTAAGCCACTCAGATGCCCCAGAGACCACTTTGAAGGATTAGAGGGTGATAAAATACGTCCATTACCAGCGTGTCTTCTATGTACTAGGTTATGTTAGTTAGATACTTTAGACCTATTTTTCTACTTAAATTTCACAGTGACTCTTTAAAATAATTGTTCCTATTTTATAAAACAGGAATCTAAGACTCAATCAATCTATGGATCCAAGGATCGAAAGAAGATATTCCAGTTGAGTCAAATGAATGAGAAATATATGTATGAAAATGGCAATAAATACTAGCGTTAGACACTGACTGTTCTTTTGGACCCCCAGGCAATCCTAAGACACTGTCTGCGAGAAAGCTAACTTCATGGAATTTCATTCCCCTCTGAACAAACTATGCCATTGAGGTCTCTGTCACTGAAATGGTTGAGGTAATATGAACAAAACAACTTGCATTATTTTATTCTCTCCACGCATTTGCCTCATGTGTAGCAATCTGATAAATATAATTCTCCTCTCTCTCCAGTATACAAAAGTTCAAACTTGTCACTATAGCATTATCATGTCTTACTAAAGATATTCCCCATTCTTGATTTATTCAAATAAAAGCCCTTGTTAATATATAAGTGTTACCTCAAAAAGTAAAACAAAGTAAAGATATAATAGGTAGTTTAAACCAGTTTGATTAAATTAGTTTTGACAAAGGAAAGAACAAGAACACAAAGCAGTGAATAGTGTGTGTTGTGGAGTCAGGGTTGGGGTGTGTGGAAGAGCAGTTTGTTTAGAATTTAGTATAAAGGGAAGGCAGGAGTGGAGGAGGGAGGAAGGGAGAGAGTGAGGGAGAGAGAAGATGGCTTAGGAGGATGGAGGAGAAAAGAAAGAGAAGAGGGCAGGAGGAAGGCAACAGTAATATCGTTGAGTGTAAGATGCATCTGCCTCACAAATTTTATGTAAATGGCTCAATGTACAAGTACAAGGACACCTGATTCTTTAACCCATTTGTGTTTAGACTGCTCTCTTCTGAAGGACTGACGCTACATGATCAGGGTGCTTTTTTATAAAGGGTGGATTACTTTTAAAATAATTATCTCTGAAAATATACTACACGGAGACTAATCATGGGACTCTCAGTTAAATATATCTTTGCTCCTTTGAAACTTCATTAGTCATTCTTGAGAAGGGATGCTGCTGTTTTAAGTTTGCATACCAAGAGAAGAGGAAGGGAAAGAAAGAAGAATCATTAAGCTGCCCAGATTTAACTTGGGCTGGGTGATCCAATTTCCAGGGCTGATGAATGTAACCTTTTCCTCCAATGATCTAAAACACAGGAAGGTAGCAGTCATTGTAGAGATTATCCTGGTGTAGGTAGCTTTACCTGTAGTTTGGTTTTTGTATTTTGCTAGAGAAAATGTGTTATTTCTTGAGATTGCTGAAGCCTTAGAGACCCACCTGTGCTGTCATGGTTTTCCAGGCTCACTGAAATGTGACTTACTGTTCTTTCTTCTCTGTTCAAGCAGGACCAACAAGTTTCTTCAACAAATATTTATGGGCTGTCACCAAATGCCAAGAAGAAGGCTCAGCCCTAAGACTGAAATAATCCATAAGGCATAGTTTCTGTCTTTGAGGAGCTCACTTAATTACGCCCAATATTTAAGATTTTCTTCATGCCTAATAATTCTGAATGTTTTGTTGCTAATTTATATTTTAATGTTGCAGTGGCAGCCTAAGTAAACTTATTATTTTCACTTGGATTCTTTGTTTTTTGTTGACCTATGGCCAGTGGGTCAATGGTGGTACCATAGCCACTTTGTGCATGGACTGAGCAGTAAAACCTGAACTCTTGACTATTAAATACAACTGTGAGTCTCCACTGAGCAGGAGCAGGAAAGTGGTTATTTCTGTCTGTCACACTGTATCAATCAAGATACAAATACGTATAACTATGCTTGAATGATAAAAGATTGAAATGAAGAGACTGCTTTATAACCTATTTGATTTTTAAATCTAATACTTTAAGAAGCGAATTTATGATGAAGTTTATAGTAATAAAACAAATAAGTGATAAAAGGAAAAATTAAATGACACAAAGAGAAATATATGATATTTATACATTTATAGTGGAAGACTTTAGTACATGTCTCTCAGTAACTAATAAGCCAAGAAAAAAAAAGTCACCAAAACTACCGAACAACGGAACACTATATTTACAAAATTGACCTAATTTACTATGTACAACACTGCATATAAATCTCTAGAACACCCATTCTTTTTAATTGCACATTAACTACATTGACAATGTAAAAGGTGGTAAGTGAGTCTTGACAGATTTAGGAAAATTCCAAACAGACCAGATATGTTATCCGACCACTTTAGAAGGGAATGATGTTAGAAGTAATTTAAAAACCTAAGAAATTCCATCATATTTGGAAATTTTAAAATATACTTTTAAATAACTCATGGTTCAATGAAGAAATTACAAATGACAATTAAAAAATCTTTGGAACTGAATCGTAATGAAAACAACACATCTGAAAACATGTGATATATAACTAAATGCATACTGAGAAAGATATTTATAGATGTTAATGTATATATTATAAGTGACAATCAGTTATCTAAGCATCCATTTCAAGAATTTGGGAAAAGAACAGAAAATTAACTCAAGGAAAATTAAAGGAAAAATAATAAAGATAAGAAATACAGGAATTAAAAATAATACTGTAAGGATAAAGTAAAAAACTTTCTGGCTATGCATGGGGGGAATGAACAAAATCCTAGAAAATCACAAATTACCAAATGTGTCCCCCAAGAATAACAGATTACTCATATCTATGAAATGAATTGTATTCATCATTCAAAACCTTCCCCAAAAGAAAACTCCATGCTCAGATGCTTTCATATAAATGTTTGATGAATGTTTCACTAACAGTTAAAGACATGACAACATAGTGTTACAAAAATTTTCTAGAAAGTAAGACTGGAACACTTACCAAGATGTATGTGATCTATGTGATCTTGATATCAAAACCTAGAAAAAAACAAGAAAATACATGAGACTATGATTTTTTTCAAAATTCCAGTGTGTGTGTGTGTGTGTGTGTGTGTGTGAGTGAACTGGCAAGCTATTTCTATAATGTATATGTAAACCAAAGTCATATGCTATTTCTCTAAAGGTAAATAATAAACCAATGATTTAGAATAGAGATTCTAAAAATAGATCCACACATATATAGACATTTGGATTATAAAAATTAGGATTATAAGTAAAGATTGTTCAGAATATAGTGTTGGAACAATTAGGTATCTGTGAGAGAAGTGGAAATCTGAATTCTAGCTCATGATGAAACAAAAATTCCATGTGAAATTACATCTAAACATGAAGGGTAAAGTATAAAATATAGTTTTTATATTTTTAATTTTTAATCTTGACAAAAGCATTAATTTGACTATCTTAAAACTTAAATATTTCATTAGTAAAGATTCCATTAAAAGAGACAAAAGGCAAATCCACAAATGAGAACATACTCTCAATAATTACATCTGATAAAGGGCTCATTTCTAAAACGTATAGAGTACTTCCACAAATCAATAGAAAAAGTGAAATCATTTGAAAAATTGGCAAAAAAAAACCCCACAAAAAAAACCTTGAAGAGGAACTTCAAAAATGAGGACATCTAAATGACCACTGAGCACTGAAAAGACATACTTCTTCCTTGATAATCAAAGAAATGAAGATTACAACCACAATGACAATCCACTATGCATCCACCAATATGACTAAAACTAAAAAGTCTGGCAGTGCCAAGTGCATATGAAATATAAAGTAAGTCAACTCTCATACATTGCTGAACAGGGATATAAATTACTACAGCACTCTGTAAAAGTCTTTAGCAGTATTTACTAAAGTTGAAACATACACATATTCTTTGATCCATATATTTTAGTCCTAACTCTATCCAACAAAAATACATATGAATGAACAGTTGTAGTAGCACCAAACAGGATATACTTCAAATGCCTATCAAATGTAATTGGGAGAAAATGTTGTATATTACAGGGTATGGTATACAGCAATGAAAATGAATAAATTCTAGTTTAATGTAACAATATGGGTAAGTATTAGTAGCATAATAATGAACAAAAGATGCCAGACATGGAGGAAGAGAGGCAGGAAGATTGTGGAGTAGGAGGATCCTAAGCTCCACTTACTCCATGGACACTGAGATAACACCTGCATCTGTGCAAGTAACTCTGAAAACAACATTAAGACTCACAAAATAGACCTTCTACAGTTAATCCTAAAGAGGAGGCCACATAATTAAGGCTGGGAGAGGCAGAGATGGGCTGGGAACCAAATCCCTGGTGGGACCAGCCCAGGTAACAGGGACACTACAAGCAGGGAGAAGCAAAAGACTCAGACCTCACACCAGACACCTCTGCCACAGGAGACCTACACTGGGAAAATGAATCCTTATTAACATCTGGCTTTGAAAAACAGCAGGACTGAACTTCAGAAGCTTTGAAAATTAGCAGAGCTTGGGGTGCCTGGGTGGCTCAGTTAGCTTAGCATCTGATTCTTGATTTTAGCTCAGGTCAAGATCCCAGTGTCATGGGATTGAGCCCCATGTCAGGCTCCTCACTGAGCATGGAGCCTGTTTAAGATTCCCCCTCTCTCTCCCTCTGCACGTCACCCCAAATCATTCTCTCTCTCTCTCTCTCTCTCTCTCTCTCTCTCTCTCTCTCTCCCATAAATTAAATAAATAAATAAATAAATAAATAAACTTAGCAGAGCTTAATTGTGGGAGAGCTGGAGGATGAATGGAAATTGCAGTATACATCCTTAAAGGGTCAACATAATAAATACCTCAAAGCCCAAGACATAGCCAGAAGCAGCAGTTTGTAAAGTGTCTGGGATAAAGTGAAGATTTACTGACTAATCTCCGAATGTGTGCTGCAGAACAAGGACCTTCCGGAAATTTCTCTAGAGACGATAGTGTTGTGGGTGCCATTTCTCTCACCTCTCCAGCCTAGATAACCAGACACTTGCAAGGAGCAGTTGTGCCCTGCCACAGTGCTCCCTCACTGCAGACCCGCCCAACATGCTTGCATTGGCAGGCATCCCTCAAAAGGGCTCCTGCCCCACCACACCCTGCAGGTAGCCCTAGCAGGGACAAGCACAATTCCAAAGTGACTCCTGCCCTGGGGAGGGAGAGTTAACTTCACACACCAGTGCACCCATAGTTCCCGCAGCCCGGCCTCTTAGCTGGTGGCACAGGGAGCAACCACTGCCCTTAGTGCCCAGCATCTGTGGCAGAGACTGATTGTGGACAGCTGCTCTGACTACTGGCCCCATTCATCAAGGAGAGTGGCTCCTCCAATGAGAGTGGCCCCTCTCATTTGGCCATGCATGAAACAAGCCCTACTCTTTGGTGTTCCAGCAACTGTGGCAGACAGGCTAATTATACAAGCTAGGCTGACTGCTGGTTATATCTACCAACTAGAGTCTCACTTTGTGATCTCATACAAATCTTGCAATAAAACTTGTCTAATATACCCATAGCAGGCAAAGCAGATCATTGCAGCAGGCTGGGCTGAAGGCAATTATGGCTCAGCCACAACAGTAGGGTGCATGCAGCCCACACAGTGGGCACTCCCTGAGCACCTCGTTCTGGTGACCAAGGTAGATTGCACTACAGGGCACTGTGGGACCTCTTTTACACAAGACCACTCTTCTCAAGAACAGGGGCACATCTGATCTACCTAATACACAGAAACACACAGAGGGAATTAGATAAAACTGTAAGACAAAGGAATATGTCACACATCAAAGAACAAGACAAAATCATAGTAAAAAAACTAAATGACATGAGGAAAAGCAAAATATCCTGATTAAGAATTTAAAGTAATTATTATTAAGATCTCACTGGGTGTGACAAAAGAGTGGATAAACTCAATGAGAACTTCAACAAAGAGATAAAAAATACAGAAAAGATCCAGTCAGAAGTGAAGAATTTAATAAATAAAAAAGATACTAGAGGGAATCAATAGCAGATTAGAGGATAGAGAAGAACAGATCAGCAATCTGGAAGACAGGGTAATGGAAAGTAAGTTGAAGAGCAAAAAGAAAAAAGAATAATGAAAAATGAGGGTAGGTTAAGGGAACTCAGCAATATCACCAAACACAATAACATTTGCATTATACACATCCTAGAAGAAGAGAAAGAGAAGGGGGCAGAAAATTTACCAGAGGAGGTAATAGTTGAAAAACTCCCTAATCTGGGTAAAAATAACACAGACATTTATATCAAGGAGGCACAGAGAGCCCCTAAGAAGTAGAACCTAGTGTTCACACTGAAACACATTATAATTAAAATGGCAAAAAGTAATGATGAAGCAATGATTTTAACAGCAACAAGAGAAAAAGTTACATATAAGGGAAACTCCATGAGTCTATCAGCTGATTTTTCAACAGAAATTTGCATGCCACAAGAATGCAGTATGATATGTTCAAAGTGCTGAAAGGAAAAACCTAAAACCAAGAATGATCTACCTGACAAATTTGTCATTTAGATGAGAAAGAGAAATGAAGAATTTCCCAGGCATAAAATTTAAAGGGGCTCATCACCACTAAACCAGTCATATAAGAAATGTCAAAGGGAATTCCTTAAGGGGAAAGAAAAGGTAAGAAATTATGAAAACTATGAAGAAAATTGCAAATGGTAAAAAAATTTCGCAGGTAAAAAAATATATATATTAAAGGTAGATTAATCAATTATAAAGTCAATAAGGAGGTTAAAACACAAAAGTAGTAAACTCAGTTGTATCTACATAAATTAGTTAAGGGATACACAAAATAAAAAGATGTAATATATGCAATCATATGTGTAAAATGTGATTTAGTGCTTTTGGAATATATTCAAACTTAAGCAGCCATCAGCTTAATATAGACTGCTACAAACATAAATGCTATATATAAACTCCATGATAATCTCAAATCAAAAACCTATACCAGTTACACTAAGTATAAGTTATACAAGTTATACAAGTATACAAGTAATACTTTTCTTTCTGTAAAGAAAGCTATCAAAACACAATGGAATAGAACAAAAGAAGGAGAAAGGAACAGTGATGAACTAAAACTAAAAACCAAAAACAACCAGAAAGAAATTAACAAGGTGGCACTAAGTACATGCCTATGAAGGATTACTTTCAATGTAATGGACTAACTGGTCCAAGAAAAGACATTGGGTGATTGCATGAATGAAACAAAACAAAACAAGACCCATCTATATGCTGCCTATAAAAGACTCACTTCAGACCTAAAGACACATATAGACAGTGAAAGTTCAGAAAAACATATAGGATGCAAATCAGGGAAAGAAGATTTGGGGTGGTAACACTTATATCAGATAAGACAGAGTTTAAAACAAAGTCTTTATTAAGAGTCAATGAAGGGCACTACATAATGATAAATCAATCCAACAAGAGGATATAATGATTATAAATAACTATGCAACCAACATTGAAGGACCTAAATACATGAAACAAATATTAACAGACATAAAGGGAGAAGTTGACTGTAACACAGTAATAGTAGAGGATTCTAACACATTACTTAACATCTATGGATAGATCATCCAGACAGAAAATTAATAAATGGCTTTGAGCAACACCTTAGACTAGATGGACCTAAGAGTTACATGCAGAACATTCCATCCCTAACCAACAGAATGCACATTCTTTTTAAATGCACATGAAACATTCTCCAGGATAAATCACATGATGGTCCACGAAACAAGTCTCAATAAATTTAAGAATATTGAAATCACATCGAGCATTTTTCCAACCATACAAGATGCAATTAGAAAACAACCACAAGAAAAAAAATCTGGAAAAAACACAAAAATATGGAGGACAGATTTCTAGGCTGACATGGTGGAGAAGTAGGGGGAAGCCATACTTCCCATGTCTCTCAAACCAAGAAGCCACAAGACTTTGAACACCAGAGCCTGGGAGGGAAAGAGACTGAAAATACTAGGAAGAAAATGGGAAAGCTGGAAAAAAATAGGTAGGTAACTGTGAACTGGGGGAGAAAAAAAAGGCAATGTGGGAATGGAGAGGAGGGACCCCCTTCTGCAGAGAGACAAAAGGAAGAGAAAGAGCACCTAGGGAAGTGCAGGACCATATCTGGACACGAGAAAGATCTTGGACTGAGACTGAGAGGGAACTGATCTCTAACTGCGGGGTTTTCTTCAGAGTGGGGCTGGCTCCCTGTTTGTGCACCTAGAGAAGAAGGGAGTCAGGCCTGGGTGTGGTGGTAGGTCAGAGGCTCAGTCCTCAGCTGGAGAAAGTGGTTCCCTCCCTGGAGGGCTGCACAATAGCACAGAACCTGCCTACCCACCACCCCTGGGCACAGTGACTGGGTCGAGGGCTCAGTCTGCAGGAGGATAAGGTGACCATTTCCCTTGAGTACTGTGGAGAAGACAAAGCCTGCCTGAGTCTGCCACCCACTTGTGGAGGCAAGGTCAGAGGGTCAGTCTGCAGTAAGAGAAGGCGGTCCTCCTTGAAATGCAGTGGCACAGACAAAGCCAGCTTGGACCACATATCACAGCACTGAGAGGCGCTCCCCAGTGCCAGAGCACACAGAGTGGGACTTTGAATCCTAGCCAAGCAAAGGGTCAGGGCAGTTGGTGGAGCGACAAGGACCTCCCCGTCTATGCCTGTGGCACAGCGAGGACGACTCAAACTGAGTCTACTGGGTCTGGCACTATGGAGAAGAGACTAGGGGATCACTATCCACCCCCCCACCCCACCCACCATACCACCACCAAGGCAGGGCCTCAGGGATCACTCCCAGGTGAGTGGAGGTGGGCCAAACCACTCCCAAACCAGATTACCCCAAACCACACCCCCTTGAACTGGGTAACTGGGTATACACCAGAGCTGCACATACCCTGTGGACAGCTACCTCCTACAAGCGATGCATCATTGCCTGGATTAACTCTAGGTCAATTCTGGATATATAGATATATTCTCCCCCCACACCCCCATTTCTCCTCCTTATCTCTTCCTTTCCTTGGCTCGTCACTTTGGTTATTGGTCTGACTAAACAGACATATTTAATCCATTGTCTTGATACATATTCTACACCTCCTTCTTCACCCTCCTTTCTCTCTCTGGAATAATCAAGCTATATAGTTTCTCTGTCTGGGTAACATTATCTTCATTTCATTTTTCCTTTCTCCTTCTTTATTTTCCTTTATCTCTCTCTGGATTAAGACTTTTAGTCTCTCTGACTAATCAATGTTTATTTTTTCTTCCCCACCACCCCCCTGCTCCTGTCATTTCTCTCTTTGTATGTGCTTTTTCCATCGGGACCGCCTCTACCCTCTTCTTTACTTGTAGTTGGTGTTTTTTGCTTTTTTGTTTTTGTCTTCAGTTTTTTGTTTTTGTGTATTTGTTTGTGTGTTTGCGTATTTTTGTCTGGTTTGTCTATCTATTTTCCTTTACAGGGCTATGCCAAGGAACAAATCAAAGCACACCTGGTGGAGGATCTGGCCCTGGACAGTGTATGACCCTCCTTTAATATAGCAGTGCTCGCAGGTGCAGAGCACACAACAAGCTTTTAAAATGCATAAGGGACAGAAAACTAGCCAAAATGACGAAAGAGAAGAATTCTCCTCAAAAGATTCTGGAGGAAGGGGCGACAGCTAACGAATTGATCAAAACTGATTTAAGCAATATAATGGGACAAGAATTTAGAATAATAGTTATAATATTAATCGCTGGGCTTGAAAAAGCATAGAGGACAGCAGAGAATCTATTGCTACAGACATCAAAGGACTAAAAAATAGTCATGATGAATTAAAAAATTCTATAAATGAGGTGCAAAATAAAATGGAGGCAGCGGGGACAATAGGTGAATTAGAAGATAAAATTATGGAAAAAGAGGAAGCTGAGAAAAAGAAAAAAATCTAGGAGTCCAAGGGGAGAAATAGAGAACTAAGTGATGCAATCAAACGGGATAATATCTGTATCATAGGAATTCCAGATGATGAAGAAGAAGAGACAGAAAGGGGCTGAAGGTTTATTTGAACAAATCATAGCTGAGAAATTTTCTGATCTGGGGAAGGAAACAGGCATTGAAATCCAAGAGGCACAGAGAACTCCCTTCAGATGTAACTTGAATCCATCTTCTGCATGACATATCATACTGACACTGGCAAAACACAAAGATAAAGAGAGAATTCTGAAAGCAGCTAGGGATAAATGGGCCTTAACATACAAAGGTAGACACATAAGGGCATACTGTAGCAGACCTATCTACTGAAACTTGGCAGGCCAGAAAGGAATGGCAAGCAATCTTCAATGTGATGAACAGAAAAAATATGCAGCTGAGAATCCTTTACCCAGCAACTCTGTCATTCAGAATAGAAGGAGAGATAAAGGTTTTCCCAAACAAACAAAAACTGAAGGAATTCCTCACCACTAAACAAGCCCTAGATCCTAAGGGGGATCCTGTGAGACAAAGTACCAGAGACATCACTACAAGCATGAAACCAACAGACATCACAATGACTCTAAACCCATATCTTTCTATAATAACACTGAATGTAAATGGACTAAATGCTCCAACCAAAAGACATAGAGTATCAGAACGGATAAAAAAAAAACAAGACCCATCTATTTTCTGTCTACAAGAGACTCATTTTAGACCTGAGGACATCTTCAGATTGAAAGTGAGGGAATAGAGAGCTATCTATCATGCTACAGGAAATCAAGAGAAAGCTGGAGTAGCCATACTTATATCAGACAAACTAGACTTTAAATTAAAGGTTGTAACAAGAGATGAAGAAGGGCATTATATAATAATTACAGGGTCTATCCATCAGGAAGAGCTAACAATTATAAATGTCTATGCACCAAATTTGGCAGCCCCCAAATATATAAAACAATTAATCACAAACAAAAGCAACCTTATTGATAAGAATGTAGTAATTGCAGGGGACTTTAATACCCCACTTACAACAATGGATAGATCATCTAGACACAGGATCAATAAAAAAACAAGGGCCCTGAATGATACATTGGATCAGATGGACTTGACAGATATATTTAGAACTCTGCATCCCAAAGCAACAGAATATACTTTCTTCTCAAGTGCACATGGAACATTCTCCAAGATAGATCACATACTGGGACACAAAACAGCCCTTCATAAGTATAAAAGAATTGAGATCATCCCATGCACACTTTCAGACCACAGTGCTATGAAGCTTGAAATCAACCACAGGAAAAAGACTGGAAAACCTCCAAAATCATGGAGGTTAATGAACACCCTACTACAGAATGAATGGGTCAACCAGACAATTATAGAAGAAAGTAAAAAATTTATGGAAACAAATGAAAATGAAAATACAACAATCCAAATGCTTTGGGATGCAGTGAAGGCAGTCCTGAGAGGAAAATACATTGCAATCCAGGCCTATCTCCAGAAACAGGAAAGATCCCAAATACAAAATCTAACAGCACACCTAAAGGAACTAGAAGCAGAACAGCAAAGACACCCCAAACCCAGCAGAAGAAGAGTAATAATAAAGATCAGAGCAGAAACAAACAACATAGAATCTAAAAAACCTGTAGAACAGATCAATGAAACCAAGAGTTGGTTTTTTGAAAACATAAAATTGATAAACCTCTAGCCAGGCTTCTCAAAAAGAAAAGAGAGATGACCCAAATAGATAAAATTATGAATTATAATGGAATTATTACAATCAATCCCTCAGAAATACAAACAATTATCAGAGAATAGTATGAAAAACTGTATGCCAAAAAACTAGACAGCCTAGAAGAAATGGACAAATTCCTAAACAACCACACACTCACAAAACTCAAATAGGAAGAAATAGAATATTTGAACAGACCCATAACCAGCAAAGAAATTGAATCAGTTATCAAAAATCTCCCAACAAAGAAGAGTCCAGGACCAGATGGCTTTCCAGGTGAATTCTACCAGACATTTAAAGCAGAGATAATACCTATCCTTGTCAAGCTATTCCAAAAAATAGAAAGAAAAGGAAAATTCCAGACTCATTCTATAAAGCCAGCATTACTTTGAATCCCAAACCAGAGAGAGACCCCTCAGAAAAGAACTACAGGCCAATATCCCTGATGAATATGGATGCAAAAATTCTCAATAAGATACTAGCAAATCGAATTCAACAGCATATAAAAAGAATTATTCACCATGATCAAGTGGGATTCATTCCTGGCCTGAAGGGCTGGTTCAACATTTGCAAATCAATCAATGTGATACATCACATTAATAAAAGAAAAGAATAGAAAAGAAAAGAACAGAACCATATGATCCTGTCAATCGATGCAGAAAAAGCATTTGACAAAATTCAGCATTCTTTCTTAATAAAAACCCTCGAGAAAGTCGGGATAGAAGGAACATACTTAAACATCATAAAAGCCATTTATCAAAAGCCCACAGCTAATATCATCCTCAATGGGGAAAAACTGAGAGCTTTCACCCTGAGATCAGGAACATGACAGGGATGTCCATTCTCACTGCTGTTGTTTAATATAGTGTTGGAAATGCTAGCATCAGCAATCAGACAACAAAAGGAAATCGAAGGCATCAAAATTGGCAAAGATGAAGTCAAGCTTTCACTTTTTGCAGATGACATGATACTATACATGGAAAACCCGATAGACTCCACCAAAAGTCTGCTAAAACTGATACATGAATTCAGCAAAATCGCAGGATTAATGTACAGAAATTAATGTACAGAAATCAATTGCATTCATATACACTAATAATGAAGCAACAGAAAACAAATAAAGAAACTGATCCCAATCACAATTGCACCAAGAATCATAAAATACCTAGGAATAAACCTAACCAAAGATGTAAAAGATCTGTATGCTGAAAACTATTGAAAATTTATGAAGGAAATTGAAGAAGATACAAATAAATGGAAAAAAAATTCTCTGCTCATGGATTGGAAGAATAAATATTGTTAAAATGTCAATAGTACCCAAAGCTATCTACACATTCAATGCAATCCCAATCAAAATTGCACCAGCATCCTTCTTGAAGCTAGAACAAGCAATCCTAAAATTTGTATGGAACCACAAAAGACCCCAAAGAGCCAAAGTAAAATTGAAAAGGAAGACCAGGGGCGCCTGGGTGGCGCAGTCGGTTAAGCGTCCGACTTCAGCCAGGTCACGATCTCGCGGTCCGTGAGTTCGAGCCCCGCGTCAGGCTCTGGGCTGATGGCTCAGAGCCTGGAGCCTGTTTCCGATTCTGTGTCTCCCTCTCTCTCTGCCCCTCCCCCGTTCATGCTCTGTCTCTCTCTGTCCCAAAAATAAATAAACGTTGAAAAAAAAAATTAAAATAAAAAAAGAATAGGAAGACCAAAGGGGGAGGCAACACAATCCCAGACTTTACCCTCTACTGCAAAGCTGTCATCATCAAGACAGCATGGTATTGGCTCAAAAACAGACACATAAATCGATGGAATAGAATAGAGACTCAAGATTTAGACCCACAAATGTATGGCCAACTAATCTTTGACAAACCAGGAAAGAATATCCAATGGAAAAAAGTCTCTTTAACAAATGGTGCTGGGAGAACTGGACAGCAACATGCAGAAGGATGAAACTAGACCACTTTCTTACACCATTCACAATAATAAACTCAAAATGGATAAAGGACCTGAATGTGAGACAGGAAACCATCAAAACCCTAGGGGAGAAAGCAGGAAAAAACCTCTCTGACCTCAGCTGCAGCAATCTCTTACTTGACACATCTCCAAAGGCAAGGGAATTAAAAGCAACAATGAACTATTCAGACCTCATGAAGATAAAAAGCTTCTGCACTGCAAAGGAAACCATCAACAACACTAAAAGGCAACCGACAGAATGGGAAAAGATATTTGCAAATGACATATTGGGTAAAGGGCTAGTATCCAAAATCTATAAAGAACTCACCAAACTCCACACCCAAAAAACAAATAATCCAGTGAGGAAATGGGCAGAAGACATGAATAGACACTTCTCTAAAGAAGACATCCAGATGGCCAATAGGCACATGAAAAGATACCCAACATCACTCCTCATCAGGGAAATACAAATCCAAACTACACTCAGATACCACCTCACACAGGTCAGAGTGGCTAAAATGAACAAATCCAGAGACTATAGATGCTGGAGAGGATGTGGAGAAATGAGAACCCTCTTGCACTGTTGGTGGGAATGCAAACTGGTGCAGCTGTTCTGGAAAGCAGTGTGGAGGTTCCTCAAAAAATTAAAAATAGATCTACCCTATGACCCAGCAGTAGCACTGCTAGGAATTTATCCAAGGGATACAGTTGTGCTGATGCATAGGGGCACTTGTACCCCAATGTTTATAGCAGCACTGTCAACATATCCAAATTATGAAAAGAGCTTAAATGTCCATCAACTGAAGAATGGATAAAGAAGATGTGTTTTATATATACAATGGAATACTACTTGGCAATGAGAAAGAATGAAATCTGGCCATTTGTAGCAACGTGGATGGAAGTGGAGAGTGTTATGCTAAGTAAAATAAGTCCGGCAGAGAAAGACAGATACTATATATTTTCACTCATATGTGAATCCTAAGAAACTCAACAGAAGAACAGGGAGGAGGGGGAGGGAGAAAAAGTTACAGGGAGGGAAGGGAGCAAACCATAACAGACTCTAAAATACTGGGAGCAAACTGAGGCTTGATGGAGAGGTGGGAGGAAGCGGAAAGTGGGTGATGGGCATTGAAGAGGATACATTTGGGATTTGTATTGGGTGTTTTTTGGAAACCAATTTGAGAATACATTTCATATAAAAAATATGGAGAACAATCAACATGCTACTAAACAGTGAGTAGGTTAACCAAGATATTAGAGAGGGACTAAAAAAAATATGTGGAGACAAATGAAAATGAGGTCATAATGGTACAAAATTTGGGATATAGAAAGATAAATTCAAACTGGGTAATTTTTATTCATATATGCCTTTCTCATAAAACAAGAAAATTTTCAAATAAACCACCACCTAACCTTATACCAAAGAATCAAGAAAGGAAAACCAGAGCCCCAAGCCAATAGAAGGAAGGAAAGAAAAAGGATTAGAGTAGAAATAAAGGAAATAAAGACTATAAAAATAATAGGAAATATAATGATACCAAGAACTAATTCTTTGAAAAGATAGAAAAAAAATTATCAATCTTTAGCAAGATTCATCAAGAAAATAAGTGATCGTAAGTTAAAATCAGTACTATAAAGGATTGTAAGAGATTATGATAAACTATACGCAAACAAAGTAAACAACCAAGTAGTGGATAAATTCCTAGAAATATACAGTTTTCCAAAACTGAGTCACCAAGTAATAAAAATTTTAACAGACCAATTAGTAGTAACAAAATTGAATTGGTAATCCAAAAACTCTTGGCAAACAGAAGACGAGGACCAGATCGCTTCAAAGGGGAATATTACTAACCATTTAACCAAGAATTAATGCCTATTATTTTCAATATATTCCAAAGAGAAGTGGAAGAACAACTTCTAAATTCACTCTACAAGGCCAGCATTACCCTAATATTCAAACCAGACAATGACACTGAAAGCAAAGACCACTATCTTTGATGAACATAGATGCAAAAATCCTCAACAAAATATTAGCGAACGAAATTTAACAATACATTAAAAAAAATCATTCACCACAATTAAATAGGATTTATTCTAGAAATGTAAGTGTGGTTCAATTTTGCAAATCAATTATTAAGTGAAATTAAGTAAAGTAAGTAAAATTATTAAGTGAGATATAACGTTAATAAGAGAAAGGACAGGGGCGCCTGGTTAAGTGTCTGACTCTTGATTTCAACTGACAGTATGGAGCTTTCTTGGGGTTCTCTTTTTCAATCTCTCTCTCTCTTTCTCTCTCTCTCTCTCTGCCCCTCCCCTACTTGCTCACATGTACATTCTCTCTTTCTCAAAATAAATAAATAAACTTTAAAAAATTTCTTTCATAAAAAAAATAAGAGAAAGGAAACAAATCACATGATCCTCTCACAAGGCACAGAAAAACTCTTTGACAAAATACAACATACACTTATGATAAAATCTCTCAACAAAGTGAGTTTTCAGGGAACACACCTCAACATAATAAGGGCCATATATGAAAAATCTAGGGTAAACATCATGTTCATTGGTGAAACACTGAGAACTTTTCCTCTAAGTTCAGGAACAAGATAAGGATTTTTACCACTTGTATTCAACATAGTACTAAAAGTCCTACCTGCACTGATAAGAAAAAGAAATAAAAGACATCTAATTGGTAATGAAGAAGTAAGACGTGATACTGTATATAGTATGTATAGTAGTATGTATAGTATAGTATGTATAGTATGTATATAGTATGTATAGTATGTATATAGTATACTGCAGATGACATGATACTGTATATAGAAAACTCAAAACACCAAAAATCTATTGTATCTGACTAGTGAATTTGGTAATGTTGCAGGTACAAAATTATAATAATGAAGTCTGGTGCACTTCTGACACTAATGACAAAGTAGCAGAAACAGAAATTAAGAAAACAATTGCAAGAATGCAAGAACGCAATTGTAGAAAAAATAAAAAACCTAGGAATAAATTTAACCAAGGAGGTGAAAGATCTATTACTTTGAAAGCTGTAAGACACTGATAAAAGAAATTGAAGGCAACACAAACAAACAGAAATATATTCAATGCTCGAAGAATGAAGAATATTATTAAAATGTCCACATTACCCAAATCTACAGTTTCACTGAAATCCCTACCAAAACACCAACAAAGCTGGAGTTAGCACATTCCCAGATTTCAAGATATTCTACAAAGCTATAGAAATGAAAAGTTTGTTACTGGCACAAAGATATACACGGAGATCAATGGAACAGGATAGTCTAGAAATAAACACACATCTATATGATAAATTAATCTATGATGAAGGAGGCAAGAATATACAATGGGGAAAAGACAGAATCTCCAATAAATGGAGCTGGGAATATTAGACAAATACATGCAAAAGAACGAATCTGGATTATTTTCTTACACTATACACAAAAATAAGCTCAAAATGGATTAAAGACCTAAATATAAGACCTGAAACCATAAAATTCCTAAAAGAAAACATAGATGGTAATCTCTTTGACATAAACCTTAGCAACATTTTTCTAGATTATGTCTTTTAAGCCAAAGGGGAAAAAAGTGAAAAGAAACTACTGCGACTAAACCTAAATAAAAAGCTTTTGCACAGAAAAGGAAACATCAACAAAATGAAAAGGCAACCTACCATGTTGGAGAAGATATTTGCTAATGAAATGTCCAATAAAGGGTTAATATAAAAAGTAAATAAAGAACATATACAACTCAAAGAAAACAAACAGAAAATTCTATTAAAAGTAGGTAGAGGCTGGGGCGCCTTGGTGGCGCAGTCGGTTAAGCGTCCGACTTCAGCCAGGTCACGATCTCGCGGTCCCGGAGTTCGAGGCCTGCGTCAGGCTCTGGGCTGATGGCTCAGAGCCTGGAGCCTGTTTCCGATTCTGCGTCTCCCTCTCTCTCTGCCCCTCCCCCGTTCATGCTGTCTCTCTCTGTCCCAAAAATAAATAAACGTTGAAAAAAAAATTTACAAAAAAGTAGGTAGAGGAGCTGAACAGACATTTTCCCAAAGGAACCATTGCAGGTGGTCCACAGGCACATGAAAAGATGCTTAACGTCACCAATCATCAGGGAAATGCAAATAAAAACCACAATGACACATCACCTTACACCTATCAGAATGGCTGGTATCAAAAAGATAAGAAATAGTATGTGTTGGCGAGGATGTGGAGAAAAAGGAAACTTCATGCACTGTTGGTGGGGATATAATCTGGTATAGTCACTGTGGAAAACAGTATAGAGGTTTCTCAAAAAATTAAATATAGAAATGTAATATGATCCAATAATTCCAATACTGGGTATTTACCCACAGAAAAAGGAAATACTAATTCAAGTATATATATGCATTCCTATGTGTATTGCAGTGTTATTTACAATAACCATAAGGAAACCACCTGAGTTTCCATCAGCAGATGAATGTGTAAAGAACTGGCATATCTGTCTGTCTGTCTGTCTGTCTATCTATCTATCTACTCAGCCATAAAAGAGAATGAGATCTTCCTATTTATGACACCAGGGATGGACATAGTGCATATTATGCTAAGTGAAGTAAGTAAGAAAGAGACAAATACTCTATGATTTCATTTATATGTGAAACCTAAAAATACAAAGAAACAAAAACAGACTCCTAAATACAGAGAACAATCTAGTGGTTGTCAAAGAGGGGAAGGGTAGGGGGATAGGTGAAACAGAGAAAGGGATTAAAAGGTACAAACTTCTAGTTATAAAATAAATAATGGTGATAAAAGTACAATATAGGGAATATAGTCAGTATTATTCTGATAATTGTGTACGGTGACTAAGAGTGGTGAGCACGGAGTAACATATAGAACTGTTGGATCAGTGTGTTATACACCTGAAACTAATATAGCATTGTACGTTAATTATACTTTAATTTTTAAAAAGATGCCAGATATAAAAGAATTTATAGTCAATGAATATATTTATAAAATTTTCACCAACATTTTATTCCATAATTAATTTATGGAGTTATGACACCAAATTAATCCATAAAGTTGCACGATTTAAGCAGGCTATTGCAATATCTTATCCGGGGAAACTATAGAGGTGTCTGAGAATCATAGCAAGGGAAAATAAAAGAGAGCTGGTATTGGGGAAAAAGAAAATTAAACAAATTTTAGGTCTGTCTGAATTTTTGTTTTGGTAGTGCATTTTCTTATTGGTCTTAACCAAGAGACTCATACAATGTCCAATAATGTGTTGATAAACCAGCTCTCAAAAAACAAGGAACCTAACCTGTAGCCCTCATCGATTTTTATATTGTAAACCCTCTGAGCATGGCCAGTTTCAAGCTATCCAATGGGATGTCACTGAATCCAGGGTTGGGAAGAAATACACCAATTGGCTTGCCTGGGCCCGTTGGACCTAGCTTCAGCATATTACTGAATGGAAGCCATCATTAATAACATATCTAAGATCTCACAAGTGATATCCCTTAATTTTGAAATAACTGTGCTTTCAGTGCTACTAGGTTAAAAACCATTTTGTCCTGTTTGTAACAGAAGAGTTTCTCGAGGAAACTGAGGTAAAGAATACTGACGGGATGTAGTAATAGCATAGTTCAGCGGAAAAGGCAAAGTACAGTGGGTCAAAACCCTAAGGCAAGCGTCACTTGTGATGGTAACATTTTCCATGCTTGCTCTATTTCTGGGAGCTCACCTGCAAGTTTCTGCCACGCACTGGCAGGTAATTTTGCAAGCATGTCACTTTACAGTAACTATGTGTTCTCTTAATAACTTATTTCCTTTTTGGGTTTCAATTCCTTTTATACAAAGTGTGATCTACCCTTTCCTGTTACGATATTGTCCTTAATGGCAGAGCAGAGAGAAGTAAAGTAAGGGTTGAGTCACTCTGCTTACTCTGTCATTTGCTAAAATTATAGCTTTATCCAGGCAAAGAATCTATCCAATCTCATTGATCTGAATGTAGCTGTGAGAATATGTATGCTGTACTCGCAGTTTTACATGTCAGCTTATTCAGTGCCTGGTGGAGAGGTCCACACTTAGGATGCATCCAATAAAACAAAGTATTTGTCAGAATAAATACATGGGAGGAAATAAAGAATAAATAAATGAATAAATATATCCTGGGTTCTAGTATTATACTATATTCTTATAAGTCTGTGTCACTTAGCTGTTGTTTTCTTAGCCAACTATAACCCATCTTCTGTACATGATCTATTAAAATTTTACCACATTGGACTGATCATTACTTAGCAACCAAGGATTCTTTCATTTATTTATTTCTTTCAAAACTTGTTAATATGCAACTGTTCATGCGAGTACTGATTTTATCCTACTGAGATATTTTCTATATTTGGATCTTTGCCTATGGGAGAAGATAGAACCTAGTAGTTTTATTTTTTCAGTCTGCTTTTCTCAAGTGTAGACGAATGGTTTCACAAATTAGCATCAGAGGCAAACCACCATGTAACTAAAGATTCCCTTAGATCAGTAATTCCAGATCTGGCATTTTATCAAAATCACTTTTTAAATGTTTTAGCAATTCCTAGATCTCACCGCCAGAGAATTGCTTTCAGCAAATTTGGCTCGGGAGCCTGGCAAGTGCACTTTTAAGGGGATTGAGACTTACAGACTCGGACTTACTCAGAGCTTCGCAAACTTTATAGGAATTTGCCTGATCTGGGATCTTGTTAAAAGTGCAAATTCTGATTTAAGAGACTACTTTAAATTTCTAGTAAGTTCCTGGGTGATAGAGCTGCTGCTTTCATACTTTGAAAGCAAAGCCTAAATTAAGTATGTCATCTTCTTGGCTTGAATTGAGATATGACTGCATGTGTTTTGATGGCAGAATAAATTGCTATTCAAAGTTTGTTTATAAGAGCACCTAGGACCCAATGAACATACAGCAATGTCTTAAGGTAGAACATCTGGGCAGAGAGTATTTACCTGTTTTTTTTCCTGTAAAAAATTTTCTCTCAAGAAGAGTACCAACAGATGTATGGATGGATGGTGACATATAACTGTCAAACTAATGTATTCAGTTATTCTGAATGTAAACAAATATTTATGGAATGTTTCAGGGTCCTTCCTTTGTTCACATATAACTTGTTACTACCCTATGGTCTCTGTGGTTTCATGAAGGCAGTTTGTCCCTTTAGAAAATCAGTCTTGCTTATTGCATGCCATTCATTAATATGCAACGACTATGAAGCAAGCTTTTGAGAATACTACACCTTTTGTTTAGGGGAAGAAAAGAGAGAAATTATTCAAAGCTGCCAAAATTAACATTGCTTCTCAGAAATGAACATTGCATCGCCAATGAAAACCATAAGAAAGGAATTTATATTTATTTACTAATTGTCTCAGTTGGAGGAAAAATTAGAGGTGATTACTGGAAGTAATAGTACAATAGAATGTAGAAGTTTTCCTGTGACCGCCCAGCAACTTGGGAACAATGAATTGTAACAGAATGTGGTGCTGTATAGCATGTAACTTGAAAATAAGTGATGGAATAATTCACACTTGTGAGTTCCCACTGCAGAAAAGTGTGTATGCTTGTGTGGTAGCCAGGGCAAGGTGGGGGCAGAAATGTATCTTTTATCTTTGGCATTTGGGACAGTGATTTGTTTTTTTTTAATCAATTTTTTAAAATTTTTGTAAATGTTTATTTATTTTGAGACACAGAGAGAGAGAGAGAGAATCCCAAGCAAGCTCTGCACTGTCAGTGCAGAGCCCAATGTGGGGCTCAAACTCACGAACCATGAGATCATGACATGAGATTGTGACCTGAACAGAAACCAAGCGTCAGACACTTAACCGACTGAGCTACCCAGGCACCTGTTTTGTTTTGTTTTGTTTTTCAAGCAATGAACATTTTTGTTTGTTTTTTTTTTCAAGCTTTAATTTAAATTCTAGTTAACCTATAGTGTAATATTGGTTTCAGGAGTAGAATTCAGGGATTCATCACTTACATACAACATCCAGTGCTCATAACAGTAAGCACCTTCTTTAATACCCACCAACCATCTAGCCCATTCCCTGACCAGCCTCCCCTCCAGCAACCCTCAGTTGTTCTCTATTATTGAGTGTCTTCTTGGAACAGTGATTTATATAGAGTGGATCTGCATTATGTTTCTAGAGGACCTGACCAGTAATTAATAATCAAATTTGTCTAGCTTTCTTTTTTCTACCATACTCATGAATAGACTGCAGGGTGGATTTGTATACTCAGCGACAACATATTCCTTGTTCAGCAGCAGCAAAACAAGAACAAAAAAAGCAGAAAAATCCAACAATTACTGAAAGCTCACTGTGTTCTAAGCTCTAGGTTAATACTTTGCATTAATTATAACTTTTAGTGCTAATAACATCCCTAGTAGGATATTGAGATGCAAAGAGTATTAGGGGTTCTTTGGGTAAAAGGATAAAACCACAGAATGGGGGTCTATTGTGGAGACAGTTGGAGGCAGAGACATTATGTTCACCGGGAAAACAAAACAAAACAAAACAAAACATTAAGTCCTTTTACTTCTGCAAGATAAGGATGCTGCTTTAACACTTATTGTGGCTCAAAAACCAAGAGAGATCCTGATAACTGTAATGTTTTAATTTTAAATAATTAATTTCTAATCAGTTTCTACCTGGACACTTATACAAGTTTCCTAAATAATGATAATTTTGAGCTTCACCTGAGTCCGGTAATCCTGCAAAGTAGCAATAATTAAAGAAATCCCCCACACCTTGTGTACTGGCAAATGTTTTACCGCAAGAGGCCAAGATTTCTAAATAACTCAGAAAGACTTGTGAATAAACAGCTTCCTTGTTCACCTTAGGACAAGGCCAGGCACAGACCCTCCCAATTCCCATTTTATGCTTTATCAGTGATTAGCTGAATTGTTGGTCCCCCTGGTCAATAGCGACAAAATGCCTGTGAATTTGACTTGATGGAATTTTAAGATTTTCCCTACCTCACAGGACCCTGAGCTTTGACAGGAGCCTGACCCAGCATCATAATGCTGAACTGTTCATCCTTAGGACCCAGAGTCATCTGCTGATCTGGGTGGAGTGAGGGGGGAGCACATTCAGTTCTATCTGCTCATTCTGGTTCTCGAGACTCACTACCCCTCCCCCCCATTTAAGAAATGCCTTTTTCTGTCTGACCTTGAGACACTTGCATGTCCCATTGTCAGAGTTTTTCCTGATTACCATACTGTCTTCTGAAAAAGTCTCTCATTTAAATTTGGATTTGCTTTTATTTCAGAGTAGTCTGTCTGCAGGGACACCTCTGCAATGTATCCGCCATGTTTCCACAAGGCACACAATTCTGGGGGCTCCATTTACATGGCAGCAAGGTAAACGGCATCTCTGGACCTCTACAAGCATCTGTTGTCATACATGATGGTTTGGGCCTCAGGAGTGAAGTCTTTGAATCTCAAACTGACTACTTTGTTCCCCCGCGTAAAAATATGTTGGTGACTCTCAAGTCTCAGTAGAAAAACTCCAAACTCCTAGATTTGACTTACAGGGACTTTTACCAATTGGCTCCCACTTTTTTCTCTCCTTTCATCTCCTACCACTCTTCCTGTGTGCTTTTTATTTTTTTTTTATTTTTTAAATTTTTTTTCAACGTTTATTTATTTTTGGGACAGAGAGAGACAGAGCATGAACGGGGGAGGGGCAGAGAGAGAGGGAGACACAGAATCGGAAACAGGCTCCAGGCTCTGAGCCATCAGCCCAGAGCCTGACGCGGAGCTCGAACTCACGGACCGCGAGATCGTGACCTGGCTGAAGTCGGACGCTTAACCGACTGCGCCACCCAGGCGCCCCTCTTCCTGTGTGCTTTTTAACAATCAAGAGTCACCACAACTGTGAAACCTTTCTTTAATCCTCTTTTTGACTTACAGTCAGAGCTAGATATGCTGAAACATGACTAACTGTATATTAACATGTTAAAAAATAATCTACAGTTAATTAGAATTAATCAATGAACTTAGCAAGGTTGCTGGATACCAGGTTAGTACTTAAGAATCAATTGTGCCTCTCTATCAGCAAAAAAAAAAAAAGAGAGAATTAAAAAAAATTTAAAGATACATTTTATAATAGTATTAAAAAGCACCACATATCTGGGAATGAATAAATTTCATGCCAGACGTCTACATAGAACACTTCAAAACAAACTGAGAGAAAATAAAGACAAAGAAAGAGACTTCCTTTCCAGCCTGTACCATACGGGATTTCTTTTTATAGGTAGGTAGAAAAATGGAGACAATGTACGTGGAATCTTTAAAAAAAAAAAAAGCAAATTTCATAGAGACAGAGAATAGAATGGTGGTTGCCAATAGCTGGAAGGAGGGAGAGATGAGGAGATAGGGAGATGTAAGTCAAATGGTACACGTACTGAGGCTTGATGGAAAACAAGTATTGCATACTTGGAAGTTCTGAGATTAAATTGCAAGTATTCTCACAGCAAAGCAACAAAAAGTTAACTATGGAGGTGATGGATGTTTACTTAGTTTGATCTTGGTAATCATTCCACAATGTATATGTGTATCAAATCATCATATCATACACTTCAATATGCAGAATTGTATTTGTCAACTGTTCTTCAATAAAGCAGGAAAAAAAAGTGAAACCTGGAAACAACATGTAAAACAAATATTGGGCAACAGGCAGCACAGGTCTGTGATCCCTAAGAGAGAATAAAGTAAAAAGAGAGTTTGTCATAGTATATAATTGCAAAATATATTATGCACATATCAGTACCTTGCTTATATCCTTGCACTATCCACAAAGTAAAATATGTTGTCTCCTACAATCAAATGCACTATGTATTATAAGAACTAAAATGAGAACACCAGCAGTATTTAGCATCATCTAAAGTTGAACACATAATGTGGAGGAAAAGGAACCCTTGTGCACTGTTGGTAGGAATGCAAACTGGTGCAGCCACTGTGGAAACAGTATGCAGATTCCTCAAAAAGTTAAAAATAGAGCTACCCTATGATCCAGTAATCATACTGCTAAATATTTACCCAGAGAATATAAGAATAGTAATTCAAGGGGATACATGCACTCCTATGTTTATAGTAACATTATTTACAAATGCCAAGATATGGAAGCAACCCAAGTGTCCAACGACTGAGAATGGATTAAGAAGATGTGTACACAAGATGATATGTACACAAGAGAATGTTATCCAGCCATCAAAAAGAATGAAATCATGTCATTTTAAGGACATGGATGAAACTACAGACTATAATGCTAAGCGAAATAAGTCAGTCAGAGAAAGACAAATACCCTATTATTTCACTCGTATGTGGAATTTAAGAAACAAAACAAATGAGCAAAGGAAAAAGAGAGAGAGAGGCAAACCAAGAAAGAGACTCTTAACTGTAGAGAACACACTGATGGGTACCAGAGAGGAGGTCGGGAAAGATGGGTTCAATAGGTGAAGGGGATTAAGGAGAACACTTGTCGTGATGAGTACAAGGTGATGTATGGAAGTGCTGAATCACTACGGTGTACATGTGAAACTAATATTACACTGTATGTTAACTACCTGTAATTAAAATAAAAACAAAAATAGAATAAAAAACTAAAAGTATTCCTAAAAAATAAAAAAATAAAGTTAAATAGTAACTGATAAGCTAACAATTCCACTCTTTGGTGTATGTACAACAGAACTGTGTGTGCACGCACGCGTGTGTGTGTGGGTTGTGTTCACCAAAAGATGTGCACTGGAATGTTAATAGCTGTGCAATGGCCCAAACTGGAAATACTTAAATAGCCACTACAGTGGACTGGATAAACAAATTGTTATATACTATACAGGAATGAGAACACAGTCTACAACTACAGTCAACAATGTAGATTCATCTTACAAAAATGACATTGAAAAAAAAGAGGTCTGTTACCAAAATACTGAATATAATCTCATTCCACTTATGTGAAGTAAAAAAAAAAATAAGAAAAATTAATCTGGAATAAGCCAAAATAGTGGTTATTGTTGACAACAGATAGTGAGCAGGAGGGAACACAAAAGAGACACCTTAATGCTTGAAATATTTTGTTTTGGCATCTGGATAACATTTACACTCATATGTGTTCAATTTGTAAAATTGATCTGTAGCTTTATAATATAAATGCTATTTCCTGTATTTAAATTTTACTTCAATGATATAAAAAATACATAAGGAATTCCTACACAGTTAAAATTGGCTCCAGTAAGTTTAATGACATTTTAAATAAATGAACTGTAAAATTTCTCAAAATTTCAAAAGCATGAAATTAACAACTATCTGTCTCATATTCCCAAGGCCTGAAAGTGAGTTTCTGTCAGTGCCTACTGAAGAATAGGAGAAATAATTTGGCACATGTCATCAATTCATTACAATTTTCCACCTTTTTATTGCTTTGTCATTTAGGTGAATGCTTAACCTAGAGAAGTCAGGATTGGATAGAGCTCATTCCATATTTTTATTTTTACAAGTCCAGTGTATAGTACAGAGGGGTGTTTTCCCTGTGCTGGTGTGTCTATTCTGGTGCTTTTGTCCTAGAGTGTACATTTTTTCTTACATAAACAGCATCTCCCATCTTTCAGGAGCTTAATCCTCCTCCTCTACCTGAATGGCCAAGACAAACCAACAAAAGTTTCATACAGAATACATATGAGTCACCTTGAAGCTTACATTTTGGTAAAAGAGAGAGATAATAAACAAAATTAAAAAATATAGAGTATGGAAAATGATAATAAACGCTATACTAAAAAAGCCTGGGGCACCCATGTGGTTCAGTCGGTTAAGTATCCGACTTCGACTCAGGTCATGATCTTGTAGTTTGTGGGTTCGAATTCCACGTTGGGCTCTGTGCTGACATCTCAGAGCCTGGAGCCTGCTTCAGATTCTGTTGTCTCCCTCTCTCTCTTTACCCCTCCCCCTGCTTGCACTCTCTCTCTCTCTCAAAAATAGATAAATGTTAAAAGAAAAAAAAGAGCATGGAGAAACTTTAACCAATATACCTCTTATGGGGGATATGGATAATGAGGGGTTGTGAATAATGAGAGGGTGTGGATAATGGGGCAAGGTACATATGTGTGTGGACAGAGGGTATATGGGAAATCTCTGTGCCTGCCCCTCAATTTTGCTGCCAATCTATAACTGTTCTGAAAAATAAAGTCTTAAAAAAATGGAAGAAGGGAATATTGGGGTTAGAAGATGTGTGATTTTAAGATGCTTACAGAGAAGGCCTTCCTAAGGTGACATTGTAGAAAAGCAAAGGGGTTATATTAGGGACGAGTGTTCTGGGTGAACAGAATAAGGGTGAAGACCCTGAAGGAGGACAGTGCCTAGTGTCTTCAAGGACTAGGAAAGAGGTCGGAGTTACTGAATAGAATGAAGGAACTCCATAGTTAGTTTTATTTCTCTCATTTGCTCGTTGTTAGAACAAACATTTATTAAAAATAGATTGTGTACAAGTCTCTCAACCAGGTGCTACTGATACAGGGATAAAAAAACCAACCACTTTAGTTCAAGAAGCTGCTTCAGAGCATTCATGGCTCCAGAAAGCTTGGTGAATAGGGTTCAAGTCCTTGGACAAACACAAAAGGCAGTTCATATCCTTGCCCTGGCCTCATCCTTCTCCATATTCATTAGTGTAAACAAGGTGTCCACTCTGTTCCATTGATTCTAAGCTATTATCTCTTACTGTCTCATAGTTTTTTTTTTTCTTTTTACCTTTACTAATCTGTGTGCAGTTCAAATCTCTTTTTATTATAAGAAATCTAAGAAAACTGTAGTTCTAAAGACTTGCATGGTGGTGGTGGCAAGAAGGGAAATGAAGTAAGATACTGAGAAAAAGTACAGCTAAGCTTAAAGGGAAACAGAAATCTTCCTTCAAGAGTGATAGCTGCTGCTGTCTTAATGGCTTTTGTTCTCCAGAAACTTCTTTTTGCTTGTCTCTTCTCCTTCTGACAGTTTTCTCTGCTCATGCATGGTTTCTGATCCTACAGCATGTTGGCTTACAAATGACACTGGTTCACTTCCTTCCCTCTGATTTACTTTAGCCTCATGGTGACGTGTCCTGTCAGCACAGCAAACCATCCCCACATGGACATCATAATGAATATAGTCTTTTTGTTCACATTCTTGAGAGACAGTCTTACTGACTCCACTCTACATGTTGACAGATTCACTGTGTATTACCTGTACTTGGCAGTAGGGAGGCAATCAGATATTTCAGAAGCTATAGGCAAGGCAAGGCAGGTTACATGAGAAAGAAAAGTCTGGCATACCTGGAAAAATTTGAGTATGCTGCGTCCTCAATGTCCCCTCTTTTTGGCTTACTGAAAGGAACATGATTATGAGGAGTCTGATATGGGCCAGATCTCAATTCTGCTACTTACTTACATGATAACCTTGACCAATCTATCTGAGTTTGTTTCCTCATATATAAAGTGCAGGTGACAGCATCCAGGGTTATTATGAAAATTAGGTAAGTGAGAGGTCATCAAATATCTTGCATAGCATCTGGCTCATGGTGGATACTGCTAAAATATGAAGTTGTATATTCTTTTAATCCATAAATTCTAGCTCTAGTGATCTTGTAAATCTTCTGGAACTTCTTTCCAACACCACACAGAATTATAAATCACTTCTTTCTGTGTGCTATTATAGTACTTTTTATTTTTATCTTATTGTATTATTATTAAATTAATTTATTAAGTAATATTTTATTAAATTATTATATCTGTGGCTTTCTCCTCCACCATTGTGAAAGCAAGTTGAGATGAGAACCCTTTTCTTATTTATATCTTTATATCCTCACTGTCAGCACATTGCTTAGCGTATGGTAGAAACTCAACAAATGCTTTCTATTATTTTTTTTTTAAAGAGAGAGAGCATGATCAGGGGAGGATAAAGAGGGAGATGGAGAGAGAGAATCCTAAGCAGGCTCCATGCTCACGGCAGAGCCTAACATGGGGCCCAATTCCAGGATGCTGGGATCACAGTTTGAGCAGAAATCAAAAGTCCAATGCTCAACAGACTAAGACACCCATGTGCCACTCAACAAATGCTTTTTAAATAAATATGTGAATGGATGCTGAATGCATGGAAATGAGTGAACAACAAATGAGTGACCCTGGAAGAAAGCCAAGAACACTACAGAGTAAGGCCACTGGTCGCCACTGAGGTAAACTTTTCTCTTTGACCCACTTTGAAATAAAGCAACTTGAAGGACCATTCCCAAGCCCTAGTGCACAAAACAGAAGAGTTTCTATCAATGGCATCACATTCTGTTTCAAAACATTTTTTTTTTCCAAATTGAAGCCCAAGAGAAATGAGGTTAAATAAAAAGCTCCTTAGGCTATAAAGAAGAAACAGAAACTTGGAGTCATGAACTAAGCTCCATTTCAACTTCAGATGAAACACTAGTAAGACTTTCTGTGCTCATGAGGGTGGGGATTTTAAAAACCTGAGGGTTTCAAAAATGTGATCATCGGGGCGCCTGGGTGGCGCAGTCGGTTAAGCGTCCGACTTCAGCCAGGTCACGATCTCGCGGTCCGTGAGTTCGAGCCCCGCGTCGGGCTCTGGGCTGATGGCTCAGAGCCTGGAGCCTGTTTCCGATTCTGTGTCTCCCTCTCTCTCTGCCCCTCGCCCGTTCATGCTCTGTCTCTCTCTGTCCCAAAAATAAATAAACGTTGAAAAAAAAAAAATTAAAAAAAAAAAAAAATGTGATCATCTTTTCATATTTAAAAAATCTTTTAATCCTCCAGAGATTTTAGTATTTTTAAAAGTACTTTCTATATTCCTATTTTATCTACATCTGCTAGTGTCCTACTTTAGACGAAATAGAGATAAACCACATTTTCATGGCTGAAAATCTTAAAGTGATGAACATTCATCATCCTGTAACAGGGTTTCTCAACCAGTGCTGTAGACAATTTGGGCTGGGTAATTCTTTGTTGTGGGGATGTGCCTCATGCGTCACAGGAGGCTGCGTAGCACATACACCCTCTACTCACAGGATGCTGGTAACACACTCGACTCCTGACTTGTGACAACAACAAAAAAATGATTCCAGACATTGTCAACTATCTCTTGGGGAGCAATTATCTCTTGGGAGTTGTTCTCAATTGAGAACAACTTTATAAAATATTTGATAGACAATTACTTAGAACACTTGCTCTTCCTTTTTCTCAGTCTACCAAGTCATATTTTTTGTGTGAAAGTAGTCTTGAGATGGCATCTAGTTACTCATTCTGACTTTTCAAGGAGATGCCACCTACATGACCTAGGACCAATGGTAATATTTTGTTTTTAAATGCTTATTAATTTGAGAGAGAGAGAGAGAGAGAGAGAGAAAGAGAGAGAGAGAAAGAGAGAGAGAGAGAGAGAGAGAGAGGAAGGGGCAGAGAGAGAGGGAGACACAGAATCCAAAGCAGGCTCCATGCTCCGAGCTATCAGCACAGAGCCCGATGTGGGGCTTGAACTCACAAATTGCGAGATCATGACCTGACCCAAAGTCGACGCTTAAGTGACTGAGCCACCCAGACACTCCAGACCAGTGGAATCTAATGTAATACTGGTCATATTACTGAAGGATATTTAAGTCATCAAGAATTTTGATGGAAGTCATGTTGAGAAGGTGATGGGGAGGGGGCACATAGCTAAAGCCTTCAGGGAGTAACAGGGAGTCATATGGGGTCAGTAAATCACTGAAACAAAGGTTTGTGGGTGGCAATGTTTAATGACATGAGATTGATAGCTGGTATGTTATGAGAAAAACAGCAGGAAAATAATGTGGATGACACAGTGAGGAACCCCCACCTAAAGATCCAGAGGTAAGAGGGGTGTGAGAGAGAACACATCTACCACTAAAGAGCAACAGTAGGGTAGCAATGTGCAGAGAAGAGACCAATTTATATTAGAGAAAGAAAATGAAAAAGATGTTGAGTATGTGGGACATTTTGTTAATGACTGATTATGAGATCCAGAGAGGAGAGAGTAAAGGGATTCAGAAGATAGGTGTATGTGGAAGGCAGTGTCAGAGAAGGGAATGAACAGAGTCATATGGGAGTTATGGTCTGGAGGATGGTGGATGACTAGGGAATCCTGGGTTTCTCGTAGGGTGACATATGCAAACAGGAAGAAAAACAGGGTAAGTCCTGATGGTCACCATGCACATAAACATAAGTGTCTGGCCAGGAGCACACTTAGGTCCTATGGATCCCTCTGAACTTCAGCTGAGAGAAGCATAGAAACTGGGGAAGAGACTGTTTAGGGGATTCTCATTTTTTTTTTAATGTTTATTTTGAGAGAGAGAGAGAGAGAGAGAAAGAAAGAGAGAGATCATACACACATGCTGGAGAAAGCACAGTCAGGGGAGAGGTAGACAGCAAGCAAGGGAAAGAGAGAATCCCAAGCAGGCCCCACGCTCAGCACAGAGCCCAACATGGGACTCCATTTCACAACTGTGAGATTATGACCTGACCTTAAATCAAGGGTACGGCATTCTGCAGTCACCTGGGTGGTTCAGCTGGTTAAGTGACCAACTTTGGCTCAGGTCCTGATCTCACAGTTTGTGACTTTGAGCCCCACATCGGGCTCTGAGTTCTCAGCACAGAGCCTGCTTCAGATCCTCTGTACCCCCACCTCTGCCCCTCCCTTGCAATTTTTTTCTCTCTCAAAAATACATAAACATTAAAAAAAGAAGTGTCACATGTTCAACCAACTGAACCACCCAGGCTCCCCTTATGGGAGCCTTATTGATGTCTACTGACATTATCCACATTAATTTCAGACCCATGACCACTTCTCTTCCAGTAACACTGTCCTCCTCCCCACTTCAGGCACTGCCGCCTATGACCATATCCTATTACCATATAATTATCAATAACTGAAATGCCTCTGTGGGCTCAATTTTAAGTGTCCTAGTCTTTAACTACCACTTCCTACTTAGCTCACTCCCTCTAGTTCTCCAATTCCAGCAATTCTTCAACACAACAAAGAAGCTAAAGTCAATTTCTCCTATCAACTTTTCACTGTCCCTTATACCTCAATCCTCTTTTCCCTCCATACCTTGCTAAAATACCGTCATTATCAGTATAATCACTCCTTGTTTATACTCTGTACTCCCCCCACCACTTTGTTGCATCCATTTTTGTAAAACAAAATGAAAGTTGAATTCACAGAATAAGCTTGTTGATGTCTACTGTATTTGCCAGTTCCATGGATTTGCTTACTCTCTGAGATAACAATTTCATACTCCTCTCAAATTCCAACATCTCTCCTCCAGTGTTATACTCCACTGATGATCTTCCTTTCAATTGCACTGTGAACACCGTAGAAATAAGAGAAGTTTCCACTGATTCCCACAGTACATTTCCCTCCTGCCTCTACCTGTGGCCAGGGCATCTGTTCCCCTCTTCTCTCTGTAGATATCAGTGAGCCTAGCAAACATCACGCCTTACATTTCAGCAGCAGATCACATCCCCCTTCCTTCACTCAAGGATACTGCCCCAGTGATTCATTGGATCTTTGTTATCAGCCAATAAACATACTTTTATTATTTGCATCTTCAAAAAATTCCTCTTTGATTTCACTTCACCTCTCAGTTACTGCTCCATCTCTTCCCTTCTTTCTACAGCAGAAATCCTTGGAAACCTTTTCTATCCATTCTTTTCTCAGTTTTCCACCTCTCATTCTATCTTAAATCCATTATAATCTTGCTTTCTCTGGTAACACTCCACTAAAACCACTTTGATCAAACTCACCAATGACCTGTATAGGGGTAAATCCAAGAGTAAATTCTACTTGATCTAGCTGTACCATTTGACGTGGTTGATTATCTCCTGCTCCCTGTGCCAAATGCTTCACTGATCTGCCACACACCCCTGTCGGTTTTCTTTCTGCCTCTTTAGCCGCTCCTCCTTAATCTCTTTTACTGGTTCCTTCTAATTCATCAACTTGATGTCAGCATGTGATAGGGCTTTGTACTTGGACTTCTACTCTTCCCAATGTATAAGCACTTCTTTGGAGATCTCATGATATCATGGCTTTAGATACATTCTATAGGCTGACAATTCTCAACTTCGCTCAAATCTGGTCTTGTCCTTGTGTGGCAAAGAGAGAGGAAGTAAACATTCATGTGTTTTCTATTTATGGGCACTCACCCTATCATAAGAGTTCTACTCCCATCACCTAATTACCTACAAAAGGCATCATCTCCAAATACCATCATATTGGGGATTGCAGTTTCAACATATGGATGGGGGTGTGGGTGGGGACACAAAGATTCACTGCATAGCAAAATCTAGCTCAGCTCACAGCACTCCTCTGCTGAATCACTCTTCCCAATGCCCAAGAGATTTCAAACTGTGAGAAAAAGCCTAAATTTGTAGTAAGGCCTGAGAGTCTTAAACAACCTACTCTCTTGTACTTCTATGTTCTAATGTCCTACTATTCTCTGACACACTTATTTCCAACTACAAAGGCTCCCCGTGTCTTTAAACATTCCAGGCAAGCACCTTTGGACTTACTGTTCTCCCTGATTGCTCATCATTTCCCAGACATCTGTAAGACTTAAGTCTCTCACCTTCTTCATCAAATTATATCACCTCAGG
Organism: Puma concolor; assembly: GCF_028749965.1. Taxonomy (NCBI): domain Eukaryota; kingdom Metazoa; phylum Chordata; class Mammalia; order Carnivora; family Felidae; genus Puma; species Puma concolor. The sequence goes on from NC_141676.1 coordinate 111,548,325, forward strand.
CCCCCTGTGACCACAGGAACTCAAACTTCCCCTTCCTAAAAACAATCCCTGCTTTTTTTTTTTTTCTGCTTTAATTTTCTCTTTATCACTTGTCCTAATATAGCATTTTATAAATCCATTTATTTGACTGGTTTTGTTTTCTCTTCCAGAAATCTAAGTGAATAATACTGGCCTGTAATGTACATTTTACTTTGGTTTAGTTTGGGTTAATATTTTCATCAGTAAAAGAAAGCAGCCTAAAAGGAAAAAAGCTATCATTGCTGGCAAAACTTAGTAAAAAGCACCCACTCATGTTGCCAGGGTTTTAAATTTGCCGTCAGTGATCAGATTTGCAAGTTCTGCTTAAAAACACCATTGTGCATATCATCATTTATACAAGGCTTATGAAATAATTGATTTATGCTGTCAGTTTTCTAATAGTATGGTAAAGTTATGTGCAGACAGAAATAATAAGGAAGAAAAACATTTGAAAATGTAGGCCATTAGGGGCGCCTGGGTGGCGCAGTCGGTTAAGCGTCCGACTTCAGCCAGGTCACGATCTCACGGTCCGTGAGTTCGAGCCCCGCGTCAGGCTCTAGGCTGATGGCTCGGAGCCTGGAGCCTGTTTCCGATTCTGTGTCTCCCTCTCTCTCTGCCCCTCCCCCGTTCATGCTCTGTCTCTGTCTGTCCCATAAATAAATAAAAACGTTGAAAAAAAAAATTAAAAAAAAAAAGAAAGAAAATGTAGGCCATTAAAAAAAAGATAAAATTTCAGCTAAAATTTTAAATACAACAACGTAGAAATAGCAAGGAACAAAAAAGAGGGAAAGAAATATGCTGTGTGTGAACTTTGTAAAAATAAAACAAGTTGTAGGTTGAAGAAGCCGTCGATGCAGTACAGCCTGAGAGAAGTTTGGGCTAGCTCAAATCATTGCTTTAATTACTTAAAGACAAATAATTAGAAAAAAAAACGTGGTAGCTGTACACAAACATCTAATGGGGATACTTACAGTTCAGCGGTAGATTTTATGTATATAAACATATATAATGTATACATATAATCCTATATAACTAGTATAAGAGAAAGCTAAAAAAATGATATTTTAGTGTTTTTATTATGTCCTCCTGTGCTTTATATTTATTTTTTTTTAATTTTTTTTTCAACGTTTATTTATTTTTGGGACAGAGAGAGACAGAGCATGAATGGGCGAGGGGCAGAGAGAGAGGGAGACACAGAATCGGAAACAGGCTCCAGGTTCTGAGCCATCAGCCCAGAGCCTGACGCGGGGCTCGAACTCACGGACCGCGAGATCGTGACCTGGCTGAAGTCGGACGCTTAACTGACTGCGCCACCCAGGCGCCCCTGTGCTTTATATTTAAAAATATACTCTGAATGCTATAAGAGAGGTGGTAGAAGAGGCCAGATGAATGTGCTGGGCTTAAAATATATATTGAGAGTCACAACAAAACATTTTTAATATAATGAGCATAGTAAGAGTAATGATCCAAAGACCAAGACTTCTGAATCTTGAGGTTGAGCCCCCGAGGCTGGGAGAGAGAAGACCTTGGTAATGCAAAGTGAAAAAGACCACCCAGAGTGATAAGCCTAGAGAGTTTTGTTTTGGCAGGCAAAGAAGTCTTTTTTGGTTGCTTGTTTGTGTTTTTCTTGAGATTAGAAATCAACTGTATGAAATGTTGTTTTTAGTTCATGGAGAATGAGAACTAAGAACTTGTACTTAGCAAAACAGAGATATTTTCATAACTTTGATAATAGCAAATCTGATAAAGCCAGATTAGAATGGGACTCAAGAGAATACCAAGGAAAGATACTGGAGATAGTAAGGAATTTGCATGAGGAAGGAGAGACATGGCATTGTAGATGAGCAAGAAGTGACTGCCAAGAAGTATTTTTTTCTCCAATGGGAGTATTAAAAGTAGGTTTGTAAGCTGGTGAAAAAGATAAAAAAAAATAGGAATAAAAAATTCTTGATCCAGAAGATTAAAAGAATTTCTGGGACAATGTTTATGAATAGAAAATAAAGTGATACGCAGAGTTTGGAATGTGTTTGGTTCCGGAAAGATCATCCAAGGTAACAGAAGAGAAGGCAGAGCCTCTGGGTACAGAAACAGACAGTTGAGTGGATGTAATGGTGGGAATTTGTGGAACTTTTCCTAATGGTTTTCTTGATTTTCCTCCAAGAAGATACAGTTTGTCAGAGCTTATGAAACCCATTAGTTGACTCTTAAAGCTTTGTGATGATGAATCCTGTCATAGTTATGTGCCTTTATATGTGCTTTTGTATTTTCTATGATAATATAAAAATACCTTCATCATGGAATATTTTTAATTGACATTTGTTTTCTCTCTACTTCCTAGGATCAGAGAACATAAAACACAGAATGTGACCTTCTAAATTACACGGCATGTGTAATTTCACTGCAGAATATAAGTAATACATCTTTCAAAATCTCTAATATATAATAAATACGGACCCGTCTTGCGGGGGGGGGGGAGGGAGCATCAAACATCACTTTCTAAAAGACTATTATTTAAGGAATATGGCACAGAAAGCAGAATGGACTGCTTAGCTATCTGGCCTAAAATAGACCTGAATCTAAGAAGGCAAAATAATCAATTTCCAAAAACAGTGACTTCATTTCTGGTTGAGATAAAGTAACCACGACTGGATTTACCCTTCCATCTGAAACAACTAAATAAATTGGAAAATGAGGAGAATCAATGGCTTTCAATACAATAGATGTCAGACAAAAAAAAAGGCAGTTATGCTGAGGAAAAATAAATGCTATAAATTTTATAATTGTCTCATTATATATATATATATTTTTATAAATGCTATAAATTTTATAATGTCTTGAATGAGCTTTTTTGCCTGGTTGCAGGAAGACATGGGGGGAAACCCATGAATGGGACACACTGCCAGAATTATGGACACAGAAGTCTGAAGAATCCACTAGAGCTAGCTCAAAGGGCAGAGTACTGGAAATGATGAAGTCACAGAAAGTGATCACCCCATAGATAGCCACAGGGTTCTCCTAATGAAGTCAGTGAGAACTTACAAGTAAAACCTTGTGAAGAAACTTTCTAAGGCCAAGGAAAGATGTATCTGGTGGAAATATTTGAAAAGGACATTTAAACATTCCACATGTACAAGAAACTAGAGGAAACATTGAGTAGAAACTGGAAATATATTTTAAGAGGAAGAAAATCAAACTTTTAGGGATAAAAACTATCATGTCTAATTTGAAAAATTCAATAGATGAAATCAATGGATGAAGTATATCTATAAAATCTATATTACTTAGCAACAAGAAATGAAGTATTAATACATGCAACAACCATGTTTTTTATCAAAATATTTTTACCAAATGAAAGTAAGGAAACAAGCTAGAGTATGTACTTTGTGATTCCATTATATAGAATTATAGAAAGTACAAACCGATTTACAGTGGCAGAAATCAGATCAGTGGTTGTTTTGGAACCAGAAATCAGGAGTGAGGAATTTCAAAACATCATGAGTAACCTTTTGGTGGTGATGGATATCTTCATTATTGTAACTTTTCTAAGGTTTTCATGGGTATAGACACATCAAAATTTATCAAATGGTATAGTACACTGTATGTTCATTGTACTGTAATAAAGCTATTAAAAGACATCAAAGGCACATATTCTTCCACATGCAAACACATACATGTATATTCATATATTCATAGTTAAATAACAACATATAGGGCAAAAACAAGAAGGCTTGTATCATCACCTCTTCTATTACTCAACACATATTCACTGTTCACCTACCTTGGGCTAAAAGCTGTGCTATATATTTAATATGAATCAGACATAATTATATTTGCAGCCATGTGGCCGCTATTGTAACTCTTTCCTTGTAAGGGTTACTTTAAGCTGACCACAAGTTCACTGTGAGTAGGGACCATCTGGGAATAGGGATTATCTCCATCTAATTTGTTGCTCTAGCTCAAGACTTCTCCACCTCAGCACTATTAATATTTGGAGCTGAATGATTCTTTGCTATAAGGAAGAGTGCTATTCATTGTACGATGTTTAGCAGCATCCTTGGCTTTTACACACTAGATGCCACTAGCACTCCTCCCCATCCCTCAGTTGAGACACCTCCAAACTGATCTGGATATTGTCCAATACCCCCTAGGGGCAAAACTGTTCCCAAGTGAAAACCACTGCTCTGGTCCATAAGCAAAATGATGGAAACATACATGTTTGTTATATGTTTTTTGAATGGATAAATGAAAAGAGATCATTTGTACAAATTCACAAATCTCATTAGTAATGAAAGAAATGTATGTTTATTTAAAAAAAATAATGTTTATTTTTCAGAGAGACAGAGACAGAGACAGAGCACTAGCAGGGGAGGGGCAGAGAGAGAGGGAGACACAGAATCCAACGCGGCTTCAGGCTCTGAGCAAGCTGTCAGCCCATAGCAGGGCTCCAGCCCACAAATCATGAGATCATAGCCTGAGCCAAAGTCGGACACATAACTGACTGAGCCACCCAGGCGCTCCAAAAAATGTATGTTTAAACAAATTTTTTATTAAATATTTTTTCAAAATGAGATGAAGTAAAAGAAAACACATGGTGTGCCTGGGTGGTTCAGTTGGTTAAGCACCAACTTGGGCTCAGGTCATGATCTCACGGTTGACAAGTTCAAGCTCCGTGTCCGGCTCTGTGCTGACAGCTCAGAACCTGGAGCCTTCTTTGGATTCTGTTTATCCTCTCTCTCGGCCCCTCCCCTGCTCGTACTCTGTCTCCCTCCCTCTCTCAAAAATAAATAAAGAACATTAAAAAATATAAAAAAAAAAGAAAACACACAATGTTAGAAGTGACTAATATAAATATTAGTGCATAAATATTTGAAATGTCAATTGGTGCAGTCCACATGGGAAGTTATTTGGCAATGCAGTCTGAGCCATTTACATGTATCTTAGGAAAATAAATATCTTCAAAGCTTTATATGTATATATTTATTAGAGTACTATGAATTTCATCAAAAACTTATAAACAACTGAGAACTCCCATAGGAAAAATAAATCACTGGGGCGCCTGGGTGGCTCAGTCGGTTAAGCGGCGACTTTGGCTCAGGTCACGATCTCATGGTCCGGGAGTTCGAGCCCCACGTCGGGCTCTGTGCTGACAGCTCAGAGCCTGGAGCCTGCTTCAGATTCTGTGTCTCCCTCTCTCTGACCCTCCCCTGTTCATGCTCTGTCTCTCCCTGTCTCAAAAATAAATAAATGTTTAAAAAAATTAAAAAAAAAAAGGAAAAAGAAATAACTAAATAAAGCTTTCTTCACAGGAAAACATTATGTAATTTTTCGCATTTAGGTTAATATGGTTTTTAATAATATGGAGAAATAATTTTGATATGAGATTAAATTAAAAATTTAAGTACACCTGTAACTAATGTAAAATGTGGGGAGTGGAGAAAATCTTGAGTACAGTAGGTTTCATATATCTAACTACTGCCTTGGAGTAAACACTAGCTGTAGATGCTTTAATTAATTGGTTTATTAGATTATTCTTAAAATATTATCAGTAAATAAATTTTGGGAACCCATTATGTTAGGAATTTAGTTTTTCCTATTTAAAATAGGTAGCTTATGTAACTAAGTTAAAGAACATTTTGTATTTATCCAGATAACTCTACAGGAGACCATATTTTGCTCTAAAATTCTACTGCAAATATTAACAGACACATCATTTCTGACAACAGCAAAAAACAGAGCATAGGAAAAGGGAAAATACTGATAGATCCATTTCCCTGGTTCTTAAATAAATTTTAGATTTTAAATGTCACTGAAAATATTAGCAAGAAGCCATGAAATGTATAAAAATAAATTTAAAAGCTCCAGAGTATTTCTAAAATATTCAAAGTTTCTGAAAAGTTAATTATTCACTAGGCTGCAGTATGAGGCATTAAAGGGTTGAATTAAAACTGGCTATTTAATAGCTGTAGTATGGACTCCTATCAATTTTAAAGGTCAAATTATTCCCTCTAATCATCATGACCCATAGTGAAGACTGTTGTAACATAGTATATGCTAGCAAATGTGTACTTTTAACTCTGTGCAAAGGTAAGAATTATAGGCAATATAACACAGAAATGTAATTCTGAACTTTATTCCTAAGTTAAGTGTGTCTTTAATTTTATATTCAACAATCTTTTATTATGTGCATACTCTGTGCCAAGGCTGTCTGAGGATTTCAAAGGGAATGTCAAAGGGTCCAAACCTGGGAGAAAGACAAAGATATAAATGACTTAATTGTGGAATCTACCACAAATGTACACACATGGGTTGATTGGAGCATACAAGAGAGATGTAGTCAAGGCTGCAAGTTAAAAGGAAGGGAGAGTTCAGGAAAAACACATTTCCAGAGCTGAAGATCTCTGATCTGAGTTTATAAAGAGGTTATAAGAAATAATATTTAGCCAGGTCAAGATGGTGGAAGGTCAGCAGACACAGGAAGAGAAAACAGTCTGAGCCAAGGAAGCGAGAGTGGAGGCTGGAGAATCGTACCACCACATGTGGGGCTCTGAAAAGGGTCATGGGAGAAAGGTCTTTATTAAGTGGTAGCAGTATTAGGATTAATTTTAGAGTTTAAAGGCTGGGGCAAGAACTGGCTTCAGGAGCATGCAATCTGTACAATCACATAAACTGCACATTTAGAAAGTCCCTATGTTTGCTTTAATGCTTTTCTGTCACCATCTTGAAATTCTTAAGTATTTAAACAAGGCACCTGTATTTTCATTTTGTGGTAGGCCCCTCAAATGATGTGCCAGTTCTGACTGGAACACAAGTGAGCAGGAACAGAAGCAACCAGTCCGCTCATAACATGGCTTCAGTAGCATGGTTCAGAGTTTGAGTCTTCCTTGAAAACTAACAGCAGCCCGTATAAAGAGTAATTTAAACTGTGGGTGTACACAATCAGTTGTGCATTTTGTAACAATAACACTGAATCAGATGTGAGTGTGGCTGCAGGGAGGGAGGTAAGAGGAAGCTACCACAGTGATTCAGAAAGGAATGATGACCATACGAAATCACACAGTGACAATGGAAATAAAAAGAGATTTAAAAATTTCCAGAAATATTTAGGAGGTATAGCTAAAAGCCTTGGTGACCAAAAATATAAATGAGAGAAGAGAAAAATTATTCTATACCATTCCATTCACCCAAACAAAGCATTCACAAAGAGGCAGGCAGGCTTGGGGAAAAGACAACTTTGTTTCTATGGCTGTATTCTAGATGTACTCACAGCACGTAAGTGAGAGAACCCTGCCTACGTGATGTGGTTTCAGAGGCTCTGAATGTTCCAACTCCAGTCTATCCCCACCGGGTTGGGTGATTGCAGGTGACACCATTAATGACTACCCTTTGGGTGAAGGTATTGGGAAAAGAAGACCTCTGGCAAATTGCAGGTATGTTCCCTGACAATGATCATCATCAACTTCCAAATACTTATGGAAGTGGGGTGTTTGTGTGCATCTTAATGTGGGAACAGTAACAAGCATCATTTTGTTGTATGATGGTATGGGTGGTTAGAGGTGTAGAAAGAATCTAAAAGAGAAAGAAATGAATGACTAATTTTACCTCCTTATTTGTGTGACAAGGTGGCTCTTCACAAAACAGGTTTTGGGAGAACATGGTACAAAGGGCCATTTTAATTAGCTTACTAAATTACCCACTCGACTAAGAAACATGAATGAAGAAATCTTTACTGTAGATGGAACTGAATTAGGAATGTCGAAGAGTTAGAAAATTTATACAGGCATTCTGTTGGCAACAATATTTACAGTCAGTGCATTAGGAATCTTACACACACAAACACACCCACGTTCATCACGAATCCCTTTCTTTAAGATACTGTTATGGAGAAATCCCCAAGAAAATAGAATTAAAAAAAGCAAGATTGAAAGAAGTTGAGAAAAAACTATAAGATCAATTTTACAGTTTCTAAAACTAAAACTAGGACTTCCTGAAATATAGAGCTGTATCTAAAGGGAGTAAATTATCAAAATAATAAATTAGGAGAAATTTCTGGAACTGAAGGATGAGAGTTTCCAGGTTGAGAGTACATTTCAATTGTCTGGCAAAATAGATGAGAAAAGGCACACAGCAACATACATCATCATGAAATTTCAGAACACTGTGGACAAAGGGAAGGTCCTAAAATCTGAAACAGATAGAAGGGGGTGAGAGAAGGAGGAATGGGAGGGATGGAGGGATTATGTCCAGAGTGTCTAGAATTATAATGTCATCAAGTTTATTATGGTAAGTGTGGAACCCACATTAATATGGTTCAGTGCTTTCAAACTTCTGAGGAAAAATTATTTCAGCACAGGATTCTATATAGGCCAAGTAATCAAGGGTAAGGGTACAATAAAGATAGTTTTGGGGCACCAGGGTGGCTCAGTCAGTTAAGTGTTAGATTTTGGCCCAGGTCATGATCTCTCGGTTCTTGGGTTCAAACCCCACTTCAGGCTGGATGATGACAGCTCAGAGTCTGGGGCCTGCTTCGGATTCTGTGTCTCCCTCTCTCTCTGCCCCTCTCCCACCCATGCTCTGTCTCTGTCTCTCTCTCAAAAATAAATAAACATTAAAAAATTTAAGGATAGTTTCTGTCATAAAAACTCTTTACATATTACCATCCATGCATTTGGGGAGAATTCTGGGAGTACACAAAAAGAAAGGAAGATATTGGAATTAACACTAGAGAGAAGAAAAGAGAAGCCTCAAGAAGATGGCAAAGAGACATCTAAGGATAACAGAGTTTCCACAGTTCTAGGAAACAGCCTATGTAGATTGTACTTGGAAAAATGAAGACTCCAGAAGGAATGTTTCAAAGAAAAAAAAAAGTGAGTTGGATACTTTTAAACACATCAGTAAGATTTATACTAATGGTAGACAAACTGTGGATGAGTTTGTGGATTAATAATGAGTATTTAGAAACTACAGCAACTAAGAATCAACCAATTATTAGCTCCTTGGAAAAAATTATACAAGAAAATAATGTACACTATGTGGTTTAGTTTTAAGTAACATTTACATTATTATAAACAGTAAACTATCTCGGCAGCATAGAGAAGAGAGGAAAAGTCTAAGTGGATAGAGAAGGAAGTTTCCATAGTGGGAAGCCAGTAATTAGGTATGAAAATAAAAAGAGGACCTGGGTGGCTCAGTTGGTGGAGTGTATAACTCTTGATTTTGGCTCAGGTTATGATCTCACAATTCATGACATGGAGCCCTGCATTGGTTTCCATGCTGAGCATGGAGCCTGCTTGGGATTCTCTCTCTCTCTCTCCCTCTGCTCCTCCCTACTCTTGTGCATTCTTCCTCCCTCCCTCTATCCCCCCCCCCCCAAGACAAGCAAGTAAAATGAAAGCATAGAAATTTTATTTGGTAACATGGATGAAAAAAACCGGTTAAAAGTAGTTGCCTCTGGGAAGCAGAAAGAAGTTTGAAGAGAGAAAAGGACAATCTGTTCTTTAAAATTATGCTATTAAACTAACTGATAGAAATTTAAAAATGAGGAGTTTATTGGGCAGTTATGGATGTGGCTTTCCTGCAGAGGAAACAGTATGAGAAGACGCAAAAAGTATGATGGTAAATGGTGTCATTTGTCATCATCATGTCATAAAGTTTGACTCAAAGAAAAGGTTAAAGAGGGAAAATAAGTAGGAAAACATGATGCTGAAAACAGGTTGAGATCTTATTACTGAGATATTTGAATACTAACTGAAAGAGCTTAATTTATGCCTATGGTGGCCATTTACCGTGTTCTGCAAAGCCCTTCTCTCAGAAGGGCTGCCCACCACCAAGAAGCATGTTCCTGTCAGCTGACCCTATAGCCGTAGCTGACTACTAAAGGGTGGATGGCTGACCCTTTTCTGGTCAAATTATTCTTCTTAATAATTCAGAATTTTAAATTTGGAAACACAGGGGGAAGAGCTATTGGTAACTGAGTAATATTACTTGCAGTATTTAGGGGAAAGATCCACAAACTCATTGAAGTCTCAGGGATGCTCAGATTCCTGTTTTCCCCAAGTCTGCTCTAAGGTTTTTGATACAGAAATACTCCATCAATATATTTATTTTGTGCTTTAGCAGAGCCTGTTTCTGCTATTTACATCTTAATTGATGCACAGGCAACTGAAAACGTTGTTCTTTATAATGAAACATGCACATACCAACAAGAGGTATCCGTGTTGAAACAGGATGACCCCTTTTCAGGAATCCTGAAGAGGGGTTATTCAGAAGGAAATGCCTTCAAAGAATCCTTAGGCATCCTTCAGTGTCTGAACAGAGAAACTATGATGGATCCAGAGCCTGACTCACATCCCTAAAGTCAGCAAACTGTTTGAGTTTTTCCTAAAACTAACCCTGAGCTAAGAATATCTTCTTCTCATGGTGGGTACAAAGTCCAGCTGTTTCATATTGCTAATGGGTCCATTTCTGAGGATTGTGGTACATCTATATTTAAAAGGTTTAGGGCTTTCCAAGGGGGTCTGGGTGGCTCAATCAGTTAAGTGCCTGACTCTTGATTTCAACTCAGGTCATGATCTGATTGGTTGTGAGATCAAGCCCCTTGTCAGGCTCCAAACTGAGCATAGAGACTGCTTGGCATTCTCTCTCTCCCTCTTTCTCTGCCTGACTCTTTCTCTTGGTCTCAAGATAAATAAATAAACTAAAAAAGAAAAAGAATTTAGTGCTTCCCATGTCTACTTCAAAGAGAAATAACTCCACCTAGGGCACTGGTGAGGGTATAGTGACCAAATTTTGTACAAAAATATCCTGACCCCTTAGTGATAGACTGTCAACGTTGGACACTTGACCCGAGTACAATGAGCCAGTTGGAAAGCCAAAAAATTATTGTATAATCTATAATTTTAAATCCATGGTTTGGTGTGAAAAGATATACTGGGAAATCCATTTCCTGTCAAGGAATTATTCAATTGAAAATATTAGAAGACAAACTTTTTCTAGAGGAATCCGATGAGGGGGGATCCAGGCTGGAATGGGCATGGGTAAGGCAAAGTTGAAATTTTGAAGAATGAGAATTTTTACAAGTATACAAAATGCTGATTGATACAGAGGCTGCCTCGGGTAGATACACAGAGTGACACACAGAAGTTAAAAGAGGAGATAACCCATGGTAACGGAGAGAAAGTGAGTAGCCCTTCCCTAGGGCTGCCTTAGTCCCTGTTAATGTTTATTTTCTAGTTCATTGGTATTTGTAGAATAATCTATCCTTTCTTTATCCTATTGTGAGAAGATGTTTCTTCATTTCAAACAAATGAGCCATCAACTTTAAGCTATCAAAGATCATTTTATGTTCTAATGTAACCTACAGTCGTTTGCTTAAATCCAGGGAGTGGGCAAGGTTGGTAGTGTTAGTGGGGCAGGAATGATAAATGGTTCTTTGCTTGTTTCATGTTAAGGATGCATTTAATGGAAAAGTTAACAACGTTTTGCATAATAGTAGATTGTTAAAAGCAATTAGCTAAAAACAGTCAGAACCAGGATTCTTAAATCAGCCAATTTCAGGAAAAATAGTCAAGCAAGTAAACTCCTGAATTAAAATAAATGAGAAAATGGGATTCCACTGGACAGACTAAAAAATAAAGAGCAATGAGGAACATTACACAAGACTAAAAGAAGAAAAGGAACAGTGAATTAATGAAATCAATCAATACCTTAGTTTGGGAATGGGGAAGTCACACTCAAATTAGAAGTCTGAAGTCTGGATTTGTGTAAATAAAATAAATGTATTCAATCTTTAGTCTTGAATACTTAACATTGAGTTTTATAAGGAAATGGGCTTGATTTGTTTCTGGAACACCAAGAGGAAAAGACTCAGGCAAGGCCTAGCTCAACAATTGCTAAGTTTTAGGAGGGGATAACACGAAACTCTTCAGAAGAAAGTCCTAGGGTTTTGAGCCACAGGACTGACTCACCACTTTGCTGGTAAGCCAGTGAGCTATGTGATTTAGTACACACCCCAGGAGAGGACAGGATCTGAATGTTTAAGTAAGGGAATCCAAGATGATATTATCAACATATCTTTTCATTTTTATTTCCCAATGATTCCCTACTATAGAGTTCATCAGTCTGTGAACTGTTGAATTTCACTGTTTGGTGCTTTTCATCTATTCTTCCACTGTTTGGAATTCTCCCTCCTTTCCATCTTTTTCTCCCCAAATCCAAGGTCAAGACACATCTTTGCTAGAATGCCTCTCTGGTCTCCTTGCATAAAAAGCAATCTTCCCACTTCTTTTTCAGAACTCAATGTTCTTACTTCTGTCTCAAAAACCGTATTAATTTTCAAAGCATTTCTTCTTTTATTAGTTTTAAAAGCAGCTTGGCTATTGACTTTTTATGTTTGACTTTTTCATATGATCAGGCTTGTTTTATCCATGTAACATAATTTTAAGTCCCCGTCATGTTATGAGGTCCTACCTAAACATAAGACTAGCCCAATGCCTACTATCAGGTTACGAGTGTGGATTCAGAAGGCACTGCTATAAAAGAAGGTAACACACCACATATTACACTCCAGGTTCTGAGGTTATAGAAAATGTGCCCAAATCTGTGATCCTGTGGGGTATGGTTCAATGTCAGCTTTTGTTACTCAAGTAAGCAGTCCTTAGCTGTAAGCTTGGACTTGTACAAGCCCTTGTAAGGGCTTGTTTCCAGGGCTTCTAATTTTTCTGTTGAAAAAGCATCAGTACTATCTAGAGTCTAATTCCCTGAAGTAACTGGAGTAGTACTTGTCCCAATTTTGGTAATTTTGATGCTACTTTCCCTGGAATATATTTTATCACTCAAATCTCAAACTTTACATGACAACATGACTTTCAGAGCTGCCAGATCAATTTAACTTGATTTAATTTGATTAAAATTAAGATAACTGGGAGGCTGGAACCCATCTCCCTAATTCCAGAGCAGATGGGGGAAAGGACAGTACCTGGTATGGAGACAGAGTTGGGTCTTTATACAAATTACAATTTTAAACCCATGACATAAACTATTTATAGCTAAGAGATATTTCATTAAAGGATATGTGGCTCACAGAGTCTTTTCATTTTTTCTAGTGTGTTCAAGAATACTTATTTTGGACCAAGGTGCCACTGAAGAGAAGGAACTACCACCACCCTGCATAATAATATAAAAGACAAATTGACCAAGTGTACAAGCTGAGCTGCAGTTATGAAGCAGCCAGAGATAGTTTTTTTTTTCCTCAGTAGGCCATGAAATGGTAGAGTATTAATCATAATTCTTGGGAAAAGTGGTGTGTGTATGTGTGTGCATGTGTGTGTATTTGTACTTATGTTGTGTGAAATTCAATCATTTTACTCAGATTGACAGAAATGTACTACTGTAGTTATAATTTACCATCAGCTTCCCAGAATATGCCATTCCAGAATGTGCCACTGTGGCAGGTGGATTATTTCAAGCTGAAGACAATAAAGCCCCAGCAGATTCAGGGAGAGCTTTTAACTGCCCCTTTAACTGACGAAAAGAATTGAGATAGCGGGCCTATGCCAGGAAGAAAGCTACTGCCAGAGATAACTTTTTTTTATATCAGAAAGATATTTTCATTGCATAACAAACATTTGTTTAGGAAACATTTGCTCTTCTCATTTTCCTGTGAATTCCCTTCCTCCCCTTTGTAGCCCTTGACCCCTACCCTCTCCTCCTTGGCTCAGGATGGTATGTGAGCCTCAATTACCTGACTTCAGGGGAGACTTATATTTTTATGGGGCTACCATACATTCAAAATTTGGTTTTTCTGATCATCTATCTTATGTCAATTGAATTAGACCAGCCAAAAAACCTAGAAGGGAGGAGGAACGTTTTCCACCCCTACAGGTGGAATTTTACAAAATAGATGTCAGAATAAAGCCTAAAGAGGCATTCTTTCCTGTATTGTCATTTCATTTAGTTTCTTCTCCTTCTAGCTGTTCATGAAATTTGATTAACAGTACAACTTTGTGTGGTGCTATGTGGTAGGTTGAGAAAAATAACAAGTGGGTCAAAAAGAGATTTAAGGACTGTCATAGTAACTCCCAGTCCACAGCCAGCAGCAAGGAGGCAGTAGTGACCTGTGGCACAGTGCAGAGGATTGGGAGATGTCAAGAAACAGGGTAGAGGGTCCACCAACCCTAACCCACATGCCTCCCTTCAACAATCATCAATATTTTGCCAGAGTTGTTTCATTTACCCTCCTTCCTTTTCAGCTGCAGTAATTTAAAACAATCTCCAGTCATCATGTTGTTTACTCCCAGATATTCCAACAGATTTCTTAAAAAAACAGAGTGAGGGGGACAAGAAACTTCTTACAGCATCATGAGGTCATTGTCTCACCTCTACACTAATCAACAATTCCTTAATATCATCTAATGCGAAATTTATATTAAAATTTACCCAACTAGTCCCCAAACTGCTTTTTGTCAGTTAAGTTATTTGAATCATACTTTCTAAAAGTCAACTTAAAAATCATTTAAATCTATTTTAGTCTCTTTCAAGGCTTTTTAATCATTTTCTAAACCACTATTGCAATATTGAAGGAACTTAGAAAGACTCCATATTATGGATTTGGGTAAGTACTTCCCCTCCTATCATTTGACTTGTTTTCCATCCCCTGTGTTTCCTGTGACTGGAGATAAGATTTAAAGTCATGGGGCGCCTGGGTGGCACAGTCAGTTAAGCGTCCGACTTCAGCCAGGTCACGATCTCACGGTGCGTGAGTTCAAGCCCCGCGTCAGGCTCTGGGCTGATGGCTCAGAGCCTGGAGCCTGTTTCTGATTCTGTGTCTCCCTCTCTCTCTGCCCCTCCCCCGTTCATGCTCTCTCTCTGTCCCAAAAATAAACGTTGAAAAAAAAATTAAAAAAAAAAAAAAGTCTTGATATATGCATATATATTATATGTAATATAATGATAAACTGTATTTATTATATATAATATATGCAATATAATATATAATAAATTATATAACTAGATAATTATAATTACCTAATTAGAAATTATATTATGTAAATTATGTAATTATATAATGTATACATACACACACACATGTATGCATCATAGACAGTGCTTAATTCTTCATATTGCCTCACATCGCAAGGCACATTATATTTGGTTGTCTTTGGTCTGCTAACATCCACCAGTGAATTCAGACAGTGACATCCTGTTCTCTTTATGTCAGGTTCCTGGGCACTGGATGACCTGAAATCTTTCCCTAGATTGTCACGGTTTATGCCTGTTGTCCTGGCATGATTACTAACAGTGCATCTTTCACTTGCAAAGTGTCTCTGTTTGGATTACAGATTACTCACCAATTTCACATTTAGTGATTTTGTCATCTATTGATGATGACTGCCTGTTAGTTACTTTATTAATGATTGCATAATGATTTTCTAATTCCATCATTCCATAAATCATTCTGCATTTATCAACTGGGAACACTTTCATATGAAATTCTTTCCTACATCCATAGGACTTGTGGGATATCCTGAAATACCATTTACTTCCAAATGGCAAGGTAAATGCTGAGTTCTTCTCTTTCAGTTACCAATATTCAGAATATTGAATTGGTGCCCAAAAAATCTCAGATGGATGTCCAAAGTCCAATGAGTTTTGGTTTCTTTTTTTAAAAAAAAAAATTTATGAATGCATCACTTTTCTATATTAAATGTGTTTTAATCAATCACAGCTATTATTATTTTTGATGCTCATATTGTTCCATCTTTGGGCAGTGAGAGTCTATTCTAGATGGTTCATGTGTTATTTTGACAATACCTCATTTCCCTTTCATGGTCCTCTTATTTCTGGCACATGATTTTCTAGACTTATCTTTCCAACATAAAATCAAGTATTTCACCGGAGCAGTGATTAAGCAGATGATGTAGAAGAGACCTTTAAGCAAACTGTCCCTTGCTTCTCCTAAATATTAGAAGAAAAAAGCCTTTAAAGAAAATAATTCACTCAGGTTAATATTGGCACTCAACAGTGAAAATATATAAAGCTAGACAGTGGCAACAAAGCTACAAAGAGAACAGTTACAGTCTCTGTCTTTAAAAAGTTTTTAGGTTAGAAAGAAAATCAGACTTCTTCGAGTAATTGTAGATGAATTTAGCATGTTCTAAGCTCTCCAGCACTGTAGAATTAGAAAAATTTTGCCTAATTCAATTGTATACAGATAGCATACACTAATGTTTTGATTCTCTACTAATTGACTTAATAATCATTTTCCCCTAACACATGGTTTTGATGTTTCCCTGGCTGAATAACTTAGTAGAAGATTTACAGTCTTCTCTTTAAAAAGATGAGAAAATATATATATTCACTTCCCATCCTTATGACTTTTACAACTCCTATAAGTATTTACAGAGGAGCTACCAGTTCACACAGAAGAGGTCAAAGGTCTCAAATCTACTTAGAGAAATAAACATGTGCTTTTCATGATCTCAAAAATGTTACTGGGACAGGAGTCATCACCCACCACACTTCTTCCTCTGAGAATGAACCCAAAGCCTCAGGTGAAAAATCTAAGAAGTGACTGCTTTTTAATATTTAGAAAAACAAGAAAATAGTTCTTTCTCTAGTATGTCTTCAGTTCTAATGAACTACAGCTTTGTAGATGTCAAGGCCTTTGTGTTAGGGTGGGAAACAATCTGCTAAATAATAAGGAATGGCTTCAGCTTGTATTTGCCACTTGAACATCAGACTCTGCACTGTGGGCCCCCAGTTCAGGAGTGGAGTCCTCTTTAAACTCACAGGTATTTAGGGGCGCATGGGTGGCTCAGTCCGTTGAGCATCTGACTTCAGCTCAGGTCATGATCTTACTATTCATGAGTTAGAGCCCCACTTCTGGCTCTGTGCTGACAGCTCAGAGACAGGAGCCTGCTTCTGATCTGTCTTATTCTCTCTCTGCCTCTCTCCCAGTTGCTTTCTGTCTCTCTAGTCTCTCAAAAATAAATAAATGTTTAAAAAAATTAAACTCACAGACACTTAGCTGGCTCCAAGAACTGGTGTGGGAGTCTTTGAATAATTGGCAGAGATTAGTATAGGACTAGCTTCCCTTATCAGTCTTAGGTTCCCAGCTGTTTTATATTCATTTTTTGCTGTCCTTCTTACCATTTTCTCAACAACCTGGACAAAATAATCTGAGTCTTACAGAAAATAAAAACCAGAGCTCATAATGGAAAAATATGACTGACTCCATGAATCAGTGTATTCAGTTACTCCATGGGAGACAGAATTTTGCTCAGTTTTTTCCTCACACTCATTCATTCAGATATTCTCTATCCACTTAAAAAAAAATATTTACGATAACTCTAGTCACTTGCACCAGATGCTGTACTTGTCATTCCGAATGGGAAAAAAAACTTTGTAATTCACGACTCCTATCTTTGAGGTACTCATACACACATGTGAGACAGGCTCATGAGTAATTACCAGCATAGCCCAGATAGAATCAAGATCATCCAGGATTGTGCCAGTGCTCTGTTAATGAAGGCTGAGTAAGGCTTTACAGAGCTGAAACTGTGTGAGCTGGGTAGAAAGAATGAGCAGAATCCACCAGATAGAAAGGGGCTGTGCAGTTAGGCAGCAGGTACATCAAATGTTAAGTTATTTGTTTAACAGGGCTTTAAGTATGTGTTTAATGTTTCCCTGGAAGATCATAATTCCAAATATTTGAGACTGTGGTCTAATAAGCCTGAATCACATGCCCTGAAAAAATGTCATTTAATAACTAAATAAGAGAGACAAACCCCTTTTCCTTCTCATATACTGTCTTTGAAACAATCAACAGAGGAAATCTTCATTAAAACAACTAAACTTAGAATTTTAAGGACCACTTTGTAAAAGAATGTGCTAATGTGATTTAATATTTCTTCCATTAGGCACCTGTTTTAAACCATAATCTTCGTTTTGCTTTTGCTTTGAAAGCAATGAAGGGATTATTTGCTATCTCCCAATGAAAAGTCTTTCTTCCCCCCTACTGCTCACATGTGGAGATTCTGTCAAATCTGCATCAAGTGAGAGAAACAAAGAAACTCTTCATTTATCCCCTACTTGTATTTCAGGAGCTACCTCATCTTTCTTGCAAAGAAAATTAAGATACAACTCTACTTTCTTTTATCTTTTTTAAGTTTAAAATGTGCATGCGTTTCGTTGTTAGTCTAGGATTAAAACTCTGAGTGCTTATAGCTCTAAGATCTTGAAATATGTGTGTGTGTGTGTAGAGAGAGAGAGAGAGAGAAACTCTCTTAATTTAATCATAAAATGGACATTCTGTTTTCTTACGAAGCTGGCAAGTCAAGAATATCTTCATAAAGGTTGGTGGTTTCCCCTTTTGCTAACTTTTTATAGAACTTTAAATCTGAATTTAGTGGTTTCTGTAGCAACCAGCATTTTCTGACAAGTTGTTTGCAGAAAAAATTTGGGCAAAAAATTGTTTCTTGAAAGCACCATTTTTTTTCCAGGATGTCATTTAAAATGAATATTTCAGTAGACACAACAACATAATTTAAACACGCATGATTGGGTTTTAAGACACAAACTTGGGACTGTGGTCTTAATTTTAAAAATAGGAGTTCTAAAACTGTTTTGAGTAATGGCAGCATTATTTCCAAAAATAGCATTTTCAGAATTAGATTTGAATGGGTACTGTTTAATATTTATTTGAAGGATGGAGTTTGAATGTTTTTATATTCCATGCTGGGGGAGAGCCCAATTTTTATTCAACCAGTTATTTATGTTTTTGGCATTTATTTACCCTGTGAATTAGGATGGAAATATACACATACACACACACACACACACACACACACACACACACACGTATACACATATATATGTATATATATGTATATACTTATGTATGTATATATATGTATATATATATATCCACATAATTACTTTATTAATGCCAAAGTCTCCTATAATTAAATTGAATTTTGGTAGAGCAGAAGGCATCATCAGTGACTAAAGGAATATAAACTATGTAGTTAGTAGCCTCAGAATTTGATCCTATTTCCCATGCTTACTGAATTGATTACCTGTTTCTTCATCTTTTTAAATTGAGGAATTTGGTTATTCATTCCAGGGGACACCTTCCTTCCTTGCCCACTTGCTTCCTTTTTTTTTTTTCTAACCTCTAACCCCATTCTCCTATTTGAAGATACTTATTTTTAACAAGGGCCTCAATGTCTCTGCCTTTGAGAACTGGAGACTTGACACATGACCTAGTCTCAGTCAACCAGATGCTCTTGGGAAAAGCTTTGAATCTTGATCAAATAACTCAAAGGCAAAAGTTTGGTTACAATTTATTCACAGTGACATTGTCCTGGGGCAGAATGTACCTGCTACCTAGCCTCCAGACATGCCTTCTTTGTTCTTCACCATTTCCCCAAACTGAATTTCAGGTCTCCAACTGTCAGCTTCCACTATCTGCCTTCTGTAGATTCCTGCTATTCTAAGACAAACAGGGTCAATTCCTGTTTTTTGCAGCAAAAGCCCTCAATGACACACCTACAATAGTAGATTGGATAATGAATGTGCAAGGATATAAAGATCCAATTCTTGGGACTTATGAAGATTGACTTATTTGGAAAAAGGGTCTTTGCAGATGCAATTTAGGATTAGGGATTTTGAAAAGTGTTTTTAAATAGAAAGAAGTGGAGAAAGATAGACACAGGTAAGAAGGTAATGTGAAGATGGAGGCAGCAATTGGAAAGATGCAGCCACAAGCCAAGGAACAGTGAAGCTACAAAAGTTCAGGAAAGCAACCTCCCCTAGAGCATCTGGAGAAGGGATGACCCTGCTGCAACACTCATAGTGGATTTCTGACCTAGGAAATTGTGAAACAAAGGACTTCTGCTGGTTTAAGCCTACACTGCTAATTTTGATGGTATGTAACTGTAGACAGAATGACTAAGATCCAAGTCAGAGACTCTTGCCTTCAAAGAAAAAAGTTATTTTCCTTCTAGATCTTGGTTCTTCAACTCCAGCAATGATGATGGAATCTGCAAGTTTGGGAAGAAATAGGTGATTAAATAGAAGAGTTAATATCAGAAAGCAGGATTGCTGAAATCTGAGACTTTTGATAAAGTATGGCAGACTGACCATGTTTCTTACATCTCTTTCCCAAAATTTCACTAACGTGATGGTAAATGAATCAAAAAATAATAAATCCTACAGACTAATGAGAGGAGAAAACAGATAAGAAATCATGGAGTATAGAAAATATATTTGTGAATAACAACTACTTTTTAAAATATTTATTTATTTATATTGATAGAGAAAGTGTGAGTGAAGGAGGGGCAGAGAGAGAGAGAGAGAGAGAGAGAGATTGAACCCCAGACTCTATGTTGTCAGTACAAGGCTCAACACCGCAAACCATGAGATCATGACCCGAGCTGAAATGAAGAGCTGGATGCTTAACCCACTGAGCCACCCAAATGCCCCTGAATGGCAACTATTTTGATAAAGAAAATAAAACCTAAGTGATTGGGAATTGGTTGCAGACTTGGGTGGGGGAAGTGGGATGATGTGAGAGAACGGAGTCTCCAAAGGTATTTCTTTAAACCACAGAACCTAGAAAAGCTCGGGAAGTGGTGTCCTAGGTATCTCTGAAAATTGGTGACTGAAGTGGACTCAAACAGGTGAATTCAACTTTCTCTACTCTTACCAGTGACACTTTGTCTCCACCACAGTGGAAGATGGAAGTTTTCTGTCTACAGAAGTTGAACCAAAGGGGCAAGTGACTCAGGAAAATAAGACACAATTAGCTGTGGACAAAGGTGAGAATATTGACAACAAAAAAATTAGGTGGGGTTTTTCACATGTAATATCAAGAAATTAACTTTTCCTTAATTTCCTCAGTTCCCAGAATGTGGACACTTCAACCTCAGTATTGGATGAAATGGCACGATCTGGGTAAAGATGGATATATTAGTAGCTTTGGTAGTGAAAATATGGGAGGTTTCCTTTTTGCATCAATGTTCTCAACAAAATATATAATATGAGGAGAGATCATCAAGTAAAAGTGAAAGGGATGGGTCAGGGTGAAAAAGTTTGAAAAGAAAAGAGAAGGCATGAAATAATCATTTGAGGAGTAGAAATTAGAACACAGGAGGAAAAAATAGAGGTTGATTCATAGTGAGAAAGTGGTAGATAGGTGCATCAAGTCTCCAGGATAGTACCCAGCTCTTGGTTTATCTAAAACCATTCTCTAATACAAGGAACCAGGGCTCCTTGAAGAAAAGATTACTTGTAAAACTGGAGCAGAAAAATGAGCTGAAGCATTCTGTAGTGCTGGAAAGTAAGGAAGTGCTATAGGAGAAAAGGAAATGATGAGAAATATGTCAAAGGGACACAGAAGCCAACTGAAAGAGCTTAGAATGGCCAAATTTAGAACAACCTGAACAAGAAAATGAATGTGTAGTTTTGAGAGGCAAGACTATGCAATGGGAAAAAGTCTCTTCAACAAATGGTGTTAGGCAAACTGGACAGCTACATGCAAAAGAATGGAACTGAACCACTTTCTTACACCATACATAACAATCAACTTAAAATGGATTAAAGACCTAAATATGAGAACTGAAACTGTAAAAATCCTAGAAGAGAGCACAGGCAGTAATTTCTCTGACATCAGCCATAGCAACATTTTTCTATATAAGAATCCTGAGGAGGGTGAGCGGAAGATGGCGGCGTAGGAGGATGCTGGGCTCACCGCGTGTCCTGCTGATCACCTAGATTCCACCTACACCTGCCTAAATAACCCAGAAAACCACCAGAGAATTAGCAGAACGGAGTCGCCGGAGCCAAGCGCAGACGAGAGGCCCACGGAAGAGGGTAGGAAGGGCGGCGAGGCGGTGCGCGCTCCACGGACTGGCGGGAGGGAGCCGGGGCGGAGGGGCGGCTCGCCGGCCAAGCAGAGCCCCCGAGTCTGGCTTGCAAAAAGCGGAGGGGCCTGACGGACTGTGTTCCGACAGCAAGCGCGACTTAGCGTCTGGGAAGTCATAAGTTAACAACAGCTCTGTTCAGAAAGCGGGAAGGCTGGAGGACAAAGGGAAGGAGAGCTGCTGAGCCCCCGGAGGACAGAGCTCAGTTTGGTGGGGAACAAAGGCGCTCGCCAGCGCCATCTTCCCCGCCCATCCCCCAGCCAAAATCCCAAAGAGAACCAGTTCCTGCCAGGGAACTTGCTGGCTCCGCGCGCAAACACCCAACTCTGCGCTTCTGCGGAGCCAAACCTCCGGCAGCGGATCTGACTCCCTCCTGCTGCCACAGGGCCCCTCCTGAAGTGGATCACCTAAGGAGAAGCAAGCTAAGCCTGCCCCTCCTGCCCCTGTGCACCTTGCCTACCCACCCCAGCTAAGACGCCAGATCCTCAGCATCACAAGCCTGGCAGTGTGCAAGTAGCCCAGACAGACCACCCCACCCCACAGTGAATCCCGCCCCTAGGAGAGGGGAAGAGAAGGCACGCACCAGTCTGACTGTGGCCCCAGCGGTGGGCTGGGGGCAGACATCAGGTCTGACTGCGGCTCCGCCCACCAACTCCAGTTATAGACCACAGCACAGGGGAAGTGCCCTGCAGGTCCTCACCACGCCAGGGACTATCCAAAATGACCAAGCGGAAGAATTCCCCTCAGAAGACTCTCCAGGAAATAACAACAGCTAATGAGCTGATCAAAAAGGATTTAAATAATATAACAGAAAGTGAATTTAGAATAATAGTCATAAAATTAATCGCTGGGCTTGAAAACAGTATAGCGGACAGCAGAGAATCTCTTGCTACAGAGATCAAGGGACTAAGGAACAGTCACGAGGAGCTGAAAAACGCTTTAAACGAAATGCATAACAAAATGGAAACCACCACGGCTCGGATTGAAGAGGCAGAGGAGAGAATAGGTGAACTAGAAGATAAAGTTATGGAAAAAGAGGAAGCTGAGAAAAAGAGGGATAAAAAAATCCAGGAATATGAGGGGAAAATTAGAGAACTAAGTGATACACTAAAAAGAAATAATATACGCATCATTGGTATCCCAGAGGAGGAAGAGAGAGGGAAAGGTGCTGAAGGGGTACTTGAAGAAATAATAGCTGAGAACTTCCCTGAAGTGGGGAAGGAAAAAGGCATTGAAATCCAAGAGGCACAGAGAACTCCCTTCAGACGTAACTTGAATCGATCTTCTGCACGACATATCATAGTGAAACTGGCAAAATACAAGGATAAAGAGAAAATTCTGAAAGCAGCAAGGGGTAAACGTGCCCTCACATATAAAGGGAGACCTATAAGACTCGTGACTGATCTCTCTTTTGAAACTTGGCAGGCCAGAAAGAATTGGCAGGAGATTTTCAGTGTGCTAGACAGAAAAAATATGCAGCCGAGAATCCTTTATCCAGCAAGTCTGTCATTTAGAATCGAAGGAGAGATAAAGGTCTTCCCAAACAAACAAAAACTGAAGGAATTTGTCACCACTAAACCAGCCCTACAAGAGATCCTAAGGGGGACCCTGTGAGACAAAGTACCAGAGACATCACTACAAGCATAAGACATACAGACATCACAATGACTCTAAACCCATATCTTTCTATAATAACACTGAATGTAAATGGATTAAATGCGCCAACCAAAAGACATAGGGTATCAGAATGGATAAAAAAACAAGACCCATCTATTTGCTGTCTACAAGAGACTCATTTTAGACCTGAGGACACCTTTAGATTGAGAGTGAGGGGATGGAGAACTATTTATCATGCTACTGGAAGTCAAAAGAAAGCTGGAGTAGCCATACTTATATCAGACAAACTAGACTTTAAATTAAAGGCTGTAACAAGAGATGAAGAAGGACATTATATAATAGTGACAGGGTCTATCCATCAGGAAGAGCTAACAATTATAAATGTCTATGCGCCAAATATCGGAGCGCCCAAATATATAAAACAATTACTCATAAACACAAGCAGCCTTATTGATAAGAATGTGGTAATTGCAGGGGACTTTAACACCCCACTTACAGAAATGGATAGATCATCTAGACACACGATCAATAAAGAAACAAGGGCCCTGAATGAGACATTGGATCAGATGGACTTGACAGATATATTTAGAACTCTGCATCCCAAAGCAACAGAATATACTTTCTTCTCGAGTGCACATGGAACATTCTCCAAGATAGATCATATACTGGGTCACAAAACAGCCCTTCATAAGTTTACAAGAATTGAAATCATACCATGCATACTTTCAGACCACAATGCTATGAAGCTTGAAATCAACCACAGAAAAAAGTCTGGAAAACCTCCAAAAGCATGGAGGTTAAAGAACACCCTACTAACGAATGAGTGGGTCAACCAGGCAATTAGAGAAGAAATTAAAAAATATATGGAAACAAACGAAAATGAAAATACAACAATCCAAACGCTTTGGGACGCAGCAAAGGCAGTCCTGAGAGGAAAATACATTGCAATCCAGGCCTATCTCAAGAAACAAGAAAAATCCCAAATACAAAATCTAACAGCACACCTAAAGGAAATAGAAGCAGAACAGCAAAGGCAGCCTAAACCCAGCAGAAGAAGAGAAATAATAAAGATCAGAGCAGAAATAAACAATATAGAATCTAAAAAAACTGTAGAGCAGATCAATGAAACCAAGAGTTGGTTTTTTGAAAAAATAAACAAAATTGACAAACCTCTAGCCAGGCTTCTCAAAAAGAAAAGGGAGATGACCCAAATAGATAAAATCATGAATGAAAATGGAATAATTACAACCAATCCCTCAGAGATACAAACAATTATCAGGGAATACTATGAAAAATTATATGCCAACAAATTGGACAACCTGGAAGAAATGGACAAATTCCTGAACACTCACACTCTTCCAAAACTCAATCAGGAGGAAATAGAAAGCTTGAACAGACCCATAACCAGCGAAGAAATGGAATCGGTTATCAAAAATCTCCCAACAAATAAGAGTCCAGGACCAGATGGCTTCCCAGGAGAGTTCTACCAGACGTTTAAAGCAGAGATAATACCTATCCTTCTCAAGCTATTCCAAGAAATAGAAAGGGAAGGAAAACTTCCAGACTCATTCTATGAAGCCAGTATTACTTTGATTCCTAAACCAGACAGAGACCCAGTAAAAAAAGAGAACTACAGGCCAATATCCCTGATGAATATGGATGCAAAAATTCTCAATAAGATACTAGCAAATCGAATTCAACGGCATATAAAAAGAATTATTCACCATGATCAAGTGGGATTCATTCCTGGGATGCAGGGCTGGTTCAACATTCGCAAATCAATCAACGTGATACATCACATTAACAAAAAAAAAGAGAAGAACCATATGATCCTGTCAATCGATGCAGAAAAGGCCTTTGACAAAATCCAGCACCCTTTCTTAATAAAAACTCTTGAGAAAGTCGGGATAGAAGGAACATACTTAAAGATCATAAAAGCCATTTATGAAAAGCCCACAGCTAACATCATCCTCAACGGGGAAAAACTGAGAGCTTTTTCCCTGAGATCAGGAACACGACAGGGATGCCCACTCTCACCGCTGTTGTTTAACATAGTGCTGGAAGTTCTAGCATCAGCAATCAGACAACAAAAGGAAATCAAAGGCGTCAAAATTGGCAAAGATGAAGTCAAGCTTTCGCTCTTTGCAGATGACATGATATTATACATGGAAAATCCGATAGACTCCACCAAAAGTCTGCTAGAACTGATCCATGAATTCAGCAAAGTTGCAGGATACAAAATCAATGTACAGAAATCAGTTGCATTCTTATACACTAACAATGAAGCAACAGAAAGACAAATAAAGAAACTGATCCCATTCACAATTGCACCAAGAAGCATAAAATACCTAGGAATAAATCTAACTAAAGATGTAAAGGATCTGTATGCTGAAAACTATAGAAAGCTTATGAAGGTAATTGAAGAAGATTTAAAGAAATGGAAAGACATTCCCTGCTCATGGATTGGAAGAATAAATATTATCAAAATGTCAATACTACCCAAAGCTATCTACACATTCAATGCAATCCCAATCAAAATTGCACCAGCATTCTTCTCGAAACTAGAACAAGCAATCCTAAAATTCATATGGAACCACAAAAGGCCCCGAATAGCCAAAGGAATTTTGAAGAAGAAGACCAAAGCAGGAGGCATCACAATCCCAGACTTTAGCCTCTACTACAAAGCTGTCATCATCAAGACAGCATGGTATTGGCAGAAAAACAGACACATAGACCAATGGAATAGAATAGAAACCCCAGAACTAGACCCACAAACGTATGGCCAACTCATCTTTGACAAAGCAGGAAAGAACATCCAATGGAAAAAAGACAGTCTCTTTCACAAATGGTGCTGGGAGAACTGGACAGCAACATGCAGAAGGTTGAAACTAGAGCACTTTCTCACACCATTCACAAAAATAAACTCAAAATGGATAAAGGACCTGAATGTGAGACAGGAAACCATCAAAACCTTAGAGGAGAAAGCAGGAAAAGACCTCTCTGACCTCAGCCGTAGCAATCTCTTACTCGACACATCCCCAAAGGCAAGGGAATTAAAAGCAAAAGTGAATTACTGGGACCTTATGAAGATAAAAAGCTTCTGCACAGCAAAGGAAACAACCAACAAAACTAAAAGGCAGCCAACGGAATGGGAAAAGATATTTGCAAATGATATGTCGGACAAAGGGCTAGTATCCAAAATCTATAAAGAGCTCACCAAACTCCACACCCGAAAAGCAAATAACCCAGTGAAGAAATGGGCAGAAAACATGAATAGACACTTCTCTAAAGAAGACATCCGGATGGCCAACAGGCACATGAAAAGATGTTCAGCGTCGCTCCTTATCAGGGAAATACAAATCAAAACCACACTCAGGTATCACCTCACGCCAGTCAGAGTGGCCAAAATGAACAAATCAGGAGACTATAGATGCTGGAGAGGATGTGGAGAAACGTGAACCCTCTTGCACTGTTGGTGGGAATGCAAATTGGTGCAGCCGCTCTGGAAAGCAGTGTGGAGGTTCCTCAGAAAATTAAAAATAGACCTACCCTATGACCCAGCAATAGCACTGCTAGGAATTTATCCAAGGGACACAGGAGAACTGATGCATAGGGGCACTTGTACCCCAATGTTCATAGCAGCACTCTCAACAATAGCCAAATTATGGAAAGAGCCTAAATGTCCATCAACTGATGAATGGATAAAGAAATTGTGGTTTATATACACAATGGAGTACTACGTGGCAATGAGAAAAAATGAAATATGGCCTTTTGTAGCAATGTGGATGGAACTGGAGAGTGTGATGCTAAGTGAAATAAGCCATACAGAGAAAGACAGATACCATATGGTTTCACTCTTATGTGGATCCTGAGAAACTTAAGAGAAACCCATGGGGGAGGGGAACAAAAAAAAAAAAAAAAGAGGTTAGAGTGGGAGAGAGCCAAAGCATAAGAGACTGTTGAGAACTGAGAACAAACTAAGGGTTGATGGGGGGTGGGAGGGAGGAGAGGGTGGGTGATGGGTACTGAGGAGGGCACCTTTTGGGATGAGCACTGGGTGTTGTATGGAAACCAATTTGACAATAAATTTCATATATAAATAAAAAAAAAAAAAAAAGAATCCTGAGACAAGGGAAACAAAAGCAAAAATAAACTATCAGGACTACATCAAGATCAAAGGCCTCTGCATAATGAAGGAACTAATCAACAAAACGAAAAGACAACCTATGGAATGGGATAAGATATTTTCAAATGACATATTTGGTAATGGGTTAGTATCCAATATGTAAAGAACCTATACAACTCAACCATCCCAAAATGAATTATCCAATTAAAAATGGGCAGAAGCCATGAACAGACAATTCTCAAAGAAGACACTCAGATGGCAACACATGGAAAGATGGTCAACATCACTGATCGTCAGGGAAATACAAATCAACACTATGATGAGATATCACCTCACACATGTCAGGATGGCTAAAATCAAAACCACAAAAAACAGCAAGGATTGATGAGGATGTGGAGAAAAGGAACCTTCATGCACTGTTGGTGGGAATGCTAACTGGAGCAGCCACTTTGAAAAACAGTATGGAGATTCCACAAAAAGTTAAAAATACAAACACCCTTCAATCAAAGAATTGCACTAATGGGTATTTACTCAAAGAATAAAAAAAAAAAAAAACACTAATTCAAAGGGATACATATGCCCTCATGTTTACTATAGCACTTTCTACAATAGCCAAATTATGAAAGCAATCTAAATGCCCCTCAATAGACACAGAAGATGTGGTACATATATATAATGGAATACTGTTCAACCATAAAAAAACAATAAAATCTTGCCATTTGCAGCAACATGGATGGAACTATAATACTAAACAAAATAAGACAGCCAGAGAAAGACAAATACCATATGATTTTACTCATGTATGGAATTTAAGAAACAAAACAAATGAACAAAGTTAAACAAAAAAGGGACAAGCCAAGAAACAGACTCTCAACTCCAAACACACTGATGGTTACCAGAGGGGAGCTGAGTAGAAGGATGAATGAAATAGGTGGTGGGAATTAAGAAGCAATCCATGGGTGAGTGATGCATGGAAGTATTGAATCACTATATTGTACACCTGAAACTAATATTACACTGTATGTTAACTATACTGAAATTGAGATAAAAAAGACTTAAAAAATAAAATACTGAATTATAACACAAAGTAAAAAAAATGAGTATCCATGGTGTATGCTGATGTCAACCAATATTTAAATAAATATGCAGAAGAGACAATGTTCAGTGCAGATAAATACCAAATAATTTATATAGATACTCCATCCTCAAGGATATGGAATATAACTCCTCACTCCTTAAGTGTGGGTTATGCATATTAACTTTCTTCCAAGGAGTACAGTATGGGAAAGCAAGAAAAAAGGTAAATTTACATTGGGAGAAAACTAACAAACACTTCAGTCAGGTTATCAAGGTTAACATCAACAACAAAAAGTCAAATGGATAATAAGTATCATTGATATGATGTGATGAGAACAAGAACAATACTTCACCTCTGTGGTCTTCTTCCCCAAAACTCGTAACTTAGTCTAATGAGACAAATCTATATCCTGCAAAATACTAGGCC
Organism: Puma concolor; assembly: GCF_028749965.1. Lineage (NCBI taxonomy): Eukaryota > Metazoa > Chordata > Mammalia > Carnivora > Felidae > Puma > Puma concolor. The sequence continues at coordinate 111,577,510 of NC_141676.1, forward strand.
AGTACTCATCAAAACTGCCAAGGTAAGTATTAGAAACTGTCAAAGCCCAGAAGAGCCTAAGGATTTGAGACCAAAACTATCAATGTATCTCATATGAAATCTTTAAATAGAAAATTAACACTAAATAAAAACTAAGGAAATCTGAATAGACTATACACAATAGTTAATAATGTATTGATATTGGTTCAATTATAACAAGTGTAAATACTAATAGGGGAAATTGATGTGGGATAGATGAGAACTCTACTCTCTTCACCATTTTACTATAACTCTAAACTACTCTAAAATTTAAAATTTCAGGGGCACCTGGGTGGCTCAGTCAGTTGAGCGTAGGGCTTCGGATCAAGGCATGATCTCACTGTTTGTGAGTTCGAGCCCCACCATGGGGCTCTGTGCTGTCAGCTCAGAGCCTGGAGCCTGCTTTGGATTCTGTGTCTCCCTCTCTCTCTGCCCATCCCCCACTCAAAAATAAATAAATGTTAAAAAATTTTAATTTCATTTAAAAACAAATACAGAAAAGAAAAAAGAGACAAGTCTCCTGAGAGTGCATAATTGCTAGAATGAAACAACACATTCTGTGAAGCTGGAAGGACAGGTGGTGGAGAGAGAAGTTAGTACTTTAGAAGTGGTATGTTATTTGGGGAAGACAATATGAAGAATATGATCCAGGGAGGAGTACCTCATGCAGAGGCTACTGAGGAGCAGAAATATGGAAAAACTAAGAGGCTAAAAAAATAAAATCATTCTCATGAATATTAAATCTGTCTAGAATGATATCAGAAAAAATGGTGGCAAAGATTATGGGGCATCCTTGTTTTGCTGAAGAATGTTCTTAGAGAATCTCTGAGTGCAGCACAAAGAATTATATGAAGGTGAGCTCTTGTCCCCTGAAGTGCCAATTCCTAATTAAAAGTCATCCATACGTAATAGTGGATCCACTTTTAAGTAACTTCAGTCAGCCTTCAAGGAAGTGGACACTCTCTGATTTACCAGAGTAACAGATTATCAAAACTAGCAGTGAAGTCAGCTGGTTTTCTCCACATGGGATGCTTAAACTAGATTATATGCTAGTGTTTGATACTCAATCAGCCTTCTGCAATATGGAAACAAATTCAAGCTCTAGTGGTCCAGGGAAAATAAGATTTTTTGGTTTTGATAATTGTTTACACAAGTAGAGTCACAGCAGTGAAAAGGTGATTTGAAGTAGTTTTCCTTCTAACTTTCTGCTTTGGATCCTGGAGAACACACACAGAGTAGCAGGAAAAAAAAAAAAAATAGTGCCAGATTAAATTTATGCCAGCAAGTTCAACTATTATTTTATGTATTCTGATACATCTTAAGTAACTTTTCAATGGTGCCTCAATTTTAACACACTTTACACTTTTCATGGGTTGGATATGAATACTTATCTGAGGTAGAAAGAATATGTATGATTATCCCAAGTTTACTAATGTGAAAACAAAAGCTGAGAAGAATTAATTAAATCCTTCTCAATGTCAGCACAGGTAGTAAGGCATAGATTCAGACATGGAATGCACATCCTCTGATTTTTTTTCTTTCTTCCTTCCTTCCTTCCTTCCTTTCCTTTCTTCCATTTCTTCCTTTCCTTTCTTCCATTTCTTCCTTTCCTTTCTTCCATTTCTTTCTTTTCTTTTCTTTTCTTTTCTTTTCTTTTCTTTTCTTTTCTTTTCTTTCTTTCTTTCTTTCTCTTTTTTCTCTTTCCCTTTCATTTCTTTCCTTTTGTTTCCTTCCTTCCTTCCTTCCTTCCTTCCTTCCTTCCTTTTCTCTTTCTTTCCTCCTTTTCCTTTTTTCCTTCCTTTCTTTTCTTTCCTTTTCTTTGTATCCTTTCTTTCCTTCCTTCCTTCCTTCCTTCCTTCCTTCCTTCCTTCCTTCCTTCCTTTTCTCTTTCTTTCCTCCTTTTCCTTTTTTCCTTCCTTTCTTTTCTTTCCTTTTCTTTGTATCCTTCCTTCCCTCCTTCCTTCCTTCCTTCCTTCCTTCCTTCCTTCCTTCTGTCCTTCTATCCTTCCTTCCTTCCTTCCTTCCTTCCTTCCTTCCTTCCTTCCTTCCTTCTTGCTAGTTTATTGTAAAAGCATGTAACTACAAGGACTGCCAGGGTGAAGGGGTGCATAGGGCAAGGTATGGGGAAAGGGTGAGGAGCTCTGCAGTGCACCACTCTCCCTATATCACTTATTCTCCAACCTGGTGCTCTCTGGACCCCATCCTTCTGGGCTTTTATGGAGGCTTCATTATATTGGCACAGCTGATTAAAATTATTTATCATTGGTGACTGATCCAACCTCTAATCCCTCTCCCTTCCCTGGAGATTAGGGAGCAGACACTGAAAGTTCCAACCCTTTAATCATGTTTTCTGATTTTAATTCAGTGTTTTCTCCCCATTACACTATAGAATCCCTCATTACTCATTATAAATCTCTAACTTCATGAATATTAATTTGTTGTACCTTCATTAGTTCTTTTTTATATAAAATAAATAATAAAAGAAATTTTAATAAAATATTTGGAAATGTTTATAGGATTCTCATTTTAAAATCATTATTACTAGTCTATGTAGTCCTTAATATCAAGAACCCTATTTTGATTACTATTAAGTCTCCACAGTTGAGCCATGACCTTTACATGGCAAGAACTCAGTAAATACTGAACAGAAAAATAAATATATTTTCAAAGTAGTTAAAAAAATCTTTGAATATTCAACAACAGTAATTATGCCTTGAATATTCTGAGGCAATATATTTCCTTTTTAAAAGTTTATTTATTTGAGAGAGAGAGAGGGAGGGCACACATACATGAGAGTGGGCAGAAGCAGAGAGAGAATCCCAAGCAGACTCTGTGCTATCAGTACAGAGCCCAACATAGGGCTCTATCCCATAAACTGTGAGATCATGACCTGAGCTCTAATCAAGAGTCAGATGCTCAACAGACTGAGCCACCTACGTGGTCCTGAGGCAATATGTTTCTATTGGAGAGAACATCGAGCTTAAGTGCAGACATAGGTTCCATGTTTTATCAGCTTCCTCATCTAAAAAAAATCTTTAATATCTTTGGCATTAAATATTACGATATAATAAAATAAAATAGGTACCATATTATGATATTATTAATGTTTGTGATAGATTGGTTTGGTGGCCATGATATTTCACCCTTCCCTGTATCTGTACTCTTTGTTATTTAAGGTGGAAATACCTCCCAGAAAAGGCACTTTGGTAATTGGGATCAGCTGTATGACTTGCTTTGGCCAATGGAATGTAAGCAAACATGGTGCAAACAGGGCATCAACACTGGTTTGCACAGTAAAGCATGTCTTCTTGTGCATCTGCCATCCTCACAAGAACATCTCCTGGACAGAATGCTGGTCCCAAGAGGAGAATGAACTAACATGCTACAATGTTTTACTAGTAACCTGTTCTAATCTGTCCAATAAAAATATCATTCTTGGTCAAAGCAACATTTTTCTAGATATGTCTCCTAAGCCAACGGAAACTAAAGCAAAAATAAAATATTTGGATTACACCAAAATGAAAAGCTTTTAGGCAGCAAACCATCAACAATATGTAAAGGCAACCTACTGAATGAGAGAAGGTATTTGAAAATACAACATCTGATAAAGGATTATTATCCAAAATATATAGGGAAAAGTCATACAACTGAACACTAAAAAAAAAAAGAATCTGATTAAAAAATGGGCCAAGGACCCAAATAAGCACTTGTCCAAAAAGACACAGAGACAACAGACATATGAAAAATATGCTAATTGTCACCAATAATCAGGGAAATGCAAATGTAAATCACAATGAGATATCATTTCACAACTGTCAGAATGCCTAGTATTAAAAAGACAAGAGAGAGGAGGAGCCAAGATGGTGGAACAGCATGGAAGCTTTTTGTGTGTCATGAAATACAGCCAGACCAACACTAAACCATCCTACACACCTAGAAAACCAATTGGAAGATTAACACAATAATCTGCACAATGTGAACCACTGAATTCAGCAGGTATGTGATACGAAGGGCTGAACTTGGGGAGCAAGAAGCCCCAAAAGGTAGGGAACTGCTTTTGCAGGCAGAGAGGATGGAGACTGGGGAGGGGGAGAGAATATGGGAAAAGCAACCCTCCCCAAAAGCAGCTGGAGAGAAAGTGAAAAATTGGAAACAGCCGCAGGGACTAAACTAAAAAGGGAGAAAAGAGAAAGGAGAGGGCTTAAATTCCATTAAGACTGTGAACAAGGGGAGCACAAAGGCTGCAACTCTGCACCTCGATACCTGGGGGTGCTCTGGTGGGAAGGACGAATCACCAGGAACAGAGTGGGGTCTGGGAGGTTCTCAGGCCACACAGGGAAAAGCGGTTCCGCTGCTGGAAGGACATTTGGTAGAGACTGTTGAAGCCACCTGGTCCCAGCAGACCCTGGAAGGCAGCCACATTCACTGGTCCTGGGGCAAGGTTGTTGAGGGTGAAGCCTGGTGTCAGATGTGTGTTGCAATTTTCCATGGTCCCTGAAATGCTGAGGCTACACTGTCTCATGATCTTTTTGGGGTACAGGCTGGCACCTGGCCACAGTCTCAGGGCACCGGCAACAACAGGGTCCAGCGGGCATTCCTGGGTGTAGCCGACATTCGGCCATTGCTCATTCAGCCATCACTCAGTGAGACCCTCCCACAGAAGGGCAGAATGGGTCAAAGCCAAGGTCCTTCAGAAGTAAGGGGCCAGGGAAAACAGCTGCATCTGAGACAAAACTCGGGAGAGAGGTACTGCCTGGGGCCTCACGGCAAGTGGAAAACTGGGGAGTGGACGAGAACTGAAGATGGAGGACTGGTGTGCAACTGCTGATCTGGGAGAACAGACAAGGTGGCTGAGTGGCGCCATTTTTCACTGCTCCCGCTCATGCATTCGCATAAGCACCAACCCCAGTAGGCTAGCAGCACCATCTAGGTGAGAGCGGAGCTGTTACACTGAGCACTGCCCAACTGGGCCAACTCCAATCTTCAACACAAATCTTACCGCAGGCTTAATCTATGGACAATAAAGAGCTACATGGACTGACCTCTAGGGGAAAACAAAACAATTTCACTCCTACTTCAATCTGTTAGCAGGTTCATCTATTCAATTTTTTTTTGTCTCTTTCTCCTTTTTCTCTTTTACAATTCTTTTCTTTTTCTTGAATACAGAGAGAGAAAAAACTCATTTTTATTTTCAATTTTTATTAAAAGTATCTGTCTTTAATTTTTATTACTATATTTTTTATTTTGTGTAAATTTTTTCAAAATCTACTTTACTTCCATCGTTTTATTTTAGTCTACTTCAGTGTACTCACCTTTTCAAATTTTCAAACAATTTCTTTTTCTTTTTCTTTTTTCTTTTTCATTTCTTTTCTTTTTCTTGAATGCAGAAAGAGAAAAACTTCATTTTTTTACTTTCAATTTCTTTTAAAATATTTTTATTTATTTTTTATTACTACATGATTTGCTTTTATGTAAATTTTTTCAAATTCTATCTTACTCCCATCATTTTATTTCAGCATACTACAGTGTATTCACTTTTTCAAATTTTCAAACGATTTATTTTTTTGTCTTTTCCTTGTATCTATTTTTATCTTTTTTCTCCTTTTCATTTCTTTTCTTATTTCTTAAATACAGAAACAAAAAATATATTTATTTTTAATTTTTATTAAAAATATTTTTCTATAATTTTTTCTACTATATTCTCTACTTTTGTGTATTTTAGTCTACTTTAGTGTATTAATTTTTTCAAATTCCCAAACGATTTCCTTTTTTTCTCTCCCCCCTTTTGTTTGTTTGTTTGTTTGTTTGTTTGTTTCTCTAATCTGTCAAACCACTTTCTACACCCAGACAAAACACACCTAGGATCTAGCATCATCTATTCAATTTTAGTGTGTGTGTGTTTTTAATTTTAATATTTTTTTAATTTTAATTTTTTTAATTTCAATTTTTCTACCTCATTAATTCCTTTTCTCCCTTCAAAATGACAAAACGAAGGAATTCACCCCGAAAGAAAGAGCATGAAGAAATGACAGCCAGGGATTTAACCAACACAGACAGAAGCAAGATGTCTGAACCAGAATTTGGAATCACAATAATAAGAATACTAGCTGGAGCCAAAAATAGATTAGAGTTCCTTTCTGCAGAGATAAAAGAAGTAAAAAATAGCCAGAATGAAACTAAAAATGCTATAACTGAGCTGCAAGCACGGATGGATTCCGGGTCAGCAAGGATGGACAAGGCAGAACAGAGAATCAGCGATACAGAGGACAAACTTAGAGAGAATAACAAAGCAGAGAAAAAGAGGGAGATTAAAGCAAAAGAGCACTATTTAAGAATTAGAGAAATCAGTGACTCATTAAAAAAGGAACAACATTAGAATCATAGGGGTCCCAGAGGAGGAAGAAAGAGAAATAGGGGTAGAAGAGTTTTGTGAGCAAATCATAGCAGAAAACTTTCCTAACCTGGGGAAAGACACAGACATCAAAATCCAGGAAGCAAAGAGGACTCCCATTAGATTCAACAAAAACCGACCATCAGTAAGGCATATCATAGTCAAATTCACAAAATACTCAGGCAAGAAGAGAATCATGAAAGCAGCAAGAGAAAAAAATTCCCTAACCTACAAGGGAAGACAGCTCAGGTTTGCAGCAGACCTATCCACAGAAACGTGGCAGGCCAGAAGGGAGTGGAGGGATATATTCAGTGTGCTAAATCAGAAAAATATGCAGCCAAGAATTCTTTATCCAGCAAGGCTGTCATTCAAAATAGAAGCAGAGATAAAAAGTTTCCCAGACAAACAAAAATTAAAGGAGTTTGTGACCAGTAAACCAGCCCTGCAAGAAATATTAAGGGGGAATCTCTGAGGGGACAAAAGACATATATATATATATATATATATATATATATATATATATATATATATATATATACCAAAAGCAACAAAAGATTAGAAAGGACCAGACAGCACCACCAGAAACTCCAACTCTACAAGCATCATAATGGCAATAAATTCATATCTTTCAGTACTCACTGTAAACATCAATAGACTCAATGCTACAATCAAAAGACACAGGGTAACAGAATGGATAAGAAAACAAGACCCATCTATATGCTGCTCACAAGAGACCCACTTTAGACCTAAGGCACCTTCAGATTGAAAATAAGGGGATGGAGAACCATCTATCATGCTAATGGTCAACAAAAGAAAGCCGGAGTAGCCACACTTATTATATCAGACAATCTAGACTTTAAAATAAAGACTGTAACAAGAGATGCAGAAGGCAATTATATCATAATCAAGGGGTCTATAGACCAAGAAGACCTAACAATTGTAAACATTTATGCACCAAATGTGAAAACACCCAAATATATAAATCAGTTAATCACAAATATAAAGAAACTCATCAATACTAATACCATCATAGTAGGAGACTTCAACACCCCACTCACAGCAATGGACAGATCATCTAATCAAAAAATCAACAAGGAAACAATGGCTTTGAATGACACATTGGACCAGATGGACTTAACAGATATATTCAGAACATTTCATTCTAAAGTAGCAGAATATACATTCTTCTCCAGTGCACATGGAATGTTCTCCAGAATAGACCATGTACTGGAACACAAATCAGCCCTAAGTAAGTACAAAAAGATCAAGATCATACCATGCATATTTTGAGATAACAATGCTATGAAACTCAAGATCAATCACAAGAAAAAATTTGGAAAGGTAACAAATACTTGGAGACTGAAGAACATCCTACTAAAGAATGAATGGGCTAACCAAGCAGTTAAAGATAAAATTAAAAAGTATATGGAAGTCAATGAAAATGATAGCACCACAACCCACAACCTCTGGGACGCAGCAAAGGTATTCATAAGAGGAAAGTATATAGCAATCCAGGCATTCCTAAAGAAGGAAGAAAGATCTCAGATACACAACCTAACCTTACACCTTAAAGAGCTGGAAAAAGAGCTGCAAATAAAACCCAAAACCAGCAGAAGACAGGAAATAATAAAGATTAGAGCACAAATTAACACTATTGAAACAAACAAACAAACAAACAAACAAACAAAAACAGTAGAACAGATCAATGAAACCCATGGGGGAGGGGAAGGAAAAAAAAAAACGGTTAGAGTGGAAGAGAGCCAAAGCATAAGAGACTCTTAAAAACTGAGAACAAACTGAGGGTTGATGGGGGGTGGGAGGGAGGGGAGGTTGGGTGATGGGTATTGAGGAGGGCACCTTTTGGGATGAACACTGGATGTTGTATGGAAACCAATGTGACAATAAACTTCATATATTGAAAAAAAAAAAGAAAAGCATTTTCCATACTGTCTCTTCAGTCAGGCATTCATATATCTTTCTTGGATTCTTTTAATGTCTATTGTTTTTATGCTATAGTTCATGTGTTTATTCTCCTCTCCAAAAAACGAGTCCCAAGTCTTTTTATGAATTTATGAATTCAGTCAATCTTTTAAAATATATAATGAAATGCAGGGGAATTAACTCAAATTTGCAGATGAGGACAATACGACTGATTGGTATCCACTTGTTCCACAGTGTGCCATTTATAATCAGAAAAACCACATTTAAATCAAGCCCTGTTTTATTCCAAAAGTCCATGATCTTTCTACCATGTCTATATGCTAAGTCAAGTTAAATTGAAATTACACTTGAATTCACTTGTTTCCAAGACAACTTGTTTGATTCTAAATATATATGAAATAAAATTTCTTTCTATATATATTCTGAAAGTTTTATTTTACATATAGATTTATATATGCTATAAAAATTCCTTGATTGCTAAAAAAATAATATGATCTTCCAGCTAAAATATACAAAGGAACAGTTTGAAAAGAGCAGTATGCAAATAAATGCTGTTAATATCAAAATCCCCCAATTAGCTGATAATTTATATATTCCTTCTACCTTTTCATCACCCAAAATTTAATTACTGCCACACAGCCTCAGTTTATTTGCCAATTTGACATGGTTTCTATTTGTAACATTCCAGATGAATGACCAGTGGACCTAAATGTAGCAAAAACGATATCCTTGAAAACTTCAAGCTCCTGCTTTCTCTAGTAGGTCCTCAAGTTCTAACATTTAGAAAATATCACATTTAAACATTAAGGAAATTGGTTATTGACAGGGAAAATGACCTATGACAAGTTTTCTAAAATTGCAAGGACCATGTTCTCTTGGCTTCTTCTTTTTGAAAGAGCAGCAGTGACCCCGTTAAAAATATTCACTGCTTAGGGGAGCCTGGGTGGCGCAGTCGGTTAAGCGTCCGACTTCAGCCAGGTCACGATCTCGCGGTCCGTGAGTTCGAGCCCCGCGTCAGGCTCTGGGCTGATGGCTCAGAGCCTGGAGCCTGTTTCCGATTCTGTGTCTCCCTCTCTCTCTGCCCCTCCCCCGTTCATGCTCTGTCTCTCTCTGTCCCAAAAATAAATAAACGTTGAAAAAAAAAATATTCACTGCTTAGAAATATGCCACGTACTCATTGATTTAGTCTAGGCATTAAAATTCTGGTGGATTTTATGTTTTCCAAACTATTCATGCGTCTAGTTTCTCTTTCTGCCTGATTCTCTCTCCCTTTGGTTCATTACCCACCTCATTAAAATTTCCATCAAGGAGAGGACACCTAATTCAATCCTGTCACTTGTTAACTGCTCTTCCAGCAGCTGCATGTGTTGGCAAATTGAAAGCAATGGCTAATGTGTATGTGTAGCCCAGCTTCTGTTTTCATGTTTTCATTATAAGCTAAGAAGCAGTAAATGCTCTTATAGTGAACATGGTGTTCAATGTGGTCCATTAAGAAAAACTGAATTTCCAGATTTCTCTGTCCATAAGGAGCTTGTGATAAAGAATGAGGAGGCTGGGTTTTATGAATAGGGAGCTCAAAAGGGCAAAGGTATAACAGATGTACTTATACGCATGCACTTGAACATGGGCTCTGAACGCAAATAACTGCCCTTAGGCTTAAGGTATAGGCATACAGATAGATATACTGAAGAGAATCCCTGTAGTACTAGCAATATAAACGGAATGATATGGTAATCCTGTCAAAGCAAAGATCAGACAAGGAAGAGATAAGGAATAAAGAAGAGCACACTGTAAAAGCTTGAAAACTGCAGCCAGCCAACAATTGCCTTGAGATCATTGGGTCAATGAAGAGAACCCAGCAAAAGGGGTTGAAAACAACACATTCCTGTGGCTGATTTCACCCTTTGTGCCCACAGCTCCTTTTCTCGGGGCCTTTAAACACATTTGATAATGTCTGGGGGCAAAGATAAGTAAATTAATCACCAAAATAAATCATTCCTTTTAAAACAAAACAAAACAAAACAAAACAAAACCTAGTATCTGAAATTAGTAAGGAATCTAGAAATTATCTGGTTTCAAATCCTAAAAATTAGGAGAACAATACTTCGGGAGATTAAGAAACTTGCTAAACCTACCCCTGAGGTTCTCATTTCTTCATGTCACCCCTCACAAGATCACTGAACACTTTTGCAACTGGGATTGCAGAAAATGTTAATAATCTGTGAAATATCACTAGAAATGATGGAGGATCCAGAGGCTGAAGACTGATTGTTTCCCACCAGGGAATTTGATGTTGATCAATGTTTCATCAGTTCTAAAAGTAAAGACCCAACATAAGAAGATCAAAGATGAATTCACTAAGTGTAATTCAATTCCAACTAAACTTTTCTTCAAATTTTTATTATGTTATCAAAGAGCCTATCAAAACAAAGAATACAAGTCTCTTATTAGGTACGTCATTTACAAATTTTTTCTTTCAATCTGTTGCTTGTATTTCATTATCTTGACAGTGTCTTTTGGAAGAGCAGTATTTCTTTATTTTGATGGAATCTAATTTGTCAATTTTTTTTTCATAGATTGTTCTTTTGTGTGGAATTTATGAAATCTTTCCTTCACTCAGGGCTACAAATTTTTCCTTTTATGTTTTCTTCTAGAAGTTTTATAGTTTTAGATTTCACATTGAAGTCTATAATACACTGTAAGTACTTTTTGAATAGGATATGAGATACAGACATAGACATGTTTTTTTAACAAAAAGGGACAGGCAATTGCTTCTGCACCACATGTTGAAAACACTGTCCTTTCTTTATAAAATTGCTTTTGCATCTTGACCAAAACTTAGTTGACCATATATTAGACTGACCATAGTATGCTCAGGCTGCTATAACAAAATACTTTAGACTGGTATTTTAACCAACAAAAATGTACTCTCTCTAAGTCCTGGAGGCTAAGAGTCCAAGATCAAGGTCCAGGTGATTTGGTTTCTGTGAGAGCTCTCTTTCTGGCTTGCAGATAGTTGTCTTGAGCTCTCTTCTTCTAAGGACACTAATTCTATGGGATTAGGGTCCCATCTATATGGCCTCATTTAACCTTACTTATGTCTTTGTAGGCCCTATCTCAAAATACAGCCACACTGGGCTGTATTTTGTTTGTTAGGACTTCAACACATAAATTTCAGGGGGACACATTCAGTCCATAACATATGTGTTCATCTACTTCTGGCCTATTTATTCCTTTGATCTATTGTCTATCTTGATGTCAACACCAACTGTCTTGATTATAGTAGCTTTATAATAAATTTTGAACCAGGGCTGAGTTCTGTAATTTCTCCACATCTGTGCTTTTATAAGTTGTTTTGCATTTCCATATGAATCAACTTTGAATTTCTACAAAAAACCTGCTCAAATTTTATTGATTTGCATTGAATCTATAGATAAATTCAGTAGAGTTGAAATTTTAACAATGTTGAGTTTTCAAATCCACAAATACATTCAGTCTTCATTAATTTCTATCTGCAATGTTTTATAGTTTTCAGGTCTTGCGCACCTTTTGTTAAATACATCTGTAAGAATTTTATATTTTGATGTTATTGTAAACGAGTGTTTTAAATTGCTAGTATATACATATACACATTTTTGGTATTGATTTTATCTTGCAATGTTGCTATACTCACTTATTAGTTCTCATATCTTTTTCCGTAGATTCCAGAAGTTCTTCTATGTAAACAAACAAGTCATCTGTGAATGAACAATTTTATATCTTTCCTTTCAATCTGCATGCACTGGTTAGAGCTTCCAGTACAATATTGAAGAGCATTGACAAGAACGGGTATTAAATCCTGATTTTAGGAGGAAAGCAGTTAGTATAACATCATTAAATATGATATTAGTTATATCTGTCATAAAAATTTCCTTCTACTCCATTTATGCTAAATTATTTTATCATAAGTTGATGTTAAATATTAAAGCTTGTCAAACACTTTCTCACAGTCTATTGTGGTGATCATAGTTTTCTTTTGTCTTTTTGAGACTGTTATTATAATTAATTAAATTGATTTTTAAATAATCAACCTTGACTTTTGGAAGTAAATCATGCTTGGTTATGATGTATTATTCTGTTTTTACTTTTGAATTTCAAGAGTTATAATTTTGATAAGAATTTTTTATCTGTACTCATGATAGATGTTGGCTTATTGGATTTTTTCTTTTAATGTTTTTGTCTTGTTTTTGGAATCAGAATAATGCAGATCCTATTGAATTAATTGGAAAAAATTAACATCTTTCCAATTTCTTGGAAAAATGTGTATAATTGGTATTATTATTTTTTTTAATGTCTGGTAGAATTGTCAGATATGTCTGGTCCTGGAATTTACTTTGCATAAAAGTATTTAGGTATATATTCAATTGTTAGTAGATACAGGACTATTCAGGTTATTTAATTCATTTGGAATGAGCTTTAATAGCTTATGTTTTTGTTTTGTTTTGTTTTCTATTTCTTCAAGTTATTTAGTTTATTGATAACATTTGTTAATAATTCCTTAGTAACATTTTAAAAATATTTGTAGAATCTATAATGATATCATCTCTATCATTCCAAATATTAGAATTATTTTTGAGATCAGTGAAGCTAAAAAATTAATAATTTATAGTGAACTTCTCAACGAACCAACTTCTGGTTTTATCAATTTTCTCTTTTTCTTTTTTTTCCAATTTTATAATGTTTATTTATTTATTTTGAGAGAAGGGGAGAGAGAGAAAAGGGAGAGACAGAACAAGGACATAAGGTGGGGAGGGACAGAGGCAGAAGGAGAGAGAGGATCCCAAGCAGGTTTCACACTTAGCACAGAGCCCATTTGAGGTCTCGATCCCATGAACAGTGAGATCATGACCTGAGCCAAAACCAAGAGTTGGACACTTAACTGACTAAACCAACCAGATGACCCTAAGTCTATTTTGAGTTAATTTTTATGCACATTGTAAGATAGTGGTCCAATTTCATTCTTTTAGATGTGCCTTATCTGTGTTCCCAATACCATTAATTGGGACTGTCCTTTCCACAGTCTTATATTCTCATATTAATTCATCATATGTGCATGGATTTATTTCTGGGCTCTCTATTCTGTTCCATTGATATATATGTTTGTATTTATGGGAGAACCACACTGTTTTAATTACTATAGTTTTATAAATCAGGGAACATGATGCCTCCAGCTTTGATGTTCTTTCTCCAGATTGCTTTGGGCACTCATGGTCTTTTATAGTTTCATACAAATGTTAGTACTGTTTGTTCTAGTTCTATTAAAAAATGTCACCAGAATTTTGATAGAGATTGTACTGAATCTGTAAATTGCTTTGGGCAATATAGACATTTTAATACTATTCTTTCAACCCATGAACACAGAATATCTTTCCATTTATTTGGGTAGTCTTCAATTTCTTTCACCAATGTGTTGACGTTTCCAAAAAACAGGTCTTTCACTTCCTTGATTCAATTTATTCCTAGGTATTTCATTCCTTTTAATGAATTTATAAATGTGATTGCTTAATTTCTCTGATAGTTCTTTATTAGTGTATAGAAATAGAACAGATTTTTTTAGAAACGCAACAGTTTTGTGTATTGATTTTGTAGCCTGCAACTTGACTAAATCCATTTATTAGTTCTCGGTTTTCTGAAGGATTCTATAGGGTTTTCTATGTGTAACATCAGGCCAGCTACAAATAATGACAATTTTCCTTCTTGATATCCAATGTAGATGTGTTTTATTTCTTTTTCTTGCTTAATTCTACAACTTCTAATACAATGTTGAATACAAGTGGTAAGAGTGAGCATCATTGTCTTGCTCCTTATTTTAAAGCAAAAGTTCTCAGCTTTTCACCTTTGAGTATGATGTTAGCTGTGGGCTTGTCATATAGAGTATTTATTATGCTGATGTACGTTTCCTCTGTACTCACTTTGTTAAAACGTTTTAATCATAAATGGATAACTAATTTTGTCAAATACTTTTTATGCATCTATGGAGATGATCACATAATTTTTATTCTATATTTTGTTAATGTGTGTAGTACATTGACTGATTTGTGGATGTCAAACCATCCTTGAATTCCTGAAATAAATCCTACTTGGGCAGTTATATATACTCCTTTTAATGTATTGATGAACTCAATTTACTAATATCTTGTTGAGGATTTTTCCATCTATGTTCATCAGGGATGGGGCGCCTGGGTGGTTCAGTCAGTTGATCATCTGACTTCGGCTCAGGTCATGATCTCACAGTTTGTGAGTTCCAGCCCCGTGTCAGGTTCTGTGCTGACAGCACAGGGCCTAGAGCCTGCTTCAGATTCTGTGTCTCCCTCTCTTTCTACTCCTCCCCTTCTCACACTCTGTCTCTCTCTCAAAAATAAAGATTAAAAAAAATTTAAGATATCATTGTTCATGGTAGTCTTTTATGACTCCTCCCACCCCTGCCGTGGTATCATATGTAACATCTCTTACATTTCTGATTTATCTTAATCTTCTTTTTTTTCTTGGTGAGTCTAGCCAAAGATTTATCTATTTTGTTTATCTTTTCAAAGAACAAACTCTTACTTTAGCTGATTTTCTCTATTGTCTTTTTAGTCTTTGTTTCTTCTTTCATCTTTGTTATTTCCTTTGTTCCATTATATATGGGATTTGTCTGTTCTTCTAGGTACCTAAGGTTAAATGTTTGGTTTTTCATTTTAGACTTTTATTGTTGCTTGAGATAGGCATCTATTGCTATGAACCTCTCACTTAGAGCTGTTTTCGATGCATTTCACAAATTTTGGTATGTAATACTGCAACATCCATTTGTCTCAGGGTATTTTTTTATTTCTCTTTTGGCTTCTTTCTGACCCACTGATTCTTCAGTAACATGTTTAATCTCCATATATTTTTTAATTTCCTAGTTTTTATTGTGTAATTAATTTCTAGTTCCATGCCATGGTGTTCAGAAAGATTCGTAATATGATTTCAAACCTCTTAAATTTATTAAGACTTGTTTTCTGGCCTAATTTCAATATTGTTCATGTTGAACTATATGAAAATTTTTATTGTGTACTTCAGAAGCATGTGTATTATTGCTTTTTATGGAATATTCTGTAAATATATGTTAATTTCATCTGGTTTTACGTGCTTTTTAAGTCCAATGTTTCCTTATTGATTTTCTATCTGGATGATCTATCCACTGATGTAACTGAAATATTAAAGTCCCCTACTATTCTTGTATTGTGGTCTATTTCTCCTCTTAGATCTGCTAATATTTTCTTTATATATTTAGGTATTTCTAGGTTGGGTGTAAAAATATTTACAAATGTTTTATCTTCTGACTGGACTTACCCTTTTATGTGTGTATCTTTCTCTTTATCTCCTACTGCTTTCATTGTTTTTAAGTCTATTTTGTCTGATATGTGTATAGGTACTCCAGCTTACTTTTGGTTTCCATTTGCATGGAATATCTGTTTTGATCTCTTCACTTTCAGCCTGTGTGTGTCCTTACACTAAAGTGAACCTAGTGTAGGGAGCACATAGATGGGTCTTTTCTAATGCACTCATCCACTTCATGTCTTTTATTTCAATAATTGAGTTCATTTACATTTAAACTAATTATTGATTAGCTTATTATCATTCGGTTATTCTTTTCTGGCTGTTTCTGTAGTAACTCACTGTTTTTCTTCTTATCTTTGGGTTTGATAATTTTCTTTATTGGTTTTCTTATATTCCTTCTCTTTATCTTTTGTCTCTTTACTGTAGGATTTGCTTTGTGGTTACCATGAGGATTAGATATAACAACTTATATCAATAACAGTCTATTTTAAGCTGATGACAGCTTATGTTTAATACTCTTGTGAAGCACAATGTTATTACCTCCTACCCAACATTTTATGTTTCTGATGTTACATTTCACATCTATTCGTTTTGTGTATCCTTTAAGTAATTATTGTAATCATAGTTATTTTTACTACTTTTGGTTTTTTAACTTTCACATCTCTCCAAATGCCACAGTCTCATAGGATTTAGGAATATAAGTCTCCCCAGACCACCAAAGCCAGTTGATCAAGGGGCATCCCCTAGGTGGAAAATTCAGGGCACCAGGATCACCTGAGTGACTCAGTTGGTGATGGGTCTGACTCTTGATCTCAGCTCAGGTCTTGATCTCAGGGTCATGAGTTCAAGCCTTGCAATGGGCTTCATGCCCAGCATGAAATAAGATAACAATAGTGCCCATCTTTCAAGGTCTTAAAAATAGATTTTAGCCAGCCTCAATATGTATGTGTAATTAGACCCTGCCCCTCAGGCTGCAGTCATGATGATTAATTAGCTAATAAGCCTCCTTCATAGAAAGACGACCTCCTAGGTCAGTTGCCTCTTACTGTGCCTTGGGATAGATATCTTTTTTTTTTTTTCAACGTTTATTTATTTTTGGGACAGAGAGAGACAGAGCATGAACGGGCGAGGGGCAGAGAGAGAGGGAGACACAGAATCGGAAACAGGCTCCAGGCTCTGAGCCATCAGCCCAGAGCCCGACACGGGGCTCGAACTCACGGACCTCAAGATCGTGACCTGGCTGAAGTCGGACGCTTAACCGACTGCGCCACCCAGGCGCCCCGGGATAGATATCTTTTAAGAATTCTTTCTCCATTAGTTAAGTCCTGTGGAACCCACCTGTGTAAGCCCCACTGGCAACCACAGCCAGGGAATGCAGCAGTGTGCTTGAGTCACAAAAACCGAGGTGTCAGACAGGGTTATGAGCTCCTTTTTGGGTGGAAACAGTTATTCCTGTACTATGGGACCAGAAATATAAGCTTCCTTAGTCTCCAGAGCCAGGTGATCAAGATGGTAGCCCCAATAGTCAGGGCATCACACCTGTATAAAAGCTCTCTTTAAGAAGATGCTGGTGCTGTGAAGCATAGCAAAGTGAGATCATGAATGTGGCATCTGCCAGTGTGATCCCCAGAGTGTTTTAGCAAGCTTCTAGATATCTGTGTTCATGTATTTTGAAGCTGTGCTATTAGGTACATAAAATTTAAAAATTTTTATGCTCTTTTGATGAATTGACCACTTTATCTTTATGAAATGACTCTCTTTAATCTTAATCATTTTCTTTTGTTTTCTGAAGTCTACTGTATTAATTTTTGACTGCAGCTGTTACAATTACAACAAACTTAGTGGATGTAACAATATAAGTTTATTATATTACAGTTCTGGATATCAGAAGTCAAAACTAAGTCTTACTGAGCTAAAATCAATGTATCAGGGGAGACCACGGGAAGATGGCAGAGTAGGAGGACCTGAAACTCACCTCCTTAGATGGACACACCAAGATAACAGTGACATCTATGCAAAACACTCTAAAAATGACCTGAAGACTGGTAAAACAGACCTTACACAGTTAACCAGAGAGAGGAGGCCATGTTGAAAAGGGCAGTAGTGACAGAGATGCAGTTGGGAACCAAATCCCAGGTGAGACTAACCACAGATGGGAGGGATATCAGAAGCATGGAGAAGAAAATGATTGGATTCCTCCTACTAGGCACTCCTGGCACTGGGATCCTGCCCTGGGAAGACAAGCACCCATAACATATGGCTTTGAAAAACAGCAAGGATTAACTTTAGGAGCATTTAAAATCAGTAGGGCTTAACTCGGAAGAGACAGAAGGTGGAAAGAAATGGTCCCTGCCCATAAAGGACCAGCATAAAAACTTGGCCGAAAACACGGCAAAGAAAAAACAATTTGAGAAGTGTCTGGAGTATAATCTTAGTGCATGTCCTGTAGAGGCAGTGATTTTCCTATTTCTCTGGGAACAAAAGTTCCCCAGAGAACTTCCCCTCCCCAGCCTAGAAAACCAGATACTTGTAGAAGCCAGTGTTAGCACTTTCTCTCCACCTTGCTAGCACTGCATGTTCTGCCCCTACCTCTCTCTCTGCTATCAGCTCACCCACCTCAGCAGGAATCTCTCCAAAGTGCCTCCTTCCTCAACATATTATGCAAGCAGCCCTGGCAGAGACTGTTGCCATCCCAAAATGTCTCCTTCCCTTGATGGCTAGGGGTATCTAGCCACAGAAGGGCATGCCTGAAGTTTCAGCAACCTGGCCTCTCATTTGGCCATGCAGGAAGAAAGCCCTGCTCTTTGGTGTGCCTCTAACTGTGGCACTGAGCATAACTGCAGACATCTGACTTGACTGCTGGCCCCATTTACTGAGGAGCCCAATGATGGCCTCAGACAAGCCTCTCAAAAACATGGGGACCAAAATCTGCTTACTGTGCCCACAGCGGTCAAAGCAGGTGATATAAGCAGGCTGGGTTTGAGGCAATCACATCTCAGTCACAACAATAGGGCACACACAGCCCACACAAGGGGCATCCCTGGAGGGTCTTGTTCTGGCGACCAGGGAGCACTGTGCTATAGGGCAAGAGAGAACCTCTTCTACACAAGGCCACTACTTCCAAGACTAGGAGACAAAGCTGATCTACTTAATACATTAAAAAAAAAAAAAACCACAGAGAATTAGAAAAAAAATGAGGACACAGAAATATGTAACACATTAAAAGCCAAGACAAAAATCATAATAAAAGAGCTAAGTGAAGTGGAGATAAGAGGTATGCCTGATAAACAACTTAAAATAATGGTCATAAAGATAATTACTGGACTCAAGAAAAGAGTGGATGATCTCAGTGAAAACTTCTACAAAGAGATAGAAAATATAAAAAAAGAACCATTTAGTAAATTAAGTGAAAATACACTAGAGGGAATCTATAGTAGGTTAGAGGGTACAGAACAGATAAGCAATTTGGAAGACAAGGTAAAGGAAAGAGACCAAGCCAAATGTCTAATAATAATAGTAGGAGTAGGAATAGTACTAGTAGTACTAGTAGTACTAGTACTGTTACTAGGAGTAGAACTACTCCTACTCCTACTAAATAATCATAATTAATGAGAATGAATTAAGGGAATCCAGTGACACGATCAAATGTAGTAATATTCACATTACAAGGATCTAAGAAGGAAAAGAGAGAGGAGGCAGCAAACATATTTGATAAAATAATAGCTGAAAATTTCTAAATCTGAGGAAGGGAACCGAAATCGAAGTCCAGGTGGTACAGAGAGCTCCCCAACAAGATGAACCAAAAGAGGTCCCCACCATGACACATAATAAAAAATGCAAAAAAGTAATAATAGAGACTTTCAAAGGCAGCTATAGAAAAGAAAATAGTTACATAAAAAGGAAATTCCATAAGATAATAAGCTGCTTTTTGATCAGAAGTTTTGCTGAAAAGAAAGTGGCATGATATAGTCAAAGTTCTACAAAGAAAAAAACTAACAATGAAGAATACCTTGGAAAGTTTTCATTCAGAGTAGGAGAGATAGTTTACACAGAAAAACAAAAGTTAAAAGAGTTCATCCACCACTAAACCAGCCTTACAAGAAACGTTCAAGGAAACTGTTTAAGTGGAAAGAAAATACCATGACTAGAATTAAATTATGAAAGAAGATAATTTCACAGGTAAAACCAAACATATAGTAAAGGTAGGAGAATAAACACTTATAAAGCCAGTATAAAGGTTAAAACACAAAACTTCTAAAATCTATAATATCCACAAAAGTTAGTGAAGGGTACACAATGCAAAAATATTTAAAATATGACATGATATACATAACATATGGAGCAGGAAGGAGTAAAAATTTACTGGTTTGAGAAGCTAGTGCTTGAATCTAAGTGACCATCAACTTAATGTGGACTGCTATACATACACGATGTTATTTATGAACCCAATGGTTACCACAAATCAAAAACCTATGATAGATACACACAAAAACAAAGAGAAAGTAATCCAAGCACAACATTAAAGAAAGCCATCAAATCCTGAGGGAACAGAGCAGAGAACTACAAAAACAACCAGAAAACAATGAACAAATGGTAATAAGTACACACCTATCAATAATTACTTTAACTGTAAATGAGTAAAATGCTCTAATCAAAAGACATAAAGGGACTTAAGGTAAACAAACAAAGAAAACACACACATACAAGGCCCTTCTCTATGCTGCTTACAAGAGACTCAGTTCAGACCTAAAGATAAATACAGACTAAAAGTGCATGGATGGAAAAGCATATGTGTAAATATAAGTGAAAAAAACTAAGATAGCAACACTTATGTCAGAAAAAAATATACTTTAAAGCAAAGAATGTTGTATGAGACAAGGAAGGGCACAATATAATGAAAACGAGAGCAATACAACAAAAGAATTTAACAATTGTAAATACCTATGCATACAACATTGGAGCACCTAAATGCATAAAACAAATATTAACAGAAATAAAGGGAGAAATGAAAACAATAATAGTACAGGATTTTAACATTTCACTTACATCAATAGATAATCCATACAGAAAAATCATCATCAGCAACAACAACAACAACAACAACTCCAAGGACTTTGAACAACTCAGACCAAATGGACCTAACAAATATGTATAGAACATTCCCTCCCCAAACAGCTAAATACACATTTTTTTTTCAAGTGCACAAATAACACCTTTCAGGATAGAAAATGTTAGTCCACAAAACAATTCTAAATAAGTTTAAGAAGACTGAAATCATATCAAGCATCTTTTCCAACCACAATTGTAGGAAACTAAAAATTAATCTCTCTCTCTCTCTCTCTCTCTCTCTCTCTCTCTCTCTCTCTCACACACACACACACACACACACACACACACACACATCTGGAAGAAAAACAAACACATGGAGGCTAAACAACATGCTACTAAACAGGGAATAGATCAACCAAGAAATCAAAGAAACTAAACTAAAAAATAAATTAAAATGACAATGAAAACACAATGGATGAAAATCCTTGGCATGCAACAAAAGTTCTAAGACAGAAATTTATAATGATACAAGCCTACCTCAAGAAGTAAAAAAATCTCAAATACCCTAACCTTACACCTAAACAAATTAGAAAAAGAAGAACAAACAAAACCCAAAGTAAGTACAAGGAAGGAATTAAGATTATAGCAGAAATAAATGAAATAGAGACTTAAAAAAATGACAATACTAGGAAAGATCAACCAAGAGCTAGTTCTTTGAAAAGATAAACAAAAATGATAAACTTTTAGCCAGACTCATTAAGAAAAAAAGGGAAAGGACTCAAATAAATAAAATCAAAAAAGGAGGAGGAGAAATAGCAACTGACATCACAGTATTAAAAAGGATGAGAATATTATGAAAAATTATATGCAAATTAATTAGAAAACATAGAAATGTATAAATCCTTAAAACATACAATCTTCCAAAAATGAATCAGGTAAAAACAAAAAATTAGTAATTAAACTGAAATAAAAAAACTCCCAACAAATAAAAGTCAGGACCAGATGGCTTCACAGATGAATTCTACCAAAAACTTAAGGGTAGTTAATATCTATTCTTCTGAAACTATTCCAAGATCACAAGAGGAAGAAAAGCTTACAAATCCATTCTATGAAGCCAGCATTACCCTAAAGCTAAAACTGAAGACACATACACACAGCAAACTCAAAACCACACACATACACACACACTACAGGCCAATATCTCTGATGAACATAGATGCAAAAATCCTCAACAAAATATTAGAAAACTGAATTCAACAGCACATTAAAATTTTTATTCAGCACAATCAAGTGGGGTTTATTCCAGGGATTCAAGAGTGGTAAATAATCACAAATCAAAGGGATACATCACATTAACGAGAAGACGAATAAAAATTTTGTGGGGCGCCTGGGTGGCGCAGTCGGTTAAGCGTCCGACTTCAGCCAGGTCACGATCTCGCGGTCCGTGAGTTCGAGCCCCGCGTCAGGCTCTGGGCTGATGGCTCAGAGCCTGGAGCCAGTTTCCGATTCTGTGTCTCCCTCTCTCTCTGCCCCTCCCCCGTTCATGCTCTGTCTCTCTCTGTCCCAAAAATAAATAAACGTTGAAAAAAAAAAATTAAAAAAAAAAAAAAAATTTTGTATAATCATTTTAATGGATGCAGAAAAAGCATTTGACAAAATATCCATTCATGATAGATACTCTCAACAAAATGGGTTTAAAGGGAACATACCTCAATAAGAATAAATAAACTTTAAAAATAGAAGAAAGAAAGAAAGAAAGAAAGAAAGAAAGAAAGAAAGAAAGAAAGAAAGACCAGCCATGTATGGAAAAACTTACAGCTAACATCATACTCAATGGTGAAATACTGAAAGGTATCCCTCTAAGATCAGAAACAAAACAAGGATGTCCATGTTCACCACTTTTACTCAACATAGGACCAAAAGTCCCAGCTGCAGCAATCAGACAAAAAATAAAAGGCATCCAAATTGGTAAGGAAGATGTAACACTGTCACTGTTTTTTCAGATGACATGATACTATAAATAGAAAACCCTAAAGATACCACCAAAAAAAATTAAAACTAACAAATTAATTCAGTAATGTAGGATACAAAATTAATATACAGAAATCTATTGAATATCTACACACTACTAACGAAGTAGTAGAAAGAGAAAT
Source organism: Puma concolor (assembly GCF_028749965.1). Lineage (NCBI taxonomy): Eukaryota > Metazoa > Chordata > Mammalia > Carnivora > Felidae > Puma > Puma concolor. Next base: position 111,600,403 of record NC_141676.1, read on the forward strand.
TGAGAAAACAATCCCACTTAAAATTTCATTAAAAATAATAAAATATAGAAGAATAAATTTAACAAAGTAGATGAAATACCTGAACTCTGAAAAATGTAAAGCAATGATGAAAGAAATTAAAGATGAAATAAAGACATGGAATTATTTATCATCATCTTGGATTGGAAGTATTAATATCATTAAAATATGTGGACTACCCAAAGAAATATACAGATTCAATGTAATCTCTATGAAAATGCTAACAGCATTTTTTTTACAGAGCTAGAAAAAATAATTCTAAAATTTGTGTGGAACCAAAGAAGACCCCAAACAGTCAAAGCAATCTGGTGAAGGAAGAAGAGAGCTGGAGGTGTCACAATCCCAGATTTCATGGTATAGGAATCAAAACAAAATAGTACTGGTATAAAAATAGGCATAGAGACCAATGGAAAAGGATGGAGAGCCCAGAAATAAGCTCACACTTATATGGTCAATTAATCTATGACAAGGCAGGCAAGTATATACAATGGGGAAAAGATAGTCTTTTCAATAAACAGTGCTGGGAAAACTGGACAGATACATGCAAAAGAATGAAACTGTACCACTGTCTTCTACCACACACACTCAAAAAGAATTAAAGACCTAAATGTGAGATCTGAAACCATGAAACTCCTGGAAGAAAATATAGTCACTGATATCTTAGTGTCCTTGGTAACATATTTATAGATATGATTCCTTAGGCAAAGGAAACAAAAGTAAAAAATAAGTTATTGAGACTACATCAAAATAAAAAGCTTTTGCACAACCAAGGAAACCATGAACAAAACTAAAAGGCAACCTACTGAATAGGAGAATATATTTGCAAATGACATATCCAATAAGGACTTAATATCTAAAATACGTAAAGAACGTACACAACACTAAAAAAGAAAAAAAAACTGAAAAAAGGGGCAGAGGACCTGAGCAGACATTTTTCCAAATAAGTCATACAATTGGTCCACAGACACATGAAAAGATGCTCAACCTTCCTGATCATGCAAATCAAAATCGTAATGAGATATCGCTTCATAGTAGTCAGAATGGCTCACTTCAAAAAATCAAGAAATAACAAGCAGTGGAAGGATGTAGAGAAAAGGAATCCTTACATACTGTTGGTGGGAATAAAATTTGATGCAACCACTGTGGAAAAAAGTATACAGGTTCCTTAAAAATTTTGAAAACAGAAATACTATATGATCTTGTAATTCCACTGTTGGGTATTTACCCAAAGGGAAAGAAAACACTAACTCTAAAAGATATATGCATACCTCTACTTATGAAAGCATTATTTGCAATAGTCAAGATACAAAAACAATTCTAGGGTCCATTGGTAGATGAATGGATAAAGAAGATATGGTATTCATATATAATGAAATACTATTCAGCCATAAAAATGGATGAGATCTTGTCATTTGTCACAACATTGATGGATGTAGAGAATATTATGCTAAATGAAATAAGTCATTACACAAAGACAAATACCATATGATTTCACTTATAGATGGAATCTAAGAAACAAAACAAATGCCAAACAACAAAAACAAAAGGAAAAAGACCCTTAAATACAGAGATTTGGTCATCGCCACAAGGGAGGTGGGTGGTGGAATGGGAAAAACAGACAAAGGGAATTTAAAGGTATGTACTTCTAGTTATAAAATACGTAAATCGTGGAGATGAAAAGTACAGCATAGGGAACATAATCATTAATGTCATAATCATGCTGTATGCTAAGAGATGGTGAGTGCAATTATTGTGATGAGCATTGAGTGATGTATGAAGTGTTGAATCAGTATGATGTACACTTGAAACTAATATAGCATTCTATGCTAATTATGCTTCAATTTTTTAAAATATCAAGGTATCAGCAGGGCTGTGTTAATTTCTGGAGACTCTAGGGGAGAATCCATTTCCTTCCCTTTTCCAGGCTCTAGAGGCCACCCAGACTTCTTGACTGATGGCCCTTACTGTACAAATCAAAGCTAGCATTGTCTGATCTTTTATACTTCTCTCTCTCCCTTTTTCCCCCCTTCCAATTTTAAGGAAATAATGATTCCACTGGTCCTGCCAAGATGTAACCAGTTCAGGTGATTATCAACATTACTTTTATCAGCAAACTTAAATCTCCTTTGCCATGTAATGTAACTTACAATACGGGCATCTCTGGAAAGCATTATTCTGCCTATCACATCTACACTGTCTAACAGAGTATGACCAATCTAGCTTCCTTCTGGTTCACATTTGTATGTTTTATCTTTTCTTTCCTTTAAATTTTACCTGTTTGTGTTTTTATGTTTAAAGTGGGTTTCTTCAACAGATGTTGGCAAGGATGCAAAGAAAGGGGAATCCTCTTACACTGTTGCTGGGAGTGTAAACTGGTACAGCCACTTTGGGAAATGGTATGGGGGTTCCTCAAAAAGTTAAAAATAGAACAACCCTATGATCCAGCAATCACACTACTCGGCATTTACCCAAAGGATATAAAAATACAGTTTTGAAAGGGGTACATGCACCCCAATGTTTATAGCAGCATTATCTACAATAGCTAAACTATGGAAAGAGCCCAAGTGTCCATCAACAGATATATGGGTAAAGATGTGGGGTGTGTGTATACATGTTTGTGTGTTGTATACAATAGAATATTAGTCAGTAAAAAAGAATAAAGTCTTGCCATTTGCAATGATGTGGATGGAGCTAGAGTGTTTTAGGCTAAGCAAAATAAGTCAGAGAATGACAAATACCATATGATTTCATTCATGTGTGGAATTTAGGAAACAAAATGTATGAATATATGGCAATGTAAAAAAGAGGGAAGGAAATCATAAGAGACACCTAAGGACAGAAAACAAACTGACAGTTGATTGAGGACAGGGAGATGGGCTAAATGGGTGATGGGTATTAAGGAGGGCACTTGTTATGATGAGCACTGGGTGTTATATGTAAGTGATGAATCACTAAATTCTATTCCTGAAACCAATATTACACTATATGTTAACTAACTAGAATTTAAATAAAAACATGGAAAATAATAAAATTAAATAAAATTAAATAAAATTGAATAAAATTAAATTAAATGATAGGTTTCTTGTGGGCACCATCTATTTGGGGCTTGCGTTTTATATTCAATCTGACAATCTTAATTTAATTTAATTTTTATTTATTTTGAGAGAGATAGCATGTGGGGGGGGAGGGGCAAAGAGAAAGAGAGAGAGAGAGAGAGAGAGAGAGAGAGACCCAAGCAGGCTCCATCCCATGCAGAACTGGATGGACATGGGCTTGATCCCATGAACTGTGAGATCATGACCTGAGCCAAAATCAAGAGTCAGACACTTAATGATTTAGCCACCCAGGCACTCAAAAACAGCCATATAAAAATGATTACAATACTGTAATATAATATAAAATAATTAAGAATACAAAATATAAAGAAAAATAAACAAATTACCCTGCACTTACCTTTGAAAACCTTAATTACTGGTGTGAGGGAGACAAAAGAGAGGAGGGTTACTGTATAGGATGACTTTTGTTATCACTAATGGAATCACTCCTATCTATTGGCTCAATGGAATCTTTCTTCTTGCAACTTTAACAAGGAACCTATCCAATGACCTAGAACGAAACAAAGCATTCCTAAGCTCACTCTTGTAGGGAAAAGCAAAGCACCATCCATAGGTCCTTTGAAGTGACAAAAAGACACTAGTGCCAGTTGGGGGCACCTTCCAACATTCTGAAAAATCACTGATTTCTGCCAAACACCACAGCCTGAGACTGAGCATATGAGCATGGGAGATGATCAGAGAGAGAGAGAGAAGGAAAGGGAGGGAGAACGAATGGCTCAGTTGTGATCACGTGACATTTGGCATCATGTATTACTCATACTGCAAGACATCACTCACTTATCAAGTTAAAATTTAATGAAATCCTTGCTCATCTTGTGGAACATTTGCAGAACAAGTTATTTGTATTTACACTTAGTGTGACAATTGATGTTTTAATAATACTATCCTGCTTGAAATGATTAATTTTATGTGTCAATTGGATTGGCCCATGGGATACCCAGATATCTGGTTAAATACCCTTTCTGTGTGCATCTGTGAAGGTGTTTCTGGATGAGATGAACATTTGAATCAGTAGACTGAGTAAAGAAGATTGGCCTCCTCATTGTGGCTGTACCTTATTGAATCCATTGAAGGACTGAACAGACTAGAAGTCTAAATAAGAAAGAATTTACTCTAATTGTCTTCAGCTGGGACATCAGTCTTCTCCTGACTTTGGACTTGTTCTAGAACTTAGATTCCTGGCTCTTCTGGTTATCTAGCCTTCAGATTCAAACTAGAATTTAAACTGGAAGCTTTCCTGCTCCTCAGGTCTTGGGACGATACCATCAGCTCTCCGGGGTCTGGATTTCCCAGCTTCCACAATTGCATGAGCCAATTATACACACACTACACACACAGAGATACTGATTCATACTCTGTTATATGTTTTCTATTTGTTATTCATTCTTTTTCTTTTTTTCTGCAGGTATTTTTATTATTATAATTTTACTTTTTTTCTCCATTGCTATATTTGCTATAACTATTTTTTGTGTATTTTAGGGCTTTTTTTAAGGTTAAAGTATAGATCTTTAATTCAGCTTAAATGATAGCATTCTACCTCATATGTAGTTTAAAATCTTCAAAATAGTGTATTTCCAGGGCACCTGGATGGCTCATTTGGTTGAGTGTCAGACTTCGGCTCGTGAGTTCAAACTCCACATCAGACTTGCTATTGTCACAGAGTCTGCTTTGGATCCTCTGCTCCCCTTCTCTCTCTGTCCCTCCCACAGTTTAACTGTCTCAAAAATAAACATTAAGAGAAAACAGTGTATTTCCAATCTTCCCTTTCAGCCTCTGTAGTTTTGTCATACTTGTACATAATTATAAGTTTACAAATATATTATTTTTGTTTTGAAAAGTTAATTTTGTTTTAAAGAGACTTACATACAAGATAGTCTTTGTATTTACATAAGTAATTATCATTTTTGGCACATGGGGACCAGCTATTGATCCTTTTAATGCTTCTTGAATGGTCTTCCCTGGTCTTGAGTGATTTTCTCATACATATGCACTGACTCAACCGAATACTCAAGGGAAATCATCTGCAGATGTCCAGAGGTTTCTTTCTGTGTAGCTCTCTCCTCTCTGGGTTTTGCAATGTGAAATCTAGCTTCCTTGGCTTTCCTGGACACACAAATCCTCAACTCAAGAACAGGCCAGGCTCTGCCTCTATTACCCTCCCTGTTCTGTGGCCTGGTAGCTTTCACCAAACAGTAAGTTTAGGCAAGTGTATTTTCAAATCACAGGCTTCATTATCTTCCGTTGTCTAGTGGTCAATGTCTTGTCTGCATTTTTTTGGTATTTGTTTCATTTGTTTCATATGTTTCATTTGTTTCATATATTTTGTCTGCATTTTTGGTATTTTATGCTGGAGGGTAAATATATTCCTTTTTATTTGTGGTACTTTAAGGCTTTAAAGTATCAAAGTAACAAGCAAAGACTGGGAATAATCATTTCAGCAATATTCCTCTTGAATAAATCCTCAAGTATTTCTTGTTCCCAAATCATATTGCGTATTTCTTTCTAAAAGAGTACTCCAACTCTGGACATAATTTATGTAGATCTAACAGCCACAACAAAGAAAGTAATGTCCTAGTGTATTTCACCCTAGTAAGATCATATCTGGAGATTTATGTTCTAGGAAGTCTAGTTTTATTGTATTTTTTAATTTTTTTAAATGTTTATTTATATTTTAGAGGGAGAGGGGGAGGGGAGGGGCAGAAAGAGAGGGAGACACAGAATCTGAAGCAGACTCCAGGCTCTAAGCTGTCAATACAGTGCCTGATGCGGGGCTGGAACCCACCACCCACAAGATCATGACCAGAGCCGACCAGGTGCCCCAGGAAGTGGGGCCAATGACAGCAGGAGAAATTCTGGGGAAGATCTGCTGAAATGGGGAGTGGTTTATAAAACTAACTATCTTTGTGGGATGAATGTGACAATATTTGGTTTTGATAAGAGAGGAGTTTAAAAAATCATAATATCATATCAAGAAGGGCTATGGAAAAAGGAATGGCTTAGTGTGTACCAAAAAACAGATGTAACTCCTTCTGCTCAGCATAAGCAAAAATACACCAGCAGATTTGGTCGCAAACATAGACAGGTGAAAAACATTATGGCTCTGGAAATATTCGCACAGACCTTTATATGACCATACATCAAGGAAGTTATGGAGAGCATTGTGAAAATGTGAAGAAGCTAGCTAGAATGCCCTATCAATTTTCTCTTATCTTAGTTTCTGAGATACAGTGTTTTATGATTTGTGCTCTTCAACCTAGGAGTTATTCTGAGTGCTTTCTGAGACAGCTATAAGGGCCAGAGAATGGTCAAGGGGACTTTCCCACCCTCACCTCCCGCCTCAACTTGAGTCAGGGAAGCACAGCTTTTCATTGCTTTATGTGTTGATTTTCTCATGAAGAACTGGAGAAATATTTTGAAGAAAGAAGTACACGTATACAAAGATCTGGAAATCCAGAGACAAAGTTCTATGAATTTGCCTTCTGATCATTTAGTTTGCAATAATTCTAAAAAGTTTTAGAATGACAAAACGTTGCAAAACCAGAAAGCTCATTTATTTTGTGGTCACTTCTGGATTGGCGCTAAATAAAAATGTCACATCATTTAAAAGCATAAAAGGTGCAATTCACACAGTACAATGAATTCAATTCTATGGTGGCCTTTCCAAGAATAATTCTTTTGTCCTCAATTCAAAGTAGGAAGTGAAGGATAATTTTACCACTTCACCTCCACTAGAGAATATGTGTTTTAAAGCCACACACACACACACACAAATGTCTATGATAAAAGGAAATAGAATTTACTCAGGTGAATTCAGAGCTTGTGCAGGGAAAATCTCAAAGAAGGAATTCAACCCACTGGTTGTCAAGATGAAAACCAATGTGCTCTTCCTAACAAGACTGTAAGCAGAGGTCCAACACTCATCACACATTCTGTTTCTCTGCAAGTTATTTGTGCTATAAGAGTTCTTTTCAGCACAAAAGCTTCCATTTGTCTAGTCAATGAGGTGTTTTATCTGTCTAACACAATTTCCATCACAGTCAAAACATGTTTGAAACTATACTACAGAAGTGAAAATACAGTAAATGGATGCAAGGTCCAGCTTATGGATGACATCATGCTTCTCTCGATGTGGCTGCATCAGAAACGGTCACATACTGATTTAGCATATATAGTGCAACACTCGTTACTGGCTTTTTTCATGGCTTCTGCTTTTCAAATGTATCCGTTATGTTCTGTGGGTAACAGAGGCTTTCTAACATTCACCAAGAGATGAATAATAATTAAAGTATCTTATAATGAGTGCTTCAAAAAGTCAGGGAAGAAATGATTTGCCACTTATGTGGATCTGGGGATTACCATTTTACTTATATAAAGGTCTGTTTCCTAATCAATGAAAGTTTTGATATTTAAATGGATATAAATAACTAGAATATAATAAATGCTCCATTATTTCTAGTATGTTTGTTTATAGTAACAGTTTATTCTATTGTTCCTGTTTGTCTAAAATTCAAGAAATCTTTCTATTTGAATGTTTTAACCTTTGTAGACTTATAGTTGCTTCTTGGATAACAAATATACTTTGTTTTTGTTTTCTAGTGGCCAATTTAGGATACCTTCAAATATAAACAGTACACTATTAAGTTCAAAATTACAAAATTATAAGAAAATATGTATATCTACCTTATTTTCAGATGATTCACTTTTCCATTTCAGGTAGTCTTACAAGAACCCAGCATGCACTGAAGTAATATTTAGTCCACAGGCATGACCTATTACTCCAACTATTTCATTTTATCTCCTTTGTTGGTTTTTTTTTAAGTGTGAGATGATGACATTAATGAGGAAGAATACATGTAAATTGATACAACTGAAGTATGCAGAATGCTTGTTACATATACTACCTGTTAACATATTTCAACAGAATTAAAATGACATGTTATTGGTTTACGATATTATCTTTTCATAACTATCTAGATACTTATAGAAAACTTCCAAGAGTCAATATACATACATTTTGTAAGATACATTGAATTATAGAAATACACACACACAAACCAGGCTCCTTTCTTTAAAATCAAATTGTATCTAGTGAGAAGCAACAGCTGTGCTATGTCTCTTATTCAAGGGATAGAGTCCTGGAAAAGTCTGAGAACTTCTCAAGTATCAAGTGTAGTGATTGACACAGGAGATGATGGTGAAGAGGTATGCAAAGAAAAACCACTAAAGAGCACTGAACACTAAAGTGCATGGCTTGAATTTCATACCAAAGACAACAGGAACCATTGAAAGATTTCCAGAAGGAATGCAACAACAATTTCCACTGTTGATATCTCACCTCAACAGTAGTGTAGAAGACAAAGTATACACAGGAAACAGTTAAAGCCAAGAACAAAAATAATGAGAATGTCTTCTATGACAGAAGCAGAGGGTGTTTGCAAGAGGCAATCAATTAAATGATTGGTCAGAAAGTAACTTGAGATGAGCATCTAACTTTGGCTCAGGTCATGATCTCACAGTTCGTAGGTTCGAGTTCCGTGTTGGCCCTGTGCTGACAGCTCAGAGCCTGAGACATGCTTTCGATTCTGTGTCTACCTCTCTCTCTCTACCCCTCCCCCACTCGTGCTCTGTCTCTGTATCTCTCTCAAAAATAAACAAATATTAAAGAAAAATGAAAGTAGCTTGAGAGGCCTTAACAGGTTGGAAATAATATAGAATGAAAAATATTGGATTACCATGTGTTGTAATTCACTTAAATAAGAAATATAGGACAAGAAAGACTTTTTAAATTAAAAAAAAAATATTTGTTTATTTTTGAGAGAGAGAGAGAGAGAGAGAGACAGAGCATGAGTGGGGGAGGGGTAGAGAGAGAGAGGGAGACACAGAATCCCAAGCAGGGACCAGGCTCTGAGCTGTCAGCACAGAGCCTTATTCAGAGCTCGAACTCACAAACTGTGAGATCATGACTTGAGCTGAAGTCAGATGCTCAACCAACTGTACTACGTAGGCACCGCCAGGACAAGAAAGAATTTTTGAAGTACTGAAGGAAAGGATGAGTTTAGGTTTGAACAAGATGAGCTTCAGATTTTGCTGGGCATTCTAAATTAAGAATATCCAATAGGCATTTGGATACATGGATCTGGCATTTATATGAGGATTTTGGAGTCATCAGTATATGGCTAATACGAATAGCATAGCTCAGGAAGTGAGTAGTGTGAAAAAGGCCTAAAATAGTTTCAGAAAAATACTAATGTTTAAAAGAGAGTCCAGGAAATAAATCTGAGGAATGACTACAGAAAAAGACCACCAAGGAAGAGTCACAAATACCAAAGGAGAGAATTCCTAATCTCCTCTAAGATGTCAGGTAAGATATGGACAGCCGTGTCCATCATAGTTAACAATTTAAAAAGTCAACTTCCCTGAGAACCAATCGAGGGAAGAACAGACAATTCACCAACATAGAAGGTACACAGCAGAGAGGAAGCTGAGAATAAGTGTATTAAGTATTTCAGAATTGACTAAATAACAAGAAGAAAAATCCTTTGTATCTCAAACAGAGGCTTTAAAAAGAATGAGATGGGAAACAGGTGTATTTCAAAGGATGAAGAATTATTTTAAGGATAGGCCAAATCTCTTTAAGAGGTGAGGTACCCTGATTAACATAGGCCACTTTTGAACTTTTTAGTTTCTGAATTTTCCCTTCCACTCAATTTAAACTAGCTGATGGGTGATCTTGAAGATACTGTCCTCACCACTGACATCTTCCTCACAGAGGCACTCAGTCTTCTGAAGCAGCAGACGACAAAACTGTACCACTTTCAGCACTGTTCCTCAGGGAATAGTTTCTGAGGGGAAATGAAAGGTGTTTCTCTTTCAAAGAGAAAAAGGAAAAAGCAACCAGCAGATTTAATGTATGGAATGGCCTAATGTTCAGCTGAAGGTCCTCCTACCCCCCATGCCAACTCTGCGCCAGAAACATGGTTGAGGGCACTGTGTGGCCAGTTCTGGGAAAACCAATTCTTATCGTTTTTTCCCAGTCCTTGGCAATGTCGAATAGAAAATGCCAAAAACACTCCAAAGCACTTGTTCCTTTGTATAATTTGAGGAGAAGGTTACAAATGTAGAGTATGCATTTTCTGGTGTAATCTGTAAAAGGCATGATTTTCATAAAAGTATCAGTCCCTGTTAAATGTCTTCTACCATTATAATTCTTTGGGAGTGTGGAGGAGGGACAAAATCAGAATACTTATGGACAAAAGTTCCATGGTTTCTCATTTGTAATTTGTTGTTCTCTTCAGAAATAACCTATGTCAAGCAAGATATTTTTGGTTGCTAAGAACATAAATCCAATTCAAAATAGCTTTATCACACTATATCACGTAGATGATCCAACCAAGAACAGGTAGGAGGTTGTTTGTTTTTAGAGATATTTGAATCCAGATACTAGGAACCTGCCCAACACACACTTCTATTTCTCCCAGTTTACTGGCTTTGCTGTATTCAACTTTAAGTGTACTTTCTCCATAACTTGATGAGATGACCTTAAGTTACTCTGGTTGCCAGGAATATAGGTCTTGTCTCCATCAAATCAAATTGAGGGAAAGTCTCAAAGTTGCCCCATGTGGGCTTAGTTCATGTTCCATCTAGGTGGTGGTACTTGAAGGGTCTGTTGCCATACAAGGGAACACAGACAAGGCCACTTAGAGAAGCCTCATCAGTGACAAACCAATCTCTATTTGTGCGTAGTCCAGGAACTAACACCAATACACGTACCAGTATTAACAGAGAATGTAGCCCTCTTTTTTTAAGATAAAGGAAACATGCACAAAAATAAAAATAAATGCTCATAAAGCAGATGTCTTACATTAAGTGACTAGTGAGAAGAAAGACAAAGGCAACCTGGCTAGTGAAAAAGAGCCTCTGATATGGAATCAGAGGAACCAGGGCTTTGTGCTAACTTCCTTTGTGATGGTGAGCAAATTATTTAATTCCTCTACATCTTAGTGCTCTCAAAGATAACAATTATGCATTAAATACTCAATTACTAACTTTTTTTTAAACTAAGCAAATTAATGAATGTAAAGTTTCTTGACAGAATCCTGGCCATACATATGCTCCAGATAGCTCCTTTCTCTTTCTGACATATCCCCTCTGGGCCAAAACAGAATCTAAACATGTCCTGGGTCACATTTTCACATAGTGTTGCTATGACTATCCCACTAATACAATCAATCTTTTTAACCTGTTCTAGAGGCAGGTGCTTAATAAATTCATACTGCCTTTACTAAATGTATGTGGATATGACACTGTTCAGCTTTGACCCTGATTTTAATCTCATCATGTTACCATCTTTCTCATTAGGAAGAGTTGTTCCTGCTTTCCTTGCAGGCAGTGAAGCAGAGAAAAGCAAGGAGGAGAGGAAGCTTTCCACAGAGAGGGAATTAGGCTTTCCATGAGATGTCTGAATGTGATGGGCTCCATTAACTTGTGTCATTACAGAATCCGAGACCACAGGATAAACACTTAATATCTATATCTTGGAAGGATGGATAAATAAAGTTGAATAGCACACACTTTTTAATTTTTCTGCTACAGATTTAATACCTTACTCTCTGACTATTATCAACCAGGTGACCTTGGGAAAGTTGCTATTTTGAGACCCAGGGTCCACATTTGTCAAAATGGATATAATAATAACCACCTCAGAAGAGAGGGAAACAATAAAGAGGGGCTAAAATAGAATATATGTGTGACTTCTGAACCAGATTCTAGCAGAAATCACCAAGTTTAACCCCTGTGGAACACAGGGAACCAAAATCCAAAAAGACCAATAGGTAATGAACAGAGCCAGGTTTACAGGACCATGACTTCTGTCCCATGTTTGGGCACTGAAAATTTTTCCTGGGGCTGTGGCCTTCACCACACTTCTGTACAAGCTGTGAAAGAGAAGGAGAGATAGCTGTTCAGGCAAGATGTACATCAAGCTGCTGCTGATTAAGAACATGAATTTGTTGGGGCGCCTGGGTGGCGCAGTCGGTTAAGCGTCCGACTTCAGCCAGGTCACGATCTCGCGGTCCGTGAGTTCGAGCCCCGCGTCGGGCTCTGGGCTGATGGCTCAGAGCCTGGAGCCTGTTTCCGATTCTGTGTCTCCCTCTCTCTCTGTCCCTCCCCCGTTCATGCTCTGTCTGTCTCTGTCCCAAAAATAAATAAATGTTGAAAAAAAAAATTAAAAAAAAAAAAAAAAAAAAAAAAAGAACATGAATTTGTGGTAACATAAAAGAAGAAAGCCTCCATACACCAATATAATGCCTGATTCTGAGCTAGGGACAGTATCTAGATAAAGGTAACCATCAAATCAATAGATACAAAAGGAAATTAGAAAAAAGAAAAAAAAATCCCTTCACTCAAGGCTCACAAAGAAAATCAACAAAAAGCACAACAGCCAACAAAGTCAACACTTGGGAAGCTTTACTGAATTCTGGTTAGGAACATGATCTTTGGGTACAGACTGTTTAGTTTTACATCTCATATGTAAAATTCACCTAAGTCCTTAAGAGCACATTAGTTAACTTCCTTGTACCTGAGTTTTCTCATCTATAAAACAGATATAAAGTAGCATCTACGTGACAGAAGTGCTGCATTAAAAGAGTTAACATGAGTGAAATACTTAAAATAGTGCCTTGTTCACACTAGACACTACTGTAAAAGTTAGCACATTGTTATAATTTGGATGGTAAAACAAAGTCAGAAAATAAATTATGTAATTATTTATTATTAATACAAAAGAAGGAAGGATATGTATTTACTATTAATACAAAATACAGGAAAAACAGAAAACAAATAGTAAGAGGATAGATTTAAACCTAACAATATCGGTAAGCACATAAAATCTAAACGGTCTAAAACCTAAATAAAAACAGATATTGTCTAACTAGAATTTTTAAAAAGATCCAATTTGATCGTGCTGACAAAAGACCCATTATAAATATAAAAACATAAATAGGTTACAAGTAAAAGGAAGGTGAATGATATACCAAATGTATTGGACTGAATTGTAGCACCCAAAAGATATGTCCCTCTGGAACTTCAGAATGTGAATTATCTGGAGTAAGCCCTGTGCAGACGCAATTAATGTAAAGATGTTGAAATGACATCATCCTGAAGTAGTGTGAGTCCTAAATGCAATGATAAGTCCTTATAAGAGAGGAGAAGCAGCAGCAAAACAAGACACAAAGAAGGGAAGTCCCTGTGAACATAGAAATTGGAGTAATATGTCTACAAGCCAAGGAAGGCTATGAATTGTTAGTAGCAACGAGAAGCTAGGAGAGACACAAGGAATGGATTCTCCCTCAAAGCCTAGAGAAAAAAGCCAACCATGATATAAACCTTTATTTTGGACTTGTGACCTCTAGAACTGTTAACAAAGTACATATCTCTTATTTTAGGCCATCCAGTATGTGTAATTTGTTACCAAATTCCTAGGAAATTAATATACCACATTAGTACAAATCAAGAAAAAGTTGGTGTGGCCATATATTGTAAGACAAAGTGGATTTCAGACCAAAGAACATAAACAGGGATAATAAAGTCCATTTCATAAGGACCTAACAATCCTACAAATTTATGCATCTTATTATTTTTTTAAACTTTTTTTACATTTATTTATTTTTGAGAAATAGAGTGAGACAAAGCATGAGTGGGGGAGGGGCAGAGAGAGAAGGAGACACAGAATCTGAAGCAAGCTCCACGCTTTGAGCAAGCGGTCAGCACAGAGCTTGATGGGGGGCTCGAACCCACAAACTGCGAGATCATGACCTGAGCCGAAGTCGGATGCTCAACCGACTAAACCACCCAGGCGCCCCCAAATTTATGCATCTTATAACATAGCTCCAAAATTCATGAAACAAAAGTTGATACAAATGCAAGGAGACATAGGTAAATCCACAATAAAAGTCAGAGATTTCATTATGCTTATCTCAAAAATGGACAAAGCAAGTAGACAGAAATCATCAGCATGCACAGGACTTGAAAAATACAATCAACAAACTTGACCTAAATGACATTTATAGAATACTTCATAAAAAAAAAATAGCATTTATAGACTATTTCTACAAACTCAGAATATCTACCAAGGCAAACCATATCTTGGGCTAAAAAGAATTCAAGTCAAACAAAGTATGTTATCTGAATATAATGGAATTAAAATTAGATATCTCTATCAGAAAGATTTTTGGAAAATCTCCAGATAGGAGCTAAATAATACACATCAAAAACAAACAAACAAACAAAACAAGCAAACAAAAAAATTCCTAAAGGTCAACAAATTAACCTAAAGGAACATTAAAAAGTAATTTAAACTCAATGAAAATGAAAATACAATATACCAAGATTTGTTGGAACTCCTAAAGCACGAACTGAGAGAAAATTTAGAGCACTAAGTGCCTATATTGGAAAAGAAGGAATCAACCAATCATCTCAGCTTCCTCCTTAGGAAACCAAGGAAGTTTCAAATGAAACTCAAAGTAAGTAGAAGAAAGAAAACAGGAAAGATCTGAATAGAAATCAATGAAACATAAGAATAGAGAAAATCAAGGAAAACAAAAATGGTTTAAGATTAGATAAGATACGATAAATTCATGTCATAAAGATGAGGGAAAAAGAAAAAGCAAGTTACTAATATCAGGAAGAGATAGTGACATTATTACGAATGTTGAAAGGATAGTATTATGAGCAAGTTTATGTCAATAATTCCAACAAATTTAGGTGAAATGATTTCCTGCAAGAAACTACCAGAGCTCCTTCAGGAAGAAATAAATAACCCAAATAGTTCTCTATCTATTGAGAGAATTGAGTATGTAGTTAAAACCATTTCCACACACACACAAAAAAGTGGTTTGAAGTTCAGGTTGAGATGGATTCACTTGTCATTAGCAGGCATTTCAGAAATAAATTATACGAATTCTCAAGAAACTTGCCCAGAAACTGAGGAAACCAGCATTAACCTGATACCAAAATCTGACCAGAAATATTACAAGAACAGAAAACTACCTATCAATATCCCTCATGGACATATGCAAAAATTTAGCAAAAATTTAACAAAAATTTAACCAATTGATTCAATGTATAGAAAGGCTAATCCATCATGAACAAGTAAGGTTGTTTTTTTTTTTTCTTGCAAATACAAGATTCGCTTAAAATTCAAAAATCAATCAAGGCAATTCACCGAAAGAAAGAAAGAAAGAAAGAAAGAAAGAAAGAAAGAAAGAAAGAAAGAAAGAAAGAAAGAAAGAAAGAAAGAGCTAATGATAATTCTCAAGAGAAGCCACAGCACTTTCAACAAAAGCAAGCCCTTTCCTGAAAACCAAACAATCAAAAAACCAAAAACAAAACAAAAACCACAGCAACCTAGGAATAGAAAGGACAGTCCTAGAACTAGAACAAATAACAGGTGTTCATACACAAGTATCCACTTATTATATTTAATTGTGAAATACTGAATGCTTTCCTCCAAAGATTAACAGCAAGAAAAAACTGTTTGCCGCCACCACTACAATACTGACTGGCAGTCCTAACCAGGGAAATAAGGCAAGACAAACAAATCAAATGCATCCAGATTAGAAAGGAAGAATTAAACTGTCTTTATTTGTAGATGAAATGACCATCTATGTGGAAAATCCAATGGACTTACAAAAACATTATAAGAACTAGTAAGTGAATTTAGCTAAGCTGTAGGGTATGATATCAATAAAAAAATCAACTGTATTTCTATATAGTTGCAATGAGCAATCAGAAATTGAAATAGAAATTATACTTACACATGGGGCGCCTGGGTGGCGCAGTCGGTTAAGCGTCCGACTTCAGCCAGGTCACGATCTCGCGGTCCGTGGGTTCGAGCCCCGCGTCGGGCTCTGGGCTGATGGCTCAGAGCCTGGAGCCTGTTTCCGATTCTGTGTCTCCCTCTCTCTCTCTGCCCCTTCCTCGTTCATGCTCTGTCTCTCTCTGTCCCAAAAATAAATAAACGTTGAAAAAAAAAAAATTAAAAAAAAAAAAAAAAAGAAATTATACTTACACAGAATAATGAACAAGAAATACTTAAGGATAAATCTGACCAAACACACGGAAGAACTATACACTGAAAAGTACAAAACAATGCTAAAAGAAATTAAAAACTCAACAAAAGTAGATATATAACGCATTAATGGATTTGAAAGTCTACTATTAACATATCCATTCTGCCCAAATTGAACTATAAATAAAATGCTATCTAAATAAAATATCCCAGCAATATGTTTTATAAATATCTGCCTGCTAATTCTAAGGTTTGTATAAAAATGCAAAAGACCTGATGGTTAAAAACATTTTCAACAAAATAACTGTATTAGAGGGCTTAGACCAACTTTTCTTCAAGATGTATTTAAAAGCCATAGTTACCAAGACAGATACTGGAATAACAACAGTCATCAAACTATGGAACAGAAGAGAGTCCACATACATATGGCCCTCTGATTTTTCAACATAGCAGTCCGTATAATTCAATGGATAAAGGAAAGTTTATTTCAAGTAGAGTTAGAGCAACTGTATATCCATATTGTGAGCAAATAATCTCAACCTTTCCCTCAGAAGACAGGCAAAACTCATTTTAAATGGATTATTGACCTAATCATAAAACATCTAGAAGAAAACAGAAAATAAAATTGGTAGCCTGGAATAGGAAATATTTAACAGAACTCAAAAGCATGAAACATAAAAAAATAAATTGATAAAATGGACATATCAAATAATATATGCTATATACTCTTTGTAGAATAGTGCCAAGAAAATGAAAACAGGTTGGAGACAGGGGAAAATAGTAGAAACTCATATATCTGACATAGAAGAGTTACCTAGAATACAGGGAGAG
Source organism: Puma concolor (assembly GCF_028749965.1). Classification (NCBI taxonomy): domain Eukaryota; kingdom Metazoa; phylum Chordata; class Mammalia; order Carnivora; family Felidae; genus Puma; species Puma concolor. The sequence continues at coordinate 111,617,434 of NC_141676.1, forward strand.
TTCTCATAAGTCAATGAGAGGACAACCCAATATACAAAGAATACAAAAAATTTGAACAGACATTTCACAAATGGAATTATAGCAACTGTCAATGATCTCACACATAAAAATGCTGATCATTATTAATATATAAACAAAAATCAAAATTGCATCAAGACATCATTTTTTAACCCATGAGAATGACTAAAGCCAGAAAGACAAGCAATTCCAGGAGTTGGTAGTGACTTAGAACAACTGGAAGGCTCATACATTGCTGGAGAAACTATATTTGGCAGAGCTTCTTACAAAGCTAAATAACACATACAGTATGTAACACAGCAAATTCCACATCTTGAAAGTTAAACAAGAGAAATGAAAACATTCATCCATAGAAATACTGGTATGTAACTGCTTAGAGCAGTTTTATTCAAAATAGTTCCAAATTAAGGAAAAAAAAACTCCATTAGCAAATAATACATTCATATATATATTAATATATTATATATTGTATATATAATATATATATATTATATATATTATGCATTGTATATATTCAAATATACATTCATATGATAAGAGACTATTCAGCATTGAAAATGAGCAAATGTCTGCTTCACACAGTATGGTTGAATCTTATACACATTATACTGAGAAGAAGCCATTTTTTGACATTTTGGGCACACACATCTTACTGGTTAGAATACAAATTAGATCAGTGTTGTCTATAGTAGAGGGTAGGGAGTGTGATTACAAAAAGGAGTGACCAAACCTTCTGAGCAGATGTAAAAGTTCTATAATAAGATTAAGGAGATAATTAGGTTAATATATGCATTTACCAAAAATCACTGACCTGTGCATTTAAAGGTGCAATTATATTGTATGTAATGCATGCCTTAATAAAGTTAATTTTTAAAATACACTAGAAAAAAAGGATAATAAACTCAAGAATTTAGAATAAAGTTTGCCTTGTGGCAAAGGAGGCATGTAGTAAGATGTACATTACTTTCAAGAGCCTATGTTGAGATACTTGATTCAGAAAAGCTGATATACCACAAAAAAACAATGAACACAGAAATAAAATGTTTGGACCAATGTTTAAAAGTGTGATGAACAAAGCCTTATAATGATACTATTCTGCTCAATTAAGGTCCAGTAAAATTAACAGATTAAAATGTTAGATACCTATACAATATCAATCATGATATTGTAATCATGTAATCATGATACAAAAGCAAATTACAGTAAAATATTTTTACAGACTTATTAATCTATTGGAAGAAATATAATAGTCATTTTAGGAACTTTTGGGTGCAAATAACTTGTTAAATAGTATGCACAATACAAATATACAAAGAACGAGTTGTTATTTGATTATACTATATCTTAAAACATCTGTAGGATGGAAAGCTATTAACAGGGTTTAAAGGCAACAGACAGCAGAAAATTATTTGGAAAAGAATATATTATACAAATTTTAATAAAGATATAAAAAAACAAGAAGGGGAAGAGAACATGAGGTGATAATTTATAATGGTGGATAGTACCTCAATATCTCAATATTGATTACCTCAGTACCTCAATATCTATGATATGCAAACATACTATAATTTTACAGAAGGCATCAAATACAAATTGAAATAAAAATGAGTTCTTTTTCAACTTCCAGGTAAAAAAAGTTGAAGATAATAAAATCAATATTGACACGAAGTGAGAAAAAAGAGATTGCTTCATATTTCTAGAAGGTATGTAAATTGGTACAGCCACTTCGGAGAATTATATTCATACCGTATGAATAATCAACTCCGTTTTTTGAAACGTACCCTAGAGAAACAAGCATGCAATGAGGTACATTAGATATTATTTGTAGTAGCTGAAAAAAGTGAAAATGATTTCCAAGTCAATCAATGAGAGATTTGTGAAACAGACTATGATCAGGGTGCCTGTGTGGTTTACTTTCTTGAGCTACTGACTCTTGATTTTGGCTCAGGTCTGTGATTTCATGGTTCATGGGGCTGAGCCCCGCCTTGGGCTCTGTGCTTACAGTGCAGAGCCTGCTTGGGATTCTCTCCCTCTCCCTCTCTGCCCCTGCCCTGTTTGTGCTCTCTCTCTCCCTCTCTCTCTCACACACACACAATAAACAAACATTAAAATATATATATATTTGACCCATCTTTTCCATGGATACTATGTAGCAGTTTTTACAAAGGTGGTAAGGAGGTAAATCCGTATGTGCTAACCTGAAAATTGCTAATATGGAAGCAAGTTGCAGTAATACATGATGCAATTTATTAAAATAGTGAATGCATATGTGTATAAATGTATACACATGATTATATGTACCTGTGTGTGCATATATATGCATGTATCTGCATATATATATATACATAAGTATATACACACGTATACATAGCTCAATTTGTAATGGAATATTTTCTTTAAATTTCTCAGTTCTGGTTTTCTTCCCATTCCCACAAAGGATTCATAGAACTTCACCTTGGTGTCTATTCTACAACTTTCTCCATGTGTATATAATGATGTATCATATACGAATATCAGCTTTAAATTTTTTTAATTAAAATTGGATGTTATATAAATTTTATACGATAAACTTTTTTCATTTAAAATAAACTAATGGAATTTTTCCAGTATGTGGTTGATACATACCATATATTCAGGTAAGTGTATAAATTGTAAGTCTATATTTGTTTCTTTTAACAAATGTGTATACCTGATCAAATGAAGATATGAAATATTTCTAGTTCAAAGGCTTTCTCAAAAATAAATAAAACTGGTGAAAAGCAGAGTCAACCATTAAACTTAATATTTCAACTATCAGCTTTATGCTCCCTAGGGTTATTCAGTAGTTTAATAAGCGGACAAGTGATAATAGCTTGGGATCAAAATGACCAAATAAGTACTATATCAAAAGAATTTCCTCATTGTTTGAACATAGTTAAAATAGGTGCTTATTGGTATCTTTAATCCATAGGATCATTCCAGTAGTTTTATTCCCTTCATTATGATAAATCTTTAGAAAGAGGAAACGCCCCTTCTCTACTTTATCTCCTTTCCCCTTTGCAATGTGTATTTATCAGTTGGCAGATTTGAAATTTCATGGTCTATTTAATTCAGTGTTGCTGTTTGTGATTCCACACTGCTCATCACTGTACATTCCAGGCACATCCACATGACCTAGTTAATGAATGCCCTGAATGCTCTGAGCAGATTATGCTGATGATATGCTGTGCTCAGGCCAGAGCACAGAATGAGGCCCAAGAAGGGCTCATTTTTCTCTTGGCTACTGCTTTTCTATGTAAACTTCAATATTATATTGAATCTTCTAAACCTAAACTCTTCCCAGACACAAGGCTAATAATAATAGTGTATTTGATGGTGAAGTACTTTGGCAACCTTGTTAGAAAAGCATTGGGAATGCACATATGTATTATTTATAAGGGCTAAGAAATATTTAATGGAAACTGTTTTGTTATTCTACAAAAAGGATTTCCATAGAAATGGATCAACCAATACTGAACTTAATATAGAAAACCCACTGAAAAAAAACTTAAAAATAGTATCACCTTGGTGATTACCTTCAGCATTACTTTTAACCTATTATTCATACACCATGTTCATTTCATGTCACCAGTGATTTATTCAGAATCCATCCAGATAACTGTCCACGTCTAATTAATAGTGAGCATGAGGTAAAACAAAACAAAATATCAAAATGTCAATTGTATTAAACTATCTTAACCACAAATGCAACAGATGAATACTTATATATTTAGTCGTTAATATTGATTAGATTTATATTGGAAAAATGATTTATTACCAGCAATCACTTGACTGTCTTGCATAACAGGTCATATTCAAAGTTTTCTCTTCTTGTCTAAACAGATTGTCATACCCAAAACACCAAATATTCTATGAAGGTACTCCTCTCTTAGTTGTCTCAGCTCATATCGACTCACTAACACTAAAAATGTTGGCATCATTCAACAAAAAGTTAAGCAAACTGTTAATTTGTACAGTTCTCTAGGGAACTGGAGATGTCATTGGAAAATCTACAGAACCTATCATGGGGACTTTCATCACCATGGCCTGAGTTGAAAAGTCAAGTCTCCTCTTTGTCTTCACACATATAGAATGGTAGATAAAATAAATTTCTTTTTATAAGATGCATTAGCAGAAGTAAAAGTAAGTGCCACATTTTAAAAGGTAACTTATAAGGGTGAGAAGAAGGTACAGTTCAATGACTCAGGATTAACCAAACCAGGTATAGAGAGATTGGATTCATGGTTTTGATGACCACATGGAATTGATGAACACTGGGGTATAGGTCTTATGCTCAGACGAGAGTCTGGAACTAGCAACATGCAAGTCTGGGAATAGTTGTCCCATCCATTAAGAGCGGCTTGGAAACCTTAGCTCTCTAGTCCAAGGGTATGGCAAAAAAGGTGAACTGTTTGTTTGGGGCTCTGGTAATAACAGAAATGGCAATTTACTCAGAATGCAAGTTTTGAACCATATGTCTTGCTTAAATGTGGGCAATGCTGGAACCTAACACAAAATATTTATATTTAAAAATAAACTAGAAACAATAATTCTCAAAGAGTATTAGTAGCACAATCCACACGAAACCATGCCACAGGAGTATTGCTGTTAAATCCGTGGCTTACAAAAAGCCCCTAAAGAATGTGTTTTTCAATCAAGATGAGCCCCCAGACAAAATTACAAAGTATGCAGGAAATACCTTGCCATGGAATATAGACACCTGATCTGAAAGTCAAACCCATGAAAGTATAGGATAATAGAGCCAATGGAAAGAGACTGTGAAAAAAGTATTTCAAAATAATAAGAAAAAAATAAAAGTAATGAGGCAAAAATAGCATATTTGAAGCAAAGCAAAATGGAAGCCTAGAAATGAAAAATGTAAAAGTTGAAATTTAAAAAAAATGCTGGTTCTTTAAACAATATAGTTGATGCAACTGAAGAGAGAATTATTGACTTAGAAAATATGGCTGAGTACATCACCCAGAAAAAAATAGAGATTTGTTTTCTTTTTTTGAAAATATGAAAAAGTAGTAATGAGGCATGGAGAATAGAATAGAATCACCAAGTTACATCTAATACTATTTCAGAAGTAAAGGCAATATTCAAAGAATTAACCATGGACAAATGTGAAGAAACACAGAATCCTTGGAGGAAGATTCCATGACATACATACATACATACATACATACATACATACATACATACATAAAATATATAACAATCCCAAAGTCACACACAATGATTTTCTAACTTAAAAACAAAACAAAACAAACCAGAAAATCTTTTTTTAAAAAAAACTTCTGGAGTAAAGCAGACAAAACAGGGACTATTCAAAGGAAGGCATATTTCTCATAAAAAATAGTGACATAAAATGATGTTGTATTATCTTGAAAATACTCAATAAATTATTATTATACACTCAAATAATTATTATTAAGTGGAAGTAATGGAAAACCAAAGACTTCTTCAAGAAAATAAGAATGAAAGCTTTTATTGCCGAAAGACCATGAGAGAACAAGTCCTTAATAATGTTCTACAGCAAGAAAGAAAGTAAACACAAAGAGAAAGATTTCAGGAGGAATTAATAAGAGTCTACAAGTACATATATATTTTCCCCTTAAAATGCCATCAATTCATCTGTTTTTAGTGAGAATGAAGTGTGTTTATTTTTTATTAAATTTTTATTGCCTGTTTTATAACTTTTACTCTCAACATATAATATTTTGTAATTAGAACACGGTACAAATTTTCTTAACAGTTAAGAGTTTATCACTGGTAGTTCTCAGCCTCTGCCCCAGGCCTAACACCTTAGAAATTCTACCAGTTTTCTGAGATGTGGTGACCTAGTACCACTGGAGCTGCTTCGGTGGTAGAATCACAATTGATACATGGATAAATTTCAAAAGAATCTATCATGAAGGTAAAAAAGGAGTAATGATCACAGAGAAGTTAGTTATTCAAATGTCATAGGATGGAGGTGGCTCTTCAGTAAAAGACAAAATACCGGGATAAAGTATACCACTGACTTCACAGGAGACTGAAAAGATATTCAAGACAATTCTTATGTCCTGGGACATTGCAATGCTAACCGGTCATGACAGTGAAGTCATATTTTTTTTTAAATTTTTTTTTTCAATGTTTATTTATTTTTGGGACAGAGAGAGACAGAGCATGAACGGGGGAGGGGCAGAGAGAGAGGGAGACACAGAATCGGAAACAGGCTCCAGGCTCTGAGCCATCAGCCCAGAGCCCGACGCGGGGCTCGAACTCACGGACCGCGAGATCGTGACCTGGCTGAAGTCGGACGCTCAACCGACTACGCCACCCAGGCGCCCCCAGTGAAGTCATATTTGATGGAACTGTGGTGGTACTGAGGAGTCCCTGGATCACAATCCATCATGAAGTCAACCAGGCCTTTTCACACCAGAACAAGAGCCCTAAGTCCTGTTTCCTTCTATAGTTTTGGTGGAGGTATACAACCAGGCAGACAAGGTGCACCTGCTTACATCATATTTTCATATTATCAGTCAAAAAACAATGCAAGGAAGTACTGTAGAGAAGCACATTTAGGGCACCTATTCTAGTAGGGCAAATATCAAGGGTTGACAACTTTTTGCTTGGCATTAGAGTCATAGCCATCCATAGGAGTGATCTTTACCAAGGGTGGAATAGTAGAATGGACATTTATGCCCTGTTCTCTTCAGCTTTTGGCAAAAAATAACAGAAACCATAGGGTAACTTAAGCAAAAACTAGTAAGTGTATTATAAGGATTGTTGTAAAAACAAAGGCAAATTCACAGAGAACACACCAACTTGAAACAGCAGTATTCAATGGAAAAAGTTCTTGGACACAGAATGGCAACCACTGAGCCACCTCCCTGCTGCCCATGACATTCTAGGTCAGGGCAGAGATTCAGAACAGACTCAACAGATAGACTCCAAGGAAGAGACTTCAGTCCTTTGGCTGTGTTTCCTTATCCTGCCAGCTCAATACTCACTTTAGGGTGAACAGTGGCCTCTTCTCTAATGTGACCACAGAATGAGTGGGTCCATGCCTTTTGGTTGCAGCCAGGCAACAATGGGGGTCTAGCCACTGGGTTTTCACAGTGATGGGTATTGGAAAGTACCCTTCTCCCAGTGTGATCAAGGACTGAGTCCAAGCCTTGCTCATGACTACAGTTAACTAAGCACTAGTCCATAATAGATTTTCATGGAGTTCTATATGAGACCAACTTCTTTTCTGAATCCAGATTGCAAAGAATCAATCAAATTAACCCTTACCTCTCAAAGATCTAATATGCATTTCAAAAACTATGAATAGAAAGAATATCCAGGCACAGCAGTGGTTCAAAGTCAAGAAAGAGAAGCTGCCAGACACCAAGGCAGCCCCCTTCTCCCTCCCCAACCTTATTTTCTCTGTTTCCCTACGTATATCCATCTCTTCTCACTCTGAGGACAAGTTTTCTTTGTTTCTCCCTGCAAACAGCAGGATGATGACACCACATGTATGAATTTAAATGTTCTTAGTTACAGCAATAAGTACAGTCTGAGTGCAAATATCACACAGAAAGTATCATTGGCTTTGAGTCAAGAGTTCATCCCTGTTCAATAAACTATGGCCCAGGGAGGTAGGGTAACAAACGACAAGCATGACTTCCTAGAGTAGGAAAGAATAGTGTTTACAGAAAGAACATAGCTCTAACCCATACGGCCCCCATAAACCTGTCCCCACCTTTGTGTCTTAACTCAATGAATTTTTATCAATTTCAGCCCAAGCCAGACCCATGAACATAATTTTTATTCCTCTTTTGTTTGTATCCTCTCTATATAATCAATCACTAAATCCTATCAATGTTGTATCTTTAATATTTTTCAACTTCTTATGGTGTAAGAAAAATTCAAACAATAATTAAGTGGGAAACAAAGAAAATCTTTGCTTAACCAAGGCATGTCTTTTCATCCACCTCTACAGGCCAGGGCTCTTTACAATATAACCACTAAGGAAACAAAGCTAAGATATCCAAATCAATTATGAGAGAAGCTTTTCATTTTTTTTCTTAAAAATTTTTTTTGGTTTACCCACACAACTCCCTGTTCTAGATTTTTGTGGCACTACATCACACAGTGCATAGAAGTATGGTAGCATAAACATCATCAGACATGAAATTAGTCTTAAATTCAAGAACTTTCATTGTCACATGGAAAATTCACATATATTCTCTAGGCTACCTTCTTCATTCAAATTCAACTTCTTCTCCAGTATTCCCAAAAAGCAAACTTTGAAAATGTCACTTTTCTGTCAGGTAATTCCTATCTGTAACTTGTGCAGTTATGGCTTTGGTTGAAAAGTGACAGAAATCCAACCAAATGAGTTCATGGAACTTTGGAAGGGTTAAACAAACAAAACAGCTTCCAGGTTTCACCTCATACAGCTTCTACCACAGAGAGGAACTAATTCTGTTCCAATTCAAAAGATCTTAGGTGAGGCACATCCTCTAAGCCAGCAGAGGGCTGGCTTGACGTCCTATGAAATCAGCAGGTTCAAATCTAGTTGGAGGATGTCCTTTGAAATCAGTACGTTCAGGAATAATTATGTGGACAATGGGTCATTCCAGAGGGATCAAGAATGTGTCTTGGGGCAGATGCATTCCACATCGTAAGGTCCACAAAAGAACTCCATCTATTTAACTTGGGGTTCAGATGTGGGGAAAGGGAAACAGCTATAATTTATTGCTTATGCTCTACTTTCATACATGTTTCAAAAATAGTATATATGTGACACTTATAATACTATCAGAAAGACAGGATCATTTCCTCTCTCTAAATGAGAAAACTGAAAATTATATAAGCAAAATATAGTCACCTAGCTTGTATTTTGGATCTAAGCTGGTCTCAACTCAAAGTCTATGTTCTTTTTACTATAGTATACTTTCCCTTATCTTGTTCCAGGAATTCCCAGACACTCAAATGCTTTAATGTTGGTGGAAATGAGAGAGATATTTTTGTTCCTATGTTATAAAATGAAATATAATTTGCATAAGCAGTGGCAGTCAGGTCACGCAGACAGCCACATGTGGCCATGCACAATTCCAGCAGACAGCTTGAGCAGACATTTATGCCTATGGGGATGAGGCTGCAGAATTTACAGAGAAAGACCTCAGGAAATATCTGCTGAATGACCATCAAATAACCTATCAGCAGCTAGGACTGTCTGCCCCATAGTCAGGTATATGTCATTTCACTGGCAGTCCCAAGGATAGCAAGGAGGCATTGGCCTTCTTGAAATTTATTCAAGACTCTTTGAACTAAGGAGACCCTAATGCAAAATTTCACTTCATCGATATTAGTATTTCTCATACTAAGGCACCATGATGAAATAAAATAAAGTCCAGTGATGATAAATAGCTCACAAAAGCTACAGTAGAACTAAAATTATTCTTACGGTATGAAATCTATCTATTGATATAGATGGTGACATTGTATGTTAAACGACTGATAAATTTACTTCTGCACTCATAAATTACTTCTGAAACATGTAATTAAAAAGTCAATCACTACACCTTCAATTAATAAAAATGTGATCAATGAGTAGAAGTTCATAATTTATGATGATGTGGTCCTAACATGTTTCATTTGGAAAATGATTCACAATGTGTACAAAATTTATTTCCCAAAAGGCATGTGCATAGTTTATTTAACCTCAACTTTTTCGCTTATAAGATGCTGCTGATATAAGATGAAAATATTACAGGATTATTTCTTATTCAACATTTTCATTTAACAAATAGTCATGTAAGTGACTTATAAGGCACTGAACACTGAAGGTTACACATGCTATGTTTCAATGATTTGATTTTATTTTTTTTGATTCAGCAAATATACTGTATATATATATATTATATGCTCAGTATATAATACTGTGATCCAGGTGACTATTAAAATATATTTAATTGAGTCTTAATATTAGTCTTTTTTACTGTGTAAATACATACATTTTGACAATCTCATATAGTTCCACAAGAACTACAATCATGACCAAGGTACTAAACATTCTTATTAGTCAAAAATTCCTTTATGACCCTATCCCAACCAACCTTTGGAAACCATTTATAAGCCTTTTCTTTGTATAAATATATCTATTCCACAAGGTAGTATAAATGGAATCACACAGCATGTAACCTTTGATTCAGGCTAGCATGTCTCAGCATAAAGCTCCTGAGATTCATCCACACCGCTGCACGTATCAGAAACTCATTCCTTTTATTGCTGAGTAGTATTCCATGGCATTATTTTTTCTTAGCTATTTGCTAGTTAATAAACATTTGAATTGTTTTCAGTTTTGGAGAGTTATGCATAAAGCTTCTGTGAACGTTTGTGTACAAATGTTTGTATCAACATATGTTTTCATTTCACTTGAGCAAATACCCACAAGCAGGAGTGCTGGATCATATGCCAGTACAAGTACATATTTAACTTTATAAGAAATTGCACTGATATTCAAAGTTGCTGTACCGGTTTGCATTCTCAAAACAATGAATGAGAGTTCAAGGTGTTCCATAAATTCACCAGTTTGGTTTTAAGCCATTTCAAGGTCATTTAAGTTCTAACAGATATTGATAATGGTTTTAATTTGCATTTCTTAATATCTAATGATAATGAAATTGTTTTCATATGGTTGTTTGTCATCTCTGTATCTTCTTTGGTGAGGTGTCTGTTCAAATCTTTTTTTTCTTATTTTGTATAGGTTTGATTTCTTGTTATTGAACTTTAAAAGTTCTTTATTTTTGAGGTACCTGGGTGGCTCAGTCGGTTAAACATCCTACTTCGACACAGGTCATGATCTCACAGTTGTGGGTCTGAGCCCCCACAGCAGGTTCTGTGTTTACAGCTTGGAGTCTGGAGCCTGCTTCAGTTTCTGGGTCTCCTTCTCTCTCTCCCCCTCCTTGCCCATGCACTGTCTCTTTCTCTCTCAAAAGTAAATAAATATTAAAAAATAAATTTAAAACAGTTCTTTAGTTTTGATAAAGACACCTTACCAGGTAGATGTTTTGCAATTATTTTCTTTTAGTCTGTTACTTGTTTTTTCATTCTCTCAACTGTGTTTTGAGAAGCAAAAGTTTTTAATTCTGAAAACATCCAAATTTTATCATTTTTAATGGATTGTGCATTTTGTGTTTCGCCTAAGACATCTTTGTCTAATTCAAAGTGACAAAGTTTTCCCTATATTTTCCTTAGCAAGTTTCAAGGTTGTATGTTTTGCATTTAGGTGGTGGTACATTCTGAAAAATTTTTTTTTGTATGTGATGTGATGTGTATATGATGTGAGTATATGATTGAGACTGACTTTTATAAGCATATTCCAGCATCCATTACTACAGAGAATATTCTTTCTGCATTGATTTGCATTTACATCTTTATGAAAATCAATTAGCCATTTATGTGTGGATCTATTTCTAGTTTGTGTTACTCTTCGATCATGTATGTATCTTTCCTTTTGCCAACACTGTCTTGATTACCATAGCTTAATCAAAGCCTGAAATTAATAGTATGAATTTCTCAACTTGCTCTTTTAAGAAATTTATTTAGCTCTTTTTTTTTTAATATATGAAATTTATTGTCAAACTGGTTTCCATACAACACCCAGTGCTCATCCCAAAAGGTGCCCTCCTCAATACCCATCACCCACCCTCTCCTCTCTCCCACCCCCCATCAACCCTCAGTTTGTTCTCAGTTTTTAACAGTCTCTTATGCTTTGGCTCTCTCCCACTCTAACCTCTTTTTTTTTTTTTTTTCCTTCCCCTCCCCCATGGGTTCCTGTTAAGTTTCTCAGGATCCACATAAGAGTGAAACCATATGGTATCTGTCTTTCTCTGTATGGCTTATTTCACTTAGCTCTTTTACATTCTTTCTTTTGAAATATGAATTTTACAATCAGCTTCTTGATTTCCATTAAAAATCCTGCTGAGATTTGATTGGGTTTGCATTAAATCTACAGATCAGTTTAATATCTTAACAATATTCAGTCTCCCAATCCATGAGCATTGTATATTGCTCTATTTACTTAGGTATTAGACCTTTTCATCTGTTTTATAGTTGTTAACATACAGATCTTGCAGATACAAATACTTATGTTTAGATTTCCATTTCTGTGTAGGTAGAAAGATGTACTTTTCCCTGTTCATCTCACTTAAGCACAACCAAAAACCATGGACATTATGGAAAACTACCATATAAAGACTCTGAAAAGCAGAGAGAAAAATGAAGACAAGCTAGGGAGCTTAGGACACAAGGAGCAAGATGGTGGTGAGTTCCATTGGTTTTGTTTCTTTGTTTGTTTGTGTGTTTCATTTATGTATCCTAGATACTAAATAATCCAGCAAACCAGAAACACAAATGACAGGGAAAAAAGCCCAAACAAAGCCTTCTCTGTCTAAAGGACCAGGAGAGAGGCAGCCTAGCAAGATAGAAAGCTTTGAGATAGCAACTGCTGCATGCCATCCAAACACTATGGGGGGTGGGGTGGGACTGTGGGCCACTCCAAGCCAAGCCAACAAAAGTAGTGTCAGGAGGAAAAAAGAGAAAAGACATAAGTTACCAATATCAGGAAGTAGAGGATATCAATATAGACCTCACAGATCTAAGGAAGATACTAAGGAAACACTATAGACGACTCTACACACATAAATTTGACAACTCAAATGTAATGGACACATTTCTTGAAAGGGCAAAAGACAGAACATGAAAAAAACAATTTTAATAACCTGATAACTAATAAAGAAATTGAAATCATAACTTAAAAACTCCTAACAAAATCTCCAGGCTGAGATGGTTTCATTGGAAATTTCTACTACATTAAAAAAAAAAAGAACGTACAGAAATTCTACACATCTCTTCAAGAAAATGAAGAGACACTTTCCAATTCATTTCATAAAACTAGAATTACCCGGATATCAAAACAAGACTAGCACAGTACAAAAAAACTACAGACCACTAACCCTCACAAATATGCAAATATTCTATAAAATACAATTCTGCAATATATAAAAAGAATTACAGGCAATAACTAAAATGGATTTATTTCAGTGATGGAAGGCTTTACAATATTTGAAAATAAATCACTTCATCCTACCATAATAAGCAACTATAGAAGAAAAGTCACATGATCATATCAGCTGATGGAAACACACACCCACACATAGCATTTGAAAAAATTCAACATATGTTTATAAAATCTCTCAGAAAACCAGGTTATAGACAATCTTCAGTTTGGTTTAAAACAACACCAACTGATAGATAACATCATACTAACAGGTGAAAGATTGAAAGCTTCCCCTCTAAGACTTAGTTAGTGCTGCAAGTTCTAGCCAGCACAAGGATTTAGGAAAAGGAAAAAAAAGCATACAGGTTGGAACAGAAGAAAACAATTTGTATGCAAAGATGACATGGTTGTCTATGTAGACATCAAAAATAATGTTTGCAAAGAGATTTTAAATTTTACTGGAAGGGTTTAATAATTTAACCTTAAGTGAAATGAGGACATTTTCTCATGTATGTACACATGTACACAAATGTGACCTTACCTTTGTTAAAACCATATTAAAACACTTCGTATATGCTAAAATAAACATGGCATGTTTGCCTTGTAGTTGGATGGATCACTGGTAAATATTTTTAGTCTTCTTGACATTTAGACTTCTTCTTGACATTTTCTGGAACTTTCTAATATTTTTTTTACAACTAGGAAAAAAACTATTAAAACGCATGAATATTCTAGTCACTGTTTTATTTTTTCTCCCTAATTTTGTTTCTTTGGGATCCTCATCAAATCATAAGTATCTTCATCACAGTTGTGCTAAGCAGTGGTAGGATAAGACCAATTTAGAGACAGTAACTAGTCACCTAGACACATTTATAACAACAAGCTTATTATGGATATCGGTCATTGTAATATGTCCTGGGAAATAAAAAACAAATAAGATATGGAAACTGCTCTTGAAAAAGCTCACTGTATATTAGGGAAATAAATACTCGGTTACATGCCAGACTATAATTCAGTTTCAGAGTAATAAAGGTTTAAACAAAGTGCTAGGCAAAGTTGAGGAGAGAGATGTAAATTCTAACTGCAAAGATTGGAGATTTCGAAAAGGACAAATGGAGAAATCTACGCCTTTCTACATGAACAGTATTTGAAAGGTGGAGATCTGATATGATGAGCAGTGGGGTGGTGTCTAACATTAGGGGCAGACTGTGATGTGGACACTATGTGTTTTAAACATAGGTTATCTCATTTAATTTTCAGAATGGCTTTATGGAGTAGATACTATTATTATTTTGGTTTTACTTATGAGGAAACTAAACTTTAGGAACACCAAGCAAGCTGTCCTAGGCCTTACAGCTTGCACAGAGTTGGGCAAGGATTCAGATCACATCTAACGGATTCCAGGGTGGGTATCTAAACCATTATGCAATTGGCATGGACACAAATGTATGAAAAAAGACTTGCATAAATCTCTACTGACATATGGATCAATTAGATCCATGCATTAGCTGTAAATAAAGGAGAACCCCATATCACAACCCATGAAGACCCAGCTGTGGTCATTTCACTTGCTCAATCTTATCTCCCAGCACTCAGATTGTTAAGGACAGGAGATGTGAGGTATAGCATACAAGAAGAATTTCATATTGTAAACTCGCTAGCATTTAAAAGTGGTCCTATTATGTGTGATCACAAATTCTAATCCTCCCTCTGCCGAGTTAAGACTCTCCACAAAAATGAAATCTGTTCTAAGTCTGAGGATCTTGGGAAATCAGCCCCAACACTGACCAGTTGAAACTAACACAGATCTCCTACTTCTCAGCTTTTTCCAAATCGAGTGATTAATCAATACTGAAAGACGTTGAAGTCTTCAACATGATTGATAATTTTTGTTCGAAAAGGGACTGATAGGGGCATCTGGGCAGCTCAGTCCATTAAGCATCTGAGGTCATGATTTCATGAGCCTGAGTGCCTCAGGTCATGATTTCATGGTTCATGGGTTCAACCTCCCTGTCAAGCTCTATGCGGATAGTTGGGAGCCTTCTTGGGATTCTCACTCCCTCTCTCTCTCTGCCCCTCTCTTTCTCATTGTGTCCCCAAAATAAAATAAACATTAAAAAAAAGAGAGGGACTGATAATCCGATACTAAGTTTAAGGTTTTACCTCCAGGATATTAAATATTTAAACAAGCAGGCATTTAATTTCATATGCCTCATTTTTTTTTTTAGATTACAAATTCTCAGATATTCACTGTGTACTCAGTCATTCATACAAAGATGTATCTGTTTTACAGAGAAAAGTTGGATCAGAAGTCTGCTGAGCTGAACCATTCCTAAAACAGACTCCTCATTTATTCCTTGTGCTGTCAGTGTATCTCCCAAACTGATGTGTGAAGTTCTTGAGGGAAGTCTAAGGCTTGGTCATGCCCTGTTCACTGTGCACGTGCTGCCTGCAGAACTGGGCCCTTGCTCCATTTCAACTGTTACTAATTTTCACTCTCGCTTCCTCTGGCTGCTAATACTTAGGGCCCTGGAAGATTTCTTCTAGTATACTTTCATTAGATTATCAGGAAAAAAAAATGACCCCGTAACTTTCTGAACTTCTAATTGAGTAGGAAATGGCTAACCTTCCATCACTCCCCACTCCGTGAGCGATGCCTTTACTGCTAAGGGGGATGATGACTCACCAGTGTTAGCTAGTCCCAGCTGCAGGCTTGTTATAAATAGGCTACTGACTATGTTAAACTGGAATGATATCTTTAAATATTTGCCAAAAAGAGTAAACAGAAATAAGCAAAACTTAGAAAATGTAAAATGAAAGAAAAACACATAAGGCCTTTCTTTTCACTTAAATGGATGGCTTTGTCCTGCCGCAGGGATGGGCCACACAGTCAGCCACGCATCTCTGCCCCGTGGGCGCATCACCCACAGGTTTATGCCATACTTAGGAAGGAGAACAGGCTCTGGCCGTAACCAAGTGCACTGTTAGCCCAGTGATCCTCAAACTGCTTTAAGATTACTAGGAGCTTTTAAAAATATGCCACCATCCATGTTGAGTGTCTCTGGGCCTCCAGTCTCAAGTTGTAAGGGGCTGGTAAGAGGGTTAGTATGAGAAATTCAATGGGCCATGAAGTTCATGCAAACAAGCAGAATTTTTCAGAAAGTTGTATTTTCTCTCATATTTCTGTAAACATGCAGCTGTCTTCAGCTACCTTTTAAAGTTTTTTTTTTTTCAGGTATAGAATTCAGTGATTCATCACTTATATACAACACCCAGTGCTCATCACCACAAATGCCTTCCTTAATGTCCATCACCCATCTAGCCCATCTCCCTCCCATCTCCCTCTATCAACCCTCAGTTTGTTCTCTATCATTAAGTATCTGTTTACTGATTTGGCTCTCTTTTTCCCCTGTTATGCTCATCTGTTTTGTTTCTTAAATTCAACATATGAGTGAGATCATATGGTGTTTGTCTTTCTCTGACTTACTTCAGTTAGCATAATATACCCTAGCTCCACTCACATCATTGCAAATGGCAACATTTCATTCTTTTTCATGGCTGAGTAATATTCCATTGTATATATGCCACATCTTCTTTATCCATTCATTAGTTGATGGACACTTAGATTGAATCCGTATTTTGGCTATCATTAATAATTCTGCTATAAACATCGGGGTGTGTGTATCCCTTCAAATCAGTATTTTTGTATCCTTTGGGTAAATAGCTAATAGTGTAATTGCTGGATTGTAGGGAGTTCTATTTTTAACTTTTAGAGGAAGCTCCATACTCTTTTACAGCATTGCCACACCGATTGGCATTCCCTACCTTTTAGTTTTTAGTTGTTGTTTTTTTAACATTAGGAAACCTGAATACAAAACAATGACCACTTTCTAATTCTATCTGAAGCAAAACTGTAAGGCAAGCACTCATTATTAATGCCAACTGACATCTGGCCTCAGTGTTAGTAATGCAGTGAGAAATAATGGGAATTATGGTAAACAGGAGAGTACAAGTTATAAACTTTACACTGTATTATCCTATGTGTGTTGGCCCATTCTGAAACTAAAACCCAACTGAGTTGTTTTTCTGCAAAAACAAAACAAAAACAACAAAATAAAGAAGGTCATAGCTCACAGCTTTCCAAAAGGAGCTACAAATTCAAGAATATGTGTGAAGTAACCTGATTTTAAAGTGTTGGCAATTATTTGACAAATAAGATGAAAATTTTATGTGTGGCCATGTAAGGTCAGTAAAATATGCGTTTTAGGCCTTCTTGTGGCCTGTGGACACCAGTTAAGCTTCAAGGAACCTGCTGACCATATATTGTCAAGTCAGACCTGAGTCCAAATGCCAGTTCTAGCATCTAGTGGTCAATGCCTGACATATAGTAAATGATCAATAAATGTGACTACTAATATTCTATAATCTTCCTTCTCTAACAATTGAAGTCCATATATATATATATATATATACATATATATATATATATATATATTAATCTTATTTATTCTGAAAGAAAATGAGTGCATGAGCGAGAGCCAGGGAGGGGCAGAAGGAGAGAGAAAATCCCAACTAGGGTCCATACTGTCAGCGCACAGCCCAACACAGGGCTTGAACCTATGAATGGTGAGATCATGACCTGAGCCGAAATCAAGAGTTGGACGCTTAACCTACTGAGCCACCAAGTGCCCCAAGTCCCTATTTTACTTAATTTTTTCACTTTAGGATTTTCTTAGTACTTACGTGGACTCTTAGCAATTGGACAGTGCAAACAATCAGGTAGGTCTTTATGTTTTATATATTCCACACATTTATTTTTTATGAAAAGAGATGGGTAATAGGGATTTGTTCATACAGCATCTCTCATTTCTTGATGTCCAAAATCTTAAGAAGTAATGTTTATATAGTTACTGTTGCCTCTTAATATACTTAAGCACATCAATTCAAAATAGTAAATAATGTTAAATACTTTAGCATTAAATGTACTCACTGTGCTCTAATAGAGCAACATTAAAGTTTCTCTATTGCTAAATATTTGGTTCCATAAGCAGATGGCCCCCAAGATTTACGGATAACTAAAAACTTACACATTTCATTTCTAGTGAGAAAAAAAGGACAATTTTTCTGTAAGTTTCTCTGAAGAAGAAGGCACAGCACAAAATGTCTTCTGCATCAGGCTTCTTTCCTTCCTAAGCCCAATGTGATATTTAAGAATAGATCCAAGAAAAACTGTGAAGGCACTCCAAAATTTTCTTCTACTTTCTGGTTGAGGCCTGAAGACACAGGAGCAATCAGTATTGAGAGACCCTGATCCTTACAATGAAAGGAACGGGGCAGGGGAGACTCCTACTATGTGGTTTCACTCGCCCCCTTCAATAACCAAGCACCTCAATCTCTCCACCACCCCCCACATCACCCTTCTCCACTTCTTGCCTCGGTTACGTTTTTTTTTTTTTTCCAACGTTTATTTATTTTTGGGACAGAGAGAGACAGAGCATGAACGGGGGAGGGGCAGAGAGAGAGGGAGACACAGAATCGGAAACAGGCTGCAGGCTCTGAGCCATCAGCCCAGAGCCCGACGCGGGGCTCGAACTCACGGACCGCGAGATCGTGACCTGGCTGAAGTCGGACGCTTAACCGACTGCGCCACCCAGGCGCCCCTTGCCTCGGTTTCTTAATCAACCTCTTAACTTACATCTGTGAGCCCCCTCTTTCTAATTATTTGCTATACTATAGGCAGAGTGACCTTTTTCCTTTGAAAATGCTTTGAAATCCTTCAAGATCTCCATCTCCATCTCACAATAAAATTTAAAAGTCCTTCAATTTCTGGCTCCAACATAACTTCCCCACCCCATCTTCTACCATGCCCTACCTCACACAGTGAGCTTCGCCCAGGTCTACAATTTGTCTTTCTCAAAATCTCTATGGTCTCTCCTATGTTCACTCCTGGACTTTAAAAAACCCTTCTTCTCTTTAACCATTCTTTCTCTAACCTTTAACCTCATTATTCCTATTTCAGATCTTGAATGATACCTATTGCCTTCAAAAATGTTTCCCAGCCCCTTTCCTGGAGCACCTGGTACTTTTCTTGGTACTATCCCTGATGGCACTTCCTGCATGGATTTGCTATTCCTAGCTTGTATTCTCCACTGGACTGGCAACTCTGTAGACACATAGTCCATCTTATTCCTCCTGTGTCATTTCTTCAGCCTGGAACATAGAAATATTTGATGTATGTTTTTTGACTAAACATATAATTCTGACTTTCTCAGTGACCAGGACCATGTAAGAATGTTGGATTTGTGTATGCTAGATCCTCAGTTCACAGGTTTTTGTTTATATGTTATGGACCTTAATATCTAAATTATATTCTAAAAATAAATCCTTTTATGGATAAAGAGCTTTATAGTTTTCTAAGTGCTTTCCATGACATTCATTTCTCACAGAAACTCTGAGAGCAACTTAGGGCAGTTGCTGTTACTGCGCATAACTGTTAAGGAAATGGAGGCTCAAAAAGGCCATGTGACTTAATTAAGGGAACACAAGCTAAGGAGCAAGGTCTCAAACTCTGATCTTTTGTTTCTGAGAAAAAAGCCTTTTTTTTCCTCATGGTAATGCATGGAATTTTCCCTGCTCATTATTTGTGTTTGTTTTGGGGATATGTGCATCTGTACCCATAGCAGCTCATTTCCCTTCTCAATTATGTCTGGCTTAACTGATATTAAAATGAGAGTTCGGAGAGCACATATCGAATCAGAGCTAGGCAAGGCAATCAAGACCTGTTCTATGTGGTGGCAGGAGGTGTTCTGGAATCTAAAGCTAGCTAGAGGAAATCCACAAAATAAATAAGCCACATGAAGAAAATCAGGAAATGACTCTCATCTCCATAAAAATTCTGTGTATCCACAAACTACCTTTCCACCATGATTCTATATGTAATGTAGTTTTATAAGCACATTCTGAAGGTATAAGTCTATGTCAGACTCATCCATCCATCCATCCATCCATCCATCCAATTAGTTCATTCCCCAGTTCTGGAGAAATAGATAAATGAGGTAATTTCTGCCGGAAAGGCAAATTCATATTCTAGTGGGGGAGATGGACTATGGATAAAATCATTATAGAAGGCAATACCTATTACATGATCAGTAGAAAGGGTGTGGTGCAGAATAGGGTGAAGACATTGTTCAGATGGAAGGCTTCTCTTCCTGGGGACAATTTAGGCTGAAACCTGGCAGATGTAAGAACCTGGGCGGAAAAGATAAGAAACCCAGAGAAGTGGAAGAGCAAGTGAAGGGCTCTGATGCAGAAAAGGCACCTTAGCTTTTCTTTGTACATCACAGCGTTGGTTCAGGTTCTAGGAAGAGCAGGAGAGAAAGACCTTTCACACTTCCAATCTGGAAGAAAGTTATTTTGAGGCTGTGTATGGGAATAGAGACTCCAGGGATCCCTGTGATTTACTTCCGATTTCATTTACCTGTGAGCCACCAGATTATGTTCTTTGGTAAGGTAGTCAATACTGATCCACTCTTCCAGACACACAGGAAACAACAGTTACTTAACTCTGAGCTGTAAAATACACAGGCACCCTTGAAAATAATTGGGTGGTCCCCATATTTTTCACAAATTGCATTCAGCTTCAAAAACCAAGAGGAAACTGGCCCTTGAAAAGAGTAAAAGAAAAACAAATAATTCTTCTACATTAAAACAACTCCATGATGCATCTGTTCAGTCAAATTGTCTTTTATTAGGTTCCTTTAAGAGCATTAAAATTCTTTAAGAGTCTTGACCCTCTTATCTTTAATGGCATGCAAGTCAAGACATCCCAGGAGATAGATTTCCTCTGGAATCAGTTTCCTGGCACATGGAACATTAAAACAACTGGGAAATTCACAAATATAATCTCCTTACAGTTAAGTTTGGACAAGATTTCCTATGTTAAGCCAAAAGAAGCATACAAGTATTTCAAAGTTCATTTTTAAAAGTGTTATATGCATGGTTCACAAGATACCATTATTTGACTCATTTACTCAACTACATTTCATTTCTAAATAATGGGAAAATAGAAGACAACTAGAAACTATAAATCTCAGTGTTGAACTTGATTACAAAAAGGTGCCATTTTAAACTTCTGCTTCCTGAAGAGACTTATTCTATTTAGTTTCATTATTTATCTACTGGGTCTTTTGTAACACTTCAGCCTTGCCCGACCAGGAAGGCCATTCTAATGGTTGTATATCCAAACTTAGGAGAGTCAGTGATCTGTCACCCTCCTGCTGACTTTAATCATATTCACTTCAGGAAACTATTTGCCTTGGGACTGTTCAGTCTGCTGTGGTGCTATAATTTATTATTTGAGGGAAAGTACCCATTTATATACTGCCAGCAAATCTTCCAGGAAAAAAAAATTTATAAATATCACATTGTTTCCAAGGCAAAATCAACACTTTTGTCATTTAAACAGGTCAAATCTCTGTAATATACAAGACAAAGCAAAAAAAAAAAAAAAAAAAAAGCAAACCCTAGGTATACAACATAAATTTTAATGTATTTAACATATTACCAAAAACACTTGGTTCTGTCCACTTGATCCTTACAATGATCTTGCAAAGTAGGTATTGTTATTCCCATCTTATAGGGAGAAAACCAGGCTAGGAAATCCAAGTGTATTGTTAAGATTACCCTAGGAGAAGAAGCCTACATGTGTTTCCATTATTCTGAATAGTTTTAATGCAAATAGGGAAGAACATGGAGAAAAGTTACAAAGCATACATAAAAACACTATTAACTAGTGTAGGAATAATGTTGGATAAGAGCAAGAATTCACATTATCATCACAGATATTCATTGAATCCCATCTGCATCTCCCTGTACCAGTGTGAGGAAGTTTGACCAAGTTCTGGTTCTCTGGGAAACCCCAACTATTAATAGGCCCATAGGTAAAGTCTCTTGGTAAGTTTTACTCCCAGGGCTGGTGCTATATTTTCCCCACAGAAGATACCTGATCACTGGAGACCCTGCCTCGTGGCACAGGGTCCTTATGAGGCATTTTATTTATCTAATGCTATCCAGCACCCAAATTAACACTGTGAAAGAGCACCATGCCATTATTTCTCATTGTCTTTGGGTTGACTAGCTTCAGCTAGATGGTTCTTCTGCTCCATGTGATTTTGCCACTGGTCCATAAACATCTGGGGACTTGTTCAGTTGGAATGTCAAGTGGACTGAGAGTTGATGCTGGCTATTAGCTGGGAATTCATGTGAGATGTCAACTGGAGTAACAAGTCTTCTCCATATAACTTGGGTTTTTCATATTAGGGAGACTAGGTTCTAAGAGGCAGCATTGTGAGAAGAAGCACTTCAAAAGGAAGCTGCATTAATTCCCCCATGAGCCACTTCCCCTGCTTTTTGTTGGCTAGTTTAAAATTTAGAGAGAAGAAACTAGTCTCTATCTCTTGATGTGACCACCAGCATGAACATAAAGAGGGCAATAATTGTCCAAGGCCATCTTTGCAATCAAACTCCCATAAAAGTCAAAAGTCTGGTAGGTAGGGAAGCCATAGACCAATTTAAGAGTGCCCTCCCAAAGACCCTTCCATTAGGTAAATGTCATATACACTGAATTGCAAATTACCCTGTTAATATACAATAAAAAATTATTAGAACAAGGCCAAAATTGTGGGAGACTTTTTGGATGAGGTAATGTTTTGAGCCTCTTCTGACTAAGGTGATAAACAGACTGAAAAACTTTAGTGAGGCAATAGTCAGCTTATGTTTATTTAATACAAGTAAACTGGACGGTAATCCATAATAGTGATATTTGCCTGAGTTTATGTTTTGAGCATAGAAAAAGCAGCCTATGTGCATGCGTTTGTGTGAGTTTTATTGTAAAGACAAGCTGGAGCAAATCAGACAGACTATATTTTAAGGTCCTGTTCTAGGGTTGATTCTTATAAAGCCCTATGAATCAATCTGGATCAAAGCTTTAATGATAACCAAGTAACATATTTGTGACAGATGGTGGACCAGATGACTGAATATGCATTACGTTGGTTCCTTGCCAAACAACTTTTAAATACACAGCCTGTCGAGTGATTGAAAATGAGTCATGGATTTATAAAACACGTTATATTCATAATAAGATAAAACTAAGAAAAATCTATAGAGGCCAAAAGAGCATCTTCTGTGGGGAAAAAATCTGAACAATGCAAAATAGCATGCATCCTTATAACAGTTCCATACAGTTATTTAAAAGCCATGGCCAGAGGCTGCAGTGAGCACTGTGTTAGCATTCTGATAAGATGGAACAGAGCTAGAATACCAAGCAGGTGTGAGGCAAGCCTGGTCTCAGAAACAGTCAGATATGAGGGCCAAGAAAAGAGGAAGAGGATAAACAAGGAAATGATTAAAATTACCCAGAGTGGATGCTCTCAAGGAGATTCAATCTCAAAACTGCTTTAAGAACAGGTAAGAACAGAAAGCATAAGAAATCTCTACTTATTTAGTTGTTCCAAATACAATTAGTATTTTTAAAGCAGCTATTTAAAAAGCCCAACAAAATAGAGATTATAGCTAGAATGATTACTGTTCTGTGAAAGATGAAGTAGGTCTAGAGAGTAACAAATTATACTGGGTGGTAAGAGCACCTGATTAGTTTTATGGCTTTCAATGTAATTCAGATGATTATACATACACATTTATTCACATATTACATACCAGGGAGAGGAGGTGGGGGGTCAGTAATTTATCTACAGAGAACTCCTACGCAAGACTGATCCCTCCAGGTTTCCCTGGTGAGGTCCATCCACCTCCTCTAGAACATAAGACCACAAGATAATGACACTCCCACCCACGAGCTCCATCCTCCTGGCAAAGTGTTGTGCAAGCTGGGAGCAGTCTCTCTCTGTGGCTAAGGCACACAATGGTTTGGCCATAGAGAGCTCAGGTGTGGCTGGGCACATTGTATGAGACAGCTATACTATAATACTTCAGATTCGTGAGTGGTTCTGTGTTTCTTCCCCAACACAAGTTAGATGCTCTTAAATACCATATGAGTCTCAAGGAAAATGAGGGATGAACCCTTCATCCAGCAATACTAGTCATTTGCTACCCACTCAGCTCACATCTCTGTACAAATTCCCTGTCTAGTGGGTGCTATAAAGCCATGGTTTTATCAACTCTCTCTTTGTGGAACTGCAGGCCTATTACACTCATAAAAAGACAGAGAAAAAGGTTTGTGAGTTTTTCAAAATATAGTCTAGTCACCTGGGCTGCTGCCATCTACACATTGCAGACAGAAGCCCAAAATCAAGGTCATCTCACTGCTGGACTTGTAGTACTAAGAATGGCTTTATGACCACATGACCTTTAAGTCTGCTATTTATGGGGATGAGAGGGGAAAAGGCTCAGTTTTAACAAGAAAAAAAAAACATTAAGAAAAACCTTTATATGAAAAATGCCTTTCTTTCTACTCCTCCTGCTGCAGAGTTTCAACAGAGCAAACTCTACCCCAGTTCTCCTTCTACCCAAGCACCAGGCATATTCTGCCAATAAAGGGGGCTGGCAGCTCACTCCAGCACCTGAGTCCTCTGTGAGGGACTCCTCAGGACTGAACATTCCCCAGGTCCCCACTGGAGGACACCAGCCAGAGTAAAGCAGCTTTCAGGGAGGAAGCAGGGGCAGAGAAGAAGGCAGTGATCCTAACGTTGAGTGCTTACCACCCGGAATTAGCATTTGGTTCTGATTTTAATTCCAGACTGGGTGAACCAGAAACTCCAGAACTCATGCTCACATAGACAGATCCCTCTGGATGGTCCTCCAAAAGCTGACTGGTCAGAAAACTGCTCCCAAGGAATGCCACATAGGAGGGTAGAACTTGTAGTGAACAAGCCCAGGTTCCAGGCACTCCATTCCCACACAAGAAAACCTGAGATTCTGAGTGACTCCACTCTCAGGAGTCCCCTCTCACAAGGAGGTAGCGTCAGTATTCCCTCTGGCAGTTGAGAAGGGATTAGAAGAGGGAGAGTTAACAAGAGTTGTTACAGAGATCAGACCTCAGAGTTTCAAGATCTCTAGTTACAGTCTGACTCCTCAAAAAGGTCTCCCTGACTCTGCAATTGAGAATAACCCCCTCCCTATTATCTACAATAACACCCTATAATTTTCTTCAATGCATTGTCACTATCTGATATATTCTTTAAAAAACATTTTTTTAATGTTTTATTTATTTTAGAGAGAGACAGAGTGTGAGTGGGGGAAGGGCAGAGAGACAAGGAGACAGAGAATCTGAAGCAGGCTCCAGGCTCCATGCTGACAGCTCAGACAGCTGTCAGGCTGTCTGACAGTCTCCTCAGACAGAGCTCCAGGCTCTGAGCTGTCAGCATAGAGCCTGACACGGGGCTTGAACCCACAAACCATGAGATCATGACCTGAGACAAAGCCAAATGCTTAAGTGACTGAGGCACCAAGGTTTTATCTAATATATTCTTATTTTCATTTATTATTTCCTTTCACTAAATGTCAGAGAATGGTGCCCTTATCTGTCCTTCTCACTGATTTTGCTCAGTTCCTCAAACAGGGCCTGGAACAAAATATTTAGCAAACATTTTTGTGTGTGTTTTCCTTTTATTTTTCCTCTGCATAAATATGTATATATATTTGCAATTATCTTGTACATATAATTTTTACCTTCTTTTCTATTAAGTATTATATGCATTGATTCACGAAGCCACGCAACCTTCATAACGGTAACTTTAAATGACTCCTTAGTATTCAGAGTGGCGTGAACATACTGCTATTTCTAGGTATCTAATTTACTTCCACTTTGTATATTATTACACCAAAATTTATAATAAACATATAATTTAGCATCTTTTGCATATGTTTTCATATTCTTTTGAACTATTTATTTAGAATAAATAAGAAGACTAAATAAATGGATTTAAATCTTTTTATGTTTGATTCCTAGCAACCAATTCCTTTCCAAAAGTGTTGTAGCAATTTAACAGACTCAAGACATGGTGCAATGAACTTTCCCATGAGGAATTCCTAACTCAGCAGCTGCTTTTCTTTCCTCACTGTTCATGTCCTCTCAATGATCTCCAATGGTGAGGGCAGAGAAATGTCTACTTCATTCCTCTATGTGGTAGGTGACCATGGAGCCACATCTGCCACTGAGAAAGTCACACCTGAGATAGGACCTTCATTTACTTAACCACATTTAGGCCTGCACATTGACTGCAAGAAGATTTAGAGCTTATAACACATGGTAGGGAAATCACATGGGGCCACATTTCCACAGGTCCAAAATGGCCACCAGATGACAGAAGATTACTTTTGTAAAGATAACCTCCTGCCTTGAGCCACCCCATATAACTACATAACTTGGAGAACATTTCCAAGCATTGCAAGAGATTTTCTAAGAGTTTCATGATAGATGTTTTCAGTTTTATTACCCTACAGTCCGTGACTTTCCTTAATCCTGACTGGTATCCCAAGAGGACACCTCACTCGCCTTCTAAGTCAAGAGTTAACCAAACAAGGGGTGAATGTTTCAATTTACCATGAGCTGAAGGCTTGAAGTTGTCCTGTGAAAGTAATTTACATTACCGTTCCCCTGAGAGCCATAAAGGGCTTCTTAGATATTGGTTTGTTTGTCCCTCGTGTAACAGGGGGTAGAAAAGCATAATTATCTCCATTTTTCACATTAGTTGAGGTGAACTTAGAGAGCCAAAAAAAAAAAAAAAGTCAGCTAGTTTCTATTCTTGAGTTCCAATACAGGATGTATTTTATTCGACTTCATTTATTAATTTTATTATAAGATCATTGGTCCTCAAAATTTCCTATTTCTAAACTTCATCACTCTTGTTTAATTGCTTTCCTTTGGAGGAAAACAGTGAGTACAACAGTGGATTCTAATACTCAGGCATTTTGAACAATGCTGAATATTGAATAAACTACAAGTCTCTTCAGTTTCATAAGAAATAATTCAGATGCAGCTGATTTCTCAGCGTAACAATTAAGTATGGTTTTGCTTGAATTCCATGCACTTATACTTCTGTCTTTTCACTGATTTTCTTTTGTCCTCCGAGAATATGTCTGATTTTCTAATTTAATGTTGATTGAAGTTTAGTCAACATGAAAATACATCTTCTCCAATCTGCTGGAAACTGAAGCCCTACTATTTCCTCATTTTTCTCTCCTAAGTGTGAATCATTTATCAGTCCCTCCTTCAGGTCATATAGTAATCATTTAGATAGAATTCAGTATCGGACAACAGAGACAGAAAATCCTGAGCAGTCTTATCTTCTATACTTAGTGGCTCTCAAAATTACAGACTATCAGATGGAAGTCTTTAACTTCTATTCCTTTTTGTTTATTTTTCCAGGATAGGTTTCAGATATTGACATTGATAAAGGATAATAATGCTCTAAAGTACCAAGAAAAATATTAAAATATTCGCTTATTACCACGTACACATCTTCTGCTACTTAAGCCACATGCTGATAAGTTCTAATTAAATTTATTTGAGGCATGTCACACACACACACACACACACACACACACACACACACACACAGATCTCCATTACTATACAGTGGCCTTGATTATTGGGGTAGAGCCTGCTTTGACAGAGCAAAATCAGCTAGTTAAAAAAGAAATGCTTTTGCTTAAAGTAGTTTTTACTGGTTTTCAAAACCATTACTTCTCTTCCTTTCTTCTTTACTTTCCTTACACCTGTTTAGAGATTCATAAATTACTGGCTAAATGATTTTCTAGTCATTAAATGACTTTCTACTCATAAGTTGAGTAGGATAAAACTCATTGTTTCCACATGAAAAAATATCAATTTAGTTTTCAAGGAGTCTAAATTAACTCTCAACTCTCAGGGAAGAGCTCACTCTTCCTTAACCATACCTTTAAGTCAGGGACAAATATGCCCAAGCAACATCATCCAAACAAGAGCTCAGTGACCAGGAAAAGATCTGAGAACAATGAGTGGACTCTGGAAAGGGTGGAAAATAGCCAGTATTTCCATCCTTTTCCTTGATTTTGGTTCTGCTAAAGGTGGTCTGATCCTAAGGATGCTGTTGGGTGTCCAGAAGAAAAAACAGGAGAATATTTTAAATTATTCCTTCTTCTGGTCTAATGGGAACCTAATGGCAGTGTGAATAGTAGTGAACAAGCAATTTGTAAGACCACTGAGCTAGAATATTCCATTTTCCTCAGCAGCTACACAGAATCAGTTCTAGAAAATAATGAATCCAAAGCCAAATGTAGTCAAAAGACACATTTCTAGGAAAAGTATGCAACTACTGTTTCTTAACTTTCATCCCTAGGTATTGGCATTTCATATCACCTCTACAAACATGTCTGGGAAATAATTCTAGTTTTGGAGTTAGTTAGGGCCAGCTGTTTTGTACTTGGACTACCATTAACTTCTTCATAGCATTCATCAACACTGCATTCCCATCACTGTTTGATGAGTCACCGCCTCTCTAGACTCTAAGATCTTTGGGCAGAGGAACCATGTTTTATCATATCCACTGCCTCATCTCCAGTTCTGAGCACCAGCAGGCAATCCATAAATATTTTTGAATGGATGAATGGAAAACTGAATAAATGAATAAATGAATAAGTATATAGTTGAAAGGTCAGCCTAAGTCTGAAAGATTTCCAAAGAACTTATAAAATGTGCTGCAATTGTTCTACACACAAACATGGATACACACACACACACACACACACACACACACACAAATCTGTCATCTTCAGGCTCATTTGTAAGGTGTTTGGAAAATATTTGAACTTTAATCAACTGTCTTATCCTTAATCAAAACAAATATTTATTCTCAAATCGTCTTTCCTTGTATGTGTGCATGATTTAACACAGGTGCTTCTGGAGGAACTTTTCAGATACAATTTTCCAATTCTGTAACAATTTATTCAGACATTTCAACTTGAGAGCACCTGGATGAATTTTAGATAAGAGCCCTTACTTTTCTTCTCCTCCATCCCCCCCACAATACCATAGAACTCATGTTTTGTTAATTGTAAACAGTCTCCAATCTATATTGATCCTGGATTCATATGTTTACTCTGCCTGAAAAAAAAAAATGTGTATCTACACTGCTGATTGCAAATACAAATTAAGCACCAGCTGGGCCTGTGAGTCAGTGTTTAAGGATTACTGCAGCCTTATATCATGACATAATTCCAGTTGTGAGATCAATCATGTATAATAAATACTCAGCATAAGCCTAAGGTTTTCTCTGAAGAATTTCAAAAATGAGGACAAAAAGTTTTGAACAAAAATAAAGTTGACGAAGGCCGTCTTTAGCCACCACCACTGATGTTTTAGCCTTCCTGATTATAACAGGCTGTTCCTTTTTAAAAGAGTGGTACAAACGCATTGGGTGAATAATAACGCCATTCGTCTGACTCACTGCAGTCCGGGAGGAACAGTGGAATGACAACATGTGACTGTAGAGGAGCTGATGAGAAGCCCCAGATCTGCTACTCCTTTGCTTGTTTTATGGACCGTGACAACATCTCAACACCTTGGAGCCTAATTTAGTCTATTCATCTGTCAGAGCCTGAGCCCTGGCCCTAGCTGGATAACTGTGAACAATTACTTAATCCACTTAAGACTGTTTCCTTATCCATAAAATGGGGAGAGGTACACTACTCCCCTTGGCAAGCTGCAGTGAGGATTGAGTGAAGTAATATTTGTATTGCACTTGGAGCACAGGCTAGAACACAATAAACACTCTATAAATAGCCATTACTATCACTATTATAATTCTCTGTGAACAGCATATATTTTGTTTTCACAGTTCAAAGCACACTAGAATCTGATGATTTAATTCACTTATAGAAGCAACATTTGGGCCCAGGGGGGTTGTCTGCAATTCCCCCTTGTTCCTGGCTCCATCTGCCTTCAACCTTCATACAGTATGTTCAGAACCTTGGAGCACTGTATTCATCTTGCCCATAACAAAGTACCACAGACTAGGGGGCTTGAACTACAGAAACTTATTGTCTCACAGTTCTGGAAGCTGGAAGTCCAAGATCAAGCTGTCAGCAGAGATGGTTTCTTCTTGGCCTCTCTACTTGGCATGCAAACATCTGTATTCTCTCACTTTGTCTTCACATGGTTCTTCCTGTGAGTATGTCTGTGTCCTAACATCCTCTTCTGATAAGTACCTCAATCATAGATTAGGGTCCAATCCTAAAGACCTCATTTCAACTTGATTACCTCTTTAAAGACCTTATCTCCCCATATGGTTGCCTTCTGAAGTACTGTGAATATATGAATTTAAGGGACACAATTTAGCCCATAAAAAACACTAAATTCAGTTCAACTATTAGTCCCTGATCTCTGTTTCAAGTCAGCTCTGGTAAACACTGAACTCCTTCCTTGTTATTTGGCTCTTGGAAGGGGAATGGTATAGAAGGATAAGGTGAACACAGAGACCCTATCCTACCAAGGATCAGTGATTTCCGAGAGCACATTTCAATGACCTGGAGCTAAGCATGGAGGAAAGAAAACCGAGAAATTAAGTTCTCTTTGTCCCCAACCAACAGAAGCTTCATTTCTGCCCCCAACCACCCACCCCCTCAAAGTCAGCTTTCTTTAGACAAGTTTCCAAGGTCTAAGATCCAGGCTTTCACATGCCAGCGTCAGAAGTCTGCTGGGATCTCACACTTCCCACCAGCAGCCAGAAAATGACAAATTCAGCTGATCACATGTAGATGTTGAGGACATGGCCCTTCACTATGGGTGTTTGCCTCTGAGATTCAGTAGAGTCCAGCTGGGGTTATTCTCCTTCAGCTATGACTTCTCTTTCTCCAATGGGGTCTTGGTCTCCACCATGTCTTGCTACTGCCACCTCATTCTTGCTGTTCCTTTGACAGCGAGCTGCCTGGATGCTGTTCTTCACTCCCATTAGGAAGGTGTTGGAACCCTTAGTGGTGTTTGTTGTTGGATTTGACTCTTGGAAAGTGAGAAAAACTCAGCTCTAAGCTTTAACCCAAGAAGCTCACCCCAAGAGAGCTTTATTCCATCTTTCTGAGCACCTCATTTCCTTATATTCTGAGGAACACTCCTGAAGTACCTCAGACGTTTCTGCAGAAACCTATTTACCAGTAGTTACTCAGTATTATGAAGGTAGGTGTGTTCTACAGAGAATTCATCTAAATTCCCTTTCTGGGAAGGAGTGAGATATAGTGAGTGAAAAGGAAACAGGCTTTGTGATTCAGAGAACTAATAAATTCTGGTTCTCACCCTTTATTCCTTTTTTGGAATAAGTCCTTGGAAAGAGCCTACTAGGTGCCCTGCAGCTGTAACCTTGAGTAACATAAATAATCTGCACTTCAGTCTTTTAATCCACAAAATGAGAACATAATTATTGCTTTGTATAATTCTTACAAAAATTGAGTGGCATCAGGAATGGAAAGGCCTTGGCTTATTGCCATTCAATAAATAGTAGCTAATATTATTATTGATGTCAGTGTTATTATTTTGTGCAAAGTAATTGTCAGTATTATCCAGTAGACCCATAGTACTTTGTACTGGACCTGCCACCTTATTAGCACTGGTCCTTATTCCCCCTTTCAGCAAGGTCTCCTTTTTTCTAGATTTCCCAAAACATTTCTCATTTGTCCATTCAAAATACACATTTTTTAATGTCAACTATGCCCCACGTAGAGAACCAAACCCAAGGTGATACAATGGTGAAAAAATGCATAGTCCCTGAAAGCAAGGTACACTAATGTGGAAAACAGACATTCAACAAGTGATTTCAGACATGGCATATGCTATGCAGGACTATGGAGTGCTTTGGGGACCTTTACCAATAGGACCTATGTGAGTAACATAACCACTGCCAGGTGACACCTTCAGCTGTTTTTTAAAGTTAGTTAAGAGGCACCTGGGTGGCTCAGTCTGTTAAGTGTCCGACTCTTGATTTCAGCTCATGTCATGATCTCACAGTTCGTGAGATCGAGCCCTGTGTCAGGCTCTGTGCTGACAGCTTAGAGTCTGTTTGGGATTCTCTCGTTCTCTCTGCCCCTCTTGTATTCTCTCTCTCTCACTCTTTCAAAATAAATAAACATAAAAAATAATATATTTAAAATTAGTGAAGAAAACACCTATAGCCTCTAAACTACATAGAAATGCGGGTATGAGTTAAAATCTAGCTAAGTTTTATCAGCATCCCTGCAGTAATTCAGCTTTCTGGATATTCCCACAACTTGTGTACATTCTGTCCAAAGTGACAGTGATAGGAAAGGCATGTCCTGTCACTTCTGGGAATATATGTGTTGTTGTTTCATGAGACTTGGCTTTCACAAAATATAAAGACCTGACATGGCCTTCTGTTATGAGAACATTCTTTCTGGGTCCATTCTTTGCATTATAATTTCATTTCCTAATGCATACCATGTTAACCCAGTCAGAGTAGAAGTAGTAGATCGGAAAACTGGCTGTGGTTTTCAATATGAGCAATGAAAGCAAATTAAGATGAACCCAGACTTCTGCTTCTATTTCTTCCCATGACCTTACACATCTAAATTACAGGTTGGATTTTTTTTGTTTGTTTGTTTGATTGGGATTTTTTGGCTTTGTTTTGTTTCTCTTTGTCTTTCTTCCTGTTGTTGCTTTAGTACAGTTGGAAAGAACTGAGAGGTCAAATTCTCTGTACTCAAAAATGGGGTTGCAGAGACAAAGGGAATGGGTCCATCATGCCATGAATTCATGTTCTTTGGAAAATACATTGCAAATTTTCACTGACCAGAATGGAGCAGTGGATATGCACTCTGGGGACAGTTTCCTGCAGTAATCCAGTTAGGGACACAGATCTCTCCAAAGAGAAATAGGAGACAATCAGCACTGTAAAATAGCTTTCTGCTTATTAAAGGTGATAAGCAAGCAGGAATGTAAATCACATAAGCCAGCTGAAAGTATCAATGGATAAAGCAGCTTACACACTATGACTGCTTATATGGTTTAAGATCCTCCTGGACATGTAAGGCAGGAGAGCTTCTGAGAGGTGCCCAAGAGGGTTATTTTTTGCACACTCTGATCTCCATCTGATAACAGATACAGCGGATCTCCTTGGCAACCAAGATAGGAAGGGGTTCACAGAATAGCTCAAAACCCATTTGGTAAAACAAAACTATAACGAACATAAAAATTATTTTTTTCCTTTTTATTATAAAGTCAATATATTTGAAAATGCTTTCTAAATATTTAAGAAAATTTTAAATATATTGAAGGATACTTTAAAAATACAGATACGCAAGAAGAAAATATATACAGATATATAAACCTTCACGCACTTACAGGCATCTCTCCGTGTTATTTTAATGATCAAATGATGTTCCTCTGTATGGAAGTAACATAATTTAATTAAACAACTTGTATTGACAGACAGTCAATTATAATTTCTCTCCATTATAATTAAGGCTGCAACAACTACTGCCTCAGTGAATGGCCTTTAGCTATACATGGCACAGTTGTGATTATTTCTTATGATACTTGTCTAAAATTGGAATTTCTGGGTCAAAAATGTACACATTTGAATAGTTCCTGGATAATTACTGGCAAATTTCCATGCAGAATAGTATTTATTTCCCCCTCAGCAGCACAGTCTATGAGAATCCACATTTCCTGGGGACATGTTCTAAATAAAAACAGTGATTTCCATTTTATTTCTTATTTCTTATGCACAAACACAAACTAAATCTTGCTCATTTCCTCCCCTGCTAGTTCTCCTATCCTATCTCCTCTCAGACTGCTGCTTGAAATTCTTCCCACCTGATTCTCTGTGTGTGGTCTAATGGAGCTGGCCCTTTTCTGGGCAGACACTTTATTCTTTATCAGAGAAGAATTCAATGCTTCATCTGACCCTGACTTGACAGCTTGGAGGTTTGGCAATAAACTCTCTTTATCTTGCTTATCAGTTCTGAAGGTCAGAGGTAAGCCTGCAAATCCAAGTGCTATTTTTGACACTGAAAGCCAAACATTCCCTGTTCATCAGAAACATCACAAACACTCTTTGTTTCTTTTACTAAATGCACTTCTGGGAACCCTTGATTTATTATATTCTTCTTTCAGCCCTGTGTAATGACCTGCTACTATGTGATAAGGAAAAGATTGATTTTGCTTTCCTTTTATAAAAGAAAACACAACTTCCCTATTTGAAAATCACCCATGCTAAGAGATATGAACTGTGGTACCTCCTAGCACCAGTCCTCTTTGACCTTGGCACCAATTAGCAGAAGTGCTTTTGATGTCATGGTCTCCTGTCATCTACCACAACAGCCAACATGTAACTGTAGGCGACACAGAACTAGCCCTGTGCTGTCCAATCCAGTAGCCACTACCCACATGTGACTATTTGAGCTCAATTATTAAATAAATTTGAAAAACAGTTCCTCAACTGTACAACCCACATTTCAAGTGATCAATAGGTCAATATGGTTAGTGGCTACTGGACTGAACAATGCAGATTGCAAAACCTTTCTCCATCAACAAAGAAAATTCTACTGGACATCTTTTATCTAGAAATTCAGTTTTGATAATTGTCAATAAAGGACTGAGGGTAAATTTAAAAACAGAATTTGTAGTTCACGTCTTTATCAGGTTCAGGTCATTCTTTTCCTGTATTTTGCTCCTTCTTTCCCCAAGTTCAAGTATTTCTTCTTTCAAAGCATCCTATCCTCTTTAATTCCAAAATTACATCTCTGGTGCATGCACTGCTTGGAAAGGAATATTTACCAATCACTGGCAGTGATGAAATTTGACTATAGCAACAAATAGGATTAAAATGCAGGAGATAAATCACTGTGTCAGCAGCATATCCATCCCAGACCAATGTTCCCAACCCTGGACCCTATCTCTCTTACTTTCTACATCCTTACCATGAACCACCAATCTTAGAAGAAGCCTCTGGGCAAGGCTAACCTAATGGTTTCAGTTATTTATCCAGTACAAATTTATTGAGCACTTGCTATGTGTCCAGCACTGCCCCAGCCCAGAGGATACAGTAATGCTTCCAACAAAGTATCTGCAGTTAGGGAACCATGAATTTTAGCAAACTAGTAAGCACCATGATCTATGATTTTATAGTTCTCTTAAACAGAGCAAGCCTCTTTTAAATTTCTCATGTATAATTTGTTTTCACTTTAGACTCCAAACTCTTCCCCATTTTGTACTCACTCAGCTTGGATAATCTTGCATCTTTCATTCATAAAAATCCCTTTATTCTCATTTAATAATTGCTTCAGTGTGCTACTTTCAACAGAGAACTTAACTAGGTTAACAGGATCAAAATGATCACTCCCAGACAACAAGGAACAATTTTTTCTTGCCATAAGACATACAATAAATGAAAAAGGAGTTTATTTCAAGCCAAATTCATGATGACCAGAATAGCTTTCAATAGTCCATCCTACGGACCACAGAGATATGATGTATAGGCACCAATGTTTCAAAGGCAAGCTTCTGACAACACATGGAACAGCTTTTATTTTCTATCCAAATAAAGGAAACATTTCTTACTCAATAGACATTAGTTAACGAGAGTAGATGGAAACCTGGTGTCATGGGAAAGTGGATTTCAT
Source organism: Puma concolor (assembly GCF_028749965.1). Taxonomy (NCBI): domain Eukaryota; kingdom Metazoa; phylum Chordata; class Mammalia; order Carnivora; family Felidae; genus Puma; species Puma concolor. The sequence goes on from NC_141676.1 coordinate 111,653,135, forward strand.
ATGAGGTTTTTAGTATTTACTCAAAGAAAATTCTTAGGACAATTTATCCCTCCCCGTGGATGGGTGGATGTGAGCTTATTTCAGATGCTATTGTGATTCAGGATTAGCCAGCTGAGAGGGTCGAAAAGAAGAATTTTTTGCTGGTTCTTTTCCCTACTGACAGACATTCATTTCGAAGCGATAAACATGTGTGGGAATCTGTTCAAAATAATAATCTAAATCATTGTGAAGACATTAAAGGGAAAGTCTCAAGTGTTGCTGAAATATTTAATAATGAAAAAGCATTCCAGATTATTTGAAGCATTCTGATTAATTGAAATTGATGACCAGCTGCCAGTTCCCTGACAAGAAATAATAGGATCCTTTGTTAGATAACAGAAAAGAAAAATATTAAGCCAAATATGGCCCCTGTTGTTAACGGGTTGAAAGGCAAGGTTTACATCTGCACACACACACATTGATACTTTCTGATTAAATTTCTTATTTAATATTCAATCACAATATTAATATTCAAAGCATTGCAGGCAGAGCTTGAGGTGAAAGCTCTTTCCCAGAACTACATATACTGGGAAAATGTTTTTTTTTGTGAGAATCTCTATTTCTTTAGGGATTTGAGATGACCTTTTGCCGCTGATACACATAGGCAAGTGAAAGTCACTGATGAAGATATCTGTGTTACTGTTTATTCATGCAATAATTCATTATTTTCATTCTGCTGGTGCTTTCTAATTTGCGCATTACCTTTTTATTCAGCCAACATTTATTGAGTGCCTACTTTTCATCTAGGGAATGAAAACTCTGCCTTTTGAAGAAATAGAAATAGTGCTCACACCATTCATAATAAAATTATCGAATTTTTTTCATCTCAACTTGATGCTCTACTGGACATCAAATTGGGTCATTTTCAATGGTTTCTACTGTTTCAGAGTTTATCAAATGCAGCAGGTTTTTACCTCGTTGATAGACAAAGAATAATTCACTCTCAATGAAATCAAAGGGTGTCAAAAACAATATGGCTAATTATTTTTGTAGATTTTTTGCAACTGTTATTATTTCCAATTTTTGAGTTTTATAACTGTTGTTTTCCCATGTCATTAAACATACTAGCTTAGTATCAGAAAGGCACTTAGAAGTTGCTTGAGAATATGTGCCTAAGTTCAAGGATGTAATAGAAATCTCTCATAATTCAGATGGACTCTCTCATTTTCTTCTCATCCTTATAATTTTGTCCATCCTTATAACTGACTCATATTGATTCCAAAGAAAGTTGTTCCTGAGCTGCTCTTGATGGAGTGAAATGCTTTAGGAGGTACAAAAAAACTGGAGTTACTCCTTGACTCATAGCACAAAAACCTTTATTCATCTTTCCTTCAATCACAATGTGTAGAGTTTAGAGTAAACACAGCTGTGTGTATGTTTGCCAAAGATTATTCATAAAATATGGCTCATCCCTAATCTAACTGAATAAGATATTAATGGACTTCAGAATGATGGGACTTTTAACAGACACACACACACACACACACACACACACACACACGTTCCTAAAAAAAAAAAAAAAAAAACCTGACAACAAATCTATCATAAATGCTACTTATATCCATGGCTACAAAACTTACACTGAAAGCAACGGGCTACCGAGGTATGCAAGAATATACAGTGATCATAACTGTGTTATTCGCTAGTGAGTCCTGCTGAGCCTTGGTCCTCTACACACAATAACTCTAAGGACCCACATCCACGCATGAGTAATCATTAATTGAGGAACAACTTTATGATTCTTAGAAATATGATTCCTGTCCTCAAATAGTACAACAGTCCTTTCCTCTCTCACTGATTTCTTTCTTCACATGGGGATAAAGCAATATCAAAGTTGAAGCATGGGTTTTAAAACAATTAAAGATGGCATTTGAATAACTTTAAGAACAAATTTCATGAGTGCTCTCTTTATCCCTACTGTGATTCAGGGAGGTAATTGATATTGTAGGGGCTGAGGGCAGACTGCCTCAAGATGGGCCAGTTGGGCATAAAGATTATATTGAGCTGGAGGCAGCTGATATACTGTGGGCTCAAGAGAAATTTCTGCCCCTCCTTTTATTTCATAGAAGATACTCAACTATGGGTCTTTCCCAGAACAAGCGTTATTACCAGAGATAAAGTTTATCTGAGTGATCCTTCTATAGGGAAAACATCTAATTACCAAACACCTACTCTTCTTATTGCCTCATAAATTCCTTTTCTCTCAAGTTCCGTATCTCCTACCCCCCTTCTCCTGAGTTCAGGATGAGGTATATACCTCATTTTGCCTGTCTTTCATATTTCCATGTCTTTGTGGACTCCCATTATGCAAAATTAAATGTTATTTTATTTTGTTAATTGGTCTTCTGTCAATTTGATTCTTAGTTCAACTAGAAGGACCTTGAAGAGGACAGGGTATTCTTGCTCATGTGACAATATTAAGAATTCTGTTTCCTTGAGAAACAGGAAAAGCTGGGGCTAGGGAGAGTAGTTTAAGACTGTGACTGTGACAAAATCAGAGTTTTAATACATGTCCTTAGGCTTGTTATCAGCTATTTGGTTAGGTAACCTCTTTTGTCAAGAGAATTTTTATGAAAAAAAGCATCAAAGATGCATCCATTTGTCTGAGTGTAATCTTAATCATAAATAATCCTGACCATGACCACCACTTTGAGAAGTTTTCCTTATGTTCTTCTAATATAGTAAGATACAGGTGGGCATGTGAAGTTTCCTTGGGTGCCAGCCTGCTGCTATATTAGCCATAAAATACAGGGAATCATGGCACTGTTGCTTTGGTTGCAAGATGTGAGAAAACCTGCCTGGGCACTTCCACATCTCTCCCTGTGTTCTATTGACAAGACAACAGGAGGTGGGTGAATGTGCCCAACTCAACAGCCTCCTCTGAGAGTTTATGGTTAAAACAAGAGAAGGTATGGAAGAATGTCACTGATTCCATGTGTGAACACCTTAACATTCCACAAACTCAGTCATGCTAAATTCAAGGTCACTGATTTTGGAAAAAAGGCCAGGCTGACCAAGTATCATTGCTGATTGCTCAATTAATAGGTCTCTAAAAGCTCAGTGAAATGTGTAATAATGTCCAACAGCTATTGCCAAAATTACAAAATAAAATTTAATTTCCTAGAAACTGATAAGATCATAGGTAGTTATAGTTCAAAAAAAATGACACAGTGCTTCTTCTTAATTTATAAAGTATCCCTAAGATTTTCCTTGGAGTCAGTGAAATATGTATTTAAATTCAATGTTTGTCACTTACCTAGCTGTGCGATATTGTAAAATATTTATGTAGCTCTCTATGTCACCATAAAATGGAAATAATAATACTTACCCAGCAGAATTGTGAAAAAGATTTAATAAAATAATGTTTACCAATGGTTCCCCATAAGGTATGATTTTGCTCTTCAGTGGATATTTGGCAATATATAGCAGAATACATTCAATTATTTGTTGAACATCTACTATAAATACTACAACATAAGGAAAATACAAAGGATTATAACTCCATGGTATGATAATTATCTTGAAAAATACATAATAGAAAAAGAAGAGTTTAGCATTAGTGCATAGGAAAAATGATTAAGAAACAAGAAGTGGTGGTCAACTTCCAAAATAGCAGTGACCTCAGGGAACTCTTCTCCTTCCGCAACAATGAAAATATTGGCAAAAACAATGGAAATAAAACATTTCAGATTGTGGGCAATTAACCAAAGGTACCAAGTAAACTCAGAATCATCTATCCAAAAAAATAAATAAATAAATAAGACAGCACATTCTGTATCACTTTACTTTGTAGCTAACCCCATCTCCCTTCCCTTCCTAGCTAAGAACTCAGTAACCAAAAGCCAGCAGACTTGAAGACAACAGTAAGATAATGATTGATTTTTGAGCTCTGTAAAAAGTACCTTCAAACAAAATCAAACTTTTGTCCACAGTTTTAGATCCTTGGAAAATGGGTATTCTCAGCATGTGATGGCTATTTGACGTGACATACAGCTTAGCTCAGCAGGGGAGTAAGGAAGAAATAGGTAACCTTTAAAAGCTTCTACATATCCCTAGGGATCTAAAAGGCTGAGCTTCTACAAGTCTTTGTGCATACCTAGGAAAGATCCAAGAAAGCAAAATTCCTTAGTCACTAGTATTTTCTTGACCTTGAGGCCATGACCAAGCAGGAAGTCAAAGTTAAAAGTGTGATATAAACCAATATCATTGGCAAAAAGTTAATGACATACAGGAAGGGCATTAAAGGAAATCTTGTGACCAATCATTGACTGACCACCAAATTATATTGATTAAGGATTCATGCCCAGGAAGCCAGGCTTAAAAATAAAGACAAAAACACTTCCTAAATGTCTAGAAGAGAAATGAGTAGCCACATATAGGAGGGAAGACAGAATCTACACAATTAGCCCACAATTGTCTAACTAAACAAGCAGCAACAGAAAAAACTCAAACAACATAAAAACAATAACAATAAATCTTGGTGGGAAAAGAATATTCTCATTACACTGTATTAATGTACAGTCTCCCCCACACACACACCAAAATAGGAAATGGGCAAATCAATGTCAAGTATGCCACATACACAGGAAAGAGTGGCCAACAAAAATTGTTCCTGAGGAAGACTTAAGTATGGGTTTAATACACAAAGACTTAAAATCAGCTATTATAAATACGTTCAAAGAACTAAGGGAAAGCATATCTTAAAAAATCAAAGGAAATTATGACCATGATGTCTCATTAAATGGAGAATACAAATAAAGACACAAAAATTATTAAAAAGAACAAGAAGAAATTATGAAACTTGAGAAAGAGAAGAGAAAGAGAAAATGGCAAAACAACAACCCACAAAAACTGAAAACCCACATATATTTGAAAGAAATAATGACCTAAACCTTCACAACTTTGTGAAAAATACTAATGCACATGTTGAAAAATCTCAATGAAATCCAGATAGAATTCAAAGAGATCAGAGAATATAATGTATCATAGTCAAATTGACAAAATTAAAAAGTCCAAGAGAAAATCTTGAAAATGGCAATAGAAAATAAAACATATATGAAATACAAGGGATCCTCAATAAAATTAACAGGTGACTTTCTTATCAGAAACCATGGAAGCCTGAAAACAGTGCAACGCCATTTCCAAGTGTTGAAAGAAATATTGTTACCCAACAATTCTCTATTCAGATAAATTATCCTTCAAAAGTTTAGAAAAAGTAAGATATTACTACTAAACAAAAACTGAGCTAATTTACTGCTAACAGACCTGTCCTATAGGAAATGCAGAAAGAGACTTTCAGGATGAAATAAAATGGCACTAGACAGTAGCTTAAATTCCTATAAAGACATAAGAGCACTAATTGAGTTCACTATATAGGTATTACAAAAGATAATATAAATGTACTTTGTTTGCAACTCTTCTTTTTTTAAAAAGAATTTCATTTCAAAATTACAAATTTCAGTCCGCAGTTGGAAAAAGTGGTTCCCTCCCTGAAGAGCTGCACAATAGTACAAAGCCTGCCTGTGTCTGCCACCCCCAGGCTCAGTGGCTAGGCTGAGGGTGCAGTCTGCAGTAGGAAAAGGTGGCCATCTCCCTGGAGTGCTGTGGAAAAAGACAAAGCCTGACTGCATCCACCACTCCGGGGAGCTTATGGCAAGGGCTGTGGCTCAGTCCACAGTAAGAGAAGGCAGTCATCCATGAAGTGCGGTGGCACAAACAAAGCCAGCAGGGACCACATATCTGGATGCACTGAGAGACCCTTCCCCAGTGCCAGAACACACAGAGCAGGACTTTGAATCCTAGCCAAGCAAAGGGTCAGGGAAGTTGGCAGAGTGAGAAGAACCGCCCTGTTCACGCCCATGGCACAGTGAGGATGATTCAAACAGAGTCCACCAGGTCCAGCCCCATGAAGAGACTAGGGGATCACCATTCCTCCTCCCACACCACCAAGGTAGGGCCTAAGGGACCAGTCCCAGGGCGCATAGTGGAAGTGGGTCCAGACTACACCAAACCATACCCTTTGCACTGGGTAGCTGTGTATCCACTGGAGCGGCACAGACCCTGCAGAAAGCTCCCTCCAACAAGGATGCAGAGTTGCCTGGATTAACTCTAGGTCAATTCTGGGTGTATAGATATATTCTACCTGCCTTCACCGCCCCCCCCCCCCCCCCCCCCCCGCCATTTCTTCTCCTTATATCTTCCTTCCTTGGCTGGTTACTCTGGTTATTGTCTGTCTAAACAGACATATTTAATCCGTTGTCTTACACGTGTTCTACACCTCCTTCTTTACACTCCTTTCTCTCTCTCTGGAATAATCAAGCCATACAGTTTCTTTGTCTGGGTAACATTATCTTCGTTTCATTTTCCCTGCCTCCTTCTTTATTTTCCTTTCCCTCTCTCTTAAGATTTTTAGTCTCTCTGCCTAGTCAATGTTTATTTTTTCTTTTCTGTTCCCCCCCCCCCACCCACTCCTGTCATTTCCCTCTTTGTATGTGCTCTTCCATCAGCACCACCTCCAACTCTCTTCTTTACTTGTAGTTGGCGTTTTGGTTTTTTGTTTTGTTTTTAGTCTTTAGATTTTTGTTTTTGTGTTTGTGTTTGCATGTTTTTGTCTCTGGTTTGTCTATCTGTTTTCCTTCCAGGGCTATTCCAAGGAACAAATCAAAGCACACCTGGTGGAGGGTCCAAAATATCACTATGAGTAGGGTAATAAAATAACCAAAGTCACAAAAACAGAAAGCAAGTAACAATCTCTGAAAAACACATTTCCTGAAGGACCAGGCCCCGGACAGGGTATGACCCTCCCTTAATACGGCAGTGCTCACAGGTTCAGAGCGCACAACAAGCTTCTAAAACGCATAAGGGACAGAAAACTAGCCAAAATGACAAAACAGAAGAATTCTCCTCAAAAGATATTCCAGGAAGTAGTGGCAGCTAACGAATTGATCAAAACCAATTTAAGCAATATAACAGAACAAGAATTTAGAATAATAGTCATAATATTAATCACTGGGCTTGAAAAACGCATAGAGGACAGCAATCTATTGCTACAGAGATCAAGAGACTAAAAAATAGTCATGACGAATTAAAAAATTCTATAAATGAGGTGCAAAATAAAATGGAGGCAGCCACAGTGAGGATTAAAGAGGCAGAGGGGAGAACAGGTGAATTAGAAGATAAAATTATGGAAAAAGAGGAAGCTGAGAAAAAGAGAAAAAAATCTAGGAGTCCAAGGGGAGAATAAGAGAACTAAGTGATGCAATCAAACAGAACAATATCCATCTCATAGGAATTCCAGAAGAAGAGATAGAGAAAGGGGCTGAAGGTGTACTTGAACAAATCATAGCTGAGAACTTCCCTGATTTGGGGAAGGAAATAGGCATTGAAATCCACGAGGCACAGAGAACTCCCTTCAGACGTTACTTTAATCCATCTTCTGCACAACACATCATAGTGAAACTGGCAAAATAGAACAATAAAGAGAAAATTCTGAAAAGAGCTAGGGACAAACGGCCCTTAACATACAAAGGTAGATGCATAAGGGTAGTAGCAGACCTATTTACTGAAACTTGACAGGCCAGAAAGGAATGGCAGGAAATCTTCAATGTGTTGAACAGAAAAAATATGCAGCCAAGAATCCTTTACCCAGCAAATATGTCATTCAGAATAGAAGGAGAGATAAAGGTTTTCCCAAGCAAACAAACACTGAAGAATTCACCACCAGTAAACCATCCCTACAAAAGATCCTAAAGAGGACTCTGTGAGTAAAATATTGCAAGGACAACAAAGTGCCAGACACACCACTACAAGCATGAAACCTACAGATATCACAATGACTCTAAACCCATATCTTTCAATAATAACACTGAATGTAAATGGACTAAATGCTCCAACAAAAAGGCATAGAGTATCAGAATGGATATAAAAACAAGACCCATCTATTTGCTGTCTATAAGAGACTCATTTTAGACCTGAGGATACCTTCAGATTGAAAGTGAAGGGATGGAGAACCATCTACCGTGCTACTGGAAGTCAAAAGAAAGCTGGAGTAGCCATACTTATATCAGACAAACTAGACTTTAAATTAAAGGCTGTAATAAGAGATGAAGAAGGACATTATATAATAATTATAGGGTCTATCCATCAGGAAGAGCTAACAATTATAAATGTCTATGCACCAAAATTGGAAGTCCCCAAATATATAAAACAATTAATCAAAAACATAAGCAACCTTATTGATAAGAATGTGGTAACTTCAGGGGACTTTAATACTCCACTTAGCAATGGATAGATCATCTAGACAGAGAATCAATAAAGAAACAAGGGCCCTGAATGATACATTGGATCAAATGGACTTGACAGATATATTTAGAACTCTGCATCCCAAAGCAATGGAACCTACTTTCTTCTCAAGTGCATATGGAACATTCTCTAAGATAGATCACATACTGGGTCACAAAACAGCCCTCAGTAAATACAAAAGAGTTGAGATCATACCATGTACACTTTCAGATCACAATGCTATGAAACTTGAAATCAACCACAGGAAAAAGTCTGGAAAACCTCCAAAAGCATGGAGGTTAATGAACACCCTACTAAAGAATGAATGGGTCAACCAGGCAATTAGAGAAGAAAATAAAAAATTTATGGAAACAAATGAAAATAAAATATAACAACCCAAACGCTTTGGGATACTATTTGGCAATGAGAGAGAATGAAATCTGGCCATTTGTAGCAACATGGGTGGAACTTGAGAGTGTTATGCTAAGTGAAATAAGTCAGGCAGAGAAAGACAGATACCATATGTTTTCACTCATATGTGGATCCTGAGAAACTTAACAGAAGACCAGAGGGTAGAGAAAGGGGGAAAAAATTACAGAGAGGGAAGGAGACAAACCATAAGAGACTCTTAAATAGTGAGAACAAACAGAGGGTTGATGGAGCGTGAGGGAGATGGAAAAGTGGGTGATGGGCCTTAAGGAGGGCACTTGTTGGCATGAGCACTGAGTGTTGTATGGAAACCAATTTGACAATAAATTATATGTGTGTATATATATATATATATATATATATATATATATATATATAAATTTTAAATTTAAATTTTTTTAAATAAATAAATTATATATATGTTTAAAATTACAAATTTATATTGAAATATTTCTAATTTAGTTTGTATGATATAACAATATTAGTGCAAAGGCAGAGTGAGGAAATAGAGTTATATTAGAACAAAGATTTTGTATACTACTGAAATTAAGTTGGTAATATTTTAAAGCATATTTTAAGTTTAATTTAGACTTTAATTAAAATGCTAATGGTAACTCCTAGAACAGCTATTAAGAAAAGAACTCAAAAAATATTAAAAGTAACAAAAAAAAGGAATTAAAAAGATATACTAGTTAATATGTATTTAATGTTTGGAAGACATGATTTCAGGGATAAGGGGGAAAAAATCCTACAAAAAACAAGTAGCAAACTAGCAGATAATTTCCTATGTTACCAGTAATCACATTAAATGTAAGTGGAACAAATTCTCCAAAGAAATGGCAGAGACTAGAAGAATATATTTTAAAATATACTCCAGCTTTATATTGCCTATCACACACATTACTCTCAAAGACAGAAATCGGTTAAAAGTAAAAGAGTAGAAGAAGATATACCATGTAAGAAGTAACTAAATGATATTTTGGGTAGAAATAGTAGTATTAGACAATAAATTTTAATATCAAAAATTGTTGCTTAAAGACAAAGGACATTTTATAATTATAAGAAGGTCAATTCATAAGAAAGATATAATGATTACAAACAAGTATGTACCTAAGAGCAGTATACCAAAATACATGAGGCAAAAACCTGATGGAATTAAAGAGAAAAATAGGTAATTTAATAGTAATAATAAGAAGCTTCAATATTCTACTTTCAATAATGAACTGAACAATGAAGGTAACTACAGACAAGAAAATAGAACATTTAAAGTATACCTTAAACCAAGCAGTTCTAACAGACATAGAACACACCTCTCAACTGCAGAATATATATTTTTCTCAATTGTACATGAGACATTCTCCAAGATAGACCATATACTAGAAAATAAAATAAAACATAATAAAACTTAAAGGATTGAAATAATACTAAGTATGTTCTCTGAACACAATAAAATTAAATTAGAAATCAACAACAAAAGAGAACTTGGGAAATTCACAAATATGTGGAAAATAAACAATAAACTCTTTAAATTTTTTTTAATGTTTTTATTCATTTTTTTTATTAATTTTTTTTTCAACGTTTATTTATTTTTGGGACAGAGAGAGACAGAGCATGAACAGGGGAGGGGCAGAGAGAGAGGGAGACACAGAATCGGAAACAGGCTCCAGGCTCTGAGCCATCAGCCCAGAGCCCGACGCGGGGCTCGAACTCACGGACCGCGAGATCGTGACCTGGCTGAAGTCGGACGCTTAACCGACTGCGCCACCCAGGCGCCCCTGTTTTTATTCATTTTTGAGACAGAGAGAGACAGAGAGAGACAGAGCATGAGCAGGGGAGGGGCAGAGAGAGAGGGAGACACAGAATCCAAAGCAGGCTCCAGGCTCTGAGCTGTCAGCACAGATTCAGGGCTCGAACTCACAGACTGTGATATCATGACCACAGCTGAACTCCGACACTTAACCGACTGAGCCACCCAGGCGCCCCTACAATAAACTCTAAAATAAACAAAGGGTCAAAGATCAAATCACAAGGGAAATCAGAAAATACCTGGAAACAATTTAAAACAAAAGTAAACATACGAAAACTTAAGAGAAGTATCTAAACAGTTCTTGAAGAAAACTTTGTAATGATAAATGCCTACATTAAAAAACACACAAAAAGTTGGGGCGCCTGGGTGGCTCAGTTGCTTGAGCATCCGACTCTGGCTGACCGTGATCTCACGGTCTGTGCGTTCGAGCCCCGCGTGGGGCTCTGTGCTGACAGCTGAGAGCCTGGAGCCTGCTTTGAATTCTATGTCTCCCACTCTCTCTGCCCCTCCCCCACTCATGCTCTGTCTCTCTCTCTGTCAAAAATAAATAAATATTTAATAAATAAAAAAAACCACAAAAAATTTCATTAACGTAACTTGTTTCCCTGGAATACTAGAAAAATAAAATTAAACTGAAACATCCAGAAAGAAGGAAATAATGATGATTAGATTGGAAATAAATAAAATAATAAAAAACCCAATCAAGTAGATTAAAAAAAAAAGACCATGGAGAAAAAAAGACAAAAAAAAAAAAAAAACACTCGAATTAGGAAATAAGAGGAGACTAATGACCTTACAGAAATGAAAAGGCCTCTTTTGGAAAATACAGTGAGTATGACAATAAATGAGGATACACAAAGTGACTCAAAAGGATATTAAAAATCTGAGTAGATATATAATAAGCAAAGAGAATTAGTTTGTAATCGAAAGACTTCCAACAAAGAAATGCATAGGACACATGACTTAACTAGGAATTTCTACTAAACATTTAATAAAGAATACTATCTCTTCACAAACTCTTCTAAAAATAGAAGAGAGAACACTCCACAGCTCATTCTGAGGTCAGTATTATACAGATAAGAGAATCAGAGAAAGGTATCACAAGAAAATGACAAACCAGTATCCCTTTAAATATATACGCAAATGATCTTAGTACATCAAATCCCACAACAGAAAGAAGGATTATATACCAGACCCAATGAGATTTATCAGAGAATTGCAATGTTGGTTTAGCGTATGAAAATCAAATACAGAGAAAGCATTTGATAAAATCCCATACTGAACAATACTGAACAAAATAGCAACAGAAGGGAACTGACTCAACATGATACAGGACATCTATGAAAACTCATAGTAACATTATATGGAACATAGAAAAGACTGAGCAATGTTGCCACTATGATCAATAACATGACAAGACTGTCAACTCTCACCACTTCTAGTTAACATTGTACCAGATGTTCTAGGCAGCATAATTAGACAATAAAAGGAGATTAAGTCATCCAAATTGGAAAAAAATAAAATTATTTTCCAATGACATGATAAAAACCTAAGGAATTCACTAAGAAACTACCAGAATTAATGGAAGACTTCAATAAATAGTACGGTAGGATGCAAGGTCAAGATACAAAATTCAATGGCAGTTCTATACACTAGCAATAAACAATCTGGAAATGATATTAAGAAAACTATCCCATTTATAATATCCCAGAAACAAGAAAAAAGTAACCAGAATTAAATTTAACAAAAAATTTGTTAGACATACAGCAAAACTTGAAATGTGGTCAGGAGAAACTGAAGATTTAAATAAGTGGAAAAACATCCTATGCTCATAGATCAGCAGACTTAACATTGTTAAGGTTACACTATTCCCCAAATTGATCTACAGATTCAACGTAATTTTTATCAAAATCCCAGCTATGTTTTTCTTTCTCTATATTGACAAGCTGATGCTACAGCTCATATGTAAATGCAAGTAACCTAGAAAGCCACAACAATCTTAAAAAGGAAGAGCAAGTTGGAAGACTCACATGTCCCAAATTCAAAGCTATAAATCTACAGTAATTAAGAGAATATTGTACAGGTATCAGGACACATACACAGATCAGTGGAACAGATTGCGAGTCCAGAAATGTTCACTGATGGGCGATTGATTTTTGACAAGTCCAAAGAAATTGAATGGGGAAAATAATATTTTTAAAAAATGTTTGTGGGACAAGATATCCACATGGAAAATAATAAATTTGGGTCCCTGTGTCACTCCACTTGAAAAAGTTAACTAAAATGAATTTTGGACCTAAATATAAGATCTTAAACTATAAAACTCCAGAAGAAAATAAAAGATACACTTTCATGACCTTGGATTGAGCAATGGTTTCTTAGAAATGATGCCAAAAGCATAAGCGACAAAAGAAAAAATACATAAATTTAACTTCATTAAAATTAAAACTTATGTATCAAAAGACATCATCAAGAAAGTGAAAAATCAACTTTCATAAAGGGAGAGAATATTTGAAAATCTTTTATCTGTCAAAGAACCTGTATCCAGCATGCATAAAGAACTTTTTAGATTCAACAATAAAAAGACAAATATACCAGTGGATAAAATGGCAAAAGATTTGAACAGACATGTTTCCAAACATAATATACACATGTCCAGTAAACAAATGATAAGATCCTCAACCTCATTAGTCATTAGGGAAATGGTAATCAAAGTCAAAATGAGATACTATTTCACATCTACCAGAATGGCTAAAATAAAAAAGATGCACAGTAACAATTACTAATGAAGAGGTAGAAAAATTGGCATCCTCATATAATTGCTAGCGATAATGTAAAATGGTGCAAGCACTTGGAAAAAGAGTTTGGCCATTCCTCACAAAGTGAAAAAGACACTTACTATATGACCCAGTAATTCCATATCTTGGTACATAATTTAGAGGAATGAAAACACATGCCTACACAGAAACTTGTATGTCAGTGTTGACGAAACCATTACTCATAATAGCAAAATGTAGAAACAACTTAATCTTTATCAATGGATAAATAAATAAATAAAGTATACATTTATACAGTAGTATGTTGTTGAGCAATAAAAATGAATGAGGGTCTGACACAGGCTACAATGTGGATGAACCTTGAAAACAAAAGGATAGGGGCGCCTGGGTGGCGCAGTCGGTTAAGCGTCCGACTTCAGCCAGGTCACGATCTCGCGGTCCGTGAGTTCGAGCCCCGCATCGGGCTCTGGGCTGACGGCTCAGAGCCTGGAGCCTGTTTCCGATTCTGTGTCTCCCTCTCTCTCTGCCCCTCCCCCATTCATGCTCTGTCTCTCTCTGTCCCAAAAATGAATAAACGTTGGAAAAAAAAAAAATTAAAAAAAAAAAAAAAGAAAACAAAAGGATAAATGAAAGAAGATACACACACAATACCACTTATTATATGCTTCTTTATATGTGACTTGCCTACACTAGGAAACCAGAGAAAGAAAACAGGTTAGTAGTTGCCAGGGAGTAGGGGTGTTGAAGGATGGGGAATACCAGTGATATGTACAGAGCTACTTTGAAGGGTCATGAAGATGTTCTAAAATTAGAAACCAGTAATTGTTCTACAGCCCTGAATATATTAAAAATCACTGAACTGTGTACTTTAAACGGGTGAATTTTATGGCATGTGAAATGTAGACCATAAAACTTTCATAAAGAATCAAGATGTGGGGGGAAAAAACACTACCAAGAGTGAAAGAATCAAAGAAACCACAAAAAAATGAGAAAAGTATGATATATAGAGGCCTTGAAGCATGGGTATGGTGCATGCAATCATTCATCTGAGTGTGTGTGATTCACATCCATCTATCTGTTTGGAGTGCATGCCATTTCTTCTCTACACCTAGGCCTGGAACAAAACCAGCTGAACTGTTAGCTCTTCCATATTTCACAGATAAGCTATCACTGTGGATAACATGTCAGAGGGAGAGTAGTCACTCACCAAATAGGCTGGATTCTTGGTAAGACAAATACTGAACTGAGGAATCACAAGCATAAACTCAATTAGCTGGAAGAGAAATCGAGAGCACTGATTTTCCCATCGCACGCAAATGGGAAAATCACAGGCAGGAGTTAGAGGCACCATTAGTCCTTCCTTCTTCCTTCCTTCCTTCCTTCCTTCCTTCCTTCCTTCCTTCCTTCCTCTGTTCCCCTCCCTTTCCTCCTTCCTTCTTGTTTCTTCTGATCCTATTTCAAATTCTGGAAAACTAGACATAGGTCAGACCTCAATCTTGATGTTAAGATACTTAAAAGTTAATTGAAGTTTATTAAACAGGACTCTTCATAAAAACAAAACTATTCAACTCAAAGGACCTTAAGCCTATTATAATTTAAATTAATAATAATAATAAATTAAAATTCAGAACTTGGAAGCACACAGGACAATTGACTGCAGACAAGCCTCATTCCAGGAGCTCAAACAGTGCTGTCAGATCTCAGTCTTTTTCTTTTTCCTGGTGTCTGCTTCTCTTCACTGTTATTCTCAGATTGGCCTTGCTCAATGGCTGGCAGAATGGCTACCACCAATTTCATTCTGCCATTTTTTTTCAAGTATTTCCATTCCCTTAAAAGTTAATAAAATGATCCCAGAGAATTTTCCATTTTTTCTGAGCCATAGGCTTGTTTTTTATTCTCCTTTCGAAGTTGGTGATGGTGGGCATGTGAATTGGGAGGGATGAGGAGAGTCAGCCCTCTCTGAGAGGAGCCCTCTCTGAGGAGATGGCAGCCCCAGCACACTGGGCAAGCAGTAACCCTACGTCAAAGAGAACTGTGCAACCTCTACAGGTTCACATAAAAGGCAGAATTTGTTTAATGCTGCACAAATGGGGTAAATTAAATACTAGTGGGGTTCAGAGTAGAAAATCTCTTCTGACTAGAGATTATCAGCAAAGCTTCATGAGGAGGTAGGATTTTCATTTGGAACTAACATGAACTCCAATATAAGCTTCCAGTGGGTGAGGAGGGGGATAATAGCAAGCCAAAGTCTTGCTCTCACTCTGTGGTATTTCACAGACTCTGTGGAAGGACATGTCATGGTGTCTGTAGGCAGGATATCTGGCGTCCTCAGAAGAGTGATCTCTCAGAAGCAAAAGGAAAGAAGGGGGAACAATTCCCATCCCCTCCTGGGACCCTCCCTTTTCTATAACAGGAAATCTATGTGATTTCAAATTTTTATTCAATTCTTTTCTCTTAAGCTGCTTTTCTCCTCTTTCCAACCTGCTAAACATTAGCAAATGGATAATGAATACCTGCGTGGGCAAACCAATAGAACTTTCTGCAGGAAACGAGTTATATGTGACTGCCTTCAGGAGCTGTTGGGCATTCTATGGATGTGTGAGACATATCCCTGATTCCAACAGGCAGCCACTGTTCCACAGCAAGGAGCCAAACACACACAGGGCTATTGAACTCAAGGAAATTGTCACAGGGCATTAACTGAAAGTTATTAGAAACTCAATATAGCTTTATCGATTTTGTTACAGGAAGAAATGAACATTACTGGACTTCTGAATCCTACCTCTGCCTGTGAATCAGATGACTTGTTTTGTTCACTTTGAGAACAATGTCAAAGCTGAGGGTCTTGCTACTGTAGAAGGTCCCTTCACCCATCTGCTTCTCCTACTCATAGACTTCTCTACGGAAAATAGCTTTTATCTCAAACCACCCCACATTAGTCCACACTTTCTGATTTCTTTCTCACTTTAACAAGGAAAAGGAGAATTTCTGGATTTAAGTCTTGGCTCTACCATTGAACAGGTTCTGGCCTTGGGCAAAGTATTTTTGATTTTCATTTCTGTTTCATTTTATTAAAATGAGGCTAATAATAGCACCTGTCTCCTAGGGTTGCTATGAATACTGAATGAGTTAATACATGCAAAATCTTTGAAACTGGGCTGGTAATAAGCACAAAAACTTAATTAAACCTACTATTTAGCACGACAATATTTTCATCCCCTCTGAGGATGTCACTAAGGCCATGGTGGCTTGTAGGAACTCAGAATGGACCTGAATGAGATGATCCCTCAATAAGAGATCCGAGCCAATGCCTCTCCCACACCCACCCCACTCTTTCCAATAATAATGTACATGTAAAGGCATCACAACAAGGTTCAGGTTGCAAGTTTTATCGAGTCCTTCTGCACTGCCTTTACACATGCACCCCCCCCCCCCGCCTTTTCCAACCCTCAATGCAGCTGCTCCAGCCCTTTATGGCTTTTCCTAAATGCTTTACCACAGGATGATGTGACAGGCAGTAAGCACATACTTAGCCTGCCAGCAGAGATGCAGCGCCAATAAGGAAAAGAAAAAACAGAAAATCTGCAGAAAGGCCTATTTTGGTATCACCATATATTAAAGGCTGATACCATTTCAAGACAAAGTCTATGTTCAAAATTGAGATGTGCTCCTCCACCCTATTAAACAAGGTGGAGTGATGGAAATGTGTCATGAGTTTTTCAGCACTTAGTGCCCTTAAAGGGTTTAATCCACTCCTTAGTAAACAGAACTCTCGATTTTACGGCATAGAAACAATGAAGAGGGTCAGGCATAAACTCACTCTATTTTCAAAAACCCTAATCTTCAAATGCATTTCTGCTTGCACACCTGCTTCCTTCCTTCCTGCTAGTTTTGGAATAAAAGAAGTCATGCTCTGTCCTGGGCTTTATCAAATGCCACTTGTAGGACCTCTGTCTTTCTTGCTCCTCCTCATCAGCTGCTTCTCAGCTCCTACAATAGGCTCATATGTGTCCTGTTTTCAAACACACACCACATCCCTCCAAAGGCTGCACCGTGTCTCCTCCCCATTTTGCAACAATTTAAAACAGTTACTCGCACTCTATGTCTCTCTCTCTGTCAAAAATAAATTTTAAAAAATTAAAAAAAGATATATCAACATGCTTTACATTGTGCCTAAGCTATACTCACTGCTTTAAGAAATAAAAAATAAATAAAAATAAAACCATCCTGTTACTTTTACGTGTTGCCTTCTCTTGCTTCCCTTTCTTCTTTCCCATGACAACTAGGAGAAGCAGACTTGTTGCTCTCAGTATCTCACTGAAACTGCTCTTGGAAACTCAGTAGCAGCTACCTGGTCCACATCCTGTAACTTGTGGGGCTCTCATGGACTCCCCTGGGACATCTGATCCCCTCCAGCCATGCTTTTTCTCTTGACATCTGTTGCTCCCTTGACATTCTTAACAACACTCCCGTTGGTTTTATGCCTTAGCTGGCTTTCCTCTTCCTTGCACAGTCCTTCCTCCTTCCAGCCTCTAACGGTTCCCAAACTTCTCTCCTGAGTCTTGTATTCTCCTCATCCTATGTAGTATTTTCCACTCTCCCAGCTTCAGCTCACACCAATAATAAGCTGATGGTTCCGAGCTGTTTCCCCAGCCTGAACCTCTTCTCAGAGCTTCCTGGATGCCTATAAAGAATACTACTACGAACTATGAACTTTGAACTCACTATGACCAGAAGATAACTCATCTGCAAATCTTACTTTTCTTTTACATTCCCCTTCTCTGGTGACAATGGCACTCACTTGAAGTGTATTCACTTCATCCTTCTCTTTTAACATTACCTCTAGCAGTTCATCTGTGCTGTTGATATTTTGTCCTAGGACTAAAACAAAAATTAAAATGAAGCATGTATTATTAAAATTTCCAAACTAAATTAGTGTAGAAGACAGAAATAAACTGTGAAAGAATGTTTTAAGGCTGTGGCATCCATGAAAACATAAATATTCACTACGACTTTTTTGATGCCCACACACACAAGCATGTATATTATTATTTCTGCTTTCTATTCCTACCACCTCTGCAACACAGCAGTGTCAACACCTTTCACTTGGACAGTTACAATGGCCTTCTATTTCATTGTGTGACTACCAATCATGAATACTAAAATTCCCTGAAAACACTTATTCGAGGCCCTACCTCAGTCCCATTAACTCAAAAATCTTTGAAAATAGGACTTAAAAATTTATATTTGTACACAAGGTCCCAAGATAATTCTTAGAGACTATACATAGGTTAGACAACTGCTCTTTCCACTGGTCATGTTGCCAATCTTCCATTATCCATCTGGTTATCAGAATGGTCTCTAATAAACACAAGCCAGACCTAACTCCATACTACTGAAAACCCTCAATCACCATCCATCACTGAGGAGAGTTCAAAGTCACTAACATGACTTAAGGCCCTTCCAGATCTAGCCATTTCCCACTCTTTAGCACTACTATCACCACTTCATTGGCTTAAGTTCAAGCTGTGTAGAGATTTGTGATTTCCTGAAATGTGATTTTATACCTCCATGCCTTTGAATATATTATTTGCTCAATGAGTTTTATTTTTCTTTCAGAGTCCTCTATGGTACCTTTCCTGACCACCATATCTATCTAGTCTCCTCTTTAGGATGTGATCTTATCTTTAGGATAAGATCCATGTCATCCCCATTTGTATGTACCCTAAGCATCAATCACAATGCCTGGCATTTTTAGTTTTTTAACGTTGTTTAGATATGTTTGGTGAATGTTTGAATAAATGAAAGAATGAGAAGAACAACAATAGCTAATACTTACTGAGAACTTAGGATGGGCTAGGTGTATACATATTGTCAAGTCATTTCCTAACAACAAGTTTATGAGGTAGATTATACACAGATCAAGTAAGTGAGGCTCAGGGCACCTGGGTAGCTCAGTTGGATGAGCTTCCAACTCTTTATTTGGCTCAGGTCATGATCCTAGAGTGGTGAGATCGAGCTCTGTGTCAGGCTGGACACGAAGCCTACATAAGACCCCCTCCCTCCCTCTCTCTCTCTGCCTCTCCCCTGCTTCTCTCTCTCTTTCAAAAAAAAAAAGAGAGTAAATTTATTTCTCAAGATCATGTGGTAATGGTTGAAATTGGAATTTTAACCTAGGCCAAGTCTAGTACCAGAGTGTATGCTCTCAATATCCATGCTTTACTCATTAATAATAAAACAAAATGCTGAGGCTCATCATTAAAAATCAGGTAAACATGAATCAAAGTTTGAAGCAGAATAATTTTCATTTAATAAACAAATTATCAAACAACTCACGACAACAAATAAGGACTCAAGGTTTTATGGAAGATGTCTATAAAGCATTTGAAGATGAGTTAATCCTAATAATGATTAATCTTCCAAGAGCAAAGAGTAAGATAAATTCAATGAAGTTTTACTTCACACTTTTATTCTACATGTCACTTATGAATATCAATGAAGAATTCCTAAACATTAACAAATATGAGCTAATACCACACAAATAATAACTCCCCATGACCAAGTGGGGTTTATTCCTGAAATGTTAGAATAGTTTGATATTTAAATAATTATAATTCAACATCTTAATATATACAAGGAGAAAAACCACATGATAGAGACTTTAAAAGATTTGACAAGATTAAACACTTATTCTTGATTGAAAGAAATCTGTAAACTATGTTATCATATAGAAACCCTAGAGGCACAGTCAAAGAGAAGAGATGAGACAAAAACTATTGGAGGTATAGGATAGGTGAAAAGAAGTACAGCCATATTTGTTTGTACATAATAGTGTACTTTGAAATACCAAAGAGGACCAATGATGATGCTAATAAAAGTAAGGTATTAAAGAAGCATGATATAAAATAAACTACAAAAATCAATAGCCCTCATTTATACATTTAATAACCAGTTTAAAAACTGAGCAAAAGAGGAAAACCCCATAGTAACAACTGTGGTGAAAAACTAATAATAGAAAAGAAATATGCTAACAAATAAACTTTAAAAAAATCTGGAACACAAGGAGGAAAACTTTAAAACACTCCTGAAAGACACAAAGTGAGACTTGAACAACAAATCACCCTTGCTCTTAAGTAGAATGACTTGATGTTGTCAAGATATCAATTCTCCCCAAGCTGGGGAAGACATTTAATGTTGTTTCTATAAAAGAAAATAGCCTGTTAGTGCTTATTTTCTGGAGCTAGACACATCTCGTCACAACTGTGTGTGTGTATAATGCAAGAATAACAAAGGAAATAAACTGTGTAATTAAAAAAAAAAAGCAATGTAGAGAGGCTAGCTTGGTAGCGATATACACTTGGTAGAGCTAACACACTATAAAGCCTCTTCTTTTAAAAGAGCACCTAACTGGCACATGAACAGACAGACAAACCACTGGAACATCATAGAAGTCTCCAAGATTGGTACAAGTGTATTTAGAAATTTACTCCATAATTAAGGGATTTCTCAATCACTTCTTGATAAGTAGGCTGGAACAAATAGGTGGCCATTTAAAAAATAACAAAACTATTGTCATAACTCATATCATATTCCAGTAAACTCCAAATCAATGAAAGATCTTAATGCAATAAAGGAAACCTTATCAATAATAGGAAAAGAAAAAACACCTTTAAAACTGGGTGCAAGTGTGATTATGAAGAAAGCCTTCCTAACTTGATTCAAAACTCTAGAAAAAAAATGACTAAATTTTGCCATGTAGAAGTGAAATATTATGGTATAAAACATATAGATATGTAGATACAGATACATATATATTATATATATAAATATTGATATAGAATAATGTGATAATCAAAAACAATAATAAAAATTATTCTTGAATAAAAAAAGAATCCATCAATCCAAATCAACACGTGTACACACAACACTGGGTAAAAAGCTGTTGGAAATAGTAGGTTCTTAACACAATCTCAAAATATTTTGAGATAGATGGCTTATTACTTGCAAAAGAAAAACACATCTTTAAAATGAAGAGATGTCATTCTCATCACCCTAACCAAATGATAAACCTCACCGATATGAGATAACCTGGCTTTGTCTCATTAGGCACATTGCATCCACACTAAAAAGACACACCATCAATATAAGTATTTTCCCCAACATCTTTTAACTGGAAGCTAATCAGAGGGAGACAATCTGATAAATTCATATGTGAAATAGGCAATATTCTACAAGACTTCTAATCTGGACTAAAAAATTGTTTAGTATCATGAAAATTTAAAACCACAAATCTTTTTTTGTGGACAACTGAGATAATTTAAACATGGACTGTATATTAGATAATGTTGAGTGGTTTTCTTAAGTGTGACCATGATGATAATGACAGCCTGTTCTGCCAAAGACCATTGTATTCTTGGAATATGTTTCATAAGATGCAATGTCAGACTCTTAGTTTTAAACAGTTTTTTTAAAAAGTGTGTGTATCTATACATGCTAATGTAAATGGGCTTCCACTGGCTTAATTTTATACTCAGCATAAAAAACAATAATAATAATCCAGAAAGAAGCCATAAGTGTGTTAATAATGAACCTGAGAGGTCTATGAACATATATTGTATTATTTTAAGTTATCTGTAGATTCAAAAAATTTCAAAACAAAATATATATAAAGAATGAAAAATATTAGAAGTGCAAATGAAATGTTGCTCAGTGAATTCCACAGGAGAACCAACTTTTTGGCGACTACTAACTGACATTTTCTTAACCCATTAACTTCCCAGATTTGGCTTTGTGGTGACCAAATGTAACAGATATCTATGACTAAATTTCAAAGCTCGCTTTAATACACACTGCTAAGTTCACCATATTAGTTCATCTTCATGTCTGATCGCTTAGAAGTATACTATAGTTGGGGTGTCTGGGTGGCTCAGTCTGTTGAGCATCTGACTCTTGATTTTGGTTCAGGTCATGATATCACTGTTCATGAGATCAAGCACCACACATCAGGCTACATGTTGAGTGTGGAGCCTGCTTGAGATTATCTCTCTCCCTCTCTCTCTGCCCCTTTCCCACTCACATGTGAACTCTCTGTACCTCTCAAAATAAATAAACTTAACAAAAAAAGAGACAGTATGTTATAGTACTGTCCTATAATATCAACTGTTATAAAAGTTAAAAAATTATGAAACATAGGAATAGGAAAATAATTCCTCATTTTACATAAACATTTGATGAACTGTTGCTTTAGATAATGAGTTCTTTTAGTACCCTTTGAAGAGTGATTTAACAGAGCTAGGGATAAAATAAGGGATATACCAAACAAATCTGTATGTATTCTAAAGAATGCTTTGGGGAGATGTTGTCTAATATACTCAGTGGAATTGATTCTCTTATTAAAGATCTCATCACAAATTACTTCTTTAATATTTTTGTTTTCACCCAGATTATTTGTGCAAAATGAATCTATTCTTAGTCAATTTCATTAAGGCAAACTGTTTTTCTTTATCTCTACTCCAAATCAGAATTGAAGGGTTGGTGGAAACAGGAAGGTGGGGGAAGAAAACACATTTTTCCAAACTCTACAGAAATTGTGAAGGCAATATTGCCTAGTGCTGATGTCAGTCAGTGGTGTTCATGTTCAGTCAATCTAATGTCTAAATTTAATGTGATGTTTTAGATGGGTGTCTATGTGGCTAAAATCAAAGGCCACTGACAAGACCATTCCCACTTTGACTTTTTGGTGAGATATTTACATTTCTAATTTTAAAGTTCCATTTTTCTGACTTAGGATCTACTTTCTCCTTGGCTCTTCTGAATGACTGTTTTCCTTTCTGGTGCAATCTGCACAAGGCTGCTGGTCATCACGGGGATATTTATAATTTTACACTGTGCTCATAGATCAAGCCAACAGTACATATTTTACATTAATTCCCTTCAACTTTCCAATTTCCCTTCTATAGCATTGCTATTTATATACTGCCTAATCTTTGAAAAGCTTAAAATCTCTTTATACATTTCAGGTAATGGAAATGTCAGTGGGAACCTAGGTGGTAGGGCATACCTGACTACGCTATTTCATACAAGCTTTGGCCCTTGATTTATTTAGTTGTCTCAAACACAGACAGCAAAGTCTGAGAAAACAAATAAACAATACAGGGACATATATGTATGGCTTATTAGAAAAGTTGTCTTAATTCTTATATTCTAGAAGCTAACAGCTATGTAATATAAAAACCATAAATGAAACTACACCATCTTAAGTCAAACAGTATTCCTTCCATGTGCTTTGAATTTGAAGTCTCTGGTATCTTTTCCTTCACTTGAGAGAAAGAAATTCATTCATCTACTCTAAGGAAGGAAGCTTCTACACATTTCTGTGAATTGAAACCCAGTAAGATTAAAAGCTGAAGGATTTTCCCAGAACAAGCTATCTTCCCTGAATTCCACATGCCCTTCTGCTTGACTTGTATTTTCATCTTATCTTTATTGTTCTCAAACTAATTCTTCAGAAATGATCCACAAAACAAATTTTACTGAAATTACTTGCAACTTGCTCCAGCAATCTGGAAGCCCTTCAGACACAATCTTTAAATAATTAATTTTCATAAGTAACCAAAAATTGAGGGTTTGAGAGTTTGATTCCTAAATTTCACCAAAGATTAATCCTGTTTGACTGTTTCCATGAAGAAAGTATCCCTTTCTTACATAGAAACCCTTTCCTGATTTTAAAGTAAATTGAGCCAACATTTCTTCAATACCATAAACTTGTATTTCCTAATCTGATTTACAAAAAAATTTACCTCCTCTGAAACATCTTAACTGCTTTCTTTTTTTTTTTAACTTTTTTTTTAACGTTTATTTATTTTTGAGACAGAGAGAGACAGAGCATGAACGGGGGAGGGGCAGAGAGAGAGGGAGACACAGAATGGGAAGCAGGCTCCAGGCTCTGAGCCATCAGCCCAGAGCCCGACGCGGGGTTCGAACTCACGGACCGTGAGATCGTGACCTGAGCTGAAGTCGGACGCTTAACCGACTGAGCCACCCAGGCACCCCTTAACTGCTTTCTTAATTCACTGTACTTCCATCCAAGAAAAACTTTCGGTGTCAAATACAACATATGATATTTTCAGTTCTCTTATTTTTAATAGTTGATTAATATTTATCTAACTAGAAAACAATACTCAACAGGCATCTTCTTTACATATTTCCTTGAGAGATTTACATGACACACCTCATAGTTCTGTAGAATTAATTGACATCTAGAGTAGAATAATATTCCCTATTTTCAGTGATAACAAGTATTATATGCTACAAGAGGTATATACTATAGAAGGGACATATATTTAATTCCACAAGTATATGCATATCATTAGAAAAATAATAAGGCAGCCAAAACTATACTGAATTGGCCACTAAACTGTTAAAATTTATTTAAATCCTACTGATAGAGACATTTACTAAGCTAAGCTATCTGTTAATTTATGAAAGATTTTTATTGTATATCAGAGTCAGATTTCTTGCGTGAGTATCAAAAATAGAATAGTATAAGCCTAGAGAATTCTAGAATAGGTATTTGTAAAATACTATTACAGCAGCCTGAAGGAATTTAACCAGACTTCTATGGTGACAGGTAGCTAGTGCAGGCTCAAACATGTTTTGATTGAATCCTCTAGAATGCATTTGTATTGCAGTTTAATCCTTGAAATCCCGGTGGCATGACATTGGGGGTAGTAAGTGGTTAATCTGGGGCTATCCTGTGGCTCAGTCAGTTGAGTGTCCAATTCTTGATTTTGGCTCAGGTCACGATCTTATGGTTGGTGAGTTCAAGCCCTGCATTGGGCTCTGCATTGACAGCGCAGAGCCTGCTTAGGACTCTCTCTCTCTCTCTCTCTCTCTCTCTCTCTCTTTCTCTCTCTGTCCTTACCCCATTCATACAAACTCTGTCTCAAAATAAATAAACATTAAAGCAATAGTTAATGTTACATTATTTCTTCTGTGTTCTCCAGCACACATACAGCCTATCACCTATTAGCTCAGCATATATATTAATTTACATCAAGAGGCTCCGGAATTGTTTATCCATGGATACTCCACATTATTCACCTTTGCCAGAAGGAATATGGGGAACTGGCAATGCAGAAAGAGGTCACTGCACACAAAACGAGAGATAGAAAAGAGTATGAAATCTTCAGCAAAATGTAAAAGTCCACGGTTTAAATGGAAATGAGTCAGCACTTTTATGTTTGTTTTGAGAGAACAGAAACTCAATTCAAACTACATTTTAAGGATGGAAAGTCATTTTCAGCTCATCTCACTGAAATATCTAAGAGACATCATGGGTTCCTCAACATCTGGTTCTCAGGATTCAAATGATACTGTAAGACCTATTTCTTTCACCCATTATCTGGTCTCTGTTGGTCTC
Organism: Puma concolor; assembly: GCF_028749965.1. Classification (NCBI taxonomy): domain Eukaryota; kingdom Metazoa; phylum Chordata; class Mammalia; order Carnivora; family Felidae; genus Puma; species Puma concolor. The sequence continues at coordinate 111,678,888 of NC_141676.1, forward strand.
ATGTGTAAGCAAGCCTTCTATCTGAGCAGCGAAGATGATTAAGGACAGCTCCAGATCATACAGCTATTAGCACTTACATTATGGAAAGGATCAGGATGCTTTTTCCCTCTGTGTCCACATCATTCCTACCAAAAGGACTCTGATTGGCTCTGCTTGCGTCCTGATCCAATCACTGTGCTATATATATATATTTGTATATTGCTGGTATGTATATTGCTGGGAGTGAGGGACGGAGGGAGGGAGGGAGGTGATTGGTAGATGATAGAGGGGCTGTAATGACTGATCGATATAAAAAGATGGATAGATTATAGATTAATTATAAGCCTATGAAAAATATTTATCTTTGATAGTTTTCACGCTGTTTTTCTGTCATATTTTTCTGTTTGTCTTTGTGTGTATTTTAAGCATCAGGGCTGCATAGTGGTTGGAGCACAGGCTTCAGAGTCAGACAGAGATGCTTTTGAATCCCCTGCCAGCGACTAGTTGTATGACCCAGGGCCAGTTATTCTGTCACCGGAAGCTTCAGTTTTTGTCACACGTAGAATAGGGATCATCATGCCTACTTCCTAAAGGATTCACAAAGATTAAATGGGATTGTATAATCAAAACGTGTAGTAGAGTACCTGGCATATAGAAAACTGTCATTCAATAGATATCATTATCAGTACGATTACTACTGTTGTTATTGCCTGACTTCTATATACATATTCTTGATCACCCTCGTGGTCTGTGTTAGGCATCACTAAGCCCATTCACTGATGTTTAGACATTAAAGCGAGAGTATTGCTGTTATGATGCATCAGAGCTCTGGACACCAGGGACATGCTTTGTAGTGTAGCAGCCAGACAGAAGCACCCGTGCAGTCGTGCTGGATATTCTCATTACCAATGGGTAACAATGCTCACCTGTGTCCACCTTCTCCTCTGGCAGCAGTGCTTTAAAATAGGGCATTTTCAGTAGTAACAATAAAGGATGCTGGTTGTGAATAATCATTTTGTTCAATTTAAATTTATTAAAACTCAGAAAAGAAAGATTATAAAGCTTTTTTTTAGCGTAAAAGCTATACTTGCATTGGGGAGGTATTTCTTCCATAAGCACTGAATGTGTATAATGCAGGGCAGAGTAGTTTTGTTCTGGCAAATTTACCATTCTACATCCTCATCAATTTTCACAGCCTAACTTTGAGGTATTTCCCCTTCAGTAGAAAAAAATCAAATCTGTTCATTGTAACCATGACATAAAGGGCTCCTTCCATATTTTCTTAAAAGAAGTCAGCCAAACTTAAGTTTCACTTCATTTTAAGAAAAATACTTTTTTTTTAATCAGGAAAAGATAACTATTCTACATTAAGTTAAATTGGCTCACTATTTCTTTTCCATTATCTTTTCAGTTGCCAGTGTGGGGAAAATTTAGTGAAATCATAATCTAAAGACTAGAGCAAACTCTGCCAACTGTTGGTTTAGTGAAAAGTGAATTTTCAGTATTTCACTGGATGGAAAAAGTGAACTTTTAAAGATCTTACCAAGATATCACTAATTTTCAGAAACTATTTTCCAGTTATCTGAATATAACCAAAGAGTAGGATGCACATGGAAGATTGTAGTGGCAAGGGGACTGTGAGCTCCATGGCACAGCTGAACTCCTTTAGGGACCCTGCAAGGCAATTTCCCACCAGGATAAAACACCCTAAATTATGATTGCAAGGGATGCTTCAAAATAGATCAGAAAGATACTAAAATATGAATATTGATTATTTTTCAGTGATAATATAGATAATTCATGTCATTTTTTATGTATTTTCAAAACATAAGATATGAAATGAATAGTGTAAAAATAACGAAAATAGAGGAAATTGAAAAAAATCAAGATACTACTTCCCATAGTTCAGGGTAAATAAGGGCTCAGCATCCCAGTCTTGCTTTCAGCTCAGGTCATGATTCCAAGGACCTGGGATCAAGCCCTGCATCGGGCTATGTACTGGGCAGGGTGCCTGCTTAAGATTCTCTCTCTCTCTCTCTCTCTCTCTCTCTCTCTCTCTCTCTCTCTACCTCTGCCCCTCTCCCCAACTCATGCTCTCTCCTACCCAAAAATAAAATAAAATTACTTTTTATACCTCTTTATTTGTGATATATAGAAATAAGAACGATATAAGTATATTGATCTCACAGGCAACTAATTTGTCAACCTCTTTTTAAATTCCTAATGAGTTGGTTATAGAAGTTTGGGAGATCTCTATGTGTATGAGATTATTTTTTATTTTTTTAATTTTAACATATATATATATTAGCATATATATTATAGTGTATATATGTGTATATGTATATGTATATGTATATGTATATGTATATGTATACGTATATGTATGTACATGCCCAATATGGCTCTTGAACACATGACCATGAGATCAAGAGTCACATGCTCTACCAACTGAGCCAGCCAGTTGCCCCAGGATGATCATATTTTGATTTACAAGATAATTGCTCAATTGTCTCCAATTCTTACTTACATCTTTACTTTGTTTTTACTATTTTACCTCACCTGGTAAGGTGAGTAAGCTGGTGTAGTACCTCTAATACTTCCAATACAATGTAGACCAGAATCAGTGATAGCAAAAATGCTTCTGACATTTCATATATTAAGAATGGATACTTGCTATAAGGTTTTTTGGTCATAAACAGAAATTAGATTTTATAAAACATTTTGCTGCATGCCTTGAGATAATCATATCATTTTTTTTCTTTAAACACTTCTAGTGTTGAATCAAATTATTCCTGGTATAAGCCCAACTTACCCATAATGAATAATGCTTAAATGGTTGAATTTGCTAATACTCTATTTAGAATGTAGATCTATATTAATGAGTAAGATTAGCCTGTGATTTCCATTTGTCACACTTTTTATGTGTTGTTATAAATGTTAAATTTATCTATTAAATGAATAGGGAACTATAAACTTTTTTCTTTCCTGTGAAATGTTTTACAAAGGATTAGATTCATCTGTTTCCTGCAAGTTTGCTAGAACTTGCCTGTAAAACCATTTGGGCTAGCTGGTTCTTTGTGAGAGGATTTTATACTACTTATTCAATTTATCCTTTGGCTATTAGCCTATTTCTTTTTAAAAAGAATTTTTTTTTAGCTTTACTGAATCAACACAGAACACTGTGTAAGCTTTAAATGTACAACATGATGATTTGATATATGTGTAGATTGCCAAATCATTACCACGATAAGGTTAGTTAACATATCCATCACTTCATATACTTATCATTTGGGGTGGGAGGGGAATTGAGAACTTTTAGGATTTACTTTAAGCAACTTCCAAGTATACAATACAGTACTGTTAACTAAAATCATCATGTCACATGTAAGAACCCCAGAACTAACACATGTTATAGCTCCAAGTTTGTACCCTTTGACCACCTTCACCCATATCTCCCACCCCAGTCCTGGCAGTCACCAATCTACTTTCTGTTTCTTTTTTTTTTTTTTTAATTCTACATACAATTGAGGTCATACAGTACTTGTGTTTCTATAACTGACTTATTTATCTCAGCATAATGCCAAGTTCCATCCATATTGCTGCAAATGGCAGCACTTCCTTCTTTTTTATGGCTAAATAAATAATATTCGTGTATGAGTGTGTGTGTGTGATTTGCTCTATTCATCTGTTAACGGACACTTAGGCTGTTTCCATATCTTAGCTATTGTAATAATGCTATAATGAATAAGGGGGTGCAGATATCTTTTCAAAAAAGTAATTTATTTTCTTTCAGATAAATGCAGAAGTAGAATTGGTGGATCAAACGATATTTCTATTTTTAATTTAGTGAGAAACCTCCACCATGTTTTCCACAGTGGCTGTACCAGTTTACATTTCCAACAGCAAGGCACCATGGTCTCTTCTTCTGCACATCTTCACCAGTCCTTGTTATCTATCTTATTAGCCTATTTCTTCTTGAACCACTTCTAAATTAGACTTTTCCTAGTAATTCATCTCAATAGATTCTTTTGGTATAAAGTTGTTTGTATTATATCCTTATTTTTTTATACTGACTCATTTTCTGTTATAATATCTGTACCTTCCACTCAATCTCAACAGGGGTTAAACTGTTTTATTAGTGTTTGCAAAGCGCTTTTGGTTTTACATTTTTTGTTATTTTAGATGCATGTGCATTTATATTATTTAACTTTCCTGACTGAGTTGAAATTTTTAGCATTATGCAATAACATTTACGATACCTAAAATTGCCTTTTATCTTAAAGTCAGTTATATCAGAAGTTCATATTCCTCCTCAAACTTCTTTTAGTATTTAAGACTGATGTAATATTCCCATCCCTTTATTATCTGTATGTCTTCCTGGGTATTTATAAATAGCATATAAGTTAGATTATGGGGGTAGGAAGGATTATGAAACCAATGTCTCATATTTTGTCTCGAGCTTTCTATTTGTTCTCCTTTTTCTCTTTTACTTTTTGGTGGTTTTCTTTATTCTTCTTAATACATTCTTTTTTTCTACTGATTTGAAAGCTACATACTGGCCATATTTTTGTTAGTTATCATAGACGGTCATCATACATTCCAATTTAATGTCTGGAGTTAACATCTTAATTCTCACCCTAAAACAATGTAAGACAATATTTAACACTACATTCAAATCAATCTTCTTACATTTCACATGTGTGTTCGGTCCAATGATTTTGTTCTTTTCTTTTTCCAAATTCCACAAGTCATATATTAATATTAGTTTATTTAAAATTATTTACTTGGTGGTGCCTGGATGGCTCAGTCAGTTAAGCATCTGACTCTTGGTTTCTGCTCAGTTCATGATCTCAGGTTTCGTGGATTCAAGCCCTGAATTAGACGTTGCACTTATATTGTGGAAACTGTTTGGGATTCTTTCTCCCTCTCTCTCTCTACACACGTACCCCCCAACACTTGTGCTGTCTCTGTCTCTCTCAAAATAAATATATAAACTTAAAAAAATTTTTTTTGGATTTAACTACATATTCACTGATTTCTTTTTTCACTATTCCTCCACTTCACTAGACCTTCCTTCTGAGATCATTTATTCTCTGACAAATTCTTTGGCAGGTCCCTTGATGTAGAGGTATTTACGGTAGCCTCTTTATATATGTATATGTATATATGTGTGTGTGTGTGTGTGTGTGTGTGTGTGTGTATACACACACACACACACACACACACACACACACACCACACACACATGTATGTATTTCAGCTGTAAATATATTTAGCCTGTCTTCCCTCTTGATTTTTTTCTAGGAACACAATTCTAAACTGAAAGTTATTTTCTCCTAACCCTGCAAATGTATCATTTCCTTCTCACTTTTATTGTCGCCTCTGAGAAATCTGTTTTCACTCTAATTGTTAAACTTTTGTAGGGATGTTGGGACTGTTTTTGGTCAGGATAGATCAGTGAAAGAGATGGGTATCATTCTAAATTACTAGAGTGAAAAAGGCCTTGGAGTTGTTGTCCATTCCTTTCTTCCCCTTCCAAAGCAAACATAGAGACTTTGGGTCGAGATGGCACAGTGTGTGTCAAGATCAAAATAATTTAGGTTGTGGATTCACTGGATGGAGAACAGAAGACAATCATCCTCCTGACTAATAGCCAACTTCTGTCGTGTTAAGTCACTAGGATGTGGGGCTTGCTTCACTACAGCATAGGAGAAACTAACACACAGTATCTGTGAATATGTGGTCTTTCTTCTATTCTCTCCACACTGTACTTCTGGGAATTCAGTAAAACAAATATTAAAACTCCTTTTCTAAGGGTGCCTGGGTAGCTCGGTAGAGCATCCAACTTCAGCTCAGGTCATGATCTCGTGGTTTGTGAGTTCGAGTCCCGCGTCAGGCTCTGTGTTGACAGCTCGGAGCCTGGAGCCTGCTTAGGATTCTGTGTCTCCCTCTCTCTCTGCCCCTCCCACACTCATGTTCTGTCTCTCAAAAATAAACATTAAATTTTTTAAATAAATAAATAAAATAAAACTTTTATTCACATCCACTGTCTCTTTTTTCTCATTTTCTTTCTTTATCCATGTAAAAGCTCAAGAAGGAGTCATATCAAATGTTTAATGGTTATCCTTAGGCATGGTGAGAGAGCCTTTCAACATAAATTTCATCACTGTTTCTTTCTGAAATAGCTCTGTTTTTAAAAGGAAAAGGAAGAGAAATAAGTAAAGGCTGTTTTGTAATGATGTGACAAAGCAAGGTGATTTATGTAAAATTCCCAGCACAGGACCAGGCAGTGAATGGCTACTCAGAATGGGTCATAATAACACATGTAAATAATTCATGAAAAACATAATTTTCATTCATTCATTCTTTCAATCTTTCAATCATTTGTTCATTTATATCCAGCCCAGTTTAGTGTCAGCTGTGCTGACAGCTCAGAGCCTGGACCCTGCTTCAGATTCTGTGTCTCCCTTTCTCTCTACCCCTCTCCCACCCACACTCTCTCTTTCTCTCTCAAAAATAAAGCATTAAAATTTTTTTTTAAATCTCCTCTTCTATCCTCCACATATCTTAAATTCTTTGTCCGGGTTTTCATCTCATACTTCTGTGTTGTATTTTGTACTACTTTCTGCACATCTATTTCTCAGTTTACTAATTTTCTCCCCAGCTATATCTTACCTAACTCATTTAGTTTATAACATTTTTATAATAAAATTTGTATGTTGCATTTTTCCAATATGTCAACTGTAAGTTTCAATCATCTCACTCTTTTCACATACTCTTTTCTACAAATCCTGTGTTTTTATCTGAAAAATATTAAATTCTTTGGAGATGTAACATTGTTTTTTCTGCTGGCTTTTGTTCATGGTAGTTTATTTCCTGGTGTGTGTGATGATTATTTGGAAGCCACAGATCTTAATCCATGGAAAATCTACAAGATTAAAGTTATGATCTTTTCTTCCAGCGGAGATTTACTTTTGTTTCCTTTTGGAGTCTGGTCTTGCTATAGACTGGGATTATTTTATTACCCTTCTGATTCCATTTCTGAAGACTCAGGTTCAGTACCCTCTTTGTAGCTAATCCAATGCTTAGTCTTTTGGTTATGAGCTATCAGCTACTTGCCTTCAGGGAAAACCTGATTCAGAGCTTACTGCTCATTAGGCATCAACCCCCTGTTTTGTTTGTTAGCTCCTTTGCAATGTCACTTATATCTGTAGGCCAGCAAAACAATAAAATATATTTTATGCTACATGTAGGTGTTTTGTAGCAAGTGGGTTCTTGGCAAATCCAATTTGTCATTCATTGTACCCCCCATTTTTATACTTCATCTGGTTCCTATTACCACTGGTAAAAGTCAGAAAAATGTCAATTTAGGAAGGTTTTAGCTAGATCCTAACAAACTCTGAGAAGGCTGAAAAAGGAATTAGAAGTATCATGTTTTAATGGATAATAAGTGACATTTAAAGTCAGATAAACATCCTACATCTTTGAGTTGTGACTTGGGCCAATTACTAGTAGTCCACAAGCCCTAATTTTCTCACTATAAATAGAAATAGTAAAAGATATCTTGTGTTATGATCATTTGAATATATATGTATATATACACACACAGTGTGTGTGTGTGTGTGTGTGTGTGTGAGAGAGAGAGAGAGAGAGAGAGAGAGAGAGAGAGAGAGAGTGGGTGAGAGAGGGAGGGAGGAGGAGAGGGAGAAAGAGAGACATATTTTCCCCTGCATGTTGTATATGATTGGGTTATCTAACTTATTAGTTTGTTGGAATGTTGTTAGAGTAAATTAGCATATAGCATGCAAAAAATAGTGTTTTTCTTTACCTGCTATGTTGAATGAGAGAGAGTTTAATTTCCACTCTAATTCTGCATATCTGTATACATCATAAATGTAGGACTTGTATATTAGTTTAAAATGATAGTATATGAAAATCTCTAAAACAATCTCCAAGATGCCTGTTATGTCAGCCTTCCTTGTAGGTTTTTTTCTTCTATAGTAATTTGAGTAACAGATACCTAAGTGCTCATATTAGTATTCAAGCAACAAAGTAATTTTCCTCTGCCTGATTAATAAAGGAAAGAGACTGAATGTGGTTATGAACTCAAGGTATTCATATTGCAGTCCTGTTTTCTGTTGCAGGCTTAATCAAAATTCAAAATGACAATACTGACAGAAATAGTCCATGGAATAGGCTATTGTTGTGAAGGAAATGTAACACTGACCTCAGAGAAATGTGATTCAGATTATGTGACAAATTAGCTAGGTTTGTCAAAGGGAAGACTATAAATTCAGGTCACAGAGAGGCTTTACAAAAATCTTTCTTTTTTGTCTTCCTTGACTTTGCATGTCTAGCAAGATAGCAGGACTGCAGGGAAGTGATTTCTGTTGGCTGTGCAAGTGCCATAAAAATCACTTTATAATAAAACCAAATTAGACTCACGTAAACTGTTTAGACAAATCTTTCCTGCCATAATCATGGTGTTCATGTGTGCCAGACTTTCTATGTTGTTTGTATTAAATAGCAAGATCAGACTTGTGAAAGTAAGATCAATGACGATAAAAATAGTTAACATGCATTATTTACCAATATTATTTCATTTAATGTCCACAATACCTATGAAGTAGGTATTGTCAAACTCTCTTGTCTACTTATAAGAAAAGAGGTTCAGAGAACGTTAATGGCAGAAATGACAAGTGTTAAAAAAAAAAAAAAAAGGAAAGAAGTTGCTCCTAAAAGTATTTTACTAGGCAACCTCACTACCATACTGTACACATTGATTTGACCTCCCGTTCCTACTCCATCTCCTCAGAATCTTGCCATTCTTGTTACATAATTTGAATGGATGTTCAAATAGGATTCTTATCAAATAACTCAGATCTGATTGGGGCAGTGAGTTTATTGAATAACAATCAAGATTACTATCAAATATTTTAACAGGCTGAAGTAATAGGCTAAACATAATATGATAAAAGACAGAACTTTAGTCAAAAAAAAAAAAACAATTATAAAACTGAGAAAACATAGACATGCGGTTTGGCAGCAACCTTTCTAATCAAGGATTTGTGTATACCGTAGTTTAAGACAGTTGACAATGATGATGATAAAAAGATAGGTAAAAGAAATACTTAGAAAGAACTCCTGTTCCTCTAAAGAGCCAGGAAGGAAAGCACGATTGAAAAATTTGAAAAGACTCAACAAACTTCACAAAGGAGAAGATTCAGGGGTAGGAGTGTGTGTGGCATGAACTTGAGCACAGTCAGAAAAGAAGCTTGCTCTGTCCAGCGTTTACACTTTAGATGAGTCTGGAGACGGACATGCAGTATGTCATCAAAACCATCCTAGTGTATCAAGTTTACAGTTGTGGCTGCAGAATAGGAGCAAGCTGGGGACGACAGGGAATAAGAATGGATGTGCTTCATACATGACTGCACATGCGAGTTGAACAATATGTTAAATATGACATTGGTCCTCTGTCCTGGGTGATCCCGGGGTGCCAAGTCTCCCATTCTTCCAGGATCATTCTTTCATTTAATAGTCAAATACAACGTCTGAAGCTCCCATTGTACCTAACTACAGAAAGTCCAGTCCTCTGTCACTTGTAGCATCAGCAAGAGGACCACTGCTTACGACAGCTCAACTGACCTGAGGCAGGATAGCAGTGTAGTTATGAGCATGGGTTGGGGGCTCGGACCAACTAATTTAAGTACTGGACCTGCCACTAAATGAATGCTCTTGCAAAGTTTTTTAATCTGTGTCTTACCCTCCTCACGTAAGAGATGGTGATACCTAATTGTGCCTGCTTTACTAGAGTGTTCATCCAGTTCATCCACAGCCATTTATCCATCACCCACAAGGGCTCATTGCATCAAATTCACAAATACCCTGTCTCCTGGGAGGAGAATGATTAAAATCATTAAATTTAATCATAATCATAAAATGATTAAAATCGGTGTTTTCTTAGGAAAGAAACAAAAAAAACAGACACCTCCACAACTTCTCTCCTCCCTTCCTCCCTCCCACCCCCGATGTACATGCACACACATGCACAGAAAAACACACACAAACGTCTCATAACTTCTAGACTATGGAAATGCTTAATGGTAGGCTTTTTGTTTTAATGTTTATATATTCTTGAGAGAGGGAGAGAGACAGAGTGAGTGTGAGCAGGGAACGGGCAGAGAGAGAAGACAGAATCTGAAGCAGGCTCCAGGCTCTGAGCTGTCAGCACAGAGCCCGATGCGGGGCTCAAACTCATGAACTGCGAGATCATGACCTGAGCCAAAGTCGGACGCTTAACCAACTAAACCACCCAGGCACCCCCCTTACTGGTAGGCTTTCTTAATGTTACATTGTTCTCCATTACACTATTTATTGTGTTGAGAACCAACACATGGGAAGTGGTGTGTGTGTGCGTGCGTGTGTGTATGTGTGTGTGTTTGCTATATATGTGAGAATTATGGGTAGTTTGGGACACATGGAGTTTCAAGAGCTACTAGTACTGCTTTACAAAATTATTCAGAAGGTATTTAAATTGGAAATGTAAGAGTTCTTATTTTTTAAATAGCCCCATAAACTATGTTAGAAATTGATCTGAAGACACAAAGTACATAGTGAGTGAATAAACTTATCACATAGTAAGTGAATGCTAGCTGGGTGGTTTGAAATTAAGAGTTCTGGGTCTCAAATGGCTAAGCATTACGGGGAAAAATAAACACAGCTATGTGGAATTAATGCAAGATAATTATATTCACTCTTCAGGTTATAAGTCATCAACAGTCCCCAGTTATTTGTTAAAAAATCTGAATTCATAGTCCAACATTCAAGGTCCTCAGTGATCAGGCATTCATTCCCTTGTCTAGTATTTATTCATTCAATATTCTAAGGTCCAACTGATCTAAAAATCACATATCTCCGTTGCCACACTTGCATTCCAATTCTTTCCCAAATCTAGAAAGACTGATCTCCTCACAACTCCAAACATTCAGGTCCTCTCCATTAATCAAAGGCCCTATTTTCCAAAAGGTCTTCTTGCTGATTTGAAATGAACTGGCTTCTTTATCCCTCTTCTGAACTTAGCTTGTACCTAGATATAGCACAATCCCATCTTTCTATGGGTGACCAAGATTGGTGACATAAATCTGTCAGGATCACAAATAGCTGTATACTCTCCAAGAATAAGAAATCATTTCTGATTCCCCCAGAGTTCCTGGCATGCAGTAGGTATCCAGTGTATGTTTGTTAAATGACCAGAACTTGGCCTGTTGTATAGACCAAATAAAATAAAATTAGTTCAAAACTGATTTTTCTTTCTCTCTTTTTGGGGGGTGTAGGGAGGGAGAGACAGAATGAGTGACAGTGTGAGTAGTGGAGGGGCAGAAGGAGAGAGAGAACCTTAAGCAGGCTCCATACTTGGCACAGAACCTAACCAGGGCTTGATCTTGTGACCCTGACGATCATGACCTGAACCAAAATCAAGAGTCAGATGCTTAACTCAGACACCCAGGTGCCACAAATTAGTTCAAAATTGATTTCTTAAATGCACTCCTAGATTTACCAGGATTATTATTAAATTATTTTATTCTACTAAATGTCTATGCCATGGAATTTTTCAGAAAATATCATTAGACTCCATTTAATCAAAACTAACTGTAGAAATATTTTCAGCACCTCAAGAATTTCTCAAGGATCCATGACCAATGCAATGAGGTCAGTCAAGAGGAAAATAACAACCAGAATTTATAGTCACTACTAATTCTTTGGGAGTCTCAGACCATATTTCTAAAAGAACTCATTTGGAATATGCAATGCATAGAATTTTTCAGTTAAATGTTTTCAGCCTCTAATGTCCACAAGCTTTAATAGAAGTCCTCCAAAAGGAACAATAACATGTCTGAGGTCTTCATTGGAGGTGTTGAATGTTGTGACAGGCTATCCAGATTCTCTCTGTAGAACAAAGGTGTGAATTCCCCCAGCTGCCATGAGTATTGGCTTCTGGCAGTTCACAATCACATCTCCTCCACCGCCACCCCAGGAATTGTCATCAACCAAAGGGAGCTGCCCAGTACATGATCACACTTCATCCCAAGGGGCAGTCTATATTCAACTACTGCTGGACACGAAAGTACCAATCCCCAACTAATAAAACTCTGAAGGTCCATCCGGATCCAAAACTCTTTGTGAGATTAGGCCCTGTAGTTGTTGTACCAGAATTCAGCTTATCCTAATACCCCTCTGACTTCCCCTAATCTTTCGTAGTGTGTTCCAATACACCACTTGCTTGCACGTTAAAGTATCAAGTCTTTTTCCAGGAAACCCAGATGAAGACAACAGAGAATATTGGATTAAACAAATAATCATAAATGCACTTTAGACAATAATCTTTTTATTTTTTATTTAAATTTTAGGTAGTTAACTAAGTGCCATATCAGTTTCAGGAGTAGAATTCAGTGATTCAGAGGCACATGGGTGGCTCACTTGGTTAAGCATCCGACTTTGGCTCAGATCATGATCTCATGGCTAGTGGGTCCAAGCCCCATGTCAGGCTCTGTGCTGGCAGCTCAGAGCCTGGAGTATGCTTCAGATTCTGTATCTCCCTCTCTATCTCTGTCCCTTCCCCACTCATAATCTGTTTCTCCATCTCTTAAAAACAAATATTAAAAATTAAAAAACAAGAATTCAGTGATTCATCACTTATATACAACACCCAATACTAATCACAACAAGTGTTGTCCTTGGTACCCATCACCCATCTAGCCCATCTCCCTCTGTCAACCCTGTTTGTTCTCTATCATTAAGAGTTTCTTTTTTTTTTTTATTTTATTTTTTATTTATATATGAAACTTATTGTCAAATTGGTTTCCATACAACACCCAGTGCTCATCCCAAAAGGTGCCCTCCTCAATACCCATCGCCCACCCTCTCCTCCCTCCCACCCCCCATCAACCCTCAGTTTGCTCTCAGTTCTCAACAGTCTCTTCATTAAGAGTTTCTTGTGGTTTATTTCCCTCTCCTTTCTTTTCTCCCCACTTCCCATATGTCCATCTGTTTTGTTTCTTAAATCTCATGTATGAGTGAAATTGTATGGTACTTGTCTTTCTCTGACTGACTTATTTCACTTAGCATAATACATTCTAGCTCCATCCATGTCATTGCAAAATGGCAAGATTTCATTCATTTTGATAGTCAACTAATTTTACATTGTGTGTGTGTGTGTGTGTGTGTGTGTGTACACATACCACATCTTCTTTACCTGTTCATCAGCCAATGGCCATATAGGCTTTCTCCATGGTTTGGCTATTGTTCATAATGCTATTATACACATTGGGGTGCTGGTACCCTTTCGAATCTTGTATTTTTGTATCCTTTGGGTAAATACCTAACAGTACAATTGCTGGATCATAGGGTAGGTCTATTTTTAGTTCCTTGAGGAACCTCCCTACTGTTTTCCAGTGTAGCTGCACCAGTTTTCATTCCCACCAACAGTGCAAGAGGATTCCCCTTTTACTGCATCCTAGCCAACACCTGTTATTTCTTGAGTTGTTAATTTTAGCCATTCGACTGGTGTGAGGTGGTATCCTGTTGTGGTTTTGATTTGTAGTTCTCTGATAATGACTGATGTTGAGCATTTTTTCATGTGTCTGTTAACCATCTGGATGTCTTGTTTGGAAAGTGTCTATTCATGTCTTCCCATTTCTTCACTGGATTATGTATTTTTTAGGTGTTGAGATTGAAAAGCTCTTTATAGATTTTGTACACTAACCGTTTATCAGCAATGTCGTTTAAAAATACCTTCTCCCATTCCATAAGGCTGCCTTTTAGTTTTGTTGATTGTTTCCTTCACTGTACAGAAACTTTTTATCTTGATGAAGTCCCAATAGTTCATGTTTGCTTTTGTTTCCCTTGCCTTTGGTGACGTGTCCAGTAAAAAGTTGCTCTGGCTTAGGTCAAAGAGGGTGCAGCCTGTGTTCTCCTCTAGGATTTTGATTGTTTCCTATCTCACATTTAGGGCTTTCACCCATTCGGAGTTTATTTTTGTGTATGGTAAAAGGAAGTGGTCCAGTTTCATTCTGCATGTTGCCATCCAGTTTTCCCAGCACCATTTTTTGAAGAGACTTTTTTTTCCCCCATTGGATATTATTTCATGCTTTGTTGAAGATGACTTCACCATATAGTTGTGGGTCCGTTTCTGGGTTTTCCATTTTGTTCCACTGATCTATGTGTCTGTTTTTTGTTTGTTTGTTCATTTGTTTTTAATTTACATCCAAGTTAGTTAGCATACAGTGCAACAATGATTTCAGGAGTAGATTCCTTAATGCCTCTTACCCATTTAGCCCATCCTCCCTCCCACAACCCCCCCTCCCACCTCCAATAACCTTCTTTTTGTTCTCCATATTTAAGAGTTTCTTATGTCATGTCTCTGTTTTTATGCCAGTAGCATACAGCCTGGATGACTACAGCTTTGTAATAGAGTCTGAGGTCTGGAACTGTGATGCCTCCAGGTTTTTTTTTTCAGGATTGCTTGGCTATTCTGGGTCTTTTGTGATTCCATACCAATTCTAAGACTGTTTGTTCTAGTTCTGAGAAAAATGCTGGTGGTATTTTGATAGGGATTGCATCAAATGTGTAGATTGTTTTGGGTAGTATAGACATTTTAACAATGTTTGTTCTAATCCATGAGCATAGAATGCCTTTTCATTTCTTTGTGTCCTCTTCAGTTTCTTTCATAAGTGTTCTATAGTTTTCAGGGCACATATCTTTTATGTCTTTAGTTAGGTTTATTCCTAGTTATCTTACTGTTTTTGGTGCAATTGCAAATGGGATCGACTCCTTGATTTCTTTTTCTACTGCTTCATTATTGGTGTATAGAAATGCAATGGGTTTCTGCACACTGATTTTATATCCTAGGACTTTGTTGAATCCATGAATTAGTTCTAGCAATTTTCTGGTGGAGTCTTTTGGGTTTTCTACATAGAGTATCATGTTTGCAAATAACGGAAATTTGACTTCTTCTTGCTTCCTTACTCCTTGGATGCATTTCATTTCTTTTTGCTGTCTGATTGCTGAGGCTATGACTTCCAGTACTATGATGAATAGTAATGGTGAGAAGGGACATCCTTGTCATGTTCCTGACCATAGGGGAAAAGGCTCTCAGTTTTTCCCCATTGAGGATGATATTAGCTGTGGGTCTTTCATATATGGCCTTTATGATGTTGTGGTATGTCCTATCTATTCCTACTTTCTTGAGGGTTTTTGTCAAGAATGGATGCTGTACTTTGTCAAATGCTCTTTCTGAATCTGACAGGATAATATGGTTCTTTTCTTTGTTTTTATTTATGTGGTGTTATCACATTGATTGATTTGTGAATATTGAACCACCTTTGCAACCCAGGAGACAATACAATTTTTAAATTGCTTTCCAATATACAAAGTCAATAATATTAAGATAAGTACCAGAAAGAGATCATTCTGTAAATGTTTACTAGGGGGATTTTCATGCATTTTTTTATTAAATTATAATTGACACACAAATATCTATTATTTTCAGATGTACATGACAGTGATTTAAATGTTTACATTATTGAATGATCCCCACAAGAATTCTAGTCACTATCTGCCACCAAAGTTATTACAATATTATTGTTTATATTCCCTATGCTGTAAATTACACCCTTATGGTTTATTTATTTCATAACTGAAAGTGTGTACCTCTTAATCCCCTTCACTTATTTCATCTGCCCCCAAACACTGCCCACTATGGTAACTGACAGTTTGCTTCTTGTATCTCTGAGTACTTTTGTATCTTGTTTCTTTATTTTGACTGGTATTTTAATTCCCAACTCATGACTCATGCTGAATAAGCACAAGCCTCAGACATGTCCAATGGTCAAATACACACACACACACACACACACACACACACACACCATCAAACAAATGGAGTGACATCTAGTCAGATTTTGAAAAACTGTAATAGCAATATTGAATTTCACTCCAGATATTCCAGCATTTACAATGATGCTAGCAGTTTCTTCATGCACAAGAACACACACAGATACATACACACACACACACACACACACACACACACACACACCCCTAACACCAAGGAAATGCATCAGGAAAATTATTCTACTAAAAGTAAAGCTATCATGGAAATGTGAGGGGACTTGAAACATGAATTATTTCCTTATTTTCTACATTCTCTCCTTTAGTTCTTCAGGTTGCCATAAGAGCTCTTCCCATTGCTAAACACTATTTACCATTTCTGTGCTTTCCTCTTAAGTTAAATTTATTTTTTATGGGAGAAATATTCATAATTATTTTAAATTTATACATGCTGAAAACAATAAACAACAAGGTTTTATGAAATTGCATAAAAAGTATTCCAAGAATACTTGACATGACCATTGAACCAAAAAAGTAACTTTCAGTGACCCTAAAGCATTAAGAGATATATAAAAACTATAAATTTAATAACAATGATTTATTTATAAAAGCACTAGGACAAAAGGGAAGAAAAACAAAATTTATGATCCATTGCAATATTGCTGCTAGCTGTCCTGTCACAAGCGAGTAGTGATGTCATGATGCATAAGCTTATACTTCTGATAGATCCGAGGGCAGCTTAAATGAGGAGGCATGCTTTGTGGGAAAACCAAAAACCAAACACAAAAAACAAAAAACTTTTCACCCTATGTAAAGGCATCTAAATTCTGCTTGATCATTCCTGTGTCACCTATGACATTTTATGTCAAGCCCAAAGATACTGCTGGCTACAACATAGTCATGGATTTCAGCATGTTCCCTATTCTATTATATTAAACCATGTAAACAATCCAAAAGAGAAGATGGGCAGACAGGAAAGGACATAATACTGCATTGTCTTGCATTTAACTTTAAAAACAATAACCCACTGATGAAAGCAACAATATGCAGTTGTGTAAACACGTAGATTATATTCCTGTCACAGCCTGTGCTGATGACAAAGCAGTTGTTCTGATCAATCTGAAATGAATCTAAATGTATGAGGTATAGACTGCTGGAATTCAGAGATTTATCCTGCCGCTGTGAACAGTACACTCACAGCACAGTTAAACACACACACACACACACACACACACACACACACACACACACACTGCCCCACAGTCAAGACGGAAATTAAAAGCAATACCATATAACACTGGTAGGCGGGGACTTAGGTGACACCAGGCAGAAAATGTCTAGCACACAGTACGTTGCCTTGTGTTACATGAATTCCCTCTCAGTAATACTCTACCAAAAATTTAAATTGAGGAAGGTAAGATATAAGGGGTTAAATTCCACCCCCTCGGGAGATTATCAACCCCCGGCAGAATAGTAGAGATGGAATTGGTCAATACCGTGCTATAAAAATCACAACTGCATGGCCATGAGAGGTACAGTAATGTAGAAATGGGACTCCAGGACATTTGGATCCTGGTTTTTGTGTTCTTCATCCATCAGTTCCAAGAACATCCACTTGGCCTCCTAGCATGATAATGTTTAGAGGGAAACATTGATGAATTTGTGCTGGTTTCTACTCTCTGCGATTTCATCTTTTGGCACCTGACCAAAGAAGTTACCAAGAGGAAGTGTGATTCAGCTACTAGTAAGCACTGAGTTTGGGCTTTATCCTAAAAGATGACAACTCTCAGGGTCTGAGATGAACCCCGCTTCTCTACACCTTCACCCCTTTCATGCCTTTACATCGTGTCTGGTTTAGCAGCCTGCTGGCTGGCCTTCCTGCCTCCACCCTACCTACCAACTCATCCTGCACATTTTCATAGCCCTAATTTCTTTGTACTAGAATTTCCTGTTTGCACTGTTATTTATTTACTGGGAAATTATTTCTTGAGTGAAGGAAGTACACATCACATACTTTTGCGTCCCTATACCATAGTGTCCAATGCACAATGAGGCAGAGCCCCTGGAAGCTTCTGGCAGTAGCTGAGGAGTTAAGACCTAGACAAACATCTGAGAGGTGGGACAGGCCATCTGGGAAGGACAGAGCCAGAGGCAAGAGGGAGTCAGGCACTCCAGCACAGGTCTGCACTATTGGAGGGGGGTGGGGGGGAGGCAGAGAGGAGTTTCCCTGAAATTTACATCTGAATCTTGAAGCCCATCTTGGATATGAAAAGAAATTGTGCTAAACTAATACATCAGAAAAGGAGTGGTTTGCCAATAGAAACTTTCTTCTTATAGGAACTGACATGTCTATTTTCTGAAATGCTTCAGCAATCAATAGGTTGGTTCCACTAGTAAGGTGAGCACAGTTGCGTTGCTTCCTTTCCTTGGAGTCCATTACATCTCAGACCCCAGGGGTTCAGTGTCTTCAAATGACTTCCTGGGTATAGAAGGTCCTAGGAGACTTTTGTCCCTTTCAAGGCACAGAAACATTTCTGTTTGACATTTATTTAACACAAATTAAAATATCTGCTGATTTGATGTAAAGTATAAGTGGATGGTAATTAATTCATGTTTATTTCTCTCCCCAACTTTGCCATTTTAGAGGTGGTTTCAATGCCTTAATCCTAACTTGAGCCCTGCCACCTTGATTTTCAACCTCCTCTCTGGTCAAACCCCCATATACCTCCACCCTGCCTATCCTGAACTATGTGGAATTTTAGAGTATTGTCTGGTCTCACCTCTCAGCCTAGAACAGCTTTCTCTGCTTAATTATGCTCAGCTCAAGCAATGTATCCCCTGCAAATGACTAAGTGGGCTTAGCAAACATTCACACATGCAACACCATACCTGCTACTCTATGCTTATTGTATTGTTTTTCGTACTGCATTGTATTTACCATCTGTTCATCCTTTACCCCTAGAGGATGTAAGATCTTGTGTAAAATTGTGTTTTATTATTTTTGTCTTTCCAGGACTTCGCAGCATTAAGTGTGCTACACAAGCATTTACTGAATTAATGACTACATGAGTAGTCCCAAGTAATAATTAGGGTGGACATTTAACAGAATTTGGGAAGTAGTGGTGTCAGGTAACACCAAAGTTGCCTTTTATTCCCTCTCCCTTCCACCAACATCTAAAGACTGACCTTAACTCTCAACCAAGAAAACTCACCTTACTTCCCATTCCGTAAACACCTCACCTGGCTCAGATTTAGTGTGTGAAACAGTGTATAGCTGACCTATTTTTGTTTGCTTTTTGTTTCTCTTGTAGGCATCTCACCAACCAGTGAGAGATTACCTTAAATTAAAGGCATAAGTAATAATATATAATAATTCACTAAAACTTTTTTTTCAATTCTTTGTCTAATTGCTTCACATGGGCAAGGCTTACCTCTCCTGTAGTCAAGTACATACTCCATACCAGGGACTAGATGTTATTTTTGTTTGGTCACATGTGTCTAGCACAGAGCTGGGTCCAGGCTAAGCTCCAAAATAGAGTAGCTAACTACTGCTTGAACTGCAGAGCTATGGGAATCAGGAATACCTGGAACACCTGGAATCTGATTTTTCTCAACATTAACAGACTTTGAATTCCAGACTGCCAGCCTACCTCTGAGGGTATACCCTGAATGATACGGCCATCTGGAAATGGAGTTTTTAATTTCTCTGTGCAGTAGAGGTGAAATGAAAGTTCAGATGCAAATTCAAATGTCTTTAATATGATAGAGGATCTTAAACATTTAAGTCTGAATTAAATTGATATTTATGTAGTAATAAGCAGACTGTTGAAACTGGGGAAATGAGCCCTGGTTTCTATCTCAGCTCAATTTTGTCCCTGGCTTCCCTGTATGGGAGCTCAGACAGCAACCCAGGATCTTACAAGGGGTCCCCATTCTCTAGGCAAACGTTCCCATCCTATCAGGTGAATAGAAGGATTTGGGGTTAAGATCTGGCTAAGTCTTCCACCCATATATTAGAAATAAGGATCTGGAGTTTTGATAGCTGAGGAAGAATATGGCAGAAACACATGGTGTCACCCTCCAGGATTGAGGAAACTTTGAGAAAGAATGGTTTTTCTTGTCCCTCCCACACTCACAGCCATGGTGTCCTTTGCCCTGAACCTGACTTGCTGCAAGGCAAACTGATTGCCAGAGTCTTACACATGCATGCACTGTGCTGTTCATTCCTTAGCACCTTGGCTTCCCCACTTTCTTTTTTGTGGAAGTGCTCTCCAGGAATGTTGCTTCCTCCTTTGTTCCCTGCACAACTCCTACTAAGCCTTCAAGTCTGCTGAAGTCATCTTTCTCTGGTTCCTTCCCCGGGCTCTTCCCCTACTCAGAATCAATCAATAGCTGAATCACTGTGAAGCAATAGTATTTTGCTATTATCTTTTTTTTTGTTTGTTTCCCTATGATATTGTTGAGTCAGGGATTCTTTCTGATTAATTACCCAGCACAGTGTCTGGCACGTAGTAGGTTCTCAGTTACTGCTCAGCAGGATCATATGAACTTTCCCATTTACCTTCACAACCTTCCCACCTCCCCCACTACTTTTCTCCTCATTAGAGTCCCTGTCTTTAGGGTCCTTGAATTGAGTGTGGCCCCTGATGGCCAGGGCACCCATCAAGACCTCAAGCAGTCATAGCTCTGGCACTAATTCCTACTTCTAGCTCATATGCTTGAGCTCATTTTCATCATTGTAAAGTTAAGAAACCTAATGTTGTCCTTGTTCACAGCCCTGATTTTTCAGATGACCCAGAGATAGGGGACTCACAGGTTACACTGCTAGTTACTGATCCTACTTAATATAGATCCCAGTTCTACCATGTTTAATTCCAAAGTCTTCATACTCTCCACATTGTTTTTTCTGTGTCCCGTTTCTCAAGACTGGCTGAAGTAATATATAATGGTGTGATCCATGCAATGAGCTGGACTGCTCCAAAAGAAATAATGCACCTCTAATAGTGGAAATATCAGGAATCATGACAACATATAGACTGATAGATACATGATGCCCTCAAAAATCACACAATATAGGCAAGTTCCTAGTTTATAATTAATACCATTCTTTGTTTACTTAGCTCTTAAAGAAGATGGATGGCAAAGACATTTGTGCCTCAGTAGGGAAGTTAAAGATTATGGGAAGAACAGATTTTGAAAAGAAGACAAAGTGACTTGTGAAAATATCATGAAATGCCAAAGGAGATCTTCAATCAAAAGAGACCTAAGAATAACTTCTGAAGAGGTTAGTGGTTAGCCTCAAAAATTTGAAGGCAATAAGATGCCAGAAATGCTGGCCAAGCCCAGGAATCATAAAGAAGAATTTCAACAAGGGAGAAAACTTGTTCCTTTGTCAGTGAGCACCAGGGAAGTCGGGATATAATGCCTGAGGCTACAAATGTGCTGATGTTATACTTTTTAATCTTGCTGTTGGTTTGACCAGTTTACAAAGAATAAAGCCCAGAGTTTTCTTTCTCTTTCTCTGCTTTTCACTAAGGGAAAAAACAGAATTCCTCCAAGAGGCTATTTTTGGGGGAGGCAGGTTGTTTTCGTTTGTTTTGCTTTGGCAGAATTTCATTTCTGGATCTACTTTTTTATTTATTAATAGGGTGGCCATCATCAAGGGCCTGTCAAAGGAGGAATGAATCCATGCTGTGCTTCAAAAGTATGTTTGCTTCAACTTCAGAATCTGATGAGGTGCAAAACTATGGCAGTGGCAAGATTTACACCAGCTATGCTAGAGTTATACTCCCATATTTACAGAAATACATACTAACCTCTGCTAACATACTTTATGATAAACCATTTGTGTGTAAATTATTTATGAAAATAACATGATTTTCTTTGGACTGGAGCATCTGTATTAAGGGCAAAAATCATGGATGCTGTTGTAGATTGTAAAAGGGTCCTAGATTCCCTATAGCCCCTTTTAACACTAAGTGGAGTCTCATTCCTGCTTCTTAAATCTGGGGGGTCTTGTGACTTTCTTTTACCAATAGAATGCATCAGAAACAACCATTGTATGACTTCTAAGCTTGGAGCTCAAGAGATTTCACTGTTTCTTCTCTTATACCTGGAACTGTTGTACCACTCTTTGAACAACACAAGGGTAACTTGCTGGTTGATAAAAGACCATGTGAAAAGAGGCCCCAGCCATTCCACCCATCTCTGCTGGGAGACTTTAGGGGTATGGCACATATTAAGTACTTGTTTTAAGGCATGAAGTTTTAAGGTGGTTTGTTATTAGCAAAAACTGTATGATATATGCCTTACTTTGAACTTGTGAGTTGGTATCTGGGTCTAATGTCCAGTCTAATGTATATGTCTGCCTACCTTCTTTCTAATGGACATTTTATTTATTTGATATTTTCTGGAATGAGAACATGGAGAAAATCTCCACCAGGTTGCCCATCCACGTAAGCACCTCCCAGCCCCATAGGGTTCCTAACCTGGACTGACAGAGCAAGAATCAAAGGGCAGCTAATCCCCTTCCTATCAAATTGGGTTCCTCCTAGAGGACCAGAACATTAGCTTCCAAATCACAGCACTTTTTAAGTGAATAAAGAGGCTATTTTATGAAATGCTTCCCTAGGAGTGACTACACTTCTCAGACCACCACGTTCATTGTAGGTCAAATTCCAAACTGATTCTGGCTCAAGCCAAGAATATCTCCTGGAGATTATATTCCTCCCAAGACAATTTTGTAACAAAATGTTTGAATTAAGATGACTAGACACCTCAGTGTTAGTCCAAAAATATTTTTATTTCAAGAGGAATCTTTAGAAATGAAGGTAGATACTGCCCATCATTTTGTATTTTTGCATTACTTATTCTAGCTGAGATCAGATGGAACAAAGTAAATCATATGACTGCACCCACCACCCTGGCCAGGTGGTCCAGAAGTGATGAGTGGCAATCAGCAGAGAAGTATTATGCTCTAGAAACACTGCAATGGATTTAGGGATCTATCAAGCAATGACTTAAATAAGAACAGAACAACTTGGTATATGGTTACAGGGAAATGGTAAAACTCTAAGCTCTAATTTTCTCATTTTTTGAATTATTATTTGAAAAGTAGCTCAGTGCTAAGCACATGTAGATGTTTAATCAAAATTGACTGGCATACTAGTATAACACTGTGCCCTTTCATATAGTACCAGATCTGGATTAACCAGTTGTTTTGTGTATGTTTGTTTATTCTCTGATATGCTTTCAAGAATAATCTGGGCCACAGTTTTTTCATCTCTCAGATTTGCTGTTTAAGAGAGAATGTACTCCATTCATACTCTCAGAATCTCTGATTCATTCTTGGATCACAGTTTCCTGTTTTATTCATTCGTGGAAAATGACTGAAGAAAGTTTCTGGGTGGGCCTTATTTTTGGAAATCTTGAGAACAATATCCATAATTATCAGACATAATTATTTATTGTATCCTATTGATTAGCACTCAACTTCAGGAGACATTTTCTCCATGATAAACCTAAGTTCTGATGAGAAGTTAAATGAGATGCACATTTAGAGGGTGGAATGACCATAGACTGAAGACCGTCATCTGTCAGACACTGTTCCACACCTTTCATATACCTTACCCATCATTTAAACCATCACCACATCTCTGTGAGGGAGGCACCACGTTGCACCCTATGTCATAGGTACAGAGTTGGAAACTCAGACAAAGTGGGTACTTTTCCCAGGGTCTGACATCTCTTCAAGAATAGAGTCAGGTTTGTCATCCCCACTGCAAAACCCCACCTCATTAAAACCATTATCATCTCTCAACTGAACCACTGTGTTCAAGCCTACTTCCACTTTACCCCCCAAAGTTCATCCTCTGCATTGTAGCGAGAGTGATCTTCTGAAAGCACAAGTGATATGGTATCATACCGTGAATAACAATTTTCAGTGGTTTCCCACTAACCACAGAATACAACCCAAAGTCATTTTCCATGGCCTGTGAGGAACCCCCTCACTCCCTTACTCTGCCTCTTCTATAGGAATCTTCCTCACAACACTGACCTTTTTTAAAGCACTCACACCTCTTAACCTTGTACTTGGTCTTGGCTACTTCTAGTCACGATTGCAGTGCCTGGAACATTTTCCCTCAATCTTCATGAGGCTGTCTGAATCGCTTCACTTCCGTGTCCCCTTCAGTCTTGACCCAATTACCTACATTATTTTTTATAACACAGTTTGATACATTGTGTCATTAATTTTTTTGCTGTACTACAATATAAGCTCTGACTCTTGCTCCATCACTTAGAATAGTATCTAGTGCAAAGAAAATGCTAAGTGAAATTGTTTTCTAAAGGGAATATTTCATCTAGGAATGCAGAAAGTAAGTTGAGGATCATCCATACATCCATTGCTTCTCCTATTTAACTCATCACCTCATTAAAGGTTAAACATACTCACACAAAGTACATCAAATGAGTCCTTTAAAATACATTCCTCCTGGAGTGCTTGGGGTGGGGGGGCTCAGTCAGTTTGGCCTATGACTTGATTTTGTCTCAGGTTATGATTCCAGGGCTG
Source organism: Puma concolor (assembly GCF_028749965.1). Lineage (NCBI taxonomy): Eukaryota > Metazoa > Chordata > Mammalia > Carnivora > Felidae > Puma > Puma concolor. The sequence continues at coordinate 111,703,327 of NC_141676.1, forward strand.
TGGGACTGAGCCCTTTTTAGGACTCTGCTCTGAACATAGGGCCTGTTTAAGATTCTCTGTCTCCCTCTTCCCCTCTCCACTGCTCATTCTCTCTTTCTCTCTCTCTCTCTCTCTCTCTCTCTCTCTCTCTCTCTCTCTCAAATAAAAATAAATAAACTAATAGATAAACATTCCTCCTAAGAAGAAAACAGAGTATACAGAAGAAAACCCTGTTCATAAAATCCTTTCTCCATGAGAAAATAATGCAGAAAGTGTGAACATGAAATGTAGAGATCCCTTAGCTCTGTAGTTCTAACTGCACGTTCTGGCATCAGATCCACTGGGTATGATGCTTGCCTGACTCTTCCACTCACAAGCTGTGACCTTGGAAGCATTACATCATCTCTCTCTGGCTCAATTTCTTTGCCTAAAAAATGTGGATCCCAAGAGTAAGGACCTCACAGGATTTCTGTAAAAAATAAATTCATGCATGATGCAGTATTAGTAGTATACTTATAAACCAGCTTTGTAGAAAACAAATGAATACACAAACAAACAAACAAAAAACCTGATTTCATAGTGTTTACCAATTTCCATGGTATAAATGCCATGGCTGATTTTAAGCTATCAATGTTTGAACCACTGGCTTTTAAAATTCTTGAATATTTAACCAATCCTCTCGTTAGCCTCTATGAGCCAGCTCCAATCCACCATTGATGATGCTTAACTAGTAAGCAAGAGGACATATTTTAATAAAAAGGCAAACTAATAAAAACAAGACAATGAAATAAACACAGTATCCAATACTAAATACAAATAGTGTCCACCTCAATTGTTAGCCAACTCAGCACATGTACAGAGTCTGCTCTTGCCATCCTACAAGCCAAGAACATGAAGACAGTGGTTTTAAGAATCATATGAAACCCTCCACGAGTATACTTAACCTGTCCTAACATTAGGATCCCTGATTTTGCCTCTTTCTTCCATTTCCCATTCACTATCATGATCTTTAGAGTTGGCTGGGTTTTTTGTTGTTTTTTTGTTTGTTTGTTTGTTTGTTTGTTTGTTTGTTTGTTTTTACTTCCTGAATTTTGAGGCTTTTCTTCCTCCAAAGACTTTGGCTTAGTATGCTGCTCTTCTCTGTATCACACTAACCCCCTCTGATGTATATACAATTCATATACACTGGATCCAACCCTGAGCTCATGGTCAGGCCCCAGCACTCAAAGCCAGGACCTCTTGGTTTCTTTTAAGAAGAAAAGTGACACATGCTAGACCTTCAGATCTACTCTGAGTTTAGCCACAATGTTCTACTTATACTAGGTCCCTTGATATGTACCATGATTTCCCTCCTTTCTTCATCTTTGACTGTGTAGCACCCTCTTCCAACCTCTCTCCAACTAACTACACCTTATTCTTCACTCTTGTGTTAGATATCACTATCTTTAGGAGGGGTCTCCTCATTACACAAAGACTCAATTAAGAGTCTCACCTAGCTGACATCTTAGCACCTTCTCTTTTGCCTTGTAGGCTGCAATGTAAATTTCTTGGTTTCTCACTTAAATAGTTCACTACACTGAAGATCTTTGTTGGCAGAAATTCTGCCCTATGTATTGCTTTCTTTTCAGTGCCTAATAGTGCCTGGCACAAAGAAGCTATACAGTATTTTATTTCATTATGGAACTAGCTCCTGACCAGAAATAGAATTTGTTTCTTTTATTTGTTTTGTACTCCTGAGTTCTGCTTCAGAAATCCCTCTGGGATACTGTTTTAAGTTCACAAAGGGACAATACGCCATCGCGTTGCTCTGGTGAATGGTGATTGGCTGGCTTTCTGGACCTGTCAGCCTATCGCGATGCTGTCCCCACCTAGCACACAACCTGTGACTCACTCAGCGCTGGCTGCAGCCCTATTAGTTTCTACCAGCTTTGAGAGCAGGATACCAGGTGCCCTGTTATATCCAACTCTAGTTCATAGTGTAAGGAAGAACTGGCTTTATTATTCCCAGCCTACAATAATTGGCTTGATCACATCTTTCTGACTTAGAAGATAAGAATAGCTTTGTTAAAAATAAAAATCACTCTCGGGTGCCTGGGTGGCTCAGTCGGTTGGGTGTCTGACTTTGGCGCAGGTCATGATCTCACAGTCAGTGAGTTCAGGCCCTGCGTTGGGCTGTGCTGACAGCTCACAGCCTGGAGCCTGCTTCGGATTCTGTGTCCTCCTCTCTCTCTACTCCTCCCCTGCTCATGCTCTGTCTCTCTCTGTCTCAAAATAAATAAATAAATAAATAAATAAATAAACAAATAAAAACATTAAAAATTTTTTTAAATAAAAAGCATTCTATGTCTAAAGGTTCCCTGTTCAAAGTTCGATAAAAGGTTAATTTTAAAATCTGGTAGCTAATATAACTCTCCTAGTCCCATCCAGGTCAAGTATAATTGTGAAAGGATTTCTAAGGGCTACGGATGGCAATGAGCTTACACAGAAGGGCCTGAAAGGCAAAGTTCTATAATTTAGGGAAGAATCACAATCTCAGCTCCACCTGCCTCAATCAAAATTCTTTTTAAACTACAAATGAAAGGATTGAGGGCCTTATGGGCAACACGGTGGGCTAATATGTCCTGGATTAGGTAGGAGGGAAAGTTCTTGTCCACTTACACAAGGTGTAAAGGAAACAATAATTTTCTGCTTTTGTTATATCTAGGCTTATGATTACATTTTTAGTTCATGAAAAACACTTTCTGTTAAACATTTTCTACTCAATATGAACCTTGGGCTCTCCAACTCACTCAGCTACTTGGTCTTCAGTCCATGTCTGCTGAGGCAGTACTGTCAGCTACTCTTCATTCAGAATAGAAAGTAGTGCCACAGTGTCCTCTTTTCCAGAATATCTATTTGTCCCCCAAAACCTAAGTCCTCATTTCAATCCCATCTCCCTCAGGTCCTTTTACATAATTATGCTTCTCTGTTGTTCCTTATCTCTGCAGATTCCTTTATGCTTTCTCTTCCCCAACTTAACCTGGCCAAGACATGTTTTTCTTTTGACAATCTGCTCTCAGGAGATTCTCAGTTTTTACTTTCTCTTGCCAGTCCTGAATCACATTTCTTTGCCTTTTACCAAATAAGATACTTCTCTCTCCTTTCTAGTTAAAGTTTACTTCTGTCTTCTCATGAGCTACTGACCTGCTTTTAGGCAGAACAAGAGAACTTCATATGGTTTCACTTTGATTTGTTTACCTATCTGTTTCCCACATTAGGTACCAGACTCCTTATGGAAATTCCTGGGCTTCTTTGTCTTTGTGTCCCCTTCCTACCCCCTCATGTGTCACCCAAACTCTCAGTGATCCTGAATGAAATGGGTTATTTTGTGAAGTGGGCACAGTGGTCTAACAAAATCCTGTTAGCCAGGGGTCCCTGGTGTGTTACAGGATTACGTGATCAACAACAGTAATTTTACAAAAGGATGGAGTTGCTTATGGTATTTTTTTCTTTTTCTAGCTTTACGAACTCAGAATGAATATTAAGCGCTACACGAAATGAAGGAGAGAATTTGACAACTGGCAAATGTTTACAAAATTAAAACGCAATCAACCCTAGACTATTGGAAGTTCTTCAAGGCTTCAACTCACTAGTTATGTTCAAATATATATCTTGGGTAAATCTTCCAATTAGGAGTATGTTTTAACTTCACCAAAAATTAAGTCTATATTGTAAATTATGTGTCAGGCAAAATAATGTAATTCATACAGATAAAAAAAAATGGGGGGAACGATATGGATTTTTCAATGTTACTAGGTGCTCATTACTTTTAATAAAATCCAACCAAGCTATTCTTTTAAAAATATAGTAATTGAAAATTGACAATCACATTTCAGATGACCTTGATCTCTGGAGCATCACATCCTCTGTAGGAAGCTGAAATTTGGTATCATTCTGATGTTAATTTTCATTAATGAGTATGTTGATCCTTTTATTCTTTTAATTCTTCAGACTGATGAGGAAAAAACACAGTGCACTAGAGGAATGGTAGCTTGGGAAGAAATAAACACATAATAGAAATTGTGTGCCATTCCAGTTCCTGGCCTCACTAGGAACATTATGACACTCCTTGTTCACCCTGTGTGTGCCAGATTCCTCAAGGAAAAGGGCAAAGATGACCAAACAAGGCCTCTGTGCTTTAAGTATTCATGTTTTAGTGATACCAAGAGGCAAGAAAAAAAATATTCAAAAATATTAATACCTAAATAAAATTGCCATGGAAGCATGAAAAAAGAGGAAAGCATTTCAGGCACTGACTAGGGCATTAGGGGGAGATTCTATGGAACAATGACATTTGACAAGAGACATGAAGAAAAAGAATACTCTCTAGGCCCAAGGCCAGTGCGGGTGGCAGGGGCGGGGGGAGGAATGACAAAGAGCTTTACTGGAAAATCAAAGAATAAGAGCATACAGAGAAAGAAGAAACAAGGCACATTAAAGGAAAGGGAACGATTTAGTGTGGGTGGATGGAAGGTGTTATGTATGAGGATAGAAGGAGGATAGAAGGAAACAAGCATGTTATCTAGAAAAGGACAAAATGCAAGTATGTGAGTAATGATAGCTTGTGATACATTCCATAATCAAGGAAATAATAGAGCTTCAAAAGAAGTGTGACTACATTTGATCAGCCAATAGAAAATATATTGTAAAGAGTTTTTAAACTGTGTTTGAATCTCAGCTCTGTCACCACCTGCCTTGATAAAGGTTGTGAATACCTAATAAATATGTTGGTTAGCAAAGGATAAGTGGTAACTTTGGATACATTAATTTTTCTGAATCTGTTTCTGTTCATTAAATCATATCATGATACCTAGTAGATAGAGTGAGCAACTGTCCAGGTTTGCTAGGGACTGAGGGATTTCCTGGAAAGCTGTTGTTCACCCTTTAGGATACGACAGGCTCTCATAAAATGTGTCCTGAAGTGGCACCTGAGTGGTTCAGTCAGTTAAGAGTCTGACTCTTTATTTCAGCTCAGGTCATGATCTCACAGTTTGTGAGATCAAGCCCCATGCTGGCTTCCAAGTAGGAGTTGAACCTGCCTGGGATACTCTCTTTCCCTCTCTCTCTCTCTCTGCCCCTTCCCCACTCTCTCTGTCTCTCAAAAAAAATGTGTCCTGGAAATGTCATTTAGTCTCTCCCAAACTGATCAGAAAATTCTGTCAGAAAAGTGAGATTATAGCCCCTACCGATTTCTGAGGTCCATATGGAACTCCAGAGACACTTGTGTTCATCCAAATTTCCAGACACATGCTGAGAAGGCACCTGAGACTCCAGCCTAAGGGTGGGTGGTGGGTGAGAGGGGGTGGATATAGAGAGATATGGTGGATGGAATGTGCATATGCATTGCAGGGGAAGAAAGATGAGGAAGACTAGAAAACTATCCAGAAGCTTGAAAATGACAAACTTCTTACTCTTCTATAATTATAATACAGGAAATACTGATCAGTGTTTATGGGTCACTGATTCCTCTGAAGAACTGAACTGATATTAGTATCTAAGTTTTATGCAAAAAATGACTGAATTCAAGTATAAGAGCAAATCAGGCACTAGGAAGTTGTAAATAATTCAATTACTTGTGTACCCTGATTTGAAATACTCACCTTCATTAAAAAAAAATTGGTCATGGTATTTATTACATTTATCCTGTCCTCAGACATGGAGTCAATTAAAAATCAGTGACACTGGTAATTGGCTTGGTATAAGAACTTCATTTCCCCCAGGATTCACAATCTTGTCCTCAATACATGTAATGATAAAAATTATTTAAAGGGTGTGTGTGTGATAAATCACTTATATATGGTTAAGTGTTAAGAGAGTCACAATATATATAAAATATGATCTTTTATTTCCTATACAGTAAGACAACCACTAGCATTAGTCATGCACTATATGATTGCACCCAATTCCAACATGGGTTCAAGATTTGAATATTTGAAAAGGTAGAGGACATCTCTGACAGATAAACAACATAAGGGGACAGTAAAGTACTATTAGAAAATGGAGCATATCGCGGTGCCATATCAGTGGGGTAAGCATCCTACTATTGATTTCAGCCCAGGATCATCATCTCACAGTTGTGGGATCAAGCCCCATGTCAGGTTCCACGCTGAGTGTGGAGCCTGCTCGAATTCTTTCCACATTCTTCCACCCCTGCTTGCACTCTCTCTCAAATAAAAACAAAAGAAAAAGAAAAAGGAAATGGAGCATATCACCAAAGGATAAAGCCCAAATTCTGGAGACTTAAGCTGAAATCTGATTTCTCAACACATGCCATGCTCTGAAGTTTACATGATAATTCATGGATAGTAATTACCTAGATGTGGATTTACCGGAATAATGGGTCAGGCAAAGGCAATATAAGGAAATATACAACAGCTGACATTCCAAAACAAACAAACAAACAAACAAACAAACAAAAAACCCAAGGGCGCCTGGATGGCTCAGTCATTTAAGCCAACAACTTCTGTTCAGCTCATGATCTCACAGTTCCTAGGTTCGAGCCCTCCATCGGACTCGCTCTTGTCTGCACAGAACCTGCCTCAGATCCTCTGTCCACCTCTCCCACTGCCCTTACCCTTTTGTGATTGCATGCTCTCTCTCTCTCTCAAAAATAAATATTAAGAAAAATGTTTTTTAAAACCCCCAAATTTAAAAATAGATCAAACTATACCAATATAGAGAACCTGCTGGTAAACTGAAAGTCTGCAGCTTTAAGTTTTTTTCAATAAAATACTAACAGAATTTATTCACAGTTCCATAAATCGTTTACCAATTTTTGCCCATACAGTAAAACCTTGGTTTGCGAGCATAATTCATTCCAGAAACATGCTTGTAACCCAAAGCACTTGTATATCAAAGTGAATTTACCCATAAGAAATAATGGAAGCTTAGATCATTCATTCCACAACCCAAAAATAGTCATATAAAAATAATTACAATACTGTAATGTAATACAAAATAATAAAGAAAATACAAAATATAAAGAAAAATAAACAAATTAACCTGCACTTATCTTTGAAAACCTTCGTGGCTGGTGTGAGGGAGATGAGAGAGAGGAGGGTTATTGTGTAGGACAACTTTCACTATCACTAACGGTATCACTGCTATATACTGGCTCAATGGAATCTTTTTCTGCATGGAAGCCATGGTATATGCTCACATGGATGTTGACTACAATACACTATTCATAAACTCTTGTCATGTACTGTATTTAATTTAACTGGCAGTAAAGCCAAAGAGGAAAGGGTCTCTATCTGCAGGCAGCCTGACCTAGAATGAAGCAAAGCATTCCTAAGCTTACTTTTATATGGAAAAAGCAAAGGACCATCCACAGGTGCTTTGAAGTGACAAAAAAAAAAAAAAAAAAAAAAAAGTGGAAGTTGTGGCTCCTTCCAATGTTCTGAAAAATCACTGATTTGTGACAAACACTGTGGTCTGAGACCGAGTTTCTGATCATGGGAGACAATCATCCACAATCCGAGAGAAAGAGAGAGAGAGAGAGAGAGAGAGAGAGAGAGAGAGAGAGAGAGAAGCTATTGGCTCAGTTGTGGTCATGTGATGTTTGGCATCAAGTACTACTCTTATTGCCAGACATCTCTCATTTATCAAGTTAAATTTTATTATAAATATTTTCCCATCTTTCGAAAACTTGCACAACAACTTACTTGCAACCAGGGTTTTACTGAACATTGAAATGGGATCAAAATATAACAGTGAATGAAGAAACTTACATCAGTGCCATATGACATCTCTAGGTGGCGCCAGCTTGGATCCTGAGTGACTATAAGGGCTTCCATATCCAAGAAGGTGGCTCCCTTCTGTACGAGTGCCCTCTATTTTATCTATTAAAAGCAGGCCTCAAGAAATTATCAGAAACTGATCTGTACTAAAAAGTCAATAACTAACAAGAGCTTCAAGTGATATTACATTTTCTAGAGCTCAGACATGAAGGTTAAAGGTTATTAATATCAGGAATCAGAAACATATAGCACTTCTTTTTTTCAAGGAAGGTTAACCTAGTAAGGGTTTACTTCAGTCCTCATTCTATGATGTAAATGCCCTAGGGAGTTCTGGACAGAACTAGTCTACATTCCCAGGGGATATGACAGACCAGAAAACAGAAAGAAAGGACAATACATGAGGATCCAACAGTTAGTAGGCATTAAGCTTAACTAATACCTAATTTTTCCATTTGGTGTTATTTTGTTATTATCCATGCAAATAAATTCAAGGGAAATCTTTTTTGTTGGAAAACATTTATCTTCTAAGGGGTGGAGAAAAGAAAGATACCAGAAACAGCTAAGTTATAAGACATGGTTGCAGCTGCCATGATGCTTCTGTGGTGTGTCTGCTCTGAATAAGAACATGTGTTTGGTACTTTCTTCCCAGCATTACTGCATAAAACCATTAAGGAGGGTGCACTGTGTCCCATTTTATAGATGAGAAAACGAAGTAGTTGCATAATTTGCTAGTAACTGGAGACACAACTTAAAACTAGCTTTAAAAAGCTTCAAAGCTACACTCTTCACTGAGCTAGATAGAATTTTGCAATTATTTGGCCAAATACTTTCAAAAGGTGACATATATGGCCTTATCTGATTATATAAATAAGGATAGAGCATCCAAAGATGCCCTTGGGAAACTGGCATCTAGGAACATTTGGACCTTGAAACCTAAAACAACTATAAAATTTCAGTTCAACTGAGACTAATCCTAGTTAATTATCAGGAGCCATTACTCATATTGTTTTTCGACCAGTCTCCAGGCAGCATTGTCATGGCAACTCTAAGGTGCCTCTTGCTGCAGTCATCTCAGCTATATGACAGACAGTTTAGCAGATCTCATTTTTACATATTTAATTCATTTCTGTGCTCCTTTAAAATATTGGTGCCACACATGCCTGCTTTCAATTTATGCCTCATCTATTCTTTATGAGTTCTGGGCCTTCGATCTTTCTTCAATTGCTATTATGATTGCAATATCACTCCACCTAGTCCTACAAGGTCACCCTGACAAGAAGGAAGCAGGTTCATTACGTGGGTGGCCATTTAAGCTATTATTGCTCTTATTTGTGTCATGAAATACAATGAGAGCACTGAAAATGTTGTCTTGTTTTATAAAAATGCTTTTAAACTTTTCATTTCTCTATGTGTGTGACCTCCTGCATTGAATTGGTGGCATACTGAAAAATCTGAAGCCTGGAACTGCAATAAAAATCTTTAAAAATATTGGGTTATACAACCTTGTGAAAATAAAGACAATGATGTCTTCATTCATTCATTCATTTTTAAAAATTGAACACGTATTTATCTACCAGGCACTGTGACAGCTCCTGATGATATATCAGAGAACAAGACACTGCCTCTGCCCATAAGGAACATACAATGTAGAAGGCGATACAAATTTAAAAAATCACAATTCAGAAATGTGCTAAAATAGGAGTGTGCACAGAGACTCTAGGGACCCTTAGGACAAGCAATTAACACAATCTTTTATAGTTATGGGAGAATTCATTTGAATGGATCACAGCATATTATTAATAAGAGAGGAGCCTGGAGAAACCTGGGGACTCTTGCAGAGTTTTGCACATTGTGTTGATGAATTTGGACGTTCTCCAGTGAGAAATGGGGAGCCATTAAAAGGTTTCTAATCAGGGGAGGAGTCAAGATGGTGGAACAGCATGGAAGCTTTTTGTGTGTCTCGCATCCATGAAATACAGTCAGACCAACACTAAACCATCCTACACACCTAGAAAACTGATTGGAAGATTAACACAACAATCTGCACAACCTGAACCACAGAATTCAGCAGGTATGCTACACAAAGAGCTGAACTTGGGGAGCAAAAAGTCCCGAAAGGTAGGAAACCCCTTTTGTGGGCAGAGAGAGGATGGAGACTGGGGAGAGGGGGAGCATACAGGAAAAGCACCCCTCCCCAAAAGCAACTGAAGAGAAAGTGGAAAATTGGAAACACCAGCAGCAACTAAACTAAAAAGGGAGAAAGGAGAAAGGAGAGGGTTTAAATTCCATTAAGACTGTAAATAAGGGGAGCGCAAAGGTTGCAACTCTGAAGCTTGATACCTGGCAGTGCTCTGGTGGGAAGGGTGAACCCCCAGGAACAGGGTGGCATCTGGGAGGTTCTTGGGCCACACGGGGAAGAGTGGTTCCACTTCTGGAAGGACATTTGGTAGAGACTGTTGAGGACACCTGGTTCCAGCAGACCCTGGAAGGCAGCCACATTTGCTGGTGCTGGGGCAAGGTTGTTGAGGGTGAAGCCTGGTGCCAGATGTGTGTTGCGATTTTCCATAATCCCTGAAACGCTGATGCTACACTGTCTCACAATCTTTTGGGGGGGGGGGCAGGCTGGCACCTGGCGCAGTCTTGGGGCACCAGCAACAGCAGGGTCCAGTAGGCGTTCCTGGGTGCAGCTGACATTTGGCCATTGCTCATTCAGCCAGGGCTCAGTGAGACCCTTCCACAAAGGGGCGGAAAGGGTCAAAGCCACAGTTCTTCAGAAGTAAGGGGCCAAGGAAAACAGCCCCATCTGAGACAAAACGTGGGAGAGAGGTACTGCCTGGGCCTGGTCACACAGAGTGGAAAAGCGGGGAGTAGAAAAGAGCTGAAGACGGAGGATTGGGGCACGATTGCTGATCCAGGAGAACAGACTGGGTAGCTGGTGGCGCCATTTTCACCACTCCTGTGCATGCACATGCTCACTTACCAGCACCAAAACAATCCACCCCAGTAGTCTAGCAGCGCCATCTAGTGGAGAGTGGAGCTGTTACACCAAGCCCTGCTGAACTGGGCCAACTTCACTTTTCAAGAACACAAACCTCACCGCTGGCTTAATTTATGCACTATAAAGAGCTACATGGACTGACCTCTAGGGTAAAATGAAACAATTTCAGTCCTACTTCAATCTGTTAGCAGGTTCATCTATTCAATTTTGTTTCTCTCTCTTTTTTCCTTTTTCTCTTTTACAATTCTTTTTCTTGAATACAGAAAAGAAAAAAATCAATTTTATTTTCAATTTTTATTAAAAATATCTTTTAATTTTTATTACTATATATTTTTACTTTTGTGTGAATTTTTTCAAAATCTACTTTACTTCCATCATTTTATTTGTCTACTTCATTTACTCACCTTTTCAAATTTTCAAAAAATTTCTTTTTATCTTTTTCTTTTTTCCCTTTTTCATTTCTTTTCTTTTTCTTGAATGCAAAAGAGAAAAACTTCATTTTTACTTTCAATTTCTTTTTAAAATATTTTATTTAATTTTTATCACTATATTTTTTGCTTTTATGTAATTTTTTTTCAAATTCTGTCTTTCATCATTTTATTTCACTTTTCAAATTTCATTTTTTAAATATTCAAATGATTTCTTTTTTCTTTTCTTTTTTCTTTTTTTATCTTTTTTCTCTCTTTTGTTTCTTTTCTCTTTTGTAATAAAGAAAACAAAAAAGTTCATATTTCTTTTTAATTTTTATTAAAATATTTTTTATTTTTTTCTACTATATTCTCTACTTTTGTGTATACTTTTTCAAATTCTATTTTACCCACATCATCTCATTTTAGTCTACTATAGTGTACTCATTTTTTCAAATTCTCAAATGATTTCCTCCCCCCCCCCTTTTTTATCAATTCTCTAATCTGTCAAACCACTTTCAACACCAAGACCAAAACACACTTAGGATAGCATCATCTAGTCGATTTTTGTGTGTGTGTTTTTAATTTTTAATTTTAATTTTTTTTAATTTTAATATTTTTTAACTTCAATTATTCTACCTCATTAATTCCTTTTATCCTTCAAAATGACAAAATGAAGGAATTCACCCCAAAAGAAAGAGCATGAAGAATTAACAGCCAGGGATTTAACCAACACAGATACAAGCAAGATGTCTGAACCAGAATTTAGAATCACGATGATAAGAATACTTGCTGGAATCAAAAATAGATTAAGAATCCCTTTCTGCAGAGATAAAAGATGCAAAAAATAGCCAGGATGAAATTAAAAATGTTATAACTGAGCTGCAATCACAAATGGATGCAGTGGCAGTAAAGATGGATGAGGCAGAACAGAGAATCAGCGATATACAGGGCAAACTTATAGAGAATAATGAAGCAGAGAAAAAGAGGGAGATTAAGGCAAAAGAGCACAATTTAAGAATTAGAGAAATCAGTGACACATTAAAAAGGAACAACATCTTGGGGCGCCTGGGTGGCGCAGTCGGTTAAGCGTCCGACTTCAGCCAGGTCACAATCTCACGGTCCATGAGTTCGAGCCCCGCGTCAGGCTCTGGGCTGATGGCTCAGAGCCTGGAGCCTGTTTCCAATTCTGTGTCTCCCTCTCTCTCTGCCCCTCCCCCGTTCATGCTCTGTCTCTCTCTGTCCCAAAACAAAATAAATAAATGTTGAAAAAAAAAATTCTTAAAAAAAAAAAAAAAGGGAACAACATCAGAATCACAGGTGTCACAAATGATGAAGACAGAGAAAAAGGGGTAGAAGGGTTATGTGAGCAAATCATAGCAGATAACTTTCCCAACCTAGGGAAAGACACCAACATCAAACTCCAGGAAGCACACAGGACTCCCATTAGATTCAACAAAAACTGACCATCAACAAGGCATATCATAGTCAAATTCACAAAATACTCAGGCAAGGAGAGAATCATGAAAGCAGCTAGGGAAAAAAAGTCCCTAACCTACAAGGGAAGACAGATCAGGTTTGCAGCAGACCTATCCACAGAAACTTGGCAGGCCAGAAAGGAGTGGCAGGATATATTCAGTGTGCTGAATCAGAAAACATATGCAGCCAAGAATTCTTTATCCAGCAAGGCTCTCATTCAAAATAGAAGGAGAGATAAAAAGCCTCCCAGACAAACAAAAATTAAAGGATTTTGTGACCACTAAACCAGCCCTGCAAGAAATTTTAAGGGGGACTCTCTGAGGGAAGAAAAGGTGAAAATATACATATATATAAATAAATAAATACCCAAAGCAACAAAAGAAACTCCAACTCCACAAGCATCATAATGGCAATAAATTCATATCTTTCAGTACTCACTCTAAACGTCAATGGATTCAATGCTCCAACCAAAAGACATAGGGTAACAGAATGGATAAGAAAACAAGATCCATCTATATGCTATTCACAAGAGACCCACTTTATACCTAAAGACACCTTCAGATTGAAAGTAAGGGGATGGAGAACCATCTATCATGCTAATGGTCAACAAAAGAAAGCCAGAGTAGCCATACTTATATCAGACAATCTAGACTTTAAAATAAAAACTGTATCAAGAGATGCAGAAGGGCATTAAATCATAATCAAGGGGTCTATAGACCAAGAACACCTAACAATCGTAGACATTTATGTGCCAAATGTGAGAGCACCCAAATATATCAATTAATCACAAACATCAAGAAACTCATCGATAGTAATACCTTAATAGTAGGAGACTTCAACACCCCACTCACTGCAAAGAACAGATTATCTAATCAAAAAATCAACAAGGAAACAGTGGCTTTGAATGACACACTGGACCAGATGGACTTAACACTTATATTCAGAACATTTCATCCTAAAGCAGCAGACTATACATTCTTCTCTAGTGCACATGGAACGTTCTCCAGAACAGACCATATAGTGGGACACAAATCAGCCCTAAGTAAGTACAAAAAGATCACGATCATACCATGCATATTTTCAGGCCACGAAGCTATGAAACTTGAAATCAACCACAAGAAAAAATTTGGAAAGTTAACAAATACTTTGAGACTGAAGAACATCTTACTAAAGAATGAATGGGCTAACCAAGAAGTTAAAGAGGAAATTAAAGAGTATATAGAAGTCAATCAAAATGATAGCACCACAACCCAAAACCTCTGGGATACACCAAAGGTGGTCATAAGAGGAAGGTATAGCAATGCAGGTCTTCATAAAGAAGGAAGAAAGGTCTTAGATACAAAACCTAAATTTATGCCTTAAGGAGCTAGAAAAATAACAGCAAATAAAACCCCAAACCAGCAGAATACAGGAAATAATAAAGATTAGAGCAGAAATTAATGCTATTGAAACCAAAAAAAAAAAAAAAAAAAAAACACAAAACAAAAACAAAACAAAACAAAACAAAAAAAACCACACACACACACACAGTAGAACACATCAATGAAACCAGAAACTGGTTCTTTGAAAGAATTAACAAAACTGATAAATCACTAGCCAGTTTGATCAAGAAGAAAAAGGAAAGAACCCAAATACGTAAAATCAAGAATGAAAGAGAAGAAATCACAACCAAACAACAGAAATGAAAACAATAATAAGAGAATATTATGAGCAATTATATGCCAATAAAATGGTCAATCTGGAAGAAATGGACAAATTCCTAGAAACATATACACTACCAAAACTGAAACAGGAAGAAATAGAAAATTTGAACAGACCCATAACCAGTAAGGAAATCGAGTTAGTAATCAAAAATCTGCCAAAAAACAAGAGTCCAGGGCCAGATGGCTTTCCAGGGGAATTCTACCAAACATTAAAGGAAGAGTTAACACCTATTCTCTTGAAGCTGTTCCAAAAAATAGAAATGGAAAGAAAACTTCCACACTCTTTCTATGAAGCCAGCATTACCTTGATTCCAAAACCAGACAGAGACCCCACTAAAAAGAAGAACTATAGACCAATTTTCCTGAAGAATATGGATGCAAAAATCCTCAACAAGATATTAGCCAACCAGATCCAACAACACATTAAAAAAATTATTCACCACAACCAAGTGGGATTTATACCTGGGATGCAGGGCTGGTTCAATATCTGCAAAACAATTAACGTGATTCATCACAACAATAAAAGAAAAGATAATAACCATATGATCCTCTCAATAGATTCAGAGAGAGCATTTGACAAAATACAGCATCCTTTCTTGATAAAAACCCTCAAGAAAGCAGGGATAGAAGGAGCATACCTCGAGATCATAAAAGCCACATAAGAGTGACCCAACGCTAATATCTTCCTCAATGGGGAAAAACTGAGAGCTTCCCCCCTAAGGTCAGGGACAAGACAGGGATGTCCACTCACACCATTGTTATTCAACATAGTATTGGAAGTCTTAGTCTCTGCAATCAGACAACACAAAGAAATAAAAGGCATCCAAATCGGCCAGGAGGAGGTCAAACTTTCACTCTTCGCAGATGACATGATACTGTATATGGAAAACCCAGAAAATTCCACCAAAAAGCTACTAGAATTGATTCATGAATTCAGCAAACTGGCAGGATATAAAATCAATGCACAGAAATCGGTTGCATTCCTATTCACCAACAATGAAGTGACTGAAAGAGAAATCAAGGAATCGATCCCATTTACAGTTGCACCAAAAACCATAAAATACCTAGAAATAAATCTAACCAAAGAGGTGAAAAATGTATACACTGAAAACTATAGAAAGCTTATGAAAGAAATTAAAGAAGACACAAAGAAATGGAAAAAGATTCCATGCTCCTGGATGGGAAGAAAAAATATTGTTAAAATGCCAATACTACCCAAAGCATTCTACATATTTAATGTAATCCCTATCAAATTAACACCAGCATTCTTCACAGAGCTAGAACAAATAATCCTAAAATTTGTATGGAACCAAAAACGACCCCAAATAGCCCAAGCAATCTTGAAAAAGAAAACCAAATCAGGAGGCATCACAATCCCAGACTTCAAGCTATACTACAAAGCTGTAATCATCAAGATAGTATGGTACTGGCACAAGAACAGACACTCAGATCAATGGAACAGAATAGAGAACCCAGAAAGGGACCCACAAATGTATGGCCAACTAATCTTTGACAAAGCAGAAAAGAATATCCAATGGAATGAAGACATTCTCTTCAGCAAGTGGTGCTGGGAAAATAGGACAGCAACATGCAGAAGAATGAACCTGGACCACTTTCTTATGCCATACACAAAAATAAACTCAAAATGAATGAAAGACTTCAATGTAAGACAGGAAGCCATCAAAATCCTTGAGAAGAAAGCAGGCAAAAACCTCTTTGATCTTGCCCACAGCAACTTCTTACCCAACACGTCTCTGGAGGCAAGGAAAACAAAAGCAAAAATGAACTACTGGAACCTCATCAAAATAAAAACTTCTGCACAGGGAAGGAAGAAATCAGTAAAACTAAAAGGCAACCGACAGAATGGGAGAAGATATTTGCAAATGACATATCAGATAAAGGGTTAGTATCCAAAATCTATAAAGAACTTATCAAACTCAACACCCAAAACCAAATCATCCAGTGAAGAAATGGGCAAAAGACATGAATAGACACTTCTCCAAAGAAGACATCCAGATGGCCAACCGACACAGGAAAAAATGCTCCACATCACTCATCATCAGGGAAATACAAATCAAAACCACGATGAGATACCACCTGACACCTGTCAGAATGGCTAACATTAACAACTCAGGCAAGAAGAGATGTTGGTGAGGATGCAGAGAAAGAGGATCTCTTTTGCACTGCTGGTGGGAATGCAAGCTGGTATAGCCACTCTGGAAAACGGTATGGAGGTTCCTCAAAAAATTAAAAATAGAATTACCTTACAACCCAGCAATTGCACTACTAGGTGTTTATCCAAGGGATACAGGTGTGCTGTTTCGAAGGGACACATGCACCCCATGTTTATAGCAGCACTATCAACAGTAGCCAAAGTATGGAAAGAACCCAAATGTCCCTTGATGGATGAATGGATAAAGAAGAAGTAGTGTGTGTGTGTATGTATATATATATACATATACATATATATACATATACATATATATATAAAATAGAGTATTACTTGGCAATCAAAAAGAATGAAATTTTGCCATTTGCAACTACGTGGATGGAACTGGAGGGTATTATGCTAAGTGAAATTAGTCAGAGAAAGACAAAAATCATATGACTTCACTCATATGACTTCACTCATGTCTGTTAAAAGACAAAACAGATGAACATAAGGGAAGGGAAACAAAAATAACATAAAAACAGGGAGGGGGACAAAACATAAGAGACTCATAAATATGGAGAACAAACTGAGGGTTGCTGGAGGGTTTGTGGGAGTGGGGATGTGCTAAATTGGTAAGGGGCATTAAGGAATCTACTCCTGAAATCATTGTTTCACTATATGCTAATTTGGATATAAATTTAAAAAAATATAAAGTTAAAAAAAAAGACAAAAAAAAAGGTTTCTAATCAGAAAAGTGACATAAATACTTTTGCATCTTTATGAAGTCATCCCAGCTCCATTAAATAGGATGTCAATACACTCAGTCTTTGGAGATAAAATGCCTTTTAAAAAAATTCATCCTAGAAAAAGTAGGTAAATAAAGTAAAATGTATCTCAACTAGGGTAAGTGAGATAAGAATGGAGGGGCAAGCTGCCCAAGGATGGTCTGAGATATGGGCTCAGATAAGGTCAAGACCTTACTTGTGGATCTCCCATGGTGTAGGCACAGGGATGGTTGATAAGGAAGTATTAGGACTGAGAAAGACCACTTCCAGAGAGGCATAAATATCTGGGCACAGACTGAAGGAAAAAGATAGACTCTATTGGCGATAAAGAAAGTATTATTGGGAAATTTCTGGGAGAGAAATTACCTACTGCAATGCATGCTTAAGCCCCTGTGTTATTATACCTTCTATGACTACATTTCCAAATCCAAAATATGCTTTCTATTCTGAATAGAATATGAATATGCCTTTCATTGGTGGAGAGGGGATTATTTTAAGTTAAAAAGGGAAGCCTGGATGAAATGTTATCACATATTTCACTTTCTTCTGTACATCTTTCTCCCTATATACACTAGAATGGCCACTAGCTTAATGGGAATAAGGTATCTCATTCCTCTGTATTCCTCCAACCTACCTCTTGTCCCCTACTTCAGTTACTCAGACCAAAACCCTGGGATCACTCAAGCTTTCTCCCTCAACCAAGCATTCATCATCAAATTGCTTTTAATTCCTAGTAGTACTAATTCTTATTCACCTCCCTAATCTGTCCTCTCTTGTCCATCCCTACAAGTACAGATCATTATGTCCCAACTGCAATATTTTCATCGTCTCCTATATCATCTGCTGACTTCTGCCTCACTTCTTATTCTTTCCCTCCATATTGCTACCAGGATATCCTTCCAAACTAGGTATCTGTTCAAGTAGTTCCTCCACTTGGAACTCTTCCATGGTTGTGTGGTAACTACAGGATCAAGTTCCAATAGCTCTGTGTGACACACAATGCCTCTCTCCATTTGATCCATAACTGTTCCTGGACTCAGGTTAAGTGACTCCCCTCATTGTACAGTAGGACACTCTTGCTATAAGTTCTTCTCTCCCTGTTTCATGCTATTCAAGGCCTCTGAATGTAAACACATGCAGTGCTCACTTCCTGACATGGTTTTGTCCTCATCGCTTTTGCCTGTCTTCCAAAATTTTCATCCCTTTCAAACAGAGACTCAAATATTAACTTTCTATAATATCTTAGAATCTCCCAAGTCAACCCAAGTGTATTTTTCTATTCTTACAAGTACTGAGTGGTAGTGTGGCCTGCAGAGAATACAGGCTTCAGTTAGATATAAATTGGAATACTAAATCCATCATTTAGCATGTGTCCTGAGACAAGTTACCTAACTCTCTGAACCTTGTTTTCTCACCAAAAAAAAAAAAAAATCCAAAAATTATTCTGCAGGATTATGTTAAGAATTAGGTTGTGAATTTACACTGTAGCTTCTCAGTAAATAAATGGCCATGTTTTTATTAATAATTAATAATATTAATAATTAATAAAACATAATAGAATTTAAGAATGAAAAGTTAATTAGAGGTCATAATGTAAATTTCATGCTGAAGCGTTTCAAGTCTTCCTACCGTATAATGGAGAACTATTGAACACTTGAAGGCAAGGGACTGTATTGTAGCCAAGATCCTTATAGTTAATTTTTGTGTAGTCATGTACCCTAATTTCACTTGGATAACTCTGCCATTCAAGATTTCAAGGGTATTAGCAAAATATAATGATTATCTGTATGCTGAAAACTATAAAATGCTAATCAAAGAAATTAAAAAAAAATATCTAAATGGAGAGATGTACTTTGGTTTTGGATTGGAAGACTGAATATTATTAAGACCCTAATTTGAATCAGAGATTTAATACAATTACAGTAAGATTCCCAACAGGCATTTATAGATCATGACAAGCTGATTCTAAAAATTACACAGCAAGGCAAAGAACTTTAATAGCCAAAAAATTCTGAAAGAGAACACATTTTGAGAAATTTCACTGTCCAAATTCGAGACTTAATGCAAAGCTACTTTAACCAAGACAATGTGATTCTAACAAATATCGATCAATAAAACAGAACAGACAACCCAGAAATAGATTTACATAAACAGTCAAGTGATTTCTTTGACAAAGGTGCGAAGGCAGTATAATGGAAAAACAACAGTCATTTCAAATAATGGTGTTGGAATAACTGGTCATCCTCATACAAAAATAAATAAGCTTGACACATATCTCACATTTCATACAAAAAATTAACTCAAAAGAATTTAGACATAAATATACACACAAAAGAAAAAAATCATCAATTAACTCTTGTTAGAGTTAAAAATTTTGTTCTGCAAAATGCACAGGTAATAAATTGAGACAAGCCACAGAGTAGGAGAGAGTATTTGCAAACCACAGCTGAGTAAGGAGTCATATCCAGAATATATGAAGAACACTTAGAACTCAACAATAAGCAAACAAAATCCCAAATGAAAAAGTGGTAAAAAAAAAAAAATGTAAACAGAAGTGTCACTAAAAACTGTATGAAAATGGAAAATAAGCTCATGAAGGGCTGGTCATGATCAGTGATCATTAGGCAAAAGCAGATTAAAATCAAAATGAGATCCTGCTACCTACCTACATAAATTTAAAAACACCACCAAATACTGCCAAAGATGTGAAGCAACAAATATGCTCATTCATTGATGGTGGGAAAGCAAAATGGTACAGCCACTCAGGAAAACAGGTTAGCAGTTTTTTATAATGTTAAACATATATTTGCCATATGACCTAGCAATCACGCATCTAGGTATTCATCCAAATGAACTGAAAACCCATGTTCACACACAAATAACAATAATAACAATAATAATACACCTTGCATTCACATGTTAATAGCAGCTTTTTTGAATAACTCCAAACTGGAAACAATCTAGAAATTCTTCCATTAGGTAAAATGATAGACAAACTATGGTAAACTATACAATGGAGTATTAGTCACCAGTAAAAAGGAATAAGGTATTGATTCAAACAAAAAGATGGAAAGATCTTAAACGTACTCTGCTGAGTGAAAGAAGTTAGATTCAAAGGCTCTATCTTGTATGCTTCCATTTTTATGACATTAATAAAAAGGCAAACTATAGGGATAGAAAATCACTCTTGTGGCTGTTAGGGGTTGGAGTACGGAAAGAGAAATTAACTTCTATGGGTCAGTCTTTACAATGATGGAACAGCTCTGTGTGGTTCTGGGGTGATAGATATAGGACTTTATGAATTTGTGTAGCTGACAGAATTATACATCAAAAAAGAATGAACACTGTTATTAGCTTATTTTAAAAAATTAGCCAGGAAATGAGGGGATCCTAAGGTAGAATGCAAACAATGAGGAATAAATCTAACGGCAATACAAACACATGTCACTGAAATTATTAAAGAAAAAATGATCTGACCTAAGAAGGGTTGGCAGTGGTATTTTGGCCAGAAATGGCATAGGTGAAAGACAAAACAACTGTACTATAAACACTGTACTATATTTGACAAATTTGTTTCTTACAGAGGTCTGGGTTTGTAATTATGAAATTACATGCATACTAAAACTGAAGAAGTAAATAAATAAATTGCAGGTAATGGGAGACAGATTTCTCACTGTCAGAGAAAGAAGGTCCAAGTAAGTGTGGTGAAAAGTCTAGAGCAAGCCTTGTAGTGCTGAACCAGAGTTGGAAAAATAAATAATGAATGCATGTTTATTTTAGCCTGTGTACAGATATCCAGATGCAGAAATATTTATAGATGTGGGTACACACATGTGTTACTACATGTGCATATATATTACAGATCTGTCCATAGAGGGCTTAGAAGCAGTGACACTCCAGAGCAACAAGCGTGTCCAGTGTCTAGATCTTGGCTTCTAAATACCATTCTCCAATAAAGGGAACCAGGACATCTTAGAGAAATGGCCGATTCTAAGGCTGGGACAGAGAAAATACATGATATACCTGCAGCATCTTGTCATGTCAGAAAGTAAGAAATGACTTTTTAAAAAGTGATGGAGATATGTTGTTAAAACAAAGGAACTAACCCAGAAGACCCAATGCTGGAACAATTTCAGAAACAAAATAAATGTTGTATTAGATAACCCTGTGAGAGGCAAAATAATGACATCCTGAAGATGATCATTTCCTAACCCTCAGAACCTTGGAATATGTTACATTACATGACAGGGGGAATTAAGGTTGCTAATTAGCTGATCAGCTGTCAGAGAATTTATCATGGAGCTTATGGGTAGGCCCAATGTAATCACAAAAGTTTTTTGAGTGAAAAAGGAATGCTCAGCGTTATAGTATTATAAACATTCAACTGAACATTGTTGCCTTGAAGATGAAAGTGGGCCAGGAACCCAGAAATGCAGGTGGCCTCTAGAAGTTACAAATGTAAGAAAATGGATTCTTCACTAGCACTTCCAGAAAGGTCTACAGCCCTGCAAACCCTTTGATTTGGACCCAGTGAGACCCATTTCAGACTTCTGAACTCCATAATCCTAAAATAGTAAATTTGTGTTGTTTTAAGCTACTAAGCTTGTGGTAATTTGTTACAACAGCAAAAAGAAACTAATGCAAACCTGTAGAAAAAATATTATGAGTCCATACTGATATAAGTTATAAAATAAAGGATAAAAGAGAAAAAGGAAAAATCTTTCTTACAGAAGAATTCTAAGTAACCTGTACAGATATTTTGTCCCTCAGGGAGCTGGAGTTTAATTCCTGGATCCTTGAGTGTAGCTTGGACTTGAAGGTATGGAAAGGGGAAAATAATAACTTTTCAGTGGAGAAATCTGAAGTGATTTCTAAGTGATCAAGTGATCTAGATCTAGTGATCTAAGAGATCAAGATTAACATCACCAATAAGAAGTTGGGTTGATATTGTATAGTCCTCAATATAATGCTGTAAAAAGGGCACTTTGCCTCTCTGGAATTTTTCACAAAAACCTGTAACTACAGTCCAATAAGGAGTAAACATCAGACCATGTCCCTTACCTGAGAGACAGTTTATAAAGTATCTGACCAGTAGTATCCAAAACTGTCAAGACTACAAAAGAAAAGCAAGATGGAGAAACCATAATAGATTGCAGGAGACTAGGAAGACATCATTACTACATGCATTGTGGTACCCTGGATGGGAGCCTGGAACAGAAAAAGGACATCACTGGAAAAACTGGTGAAATGTGAATAAAGTCTACAGACTAGTTCATAGTATACACCAAAGATAATTTCTTAGTTTTCATAAATGCATCATGGTTATTTGAGATGTTAACATCTTATATCTAAGGTGGGATAAGTCTGCACAGGAACACTTTGTACTGTCATAACTTTGCTTTAAATATAAAACTATTCCAAAATCAATCTTTAAAATAATTTTAAAATATGTCCACATAAAAACTTATACCGAACAAATTTAATTCTATTAGCTGAAACTCCTCCCAGGTGTTTTATTATATCAAAAGGAAAACAAAAACAATCAGCTGTTGACCCCCAAAATATAGTATGGTTTTATTCATTTATTTGTATGTTTTAAAATTTACCATTTAGCACACAACCATTTGCACAATACAAGTTTAGTCATACTCCTAGTATACTTTCCTGAATATTCTAGTTTTGTGATAAGCATCTTTTTATGTATTGTTTAGAATAGATACTGCAGCCATAGCCATGGAAAACCAACTATTAGATTTTCTACACACCACTCATGATACAGGGACTTGGTGTGGTTATTCCAGTTGGCAATTATATAACACATGTTGCTTCAGCTATGCTCCTGCAAGCAAAAGGCTTTGGTATGAAATTCTCCACCTCATTTCTGACACTAACACCTTCAAAAATTCAGGTGAGAGGCAATATGACCTAACATTCCAAATGATGGGGCATGAACTAAAAGGATGAAGTTCATTTGTATGAATGTTTACTTGATGTGGGAAATGCCTCCATTCCGATGGCTTTTAGATTTAGAAACCACAGGATCATCTGGAATCTACAACTGTTTCTGTGAAAAACAATGTTTAGTAAACTGTACTCAGACTTGTCTTTTGGGATTAAAATGTTACTTTTTCTCTGAAAACAATAGCTATTATTCAGAGTTGCAGGGAGTTGGAAAAAAGACTTTTACGTAACGAAATGACTAATTATGAATTTGGGTATTTGAGAGCCACTCTCAGATCCACAGTTCAAACCAAACAACTGAACTGAAGGTAAAAAGAGATCAACATGAGTAATTGAGTTAGACATCATTTTTTTTTAACCTCAGGTTCAGAGAGTTGAGATAATCATGGTGAGTTTATTGGATTATCATTGGTTCACCGGAGGGAGGCCCTGCTCCTGGCCTGTGTTTCCCGGAAGTATGGAGCATGAGTGTCGAAGATGTGCTCCTATTCAGCCTCTCATGTTAGTGTAGGCTTAAATTTGTGTTTTGTGCCTAAATCATCAGGAAACCTTAACCCAGTCCGAGGAACCCCCTACGCCATGGATTTCTTTTTTTCAATAAACTAACTCCTTGATTTGTAATTCCTAGGCCCAGGAAAATAGAAATGATGGAGGGGTTTGTTCAAGAGGTAGCATCCAAGCTGGGCTCCCAAGAAAGTAGATTCTAAAACAGAGGTCAACATTCCACTGAAGGAAGTCCTAACAGAAGGAAATGTGAAATGTCAACCCCTAACTTGCCCAACACCTGGTGGATGAGCACATCAGGGCTAGTGGGGTGACCCAGACAAAGCAGTGGGCTTCACTACACACTGTTAACCAACTTCCAGGCCAGCCAGACTTCAGGTGTAGGCTGGAGATACTGTTTTCTGTACCACAGAGCAGGTGCTGGTCTGTCCAGGGTAATGTCAGAAAGGAAAAAGTGAGACAAAGACAGCTTCCCCCAAACAATTAACCATGCGCAGGCCCCGCCTTCTTTCTCTCTGCGTTGGTATTTTGGCCCTACTTAGAATCCTAACCATTTTCTCTATGCCGATTTTACAGATGTATCAGAGTTTTTACAGTAAGTTTTTAGATTCATCAACCTCTCTCTTCTTTCCATAGCCTTCCCTGAGCTGGCTGCGAGGAAAATTCAAATGTTCATTGACTACCTTTTCAGGAATCACAAGATTCTATCAAAACAAGGTTAGTAATTTTTAAATCAAAGGTGAAAACAGAGGGGGCACCATCTTTTAAGGTTCGAGAGAAAGAGAACAAAGAATCTCAGCAATAAGCAGAACAAATAGCGGTGTTTAACTTTTCCAATGAGTTCAATAAAAAGCCTGTGGGGGCGCCTGGGTGGCGCAGTCAGTTAAGTGTCCGACTTCAGCCAGGTCAAGATCTCGCGGTCCGTTGAGTTCGAGCCCCGCGTCGGGCTCTGGGCTGATGGCTCGGAGCCTGGAGCCTGTTTCCGATTCTGTGTCTCCCTCTCTCTCTGCCCCTCCGCCGTTCATGCTCTGTCTCTCTCTGTCCCAAAAATAAATAAAACGTTGAAAAAAAAATTAAAAAAAAAAAAAAAAGCCTGTGACCTTCAGGACTTGGGTAAAAAGAAAAAGGAATCACATCTAATGATAAAAAGGAACATACGATTCAAGATGAGTAAAATGATGAATATTTGACAATCCTCTATAATATTATAAATTTAAAACTATAGTTTCGACAGAGATGAGATAGCATTGAAATAAAAATCATTTATCAAGAATTTTGATAAAATTGATTAAATTAACCTCCTGTAATGAATTAAATTTCAGATCAATAAATATTGGTGGCACCATCTCTAGAAGAGTCATTTCTACATTCTACAGGGGCAGCAAGACTACTTTTTGGCAAGGACGGATGTGCCTGTGACAAGACACAGAACATGGACCAGGTAAGGTGGGCCTCTCTACAGACAGTAGGATTGAAATATCATTTCAGTGAGTTTTTACTAAGTTATTCTTACCAATTTTTTTCTGTCTTGAAACACTTATGATTCATATACTTCTCCAGATTGTATTGGTAGCTTATGCTTCACAATTTTCATAGGAGGTTTTATATAATTTGGGTTGTTCTTTATTGGTTTTGAAATCATGTTTTCTACCTTTGTGAAGTTTGGAGGGTGGGGGTAAGATGACCTCCCCCAATTCCACTTTTGTGATACAATAATCATGTCCCATGGTGCTGCTCAGCACCACTCAGTGAGGCACACCATCTGACACAGCAGTTAGGATCCAGCCATCTGACTATCATCCTAATTACTACTGAGCAAAAGGGGACTCACAAGTCACCTTCTGAGGGAAGACCTTGAAGCAGAATAAAGTATTTATTATGCCTGCCAGGGACTAGTCATCTATAGATAAATAGCTCTAGGACCCAGAAGTAATTTGAAAAGATATAGAAAGAAGAAAAAAGCTTTTGGTAAACTTTCTCAGCAGCTTTTGGTGCCTCAAGACTTTCTCCATACTGTGGGGTCATATACTTTGCTCAGAGAAAGATTTCTGAAAGACTTATAAGCCCCAAATTACCATGACTTTCCCCTATGTAACTCTCTCTCTTTGAGGGGAGGAGGTGAAGAAGTACCTAATGCTCCTGTTTCTGGAGTCCTGGCTCTTTTTATACCACAGGCATGATTAGTTTAACATTGATCTTTGAAGAAGAAAGTCAGCTAAATATGTCCTATCTAGGAGGCTGTGTTCTATCACACATGTACGTATACACACACATGCATGCACATGCATTTCAGGTACACACACATGAATGCATGCAGACAAAAACAAAAAAACAAACAAAAAATGAGGCTGTGAATCCCTAGGCACATTCTAAAAGGGAACTAACTATAGGATGGCATAACTATTCAAATTATTCTGCTTTAAGACATCCATCTCCAGCCGTGAATTAGGCAGATGATATAGTCAAGGTTAAAAATCCTCCCAGTGTACTTGTAATTATATTTTAATTCCATAATTGTTATTATTCTCAACAGCAGTCACTATTTCCATGTATAAACCATAAGGAAGAGTTTAAAAATATTTTTCCTTGAGGTTGCAACAAGTTTTCACATTTCAATAAAAGGTATGAGTCAATCTTCACCTTCCAAACTTTCATATTTGTCTTTCTCTGTCCTCAGAGTTGTGTTTGTTTCTGACTATCAGACCCAAATAATCAAGTGTGTATGTGCTGTTGGAAACTTTATCTACTGGGACCCCCTGTGGTTACTTCACTTTACACTCTACTGAAACAAGGAAGATTACAAATAATTTTAACAAAGAAATTCATCAATATGCCAACACTGACATCATGCCTATTAACTTGCATAGGTAATTTAGAAAATACAAATTCATTTTTTTCATAAGTCATGATTATCTCATTACTCCTCACAAGAACCAGAGTTAGAGAAGAATGTCATCTCTACTTCATGAAAGAGAAATTGGAGCACAAGAGATTATAATTTCCTCCAATACTTAAGAGTAGACACTAGTTGGCGACACTGGGCTCCTAAGCCATACTGTGATTCCTAATGTAATATGATGACTAATTTTATGTGTCAACTTGACTGGTCCACAAGGTGCCCAGATAATGCTTAGGGATTATTTCTGGGTGTGTCTCTAAGGCTGTTTCTGGAGAAGATTAATATTTAATCAGTAGACTGAGTAAAGTAAGTTGCCCTCCCCAGTGTAAGCTGGCCTGATCCAATCCACCAAATGCCTGAATAGAATAAGCAGCTGAATAAGAAATAATTATTTTTTCTGTCTGTATTTGAGCTGGGGCATTTGTCTTCTCCTGCCTTTGGGTTCAAACTGAAATTTAAAGTTTTATCATCAGCTCTCCCGGTTGTGCAGTCTTTGTGATGAGACTGGAACCATACCATTGGTTCTACTGGGTCTCCAGGTTTCCAGCTGCAGTCTTGGAATTCTCAGTCCCCATAATCATGCAAGCCTATTTCTTATAGTAAATATCTCTTTCAGTGATATATAAATAGATAGATAGAGTGGATGGACACAGAACAACCAACCTATTGTTTTTAGAAGTTTTTTTTAATTTGAGAGCGAGAGAGAGAATGAATTGAGAGAGGAGAGAGAATCCCAAGCAAGGTCCACACTGCCAGTACAGAGCCTGATGCGGGGCTTAAACTCCAGACTGTGAGATCATGACCTGAGCTGAAATCAAGAGTCAGATGCTCAACTGAGTGAGACATCTATGTGTGCCCCCCCCGCCAAAGCTTTCTCTTATTGGCTCTGTTCCTCTAGGGAACCCACACTAAAATATATAGTATTTCATTAGTAGCAAAGATTCTAGAATTTTTTTGTGAATCATCTTCACCCAAAATTCTGTTGTTGGCTTTTTTTTTAACAAGACTCCCAGGCAGTTTTGAAGCATGAGACCAATAGTGTGTCATTTCATACTTCAACCACCTTCTGACACAGAGATCTTGGAAAACTCAAGAATACTTAAAATCATCTTTCTACTACTGCCAGATAATGTTTTGTACTCACTAAATGCCAGACTCTGTTGAGAGTGGTTTATTGCTATTAACTTATTTGCTTGTCAAAACATTCCTGATACAGGTACCATTATCATCTCCATTTTATCAATGCAGTGACTGAAATACAAGAAAGTTAAATACAATGCCCAGGCTCACACAGCTAATAGGTGATTTAGTTGAGGTTGGAACATGGACAGTCAGCCTCAGAAGATCACACCATTATAGCCGCTCTGTTCTCCTCTCCATTAAGAATTGACTTCAGGGGTGCCTGGGTGGCTCATTTGGTTGACTCTTGATTTTGGCTCAGGTCGTGATCACAGGGTTGTGGGATCAAGCCCCACATGAGGCTCCACACTGAGTTTGGAGCCTAATGAAGACTCTTTCTCTCCCCCTCTACCCATCCCCTGCCCCCCCCCCCGACTTGCACACTCTCAGTAAAAGAAAATTAGGGGAGCCTGAGTGGCTCAGTCGGTTAAGCATCCAACTTTGGCTCAGCTCATGATCTCACTGTTTGTGAGTTGGAGCCCCATATCCGGCTCTGTGCTGACAGCTCAGAGCCTGGAGCTTGCTTTGGATTCTGTGTCTCTCTCCCTGTCTCTATGCCCCTCCCTTACTCTCTTTGTCTCTCAAAAATAAATAAAAATATTGCAAGAAAGAAAGAAAGAAAGAAAGAAAGAAAGAAAGAAAGAAAGAAAGAAAGAAAGAAAGAAAGAAAGAAAACAAAAGAAAATTAAAAACAAGAGTTAGCTTCATAAGAAACTATGAATATTGACTTATTAAGACAATAATTTCGCTATCCACTTGGAAATAACATACCCCCAGGGGTACCTGGGTGGCTCAGTAAGTTAAGCATCCAACTCCAAACTTTGGCTCAGGTCATATTCTCACAGTTTGTGAATTCAAGCCATGCATCAGGCTCCATGCTGCGAGTGTGAAGCCTGCTTGGGATTCATATTCTCTCTCTCTCTCTCTCTCTCTCTCTCTCTCTCTCTCTCTCTCTTACTATCTCTCCTCCTCCTCCTCCTCCTACTTCTCCTCCTCCTCTTTCTCTTCCTCTTCCTCTCTGCCCCTGCCCAGATCACCCACTCTCTCTCTCTTTCAAAATAAATAAATAAAACTTAAAAAGAAAGAAAAAGAAATAGCATACCCCTGTAGCCCAGATCTTAAAGGTTTGGTGTGCTTTTCCTTACACCATTCTTGACACTCCCCAGAGCTAAATTTACACTCAGTATCCTCTACTGCCCAGAGATAAGCTTAATTACTCCATTCTAAGAAGCAACTGTGACTCACTAATAGAGCTTAATAAAATTAGGACAAGTAGAGTATAGCTAATATTTTCTGAGCGCTTACTACCAGCCAAGCAATGTGTGAAGTTCTTTTCCAACATTTTGTCACTGAAGACTTTGCCCTGTGGCTATCCTTTCTTGCCTGTTTACGGGATGGACACGATGGCTCTCACACCCACCTCTTAGCGTATGACACTCACCTGTGACCCTTAAGCACAAACAATCCCAGGTCCCAGCTCCAGGAATTCTGAGTATGACTGTACTGAGGTAGGGCAATGCAATCACTTTAAACCTTCCTCAGGTGATTGCAGCATAAGGCCAGAGTTAAAAACCACTATGCACTCAAAATTTTACACAGTTTTCCTTTAAACCTTAAAAAACTCAGTGAGGTTGCTGTGATTTCCCTCACTTTATGAGAAAACTAGTCAGAGAGGGTAACTTGGCCAAGCGAGAAAGGGGCTAAGCTGAGGATTTGAACCCACATCTTAAAAGACTTAAAAGTCTGTTGCCATAACCTGTATACACTATTTATTCTACTATTCAGGAATGATTCCATTTGTGCAATTCAATTAGCTTCTGGTCTGGCTGGGAACAGCACTCATAGTGTTCTCCTGCCACTTACCTTCTGATAACCAACCCCCCCCCCCCCCCGCCCTGCCGCCCGCTGCAGTGGACTGACTTAAAAGCTTATGCTGTTTCACATTATTTGGGGCTTTATTGGCTCAACAGTAAAGTTGGGACATCTTTCCAGATGGCAGCCAAGCTCCTGCCTAGAGCAAAGCAAAACTAGCCCCAGGGGAAGGCTGCATTATATCTACTTAAGTTTATTCTTCTGATGTGAATAGTGTGTCTCATGCTCAGAGTAAATTAGTTTAGTCAGGTCCAAGTCAAAGACCCAAGGGGGAGACATGTGTATTCAGGAAGCTGGCCAGAAAGCAGCTGTCCCCAAGTATTTTCATAAACCATCATACTGCTAATATTACACCCAAAGGCCTTTTTGGAGCTCAGAGTTTTGTTTTACAATTTCAGTCTGAAGTAATTTTTGCAGTGAAAATAATAAAACAACAGTACTTTACATTTGATTCTCCTTAGGTCATTGTGGACTTAACCCAAGAAATCCCTTCTCTGGGAGCTAGATAAAGAGGAGAAGGTCTGTAGACCTTGGACCTGGCTTAATAACCACCCTGCACATTTGCATTTATACTCAATAAAGTCATTTTGCACACATGGCATCATGAGCACATAGGTTATTCTAAGGAGCTAAATTTCCACACTATGTGTTTAGAATGAAACACAACAATGTTTCCTAAAAGAAACGGAGGGATAGAGGAAGGGGGGAAGGAAATACGTTATCCACTGACCCTTGCCAACAGTACAAAACAAACATAACCAAGCACTATGCTGCTTCCTTCCCTTCTTGTTTCTCTAATTCTTTTCTTCTCATAGTTCTCTGAATGTCTCCCACGGGTAGCCTCCTAGAGGGAGCCTGGGATGCGCTCCCCCTTCCAGAACAGGTCCATGCAATCTTTGTGTGAACCTCACTACCCTTCTTACCCCAAGGAAAGGCTCTTGGTCTCACCTCAACTGACCACCTCATTTCTGTCCTTTGTTACAACTTCTATACTATTCTTCTCAGATTCCAAATTCAGACAGAACTTCCAGAGTTCTTTCCAAAATGGAGTTGTGGTTTCCCTCCTTGTCTTCTTCTCACTTCCCTTGGCACTCTTCCTTGACAGACTCCTGAGAAGGGGCTCTGCCCTTCACATTACACTCAGCAGGAATACTCCAAGTCCTACTCTCTGATGTGAACATCTTTCTCAAGCAGTATGGCTTCCCTTTCCTTATATCCCCACACCCTGAACCCACCCCTCCACACTTCATTCTTTTCTCCATTACTCAAATTCCACAAACATACCACAAATATTTATTGAGCAGACACATGCCAGGCACTGCAAGAGGAAGATGAAATTATAAATGTCTCCCCTTGAGCATCTCCAATCTGGCTTCTCCAAATGAATTCAAACAGCTGTAACCAGATGCAAACTTCACTTCTTTCTTCTTGCCAAAGCTTTGCAGGAGATTCAGCTGTTTTCACCCCAGCTAGCTTGTGGACATCAGTCAGTGTGAGCCCCACACTAGTTACAAATCAAACCAAAGGCACCTGGAGCTTTAAATGGTACTTTGGAGAAAGCCTCCTTACCGTCCCATGGAAGTAATAATGAGAGTAGCAGATGAGACTTATTGCAAAATGAAAACACACATTACTCTGAAGCTGAGTTTAAGATACAAAGGAGATGTAAGGTGGAGGATGTAAGATGTAAGGAGATTTCAAAGGATTAGACAGGTCCTAGAATTCTCCTGTGTTGGTGTCTTGGAAGACCCCAGGCAAGTCCAGGCATTCCATCTTCACTGGGTTGACACAACACTGTTTTTCTCAGAAATCCCTAAACCCTACTGCAGGCCTTCGTGGCTCCACATCTCCCTTCAGAGGGAAATTTCAAGCCCAGAAGTCCACTTGACTATAAAGAATCCTAGAATTCCTACCTTGTTCTTCCCCAGGTTCCATTTTGTCAAAATCAGGCAAGCCATTCCTCCTTTCATTACCTCATTTGGCTGAAAGAGAAGATGCCAGGGGTTCCAGAGTGGCTCAGTTGGTTAAGCATCCTACTCTTGGTTTCAGCTCAGGTCATGATCTCATGGTTTGTGAGATGCAGCCTTGCATCAGGCTCTGCACTGGCAATGTGGAGCCTGTGGTATTCTCTCTCTATTTTTCTCTCTCTCTCTGCCCCTTGCCCACTTGTGCATGCATGCTCTTTCTCTCTCTCAAAATAAACTGTAAAAAAAAAACCAACAAGATGCCATAGAATCATGATAAAAGAACATGTTAGGAGTGCCATGTGCCACAGCATTCTAAGCAGTTTTCATTTAAACCTCCCAAAAGTCACGAGTTACTGTGAACACACTCATTTTGGGGATGAGGAAACAGACACTCAGAGTTTATGTGAATTGCAGGCACAGGTTGTGGAGCCAAAATTCGCCATCTGCTCTCAAACTCTGGTACCCAAACCGTCAACCACAACTGTACGGCCTCCTTAATTATTACAGCTGAAAATAATGTTCCTGTCTTAGGCATAGCCAAAATGTCCAAGGTCTTTAAACATGCTGAAAAGAAAATAATTTCTAAGGTGACTGGCTCACCATCTGTTTTCTACCTCACCGTTGACTTCTAGCCCGGGCTACACCCATTTGAACACCAAATTCAGGGTGCAGGTGGAGGGGAGAAAGGGAAGGGGAGGGAAGCAGAATAGAACTTGTCCAAGGAACATGCTGTCTTAGAGGGGAAGGTATTTTTCAGTGATTCACAATGTGTACTTAGATTTCATCTAGAGGCATGCATTCTCACAGTTTATTTTTAAAAAATAATAAAGTTTGGGGGCACCTGGGTGGCTCAGTTGGTTAAGCATCTGACTTAGGCTGAGGTCATGATCTCATGGCTCATGAGTTCAGGGCCCACGCCAGGCTCAGAGCCTGGAGCCTGCTTTGCATTCTGTGTGTGTCTCTCTCTCTGTCCCTTCTCTGCTCATTCTCTGTCTCTCTCTCAGAAATAAATAAATATCAAAAAAATTTTAATAATAAAGTTTGCTCTTTCCTAGATGCCTGCTGACCAACAATGACTGATTCTGGATCTGCCTTTCAGACCTTCCTGGTCCTGTGTTCCTAAGAGAAGTCACCGCTATCATGGCTTATACTCAGGAGGTTTTATGATCCTGGACTTATGTACATGCAACTCTGTTGCTCAAGGCACAGTCTCAAAAAGCCTAAGAATCTATGTCTCTGTGTTCTTGAGACAGGAAGACGCAAGGCAGAGAATCAAATTAGTATCTCAAAGCGGGGGGGGGGGGGGGGGCGGGAGGGAAATGACCCAGTGGATTCCTGGGATAAAACTATTAGGGCAAATTTGTTTTGCCCACGCCCCTTCCCCCTTCTCCCATTCTCCCCCTAAACCTCCTTAGTGATGCCCTTCCCCTGTACCATGGATGGAAACTTGGCTGTTCAATGGCTGTTGTAATCACTTTTATGTAACTTATGTCATTGAGTCACTGTCAACACTTGATCACAGAATGGACTTTCAATTCAGAAATTAAGACTTCAATTCAATACAGCCCACACTTCACCTTCAGTCAAAGACCTCTACAGACTGTCTGATGTTCAGACAGTTGCCCTGCTTTCAGAGAGGAACCCTTCTGGGAGGAACAAGGTGGCTTGCACTTTTGGTCTTCCTTCTGGCCCTGTCTCATGGGTACATCCTAATTTCAGTTCTGGGGTCTCCATACTGCAGATCTTGTTGTACCTAAGGCCTCTCCATCAGCTTGTACCTCCTCCATCCACTCAGCATCATCTGTGATTGAAAACCCATAGTTTTCAGGCCTTTTCAACAGACTTCAAGGTTAACTTCTCACTGGTGGTTCCACATCTGCTGTCTTGGATCTATAGGCCTTTGACCCACTGTCACAGGAGAATCCTGCTACTTTACAGGTGCAGGACCTTCTCTGGCATCATCCTTTTCTCTGTTGCTGTCAGTAGCCATGAGACACACACCAATCCCTATTCCTGCCAACCACAGGGAACACTTGTCAAGCTTTTCAAAGGTCCCTGGTGACATGTCTGCTGACCCAGCAGGCTAGACCTAAGTGGTGGAGCCCCTTGTATGCCCCAGTCCCCTCACCTAGTAAATCACCTTCCAACATGCTCTTTTAATCTTCACTCTCTAAACCTTTGTATCTCCATCTTCTGGATGATCATATCTAAAGTTATAAAGCCAATTGTCAACTATTTCTTTGAAAATCTGTATTCTGGCCTGGCATACTTCATCTTGTAATTCTGCATCTTTGTATCTGAATGCTTCTGTGAAATTTAGTATTTATTACTCTGTTACAGAATAGAAAATGAGTGTGTCTAGCTCTCAAATGGAAGAACCAGTCACACACAAACAGGAAGTAATTGTCTTTATCCTATACCAGGTGCTGGGGATTCACCAATGGGGAAAGGCAGGGATCCTATCAGAGGCTGTCAGGTAAGGAAGGGAGATCAGTGCCCCAGCAGGGATGATGTGTGGGCAACATGCACACGTACCCTTCCACAAGACAACGGTGTCATACTCACTCTACTTCTGGCAGAGTGCAACTCAATAACAGCCTATTCTATTCCCAAGCTATGCCACTGTTCCAGTGCAGAGCCCTCAGGAGGGAATCCAGAGCAGCAGAGACCTTCAGCTTTTCAAAAGGCAAGGAGCAGACTATTTTCTAGGAGACAGACTAATTTAAAAGAAAATAACTGTAGGAATATTCTGGAAGCCTAGGATGCACATGCCAGAAGGCCATCTCAGAAGGAGCATGGGAGGCTAGAAGGACAATGGGGGTAGCTGAACAGCAGCGTTGGATTTTATTTTATCTAATTTATGTCAAAACCTGGAAACTCTTTTAACATATTTTGCCATATTGTATGCAGCACCCTTGAAAAGGAAGAAAAAAATCAATTTGAAGGTGAGAAAATAAATCTTACTTATTCGATGTTAGCAAGTACTACAGTTGTACTTGCTAACATCGAATAAGTAAGATTTAGGGAAAAAAATCAGCTATATGACAGAGCCTTCAAAACTCTTCTGAGTAAATATGGAAATCTATTTGGAGGCAGAATAGTAGACTTAATGAATTCTATTGTAAAAAGTCTTCTAAAATTGATATTGTGATAGACAATTTTATTGTGAAAATTGCCTGAAAATAGGTTGACACAGAAACAAGACAACCATTAGTAAAACCTCATTAATTTTTAACCCTGTGTGGTTTTTCCCTTTCTGATTTTTATTCATTTCAGGCTTTTCATCCTTTGTGAATTTTGTAAGTAAATAGTTTATATGTGGACAAACTTATTTGGAAATTAGCCTGAGGTTTAAATTTAAAATGTAATTTTATGACAATATCCAACCTGAATTATAATCAGCAGCAAAATTAGGGTATTGGAATACTTCCTTTTTTTTAACTGTTATAAGATAACATAATGGAGGTAAGATAGAGACAAATGGGGCCCAAATAAGTGCCAGTTTCCTCCCCACCAGAAAAATAGGTCAGGAGCAAACCTGCCTTGTGGGTCCCGCTTGTTTCTCCATCCCTGAATAAAAACCAATTATGAGTACCCTGTGGGATGATTGAGTAGATATGGTAATGGATAACTATATGACTGTACCATATTCAATGTATTTTCCTGTTCCATTGTTAGAATATCCTTATAGCTTCCCCTCATCAGGGTGAATAAAAGCAGTGACCTTTTTTGCAAGTTTCTGTACTGACTCAGAATACAGGTACTTTTCTTCACAGCTACATCAATAAGTCTTTTGAACAAACTTAATATTTTCATCTTTCCTGAATCATTTGAAAAAGAAATTAACATACCAACACCAGGTGAAAAAAAGGAAGAGAGCCATCTAGAAATAAAGGAAAGTTGGCAAATTATTCTGCAGTTTTTTAAGGCATGAGTGCCAGACCCTCACTAAAAGGCCATAATAGGACTAACAGCTTTAAAAACACTGCCTGGAAATTAAACTGCTACAATGAGAATGAACTCTGGCCTGCTGTCATTAAGGGCTTGCATTTTCATGTGATCTTTTCTCTGTGAAGATGGTTCTGTTCCAATGTCTCATCCCTCACTTTCCCATTGTCCCTGTACATGAATCATGTGGCCAGCTCACAACACAATCACCTGCCCTAGTGAATGATGTCACACCAGAATCTTGGCTTTGCTGGAGGAGCCAAGATGGCACAATAGCATGGAAGTTTTTTGTGTGTCTTGTGTCCATGAAATACAGGCGGGTCTACACTAAACCAACCTGCACACCTAGAAAATGATTTGAGGATTAACACAACAATGTGCACAACCTAAACCACAGAACTCAGCAGGTACACTGTGCAGAGCATTGAACTGGGGGAGAGGGAAGCCATGGAGGGCAGGGAGTTGTTTCTGTTTGCAGAGAGAGGATGGAGATGGGGGAGAGTATAGAAAAGTAGCTGGAGAGAAAGTGGTAAAGTGGAAACAGTCGCAGGGACTGAACTAAAAAGGGAGAAAGGAGAAAGGAGAGGGTTTAAATTCCATTAAGACCCTATCAACAGGGGGAGCACAGAGTCTGAAACTCTGCAACTTAATAACTGGCAGTGCTCTGGTGGCAAGGGTGAATCCCCAGGAGCAGAGTGAAGTCTGGGGGTCCTTGGGTCACATAGGGAGAGGTGGTTGCCCTGCTGCTGGAAGGACATTTGGTAGAGGTTGTGCGGCCCTGCCACAGGCAAAGGCCCAGTTGACCCTGGAGAACAACCACATTTGCTGATATGGGAACAAGGTCATTAAGGTGAAGCCTGGTGCCAGAAGTGTGTTGGTTTTTTTTCCATAATCCCTGCAACACTGCTGCTACACAATCATGCGAAATTTTTCCGGGGCAGGCTGGCACACAGCTGCAGTCTCTGGGCATCAGCAGCAGGGTCCAGAGAACACTGCTAAGAGCAGCTGACACCTGGCCACTGCTTGGTAAGACACTCTTGCAGAGGGGCACAATGGATCCAAGCCACAGTTCCTCAGAAGTAAGGGGTTGGGGAAAATAGCCACATCTGAGATTAAACTCAGGAGGGAGGTACAGCCTAGCAATCTGACGGCTTGGTCATGGACAGTGTAAAAGCAGGGAGTGGACGGAAGCCAGAGACAAAAGACTGGTGCTCAATTGCGGATCAGGGAGAATAGAGTTCCAATACTGAGACTGGGTAGTTGGGTGACGCCATTTTCACACTTCCCGCACATGTGCATACACGCCCACACATGCCACAACAATCCACCCCAGTAAGCTAAGCACCACCATCTAGTGGAGAATGGAGCCGTTACACTAAGCCCCAACCAAGTGAACCAACATCCCCTTCAGGAACACCACAAGTCCCTGCCCCTGCTTAGTTTACAGACTATAAAGTGCTTCAGAGTTTGACTTCTAGGGGAAAATGAAGTAATTTCAAGTGTATTGCAGTCTGTTCACTGATCCATCTATTCAATTTTCTTTTCTTTTTGTTCTTTTTCCTTTCCTTTTTCTTGAATACAGAAAGAGAAAAAACCTATGTTTATTTTAAATTTTTATTAAAATTTTTAAAATTTTTTTCTACTATATTTTTTACTTTTTTGTAAATTTTTCCAATTCTATTTTCCTTCCATAATTTCATTTTATTCTATTTCATTATATTCATTTATCAAATTTTCATACACTTTCCTTTTTTCACCCCTTTTTCTCTAATCTATCAAGCTCTGTTCACCACTCAGACTAAAATACCTAGGATCTAGCATCATTTATTTGATTTTTATGTGTGACATTGCTGTTTTTAATTTTTTAATGTTATTTTTTTTTTTACCTTATTAACTCCTTTTCTTCCCTCAAAATAATGAAACAAAGGAATTCACCCCAAAAGAAAGAGCAGAAAGAAATGACAGCCTGGGACTTAACCAACACAGACACAAGCAAGATGTCTGAACCAGAATTTAGAATCATGACAATAAGAATACTAACTGGAGCTGAAAATAGATTAGGATCCCTTTCTACGGAGATAAAAGAAGTAAAAGCTAGTCGTGATGAAATAAAAAAATGCTATAACTGAGCTGCAATCTCAAATGGATGCCACAGTGGCAATGATGGATAAGGCAGAGAAGCCAATCAATGATATAGAAGATAAACTGATGGACAATAATGAAGCAGAAAAAAAGAGGCAAACCAAGGAAGAAAGAGCATGATTTAAGAATTAGAGAAATCAGTGACTCATTAAAAAGGAACAACATCAGAATAATAAGTGTCTCAGAAGATAGAGAGAAAAAGGGGTAGAAGGGTTATGTGAGCAAATCATAGTGGAAAACTTTCCTAATCTGGGGGAAGACACAGACATCACAATCCAGGAAGCACAAAGGACTCCCATTAGATTCAACAAAAACTGACCATCAATATGACATATCATAGGCATATCAAAGTACTCAGGCAAGGAAAGAATCATGAAAGCAGCAAGGGAAAAAATTCCTTAAGCTACAAGGGAAGACAGATCAGGTGTGCAGCAGACCTAACCACAGAAACTTGACAAGCCAGAAAGGAGTGACAGGATATATTCAAAGTGCTGAATCAGAAAAATATTCAGCCAAGAATTAAAGAATTATTTTCCAGCAAGGATGTAATTCAAAATAGAAAGAGACATAAAAATTTCCCAAACAAAAATTAAAGGAGTAAACCAGCCCCGCAAGAAATCTTAAGGGTGACTCTCTGAGGGAAGAAAAGAAAAAAATACATACATACATACATACATACATACATACATACATACATACCAAAAGCAAGAAAGACTAGAAAGAAGCATAGAAAACCACTAGACACTCCAACTCTACAAGAAACATAATGGCAATAAATTCTTATCTTTCAGTACTCATTCTAAATGTTAATGGACTAAATGCTCCAATCAAAAGACATAGTGTAACAGAATGGTTAAGAGAACAAAACCCATCAATAATGCTATTTACAAGAGACCCACCTTAGACCTAAAGATACCTTCATACTGAGAGTAGGGGGATGGAGAACCATCTATCATGCTAATGGTAACCAAAAGAAAGCTGGAGTAGCCATACTTATATCAGACAATCTAGACTTTAAAATAAAAACTGTAACAAGAGATGAAGAAGGGTATTATATCATAATCAACGGGTCTACCCACCAAGAAGACCTAACAATTATCATTTATGCTCCAAATGTGCAAGCAGCCAAATACCTAAATCAATTAATCACAAACATAAAGAAACTCATAGAAAATAATAACATCATAGTAGGGGATTCAACGCCCACTTACAGCAATGAACAGATCATCTAATCAGAAAATCAATAAGGAAACAATGTCTTTGAATAACACACTGGACCAGATGGACTTAACACTTATATTTAGGACATTTCATCATAAAGCAGTGGAATACAAATTCTTCTCCACTGCACATGGAATGTTCTCCAGAATAGATCACATTCTGAGACACAAATAAGCCCTCAACCAGTACAAAAAGATTGAGATCATACCGTGCATATTTTCAGACCCCAACCCTGTGAAACTTGAAATCAACCACAAGAAAAAATTTGGTAAGGTAACAAATGTTTGTAGACTAAAGAACATCCTACTAAAGAATGAATGAGGGAGAGAGAGGGAAGATGGCGGCGTAGGAGGACGCTGGGCTCACCGCGCGTCCTGCTGATCACTTAGATTCCACCTACACCTGCCTAAATAACCCAGAAAACCACCAGAGGATTAGCAGAACGGAGTCGCCGGAGCCAAGCGCAGACGAGAGGCCCACGGAAGAGGGTAGGAAGGGCGGCGAGGCGGTGCGCGCTCCACGGACTGGCGGGAGGGAGCCGGGGCGGAGGGGCGGCTCGCCGGCCAAGCAGAGCCCCCGAGTCTGGCTTGCAAAAAGCGGAGGGGCCTGACGGACTGTGTTCCGACAGCAAGCGCGACTTAGCGTCTGGGAGGTCATAAGCTAACAGCTCTGCTCAGAAAGCGGGAAGGCTGGAGGACAAAGGGAAGGAGAGCTGCTGAGCCCCCGGACAACAGAGCTCAGTTTGGTGGGGAACAAAGGCGCTCGCCAGCGCCATCTCCCCCGCCCATCCCCCAGCCAAAATCCCAAAGAGAACCAGTTCCTGCCAGGGAACTTGCTCGCTCCGCGCGCAAACACCCAACTCTGCGCTTCTGCGGAGCCAAACCTCCGGCAGCGGATCTGACTCCCTCCTGCTGCCACAGGGCCCCTCCTGAAGAGGATCACCTAAGGAGAAGCAAGCTAAGCCTGCCCCTCCTGCCCCCGTGCACCTTGCCTACCCACCCCAGCTAAGACGCCAGATCCCCAGCATCACAAGCCTGGCAGTCTGCAAGTAGCCCAGACGGGCTACCCCACCCCACAGTGAATCCCGCCCCTAGGAGAGGGGAAGAGAAGGCACGCACCAGTCTGACTGTGGACACAGCGGTGGGCTGGGGGCAGACATCAGGTCTGACTGCGGCTCCGCCCACCAACTCCAGTTATACACCACAGCACAGGGGAAGTGCCCTGCAGGTCCTCACCACGCCAGGGACTATCCAAAATGACCAAGCGGAAGAATTCCCCTCAGAAGAATCTCCAGGAAATAACAACAGCTAATGAGCTGATCAAAAAGGATTTAAATAATATAACAGAAAGTGAATTTAGAATAATAGTCATAAAATTAATTGCTGGGCTTGAAAACAGTATAGCGGACAGCAGAGAATCTCTTGCTACAGAGATCAAGGGACTAAGGAACAGTCACGAGGAGCTGAAAAACGCTTTAAACGAAATGCATAACAAAATGGAAACCACCACGGCTCGGATTGAAGAGGCAGAGGAGAGAATAGGTGAACTAGAAGATAAAGTTATGGAAAAAGAGGAAGCTGAGAAAAAGAGAGATAAAAAAATCCAGGAGTACGAGGGGAAAATTAGAGAACTAAGTGATACACTAAAAAGAAATAATATACGCATTATTGGTATCCCAGAGGAGGAAGAGACAGGGAAAGGTGCTGAAGGGGTACTTGAAGAAATAATAGCTGAGAACTTCCCTGAACTGGGGAAGGAAAAAGGCATTGAAATCCAAGAGGCACAGAGAACTCCCTTCAGACGTAACTTGAATCGATCTTCTGCACGACATATCATAGTGAAACTGGCAAAATACAAGGATAAAGAGAAAATTCTGAAAGCAGCAAGGGGTAAACGTGCCCTCACATATAAAGGGAGACCTATAAGACTCGTGACTGATCTCTCTTTTGAAACTTGGCAGGCCAGAAAGAATTGGCACGAGATTTTCAGGGTGCTAGACAGAAAAAATATGCAGCCGAGAATCCTTTATCCAGCAAGTCTCTCATTTAGAATCGAAGGAGAGATAAAGGTCTTCCCAAACAAACAAAAACTGAAGGAATTTGTCACCACTAAACCAGCCCTACAAGAGATCCTAAGGGGGACCCTGTGAGACAAAGTACCAGAGACATCACTACAAGCATAAAACATACAGACATCACAATGACTCTAAACCCATACCTTTCTATAATAACACTGAATGTAAATGGATTAAATGCGCCAACCAAAAGACATAGGGTATCAGAATGGATAAAAAAACAAGACCCATCTATTTGCTGTCTACAAGAGACTCATTTTAGACCTGAGGACACCTTTAGATTGAGAGTGAGGGGATGGAGATCTATTTATCATGCTACTGGAAGCCAAAAGAAAGCTGGAGTAGCCATCCTTATATCAGACAAACTAGACTTTAAATTAAAGGCTGTAACAAGAGATGAAGAAGGACATTATATAATAGTGACAGGGTCTATCCATCAGGAAGAGCTAACAATTATAAATGTCTATGCGCCGAATACCGGAGCGCCCAAATATATAAAACAATTACTCATAAACATAAGCAACCTTATTGATAAGAATGTGGTAATTGCAGGGGACTTTAACACCCCACTTACAGAAATGGATAGATCAACTAGACACACGGTCAATAAAGAAACAAGGGCCCTGAATGAGACATTGGATCAGATGGACTTGACAGATATATTTAGAACTCTGCATCCCAAAGCAACAGAATATACTTTCTTCTCGAGTGCACATGGAACATTCTCCAAGATAGATCATATACTGGGTCACAAAACAGCCCTTCATAAGTTTACAAGAATTGAAATCATACCATGCATACTTTCAGACCACAATGCTATGAAGCTTGAAATCAACCACAGAAAAAAGTCTGGAAAACCTCCAAAAGCATGGAGGTTAAAGAACACCCTACTAACGAATGAGTGGGTCAACCAGGCAATTAGAGAAGAAATTAAAAAATATATGGAAACAAACGAAAATGAAAATACAACAATCCAAACGCTTTGGGATGCAGCGAAGGCAGTCCTGAGAGGAAAATACATTGCAATCCAGGCCTATCTCAAGAAACAAGAAAAATCCCAAATACAAAATCTAACAGCACACCTAAAGGAAATAGAAGCAGAACAGCAAAGGCAGCCTAAACCCAGCAGAAGAAGAGAAATAATAAAGATCAGAGCAGAAATAAACAATATAGAATCTAAAAACACTGTAGAGCAGATCAACGAAACCAAGAGTTGGTTTTTTGAAAAAATAAACAAAATTGACAAACCTCTAGCCAGGCTTCTCAAAAAGAAAAGGGAGATGACCCAAATAGATAAAATCATGAATGAAAATGGAATTATTACAACCAATCCCTCAGAGATACAAGCAATTATCAGGGAATACTATGAAAAATTATATGCCAACAAATTGGACAACCTGGAAGAAATGGACAAATTCCTGAACACCCACACTCTTCCAAAACTCAATCAGGAGGAAATAGAAAGCTTGAACAGACCCATCACCAGCGAAGAAATTGAATCGGTTATCAAAAATCTCCCAACAAATAAGAGTCCAGGACCAGATGGCTTCCCAGGGGAGTTCTACCAGACGTTTAAAGCAGAGATAATACCTATCCTTCTCAAGCTATTCCAAGAAATAGAAAGGGAAGGAAAACTTCCAGACTCATTCTATGAAGCCAGTATTACTTTGATTCCTAAACCAGACAGAGATCCAGTAAAAAAAGAGAACTACAGGCCAATATCCCTGATGAATATGGATGCAAAAATTCTCAATAAGATACTAGCAAATCGAATTCAACGGCATATAAAAAGAATTATTCACCATGATCAAGTGGGATTCATTCCTGGGATGCAGGGCTGGTTCAACATTCGCAAATCAATCAACGTGATACATCACATTAACAAAAAAAAGGAGAAAAACCATATGATCCTGTCAATCGATGCAGAAAAGGCCTTTGATAAAATCCAGCACCCTTTCTTAATAAAAACTCTTGAGAAAGTCGGGATAGAAGGAACATACTTAAAGATCATAAAAGCCATTTATGAAAAGCCCACAGCTAACATCATCCTCAACGGGGAAAAACTGAGAGCTTTTTCCCTGAGATCAGGAACACGACAGGGATGCCCACTCTCACCGCTTTTATTTAACATAGTGCTGGAAGTTCTAGCAACAGCAATCAGACAACAAAAGGAAATCAAAGGCGTCAAAATTGGCAAAGATGAAGTCAAGCTTTCGCTCTTTGCAGATGACATGATATTATACATGGAAAATCCGATAGACTCCACCAAAAGTCTGCTAGAACTGATACATGAATTCAGCAAAGTTGCAGGATACAAAATCAATGTACAGAAATCAGTTGCATTCTTATACACTAACAATGAAGCAACAGAAAGACAAATAAAGAAACTGATCCCATTCACAATTGCACCAAGAAGCATAAAATACCTAGGAATAAATCTAACCAAAGATGTAAAGGATCTGTATGCTGAAAACTATAGAAAGCTTATGAAGGTAATTGAAGAAGATTTAAAGAAATGGAAAGACATTCCCTGCTCATGGATTGGAAGAATAAA
The DNA here is from genome assembly GCF_028749965.1 of Puma concolor. Lineage (NCBI taxonomy): Eukaryota > Metazoa > Chordata > Mammalia > Carnivora > Felidae > Puma > Puma concolor. Next base: position 111,746,929 of record NC_141676.1, read on the forward strand.
TATTATCAAAATGTCAATACTACCCAAAGCTATCTACACATTCAATGCAATCCCAATCAAAATTGCACCAGCATTCTTCTCGAAACTAGAACAAGCAATCCTAAAATTCATATGGAACCACAAAAAGCCCCGAATAGCCAAAGGAATTTTGAAGAAGAAGACCAAAGCAGGAGGCATCACAATCCCAGACTTTAGCCTCTACTACAAAGCTGTCATCATCAAGACAGCATGGTATTGGCACAAAAACAGACACATAGACCAATGGAATAGAATAGAAACCCCAGAACTAGACCCACAAACGTATGGCCAACTCATCTTTGACAAAGCAGGAAAGAACATCCAATGGAAAAAAGACAGTCTCTTTAACAAATGGTGCTGGGAGAACTGGACAGCAACATGCAGAAGGTTGAAACTAGACCACTTTCTCACACCATTCACAAAAATAAACTCAAAATGGATCAAGGACCTGAATGTGAGACAGGAAACCATCAAAACCTTAGAGGAGAAAGCAGGAAAAGACCTCTCTGACCTCAGCCGTAGCAATCTCTTACTCGACACATCCCCAAAGGCAAGGGAATTAAAAGCAAAAGTGAATTCCTGGGACCTTATGAAGATAAAAAGCTTCTGCACAGCAAAGGAAACAACCAACAAAACTAAAAGGCAACCAACGGAATGGGAAAAGATATTTGCAAATGACATATCGGACAAAGGGCTAGTATCCAAAATCTATAAAGAGCTCACCAAACTCCACACCCGAAAAGCAAATAACCCAGTGAAGAAATGGGCAGAAAACATGAATAGACACTTCTCTAAAGAAGACATCCGGATGGCCAACAGGCACATGAAAAGATGTTCAGCGTCGCTCCTTATCAGGGAAATACAAATCAAAACCACACTCAGATATCACCTCACGCCAGTCAGAGTGGCCAAAATGAACAAATCAGGAGACTATAGATGCTGGAGAGGATGTGGAGAAACGGGAACCCTCTTGCACTGTTGGTGGGAATGCAAATTGGTGCAGCCGCTCTGGAAAGCAGTGTGGAGGTTCCTCAGAAAATTAAAAATAGACCTACCCTATGACCCAGCAATAGCACTGCTAGGAATTTATCCAAGGGACACAGGAGTACTGATGCATAGGGGCACTTGTACCCCAATGTTCATAGCAGCACTCTCAACAATAGCCAAATTATGGAAAGAGCCTAAATGTCCATCAACTGATGAATGGATAAAGAAATTGTGGTTTATATACACAATGGAGTACTACGTGGCAATGAGAAAAAATGAAATATGGCCTTTTGTAGCAACGTGGATGGAACTGGAGAGTGTGATGCTAAGTGAAATAAGCCATACAGAGAAAGACAGATACCATATGGTTTCACTCTTATGTGGATCCTGAGAAACTTAAGAGAAACCCATGGGGGAGGGGAACAAAAAAAAAAAAAAAAGAGGTTAGAGTGGGAGAGAGCCAAAGCATAAGAGACTGTTGAGAACTGAGAACAAACTAAGGGTTGATGGGGGGTGGGAGGGAGGAGAGGGTGGGTGATGGGTACTGAGGAGGGCACCTTTTGGGATGAGCACTGGGTGTTGTATGGAAACCAATTTGACAATAAATTTCATATAAAAAAAAATAAATAAATAAAGAATGAATGGGGTAACCAAGAACTTAAAGAGGAAATTAAAAGTTCACGGAAGCCAATGAAAATGATAACACCACAACCCAAAACCTCTGGGACACAGCAAAGGCGGTCATAAGAGGAAGCTGTATAGCAATCCAGGCCTTCCTAAAGAAGGAAGAAAGGTCTCAGATACAAAACCTAACCTTACACCTTAAAGAACTGGAAAAAGAACAGCAAAAAGAACCCAAAACCAGAAGAAGGCAGGAAATAATAAAGATTACAGCAGAAATCAATGTTATCGAAACCAATAACACAGTAGAACAGATCAATGAAACCAGCAGCTGGTTCTTTAAAAGAATTAACAAAATTGATAAACCACTAGCCACCTGGATCACAAAGAAAAGGACACAAATAAATAAAATCAAAATTAAAGAGGAGAGATAACAACCAATACAGCAGAAATAAAAACAATAATAAGAGAATATTATGAGCATTTATATGCCAAAAAATGGGCAATCTGGAAGAAATGGACAAATTGCTAGAAACATATACACTACCAAAACTGAAACAGTAAGAAATAGAAAATTTGAACAGACCTATAAGCAGTAAAGGAATTGGATTAGTAATCAAAAATCTCCCAAAAAACAGAGTCTAGGGCCAGATGGCTTTCCAGGCAATTCTACCAAACATTTAAGGAAGAGTTAATACCTATTCTCTTGAAGCTGTTCCAAAAAATAGAAATGGAAGGAAAACTTCCAAACTCTTTCTATGAACCAGCATTACCTGGATTCCAAACCCAGACAAAGACCTCACTAAACAGGAAAACTATAGACCAATTTCCCTGATGAATATGGATGCAAAAATCCTCAACAAGATATTAGCCAACCAGCTCCAACAGTACATTAAAAAAATTATTCACAATGTCCAAGTGGGATTTATACCTGGGATGCAGGGCTGGTTCTATATCTGCAAAACAATTAATGTGATTCACCACATCAATAAATGACAGGATAAGAACCACATAATCCTCTCACTAGATGCAGAGAAAGAATTTGACAAAATACAGCGTCCTTTCTTGATAAAAACCCCCAAGAAAGTAGGGACAAGAGGATAATACCTCAAGATCATAAAAGCCATATATGAAAGACCCAATGCTAATAGCATCCTCAATGGGGAAAAACTGGGAGCTTTCCCCCTAAAGTAAGGAACAAGACAGGGATGTCCATCTACTCCCACCACTGTTATTCAACATAGTATTGGAAGTCTTAGCCTCTGCAATAAGACAACACAAAGAAATAAAAGGCATCCAAATCAGCCATGAGGAGGTCAAACTTTCACACTTTGCCGATGGCATGCTACTCTATATGGAAAACCCAAAACATTCCACCAAAAAAACTCTTAGAACTAATCCATGAATTCAGCAAGGTTGCAGGACATACAATCAATGCACAGAAATCGGTTGCATTCCTATTCATCAACAATGAAGCAACAGACAGAGAAATCAAGAAATCGATCCCAAATATAATTGCACCAAAAGCCATAAAACACCTAGGGAAATCTAACCAAAGAGGTGAAAAATCTATACACTGAAAACTAAAGAAAGCTTATGAAAGAAATTGAAGAAGACATCAAAAATGGAAAAATATTCCATGCTGCTGGATAGGAAGAACAAATACTGTTAAAATGTCAATACTACTGAAAGCAATCTACATACTCAATGCAATCCCCATCAAAATAACACCAGCGTTCTTCAGAGCTAGAACAAACAATCCCGAAATTTGTATGGAACCAGAAAAGACCCCAAATAGCCCAAGCAATCTTGAAACAAAAACCAAAGCAGGAGGCATCACAATCCCAGACTTCAAGCTATACTACAAAGCTGTAATCATAAAGACAGTATGGTACTGGCAAAGAACAGACACTCAGATCAATGGAACAGAATAGAGATCCCAGAAATGGACCCACAAACATATGGCCAACTATCTTTGAGAAAGCAGGAAAAAATATCCAATGGAATATACAGTCTCTTTAGCTGGGAACACTGGACAGTGCAGTGCAGAAAAATGAACCTGGACCACTCTCTTACATCATATTCAAAACTAAACTCAAAATGGATGAAAGAGTCAAATACAAGACTGGAAGCTATCAAAATTCTTGAGGAGAAAGCAGATAAAAACCTCTTTGACCTGGGCCACAGCAACTTCTTACTCAACACGTCTCTGGAGGCAAGGGAAACAAAAGCAAAAATGAACTACTGGGACCTCATCAAAATAAAATCTTCTACACAGCGAAGGAAGTAATCAGCAAAACTAAATGGCAACCAACAGAATGGGAGAAGATATTTGCAAATGACATATCAGATAAAGGGTTAGTATCCAAAATCTATAAAGAACTCATCAAACTCAACAGCCAAAAAAACAAATAATCCAGTGGAAAAAATGGGCCAAAGACATGAATAGACACTTCTCCAAAGAAGACATCCAGATGGCCAACCGACATATGAAAAAATGCTCAACAGCCCTCATCATCAGGGAAATACAAATCAAAACCACACTCAGATACCACCTCACACCTGTCAGAATGGCTAACATTAACAACTCAGGCAACAAGACATGTTGGCGAGGATGAAGAGAAAGAACATCTCTTTTGCATTCCTGGTGGGAATGCAAGATGGTGCATCCACTCTGGAAAAAAGTTTTGAGGTCCCTCAAAAAACTCAAAATAGAACTACTCTACGACCCAGAAATTGCATTACTAGGTATTTATCCAAGTGATACAGGTGTTCTGTTTCAAAGGGACACATGCACCCCAATGTTTATAACAGCACTGTCAACAATAGCCAAAGTATGGAGAGAGCCCAAATGTCCCTTGATGGATGAATGGATAAAGAAGAAGTGGTATATATATACAATGGAGTATTACTTGGCAATCAAAAAGAATGAAATCTTGCCATTTGCAACTACGTGGATGGAACTGGAGGGTATTATGCTAAGTGAAATTAGTCAGAGAAAGACAGATATCATGACTTCCCTCATATGAGGGCTTTACGAGACAAAACAGATGAACACAAGGGAAGGGAAACAAAAATAATAAAAAACAGGAAGGGGGACAAAACATAAGAGACTCTTAAATATGAAGAACAAACAGAGGGTTACAGGTGGGGGTGTGGGAGGTGGGATGAGCTAAATGGGTAAGGGTCACTAATGAATCTACTCCTGAAATCATTGTTGCACTATATGCTAACTAATTTGGATGTAAAATAAATAAATAAACAAACAAACAAATAAATAATAAATTAATAATAAATAAAATTTAAAATTTTTTTAAAAAGCATTATAATCAATACTAAAAAAAGTTACTTGAATTGTTTTGTGTAGATAATATTTTGTTAATGATAATTTCATTTCTTTTTCCCTTTAAAATGTTTTACCTCCTTTATTACTGCACTGGATGATACAGTGTTAAATAGAAGCAGTGATAGCAGATACCCCTTTTTGTGTGTGTGTGACTTTACATAGACTGCTTGTAGATTTTACTATTGCATATAACTCTCCCATGTTTTTGATTGCTCTGTGGGCTGTTTAGAAAATATTTTTTAGGGGCGCCTGGGTGGCGCAGTCGGTTAAGCGTCCGGCTTCAGCCAGGTCACGATCTCGCGGTCCGTGAGTTCGAGCCCCGCGTCAGGCTCTGGGCTGATGGCTCAGAGCCTGGAGCCTGTTTCCGATTCTGTGTCTCCCTCTCTCTCTGCCCCTCCCCCGTTCATGCTCTGTCTCTCTCTGTCCCAAAAATAAATAAACGTTGAAAAAAAAAATAAAAAAAAAATATTTTTTATGTTTTGGTACAACTAGAACTTTTTGAGAAAATTTCACTGAAATTTAGGATCTAGTCTAAAAGAATACACCTTGGAAGCTGATAAATTATTTAATAGGAGAGACTGGAGAAATTCACTTCCCCAGGTGAATATGTTTATTTTCCAAGTGGGGGGGGGGGCGTTGGGGGGTAGATTCAGGACCTTGGAGACCTCCTTTTAGTGATAAAGCCAAAGACCTTGGTCCTCTCTACTAAAGGAATTTATTTACATTGCAGAGAATAAGAATTAGGACCTAAGTTCTTGCCCAGGAGCAAAGTGTTTTCTCCCTTCCTTTCAGAAGAGGAGAAGAGATGGTTGTCTCTCTCCCATATAAATTCCCAAGTTCATAGTTGTGTGGTTTATTGCCTGCAGTAGACCCCATTATGTGTAGGACTTATTATCAGGCTCTCATTGCATCATCTCAGGGATAAGAATTGATGTTATAGGAATGGGTACAATTATTTGTTATAAAGTAGATAATGATCTGTTCCAGAAACCTTGTATTTGTATTCAGTATAATATTAATTAATACAAATATTTAAAACTTTGCATTTCATCAGATTAACAAAATTTCCAGCTACTCCCAGTTTGCTGAGAATTTCAACAATAGCATAAATATGGAAAGAGCCCAAGTATCCATTGATGGGCAAATGGATAAAGAAGATGTGGTGTGTGTGTGTGTGTATACACACACACACACACACACACACACACACACAATGGAATATTACTCAACAATCAAAACAAATGAAATCTTGCCATTTGCAGCTACATGGATGGAATTAGAGGGTATTATGCTAAGCGAAATTAGTCAGAGAAAGAGAAATGTCATATGACTTCACTCATATGAGGACTTTAAGACACAGAACAGATGAACTTAAGCGAAGGGAAGCAAAAACAAAATAAAAACAGGGAGGGGAACAAAACATAAGAGACTCTTAAATATGGAGAACAAACATAGTATTACTGGAGGGGTTTTGGGAGAGAGGATGGGATAAATGAGTAAGAGGCATTAAGGAATCTACTCCTGAAATCATCGTTGCACTATATGCTAACTAACTTGGATGTAAATTAAAAAAAAAAAAAAGAAATGAAATGAAACGAAACGAAGCGGAAAGGAAAGGAAAGGAAAGGAAAGGAAAGGAAAGGAAAGGAAAGGAAAGAAATGTTTTGAAAATTATGGCCACATGAAAGGATGGGAAAGAGTCATTAAGCTCCAATATTTAATCCTGGGTCCATCTTAGTGTCTGTTTTTTGAATTAAGGACTACATGTATTTATTGACTTGGGTGATAACCAACAATAAATAAGAAAAAAAAGAAACTGTTGAATTGATTTTCACTGCAGAGTTAACTGAAACCCAATGGTGGAACCAGGATTCAGAGAGATAGAAACTACTCCTCCAAGAAGATGGTAGATACAGGCAGGAGCTCCATGAAAGACATTTCTGAGATACATAAAGAAAGAGTTTGAATGTTAAGAGTGCAAATGTATAGAAACAACTCATATTTGTTTATAATTAGACTTGTTTGTTTTTAGCTAGCTCAAACTGTGTTCCTATTTGATTGGGCACCTTTGATTTGTCATCATGACTTGCTAATAAATGAACTGAGAAAGTTTAAAAAAAAAAACAGAAGCTTGGCTCTGCTACTTTTTACATTTCACATGCAAACAACATAAGCATCTGGTATTCCATTGTCCAGGGAGCACTGAGTCTACATCTATGCTTCTTTCCAGCAGACTACGTATTTCCAGGAAGGAAGAAACAATAAATGCTTGGGTAGTAATTGCAGATAACCCATCTAACCCCATACAGTTTAACTTTCCCTCATGAAGAGGACTGTGTTGTAGTGTAGGACTAGGAGTTGAACAAAGACTGTGGTGTGTGCTGCTATCTCTTTGTGCTATTTGTACATTATTCCCTCTACCTGGCGTGCCCTTTCCACATCTTCTAAATCTACCTGCCCAATTATCATCATTCGTCTTTCTTAGGGCCTAATTCTTAGGTCAAGAATTACATGGTCTTCAAATACTTCCCTGATGACTTCAGGCATAATGGAGTCTAGTACTTGTTCTACTATTGTGCCTTATGCAAACCACAATGATGTCAATTGTTAATATGTGTTATAATTGTTTGTTTGCATGTCCATATTAGGGCAAAGGTCCTGTTCATTCACTCTAGCCTCAATCCCCAACATGGTGACTGGACTATAGCGGTATTCAATAGTCAAAGAATGAGTGACAAAACTATATGACCCTAAGGCCTCCAGTCCACACTGCTAGGGAAGGTACAATGGACTGTCAATCAAGGTCATAGGTGTTTGATTCCAGAACTTCAGCTCGCATGGTTATCAGGAACCCAACCTCTCTGTGTCCTCTCTTGTTCCACAAAGTTTTTTGTGGCTCATGTATTTTCCTCAGTGACATTTAAATTGTCCCTGATGCTGTGGCTATTGTCTTGCTCACTTTCATGATGTGGTAATATCCATCAGCACTGCTAATACAGGTGTAACCACGGACAGCATCCCCCAAGATGCTGATTTTGCCACTGTTTATCCATAGCAGGGCTTCTAAATGGAGGGGACATTTTGCTCCCCAGGAGACACACACCAATGTCTGGAATATGAGAGAACAAACATAGATGCTACAGGCATCTGGTGAGTAGGCCAGTGATGTTGATAAATATCCTATAAGGCACAGGTCAGCCCCATAGCAGTTATCTGGCCCAAACTGTCAAAAGGGTAGAGGCTGAGAAACATTGCTCCAAAATGAAACAGAGTCATCCCTACAGGCATGGCAGTTCTTTTGCCTGATTTCCCAAAAGTAGTCTGACTCTAAGTTTCTCCGTGGACTTTCTTCTTGTCTTCTCTACCCAGATAACCTGGAACAAAATCTCCCAGGACTGAGTTGTAGAATATTAATGTTCTATCACCAGGTGCCTAGCTAAATAGTACCTCCCCTACTGGCCCAAACATTTGCCCCAAGACAGAGGTTGAACACCTTTACTTTACTCAACTCCGGATCCAATTCTCTGTTGACCCATCAGACTCAACAGTGTTTATTTCACCACTGGATCATGCATGGTCTTTCCATAGGATTTTAAACTCCAGTGTTCTGTGGCTCAGTCTGTGGTTCTAAAGACTGCTTAAGCATTTCTTCCAACCAATGTGTGGGCTTATCATAAAAATAGAACACCTGTTGTCTCATCCTAACAATGCAGAGTTGCTAATGCAGAATACCAAATAGCATCTCCTGAATTACTTACCATTTAAGTATTGACAATTAAGCATTGTTCTGCAATCATTTTCAAAATAAATCTGTCTTGCAGAAAGAGGCCATAAAATCGAAGGGTGGAGGGATAAGATGAGGGTCCTAAAGGACCTTATAGTCTTAAAGTGATAGGCATGGACCAAGAAAAGAAAGCCATACTTCTCATGTGCACCCTCCCTTAATTTAATCAGAGAGGAAAGGTGGGGATAGAGCAATGGGTTAAGCCAGGGGTTGTCCTCCTCTCTCTGGAGTTTCTGTGATGAAGGCAAAGGCCAAAAGTCGGTTTTGTTCTTACTGTGACACAAAAGGTTCCACTTGGTTCTAAGTGATAAATGTTTACAACACTGTAATTTCTCTTTAAAGGAAAATAATCTTTGGATAGGTGCTAGAAGAACTTGTATTAGCAGCATGGGGGTATATTGTAAGATATCAAATATAGGAGATAATATAAAAAATCTTAAATTCTATCTTGAAAAATAGCATATGAATATAGATATTAATATTGATACCTCAGAATATCCAGGGAATACACTACTGGGTATTTACTCAAAGAAAACAAAAACACTAATTCAAAATGATATATGCACCCCTATGTTTATAGCTGCATTATTTATAATAACCAGAATTTGGAAGCAACCTAAGTGTCCATCAAGAGATGAATGAACTAAGAAGTGATAAATTTATACAATAGAATATTATTCAGCCATAAAAAGTAATGAGATTTTGCCATTTGCAACAACATGGATGGACCTAGAGGGTATTACGCTAAGTGAAATAAGCCACTTAGTGTAGAAAAAGACCACTACCATATGATTTCACTCATATGTGGAATCCAAAAACAAATGAACAAACAGAAAACAGATTTTAAAATACAGAGAACAAACTGGTGGTTGGCAGAGGGGAAGTGAGTGAAGAGATGGGTGAAATAGATAACAGAGATTAAGAGGTACAAGCTTCCAGTGATAAAATAAAAAAGTCATGGAGATGAAAAGCATAGCAATCCAGTGAATAATGCTGGAACAATATTGTATGGTGACCATAATTATTGGAGTTACCATTGAATAATGTAAAGAATTGTCAAATCAATTGTCAATATGTTGGACACCTGGAACTAATATAACAATACACATCACTTATACTTTAATAAACTCTTTAAATTAAAAAAATAGTGAAAACAAAAGGAACACATGATGAATGAAGATGGAGCTGGAACAGGGTGAAGAGCACAAGCAGGAGGTGGGTTACAGATGGGTGACATGAGGGGAAACTATGCTCCACTCACAAAAAGAAGATGGAGAAAGCACTCAAGAACACAAGAGGTCTGATGCTCCATCAGTGCTGGGGCAGAACATAGATAAGATCCTGGAAGAAGAGACCTTATTCTCTCCCCAGAATCTTCTATCTAGTGTCAGACTGCTGAGTTTAAGCAGCTTTCTGATCTCCACCCCACAATCTATTCTGCCTCCTTAAAAAAAAAAAAAAATCCTCTCCAATGCCCAAGATTCTCTTAAGTGTTAAACCTTTTATTTTTTAAATTTAGTAATTTTGAATAACAAAATGCTGGTTTTTGAAGCACTTAGGTGCAGATTATCTTCAAGTTAAATACAGTCAATCAATTAACTAGAACAAATTTCTGATTATAACACCTTCCACTTTTAAAATATTTTGTAGTTTATAAAGCATATTCACCATTTCATTTAATTCTCTCAATATCCCTGTGACAAAATCCCTTATTTCCTTATCTTATAGAGTAAGAAAGTGAGGCTCACAGTGGTTACATGATTAAACATTCAACCTAGTTGAGCCACAACAAAAGTACCCTTACTCTTTTTTACCTGAAGCTGATTAACCGAATCTTTCCCAGTCTGTATTAACCTGTTAGAATCTTGAACATAATACTTATTCATCAATTATTTATTGTCTATAGTGACCTGAATATGAGGGAAACAATATTGAACTACCTTCATGGCATTTAGACACCACCATAGGGGCATTTGAGCATCCAATTTTCATATAGTGTAGTATGTGCACTGATATGGGATGTCCAGGGTATTTTCATATCATACAGGAGAGTCATCTATCCCAGACCCAGTGGGGATAGGGCAATATGAGGGAAAGCTCCCATCAGGATATGATGTCTAGGTCTAGACATAAAGGATCAGTGGATATACTCAAGTAGACAGGTAAAGAAAGGTATTCAAGGCAGAGGGACCAGCATGGGCAGGCGAGGAAGATTCAGTTACTGAACTTGCACTACAAAGAACTCAACAGGAAAGGAGCCAAGGCATGAAACAATGGAGGAGAACTCAATCTAAAGAGAAGCCTCGACTAGATTGTGCAGAGGCTTGTAAAACAATGTTAAGAGACTTGCAATTTACCTCAGGGGCCTTAAGGAGACTTGGAAAAGTTTCATGTAGTAAGAAGAAAATAATTAGATTTACATTTAAGAATGATTAACTGGTATGCTTGTGGTAAATGGATTTGAGTCACAGAAATCTCTGGAAACAAAACATACTGGAATCCATTGCAGTGGATTCCTATATAAGTTGGCAGAACTGAACCCTATATAAGTTGGCAGAATTGGCAGAAGAGTGACTTTAGCTCAGTTTTCTGGGACGGGTCTAATGACTGGCCCAGGAAGTGACGCAGATACAGGAAGACATCATTCCTGCACTGCCCATAATTTGATCATCTGTGGACAGGCCATGTTGCTCAGGGTCTTAGTGAGGAATACTCCTTATCACTGCAGGGACAAGTTCTCATGAGAAATGAAGCTTGGCCTCAGTAGTTTCAAAAAGGAGCAGCAGGAGACCATCCTTTTTCCATTGAAGAGACTTAGTTCCTTGTCAAATATCCATTTACTGTGTATGCAGGAGTTTATTTCTGGCTCTCTATTCTGTCCCATTGGTCTATGGGCCTATTTTTTTATGTCATGCCATGCTGTTTTAGTTATTATAGCTCTGTCGCATAGTTTTACATAGTTTTAAACCAGTAAGTGTGTGGGGCACCCAGGTGGCTTGGTCAGTTAAGGGTACAACTTTGGCTCAGGTCATGATCTCAAGGTTCATGGGTTGAACCCTGCATCAGGCTATGCATTGAGTGTGGAGCCTACTTATAATTCTCTCTCTCTCTCTCTCTCTCTCTCTCTCTCTCTCCTCTCTCTGTGCCTCCTCAACTCATGCTTTCTCTCTCAAAATAAATAAATAAACTTAAAAAAACATGGAAAAAAGGAAGTGTGATGCCTCCACCTTTGTTCTTTCTCAAGAGTGCTTTAGCTATACAGGGTCTTTTGTAATTTCATACAAATTTTGCAATTTTTTCCTATTTCTGTGGAAAATGCCACTGAAATTTTGACAGGCATTGAGTCTATGGATGGCTTTCAGTTGTTTAGGTGTTGTAACAATATTAATTCTTCTGATCCATCAACAGAGGATAGCTTTCTGTCTCTTTGTGTCATCACCAATTTCTTTCACCAGAGTCTTGCAGTTTTAGGTATACCAATCTTTCACCTCCTTAATTACATTTATTCCAAAGTATTTTATTATTTTTCAATGTTATTGTGAATAGGATTGTTTTCTTAGCATTTTTCAGACATTTTGTCCATGTATAAAAATGTAACTAATTTCTTTGTGTTGATTTTATATCCTGCAACTTTACTAAATTTGTTGATGAGTTCCAACAGCTTTTTGGTCAGTCTTTAAAATTTTCTATATGTAAGATCCTATCACGTATAAATAAAGACAAATTTACTTCTTCCTTTCTGATTTGGCTGCCTTTTATATATCTTGCTTGAATGTTCTGGCTAGAAATTTCAATACTAAGTCCAATAAGAATGGTGACAGTGGGGCATCTGTGAGTCTCTTAAATAAATGGTGTTGGGAAAACTGGACAACTACTCAGAAAAATAAAATTGGACCTCTATCTTACAACAGTAACAAAAAGTAGCTTTAAATGGATTCAAGATTTAAACAGAAGATTGAAACCATAAAACTCCTCAAAGAAAACATAGGGGAAAAGCTCTTGGCTATTTGCTTTGACAGTAATTTTTTTGGATAGGACACCAAAAGCACAAGCAACAAAGACCAAAATAAATCAATGGAACTGCATCAAATTTAAAAACTTCTCTATAACAAAAGAATCAACCAACAAAATAAAAAGGCAACTTAAAGAATAGGAGGAAATATTTGCTAATCATATATCTGGGTAGGGGTTTATACACACGCACACACATATGCACATACATGTGTGTGTATATATATATATATATACACATATATATACACATATATATGTGTATATATATATAGCACATATATACATATGGAATTCATACAACTCAACAGAAATTAAATGATTTGAAAAGCAGACAGAGGAACTGAATAGGCATTTTTCCAAAGAGGATATACAGATGACCAACAGGTGTACAAAAAGGTAGTCAACATCATCAGTAATCAGGGAAATGTCAATCAAAAACACAGTGAGAGCTCAACTCACACCAACAACACAAGAAGTAACAAGTGTTGGCAAGGGTGTGGAGAAAAGAGAACCTTGTGCACTTTTAGTGAAAATGTAAACTGATACGGCTACTATAGAAAAGAATATAGACGTTCCTCAATATATTAAAAATAGAAATACTATATAATCCTAAAATTCCACTTTTGAGTGTTTATTCAAAGAAAACAAAAACACTATTTCAAAAAGTATATATGTACCCTTGTATTTATTGCAGCATTACTTACAACAGCCAAGATAATGGAAGCACCCCAATAGTCCATCAGTAGGTGAGTGGATACACACACACATAGATACAAACAATGTCATCTTACTCAGACATTAAAAGGAATGAGATCTTGCCATTTGCAACAACATGGATGGACCTCGAGGGCATTATGCTAACTGAAGTAAGTCAGAGAAAGTCAAATACCATGTTTTCACTTATTTGTAGAAACTAAAAAACAAACAAACAAACAAATAAACACAAAAGTAGACTCTTAAATACAGAGAACAAACTCATGGTTGGCATAGGGGAGGTGGGTAGGGTTGGGAGGATGAAATAAAGAGTATTAGGTACAAACTTCCAGTTGTAAAATAAATAAGTCACAGAGATGAAAGTATAGCAAAGGGAATATGGTCAACATATTGTAATAACATTGTATGGTGACAGATGGTGACTACACTTACCAAGAGGAACACAAATATCGAGCAATATTGAATAAATATGTTGTACACATTAAATTTTTTTTTTTTTTTTGGGACAGAGAGAGACAGAGCATGAACAGGGGAGGGGCAGAGAAAGAGGGAGACACAGAATCGGAAACAGGCTCCAGGCTCCGAGCCATCAGCCCAGAGCCTGAGGCGGGGCTCGAACTCACGGACCGTGAGATCGTGACCTGGCTGAAGTCGGACGCTTAACCGACTGCGCCACCCAGGCGCCCCGTACACATTAAATTAACATAGCATTGTATGTGAATTATACTTCAATTTTTAAAAATTAAAAAAAAGAATGTTGCTATACAAAATAGAAAGAGTTCTGTATTGTATATGTGAGAAGTACTAAGAGTAAATCTTAAATTTTCTCACCAACACACAAAACAATGGTTATTAAGTGAGTTGATGGAGGAGTTAGCTGAAGCTATGATGGTAGTTATATTGCAGTATATCAGTTTATCAAATAAACCCATTGTATACCTTCAACTTATACAATGTTATATGTCAACTGAATTTCAATAAATCTGGGGAAGCAATAATGAAAGGACAACTGACAGGATCCAAATGCATACACCGAAGAGAAAACCAGAAGGTTGTTAGACTCCAAGGGCTCTTCATTTACAGATTCTGGGATGTGATGGGGATTAGCAAGAAGACTATGAAAACATTCATCATTTAGGATTAAAAAGAATCCTGGGATTCAGGAAGTTACTATGGTGAGAGCTTGTTGAACAGAGGATGGGAGGAAGCAGAGGGTAATGAGTAATGAAGTACCTGAAGAACTTTAGTGGTGAGCATAGATGGAGAGGCATAGATGGGAATAACTGGCCTGAGGATCCTGAGGGGAAATTGGGTAGAGAGTTTTATTAGAGGACTTTCTTTCAGTACGCTGTCAACAAGGTGCTAACAGAGCATTGCCTACATCTCAGATGTGTCAGGATGTGGATCGCTACTGTGAAGATGCTAGAAAATAGAAAGGAGATAAAGTATGTAATATTGGGGGAGATTATTTGCATAGTCCAAACACTGCATGTAACTGTTTCACAGGAGTTTGAACTGATGGCTGCTCTTTCTTGAGATACAGGTTTCAAAACAAACAGAGAGAAAGAAAGAAAGAAAGAAAGAAAGAAAGAAAGAAAGAAAGAAAGAAAGAAAGAAAGAAAGAAAGAAAGAAAGAAAGAAAGAAAGAAAGAAAGAAAGAAAGAAAGAAAGAAAGAAGGAAGGAAGGAAGGAAGGAAGGAAGGAAGGAAGGAAGGAAGGAAGGAAGGAAAGAAAGAAAGAAAGAAAGAAAGAAAGAAAGAAAGAAAGAAAGAAAGAAAGAAAAAAAGAAAAGAAAAGAAAAGAAAAGCTAAATGAAAGTTTGTGCCAAAACCTGCAAAGGTTTTTAAGATCCAGTATCATGCAGCCCCTAATCTCTTCTCTTACTATAATTGGGGTATACATTGGTAACAAGATTTTAAACCTTCCTAGTTTAGAAATCTCTAAGCACACAACCAACTGACTCAAAGGCCAAGAAGAAATCATAAGGAAATTACAAAATACTTACAACTGAAAGATAACAAAAACCTTTACAGCATAATTTCTGAACTGTAGCTAAATAAATACTAAATGAAATTTACAACTTATAGGTTTATATGAAAAAAGAAGAAAAAATGGAAGTCAGTAAGCTAAGAATACAATTTGAGCAGTGAGAAAAATATTAACTAAAAAGGACAGGGAGAATTAAAAAAAGAAGGTCAATAATTAATGAAAAAGAAAAAAAGTCCCGAACAGAGAAGACCAAGCTACCCAAGTCAATATACTGATAACATTCATGAAACTTGTCTGACAAACCTCAGGTTAGAATGACTAAGAACAGAAAAGAAAAATGGAGAGAGAAATTACATAAATAATACCGTAAATAAATAAATGTAAAAGATTTTTAACAATATTGCAATAAAAAGATTTAAAAGAAATTTTAAAAGTCAACACTATGAAAGTCTTTATGCCATAAATTGTTAGACAAAATGAACACATTCTTAGAAAAATGTAAATTTCTAAAGTAGACTCAATATTTAGTAGGAAAAAAAATTCTTATAGGACATTAAAGAAAACCAGTCATTCAAAAACTGTCCAAAAGGATTTACTATAAAGTTACATCAAACTCTCAAAATAAATTTAACTTACACAAGCCCTTTCTGAGATAAGAAAAACAAAATATTGTACCACACTATTGTAAGGCTGCTATGTCTAATAACAAAGTTAGTGAGTTACAGGAAATATGAAAAAGGAAAGACCATCTCACTTATATATACAAGCACAACAATGCTAACAAAGTATCAATTAATTAAATATGAAACTATATTTTAAAAAGTATAGCTCCTCATGATTAATGTAAATTCATTCCAGGGATGCAAGACTGGTTCAATGCCAGAATATGTTAATTAATTTAATTACATTAACAGATTAGAGAGGACAATTTATATAACTAGATGGTCTGCCTCCTAAGTGGAAAATGCAATTTCTACACAACTTTTTAAGCTAAAATTGCTCACTCTGGACTTGCTCACTCTTTTGTCCTTCCCTGAGCTGGAGTGTCTGCATGTGGGTGACCCAAAGGAAGGCAAACCCACACAATGGAAGAAACCTGGATGTTAGAATGGTCTCCTGATGCCTGAACTGCCCACCCATCACTGTAATGTTTTATTTTGGTCTCTTGGAATAACTTCAAATATGCCCTAGTCAACACAGAGAGAGAAGGGCAACTTTATGAAAAGTAGATAAAATCTGACTGACACACTCTCTCTTCCCCATTACAAACCTGGGTACTGAGGAAGAGTAGTGGAAAGGAAATAAACATTAGAGTCATACCCAGTTTTGAATCCAAGGTCTACTACATGCTAAAGGTCCAACTTTGGGCATGTCAATTTCTCTGATCCTCAATCCCACCAGGATTAACAGGGTAAATGTCTCTCCCCCACACTGTGCAGGTTCTTTTTAGAATGTGAATAACAAAGAAGAGTAATCAGTGCTGCTCTTGGGAAGAAAGTTAGGAATTTAGGAACACTGATTTTTTTTTTTTTCTGAAAAGTTGCCAGATAAAATATGGGAAATCCAGTCAAATTTGAATTTTCAGGTAAACAGTGAATATTTTTTTAAAGTATAGTATGTCTTAAGTATTGTGTGGGAGAAAGTTAGACTAAAAAGCACATATTGTTTATCTGAAACTCAGTATTTTGTTATTTGTTTTGTTAACTACAAGCAATCATATCTGAAGGAGAGAAGAAAGTAGATTTCTTTGGACTGCCATGAACCATAACTAGAGACAGAACAGTAATAAATGAGTGATTTCCAGCCCCGGGGGGGGTGGGGGGCTGGGGGGAATCACCCATTTGGCACCTGCAGCAAGCAAGTGGTCAGTCTACCCAAACAGACAAGAATGGACTCAACACAGTGCCAGGGACTCATGGCTTTGGCATGAGTGATGCACAGAATCACAGTCTGGAAGCTGGCATGCAAGCTTAAGAAAAATGAAAAAAAAAAAAAAAAAAAAACAAAGGATGTTTGGGAGACATCCAAACATTTCCAAAATTCCTCCAGCTGCTTCTGAACCCTGCTCCCTGTTGGAAAAAAGGATACGTAGAGAGGAATAAGCGAAATCTTGTCTTCGTTAGAGTCTAGCATTTCACCTTTGTGCTTCTGGGAAAACCTGTAAGGATGAGATGGGGACAGAGTATCTTTGCCATAAAGACAGAGATAATAACACTCATCTCTCAAAGTCATTGTAAAAATTAAGATAAGGTAAAGGGTTTAAGGTCTTGGCTTAACATCGGGTCTGAGTATGGACCCCATCACCAACATCAGTACTATTACTCTCCTCTGTTCCTTGTTTTCTTTCTTCTTCCTTCCTGAGGCTCACCATGGCCTCAAGTTGTCCTAGATTCAGGGCTTCAACATCTTCACCTTATTCCTGAGGTCAGACCTACCAGGTGCTGTGCTTCTCCACCCTATGCACCAGAAGCAGTACTACCTCTTTCTTGCAAACAGCAGATATTTATTTAATTTACATTGTATGCCATGTGCTTTGCTGGAGAGAGTGATCATGCAATGAACAAGACAAATGGGCCATCACAATAAAAACCGTGGCCCTCCAACTACTTACTTAAGAATAATTTGAAGGCCACGTGAACATTCAGATTTCTGAGCTACACCCTCCAAACATTATTCCAAAGAAAAACCACTTAATGTTCTCTGAACTTTGGGAACTACTGACCTGAGTCCTTATCATACAGGTGCTAATAACGTGATGTTGCTAACTGCTGATGAGGCTTACAGGTTTTACATTTTGGGGTCCACTGCGTGGTGCGTTGCCTACCCCAAACGAAGAAATTTCAAGTAGTGATAAATCAAACATCAATGACAGGCTGATAAGGCGATATTCCAAGAGGAGCTTGCATAGAGCCCTCAACACTAGATCACAGAACCAGATGCCAACTCTACCTATGTGAGAACAAGAAGCTTGAGGAGGCACAGACCTAAAGCAATGCTCCCACTTTCTGGTCTCAGAATTTCTCTGCAATCACAAAAATTATTGAGGACCCCAAATCTCTTGCTTGTGTGGTAAACGTACTTCAATTTAAAACTGAAAAATAATTTTTTTAAATTTGCTTGACACTAACAATAATGAATGTATAATGTATTCAGACAATTTTTTAAGTTCATTTTTTAATTTATTTTAAGAGAGAGCAAGAGGGGAGGGGCAGAGAGAGAGGGAGAGAGAATCCCAAGCAGGCTCCATGCTGTCAGCACAGAAGCCAATGCCGGGCTTAAACTCACTAACCGTGAGATCATGACCTGAACCAAAGTCAAGAGTCAGACACTTAACCAACTGAGACACCCAGGTGCCCTTTTATGCAATATATTTTTATGAATAATTTTATCAAAGCAAAAAAAAATACAGTGAGAACAGAGATATTATTTTACAACAATAAAAGGATTATTAGAGAAGAGTAAAATTCTCATGTCTCTGTATACAGTCTGTTAGTATGTCACACTGGAAAGCTCCACTGTCCACTCATGAGAAAATGAGAAGGAGAAAAAGGGACACAATAGGTTAGTATGATTATTAACATGGTTAGTCTTGTAAGCTCCCTGAACGGGTTTCAGGAATCCTCAAGGTTCTGAGCCATGCTTTAAAGACCACTCACCTAAAGGATGAGGAATTGCCTAGGGATGGCCCCAATGCTTCCACCCAAGTGGTATGCTGTTTGGGAATCAAGATGAAGGTAAGAGAACAACTCTGACACAAAGGCCACCACTTTGCATTTCTCCCCAAGCCTGGTCTTCCTGTGAGTCTCTCTGCCTGCTTTTAGTGACCCTATTACATCCTCAAGGGCAGTTATGCTACTGAGCTTCTAAGACATGACTTGAAGCTGAAATGAGCTTCCTGGTGGAAATTTTCCACTCAGAGCTCAAGCCTTGAGACAAAATAAAGAAGAAACAAATCTTCCCAGAACCCTTAAATCTTCCTCATCTCCCAAGAATGGCCATAGACCCCTTTCGAAAAGGAGCCTTCTGCCTACCATCCATTCTCCAAAACCCACTCACTCTGTCACACTGTCTCTAAACACAGTCCACGGGCCCTTGATCACTTTTCTTCTTTTTCCTTCCTGCCTTTGACTGATGTTTGGTTCAATCTAGTTATTTGGCTCTATATTTGGCTTACTTCTACTCTGGATGCCGCATTTAGTGCCTAGAAGCAGGTGACAGACCTACGTACTGGAAGCCCAGCTCAAGTCCAAGTCTTGCCCTTTTCTGCCCCTCCCTTCCCCTTGCCTGGGGAATTTTAATATAATTAGCATCGTGGCAGACTCTGAAGCTCAGAATGTCAGGAAATCACTTCACTATGAAAAATAAATCAATAAATAAAATAAAACCAACCAGGAAATTCAGTACTGTTTTTAAACTTTCATCTCAACTTTCACAAAATATTTCTCTCCTTCAAAAATAGGCTTTGGATTCGCATTACATTTTGTCAAGTGTGTCTATTTCCTGTCCTCAAGCACAAGGTGGTTTTTGATGGTTGAATAGCCTCTTTCTAATTAAGTCAAAGTCCGCTTTCTTATAACTGCATGTGAGCAAGTGAGTGAGGACTGGATGAGGTGCAATAATCTGACTGTAGCAACATATTTTGACCTTGGCATCTAAAGCTGCATTAGAATCTCAGAGGTTCAGATACAATGACCTGATATGAGTACGACATGGTGCAACAATTGCTGTGGAAGCTGATTTTAATTAGACTGCACAAGTTAGGGAAGAAGATGCTCTGATTAGTGCAAAGTGCCACAGCATGTGGCATCTCTGTCTTATTTTTAACCAGTCATGACAGGTAGTTATTATATTTAAGTTTCAAATTTCCTCAATTCCTGTTATTGCTAGATCACATTTTAATAAAGTCTCTTGGGATGGGTTAGACAGGTGTGATCTAAAGAAATATTCCATGAAAACAAAAGAAGTGAAGCACCTTTAGGCTTTGCATCCACATAGAAAATAGAAAAACAATAAAAAGAGCTACAAACTAACCTTACTTCACCTGCTTTTTTGATCCTGCTTGGTCCCTGTACTTAAGGAACTTGGAGGGCAAAAGGGAGCCACTAGGGGTGGCTGCTGAGTGACTTGGCTTGGGGAGATCTTGAACAGATTCCTAAACAAAATAGCAGCCCCAAGGCTCCAGTTAGATGAATAGGGGATCCAGCACTCCCCAGGAGCAGCCATCTCACAAGAGAGCCTTTCTCATGTCACTGACAGCATGGGGCATGGATAAGTTCCAGGTTTGGTTACTTCAGCAAGCCAGGAGTCACTTGAAACCCAACAGTCAGTTGTATTTAGACTCTATGAAGACTTATCAAGCAGGTTACCAACCCTCCTCTAACTACCCAACCATACTCAGACTTGGTATTAATTTCTTCTAAGTAAACTATGACATATGGGATAGGAGACTAACTGGGATCATCAGTAAATTTAGAATTGGTACAAAGACCAATTTCAATTGGAATTTTCAAACACTGTAGTGATTCAGGAGCTCTTGGTTTAAACCATATTCCCCCTGTTGATTTATTTTCCTATAAAAGTAGTTGGGAAACCTTCTATGAACAAAAAACTTCTAAAATGATGTGATCAAATAGTAGTTGTTCTGTATATCTCCAAGCATGTATAAGCAAAGGCAGAGCCTGTAGAAGGATTTTGCTGGGAGAAAGAATGCTAGCTGTCTGTGAAGGGTTCCTTGTGAGTGAGTGAATCAGAGTGTGGTAGCCAGGCAGGGGCAGAGGAGGAGGACAAGAAGGGAAGAGAGAGAAAGGCAGAGTAGGGAGGCAGATGCACAAAGGCCAGGTCTTCAAGAAGAATCCACATCAGAAATGGGAAGGAGTATCAACATTAGGAACTTACATGTATAGGAACCAGACCAGAGGAGTAGTTGGCAGGTCACAGGTAAGTGTTTGCAGTCAAAAAAGAGGCAATTTGCCACAGAAGGAATTAGGACCCAGAGATAGGTGCTCCAGGATAGGGATGACTACGACAGCAACTGTAGGATAAATAGTGACAGTAGCCACTGTTTTCTCTTCAACTCAGACTCATTTCACAAAAATAGTACTGTTTAATTCCCATCTAGCAAAGAATGATTTAAAAATACATAAAAAGATTTCTTTAGAAAAAACAAGCTTAGAAAACACAAGGTTTTATTCCAAAAAAGATAAAGTCTATCTTAGAACCATAAGAATGGCCAAGTAAGATAAAGATGACCCTCCTATGTCAGACCCACAGAGAGACAAATGGTGGATGGTATGCCCCAAGAGCATCACCATGCCATCTTTTCTTGGTCGGATGAAGTACTGGAGGAGCACAAGGAGGTCTACAGCACAGATGGATGGCCTGTGAGAAATTTTTGTAGGAAAGGGTTTCATAAACAGGATTTCCTGCATTTTTAACTTGACTCTTTTTTCTTATTTTGCTCTGATTATTTCATTTGATATCTGAACATCTTTGCAGTGTTTTTTACTATGAGATTCCTCTGCTGTAATTTTATACTATTTTCTACATTCAAAGACCTAAGAAAGTCTCCAGTGCAAGTGAGAGAGAAATTGGTTTCATTACTTTTTTCTCACCCATCTTGTAAATCACCAGCATAGGTAATTTCAGTAATTTTCAGCTTAGCATGTACTTTCTCTCCATGTAATAGGATTAAATCCCAGCCTGTCATGCTGTCCTGTTATAGTTGATAAATGGAATTTTTTTTTCTTTCACTATCTTTATTTGATTAAACACTACTTCCATTTCAGCTCTGACTCTGTTTTCCTTGCTATCTCACAAGGGATTTTGCAACACATCCCTTTTTCACTGTTTGGGAAGCACAGCCTTACTTCTAGGATGTAGCATGCTGCGGAACTCACCGCATTTCTGTGTGATATATATTTCTAGCATTTTTTTAAATTGGACAACTTTCTTATTTTTTATGATGAAAAAATGATTTTCAGAAAAAAGCATAAATGAGAAAAGGATTTATTTGGTCTCCTTAAATCAATTGGAAAGTTTTTAAATTGTGCCAATAAATCTTCCTTTCCTGCTGTTCAGTATCAATCAGCCTGGAAAACAATATATTTCATAAGAAGAAATTTTCAGATTGATCCCTGAGCTAAGGGTACATGAATTTTGTATAACCACACAGACACACACACGCTAATATATATGTATATGTATGTGTATGTATATATATGTATATATATGTATGTATATATATATATGTATACACATACATATATACATTAGCTATCCCAGAGTTACATTAATATATATCAAAGTTTAGATAACCATTCAAATTAATTGGACCCTCTTTTAAGAACTAAAAATATGTCCCAGTTGGCAATGCTATTAGTGTGGATAACATTATTTCCAAAAAGTAAATAATGACTAAGCAGGTAAATAATCCTCAGCTTTAGACAGAAAAAACGGGACTGAGCTGAATTCCATTTCCCCTTTTTATATTTCTCTTGACTCTTTTACACCTCTATAAAATGCTTTTGAAATACACTGTGGGATCAACAGATCTCTCTTGTTGACTATATCCTATTACCAGGCCCAAGTCTCATTTTGAAACCTATCCTTCCCAATATCACCCACTCTGAACAGCTGAGAATGTGTATGTTACGACAAAGGGAAATTCCCCACATCTCTCTGCTCTACCCTATGCTGTTGTGACTTGCTCATATCCTAGAGACACTTAATACAAGGCCACATAAATTCAAGTGTTCTGGAAAGAGGAAAGAGAGGAAAATTCATGACCATTCTCCAATCTTTAAGTTACATAAGAAGACACTCATTTCTACACAAGTTTATATTTCCATTAGCAATAAAACTTACCACAAAGTAGAAAAACTGGAAAAGAACTTATGGAGGTATAACCTCACCTTGTTCACCACAAGACTAGTAGAAGCCTTCATGAAAAGTCCTCTAAAATGTTCAAATATTCCTCCAAATAATCTGAATAGTCCATGGGGAAAGTCTAAGTTTTCTCATTGTGCCTTAAAGTGCTGAGGGCCTGCTTGTCTGTCCTCCCTCACAGTGGCTCTGTCCCCCTAGAAGCCAATGGCCCAAATCATTGCAAGGTCAACAATTAACAGTTTGGTTTTCTTTCCCTTGCATGGAAGTCATGGTTCCTACTGCTTTTTTCTGTGTGGCAAAAAATATTAATTCATTTATAAACTCACTTATCAAATATTTATTAACATCCGCTGTCAGGCAATGTTCTAAACATTGTGTTGCTCTTGGAGAGACTTATGTTCTAGTGGAATATCTAAAGTAATAAACTCTTCCTTGTTTGCCCATGACTTTTCTAGTTTTAAAATTCAAAGTCCCATGTCCTAGGGATCCCCTCAAGTATTGGGTAAATCAAGCTGGTTGGTCACCCTAGAGAGAATCATGGAAAACACAGCTTAAAACTGGAAACATAACTCAGAAAGCCTTTTTAATCAATAGTTCAAGTTGGTTGTTATGGAAGAATCTTGTAAGTATTGACATATATATTGGATTCCACAGATGGTGGACCTTATTCTCTAAGAAAAACTGGCTTCCTCTAAAAGATAACTTATTATCTGGCACTCAGGGTGGTATTGAGATAGAAGTTTAAATAAGAAACTTTGGGGTGCCTGGGTGGCCCCATTTAACCCAGTTAACCCACTTGGCTAAGCATCCAACTCTTGGTTTCAGCTCAGGTCATGATCTCATGATTTTGTGAGTTCAAGCCCTGCATATGGCTCTGTGCTGACAGCCTGGAGCTTGCTTGGGATTCTCTCCCTCCCTCTCTCCCTGCCCCTCTTCTGCTCTCTCTCTCTCCTTCTCTCTCTCTCTCTCTCAAAAAAAAATAAATAAACTTAAGAAATAAAAATAATAATAATAAAAAAGAAACTTTGTCTTTTGGTTCTTCTGCTCCCCCATCTCTTCAGCACATGATGTTCTCATACCCTCCTCCTTCCCAAGGCCCCGCCATCTAAGCATGTTAAGTCTACACACTATCCTAAGCATACGTTTCATGCCTCCAAGCCTTTGAACACAAAAGTCCGCCTTCCATATGGCATCCTGCTACCAACGTTTCCAGGCTCAGATCAGCCATTGCATTTTCAGTGATGCCTAAAAAATGTCCCCATTTCAGCCCAGTGAAAGGAGCACCTACCTGTGTTCTGTTTGTGTGGCAGTTTTTACTAGCCTTTAACAGAGTGGCGATCACACGTGAACATAATTACGTGTTTCTGGTATCTACCTTAGAATTTGTGTTCCATGAAGCAAGGAAAATATATCATTTATCTGTTTCTCCAGTAACTGATACAGAGAAAGTGTTTGATACATGCTTCTGGACTTTTCGTTTCTAGAAATGTGATAAGCTGAACGCTCTAGAAAGCACCTTTAAAAATAATGGATAAAATATTACAAACATTATTTTAAATTCACAATTCAGATGTCAAGAAAGCAAGAGAGGTCAGGAATAAAAAAGTAACAAATTGGGGTGTTAAGTGCAGACAAACATTGGAGCCACCCTGAGGAAGTTCCAGCCTCAGATACCAAGGAACATAGTTTGTAGTGGCAAGATAAGGAAGGAAAGTGAGCTTTGGTTTTGAGCAAGATTAGGAGTTGGAATTGATGTCTAGAAACTTTCTTACCCCTAGAGGTGGTGTAACTCCACTAAAGAGCAGACAATCTATAACAGCAACAGTTAATATCAGAGAAGTTTGTATATTCAGGGAAGGCAGTTAGTCATAAAAATAACATAAATAAAAGAAATAAAATTAAGAACAAAGAATGAATAAACAAACAAACAAACAAATGGTCTCCCTGAGAAAATCATAGACTTGTTCTCACATGATTTCAAGTATGGATATATATACTACATCCAGTCTCCACGAACCCCTAAACCAATAAGTTAATAAAAAGAAACATTTCTTTTCCCATCTTTTCTGATCTCTCCCTCACTGACTCTACTTCTGTTCTGCCTTCTTTCCTATTGCCTGTATACATTAGCTGTGTGTCTCACTTTAATTCCTCTTAGGGTCTCTACTCTCCATCTTAAACACTCTTTCCCCATATATGTATACTGAAAAATTTAGTACTCAATCAAACCTTTGGTAAAATGTCAGTTTATCAAGGAGGTCTTCTCTGACCACCCAATTTAAAATATGCTCTCAAACTTCTTAATCTTGACTCACTTTTAACTGTGTTCCACAAAACTTAATATCTTCTAAGGAAAGGAGTCAAGTACTAATTTACTATTTTTCCTCTCCCCCACAGGAGATTGTTAAGTGGCAAGAAGTCAGGAACATTTGTCATGTTTATTTACTAATATATCTCAGTCAACTGGAAAAGTGCCTTATGTATGGTAGGTTCTTGTTAAAGACATTTTAGTTGATGGGATAAGAGAACTGATGATAAACTGAGTCCAGCAGCACTCAACATAAACCTCTGAGCGATAAAATCTCAATTCTGACCATGTGACATTCACATAAATAAAGCCCCACTGAAGACAAGCTCAAAATAAAACATTACAAGCTACATCATCAAATTCAATGGACACAGCATCAGCCAAATGTTGAGACCACTGAGTACTTCAGAAAATAGCATCATTGGATACAACACTGCAAAACAAATATGGTTATTAATTACAGATATAAAATTAGGTGTTAAAATGTTAAATAAATATGACCGCTGGAGGAAAAACAAATTGATATACTTATAAAAAACCTAAATGATGATATAGAAAGTGGATAAGAACAGCACCTAAAAAAGAAAAACAGAGACATAAAGAAGAAAAAAATACACAAGAGGGTTACAAAGACATAGTTGATATAACTAAAAAGCCTAGTATGTGACTAAATGTAATATTAAAAGGATGGGGCAGAGAAAATTTACAAAAAAAGTTTTTATAAAATTAACAATTATTAATTTTTTTCAATCTTGATAAAACCTCAGATTCATGTATCATGAAAAGTGCTAAGCAGGATTAATAGAATTAATCTACACATAGATCCATCGTGCTGATACTGTAGGACACTACTGACAGAAAGATTATAGAAACAACCTGAGAGAAATGTCAGATCACTTGCAGAGCCAAATTTAATGATGGTATTAGTTTCTCTTAATAGTAATAATAGGAACAAAAGACTGAATGTGTATCTTTACATTATTAAAGTAATTGTCAACCTAGTGTCAAAATAGGAAATCTATAACATATCCAACAACAACAACAAACAACTAACTGCAAGCAAACTTTTTTTAAGTTTATTTATTTAGTTTGAGAGAGACAGAGACAGTGCACATGAGGGATGGGCAGAGAGAGAATTCCAAGCAGGCTTTGTGCTGGCAGCACAGAGCCCCATGAGGGGCTCCAACTTAATGAGGCTGGGAGATCCTGACCTGACCTGGAACCAGAGTTGGAAGCTCAACCAACTGAACCATTCAGGTGCCCTATAAAACAAACTCATTTTATAATGGGGTGCCTGGGTAGCTCAGTCAGTTAAGCCTCAGACTCTTGGTTTCAGCTGAGGTCATGATCTGGCAGTTCCTGAGTTGGAGTCCCACATCTGGCTGTGTGCTGACAGTGTGGAATCTACTTGGGATTCTCTCTCTCCTCTCTCTGCCCCTGCCCTGCTTGCTCTCTCTGTGACTCCCAAAATAAATAAATAAACTTAAAAAACAATTTTTTTAAATGAATACTGAGGGGCTCCTGGGTGGCTCAGTTGGTTAAACCTCACACTTCAGCTCAGGTCATGATCTCACAGTTAGTAGGGACCTGATCTCATGGTTTGTGGGTTCAAACCCTGCCTCGGGTTCTTGCTGACAGCTCAGAGACTGGAGTCTTCTTCAGATTCTGTGTCCCCCTCTCTCTGCCCTTCCCCCCATGCTCTCTCTCTTTCAAAAACAATCAATACACATATAAAAATTTTTAATTAAAAAGTAAAATGAATACTGAAAACTACTGCCAGTGGTTTCTGAATAAACCTACCAAAGATATTATTAAAAAAAAGGAAATTGAATCTCGAAGTTAGACCTGAGTTACAAAACAGAATCATAAGCTAATCAACAGGTAAATATTTTGAAAATTTTAACAACCCTGGGGTGCCTGGATGGCTCTGTTAGTTAAGCATCTGACTTCGGCTCAGGTCATGATCTCACAGTTTGTGAGTTCAAACCCCCACATGGAGCTCTGTGCTGACAGCTTGGAGCCTGGAGCCTGCTTCAGATTCTGTGTCTCCCTCTCTCTCTGCCCCTCCCCCGCTCGCATTCTGTCCCTGTCTCTCTCAAAAGTAAATAAAATGTTAAAAAATTTTTAAAAAGATTTTTAACAACCTTGACTTATATAAAATAAAAATTATTATAGGCTGATGTTGATGGCATACAAACAAGGCAGAACTGAAATTCTGGTATTAAAATTTTAGAAAACCTAGGATGAGGGGCGTCTGGGTGGCTCAGTCGGTTAAGCGGCCGACTTCGGCTCAGGTCATGATCTCACGGTCCGTGAGTTCGAGCCCCGCGTCGGGCTCTGTGCTACCAGCTCAGAGCCTGGAGCCTGTTTCAGATTCTGTGTCTCCCTCTCTCTGACCCTCCCCTGTTCATGCTCTGTCTCTCCCTGTCTCAAAAATAAATAAAGTGTTAAAAAAAATAAAAAATAAATTAAAAAAAAAAAAAAAAAAGAAAACCTAGGATGATCTCAGTAAATTCAGAAAAGCAAATGCTAAAATTTAGTACTACTCATGAAAAAAACTTTCAGCAAAATGGGAGTAGCTGGAAATTTTGTTAATCTGATGAAATGAAAACTTCTTAATATCTGTGTTCATTAATATTATACTGAATACAAATACAAGGTTTCTGGAACAGATCATTATTTACTTTATAACAAATAATTGTACCCATTCCTATAACATCAATTCTTATCCCTGAGATGATGCAGTGAGAGCCTGATAATAAATCCTACACATAATGGGGTCTACTGCAGGCAAGTAACCACACAACTATGAACTTGGGCATTTATATGGGAGAGAGACAACCATCTCTCCTCCTCTGAAAGGAAAGGAGAAAACACTTTGCTCCTGGACAGGAACTTAGGTCCTTATTCTTATTCTCTGCAATGTAAATACATTCCTTTAGTAGAGAGGACCAAGGTCTTTGGGTTTATCACTAAAAGGAGGTCTCCAAGGTCCTGAATCTATCCCCCTCCCCCAGCATCCCCACCCCCACCCCGGAAAATAAACACATTCACCTGGGGAAGTGAATTTCTCCAGTCTCTCCTATCAAATAATTTATCAATTAACTTCTAAGGTGTATTCTTTTAGTCTAGATCCTAAATTTCAGTGAAATTTTCTCAAAAAGTTCTAATTGTGCCAAAACATAAAAAAATATTTTGTAAACAGCCCACAAAGCAATCAAAAACATGTGAGAGTTATATGCAATAGTAAAATTTACAAGCAGTCTATGTAAAGTCACACACACACAAAAAGGAGTATCCACTATCACTGCTTCTATTTAACACTGTATCACCCAGTGCAGTAATAAAAGTGGTAAAGCATTTTGAAGTGAAAAATAAATTAAGTTATCACTAACAAAAATATTATCTACATAAAACAATTCAAGTAACTTTTAAAAAATTATTAGTTTTTAAGAGTTCAGCAAAGATGCTGGTCAATAACGTGAATTTACAAATTCAACTAAGTTCTTTCATGCAATAAACAATTACAAAATGCATTTTTATAAAGGTATGATGACAATATCAATAGAAATATGAGGTAGACAAAAATATGCCTATTGAAAGATATTCAAGACCTTTATGTAGAAATATATGACATTGTACAGGAATATCTTTCTTAAGACCTAGGTAAATCAGAGATATAATATAGACATGAATTTTAAGACTTCTAATATAAAGATGTCAGTCTTCTGCATATTATTCTACAAGCCCAATGTAATTCCAATCAAGGCATCAACAAGCAATTTTACTGGAAATTATATATGGTTTCTGAAAATCACATGTAAGAGAAAATGAGCAAAATAACCAAGACAATTTAAAGAACTAGATGGTTGGGACTCCAATAAAGAATTAATATAGTTATAACAAGGAAGAGGTAATTGCTCCAGGGATAGACAAGAGAGCTGTCTATAAATCAGCATGGAAATGATCATCTATTTTATAAATACTCTTATAATAATTTACATATACTTATCATTAAAACTAGATCCCTACCTCACAAACTAAATAAAACTGAATTCCAGGCATAATAACATTTAAATGTGAAAGCTGAAATTGCCAATAAAAAATGCAAGTAAATGTATTCAGCATCTTGCAACACAGAATTACTTAAATAAGACCCCAAAAGCACACACCATTAAAAATATATATGGACAAGTTCAACTGAATTAAAATTAAAAACTTATACAGAGCAAAATATACTCTTGGAAAGCTCATTAGAGAAGTTACGTTTTAGTAGAAATTATATGCCATGCCCATGACCAAGAAAGGATGAAATTTAGGATTTGTAAGAAACTCTTTGAAGTAATAAGAAGGCAAACAACCCCACAAAAATGTGAATGGCCAATACACAAGGAAAAACACAATAAACTGAAAAAAATTCAACATCACTATTAACTAGCAAAATACAACCTCACTATTAACTAGCAAAATATACAATTAAAATAAATACAATTTAACAAACATTATATTCTCAATAATGAAAAATTTGAGTAATACCAACTATTGGGGAAGACAGAGAGGCTGGTATTGAAAAGTAAGCGTATGCAATCCAGTATCAAACTGCCACTTACTAGGTGAGTGACCTTGAACAAGTTATTTAATTTCTTTGTGCTTCATCTTCTTATACTTAAAATAAGGATAATAAGAATTAATAGTACCCAAACTAAGAATTAATAGTACCCAGTAAGACTGTTACAACCAAAGTGAGCTGATGTGTGCAAAACTAATTAGTACAATTTTAACACATAATGAGCACATGATAAAGGTTATCTTGTTTAGACTATAAATAGGTACAACCACATCAGAGTACCATTTGTCAATGTTTACTCAAATTAAAATGTACGAATTCAAAACACAGCATTTGACACCTAAGTATAGGTCTTTAAAAATCTTATCACCTACCATCTTTAATTGATTTTGACAAGAGGCCCTCTGACCGTTGTGTTTTTGACTTCCTAGTCCTCATTGTCACCCTTGTGGACATTTCAAACTAGCCAATGACTAGTCAATATTTACATGGAGTTACCATAAACTTGACTGAACAATGCTCATGGAATGATTACAAATAAAGCACAGAAAAGCAATCTCATTAAAATGAAGCAAAGATAGGTCCAGATCCTGCTATCTATGACAAATATGTGAAGAACCCATTTAATTTGTGAGCATGTCTGGGTTTCAGTTGAGGTTCTACTTTCTAGTTTTTTGTTTTTGTTTTTGCTTTTTTGTTGGTTTGTTTGTTTGTTTTTTAACCACGGAGAAGTCATTTCACTTCCCGTTAGCTGCACTGCCTCTTCCATTAAATGATAGGTTGGAAATGACTTTAGAAATCCTAAAAATCAATTCTCAAAGGCAGAAAAATGATCTTCTCATAAAGCCAATGGTTGTCAATTGAGCTGGGGAAGGACCGTCCATCAATGTGAATAACCTCAATGTTAACACCTTCAGTGACCTTCCCAAAGGTTCTACACAATAGTCCAGAGATACAGGTTTATCTCCAGGAGCTTGAGCCTTTTAAGGTGTCATTTTCCAATATGGAAAATGGCCTCCCAAGATTCAACAAATCAGCCTATCATGGAAAATGTAAAATTCCATTGCTCTAGTTCCCTTGTGTGTGACAAAGAAAAGAACATTCAAGAATTCTACTTCAAAGATCATTCCCTACAAAACTAGACATCTGGAAACTGAGCAAATGCCTTTCTTCCACAATGACATAAGAAAAAAAGGTAATTATGAAGATCCTCACAGCAGGTTTTAGAATTTCTATTAGATATGGATACCACCATTAAAATGGCAGATTTAGAGAACACAGACACACAAAACTATCTAGACTCTGAGAAAGACTGTTTTCATACTATTTTGCTCAGATGAAAACTTTTCCATCCATAACAAGTTTCAGTTTAGGAACTTAAATCGAAAGACAAGAGGGAGCTACAAGTAAAAGTATTCTCTACTGGGTTTATTTTTCAAACAGAAAGTTGTATTAAAAGTTAAGATTCTATTAAGTGACTAAGAACAGATACACTTATTTATTGAAAATAGGAGTGTTTTTTAGCCTTACCTTCTGGTAGCTATCTGGAGAAGTCACGTGACATAGATGATGCTTGATTCCTGCAACTGTCTAAAATTGAAGAACAAGTCACCTAGAAGAAAAATTAATGATTTATGTTTACATTGCATTGATTATATTTGCTATTCATTTATCCCAGTTCTCTCTGGGTTCTCCAACTCTCAACTCTGAAAGAAACTTCGTTGGGCAAGAAAATGTTGCCTCCTGCCTCCGTGAATATTAATGGTAAAGTGCAGGAACTGTGACCTAAGTCTTTCCAATCAAAGCACCCCGACAGTCACAACTTTTCTAGATAAATAATATGCTGTGGCACAGTGTTGGGGTGGCATTTCTCAGGTCAGGAAGGGCTTAATGAAAAAGGAAATTAGAGCACTGAACAACACAAAGACTCATGTCAATGTTCCAAAATGTATTTCTTCATTCTATCTGCAGGGCCTAGCACAAAGTTGTTCAAGAATTCATTAACATGGGTCATTGGTCATCCTGATGGAATGTATGTTCTCCATCCTATTTTACCAGCTCAGGGGGAATTAGGGTATTTGGCTGCTACTAGGTAGCTGCACAACAACCTGAGCCTTTCAGGAGTCTAATGTGGTCTGAATTTTTCCCATTTCTTACACATAGAAAATGGGGGAAGCCCTTTACTTATTGGCCCCATCCTCACCTACTGCTCAGTTGGTGTCAAGTAACTGAGTATTATCTACATAAATTAAAAAGTCAGGCACACGGTAGATAATTAAATAATCCAATATTCTGTTATTCCTGCATGGCACCAAATAAGGTCACTTTAAATTGCTTTTTAAAGATAATCTAGCAAACAAACGAAAATGAAAATACAACAATCCAAACGCTTTGGGACGCAGCGAAGGCAGTCCTGAGAGGAAAATACATTGCAATCCAGGCCTATCTCAAGAAACAAGAAAAATCCCAAATACAAAATCTAACAGCACACCTAAAGGAAATAGAAGCAGAACAGCAAAGGCAGCCTAAACCCAGCAGAAGAAGAGAAATAATAAAGATCAGAGCAGAAATAAACAATATAGAATCTAAAAAAACTGTAGAGCAGATCAACGAAAGCAAGAGTTGGTTTTTTGAAAAAATAAACAAAATTGACAAACCTCTAGCCAGGCTTCTCAAAAAGAAAAGGGAGATGACCCAAATAGATAAAATCATGAATGAAAATGGAATGATTACAACCAATCCCTCAGAGATACAAACAATTATCAGGGAATACTATGAAAAATTATATGGCAACAAATTGGACAACCTGGAAGAAATGGACAAATTCCTGAACACCCACACTCTTCCAAAACTCAATCAGGAGGAAATAGAAAGCTTGAACAGACCCATCACCAGCGAAGAAATTGAATCGGTTATCAAAAATCTCCCAACAAATAAGAGTCCAGGACCAGATGGCTTCCCAGGGGAGTTCTACCAGACGTTTAAAGCAGAGATAATACCTATCCTTCTCAAGCTATTCCAAGAAATAGAAAGGGGAGGAAAACTTCCAGACTCATTCTATGAAGCCAGGATTACTTTGATTCCTAAACCAGACAGAGACCCAGTAAAAAAAGAGAACTACAGGCCAATATCCCTGATGAATATGGATGCAAAAATTCTCAATAAGATACTAGCAAATCGAATTCAACGGCATATAAAAAGAATTATACACCATGATCAAGTGGGATTCATTCCTGGGATGCAGGGCTGGTTCAACATTCGCAAATCAATCAACGTGATACATCACATTAACAAAGAAAAAGAGGAAAACCATATGATCCTGTCAATCGATGCAGAAAAGGCCTTTGACAAAATCCAGCACCCTTTCTTAATAAAAACCCTTGAGAAAGTCTGGATAGAAGGAACATACTTAAAGATCATAAAAGCCATTTATGAAAAGCCCACAGCTAACATCATCCTCAACGGGGAAAAACTGAGAGCTTTTTCCCTGAGATCAGGAACACGACAGGGATGCCCACTCTCACCACTGTTGTTTAACATAGTGCTGGAAGTTCTAGCATCAGCAATCAGACAACAAAAGGAAATCAAAGGCGTCAAAATTGGCAAAGATGAAGTCAAGCTTTCGCTCTTTGCAGATGACATGATATTATACATGGAAAATCCGATAGACTCCACCAAAAGTCTGCTAGAACTGATACATGAATTCAGCAAAGTTGCAGGATACAAAATCAATGTACAGAAATCAGTTGCATTCTTATACACTAA
This sequence comes from Puma concolor, assembly GCF_028749965.1. Lineage (NCBI taxonomy): Eukaryota > Metazoa > Chordata > Mammalia > Carnivora > Felidae > Puma > Puma concolor. Next base: position 111,780,926 of record NC_141676.1, read on the forward strand.
CAATGAAGCAACAGAAAGACAAATAAAGAAACTGATCCCATTCACAATTGCACCAAGAAGCATAAAATACCTAGGAATAAATCTAACCAAAGATGTAAAGGATCTGTATGCTGAAAACTATAGAAAGCTTATGAAGGTAATTGAAGAAGATTTAAAGAAATGGAAAGACATTCCCTGCTCATGGATTGGAAGAATAAATATTGTCAAAATGTCAATACTACCCAAAGCTATCTACACATTCAATGCAATCCCAATCAAAATGGCACCAGCATTCTTCTCGAAACTAGAACAAGCAATCCTAAAATTCATATGGAACCACAAAAGGCCCCGAATAGCCAAAGGAATTTTGAAGAAGAAGACCAAAGCAGGAGGCATCACAATCCCAGACTTTAGCCTCTACTACAAAGCTGTCATCATCAAGACAGCATGGTATTGGCACAAAAACAGACACAGAGACCAATGGAATAGAATAGAAACCCCAGAACTAGACCCACAAACGTATGGCCAACTCATCTTTGACAAAGCAGGAAAGAACATCCAATGGAAAAAAGACAGTCTCTTTAACAAATGGTGCTGGGAGAACTGGACAGCAACATGCAGAAGGTTGAAACTAGACCACTTTCTCACACCATTCACAAAAATAAACTCAAAATGGATCAAGGACCTGAATGTGAGACAGGAAACCATCAAAACCTTAGAGGAGAAAGCAGGAAAAGACCTCTCTGACCTCAGCCGTAGCAATCTCTTACTCGACACATCCCCAAAGGCAAGGGAATTCAAAGCAAAAGTGAATTACTGGGACCTTATGAAGATAAAAAGCTTCTGCACAGCAAAGGAAACAACCAACAAAACTAAAAGGCAACCAACGGAATGGGAAAAGATATTTGCAAATGACATATCGGACAAGGGGCTAGTATCCAAAATCTATAAAGAGCTCACCAAACTCCACACCCGAAAAGCAAATAACCCAGTGAAGAAATGGGCAGAAAACATGAATAGACACTTCTCTAAAGAAGACATCCGGATGGCCAACAGGCACATGAAAAGATGTTCCGCGTCGCTCCTTATCAGGGAAATACAAATCAAAACCACACTCAGATATCACCTCACGCTAGTCAGAGTGGCCAAAATGAACAAATCAGGAGACTATAGATGCTGGAGAGGATGTGGAGAAACGGGAACCCTCTTGCACTGTTGGTGGGAATGCAAATTGGTGCAGCCGCTCTGGAAAGCAGTGTGGAGGTTCCTCAGAAAATTAAAAATAGACCTACCCTATGACCCAGCAATAGCACTGCTAGGAATGTATCCAAGGGACACAGGAGTACTGATGCATAGGGGCACTTGTACCCCAATGTTCATAGCAGCACTCTCAACAATAGCCAAATTATGGAAAGAGCCTAAATGTCCATCAACTGATGAATGGATAAAGAAATTGTGGTTTATATACACAATGGAGTACCACGTGGCAATGAGAAAAAATGAAATATGGCCTTTTGTAGCAATGTGGATGGAACTGGAGAGTGTGATGCTAAGTGAAATAAGCCATACAGAGAAAGACAGATACCATATGGTTTCACTCTTATGTGGATCCTGAGAAACTTAAGAGAAACCCATGGGGGAGGGGAACAAAAAAAAAAAAAAAAGAGGTTAGAGTGGGAGAGAGCCAAAGCATAAGAGACTGTTGAGAACTGAGAACAAACTAAGGGCGATGGGGGGTGGGAGGGAGGAGAGGGTGGGTGACGGGTACTGAGGAGGGCACCTTTTGGGATGAGCACTGGGTGTTGTATGGAAACCAATTTGACAATAACTTTCATATATAAATAAAAAAAAATAAATAAAAAATAAATAAATGTTGAGGTAGGCTTGTGGGCGAGCATGAGGGTGGGCCGAAGGAGGACATCCTGGGTGCAGGAGACTGAGGCTGGAAAGGGAAGAACACACTGGGGAAGGACCAGCTCTTTAAAGGATCTAAGCAGAGGGACTTTCCTTCTAGAATCTGGGGAAAACATTCATTTGCCAGACTTTAATTTTTTGCCCTTCGCTGGTAAGATTTCCAGAAACATCAGTAAAAAATCCTGTGCGAGGAAGATGGCGGCGTAGGAGGACGCTGGGCTCACCGCGCGTCCTGCTGATCACTTAGATTCCACCTACACCTGCCTAAATAAACCAGAAAACCACCAGAGGATTAGCAGAACGGAGTCGCCTGAGCCAAGCGCAGACAAGAGGCCCACGGAAGAGGGTAGGAAGGGCGGCGAGGCGGTGCGCTCTCCACGGACTGGTGGGAGGGAGCCGGGGCGGAGGGGCGGCTCGCCGGCCAAGCAGAGCCCCCGAGTCTGGCTTGCAAAAAGCGGAGGGGCCTGACGGACTGTGTTCCCACAGCAAGCGCGACTTAGCGTCTGGGAGGTCATAAGTTAACAGCTCTGCTCAGAAAGCGGGAAGGCTGGAGGACAAAGGGAAGGAGAGCTGCTGAGCCCCCGGACGACAGAGCTCAGTTTGGTGGGGAACAAAGGCGCTCGCCAGCGCCATCTTCCCCGCCCATCCCCCAGCCAAAATCCCAAAGAGAACTAGTTCCTGCCAGGGAACTTGCTCGCTCCGCGCAAACACCCAACTCTGCGTTTCTGCGGAGCCAAACCTCCGGCAGCGGATCTGACTCCCTCCTGCTGCCACAGGGCCCCTCCTGAAGTGGATCACCTAAGGAGAAGCAAGCTAAGCCTGCCCCTCCTGCCCCTGTGCACCTTGCCTACCCACCCCAGCTAAGACGCCAGATCCCCAGCATCACAAGCCTGGCAGTGTGCAAGTAGCCCAGACAGACCACCCCACCCCACAGTGAATCCCGCCCCTAGGAGAGGGGAAGAGAAGGCACGCACCAGTCTGACTGTGGCCACAGCGGTGGGCTGGGAGCAGACATCAGGTCTGACTGCGGCTCCGCCCACCAACTCCAGTTATACACCACAGCACAGGGGAAGTGCCCTGCAGGTCCTCACCACGCCAGGGACTATCCAAAATGACCAAGCGGAAGAGTTCCCCTCAGAAGAATCTCCAGGAAATAACAACAGCTAATGAGCTGATCAAAAAGGATTTAAATAATATAACAGAAAGTGAATTTAGAATAATAGTCATAAAATTAATCGCTGGGCTTGAAAACAGTATAGCTGACAGCAGAGAATCTCTTGCTACAGAGATCAAGGGACTAAGGAACAGTCACGAGGAGCTGAAAAACGCTTTAAACGAAATGCATAACAAAATGGAAACCACCACGGCTCGGATTGAAGAGGCAGAGGAGAGAATAGGTGAACTAGAAGATAAAGTTATGGAAAAAGAGGAAGCTGAGAAAAAGAGAGATAAAAAAATCCAGGAATATGAGGGGAAAATTAGAGAACTAAGTGATACACTAAAAAGAAATAATATACGCATCATTGGTATCCCAGAGGAGGAAGAGAGAGGGAAAGGTGCTGAAGGGGTACTTGAAGAAATAATAGCTGAGAACTTCCCTGAACTGGGGAAGGAAAAAGGCATTGAAATCCAAGAGGCACAGAGAACTCCTTTCAGACGTAACTTGAATCGATCTTCTGCACGACATATCATAGTGAAACTGGCAAAATACAAGGATAAAGAGAAAATTCTGAAAGCAGCAAGGGGTAAACGTGCCCTCACATATAAAGGGAGACCTATAAGACTCGTGACTGATCTCTCTTTTGAAACTTGGCAGGCCAGAAAGAATTGGCACGAGATTTTCAGGGTGCTAGACAGAAAAAATATGCAGCCGAGAATCCTTTATCCAGCAAGTCTCTCATTTAGAATAGAAGGAGAGATAAAGGTCTTCCCAAACAAACAAAAACTGAAGGAATTTGTCACCACTAAACCAGCCCTACAAGAGATCCTAAGGGGGACCCTGTGAGACAAAGTACCAGAGACATCACTACAAGCATAAAACATACAGACATCACAATGACTCTAAACCCATATCTTTCTATAATAACACTGAATGTAAATGGATTAAATGCGCCAACCAAAAGACATAGGGTATCAGAATGGATAAAAAAACAAGACCCATCTATTTGCTGTCTACAAGAGACTCATTTTAGACCCGAGGACACCTTTAGATTGAGAGTGAGGGGATGGAGAACTATTTATCATGCTACTGGAAGCCAAAAGAAAGCTGGAGTAGCCATCCTTATATCAGACAAACTAGACTTTAAATTAAAGGCTGTAACAAGAGATGAAGAAGGACATTATATAATAGTGACAGGGTCTATCCATCAGGAAGAGCTAACAATTATAAATGTCTATGCGCCGAATACCGGAGCGCCCAAATATATAAAACAATTACTCATAAACACAAGCAACCTTATTGATAAGAATGTGGTAATTGCAGGGGACTTTAACACCCCACTTACAGAAATGGATAGATCATCTAGACACACGATCAATAAAGAAACAAGGGCCCTGAATGAGACATTGGATCAGATGGACTTGACAGATATATTTAGAACTCTGCATCCCAAAGCAACAGAATATACTTTCTTCTCGAGTGCACATGGAACATTCTCCAAGATAGATCATATACTGGGTCACAAAACAGCCCTTCATAAGTTTACAAGAATTGAAATCATACCATGCATACTTTCAGACCACAACGCTATGAAGCTTGAAATCAACCACAGAAAAAAGTCTGGAAAACCTCCAAAAGCATGGAGGTTAAAGAACACCCTACTAACGAATGAGTGGGTCAACCAGGCAATTAGAGAAGAAATTAAACAATATATGGAAACAAACGAAAATGAAAATACAACAATCCAAACGCTTTGGGATGCAGCGAAGGCAGTCCTGAGAGGAAAATACATTGCAATCCAGGCCTATCTCAAGAAACAAGAAAAATCCCAAATACAAAATCTAACAGCACACCTAAAGGAACTAGAAGCAGAACAGCAAAGGCAGCCTAAACCCAGCAGAAGAAGAGAAATAATAAAGATCAGAGCAGAAATAAACAATATAGAATCTAAAAAAACTGTAGAGCAGATCAACGAAACCAAGAGTTGGTTTTTTGAAAAAATAAACAAAATTGACAAACCTCTAGCCAGGCTTCTCAAAAAGAAAAGGGAGATGACCCAAATAGATAAAATCATGAATGAAAATGGAATTATTACAACCAATCCCTCAGAGATACAAACAATTATCAGGGAATACTATGAAAAATTATATGCCAACAAATTGGACAACCTAGAAGAAATGGACAAATTCCTGAACACCCACACTCTTCCAAAACTCAATCAGGAGGAAATAGAAAGCTTGAACAGACCCATAACCAGCGAAGAAATTGAATCGGTTATCAAAAATCTCCCAACAAATAAGAGTCCAGGACCAGATGGCTTCCCAGGGGAGTTCTACCAGACGTTTAAAGCAGAGATAATACCTATCCTTCTCAAGCTATTCCAAGAAATAGAAAGGGAAGGAAAACTTCCAGACTCATTCTATGAAGCCAGTATTACTTTGATTCCTAAACCAGACAGAGACCCAGTAAAAAAAGAGAACTACCGGCCAATATCCCTGATGAATATGGATGCAAAAATTCTCAATAAGATACTAGCAAATCGAATTCAACGGCATATAAAAAGAATTATTCACCATGATCAAGTGGGATTCATTCCTGGGATGCAGGGCTGGTTCAACATTCGCAAATCAATCAACGTGATACATCACATTAACAAAAAAAAAGAGAAAAACCATATGATCCTGTCAATCGATGCAGAAAAGGCCTTTGACAAAATCCAGCACCCTTTCGTAATAAAAACTCTTGAGAAAGTCGGGATAGAAGGAACATACTTAAAGATCATTAAAGCCATTTATGAAAAGCCCACAGCTAACATCATCCTCAACGGGGAAAAACTGAGAGCTTTTTCCCTGAGATCAGGAACACGACAGGGATGCCCACTCTCACCGCTGTTGCTTAACATAGTGCTGGAAGTTCTAGCATCAGCAATCAGACAACAAAAGGAAATCAAAGGCGTCAAAATTGGCAAAGATGAAGTCAAGCTTTCGCTCTTTGCAGATGACATGATATTATACATGGAAAATCCGATAGACTCCACCAAAAGTCTGCTAGAACTGATACATGAATTCAGCAAAGTTGCAGGATACAAAATCAATGTACAGAAATCAGTTGCATTCTTATACACTAACAATGAAGCAACAGAAAGACAAATAAAGAAATTGATCCCATTCACAATTGCACCAAGAAGCATAAAATACCTAGGAATCAATCTAACCAAAGATGTAAAGGATCTGTATGCTGAAAACTATAGAAAGCTTATGAAGGTAATTGAAGAAGATTTAAAGAAATGGAAAGACATTCCCTGCTCATGGATTGGAAGAATAAATATTGTCAAAATGTCAATACTACCCAAAGCTATCTACACATTCAATGCAATCCCAATCAAAATGGCACCAGCATTCTTCTCGAAACTAGAACAAGCAATCCTAAAATTCATATGGAACCACAAAAGGCCCCGAATAGCCAAAGGAATTTTGAAGAAGAAGACCAAAGCAGGAGGCATCACAATCCCAGACTTTAGCCTCTACTACAAAGCTGTCATCATCAAGACAGCATGGTATTGGCACAAAAACAGACACATAGACCAATGGAATAGAATAGAAACCCCGGAACTAGACCCACAAACGTACGGCCAACTCATCTTTGACAAAGCAGGAAAGAACATCCAATGGAAAAAAGACAGTCTCTTTAACAAATGGTGCTGGGAGAACTGGACAGCAACATGCAGAAGGTTGAAACTAGACCACTTTCTCACACCATTCACAAAAATAAACTCAAAATGGATCAAGGACCTGAATGTGAGACAGGAAACCATCAAAACCTTAGAGGAGAAAGCAGGAAAAGACCTCTCTGACCTCAGCCGTAGCAATCTCTTACTCGACACATCCCCAAAGGCAAGGGAATTAAAAGCAAAAGTGAATTACTGGGACCTTATGAAGATCAAAAGCTTCTGCACAGCAAAGGAAACAACCAACAAAACTAAAAGGCAACCAACGGAATGGGAAAAGATATTTGCCAATGACATATCGGACAAAGGGCTAGTATCCAAAATCTATAAAGAGCTCACCAAACTCCACACCCGAAAAACAAATAACCCAGTGAAGAAATGGGCAGAAAACATGAATAGAAACTTCTCTAAAGAAGACATCCGGATGGCCAACAGGCACATGAAAAGATGTTCCGCGTCGCTCCTTATCAGGGAAATACAAATCAAAACCACACTCAGATATCACCTCACGCCAGTCAGAGTGGCCAAAATGAACAAATCAGGAGACTATAGATGCTGGAGAGGATGTGGAGAAACGGGAACCCTCTTGCACTGTTGGTGGGAATGCAAATTGGTGCAGCCACTCTGGAAAGCAGTGTGGAGGTTCCTCAGAAAATTAAAAATAGACCTACCCTATGACCCAGCAATAGCACTGCTAGGAATTTATCCAAGGGACACAGGAGTACTGATGCATAGGGGCACTTGTACCCCAATGTTCATAGCAGCACTCTCAACAATAGCCAAATTATGGAAAGAGCCTAAATGTCCATCAACTGATGAATGGATAAAGAAATTGTGGTTTATATACACAATGGAGTACTACGTGGCAATGAGAAAAAATGAAATATGGCCTTTTGTAGCAACGTGGATGGAACTGGAAAGTGTGATGCTAAGTGAAATAAGCCATACAGAGAAAGACAGATACCATATGGTTTCACTCTTATGTGGATCCTGAGAAACTTAAGAGAAACCCATGGGGGAAGGGAACAAAAAAAAAAAAAAAAAAGAGGTTAGAGTGGGAGAGAGCCAAAGCATAAGAGACTGTTGAGAACTGAGAACAAACTAAGGGTTGATGGGGGGGTGGGAGGGAGGAGAGGGTGGGTGATGGGTACTGAGGAGGGCACCTTTTGGTATGAGCACTGGGTGTTGTATGGAAACCAATTTGACAATAAATTTCATATATAAATAAAAAAAAAATCAAAAAAAAAAATAAAAAATAAATAAATAAATGTAAAAAAATAAATAAATAAAAATAAAGATAATCTAGCTTTGCTCATGCATTCCTGTCCTTAATAAAGAACATATATGAATTACATACACATTTTAAGATTCAACTTTGTGTGAGTACCACCTAGGAACCAAAATAGGCATGATTCCTACCTTCATGGAGCACACAGACTAATGATTGTGAAAATGAGATTTGGGGGGAAAGAACAGGTGGAACCCGCTCACCTTTGAACGCAGAGGGCCACATGCCACATGACCCTAAGCACAAAATACAGTTTTGAGCTGCACGTGTTCCTAATATTATCATTTCATAAAGGTAGTTTGGTGTCACCTAAAATCTTTTTTGGCCAAGGAGAAACAGTGATTTGCAGGAGGAAAAAAAATCTTTCCACAGTCCTTATGCCAAGAAATCAAAGCAAATGATTAGAAATTCTGTTTCCAAATAAACAAATAGGTATTTTTTTAAATCAAGAAGATAACATAGGTGACATGAAGAGTGAAACTAATAAGTATCTAAAGGATTTTTACTAAAAGCAGAAGGCTTTTCTTCTTTTTTTCCTTTGTATCATGAACAACTCTGCATTCCAAGTGAAAGGATGCAAAGACAAGAATAAAATTGGTAGAACACATCACTAAAGACTGTATATTTCAGCTCAAAGCAATTTTGGCTTCAGAGAGTGCAGAGAATACCAATGACGTCTTAATGTGCTCAGTCAAACAGAATTAGATAATACGAGCTGGTAGATTTTTCTGTTTCCTAAAATTCCTCTCTGTAGTCTGTAATAGATGTACAAAGCTTTTCACTTTATTAATTATTTATTTACAACCGCATATTCCACTTCCAACAAATTTAATTTTTCCACAGGACAAAATATAGCCAGAATGTATCTTTCCTAATAAGTATATTTTGCAACATTATGAATGGATATATTTTATGTTTTAGATTAGATTAGCCTTTTCAATAAGGGGTAATAATTTGTAATTTTATTTTTTTATTATTTTTTTAATATATGAAATTTATTGTCAAATTGGTTTCCATACAACACCCAATAATTTGTAATTTTAAAATTCACTTCTGTTTTTCTTCTGGAAATAATTTATTTCCAAAGAACTTTGCAAAGCTTGTCTGTCTTATTTGACAGGATAAAGATCAAAATGAAATGGTATTTGTCATTCATATAATGTAGCCCAAAAAAGTGAAAACTGAAAAAATCGTAACACTATTTCTCAAGATTACAGGGAAGCAGAAACTGACACAATACCTCTAGAGAAATACTTGTCCCATGCTAAATTACTTTTGTTTGCTACTGTTGATTTAAGTATTACTAAAGAAAAAGAAAAAAAAAACAGCTTGAAACATTATCTCATTTACTTTCTGAATTCACATCTAACTAAAATAGCCTTTTCAATACTTTCTTGCAAAAATTATGATCCCATGCAACTTAGCAGGCATTGTTATATTTTAAAATATTTTAAAAATTATTCCTTATAACTACAGTTACATTGGTTTTTTAATGAATTACAACACGCACAGGCACAGGGGGCAGATTAAGAAGGCGAAATCCATATCCTAGCAGAGGATCCAGAGAAATAATTACACACAACATTTTTAGTGCTTGAATTATTTCACTATTACAGGAACTTTACATGCTTTGTTTCAAGTAATCCTTATAAACCACCCCCCCCCCACCCCCACCCCCACAGGTACATATTGTTAACTATTTCCTCACTAGATGAGAAAAACACTACTTGGAGAATTTGGTTAAGTTGGCCAAAAGTCACACAGCAAATGGCCGTGTTAGCCCCCAGATCTATCAAACTCAAGTCCCCTTCTCTTAACCCTTTCTTCAACTCTCTTGGAAGCATATTCATTGCAAATTCTCTGCCTCCAGAAGTCCTTTGCAAATCTTCTCTCTGGACTTTGTGTAGGCTGGGAAGGAGAAAATGAGTCAAGCTAAGTGTATTAAGGAATTTTTTACTTCTGCGGATCCTCAAGATAGTTTTACTCTGAATTTCCTTCATTTCTTCTTTCCTCATTAATTTTCCTAAACTCTCCTATGCCTTCCAAGCAAACAAACAAAACCTCCAGAAAGTTCTATTATGGCATGAAATGTGTCCCCACAAGAGATTTTGGAGTTGTAACCCCCAGTACCTGTGAATGTGACCTTATTGGGAAATGGGGTTTTGCAGATATAATCAAAATAAGGTCATTGGGATGGGCCCTCATCCAGTAGGACTGGTGCCATGGTAAGAGGGAAATGTGGACAGTGACACATGCAGAGGAGAAGGTCAAGTAACGTCACAGACATGGATGGCAACATGAAGACGGAAGCAGAGAATGAAGGCATGTCGCCACACACTAAGGACATGTGAGGCTACTGGAATCTGGCTGAGACAAGAAAGGATTCTTTCCCCCTAAAGCAATGGAGGAAGGTTGGTATGAGACCTCTAGCCTCCAGAACTAAACTAAGAATGTGTTTCTGTTGTTTTAAACTGTGCAGTTTCTGGCCATTTGATATGGCAGCCCTCAGAAATGAATACAATCCCTAAGAAAGAAACCCCCCTCCCCTTTCTTCCATTAGGGCTGAACTTCACATTCACATTTAACTGGTGAATTTGGAGCAATATTTGATGGAGAGTAATTTTACCTGCAGCTATCATAGCTGAGGAATAGGATTTATATTATTGTTGTTATGTATAATCCAGTCCACTAGAAAAATTTAGGTTACTGATGAACTGTCTTAGTCAATTTGGCCCAGTCTATACCATAGACTGGGTGGCTTATAAACAGGAGGAGCTTCTTTCTCACAGTTCTGGAGATTGGAAGGCCAAGATCAAGGCACCAGCAAATTTGGCATCCAGCAAGGGCCTGCTTCCTAGTTCATAGCCACTTACTTGCTGTGTCACTACACAACAGGAGGGGCCAAGGGAGCTCCGTGGGGTCTCCTCTATAAGGTCACTAATCCCACTCAGGAGGGCTCCACTCTCACGACATAATTACCTCCCAAAGGTCTCACCTGCAAATACCATCAGACTGGGAATTAGGTTTCTTTACAGCAATTTGGGGGCAGGTAACAGAAGCATACAGTCTAAAGCAGGAACCTGTAAAGGACATTTTACACATCATCTTAGGTCTGCCTATATTACACACACCTTGACACTTAACCACAAAAACAAAGGAAAATCGAGAAAATGCATGAACACCTACAATGTTGCCTGTTCTCTTCCTTCTGACATTTTCAGTAATCCCAGCCCTTAGTTAGCAGAGTGAAATTATTTCCTATCAAGTGATTGCATTACCTTGTCACTGGACATCTAATTTTATCACACCACTATGATATGAATTTAAAGCTCTCCAGAAACTCCTGCCTCTTTGAGATTCGCTTACCCAACGCACAGCTGAAGTTAGAGCTAATCTTTCAGATGTTCACAGTACCCATCTTGGTACCCCCCCCCGCCCCCACACATGCACATTGTTCATCCCTTCCTGGCAGGGTTCAAAAGGGAGAACAGGAATCGGAGTGTGGCCAAAGAGGGAATGGATAATAATTTACCTTGCTACTGTGTTACATACCTGAGACTTTTTCTGTTTTATGTACATGGTCTCATTTAGTTCAACAGGGCAAGATTGTTTCAATTTTACAAATGAAAAGGCTGAGCCATGGAGGAGATAATTTCCTAAGATACCAGCATTTGCTATTGCCAGATTGAAGGAGATATTAGGTGTTCTCAGTCCTATTCCAGTATGTATTTCTGCTATTGACTCTTATGCATATATTCTAACTCCTCAAGAAATACATTTTTTCCTGGATAATGTATACTTTTTTTTTTAAGGAAAAGACAAGAAGAGCCCTTTTTATTAAACAAATAAAAACAAACATTCTGACCCTTCCACTCAGCTCTCCTTGTCATTGTTCTCATAGCACAGTGTAGTGGTAAATTCGACAGATTTATCCACACCTTGTCTCTGGCACTTACCAGCTGAAGGGACTAGAGCAGGTTGGTGGGGCTCCTGCAACCCAAAGTTAGGGGAAGATCAAATGTGCGGATGTACAGAAAGGGCTTAGCTCGGAGGATGGCACATCATGAACATGCAGTGAGAGAGAGAGGTCGCTGCTCTTCCTCAGTCTACATCCTAGACACTCAGCCTTGCACCTGGCCTCAGCCACACAAGTGAGGAAGCCAGGGTGCACCCACAGAGGTGATGGGTTTTCCCAATATTACACTGGAAGTTATCTGTTAGGATACCTGGAGCAGTATGTGTTTGTTTCCACTAAACTCTAAGTCTATTTAAAGCACTAAGGTAGATACAACACAGAAAAAAAATTGTTGTGCAAGTTAATGCCATGTAAAAACCATCCTAAGTCACCCCTCCTTTGCCTCTGGTAAACTGAGCTTTTCTCCGTAAACATTACCCACTTTAAAATAATTTTACTCTTGGGAGGGAAGATGGCGGCGTAGGAGGACGCTGGGCTCACCGCGCGTCCTGCTGATCACTTAGATTCCACCTACACCTGCCTAAATAACCCAGAAAACCGCCAGAGGATTAGCAGAACGAGTCGCCGGAGCCAAGCGCAGACGAGAGGCCCACTGAAGAGGGTAGGAAGGGCAGCGAGGCGGTGCGCACTCCACGGACAGGTGGGAGGGAGCCGGGGCGGAGGGGCGGCTCGCCGGCCAAGCAGAGCCCCCGAGTCTGGCTTGCAAAAAGCGGAGGGGCCTGACAGACTGTGTTCCTACAGCAAGCGCGACTTAGCGTCTGGGAAGTCATAAGTTAACAGCTCTGCTCGGAAAGCGGGAAGGCTGGAGGACAAAGGGAAGGAAAGCTCCTGAGCCCCCGGACGACAGAGCTCAGTTTGGTGGGGAACAAAGGCGCTCGCCAGCGCCATCTCCCCCGCCCATCCCCCAGCCAAAATCCCAAAGAGCACCAGTTCCTGCCAGGGAACTTGCTCGCTCCGAGCAAACACCCAACTCTGCGCTTCTGCGGAGCCAAACCTCCGGCAGCGGATCTGACTCCCTCCTGCTGCCACAGGGCCCCTCCTGAAGTGGATCACCTAAGGAGAAGCAAGCTAAGCCTGCCCCTCCTGCCCCTGTGCACCTTGCCTACCCACCCCAGCTAAGACGCCAGATCCCCAGCATCACAAGCCTGGCAGTGTGCAAGTAGCCCAGACAGACCACCCCACCCCACAGTGAATCCCGCCCCTAGGAGAGGGGAAGAGAAGGCACGCACCAGTCTGACTGTGGACACAGCGGTGGGCTGGGGGCAGACATCAGGTCTGACTGCGGCTCCGCCCACCAACTCCAGTTATACACCACAGCACAGGGGAAGTGCCCTGCAGGTCCTCACCACGCCAGGGACTATCCAAAATGACCAAGCGGAAGAATTCCCCTCAGAAGAATCTCCAGGAAATAACAACAGCTAATGAGCTGATCAAAAAGGATTTAAATAATATAACAGAAAGTGAATTTAGAATAATAGTCATAAAATTAATCGCTGGGCTTGAAAACAGTATAGCTGACAGCAGAGAATCTCTTGCTACAGAGATCAAGGGACTAAGGAACAGTCACGAGGAACTGAAAAACGCTTTAAACGAAATGCATAACAAAATGGAAACCACCACGGCTCGGATTGAAGAGGCAGAGGAGAGAATAGGTGAACTAGAAGATCAAGTTATGGAAAAAGAGGAAGCTGAGAAAAAGAGAGATCAAAAAATCCAGGAGTATGAGGGGAAAATTAGAGAACTAAGTGATACACTAAAAAGAAATAATATACGCATCATTGGTATCCCAGAGGGGGAAGAGAGAGGGAAAGGAGCTGAAGGGGTACTTGAAGAAATCATAGCTGAGAACTTCCCTGAACTGGGGAAGGAAAAAGGCATTGAAATCCAAGAGACACAGAGAACTCCCTTCAGACGTAACTTGAATCGATCTTCTGCACGACATATCATAGTGAAACTGGCAAAATACAAGGATAAAGAGAAAATTCTGAAAGCAGCAAGGGGTAAACGTGCCCTCACATATAAAGGGAGACCTATAAGACTCGTGACTGATCTCTCTTTTGAAACTTGGCAGGCCAGAAAGAATTGGCACGAGATTTTCAGTGTGCTAGACAGAAAAAATATGCAGCCGAGAATCCTTTATCCAGCAAGTCTGTCATTTAGAATAGAAGGAGAGATAAAGGTCTTCCCAAACAAACAAAAACTGAAGGAATTTGTCACCACTAAACCAGCCCTCCAAGACATCCTAAGGGGGACCCTGTGAGACAAAGTACCAGAGACATCACTACAAGCATAAAACATACAGACATCACAATGACTCTAAACCCATACCTTTCTATAATAACACTGAATGTAAATGGATTCAATGCGCCAACCAAAAGACATAGGGTATCAGAATGGATAAAAAAACAAGACCCATCTATTTGCTGTCTACAAGAGACTCATTTTAGACCTGAGGACACCTTTAGATTGAGAGTGAGGGGATGGAGAACTATTTATCATGCTACTGGAAGCCAAAAGAAAGCTGGAGTAGCCATCCTTATATCAGACAAACTAGACTTTAAATTAAAGGCTGTAACAAGAGATGAAGAAGGACATTATATAATAGTGACAGGGTCTATCCATCAGGAAGAGCTAACAATTATAAATGTCTATGCGCCGAATACCGGAGCGCCCAAATATATAAAAAACAATTACTCATAAACATAAGCAACCTTATTGAGAAGAATGTGGTAATTGCAGGGGACTTTAACACCCCACTTACAGAAATGGATAGATCATCTAGACACACGGTCAATAAAGAAACAAGGGCCCTGAATGAGACATTGGATCAGATGGACTTGACAGATCTATTTAGAACTCTGCATCCCAAAGCAACAGAATATACTTTCTTCTCGAGTGCACATGGAACATTCTCCAAGATAGATCATATACTGGGTCACAAAACAGCCCTTCATAAGTTTACAAGAATTGAAATCATACCATGCATACTTTCAGACCACAATGCTATGAAGCTTGAAATCAACCACAGAAAAAAGTCTGGAAAACCTCCAAAAGCATGGAGGTTAAAGAACACCCTACTAACGAATGAGTGGGTCAACCAGGCAATTAGAGAAGAAATTAAACAATATATGGAAACAAACGAAAATGAAAATACAACAATCCAAACGCTTTGGGACGCAGCAAAGGCAGTCCTGAGAGGAAAATACATTGCAATCCAGGCCTATCTCAAGAAACAAGAAAAATCCCAAATACAAAATCTAACAGCACACCTAAAAGAAATAGAAGCAGAACAGCAAAGGCAGCCTAAACCCAGCAGAAGAAGAGAAATAATAAAGATCAGAGCAGAAATAAACAATATAGAATCTAAAAAAACTGTAGAGCAGATCAACGAAACCAAAAGTTGGTTTTTTGAAAAAATAAACAAAATTGACAAACCTCTAGCCAGGCTTCTCAAAAAGAAAAGGGAGATGACCCAAATAGATAAAATCATGAATGAAAATGGAATTATTACAACCAATCCCTAAGAGATATAAACAATTATCAGGGAATACTATGAAAAATTATATGCCAACAAATTGGACAACCTGGAAGAAATGGACAAATTCCTGAACACCCACACTCTTCCAAAACTCAATCAGGAGGAAATAGAAAGCTTGAACAGACCCATCACCAGCGAAGAAATTGAATCGGTTATCAAAAATCTCCCAACAAATAAGAGTCCAGGACCAGATGGCTTCCCAGGGGAGTTCTACCAGATGTTTAAAGCAGAGATAATACCTATCCTTCTCAAGCTATTCCAAGAAATAGAAAGGGAAGGAAAACTTCCAGACTCATTCTATGAAGCCAGGATTACTTTGATTCCTAAACCAGAGACCCAGTAAAAAAAGAGAACTACAGGCCAATATCCCTGATGAATATGGATGCAAAAATTCTCAGTAAGATACTAGCAAATCGAATTCAACGGCATATAAAAAGAATTATTCACCATGATCAAGTGGGATTCATTCCTGGGATGCAGGGCTGGTTCAACATTCGCAAATCAATCAACGTGATACATCACATTAACAAAAAAAAAGAGAAGAACTATATGATCCTGTCAATCGATGCAGAAAAGGCCTTTGACAAAATCCAGCACCCTTTCTTAATAAAAACCCTTGAGAAAGTCGGGATAGAAGGAACATACTTAAAGATCATAAAAGCCATTTATGAAAAGCCCACAGCTAACATCATCCTCAACGGGGAAAAACTGAGAGCTTTTTCCCTGAGATCAGGAACACGACAGGGATGCCCACTCTCACCGCTGTTGTTTAACATAGTGCTGGAAGTTCTAGCATCAGCAATCAGACAACAAAAAGAAATCAAAGGCATCAAAATTGGCAAAGATGAAGTCAAGCTTTCGCTTTTTGCAGATGACATGATATTATACATGGAAAATCCGATAGACTCCACCAAAAGTCTGCTAGAACTGATCCATGAATTCAGCAAAGATGCAGGATACAAAATCAATGTACAGAAATCAGTTGCATTCTTATACACTAACAATGAAGCAACAGAAAGACAAATAAAGAAACTGATCCCATTCACAATTGCACCAAGAAGCATAAAATACCTAGGAATAAATCTAACCAAAGATGTAAAGGATCTGTATGCTGAAAACTATAGAAAGCTTATGAAGGTAATTGAAGAAGATTTAAAGAAATGGAAAGACATTCCCCGCTCATGGATTGGAAGAATAAATATTGTCAAAATGTCAATACTACCCAAAGCTATCTACACATTCAATGCAATCCCAATCAAAATGGCACCAGCATTCTTCTCGAAACTAGAACAAGCAATCCTAAAATTCATATGGAACCACAAAAGGCCCCGAATAGCCAAAGGAATTTTGAAGAAGAAGACCAAAGCAGGAGGCATCACAATCCCAGACTTTAGCCTCTACTACAAAGCTGTCATCATCAAGACAGCATGGTATTGGCACAAAAACAGACACAGAGACCAATGGAATAGAATAGAAACCCCAGAACTAGACCCACAAACGTATGGCCAACTCATCTTTGACAAAGCAGGAAAGAACATCCAATGGAAAAAAGACAGTCTCTTTAACAAATGGTGCTGGGAGAACTGGACAGCAACATGCAGAAGGTTGAAACTAGACCACTTTCTCACACCATTCACAAAAATAAACTCAAAATGGATAAAGGACCTGAATGTGAGACAGGAAACCATCAAAACCTTAGAGGAGAAAGCAGGAAAAGACCTCTCTGACCTCAGCCGTAGCAATCTCTTACTCGACACATCCCCAAAGGCAAGGGAATTCAAAGCAAAAGTGAATTACTGGGACCTTATGAAGATAAAAAGCTTCTGCACAGCAAAGGAAACAACCAACAAAACTAAAAGGCAACCAACGGAATGGGAAAAGATATTTGCAAATGACATATCGGACAAAGGGCTAGTATCCAAAATCTATAAAGAGCTCACCAAACTCCACACCTGAAAAGCAAATAACCCAGTGAAGAAATGGGCAGAAAACATGAATAGACACTTCTCTAAAGAAGACATCCGGATGGCCAACAGGCACATGAAAAGATGTTCAGCGTCGCTCCTTATCAGGGAAATACAAATCAAAACCACACTCAGATATCACCTCACGCCAGTCAGAGTGGCCAAAATGAACAGATCAGGAGACTATAGATGCTGGAGAGGATGTGGAGAAACGGGAACCCTCTTGCACTGTTGGTGGGAATGCAAATTGGTGCAGCCGCTCTGGAAAGCAGTGTGGAGGTTCCTCAGAAAATTAAAAATAGACCTACCCTATGACCCAGCAATAGCACTGCTAGGAATTTATCCAAGGGACACAGGAGTACTGATGCATAGGGGCACTTGTACCCCAATGTTCATAGCAGCACTCTCAACAATAGCCAAATTATGGAAAGAGCCTAAATGTCCATCAACTGATGAATGGATAAAGAAATTGTGGTTTATATACACAATGGAGTACTACGTGGCAATGAGAAAAAATGAAATATGGCCTTTTGTAGCAACGTGGATGGAACTGGAGAGTGTGATGCTAAGTGAAATAAGCCATACAGAGAAAGACAGATACCATATGGTTTCACTCATATGTGGATCCTGAGAAACTTAAGAGAAACCCATGGGGGAGGGGAACAAAAAAAAAAAAAACGAGGTTAGAGTGGGAGAGAGCCAAAGCATAAGAGACTGTTGAGAACTGAGAACAAACTAAGGGTTGATGGGGGGTGGGAGGGAGGAGAGGGTGGGTGATGGGTACTGAGGAGGGCACCTTTTGGGATGAGCACTGGGTGTTGTATGGAAACCAATTTGACAATAAATTTCATATATAAATAAAAAATTAAAAAATAAAAAGAAAAAGAAAAAAATAAATGCAAAATGTTAACATGGGGAAACACATAAACATTTTAGTACTTCCATAGATTATTGGTAATCATAACTAAATATTCACAGATTTAAGTAATTTTGCAGTAAATCGAAGGGGATAATAATATCTATGCTACATGAGTTATTGTGAGACTGGAATGAGCTAATGTATACAATGCATGTTGCACCAATTTAAATCACAATTTAATAATTTGATGATCATTTCTTATTGAATTGGCTTCTCAGTTCTGTATTCACATCTAGTGGCATCTGTAAAATAAAGGGTTATCCAAAAAAAAAAAAAAGAAAGAAATTGTGGTTTATATACACTATGGAATACTACGTGGCAATGAGAAAAAATGAAATATGGCCTTTTGTAGCAACGTGGATGGAACTGGAGAGTGTGATGCTAAGTGAAATAAGCCATACAGAGAAAGACAGATACCATATGGTTTCACTCTTATGTGGATCCTGAGAAACTTAACAGGAACTCATGGGGGAGGGGAAGGAAAAAAAAAAAAAAAGAGGTTAGAGTGGGAGAGAGCCAAAGCATAAGAGACTGTTGAGAAGTGAGAACAAACTAAGGGTTGATGGGGGGTGGGAGGGAGGAGAGGGTGGGTGATGGGTACTGAGGAGGGCACCTTTTGGGATGAGCACTGGGTGTTGTATGGAAACCAATTTGACAATAAATTTCATATATAAATTAAAAAAAAATAATTTTACTCTTTTATTGTTGGCCTTTCTAATATCATTCCATGCTTGAAGCATTATCTTTGAAGAAGCCTCATAAAGAAAGTCACGATATTCAATTTGAGGCTTCCTTAATAAGTAGGCATTAGCTTCACAAGTAATATTTATTTCAATAGCAAAAAAAGTTTGGATGAATTAAAAAATAAGACATAAAATGATCTACAACACCAATATGCATTTCTTTAATATCTGCTGTTCTGGGCATTATATAAGGTGTTATGTTAGAAGAGCCAGCCTTTGAGTCTCTGTATCATGTATACATAGTATCCAATGCCTCTGAAGCTGCAATAGATTTAAAATTACCTCTAAGAATGTTGAGCAGTCTAGAGGTTCTTAGTAAAAGTCCATGTGTGAGAACGTCTTCCTTTGTGCAGCTTCTACCCAACACCCTGGCAGTACCTGTACTCAGCTTTTCCCAAGCAGTGTGGCCTTGGGCACAGAGGAGCAGAACCCTGGTCCAGCCCAAAGGGTTTTTTTCCAAACCTGGGACACACAGACACTTTCCCTGTCTTCTGTACCTGTAATGGAGCACTAGCAGTACACTGTAAAATGCTTAACCAGTTATCTCCAAGAATATTCTGCCTATCACTACGCACACATAGTTCAGCAAATGTGCTGGAGGCCAACCCCTTGTATGGGGTTGTCATCCAACAATTAGAAAAAGTCATAAAATTTCCCAAGAATATTTTTTTAAGTTTCTTTAAAAAATTTTTTAATGTTTATTTATTTTTGAGAGAGAGAGAGAGAGAGAGCGAGGGAGGGGCAGAGAGAGAGGGAGACACAGAATCCGAAGCAGGCTCCAGGCTCTGAGCCATCAGTACAGAGCCCAACATGAGGCTCAAACTCACGAACCATGAGATCATGACCTGAGCCAAAGTTGGATGCTCAACCGGCTAAGCCACCCAGGCGCCCCTCCCAAGACTATTTAATAAATACAACACATGCGTAGTATCTCAGGACAGTAACATGCTTTAACTAAGAAAGTCTTCTTTAATTTGTTTTATTGTGATAAGAGAACAAGAAAACAAAATGATATGGACGGTTTCTTTTTTCTATTTTTTTTTTTGGTGGGGGTGGGGGGTGTGAGTGAAGGAGGGGGGTCCTGTCAAAAATATACAGACTGAAAAAAAAGTTCACAATCAGGAGATAGAGGCAGGGAGAAATACTCAGTTAAGTAATTTTTAATTGATGATTTTTCATTAGACATAAGTACTAGTTTATTCAAAAGATATCTACTGGGAGTCTGCTATGTCCAAGGCACTGAATTAAGTGTATAACAGATAAATCATATCCTTTCATTCATTGAGCTTATAGTCTAGCAGCATGTATAAGACATGTACATAGAACATAAAATAGGTCAAGCATTGATAAGGACCAAAGGAGGTGATCTTTGAACTTGAATGATAAGTCAGATTTTGACTTGTGGATAAGGAAGCAAAAAATGATCCAGATAGGAAGAAGAAGAAAAAACAACATACTAAGATACTAAAACTTGACATGAAAAATAATGTTAATTGAGATAAATAGTATACATGAAAGGGATTGGAGGTCAATGTGTTGAAGGAAGTAGGAACATGTCAGGGTGGACCTTACTATGCAAGTCTGGGACAAGGTGCTGAAGTTATCTAAGCAAGGGAGTACTACCATTAGAGCTGAGGCATAACAATTTTCCAAAGACATATTAAGATAACATGTGAGAGACCAAAAGAAGTGAAACCATCAGAGCACCATTGGGATGGCCCAAAAAAGGTGGAAATAAAAAGCAAAAATTGAGCTCATGTGTGTTATGGTTCCTAAGGACCTGAATACTGAGTACATCTGTGGGATGTGTAAAAGAAGAAGGAGAGTCAAGGAGGACCCTTCCACGTGAAGTCTGGGTAACCAGAGGAGAGTGAGGCCACAAACACAAAGGGGTAACTGAACTTCAGGTTTAACAGAATGGTGACGGACTCCAGATATGAAATGGGATTCTCCAGCGGAAAATCTAGGTGAAGATATTAAAAGAGTTAAAAATATGGAACCAAACCTCAATAGATAGATCATGGTAGAGACAGAAGAACTCTTAAGAAGGGATTAGATGTTCAAAGATGAGAATTAAGGAAAGAGAAGGTGTTCAAGCAAGGCCACTGGTGCATTAGTTTCCTGGGACTGCCTAACAACATACCACAAACGGGGTGATTTAGAACAATAGAAATGTACCCTTTCATCGTTCTGGAGCCTGGAAGTCTGAAATCAAGGTGTCACCAGGGTGATGCTCCCTCTGAAACCTGTAGGCAAGGATTCACCAGCCACTTCCATTTCTGGTAGTGGCTGGGAATCCTTGCTGTTCCCTGGCCAAGGAAAACATATTCTGATTCAGTTTCACACGACCTTTTTCAGTATGTTTCTAAGTCCAATTTCTCTCTTATAAAGATACAGATAACTGAATTAGGACCCACCCTAATCAATTATGATCACATCTTAATTTGATTACATCTGCAATGATCCTACTTCCGAATAAAGTCATATTTGCAGACAAGCTATGATCTCCTCTACTTGCATTGAAACACAAATGTTTCACAAATGTCTTATCTCCTGTCCCCCATGAGAAGGGCTGATGTTAACCTTGCTTACATCATTTTGATTTTTGCTAACTGTATTACTCCTCACTAAACAAAACAGAAAACATGTAAAAAAAATTCCTAAGGAAAATGCCTATAAACTATTTAATAGTATCTCATTTTTCATAAGTAAAGCATCTACAGTAGCAAAGAAAATATCCCCAAAACATCCTTGCTTTGTAAGCAATCCTCACAGAAGAGTGGGCTATTGGAGCTTATCTTTTGCTTTACAATTCTGTAAAGAAGGTAGAGCAAAGTAATTATTTCCACTATACAGGTAAATACCTGAGAAGCTTCATCCCAAGTCACACAGAGAAACACAGACAGAACGGAGGCTTAGGGCACTGCTGAGGCACCACAGAATGACTCATTTTTTATAGTCTTCAAAATTTCTATTTCACACTGATCATCACATGCTTCTCATGGGGAAATGATTCATTCTCTAAGATAACCTAAGCTTGATCAAGTTAAAGATCTTGATAATATCAAGTTTATGGAATATTTGAATATACTGGATGCATCTGAAACCTTGTACCCCAAAAGAAGATACACATTCATTTCACAAACACCTGGCACATTAATTAAAAAGTGTGCCTGATCACAAAACAAATCGTCAAGAAATACTAAAGAATATGTGTAATGAAATCATGTTGTCTGAACAAAATGCACTAAAATTGGTAATCAAAGTCAAAATGAGCACTTTTTGAAACATTTCTGTATTAAGGAAATCGGAATAGAAATTAATGTTTAGAATTCAATGACAATTGGGGTACCTGGGGGGCTTAGTCGGTTAAGCATCTGACTTCAGCTAAGGTCATGATCTCACTGTTCATGAGTTCAAGCCCCGCATTGGGCACTGTGTTGACAGCATGGAGCCTGGAGACTGCATCGGATTCTGTGTTTCCCTCTCTCTCTGTGCCTCCCCACTCATTCATTCATTCTCTCTCTCTCTGTCTCTCTTTCTCTATGTCAAAAATTGAATAAACATTTTTTTAAATAAAAATAAAAAATGAATAAAATAATTTAATGACTAATTAACATGGAACATCAAAACTTGGAGAACACAGCACAAGTAGTGAAGGAAATATATCACCTTAGGTATTAGAATAAACATATGACTGGAAAGTTATTAGCTAAATCCGAATGTGAATAACATATCATCCCCTCAAAAAAATAGAAGGAAGAAAATAAAAGTAGATGTTTTCCCATCTATTCATCTCCTACAGAGAGATACTTGAACATTAGGAATCAGAACTGATTCCAACAATAAGAAACAGATTCACTCTGTGGGGGCAGAGGACTTCTTTATTTTTTTTCTTTTAATGTTTATTTACTTTTGAAAGAGAGAGAGACAGAGCATGAGTGGGAGAGGGGCAGAGAGAGAGGGAGACACAGAATCCAAAGCAGGCTCCAGGCTCTGAACTGTCAGCACAGAGCCTGATGCAGGGCTTGAACTCACGAGCTGTGAGATCATAACCTGAGCCGAAGTTGGACACTCAACCGACTGAGCCACCCAGGCACCCCGGGGCACAGGATTTCTAAGACATCTATTTAAAATACTTTCAGCATGACTTGAAAGAAGAAGAAACCTCAGGCATTAAAACTGGATGGCACAATTAAATGGTCTCTTATCAGGATGGTGTTCCATACTGATTTTCCTTAAAAAGCCAATTATATCTACTTTCAAAATGTAAAACTATTTAGAGACAGAAATGTGAAATTAAAATGACTTTTCTGACCACATCTAAAATGTAAAATACACAGGAGGGAATGAAATGCATATTAGACTTTTTATAATTTCTAGGACTTGTGAGGATTTATCCTAATTCTCAATTACTCTACATTTTCTGTGCCAGCAGAGTGACAAGAGACACCAGATGCATGGCTTCCTAACTTTAAAACAAACCACCCCCTGAGGCCAGTGTACTCACTAATGGAGCTTATGATTTCTGGTAGGCAATAGGCAAGAAAAATAAGGACTAGACTGCAGCTCTATTGCAAACAAATAGTCTAACATCACATCACAACTGCCCAACCACACAAAACTCAGGCAATGAGCCAACTCAGACAATGAGCAAAGCAAAACAGATAAGGCAGACAAAAGAGCTGCTAAAGGTTGTATTTCAATCTGAGAAAAATTTCTTAGTTCTTTACTTAAACCTTTCTGTTCCTATTTGTTGTATTATCTAGACACATTGTCTTCCATAGGCTGCCTTATCACTTGATATGCACTTCCACAAATAATGTATGGTCTTTTAATTCTCTGTTAGGATTCTGTTCCCCCACTAGACTGCCTTTAGAATTAATTAGCTCATAGGATGTTGTATCTTCATTGCCAGTCTGCTCCCTTCCAGACTCTATGTGGCAGGAGGCAGGAGGCAGGAATGGTGTCCATGCATCAGTGCACCATCAGCACAAGGCGGGGCCCATGCCCAGAGCAGGCACTTAACAACAGTTTTTTGGGGTGCCTGAGTGGCTCAGTCAGTTGAGCTTCCAACTGTGGCTCAGGTCATGATCTCATGGTCTGTGAGTTCGAGCCCTGCATCCGGCTCTGTGCTGACAGCTCAGAGCCTGGAGCCTGTTTTGGATTCTGTGTCTCCCTCTCTCTCTGACCCTCCCCCATTCATGCTCTGTCTCTCTCTGTTTCAAAAAAATAAATAAAGTTTAAAAAATTAAAAAAAAAACAGTTTCTTGAAGAAAGAGAAAAGTGAGGTAAGGGGTGGGGGGTGGGGGAGAGAGGAGACACACAAAGCAGTAAATCAGAAAAGGCAAGGCAGTAAGGACCAGCAGTAAAAAGCATGGCAGGAGCAAAAAGTGATGAACGACAGTCTCAGTTAGAAAAAAAACAAAAACAAAAACAAAACAAAAGAGAAATCAAAGATAGTAACTTGAAATCATAGCATTTGGATTGTTTGGGATTCTTGTTTGTTTGATCACTTTATTATAGGAAAAAACAACTGAACATACCACAACTGTCCCTATCAGATAATATACTCAGAACATGGGAGAACTACAGATGCTGTGGAATATGGAAAATCCACCTTTACCTGAGTTAACTGATTTTCTCCTTCCACAAATTGGCCCCCAAAGGGCTTCATTTCAGATACATGGAAAACATTATGTACAACACAGCCTATTTGCTGATACCTCCAGATAACTGGGCAGCACTATAATAATAAAGGAGAAAGAATGCCTTTTAAGATTAAAAAGGCTTCAGTAAGAATTGAAAAATTCATGGGACACCGGAGAAGGACAGAAAAGGGTAATGTTTATGTCCCATACATATGCACCAGCAGCTTCATTTTGTTTCATGTGCCCTCTGTGCTTAGAAATAAATTATTATTTTCTTAAAAATTGCTTAAAATGACAAATGAGTTCATGTGAATGACATTCTTCTCAATAATGCCTATGATGGATATTGCATATTTATGAGGGGACTGTACAAAGACATATAGCCAGCCCTGTCCTGAATATTTGGTGCTAAATCACCAAACACAGCTCTGTAAATACCTAAGCTGAGAGGTGACTGGCAGCTCCCTGCTCAAAATGACTTTCATGAAGAATTATTAGCTAAAATAATAACCAGCATAAAACACCAGACTATCAGTGGCTTATATCTCCTAGTTATTATCTTAGTTTTTAGAACATGTAACTTTTTTGTTTGGGGGAACATTATTTATAGCATAAAATATGTTATTTTTCTGTCACTTGAAAGAAATGTGTGAAATATGGATTGCTAGATCTGTAGAGAAACATTTATCATATTATAAAACTGCCAAGTGACAAATACAAGAAAGAAAACACCTTGCACTACACATCAGTCCTTTCACAAATGATAGCACTCACCTACCTAGCACTCAC
The DNA here is from genome assembly GCF_028749965.1 of Puma concolor. Classification (NCBI taxonomy): domain Eukaryota; kingdom Metazoa; phylum Chordata; class Mammalia; order Carnivora; family Felidae; genus Puma; species Puma concolor. The sequence goes on from NC_141676.1 coordinate 111,806,573, forward strand.
TCTTCATGGGCTAGGTCTTGTGCAAAGGCTAAGGGACTTACTCATCATAGCACAGCTTGTAAATACCAGAGGCAGGATCTTAATCCAAGTCTTTCTGACAATAAATATATAGCTTTTAAATATATACTTACATTTTATTTCAGTTTATCCTTATCCTAGCCCTGAAATTAAGCCAAGCAATCATAACTGAGTAAATTAGCCATTCATCCATACATACATTCACCTGCTTATTCAAAAGATGTTTGTTGAGTGTCTACTATGGGTCAGTCATTGTATTTTAGTGGATAAAGAGAATGACATCTGGAGAAGTTATGTTTTCTGACTGAGATTCCCGTTTCATTCCTTCTATTGTTTATAGTTTTGCAAAGCATCCTATGTTGATTACCTATATTTAGTCCAGATTAAGTCAACTTAATTATTAGGCATCTGTACTGTTATAGAATGACTTAATGGAAGATACAATATTTTCCAATTGCCCAAACAGAATAATAACAGGACTTGGTAGTTAGAAGCCGGTAGACTGAGGCTGCATACAAATAGTGCTTCCAATCTTACAATATGCAACAGGAGATTGAATATGGTTTGTGAGCTTAAAAAGATGGCATGCAGGGGCATCTGGGTGACTCAGTCAGTCAAGCATCCAATCTTAGTTTCACCTCAGGTCCTGATCCTAGCGTCATGGGCTCAAGCTCTATGCTAAACATGGAGCCTGCCTGAGATTCTTTCTCTCTCCCCCTCTCTCCTTCTTCCTCGCTCATGCTCTCTTTCTCTTTCTAAAATTAAAAAACAAAAAGCAAACAAACAAAAAAAGATTAAATATACCTTGGTGGCACTCATACTGAAACATGAAAGCTATTTCTTATGTAACTTTCAAAGGCTAAGTTGTAACTTGATTTCCTCCAAATACCTCCCTCTTTCAGAACACTGTTTAATGTAAAAAAAAAATCCAAGGAGTGTAACTATGAATTCCAAACTCCTACTGATTTTTCAGCCCTGTGCCAAGTACCTCTATGGTACAAAGTTTTAAGCCATTTATGGGCAACAAGTTTTCATGCCCCAGCAATGTGAATTACAGATGAGCATGTCAGTGATTGTGGAGGATACTCCTCCCTGAATCATCTTAATGGAGTCTAGGAAGTATGAGGAAAGGCAACCATGTAGGTGGATAACAGATCATCATCAACAACAGAAGTGTCCACTGGGAGCTGTCAGAAGGCAGGCCTACTGAAGCTGGAGACTACTGAGACAGAGAATAGGTAAAGATTGAGCAAATCTACGTGAGATATTCTTTATTTGAAAAGAAGGAATTTGCTACCTGAGATGAGTGTCAGCACCCAAGCCACAGCCAGGTATCCTGGGAGAGAGGAGCTCCAATGGTTCCCTTCTTTGTGCGGTATGAATCTGAATTGCATACTTATCACAACTGCCCACCTTTTGATGTGTTTAAGAATCTCTGGAAAACAGCGTGGAGGTTCCTCAAAAAATTAAAAATAGATCTATCCTATGACCCAGCAACAGCACTGCTAGGAATTTACCCAAGAGATACAGGAGTGCTGATCCATAGGGGCACTTGTACCCCAGTGTTTATAGCAGCACTCTCAACAATAGCCAAACTATGGAAAGAGCCTACATGTCCATCAACTGATGAATGGATAAAGAAATTGTGGTTTATATACACAATGGAATACTGTGTGGCAATGAGAAAGAATGAAATATAGCCTTTTGTATCAACATGGATGGAACTGAAGAGTGTTATGCTAAGTGAAATAAGTCATACAAAGACAGACAGATACCATATGTTTTCACTGTTATGTGGATCCTGAGAAACTTAACAGAAGTCCATGGGGGAGGCGAAGGAAAAAAAAAGAGGTTAGAGAGGGAGGGAGCCAAAACATAAGAGACTCTTAAAAACTGAGAACTGGGGCGCCTGGGTGGCGCAGTCGGTTAAGCGTCCGACTTCAGCCAGGTCACGATCTCGCAGTCGTGAGTTCGAGCCCCGCATCAGGCTCTGGGCTGATGGCTCGGAGCCTGGAGCCTGTTTCCGATTCTGTGTCTCCCTCTCTCTCTGCCCCTCCCCCGTTCATGCTCTGTCTCTCTCTGTCCCAAAAATAAATAAAAAAAAAACGTTGAAAAAAAAAAAAAACTGAGAACTGAGGGTTGATGGGGGGAGGGAGGGAGGGGAGGGTGGGTGATGGGTTTTGAGGAGGGCACCTGTTGGGATGAGCACTCGGTGTTGTATGGAAACCAATTTGACTATAAATTTCATATTAAAAAAAAGAACCTCATTTTCCTGCTTTCTATTTTGTTTATGCTAATGTGGCATTTCATGATTATTACAATTATTTTTCTGAAACTCGGCCTATAGCTTCTGACACTCCATTTACTTCCTCTTTGTAAGTATATACCAACATATATTACAATAAGTATAGCCAGTGGGTTTTTAAGTGATCTCCAAGTATTTACGATCATGCCTCTACTTATAAGACATTTCCTAAGCAAAATTTTGAGAAAAAAATAATCAATTGATATGTGGGTTGCAAGGCAGCAAAGGTATAATGAAGTAGATGGTGAACCTGAAGTCGAGAGCCCAGAATTTAAATCTGAGTTTTACCACAAAACATTGAGGACAGGTTGGGCAAGCACCTTAACTGTAATGACTACATGTTCAGCTATAAAACGAAAATATAACTGAAGTGTCCTCTGACGTCACTTGAAAGTACAATTCGTCTGCAGTGGCGAATTATGAAAATTGCATTAATTTTGTCTCCATTTTCTTTTAAGACCGCATCAAAGTCTCATCCAGTTATATGTGGAAGTCCTTGGCTATGTCTCAAGTACAGTAAAACTTGGATTATGAATAACTTGTTCCACGAGTGTTCTGCAAAACAAGTAAACATTTCTAATAAATTTTAACTTGATAAATAAGCAATGTCTTGCAATATGAAGTGATGCCAAACATCACATGATCACAACTGAGCCAATTGTTTGTTCTCTCTCGCTCGCTCTCTCTCTCTCTCCGCAGGATTGTGGGTGATCCTCTCCCATGCTCAGATGCTGCGTCTCAGGCCATGATGTTTGTCAGAAATCAGTGATTTTTCAGAACGTTGGAAGGTGCCCACAACTGGAACTAGTGTGTTTTGTCCCTTCAAAGCATCTATGGACAGTCCTTTGCTTTTCCATACAAGGGTAAGCTTAGGAATGCTTACCTTTATTCTAGGTCAGGCTGCCTGCATATATAGACCCTTTCCTCTGCTGCCTTATTGCCAGTTACCTTAAATACAGTACATGGCCAGAGTTTATGAATACTGTACTGTAGTCAACATCCATTAATGATAGTGAAAGTTGTCCTGCACAATAAGCCTCCTCTGTCTTCTCTCCCTCACACAAGCCACAAAGAGGTTTTTAAAGGTAAATGCAGGTTGATTTGTTCATTTTTCTTTATATTTTGTATTTTCTTTATTATTTTGTATTATATTACAATATTGTAATCATATTTATATGACTATTTTTGGGCTGTGGAACAAATCATCTGAGTTTTCATCATTTATTATGGAGAAATTCACTTTGATATACAAGTGCTTTGGATTACAAGCATGTTTCCAGAATAAATTATGCTTGTAAACCAAGGTTTTACTGTCTGAGACCATGTCTTCTGGCCATGGTGCACTAAAAGGTCTCCTGCTCTATCATCTGTGCTCTCTGAAGCCTCCCTGCACGCAGTGCTGCTGGTGAAATCCTGATGTCCAATCCAAAGGTTCTCCCTCCTAACATCTTAAAAACCGCGACCTCTCAAGCTGCCAAAGAATCCAAAGCAAGAATCAACTGCAAGCCTATCATTCCCTGCATTTGAGTGCTCAAGGCATCAGTACCTCAGGGCATCTCAAAATGAAATTGAGAATAATGCCTTTCCACCCACTTGTTATCACTCTGGACAACACAGTGTAGTTTTCAGTCTCATAGATTCCAACAAGAAATCACTGCTCCAGCTTCTGCCACAATCCCTTTCTCCACAGAGCTCACAATGTGTCTTGGGATGGTCCCACCCAAGAGTTGCCACAAACCCTTGGATGTCCTATAAGTTTGGAGCATAAGTAATGCCACATTTATTTATTTCCCTTAATCTTAGAATATCTTCCTCAAGCCTCCTCACTGCCCAGAGCTATCAAGAAATTTGGCTCAGTCCTTTTCGTGCTACCTCTGCTTCCCCTAGGTTGTTTCTGAATTAGCAGGCTTCCATACTTCAGGAGAAACAAGGAAAAGCCCTGGTTTTCAGTCCAGAACATCCTAATTCATTGTGTCTTGTTCAGGTCCAATGAAGAACCTATCTCCCTGCTTCCCTGTAATAGCTCTTTTCATGCTAAGCCAATTTCTGCTTTGGAACATTTGCTGTGTTTTCCAAACGAATAGGGTTTTGTACCTAAATCTCTGAAGGTGCCCTTAGAGGTGAGTAGGACTTGGGTCAACCACTCACACAGGCTGCCACTTTTTGGTCCTGTGCGTCTTAAGGAGCTTTGTGACCACTACACCCTCCTTGGAAACAGCTCCTTCCTGCCTCAGATGTTCCAAGTTCACTAAGTTGAACTGACCACAGACCACAAGTCCCAGAATCAGTCAGTTAAATACAGAACCATCTGTTTCATCCACAACATAGGTTATACCATGTGAGAGAATAATGAGAAGTGAATTCACTTTAGAATTCATTATTTGTGACTTCAGTTAGTAAATCAAAAGACCTGACCAACTGGATCCACATTCCTGAATGTTAAGAGTGAACAACAATTAAGAAGCATTTCAGACTGGGGCACACACCCACCACTTTTCTCAGTCCTCAATGCTCCATACTGTTTTACATTCAGCTCTCTTCATTCCTTTATGTTGCCTTGTTGGCCAATGTAGTCCTTAGACCCAGGCCTACACCTTACCAACAAAGACAGCATGGCAAAGTTATCTGTTGTAGTATGGCTATAGCTGGCAATTCAGCTCTTAAACAAAAAGACTCAATGTGTCTCCAGGACAAGAACACCCAGAAATCCAGACCATGGGACCTAGACAGTTATGTCCCATGGTCTGGATGAGGAAGTGGTAAATCACTTTCCCCTTCTTTGGCTGCTGAGTCCAAAGTACTATATCTCATATAACTTACTGAATCTGACTCTGTCTCCCACACTCCTATAATATACATTATTATGCCCCATCTAGTATAAGTATACCCTTCTGACAAGTATCAGTCCCTCCATGTGAACCAACACATGCCTCTCCCACCATTCCTCAACTGATACCTATAACAACGTGATCCCAGCAGTTGCTGCTTGACTTCAGCTATAATAATGAAGTCTGTGTCTGAGATGCTGTATGCATTAGGTGAGATCATATGTGTTATGGGCTCTTTGGGTTCAGTCTTTGCTTTGCCTGAACTCTCCATTGCTTACCCCATTTCAATTGCTATATCCCATCTGTTCAGATTTTTTAGGGTATAATAAATTGTCTGAAAAACCAGATGGATAATTAAAGCTAAAGAAAACAAAATAGGGGCTATTAAGCATCCCCTGGACACATGTCCAAACTCTGTCCTTGGAAAACTGGAGGAGGAAAGGGTATGCCTTTGCAGGCTGTGAGTCATTCTACTGGAAATTTGAAAAGTAAATTCAAGTCACAAGCCTAAGTTTTGAGGGCATCACCCTAGCAGAGTTCACAGAGGCTTGCAATGCACTTTAATCTTTGCTGACTGACATCAACAAAGACACAACCCACCTCTTCAGATTGTATAATAAAGAGAACACAAGTGCAAGTTGTCAAAGGAAGAGCCCGTGACTTGCTGCTATGCAAAAAATTAATCATTTGAAAAGAAAAGTAAAAAGGTGAGCCTGTATCTCACTTCCTTTAAACTTTCTCCAAAAGATAGCAGAAAAATACAGGCTATTTCAAGTTACTAGATATCAAATGATGTTAAACAGCTATCAGTTTATCTGTATTATTCTATAACAATACCCTCTAATTGGTTTTATATGAAGAAATGTTCCTTCCCCTTTCCAAAGTTAATTCTCCCACCACCACATATCTCACCATTAGACTCATTCTATCAATATGTTTTTCTTTTTCTTCCTATCCCACCCTGCCTTCAGTACTGTGTGTGAGCCTCTTCACATAAAATAGCTAAAACCTTCTCCTAAATTATAAATATACTCACACATAACTACATTTTGTCTGCTCTGTGGCAGACACTTCCATATCTATCTGTATCACTTCCTCCCACTGCAGCAGGGCCACTTGGAAAACCAGTTCACTTATGACCTCCACCTTCTCATTTCCTACCTGAAAACCCAATACACCACTGAAGCTACTCTTGTCAAGGATATGAATTCATTTTCCTCATTTATACTTTGTTGCTAATTAATATGGACTCAATCTGGTTCTCATTCTGTTTAACATCTTCACATAAATGAAAATGTCCTCTATGAAGCTCTATTTTCTCTTTGAGAGCATTGTTCCATGACATCTGGGTTCTTCTCCCTTATTTGTTGAATCTTTTCTCCATCTTCACTATTGGCTTCTGTTCCTTTCCCTTTCCTTATCAATGGTGGTGGTAACCAAGGTTCTGTCTTCCACTAACTTTTCACTTTAATAATGTCCCCAAGTAATTTCGCCCAGGTGCAGAGGCTCAACTATCAGTTTCACCCAGATAACCTTCCAATCTATACACTTACCCACCACAGATCTCTTTCCTGTTATGCAGAACTCATATCCAACTATCCAGTACTTATTATCCTTGAGACACTTCAATTCAGTAGAAGAAACTAACCTTAAATCTGTTTTCTTTTTATGATCCCTATGCTGGGAACTGATACCACCATTTAACACCATTCACCTAAGTAAGGAAACTGGATGTCATCCTGGATTGCTCTCTCTCCCTTATACCATATTGATGATTAAGTTATTCTAATTCTACTTATCCCCCAAATTGCTATATCAGGCCCTCATGACTGCCCAGTTAGAGTGCAGAACCACTTCTTAAGAGATACTTCTGGCTAGTTTCATTCTTTTCTCTCCTCCCATCTATCCTCCATACCAATACCTTCATACTTAAAATTTTACAATTTCTTTAAGATTAAAAACTGTAGCAAAGTTGTTTTGGACCTCTATGATCTGGATTCTGGTTACCTGTCCAATGCCATTTCCTGCCTTTTCTTCATTGATGCCCAGGAGCTTGTAACATCTGTGAACAAAATATCTTACTGCATGGCTTCACGTCTTCACCAGTGTTCTCTTTGACCATCATCCATCTTTACTCTCCTTCACATGAAAAGAAATCCAACTCTCTCTTTTCTCATCTTAGACATTCTCCCTGACTACTTCCACTCTGCCCACCATCACCACCGGAAGGTTGAACATTCCCTCTTTGGTGCCCCATCCTAAATCCGTGCCTATCAGACCACCAATCTCAATGAATTTAAAAAATATGTATCCAGGTATCTGCTTCCATTATAAAGCTAAGATACCTCAGAAAGAAGCACTGTGTTTTGTCTTTGAATTTCCAGTGCCTCATGGAGTGCCTGATACTTATCAGGCAGTTAACAAATGTTTGAGGAATAGATGGATCACTTCAAATTACAAATATTCAGTAAGAACTTAATAAGCTTCTTTGAACTGAGGAAATAAGAATCAATTAGTACTTGGTGAAAGTAACAGTCAAGATATACATGTAAATCAGAATACTTATACAAAAGAAAAACACAATAGAAAATGTTGGATGTATTGTCATTGGTAGGATTGGGGAGATGAATTAGAGTGACCTATTGTGATTTTCTGTTATTACAAAAATCCAGATTTGCATAACAGTTAAGATAGGGGACAATATATGCTTTTCACAAAGATGGTTTTTTTTTTTATTTTTAAAAATTTTTTTTTCAACGTTTATTTATTTTTGGGACAGAGAGAGACAGAGCATGAACGGGGGAGGGGCAGAGAGAGAGGGAGACACAGAATCGGAAACAGGCTCCAGGCTCTGAGCCATCAGCCCAGAGCCCGACGCGGGGCTCGAACTCACGGACCGCGAGATCGTGACCTGGCTGAAGTCGGACGCTTAACCGACTGCGCCACCCAGGCGCCCCTCAATGATGGTTTTTATATATTTACCATGAGATATCTTGAAGTTACCAAAATCTGTGAAATAATGTGTTTTATAGTAAGTCCTTTACATGGAGATTGCATAAAGTGTGCGAACCCCTATCTGCTTATAGGCTAGCTCTGTTATTACATCATTTTACAAGACATTCAAGACTGATGCTCAACTTCTCAACAGACTCCAAAAGTAAAATTTGGGTCAGGTCAAAATCAAAGACGGTAAGTCAAGAGGCCATATAAGAAATTACTTTGCAGGATTTAAGGGCTGGCACAATGAAAACATAAAATCAACATCTGTAGAACTTTGAAGCCATCCCTTCACAAAGATTCCAGAAATACACACTATTTTAATCATATTAAATTTCAAATATGTTTCATTCATTACTTAAACAAATGCTTATTAAAGTGATAAAGCTGTGGACAAAATATACATGGGGCTTGCCATCACAAATCACAGTTCCAGGAAATCAAGATCTGTGCCATATAATGGGTCAGGTTGGGGGGGGGGGGGGCAGGAACTGTGAGAGAACCTAGGAAAGGCATTCAACCAATTTGAAGAGGGAACAAAGTCCAGGGAGATTTTCCAGGAAGAAATAGTGTCTTAAACTGAACCTTAAGTTTATTCATTCATTTAAGTATGTTCACTGAGAAGCCACTACTTCATGTAAAAAGTCAACTCCACAGAGAACAGATTGGTGGTTGCCAGAGGCAGCGGTCAGGGAGAAGGGTCAAATGAGTGAAGGAAAAGAAAAGGTACAAACTTCTAATTATAAAATAAGTCCTGAGATGTAATATACAACATCAAGACTATACTAAATACTGTATTGCATATTTGAAAGTTACTAAGAAAGTAGTTTTTTAAACTCATTGCAAGAAAAACAATTTGTAACGATGTATGGTAATGGACATTAATTAGATTTACTGTGGTCATCATTGTGCAACATATAAATATCTAACCACTGTGTTGTATATGTTAAAGTAATATAATGTTGTTTGCCAATTATACATCAATTAAATTTTTTTTAAAAGATTCATTTTAAAAAATGAATTTTGTAGATTGGTATACTATTGCTATAAGGAGTTCCTGGAAAACAAAGTAGATACCTAACAGGTTTGTCCATGAATCAGTAACAAATTTTTGCTAGCTTGCTTCAATGGTATTTACAAACATTTATACCCTAGCCTTTCCCCTGCCATGTCAACACCACCAATTCGTAAGCTAAGTAGCGATTTCCAGGAAGGTCTTAGGAGAAATTCTCTAGGTAAGTTGTGCGTACATTTTGGAGTCAAGAAAATGCTAAGAGATTTAGAACAACTTTGACACTATTGTCCAGGTAGTATGATTATCAAAAAGATCCTGTTGGTGTGATTTCTTTCCCTTACTCCCCAGAAGTCTTGTTTAACTTCCAAAATGCCTTTTTAATTCATCCAATTAACTTGTTTTCCACTTGCTGTGTACTGACTTGTTTTGATTTTGAGTTCATGTTTTGAAAGTTTGTTTTAGACAAAACTGTAGTTTGAACTTGTTTTGAATAACCTGCTTTTTATAAAATTGTTTTGAAATTGGATATTAGGACTTTCTCATCAAACCCTCTCACCTCTCAAAAATAAATAAACATTTAAAATTAAAAAAAAAATAGTGCTAAAGCTGTAGTTTTTATCTTGACTCATTTTCTCAGATGCTCTGATCAAGTCAGTGAGTTCTGGCACCTGCAAATACAGAAACAGTTCTGTTCTGTCCTGTGGGGCACAGCTTTTAGGATGACCTTTTAAATCTGTTCTCTTGTTTTAGCATGTCTGTCCCCTGTCATAAATCACAGCCAATAGTCTTAATTTCATTATTATTAGCTTCCCTTGCTGCTTTCCATGGAGATGTTATAAAGGGTAATATATTAGGTACAAAAAAGTTTGATCAGCAACTTGAGACTGTTTCGTCTGGGCAAGGCTACTCTTTGCTCACCTCAGGAGCTCTCCAGAGATCTTAAGACACCTGTTTCTATGATGGCCAGGCTACTCTTGGTAAACAGTGTTGGTAAACTATGTAGCAGGCTCAGGAAGAGAAGGGACATCTGATCCTGCCTCGGCAAAGCTACTCCTCATAGGCAGATCTGCAAACCAGGTAACAATCTTCAGAGCAGCTCACCTTGAATGTCAACACTGGTGGCCGTGACTCTCTAGCTATGTGCCCCAGCAGTAAGGAACCTAAGCCAGCAGTTAATAGCCAGCTTTTGGTTAGTAGGATGGACTCTACCAAGAACCAGCTTGTAATTTGGACTTTATATCTTTCATCTCCCTTTAGACTAAAACAAAAGTACAATTAGTCTGTCATTGTTTTGGAGTGTGTTATTTCTTTACTGGCTTATTAAGAGGAGCTATCCTGCTATTGACTTATGAAATATTATAATTCCCACAGTTAACTTGTGTTAAATAAATCATTAACAAAGACAATCTCAGTCTCTGACCATTATTTGCACAGAACAAAACAATTCAACCTGACCCAAAGTAACAATTAAAATTGGTCAGTGCTGGGGAATATACCATTCCACAGTTCATACTTGAAAAAAAAAACAGGTCGATAAATTATGCTAAATTTACAATTAACCAAAATCTGGTAAAGCTCAAACTGGACTGACAAACTTTAAACTTGAGGCGCCTGGGTGGCTCAGTCGACTGAGCATCTGACTTCAGCTCAGGTCATGATTTCGCGGTTTGAGTTCAAGCCCTGTGTCAGGCTTTGTGCTGACAGCTCAGAGCCTGGAGCCTGCTTTGGATTCTGTGTCTCCCCCTCTCTCTGCCCCTCCCATGCTTATGTTCTGTCTCTCTCTGTCTCTTAACAATAAATAAACGTTAAAAAAAAACTTTAAACTTAATATACCATTTATCATCTATAGCATCATACTGAAATTATAGCCTATAAATGAGCAAAATTAATAGAGCCGTTATAGTTAGGATTTTAAACCTACTCACAATACTTATCTTAATACTGTCTCACACTATATTATAAACAATTTGGAACATTCTAGTAAGGATGTCTATAATAAAATAGACTTTTTGAACAGTGTCATCAAAGGCAGGAGGACATCAGTGAATATGCTTTATTCAGTGATCTCATCAAAATTACTCAAGAGGTTGTTCAGTGGTATTTTGAATTATTTATTAACTTCTGAGGATCCATGCAGATCTAGTCAAGATTTAGCCCAGATAGACTTAAAATTAAGGAGACTCCAGATATTGGTCTAGTCATCCAGCCCAGTGACTTGTATCCTATATTAAAAAGAGCAAATATGAAATTGCAGGGCTCTTAGGATTCAGACAACATTGATGCAAACAGAAAAGAAAAACTATAGCCCAAAATGTTATCTCCAGAGTAGGAGAAAACCCAGACCCTCTTTCTCCTTAAAAGGAACTAATAAACACTCTAAAGATGATGGTTATTTTTTCTCTTTTGACTTGGGGAACTTTAATCTACTAGAAATTAAGCCCATGAGAATAGACAAAAATACAACAAATGATAATATGTAACCAAACAGGCTTACTGAACAGAAAGCCTCTACTAGGCAAGAAATGACAAAAACTACAATGGACTTACAACAAACTTATTTAGACACTGAAAACCTGTGGCTATTGGAATTATGGACCAAAGGAGAACAAAACATGTTCCTCATAGGAGTAGAGACTGTGCAACTCAGACCCATTATCAGTGGTGCTGAATTTACTCAACAACTTAGATTATCTGGAGAAAATTATACTGATACACAAAGATCTCAGTTTGACTGGTAGTAGCAGCCTAGGGATTAAAATGGCCAATAGCTAATATACTACCCTTTGAAACATGTCCATGGAAAGCAGCAGGGGAAGCTAATAATAATGAGATTAAGACTACTGGCTATGATTTATGACAGGGGACAGACATGCTAAAACAAGAGAACAAATTTAAAAGGTCATCCTAAAAGCTGTGCCCCACAGGACAGAACAGAACTGTTTCTGTATTTGCAGGTGCCAGAACTCACTGCCTTGATCAGAACAGCTAAGAAAATGAGTCAAGATACAAAATATAGCTTTAGCATTAAATGATATACACAAAACAGGCCTACCCCTAATGTCAACAGACATAGCAGAACAAAACCTCTAAAACCCTTTTGGTCAACTATACCATGTTGACCACTACCTTTTAATCCTAACTGTAAAAACAGAAACACAATTAAAAATCCCAGAAAATACTTACAGTGGCAGAGAATCAGAAACAAACAACTTTTTAGAGAAAGTAGACTTACAGGGAATAGATCCACTAACCCATGTAGTACGAATAACCCATTCACAAAACCTAATCCCATTTATAGATGAACCACTGACAAACTAGACAAAGTTAGACAAACCCCCTATAGAGGCTTAGCAGTCTGCCTCCTGGCCAGAGAAAATTGCCCTTATTTACAAGGGTCACTTCAATAGGAACCCTTTTGTAAATAAAAATACTTTATATACCACTATGCTTTCAGACAAAGGGTCTCCAGTAACAATAATACAGGGAAAATGCAATAAGAAAAAAATTTAAAAAAAATAAGATGAAGCTAATTGAAGGATTAGGAGGAAAATAAACCCCAGGAACATGGGTAGATATATCTTAACAGTTGATGAATTGATGACCATCACCAGGAAAGGCAAAATGCCTCATAGGACCCAATTTAGAAAACATCCCCAAGGTGGATAAGACAACAGGTGAACAACAAAGATAGGGCCATCCCAAAGAATAACTTAGCTACACCAAAATGACTGCAATTGAGCTGCCTGCCCCTCTAAATTAACAAATATACCCCTTAAGGAAGGACACACTAGTGAAAGAAATGCAGGAACTCCTGAAGGAACAAATTTTTGTGCCTACTGGAGATTTGCAGATTATAGGAATTTACACAAACACTCTCCCAAAATTGAGAGAGAACTTCCAGATATAGGTAGTAGTACCAGCAGTATCACTACTGAATCAGAAATTACTATACACTGATAGATTTATCTGGCATGTTCTTTGTTACACACGTTGATGAGAGAGCCAACCCATGACTGCATTTACACAGGAAGGTAGAAAATATCAGTTTACTAGCTCACCACAAAGATACCTTAACAAACCTGTGATAGCCCACACCCCTTCACAAACAAGGCATCCAGGCCCTTCAAGAAAACACACAACAAACATAAACTCTTATTTCCTATCTTGAGGACATCCTTCTTTATAGTGATAACTTTGAAGAACAGACTAGGGACAAGATAGACTCAACTGAATTTGTTATACTCAAAGGATGATTTACTCAGGTAAGGTCCAAAGACCCCAAACTACAGTAAAATTTCTAGGAATAATTTGGTCTTCTGAAGGTAAGAAAATAACAGACCCAGTCATCAACAAGATAGGTTGCATCTCAACTCCTATCACAACAGAACAATCTCAGAAACTGGTAACACTGCTTGAATATTGGTAACAGCATATACCACATATGGGGATCATTTTAAAACCCATCCACAAAGTAAATAGGAAGAATAGGAAATTTAGATGGACAAACTCAAGAGGCAGACTATTTATTTGAAAAATGCTTTCAGAACTTTAAACTCATTCGCACCAGTTAATAAAGACTGTGAATATATACTAGAATGCCTATAACTCATAAGAGTTTGCAACATGGCCATGGTAGACAAAAACACTGAAGAATCCCAAATTTTACCTGACTGCATTTTGGACCAAGAAGTTCCTGTAGTCCAAGTATATACAACCAACTGGAAAGCTAAACTGGCCACTCTTTGAAGCCCTGCAAAATGCAGAGCCACCAATAGAAAATAAGCCAATTATACTTAGACTCCAACATCCTATTCTAAACTGCATACAACAGACCTCTAACAGAGGGGAACTACTATTGACCATAAAGTCATAACAAGGAAATTATTTATTCCTAGTGAGATATAAAGATGGATGGTCGATGCTCTGCATTAACTGAAGAAATCTCAGCAATGCCAATAGTGGACTAGCTAGAGTTTCTGAGGGGTGAGCCTATCCAAGCTGGAGCAGTCAGGCAATGGGGACCACCTGGATCCACAGCACTCAACGATGTATCAGCGTAGAGATGGATCATTCCCCATGATGCCACCCAGAGTATGATAGCAGGCTGTGGCCTTGAGGATTAATTATAGTCTAGCCCTGAGAGAATCAAGTTTGGGACAACCCATACAATATGGTGAACTAATAGACACAAAGTAGGCCATTGAACAATTGACTTAGGAAAATAAGAATGAGGTGTATCTTTTCTCAGACTCATGGACAGTAGCTAATCTCATACCTATTTGTTCAAGGACATGGAAAGAACAACTGAAAATTAGAAATAAGGGCAGGTGGGGTAAGGACATATAAAATAGCACAGGCTGATATTTCTATATTTATCACATACATCTTAGCTCACCACAGTGATCACTCTGTGGTAAGTATAATAATCAGGCAGACAAACTTACCAGCAATCTCTAGGGATTCACTAAAATTCCTAAAATCAGTCTTAAAAACCATAATGATTCATAATTTATAAAATAGCCTATTCAAAATATACTTACACATAAATCAAAGGAATAATGGGCAATAAAACAGGAAAGCACAGATATGCCAACTGACAGAATTATTAAATGGGCACATGATCAAACAGGACACGGAGGTATACAGAATGCTAAAATGTGGTTAGAAAACAGAAACATATAATAACAACTCAATATCTACAGTATCATGCTAAACAAAACATTGAGAACTGCCGAAATTTTAAAGCTTAGAAATCTTTTATCAACACTCCAGACAAAGTTGACCTGATCAACCCTTCCAAAGAATTCAGAGTGACTACATAGGACCATTGCCAGCATCACAAAATAATATTCATGCCCCAGAGTAGATATATGATGAGGAATAGAATTACCCTATCCATGCAAGAAGAATGACCAAAGGTCAACAATCCAAGTGCTAAAAATATGCACTGCATGTTATGGCACACTAGTCATCATAGAATCAGATCAGAGCACTCACAGGAAACCCATCCCAAGAATGAGGCAAAAACAAGATGTAATTTGGAACTTACTCCTCCTATATAATCCTACCACGTCTAAATCAATTGAAATATACAATGGCTTGCTTGAACAAAAGCGTAGCTTGCTTACTCACAATCTAGTCATGAAAGCTTGGACTAAAGCAATATGAGAAGAAGCAATTTTATTAAACCATAGGTACAGAAATAGTAGCAAAACACGTATAGGATCAATACTGCAACTGCTCACAGATATAAAAACTACCACCAATAGCACCCCAAACACTAAGTGAAAGAGGAAAGTGCTAATTAAACAAAACAACACAAAACAAAACAAAAAACAAAATGGCACCTGTAAGTGAAATTTTAGCACCAGCTATAAATAACTCTTGCTGGGTAACAGAAGGTTAAGTTATACTGCACCAGACAGAAGAATTTCATGCTTCTGTAAAACTTCCAGGCATGAAGAATGTAAACTTCTGTTGCTTACTGATAACACTGGATCTAAGCGCTTGATATCTGCATGTGCACCTCATTACAACCTGAGCTCCCTTGTTGATTACAGGACACTTAACAGAGACACTCATCTAAGGCATTGTAACAGGGAGTGAATTTCACATACATTGTGGGTGGTTCCTTTGCTGGGAGGAGTATCAGCCGTGGCAGCCACTCTTGCCATAGACCTTGAACAGCAAGAACAAGGGAGGCACAGAGACTGATAAAAACACCATCTTTAGCATTTGCAGAAATGAACACACTATGCATCTTCAACCCTACAAATATTGTTAAGTGGGTCAGTACAACCTATTGATCACACCATTTTGCTTATTGCTCACTACTCAGTGCCATACTCTTTGTAGCTATGGACACTTGTCTGACACTTTTAGCAACAGTTTTTCTACAACTTCAAGTTGGAACACTACCTTCTGGTCCAGATACAGCTCCACTGTCTGTGATACCCTCCACTTCATTCACAGAGCAACAACCTGGACAACCAAATTGCAACTCAAGATTCACCCACATCTCCACCTCCCTTATCTTCACCCTCAGTGTCATGTGTACTCTGGACAACTTTTGTACTTTTTCTCTCCTCCTTTCTGGAGGAGAGACTGACTCCTGAGGGAAGCTAAAGCAGCAGCCAGGGCCTACATTCCCATCAGGGAAAGAATTAGAGAGAGACACCTAACATCAGCCATTATTAGAATCTGAAGCAGAGGACAAAGGCTGGCCAGTTTTTCTTATGGGCTCTTGGCATTTTAACCCAGCATGTATTCCAAGGCATTCAAGTACTGACTTTCATGTCCTTCCCTTCCCTTGTATGTTTGAGTTAGGAGTTCCACTAAACACAATGCAAAGACTCACTAAAAACAACCCAGATCTGGTTACTGATAGAGTAAGCATATTAACACACTATCACAACAGAGTAGCTGCAGAATTACACAATGGGTGCTTAGATACCTGGAGCCAAAGCCTAGGATACGACAGTAGAATTGACACCTTTATTTTACCATCTGCACCCTCAGCACCAAGTTCTAGGGTAGCTACATCTCCCACACATCTATAAGAACTCAGGTTAGCTCTATCAGCACTCCACTGATCCTTACCCAGTAGATCAAAATCTTATGCAATATCAAGGCAAACATTTGGCTTTAGCAATAGACCAAGCATGGCTACAAGAAATTACAAAATTGCCCGCATACACACATACTAATGAGGATGTATTAGAAAAGATGCTTAAACCATATGCAGAGAGATACAGAATGAACAACTTAATACCCCATGCTATGAAAGAATTAAACATGAAGGAGAAATTCTCATCTACCCCATTGGTGAAATATGATGAGATATACTAATTATATACGAGAGAGATTATATGTACTCTCTTAATGCAGATCCCAAGACCGTATTTATAGATATGCGGCTATGTTTTACACTCACAGGATGCTTGCCAAGTAGATTTTATCATTTTGGAGGGCAAAAAAAAAAAAATAAGCATGCTGATAACACACACAGAACCACAACCAAAGTTTCATAGGACATGTGCCTGGTTCTTAGAGACATCATTCAAAGGACTCTATCACTTAGCTATGTGGCAATGTACGTCTGCATGAGAGAAGGAGGGGAACCATTGATAATGATTTTTATTTTTATTTTCTTAGACTAATAGATTCATTAAAACTAATGTGACAACAATGTGAAATGTATACTATTCACATTGACTGGGAAAATTAAAAAGTAAGTTCACATAGATGATGGGAATTAACGAGTACATTTGCTGTGATGAGCACTGGCTGAAGTATTGAAATACTGGATCATTATGTTGTACACCTGAAATGGACACAAATCTATCAGCTATACTGGAATTAAAATTATTAATTGGAATTAAAATGATATAGTCTATCAACTATATTGGAATTAAAATGCAAAAAGAAAATTAAGTTCACTATTTAGTTCAAGAAGAATTGTGTAAGTATAGAATATTCATTCAAAAATATTTATTTGAGCATCACCATATGTCTAGACGAGGTTATTGACATTTCTGCATGGAAAGTTTTCAATCTAGTTGAGAGACTTGGATCATAAACAAAATTATAGTATGAGAGATGTTGATAACTGATTTAGAGAAAAAATACAGTGGAAAAGATGAAAGGAACTGTGTGTATGTTGAGGTGACAATTTTAAATTTTTTTTTTCAACGTTTTATTTATTTTTGGGACAGAGAGAGACAGAGTATGAACGGGCGAGGGGCAGAGAGAGAGGGAGACACAGAATCAGAAACAGGCTCCAGGCTCTGAGCCATCAGCCCAGAGCCCAACGCGGGGCTCGAACTCACGGACCGCGAGATCGCGACCTGGCTGAAGTCGGACGCCTAACCGACTGCGCCACCCAGGCGCCCCTGAGGTGACAATTTTAAATAGGAAAGCCTGGGCTATAAAAGAATGTGCATCCACTATTGAATATTTGGTAAATACAGAAATAGAAAATAATAAAATTATATATAATCTTACAAACAAGATGAGCGTCATGAACATTCTGGTTTTATCTTTTCTGACTTCTTAGAATATAAATAGGAAGATATTTTGTCTATGACTTTTTAAAAAATTAAATACCATTTTTGCAACTACTTGTTCATCTTACTAGTGTTTTACAAATATCTGTCTATGGATGATGATTTTTATTATGAAAATAATGGGGCACTACCACTCACACCATCCAAAGCACATCTACCATGCAATACCCACCATATCAGTTATAATATTTAACAAGACACTTTGAGTGCACCAAAATTTACCTGAAATAAACTACAGACTACCCCCATTCCTATACAAACAACATCTATACCTAGGAATCCCACAGGAATACAACACTACTGATGGCAAAAAGGTTAGACTTATGTCACAGCAAGGCCTAACATGCTTCATCATGGCAGTCTATCCATACATTAGACACCTACTGCTGCATCCCCATCACCACAAATCCCTGTTTTTTTAACCCTTACACATGACATGATTTTTTTTAAACTTTTTAATTTTTTTTTTTTTTTGAGAGAGAGAGAGAGAGAAAGACACACAACGTATGAGCAGGGAAGGGGCAAGAGGGAGAGAGACACAGAATCTGAAGAAGGCTCTAGGCTCTGAGCTGTCAGCACAGAGCCTGGTGTAGGGCTCAAACCCACAGACCATGAGATAATGACCTGAGCTGAAGTCAGACACTTTACTGACTAAGCCACCCAGGTGTCCCAAACCTTTACACATTCTTTAAAACATAATGATTCTCTTGCCTATTCTGAGCTACATTGCCAACATAGGATTTCCCATTAATCTTGATGACCTTAAATTATGAGACCTACAAACATGACCTAATCCAATGAAAATTCTTCAATTACCTATCAGGGTATACAGAGACCAAAGTCACATCAAAATGTAGAATGGAAATATTCTTACTATTTACCAAATTTTACCAAGATAACTGTAGACCTGGAGATTTGATCAAGGGAAAACAGACTGGTAACCCAGGGAGAAGACCAGTAGTATATACACAGACAAAAATTAGCACAGCAATGAAGAATTAAGCTACACCAAGGAAAGTAGAGTGAATTGTTACGTGCAATGTATCTGTGTGCTCTGATGGTATACTAAATGTTTCTGCAAGACCAGACAGTATCAGATCTTTCATGCTCACACTTAAGGGATATAAATTATTTGGTGCTGTAACAAAACACCTATCAATACTCCAGTGACATTCGTAGACTATAACTTGATCTTTACCTTACAAAATGATTCTAAATCATCATGTAGGGATACACCAAACAATTCAACTATGAACCAAACATTATGATGGTCCGTGAGTAAGCCCATTATTAAACTTTAAATTTTATGAAGAACATGTTCTTGAGTAGAACGTGTAACATGACAAACAGAAATTCCAAGCATCAATCACAGTCAGATGCCTCCTCCAATGATGAGAGAGAAATATCAGAACATGCATATACATGCACTGGGATGTAAAAGAATAATGAAGATGTAAATATCACTAGATGAAGGGCAGTAACATGGTCATATCAGTGTAAAACTTTTCTTATACTAGTAATACACTAAAAAGTTACCTGGGGAGCCTGGGTGGCACAGTCGGTTAAGTGTCCGACTTCAGCCAGGTCACGATCTCGCGGTCCGTGAGTTCGAGCCCCACGTCGGGCTCTGGGCTGATGGCTCGGAGCCTGGAGCCTGTTTCCGATTCTGTGTCTCCCTCTCTCTGCCCCTCCCCCGTTCATGCTCTGTCTCTCTCTGTCCCAAAAATAAATAAACGTTGAAAAAAAATTTAAAAAAAATAAAAAGTTACCTACTGGAGCATAATTGTGCTCTATTTATTGAACAGAATACATCAAAAATCAAAGATGACTGGTGGAAACCAAGAGTGAGAAGGAACACTAAGTCAAAAAATTTAGGACAACCTAGAAAAACTATTTAAAAAATATACAGAGATGCATTTACCACACGGAATACTAAGTATTTACTTCCCACCATGGGTAGTAATACTTTAGGAAAAGACATTGTCAAATCACATCCACATGATGACAATCAGGCAATCATACCTTTACAAATAAATGGGCCTAATATTGGTCATTTAGTACACCCTCAACTTACACTGTTTAATCCATACTCATCTTTTAGAAAATTATCAATAGATCCATATATATTATGTCCAGACTTTAAAAGAACAGAGACAGGGGCACCTGGATGGCTAGTCAGTTGAGCATCCGATTCTTGATTTTGGTTCAGGTCATAATCCCAGGGTTGTGGGATTGAGTCCTGCATTGGGCTCCATGCTGAGCATGGAGATTGCTTAAGATCCTCTCCCTCCCTCCCTCTCTCTCTCTTTCTCTCTCTCCCTCACTCCCTACCCCCTCTGGTGCTCACTCTAAAATTAAAAAGAATAAAAAAATAACTAAAAGAACATAGACACCTTGAAGGTGTACAGCGGGCATACAGAGAACTAAGCATATAGCACAGATCATTATCTTTGGTGGCATACATCAGGCTTATATATTACACCACAGATTTCTACCCCAAGAATATGGAAACCTATGCTGATAAAACTTACTATGATCATATTGGAACCTACAAGTGTAGCCCATAACTTGAAATTTAATTTGACTTTTCAATCAGATGTAGATCCTCAAGTTGTGCTGTTTTCCCCATCTTCGTTTATGTCCAACTTACAACTTATGCCCAAAGTACTTTCAATGAAAGAAAAGAAACCCTGGCGTTCCTGGTGACCCAGTCATTTAAGGCTCCAACTCTTGATCTTGGCTCAGGTCATGATATCCCAGTTCATGATATGGAGTCCCGCATCATGCTCTGTATTGGTAGCATGGAACCTGCCTGGGATCTCCTCTCTCTACCCTTCCCCTATTCATGTGTTCTCTCTCCCTCTCCCTCTCTTTCTTCCTCTCCCTCTCGTTCTCCCTCTCCCTTTCTCTCTCTCTCTCTCTCTCTCTCTCTCTCTCTCTCTCTCTCTCAAAATAAGTAAACATTAAAAAAAGAAAGGAAACCCTTACAACCCTTTCTTGTTGAACTGGTAGATCTAATTGGAGATGCAATGGCAGCTATATTTTCTCAATTCCAAATTGATCAAATAATATTCTATTTTAAAAACTTTTAAACCAAACCATCTCAGTTTAACACATATGCAATGGCAGCTTTGTCTTCTTTGGGTACAAAGGTGGATAAAATTAGTAGCATATTACAAGACATAAATTTCACATGAAAATAAATAGAGCAGTGGCA
Source organism: Puma concolor (assembly GCF_028749965.1). NCBI lineage: Eukaryota > Metazoa > Chordata > Mammalia > Carnivora > Felidae > Puma > Puma concolor. Next base: position 111,828,018 of record NC_141676.1, read on the forward strand.
ATTCTACATGAAGCAGTAGGAGAAAAACTAAATACAGTATAAAGAAATAACATAAAAGAACTTTGTCTAAGTGTAGACTGTCACTTAGTGCAGTTAAGATTGGTTGGTATGTGGAATACTCTTAGATCAGCTATAATTTTGGAGTAATACTGGTCGTCTGAGATAACAGACAACTCAACCAGAACTGTAGTAGATACTTTGCATCCTAATGGCTGTGATTCCTTGGACAAATGTAAAATTAAAATATTGACACTTAAAGAAGCAAACAGGACATCGTGTTACCCCATTTCTGCAATTCCCCAATGTCAAAAGGGAGATTGGGGAACCTAGGCCACAGAAAGTTCCCTTATGGTAGAAGGAAAATGTGTTCCTAAGGATATACTGGTGGAATGGAACAAATATATCTTTATCACTGGAAGATATATATATAGACCTATGGTATGAGTAGCCATGACTATGACCTTGATACCTCCACAACTAGTTATATGTAATATGGGAAACTGGACCATGCTCTAAGTCAAACCTTACCCTAACCTATTAGAAGGGGCAAACATGATGGAATGTGAAAAGATAGAACACGTAATGAATGTGACAATAGAAGGGAAAAGATATTATTCAAAGCCAATAGACAATAGAGGAACACATCTAAAATAACTAGAAACCTATTCCATGTTGAACCTCCTAAAACTAATCTAATAAATATAAATCATACATTAAAAAACTTCAGACGAGTAAAAGAACATCTAGACTATGAGATGAATAAAATAAAAATTAATTTGTAGGAAATGAAAAAAAAAGAGCAAAAACATGCTTCTCTCAAAGTTAGGACAGCTTTTAATTCTGATATAATGGCGAATGAGCCTGTGCTTAGAGATGCTATGGAAGCTTGTAACCATGGAATTTTATTAAAACCATTTGCCTGAAAATCTGTCAAGGAAGTTAACTGGTTTAAGCTACTTAACTTTTGGTCATTTGGTGATTGGATATGGCATCATGTTAAAGTGTTCTCTACTCTGCATATATCCATAATCTCAGGAATACAGTCACTCCAAGTCATGAAAGTGTAAAAGGATGTGCGTCAAAGGAAAACACCCACAAAATATGACTGAAGGTTTGTGATTAACATCATAAATGATTCAACATCATGGGGTGAATTGATACATATGTGAACTTAGATTTGTTGAGAACAGTATGTCTTTAGGATATATATATATATATATATATATATATATATATATATATATATAGAGAGAGAGAGAGAGAGAGAGAGAGAGAGAGAGAATGTAAGTTATCTGAAATCCCAGGGCAGATTATTGTATACTAAATTATTATTTCAAATCCATGCTTTGGACAAAGTTGCATTTTGAATAACTTGTTTTATGAAATTGTTCTGAATTTGGATATTAAGACTTCCTCATCTAACTCTTGCACCTGAAGTGGAGAGGACCGTTGCATCATGGATATCACAGTAACGGCACTGCTGCCTGTCATGTGGGGTACCTGTAAACTCTAAAAACCAAGATGTCTGACCATCAACTTGAGAGAGTTCAGTCTGACTAAGGTTATTCTTTGCTGCTCTAAGGAGCTCTCCAAAGATCTTTAAACACTTTCTCCTGCAATGGCCAGGCTACTTTGGGTAAACAACAGTCTCGGGAAGAGAAGGGGCATCTGTTTATACTTTGGCAGGGCTACTTCTCATAGGCAGTAGTGTAAGCTATGTAATGGTCCCTGGAGGAATAACCTTCGAAGCAGCTCGTCTTGCCTGCGAACACCAGTGTGGTCACCCACCAGCTCTGTGCCTCAGCAGTTAAAGACCTAAGCCAGCAGCTCATACCCAGCTTTCAGCTGACAGGATGTACTCTACTGAGAACCTACTCACAAAAAGCACCTCAACTCGGGGCGCCTGGGTGGCGCAGTCGGTTAAGCGTCCGACTTCAGCCAGGTCACGATCTCGCGGTCCGTGAGTTCGAGCCCCGCGTCAGGCTCTGGGCTGATGGCTCAGAGCCTGGAGCCTGTTTCCGATTCTGTGTCTCCCTCTCTCTCTGCCCCTCCCCCGTTCATGCTCTGTCTCTCTCTGTCCCAAAAATAAATAAACGTTGAAAAAAAAAAATTAAAAAAAAAAATAAAAAAAATAAAAAAAATAAAGCACCTCAACTAAATTTTTATTTCATTTATTTTATCACCTCGTTGCCTGGAACAACAGTGCAATTAGTCTATCATTGGTTTGGGGTGTGCAATTTCTTTACTGTATCAAGAGACATTATCTGGTATGCTGCTGGTGTATGAAATGTAACTCCTGCAGTGGACCTGTGTTGAATTATTGGCAAAGACAACCTCAGTCTTCGAACATCATTTTTCCCAAACAAAACACCACTGTCACTTCCTTAAAGAAAATTACTCTCAGCTACTGCACAGACTATTGAAAAAATGCCCCGACTGGCTCTTACATCTATTCCTGCCCCTACCAGCAGCCAGCATGAGCACTGTGGAACCATGAATCTGATCCAGTTTTTCTCTTAAAACTCTCCAACGGCTTCCCAAGGAGCTCAAGATCAAGATCAAAATCAAAATCCCATGGGGCACCTGGGTGGTTCAGTCAGTTAAGTGCCAACTTTGGCTCAGGTCATGATCTCACAGTTTGTGAATTCCAGCCCCACGTTGGGTTCCATATTGACAGCTCGCTCTCTCTTTCTCTCTCTCAATCTCTCCCAGAAACATAATAAACATTAAGAAATAATTTTCAAATATAAAAATCCTTAATTTGACTCAGAAGATGCTATACCATCTGTTCCCTCCAATGCTTCAGCTTCCTATCAACCAAAATTATCTCTAACACTCTCTCCAGCACTCATCACACACTCCAGAACTCTGTGCCCCAATAACATCACTCTGTCTCTTCTAAGGACAATGCATTAGTTTCCTCTTTCTGGATGCTCTTCAGCCTCCTCTGCACTTTGATAATTTTGGGGAGATTATCAGATTTAACTTTATAAAGGAGACTTTCTCTGACACCTTGGGCTATTTTAAGTCTGCTTGTTACCTGCTTCTTTAGCACTAGATTCTTTACCTTCATGTCTTTTTCATAGTATCTAGTTATTTATTTATTTGAGTACTTCTAAGTTAATGTTTGTCTCCCTTATTTGACTATAAACTCTGTGAAGCCAGGGACCATGTTTGTTTGGTTTCACATTAAATCCCAGAATTTAGTATGGGCATTGGAGCATATTCATTTAATATGAATGTGTCAATATGCAAATAAAACAACATGACCCTCTGTTAACAAAAATTCAGCCATGTCTCTGTAACTGATTTCTTTGCCATTTAATAAGGTCATATTTTGAAGAAAAAATGCTCAGTTGAACTCTACCACTCACCAGTGAGACCAAAAACCAAGTCACATACCTCTCTGATTCTTAATGTATTTATCTGTACTCTATTTTCCCATCTATAATCTTAGGTAACATTTTTTTTCACTCTTATGAATTTTACAAGTCCTTTTAAAATGAATATATTTTGGCCCTTCACTTAATTACCCAAAGGAGAAATCACTTGCTTTTATTTGATATCAAATTAATTGCTGAGCATCATAAAATCTATTTCACAGAAGTCATTCACTTCTTTTCCTTGCTTTTTACTCCCAGCTTCTTTCTGAAGCAAAAAAAAATTAGCTCAAAATGCATATATGTTGGAATAAGTCTGTGTTACCATGGCAATAACCAGAAATAAAAGCAATGTGAAAATGTGGTACACCCTTTCGATTAGAGTAAGGAATGAGATCTAAGGAGAATTATCTTCAAAATTAAAAAGCTTCCCAAAGTAGAAACAAATTTCTAGTACAATATTTTAGCATATAGTCTACCTTTTTCATCCCTACTTTTGACACTCCAGAATTCGAGTAAAGAATCAGAAATCATTCAAAATTATTTTTATATGTGAAACATAAACAAAGTATGCTCTGTGGGTGTGCTTTTCCTGCTTAAATTTGCATGGAGTCTCCCATCCAGAAGAAGGCACTTCTCCTTATTACTGACACTCTGTTCCAGGAAAAGGGAGGCTTGGTATGACTTTCAGCTGCTAAACTCATGCTCAAAGCAACACCAAGTTAGATCGTGTTTTCAGTCTCTTTTGTAGAAATAGCAAGAGTGGAGCCCAAATAAAGGCACAGTGCAAAATCTTAGGTTCTACTGAGGTTTGATGATATGCCAAACACTGTGCTATGAACAGCACATGCTATGAAAATTAAATCATGCCTCTGCCTATAGGAGAAACATTCTTAACAATGTGGGACAGGAAAGGACAGAGGTATGCAGAGAGTTAGTGCAGCACAGGAGGAGGACTAAAGAAAGAAGGTCATGGGATGCTTTGCTGGAACCTTGAATGCCAAGTAGGATCCACCTAGAAAAGAGGTAGAAGCAGGAATAATGGTGATATGTTTAGCAGCTGGGATAGCCCAGACAGTAAGGAATCAGTACTTAACTCAGGAGCAGTTTCTGACAGGTGTGCTGTCAGATGTTAGACTCACTGGGAAAGAGGAGGGAGAAAGGACAATGAGTCTTGGGAAGGACAATAGTGATAATTTATATGTCCCTATGAGAGTATGTGATATCTTAACCAGCACGTCCTTGCTACTGCCTATGCACCAAATATCCATCCTGAGTAAGGGAGAACCTTAAAGGCATCTGAACGTATAGAATACTAAGTGACCACAGAGAGCTCTAAGCTGTCCCATTTAAACCTGACAGACTGAGCCCAAAGGAGAGGATGCTGGTTTAACAGGCAGACAGGTAAGTTCCTGAAGCAGTCTTTTCTTGAGACTAGGAGGATTCAACTTCTTCAATGTGATGGTTAGACATAGAAGACTGTCATGCATGGTAGTGACATGGTTAGATTTTCATTTTAGAAAGATCACTCTGGTCTTCAAATGAGGATTACATCAGCAAGGGGATACGACTGAAAACAATGAAATGGAGTACAGACATTTGTTTCTAGCATCATAGCAGACTAGAGTCTCTGAAAGCCCCTTTTGCTTCAATACAACTGGAAACTGACACATAATAACATTTCTCTTTTTAATACACTACTGGAGCACAAGGGAAATGACCAAAAAGAAAAGAGAAAATAACCAAGTACATGAAGTCACCGTGACGGGGAGCCTTCTGGAAGCAAAGGCTGAAACCTTCCCTGGAGTCCAGAGGCTAAATTCAGGTTCAGTCCTGCCTGAGAGTTGAAGTTAAGACTTGCATTAAGCGGGGAGGAGTACACTGAAATACAGAGTGAACGATATGCCTGATTATCCTGATAATCTATCCATATTTCCCTATAGATGTTGAGGCTAGATCTTTTATACACATTTAGTATTATTTTATCTTCCTGTTGAGTGGAATCCTTCATAATTATGTAGCAATTCTTTCTTGTTTGCTTTCTCCTTAAAGTCTATTTTGTCTGATATTAACATAGCAACTAAATCATTTTTTTGGTAATATTTGTCATACATCATTCCCTTTGCTTCAACTTTTCTAAGTATGCATATTTTCCCACTTTTATCAGTAATTCATGTATAGCACTGTGTAAACATAAGGTACACAGCATAACTTGACTTACATATGTTGTGAAATGATAACCACAATAATTTTAGTTAACATCCATCATCTCCTATAGGTCCAAAAAAAGTTTTTCCCTATGATGAGAACTCTTCAGATCTACTCTTAAAAATTGTCAATTACACCAGTGACATCAGTGTTAACTATAGTCATCTTCATGTACATTGCATTCCTAGAAGATAAGATAAAAACATAAATTCTAAGTGGAAGTTTCTATCTTCTGACCGCCTTCTTTCAGTTTCCCCCATCTGGTTCTTAGAGCATGGTCACTTATTTTTCAAATCAATAGACGAATCTAAAGTTGTGAGCTTTCTGCCTTTACATTTACTATAATTAATGATAGATTTTGTGATGTCTTAACCATCTTAGAGAGCACTTTCTATTTTCCTTATTTATGTTTCTCTCCCCTCCTTTCTTGGCTTTATTGAATTAACTAAAGCATGGTTTTGATTTCCTATTTATTTTTCCTTTACTGATTTGTAAGTTATATGGTTTTTCTGTTATTTTAGTGGTTCCCATTCAAATGTTGCCAAGCATAGATAACCAAGTCTGAAGTTGAGAATATCTTAGCCTCCCAGAGGGGAGCCAAGATGGTGGAACAGCATGGAAGTTTTTTGTGTGTCTCGCATCCATGAAATACAGCCAGAACAACACTAAACCATCCTGCACACCTAGAAAACTGATCTGAGGATCAACATAACAATATGCACAACCTGAGCCACAGAATTCAGCAGATACACAACCTGAGCCACAGAATTCAGCAGGTGCAGAGAGGTGAACTTGGGAAGCAAGAAGCCAAGGCATGCAGGGAGCTGCTTTTGCGGGCAGAGAGAGGACAGAGACTGGGTTGGGGAGAATACAGGAAAAGTACCCCTCCGCAAAAGCAGCTGGAGAGAAAGTGGAAAATTGGAAACAGCTGCAGGGACTAAACTAAAAAGGGAGAAAGGAGAAAGGAATATGTTTAAATTCCATTAAGACTGTAAATAAGGGGAGTGCGGGGTCTGCAACTCCACAGTTCGAAAACTGGCGGTGCTCTGGTGGGAAGGGCAAATCCCCAGAAACAGAGTGGGGTCCAGGAGGTTCTTGGGCCACATGGGGAAAGGCAGTTCCACTGCTGGAAGGACATGTGGTAGGGACTGTTGAGGTCACCTGGTCCCAGCAGACCCCAGAAGGCAGCCACATTCGCTGGTGCTGGAACAAGATCATTAAGAGTGAAGCCTGGTGCCAGATGTCTGTTGTGATTTTCCATAATCCCTGAAAAGCTGCTGCTACACTATCTCGCAAACTTTTTCTGGGGTGGGCTGGCACCTGGCCATAGTCTCAGGGCACCAGCAGCAGCAGGGTCCAGCAAGACTTCCTGGGTGCAGCTGATCTTCGGCCATTGCTCCGTGAGTCCTTCCCGCAGAGGGCAAAACAGGTCAAGGCTGCAGTCCTCTAGAAGTAAGGATCAGGGAAAATTGATGGATCTGAGACAAAACTCAGGAGAGAGGTACTGCCTGGGGCTTGGTCATGGACAGTGAAACAGCAGGGAGTGGATGAAAGCTGAAGACAGAGGATGGGTGTGTGATTGCTGAACAGGGAGAACAGAGTTCCGATACTAGAGCCTTGGTAGCTGGGTGATGCCATTTTCACCGATCCCGCGCATGCACATACGCACCTATGAGCGCAGCAACAATCCACCCCAGTAGGCTAGCAGTGCCATCTAGTGGAGAACGAAGCTGTTAGCCTAAGCCCTGCCCAACTGGGCCAACCTTGCTCTTGAAGAACACAAGTCTCACCGCCTGCTTAGTTTATGAAGAATAAAGCACTTCATACTCTGACTTCTAGGGGAAAACGAAGTAATTTTAGTCTTATTTCAATCTGTTAGCAGGTCCATCTATTCAGTTTTCTTTCTTTTTTTCCCCCCCTTTTATATACCATTCTTTTTCCTGAATACAGAAAGAGAAAAAACTCATTTTATTTTCAATTTTTATTAAAAATATTTTTCTTCAATTTTTTACTGTATTCTTTCCTTTTATGTAATTTTTTTTCAAATTCTATTTTACTTCCATCATTTTAATTTAGTCTACTACAGTGTATTCACTTTTTCAAATTTTCAAATGATTTCCTTTTTTTCTTTTTCTTTTCTTTCTCTTTAATACAGAAAGAGAAAAATTCATTTTTCTTTCTAGCTTTTATTAAAAATATTTTTCTTTAAATTTCTCTAATGTATTCTTTACTTTTGTAATTTTTTCAAATTCTATTTTACTTCCAACATTTCATTTCAGTCTACTTCAGTGTATTCATTTTTTCAAATTCTTAAATGATTTCCTTTCCCCCCCACTTTTTCTCTAATCTATCAAATCACCTTCAACACCCAGACCAAAACACACCTAGGAGCTAGAATCATTTATTTGATTTTTTGTGTGTTTTCAATTTTTTAATTTTAATACTTTTTTCATTTTAAATTTTTTAAATTTTAATTTTCCTACCTCATTAATTCCTTTTCTCCCTTCAAAATGACAAAACAAAGGAATTCACCCAAAAAGAAAGAGCACAAAGAAACAACAGCCAGGGATTTAACCAACACAGATACAAGCAAGATGTCTGAACCAGAATTTAGAACCACAATAATAAGAATATTAGCTGAAGTTGAAAATAGACTAAAAACCCTTTCTGTGGAGATACAAGAAGTCAAAAATAGCCAGAATGAAATTAAAAATTTTATCAGTGAGTTGCAATCATGGATGGATGCCATGGCAGCAAGGATGGATGAGGCAGAACAGAGAATCAACTATATAGAGGACAAACTTAGAATAAGGAAGCAGAATAAAAGAGGGAAACTAAGGCAAAAGAGCATGATTTAAGAATTAGAGAAATCAGTGACAGAGATTAAAAAGGAACAGCATCAGAATCATAGGGAACCCAGAAGAGGAAGAGAGAGAGAAATAGGGGTAGAAGGGTTATGTGAGCAAATAATAGTGGAAATCTTACCTAACCAGGAGAAAGACACAGACATCAAAATCCATGAAGTACAGAGGACCCCCATTAGATTCAACAAAAACCGACCATCAACAAGGCATATCATAGTCAAATTCACAAAATACTCAGGCAGGGAGAGAATCATGAAAGTAGCAAGGGAAAAAAGTCACTAAACTACAAGGGAAGACATATCAAGTTGTAGCAGACCTATTCACAGAAACTTGGCAGGCCAGAAAGGAGTGGCAGGATATATTCAATGTGAAAAATCAGAAAAATATGCAGCCAAGAATTCTTTATCCAGCAAAGCTGTCATTCAAAATAGAAGGAGAGATACAAAGTTTCCCAGACAAACAAAAATTAAAGGAGCTTGTGACCACTAAACCAGCCCTGCAAGAAATTTTAAGGGGGACTCTCTGAGGGGAGAAAATATGAAAACATAAATAAATACATACATAATACATACATACATACATACATACATACATACATACATACCAAAAGCAACAAAGATTAGAAAGGACAAGAGAACACCACCACAAATTCCAACTCTATAAGCATCACAATGGCAATAAATTCATATCTTTCAGTACTCACTCTAAACATCAATGGACCAAATGTTCCAATCAACTAACATAGGGTAACAGAATGGATAAGAAAACAAGATCCATCTATATGTTGTTTACAAGAGACCCACTTTAGAGCTAAAGACACCTTCAGATTGAAAGTAAGGGGATAGAGAACCATCTATCATGCTAATGGTGCAAAAAAGAAAGCCAGAGTAGTCATACTTATGTCAGACAATCTAGACTTTAAAATAAACACTGTAACAAGAGAAGCAGAAGGGCATTATATCATAATCAAGAGGTCTATCCACCAAGAAGACCTAAAAATTGTAAACACTTTTGTGCCAAATGTGGAAGCACCCAAATATGTAAATCAATTAATCACAAATATAACGAAACTCATTGAGAGTAATATCATAATAGTAGGAGACTTCAACACCCCACTCACAGCAATGGACAGATATTCTAATCAAAAAATCAACAAGGAAACAATGGCTTTGAATGACACGTAGACCAGATGGACTTAACAGATATATTCAGAACATTTCATCCTAAAGCAGTAGAATATACATTCTTCTCCAGTGCACATGGAACGTTCCCCAGAATAGACCAAATACTGGGACACAAATCAGCCCTCAGCAAGTACAAAATGATCGAGATCATACTTTGCATATTTTCAGACTACAATGCTATGAAACTCGAATACAACCACAAGAAAAAATTTAGAAAGGTAACAAATACTTGAAGACTGAAGAACATCCTACTAAAGAATAAATGGGCTAAACAAGATGTTAAAGAGGAAATTAAAAAGTATATGGAAACCAATGAAAATGATGATACCACAACTCAAAACCTTGAGGACACAGCAAAGGCAGTCATAAGAAGAAAGTATACAGCACTCGAGGCCTTCCTAAAAAAGGAAGAAAGATCTCACATACACAACCTAAATTTACGCCTTAAGGAGCTGGAAAAAGAACAGCAAATAAAACCAAAAACAGGCAGAATACAGGAAACAATAAAGATTAGAGCAGAAATTAGTGCTATTGAAACCAAAAATCCAAAGAACAGATCAATAAAACCAGAAGCTGGTTCTTTGAAAGAATTAACAAAATTGGAATACCACTAGCCAGTTTCATCAAAAAGAAAAAGGAAATGACCCAAATAAATAAAATCAAGAATGAAAGAGGAGAGATTACAACCAACACATCAGAAATAAAAACAATAATATGATATTATAAGCAATTACATGCCAATAAAATAGGCAATCTGGAACAAATGGACAAATTCCTAGAAACATATACACTACCAAATATGAAACAGGAAGAAATAGAAAACTTGAACAGACCCAAAACCAGTAAGGAAATCGAGTTAATAATAAAAAATCTGCCAAAAACCAAGAGTTCAGAGTCAGATGGCTTTCCAGGGGAATCCTACCAAATATTTAAGGAAGAGTTAACATCTATTCTCTTGAAGCTCTTCCAAAAAATAGAAATGGAAGGAAAACTTCCACACTCTTTCTATGAAGCCAGCATTACCTTGATTCCAAAACCAGACAGAGATCCCACGAAAAAGGTGAACTATAGGCCAATTTCCCTGATGAACATGGATGCAAAAATCCTCAACAAGATATTAGCCAACCGGATGCAACAATACATTAATTTTTTTTTTCATCACAACCAAGTGGGATTTATTCCTAGGATGCAGGGCTGGTTCAATGTCCACAAAACATTTAACGTGATTCATCACATCAATAAAAGAAAGGACAATAACCATATGATCCTCTCAATAGATGCAGAGAAAGCTTTTGACAAAATACAGCATCCTTTCTTGATAAAAACTCACAAGAAAGTAGGGATAGAAAAATCATACCTCGAGATCATAAAAGCCATATATGAACGACCCAACGCTAATATCATCCTCAAAGGGGAAAAACCGAGAGCTTTCCCCCTCAGGTCAGGAAAAAACAGGGATGTCCACTCTCGCCACTGTTATTCAACATAGTATTGGAAGTCTTAGCCTCTGTAATCAGACAACACAAAGAAATAAAACGCATCTAAATCAGCCAGAAGGAGGTCAAATTTCACTCTTCCCAGATGACATGATACTCTATATGGAAAACCCTAAAGATTCCACCAAAAAACTGCTAGAACTGATCACGAATTCAGCAAAGTTGCGAATATAAAATCAATGCACAGTAACCGGTTGCAATACTATACACCAACAAGGAAGTAACAGAAAGAGAAATCAAGAAACTGATTCCATTTACAACTGCATCAAAAACCATAAAATACCTATGAATAAATTAACCAAAGAGGTGAAAAATCTATACACTGAAAACTATATAAAGCTTATGAAAGAAATTGAAGAAGACACAAAAAAATGGAAAATGATTCCATGCTCCTGGATAGGAAGAAAAAAATATTGTTAAAATGTCAATACTACCCAAAGCAATCTACATATTCAATGCAATCCCTATCAAAATAACACCTGGATTCTTCAGAGAGCTAAAACAAACAATCCTAAAATTTGTATGGAACCAGAAAAGACCCCAATAGCCAAAGCAATCTTGAAAAAGATAACCAAAGCAGGAGGCATCACAATACCTGACTTCAAGCTATACTACAAAGCTGTAATCATCAAGACAGTATGGTACTGGCACAAGAACAAACACTCAGATAAATGGAACAGAATAGAGAATCCATAAATGGACCCACAAACATATGGCCAACTAATCTTTGACAAAGCAGGAAAGAATATCCAAGGGAACAAAGACAGTCTCTTCAGCAAGTGGTTCTGGGAAAACTGGACAGCAACAAGCAGAAGAAAAAACGTGGACTACTTTCTTACACCACACACAAAAATAAACTCAAAATGGATAAAAGACCTCAGTGTAAGACAGGATGTCATCAAAATCCTCGAGGAGAAAGTGGGCAAAAACCTCTTTGATCTTGGCCTCAGCAACCTGTTACTCAACACGTCTCCAGAGACAAGGGAAACAAAAGTAAAAATGAACTACTGGGACCTCATCAAAATAAAAACTTCTGCACAGCAAAGGAAACAATCAACAAAACTAAAAGGCAACTGACAGAATGGGAGAAGATATTCTCAAAGACATATCAGATAAAAGATTGATACCCAAAATCTATAAAGAAGTCATCAAACTCGACACCCAAAGACAAAGAATCCAGAGAATAAATGGGCAAAAGGCATGAATAGACACTTCTCCAGAGAAGACATCCAGATGGCCAACCGACATATGAAAAAATGCTCAAAATCACTCATTAGCAGGGAAATACAAATCAAAACCACAATGAGATACCACCTGACACCTGTCAGAATGGCTAACATTAACAACTCAGGCAAGAAGAGATGTTGGCTAGGAAGCAGAGAAAGAGAATCTCTTTTGCATTGTTGGTGGGAATGCAAGCTGGTGCAGCCACTCTGGAAAACAGTATGGAGGTTCCTCATAAAACTAGAAATAGAACTACCCTATGACCCAGAAATTGCAATACTAGGTATTTATCTAAGGGATACAGGTATGCTCTTTCGAAGGGACACACGCACCCCAATGTTTATAGCGGCACTATCAACAATAGCCAAAGTATGGAAAGAGCCCAAATGTCCATCAATGGATGAATGGATAAAGAAGATGTGGTATATATACAATAGAGTATTACTCAGCAATCAAAAAGAACGAAATCTTGCCATATGCAACTACATGCATGGATCTGGAGGGTATTATGCTGAGTGAAATTAGAGAAAGACAAACATCATATGACTTCACTCATTTGAGGACTTTAAGAGACAAAACAGATGAACATAAGGGAAGGGAAACAAAAATAATATAAAAACAAGGAGGGGAAAAAACATAAAAGACTCTTAAATATGGAGAAAAAACTGAGGGTTATTGGAGTGGTTGTAGAGGGGGATGGGCTAAATGGGTAAGGGGCATTAAGGAATCTACTCCTGAAATCATTGTAGCACTATATGCTAACTAATAATGTAAATTAAAATAATAATAATAATAATAATAATAATAAAATTTTTAAAAATAATAATATCTTAGCCTCCCGAACATTACAAGGACACTGGAACATAAAATTCTCATCACCACCTTATGATTTACATGGTAACATTGCACAGAATTTTGTCCAAGATTTCTTATCTTTCAAATTATAATTAATTTTCAACCAATGTTTAAATATACATAGAATTACCCATTTTATTGTTCACTATTCCATTTTGTATTTCAGACCTCCTTCTTAGATCATTTCCTTATTTATCAAATATACCTCTTCTTAGAATTTTCTTAGTTACACTTTCTGGTAATAAATGTTCACAATTTTTACTCTTATCTTGCTTGATTGAGCTTGAGTACCGTGACAATCCAGCTGTTGATAGACAACAGGACACAAGCAGTCTAAGCCCTCAAGTGGAAAAACAGTTTTTTAATTAGGATCCATGGTTCTGTCCATGAAACGTGTGCTTTAAAAATACTTTAGACAAAATCACCATATGATACATAAATGCTATGGGGCTACAGGGAGGTTGTATTACTTTCCCTAAAAAAAGCCTTTTATTTATTCGAGTTACAGGGCTGATATAACTTTAAAATTAATTCAAGAGTGGGTCCTGAAAGTGCTGAACAACAATATAAGCAGAATTCCCTGTCTTGATGGTCTGTTATATGAAAAGGTGGATAGTTTTTGTGAAAGAGTGTGAACCTATGATATGAGTCAATCTGAATATCCTGAACCTTCCAAAACTAGTGAATCCCCTTATCAGCAAAAACTATTCCTCTCCTATGTGAATAGTATAGCCTTATTTTGTTTCCAACTCTGTAACAACCTTGCCTTAATAATTATTTTGTCCAAAAATGTCAACTACTCTTAGACCTAAAAATCACTACCTTCATTTTCTCATGTCCTATATACCAAGTCAGATCAAGATATGCCCCAGAGGACCAAGTACAGAGCCCCTCTTCTAAGGAGAGCACAAACACAACAAAGCATTGTAAAATTTTGCTAATTTATATCAGCAGAAAGTAAGAAAATGTGTGAGGATAGATCTTGAGCATGTTACACAAAGGAGGAAGGAAGATAATTTTACATTTAGCAGAACTGATCAGTACAGAACTGGACACAGATTCTAGGTTCACTATGTTTCCTCAAGCAACTCAAAATCATGTTACAGTACTTGATGGGTTTTTAAAATTTTGTTTTCATCTCTAAGCCACATACACCACATTTACTGGTAGTGCTTTGACCTATTTACCAAATTACAAATGAGTGTCAAAGGTGTCAAAGATAAATTTTACAGGATGGAGTTATATAAGCAAGAATATATTTTTTCAAGACTATTACAGGGGCACCTGGGTGGCTCAGTTGTTTAAGTGGCTGACTTCGGCTCAGGTCATGATCTTGCAGTTCATGAGTTCGAGCCCTGCATTGGGCTCTTGGCTGATAGCTCAGACCCTGGACCCTGCTTCTGTTTCTGTGCCTCCCTCTCTCTCTGCCCCTCGCCCATTTGCACTCTGTCTATCTCTGCTTTTCAAAAATGAATAAATGTTAAAAAAATTTTTTTCATTAAAAAAATTTAAAAAAAAGACTATTACAATATGGGGGAAAGACCCAATCTACTGAAACAAAAAGAGGTCGGTTAAGTCTGTGGGAAAGTACTAAAAGACATTAGTGGGGGGGGGGGGGGGGCTGGCCACTGTGCAATTGCACTACTAGGTATTTATCCAAAGGATACAGGTATACTGTTTCAAAGGGTCACATGCACCCCAATATTTATAGCAGCATTATCAACAATAGCCAAAGTATGGAAAGAGCCCAATTGATGGATGAATGGATAAAGATGTGATATAAATATACAATGGAGTATTACTCAGCAATCAAAAAGAATGAAATTTGCTATTTCAACTATGTGGATGGAACTGGAGGGTATTGTGCTAAGTGAAATTAGTCAGAAAAAGATAAATATCACAGGACTTCACTCACATTAGGACTTTAAGATACAAAACAGATGAATATAAGGGGAGGGAAGCAAAAATAATACAAAAACAAGGAGGGGGACAAATATAAGAGACTCTTAAATAAGGAAAAGAAATAGAGGATTACTGGAGGGGTTGTGGGAGGGGGGATGGGCTAAATGGGTAAGGGGCATTAAGGAATCTACCACTGAAAATCATTGTTGCACTATATGCTAACCACCTTGGATATAAATTTTAAAAATACATAATTTAAAAATAACAAAATAAAATATATGTATCAGATCAACACATTGTGTATCTTAAACTTACACAATGTTATATGTCAATTGTATGAAAAAATAAAAACTAAAAAAAATCATAGGAGAGCTCTAAGGAACTGGAAAATAATCTACCAAAGGGACAGAGAAAATTTAATAATTTTAAAATTTACAATTATAAGTTTTATCAAGTAAATCCTCTAAGAAAATAGAGGGCAAAGATGTATAGTCATTAAGTCACCAGCGCCAAGTTTCATCAAATTGAGGATACCACCGTAGGGTACCATGTGCAAGACGAGTGCTCTTGCTGTTTCAGAGTGTGGGGAGAACCCCACCACTAGGGACTAGACCCAATAGGGCTTCTAGTGTCTGTGGAAGATCTGAATGCTATAGGGAGCTAGTCTCACTATAATAATCAAAGTACGGTTTCCTAAGAATTCTGTGGCTAAGCTATGCCCTCATGGATGAAAACATTTCTCTCCTCTTGAGGAAAAAACAACAACAACAACAACAACAACAACAACAACAACAACAAACTCCTGACCAGTATGTGGTTTGGAGGGAGTCAGTGCCCAGCCATAGGCTGAAAAGTGAACAAGCAACCAGATTTCCCTCTTGAACTGGATGTCAACTGACCACAAAGTCATGAAATTGGGCTTGCACAAAAGTGCTTCACCATTAGGGGACCAAGACTGGATACAAGTGTTGGCTTTGTTTAATTAGAAGTTTGGGGATACTTTTGTGGCAAATGATTTATTACTGTTGGACCATAATGGAATTCTGACCCCAGTGAGTGATGGTCCTATTAATAATTAAATCATTATGATCAGTGAATTGTGAAGAACAATTATAACAAAGGCCTTCATATATTAGAATTTTCAAAGTCTGAAAATTAAAAAAAAAGATCTCTTATACTCAATCTTAAAATCACTTCTCTTTCGTTTTTGATATTCATAAACAGTTTAAGTCTACAAGACCCAGGTTGAATGAATGGCTTTTCTTCAAAGATTCTGCCCCTGTTGTATTACCACTAGCAGTAAGTTTCTGAGAGTTGAAGCATCTGTTCTTTATGAAATTTGTATTCTCTCAGATGATGATAGATTCTGCACAGGCCTTTGTACTACTTGCTACTCAATCATGTTTGCCAATAAATATTTTTCAAAGGCGTCCAATCTCCAGGTACTGTTTATATACTGAGGATACAGAGACCCAACAAGGCATGGCTCTTGGCAATGTGGAATCACAGACTAAGCTGGACAAGCAAGTCAATCAATCTTACTTTTGCTCTCTGGACTAGCTAAGGGGATCATGTGCACAATAAACACACCATCTGAAATTTTAGCACCCGCTTTGTTCCTATTTTCCATACACTGTCAGATTAATGACTCTCAACCAAGCACTGATTATATAAAAAAAATAGCCATGAAACAACCTCAAAGTAGTTCAATACAGCATACTATGAAATATAGTCAGAATATAACCACTTATTCTCACAATAGACATTTGTAGAGCATCTAGGCTGGGTTGATTTTAGAGAGAAACATGGTCCAGAATTTTCAAGAAAGATTTTCCTTTCTTGACCCCACGTGTTTAGTTCAACCATCCCCTTTCTCTTCTCCCTTTTCTGTAAAAATCCATCACCCCCACCCAATGCAAAAACCAAACTCTGGGCCTGTACTCTACATTTATTCTCCAATTCTCTCTTGAACTCTCTCCCAAAAGGAATTAAGCCACTCACTGTGCCCTGCAAACAGTTCTCCTCAAGGTTCTCGATCATCTCTATGTTGCTAAAACCTATGGTCTTAAAGCAGCATTTTACATTGTTTTCTCCTGAAAACACTTTCTTTTTTTTATTACTATATGAAATTCATTGTCAAATTAGTTTCCATACAACACCCAGTGCTCATCCCAAAAGATGCCCTCTTTCATGCCCATCACCTACCCTACCCTCCCTCCCACTCCCCATCAAACCTCAGTTTGTTCTCAGTTTTTAAGAGTCTCTTATGCTTTCGCTCTCTCTCCCACTCTAACCTATTTTTTTTTCTTTTTTTTTCTTCCCCTCCCCCATGGGTTTCTGTTAACATTCTCAGGATCCACATAAGAGTGAAAACATATGGTATCTGTCTTTCTCTGTATGGCTTATTTCACTTAGCATCACACTCTCCAGTTCCATCCACGTTGCTACAAAAGGCCATATTTCATTCTTTCTCACTGCCACGTAGTACTCCATTATGTATATAAACCACAATTTCTTTATCCATTCATCAACTGATGGACATTTAGGCTTTTTCCACAATTTGGCTATTGTTGAGAGTGCTGCTATAAACATTGGGGTACAAGTGCCCCTATGCATCAGTACTCCTGTATCCCTTGGGTAAATTCCTAGCAGTGCTACTGCTGGGTCATAGGGTAGGTCTATTTTTAATTTTTTGAGGAACCTCCACACTGTTTTCCAGAGTGGCTGCACCAATTTGCATTACCACCAACAGTGCAAGAGGGTTCCCATTTCTCCACATCCTCTCCAGCATCTATAGTCTCCTGATTTGTTCATTTTGGCCATTCTGACTGGCGTGAGGTGATATCGGACTGTGGTGAAAACACTTTCTTAACTTGGCTTCTGAGGAAGTTGCTGGCTATTTCTTTATAAACCCTTTTCTTTGTCTCTTCTCAGCTACTCAGTATTTAAATGCTGTTGTTCACAGCATATGGTCCTTGCACCTCCTAAAGTTATGTCCATTACCTATATGACATAGACACAGACATTACCTATATGATTTCCAAATTTATATTTTCCCCTAAACTCCACTCCTGGATGTCTAGCTGCCTATTCAACACTTCCATTCATGTGTCTAGATCCAAATTGAATGCCTCAGCCTTTTCACCCCCACTCTCCTACCCCCTCCCTGTTCTGCCATAACTAGGTACTCCTACAGGTTTATTCAAAACAATGAATACCAATTTACTACATTTACTTAGTAAATAACCATAGGCTCATCTTCAACTTTCCTTCTTGTCACATTCCATATCTGATCCAACAGCAAACTCTGTTGACTGTACCTTCAAATATATCCCCAAGTATTCTCTTCTCCTTACCTCCATTTCTTTCACGGTCCAAGCCTCTACCATCTTTCACCCAGAATATTACAAAAGCCCCCTAATTTTTGTCCTTAATCCCTGTGGGCTGTTTTTTGAGGCCAGCATGATCCCGTTAAAATGCGCATTTCTCCCTCTTTTTCCACTGCTCAAACCTGCCTGTAGCATCCCTTCTCATTCATGTCCTTAGAAAGGTCTGGAAGGCCCAGTGCCTTTCCTTTCTAACCCACTGCCCATCACTTCCTGGTTGTATCTTTTGCTTCTCTCCCTTTATGTTACCTTGTTTCAGTCACAAGTGTCTCCTTGCTTTTCCTAGAATACCCCAAGTGCATTTTCATCTCAGGGCATTTACATATGCTGTTCCCTCTGAATGGAAAACTCACAAGACAGAAATGCTCACATGACGAGCAAGACTCTCCCTTGTCACCCTGAATAAAATAGCATTTCCTTGTCAACTTACATTGCCTATTCCTGCTACCCTGCTTTATTTGTCTCTATGGCATTAACCATCTGGCACCCTATACATTTGCCCATTTAATTGTTTGGTGGTTTGGGGGTGGGGGGGCTGGGTGGTTCAGTTGATTAAGCCTCAGACTCTTGATTTAAGCTCAGGTGATGATGGGGCACCTGGGTGGCTCATTTGGTTAAGTGTCCAACTTTGGCTCAGGTCATGATTTCACGGTCTGTGAGTTGGAGCCCCACGTCAGGCTCTGTGCTGACAGTTCAGAGCTCAGAGCCTGCTTCAGATTATGTGTCTCCCTCTCTCTCTACCCCTCCCCCATTTGCTCTCTGTCTTTCTGTCTCTCAAAAATAAATAAACATTAAAAAAATTTAAGCTCAGGTGATGATATCACAGTTGGGAATGAGCCCAGCATCGGGCTCTTTGCTAACAAACAGCGCAGAGCTTCCTTGGGATTCTCTTTCTCCCTCCTCTCTCAAAATAAATAAACATTTTTTTAATTGTCTGCTCCCTTAGAATTTCAGTAAGAATAGGAAGGTATTGTGTTTGTTTTATTCCTGGCTTTTCTGTAAAACAATGGTGGCTCAGACTAGGTGCTCAATTAGCATTAACTGGATAAATGATCTACTTTAAAGAAGCCAAACTTCCCAGCTGTGTCTGGAAAGATGGACAGAATTTACATAGTAATGGAATGTACTACTTAGTCCTCCATGTAAATGTGTGTAAAAGCGATTTGAGAAATGGCAACACCACACCAATGACTCAAGGTTGGATGGGGGAAGGGAGTGAACATGGGGAGGAAGATAGCAAGGAAAAGGCAAGCCTGGGGTTCAGAGTGTCTTTCCAATACTTCTTGACAATTTGGTAACAATGAAAACATGAGGGTTAGCTTTGTAGTTCTCAGGAAAATGTTTCCGGATGCATTGGTAAGGCACACTATTCCAGCAGCACACGAGCCATCAGCACCCAACCACTAGCAGAGACATCTGGTCTACAAATGACCCAGAACCACCACCAAGATAAAGGCTTAAGGCTCCCTCCAGACCAGAGGACACCAAATCCCTGGATGAGTCAAAGGGAATCTGTTGCTCTTCTGCCATGAAACCACTCAACACTGGTTTTCACCTTCCAGAGACACACAAGAGACCCTTAGGAGATTGGACAGGACATTTATTTTGCTAGCCACACATTTACTTTTCTTGTGTGAAAAAAGAACATGGAATCCTGCACACGACTGGATTAACTAGTTATCTAGTTCCTGGCCAAGATGTCTGGCATCTGGGGCCTCACTGAACAGGGTTTTTGGGTGCTAGATATACCACAGTGAGTTTTCCCTGGGACATATCTTCCATATACGGACTAACTGTCCACAACCCACACTTCCCTGCTGCCTGCCCTTGACTGAAAGACACTATTCCTCTGCCCTGACCACTCCAGACCACACATTTGGCAACTAGAGAAAATCCCCATACCCTTCCACCCATAACTGAAATTATTCAAACTACCTAATCTCATGCCTGCTTAGTCTGCCTACTGTACCTCACCCATTCTTTCCCAGAAAAGCCACAGTGAAGGCATTTCCACAGTCCTCTTGCTCTTTTTCTCTCTCTTCCTGTGGCCAACCTCATGGCCCTGCATGGCATGACTTGTCTTCTTCCTCTTGGGACCTTCTCAATGGCGTTGAAATAAATGGCACAAGTAATCGACTATCTCCTCAATGGCCTTCATCTCTTTATTTGTTCACCTCATCATACCTGATTAACAAAATCTCAAGTATTCCACCTTTCTAAAAAATCAATCGTCTACTCTTTTTATGCTTAAAAAGTTAGCTTTCTGCTCAGGCATACAATCATAATTTGATACTTATGTCTAAAAAAATTAAAATCCTTTTTTTCTAATACTGGATTGACTCCAGAGATAGGATCATAGACTCTGATAAAACTTCCCAGCAGTGCTCCAAGCTGACAATTTGGAGCTTGGCAAACCCATTTGAGCGGTGTCTCCCTCAACAGCTAGAGTACTTTATCATGAATCTGCTCTGCGGTTGTGCTACTGTCTCTCCACTCAGTGAACATTCTGTCAGGTAGTCCTCGCTCCTTCTATCACCAGTAGATCCAACTCTAGCTCCCCCTTCCCTCACCTCATCCTCCCACCCTACCCAGTACCAGGGTGCCCTCTATGGTTCCACCTGTGACTGTTCTACTGAGGCAGCAGAGGGTCTGCTGGTCTACCTGCTGAGGTGAATCAGACCCTGAAGGGCATACACTTTCAAGATCAATCAGGAATAGCCAGAAACAACCCCAGGTGATTCGAGAAATCCCTAAATTAACTACACAGCTTCAGTACTGAATCTGCTCAAACACTCTCTCAGGGGTCACTGAAAATGGAAAGTTATCACCCATCCGAAATTGCTTTTTTTGCATGGAAATGAGCATAGAGAGTGGTTAGACAGCTAGAGCTCATGTCTCACATGAAGCCAAATACAGTTATGAGTGAAGTCCATTCTCTTTTTAAGCAAAAACTAAGACAAATGTCTTTACAATGTAGAGTTTTGAATTTCAGCATTAATTAGTTTTATAGCATATGTTAATATCAAAAGGTTACTCTCACTAATGATTTCCTCTTAATATAATAACAAAATGCCAAGATCCTTTGAAATCAACCCTGCAACATGGCAAATGCCCTTTTCAAGGCAGGCTTGCCAAGTCTCCAGAGGAGGCCCATCACCTTCCAGGTTATGTTCATGAAAAGCTGGTATTTCAGATGCCCCCTGGAGCCTCTGCCCTCAGTTGCTCTAATTTTGATTGATTTTTCACAATCTGCTGAGATGCCAAACTCCTAGGAAGAAACAAGTTTGACAGGCCAGCTTGGTGAGGCAGGGTCACTTCTAGATAGCCTTGCCATCACCTGAATCATTTGAAACTGGGTCTTAGCAAAATAGCTCTAGCACACGATATTTAGAAATGGCATTAGAAAATAGATTTAATATTTCCATCTTTTCTAATTTCCATTTTTATCAGATGATTTTGATTGAGAGTATTTGACTACAATTCAGAAGAACTGACTAGTCTGTTTTGGCTAAGTTGACAAATAGTTTGGAAATTGAATGAAAAATTCATGAAAAGTACTTAAGACACAGCCTAGAGTTTAGTAAGTGTTCAATTAATGGTAACTGTTTAACGTACATGGATTTCTAAAGACCCATTACAAACCTAACAGGCTTCTAAGTTTATTTAAAATAGACCAGATTCAGAATCACTTAAAATGACCTCAATATTATCAATCATTTGGCCACTGTGTCCTGATGGGTCTCTATATACAAAGCAGGATAGTTTGATAGAGCAGAAAATCTATCAGAAACAAAACCATCTATCCTCAAAACACAAACAAGTTAACTGACAGATAAAACTTTATAAACCCCCAGATCTTAGGTCTGTAACCTTCCCAGTGAAGGAAAGACTGAAGAAACCTGAAATGTCATGGTTTTCCCAGCTTGTAGAAAGTTCTAGTCTCTGTTACGATTCTCTCTCTCTCTCTCTCTCTCTCTCTCTCTCTCTCACACACACACACACACACACACACACACACACACTAATGTGTCTTTCTTCCCTTGCAAACTAACAAGCTTACTGTCACTAGAAAAAAGATTGTAGGCTTTTGAAATTATTGAGACATGGATTTAAATCCCATTACTGCTCTTTTTTCCTTCATGTATAATATGTGGAAAAGAACTTCCTCAGACTAGTGTTCTGGAAATTTAGAGCGACTGAGTATATTTTAAAAGCCTGGCATAAAATAAGTTACAGACTAGCTGTGTAAAAGTTGTCACTTTTCCATGATTTTTATTTCTCTTCTGTAATTCCTTGTCTATTTTCTAATTTGTTAGTATGCTTCAAGGAGAACTCAAGGTTGAATACTGTAATTATGTTACCTTTGTCTTGGGTTATTCTTCTGTATTCCTCTAACCCAGATATGTTTAAACTGGGACACACAAATGGACTTGTAGGGATCCATGGAACCCATGTGAAGTTTTAACTGTTTGTAGTATGTGTTTTGTGCATTATTCTGGAGAGAGGGCCCATAGCCTTCCAAGGTGTCAATGACCCACAGAAGAATAGAATTTTCAAAGTATTTTTTGCCCTCAATTTCCAGTATCACTTAATATTAGTTATTTCAATTTTTTTACTAGTTTTAGGATTTAGGCAGGGCAAGTATTAATACAATTAACAAAAGGTATAAACGTCATCTGTATTTTTGTTCTACCCACTTCCTGTGTCTACTTAGAAATACCAGGTTGATGTGAAAAGCACCCAGGGTTGTTTTCCACTACCTCTGCTTTTGCCACATTAAGTCATCAGGAGCTATTACTTGGAATGTTATTACTGTTGCTGCTACCAATTGTCTTAAACTTTTTCCAAGGCATTTTGTTGTAAGCAGAAGTAGCATGAACTCATCCTGGTGTTCCCTGTAACAAGACCCAGACCTTAGAGACATTGGGTTACTTGTTTGATTCTTAGAATCATAACCCATTCCAAACATAGATAGCAAAATAATTTTTTAAAGAGTGGCGTCTGAACTGTTACATAAAAG
Organism: Puma concolor; assembly: GCF_028749965.1. Lineage (NCBI taxonomy): Eukaryota > Metazoa > Chordata > Mammalia > Carnivora > Felidae > Puma > Puma concolor. The sequence continues at coordinate 111,851,537 of NC_141676.1, forward strand.
TTTTATTTGCTGGTTTTTAACAAATTTAATGGCCAAACAATGTGAAAATCGCTGGAGATACCACAGTGAAGGAAACATGAAATCATTTCCTCACGAAGCTTGCTTTCCAGGGCAAGAGTACATCAGTAAGTGCATAAATAAGTAAATGATAAATCATGCCCCGAGGTGATAAGACATCATGAAAAATGAAGTAGAGCACTGGGCAGTGTGTCCAGAGTAAGGGGGTATTATCAGCGTCACAATTTGAAATAGAGTGGTCATAGATGCCTCTGTGAAAAGGAATAGTTGAGCAAAGGTACACAGAAAGGGAGGGATACCTGCAGGAAGAAGTTTCTGGACAAATAGGACACTGAGTGCAAAGACCTTGAGGAAGAGCACACCTGGGTGGGTTCCGGGAAAAGGAAGGTGGCAAATGTGATGAACCCAGGTGTGGGAGGAGGAGGAATGCAGAGATCAGAGAAGAAATGAAGTGAGCCCAGAGCTCACCTGTCAGCAGGTGAGCCTCCAACATGAGTGTGATGCACAGTCCTGCCTGATGAGCCTAAGGGTGACTCGCCCAGATGTGGCTTTTAAAGAAATTCAGAAAATGCCAAATGTTAGTTCTATAGGATATTTTATACTCTACCTACTTTTACCAAGTATCTGAGATAATTGAAGTAAACTGAAATTGGAGAAAGAGGAAGAACTTCATTCATGATCTCCTACTGCCCTTTGATTTTTAACAATTGTGCCTGGAACACAATAGACAGCCAGTAAATATTCATATTCTTACTAAGCTGCCAAAATGTGGACTTCTTAATTTAGTGACTGTTCTTTTCTTTGCTATTATATATGAGAATCTCTCAAGCGTTTTTTCCTCAACAGAATTCAGAAGACCGTGCCCTTTCATTCCTTGAGTAGGACTGTTGACAACAGAACCAAGACTTTCTAATAAACCACAAATTAAGTTGGAGTAATAGAGGTAGTTCAAACCATGGTATACACTGCAGAGGAAATAAATCAAGGGTGATGGGAAAGACAGACAAAGCAAGACAAGCATTTCTCCAAATTCATCTATAAAAGCTTACCTGCAAGGTCAGGGCCCTGGCTGCCTTTGAGTCAACAGTCCCTGCAGCCCAGGAAGCTGCTGCAGGGCACCCTGATGGGCATCTGAGGCAGATCAAGCTGTGTGCCCAAGAATGGAATGGTAAACAGTGACAGACTGATGACAAATAAGCTCCAAAAGCTGCAAGTAATAAAATGGAAGCCTACTATAACAGTCCATTCAGTTGAATGTCATTAGTTTTCAAGGCAACTGTTGTTTTTAACTATTGAAGCAATGCATTTAAATTCATTTATTTGCACTGCCACCATTGTGTCTCCCAAGCCTTTGTGCAGAAGGAAGGCAGGAAAGGATAATTTTTTAAGACATTAAAACAAAAATGTTACGACTAAGTGCTTTACGTTTCTCAGTATGAAAAAACCAAGCAACAAACAATGGGCCCATTTGATTTGGAATCTGCAGAATGTCACTTAGAACCTCCTGGGGAATGTAGTGGAATATAAAACAAAACAGTGGACACATTTGTGAGATTTATGTCACATTTATAAATCTCTATCCCAGAGAGAGATCATAACTAAAGAAACGTCTGTGTCCTATTTGATGGGACCTATTGCCAAAGATACAGTGACTGTGTCTTTCCCTTTTTGAAAGGTCAAAATATTTTAACACTTTGAATAAAGATGCCCTAAATTGACATAGAGTACTGAAGGACATATGAGGGTGCCCCTTCTCCCTGGTCAGATGATTCCAGACATAGAAGAACACTTTTCTAATGTATGCACCTCAACTTTTGGGACTTATCCTCCAAATGGAAGCAAGACAACACAACATGGAGGAAATTTCCCAGGGCACATCGGGACTAGTTTTCTTGTATGCCTACAAAAATAAGTCATGCCCTTTCAACTATTCTTGGCTGACTACTTTTAGCATCAAAGCTCCATCTAGGACCAGTCTTGGAGATCTGCTTTGGGTCTAAGAAGCACCCAGTCAGAGGTATCTGGGAAAAGCAGGCATTCTATAGCTTTCCCACAAGCATACACTATTTTCACAGCTCTACTATTTGTTCAGCCATTTTCTTTAAAATAAAGAAAAAAGGAAAGGAGTTATCAAATTCTCCATAAAATATAAAAACAGGAAGCTACTGAAAAGTCATGAAAATTTCAACTTGAAAATCTTTCAAACAACCCTGAAAGTTCCTAAGTGCCTGAAAACAAACAAAAAAAAAAAAATGAAAACCCGTAAGATAGGTTACACATTAGGGAATGATTCTGCAGCATTTCCTAACATGCTTCTTAGACAGTGGTCCTAGGAGATGGTCTGGAGTCTAAAAGCTCATGGGCAGCAGGTACAGTCTCTGCCAAAGGCTCAAACTTGTATTTCAGACATGCACAATTTATTTCCATTTATTTGCTTATTTTTTCATGGAAAAATGCTCACCGCATTTATCAGAAAGAATGAAGAAAGAACTAAAATAGTTTTAAAAAAGAAATCACAGAGGGATTTACTCAAGTATTCAAAAATACAGCAGAGCTACACTAACAGTGAAACAGCTGCCACAGTGAGGTAGCTCCATGGTAGAGGAGAGAAAGCCCAGCAGCAGATCCAAGGGCATGTATATACTCAGTCTATCACAAAGGCAGCCTTCCAAGGTGAAGGACCATCACCCACTAAGTAGTGCAGATATAGTGAAGTCTCCACGTTGGAGAGAAGTTAGCTCTTTATACCTTACAGTGGTCCCACCATGAGTTCTATATTCATTCATTCATTCCTCTCTCTCTCTCTCTCTCTCTCTCTCTCTCTCTCTCTCACACACACACACACACACACACACACACATGCAGAACAGCAGGAAGAGGAGGAGAAGTATTTCTAGACAAAACACTAAGCGCCAAAACCATATAGTAATGCATCTAGAAAACTCTATTAAACTTCTCAAACAGTAAAAATAAAAAGTGACCATTTAAAAACTTTTTGCAACATATGATTAGAAGTCATCTCTAATATTGCAAGAAGTCTTACTGATTCACAAATAAAATCTGAATACTCCACTAGAAAAATGTGTAGAGATTTATTTATTCCTTCATTCATTCAACATTTTTAAAGCATCTACAATACTCCACCTGGTATCCAAATTTGACAGCACAGGAAAAAGAAGCACACATTAAAATATGTGTGTGTGTGTGTGTGTGTGTGTGTGTGTGTGTGTGTGTACATACACACATATACACCAGTCAATTAAGTATTATGGAAAATAAAAATATAAGCAGGGCACTGGCATTAAGTTGAGAAACAGTTGTCAAAGGTAGTTAGAGAAGGCCTCTTCTACTACAGTCATTAACTAACAATGAAATCAAATGTTCCATTTATAAACACTTGGCTTGGCAACCTCTATCAAAGTACTAATGATATTTATTTCATAAACCTAAAACAAATAATTCTAAAATTTATGTGGAACCACAAAATCCCTGAATAGCCAAAGCAATCTTGTGAAGAACAAAGATGAAGCTATCATGCTCTCTAATTTCAAACTGTACTACAGAGCTGTAGCAATCAAAACAGTATGTAACTGGGACAGGAACAGACACGTATATTAATGGAACAGAATAGACAGCCCAGAAATAAACTCAAGCTCATCCGGTCAATTAATCTGCAACAAAGATGACAAGAATATGAAACAGAGAAAACAAAGTCTCTTCAGTAAATATTGCTGGGAAAACTGGATAACCACGTGCAAAAGAATGAAAGTGGACCACTTTCTTGCACCATGCACAATAATAAAATCAAAATGGATTAAATATCTAAGTGTAATACCTAAAACCATAAGACTCATGAAAGAAAACATAGGCAGTAATCTCATAGATATTGGTTTCAGCAATATTTTTTGGACCTGTCTCCTCAGGCAAGGGCAACAAAACCTAAAATAACTGATTAGGACTACATCAAACTAAAACTTTTGCACAGCAAAGGAAATCTTCAAAATGAAAAGGCAGACTACTGAATGCAAGAATATATTTTCAAATGATATATCTGATGAATGGTGAATGTCCAAATTATAAGAAGAAAACTTCTACAAATGAACACACACACACAAAAAAAAACCAATCTGATTAAAAATGGGCAGAGGATCTCAATAGGCATTTTGCCAAGAAGACTTGCAGATAGCCAACACACAGGACAAGATGCTCATCACCCCAAATCAGGGAAATGCAAATCAAAACCACAATAAGACACCACTGCACACCTATGAGAATGGCTAGTATCAAAAGACAAAACGTAGCACAGTTTGATGAGGATGTTGAAGAAAGGAAACCCTCATGCACTGATGGTAGGAAGGTAAATTGGTGCAGCCACTATGGAAAACAGTATGGAGGTTCCTCAAACAGTTAATAGGAATACCATGTGATCCAGCAACTCCACTTCTGGGCATTTATCCAAAGAAAATGAACACACCAATCTGGAAATACATATGCACCCATGTTCCACTGCAGTATTATTTACCAAGGCCAAGATATGAAAGCAACATAATTGTCCATCAAGAGATGAATGGATAAAGAATATGTAGCAGGTATATACGTACATATATATATATACATATATATATGTATATATATATATATATATGTACGTATATATACGTATAAAGACACACACACACACACACACACACATATATATATATACACAATTATAAAAAGATGAGATATTGCCATTTGTAACAAAGTACATGGTTGCCATTTGTAAGAAAACCTAGAGGGTTTTATGCTAAATGAAGTAAGTCAAAGAAAGACAAATGAAATATTGCTCAGTCATAAAAAAGAGTGAAATCTTGCCATTTGTTACACATGGATGGACCTAGCAGGTATTACTCTAAGTCAAATAAGTCAAACAGAGAAAAACAAATAACATATGATTTCACTTATACATGTGGAATATAATCCTAAAGAAACCAAAACAACATAGAAACAGACTCGTAAATACAGTGAACAAATTGATGGTTACCAGAGGGGAGGTGGATGGAGGGATGGGTGAAATAGGTGATGGGGATTAAGAGATATAAAATTAGTTATCAAATAAGTTATGAGATGTTATGTAAAGCATAGAGAATATATTCGATAATATTGTACTAACTATACATGGTGACAGATGGTAACTGGACTTACTGTGATGGTCATTTCATAATGTATATAACCATCAAATCACCATGTGGTACAGGTAAAGCCTATAATATTTTATATATCAACTATACTTCAATTAAAAAAAGAATTTAAGGAAGAATGACCACTAGTATTCAGGGAAATGCATAAAAATATTACAACATAATTACTTTCCCTTCAAATTAATAACTGAAAGCAATTAGGAAATCTATTATTGGTCAGAGTCAAGTGAACACTTCTATATGAAAGTAAGTTAACTTTGACACAGATTCAGAGATTTCCCGAAGAAAAAGAGGGAAATATGACAAAAATACATTGCCTTAAAATTCTAAATAAAATATAAAGAACTTGACAATTAAGGAAAAAAACAAAATATCTTTAATCCTAACATCCTGGTAGAGTTTTTTTTAAATATATATTCTTATCTAGTCTTTTTTACATAGTTCTCATGATGCACATAAAATTTTGCTGATTACTTTTTTGGTAACCTAACACTTAATATTTCACATTTTCCTTTGTACCAGCAGAGCTATTATTTTATTGGGTAAATAAGATGCCAGTGAATGGATATACACTTCCTCCCTGTTGAATTTCTAGATCTGTGGTCAATGGCTAATGGCAAGGCTGACAGTTTTACTCCTAATATAAGCCCTTCATCAGCCACATTTCATATGTAAAAACCAACAATAATCTAGTAAGAGTGGACAAAAATTTTGTTATAAAAGATTTTCCCCCACCAGTGATCATAGTCACACAAAATCCAATTCTATCTTAACAAAATTTCATGAAACTTTAAATTTTCAAACCTTCTTTGGGGTATCTTTGTCAATTACAGACAAAATTTACAGACCACTGGAGAAATAGATCTTTTCCTTTTATGTCACGGTTTATAACAATTATTGACATGAGCAGAAACCAACATAGTCAACATTTCTTTGCCTATTAATTAATGTTTGAAGATTCACAGACAACACTGCTAACAATTTGAACAAATGTGTATTAGAACATTTACACAGCGTAGGAGGTTTACTATAGACTTGGCTCAAAGTTAAAAATAACGTCTCAGTTTATGGTATTTGCTAGCTTCTGTTTTAATCATGTAATAGCTTTTTCTGAGCTATTAAAGGAAACCTATACTAGAGAGGATGTATTATCAAAGTAAAAAATTGTTTAAACACTGAGAAAGTGTAATCACTGTTGATATAACATATTTCAGTAATTTTTCTTTCAAAAATTGTCCTTGACCAAATTACAGGTGCAATAGCATATTTGAAATTAATTTACTGTATTATTAGTCCTTTCAGCACACAAGCTGCAACCAGAAATATCAAAAGTGCTACAGGATGTTATCATTGAACTTAATTTTATATTTTTAAATGTCTTAAAATTATTGTAGAGTTCTTATAGTAATAAAAAGGAAACAATCTTAAAAAAACTTTTATAACAAAGAGGTTTTTGGTTATTTTATGCCCAACTACCTAGGAGGTTTGTCAAGCAAAGAGGCACAATTCATTTTCCTTCTATAAAAAGACATAATTTCATTTTTAATTCCCATAATGAAAAGTAAAGTATATAACCTGATACCAAATAATTTCAGACAAACATTATATATTAAACTTCAAGATGACATTTTAACAATTAAAGAGAGAGTAGCTGCTATTCAAAAGAAATTTATAAATTTTTGAAAGGATGTTTACAAATGTTTTAAACATTAAGTGATTTTAATGCATAAAACAATGTGTATCTATTCATCTACAAAATGTCTCTCAACTATATGCTGAAAACACTTAGAAGCACAATTTTCTAATCTACTTACAAATCGTTTAGTAGAAACTATCTTTCAATGAAAAGCTTGAGTGGATTTAACATACTCATCACAAATGTAATTATTTAATGACTTACAATTAATTTGTAATACCAACAGACTGACATGAGGGCAGACTGAAATTTCAGCAAAACCAATTATCTATTTGGTGAATAGTTTGGAAAATGAGTAGAACAATTCAACAAATTGAGTCAACATTACATTCCATTTCAGTCATCATGTCTTTTTGTGAGATAACTCTATCAAGTATGGCAAGCATTAAAACTAAATATGATTCAACTAGTGTTTGGATTAACAATTTATGGTAATAGATGGAGTATAACAAACGAATTATTGAAACATGCATCAACATGGATAAATCTCAAAATCACTTATCTGAAGGAAAAGAAACATGCAAAAAAATGAGCAGTACATACTGTGTGATTTATTTTACACAAAATCTAGTCAAACTAATTTATAGTGATAGAAAGCAGGTAATTGGTTGCCTGGAGATGGGATGGAGGAAGGGATGGTAAGCAAAGGGTCAAAAACGAACTTTTTCTTTAAGGACAGTGAGGGAAATATTTATTGTCTTGACTGCGGTGATGGTTTCAAGAGTATGTATGTCACAAAGTATCCAACTGAACAAAGACATCCATCAACTGGTCAATGAATAGTCATTTACCCTACAAGGAACACAATCCTAAATTAAAAGGAAGTATGGATGTGCGTTCAGCAACCTGGATAATAACAAAATTAATTTGCTTTTTTTGAGAGTAGCTGGACACAAAAGCGTAAGTGAAAGAAGGCATACAGAAAATAGTACAGTTTATTTGACTCTGGAAAAGGCAAAACTACAGGGACAAAAATTGAAATAGCAATTCCAGGGGCTGATTGAGAACAGGGGATTGACTATAAAGAGGCCTGGTATGGGGTGTTGGGGCAAGGTACTTATGTCGTTAGGAAAATGTTATGCATCTTGATTGTGGTAATGGTTACAGAACTGCATACATCGGCGGAAACAAACTGTCCTCTTTAAACCAGTGAATTTTACTGTACGCAAATTTTGTTTCTATAGGCTTACCTTTAAAGTCATCTTAAGAGCAGCCCATGGAATGGCCAAAACATCAAGTATTAAACAAGTATTTTTAAAAACTTAAGGTATAGTCAATCACAATGCTCTTATAAAAAATAAGTAGTACTGTCAATAACATCATTTCATCCTTCAATTTCTTTACAAAATTTTTTAATGTTTATTTTTGAGAGAGAAAGAGAGAGAGAATGAGTGAGGGAGGGGCAGAGAAAAAGACACAGAATCCAAAGCAGGCTCCAGGCTCTGAGCTGTCAGCACAGAGCCTAAGATGGGGCTCCAACTCATGAACAGTGACATCATGACCCAAGCCGAAGTTGGACGCATAACCAACTGAGCCACCCAGGTGCCCCATCCTTCAGTTTCTATTTGTGTATGCCCATATGCTATATATGTTAACATTTGTGTGCATAATTTGTATCTAAATAATTAGATATGTAAAGGAGATGCAAGCTCAAATACTGTTTTACCCTAAAGCATAAATGCTCAAATCATTTATCACTTATCTTAGTTTGCTTCCAATTTTTCACTATCACAAAAATTAATTCTCAAACTTCCATCTCTGTGCTTAGAGCTTTTATCATTATTTTGTGAGATTTTTTTCCTTAGAAAACAAGAAGAAAAAAATTCAGATTAATGAGTCCAAAAAAAAGTTGTATCTCATGAGATTTAGATATTCAAATCACTTCCCAAGTTTTCAAACCACTTTATATCACCACAATGAATTAAAGTACATTTCTCTCTATTCTTGTGAGCAATGTTTGATTGAATTTTTTAAATCAGCAAATTAACTTTTAGCAAATGTCTCTCAGCAGCTATTACAGTCTTACAAACATTGGTTTCACCTTTATTATATGCACTGATTTCCTTTTATTAAAGCATGTTTACATCCCTGAATAAGACAAACAACAATTGGAGTTATCTGCTGAAGTTGGCCCAGTGGTTTGTAGATGGTAATGGTTCATCACAGCCCAAAGCAGATTCCTAGGCACCTCTCTTCCCAGAACCTAGTCCTTCAAGTGGATTTGTTTTCTTCTTCTGAATGTGACACACTTTCCCTTCTTTTCTCAGGAAGCTGCTTTTCTTAATTTTTTTTTAACATTTATTCATTTTTTAATATGAAATTCATTGTCAAATTGGTTTCCATACAACACCCAGTGTTCATCCCAACAGGTGCCCTCCTCAATGCCCATCACCCACTTCCCCTCCCTCCCACCCCCCATCAACCCTCAGTTTATTTTCAGTTTTTAAGAGTCCCTTATGATAGAGACAGAGTGTGAGTGGGGGAGGGAAAGAGAGAGAGAGAGTGAGAAACAGAATCCAAGCAAGCTCCAGGCTCTGAACTGACAGCACAGAGCCCAACGTGGGGCTTGAACTCACGGACTGTGAGATCATGACCTGAGCTGAAGTCGGATGCTTAACCGACTGAGCCACCCAGGCGCCCCTGCTTTTCTTTCTCCATTTTTGTAATAGGCCATTTTCTTCAACTCCTTGAAAATGGTTGCCTGTTCTTCATTTTTTTGACACTGAGTAGGTCCTTACCAAACTTATGTCCAATTATTTCCCAGAGCAAAAATGGCTTTCCCTTTGGAGATTTCAGGGCTCTGTACTTAAACTTTGAGATTTTCCACAGATCATTAAGTGATCAACCACACACTAAGTAAGGCAGCCTAGATTCCAGTTTATATCAGGAAGTCCAGAGCTGGCATCTAAGTAGGTTTTATTATCCATCCTGCCCATGTGAGAGCTTTTAAATAAACAAAAGAACCAAGTGGAATACATGTTAGAATATGAATCGATCCTGAGCCATCTAAGAGAGTTCAAGTTAACAACAGAATCACAAGGAATAAACAAACAAACCAATAAGGAAAACAGTCTTTGATACTTAAACCTAGCTAAGTGACTAAGAACCTTCGACTAACATTTCTTCCATCAGTTGTTTGACACCAACCATACCAAACTGTCAATACTAATTCAATAACGCTTCCACTTTCCCTGGGGAAAGAAATCTGCAATTCTCAATTCTGATGATACATCAAAATGTTGTATAGAGCTTTACATGTAACATATAGGCCCCAAAACTCAGATACTATTTTTAGTGCATTTGGGATGAAGATTGTACATCTATTCTTTAAAAAGCTCTATATATGGGTGCCTGGGTGGCTCAGTCCACTGAGCATCCAACTCTTGATTTCGGCTCAGGTCATGATCTCGAGGTTCATGAGTTCGAGCCCGACATGAAGCTCTGCACTGACAGTACAGAGACTGCTTGGGATTCTCTCTCCTTTCCCTCTGCCTTTCCCCCGCTTTTGTTCATGTATGAGCACTCTCTCTCTTTAAAAAAAAAAATAAACAAATAAACACAAAAAACAAATTTTTAAAGCTCCATGTATTATTCTGATGCTGAGCCAACTTTTAAAACCATTGGTTTTAATTCTGGACACCAGATGAGCTTTGGAAAATATTCCTTTCCAGAAAGCTTAACAGAAAGAAAAAAAAATGCTAAACTCTAGAAGTACCTAATCTTTATTTTCAGGGAGTTCATCAATTAGTGCATCAATTAAGACTAATGGACCACACTGCCAAGTATTAACAATCTTGGTACAAGCCCCAGGCTTGCTCTGTATGAGATGAAATTGTGTGTTAGGTAAAATGGGGACTGGAGATCATCTGTAGATTTCATCCATCCTGCCTGTCCATCTCTACCAGAAGAAGCTAAACAATTGACAGCATGTACACTCAGTTTGATAAGGCAACCATTCCCTTATAAGGGGCAACTTGGTTTAATTGTGCAAGGCATACTAATATTTGGAGGGCCCAGAAATAATACAAAATGATTTGGAGATTTTTGAAAATGAAATAATCTCAAGTTTTAGTAAACTCATCTGTTCAGCTGTGTTCTACTTCCCATCAGGGTAAACTAAGCTCTGGAAAACAGCTATGCCCAATGTAAATGGACAGTTGCAGACACGAATAGCGTGGAAAATAGAGAGGAAAGAGTGGCATGGAAAGTTCAACAATTTGGAGAGGCGGGCTATCTGTTCATTGATTACCAGGAGAGGGAGAATCTCTAAGGACACTGTAATCAGAAATGACCTGTCTTTGCCCAAAAAGTGGTTGAAATTTCAGTGCTGTGGCTATGTGAATATGTTAGGATTTAAGAGAAAGATCATGGTGTCTGCAGAAAGAGCCATTTTACCTGGAGAGCATGTCAGTGTTACTAAATAATTAATGTTGAGCGTTCAAATAGCACAGGTAACTGAACTCAATACAAGTTGGGATAATCCAACCATGAAATAGCCCCTGAGGCAACATCTACCTCACATATCATTTACTGCTATTGTGACTTTCAAGTTGGTCATGTTCCCTTTTCGCAACAGGTGTGCAGGATTTTACATATTATTTTCCAGCTCCAAACCCACATTTCTTCCTCTACTCAGCAGTGACCTTGCAAACTAAGCTCATCAACTTCAAGGACGCAAGTTAGCTTATTTCCTACCAGTTTCTGCCAGCATAAACCCTAGAGGGAGCTCAAAGAGGAAGTAGAGAGAACGAACTTCCTCTCTGGTTCTTTCTGTTCCTATCAGTTCAGTTCCAGCCTTTGGCTTCCTTTGGCACTTCCAGACCAACCTCAGCTCACTCTTAGAGCTGTCAGCAACAGCCAGGAGTGTCCCTTCCTCAGACATCTTAGTGTCTAGGTTCTAGTAACCCCACCCCATTCCTTATGGATTCCTAAGTCCTACTTGTTTTCTGATGTTATTTTCTCTGCCCTTGTTTGCTGTTCCACTTTTCTCTTTCAGCCTTCCACAGCCTGTGTAACTAACTCCTTGTATCAAATCTCCTCTGTATGAAATGCTTAGTGTATGTATTCTTTTTGTCTTGCAGGCAGGACCCTACCCCTTACAGAGGGCAATTGGTGGTTTGCCTAGTATATTCAAAATGGAAGAAGAAAAACATTAATTCCGCTTTTGTTTAAACCTGATTTGTTCAAGCAACAAGCATTTATTAGGCATCTCTGTAAAGAGATGAGGGTCTGAGGTTTAAAATTAATGACATAAGAGTCCTGAAACAAGATGGCGGAACAGCATGGAAATTTTTGGGTGTCTTGCATCCATGAAATATAGCCAGACCAACACTAAACCATCCTACACACCTAGAAAACTGATTGGAGGGTTAACACAACAATCTGCACAACCTGAACCACAGAATTCAGTATGTACATGACACAGAGAGGGGAACTTTGGGAGTGAGAGGCCAGCAGCGGGCAGGGAGCCACCTTTGCAGGCAGAGAGAGGACAGAGACTGGGGCAGGGGAGAATATGGGAAAAGCACCCCTCCCCAAAAGCAGCTGGAGAGAAAGTGGAAAATTGGAAACAGCTGCAGGGACTAAACTAAAAATGGAAAAAGGAGAAAGGAGAGGGTTTAAATTCCATTAAGACTGTAAACAAGGGGAGCACAAAGACCGCAACTCCGCAGCTCGAAACCTGGCATTGCTCTGGTGGGAAGGGCGAATCCCTGGGAAAAGAGTGGGGTCTGGGACATTCTCAGGCCACATGGGGAAAAGCAGCTCCACTGCTGGAAGGACATTTGGTAGAGACTGTTGAAGCCACCTGGTCCCAGCAGACCCCAGAAAATGGCCACATTTGCTGGTATTGGAACAAGGATGTTAAGTGTGAAGCCTGGTGCCAGATGTGTGTTGTGATTTTCCATAATCCCTGAAATAATGCTGCTACACTATCTTGAGAACTTCTTCTGGGATGGGCTGGCACCTGGCCACAGTCTTGGGGAACCAGCAACAGCAGGGTCCAGTGGGCATTCCTGGGTAGAGACAAAATTTGGCCATTGTTCATTTGGCCATCGCTCAGTGAGACCCTCCCACAGAGGGGTAGAACGGGTCAAAGCCGCAGTCCTTCAGAAGTAAAGGGCTGGGGAAAACAGCCGCATCTGAGACAAAATTCAGGAGAGATGTACTGCCTGGGGCTTGGTCACTGACAGTGAAGAAGTAGAGAGTGGATAAAAGCTGAAGACAGGGGAAGGGTGCGTGATTGCTGAACAATTCCCATTCTAGAGACTGAGTAGCTGGGTGATGCCATTTTCACCACTCCTGCTCATGTGCATATTCACGAATGAGCCCAGCAACAATCCACCCCAGTAGGCTAGCAGCGCCATCTAGTGAAGAATGGAGCTGTTACACTGAGTCCCACAACTGGCCCAACCTCGCTCTTCAAGAACACAAGTCTAAGAGCCTACTTAGTTTATGGACTATGAAGCGCTTCATAGTCTGACCTCTAGGGGAAAATGAAGTAATTTTAGTCCTGTTTCAATCTGTTAGCAGGTCCATATATTCAATTCTTTCTTTTTTTTTCTTTTTTCCCTCTTTTACACTATTCTTTTTCCTGAATACAAAAAGAGAAAAAAATTCATTTTTATTTTCAATTTTTATTAAAAATATTTTTCTTTATTTTTTACCATATTTTTTACATTTGTGTAAATTTCTTCAAATTCTATCTTACATCATTCTATTTTAGTCTACTTCAGTGTTTTTATCTTTTCCAATTTTCAAATGAATCCCTTGTTTTATTTTTTATTCTTTTTTCTCTGTTTCTTTTCTTTTTCTTGAATGCAGAAAGAGAAAAACTTCATTTTTACTTTCAATTTCTATTAGAAATATTTTTAATTTTTTACTATATTTTTTCCTTTTATGTAATATTTTGAAATTCTATTTTACTTCCAGCATTTTATTTTAGTCTACTATAGTGTACTCACTTTTTCAAATTTTCAAACGATTTCATTTTTTTCCTATTTTTTCTCTTTTTCGTTTCTTTTTTCTTGAATACAGAAAGAGAAAAAATTCATTTTTATTCTTAATTTTTATTAAAAATATTTTTCTTTATGTTTTTCCTACTATATTCTTTAATTTTGTGTAAATTGTTTCAAATTCTATTTTACTCCCATCATCTCATTTTACTCTATTACACTGTATTCGTTTTTTAAAATTCTCAAATGATATCCTTTTTTTTCTCCCTTTTTTTTCTCTTATCTGGCAACCACTTTCTTTTTTAAAAAAAAATTTTTTTTTTCAACGTTTATTTATTTTTGGGACAGAGAGAGACAGAGCATGAACGGGGGAGGGGCAGAGAGAGAGGGAGACACAGAATCGGAAACAGGCTCCAGGCTCCGAGCCATCAGCCCAGAGCCCGACGCGGGGCTCGAACTCACGGACCGCGAGATCGTGACCTGGTTGAAGTCGAACGCTTAACCGACTGCGCCACCCAGGCGCCCCTGGCAACCACTTTCAACACCAAGATGAAAACACACCTAGAATCTAGCATCATTTATTAGATTTTGTGTGTGTGTGTTTAATTTTTTAATTTTAATTTTTTAATTTTAATTTTTACACCTCATTAATTCCTTTTCTCCCTTCAAAATGATGAAACGAAGGAATTCACCCCAAAAGAAAGAGCATGAAGAATCAACAGCCAGGGATTTAACCAAAACAGATACAAACAAGATGTCTGAATCAGAATTTAGAATCCCAATAATAAGAATGCTAACTGGAGTAAAAAATAGATTAGAATCCCTTTATGCAGAGATAAAAGAAGTAAAAAATAGAATGAAATTAAAAATGCTATAACTGAGCTGCAATCACAGATGGATGCAGCAGCAGCAATTGATAAACCACTAGCCAGTCTGATCAAAAAGAAAAAGGAAAGGACCCAAATAAATAAAATCAAGAATGAAAGAGGAGAGATCACAACCAACACAGCAGAAAAAAAACAATACTAAGATAATATTATGAGCAATTATATGCCAATAAATGGGCAATCTGGAAGAAATGGACAAATTCCTAGAATCATATACACTACCAAATCTGAAACAGGAAGAAATAGAAAATTTGAGCACACCCATAACCACTAAGGAAATCGAATAAGCAATCAAAAATCTGCCAAAAAACAAGAGTCCAGGGCAAGATGGCTTTCCAGGGGAATTCTACCAAACATTTAAGGAGGAGTTAACACCTATTCTCTTGAAGCTGTTCCAAAAAATAGAAATGGAAGGAAAACTTCCACACTCTTTCTATGAAGCCAGCATTACCTTGATTCCAAAACCAGACAGAGACCCCACTAAAAAGGTGAACTATAGGCCAATTTCCCTGATGAACATGGATGCAAAAATCCTCAACAAGATATTAGCCAACCTGATCCAACAATACATTAAAAAAATTATTCACCACGACCAAGTGAAATTCATACCTAAGATGCAGGGCTTGTTCAATATCTGCAAAACAATTAATGTGATTCATCACAACAATAAAAGAAAGGACAAGAACTATATGGTCTTCTCAATAGATGCAGAGAAAGCATTTGACAAAATACAGCATCCTTTCTTGATAAAAACCCTCAAGAAAGTAGGGATAGAAGGAGCATACTTCGAGATCATAAAAGCCATATATGAACAACCCAATGCTAATATCATCCTCAATGGGGAAAACCTGGGAGCTTTCCCCCTAAGGTCAGGAACAAGACAGGGATGTCTACTCTAGCCACTTATTCAACAATGTATTGGAAGTCTTAGCCTCTGCAATCAGACAACACAAAGAAATAAAAGGCATCCAGATTGGCCAGGAGGAGGTCAAACTTTCACTCTTCTCAGATGACATGATACTCTATATGGAAAACCCAAAAAATTCAACCAAAAAACTGCTAGAATTGATTCATAAATTCAGCAAAGTTGCAGGATATAAAATCAACACACAGAAATCGGTTGTATTCCTATACGCCAACAATGAAGTGACAGAAAGAGAAATCAAGGAATCGATCCCTTTTACAGTTGCACAAAAAAAACATAAAGTACCTAGAAATAAATCTAACCAAAGAGATGAAAAATCTATATACTGATAACTGTATAAAGCTTATGAAAGAAATTGAAGAAGACACAAAAAAAAATGGAAAAAGATTCCATGCTCCTGGATAGGAAGAAGAAATATTGTTAAAATGTCGATACTACCCAAAGCAATCTACACATTCAATGCAATCCCTATCAAATTAACAACAGAATTCTTCACAGAGCTAGAACAAATAATCCTAAAATTTGTATGGAACCAGAAAAGACCCCGAATAGCCCAAGCAATCTTGAAAAAGAAAACCAAAGCAGGAGGCATCACAATCCCTGACTTCAAGCTATACTACAAAGCTGTAATCACCAAGATAGTATGGTACTGAATAAGAACAGACACTCAGATCAATGGAACAGAATAGAGAACCCAGAAATGGACCCACAAACGTATGGCCAATTAATCTTTGACAAAGCAGGAAAGAATATCCAATGGAATAGAGAGAGCTTTTCAGCAAGTGGTGCTGGGAAAACTGGACAGCGACATGCAGAATGAACCTGGACCACTTTCTTACACCATACATAAAAATAAACTCAAAATGGATGAAAGACCTCAATGTAATACAGGAAGCCATCAAAACCCTTGAGGAGAAAGCAGGCACAAGCCTCTTAAATCTTGGCCTCAGCAACCTCTTACTCAACACGTCTCCAGAGGCAAGGGAAACAAAAGCAAAAATGAACTATTGGGACCTCATCAAAATAAAAAGCTTTTGCACAGCGAAGGAAACAATCAGCAAAACTAAAAAGCAACTGACAGAATGACAAAAGGTATTTGTAAATGGCATATCAGATAAAGGGTTAGTATCCAAAATCTATAAAGAACTTATTAAACTCAACACCAAGAAACAAATAATCCAGTGAAGAAATGGGCAAAAGGCATGAACAGACACTTCTCCAAAGAAGACATCCAGATGGCCAACCAACACATGAAAACATGCTCAACATCACTCACCATCAGGAAAATACAAATCAAAACCACAATGAGATACCACCTGACACCTGTCAGAATGGCTAACATTAACAACTCAGGCAACAAGAGATGTTGGCGAGGATGCGGAGAAAGAGAATCTCTTTTGCACTGTTGGTGGGAATGCAAGCTGGTGCAGCCACTCTGGAAAACAGTATGGAGGTTCCTCAAAAAACTAAAAATAGAACTACCCTACGACCCAGCAATTGCACTACTAGGCATTTATCCACGGGATACAGGTGTGCTGTTTCAAAGGGTCACATGCACCCTCATGTTTATAGCAGCACTATCAACAATAGCCAAAGTATGGAAAGAGCCCAAATGTCCATCGATGGATGAGTGAAAAAAGAAGTGGTATGTGGTATATATATATATATATACACATATATACACACACACACACACACACACACACACACACACACACACACACACACGTACACAATGGAGTATTACTCGGCAATCAAAAAGAATGAGATCTTGCCATTTGCAACTACATGGATGGAACTGGAGGGTATTATGCTAAGTGAAAGTAGTCAGAGAAACACAAAATTCATATGACTTCACTCATATGAGGACTTTAAAAGACAAAACAGAGGAACATAAGGAAAGGGAAACAAAATTAATATAAAAACAGGGAGGGGGACAAAACAGAAGAGACTCATAAATATGGAGAACAAACTGAGGGTTACTGGAGGGGTTTTCGGATGGGGGATGGGCTAAATGGGTAAGGGGCACTAAGGAATCTACTCCTGATGTCACTGTGGCACTATATGCTAACTAATTTGGATATAAATTAAAAAAAATAAAAAATAAAACAAGTTAATAAAAAAAGAAAAAAAAAGAAATGTATGTCAACCTAAAATATATGACAGCTCAGATTCCTTGAACTGGTATATTTTTATTTAGTAATTTGACCTTCAGAATCAGAAGATTCAATTGATACCCTATGACATTTAGATAACATAAAAAGATTTTTAAAAATCTTTATTCAATTAAAAAAATAAAATTAATGATTTAATTCAAACACACAAGTAAAATTCAATAGTAAAATTTATTGAGAGTATAAAATAAGGTAAAAGTTATTATTTACTTCCTCAGACCTATTTAAGGTAACTGCTGAGATTTTCAACTATTAACTCTGCTTCTGAATCATCATCCAAAGTCTACTCATGTTTTTGTAATATTGGCCTCTCAAGATCACACTGTCCTGAGTCCCATTTTCTACCTATTTCTGACGCAAGCCCACAGCCTCCTTGCATCCATGTACTTAAGGAAAGTGGTCAAGTGACAGGGATCCTCAGTTCCTGGGTACCAAGAGCCGGGGTGGGCCAACTACCAAACCCCTCAAATGACTCAGAGTACTCCTGTGTAAATTTTTATGTTTGTACTCTGGCAATTTTAATAGGTCTCAGGTAAGAAATGGCTGGATGACTTTCTCATGTTCCATGGAGTGCTCAGTGTGACATACATCCCTAATTTTGAGTTTACAGTAATAATGCAACTTTGCTCACAGTCCAAGTTTAACATTGCATGATAGGATATAAGTATTTTCTGCATAAAACCTACTCTCTCAACTCAGCAAAGTCTCATTCACATGGTTTGATATTCTCTCTCTCTCTCTCTCTCTCTCTCTCTCTCTCTCTCTCTCTTTTATTCTTATTTGTCTATCCAGCTTCCCACAGTTTCCTTCAATGCTTAGAGCCCCTGGGTCTTCCAACACTTCATGTAGAAGGAATTTACACCCTATTGTGTCTCTTTTCTCAAGATTTATTTTGAATTTTTTAAGCAACTAGGCACTATTGTATCCATCAGAGTTCATAACATGTCAACTTTAAAAGCTGTGCACTTTTTGAAACTAAGCAGTTATTATGGGTGCTGCAAAGAGCTTTTTATTTAGACATCTAGAAAGAGCACAATACTCAGGAAATTCTAGAGTATAGTTTGACTTAAGAGAAGAATGTATCTATCCTTTCTGATCATTTATCTGAGATATCTTTGAAGCAGTGTTAGAAGTCTGCATGGTAGCTATGTGTTTCCAATTACATTCTCAGATTTCCTTGAGAATATTAAAATATATTCATTTACTTTACAGTTATTCCTAGTGTGTATATGAAAGGGGAGGGGAGGGAATCTAACAAGTAACATAAAATCTGCCCATCTATTAAGAAGATAGTGGAAAAAAACATTATCAGAAACGTCCTTCAGAAATCAAAAGTAGACTGTATAGGTTCTATGTCATTTAAAAAGTATATTAATGTAAATAACAGAAAGGCTTCCATTATATACATGCAAAGATCTTGCTCATGTCCTAATTCAGGCCTCTTACTACCTTGACCTCTTTACTAAGTAACTTTTTCCCCTAAACCCTTATTCCAAACTATTCTTCACACAATTACATCCTTAATGCTCAAAATTCAAGTAAGTCATTCCATGTTTTAAATTTTCTTTGGTTCTCCATTGATACAAAGATTTTAAAAATTTTGCTTTACTTTATTATTCATTCAAACTATACTACAGTCTTTATTCATAAGTATACATCTTTCCTATTTCTGTACTATTACCCTCTACTATTATCCTCCTGCAATTTAAAAGGCACATAGAAGGTAGCCTGATAAATATTTATAAGTTATTTTACTCTGATATCTCATAACAAAAGAAAACACATGGAGAGGTACCTGGGTGACTCAGTAGGTTAAGCATCCAACTTCACCTCAGGTCATGATCTCATGGTCCATGGGTTCAAGCCCTGTGTCAGGCTCTGTGCTGAGAGCTCAGAACCTGGAGCCTGCTTTGGAGTCTGTATCTCCCTCTCTTTCTGCTCTCCCCTGCTTGCTCTCTGTTTCCTTTTCTGTCTCCCAAAAATAAATAACACTAATAAATAATTTAAAAAAAGAAAACACATGGAAAATAGGTAATTATCTTTGTCCTTTTTTATTTCAGACAAAGCAATAGACAAATTCAGGAGCCTTTGTGGCTGACTGCATGGAAGGGGTGAATAAAGAAGAGACTGCAAGATGCCCACATTATGGACTAGAACAACTAATTGGATTGTGGGGTCCTTCCTTCAAGTAGTGACAAGAGAAGGAGAGACAAAGTGAGGGAGAAGATACAGATTTAGAGACCTCCAGTTAATAGATCATTCTTCAAGTCATTTTCTGTCCAAGGAGAATGTGTGGAATGAGAAAATAGAGTCTGAGGAACAGGACAAATGAGGAAGAGAAACCCTACAAAGTCTGGGTAGAAGAATCAGAGAGGAAGGGTGACAAGGAAGCAAAGAGGTGTTTTTTGGAGAGAAAGATTCCAAAACTGAGGTAATTAAGTTAGATAAGCACCAAAAAGTTTAGCATGAAACTTGAGCATTCAAATTAGCAACAATTATTTCTGGTGCTTTGTGAGGGACTGAAGCTCGAAGACTGTGGAATCAAGTAAAGAAGGTGGCGAAAAAACGGAAACTGCAGTGTAATCTATCTAGTCTTTCAAGAAGTGGGACCTCTTTTTTGAACAGAAAAGAAAGTTGCATAGGGTAAATTCTGGTACATAGTTGCCTCAAGAGAAAGAGGTTGAATGTAGACAAGAGCGGGAAATCTAAGGAAAAAAGGCGGGGAGTACAAACGCAAGTAACTTGGTACATTTGGAGGCAGACACTAAAGGAAGCTTCCATCTTAGGGCTTCTCCTTTCTCTGGGAGTGGAATGAGTTGTGGATGGATATCTTGGATTTACAGTGACCATTAGCAATGATAAGCCAAAGAGGGATGTGATTATATTCATAAACAGAAAAATGAATATGTAAGAATAGAGGGTAAATATGAAGACACAACTGAAAAGCATGGAGGCCAATTACACAAGACCTTAACCATATTCAGAAGAGAATATGGTCCTGTAGAGAAAAGAGCAATTTGCCCCATCAAGCAATCAGCCCTTCACTGATTCACTGATGCTCAGTACTCCCCAACTCCTCTTTATCTACTCAGTCAGAGGCGAATTTTCCAATTAGTCTTCACCACTTGCCCACTGTTTCCTCCAAACTTAGGCCAACTGCATTCCTGATGACATCACTGACAATGCAGTAGAGAGGAGTAACAGGGAGAATATGGATAGATTCATGCAAACAAAAGCTGGAAAACATAATTATTATATTCTTTGAGGCAGAGGAGGTCATCCCTTAATCTGAGTGCTTGCACAAGAGTAAAACCCAGCAAGAAGAACTAACTGTTCCTCTGCATCCAAGAGAGAGGACATCTCTAGATCACTTTAACTGGGAAATGCTGTCAAGACCATCCTACTAAGGAGCATGTGTGCCACTTGCTGCTGTAGGTGCTAATGGGCATATGGTGTACAAATAATTTGTATTTGGCATCCTCCAAGAGTGGAACTTTCAAAATAGGAAACAAAGAAGAGACAATGTGTGGCAAGGTATCTCCTCTGAGCAAATGTATTTATGGAAACCTCCGTTGTGCAGGAGGCATAAGACCTATTATCCCATCTAACAAACTGGAGTAAACAGCTCATTAAATTCACAGAGCACACTTATGTGAGAGAGCAAGTATGGAAATCAAAAATAAAATAAACAAAGAGATTGTATGTTTCCAGTGGAAATCTGTTTAAAACATATCAGGAAGAGGCCAAGTTAGGTTTAGGTTTCCTGTACATAGTAACTAATCTGGTCACTTATAGAATGGTTTTCATTAACAGTCATGGAACATCATCATAAAGGAAGTCTTGACTGGAAGACAGGAATGGTCCATGGAAATATGGACAAATGATGGCGAATATCAAGAGTAAGTTTAGGGACACAGTTTTTCTTTTTTAAGTTATGTTCCACCCAGCTAAAACAGAGATCCTTTCAAAATGTGAATCATGATATGCACTATGAAATCACTCTAAGAAATCATGGGTGCTACAAGATACAATCCTGTTCAAGTTTTTTTTTTTTTAAGGTTTGTAATTGTTCTGTCATTGAGTTACAATTCTTTATGTAATTAAATTATCTGAACATCAACCAATGTACCTTTCCTTTGATAAGACAAAAAAATCCATTTGGTTAATACTTTTACTTATTTTACCAATGAATTCCAAGCTTTCAACTAGGTGTTACTTTTCAGGTCATGCCTTCCTTTTTTAAAATATAGTGTTTGATAAACCAATCTATTCATTTCTGGACAAGCGCTTCTTTCCCATCTCCCATGATGAAACATTAATTCTTTACCCTTTCCTGACATTTTTTGCCTTAAGTTCTTAAAATCTCAGAGATCCTATTCCAGGATCTCATCTCTTTTCCCTCTGAACATTAATGCTTGCACAGAACCTGGAATATAGTTGAGTGAATCATCTTGAATTAAGAAACCTAATCAATCAGGGTACCTGAGTGGCTCAGTCAGTTGAGCATCCAACTCTTGATTTCAGCTCAGGTCATGATCCCAGGGTTGTGGGATGGAGCCCCACATTGGGCTCCATGCTGAGCATGGAACCTGCTCAGGATTCTCTCTTTCTCTCCCTCTACTCTTCTACCCTTCTTCCCCACTTGCAATCTCTAAAATAAAATTTGAAAAAATTAAAACAAAATAAATCCAATTAATCAGGGTCTATGGACTTCTGCTTTCAAATCCAAAGTAGATGCATAAAACTTAATCTTACATTCATTTGGCTGGGGCTTGCCAATTTATGAGAACATGGTAATTATTTAATGTTATAGGTGTAAATTTACATTTATTGCACATATTCAACTGCTCATGACTCCAGGAACACTGAAAGCTTCATGAGGATAGAGAAGATGTCTATTTTTATTTCCTATTCTTTTTCCAACACTAGTGTATCTAAGTCTGTGTATGCTCTATGAACATTTGTAGAACTTGTAGAATCATGACAATAATGTATCTCATTTTGCACAATGCTTGCCTGAAAGGCTCAATGTTGGGCAAACTGACAGAAGTAACCAATGCCAAGGCCTGCGAGGTGCAGAGCCGTGCTCCCAGTTAAGGGGTGATCACATTGGAGAGGGTGATGGAAGGTAAGCTTGGGGCTGACCACTGGATAAATTTCCTGTGTGGAGTAGTAGCAAGATGAGGGGACAGGAAAGCAATGACATCCACATCAAAGGGATTTCTGTACTCAGGAGTGGAGGACAGAATCAAGAACCATGGAAAAGTACATAATTAACGACTATAATAGCATGGCAGGTCACAAGAATGAATTTAAAAATGTCCAATTATGGGGAATAGGGGCCAAAGTAGTAACATAGCTTTATTCTGGAAGGAATGTTCCTATGCCTGTATGATATTTCCAGTGCTGGACACAGGGGAGCTGACCTCTGGAAGGTCTGGGACCCAAAAGCAGTTTATGAAAAATAAAATTAAAACTGTTCTGAAAGAGACACTTAAAAACTGAGAATAAACTGAGGGTTGATGAGGGGTGGAGGGAGGGGAAAGTGGGTGATGGGCATTGAGGAGGGCACCTGCTAGGATGAGCACTGGGTGTTGTATGGAAACCAGTTTGACACTAAATTTCATATTAAAAAAAATGAAATAAAAACATCACCTTTCTGGTCTTTACATGTGCCTGGGCCACTGGAGGCTGCTTATGGGCTGTGTCAGATTATTTTTTCTTTTTTTTTTTTTTTAACGTTTATTTATTTTTGGGACAGAGAGAGACAGAGCATGAACGGGGGAGGGGCAGAGAGAGAGGGAGACACAGAATCGGAAACACGCTCCAAGCTCTGAGCCATCAGCCCAGAGCCTGACGCGGGGCTCGAACTCACGGACCGCGAGATCGTGACCTGGCTGAAGTCGGACGCTTAACCGACTGCGCCACCCAGGCGCCCCCAGATTATTTTTTCTTACACTTTCTTTTGTTAATGTAGTGTCCCTGATAAACATTTTTACTGATGACCAAGACAAAGTTCTTCCAAAGCAAATCCCTCAAATCTGATTTTCCATTTCCAGCTACCAGACTAACTTATTCACTCTACCTAGAGCACTTTCCCTGCTTTGCTTGTTTTTTTTAATTCTTTCAACAACATTTGAGCAAGGGTCAGAAAGTTCTGTGGGACTACAGATACAGCAGAGAACAAGACAATGGCTGAGTGTTTATTTTGGACAGGAGTACTGCATAAGTACTCTGCACAGATTTACTAATCACAGTAGCACCATGACGCTCATTTATTATTATCCTTAGTTACAAATGAGGAATCAGAGAAACAGAGCTTAAATTTCCCAAGATCCTGCAGACTTAAGAAAGAATATGTGTATGAGGCACATAGTTACTCAATAAACACATAATGAGGGCTCACCATGTGCCTCCTACATAAGTGTACATCTTGCTGCTCTGCATTGGCTACACCAATCCTCAAACCAGTCAACCAGTCTACCACTTGCTTTGGAACATTCTTATTTCCAGTTCTGTATATCCTTCTGCCTGAGAATTCCTTTTTTCTTTTAAAAAAGATTCCTTTGAAACCACCCTAATTCATGAAGCATTTCTCCTTTGCTTCAGAAGATGGTCACTTCTCTAGTCTCTACTGACTACTGCATGTAATTTCTCGAAAATCCAACCAAATTCCATCCAGCATTACTTTTTAATTATTTCCTTGTGTATGTCAACATACCCTAATCCAGATAACGGCAGGAATTCTATCACATATCCTTTGTATTGTCCATGGGGTTTAGCAGTGCCAGACTCCTGGAAGCTTCTACAAAGTTCTAGATTAGAACTCCCCTCTATTTAATGGATCTTGATGAAGATATTCTATAGTTCACCTAATGTTTAAAGGGTACTTTCTTGTGGCACCTGGGATGCTCAGTCGGTTAAGCATCTGACTCTTGATTTGGGCTCAGATCATGACCTCACGGTTTGTGGGTTCAAGCCCTGCTGCCGGATCTGCACTGACAGCATGGAGCATGTTTAGGATTTCCTCTCCCTCTCAAAATAAACTTTAAAAAAAAATAAACGGTGTTTTCTCTCTTTGCCTATACTTCTTTATATTTAGAGAGACAAAGTTTTTTTTTTTAATATTTTAATTCATCATTTTCAAAACAGTCATTAAAGATGCAGAAAAGCTACTGGGAAGGTATATTTGAAATGAAGGAGAGCCTTGAAACTTGATAATCTTTTTCTTTTTCATGATCCGTGACATTGTTAGGATTGAAAGGAAGCTAAAAGGTATTATTTAGTTTCTGTACCTAAATTAATTTAATGCCATGCTCCAAAGAATGACATTTCAAATGCCTTTGTAGCAAAAGATGTATTTTACTATTATTATTGAACTCAACATGCAGTCATCCTCCAAAATGGGCCCGCTTCTCATTAAACTGGTTTCAAAGTAGCTTTGTTTTTTCTTTTTTTTTTTTTTTTTTTTTTAATTATACATGTCCATCTATTCTCCAAATCCTTTTGCCTGACTTAAAACATGCCCATTTTGGGGCGCCTGGGTGGTGCAGTCGGTTAAGCGTCCGACTTCAGCCAGGTCACGATCTCGCAGTCCGTGAGTTCGAGCCCCGCGTCGGGCTCTGGGCGGATGGCTCAGAGCCTGGAGCCTGTTTCTGATTCTGTGTCTCCCTCTCTCTCTGCCCCTCCCCCGTTCATGCTCTGTCTCTCTCTGTCCCAAAAATAAATAAAAACATTGAAAAAAAAATTAAAAAAAAAAAAAAAAAACATGCCCATTTTCTGACAGGTCTCTAATCTCTTAGAAGCTCATTTGAGAACTTCAGTGACACTCTCTGTGACACAGTTTCACATGTCCATGGCCTTAACATCCCTGAATGTAGGAAGCTGCTGATTCTCTGGTCTGTGTCAGACCCTAGCACCTAAATCTCCCTTTTCCAGGCTGCTGACAGCTAATTTCAAGTGCCTTCCCTCTCACTTTTCTTTCCAGACATCCAGGTCAACTGGGGTTCAGTAGCTGGCAAGATCTCTCCATTCTCCTTCCTCACAGCAAAGGTCATATCCTGTAAGACTGACAACCAAAGCAAGAAGCAGATGGAGGTCTTTGTTGGTGGATGTGGATTTATGATGAACAACTGTAACAAAGGCTGTGATTCACAAAGAGCCTCAGACTCTAACAGTAACGGGAGCTGTGTGTGTACCTCCCTCCTGCTCCTTAGCATTTATGCAGCCAGTGGGCATAGCCACACAGACCTCAGGGCCTCAGTTTCATCTCTTGGGAAATAAGCACGATCATATCTATGTAGCAAGATTGCTGCAATAATTACACAAAATCATAAATGCAAACAAAAAGTAGAAATGGAAGCAGGAAAAATATAAACTGGACTTCTAAATGTGAGGACTTTGGGGGAGAGGGAAGATGGCGGCGTAGGAGGACGCTGGGCTCACCGCGCGTCCTGCTGATCACTTAGATTCCACCTACACCTGCCTAAATAACCCAGAAAACCGCCAGAGGATTAGCAGAACGGAGTCGCCGGAGCCAAGCGCAGACGAGAGGCCCACGGAAGAGGGTAGGAAGGGCGGCGAGGCGGTGCGCGCTCCACGGACTGACGGGAGGGAGCCGGGGTGGAGGGGCGGCTCGCCGGCCAAGCAGAGCCCCCGAGTCTGGCTTGCAAAAAGTGGAGGGGCCTGACGGACTGTGTTCCGACAGCAAGCGCGACTTAGCCTCTGGGAGGTCATAAGTTAACAGCTCTGCTCAGAAAGCGGGAAGGCTGGAGGACAAAGGGAAGGAGAGCTGCTGAGCCCCCGGACGACAGAGCTCAGTTTGGCGGGGAACAAAGGCGCTCGCCAGCGCCATCTCCCCCGCCCATCCCCCAGCCAAAATCCCAAAGAGAACCAGTTCCTGCCAGGGAACTTGCTCGCTCCGCTCAAACACCCAACTCTGCGCTTCTGCGGAGCCAAACCTCCGGCAGTGGATCTGACTCCCTCCTGCTGCCACAGGGCCCCTCCTGAAGTGGATCACCTAAGGAGAAGCAAGCTAAGCCTGCCCCTCCTGCCCCCGTGCACCTTGCCTACCCACCCCAGCTAAGACGCCAGATCCCCAGCATCACAAGCCTGGCAGTGTGCAAGTAGCCCAGACAGGCCACCCCACCCCACAGTGAATCCCGCCCCTAGGAGAGGGGAACAGAAGGCATGCACCAGTCTGACTGTGGCCCCAGCGGTGGGCTGGTGGCAGACATCAGGTCTGACTGTGGCTCTGCCCACCAACTCCAGTTATACACCACAGCCCAGGGGAAGTGCCCTGCAGGTCCTCACCACGCCAAGGACTAACCAAAATGACCAAGCGGAAGAATTCCCCTCAGAAGAATCTCCAGGAAATAACAACAGCTAATGAGCTGATCAAAAAAGATTTAAATAATATAACAGAAAGTGAATTTAGAATAATAGTCATAAAATTATTCGCTGGGCTTGAAAACAGTATAGCTGACAGCAGAGAATCTCTTGCTACAGAGATCAAGGGACTAAGGAACAGTCACGAGGAGCTGAAAAACGCTTTAAACGAAATGCATAACAAAATGGAAACCACCACGGCTCGGATTGAAGAGGCAGAGGAGAGAATAGGTGAACTAGAAGATAAAGTTATGGAAAAAGAGGAAGCTGAGAAAAAGAGAGATAAAAAAATCCAGGAGTATGAGCGGAAAATTAGAGAACTAAGTGATACACTAAAAAGAAATAATATACGCATAATTGGTATCCCAGAGGAGGAAGAGAGAGGGAAAAGTGCTGAAGGGGTACTTGAAGAAATCATAGCTGAGAACTTCCCTGAAGTGGGGAAGGAAAAAGGCATTGAAATCCAAGAGGCACAGAGAACTCCCTTCAGACGGAACTTGAATCGATCTTCTGCACGACATATCATAGTGAAACTGGCAAAATACAAGGATAAAGAGAAAATTCTGAAAGCAGCAAGGGGTAAACGTGCCCTCACATATAAAGGGAGACCTATAAGACTCGTGACTGATCTCTCTTTTGAAACTTGGCAGGCCAGAAAGGCATGGCAGGAGATCTTCAATGTGATGAACAGAAAAAATATGCAGCCGAGAATCCTTTATCCAGCAAGTCTGTCATTTAGAATAGAAGGAGAGATAAAGGTCTTCCCAAACAAACAAAAACTGAAGGAATTTGTCACCACTAAACCAGCCCTACCAGAGATCCTAAGGGGGACCCTGTGAGACAAAGTACCAGAGACATCACTACAAGCATAAAACATACAGACATCACAATGACTCTAAACCCACATCTTTCTATAATAACACTGAATGTAAATGGATTCAATGCGCCAACCAAAAGACATAGGGTATCAGAATGGATAAAAAAACAAGACCCATCTATTTGCTGTCTACAAGAGACTAATTTTAGACCTGAGGACACCTTAAGATTGAGAGTGAGGGGAAGGAGAACTATTTATCATGCTACTGGAAGCCAAAAGAAAGCTGGAGTAGCCATCCTTATATCAGACAAACTAGACTTTAAATTAAAGGCTGTAACAAGAGATGAAGAAGGACATTATATAATAGTGACAGGGTCTATCCATCAGGAAGAGCTAACAATTATAAATGTCTATGTGCCGAATACCAGAGCGCCCAAATATATAAAACAATTACTCATAAACATAAGCAACCTTATTGATAAGAATGTGGTAATTGCAGGGAATGGATACAGAAATGGATAGATCATCTAGACACACGGTCAATAAAGAAACAAGGGCCCTGAATGAGACATTGGATCAGATGGACTTGACAGATATATTTAGAACTCTGCATCCCAAAGCAACAGAATATACTTTCTTCTCGAGTGCACATGGAACATTCTCCAAGATAGATCGTATACTGGGTCACAAAACAGCCCTTCATAAGTTTACAAGAATTGAAATCATACCATGCATACTTTCAGACCACAATGCTATGAAGCTTGAAATCAACCACAGAAAAAAGTCTGGAAAACCTCCCAAAGCATGGAGGTTAAAGAACACCCTACTAACGAATGAGTGGGTCAACCAGGCAATTAGAGAAGAAATGAAAAAATATATGGAAACAAACGAAAATGAAAATACAACAATCCAAACGCTTTGGGACGCAGCGAAGGCAGTCCTGAGAGGAAAATACATTGCAATCCAGGCCTATCTCAAGAAACAAGAAAAATCCCAAATACAAAATCTAACAGCACACCTAAAGGAACTAGAAGCAGAAGAGCAAAGGCAGCCTAAACCCAGCAGAAGAAGAGAAATAATAAAGATCAGAGCAGAAGTAAACAATATAGAATCTAAAAAAACTGTAGAGCAGATCAACGAAACCAAGAGTTGGTTTTTTGAAAAAATAAACAAAATTGACAAACCTCTAGCCAGGCTTCTCAAAAAGAAAAGGGAGATGACCCAAATAGATAAAATCATGAAGGAAAATGGAATTATTACAACCAATCCCTCAGAGATACAAACAATTATCAGGGAATACTATGAAAAATTATATGCCAACAAATTGGACAACCTGGAAGAAATGGACAAATTCCTGAACACCCACACTCTTCCAAAACTCAATCAGGAGGAAATAGAAAGCTTGAACAGACCCATCACCAGCGAAGAAATTGAATCGGTTATCAAAAATCTCCCAACAAATAAGAGTCCAGGACCAGATGGCTTCCCAGGGGAGTTCTACCAGACGTTTAAAGCAGAGATAATACCTATCCTTCTCAAGCTATTCCAAGAAATAGAAAGGGAAGGAAAACTTCCAGACTCATTCTATGAAGCCAGGATTACTTTGATTCCTAAACCAGACAGAGACCCAGTAAAAAAAAGAGAACTACAGGCCAATATCCCTGATGAATATGGATGCAAAAATTCTCAATAAGATACTAGCAAATCGAATTCAATGGCATATAAAAAGAATTATTCACCATGATCAAGTGGGATTCATTCCTGGGATGCAGGGCTGGTTCAACATTCGCAAATCAATCAACATGATACATCACATTAACAAAAAAAAAAAAAAAGAGAAAAACCATATGATCCTGTCAATCGATGCAGAAAAGGCCTTTGACAGAATCCAGCACCCTTTCTTAATAAAAACCCTTGAGAAAGTCGGGATAGAAGGAACATACTTAAAGATCATAAAAGCCATTTATGAAAAGCCCACAGCTAACATCATCCTCAACGGGGAAAAACTGAGAGCTTTTTCCCTGAGATCAGGAACACGACAGGGATGCCCACTCTCACCACTGTTGTTTAACATAGTGCTGGAAGTTCTAGCATCAGCAATCAGACAACAAAAGGAAATCAAAGGCATCCAAATTGGCAAAGATGAAGTCAAGCTTTCGCTTTTTGCAGATGACATGATATTATACGTGGAAAATCCGATAGACTCTACCAAAAGTCTGCTAGAACTGATCCATGAATTCAGCAAAGTTGCAGGATACAAAATCAATGTACAGAAATCAGTTGCATTCTTATACACTAACAATGAAGCAACAGAAAGACAAATAAAGAAACTGATCCCATTCACAATTGCACCAAGAAGCATAAAATACCTCGGAATAAATCTAACCAAAGATGTAAAGGATCTGTATGCTGAAAACTATAGAAAGCTTATGAAGGTAATTGAAGAAGATTTAAAGAAATGGAAAGACATTCCCTGCTCATGGATTGGAAGAATAAATATTGTCAAAATGTCAATACTACCCAAAGCTATCTACACATTCAATGCAATCCCAATCAAAATGACACCAGCATTCTTCTCGAAACTAGAACAAGCAATCCTAAAATTCATATGGAACCACAAAAGGCCCCGAATGGCCAAAGGAATTTTGAAGAAGAAGACCAAAGCAGGAGGCATCACAATCCCAGACTTTAGCCTCTACTACAAAGCTGTCATCATCAAGACAGCATGGTATTGGCACAAAAACAGACACAGAGACCAATGGAATAGAATAGAAACCCCAGAACTAGACCCACAAACGTATGGCCAACTCATCTTTGACAAAGCAGGAAAGAACATCCAATGGAAAAAAGACAGTCTCTTTAACAAATGGTGCTGGGAGAACTGGACAGCAACATGCAGAAGGTTGAAACTAGACCACTTTCTCACACCATTCACAAAAATAAACTCAAAATGGATAAAGGACCTGAATGTGAGACAGGAAACCATCAAAACCTTAGAGGAGAAAGCAGGAAAAGACCTCTCTGACCTCAGCCGTAGCAATCTCTTACTCGACACATCCCCAAAGGCAAGGGAATTCAAAGCAAAAGTGAATTACTGGGACCTTATGAAGATAAAAAGCTTCTGCACAGCAAAGGAAACAACCAACAAAACTAAAAGGCAACCAACGGAATGGGAAAAGATATTTGCAAATGACATATCGGACAAAGGGCTAGTATCCAAAATCTATAAAGAGCTCACCAAACTCCACACCCGAAAAGCAAATAACCCAGTGAAGAAATGGGCAGAAAACATGAATAGACACTTCTCTAAAGAAGACATCCGGATGGCCAACAGGCACATGAAAAGATGTTCAGCGTCGCTCCTTATCAGGGAAATACAAATCAAAACCACACTCAGGTATCACCTCACGCCAGTCAGAGTGGCCAAAATGAACAGATCAGGAGAATATAGATGTTGGAGAGGATGTGGAGAAACGGGAACCCTCTTGCACTGTTGGTGGGAATGCAAATTGGTGCAGTCGCTCTGGAAAGCAGTGTGGAGGTTCCTCAGAAAATTAAAAATAGACCTACCCTATGACCCAGCAATAGCAGTGCTAGGAATTTATCCAAGGGACACAGGAGTACTGATGCATAGGGGCACTTGTACCCCAATGTTCATAGCAGCACTCTCAACAATAGCCAAATTATGGAAAGAGCCTAAATGTCCATCAACTGATGAATGGATAAAGAAATTGTGGTTTATATACACAATGGAATACTACGTGGCAATGAGAAAAAATGAAATATGGCCTTTTGTAGCAACGTGGATGGAACTGGAGAGTGTGATGCTAAGTGAAATAAGCCATACAGAGAAAGACAGATACCATATGATTTCACTCTTATGTGGATCCTGAGAAATTTAACAGGAACCCATGGGGGAGGGGAAGGAAAAAAAAAAAAAAAAGAGGTTAGAGTGGGAGAGAGCCAAAGCATAAGAGACTGTTGAGAACTGAGAACAAACTAAGGGTTGATGGGGGGTGGGAGGGAGGAGAGGGTGGGTGATGGGTATTGAGGAGGGCACCTTTTGGGATGAGCACTGGGTGTTGTATGGAAACCAATTTGACAATAAATTTCATATATAAATAAATAAATAAATAAATAAATAAATAAATAAATAAATAAATGTGAGGACTTTGCCATTTTCTTTTAGTTTACCATTGAAATAGAAATAGGTCAACACATTTCCTCACAGCTAGAATCATCTGGAACTAACTACAACTATTCAGAAGTTAAACCACTCAGGGTAGCCTAAAAATTCAAAGACACTGAACTTTTGTGAACTCCACAAACATAAATGACCTTAACTAAAAACTTGTGCCAGAAAAATGGTTTTATTTATTTTACCACACAGGCTTCACATCTTTTCTGTCTGTCCATCTTTGCAGTTATGACCTAAGGAGGGAAAGAGATGAATAGGGGCAGAATAAAGCTGTGATAGCAAGAAGGAACTAGTAATAACTCGGTGTCACCATTAAATGGACCGCAACTTAATCTTATAGATTTGTAAGCCACCTTGTTGCCTGTGCAGCACTTTATTATAGTTTCTGCTCATAGGAGTAATTTCATATGGTTGTGTCCAGGCTACGTGCCCAGTTGATCCCTGGCATTGCCAATTCTGATCCTCTAGAACTCAGGCTGGAAACCCAAAGTCCAAACTATCAGCTCCCACTCTTCTATTATTGGTTAGGTGTCCCCAAGGACAGTCACATGCAATCTCAACATGTCAGCCCACTGGCCACTACTGAGGGGCACAGATTTCTAGAAGCCCATGCAGGCGCATCATGTCCAATGCAGGAACATGGGCAAAATCCCCTTTGAGTAGTGATGACAGATGTGAGGGTGACCGCATTCCTCACAGTACAACTTTTCAAGGCAGAAGTGGCCAACTCCAGTGTTCTATTCATGGTACAGTTTTCCCTGTCCAGGGATGTTCAGGTTAAAGTTATTTTATTTTGTGCTGCCTCCCAGTCATAAGACAGAGTACATGTAACTCAGATTGCTGCTCCTTGGGCAAAAGATGTACAGGAATATAGAAACAGTTAAGTCTGAGAAGATGCAGGCTTCCTGATAATGTTTGAGGTCAGGCTCACAGCAGAGCAAGAGAAGATTGATCCTCTGCACTGGCTCTGCATGAATTCTAAAACTCCACTCTTTCCTTCCCCAGCAAGTACTAGATGTCTATTATTAATGGGATACTCCAGTGAACAATCAACATAAACAAGAGTCAGTAAAACAAATCAAGTCCCTACCTCAAGAAATCTGTGTATGTGATTGAGAAAACCATGCTTCTTAAAAGGAGGGGAAAAGACTCAATAACTTACTTAGTTGCATGACCCCCAAGCACTAACAGAGCCAGATGCAGTGCTTTTTAACTTAGCAAGCCCTTATTTAATTCCTGCACAGCTGCATGTTTTGATTCCCAAATATCTGTAAGTTTATCCTGAAAGCCTCGTGTTAGTCAACTGTCTGGTAGGGCAGCCCACATCTCATTTCAACCCTGTTTACAGATCATAACACTAACATTCAGAGAGACTGTGTTATTGTGTCAATAAAATATCTGTATACCACAGTATCCCTGACTCCCAGAACAGAGTGTGTGTCAAAACAAAAAATACCAAGCGCATCGGGGCGCCTGGGTGGCTCAGTCGGTTGAGTGTCCGACTTCAGCTCAGGTCATGATCTCATGGCTTGTGAGTTCGAGCCCCGTGTTGGGGTCTGTGCTGACAGCTCAGAGCCTGGAGCCTGCTTCTGCTTCTGTGTCTCCCTTTCTCTATGCCCCTAACCCACTCGCATTCTGTCTCTCTCTCTCTCTCTCTCTCTCAAAAATAAGTAAACATTAAAAAAAATAAAAAAAAATACCAAGGGCATGAATTTAGCCAAGATTAGAATGACAATTAGCAGACTTGGGGGGTGAGCTCTTGTCTTCTGATTCTGATATGCATTCCAAATTCATAGAGTAGCTTCCCGCTTGAATAAATTAGTGTGTAGAATCCAGAAATCTTAGAGCTCATTTAGTCTCTACATCCACCTTAGTATAGACAATAAAATATTCTGTACAGGACTATCTTGTGTATACACAAAGTTTCATAGCTATTTTCAAGTGAAAAAATGTTACCAGAAATGCTATCTTTGGAATAAACTTGTTTATAACAGAATAAAAAAAAAAAACAAAAACCCTAGTACTTGCTTATTCTCAGAATGCTATTTTTTGAGTTGGGGGAGCTGTTCCATATTAGAAGGTCTTTTTTTATGTTGTGTAACATAAGTTATGAAAATTCCAAAATCAGAAGAAATGTTTTCAGTAGATCATCTAAATTCCAGTCATGTTTATGTACTAAAAATATTTGCCTAAAAATGTTTGACTCCTGTAAGATGCATGCAGTTCATTAATGTGTCCTACCTGTGCAGTTCTTGAGATTGATTTAAGCTATCATATATTCCCTAAATGTCTTATGTACTCTGAGATAGACACTGGGAAGGTATATCAAGGTAAATAAGACAAAGTAACAGTCATTTAAAACAGTAAGAATAAAAGGAATAGCATACAAATGATGTAAACACTTAAGAATTCTACATAATTATCACATAAGGTTGTGGGAAGGGGAATTGTAGTAAATGTTTACACATTAGACTTTTACAACAAACTGTTAGGATGGTTGTGACTCACTGAAATTGGAAAGCATTCTTTCATTCACTCACTCACCAAGTACTTAAAGAACACCAATCAGCAGCCAGAAATTGTAGATACAGTGATAAACACAACATCCATACCTCCCTGCCCTAATAAAGTTAATGATCTAAGTGACAAAGACCAATAATGAATGTGGAATTATGATAAAAATATGCCAATAGGGAAATAATGGTATTTTGAGAAAATATGGAAAGAGGACCAAATTAGTTTCAGAGCATAAGGCAAGGGCAACTTGGGTTCCTAATGATTAAGCTAAAACATAAAAATTCAGTAGTTACCCAAGTGAAGAAAAGCAGGCCAAGTATTCCATACAAGTGAAACAGTATATTCTAAGATCAGGAAGTGAAAGACATGTGACTTCCAGGAACAGAACTGAATTCAGAATGCTAGTCTAAGAGCATGAACAAGTACCAAGAGATGTGATTGGAGACTCACCTTGGATGGAATGGTCAGCTTGATTTCCAGAAAGCAATGGAGCCAAGCTAAACAGGGATGTAACACCATTAAAGGTGCATTTGGGAAGGAGCATTTCAGCTTTAGGAAGCCAAGAGACATGAGGTTTAGGACATCATCCAAGTGTCTATATGGCACGTCATGGGGTCCAGAACCATGGAGATACCAGTGGTAGTGCAGAGAAGTGGACAGATTCAGGAGCTACCAGTGGTAGTAAAATCAACAGAATATGGTAATTAACAGAACCAAGGGGTATGAGAGATGG
This sequence comes from Puma concolor, assembly GCF_028749965.1. Taxonomy (NCBI): domain Eukaryota; kingdom Metazoa; phylum Chordata; class Mammalia; order Carnivora; family Felidae; genus Puma; species Puma concolor. The sequence goes on from NC_141676.1 coordinate 111,887,022, forward strand.
AAAAGTGCTTAAAATAACTCCATTTTCTCCAGTTCCTGACAAAGATGAAGAAGACTGGGAGAGACCTAAGACTGGAAAGGGAGAATCCATGGTGAGTTTTGTTTTGAATAGGTTGACTTTGAGTGCTCTGAAAAAAAACTTCTATTGGTTTCCAGGGAGACAGAGGGTCATCAGAAAATAGTGGAGGTTGGAAAAGATGGAGGCCTCTTTCAAGAGAATGAGGCAAGGGGGTAAGGCTTCAAGAACTGATGTGCAAGAAAGGCCAGAAACAGATGCTAGAAGGTTTGGAATTCCAGGTGAGAGCAGGGCATACATTCATTTAAATAAGAACAAATAATTCCAACCACCCTACCCTCTATATAGAACATGAATGAACATATCAGTTTCCTACAGAAATTAGGGTCTATATGGAAAAGAACCTCAGGAACTAATCAAGCCTCTCAAAAAGTTATTTTTTTCCTCCCACTGTTTGATTAGAGAAAACTTAGAGTATTTTAGTAGGGCTAAATTCTTCATACTGACACTCAATCATGATTCAGTCCCTTCTTGGAGAAGCCTGCACTTCAGATCAATTTTGGAAAACATGGATACCTCCAATAGAAATTACAAGTATTATCTTCCTGCCTTCAATCTGAGCTCCTTTTCTCTCCTTCTGGGATTGGTGATTTCCCAGATTTCAATTACAAAAAAATGACTCCTACACTTACAACATACAACCTCAGGTACTACCTATTTTTAGTCATCACAGGTATCATCTCAAGTAGGAAGAGCAGCAATCACTAGTCCATTTTAAATTGTCAAGAAATTAAGGTGCCTGGGTGGCTCGGTTGGTTGAGCCAACTCTTGATCTCATTTCAGGTCATGATCTCTTGGTTCATGAGTTCGAGCCCCAACTCAAGGTCTGTGCTGACAGTGTGAAGCCTGCTTGGTTTTCTGTCTCTCTTCCTCTGTCTCTCTCTGTCCCTCCCATGAGCACTTGCTCTCTCTCTATCTCTCAAAATAAATAAACTTTAAAAAATAATAATAATAAAATAAGGCATCAGGGGACTAAGGTTTAGAGGCATTGAGTGGTTCATTCAAGGACACAGACCCATCAGGACATAAGAGCAGGTCTTCTGATGCTACGGCTAGAGTTTCCACACTCCTGATAATGAACTAGGGAGTTTTTCATCCCACAAATCAGAAATCTATAATACTTAGTGCATGTACCATTAAATTCCACTTCTTATAGGTAGAAGAAACATCAATTATGAATCATGGCACTCTTTCCCACTGATTCAAGATCCAACCTCCATATCATTGCCAATCTAATAATTCAAAAATTCTAATAATTCAAATGAATCTGAGTGGGCATATGAGGAAATCTGTTTTCAATGCTTCTCTTAAGTACTTGTATTTTTCATCAGGACCCTGACATCCCTAAAAGCTTTATTATGCATTCAGCTATGACTTCTTGTTTCTACACTAAGTTCTTATGCCATCTTGAGATGTCACTTTGCAGACATGAGCCTAGCCTCCTCACTTATGAAACAGATGATATGTGAGGTCTGTCCTAGTTCTGACAGTCGATTTTATGAAATTCCCAGGTGTGGTAACGGTGTGGGGGAGGGGGACTGTTATGAGGCAAGAGTGACTCAATTACATACCACAGAATTCCACTTTCATTATTTTCTTCTTGGTTCAACCCTGCTCATCATCACGCTTCACAGCTCATTCTGTCCCATAAAACGATGGGGAATATTAATTAATTCCTTAAAATACAATACAAGAAACTGTAGAATTTCTCTTGTTCTTTTAACATTGGGATTATACATAAAGCATGCAGTTTATAAGAGTCAGAGTACTTTAGTATAAGAAAGCAGGGACCTTGGATCCAAGAGAACAGAGTTCAAATCCTGAATCTATTCTTGATGGGTAATAGAAACCCTTGGCCAAAGTAACATTCCTAAACCTTGTATTCTTCATATTTTAAACAGATATACGTACTTTGTGATGTGCTGTGGTTTGAATTAGAAATACACATGTGAACTGTTCTACTACTAAGTCTAGCACATGGAAGATGTCATTAAATATTATTTTTGTGTCTCTAATGCTAGCTTGGGACACCACACATTTGGTGTCCCTGTCAAATTAAAGTGATGTCTTTTGACTCTAGACGTACTCCTCTGATGACCTGTAAACACTTAGTATTATCAAATCCCCTTTTCCAAAACCTCTGCTGTGAAAACAGTTTTGTGGTACGTACAACTAGGGCTATCATCTTTGACATTAACTCAAGGTCTGTGATCCCTGCACAAAACACACACCCTACTGTAGCCGCTTGTACTCTGCTCCAGTACTACTACATGAAGGTTCATGTTTTAAGACCATGTCTTTATACTGGGAGGAGGCTTTGTCTAAAAACGAATAGAATGTGGGAGGTTAAAATAGATACTAGATACACTGAACAGTCTCTGTACGTTTTAAAAGCAATGATAATTTCTGAGGACACAATACCTTCCAATCATAGTGTGATGTGCTAACCTCTGGAAAGCAGACAGATGAGAAAAAAATCAGTTTTTGACAGAAGTAGGGAGAACAACAGGGTAGCTCTGTGGGCTAAGGATCAGGGAGGGGCAGCTGTGGTGCTGCAAGCAGGAATCCTTTAACCTAGCCCTGCCTGTAACTTTCCAAGAGCCTGAGTGCAAATTGTCCCTTCTGCAGGTCTTTGATTTTTTTGTAGCTGTCAAACGTGGACAACTCTTCAGAGTTACTGTGAGCCACAAAAAATAAGTGAGGGAACCAAAGATTTAGAATGTCCAATGAATATGAGTTGATGGAATAAAATACATTGATGTATTTATACAATCAGGACTGGCCCTGACTTGGTGACTGCCATCCAAGGGCTCTCTGTCCAAACATTTCATGCTCCCCAACGACAGGGCTTCTCTGGTACTCCCAATTCTAATAATTTGGGATTTTGGCATTATGTCTCCAGAAGTCCCATGTTTATAACGGAATTAGCTTACATGAAGAGTAAGGTATTAAGCAAAACTTGTCTCTTAGTATATGTGTGAATGATGTAATAAGCTAATAATGAGGGACATAAGTTAGATGGGTCCTGATGGATATGGTGGAGGAAGGTGGGTCAGGAGTAGGAGGCATTGTATCTAAAGGTAAGCTCAGGGGACCTAAGTAGGTGACAGAGAGAAAAGGCAGAAAAGTTCTAAAAAGCAGGAGTCTAAGAAGTAGGGAAATAGCTAAGCAGAGAAAGATGACTTCAAAGGTTACAGTGGCTAGCATTTCCACCATGAAGTCAAAGAATCAAACTAGAACACCAGATCAAAATTATCCTACACCTTCAGCGACACAGTACTAGGGTACTGAGATTGAGATGAAGCTCTTCCCTTCTGTCAGTCTTGGTTCCCTCATTCACATAATAAGGAGATTAAATGATCACTGGGACCCATCCCAATTCTCACATGCTAGGTTGCTATTTGTCAGCAATACCCATACACTGCTGGTATCTTAGGTCTTCCTCCACATACAGCTCAGACATCAAGTATCCATTAGGATAAACTTCTGGTGAGCTCAGACAAAACCTTGGGATCCTTTTCAAGGAGGTAACCACTAATCGTCTATCCGATACTGCCAGAGGTTGAAATCTATTTGCCATGGTGGATAAATATATTTCAATTCAAAGTGGCATAAAAGATTTGTGCAAGTGATATGAATGGCTCCAAAATGCTGATTACCTTCTGCCTGAGGAACTGAAGAGATCCTATGGAGATGATATGGCTAGAGCCAGCCACAGGAGAAGGGCTGAGAAGAGTTCTTCTCCCATTGCCCCTTGATTTTTGAAAGCTACTGCCTCATTCCAAGGCTCAATGTCTCCTCTGGAATGAAAACCACTCTGAAAGTAGTCCAAAGAGGGAGACAGCATAGTGTGCATAGAATTCACACACTTGGGTTACATTTGACAACGTGATCTTGGGTAAATCACCTCGAAGAATTAGCTGCCAGATCTTTAAATTGCAGATGAAAATACATTATCTTATTTACTTTTTGCAAGAATCCTATAAAGTGCAAGTGCTTTGAAAAATTACCCTACCATCACATTTTTGTGTATTGATAAGCCCTCCATCAGCTACCACCATTGGGGATTTGACAACCAATTAGGATTTATTTTTTAATATAATTTATTGTCAAATTGGTTTCCATGCAACACCCAGTGCTCATCCCAACAAGTGCCCTCCTCAGTGCCCATCACCAATTAACATCTAAAAATGAGCCACAGGGCAGATATTCTGGTGCCAAAGAAAGAAAAGGGCTGTGACAACTTAGAAGAGTACCAAACCTACATTTTATCAAGGTGACTTTCTCCTGTCATCCTCAGTGGATTACTTCTTCAACAAGTGCCTCTGACATTCTTCATCAAAGAAATGTCTAGACTCTGAGGTACTGAGATCCGGTGTTTTTCATTCATTCTGCTACACATGTTTCCTAGTCCCCTCTACTTCAAGGTGTTCTTGAAATTGACGGAAAACACACAAACTTCAGCCTACCTGCTACAATGTGAAAAGTTCAGTGGCACAGTGTAAATGAACAATGTTTGAAATTTTGGGCATTAACAAACTCTGAATTTTGTGCAGGTCTTAAAAGTTCTGTTCCTTTTGCTATTCAGCAAAATGTTGGCAGTGAAGTAGTTCCTCAGTCTTTCTCTCCATGTACCTGGGACATTGGCTCAGTCTGAAACATATCAGTAGAAGCTGGGAAATCATGTTCCAATCATATCCAAAAGTTAATCCCTAGAGCTGTCTTGAGGTCAGGAAAGATATCACGACCTAGAATTATCACTAACTCACTTACTGTATCCTATGTATGTCTGATGTGAGAGCAGTGCTCTGCAAAACTTTTAGTCAAAACAAAAGGTAACTTGAAAAGGTGGGGAGGAAAGTCAGAGACAAAAAAAAAAAAGGAGGTAAATCCAAGCCCACAGAGCACAGTCGAAACATAACAGAGACTTAAGTGAAAAATCCTCAAGAATGTTTTATGAATGCAAGAAGATACTTGCAAATGACATATCCAACAAGGGGTTAATAGCCAATATATAAGAACTAATACAACTCAACACCCAAACAACAAGAAAATCCAATTGGAAAATGGGAAGAAGAGATGACTAGTCATTTCTCTAAAGACAACATCCAAATGGACAACAGACACATGAAAAGATGTTCAACATCACTCATCATTAGAGAAATGCAAATCAAAACAATGAGATGTTACCTCACACCTGTCAAAATGGCAAAAAATCAAAAGCACAAGAAATAAAAAGTGTTGTTGAGGATGTGATGTAAAAGGAACCCTCACACACTGTTGGTGAGAATGCAAACTAGTGCAGCCACTATGGATAATAGTATGGAGGTTCCTCAAAAAATTGAAAATAAAATTACCATGTGATCCAATAATTCCACTGCTGGGTATTTACTCAAAGAACATAAAAACACTAAATCAAAATGATATTTGCTCCCCTATGTTTACTGCAGCATTATTTACTGTAACTGAATTATGGAAACAGCCCAAGTGTCCACCGACTACTGAATGGATACAAAAGATGTGGTATATATACAGTGGAGTATTACTCAGCCATTAAAAATGAAATATTGCCATTTGCAACAACATGAATGGAGCTAGTAAGTATAATGTTAAGTGAAATGAATCAGTCAGATAAAGACAAATAACTTACGATCTCATTCATATTTAAGAAACAAACAAAGGAAAAAAGAGGCAGACTCTTAACTATAGAGAAATAACTGATGACTACCACAGCAGGGTGGGGGAAACGTGGGAAATAAGTGAAAGGGATTAAGTATACTTGTTATGATGACCACTGAGTATGTATTCAACTATTGAATCACTATATAGCACACCTGAAACTATTATGGCACTATGTTAATTACACTGATTTTTTAAAATACAATTTATTGTCAAATTAGTTTCCATACAACAACCAGTGCTCTCATTTTTTAAAAATGTTTTATGGAGTAAAATAGGAAAAAGATCAGGATAAGAGATGTTTCATCAAAAATGTTCATTATCTGTCAATTTTAAGAATATTTGGATAGAATAGGATTCCTTATCACCTGACCCCAAACCTTATTTTATTATTCCTTTTCATAATTGTAACTACAGAATCCCAGAGTGGCAAAGCAGCCAAATGATACTAGAAGGCACCAATTTTCCTCTATACCCTGCCACTACATCAAAAATTAAGAGACCAACATGTTGGGGTGCCTGGGTGGCTCAGTCAGTTGAGCATCTAACTTTTGATTTCAGCTCAGATCATGATCTCACAGTTTGTGGGATCAAGCCCCTTGTCAGGCTTCTTTCTGACTGTGGAGACTTCTTAGGATCCTCTCTCAAAATAAATGAATAAACTTAAGAAGAAGAAGAAGAAGAAGAAGAAGAAGAAGAAGAAGAAGAAGAAGAAGAAGAAGAAGAAACAGCAGCAGCAGCAGAGGAGTAGACCAACAGATTGCATGACTTCATATAAGTCAAAAGTAGAGAGAAGCAGGCTTGGAGTGAGACAATTTTAGATACAGGGTCTCCAATATACATAAACTTAAGAGCAAATGTGGAAAAGAATGTATGCCCAATTCTATTTAGAACACTGTAGAATACTTAGGGCACTAGACAGTTCTTAGCTCTTATAATGTTTTCGTTGTTGACAACAAAACTTTTTACAGCAACAATTTCAATGTTATCCTCAAACATTCCAACAGGTCCTTCTACATGGCAGCATCATACATTTGATCCTTTTCATCCTGCAACCATGTGGATGGAACACAGTAAGAGATGTGTAATGACATATTCAAGGCCATAATGAGAATTAATGACAGGTCTCAAATAGACAGTAGGGAAGAATTTATAAAGAAGCATAATTTTACCTCAAACAGAACATAGATACTAATAGGTTAAATGTAAACATGTGAAGACAACCGAGAGAACAAGAATAAAGTGGGGAGTAAGAAGATAATCTCCAGGAATTGCTGAAACGAATTCAACTCTATATTCATCCCTGCGCCTGGCACAATGCTTAGTAGATACAAAAGTAGCATTTTTTTAACTTGTTTTATTATTTTTTTTTTAATTTACATCCAAATTAGCATATAGTGCAACAATGATTTCAGGAGTAGATTCCTTAGTGTCCCATAACCATTTAGGCCACGGCCCTCCCGTAACCCTCAGTTTGTTCTCCATATTTATGAGTCTCTTCTATTTTGTCCCCCTCCCTGTTTTTATATTATTTTTTTGTTTCCCTTCCCTTCTGTTCATTTGTTTTGTCTCTTAAAGTCCTCATATGTGTGAAGTCATATAATTTTTGTCTTTCTCTGACTAATTTCACTTAGCATAATACCCTCCAGTTCCATCCATGTAGTTGCAAATGGCAAGATCTCATTCTTTTTGATTGCTGAGTAACAATCCATATATATATATATACACACCACATCTTCTTTATCCATTCATCCATTGATGGACATTTGGACTCTTTCCATACTTTGGCTATTGTGGATAGTGCTGCTATAAACATGGGGGTGCATGTGTCCCTTCGAAACAGAACACCTGTATCCCTTGGATAAATGCCTAGTAGTGCAATTGCTGGGTCGTAGGGTAGTTCTACTTTTAGTTTTTTGAGGAACTTCCATACTATTTTCCAGAGTGGCTGTACCAGCTTGCATTCCCACCAACAATGCAAAAGAGATTCTCTGCATCCTCGCCAACATCTCTTGTTGCCTGAGTTGTTAATGTTAGCCATTCTGACAGGTGTCAGGTGGTATCTCATTGTGGTTTTGATTTGTATTTTCCTGATGATGAGTGATGTTGAGCATTTTTTCATGTGTCGGTTGGCCATCTGGATGTCTTCTTTGGAGAAGTGTCTATTCATGTCTTTGGCCCATTTCTTCACTGGATTATTTGGTTTTTTGTGTGTGTTGAGGTTGTTAAGTTCTTTATAGATTTTGGATACTAACCCTTTATCTGATATGTCATTTGCAAATATGTCCCATTCTGTCAGTCAAAAGTAGCAATTTTTTATTTGACTTTAATTTGATCAACTAAGTTCAGAAATGGTTTTCTGATGGCTCCACAATAGCTGTTATTAAAATAAAAACTCCCAATAGGAAATATTAGAACCCCCAAGGCAATTAAAAAAAAACAAAACTAAACAAAACACCATAGGACTTTCAAAAGCATAGTAACCCAGTAAATTTTCCAAAGAAACAAGAACAAAAATAAGAATAGTGTATGAAGAGACTGTGTGATCACAAAGAAGTTAACCTTTTAGGAATTAAGTTTTGACTTTGGGTTAAGAAGGTCATGATTAAACCTAAAAACTCTACAATTCCAAATAATTTGGGTGTGAGTAGGTATTTTTAAACACTGACAGCAGAATATTTCTTGGACTTCTATGCTTTGGAGACATGGAGATCAGCTTGGGTGTATTTTGAGAATATACCACATTGATAACCCTGATCTCTTCTGGATGTGGAATTCAGGTATGAGATAATTTAAACTCTTGGGGGAGAGTTACACTGTAGCTTGAACATGATCTCACTATTGCTTCTCTGAGTGTCTATAAGAAAAGTATTCACATCAGTTCAACACTGAGACCTCAGCCATTAATTCAGTTTCCAAATAGTGGATCCTAGTAGTTTCTATTTGTGTCCCAGATAAGACTCAATCATCATCCTTTGCCTCCAGTAGAGATCAAATTCAAGAGAGACATTTGGACATCCAAATAACAATAATGTAAAATACGAGATTTCTTAATAAAACCATTTGATTTTATATAAAGTGCTCAAGTAGGAACACCTGGGTGACTCAGTCTGGTAAGTATCTAACTCTTGATTTCAGCTCTGGTCATGATCTCAGGGTTCATCAGATTGAACCCCACATTGGGCTCCGTGCTGACAGTGCAGAGTCTGCTTGGGATTCACTCTCTCCTTCTCTCTGTCCCTCCCTTGCTCATTCTCATTCTCTCTCTCTCTCTCTCTCTCAAAATAAATGAACATTTTTTTAAAAAACGTTCTCAGTGGCACAGAGAAAGAAGTCTCTCTTCCTCAAGGGGCCATCCATTTATTTAACTGTCAGACATGGACACCTAGAGCCAAAGGAAGAAAATGGGTAATATGGCAAAGCTTAATATTTTAAGTGAGTAAGCTTAAAACCTGTGTGACCTGAGAAGAAAGTTGAGAAGTCAATGTCAAGAGTTTGTACAATACAATGGATTGACCTTATCATTTGTAGCAAACCTTGAGTGGATTTGAATCCTCCCTCTGTCACATACTTGATGTAGCTTAAGGTGGGTAATTACTCTAAGGCTTTGTTTCCTGCCTACCTAAAACAAAGAGAAATATCTATTTGACTTGGTTGCTATGTGGTCGAATGAGCCTGTTAAGTAGACCAAGTATAAAATATAATTTTGGGGACACATTAATGAGAATTAGAACACAAATCCCACTTTTCCCTCCTATTTTTGATGACTCCCACATAAACCCTCTCTTGGTTTTCTGTGCTCAATCTCCTAGTCTAGGCTTCTCCCCACAAAGACAGACAGATCGTATCAGAAACAAGGAGCAGATCCCAAACAGATACTGCATCACACTTTTCTAAACTTTAAATGGCAACATTTAGAGGGACTTAAACTGGCTTCATAGGTAGATCTCTGCCCAAATGACCTAAAAAGAAAAACAAGTAACAAGGAAAAAAGATCTAACAAGTGTTGGTTTGATCATCAAGCTTGGGGACTGAACAATTGTGAAGAAAGGTCAAATTGTGGAGAATGTACCTAAAATGTTATTCAGTGAAACGTTATATGGAAAAAGATGAACTAGGACCAATTCTGTTTAGAGTATGATGCTATATAAAAAAATATACAAATACACTTAAAATGCTTTCAAATCTCTTGAGGCTCACATCAAAGTAAAAATATAAGGAAGGTGGTCCTTACAGTGACACTTCATAGTGTCAGGCTGTATTATCTGGCTATAGCCCAACAAACTCGGGGAAAACTTGACCCATAAAAAGCTGGTTTCCTAAAATAAATCTAAACCTTAATGAGCATCCAAAGGCTTTCACTGGCAGTGATAAGGGTGCAGATCTTCACTCTTACTGTAGATTTTAAAATCCCAATATCTAAAGCTAATGAAGCCAGTGGAATTCATAGCCTAGGGTAAAAGTCAGGCCTCAGATCTGGGAGAATTCTATATTTAGTTTATTTGAAGTAAAAATTTTAAGGCTATAAACCTCATGTGCTATCTCCTGGTCTCCTTCCAGAATTTATTTCAACAAATCATTTGACATAAGGTATTATATAACCTAGAAGAGTAATCTTTTATGGATTAGGACTCATTGGGCTGTCAATTAGATTTTGCTATGCAACCGATGGTGTAGCTACCAGTAGGGAAAGGGCTATTTTTGATTACAAACACATAGAAAATCCATTGACAAAATTGACAGATAATCTTTAAACAAACTTATCTTAAAATTTTTTTAAGTTTTTTTTTTTTTTTAATATAACAGCATCTGATGTTAACTTCAGAAGTGGAGTCTTGTCAAAAAACAGGAAAGACATCATCCTTGGATGATTAAACTTCAGTCCAGGAAGTAGGAGGTTTAACCAGCAAGTTGGCTTTGAGTAGGTCCCTTTTCTTCTCTTGCTTAGATTTTTACACTTTTAAATGAGGTGTCCCTAAAAAATATAAAATTTCATCTGGCTCCAAATCAAACTATTACTTAAGGTATTGGGAATCCTAATGACTTCATCTCTCCATCTCTGAAGGATGTTTATCCATTCTTTTACAAACATATTCAGAGTTATTATATATTTTACAAACATTTATTGAACACTTTTTATGCATTATGTACATAGTTACCTGGTGTTTAGCCATGTATGACCCAAATAGCAATAAACCTATGCTGCCCTGAAGTTGACATTCTTCCTTGGGGAAAAAATAAAGTCAAAGGGTGTTAAGCAAAGAAATTTAAAACAAGGAAGCAAAGATATTGACTTGAATGGAGTAACGTGTGACAATTTAAATAGAAACCTCACTGAAAGGTGATGTTTAACCCAAGACCTGAAGGAGATAAGCAAGAGAGGCAGATGGAAACCTGGGGGCAGAACACTCTAGGGTAAGGCAACTGGAAGTGAAAATGACTTCAGACAACAGCCAAGTGTGTGTATGTTCCAGAAAGACTAACAGCCCAGTACGAGTAGAATGGAATAAACAAAGAGATCAGCAGAAGATGAGATTAGAGAGGTAAAAGGGGAGCCGAGGTTTTAAAGCATGGCAGGTCATTATACAGATGCAGCCGTCTGTTCTGAGTGCCATAGAAAACCATTGCAGAAGATATAATAGGATCTGCCTCTGTCTCCTATATTGAGATAGACACAAGTTAGAGAAGTATTTTTAATAATCCAGGCAAGAAGGAATAATGACTGAGACCAAGACTGTGGCAGTGGCAGTGCTGAACGGTCAGATTCTGGATGTATTATCAAAGTATTACTTACAGAATTTGCTGTTGGATCAGAAGTAGACATACAAGAGAAATTACAGAGGATTTCAAAGTGTTTCACTTCAGGCATTGGAAGGACACTAGAGCACAGACTAGTATCAGGCTCTGCCACCTCTTCCACTCTGTGACACAGGGCAAGGTAATAGTTGTCTCCATTTTTTACTATAAAATGGTGTAACAATATTAATTACTTCATATGAAGTTTTTGATGATGATTAGTGTCAATACAAAGTTCTTCCAACATTGCCTGACACATAGTAAGTCCTATGTAAATGTTTGCTACTGCTATTGCCATTATGTTGAGAAAAAACTGGGGACCAGATTGGGGGAAGGAGGTTCAAGATTTAGATTTGGGACACGTGAAGTCTGAGTTGAGAGATCAGTGATTCAAGGAGAGATGTTGAGGAATTATATATATACATATATATACACATCCACAAAAGTATAGATCAAGAGATTAAATTTAAATGTCACCAATGTATAGGGGATGCTTAAAAGCCTACTAGTGCAGGAGATCACCAATAAAGGGATGAGAACACCCCAACACAAAGGAGATGGAGACGTAAGAATATCCAAGAAGCCAAATCAATCATTTCAAAGATGAGGGAGGAATCAACTCAAATACTTCTGGTTTGTTAAGAAAAAGACTGAGAATTTGTTGTTGGATATGGCCATGTGGAGGTCATCAATCAAGAGCTTTTTGGTAGAGTGGTAGGGATGAGAGCTTGATAGGGGTCCATGGTGAAGGAAAAAAAGAATGGGGTACAATGAATAAAGCCTTTCCAAAAGTTTTGGTGTTAAATGCAATAAATAGATATGGTGGCAAATGAAAAAAAAAGCAAAAGCAACAAACATTAATGTGGGAGAAATAACAGCATGTTTGTGTGCTGACAGGAATGATCCAATTGAAAGGGAAAAATTAATGATGGAGAAGAAGAGACAGAGATGAAGTATTTCCATCTCATCCCTGCAATGGGGGAGAACAGAAAGTGGGTCCAGGAAAAACCACAGTGTGATTTACGATACTCAAGGCTGGAAGATACCAGGCCCCCCTGGATGTGTACATTTGAATGTGGATTTTCCGGCCACTTCAGGAAGAATTGTTCATTACTTTTGCTTCCTAGGTAATAGGGAAAATATCCTACAATAGCATTCATCTAGTCCATTACTCTCTGGTTTAGAAAAAAAAAAAATAATAACCCAGCCGAGAACTGAGGTATTGGGCCTCTGGACAGCTCACTTCAAATCGTCCCAGCCCCAATCTCACTTCTGTAGGAATACTGGACTTTCCATAGCAGAAACTCAGTAACAGTCCCAGCCAAGTGCCAGGGACTTCATCAGGATTAGCTAATTGAATCCACAGAATCCACGAAGTACTAATGACAGGACTATTACAATTTATTCTATTTTAGAGAAAAGGGAACTGAGGTCCTTTGTGGGTAAATAAATTGCTCAGGAGATTTGAACTGAGATCTAGTCATCCACTGAGCCCAAGTGTTTCCTCTACAAGACTCATTCACACGCACCCCTTCCCTAAAGGTAAATGATATGCACACAGATTTCCTTGAATGAAAAGAATGATTGTTGAAGTCAATTGATGTGTTTATGTAAGACTGGGACCCAATTTTATTGTGTAATTAGTTGGCAAACACTGATGAATGCAAATTTCATGGTACCTTCAAAAAGACATTTGTGTGCCTTACTGGTGTCACAGAAACTTGAAAGTCAAATTTTAATTAATGTTAAAACCATCAGGGCACCTTGCAGCTATACAACATTTTGAAAGGAAGACTCGCAAAGCCTAGGTTTGGAACTGACATCAGTAAGTTTGATATCAGCCTGGGTATGTGGGAGTCTGGTGGGGAAAATCACATACTCTCAGAAAATGTAGAAGCCAGGAGCACTAATTCTTTCTGATAGCAGTACCACGTCTCTCACCAGATCCTAGAGCTCCCGCAAGAGAAACATACAGCTGCATCCATCAACACTTATTTGATGCCCTACTATATGCCACGTACTGTTCTGACATGCACAATCTGCCTTTTGTATAAATTTAGCTAGTAGAATCTACCAGATTTGTTTCTCCTTCTGCAATACGAGGACTACAGGATTTGACTGGAAGGGTGTTAAGTAATTCCAAGCCAGGCTGTTTGAGATTCCTTTTATAACTGTCACATTAGTTAGCACAGAGTAAGCACACAAAAGCTCCTCCTTACTTACTAGTTGCTGTGGATGGTTGGACACAGAAGGGTGAGTGACCTCAGTTGAGTTATTTCCACTCTTATCTATCATTTCCATGTCCTATTTGAATGATAATAGTCCCTACTTCAAAAGATTGCTGAGGATTCTACCACATGAATAATATATATCACCTGGTTTAAGGCTCAGCATCTTTAATGAGTTATTAATATAAAGTTCTTTGAGCTCTTCAAATTAAGCATGTATTAAATGTATATTATTCTTAAATCCTCCCTTTCCAGTTTCTTAGAGTCTACCATGTTCTAATGGGGCCAATGGAGTCAGATTTCTTAGTCACACCTAACCTCTTGGGAATTCCCAGATCCTACTCATAAGCTCCCAAAACAAGGAAATGTTCATTAAGCATTTGGTTATGTTTTTCTTCACATTCTCAAATATGTTAAGAGACAGCTTGATACATTTATATTATTCATTTGAAGTCACTTAAATGGTCTGACTCAGATTTGGCATACAAATAATTCCTGTTAGAAACAAAATGCAAAAAAAGAAAAAAAATCACTATTTCCAACACTTTCTCAGCTTTGACAGTCTCACCACAGGGCAAAGTTTGAATACTGTAAAATATACTTTCTGAAACTATGCTTATTTTATTTCATCTTGAAGGACACTGAATTTTGTCATGATATTATCAGTGCTTTATATGGCAGCTTTCAGGATATTTACTCATTTCTTCTCCTTTAGTTTTAAGAAAGGGGAAAATATTGTGATTTCTATTTTACTACCATGTAAGTAGAAATTCAGAGAAATGGTCCCACATGTTCAGAGTCACAGAACTAGATTATCGCTGAGCACAGATTCAAACCCTTGACGTCTAACTCTTGCTGGTCTTTTTACCACACCTGGTAACCAACTTATGAGACTTCTGATATACTCATCACCTCATCCACCATGTCCATGGTAGCTTTTATCTAGCAATATTACTTTAAAAATTATTTATTTTTCTTCTCTTATTAGGTGTGGTGCTAGGACTGGATGTTAATAATATCCACAAACGTAATTGCAAACACACATTGAAGATTAGAAGAGGGATATGTGTTTTGAAGAACTCTGTGATGTCATGAAAATAGATCATGAGAGCATTTTATCTAGTCTGGGGATAGGAGGCCAGAAAAGTCTTCCTGAAGAAATCTGAAAGGTAAGTGACAGCTACACCAGCAAAAGGAGAAGATATTCCTGGCAGAGGAAGGCCACAAGCAAAGGATAGTGAAGGAAGGACAGACAATGTCTCAATTTTCATTGAGAAAATGAACAGGAAAACAGATGTGAGAGGAGACAGCCCACAAAATGGATTTTCATCACCTTCCTAGGAAAATATACTTACCTTTTTCTCCTGCTGATTCGACACATATTGACAGAGCACTCATCATATACCAGTCGTAATATAGCAAGAGCTAGGGGAGCCTGTGAACAGATAATGGTCCCTGCTTGAGGGGACTTCAAGTCTTCACCACAACACAACAGACAGGTAATTAAGATTCAATTCTATGATAGACAAATGTAGGATGCTAGAGGTAGACCTACAAGAGACACCTAACCCAAACTGAGCAATCAGGAAAGCGCCAGCCAGGACTTTAAGTAGAGAAGTGTTAGCCATGTGAAGGGCTGGGGGGGGGGGGTGCTTTATAATCAACGTAACACCTTATGAGAAAGTGCAAGATAAAAAAAGGAGGATGAATAAAGTATATAGTGGAAGAAAAGGAAGTTAGAGATGAAGTTGGGGATTTCAGGATACCAAGTATAGGTCTCACAAGTCATGTTAGACCATGTTAGATTTATCCTAAGTCACCAGGACCTTTTAGCACAGAAAAAAATCAGACTGTTTTATGTATTGGAAAGTTCTCTCTGGCTGCAAAATTGAAAATGGATTAAATGGAATGGCACAGAAGGTGGCTGTGTACACAGGAAGCTATAGCTGTCATCAAGACAAGAGGTGATGGTGATTTCAACTATAGCAGTGACAGTGGGGATAGAGAGGTGACAGATACATGTCCTACTTTCAAGGTAGTGTCTTACATTGACTTCCTTTTTTTTTTAAAGCACATTTTCTGCCATCCTCAGCCCCTTCTGATGGAAATAATTTCATTCATGACCTCTGCTGAAGACACCACCATATTTTGCCCTTTGTAATCCCACCACCCAATAGGCCCAGGATACTGGAGAAGAGACATCTTCTTAGCTGAGGACTGAGTATCTGGCCCAAAGCTGGGATGAAGTCTATCTTTAAGAAATTTATGTTGCCACTCATGGGAATACAAGTTAAATACAAAGAGAAAAGTAAAATGGAAAGTAAAATGTAAGATAATGAGAAAGCCAAGACACATGGGGGCATAACATTAAGTTGGAGTCCTAGAAGGAAAAGCCATTGATCCCAATTGGTGGGGTACTTAAGCCACTCGGACCCAGAACCACCCTCAGGCTCCTGCTCTTTTCAGTTCGTTTGGGTCTTTCTGAAATCCCATGTCCATATACTCATATAACAAGTTCTCTAACTGAGAAAATTTGAGTTAGTCTCAATTCTTTAAAACTCAATTTGTCTAACCAGTACCACCTACTATAAATCTTTTAAGATGGATCATACATCAAACATCCTCAAAAGTACTGGGACAATAGTGATGTTCTTTTTCCACAAGTCATTCCCAGAGAGTAAGTTCTGTTTAACTGGTAGTTATCTTCAAGAGCATTAGATCTAATGACAGTGACTTGTTATTCTGTATTTTCAGTGAGAAATGAATGATGATTAAAAAAAGGTAGGGGAGGGCTCACATTGTAATAGGAGGAATTTCAATAAAATTTCCTTTAAAGTAATGGCGTTTTTTATGCTGGAAAGACAACAGAAGGAGTCCTCTCTGGATGAAAAAGACAACAAGTCATTTTAGAGAAGCAGGACTTTTTTTTTCTAATATGAAATTTATTGTCAAATTGCTTTCCATACAACACCCAGTGCTCATCCCAAAAGGTGCCCTCTTCAATATCCATCACCCACCCTCCCCTCCCTCCCACCCCCATCTACCCTCAGTTTGTTCTCAGTTTTTAAGAGTCTCTTATGCTTTGGCTCTCTCCCTCTCTAACCTCTTTTTTTTCCTTCCCCTCCCCCATCGGATTCTGTTAAGTTTCTCAGGATCCACATAACGGTGAAAACATATGGTATCTGTCTTTCTCTGTATGGCTTATTTCACTTAGCATCACACTCTCCAGTTCCATCCACGTTGCTACAAAAGGCCATATTTCATTCTTCCTCTTTGCCACGTAGTATTCCATTGTGTATACAAACCACAATTTCTTTATCCATTCATCAGGTGATGGACATTTAGGCTCTTTCCATAATTTGGCTATTGTTGAGAGTGCTGCTATAAACATTGGGGTACAAGTGCCCCTATGCATCAGTACTCCTGTATCCCTTGGGTAAATTCCTAGCAGTGCTATTGCTGGGTCATAGGGGAGATCTATTTTTAATTTTTTGAGGAATCTCCACACTGTTTTACAGAACAGCTGCACCAGTTTGCCTTCCCACCAACAGGGCAAGAGGGTTCCCGTTTCTCCACATCCTCTCCAGCATCTATAGTCTCCTGATTCGTTCATTTTGGCCACGCTGACTGGCGTGAGGTGGTATCTGAGTGTGGTTTTGATTTGTATTTCCCTGATGAGGAACGACGTTGAGCATCTTTTCATGTGCATGTTGGCCATCCGGATGTCTTCTTTAGAGAAGTGTCTATTCATGTTTTCTGCCCATTTCTTCACTGGATTATTTGTTTTTTGGGTGTGGAGTTTGGTGAGTTTTTTATAGATTTTGGATACTAGCCCTTTGTCCGATATGTCATTTGCAAATATCTTTTCCCATTCCATTGGTTGCCTTTTAGTTTTGTTGATTGTTTCCTTTGCTGTGCAGAAGCTTTTTATCTTCATAAGGTCCCAATAGTTCATTTTTCCTTTTAATTCCCTTGTCTTTGGAGATGTGTCAAGTAAGAAATTGCTGTGGCTGAGGTCAGAGAGGTCTTTTCCTGCTTTCTCCTCTAGGGTTGTGATGGTTTCCTGTCTCACATTCAGGTCCTTTATCCATTTTGAGGTTTTTTTTTTTGTGAATGGTGTAAGAAAGTGGTCTAGTTTCATCCTTCTGCATGTTGCTGTCCAGTTCTCCCAGCACCATTTGTTAAAGAGACTGTCGTTTTTCCATTGGCTATTCTTTCCTGCCTTGTCAAAGATTAGTTGGCCATACTTTTGTGGGTCTAGTTCTGGGGTTTCTATTCTATTCTATTGGTCTATTGTCTGTTTTTGCGCCAATACCATGCTGTCTTGATGATGACAGCTTTGTAGTAGAGACTAAAGTCTGGGATTGTGATGCCTCCTGCTTTGGTCTTCTTCTTCAGAATTACTTTGGCTATTTGGGGTCTTTTGTGGTTCCATACAAATTTTAGAATTGCTTGTTCTAGCTTCGAGAAGAATGTTGGTGCAATTGGGATTGGGATTGCATTGAATGTGTAGATTGCTTTGGGTAGTATTGACATTTTAACAAGGTTTATTTTTCCAATCCATGAGCAGGGAATGTTTTTCCATTTCTTTCTATCTTCTTCAATTTCCTTCATAAGCTTTCTATAGTTTTCAGCATACAGATCTTTTACATCTTTGGTTAGGTTTATTTCTAGGTACTTTATGCTTCCTGGTGCAATTGTGAATGGGATCAGTTTCTTTATTTGTCTTTCTGTTGCTTCATTATTAGTGTATAAGCATGCAACTGATTTCTGTACATTGATAGTGTAACCTGCGAGTTTGCGGAATTCATGTATCAGTTCTAGAAGACTTTTGGTGGAGTCTATCGGATTTTCCATGTAGTATATCATGTCATCTCCAAAAAGTGAAAGCTTGACTTCATCTTTGCCAATTTTGATGCCTTTGATTTCCTTTTGTTGTCTGACTGCTGACGCTAGAACTTCCAACACTATGTTAAACAACAGCGGTAAGAGTGGGCATCCCTGTCGTGTTCCTGATCTCAGGGAGAAAGCTCTCAGTTTTTCCCCATTGAGGATGATATTAGCTGTGGGCTTTTCATAAATGGCTTTTATGATGTTTAAGTATGTTCCTTCTATCCCGACCTTTCTCGAGGGTTTTTATTAAGAAAGGACGCTGAATTTTGTCAAATGCTTTTTCTGCATCAATTGACAGGATCATGTGGTTCTTATCTTTTCTTTTATTAATGTGATATATCACTTTGATTTGCGAATGTTGAACCAGCCCTGCATCCCAGGAATGAATCCCACTTGATCATGATGAATAATTCTTTTTATATGCTGTTGAATTCGATTTGCTAGTATTTTGTTGAGAATTTTTGCGTCCATATTCATCAGGGATATTGGCCTCTAGTTCTCTTTTTTTACTGGGTCTCTGTCTGGTTTAGGAACCAAAGTAATGCTGGCTTCATAGAATGAGTCTGGAAGTTTTCCTTCCCTTTATATTTTTTGGAATAGCTTGAGAAGGATAGGTATTATTTCTGCCTTAAATGTCTGGTAGAATTCTCCTGGGAAGCCATCTGGTCCTGGACTCTTATTTGTCGGGGGATTTTTGATAACTGATTCCATTTCTTCGCTGGTTATGGATCTGTACAAGCTTTCTATTTCTTCCTGTTTGAGTTTTGGAAGTGTGTGGGTGCTTAGGAATTTGTCCATTTCTTCCAGGTTGTCCAGTCTGTTGGCATATAATTTTACATAGTATTCCCTGATAATTGCTTGTATTTCTGAGGGATTGGTTGTAATAATTCCATTTTCATTCATGATTTTATCTATTTGGATCATCTCCCTTTTCTTTTTGAGAAGTCTGGTTAGAGGTTTATCAATTTTGTTTATTTTTTAAAAAACCAACTCTTGGTTTCATTGATCTGCTCTACAGATTTTTTAGATTCTATATTGTTTATCTCTGCTCTGATCTTTATTATCTCTCTTCTGCTTCTGTGTTTGTGGTGTCTTTGCTGTTCTGCTTCTATTTCCTTTAGGTGTGCTGTTAGATTTTTTATTTGGGATTTTTCTTGTTTCTTGAGATAGGCCTGGATTGCAATGTATTTTCCTCTCAGGACTGCCTTCGCTGCATCCCAAAGCATTTGGATTGTTGTATATTCATTTTCATTTGTTCCCATATATTTTTTACTTTCTTCTCTAATTGCCTGGTTTACCCATTCATTCTTTAGTAGGGTGCTCTTTAACCTCCATGCTTTTGGATGTTTTCTAGACTTTTTCCTGTGGTTGACTTCAAGCTTCATAGCATTGTGGTCTGAAAGTGTTCATGGTATGATCTCAATTCTTATATGCTTATGAAGGAAGAAGCAGAACTTTTTTAAAATTCAAATTCAATGCACAGGTCCCTCTTCCAGTCTCCCTGTGACATGATGGCTGTACCACAGTAACCAAGAACCAGCTCATCAGCTCTGGCAGCCCCAGGGTCCCAGGGAGCAATTTGGAAGAGATGGGAGCCTGCAGGTCTTTATTGCACATTGTGGGAAGGAGCTTCATGAAAATTCCCAACATCAGCATTTAGAGTCTGAATACCTCAATTCAAAGTTTAACTCTACCTATTCTAAGTTTCTGTGTTAGGGTCTATAAAGTGGAGATAAGAATACTTTTCTCAGATATTTTGAGAATTAATAACCATTACTTTTACTTTGCAGAAAAGTGTCATGGAAGCTGTACATTCCTATAAATTCTTAATATTTGTGGCAAGAAGAGATTTATTACAGAATAAGAAAAAACTAGTAGTAAAATACACTTAGGCATTAAAAACGTGGACTCTAGGATCAGACAGACCTAACTTTGAGAGCTAACCTTCTAGATCACTAACCAGGTAATATTGGACAAGTTATTTCAACTTCCAACTCTCAGTTCCACTAGCTGTAAAACGGGGTTAAATAGCACCTCACCTCATGAGCTGGTGTGATTTTAAGTTACAGAAGATCATGAGTATAAAGCATCAAGCCCTAGGATTCACACTCATTGTGTACTGCAAATGTTAATAGTAGTAGCAGCCACATTAAGTGGTATTTCCAACACTATTTATAAACAGAACATCATCCCAGATACAGAAACACCTTGGAATTCCCAGTCCCAAGAAGTAACTAAAGAGCAGGAAACCTTGAATGTGATGCTTATTTTTATACCAACTAGCAAGTGGCTTCTCTTAGAGAGCACAACAGTTTTCTGTGTTAACTTCTCATGCTAATAGCAAAAGGAAATTCAATTTAGCTTCTCCAGCCACAAATACACAGTTGTCCTTTAGGGAGAATTCAGGACTGGTGAACCATAATGAGGAAATATATTCTCCTAACATCAATGTTCAATTTATTGTTTCAAGGCTTTAGATATTACCTACAGACAAGGCTGAGATCTGGAAGGAAGAAAACACTTTTGCTCTAATAAGCTAACACTTACATCCTTAGAGCTGTCACTTTGACTCCTACTTAAAATACTCTTTCATTTATCCAATCATTTAACATATATTCAATGACATAGGATCACACATTGGCTAGGCTATTTAACAGTAAGCAAGGCACATACAGTCCCTATCCTTTACAGCTAATTTAATAAATTATGACTCTCAACAAGAGAATCCAGCTTGCTCATCGTTAGTTTCTCCATAGAACCAGAACTATTACTTTCCACAGGTACTTGCCTGGCCCGTGTCCAGCTGACTGGCTCACTCAACATCTATTCCAACCTCCTTATACTTGTCTGCAATACTGCAAAGTAACAACATCCCCCAGCTTCCCTTGTTTATCTGGATATCAATGTGACTTTGTTTGGCATGTAATTGGCATAACCGAAGAGTTGTTTTAGAAATGTGTTAAATGGAGACAAAAGTAGTCCTAGAACCATCGCTTAATGGTGTAGACTTCAGCAAACACATGGGGCTGAAGCCAACAAATTAAGCAGTGAGTTGCTGGATTATGGCCAAGATGGGATTAAACTGGGGCCAGAATTTTGAATAGCAGCCTCCTAATCTCCTGGTATTGTAACTGTGACAGGGCTAACAGCAATTTTAGTGAGATTCTTATTCTGCAGCCCTTCCCAGAGGCCCAGCCTAACCACTGTTTCTGCAGCATTTTAAACAGTGTTATAGCCAACTAATTCCCTGTATGAAGTCCCTTTCTGCCCAAACTAGCTGGAACCATTTCTGTTATCTGTAACTAAACCCCCATCTTCTGAACCAATTGGAATTTGTCAGAAACATATAGAGGCTCCACCTTCAGTAATATGAAGCACTATAATGTAAGATGAAGCCACACATGGTATGTAAGAATAGTAAAAAGGAGTGCACCATGTCCAGACCTAACTAGTTAAATAATTCTGTTTCAGATGGTTTGTGAATGTGGTGGTCTGTCAGTAATCTAAAGCCAGTCAAGACCAATCAATGTGCCTCTGTTGCAGGCTTAAACTGGTATGCAACCAAGTGGACAATCTAACATATTTAAGGATGTGTTGTGGTATGCACAAAGGCCTGGAAAGAAGGAAGTCAATGAGCAGGAACATTGTAAAGAAGATGGGGACCTGACCAGCAGACAGGACAAGCTTCCCTTGGAAAGTTTGATTCTGTTGATTATAAAAACAATGAAAGTCACCATGTAGGTTCTCTACCTAATTCCTTTGGGTCTGCTTACAGATTCATTACAGATTGTTAAAAATACCTAGTTAGTTGCCAGTCATGTGGTGATTACTTTGCACCCACTTATTCATTTTCTTCTCTCACCCTACTCTTTCTAGACCCATTTTATAGGCAAAAGGCTGAAGCTCATGAAGGTAATTGATATACCCCAAGTCTTGTAGCTACTGGTTGGCAAAGTGGTGATTCTCTGGCTCTGGGACACCAAGAACAAATTCCTGAATGACAAGTTAAATCATGCTGCCTCCTACAAAGAAATTCCTTCTATGGAGAGAATGCGTTGACCAATTGCCATTAGTATTTATGTCCTCTGTTCAAGCATCGTCTCTGTAAAATAAACAATTGTATCTTGTTGTACAACAGTCTGTTTTGAGTTGAGATAACCTGATTTTTCAGACTCCATTGACTCCTTCAAATCTGATACACCAAGGAGGCAAATTTGAGGAAATGACCAACTCAAGAACAGGCTCAGAACATGCTGGGCCCACCAAAATGCTGCCATCCTTGGGCTCCCAACATGGATAGCCTCTTTTGTAGCCACACACTGAAGAAAAAGTTCTCACTTAGACTGAGCAGATGAGCAGGGCAGCCTCTGCCAGCAAAATAGCAGCAGGAGCAAACCTTACATGGTCTTTATTTCATGTTCACCAGGTATAAATATGAAAGAATGTTAGAGCATGGGAGGAAAACACAAGGAGCCTCCAGACATAGACCAAACATACATCTGGTGTTTACGTGAAAGCATGCAGGGAAGATGTGCAGTTTCAAGGACTGCTAGGCAATGACGGTGGGTCTGTTCCCTAACTGGCCCCTGGGAGATCATGAGATTCTGGAGCTCACAGTGCTAATGCATTTGATAGCCTTGAGACCAGAACGTCACTTACGTTTCAGCAATTACCCTAATCGCTTTCCCATGGCTTACAATATGTCCTCTAGAAATAACTCCACACCCTTTGTATATCCTTTCTTTTCAAAGGCCATAACCCCTATTTCTCTTCCTCCTCTATCTGTCCTCAGGAGACTGCTGGGGTTTATGCAGAGGGCTCTTGGGTGTTCACTGTAACAGCATGACACAGATTCCTGAGCTATTTTGGTAAGAGGTTTGTCCCACGTTGTCCTCACATGAAAGATTTTTCAAAGGTTGTATAATTCCATAGCTCAGTCTTATCTTGACTAGTCCCTAAAGTGCAGGCTCCAACAACAACAGGGAGTCTTAGCGGCTGTTTTCATGATGTAATTTCAGGGTCAACAAGAAGCCCTCTCCCACCCTCATAAAATTATGTCTCCATCTGCCTAATGAGCCCTAAAAATGCACAGATTTATTCTTTTAAGCTGTGGCTTCCTTCCTCTCCCACATTTCAAATGCCCCTAGGAAACCAGTATATTAAGCTTTTCCAGTGATTAACATCCTACTGAGCTGAGTTTATCAGATGCTCCACCTACGGGAAGGTTTTAAAAAGTAGGACCAGAGAGGGAAGCCTCAGAATATGAGACTTTAAGACACAGAAGGGATGAGGGTGGGAGGTACGGAATGGTCTCTGCCTTTCTGGAGCCCAGCTCTAGGAGGGGTGGGAAGGGGAAGACTCAAATGCATGGTTTACATTCACTCCCTCCACAATCTCCCCCCACCTCCCTGGGTTCTATATGCTGTCTGAATAACGTATGTTGTATTTTTCAAACTAAAACAAGGAGTTCAAATTGAGCTTCCATTGCCTACTTAGTACTAGACTGCAGTGTGGAAATTCAGCTCTGAAATCCAAATGCCAGTTCTACCTCTTCTTAGCTTTGTCAACTAGTATTCTCTAATTTCATTCACTTCTCTGCAATCTTGCACCTGTTGTCACCCTCGTAGTCTTGTCACACAACACTGAGTTCCCCAAGAGCAGGAATCTGGCTCACCACTGTGTCTCAGACATCCAGAACTGGGACTGGCAGAGTCAGTGCTCAATGAATATTTGTTGAAAAAAAATGTTTTTGTGCAACAATGACCTTCCAACGGACATCATACAGTTCTTATTCAGTTAGCCTCTCTACAACATGTGTTCACCACTTCTCCATTCCTGGAAATCTTTCTCCCTTCATATCCATGTTCTCATAACTTTCTGGCGACGTCGGGGTGAAGGGACAGCAAGAGTTCACTGACGAGGAGACTAGACTCTGGAGTCTGACAAGGCTCAAGTTCAAGATCTTTTACTAACTGTGTGATTCTGGTAATTACTTACCTCTCCAGTCTTATTTCTTTGTGAAAAATACATGGATCTGAAGAAGTTTCTTCATCAGATTATGAGTGCTGTGTAAAGTGATCATTGTTAATACTGCAAAGTGCCATATACTTAATATACAATCAATACTTAATTACGTTTTAATACCTTTAAACCATTTGGTTCCTAGGTATGTTTCTCCTTGTTCACATGCCACCTAAATATTTACTGAGAAAACTCAATATTACTGAGTCCCATGTCCTGTTTTTCATTGTATCTACTCTTTATAAATTCTCATATACTTTATAGCCTCAATCACCTGTTCTGATTCCTAATTCTATACCCCTTGTCCAGATCTCGTTTCTGAACCATAAACCCCTATTGGCAGATTCAGCTGTAAGACTACCCCCAGACCCGTTGATACACTGCTCAACTTCCTTTCCCATATTCCCTTACAGTTTCATAGAGCATCAGGGGTGAATTCTCTCAATGAAATGTAGAGCAAGTAACATAAGCCAACTTCAGGACTGGCCCATCCAACACCTTCCAGGCGTTCTTCCATTCCTTCTCTCCTCCCATCTGCTGGCTTATGCAGATAATCTAAGAGGTAGTGTGGTATCTAAACGAAAGAAGCCAGTGTCCCTCAATGACCACGAGGAAGGCTGCCTGGTGATCAGAAACATCTTCAGTGGTCTTCACAGGAGCAAGAAATACATTTCTCCTGAGTTAAGTTGTCAAGGTTGGGGTGGGGGGTGGTTGTTTATTACAGTACCTAGTGTTACTTACACCAACTAACACACCCTTTATCTAGTGGCCTGGTAGACCTTTTTATTAAGCAGCTCCTCCTGCAACTTGAACTCAGCATCCCTAAAACTGGACTTGTACCTTTTGAAATGTTTGCAACACTTCACTAGGCGAATAATGACAGTAGGAGTCTCTTCCAGGGACATCTCACCTCTCAGAATAGCACAAGTTTGGTGGGTTCATCTCAGTCCTCGGTCCATCTTAGTAGCACAAGTCCTGTTACTTTCAGCATACCAAGAAAGACTAAGTTTCTCATGAGCAATGTGCCAGTGGACCACATTATAAGAAAGATTCATTAAGCCAGAATAAGAATTAATTTGCACTAAGAACTGCCAAGTACAATGACTATTTGAATCACTCTTACTAGCATGTTGTCTCCCTTTAGGAATACTACAAGTAGTTCAGAATTAACCCAAGATGCATCCAGAATTAAAGCAAGAGGAAGTTATGGGATTGAGGAGAATTAATAATGCTTACCTCTGGTAGTTCAATTTATACCATCTAGTAACATTAGTATGTATTACCCATCACTCATTCCTCACCAATACTTTATTCTTTCTGGACTCTTTGATCTTCTCTCTGTTCCCAATATTAGTATCTTAAATCAGACTCTCATCATTTAAACCTTGACCCCAACAACTTAATCTCCTTACCTGCCCTTTTATTCCATTTTAATCAATGTTCTACCAGTCTAATACTCACCATTTTAAAATGGATTTTAAACGTGTTTCACATGCATCAATATTTCTCATTAATATAAAATTCAAAGACCATATGTGATTTTCAAGCTCTTTCAGGAACTGTCTCCTGCCTACCTCTCCAATCTAACTTACTGCCAATTTCCCTGTGCTCCAGTTGGGCTAAAATTTATTCAGTTCTTTCTGAATAGGACAGGCTCTTTCTTATTTTGTGTACAGCAGTGCACTGGACACAGACCTTCTAATTTCTTCCTTTCTCACTCCTTCCCATATTGGCTGAGGCACTCTTCCAAGATGCTTCCTAGTATCCTATGTATCCATCTATTATACGGATCCTAGATTGTAAATTTCTAATACATCATTGATCTAACCTAGATCCATCTAATTTAGCTTGTTAAGTGTTAAGCTCTGAAGGAAAGGATGTTTCTATTTTAAGTTTGTATCACCAGCTCTTCATATAATACGTAGCACTTAGTTACCTGACAAGTATTTATGGAATGAATAAATGAATGCATGGATGAAACGGATCAATCCTTTTTGGTCAGTAACCCTTCTGGGTACCTCAAATATGTTATTATTTAATTCCTTCAGAAAATCAAGTTTTTCCCCACAAATAATTTTTATTATCCCTATTTTGTACTTGAAGAAATAATCATAAGAGTTAATTCCCCCCCGAGATCCACATCTAATAAATTCAAAGCCAAGATTTGAATACAGATCAGACTATAGAAGTACATCATCTGCTGGACCATTCTTTGTGCAACTGACTATAGGTTCAAAAGGAGTTAAGCTGATCATCAATTGGCCTGGAATCAGACAAAGTTTCATGTAAGAAACACGTTTGGGTTTTTTGTTTGTTTGTTTGTTTTCTTTTTTTAATTTGAGAGAGAGAAAAATGCAAACAGGGGAAAGAGAGGGAGAGGGAGGGAGAGAGAGGGAGAGGGAGGGAGAGAGAGAGAGAGGGAGGGAGAATCCCAAGCAGGCTCCGTGCTGTCAGTGCACAGCCTGAGTTGGGGCTCCATCTCATAACCCTGGGATCATGACCTGAGCTGAAATCAAGAGTCAGACACTTAAACTGAGCCACTCAGGTGCCCCAAAACAAATTCTTAATTAGGATTGGAAAATTGGAAAGGTTTACATACACTGATAGTTGAAGATGGAGTCTTTCAGACAAGGACGGCTTACCCTGAGAAGACCATTCTGAAGTAAAGCCATGTGAGATGACTATGATGTTTTCTTACTTTTTTGAGAAACAGAACTTAATCTTAGCCCTCCCTATGTGAAATTAATCTCTGGTTCTATACGGAATGTTTTCAATTCTCAAGTTAGAAAGACAATCTAATTGAGGTTGCAGAGAAAATGATAGTATTTTTATTGCAAAGAAATTACGTCTGAACTATTCCTTTCTAGATAAAGAGCAAAAAGATTCAATGCTTACAAGAAATCAGTTATTACATCAGCTTTCAGTGACTTTCCAGTTCGAACTGAGGGAAGATTTTTACCAACATATCATCATATTCATCTATTGTGATAATTTAAGCACTGAATCACCCTAGGAAACTTGGGGATACAAATAATAAAATGTTTTAAGATGTGAGAAACTTGAAATTGAGTTCAATTTTATATTTTAGAAGTAATTTTGGGCTGTTACTGGTGTCTCAGATTATTTTGCCTCTTATGTACCTGGCAGTACAGACAGGCCTGAAATATTTCTCTTTTTCCAGCTGCTTATTTATAAATACAAGGAGAAATCTGAAAAACCGAGCCCCCTCAGCAAAAGGCTAGATGGGTGGATCCACCATGAAAGAGCTGAAGGGAACATAAGCTAGAGGGAGGCCAAGATTTATGAACACCTAGGAGCTGCTACCTGGGATGACCATTTTCACCTACATTGTGCCGTTTTTTCCGTAAAGGAACATTACCTATGGAAGTAACTTGTCCAAAATTTCACAGAGAGCATGGGCAGAATAAAGGTTACAAGTTTTTTTTTTTTTTTGTTTTTTTTTTTTTTTTTTGGAGCTTCAGGGAACACGCATTAATCCATCAGTCCTTCCTTCCATCTAGATGCTAACCAGGAGCAGATAAACCCAAGGAACCAAGTGAGTGGGTCAAAACACATTTAGAGGTATTGGCTACTAACAAGCTAAACTGAACAACACAGTGGGGCCTTCTCCCCTCCATAAACTTAGCCTTGTAATGCACAGAATGTAGAAGTCTCCACCCAATGCAAAGTGGGGGAAAAAACAAGGAGAACAGAGCTGACCAACCAGAAATTAGGCCATCTCAACCAACAAGAAGAACACACACCATCCCAGGTAAAGGCAGGACTGACAAAGCAAGAGATATGGCTCATGTTGCCCACATTACAGTAGAATGGCCCTACTTCCTGGCTTGCATGATCTATCCAGTACCAGCCATTCCTCCCAAGGGGAGGAACAAGTGGGAGCCAAGAGTCACTGTTCACACCTCACAGAGGAGGAAAAGTTCTTCATGAAAATGAACAACAAAGGTAGAGATAATCCCTAACACTTTTCATGGTATTCAGCTCATATTCAGCTTCTGAAGATTATTTTAAGTCTGTACAAGTTCTGTGGACTATTTCAAGTGTACATTATAAGACTCTTTCATGTCTTATGATTATGATCCAAAGATGATAGAAGCGGCATAGAAGCACCATAGCATAAGGAAAGCAATTTCCAGGAACAGTTTTAATTGTGGTATTCACACTCATTATTGTGTGTGTATGTGTATTTATAAATTACACATACTATAATTATAGATACAATATATATTATGTAATATGTATTATACAAATATAAAATGATAGTTACTTTTAATTTGAGGATTAAGTGCTCTTCCTCTCAAATATTACAAAAACAAAGTAATTTCACCTTAGATGTGGCTAAATCAATTCCTGCCTTGATTGTCCCCATTGCTTTTTTCTCCAAGGATATTGGAAACAGGTTTTTTATTTATCCTTCCCACAAAACACAAAACCTAGTTGGTGTTGTACCATTCACAAAATGTGGAACTGAAGTAAACTACTTTAAAGTTAATACACCTGTATTCTGACCTTTTTTTTTTTTTTTTTTAAGACAGAAAGAGACAGAGTGCCAGCAGGGGAGGGGCAGAGAGAAGGAGACACAGAATCTGAAACAGGCTCTGAGCTGTCAGCACAGAGCCCGATGCAGGGCTCGAACCCACGAACCATGAAATCATGACCTGAGCCAAAGTCAGAAGGTAAACTACTGAGCCACTCAGGCGCCCCTGACCACATTTTCCTTAAAGTAAGCCCACATCCAACATGGCGGCCTGAACTCATGACCATGAGGCCAAGAGTAGCATGCTCCACAAACGGAGACAGCCAGGAGCCCCCAATATATTTGTATTCTGCTTCACCAATATCCCCACACTATCTAGCAGTGAATATTTAGTGGGAAATGAATGAATTCTTTATTTACTAAGAGACATAGAACCTAGAAAAAGATTTTCTTCTTCAGAAAGTCTGTTCTGTCCTCAAGGATTTGTTGCTATTCTGGCATATACTTCAAATTTTACATAGGGGAAACATCCCCCTCATGCCAAGTGTTTAGATTATGTTCCTTAATAGTCTTAACTCACCTGATCTAAATCTTAGTCTTTCCCCAAATCCTCTAGCTACCTACCTTCTTGCCTTTTTACTGTCTATAATCTCCTGTTCCAGCTTGATACACATGTACTTTTTTTCAGTAACTCTGCTTTTCATTCACCTCCTTAACTGGAGTATTCAAAGGTATCCTTTAAAATAATGCATGGACTACTTCTGCCAGGTCTTTGGGATCACCCCATCTCCTTGAGCTACTCACCAGAAATAGTCTGACCAAGCTTTGTGGCCAGAGCAGAAAATGGGTCCCCTACGCTGAAGAAATCAAACACTATCTCTAGAAAACATGTGCTCGTTCTTTCTTCGGCAATAACTATATAACCCAGTGCTGGTAAGTTTGCCATTTTGCCAGAACAGCTCACAGCTACACTCAGTGCTTGCCCATACAGCCATTAAGTGTCCAGTAATATTTCTCTACTTTTTAGATTTTTGTGCAATTTAGCTGTCAATGTTAGTCCCTCTGATCCGCTAATAGTCATTATAATAATCCACATAACCATAGTAGATCACTATCACTTTCCTAAGCTGTGTGGCTGTGTGTGTGTGTGTGTGTGTTGTTGTTGTTGTTGTTGTTGTTGTTGTTGTTGTTGTTTTTGTGGTGCTGTTATTCCTTTTTTTTAAATATATAATTAAACTGGATTGGATAAAGTTTAAGCAATTTGACCAAGATCTGATTAAAATTTGCCTCAAACCCTCACTTCCATATGTTTCAATTTCCGAAATCCTCCCTGACAGTCTCTCAGAATTCCTGAGTGCTTCATAATCCCAAGTCCCTGTCAAGTCCTTGTCAAGTCACTGAGTTCTTGCTTTCTTCTTTGATATATTTGACAGTGCCTCCCGTTGAGTCCTTATCAAACCAGTAACAGACCTCCTCTTTTCTTCCTTGGTTGGAACAAGAAATGAAACTTGATAGCTAGAGAAGATAGAGGTCCAAAAGTCAGTTACATTATTAATAAATCTGATGGGAGAAAGGGTCTTTACACCTACAGGCAAATGCATGTACTAATGATCTCCTCTAAAATCCCATGGGTGCACCCACCCTGTCACTTTAACAAATCAAAAGCCACCATCCTTCCTAGCTTTTCTCTGTGAGTTTCCTACATGAAGGATCAGGAAGATCAGTTCTCAAGAAAAGTAAGAAGAGCACAACAAGACTCTAAATTCATTTCTTCTCACCAATCAGGTGGGTCCCTCTCATGCCCCTAGAGAGAGCCAAAATGTTATTCCAATACGAGTCTTTCCTCCTGGACATGGGACACAAGGGAAATGAAGGTTCTCTCTAAAATCCAGACATGAAACTTGACACATTGTCCATTTCCATGCATTTGGTAGGTTTTATTAAACTGTTGGCAGTGGGGGAAGGGTGATAAATAAAAATGGGGTTACATCACAGCAATGTTCCAGCTCCTATTACCAATTTTTAAATATCTGTACAACAAATAAAAATTAGATGCCAAGTTTGGTTTTAAAACTACAGCAATGATTCCTACTATATGCGTATCCAACTTCTATTTTTAAGAGTTGGTTGTTATGATGGGTTCCACTGGACAAAATTATTTTTAGTAAGTTTTGAAGTAGGCATGATAAAATTCAAAATTAAAGCCTTGAACTACTGACCAAGTATACTTGTACATTTTACCAATTGCAGGAGAACCAGGTCAAATCTAATGATCCCCTCTAAGTGATGCCCCATGCAAATGGTGGACAGAGCCAATGAAAATGAGCTAAGACAAGACCAAATCTATACTGTTCATGTTTGAATTTCTTCTGTTTTTACTTAAAAGTAATTCTTTCAAGTAAAAATAGTATTTATTCAGTATTTTCATTCAAATTGTTCAATACACAGAAAAGTAGACTGAATCAAAATTTTATGTTATAGGATTTTGTCAGGCAAGAAATTAACTAGTCCTGTAGTCTTGGGGGGGGGGGGAGGGAATCTAGTGAGTTAGCTAAAGAAGGTACCTGATCCCCAATCTCATAAATTCACACAAATTAACATAAATTTACAGAAATTTCATTAAAATTTCTTTTGGAATGTTTATGGCAAATGAATCTTCAAAGCACCCCTGAGAGCTGAGTGAGGGTTACTAATATTCTCCTTTGGGCTCTCAGTCACAAATGTCCATGGTGTAGGGGAAGGAAAATTATCATAATATGAAAAAGAAAAGTATTATCAATATTCTGGAAGTGATTTCATTGAGAGTAAATCAGGGGACTCCATGGGTAAAAGTCTAGTTACTAGAACAAAGTTTAAAAATATGTATAGTTATAAGAACTACAACACTATTTTAACTGGTTATGGAGGGCTGATAATATGCTCTACTCCCCCAAAAGATGTTCATACACTATTACTCCAGACACTTTGAATAGGTACTCACAATGCAAGAAACATGTTTCTATTGTAATAAAGGTTAGAGACCCTAAAATAGAGAGACTCTTCTAAATTGTCTAGGTGGGTACAATCTAATTATATGACTTTTAAAATCAGAGAACAATCTTTGACTGGAGTCAGAGGTGCATTGAATGATGGCAGAAACATGTGGCAGATAGAAAATTTGGATAGTTCAGACACAAGAGGAACCCAGAAGAGAAATTTGGAGCATGAGAAGGGCAAAGTCAACAAATGCTAGCTTTGAAGATGTAGGGAGAGAACCAGGAGCAAAGGAACACAAGTAGCCTTTAGAAACTAAAAAAGACTCCCAGCCAACAACGATCAAGAAAATGGGGCTTCATTCGACCAACCACAGTGAGTGATTCCTGCCAACCACCCCAATAATCATGGAAATGGAATCTCCCTGCAACATCTGATAACTGCTGAATTCAGCAAATCCTTTAACTTCTGTTTTAGGAGACTTGAAGCAGACAAACTAGGCATGTTTTGAAAAAAATAAAATCAATTTAAGGAATATTGAACTCAACACCCCACTTACAGAAATGGATAGATCATCTAGACACACGGTCAATAAAGAAACAAGGGCCCTGAATGAGACATTGGATCAGATGGACTTGACAGATATATTTAGAACTCTGCATCCCAAAGCAACAGAATATACTTTCTTCTCGAGTGCACATGGAACATTCTCCAAGATAGATCGTATACTGGGTCACAAAACAGCCCTTCATAAGTTTACAAGAATTGAAATCATACCATGCATACTTTCAGACCACAATGCTATGAAGCTTGAAATCAACCACAGAAAAAAGTCTGGAAAACCTCCCAAAGCATGGAGGTTAAAGAACACCCTACTAACGAATGAGTGGGTCAACCAGGCAATTAGAGAAGAAATTAAAAAATATATGGAAACAAACGAAAATGAAAATACAACAATCCAAACGCTTTGGGACGCAGCGAAGGCAGTCCTGAGAGGAAAATACATTGCAATCCAGGCCTATCTCAAGAAACAAGAAAAATCCCAAATACAAAATCTAACAGCACACCTAAAGGAACTAGAAGCAGAACAGCAAAGGCAGCCTAAACCCAGCAGAAGAAGAGAAATAATAAAGATCAGAGCAGAAATAAACAATATAGAATCTAAAAAAACTGTAGAGCAGATCAACGAAAGCAAGAGTTGGTTTTTTGAAAAAATAAACAAAATTGACAAACCTCTAGCCAGGCTTCTCAAAAAGAAAAGGGAGATGACCCAAATAGATAAAATCATGAATGAAAATGGAATTATTACAACCAATCCCTCAGAGATACAAACAATTATCAGGGAATACTATGAAAAATTATATGCCAACAAATTGGACAACCTGGAAGAAATGGACAAATTCCTGAACACCCACACTCTTCCAAAGCTCAATCAGGAGGAAATAGAAAGCTTGAACAGACCCATCACCAGCGAAGAAATTGAATCGGTTATCAAAAATCTCCCAACAAACAGGAGTCCAGGACCAGATGGCTTCCCAGGGGAGTTCTACCAGATGTTTAAAGCAGAGATAATACCTATCCTTCTCAAGCTATTCCAAGAAATAGAAAGGGAAGGAAAACTTCCAGACTCATTCTATGAAGCCAGTATTACTTTGATTCCTAAACCAGACAGAGACCCAGTAAAAAAAGAGAACTACAGGCCAATATCCCTGATGAATATGGATGCAAAAATTCTCAGTAAGATACTAGCAAATCGAATTCAATGGCATATAAAAAGAATTATTCACCATGATCAAGTGGGATTCATTCCTGGGATGCAGGGCTGGTTCAACATTCGCAAATCAATCAACGTGATACATCACATTAACAAAAAAAAAGAGAAGAACCATATGATCCTGTCAATCGATGCAGAAAAGGCCTTTGACAAAATCCAGCACCCTTTCTTAATAAAAACCCTTGAGAAAGTCGGGATAGAAGGAACATACTTAAAGATCATAAAAGCCATTTATGAAAAGCCCACAGCTAACATCATCCTCAACGTGGAAAAACTGAGCGCTTTTTCCCTGAGATCAGGAACACGACAGGGATGCCCACTCTCACCGCTGTTGTTTAACATAGTGCTGGAAGTTCTAGCATCAGCAATCAGACAACAAAAGGAAATCAAAGGCATCAAAATTGGCAAAGATGAAGTCAAGCTTTCGCTTTTTGCAGATGACATGATACTATACATGGAAAATCCGATAGACTCCACCAAAAGTCTGCTAGAACTGATCCATGAATTCAGCAAAGTTGCAGGATACAAAATCAATGTACAGAAATCAGTTGCATTCTTATACACTAACAATGAAGCAATAGAAAGACAAATAAAGAAACTGATCCCATTCACAATTGCACCAAGAAGCATAAAATACCTAGGAATAAATCTAACCAAAGATGTAAAGGATCTGTACGCTGAAAACTATAGAAAGCTTATGAAGGTAATTGAAGAAGATTTAAAGAAATGGAAAGACATTCCCTGCTCATGGATTGGAAGAATAAATATTGTCAAAATGTCAATACTACCCAAAGCTATCTACACATTCAATGCAATCCCAATCAAAATGGCACCAGCATTCTTCTCGAAACTAGAACAAGCAATCCTAAAATTCATATGGAACCACAAAAAGCCCCGAATAGCCAAAGGAATTTTGAAGAAGAAGACCAAAGCAGGAGGCATCACAATCCCAGACTTTAGCCTCTACTACAAAGCTGTCATCATCAAGACAGCATGGTATTGGCACAAAAACAGACACAGAGACCAATGGAATAGAATAGAAACCCCAGAACTAGACCCACAAACGTATGGCCAACTCATCTTTGACAAAGCAGGAAAGAACATCCAATGGAAAAAAGACAGTCTCTTTAACAAATGGTGCTGGGAGAACTGGACAGCAACATGCAGAAGGTTGAAACTAGACCACTTTCTCACACCATTCACAAAAATAAACTCAAAATGGATAAAGGACCTGAATGTGAGACAGGAAACCATCAAAACCTTAGAGGAGAAAGCAGGAAAAGACCTCTCTGACCTCAGCCGTAGCAATCTCTTCCTCGACACATCCCCAAAGGCAAGGGAATTCAAAGCAAAAGTGAATTACTGGGACCTTATGAAGATAAAAAGCTTCTGCACAGCAAAGGAAACAACCAACAAAACTAAAAGGCAACCAACGGAATGGGAAAAGATATTTGCAAATGACATATCGGACAAAGGGCTAGTATCCAAAATCTATAAAGAGCTCACCAAACTCCACACCCGAAAAGCAAATAACCCAGTGAAGAAATGGGCAGAAAACATGAATAGACACTTCTCTAAAGAAGACATCCGGATGGCCAACAGGCACATGAAAAGATGTTCAGCGTCGCTCCTTATCAGGGAAATACGAATCAAAACCACACTCAGGTATCACCTCACGCCAGTCAGAGTGGCCAAAATGAACAGATCAGGAGACTATAGATGCTGGAGAGGATGTGGAGAAACGGGAACCCTCTTGCACTGTTGGTGGGAATGCAAACTGGTGCAGCCACTCTGCAAAACAGTGTGGAGGTTCCTCAGAAAACTAAAAATAGACCTACCCTATGACCCAGCAATAGCACTGCTAGGAATTTATCCAAGGGACACAGGAGTACTGATGCATAGGGGCACTTGTACCCCAATGTTCATAGCAGCACTCTCAACAATAGCCAAATTATGGAAAGAGCCTAAATGTCCATCAACTGATGAATGGATAAAGAAATTGTGGTTTATATACACAATGGAGTACTACGTGGCAATGAGAAAAAATGAAATATGGCCTTTTGTAGCAACGTGGATGGAACTGGAGAGTGTGATGCTAAGTGAAATAAGCCATACAGAGAAAGACAGATACCATATGGTTTCACTCTTATGTGGATCCTGAGAAACTTAAGAAAAACCCATGGGGGAGGGGAACAAAAAAAAAAAAAAAAAAAGAGGTTAGAGTGGGAGAGAGCCAAAGCATAAGAGACTGTTGAGAACTGAGAACAAACTAAGGGTTGATGGGGGGTGGGAGGGAGGAGAGGGTGGGTGATGGGTACTGAGGAGGGCACGTTTTGGGATGAGCACTGGGTGTTGTATGGAAACCAATTTGACAATAAATTTCATATATTAAAAAAAAATGATGTCTGTCTTATGCTGCCATGATACCAACACTCTTTCATAAATATTTTATATACCAACTTACAAATCTAATCCTGACCTAAGTTTTTTTTTTTTTTTTTTTTTTTAATTTTTTTTTTTTCAACGTTTATTTATTTTTTGGGACAGAGAGAGACAGAGCATGAACGGGGGAGGGGCAGAGAGAGAGGGAGACACAGAATCGGAAACAGGCTCCAGGCTTTGAGCCATCAGCCCAGAGCCCGACGCGGGGCTTGAACTCACGGACCGCGAGATCGTGACCTGGCTGAAGTCGGACGCTTAACCGACTGCGCCACCCAGGCGCCCCCTGACCTAAGTTTTTAAAGTTACCTTTAACCACCTAATTAGTGTCATTCATGAAATTTAAAAGATCAGTTTTAGAAAATCTTTTTCCGGGGCGCCTGGGTGGCTCAGTTGGTTGAGAGTCCGACTTCAGCTCGGGTCATGATCTCATGGTTCATGAGTTCAAGCCCCATGTCGGGCTCTGTGTTCATGGCTCGGAGCTTGGAACCTGCTTCGGATTCTTTGTCTCCCTCTCTCTCTGCCCCTCTGCCCCTCCACCTCTCACACTCTGACGCTCTCTCTCAAAAATAAATAAACATTAAAAATATTTTTTTAAATAGAAAATCTTTTTCCTGTCAAAAGGGAATGGAGAAGAATGGTATCATCAGCTTGTTTGTGGTCTAAAGGCATTTAGAAAAAACAATGACCACTGATGAACTCTATAGAGTAACAGAGGTGGGAATGCCCTATGGCTGACACCACTGCCTGTCAACAGTCGTTCTTCCCCTATGCCCTTTGGTCTGTAATGGGTTCAACACTAATTTGGTTCAGTTCTTCACCCTTGTATTTGCTCAGAGAACATGACCACACCATCCCTAGTTTCAGAAAGTAAATCATGATTAGCTTAATATCTATCAGAGTGGTTGCTTTTCCTTTGCCGTGCCTAAGTTTGTATGTGAACACCTAACAGCCTCCTGGATAATTATACATAATCCAGTGTATATTTAGGGAAAGATTTTCCTCATTAACTAAAAATTTATGTGGTAGAAAAATCCCACTCTTATTACCAGAGGTACTTGAGCCTTTATATGATAACTGACATTAAAATAGCCATCTTGGGGCGCCTGGGTGGCGCAGTCGGTTAAGCGTCCGACTTCAGCCAGGTCACGATCTCGCGGTCCGTGAGTTCGAGCCCCGCGTCGGGCTCTGGGCTGATGGCTCAGAGCCTGGAGCCTGTTTCCGATTCTGTGTCTCCCTCTCTCTCTGACCCTCCCCCGTTCATGCTCTGTCTCTCTCTGTCCCAAAAATAAATAAACGTTGAAAAAAAAAATTAAAAAAAAAAAATAAAATAAAATAGCCATCTTGCCACCATCAGGCATGAAATCCCAACAAACTGAAGATGACAGAACAGACTATACATGTACATTTGATGACAGAGTTGAATCACCAAATTCACTCTAGAACTCTACCTTTCAATGTATTATGTGAAAGGATAGCTTTTCCTCATTTTTCATGACAATTTTAGTGAGACTTTTGTATTGTTAGTTATGCTGTCATAACTAATACAGTCTCTTAGTACAGTTCAGGATAAAAACAAAAGGCAAAATATTAAAAAGCATTCCTATTAAATTTGGAAGCAACACAAGCCTACCTGCTTTTTTTTTTTTTAATTTTTTTTTCCAACGTTTATTTATTTTTGGGACAGAGAGAGACAGAGCATGAACGGGGGAGGGGCAGAGAGAGAGGGAGACACAGAATCGGAAACAGGCTCCAGGCTCTGAGCCATCAGCCCAGAGCCCGACGCGGGGCTCGAACTCACGGACCACGAGATCGTGACCTGGCTGAAGTCGGACGCCTAACCGACTGCGCCACCCAGGCGCCCCCCTACCTGCTATTTAATTTCATCTCACAATATTTTTTTTTTAAAGAATTAAACAAAAGAATTAAAAAACAAACAAACAAAAAAGAATTAAGCAATAGAAATCAGATCTACCCTATGACTCAGCAATAGTACTGCTATGAATTTACCCAAAGGATACAGGAATGTTGATGCATAGGGGCACTTGTACCCCAATGTTTATAGCAGCACTTTCAACAATAGCAAAATTATGGATAGAGCCTAAATGTCCATCAACTAATGAATGGATAAAAAATATGTGGTTTATATATACAATGGAATACTACTTGGCTATGAGAAAGAATGAAATCTGCCCATTTGTAGCAACATGGATGGAACTGGAGAGTATTATGCTAAGTGAAATAAGTCAGGCAGAGAAAGACAGATACCATAAGTTTCTCAGGATCCACATATGAGTGAAAACATAACAGAAGACCAGGAGGGAGGGGAAGGGGGAAAAAATTACAGAGAGGGAAGGAGGCAAACCATAAGAGATTCTTAAATACTGACAGCAAACTGAGGGTTGATGGGGTAGGGGGAGAGGTAAAGAGAGTGAGCTGTGAAACAATTAGAAATTGTTTTATTATAAATATATAAGTAGACAACTAGGAAATTTTTAAATACTGAGCTGTGAAACAATTAGAAAAAAGAATGTTATACTATATTTAGCTACATACCAATGTAAACAAATGACAAATTATTTGGATAATTTAAGACAAAAATCTTATTTCCAAATCAACTAAAACAACCAAAATTCCTAGAAATCAACTCTATGTCTGAAGAAAACTACCAAATTATTCTAAGGTCACAAGAGATTTGATTAGAAGGATTCATACTTGCTCTGTAAGAGTTCAACTCCATATAAATGGTATACACTCCTCAAAACACCAAAGGGTATTTTTTAAATGACAAGATTATTCTAAATTTTAGCTGAAAGAATCAGCATAGGAGAATGGCTGAAACAATTCTACAAGTGTCATGAAGGAAAAGTTACTCTATATTCAAACAGGTGATAAATCTACAGTAATTAAAAGTGTGGCAGCAAAAGCATAGAGATGGAAAAGTGATGCAAGAAAAGGTCCATGAGACCAAGAGAATTAGGAGATATGAGTATTTAATAAAATTAGCAGTTAGGGACGATTGGATTAATCAATGAATAGTTTCCGTTCCAATAGTATACCATTCTAGAAAACAAAACTGGATCCCTTTATTGGCATATAAAACTACACCCTAATTAGTAATAAATTTAAATGTAAATATTAAAAGTAATTTTTCCGGTTTCAGATCACAGGGTCAATTTTTAACACCTAAGTGCTCTTAAAAACACAAAAGGGAAAAGTCATTGTTCCCAGGAAGGGGTGGTTATTCTAAAAGCCACGTGATTAAAAGGGATGAAAACTACTTGTTTCACAGCAGACCAGGAAGAGAATCAGACCACGGGCCTGGAGTAGAGCCTAGATTTCCCAGCCAGTCCTCAGCTGACACAGACAGCAACGATTGGGTACAGCCATGAAAAGTGGATCTATCACCCAGAAATGAATGAATGTGAGCACAGCAGTCACTTCATCTGTAAATAAAATGTCATCTTCAAGGATCAGAAACCTCAAGCTAAGAAACACATCCAAGGCTAGTTGAAGTTAAGGCTCCCAACACCATTGCAAGTTCTTGTGACATGCTGAAAATAACTTTCCATGAAGATATACTTAAACAATCACCAACAGCAGGGGGAAAGCATTATGAAAGTCAAGTAATATTCTCTGAACATCGAAGAACTTACAACTCAAGGAAATCAGAATAGAGAACTCTAAAAACTTTAGAATAATTACTTTTAACATCTTCTGAATTAAAGTAGTCAATGGGAAGCCAAAAAAAAAGGACAGAAGACTAATGAAAAAGAGATAATAAATATGAGTGGTTGGTTATTTTAAGAGAACCCATTACAATTTTTAGAAATGAGTAATTATAAACACAAGTTTAACCATCAGTAAAAGGATACCTATACATTCAACAAAAAGTTAACAGCAAGTTCATGAATTGTTGAGTCAAATTGAGGCCTTACATAAAATAAAGAGATTTTTCTTAATGAGGATGGGAGGAGAATTAAGAAATACAAGTGAATAGGACCAAGTGTTCTAATGTAAATAATAAGACTTTCAGGAGGCAGTAGAAATGGTGATAGTTAGACAATGCGTAAAGAAAAATACTGAGAATTCCCACTATTAAAGAAACCCAAGTCCAAATATTGAAATAGGTTGAGACTACCAAGAACTAATTTTCTAATTTTATATATAGACCCATTATGGTGAAACCTTTGAAATAAAGAATCATAAGAACAACTAGAGGGTAAAAAGATTACCTACAAAGAAGAGGAATCACATTAATATTAGCTTTTTCACCAACAATACCAGATGACAAAAGACAGTGGATAAATTTATCTTCAAGATGGTGAGCAAAAATAACTCAGACCCATGAACTCTTTATCCATGTAAATGACCATTCAAGAATGAGGAATAAAGATATTTGAAGGCTGAAAATTCATAGTTTATCTTCCACAAACCCCAATGATACAACTAAAGAAAATATTCAACAAGAACAGTAAGTTAAAAAGCAGATTGCAAAATAAAAACATGTAACAAAATCTGTATAATCTGTGTCAAAACAGGCATAAGATATAAAATAAAGGACATTTTCACAGGTATAATAGCAGGTTGGTATAGAATTTTTAAAATTCATTAACATGGAAACTGCTTTTACTGCTCTTTGATCTAGCTCTCCAAACTGTAGATTTTGTCTTATTCAGAATAAAATAAACTCAAGACATTGTTAGAAAACATTTTTATAATAGTTCCTAGTTTAAAAAAAAATCTATCTTCCAAACTATTAAAATGGAAAGAACGAAGCAAATAGTTTTTTTAAAGTTCATGCACTTTGATAGAAAACAGGATGAGAAGAGAAAGGATTATCACAAACATAAAATGCGATGGTAGAGGCCAAATTTATTACTAGACACAACGTTTTTTAAAATGTTAAAAGCATCCTTTAAAAGAAAGTATCCTTAGGATGGATTTTTTAAAAAATACAAGAGAAACATTCAAAACAAACTGACACCATAAAAGTTTAAATTAAATACATGGAAAATGTTAAACTAGGGAAACACCAACCAAAATAACACAGTATCAATCATAATTGAAGATTTTTAAACTACTTCTGTGAAGTAGAAAAATCAAGTAAAAGCATGATATATATCATTAATAAGATGAAAGAACACACACATAAATTACACCCAACACTGAATATACATGCTTTGAAGCAAGCAAAATCAATAATAACTGACCAACAAACGAAACCTCAACAAATCACATTTTTTTAAGTTTATTTATTTTGAGAGAGAGACATTGTGAGTTGGGGAGGGGCAGAGAGAGAATCCAGGCATGGGGATCAAAACTACAAAACCAAGAGATCATGATCTGAGCTGAAACTACAAGTTGAAGGCTTAACTGAGCCACCCAGGCGCTCTGGCAAATCACAATTGTTATCAAATAGTATTCACAGTAGAGTTATAAATAAACTTCAAAAACAAAAAATAAATCTTCTCCAAATCCTAGAGATTTACAAACAAACAAAATTCTATCTCAGTCATGAATTAAAGACATCAAAAGAGAAAATTACAAAAGATTTGGAACAGAATGTAAACTGAATTAGTACCTATCAAATGCCTTGGGGTGTAGCTAATGTGGTACTTACAGCCTCAAACATACTAGAAAGCAGGAAAAATTGAAAATAAATAAGTCATGTTTTCTATTCAATAAGGAGGAAAAATTAACATGAATGCAAAGAAAACCTTTAAAATCTAACAAGGACAAAAACCACAGAAATAACGTAAAAAGCAAAAGCAATGCAGAAGATCAGAAAAACAAAACAATAGATTCTTTAAAATATCAAATAAAATGGACAATTCTCTGAGAAGTTTTATCAAGGGAAAAACAACAAAAACAATATTAAGATGCGTAAAATGGAAAGTAACCATGAAGAAATTTTACAATTCAAAAAAAATGCTATAAGTTTATGTTAATATGAAAAATTTATCAAAAGAATTTTCTAGAAAAAAAATATTTACTAAAATCAGTTAATAAAGTTAAAAATCTGAGCAGACCAATAACCATAAAAGTATGTAAATGATATAATTTGATTAAAAATAAGCAGAGGACCTGAATAGATATTTTTCCACAAAAGATATACAGATGGCCAACAGATACATGAAAAGATTCGCAACATCACTAAGCAAGGATGCACACCAAAACCACAATAAGGTATCACCTCATGCCAGTCAGACTCACTGGTATCAAAAGGGCAAGTAACAAGTATAGAAAGGATATGGAGGGGCGCCTGGGTGGCGTAGTCGGTTAAGCGTCCGACTTCAGCCAGGTCACGATCTCGCGGTCCGTGAGTTCGAGCCCCGCGTCGGGCTCTGGGCTGATGGCTCAGAGCCTGGAGCCTGTTTCCGATTCTGTGTCTCCCTCTCTCTCTGCCCCTCGCCCGTTCATGCTCTGTCTCTCTCTGTCCCAAAAATAAATAAATGTTAGAAAGGATATGGAGGAAAAGGTACCCTGGTGCACTGTTGGTGTGAATGCACATTGGTGCGGCCACTCTGGAGAACAATATTAAAATTTTAAAAATTAAAATAAGAACTACCTTATGATTCAGTAATTCCACTATGGAGTCTTTACCCAAATAAAACCAACACACACACACACACACACACACACACACACACACACACGCGCGCACGCGCGCGCGCACACACACACTGGAATATTACTCAGCCATAAAGAAGAATGACATCTTGCCATGTGCAACAATATTGATGGGCCTAGGGGGTATAATGCTAAAAAAAAAGTCAGACAGATAAAAGACAAATGCCATATGATTTCACCTATATGTGGAATCTAAAAAATAAAACAAAACAAAAAGACTCTCAAATACAGAGAACAAACTGTTGGTTGTCAGAGGGGAAATGGATGGGAGAAGGGTTAAAAGAAAAGAAAGGGGATTAAGAGGTACCAACTTCCAGTTAGAAAATAAGTAAGTCACAGAGATGAAAAGTACAACATAAGGAATACAACCAATAATACTATAATAACATTGTGTTGTAACATATGTTGACTACACATCATGGTAAGTATTGAATAATGTACAGATTTTTTTAAACAACGTTGTTCATCTGAAACTAACATAGTATGCTAATTACACTGAAATCTAAAAAATCAATGTATTATTTAAACACACCTTTATTATTTAGCACAGAGGCTCCCAGACTTCTCTTGCCTGCCTCAACCCCCTTTACTTGCAGATCAAAACCACCTTCCTGCTCACCTTTCTACCCCTTATGGGGACCTATCAGAATTTCAAATAGGATGAGGGAAGAGAGACAAGCTACTCATTACATTGACAGAAATGCATCCGTATATGGCTATGATGAAGCTGGAGGAATCTTATTTCTCCCAAAAATATCCTGAGCTCAAATTCAACAACCAGAGTCCTGGTCTGTCCACATAGATAACATCACAAAACAGGAGCACACTCAGATTTCAAGAACAACAGTGATAAGACATAAGGCAGAGGGGAAAGGGGATTTCTGGAAGAGAAGAATTTTTTTTCTGAATTAGCGTTGGATACTGGACAAAGCCACTGAAGCAATTAGTTGGGTCTGTTAATGCCACAATACCTGACCTTCCTGCCTGCAGCAATACACCTGTGGCTAATATAATCACAGCCAGAAAGTTAAAAGAAAAAATGAATGATATTCAGAGATTTTCTATCAAAAGAAAAGGTACCAGGCCCAAATGGTTTCCAA
This sequence comes from Puma concolor, assembly GCF_028749965.1. Lineage (NCBI taxonomy): Eukaryota > Metazoa > Chordata > Mammalia > Carnivora > Felidae > Puma > Puma concolor. Next base: position 111,931,131 of record NC_141676.1, read on the forward strand.
AAATTTTTATCAAACCAGGGTGCCAGATGGCTCAGTCGGTTAAGCATCTGACTCTTGACTTCAGCTCAGGTCATGATCTTGCAGTTTGTGAGATCAATACCCATGGGCTCTGCATGGAGAGCATGGAGTCTGCTTGACACTCTCCCTCTCTCTCTGCCCCTCCCCTGCTTACACACGTTCTCTCTCTCTCAAAATAAATAAATAAACTCAAATTTTCTATCAAAGCTACAAGCAACAAATAATCCCTATTTTACACAAACTGTTCCAGCGTTTAGCAAAAGAAAAGTAACCCAACTCATTTCATAATTCTGGAAAAACACTGATCCCAAAACTAGATAACCGAAGAAAACCAAGGGCCATTCTCACTCATAGAATCAAAAATTATGTTTTTTTTAATAAATAAAAATCAGCATTTAGCAAGATAATCAAACGTTGTAAACAAGAGTATGTATCCCGACAATCCAAACTGATTCAACATTTTAATAAATCAATTGAATGATCACTTTAACAGATTAAATGAAAAAAAAATTATGTAAGTTTTTAGGAATAAATATTCAAAGTACCACCATCAGTGACACCCTTTCATGATTGAAAAATAAAATTTGGGGCATACTAAGAACACAACAAACTTTCTTAAACTGGTATCTATCCTAATATTACAGCAAATATTAGAAATATATCCACAAAAGTCAGAAAGAAGATAAAGGTACCCGTTATTACTGCTACCACTCAACACAGCTTTTGAGGGCCTGGCTATGTGCTATGACAAGGAAAAGAAGAATAAGGCTTAGAAAGAACAAAATAATAACTGTAGTAACTCTTACTTTTTTGTCTGCCCATTTTTTCTCTCTCCTATGTGTTGGTTTGCACACTTGTCCGATATACAGAAGGGAAGGAGAGACCCAAGAAAGAAGCAAGCCACTCCAGATCTGTACGTGGAAGGTTGGTAAGCTAAACAAAAAGAGAGTAACTTCCTCAAGCAGATAAGTAGCCCAATAGGCACCAGCTGGGCAGAATACAGGTGAAATCTCAAATCTCAAAAAAGGCAGGATTTCCCTTTTTGTGGCTGAATAGGATTCCATTATATGTATATGTACCACATTTTCTTTATACATTCACCCATCAATGGGAATTTAGGGAATTTCTATTGTAAATAATGCTACAGTGAACATAAGGATGCATATGCATTTTGGAATTAGGGTTTTAATTTTCTTAGCATAAATACCCAGAAGTGGATTGTAGCATCATTGTGAATGATCCTACATTCCATCACAGCGATGGATCCCACAATCCATCACAGTGATGGCAGGTGTTTCTAGACAACATTGACTGTGATGGAATTTGACTCAGAGACTTCTTAGAAGTAGAAGAGGCAACGTGACAGGGGTAGAATGCTCTAGACCTCAAAGTCCTCGTTGGTGAAAAGGATCACTAGGTGTATTATGGCAGGTGAATGGGGTGAGAGTAGTGTTATCAGGTAGTGAGTTTAGCCTCATCAAGGAGTCTGTTGAGTTTATATAGGGATTTACTACTTGAATTTCAGCCCTGTGGAATTTCAGACCTAGAAAGACTATCAGTGTCCCAGCTAACATGATACCATCCCCTTTCCCATTTTTCTATCCTTCTAGTTTAATCTCAGGTTGCAAATCTCCAGTGACAGGAGACCAAGTTTCTTCCATGGAAGCATGTCTGATTTGGGGGTAAACATAAATTATAGAGGAAAAATCATCTTTGAACTTCTAAAATAGATATTACTTTTTGTTGATCTATGGGACTCCATAGTGTCATGTGGACATTTCTGAACAGCTTTTATCTCATCGTGCTTCTACTGTTCTATTTGCTTGACTTTCCTATAAAACTTTAAAATCAATGAGGGAAATTACAATCTTATTCATCTTTGCATCTCCAAGCACAGCAGAGTAGCTGACACATAATTGCCACTCAATACATGTTTCTTAAATTAACTCAAATTGAATTTGCTCCACGTAACAATTTGCATTCTAAGAGCCAAAAACAGTCATTTTAACCCCTTTTCCACATGATCCTCCCCTTAGAATATGGTTTCAAGCATCTTCCACAGAAATTGAAACACCATGGAGACTATTCTCAAGAAGACTCAGAAGACAAACAAAGTTATATATAACATGAGAACACCAAAGGATAAGGATTCATCACAACTTCCAATGGACAAAGAATTATTTATTTACTTACTTATTTAATTATTTATTGTAAAAGGAATTTGAGTTTTGGGGGGCGTATTTTTATATGAAATTTATTGTCAAACTGGTCTCCATACAACACCCAGTGCTCATCCCAACAGGTGCCCTCCTCAATACACATCACCCACTTTCCCCTCCCCCTTACCCCCATCAACCCTCAGTTGATTGTCAGTATTTAAGAGTCTCTAGGCTGCTCCAGATTCTCTGTCTCCCTCTCTCTCTCCTCCTCCCCCACTCATGCTCTGGCTCTGTCTCTCAAAAATGAATAAAGATTAAAAAAAAATTTAAAAAAGATAGCCTTCTACTTTGGAAAACCTCTGAAACAGGCCTCATCCATAGCTTGCTGATGTTCATAAAGACCAAAAACTCTCTTATGCCTTTGCACACAGGTCAAGGAAAACATGCCACCAGGAGTAGTTTTATTTTTCACAGAGAAATTCTGCCACTGCGAAATTAATGGGCCAGTCCACAGGGTACACAGAGATTGTGTAATTTTGTCTTTTAAGAACAATGTCTTTAGTGCTGTTTTAGAAAATACAGATTCAAAAAATCTAATGTGCTATCAGCCAGTCATGACATGATCTTAATATATTTGAGGAAATAACTACATGCCAGATGAATAAAGATCAATGATTATATTCATTTTATTCTACAAACAGCTGTTTAATCCACTTAAACTGCTTACAGAATCTTCCTGTGTTCCAAAGGTGGATTTCTCATAGAAGTCCAAATTCTATACGGATTTAAAATCCTCCAATATTGTCTAATTTCCTGATAAACATTAGGATGCAGAATTTGAGTTTTGACATAATGCCTACGACATCCAGATATTCAGGACATTTTCATGAAACAAATTAGAAGTGTTTTCTTTTTACAAGCTCCAAAGGAACCTAATAATGAAACCACTCAATCTCTACTTCTGTGTAGTATCTCCTCACTCAGGATATTTTAAAATTCATTTTCTTGTGAACCTATCCTAATTGGCTTTTTCCCTGTTCAATCCCTCCTTTAAATTGTAGGCAAATGTAGGAAATGGGTTCTACTTACATAAATGGGTTAGAAAAAAAGCTTAGGGTGGAAAGCTGCCACCACGGGGCAAAAGCACCTGAGGTTAGCTAGAAAAATGTTGTAATGGGATCACGAGTAACTCATTATATCACCTGCAGGAAATTACTTTCCATCTGATGCCAATATACTATTGTACTTTGATCTCAAACTCCACTTGCCCCCCAGACCCTTTGCTTCTTATACACACTAGCTAATGACTACTGTCTGATTGCTTTCTCCACATTCACATGTGTAAGACCTTGTTTTCTTCACATTCACCACGTGGGTAATATCTAGTGAGATCAATAAATAAGGAGATGAAACATCTGTTCAGGGCTCTTGTCTCCTCCCAGACATTAACTTCTGTCATATTCAATTCCGCTGTCTTACTGAACCAGAGGGAACTCCAGACTCATATTCTGCAACAGACCAAAGGGGAAGGCCCCATCTTGTATTGGATTCATTATTTCTCCATCAAATGTCCAGAGAACTACTCTGAATATATAGTATACTATGTGCTTAAAATGCCAACATAAAGAAGATGCAAGCACTGACTTAGAAAAACTTGAAGTCCAGGGGGAGACACATACAAGGAAACATAAAAATTTGAATTTGCATTTGCAACTACAGTATGGAGGGTCTCCCTACTCTGCCTTTAGGAAAGCTAGATGGACCACACAGAGGAGTTATAGTGATATTTTCCATTTTTCTTATCTGTTAGCAACTAATCTAAAGTAAAATTATATCTCTAGTCCAAACTTGAAGATCAAGGCAACTAGTGGACACCGTTGATTAGATATCACACAAGTATATCAAATTTGACACATGCTTGCATTTACAAAACTGAACTTCTCAATTTTACTTTCTTTTTATTCTTTATATTGCTCCCACATTACCTCCCTCATTTATGTCATTGCAATAGTTTCATGCCTTGTGTTATCTCCAGTCTATCCTTGCCAATGTCTTCTGCATTGAAATCAAAATTTATTTCTGAAACACAAAGCTGATCACATCCCTTCCTCATCTAAAACATTCCAATAAGCTCTCATTGTTTATATGAAGAATGAAAAAACACACATTGTTGATGTGCCAAAAACATGCCACGCATACTCTATGCTCAACAAGTATTTATTGAATAAATCAATACCTCCCCACTTCATTGTATCCTGAGAATTCTTACGTGTTAAGTAGAGTAATGGTCTCCAAAGACATCTGTGTACAAATTTCCAGATCCTATACATATTTTTTTGGATTGCAAGGGAGAATTTAGGTTGCTAATTAGCTGACATTAAAACTAGATTGTCTGCATGGGCCCATTGGTCCTTGTAAGTGAAAGAAAGGCAAGAGAGTCAGTGTCAGAGGGACATGGCCTGAGAAACACGATAGCTGTTGTTGCTTTGAAGATGGAAAGAGGGCTTTTTGGAGGAAGATGGCGGCATAGGAAGACGCTGGGCTCACCGCGCGTCCTGCTGATCACTTATATTCCACCTACACCTGTCTAAATAACCCAGAAAACCGCCAGAGGATTAGCAGAACGGAGTCTCCGGAGCCAAGCACAGACGAGAGGCCCACAGAAGAGGGTAGGAAGGGCGGCGAGGCGGTGTGTGCTCCACGGACTGGCGGGAGGGAGCCAGGGTGGAGGGGCAGCCCACCAGCCAAGCATAGCCCCAAGTCTGGCTTGCAAAAGCGGAGGGGCCGGATGGAGTGTGTTCCGACAGCAAGCGTGACTTACCATCTGGGAGGTCATAAGTTAACAGCTCTGCTCGGAAAATGGGAAGGCTGGAGGACAAAGGGAGGGAGGGTTGCTGAGCCCTGGGACAACAGAGCTCAGTTTGGTGGGGAACAAAGGCCCTAGCCAGCGCCATCTCCCTCGCCCATCCCCCAGCCAAAATCCCAAAGGGAACCGGTTCCTGCCAGGGAACTTGCTCGCAACAAACACCCAACACTGTGCTTCTGCGGAGCCACCCCTCCGGCAGCGGGTCTGACTCCCTCCCGCGGCCACAGGGTCCCTCCTGAAGTGGGTCACCTAAGGAGAAGCGAGCTAAGCCTGCCCCTCCTGCCCCCGTGCACCTTGCCTATCCACCCAGCTAATACGCCAGATCCCCAGCACCACAAGCCTGGCAGTGTGCAAGTAGCCCAGATGGGCCACGCCACCCCACAGTCTATCCTACCCCTAGGAGAGGGGAAGAGAAGGCACACACCAGTCTGACTGTGGCCCCAGTGGTGGGCTGGGGGCAGACATCAGGTCTGACTGCGACCCCACCCACCAACTCCAGTTATACACCACAGCACAGGGGAAGTGCCCTGCAGGTCCGCACCACAACAGGGACTATCCAAAAGACCAAATGGAAGAATTCCCCTCAAAAGAATCTCCAGGAAATAACAACAGCTAATGAACTTATCAAAAAGGATTTAAATGATATAACAGAAAGAGAATTTAGAATAATAGTCATAAAATTAATTGCTGGGCTTGAAAACAGTATACAGGACAGCAGAGAATCTCTTGCTACAGAGATCAAGGGACTAAGGAACAGTCAGGAGGAGCTGAAAACCGCTTTAAACGAGATGCAAAATAAAATGGAAACGTCCACGGCTCGGATTAAAGAGGCAGAGGAGAGAATAGGTGAACTAGAAGATAAAATTATGGAAAAAGAGGAAGCTGAGAAAAAGAGAGATAAAAAAATCCAGGAGTACGAGAGGAAAATTAGAGAACTAAGTTATGCACTAAAGAGAAATAATATATGCATAATTGGTATCCCAGAGGAGGAAAAGAGAGGGAAAGGTGCTGAAGGGGTACTTGAAGAAATAATAGCTGAGAACTTCCCTGAACTGGGGAAGGAAAAAGGCATTGAAATCCAAGAGGCACAGAGAACTCCCTTCAGACGTAACTTGAATCGATCTTCTGCACGACATATCATAGTGAAACTGGCAAAATACAAGGATAAAGAGAAAATTCTGAAAGCAGCAAGGGATAAACGTGCCCTAACATATAAAGGGACACCTATAAGACTCGTGACTGATCTCTCTTTTGAAACTTGGCAGGCCAGAAAGGCATGGCAGGAGATCTTCAATGTGATGAACAGAAAAAATATGCAGCCGAGAATCCTTTATCCAGCAAGTCTGTCATTTAGAATAGAAGGAGAGATAAAGGTCTTCCCAAACAAACAAAAACTGAAGGAATTTGTCACCACTAAACCAGCCCTACAAGAGATCCTAAGGGGAATCCTGTGAGACAAAGTACCAGAGACATCGCTACAAGCATAAAACATACAGACATCACAATGACTCTAAACCCGTATCTTTCTATAATAACACTGAATGTAAATGGACTAAATGCACCAACCAAAAGACTTAGGGTATCAGAATGGATAAAAAAACAAGACCCATCTATTTGCTGTCTACAAGAGACTCATTTTAGACCTGAGGACACCTTTAGATTGAGAGTGAGGGGATGGAGAACTATTTATCATGCTATTGGAAGCCAAAAGAAAGCTGGAATAGCCATACTTGTATCAGACAAACTAGACTTTAAACTAAAGGCTGTAACAAGAGATGAAGAAGGGCATTATATAATAATCACAGGGTCTATCCATCAGGAAGAGCTAACAGTTATAAATGTCTATGTGCCGAATATGGGAGCCCCCAAATATATAAAACAATTACTCATAGACGTAAGCAACCTTATTGATAAGAATGTGGTAATTGCAGGGGACTTTAACACTCCACTTACAGAAATGGATAGATCATCTAGACACACAGTCAATAAAGAAACAAGGGCCCTGAATGAGACATTGGATCAGATGGACTTGACAGATATACTTAGAACTCTGCATCCAAAAGCAACAGAATTTACTTTCTTCTCCAGTGCCCATGGAACATTCTCCAAGATAAATCATATACTGGGTCACAACACAGCCCTCAAACCATCAAAACCCTAGAGGAGAAAGCAGGAAAAGACCTCTCTGACCTCAGCTGTAGCAATCTCTTACTCGACACATCCCCAAAGGCAAGGGAATTAAAAGCAAAAATGAATTACTGGGACCTTATGAAGATAAAAAGCTTCTGCACAGCAAAGGAAACAACCAACAAAACTAAAAGGCAACCAACGGAATGGGAAAAGATATTTGCAAATGACATATCGGACAAAGGGCTAGTATCCAAAATCTATAAAGAGCTCACCAAACTCCACACCCGAAAAACAAATAACCCAGTGAAGAAATGGGCAGAAAACATGAATAGACACTTCTCTAAAGAAGACATCCGGATGGCCAACAGGCACATGAAAAGATGCTCAATGTCGCTCCTCATCAGGGAAATACAAATCAAAACCACACTCAGATATCACCTCACGCCAGTCAGAGTGTCCAAAATGAACAAATCAGGAGACTATAGATGCTGGAGAGGATGTGGAGAAACGGGAACCCTCTTGCACTGTTGGTGGGAATGCAAACTGGTGCAGCCACTCTGGAAAACAGTGTGGAGGTTCCTCAAAAAATTAAAAATAGACCTACCCTATGACCCAGCAATAGCACTGCTAGGAATTTACCCAAGGGATACAGGAGTACTGATGTATAGGGTACCTGTACCCCAGTGTTTATAGCAGCACTCTCAACAATAGCCAAATTATGGAAAGAGCCTAAATGTCCATCAACTGATGAATGGATAAAGAAATTGTGGTTTATATACACAATGGAGTACTACAGGGCAATGAGAAAGAACGAAATATGGCCCTTTGTAGCAACGTGGATAGAACTGGAGAGTGTGATGCTAAGTGAAATAAGCCATACAGAGAAAGACAGATACCATATGGTTTCACTCTTATGTGGATCCTGAGAAACTTAACAGAATCCCATGGGGGAGGGGAAGGAAAAAAAAAAGAGGTTAGAGTGGGAGAGAGCCAAAGCATAAGAGACTCTTAAAAACTGAGAACAAACTGAGGGTTGATGGGGGGTGGGAGGGAGGGGAGGGCGGGTGATGGAGGAGGGCACCTTTTGGGATGAGCACTAGGTGTTGTATGGAAACCATTTTGACAATAAATTTCATATATTGAAAAAAAAAATAAAACAAGTTTCAGAACAAAAAAAAAAAAAAAAGAAGAAGAAGATGGAAAGAGGCCAGGGAATGTGAGGTATAAATGCCGGAAAAGGGAAGGAAATATATTCTCCCCTAAGACTTCCAGGGAAACTCAGCCCTGCCAATATCTTGATTGTAGCCTATTGGGACCATTTTGGACTTTGAAACTAGAAGATAATTAATGTGTGTTGTCTTAAGCTATTAAATTTGTGGTAATTGGTTGCAGCAACAATACAAAGGTGATGTACCTCATTACAGAGCATTAACCATTTCCCTGTCCTCAAGTGTTCACATATGATAAGCCCATCTTGGACAGGAAGGCGGACTCATTCATTGTTGTCGGGACTCAAAACTGAGTCAGGTCTACAGAGTAGAACCTGAATAAAAGTGTATTGGATTAAATGAATTTGTTAGGGAGGTTTTTTTTTCCCCATAACATTTTTAGTATTTCTTAAGGATTTGATGTCAGCTAAACTTCCACAAATATTGAACATCAATTTCTTATAAACATTCAAATTGCTTCTGTTCTCACTTAACTCAGTTTACCATCGTATATTCTATGTAATTTTTTTCAAGCTGTATATTTTCTTTTCTTTATCCATTAGCAGACTTTCATGTTTCCCTTCTTCCATAAAGTCATAATGGGATTTTGCTCATCCTTATTCTCTCAATTCTAAGGATCATAAGGCTCTTGACTTAATGCTACCTGTTCTTTGAACATAATCCTAGTCAACTAATTTTGTTTTGACTGATTTAAAGAGTGTATGTTGCTGACTTTCTCTCCTGCTCTAGATTTTGATCTTGACCTTTAGTAAGAACATGTAGGTAAGACACAGGCCACCACACACTCACTTTATCTTGGATCAGTTCCTGCAGTCCTAACTATTCTCATTGACCACATTCTCTATTTTTGCCTTGTGAATACCATTCCAGTTTTCATATTATCAGCACTTAGACTGACCCCTGTACTCTGCACCTTCTCTGCATCCTTTTGTAAGGTCTCCTTTTTGGCCTTCAAAAATCTTTCCTTCTCTTTCCCATGGTATTTCAAATGTAGTTGTCTGAATTTAAAGTTTACTGCCCACCTGGCTTGTGTTTATTTTTTATCTGCTGATTGTGTTAAAAGTTGAATACAAATGACAACTAAACAGAAAATTACACTAAGCTCCACTCTTGGTACTGAAATGTGGGCTTCCTCCACATTTGCTCTGTTATCCTGTAGCACCATGAATAGTGTCACCATCAGTGAAATGGTGCATCTATTGGTGGGAGCCATACATCACTGTTACATAGATAAGTTGGCAAAAGAATCTGATTGATAACTCTTGTCTATTGCCTATGATAAATATGGTCCTATATATACCCTTTTAAGGTTTTACCCATTTCTGAACTGCTTTTCACCTTTTGAAGTAAATACCAGTCACTCTTACTGGGTCATTCTCCACTTTTTATCTTCAGTTCCATTCATTTTTCCTTTTGTCTCTACTTTATATGACTTTTTACTTTGTTTCATTGTTTCCTGCTCCAAGAATAATTTTCATAATTTTCAAAAGTTGGCACTTCTTTTGTTATTGCCAGAATGACAGCAGGGCTCAGACTATTGACATTCATTTTGATCATTATTTGTTCCAACTCTTCAGTTTAAAATTAGGTTTTGTTAGAGAAAGAGATACTCCAAGACCACACATTCACTGACTCACTGTAATATTTTCTTACTCCCATTGCCTTTCTTATTTCTTTCTCCCATTTCCACATAAAAATGTAAATTACCTTGGTTTATATGTCTTTACATATATTGGTGGTTTTTTAGTACCTACTAAATTTGCCCATTTGGCAGTATGATTTAGTGAGATATCAATTTGGTCTCTGTTTTCACTGCTGTGGTGTCATTTCTCCCCCCAATAAAAGATTGTAGCCAAGCTTTACGATGTGGGGTGTGAACAGCTTGCATCTTTGAGGTGAGGTAAGAGGATTGTAAATTTTATACTACAGATTATGGTGGTTCAGAACCTCCAAAATGCAGACACCAAGATAAATTTACAAGTCCAAGTTTATCTTATAAAGGATAAAGGAGAGAGGGCTTAGACATAAATTGGAGAGCTTCAGAATGTGTTGCTAGTCTGACATAGGTGAAGAAAGGGATGATGGAGGATTGGATAAGAACAGCCTCTGACCACACTGGAGATCATAGAATGTCTTACCTAGGCCAATGGGGCATCTTAGAACAAATAATGCCCATTAGAGAAGTCCAGCATTGGGCCGGAAGGGCCCAGATCTAGTACCCCTGCCATGCTGAGTCATTGGCTAGGAGCAGCCTGAGGAACATGGCACTCTGGTGTGAACATAGGACTGATTGGATTCTGATGGTGTGACAGCTGAAGACTATACCCTAACCTTGCATCAGGCTCTTTCTTGAAGGGAGATCTGAGTGATGTATTCCCATGGCTGACACATAGGACCCCAAGCAGAATCTACTGGCCATGCAATGGACAGTCATCCCCCAACATTTAGAAGGTGGAGCAAAGTCTAAGCTGAAGTATGAGCTAACCTGAGAAGGAGTGTGAAATTTACTAGGATCTATTCTCTTACTACCAGATTTCAGGAAATGGTGACACATGGAAGCCGTCCTGCATTTAGCTCCTACATCCTAAGTGATGTGTGATGATAAGAAGTACAGAGGTTGGACCCCATGCCAATAGATTAGGAGCACAGATATGTAACTTAGAGGAGAGTCTGCAGCCAAAGGAATGCTCCTCGGACCAGGATATCTGAGCATCTGCAGAGCAGACTCTTTCACCAGAGCTTAAGAACCAGGGTCTGAGAGCAACATCAGGTAGCAAAAGGAGAAACCAAAAGATAGTTGACCTCAACGGACACCACTTTTGTGATAGAACATAAGGCTGAGTTTATTTAAGACCTTGTGGAAGGATACACTACAAAGAAGTGACTGGAATTGCATTTGGTACCACCCAGTATGGCAAGAAGACTCAGGACAGGTTAGACGGAATTTACAGGGACAGAGCAGCACTGTGGGACGAAAGCGGTAGTGGATGTGTGGACAGGTACTGGGGGACGTGGTCTCGCAGCAGATGCGAGGCTGCCTGGTGTTCTGCACTCTCTGCTCTGTTGACTGCTGCTGCTGGGTTGCTCCACAGTTACCTTCCTAAATCCCTGGCAACCTCTCCTAAACCACTCATTTTCCATCATTTTCCATGCTAGTGTGCTGTCTGCACTGCCGCCGACCTCATACAAATCCCTACTGTGCAGTCGTCTTCTCCCTTTCTGCCAGAGGGGTCTTGACTGTGCCTGGTGACTACCTGTTCCAGGAGGGTGTACCTCAGGAGAACCTTCAGATGTCTTGTGACACCATTTTTCTTGTTTTTGTTCATTTGTTTACATGATAGCTTGTCGTTCCCAGATGGCACAAACAGTCCAGGACGAGAAGCTTGCAGAACTGAGTAGGTGGCTAGTCAGGCACAGCTTCAGACTGAAAGTGAACCATGTCAGTTACCAAGTTACTGCCTCTCAACTCCAAGACCCACGTCTTTTTGCTCTAGCTTGTGATTCTGGACCTCAGACAGCCAATTACATTTCCTCCGCCAGATGGGTCAGTGCTAGGCTTTGTCAACAGGGGCCACCAGAGGGAGAGTGCCTGCCTGGAGGAGGGACAACGGGTATTTTGTGCGTGGCAGTGAATGGTCATCATGAGCTGGTCCCAGCGGATGTCAAGAAAGCAGGGGTGGCTTTCACACTTCTGCACCAAGAGGACCCCAACCAGTTTCTTCTTCCCTAGAGGGACAGGTGGCATATTTCAGCACCAGGCACCATACCCTCTATGGAACAGTCTCAGAGTGGCAGGGCTGTCCTCTCTCTAAGTTTACTTTTCTTGCAGTCCCATGGGCAGTAGCTGCTTTCTGCACCTGCAGCCTTTATTACACCTTACAGTTATTTTCCACCTTTTTAAAGGTAACCATCTTTTATGGAGTTAATAATTCTTGACAGTAAGCTTTCCCTATTCAAGTTCCTGGTATGGTTTCTATGAGCCTGAGTAACTCATGGACACACTAGACCCTTCGACACCCTGAGCTCAGCCAACTGACCCAAACTCTGACATATGTCTTCTCCATTCTGTGTCCTGTTTATCTCTCTCTTCAATACAACTACCTTTAAAGATCCACAGGGCATAAAACAAGTCTGTATGTCTCTGAATTCCTAATGGTGGACAGAGTTCAAAGGCATTAGGTATCATGCAAATTAGTTCATCTGTGAAACTTTTTATGTGTCATTAAACAATCCTTTATAGGTAAGTAACCTCCGAAGTAAATAAGACAAAACAACCAGCTCGAGCCCATGAAAACCAGAACATTACATTAAGCTTGAAAAACATTGGAAAGATAGTAAGAGGATGTTACAGATGACTTTATACCAAAAAACTGAAAAGTTAGGTTAAATAAACAAATTACTAGAAAAGATATATAACTTATGAAAACCAACTCAAGAAACAAAAATACTCAAAATATCTTATAACTGTTAAAAAATTGAGTCAGTAGAAGAACATATTTGTATAAGAAAGTTCCAAATTCAAATGGATTCACACTGAATACTTAAAACAAATATTTTAATCTTACTGAAATAGTTCCAGAGTACAGAAGTAAGATCTCTTCCAATTCATTTTTGAGGCTAGCAGTTTGAGTCTAGTGGTTTGAGAGGATACTTGTGAAGCAACACAGAAACCACAGCCAATAGACAAGAAAGATAATACCCCAGAATACAGAGACTGCAGAACAACAGTGTCATGTACGCAGTTTGCAGAATCTGAGCTCCAGTATCACAAAATAGAGCAAGGAAGAGGGGCTTTTGGAACTAAAAGGCAGAAATCTGACAAGGACAGTATAAGGCTTATACCACCTAAGCATAATGATACAAAAACCCTAAACAAAGTGCTAAATCAAACCCTTAAGATATAAAACAGATATTACTATGTGATCACATAAGAATTGTCCCAGAAATGCATGATTGTGATTTAATATCAAAAATAGTTTAAATTCTTCATGTTAATGGATTAAAGAAAAAAAAATATCATTTCAATAAACACATTTGATAATATCCAAGATTAATTAATAATGTTTTTAAAAAACTCTTAGCAAGTGAAAAGTTGAAGGAACTACCTTTAATTAAGGGTATCTACAGAAACCTGCAGGAAACATACTTAAATGGTGAAATATTGAACATTTTCCCTTTCAAAACAGAAACAAGATCAAGAAGGCTTATCACTGTCTCAGCTATTCAACATTGTACAGGAGTGCCTAGTCCAGGAACACACTAGGAGTTGTTTCTCAAAATGTATATAATTCTGTTCTCCAAGTGCAATGACCCACTTCCCCTGGGGGCCTCCCACCACTGAAACTCTCAATGCCATGCTGCTTCTAGAACCCAAACCATCCACCAGGCATCATGCTTCCTGGAACCTGACAGATGGAGCACCTGACTATGGGAAACCAAGTGACTGTGTAGCTGGAATTGTCTATCATGAACTGGATCCTATCGGACCAACAAGGTCAAAAAGTGGGGCAGGCCCACAAAAAATCCATCTTACTTTGGAAGGGGTACCTCTTAGATCAAGCAGGAACAACACCACTGGTCTATACCCCAATGGCACCCATCACTGTTTCTCCAGCTTATGCCTATGGCTATATGGGGCATCCCAAACAACCAGCTGAAGGAGGAACAAAAAATCCAAGACCAGTTTACAAGCACGTAGGCTTGACAGGTAAGTGCTAGACTCAGGGATGGATTTGAAAGACAATGATGAGAAAAAACACCCTCCTGCTGGATATAGCTTTTAGGGGTATATCTAGTCATCTACTTTATGTGGAAAGAGAAATGGCCTCAGGTTGGAATATACTGACTCAGGGGCAGTGGCAAATAGCTTGGCCTGCTGGTCAGGGACCTAAATGGAAAAAGACAAAAAGATGTGGAACAAGGGGGTCTGGGGTAGATGCCTCTGGAGGGACAAATACGATTGAGCAGGAAATGTGATGGCTTCTGTATGACATGTTAATGCCTACCACAAAGCATTGACCATGGAAAAGGTGCTAAGTGGCTAAGTAGACAAAAGTTTCAGCCAGTTGACGTAATCCAGCCTTTATCATTGGCAGCACCAGTGATGGTCCAATGAACACAAGGAATAAAGTGGTCATGGCAGCAGAGACGGATATTACACATGGGCCCAAGAGCTTATCCAATCTTGTTTAGTTATTACTGCTGCCCAACATCCAACCTGAAAACCACACATACTAACATGGAGTCCTCAGTATGGTACCATTCCTCAAGGAGAACAATGAACCAGTTTGTGGCCACTTGGTGGCCCATTCCATGCTTGAAAAAGCTATTGCTTCTTTCTCAAAAGAGAAAAATGAATTTATTTTGGGTATATGTTTGTCTTTTTATGCCCTCTGTGTATCAGCCAGTATCACAGTCCTAAGGCTTATGGAATGTTAACCCACTGACATGCATCCCAAATAACATTAGAGCAGACCAGAGGACCCACTTCACAGCAAAGGGATGTCCAGTCCTAAGATTCACTGGTTGTATCACCTACAAAACCACCCAGAAACTGTCAGCCATTGTTGCAAACTCCTATGCAAAGCAGCAGTGCCATTTTGGGGCAATATTCTGCAAGATGAGAACCATCTCCAACATGCAATGTAGCTACCAAGTCAAAGACCTTTCCATCATGCTGTGTCTTCAACAGAAAGAATTCATGGGTTCAGACAAAGGGATAGAACCAAGAGCTGCCTGAGGTCTTGTTGCTTCCAATGACTCACTGCAAAATTTAAGTTTTTACAACTGGCAATGTCTTGCAAAAATTGAAGTCCAATTACAGCAGCAAAATTAAATTAGAGTAACAACAACACCAAAAATTAATTTAATTTAAAATTACAAAGAAAATAACATTTTTGCTGACTATTGAGCCTCTCTGTTATACTATATTAGAAAAACTTCCTTCAATACCAAAGCAGAGCCAGCTAATTTATATTTCTCAGCACCACTGGTGATTTTCTGATAAAGACAGGCAAATAAATGATTTCTCAGCTAAGTTTTTCTGAAAGTCCCATTTCCAAGGAAGCATCCTATAAGGCCACTCCAACATACTGAGTTCATTTGTCTTGGAACCATGTTTATGAGTCTATTATATTTATTCTGTTCTTTCTCATATTTGTTCAAGAATTGATAGGAATGGTACCACATTTTAGCTAGCCAAGTCTAAATTATAGAAACAGGAAGCTGATGATGTTCTAAGTATATATACACATATATATGTTTAATAGATATGTATGCATGCATACACATATGTATATGCACCTCGTATTCCCACCCCTCCTCTCCTATCTAATCACCCCTTCACTGATGCATGCTGGGCTCTCTCACACACTGCCGGTGGCCTCCATTGTGCAGCGATATTGGTCTTTGTAGTCTTCTATCTTAACACATGCACTAAAATATCCTTACTCAACATATTTTGTGATCACCACTATTATTTTTCTGATGAGTGAATGTCAAGCTATATAACAGAGGCAAACCCAAGTTACTGGCTCTACAAATTTTCCTGGCCTAAAACAGATTTTTGTGCACCTTTAAAATGGGGCTGATACCCTCTACATTTGGAGTAGACAGGGGTTATGGCTAATATACAGAAAGGACTTGTGAGGATTAAACGAGATAATTACAGAAGTGCTTAGTACAGGAACAGTGTGAAGGAACTAATACTATTTCTCCATGCCCTTGTGAGAAGTGGGATCTCCTAATACTATCAGAAAGCCAGAAGTTCTAGAAAATTTATAATACTGAATTCCAAGATAATCATGAGCAGTATCCCATAACCTCGCTTACTGCAATTAAATAGTCTTTAAAAGTCTTCAACATAGTAATATTTTCAAATTTGAAAGAACAGTGTAATAAACAGTGTAATATATCTTCGGCCTATATTTAAGAATTATCATTGAGACGCCTGGGTGGCTCAGTCAGTTGAGCCTCCGACTCTTGATTTCTGCTCAGGTCATGATCTCACAGTTGATGAGACTGACCCACATGTCAAGCTCTGTGTGACAGTGTGGAACCTCCTTGGGATTCTCTCTCTCTCTCCCTCTCCCTCTGCCCCTCCCTTGTTCACTCAAGCTCTCTCTCTCAAAATAAATAAATACACATAAAAAAGAATTATCATTTGCCACATGTACTTAATCTTTTTCTCTCTTGCTATTCATTTTCCTTGTTGAAACATCTGAAAATAACTTGCAAACAGCATGATCCCTCGAAAACATTCAGCCTGGATTTCCTCAGGACATCTTCATACATAACTGCAGTAACATTGCCACACCAAGGAAAATTAACCATTCTCTCTTCTAACATTCCTTTTTTAATAACAACAAAAAGTCCAGTTATAGTGGGAAAATGAAATAAAAATGAGTAATAAAAATGGCCAAAAATTTCACAGGGATTAAAAGATTTAAACTAAAATGACAGAGAAAATAATTTTTTTTTTTGCTATTTTTCCTATAGAGCCTCTCTGTTACACTGCATTAGGTAAACTGAGGAATTTTTCTTTTCTTCAATACCCAAACAGATCTATGTTAGGTGAATAAAGTTAATTTATCTTTAAAAAACAAAGCAGAGGGGCACCTGGGAAGCTGAGTTGGTTAAGCATCTGACTTCAGCTTAGGTCATAATATCACCATTCGTGTGTTTGAGCCCCCTATCAGGCTCTGTGCTGACAGCTCAGAGCCTGGAGCCTGCTTCAGATCTGTGTCTTCCTCTCTGCCCCTCCTCTGCTCATCCTTTGTCTTTCTCAAAAATAAGTAAATATTTAAAAAAATTGAAAACAAAGAAGAATAACCAACTTCATTGTGTGCCTATAAATTATAAGTGCTCCTTAAGTAATGCAACAGCTCACATCAGGGCACAAAAGCCAACACTCACAGCTTGCTGTCTGCCAAAATGAAGCATTCTGCCTTCAAAATTATACACAATATTGTGACAAACTGCTCTGAGCGAATATTGGAATTTAAGTCAAGTCAGGAGTGAGGCACAAAACCGAGTCTTTCCTCCTCCATCTCAGAAGCACATTAACTTCCTGGATCACATGCACTTTGGGGTCACATAGGGCTTCTCCTCAGAAAAGCCAGGCCAAGTTTACAGGCTGTGCCCTAAAGGCTCCGTTAACCCTTTACCTCCACATTAGTGCAAATATGAAACTGGGCGCATCAGCAGACACCTGTTGTGATCATCTTGTAGAAGCCCACGGGGCAAGAAGGAGGGGATGCTGATCAGACTGGTTTTGGTTTTCTCCCTCACCCAAGCACAGTTTTGACTTAATACACTTAAGCAAGATTTGGTGACTGAGATTCCCCAGCAGCACTGAGGCTTCTGTCCCTGCAGATCACAGCACTGCCCGAGGCACCTAGATTTCCTTTTGTTAACCAGACAGAGCAGAGAGCATGCCTCCCCACGTCTAACTAGATTGAAGGGAATGGAAAACAGTGCTGCTCACTAAGTGCTAGTGTTTGGCCTCTGCTGGGGGAGGTGGGAGTTACTGTGGGACTTGTTTCCTTGTTACACATGTAACGGGAACGAATTTCAGGCCACAAACTCAGGTACAAGAAGTCTTTATTTCCCCCCTAGAACTCAAGTTCATATCTGCCTTGAGAGCCTTTTCTCTGGAAATGGCAGTAACATGATCCCTGGTGGTATGAAGGCTTTCTCTTATTTCCTTCCTCTCCCCATCCTGGGGAAAGAATTTTCCTGTCTGGAAGCCTGAGGGAGAAGAGAAGCTCAGTTCTCCAATTCTTGTGGTCTCTCTTTCAAATATTTTGTCTTCTGGAGTTTGGTGGACCCTCCCCAAGGTCATCAGGCTTTGGAGGCCAGAAATTGTCTTTTTTTTCCCCCTGTGATTTCATCCTATCAAATCCATGCCCAGAAATGTTAGGCATACAACAGGACACAGATGCTTCAACAAGGGCTAGAGCAAATGGGGGAAATGGTTCTGACTCTGCCACTCATCTCTATTCTCCTGTCATCACTGTGTCACTCAGGCTTTTAGACATGAGAACCCTGGCTAATTTAACCTAAAGCAATGTATCACATGAGATAAGTAGCTCACAGGGTCTCCAGGGAGGCTGGGAGAAGCAGACCTGGACTGCAGAAATGTTAGGATTGGCACCCAAACTTGAACAACAGAATTGGTTTCTCCCATGAAGGTACCGTCCCCACTGGGCAGACACCTGTGCTGCTGGACACCTGCCATTACAGCTCCTGGAGTTTGATGTGGCTCCTCAAGCTCCCTCTCCTGCACCCAAATGACCTCTTCAAATCCTAGCTCCTGAGTCAGAATCCAGGCTGGGTGCCCCTCTAGAGCATCATCTAGAAGCTGGCCTCACCAGAGGACCTGACAACAGGAATGTCCAGGAAAGGTTTTCATCTTCACTGGTGGGATCAGTGCTGCTTTTCACCATGACCCCAAAGATAGCTAAACCCCTGATGGTGTTTCTCACCCAGTTTATACCACCCCGATGTGCTCAGCACAACCTGTCCCCTGGACTCTGGCCATGTGCCTCACGTCTCTGGCAGACCAGGTGGATAACGGTTCACATTCTTCCTGTGAACACAAAGCAAGCAGTGAGAGACACTGTGCGCAGATCTCAGGCCATCATTGTCTCTGCACATCCCCCTTCTGAGCAGGACTGGGGCCCGGCACTGTCTCAAGAATGTCCAACAAGGAAGAGGACTCAGGAGCTCTGAAATCCAGTCTCCACACTGCCCTCTCCAGGGGATTCCCAGAGGGGCCACATCACACATCCCAGGGTACAACTTAATGTCTCAGGAGGCAGATTTTGATCAATAAACACCAGGAGGTGGGAAAAATCCAGCTGGTAAACTGCTTGCTGTTCTTTTCCTGGAAAACTGCTAAGGATCTGTGACCCCAGGTGTTTCTGGAAATGTCCTGTGGGGCAGAGCCCCCAACAGTGTGCTCTGGAGAAGCCATGGCCAGCTTAATACCACATCTCCTGTATTTTTTGGCTTTTCCTCCTCTCCTGCCTCACCTCTCTGCTGCTCTTGCATCCTTGGGTTTCAATAAAGTGCTAAAGGTGAGCTGTGTCTCAGACTCTGCTTTCTACAGAATGAGCTAAGGTGCATGATGTGGGGGTGGGGGTCACAATATCACTGCACCCTATGCCCCATAACTCTTAAAGCAAGGTCCATTTTACAGATGAGAAAGACGAGGGGTTAAATCATCTCTCAAAGCTGACACTGTCAGTCAGTGGCAAAGTCAGGACTTAAAAATCAAGTCAAAAGGAGTGTGGCTCATGTTATTTTCACAGCACTGGGTTCCCTGCCTATGCTCAACACCACACAGGCTGGTGAAAAAGGGGTGAGAAATACAGGAAGGGCTCTACATTAAAGCATCTTGAAGGGAAGTCTACGACACCAAAGTGGTTTTGTCCATACCCTGCTCACCAGGGCCTCCGATGGGTCTAAGTGCTTATCTGACCCACTTTCCCAAAGCTCTTTTGCAGGGTGGGAGGGCCATTGCATGGGTGTAGCTTTGAATAAATAGCACTAGTAGGGAATTAATAGGACAAGAAGCTGAGCAGCTCTTAGGGCAAGACTGAAGGAAAGGAAACATGATTAAGTATAGGGGAAGAGCCTTCAGAGAGAAAGCATCATAGAGAGATTTCCCATTTGGAGTGTGGAGTCAGACAGAGGCCCAAATCTTGGCTCTGCCACTAACCAACCGAAGGCAAATTTAATCTCTTTGCACCTCCATTTACTCAACTGCAAAGTGGGGCTATGTGTAGTCTCATTCAGCCCATTGCTAAGTCCTTGTAAATGTAGACAAAAGAAGGTGATGCTGTCATCGGAGGAAGAGCAGTAAAATGAATCCCTCATCCTTTGAGGACCCTAACCCTCTCTGAGAGACCCACACCCCATTCCGCCCCATAAGGCAGAGTCCAGAACATTTTGCTCCCTGGACCCTTGCAGGATGAAGGCATGAGATGTGTGTTTCATCTGACATAAACATCTATATAGGACTTCAGTTTGTAAGCGAGTAGTCTAAGGAAAGAAAGAGGCTTTGAGGGGGACATCCACCTTCCGACACAAGTGACAGGCAACAGTGAAGATGTCCTGGTCTATCTACCATTTGCCACAGTGACGGGTTCCTGGCATCCAGGGAGCAGGGAGGAGGAAGGATGGTGGGCACGTTTGGTCACCATGCCAGTGCTGAAGCGTGGCTCTGAGTATTGATTTTGAAAGCTCAGCTTAGCTTCTAGCCCATTTCTCTGACCCTTCAGTGTATTCCATGCCCACCTAGCACTGTTTTAGAATGTGCTTCTTCCTTCCTAAAAGAGCCAGAGTGTATTGTTTATTTTCAACCAGCAATCCTTGTGGAGACAGTGGAGCTAACATCCATCACACCACGTTCAAGATATTCTCACGTGATTAGCATTTTCATTTTACAGGTGAAGAACCGGGGCTTGGTAAGGTGCAATGACAGGAGGTGTGGCAAACCACCTTTTGTCTGGCATGATGAGGCATGATTATGGCACCATCAAATGCCAAATGTTATACTTAATCAACAATTTCGTGGAGAAACCACCATTGCTGTGTGGACTCTTTGTAAGCATCACTTACTAGCAAAGAATTGAGAGGAATGACGGGGGATAAAAAACATCTTTCAGTGTGTCTGAAACCTATAGAAAATAGCTAAGTACATTTTTCAGAGAAAATTCATGCCTTGATGAATTTGCCTCTAGGTGGCAAATTCACAAATCAACAAGCAGAGCACAATGCCTCGAGCTGGAAAACAACTGAAATTCTAATAATGAACAATATATCTGTTCTATTGTCTCCCCCTTCACTGCCCTTCATGCTAGCAGAATTATCTGCATGCAGGCATGCCCATCTTTATTACATTTTGAGATCCTTCAGGGCAAGATTGAGCTTTTACTTGTTTTCCAACTTTTTATTAAGGTATTTGTTATGGGAAGTTTCAAACATTTGCAAACAAGTAGAGAAAAAAATACAATGAAGCCCTACTCACCCATTACCCTTCTCAAACCATCATCAACTCAAGGCCAGTTTTGCTTCATCTGTTTCCTACTTTCCCCTCCTCTGCATTATTTTGGAACAATTCCTGGCAGCCAGTATCATTTCCCTCCACAAATGTTTGAACATATATCTTTAAAAGATAATCATCTTTATAAAATATAATCACAATGCCATTATCCCTGCTGGTAATTATATAATTCATTAATTTTATGAGACGTCCAGTTAGTACTCACATTTCTTTGTCTCCAACATATTTTTTCCTGCATGTTCACTTTAATTGGGATTGTCAAAAGGCCCATAAACTGCAGTTGGTAGATATGCTTCTTTTTTAATCCACAGTTTCTTTTCCTTCCTATTTTTGTTCTTCTCTTTAGATGTTGAAGAAACTGGCTTATCAATGTTGTGGAGTTTCCCACAGCCAGGCTTTGGCTGACTATATGACCATATTGTCATATAAAACATCCCTTGACCCCTTGTATTTACTATAAATTAGGTCTAGAAGCTTAGTTGATACAGGTTAGAATTTCTGACAATACGACTTGAAAGGCAGTAATACCTACTACCTCTATCATGAGACGTGTTTTTCTGGTCCTCTCTGATATTAGCAGTAATTGATGATCACTGCTTAGAATCCTTATTTCATTAGACAATAGTGTTTTTCTGCTAGGACAGCCATAACAAAATAGCATGGACTGAGGGGTTTCAACTACAGAAATTTATTTTCTCGAAGTTCTGGGAGGCAGGAAGTCAAACAGCAAAGTTTCAGCCAGTTTGTTCCTGGTTAGAGCTCTCTCAGTGGCTTACAGAAGGCTACCTTCTCGCTGTGTTCTCACATAGCAGAGAGAGCTCTAGGGTCTCTTTCTCTTCTTGAAAGGGCACCAGCCCTATCACATTATGGGCTCTACCCTATGACCACATTTAACCTTAATTACCTCTTTATAGGTCCTATCACCAAATAGAGCCACTCTGGGAGTTAGGGCTTCTTCACTGGGGGAGACACAATTGAGTTCATATAAACATGTAAAATGTGACCTTCTGATCCTATTGTTTATGCTGCATTGATTAGCCTGAATCCCCCTCTAAGGAAAAAACTCCTCTCGTTGACTATTTGGACACCCTCAGGAATAGTTTATAACAGGAAAGATGAGGATTCTTTCCCTATATTACTGGTTTTCAAAAAATGACTTTGTGTGTTAGTTGTCTTTGTTTTCCAATGCTTTTAAGATGTCTGACATACAGCAGGGGCATAGTAAATGTTTATTGAATTGGGCTGAGCTACTTTCATATTGCTTATATGGACAATACTAAATTCTTTTAAGTCCCAATTTTCTTGAGAGCAACACTTTCCCTCCCAATTTTCCTGACAGTCCTCATATTCAGATATTATTATGGCTAGTCTTTGAACAAGATCTACTTCTGCACCTTTTAGAGCAAACATGTCAGTACATGATGGTACATGATGAAGCTCTCTGAGGTCTCAATCAGAATGTGGACAACAGATCTCAAGAAATCCCTGTAAAACACAGCCCTGCAACCCATCTACATAAGTTGATCAGCCCTTCACCTGGGCTAGACACAACTCAACATTCAGATTTTCACTTTATAATGTAATATTTGCCAACTGAACATCGTAGAGACTGGAGCCAACTTGTCTGTATGTCAGGCTGGGACTCAGCATGGAGGAGCCAGTGAGAACACAAGCAAATCAAGGACCATGTTTACAATGGCTCTAGTTTCAGTGA
Source organism: Puma concolor (assembly GCF_028749965.1). Taxonomy (NCBI): domain Eukaryota; kingdom Metazoa; phylum Chordata; class Mammalia; order Carnivora; family Felidae; genus Puma; species Puma concolor. The sequence continues at coordinate 111,954,316 of NC_141676.1, forward strand.
AAGAAACTAGGTAAGTAAAGTAACCCAGTAAAGAGGCTGTTCCCCAGTGAAGACAACCAGGAGGCTGGAAATGAGGATACCACCAGATCCTAGCTCTGGGAGTCCAAATGTTCCTTCTCAACTCCCCCGATTTAAACCCAGCCACAGGCACACAAACATATACACACATGCTCAAATGTATACATCTTCCACATAGTTTAACTGAGGCAGCAGAAGGATTTCCTTTCTTTGTTAAAATTGGCACAGTCAGCTATCGGACGCAGACCTGTCTGGCTCCAGAGACAAGCTCTACTGCTACAATGGACTGCACCACCATTCGCTTGTTAATCTTGGCTTCTGCAAGCTACCTCAAATCCCTCCACACAATGGGTGGGACAACTAAAATTTATATATATACACATAAAATTCATTTATTTGTTTATTCAATATATACTGTAGATATATACTTGAATCTATATACGTGTCTATGTGTACGTGTGTATATATACATATACATCTATATACATATATAAATTTTTCTAATCTTCTTTGCCACTGGAGCCCATGATTAGCACATTGTAGATGTGCAATAAATATGTATTAAATTAATGAATCCACTTATACAAACAGACCCAAATGAATGCAAGAGCAAATGAGTGTGGGGATAGAAGAATAAAACCATGTTACTCAATTTGCCTTCAGAATTACTCACCTGAGGTCTATGTGTTGCAACAATTCTGTTCCTTCCATAAATATTCTGAACAATATGTGGTGAATGAGTGCATGGCTAAAGTATGGCTAAATGACTCACTGTGGCTACTATATTCCATGGATATACAAGTATTCAAACAATTCCCATAAAGCAAACTGAAACAGGAAGTTACAAGCAGAGCATGCATTACAGAAAGCATGGTGTCCCACTGAAGAATGGTACCAAACAGTCCTGGCACCTGATCAAATTATGGGTCCTCTTGCTGTTGTTGTTGTTTTTTTTTTTTTTCTATTATGAAAGGAAATGCAACATTGGCTTTTTTTTTTTTTCTAAAAGTCACTGAGACTTGAGTAACAAGATCTGAATATCTATACAGGGCCATTTGGTTGGTTTGCTTTGGTTTCATTTTATTTGTTTTAAGAATATGTGTTTTGAAGAGGTTCTATTTTCCATTCAAAAGCAAAGAGAAGAAGGGAATTTAGAGAGTATGCATCTGCCATGAATTGGCCACAATAGCAACCAGTTCCTTCTAAACCAACTCTGTCAATATATATTATTATAATGCAAAGTAAGGAAATAGAAACTCAGAGGTGAAGTGGTTTTCTCAAGGTTGAAAAGGAACTTAAGTGGCAAAGCCAAAGCCTGAATCCAGGTCTGTGGGCTTCAAAGCCCAAGGTCTTTCTTTTCCTTTTTTTCTTTTCTTTTTAATTTTTGAGAGAGACAGAATGCAAGTGGGGGAGGGGCAGAGAAAGAGAGAGACATAGAACCTGAAGCAGCTCCAGGCTCTGAGCTGTCAGCACAGAGCCCAACTCAGGGCTGGAATTCACACACCACAAGATCATGACCTGAGCTGAAGGCCCACACTCAACCAACTGAGCCACCCAGGCGCCCCTCAAAGCTCAGGGTCTTTCTAAACATAGCTCAAGACCCCATCAGGCACAACCACGCTTTATTCCCCATTTGAGGAGCTCATCAATGTGCTCAGCATGAGCAGTGAGTATATCATAAACACTCTGATAGACTTTAGATAGTTTGCAGAGGCTGATTAAAATAGGTATGCAGTTTTGCTCTTCCTGGGAGTGTCCTTCCTAATAACACGTGGGGGAGGGGATATGAAAACAGCAACAGAAATAATATAATACAATGCAAAACTTAGAGAAGAAGAAATACAATAGAATGATAGGAGTTTACAAGGAAAACATATATTTTCAAAGATCACTGTGTGTCCTTTTAAGGTCCACAGATTTACACACATGTACTAAGGGCTTTTTCTGATCACCTTAAATAGGTAAGAACACTTACCAAGCCAATCAAATGTGAATGAATAGTAATGCTTTAGCAAAAATCACCATGCCAGCCAGCTACTGACAGAACAAATGGTTTTGCTACCAGTGAAATTCCTATAGAAATAAAGCCATTTGAACTGAATGGGTTTTGTACAATTTATTTCCAAAAATATCTCAACATAATGTAATTATCCTCAGAATTATTCTTCCCCAGTGATGGCACTGTTTAATCATAGGGCACAGCTACTCAAGCTGAAGTGGGCTTTGTTGGTGTTCAAAAATCATTTGGCAGATAGTCAGGCTTTACCCTATGTTAACTTTCTGTCAGTGAATATGGGAATGTAGGTGTCTCTATTTTCAAAACACTCAGCTCTATGAAGTCAAAAGAAATTTTTATCTTTCTTTTACCTCTAGATTAACTAGAGAATGTTCACTCATTCATGCAACAAATTGTATTCAGGGGGTTTATTTATGTCACTTCTGGCTCTTGCCACAACCCACCAGAGTAAGTACAACAAATTCCATTTGCCCAAAGTCACTGAGTGGCAGGGTCAAGACTTCACTCACATCTGTCTGCATATCAAACTATCACACTACCTACCCTGTCTGCAACAATCTACCTATTATCAAAACACTGCGTATGAAATTTTTTCAACTAAAAACAAGAAACTAAAATCACTCCCACATAAGTGAAAACACTAAAAAAGGAAAGATTATGGAAATGAGGACCCAAAAGAAATTGTAAAGACATTTTAAATTTATGATCACTCTTTTGTAACAGCTCTTCTTCTGTTTTTTGTTTTTTTTTTTTTTGTATTTGTTTGTTTGTTTGTTTGTTTGCTTGTTTGTTTGTTTTTGGGAATATCCAGATTATAATTACAGTGGATAGAACCTTAGGCGGGTTTTAGGATCCCTATAGCCTGATAGTAATCTAGCATAATTGATAATCTAGACAAACAGTATGGATGCAGCACCTAGGTGGCTCAGTCGGTTAAGCCTCCGACTATAGCTCAGGTTATGATCTCATAGTTCGTGAGTTTGAGCCTCACATCAGGCTCTGTGCTGACAGCTTAGAGCCTGGAGCCTGCTTCAGATTCTGTGTCTCCCTCTCTCTCTCTCTCTCTGCTCCTCCCCCACTCATGCTCTGTCTCTCTCTCCCCTTCAAAAATAAATAAAAACATTAGAGTAACAGTATGGAATACACTAAAGATAGTATTATTCTTTTTTTTTTATTTATATATGAAATTTATTGTCAAATTGGTTTCCATACAACACCCAGTGCTCATCCCAAAAGGTGCCCTCCTCGATACCCATCACCCACCCTCTACTCCCTCCCACCCTCCATCAACCCTCAGTTTGTTCTCAGTTCTCAACAGTCTCTTATGCTCTGGATCTCTCCCACTCTAACCTCTTTTTTTTTTTTCCTTCCCCTCCCCCATGGGTTCCTGTTAAGTTTCTCAGGATCCACATAAGAGTGAAACCATATGGTATCTGTCTTTCTCTGTATGGCTTATTTCACTTAGCATCACACTCTCCAGTTCCATCCACGTTGCTACAAAAGGCCATATTTCATTTTTTCTCATTGCCACGTAGTATTCCATTGTGTATATAAACCACAATTTCTTTATCCATTCATCAGTTGATGGACATTTAGGCTCTTTCCATAATTTGGCTATTGTTGAGAGTGCTGATATGAACATTGGGGTACAAGTGCCCCTATGCATCAGTACTCCTGTGTCCCTTGGATAAATTCCTAGCAGTGCTATTGCTGGGTCATAGGGTAGGTCTATTTTTAATTTTCTGAGGAACCTCCACACTGCTTTCCAGAGCGGCTGCACCAATTTGCATTCCCACCAACAGTGCAAGAGGGTTCCCGTTTCTCCACATCCTCTCCAGCATCTATAGTCTCCTGATCTGTTCATTTTGGCCACTCTGACTGGCGTGAGGTGATACCTGAGTGTGGTTTTGATTCGTATTTCCCTGATAAGGAGCGACGCTGGACATCTTTTCATGTGCCTGTTGGCCATCCGGATGTCTTCTTTAGAGAAGTGTCTATTCATGTTTTCTGCCCATTTCTTCACTGGGTTATTTGCTTTTCGGGTGTGGAGTTTGGTGAGCTCTTTATAGATTTTGGATACTAGCCCTTTGTCCGATATGTCATTTGCAAATATCTTTTCCCATTCCGTTGGTTGCCTTTTAGTTTTGTTGGTTGTTTCCTTTGCTGTGCAGAAGCTTTTTATCTTCATAAGGTCCCAGTAATTCACTTTTGCTTTGAATTCCCTTGCCTTTGGGGATGTGTCGAGGAAGAGATTGCTACGGCTGAGGTCAGAGAGGTCTTTTCCTGCTTTCTCCTCTAAGGTTTTGATGGTTTCCTGTCTCACATTCAGGTCCTTTATCCATTTTGAGTTTATTTTTGTGAATGGTGTGAGAAAGTGGTCTAGTTTCAACCTTCTGCATGTTGCTGTCCAGTTCTCCCAGCACCATTTGTTAAAGAGACTGTCTTTTTTCCATTGGATGTTCTTTCCTGCTTTGTCAAAGATGAGTTGGCCATACGTTTGTGGGTCTAGTTCTGGGGTTTCTATTCTATTCCATTGGTCTCTGTGTCTGTTTTTGTGCCAATACCATGCTGTCTTGATGATGACAGCTTTGTAGTAGAGGCTAAAGTCTGGGATTGTGATGCCTCCTGCTTTGGTCTTCTTCTTCAAAATTCCTTTGGCTATTCGGGGCTTTTTGTGGTTCCATATGAATTTTAGGATTGCTTGTTCTAGTTTCGAGAAGAATGCTGGTGCCATTTTGATTGGGATTGCATTGAATGTGTAGATAGCTTTGGGTAGTATTGACATTTTGACAATATTTATTCTTCCAATCCATGAGCAGGGAATGTCTTTCCATTTCTTTAAATCTTCTTCAATTACCTTCATAAGCTTTCTATAGTTTTCAGCGTACAGATCCTTTACATCTTTGGTTAGATTTATTCCTAGGTATTTTATGCTTCTTGGTGCAATTGTGAATGGGATCAGTTTCTTTATTTGTCTTTCTGTTGCTTCATTGTTAGTGTATAAGAATGCAACTGATTTCTGTACATTGATTTTGTATCCTGCAACTTTGCTGAATTCATGGATCAGTTCTAGCAGACTTTTGGTGGAGTCTATCGGATTTTCCATGTATAGTATCATGTCATCTGCAAAGAGCGAAAGCTTGACTTCATCTTTGCCAATTTGGATGCCTTTGGTTTCCTTTTGTTGTCTGATTGCTGATGCTAGAACTTCCAGCACTATGTTAAACAACAGCGGTGAGAGTGGGCATCCCTGTCGTGTTCCTGATCTCAGGGAAAAAGCTCTCAGTTTTTCCCCGTTGAGGATGATGTTAGCTGTGGGCTTTTCATAAATGGCTTTTATGATCTTTAAGTATGTTCCTTCTATCCCGACTTTCTCAAGGGTTTTTATTAAGAAAGGGTGCTGGATTTTGTCAAAGGCCTTTTCTGCATCGATTGACAGGATCATATGGTTCTTCTCTTTTTTTTTGTTAATGTGATGTATCACGTTGATTGATTTGCGAATGTTGAACCAGCCCTGCATCCCAGGAATGAATCCCACTTGATCATGGTGAATAATTCTTTTTATATGCCGTTGAATTCGATTTGCTAGTATCTTATTGAGAATTTTTGCATCCATATTCATCAGGGATATTGGCCTGTAGTTCTCTTTTTTTTTTACTGGGTCTCTGTCTGGTTTAGGAATCAAAGTAGTACTGGCTTCATAGAATCAGTCTGGAAGTTTTCCTTCCCTTTCTATTTCTTGGAATAGCTTGAGAAGGATAGGTATTATCTCTGCTTTAAACATCTGGTAGAACTAGGGGCGCCTGGGTGGCGCAGTCGGTTAAGCGTCCGACTTCAGCCAGGTCACGATCTCGCGGTCCGTGAGTTCGAGCCCCGCGTCGGGCTCTGGGCTGATGGCGCGGAGCCTGGAGCCTGTTTCCGATTCTGTGTCTCCCTCTCTCTCTGCCCCTCCCCCATTCATGCTCTGTGTCTCTCTGTCCCAAAAATAAATAAACTTGAAAAAAAAATTAAAAAAAAAACAAAAACAAAAAAAAACGTCTGGTAGAACTCCCCTGGGAAGCCATCTGGTCCTGGACTCTTATTTGTTGGGAGATTCAATTTCTTCGCTGGTGATGGGTCTGTTCAAGCTTTCTATTTCCTCCTGATTGAGTTTTGGAAGAGTGTGGGTGTTCAGGAATTTGTCCATTTATTCCAGGTTGTCCAATTTGTTGGCATATAATTTTTCATAGTATTCCCTGATAATTGTTTGTATCTCTGAGGGATTGGTTGTAATAATTCCATTTTCATTCATGATTTTATCTATTTGGGTCATCTCCCTTTTCTTTTTGAGAAGCCTGGTTAGAGGTTTGTCAATTTTGTTTATTTTTTCAAAAAACCAACTCTTGCTTTCGTTGATCTGCTCTACAGTTTTTTTAGATTCTATATTGTTTATTTCTGCTCTGATCTTTATTATTTCTCTTCTTCTGCTGGGTTTAGGCTGCCTTTGCTGTTCTGCTTCTATTTCTTTTAGGTGTCCTGTTAGATTTTGTATTTGGGATTTTTCTTGTTTCTTGAGATAGGCCTGGATTGCAATGTATTTTCCTCTCAGGACTGCCTTCGCTGCGTCCCAAAGCGTTTGGATTGTTGTATTTTCATTTTCGTTTGTTTCCATATATTTTTTAATTTCTTCTCTAATTGCCTGGTTGACCCACTCATTCGTTAGTAGGGTGTTCTTTAACCTCCATGCCTTTGGAGGTTTTCCAGACTTTTTTCTGTGGTTGATTTCAACTTCATAGCATTGTGGTCTGAAAGTATGCATGGTATGATTTCAATTCTTGTAAACTTATGAAGGGCTGTTTTGTGACCCAGTATATGATCTATCTTGGAGAATGTTCCATGTGCACTCAAGAAGAAAGTATATTCTGTTGCTTTGGGATGCAGAGTTCTAAATATATCTGTCAAGTCCATCTGATCCAATGTCTCATTCAGGGCCCTTGTTTCTTTATTGACCGTCTGTCTAGATGATCTATCCATTTCTGTAAGTGGGGTGTTAAAGTCCCCTGCAATTACCACATTCTTATCAATAAGGTTGCTTGTGTTTATGAGTAATTGTTTTATATATTTGGGCGCTCCGGTATTCGGCGCATAGACATTTATAATTGTTAGCTCTTCCTGATGGATAGACCCTGTCACTATTATATAATGTCCTTCTTCATCTCTTGTTACAGCCTTTAATTTAAAGTCTAGTTTGTCTGATAGAAGTATGGCTACTCCAGCTTTCTTTTGGCTTCCAGTAGCATGATAAATAGTTCTCCATCCCCTCATTCTCAATCTAAAGGTGTCCTCAGGTCTAAAATGAGTCTCTTGTAGACAGCAAATAGATGGGTCTTGTTTTTTTATCCATTCTGATACCCTATGTCTTTTGGTTGGCGCATTGAATCCATTTACATTCAGTGTTATTATACAAAGATGTGGGTTTAGAGTCATTGTGATGTCTGTATGTTTTATGCTTATAGTGATGTCTCTGGTACTTTGTCTCACAGGGTCCCCCTTAGGATCTCTTGGAGGGCTGGTTTAGTGGTGACAAATTCCTTCAGTTTTTCTTTATTTGGGAAGACCTTTATCTCTCCTTCTATTCTAAATGACAGACTTGCTGGATAAAGGATTCTCGGCTGCATATTTTTTCTGTCTAGCACACTGAAAATCTCGTGCCAATTCTTTCTGGCCTGCCAAGTTTCAAAAGAGAGATCAGTCACGAGTCTTATAGGTCTCCCTTTATATGTGAGGGCACGTTTACCCCTTGCTGCTTTCAGAATTTTCTCTTTATCCTTGTATTTTGCCAGTTTCACTATGATATGTCGTGCAGAAGATCGATTCAAGTTACGTCTGAAGGGAGTTCTCTGTGCCTCTTGGATTTCAATGCCTTTTTCCTTCCCCACTTCAGGGAAGTTCTCAGCTATTATTTCTTCAAGTACCCCTTCAGCACCTTTCCCTCTCTTTTCCTCCTCTGGGATACCAATTATGCGTATATTATTTCTTTTTAGTGTATCACTTAGTTCTCTAATTTTCCCCTCATACTCCTGGATTTTTTTATCTCTCTTTTTCTCAGCTTCCTCTTTTTCCATAACTTGATCTTCTAGTTCACCTATTCTCTCCTCTGCCTCTTCAATCCGAGCCGTGGTGGTTTCCATTTTGTTATGCATTTCGTTTAAAGCGTTTTGCAGCTCCTCGTGACTGTTCCTTAGTCCCTTGATCTCTGTAGCAAGAGATTCTCTGCTGTCAGCTATACTGTTTTCAAGCCCAGTGATTAATTTTATGACTATTATTCTAAATTCACTTTCTGTTATATTATTTAAATCCTTTTTGATCAGCTCATTAGCTGTTGTTATTTCCTGGAGATTCTTCTGAGGGGAATTCTTCCGCTTGGTCATTTTGGATAGTCCCTGGTGTGGTGAGGACCTGCAGGGCACTTCCCCTGTGCTGTGGTGTATAACTGGAGTTGGTGGGCGGAGCCGCAGTCAGACCTGATGTCTGCCCCCAGCCCACCGCTGGGGCCACAGTCAGACTGGTGCGTGCCTTCTCTTCCCCTCTCCTAGGGGCGGGATTCACTGTGGGGTGGGGTGGCCCGTCTGGGCTACTTGCACACTGCCAGGCTTGTGATGCTGGGGTCTGGCGTCTTAGCTGGGGTGGGTAGGCAAGGTGCACGGGGGCAGGAGGGGCAGGCTTAGCTTGCTTCTCCTTAGGTGATCCACTTCAGGAGGGGCCCTGTGGCAGCAGGAGGGAGTCAGATCCGCTGCCGGGGGTTTGGCTCCGCAGAAGCGCAGAGTTGGGAGTTTGCGCAGAGCGAGCAAGTTCCCTGGCAGGAACTGGTTCTCTTTGGGATTTTGGCTGGGGGATGGGCGGGGGAGATGGCGCTGGCGAGCGCCTTTGTTCCCCACCAAACTGAGCTCTGTCGTCCGGGGGCTCAGCAGCTCTCCTTCCCTTTGTCCTCCAGCCTTCCCGCTTTCTGAGCAGAGCTGTTAACTTATGACCTCCCAGACGCTAAGTCGCGCTTGCTGTCGGAACACAGTCCGTCAGGCCCCTCCGCTTTTTGCAAGCCAGACTCGGGGGCTCTGCTTGGCCGGCGAGCCGCCCCTCCGCCCCGGCTCCCTCCCGCCGGTCCATGGAGCGCGCACCGCCTCGCCGCCCTTCCTACCCTGTTCCGTGGGCCTCTTGTCTGCGCTTGGCTCCGGCGACTCCGTTCTGCTAATCCTCTGGCGGTTTTCTGGGTTATTTAGGCAGGTGTAGGTGGAATCTAAGTGATCAGCAGGACGCGCGGTGAGCCCAGCGTCCTCCTACGCCGCCATCTTCCCTCTCCATTCCCAAGATAGTATTATTCTTTAATCAAACATAGAAAAGAAGCTTTGTAGCAAGGTGCAAAAAAAAATATTTTTGTCCTCAATGATGATTAAAATCTTCACATCATTTTAATCTCCCACTAATATTCAAGAAAGACAAAACACTTTGTCCCTTTATACCTACTATGCAAAAACCTGGTGTTGCGTGCCATTTTGCAAAAATACCAGGGAACCAATTATAAGGGAGAGGGATTTTATAAACCATCTTATGAGTAACAACTGCTCTACCTCCAAAGCAAGTACCAGTTGATTGATAGTAGCTGCCCAGAATACTGTTCTCAAAGGAAGTACAGATTTACTGCAGTTCAGGACACAATTAACAATTATGTATAAGAGTGACTGCTGCCTTGCAGTATCTAGTGGGTTGAGTGGCATCTCCATAAAAGATCTGCCCACATCCTATTCCTAAGAACCTGCAAATATTACCTTATATGGTAAAAGGATGAAATTATCTTACATGTCAAAAGACATGACCAAGTTAAGGATTTTGAGAAGGGTCTTTTATCCTAGATTATGTAGGTGGGCCCTAAACCCAATGACAGGTGTCCTTCTAATAGTGAGGAAAGGAAATTTGACAGAAGAGAATGACACAATGTAACCACAGAGGCAGAGATTGGAGTCACAGGTCAAGGAATGGCAACAGCTAGCAGAAGCTGGGAGAGGCCAAGATGGGAGAGCATTCCATGGAGCCTCTGGAGGACCACAGCTCTACAGTTACCTTGATTTCAGACTTCTAGTGTACCCAAGTGTGAGAAAAAACGGGATTTTAATCCATGCGGTTTGCAGTCATTTGTTACAGCAGCCATGGATAAATAACAAACCATGTGTCTACCATCTCTATAACTCAAGCTCTGTCATGTTAAAGATAGAAGAAGTGTGCTGAGAGAAAGAACAGAGCTTACTCAGAGGAGAGATTGCGGGCGGGATGCAACAACAGAAATTGGTACCTGGGGCAAATCTCAGCACAGAAATCAAGAAACTAAGTGATGCCAACCCAACAGACTAGAATCACTGACAGAGAAAGCATGGCAAAGTGATTATATGCATGGGCTCTAGATGCACACACTTAGGTCCAATGCATACCTGCTAGAGGCTTCACCTTGTAGAAATTGCTCAAACTCTCTGACTTTTCAGTTTCCTCATCTCGAAAATAAGTTAAATATCTATTTCATGGGGTTAGTGTGAGGGTTAATGGAGATAATTCATGGAAAGGAAAGGCATACTGCAGGGGATGTTTTTGGTTCTGTTCCAGACCACTGCAATACAGCTGCTATCACAATAAAGCAACATAAAACATTCTTGGTTTCCCAGTGTATATAAAAGTTATGTTTATACTATACTGTCATCTAAGAGATGTGCAATAGTGTATTAAGTGTATAAAAACAATATATATACCTTAATATAAAATAGTTTATTGCTAAAAAATATTAACCATCATCTGAGCTGTCAGTAAGTCATGATCTTTTTGCGGTAGAGGTCCTGCCTCAGTACTCATGGCTGATAATTGGTCAGAGTGGTGGGTTCTGAAGGTTGGGGTGTCTGTAGAAAGTTCACATACGCCAATGACTCTTGCTCTCTGTCTCAAAATAAATAAATAATCATTAAAAAGAACATATAAATAAATAAATAAATAAATGCTCATCTTTCTCAGACTGAAGCTTCTTATATTGAGAGTTCTGCAATGAGAAACAATCATATATAGAAACGCCCTTATTGTCCCAACTTCCTGATGCACTGAGGGCAACTAACTGGGTGTAGAAAACGAGCAAAGGAGGGGGGAAATGGAGAGAGACGTAAACTAAGAAATAGGCTCTTAACTATAGAAAACAAACTGATGGTTACTGGAAGGAAGGTGGGTGGGGGATGGGGTAAACAGGTGAAGGGGATTAAGGGGGGGCACTTGTCATGATGGGCACCTGGTGGTATATGGAAGTGTTGAATCACGATATTGTACACCTGAAACTGATATTGGACTGAGTGTTAACTAACTGGAATTTAAAAGAAAACTTTTTAAAATGGCCAAAACAAAAAAAAACAAAAAAAAAAAAACAAGAAGCAAGAGACAAAGACCCTACCTGTTAAAGATGCCACATCTCTCAAATAGCAGACAGAGGGACGTGTGCCTTCTCTCTGCATTTCTTCTTGACACTGGAGATCTGGGCCAATGCCTTCCTGAAGACCAAACTGAGAGCTTCATTTCATGTCTCCTGGACACACACAAAAATACTTCCAGAGACACCCAAGTTTCTGGGTTTAAGGGTGATCGTCCACTTTGAAAATGAGTTGATTTCAGTTAAACAAAGAGGACACGATGGAGTTTTCTTTCCTCCCCTTCTTCTACTCTTGTCTTGGTCTATCTCTATGAGAGCATCTTGGGAAGAGGGAGAGAAGAGGTATGGGAGCCACGAGACATCTGGTCAGATCATCTTCCAGAGCCTGTAGAAGGAAGCCGAGACTGGCCCAGGGATCCCAGGGATCCCTGCAGCAAGGGCTCTCCAGGCTTCTTGCCACCAGAGACAAGCATGTCAGGGGAATGAGTTCCAGCCCATTCCTGCCCAGCATCAGATCCTCTCAACTGCAAATCTGACCGGGACACTCCCTACTGACCCGACCAAAACTCCCTCAGGCTGGCACCACAAACCGAGACTTTTCCTCCCCACTTTTTTCTTCTCTCTCTCTTTTCATGGGTTTCAGATTTGGGCCATGGCCCAAAAGCTGTCTCTGTTTACTCTTCCTCCTTGATCCTTGACAGGACCTTCCCTGGTAAATCTCCTGCACACCTAGCCCCGTCTAGTTGTCTGCTTCTCTGAAGGGTGTGAATAAGAAGTGATTTTGCTAGCATCAACCCTCATCAGTATTGTGTTCTAACGATGATCAGTTGTGTTTTCCTTGAAGGACAGCAGAGAACAAGAGCCTCATACCTCACACAGTGCTTATGGATGTGATGGGGCCTCTTCAAGGCACTGGAAAGCTGAGAAGGAGTCAGAGGGAAAGTAAAGAGAGCAGGGGTCTATGAAAGAGGAGAAAGGGGAACCCGGAGAAAGGGGGTCCATGGAAAGGAGATTAGGCAGGAACTCACAAAGTCATGTTGCTGTGAAAAAGGCAGGTCCTGAGTGCAGGACACATAGGTAGAAACACAGTCTTAGGGAATAGGAAGCAATGTTTCCATTGACATAAACATTCATCAGACCATTACAAAGTGATGCTTTCTACCATAAAGTGGTTCTAAAAGACACAGAAAAGGAAACCAGTAAAAGCACAAAGGAGCACAGATGGTTTCGTTTTTTGAAGAGAATGATAGGTAATCCCTCATTGATTCTCGAGCAAGCAGCAGGATGCAGACATTTTGAAAAAGAGAGATTAAGAGCAGAGTTGAGAAGGAAGCAGAGCTGGTATGATGGCTGTGCTGCCACTCATCTTGGGTTAGATATTCAACTTCTCTGATCCTCAGTGTCCTTGTCTGATAATAGGGATGACAGCAGGACACCGTGAGTAGTCAATGCATGACAAGCACCAAGAACATAACATAGACAGCTAACACTCACTGAACACAAATTGTTCACCAGGGCTTATGAGAAAGGCTTTATAGGGAATACTTAAGTTAATCAAAATGGATTATCACCCTAAGGTATATGGTGTCAAAAAGGAGTGAGTGACATCAGTTACTGAACTAAATCTAGAGATTTTTAAAACCTATAAATATCAATGCATGAGATAGACAATGTCATTGTTTAAAGAAATTTTGATCTTATTACTCTAAATGCTACCCTGTTTAAGAAGTCTTCCCAGGGGAAACTGGGTGAGTCAGTCAGTCAAGTGTATGACTCTGAGATTTCAGCTCAGGTCATGATCTCATGGTTCATGAGTTCAAGCCCCACATTGGACTCTGTGCTGGCAGTGCAGAGCCTACTTGGAATTCTCTCTCTCCTCCTCCTCTACCTGCCCCTCCCTTGCTCACACTTTCTCTGTCTCTCTGAAAATAAATAAACAAACAAATAATTTTTAAATAAATAAAAAAAAGAAGTCTTCCCAGGTTAGATGTTTCCAGAACACAAATACCTTGTAACTTGTATTGCAACAGCAAACCTTATAGAACCTGACACTAGAAGACATTCATAAATAATAAAATGACTACAAGTTTGAAGATGGTAAAGTCTGCACTTCTTCTTTTTCTTCCTTGGAAATCATTCAAAAACAATGATGAAAACAAGAAACAAAATCACTCATCCATTTTTTGTGGAAACGGGGAAAAGCAAAAACCCCAAAACTCAAAATAGGTACACAATCTGTCAAAAACAGTGAAGATCAAGCAAAAGTGTGAGTGGGAAGAAGTCGAGAGAGAGAAAGCCAAGTGGGACAGAAAGAATATGGAAAACAAGCTTGGAAAAAGAAAGAGAGGGGAGGGGATGGAGGAGAGGGAAGGGAAGAGGAGGGGAGGGGAGAGAGGAGAGGGAAGGGGAGGGTTGGGGAGGGGAAGGAGGAGAGGAAATGGGAGGGGAGGGGAGCGGAGGGGAGGGAAGGGAAGGGAGAATGCCCTAAGGTATGAAATGCTCCTGGGATGACAAACTTCTTACTTGTGATGAAACGCTCCTGTCACAGGAGAATCATACACAAGTCAGTGGTAGACACCCTTCTGTTTCAGGGACACAGTGGGGGAAAAGGCTTTTCACTGATTATACAGCTATATCTATACCTATATCTATATCTATAGATATATAAATATATATCTATCTCACAGATAGTCAGATCCTATATCAATTGACTGGAAAGAAGTACAAACTCACATGCACAAAATCATCAACAATTATCTCAACTAACCCGAAACTGAGTTCTGGGCCTCCTGAGGATGAGTTTTAGGCAAATATATGAAAACATTCAGGTATTTCAAAAATTGATAATCAAAAAGAACCGATCCAGGTTATATCTATTCAAATGCACCACAAGAAAATAAGTTAGAAAAAGAGAGAGAGAGAGAAAGAGAGAGAGAGAGAGAGAAGTCCAGATAAAGAAAGAACAAAATGCAGGGGGGGAAAAGTCATCATGGAGCAGTTGAAAATTTAACCATACTGAAACAAGCCTTTTTAAAATTAACAAAATATTACCATTTATAAAGAAAAAGTAAGGTCAAGATTCAAGAGCTAAGACGGAAAGGAGGGAAAACAGAAGGAAAGCAGAGAGAAAAGAAGCAACAGGTGATAAAGCATGAACTGACAAAGCTCAGGAAAATAAAAATAGAAGAAAAGGCTAAGCCATCACAGAAATGAAGACAGAACTGGGAGAAACAGAATGAAGTATATCAATAATTAAAGCAAAGGAGAAGACAAATAGTATAGAAAAAATAAAAGCATGCAAAATAGAACATAAATGTAACAAAGTTTTGAAAAAAAATAGGTTCACTTCCACCTAGAATGTAATGGTTGCAAAAGACCATCATTCCTCTGGGGGAAAAATGAGAAAATAGCAGATAAACGGGAGAAAATATACTTTTCTTTCAAGTTACTGAAGATCTGTGGAAACAAAGAAGTCTAGGTAAATTCAATCATGAAAAGGAGCCAGCCTTCTGCAGGCGAGCAGAGATAAGTGTCACCGTCACCTCTGTGGAGGTATTTGCTGGGGCTGGGAGCACGGAGAAGTCCAGGAGGCAGCAGACCCATGCAGACATGAGCAGAAACCACCCTATCTTTCAATAGCTATATGCTGTCTGGTGCAGTGGGACCAGAATTCCAACGAGCCCAAATCCAGGGCTGGGCTTTCCTGTTCACCAGTTTCTTTCCACCAGACCTTGGTGAGTAAATAGTAGTACAGGGACTTGTCTGGAAGACACAGAAGGATCTACAGACTTGCAACTGCTCAGATTGAAAAGAAATATGAAGGAATAATGGGGGAGAATTTCCCCAAAAAGATAAAGATGTTAACCATGCAGTCAAGCTTAGCAAATCCTAAGCAGAATAAATGAAGGGATCCAGTCATAGGTACCTCAGAGTGAGCATTAAAAGAAAAAAGGGAAATGTTATACACAACCAGGGAAAAAAAGCCACATAAAAATCAGGGTTGGGGCACCTGGGTGGATCAGTCGGTTAAGTGTCTGACTTCGGCTCAGGTCATGATCTCACGGTTCATGAGTTCGAGCCCCACATCAGGCTCTGAGCTGAGAGCCCAGAGCCTGGACCTGCTTTGGATTCTGTGTCTCCCTCTCTCTCTACCCCTTGCCTACTCACGCTCTGTCTCTCTCTCTCTCTGTCCCAAAAGTGGATAAACATTTTTTAAAAAATGAAATCAGGATTAAAAAACAAAAATGAATTACAGCTGACTTCTCATCAAAATAATGGAAGCAATGGCAGAAGGAAGGTAGCTTTAAAATGCTGAAATGAGAAAACTACCAATTTTAAGTTGTAGTGAATGTATCCTTCAAGAATAGGCAAAGATAAAGACATTTTTAGATGAACAGTTGTTAAGTGAATTCGTCCTCATCAGATTCATACTACAAAAAACACTAAAGGAAGTTCTTTGTGTTGAAGAGAAATGATCCCAGATAGAAGTCCAGACCTACAGGAAGAAACTAAGAACATTACAAGGAATAAATATATGAGTAAATATAAAAGACTTACTTACATATTTACAAAAATAATGTTGATCATTTGAAGCAAAAATGGTATTTAAGTAAAGAAAGGAAAGATGGATTGTTTGATAAGCAGTTTGGGAACAGATGGTTAGTAACCTGGAAAAAAATTAAGTTGGCTTTGTTTTTCATACCTTAGATTAACATAAGTTTCAAATGGATGAAACATTATAATGAAACCGTAGGGAACTGGAATGATCTCTGGAGAAAACATTTGTTAATCTGAATATGGGGAAGAACTTTGTAATAGGACTTTAATGCCAGCAGCATAAAGTTTTAAAGTTTAATTCATTCACTCCCAAAATTCAAATTTTTATGCTTGGTAAAAGCATAAAGTCAAAAGTCATCCAAGAAATAGAGGGAAACTGCTTTTGTAAATCATATCACAGACCAAGAGGTAACCATGGTAAAAAATAAATAAATAAAAGGTATGCTAGAAATCAATAAGACTAAAACTCTAGTAGAGAAATAGGCAGAGTCCATGAAAGGCCATGAAAGGCCATTCACAGAGAAACACATGACAAGGGGCTCTACTTTAGATATGCTAAGAAGAATGCAAATTAAAAGTACACTGTAAGATCATTTTACACCAAAAGTGGTCACTGTATATTCATCTCAGAGACCCATGCCCTTTTTGGTAAGACTGTGTCAACAATGACTTTCACCCTTCCTTACAGAGGACACAGCCCTTCTAGATGGCACATTAGTCAGTGTTCATTAAAGTTACAAATAAATGTATTCTCTGATCCAGCAATTCCATTTCTACAAAATTTGACCTATAGAAACAATCAAGCAAGTACAGATTTAATCAATGAAATATTGTTTGTAAAAGTAAAATGAATAGAGTCAACTCAAATGCCTGTCACTGAGGGAACAGATACATTAATCATAATACATTCCTGTAAAAGGAAACTATGGCCATAAAAACAAGGAAGCAGGGTGCCTGGGTGGCTCAGTACATTGAGCCTCCAACTCTTGATTTCAGTTCAGATCATGATCTCATGGTTCATGGGATTGAGCCCCATGTCAGTCTCTGCACTTAGAGTGCAGCCTGCTTGGAATTCTCTCTCTCTCTCTCTCTCTCTCTCTCTCTCTCTCTCTCTCTCTGCTCCTCCCCCACACGTTTCTTTCCTTGCTCTATTTCTCTAAAAAAAAGGAGGAAGCTTTACAAGATAGGTTGTCAAGCAGAAAAAATTAAAAATGCAAAACAGTGTGGATTCCAGAACAACTTTAAGAAACAGAAAGGAAAGAAAAATATTTTTAATTGAATACGCATAAAAATCTGGAAGGATTCACCAGACTGATAACATTGAAAGCCCTCACAAGGGATGGAGAGTAAAGAGCATAGAATGGAAGATTGGATGAGAAAGGAGGCTTTTTATTTTATGTTCTTTCATACTTTATGATTTTTTAAGCAAAAAATGTTTATTCCCTATTCAAACCCTATGTAAATACAATACAAGTTTAAAAAATAAACATACTATCTTGGTCATGTTGAATTTGGTTGCAAGAGTGAGAAAGGAAAGGATTGTTTCAAAGAAAGAGGGAAACTTTCCAGTCCCTTTCCTTTCCCTGTGTGGAAAATAAATCCAAATCTCATGGAAACTGGAAAATCCTCAATCCTGCGTCTCTCCCTGAGAGGTTGTCACCTTCCTTCTCTCCTGTGTCTGATGCCATTCTCCTGTCTGGAGGCCAGCCACCTCGAAACAGCCCCTCGTTCTGACCTGCCCTAATATAGGCTTTCTCACCACCTTACATCAGTACTCACTCTTGTCTCAGCTCCAGATTCTTAGCCTGTCTCACAGACTCTGTCTACACCTCAAGTACATGTATGTCCAGGAGACAAACTCTAACTGCTCTGGCAAACACCACCCCTGGACACGGATGGTTGGCATGACAGAAACACCAGTGCGATGGGTAGGGCTGATTATCCCCCAAAAGGGAACAAATAATGGGTGTCTGTAAACAAAAAAGACAGAAATAAGTTAAGCTGGCAGTAGGGGAATTTAGTACTGACCCCAACGTTATTTTCCCCTGTGTCCACTGTGGGCAAAGATCATAAGACACAATTAGAAGATTCCAGATAACTAAACCATAAGTTTTATGTCTCCGTGTATCAGTTATCTATTGCTATAACATTACCACACACTTAGCATCTTCAACTAGCACACATTTGTCATCTCAGAGTTTGTGAGTTGGAAGTCTAGGCATTGCTTTTTTGAATTCTCTGCAATAAAAATGTTGGCCAGGACAGGTTCTCATCTGAGGCTCTCCTGGGGGAAGGTCCACTTGCAAGCTTGGATGGTAATTAACAATATTCTGTTCCTTGCAGACTGCCAAACTGAAGGTCTCAGTGCCTTGCTGGCCAGAGATCACCCTCAGTTCTTTGCCACATGGCTGTCTCCACAGGGAAGTCTACAAGATGGAAGCTTGCTCTTCAAGGCCAACAAGGAAGAAAACATCTCCTCAGAGATTGGAAGTTATATTATCTAATGTAATCCCATATACAATCCCATACACACTGACCCATTTGCCATATTCTATCAGCTGGAAGCAAGTCACAGTTTCCTTCCTCCCTCAAGAGGAAGGGACCACACAAAGCAGAAAATACCAGAAAGCAGAGAAACTGGCAGCCTCTTTAGAATCTATCCACCACATCCAGCACCACTTCTCTGTGTAAATATTCATCTCCCACTGCTTGGTCTCTACAGCTAATTTATGAGTACTCTCTGGGCAGGGATGATTTGATGGCCTATTGTTTGGTGGCTGAGTTTTTTGTTGGTAATTCATACCCCATTTCTATTCCACCCCCTACTAGTACAGTTAAGTGTCTGAAAACTCTTAGTGGAATGCATTTCTTTATTATCAGTGTCTCTATTTGAGAGGTGGCACTGTGCTGACAGCTTGGAGCCTGGAGCCTGCTTCAGATCCTGTGTCTCCCTCTCTCTCTCTCTGCCCCTCTCCCGCTCTTGCTCTGTCTCTCCCTCTCTCTTTCAAAAATAAAATAAACATTTTTCTTTAATTTAAAAAGAAAGAGAGATCTGGGTATTATATTAAAGAAGTGCCTTGGGAAAAAGTTGCTGCAAGGCAGAGAGTAGGTAAAAGTCAGCCCTGTACTTCAAATCAACGAGGCTGTATTTAAAGGGGTCAGTGGCAGGTCTTATATCACACTGCTAATTCCAACATCTTATTAATCTCATCTCCAGGGTTATTTCCAGGAGTAGAAAGTGAAAAAGCTTTTGAATTGACTGTTTCCATTGGCCAACTGAGAAACTTCCTTTAAACTGTATTTAATGTTGCATTTGTTCTTAAGAACTTTCAGGAATTCTAAATTTAACTCCATCAAGAAAATATCTGAGAATGCGACTCCTCCCTCTAAGAAAATTATTTTGAGTTTTCTTTTAGGGAAACATGACATGCCAAACGTTTCCAGCAGTGTTGTTTGTTTTTATAGTGCAAAACTCACAGCATGGTTTTCCACTCAACTGTGAGCAAAACAATAGCAGTAACATGAATAAATCCCATTTCTAAAGCAGTATCCTTACAGATTGGTTGGCTCTTGTAAGAGGCCCTATACAGCAAAAGACACTGCTGGCTTTTAGTTTGCTACATGGGCTTTTTACTTCATGTTATTGAAGCCCTTTACATGAAGATTTCTTTAACCATCCAACTTACATCTAAAAAAATTAATGAACTCAAACATGCATTCTTGAGGCACATTGCACTGTAAATAAAACACTAAGAATCTAGGACACAAGCAGAGAGAGACAAAGAGATAGAAACAATTGTTCAACCCATTCTGTTTCTTTTTCTTGTTGTTGTTCTATTTTATTTTAACTTTTAATATGAAATTTATTGTCAAATTGGTTTCCATACAACACCCAGTGCTCATCCCAAAAGGTGCCTTCCTCAATACCCATCACCAACCTCTCCTCCCTCCCACCCAAAATCTACCCTCAGTTTGTTCTCAGTTTTTAAGAATCTCTTATGGTTTGCCTCCTTCCCTCTCTGTAACTTTTCCCCCCTCCTTCCCCTCCTCCTTGGTCTTCCATTAAGTTTCCTAGGATCCACATAAGAGTGAAAACATATGGTATCTGTCTTTCTCTGTATGACTTATTTCACTTAGCATAACACTCTCCAGTTCCATCCCCATTGCTACAAAAGGCCATATTTCATTCTTTCTCATTGCCACGTAGTATTCCATTGTGTATACAAACCACAATTTCTTTATCCATTCATCAGTTGATGAACATTTAGGCTTTTCCTACAATTTGGCTATGGTTGAGAGTGCTGCTATAAACATTGGGGTACAAGTGCCCCAATGCATCAGTACTCCTGTATCCCTTGGGTAAATTCCTAGCAGTGCTATTGCTGGGTCATAGGGGAGATCTATTTTTAATTTTTTGAGGAACCTCTACACTGTTCTGCAGAGCGGCTGCGCCCGTTTGCATTCCCACCAACAGGGAAAGAGGGTTCCCGTGTCTCCAACATCCTCGCCAGCATCTATAGTCTCCTGATTTGTTCATTTTAGCCCCTCTGACTGGCGTGAGGTGGTATCTGAGTGTGGTTTTGATTTGTATTTCTCTGATGAGGAGCGACGCTGAGCATCTTTTCATGTGCCTGTTGGCCATCTGGATGTCTTCTTTAGGGAAGTGTCTATTCATGTTTTCTGCCCATTCCTTCACTGAATTATTTGTTTTCCAGGTGTGGAGTTTGGTGAGCGCTTTATAGATTTTGGATACTAGCCCTTTGTCCAATATATCATTTGCAAATATCTTTTCCCATTCCATTGGTTGCCTTTTAGTTCTGTTGATTGTTTCCTTTGCAGTGAAGAAGCTTTTTATCTTCATGAGGTCCCAATAGTTCATTTTTGCTTTTAATTCCCTTCCTTTTGGAGATGTGTCAAGTAAGAAATTGCTATGGCTGAGGTCACAGAGGTTTTTTCCTGCTTTCTCCTCTAGGGTTTTGATGGTTTCCTGAATCACATTCATGTTCTTTATGCATTTTGAGTTTGTTTTTGTGAGTGTTCTAAGAAAGTGATCTAGTTTCATCCTTCTGCATGTTGCTGTCCCGTTCTCCCAGCACCATTTGTTAAAGACACTGTCTTTTTTCCATTGGATATTCTTTCCTGCTTTGTCAAAGATTAGTTGGCCATACTTTTGTGGGTCTAGTTCTGGGGTTTCTATTCTATTCCATTGGTCGATGTGTCTGTTTTTGGGCTAATACCATGCTGACTTGATGATGACAGCTTTGTAGTAGAGGCTAAAGTCTGGGATTGTGATGCCTCCTGCTTTAGTCTTCTTCAAAATTACTTTGGCTATTCAGGGTCTTTTGTGGTTCCATATGAATTTTAGGATTGCTTGTTTTAGCTTCAAGATGAATGCTGGTGCAATTTTGATTGGGATTGCATTGAATGTGTAGATAGCTTTGGGTAGTATTGACATTTTAACAATATTCTTCCAATCCATGAGCACAGAATGTTTTCCCATTTCTTTCTATCTTCTTCAATTTCCTTCATAAGCTTTCTATAGTTTTCAGCATACAGATCTTTTTCATCTTTGGTTAGGTTTATTCAGAGGTGTTTTCACCTTCTTGGTGCAACTGTGAATGGGATCAGTTTCTTTATTTGTCTTTCTGTTGCTTCATTATTAGTGTATAAGAATGCAACTGATTTCTGTACATTGATTTTGTATCCTGCGACTTTGCTGAATTCATATATCAGTTCTAGCAGACTTTTGGTGGAGTCTATCAGATTTTCCATGTATTATATGATGTCAGCTGCAAAAAGTGAAAGCATGACTTCCTCATTGCCAATTTTGATGGCTTGATTTCCTTTTGTTGTCTGATTGCTGATGCTAGCACTTCCAACACTATTGTAAACAACAGCGGTGAGAGTGGCCATCCCTGTCGTGTTCCTGATCTCACGGAGAAAGCTCTCAGTTTTTCCCCATTGAGGATGATATTAGCGGTGGGCTTTTCATAAATGGCCTTTATGATGTTTAAGTATGTTCCTTCTATCCCGACTTTCTCGAGGGTTTTTATTAAGAAAGGATGTTGAGTTTTGTCACATGCTTTTTCTGCATTGATTGACAGGATCATATGGTTCTTTTCTTTTATTAATGTGATGTATCACATTCATTGATTTGCAAGTATTGCACCAGCCCTGTAGCCCAGGAATGAATCCCACTTGATCATGGTGAAGAATTCTTTTTATATGCTGTTGAATTAGACTTGCTAGTATCTTACTGAGAATTTTTGCATCCATATTCATGAGGGATATTGGCCTGTAGTTCTCTTTTTTTACTGGTTCTCTGTCTGGTTTAGGAACCAAAGTAATGCTGGCTTCATAGAATGAGTCTGGAAGTTTTCCTTCCTTTCTATTTTTTAAAATAGCTTGAGAAGGATAGGTATTATTTCTGCCTTAAATGTCTGGTGGAATTCCCCAGGGAAGCAATCTGGTCCTGGACTCTTATTTGTTGGGAGATTCTTGATAACTGATTCCATTTCTTCACTGGTTATGTGTCTGTTCAAGTTTTCTATTTCCTCCTGTTTGAGTTTTGGAAGTGTGTGGGTGCTTAGGAATTTGTCCATTTCTTCCAGGTTGTCCAGTTTGTTGGCATATAATTTTTCATAATACTCCCTGATAATTGCTTGTATTTCTGAGGGATTGGTTGTAATAATTCCATTTTCATTCATGATTTTATCTATTTGGGTCATCTCCTTTTCTTTTTGAGAAGCCTGGCTAGAGATTTATCAATTTTATTTTTTGAAAAAACCAACTCTTGGGTTCATTGATCTGCTCTACAGATATTTTAGATTCTATATTGTTTATTTCTGCTCTGATCTTTATTATTTCTCTTCTCCTGGGCTTCGGTATCTTTGCTGTTCTACTTCTATTTCCTTTAAGTGTGCTGTTACATTTTGTATTTCAGATTTTTCTTGTTTCTTGAGATAGGCCTGGATTGCAATGTATTTTCCTCTCAGGACTGCTTTCGCTGCATCCCAAAGCGTTTGTATTGTTGTATTTTCATTTTCACTTGTTTCCATATATTTTTAAATTTCTTCCCTAATTGCCTGTTTGACCCATTCATTCTTTAGTAGGGTGTTCTTTAACCTCCATGATTTTGGAGGTTTTCCAGACTTTTTCCTGTGGTTGATTTCAAGCATCATAGCATTGCGGTCTGAAAGTGTGCATGGTATGATCTCAATTCTTGTATACTTATGAAGGGCTGTTTTGTGACCCAGTATGTGATCTATCCTGGAGAATGTTCCATGTGCACTTGAGAAGAAAGTATATTATGTTGCTTTGGGATGCAGAGTTCTAAATATATCTGTCAAGTCCATCTGATCCAATGCATCATTCAGGGCCCTTGTTTTCTTTATTGATCCTGTGTCTAGATGATCTATCCATTGTTGTCAGTGGGGTATTAAAGTCCCCTGCAATTACCACATTCTTATCAATAAGGTTGCTTATGTTTGTGATTGTTTTATATATATGGAGGCCCTCGTATTTGGCGCATAGACATTTATAATTGTTAGTTCTTCCTGATGGATAGACCCTGTAAGTATTATATAATGCCCTTCTTAATCTCTTGTTACATCCTTTAATTTAAAGTCTAGTTTGTCTGATATAAGTATGGCTACTCCAGCTTTCTTTTTACTTCCAGTAGCTTGATAGATAGTTCTCCATCCCCTCACTTTCAATCTGAAGGTGTCCTCAGGTCTAAAATGAGTCTCTTGTAGACAGCAAATAGATGGGTCTTGTTTTTTTTTTTTTTTTAATCCATTCTGATACCCTATGTCTTTTGGTTGGAGCATTTAGTCCATTTACATTCTGTGTTATCATAGAAAGATATGGGTTTAGAGTCATTGTGAAGTCTGTAGGTTTCATACTTGTAGTGATGTCTCTGGTATTTTGTCTCACAGAATCCCCCTTATGATCTCTTATAGGTCTGGTTTAGTGGTGATGAATTCCTTCAGTTTTTTATTTGTTTGGGAAGACCTTTATCTCTCCTTCAATTCTAAATGACAGACTTGCTGGATAAACGATTCTCGGCTGCATGTTTTTTCTGTTCATCCCATTGAAGATTTCCTGCCATTTCTCTCTGGTCTGCCAAGTTTCAGTAGATAGATCTGTCACTAGTCTTATCAGCCTCCCTTTATATTTTAGAGCATGTTTATCCCTAGCTGCTATCAGAATTTTCTCTTTATCCTTCTATTTTGCCAGTTTCACTATGATATGTCATACAGAAGATCGATTCAAGTTACGTCTGAAGGGAGTTCTCTGTGCCTCTTGGATTTCAATGCCTTTTTCCTTCCCCAGATCAGGGAAGTTCTCAGCTATGATTTCTTCATGTATACTTTCAGCACCTTTCCCTCTCTTCCTCCTCTGGAATCCAATTATCCATATATTATTAGGTGTAACTGTGTCACTAAATTCCCTAATTCTCCCCTCATACTCCTGGATTTTTTTATCTCTCTTTTTCTCAGCTTCCTCTTTTTCCATCATTTTATCTTCTAATTCACCTATTCTCTCCTCTGCCTCTTCAATCCGAGTTGTGATCACCTCCATTTTATTTTGCAGCTCATTTATAGCATTTTTTAGTTCCTCCTGTTTCTTAGTCTCTTGATTTTGTAGTAATAGATTCTCTGCTGTCCTCTATACTTTTTTCAAGCCCAGTGATTAATTTTATGACTATTATTTTAAATTCATTTTCTGTTACATTGCTTAAATCGTTTTTGATCAGTTTGTTAGCTGTCGCTACTTCCTGGAGTTTCTTTTGAGGGGAATTCTTCCATTTTATCATTTTGCATAGTCACTGGAGTAGTGAGGAACTGCAGGGCTCTTCCCCTGTGCTGTCTGGAGAAGCTTGTGTTGGTGGGCGGGCCACAGTCAGATCAGATGTCTTCCCCCAGCCCACCGCTGGGGCCACAGTCAGACTGGTGTGTACCTTATCTTCCCCTCTCCCAGGGGCAGGATTCACTGTGGAGTGGTGTGGCCCCTGTCTGGACTACTTGCACACGGCCAGGCTTGTGGTGGTGCTTAGATGGGATCTGGCATATTAGCCAGGGTGGATCCAGAAGGTGCACAGGGGCATGAGGAGCAGGGTCAGCTTGCTTTGCCTTAGGTTGTCTGCTTCAGGAGGGACCCTGTGGCACTGGAAGGGAGGCAGACTCATCAGAGGGATGGATCCACAGCAGCACAGCATTGGGTGTTTGCGCGGTGCAAGCAAGTTCTGTGATGGGAACTGGTTCCCTTTGGGATTTTGGCTGGGAGATGGGCGAGGGAGATGGCACTGGCGAGTGCCTTTGCTCCCCACCACGCTGAGCTCTGTTGTCTGGGGCTCAACAACTCTCCCTCCCGTTGTCCTCCAGCCCTCCCGCTCTCAGAGCAAAGCTGTTGACTTGTAGCATTCCAGACGTTAAGTCCCACTGGCTGTCAGAACTCATGCAGTCCAGCCCCTCCACTTTTGCAAACCAGACTCGGGGGCTCTGTCTTGTCAGACAGGCTGCCCCTCCACTGCCGCGGCTCCCTCCCGCCAGTCAGTGTAGTGCGCACTGCCTCTCAGCCCTTCCTACCCTCTTCTGTGGGCCTCTCATCTATACTTGGCTCCAGAGAGTCTGTTCTGCTAGTCTTCTGGCAGTTTTCTGGGTTATTTAGGCAGATGTGGTTGGAATCTAAGTGGTCAGCAGGACGTGGTGAGCCCAGCGTCCTCCTACACCGCCATCTTCCTTCAACCCATCCTGTTTCTTAACGGCCAATTCTCCTCCTCATTTTCTTTCCCTTCTTTATTTCCCATCCCTTGAAAAACATTACTTTGTACCATCTCTGTTGCTACTTCTAAATTAGCTTTTTAAATTGCTTTTATCCTGAGGCAGGGCTGAACATACTAACACACAAAAATGTTCACAATAAAGTAAGGGAAACAAAAATCAAAACAGTTATAGTAGGAGTCCAATTTTTGTGTTTATATATACATAATAAGTTATAGTAAATACATATGTTTTTTCTGGCATTTAAATCTATTTACTCTATTAATATGTATCAATAGACTTATGATGGGAAAGAAAATAGATTAAAATGCTAGAAAGATACCTACCAAATTTTTAATAAAGTGATGTGGGGGAATGACAATTGGAAAATGGGACATTCAGTTGATAGGTATGAATTTCCTTGCTTTTAAAAAATAAATGTCACTTACAAAGAAAAAAGGTTAATGCTTTCAAACTGCGCCTCTTTGCACAATATCCAGTGATGCCCAAAGCTGCCCAATTTTGTTCTGCCTACACTGCAGGATTTTGACAAGGATGTAACTCAGTGGTGACCATTTCTCCTGCTATTACCACAAATGTCATTATCTCAAAAACAGACATGCTGCCTACAATGCAGACCTACATGCATGCACCTTGCCCTGGGAACTTGTCCCATGCGTCCTGTCTGCACTCCATGGCACCTGTCTCCACAGAACCTCCTCCAAGCATTCCAGCCACTGCCCTAAGAGCAGAGCATTGCACCTGCCTGCAACTGTCAGGTTTGGGAAATTAGTCAATGCTTCCCCTGGGAAAGCTAATCACTGTTTTCAAAAGCTCAATTATAAAAGAAATCACCACACAAATGGGAACCCAGAGAATAATCTCAAAAACAATAAGAAAGGCATAAAACCTCATACTTAGCACGTTATACTTGCCCATTTCTTTTTTGATTCTCACAATAATTCTGTGAGCTAAGAGAGGCAAGGGCTTACAGAGAGTCCCTGCTTTTTGCTGCTTTGCACTTCACCCATGTGCTTACCCAACTCCACCAAAAATCCTTTCACTTTGTGTTTTGCTGATTCATTTGCTTAATCATCACCTCACCTGCAATCTCCAAAAAAGCTCCAGACCTTTGTATCTAGGGAACACAGCTGAAATAAGCATTTTTCTTCTCCTGGGAAGAAACACAGTAGAGAAGAGCCTGACAGCTAGAGTCAGAAAGACTTCTGATCTAATCTTGGTTCTGCTACTTAGTAGCTCATGCAGTCTTGGTCACATTGCTTAACCCACTAACCCTCAATTTTCCCATCCATAAAACAGGGATCATAATTCCTACTTAAGAGGGCTGTTGTAAAGATTAGATGAGAACCTGGGATGAAGCAGCTGGCTTTAAGAAACCTCACTAAGCATTTGGACCTTGGCAAAATCCTTTCCCTGGCCCCATCTGCTGGCGATAAAAAGTAAAGTCACGGCTACAATGAAGGAAAACCATTTTCACCAGGTAGCTGTTCTTGGACTCACATGAGTTACAGAAACTCGTAACATTGAAAAGCAGGAATCGACTGTATCAATGTCTCTGTGTGGTAGTAAAAGAAACCAACGGATGCAAGGCAGAGTCACGCAGCTCGCTGGGAAGAGAACTGCAGACTCAGAGTCCACAGAAGCCAAACCGAAGAGGTCTGTGGGTAGAAGGAACGGAAGACAGGCTTCCAAGTCTGGCTCCACTGCTGCTCTCGGGGAAATCTCTTCCCCTCCTCAGAACGCTTGGCTCCTTTCTACGTCTGTTCCATACTGACAGATACATATATTTTTGTGTTTTACAAACTTTGCGAAAGGCTTGCAGTAAGGATGCTATACATTGCTGATACATAAGCATTAACATTGATGAGTGGACATCACAGTCTGGAAAGTTCTTCAGCAAATTGACACAAGCACCTTCTCCCTAAGAGCCTCTTTCTGGAGACGCCAGCTTCCCACCACGGAGCTCAGACTCCTTTCTCCTTTAAGTCTCTTTTACCTCCAATTCCTTTACGATTTTCCAGAAAATGTCAATTGCCACTTGCTCCTAAGCCCTGGACCTGTATTTGCACCAGCACATCCATTAATAAGACCCATTCACATCAAGGCCCATCTTTCTGGGTCTCACCCTTCAGACACACCAACTGTCAGAGACAACAGCTTCGTTTCTGTCTGTCCATACCCAAAAATCTCTGTAAATAAAAGGGCACAGTATAGATATTTACAAAAGGACCAACCCTCCCCCACAGTCTCTCCCTAAACTCACATGTAAACCTGAGAAAGCAGAGGCAGCTACAGTTACATTATATCTTTACATTGCATTTTTTGTTCATCCTACTACTCAAAGAAACAATACAGACTGAGGCTGATTACTTTTGAATATTAAAGAGCGAAGTGAAGTCAAAAATGACATATCCCTAAACTCAGGAAATTGGAAGGAGAAGATGTCGAGACGCAGGATGGACTCTTTGGTTTGAGAAGCTCGGGGTCAGAAGTCCCTGGGGTTGAGCACACGGACGTGTCCAGTTGTGCGCAGGACATGTGGGCACAGAGTAGAGGGAAGAGGTCAGCGCTGGAGCTTAGGTGACACACAGCTCCCAAGATGACATAAGAAAGATGACTAAAACAAGACAGGAAGCTGTGCTCCTCAAAGAGAAAGGGGTGCAAGGAAACAAGGAAAGAACAGAGCTCAAGCCTCAGGCGATGCCTACAGTTAGCAGTTGCTGGGGCAAAGAAAAAACAATGACACAGAAGAACCGTGAGTATCTTAGAGACTAGAAGAGCCTCAAAAGAGAATCAAAACAATGTGCTGTCACAAAAGCCACAGCGACAGAGAACTTCAAGGGAGAATGGGAAGTAGGATCAGAGGCTCCGGGTAGTTCAAAGACAACTGCTTCACAAGGTCTGCAAAAGGGCAGGAATCTCTTACCACTTCAGTTCTGCAGTGTGTTGGGAATAAAATTCAAGTTTCAAGTTGGTAGTAGCATCAGCAACTTTATCTAACATTTACTGAGCACTTAAGCTATGCCCAGGTTGCCGGATGAAATACTGGATGCTCATTTAAATTGGAATGGTAGGCAAATAATGAGTAACTCTTAGTGTATCTTGCATTTCATATAAATAACTGTTTAGTATAGGTATCTCCAACTGCACATAAAAAAATCTGAAATTCAAATTTAACTGGCATCCTGTATTTTTAAATCTAGCAATCCTGCTTACACGAGGCACTACCTGAAGTATTTTATATACCTAACCCATTTAATCCTTCTAACATCCAGTTCATTTAGGAGGTCTGTTGCATTTTGTTCTCTCTCCTGAGAAAGCCATAAAGGATTTGTATTGACAATAGGGGATAAGTCTACTTTTGCATATTTGCATTGATTAATATAGCATATTAAGGCATATTTGTGCCAGGAATACAAGGAATAAAAAGACACTATTTCCTCCATTATGGAGTTTATTATGTAGTCTTCCTCTCTCAAACCCTCATGAAAAGGAAGCCAGTATGATCACAGTGTGTATGCATGTATGTGTGGGTGGGTGTGTCTAGGAGCTTTAAAGGCACTCACAAAAATCTAAAATGAAATGCTAACTGTCTAGCACCACACCATGTAAATGACCAGCACTGGCAAGAGTATTAGGAACATGCAAATCATTTTTTATTCCATATACATAATTGTCTAGAAGGTAGAGGTAAATTAGAAATAAAGAATGGGTATTTCCATAATACCTTAAAGATATAAAGCAAAAAACAGCAGTGTTGCATATAATTCATCTGATCCAGTGATCTTATTTATTAAAAAGTCTTGAATTTCAGGGGTGCCTGGGTGGCTCAGTCAGTTAAGCATCTGACTTCAGCTCAGGTCACTATCTCACAGTTCATGGGTTTGAGCCCTGCAATGGGCTCTGTGCTGACAGCTCAGAGCCTGGAACCTGCTTCGGAATCTGTGTCTCCCTCTCTCTCTGCCCCTCCCCTGCTCATGATCGCACGCTCTCTCTCTCTCTCTCTCTCTCTCTCTCTCCAAAACAAATAAATAAACTTTTTTTTAAAGTCCCGCATTTCACCCTACATAAGTAAGGCAAACACAGGTCCCTGAACTGATACAACAAAATTGGTTTGAGAACTGCTAAACCCATTAGAACTTCTAGTTCACTGCCTTAATAAGCTACAATGTTAACAGAAATCTCAAAATTTACATCATGACCTGTTTAAGCAGTGGACTCTAATATACATTTTTATGTAACTTTTATCAAAGAGTCAATTCTTGATTATAGACGTGCTTAGGAATACAGCAAAAGGAGCCTGGAATTAAGTATAAAACAACCTAACAGAGTTTTCCTACATCATTACTTACTAACATTCTATGATTTCTCTTTGAGCCTAAATTTTCTTATCTGCAATGATCCTTGCCTATTACAAAGGGTCACTAGGCAAACTTGTGTCCATAAAAGTGTTCCATAAATTATAAGTACTATACAAGTGGAAGGAGACCTCATTATTATTAATTATTGCAAGAATAGAAGGAAATATGGTTCATGTAACACAATTTGATTAATATGATTTTGGAATTCACCTGATACAAACTAATTTTGCATTTAACAATATGATATTTCAAAAGCATAGTATATAGTACAAAGCATTTTTGTCTGATTTTACCCACTAACTGTGTTAGTAATGGCCTCATATTAACAATGAGAGTCTTATACTCCATGGTTTTTCCAAGGTCTGTTCATCTCTATGATATCTAAATCTACAATGACAGTAGGACAAAATGGCACCTAAGCATTGGTAGGTGCTGGTGTAAAGCGAGCCTAGATTTAAATTTTTGTTGCAAATATTCACAAAGTATGTAAATAATTCACATGTGGAACATGAAATCAAAATTCTAAAATATCAAGGTTTTATTCCTTCTGTCTCAGATATCTTTCTTAACAGAATTCAGCCTGATAATGTGTTCATCTTGCAAATATTTAGGAGGCCAAGTCATACTGAGTGTTGGCAAACAAAAGTCTTTGAAATCAAGGGGTTTATATAGTCAAGAGTAGAGACAATTAGAAAACTGAGTTCCTTGGGGTGTCTGGGTGGCTCAGTCAGTAAAGCTTCTGACTCTTGGTTTGGGCTCATGGTTTGTGAGTTCAAACCCCATGTGGGGCTCTGCACTGACAGCACAGAGTCTGCTTGGGAATCTCTCTCCCTTTCTCTCTGCCCCTCTCCCTCTCAAGAGAAGATGAAAGAAAGAGAAAGAAAGAAAGAAAGAAAGAAAGAAAGAAAGAAAGAAAGAAAGAAAGAAAGAAAGAAAGAAAGAAAGAGAAAGAAAGAAAGAAAGAAAGAAAGAAAGAAAGAAAGAAAGAAAGAAAGAAAAAGAAAACTAAAGAAAACTCAATATATTATAGGACATTTTTTCCAGTACATTATTATGGGTATTCCCATAAAGAGGAAGTAAGCATACAGAGATAATTCCACAGCAGAGGAGAGCAAGAAACCAAGCTTTAGTACTAGGTCAAGGAAGGGGGCCCACAGCAAGTGATATCTAAGAGGAGAGAGAATAAGTAAATGAGTTAATCACATATGAGTGGGACGGGATAACATTTGGAACCAGCGAGTGTGTCCAGAGCAGAAAGCATAAAATAAATAAAAGAAGTATGCATTTGATAAAATATGATAGAACTTGGAAGACCATGAGGGAGAGGTAAAAGTTTAGATTGGATAGCTAAGGAAAAGGAAAAGGAAAAGGAAAAGGAAAAGGAAAAGGAGAAGGAGAAGGAGATGGAGAAAGAAATAGTATAAACCAATTCAAGAGAGTTACACTTAATGTTGAGGGCAAAAATTGACCTTTTCACCTTTTAGCCGGGATAAATATTACTATTACTAGTATGGAGAGTAGAGAATTAGTTAGACTCTAAAATTTTAAAGAAATTAAAATTAGATGGAATGGATTTGAAGCAAGGGGGGAAATTGTAAGACAGAGAAAGGAGTCAAGTGAAATAAGAGATTTCTTGCTTGCAAGATCTGGTGGATGATGGCATTGTTAATTAAGAGAGGACACTAGTCAGTTTTCACTAGTTTAGACCATGGCAACAAACAACCTCAAAGTATCAATGTGCTATGGGAACAATTTATTCTATGTTTGCATTACATATCATTGGTTATAGCTCAACTACCAAAAATTTTCTCATTCGAGGACCCAACCTGAAAGAGACCCTGTCTGAAACATGCTGCTCTGTAAACAGAAAGAAAAAACAAGATAGGTTCAGGAAGCAAGTATTAACATAAACATCAACTCATACACCATTGGCCAAAGCAAGTCCCATGGCCATTCCCAAGGTCTTCAGAGAAGACAACACATATTTCCTTTATCCAAATGATTCAGTCTAGCACAATCACCTTTCTGGTCACAAATATTTGCATACCTCTTTTATTCACACAAAATGAATGAGACTACAAATGTCTTCTCCAACCAGCCTGGAAATCCAGGATCTTGTTCTAGTCTCTATACCAGATTTAAGCCCTCCCGACTCAAGACACCTATAAATAACAATAAAATGAAATAGAAAATATCTTCTCTACACACATCCAACATACAATGGTAAATGGGGACAGGAGAATGATAGATATTCCTATTTAACAAAGAGAATAACGGGAAGGCACAGCAGTCATTGGTTAATAGCGATGCTGAAGCCTTATGGGACTAATGTTTCGATAAACCTGTATCTTGGGGAATAGACATATTCTTGTTTAAGGCCAGGTTTCATTATTTGGGATTAGCTCCCCCACCTATGTCTTCCCATAGTCCTTGGTTACTCCTCAGAGGTGCTCCCTTTTCCAATATCCTCCTTGGCCACACATGAAGAAGGTGTAGGAGAATATGCAGCTCTTTGGGGCTGGGCAGCTTTCTCAGTCTACCCACTGCCAGAAATAGCTTTGGGAGTCACAGCTGCTTTTAATCCAAGTTGGCAACTCTTTTGGCATCAACAGTCATTTAAAAACTTTTTATTACTATGTTATAACCAGCTTCATGTGTCAGTAATCACACCACCATTATTTTTGTGATATACATCTTTCTACATTAACAATTGGTAGTTTTAGTTTATCAGGATTCTACTAGACCAGTCCCTTAATCTTTGTCCACCAGCCGATTTTATAAAACTAAAAGAATAAACTTCCCCCTGCAGTACACTTTGTCCATGTAGAGGTTTTAACAATATATAACATGGCACACTCTTGATCTGGTCTTTGTCCCAAGGCTGAACCCCAATGAGCCCTTATTGCTTAAAGCATTTCTGTTTCTCCTCTTTTTTAACTAGTTGGAGAAAAAACACAACTTCACCTTTCAACCATTCAAGTCCTAGAATTTCTCGATTCCTTCTGTTCTCTTCCATCCCTTCTTGCAAACTTCCTGGTTCTTTTCTAAGATCCTTTCTTCCCAGTAGAACCTTGGCCAAAGGAAGCTAAAAAGAACCAAGGTGCATAAGTGACATTCTGTTCCTAACCTGTTCACTTAAAACCACATGCAAATCAGGCACATTATCTGCTTGTATGTTATCACAACATTTTTATCAAATAATTTTCCACTGAAGAACACAGTGGAAACATCTTTTGGGCCTCCAATGGGTTTCCGTGCTACCCATTTCCGGATCCCAGAGTCAATTATTTGTTTAGCTGAATCCCACTTCTAGCGACCAAATTTGGTGTTTGCATTTTCCCGCCTAGTGAAGTTAAGCCATATTTTTTTAAAGCTTATTGTCCATATATCCTCCGTGGGGCAAAGGGTCTTTTCAAGTCTTTAGCCCGTTTTCTTCACTTGTATGTTACTTTCTTATTTTTGGGTTTTGAGACTCTATATATTCTAGATCCAAGTCCCTTACCAGACATGTGATTCACAAATATTTTCTCCCAGTTTGTAGCTTGATTTTTCATCTTCTTACCAATGTATTTCCCAGAGCAAAATATTTTAATTTTAATGAAATTTAATTCAGCACTTTTTTTTTTTCTTTTATGGATTGTGCTTTTGGTCCCATATCTAAGAAATCTTTGCCCAACCTCAGATCACAAAGATTTTCTCCTATAATTTCTTTTGGAATTAAAATAAAAATAAAACCATTATAGTTTTACATTTTATGTTTAGATCTATGGTCCATTTTAACTTAATTTTTGTATATCTGAGGTATACGTCAAAGGTCTCTCTCCTTTTGTTTTCTTTTTTGTTGTTGTTGTTATGAATATCCAGTTGTTCCAAAACCATTTGTTGAAAACCGCTATTTTTTCTCCATTGAATTGCCTTCGTACCATTGTCAAAAAAAAAAAATGAGTCATATTTTCGTGGGTCTATTTCTGAAATCTTCTGTATCCACTGACCTTTGTGTCTGCCCGCTATCAATATCACTCTGTATTGATTGCTATAGCTTTATATTAAGACTTAATAATGAGTACTATGGGGGACACCTGGATGGCTCAGTCAGTTGACTGACTGACTTTGCCTTAGGTCACAATCTCACGGTTCATGAATTCTAGCCCTGGTGGGGCTTTGTACTCACAACTCAGAGCCTGGAACCTGCTTCAGATACTGTGTGTGTGTCTCTCTCTGCCCCTCCCCTGCTCGTGCTCACTCTCTCTCTCTCTCAAAAATAAACATTATTTTTTTAGAAAGACTTAATATTGAGTACTATGGGGGCTCTTGGGTGGCTCAGTCGGTTGAGCATCTGACTCTGTCTCAGGTCATGATTTCACAGTTTGTGAGTTCAAGCCCCACATCAGGCTCAATGCTGTAAGGGCAGAGACCACTTTGGATTCTCTATCCCCCCCACCAGCTCTAGTCTCTCTGTCCCTCCCCCAACATACTCTCTCAAAAATAAACTCTAAAAAAATTATTTTTAATAAATAAAAAGGAAAAAAATACTGAGTACTGTGATTTCTCCAACTTTATCCTTTTTAAAATAGGTCTGGCTATTCAGATTCCATCTCTTTTTCATAAAATGTTGGAATCATCTGGATAGATCATAGGTCTGTATCTATGAGATGATACTGATAATGACAGATCAATTTGGAAAAATGTGACATATATGTTGAAACTTCCAATCCATTTACATGGTATATCTCTGAAGTTCTTTAGATCTTTTATTTCTTTCATCTCTGTTTTGTAGGTTTTAGCAAAAAGGTCCCTTCCTTATCTTTTTTTAATAACTATTGTGAATGGCATCCTTGGCAAATTTTGGTTTCAAGGTTTTCATTGCTTTTTTTTTTTTTTTTAATTTTTTTTTCAACGTTTTTATTTATTTTTGGGACAGAGAGAGACAGAGCATGAACGGGGGAGGGGCAGAGAGAGAGGGAGACACAGAATCGGAAACAGGCTCCAGGCTCCGAGCCATCAGCCCAGAGCCTGACGCGGGGCTCGAACTCACGGACCGCGAGATCGTGACCTGGCTGAAGTCGGACGCTTAACCGACTGCGCCACCCAGGCGCCCCTTCATTGCTTTTTTTTTTGAACAAATGTACAACTTTTTAATGTATTCACCTTGTATCCTACAATATTACTGAACTCACTTGTTAGTTCTAGGAATATTTTTGTAGATTGTTTGGGATATTCTACATAAATAATCATCTTGTCTGTGAATAGGAGCAGTTTTATTTATTTTCCAATCTGGATTGGGGTTTTGTAGGTTTGTCTGTTTCTTTGTTTTTCCTTATTTTGCTGGGTAGGACTTCTAGTAGGATGTTGAAGACGCATGGTAAGGGTAGACATTTACCTGTGGGAAAGCATGAGGTTATTGCCATTAGGCATGATGTTAGTTGTGGTCTTTTCTTAGATGATCTTTATCAGACTGAGGAAGTTCCCTTCTATTCCTAGTATGCTGAAAATTATTAAGTGATGTTGAATTTTTTCAAGTTACATTCCTTCAGCACTTGATATGAGCATGTGGTTTTTCTTTAGATGGTTAATATGGTGAATTATGCTAACTGTATTATTTCCCAAAGCCCCTATGAGGAAAATGTAGAGAATGGATTTTGGAACTATTTCCTAATAAATACATTTAAAGACATGAATTTCCATACAGCACAATTTAGCTGCATCCTAGGAATTCTGATATGTAGTGGTTTCATTTTCATTCAATACGAAATATTTCTAATTTTTCTTTTGATTTCTTTTGTGACCTATGGGTTATTTGGCTGCATATTCTTTGATTTATAAATATTTGGTGTTACACACCAAATGGTGTGTTTTATTGTTTTATTGTGGCCAGGGAATATAATCTGTGTGATCTCAGTCTTTTTAAATTTAATGAGACTTGTTTGATACACCAAGAGATGATCCATCTTGATCAATGTTCTGTGTGGATCTGAAAGGACTATGCAGTGCAGTTGTTGCTATAGCATTCTATGTAACTATCACTTAGGCCGAGTGTACTGATTGTCCTGTTCAGGTCCTCCATATTCCTACTGGCTGTCTTTCTACTTGTTCTATCAGTTATTAAAAAGGATCACTGCTGTCTTCAAATATAATCATGAACTTATCCATATTTCTTTCCACTTTCTCTGATAGTTTTTCTTCATATGTTGTTAAACCTGTAATTCAGTTCATACTGTTTCATGTGGTTATATTTTTTATAAATTGAAACTGTTGTCATTATAAAACATCTCAATCTCTTGTAATATGCCTCATTCTAAAGTTTACATGGTCTGAAATTAATATATCCACTGTGTCTGTTTTATAATCAGTATTTGCATAATGTATCTTTTACAGACTTTTTTTATCTGTATCTTTTTAAGAATGTTTCTTTTTTTTTTATTTTTGAGAGAGAGAGACAGACAGAGAGTGAGCAGGGGAGGGGCCGAGAGAGAGCAAGACTCAGACTCTGAAGCAAACTCCAAGTTCAGAACTGTCAGCACAGAACCTGACATAGGGACTGAACCCATGAACTGTGAGATCATGACCTGAGACCAAGTCAGAGACTTAACCAACTGAGCCACTCAGGCGCCTCAATCTCTGTCTTTTTTTTTGGGGGGGGGGTGGGAGTGGGGGTGAAGAATCCTAAGCAGGCTCCATTCTCAGAGCAGAGCCTGACCTGAGGCTTCATCTCACCAATGTGAGATCATGACATGAGCGGAAATCAATAATCGAACACTTGACACACTGAGCCACCCAAGTGCCACCTATTTATCTGTATATTATTTAAGCTGGGTTTTCTTTGTTTCTGCAAATTAACAATGTCTACCTTTTATTTTTTTTAATATGAAATTTATTGTCGAATTGGTTTCCACACAACACCCAGTGCTCATCCCAAAAGGTGCTCTCCTCAATGCCCATCACCCACTTTCCCCTCTATCCCACTCCCACCCCCATCAACCCTCAGTTTATTCTCAGTTTTTAAGAATCTCTTATGGTTTGCCTCCTTCCCTCTCTGTAACTTTTTCCCCCCTCCTTCCCCTCCTCCTTGGTCTTCCATTAAGTTTCTCAGGATCCACATAAGAGTGAAAACATATGGTATCTGTCTTTCTCTGTATGACTTATTTCACTTAGCATAACACTCTCCAGTTTCATCCACATTGCTACAAAAGGCCATATTTCATTCTTTCTCATTGACACGTAGTATTCCATTGTGTATACAAACCACAATTTCTTTATCCATTCAACAGTTGATGGACATTTAGGCTTTTTCCACAATTTGGCTATGGCTGAGAGTGCAGCTATAAACATTGGGGTAAAAGTGCCCCAATGCATCAGTACTCCTGTATCCCTTGGGTAAATTCCTAGCAGTGCTATTGCTGGGTCATAGGGGAGATCTATATCTAATTTTTTGAGGAAACTTGACACTGTTTTGCAGAGCAGCTACACAAGTTTGCCTTCCCACCAACAGGGCAAGAGGGTTCCCGTTTCTCCACATACTTTCCAGCATCTAGTGTCCTGATTTGTTCATTTTAGCCCCT
Source organism: Puma concolor (assembly GCF_028749965.1). Classification (NCBI taxonomy): domain Eukaryota; kingdom Metazoa; phylum Chordata; class Mammalia; order Carnivora; family Felidae; genus Puma; species Puma concolor. The sequence continues at coordinate 111,992,040 of NC_141676.1, forward strand.
CTGACTGGCGTGAGGTGGTATCTGAGTGTGATTTTCATTTGTATTTCCCTGATGAGGAGCAATGCTGAGCATCTTTTCATGTGCCTGATGGCCATCTGGATGTCTTTTTTATTTTTTTTTAATTTTTTAATCTTTATTTACTTTTTGAGAGAGAGTGCGAGCAGAGGAGGAACAGAGAGAGAGAGAGAGAGGGAGACACATAATCTGAAGCAGGCTCTAGGCTCTGAGCTGTCAGCACAAAGCCCTACGTGGGACTTGAACTCATGAACCATGAGATCATGACCTGAGCCGAAGTCAGACGCTTAACCGACTGAGCCACCAGGTGCCCCTGGATGTCTTCTTTAGAGAAGTGTGTATTCATGTTTTCCGCCCATTTCTTCACTGGATTATTTATTTTTTGGGTGTGGAGTTTGGTGAGCGCTTTATAGATTTTGGATACTAGCCCTTTGTCCAATGTGTCATTTGCAAATATCTTATCCCTTTCCATTGGTTGCCTTTTAGTTTTGTTGATTGTTTCCTTTGCTGTGCAGAAGCTTTTTATCTTCATGAGTCCCAATGGTTCATTTTTGCTTTTAATTCTCTTGCCTTTGGAGATGTGTCAAGTAAGAAATTTCTATGGCTGAGGTCATAGAGGTTTTATCCTGCTTTATCCTCTAGGGTTTTCATGATTTTCTGTCTCACATTCAAGTCCTTTATCCGTTTTGAGTTTATTTTTGTGAATGATGTAAGAAAGTGGTCTAGTTTCATCCTTCTGCATGTTGCTGTCCAGTTCTCCCAGCACCTTTTGTTAAAGAGACTGTCTTTTTTCCATTGGATATCCTTTCCTGCTTTGTCAAACATTAGTTGGCCATACTTTTATGGGTCCAATTCTGGAGTCTCTATTCCATTCCATTGGTCTATGTGTCTGTTTTTGTGCCAATACCATGCTATCTTGATGATGACAGCTTTGTAGTAGAGGCTGACATCTGGGATTGTGATGCCTCCTGCTTTGGTCTTCTTCAAAATTACTTTGGCCATTCAGGCCTTTTGTGATTCCATACAATTTTTAGGATTGCTTTTTCTAGCTTTGAGAAGAATGCTGGTGCAATTTTGATTGGGATTGCATTGAATGTGTAGACAGCTTTGGGTAGTATTGACATTTTAACAAGGTTTATTCTTCCAATTCAAGAGCATGGAATGTTTTTCCATTTCTTTCCATCTTCTTCAATTTCCTTCATAAGCTTTCTATAGTTTTCAGCATACAGATCTTGTACATCTTTGGTTAGATTTATTCCTAGGTATTTTATACTTCTTGGTGCAACTGTGAATCGGATCAGTTTATTTATTTGTCTTTCTGTTGCTTCATTGTTAGTGTATAAGAATGCAAGAGATTTCTGTACATTGATTTTGTATCCTGCAAAATTGCTGAATTCATGTATCACTTATAGCAGACTTTTGTTGGAATCTATCGGATTTTCCATGTATAATATCATGTGTCTGCAAAAAGTGAAAGCTTGACTTCATCTTTGCCAATTTTGAAGCCTTTGATTTCCTTTTGTTGTCTGATTGCTAGTGGTAGCACTTCCAACACTATGTTAAACAACAGCGGTGAGGGTGGACATCCCTGTCATGTTCCTGGTCTCAGGGAGAAAGCTCTCAGTTTTTCCCCATTGAGGATGATATTAGCGGTGGGCTTTTCATAAATGGCTTTTATGATCTTTTAAGTATGTTCCTTCTATCCCAACTTTCTCGAGGGTTTTTATTTAGAAATGGTGCTGAGTTTTGTCAAATGCTTTTCCTGCATCGATTGACAGGATCAATGGTCCTTATCTTTTCTTTTATTAATGTGATGTATCACATTGATTGATTTGCAAATATTGAATCAGACCTGCATCCCAGGAATGAATCCCACTTGATCATGGTGTATAATTCTTTTTATATGCTGTTGAATTCGATTTGCTAGTATCTTCTTGAGAATTTTTGCATCCATATTCATCAGGGATATTGGCCTGTAGTTCTCTTTTTTTACTGGGTCTCTGTCTGGTTTAGGAACCAAAGTAATGCTGGCTTCATAGAATGAGTCTGGAAGTTTTCCTTCCCTTTCTATTTTTTGGAATAGCTTGAGAAGGATAGGTATTATCTCTGCTTTAAATGTCTGGTAGAGGGGCGCCTGGGTGGCTCGGTTGGTTGGGCATCCGACTTCAGCTCAGGTCATGATCTCGTGGTCCATGAGTTCAAGCCCCGCATCGGGCTCTGTGCTGACAGCTCAGAGCCTGGAGCCTGCTTCCGATTCTGTGTCTCCCTCTCTCTGACCCTCCTCCGTTCACACTCTGCCTCACTCTCTCTCTCAAAAATAAATAAAAATTAAAAAAAAAATAAATAAATGTCTGGTAGAATTCCCCTGGGAAGCCATCTGGTCCTGGACTCTTATTTTTTGGGAGATTTTTGATAACTGATTCCATTTATTTGCTGGTTTGGGGTCTGTTCTAATTTTCTCTTTCTTCCTGTTTGAGTTTGGAAGTGTGTGGGTGCTTAGGAATTTGTCCATTTCTTCCAGGTTGTCCAGTTTGTTGGCATATAATTTTTCACAGTATTCCCTGATAACTGCTTGTATTGCTCAGAGACTGGTTGTAATGATTCCATTTTCATTCATGATGTGATCTATTTGGGTCATCTCCCTTTTATTTTTGAGAAGCCTGGTTTATCAATTTTGTTTATTTTTTCAAAAAACCAACTCTTGGATTCATTGATCTGTTCTACAGGTTTTTTAGATTCTATATTGTTTATTTCTGTTGTGATCTTTATTATTTCTCTTCTTCTGCTGGGTTTGGGTGTCTGCTGTTCTGCTTCTATTTCCTTTAGGTATGCTGTTAGATTTTGTATTTGGGATTTTTCTTGTTCCTTGATATAGGCCTGGATTGCAATGTATTTTCCTCTCAGGACTGCCTTCACTGCATCCCAAAGTGTTTGGATTGTTGTATTTTCATTTTCATTTGTTTCCATATGTTTCTTAATTTCTTCTCTAATTGCCTGGTTTACCCATTCATTCTTTAGTAGGGTGTTCTTTAACCTCCATGCTTTTGGAGGTTTTCCAGACTTTTTCCTTTGGTTGATTTAAAGTTTCATAGCATTGTGGTGTGAAAGTGTGCATGGTATGATCTCAATTCTTTTATACTTATGAAAGGTTGTTTTGTGACCCAGTGTGTGATCTATCCTGGGGAATGATCCATGTGCACTTGAGAAGAAAGTATATTCTGTTGCTTTGGGATGCAGAGTTCTAAATATATCTGTCAAGTCCATCTGATCCAATGTATCATTCAGGGCCCTTGTTTCTTTATTGATCCTGTGTCTAGGTGATCTTTCCATTGTTGTTAGTGGGGTATTGAAGTCGCCAGCAATTACCACATTCTTATCAATAAGGTTGCGTATGTTTGTGATTGTTTTATATATTTGGGGGCTCCTGTATTCGGCACAGAGACATTTGTAATTGTTAGCTCTTCCTGATGGACAGACCCTGTAATTATTATATAATGCCCTTCTTCATTTCTTGTTAAAGCCTTTAATTTAAAGTCTAGTTTGTCTGATACAAGTATGGCTACTCCAACTTTCTTTTTACTTCCAGTAGCATGACAGATAGTTCTCCATCCCCTCACTTTCAATCTGAAGGTGTCCTCAGGTCTAAAATGAGTCTCTTGTAGACAGCAAATAGATGGGTCTTGTTTTTTTTATCCATTCAGATACCCTATGTCTTTTGGTTGGAGCATTTAGTGCAATTACATTCAGTGTTATTATAGGAAGATATGGGATTAGAGTCATTGTGATGTCTGTAGGTTACATGCTTGTACTGATATCTCTAGTACTTTGTGGTCCTTGCAACATTTCACTCACAGATTCCCCATTAGGATCTCTTATAGGTCTGGTTTGGTGGTGATGAATTCCTTCAGTTTTTGTTTGTGTGGGAAGACCTTTATCTCTCCTTCTATTCTGAATGACAGACTTGCTGGATAAAGAATTCTCAGTTTCATATTTTTTCTGTTCATCCCATTGAAGATTTCCTGCCATTCCTTTATGGCCTGCCAAGTTTCAGTAGACAGACCTGTCACTAGTCTTATTGGTCTCCCTTTATATGTTAGAGTATGTTTATCCCTAGCTGCTTTCATAATTTTCTCTTTATCCTTCTATTTTGCCAGTTTCACTATGATATGTCATGCAGAAGATCGATTCAAGTTACATTTGAAGGGAGTTCTCTGTGCCTCTTGGATTTCAATGCCTGTTTCCTTCCCCAGATCAAGGAAGTTCTCAGCTATGATTTGTTAAAGTACACCTTCAGCCCCTTTCGCTCTCTCTTCTTCTTCTGGAATTCCTATGACATGGATATTGTTCAGTTTGATTGCATCATTGAGTTCTCTAATTTTCCCCTCATCCACCTGGATTTTTTTTATCTCTTTTTCTCTTCTTCCTCTTTTTCCATTACTTTATCTTCTAACTCACCTATTGTCTCCTCTGCCTCTTCAATCCGTGCTATGGCCACCTCCAGTTTATTTTGCACCTCATATATAGCATTTTTTAGCTCCTCATGACTATTTTTTAGTCCCTTGATCTCTGTAGCAATAGATTCTCTGCTGTCCTGTGTGCATTTTTCAAGTCCAGCGATTAATTTTATGACTATAATTCTAAATTCTTGTTCCGTTATATTGCTTAAGTCATTTTTGATCAATTCGTTAGCTGTTGCCACTTCCTGGAGTTTCTTTTGAGGAGAATTCTTCCATTTCATCATTTTGGGTATTCCCTGTGGTAGCTCCAAACTGCAGGGCACTTCCCCTGTGCTGTCTGGAGAAACTTGTGTTGGTGGGCAGGACCATAGTCAGACCCAATGTGTGCCCCCAGCCCATCAGTGGAGCCACAGTCAGACTGGCGTGTACCTTATCTTCCCCTCTCCCAGGGGCAGCATCACTGGGGAGTCGTGTGGCCCTGTCTGGGCTGCTTGCACACTGACAGGCTTGTAGTGCTGCTTCGATGGGATCTGGCCAAGGGCATATTATCCAGGGTGTATCCACAAGGTGCACAGGGGCAGGAGGGGTAGGCTTAGCTATCTTTGCCCTTGGTGGTCCCCTTCAGGAGGGGCCCTGCAGCACTGGGATGGAGGCAGGCCCATTCAAGGGATGGATCCACAGAAGCACAACATTGGGCGTTTGCATGGTACAAGCAAGTTCCATGATGGAATTCCCTTTGGAATTTTGGCTCTAATTGGAATATATTGGTATGTATGTATGTATGTATGTATGTATATATATATATATATATATATATATATATATATATATATATATTGTAAATATTTTTGCATTTAATGTTGGATCTCATTCTCTGTATGATTGCTATCATAAAGTTTATTTCTACATGTTTTGTGAAGCTAACAATTCAGTGAATTATACATGTAATTATAACAAATAGGTGAAAACGTATTTACCAATAGATTACTATTTCTGATTCTTTTCATTCCATAATTCCAAGTTCATTTGTTATACATGTATTTTTGCATTTAAAAAACTTTCTTTAACAACTTTTAGTGTAATTTTGCTGGCATTTAATTATCTCACCTCTGAAAAAAATACTTGGCTGTTATTTTTAAAAGACATTTTCAGCCCCAGCCAGATCAGCAGAGGCAGGGCCCAGGCACTTGGGAGGTGATGGAGGGCAAGGAGCTGTTTAGGGGTAGGGAACAGTAAGATTTAGATTCTCCAAGAGAGGGGAGAGCAGGGAAGAAGCTCTGAGGGCCCTAGAGGTGAGAGGGCAGATTAAGATCTAGAGCAACCTGATGACCATGGAGGTGCAAGAGATGATGCAACACCTTCAGGAATTTCCAGAACATCAAAAAATGATCCTGGGCCAATTGAATGAACAATGAGACAAAGATCAGTTTACTAACATCACCCTGATTGCCAACAGACATGATTTTAAGGCCCACAAGGCCGTTTTGGCTACTTACAGTAAGTTCTTCTACAAATTCTTTCAGGAGTTTACTCAGGAACCTTTAGTGGAGGTTAAAGTTGTTAGTAAAATGGCCTCCATCATTTAATTGAGTTCACATATACAGAAAAATTGATGATACAAAGAGAAGAGGAGACCAATGATATATAGAAAGCAGCAGAGTTTCTACAAACACTAGAAGCTATCAAAGCCTTTGAAGTCAGGAACAAAGAAAACCAAGCAACCCTAAAGGAAAATACCACAGGAAAAAGTGAGGCAAAGGAGAGAGAGAGAGAGAAAGAGAGAGAGAGAGATTGCAGAAACTTCAGATGTTATCACTGAGTCATTGCTATCTGCAGAGTCAGAACCTATTGAAATTGGAGGTTGCTGAAGGCACAATCGAGGTGGAACATGAAGGCATTGAAATGTTGGAGGAAGTGGCTTCTGCCAAGCAGTCTATAAAGTACATCAGAGCACAGCTTCTTCTGATGATTCTACCCTAGCTCTGTTGGCAGATATTATGATGAAAGTACCATTGGGGTGATAGAAAAGAGCAGATTAAAGAAGAGGGTTGTACATCTGACCCCACAAGGAAACCAGTAGAAGTTATAGAAATTGGAATTTCAGCTGTCACATGTGAAAGACTCGATCCCTTGGGAGAAATGTAACTGTTCATTTAAACCATTTTACCATTTAAAATTTTTTTTAATGTTTTTATTTATTTTTGAAGGAAAGAGAGAGAGACAAGGCATGAGCAGGGGGAGAAACAGAGAGAGAGGGAGACACAGAATACGAAGCAGGCTCCAGGCTCTGAGCTGTCAGCACAGAGCCAGATGCGGGGCTCAAACGCACAAACTGTGAGATCATAACCTGAACTGAAGTCGGATGCTTAACCGACTGAGCCATCCAGACCCAACAATCATTTTACCATTTTAATGAACACTGAAACCACACTCCACTGAGAGCCTCGAGTGTGAAATATGCAATAAGAGGTATCGCTGGGAGAGCATGTGGAGACAGCAACTCAACTGTTAACACCTCAGAGAAGGTGGAGTCAGTATGCAGCAAAGAACTGGGGGAAAATTTCACATGTGTCAATACTATGAGAAACAATGTGACCACTTTGGACATTTTAAAGAACGTCTCTGAAAACATGCAGGTGAAACACCTTCTGAATGTCCAAATTGTCATGAACAATCTGCCAGAAATGGCATCCTCAAATGTCACCTGACTGTGTGCCAAACTGGAGCGGGGACACAAAAAGGGAAGAAAATGCTTTAACAATGTCAGGTCCGTAACAATGTGTTTAACAACAGGGACCAGTTCAAAGATCATTTTGTAATACACACTGGAGATAAACCCCAGCATTGCAGTCTATGTGACTTGTGGTTTATGCAAGGAAATGAATTAAGGAGGCATCTGGGTAATACTCACAGTATTTCAGAGTATCTAGTAACCAAAGTTATTTCAGTAGAAACACACATGCAAACTGAACCCCATGATTAATGACTATTATAGAACAAGTTGGGAAGGGGAATATGTTACCATTGCTTTCAATGTGTGGATTCAGCACAAGTGACTGTGGAATAGGTCCATCCCGATCTGCTCCAGGACAGCCAAGTGCATGATTCACAGATGAGTGAACTTCCAGGGCAGGTCCAGGTGGGTTATCTAGAACCAGGTCAAATTCAGACTGAAGAACATACTGAAGTGTCTGTGGAGCAGCTGAATGTTGAATGGGTAAATCAGATGCCAGGATAAGTACAAACTGAACTTCTAGAAGCTAATTTGGAACAAGTGACCCGTGAAATCATGAACCAGGAGGAGAGAGAGCCCATCCAAGAAGATGCTGTTGAGGCTGCCAGAGAAGCCTTCAAAGATGCTGATGGTTTAGAGACCAAACCAACAGTCGATTCCCAAGTTGAAAGGGCAGAGAATGAAAACAGAGTACCTGTGCCTGTTTTAGAATGAAATAACAAATGAATATTTTTTTTTAATTTATGTGTTGGGTTTTTGAATTGATGATGGGCAATGTGACTGTCCTTAAGCTAACAGACAAATGGACCAAAGTTAAAATCTTTTCTGTTGTAAACTGTTTCTATTAAAACAAACTGATCCCTCCCCCATTTAATGCCACACAGGAGGGATCTTTCCCATAAGTGCATGGGAAGCTTTGAGAAGTATTATTTCTGGAAACTTCAATGGATTATATTCTTATGGTACAGCTGGGCATGAATGTATTTTCATCGTGATAACGGTTTCTCCCTTCTCTCTTTCCCAGGTCATGTTCTTTCTCAGATGTTTTCCATGTTATAAAATCAAACCTGAAATCATTAGAAGACAAGTTTATGTATTATAAATCATGTTAGAACATTGAATATATAGTAAACACAAGGCTGCATGAAGAAAATACACTGTTACTGTGCAGTTAGATGTTGGTTTCTGGCCCTCTTTACTTTTTTTAAATGTTTTATTTATTTTTGAGAGAGAGAGTACAAGTGGGGACAAAGCAGAAAGAGAGAGAGACAGACTCTGAAGCAGGCTCCAGGCTCTGAGCTGTCAGCACAGAGCCTGACATGGGGTATGAACTCATGAACCCCAAGATTGTGACCTGTGTGGAAGTCAGATGCTTAAGTGACTGAGCCACCCAGACGTCCCTGTCCTTCTTTAGTTCGAACAAACTTCTTGTCTATACTGATAGTCACAGATGTCATCCCGGCAACAGAAACAGAGGTGGTGACATTTCAAGAACATAAAAAAAAAGCACACCCATGTATCTTTTCAAAACCAACTAAACTTCTATACAGTATCTCTGATTCTTTCAAAGTATGTGTTGTAAGGAGCAATGTAGGTAATACTCTAGTACTTAATGTTTTTGCTTATAGTGGCAACTAGTGATTCTTTTTCTTGGTAAGTTAGATTGAGAAATTTTATTTAATGGCAACTGAAAGGCCATTTCCAATTGGGAAAATTCCTTTATATCTTTCAACTTTTTTTGGTAAAAAGTTGCATTAGTATTTTACCACCATATGTAGAAAAGAGGAGCATCATTTAAAAATTAATATATTTAAAATAAAGTACAAAGAAAAATATGTATATGTCAGGTTTTGTTTTGAATGAATCTTTTTCTCCAATCCTTAATGTAAAGATATTGTGCTATAACTTTTAAAACCATACAAATAGGACTTGTTAGAAGATTGCTAATGGTAGCAGAAACAGTTTACCTTCTCAGAACTGCAAACATCAAAAATTCAATTTGTTTGCTGTATTTTCATGAAAGAAATTATTGGTTTTTAAAATCAAGAATAGGAGAGCAGGAAGATGGCGGCGTAGGAGAATGCTGGGCTCACCGCGCGTCCTGCTGATCACGTAGATTCCACCTACACCTACCTAAATAACCCAGAAAACCGCCGGAGGTTTAGCAGAACGGAGTCGCCGGAGCCAAGCACAGACGAGAGGCCCACGGAAGAGGGTAGGAAGGGCGGCGAGGCGGTGCGCGCTCCACGGACTGGCGGGAGGGAGCCGGGGCGGAGGGGCGGCCCGCCGGCCAAGCAGAGCCCCCGAGTCTGGCTTGCAAAAAGCGGAGGGGCCTGACGGACTGTGTTCCGACAGCAAGCGCGACTTAGCGTCTGGGAGGTCATAAGTTAACAGCTCTGCTCAGAAAGCGGGAAGGCTGGAGGACAAAGGGAAGGAGAGCTGCTGAGCCCCCGACGACAGAGCTCAGTTTGGTGGGGAACAAAGGCGCTCGCCAGCGCCATCTCCCCCGCCCATCCCCCAGCCAAAATCCCAAAGGAACCAGTTCCTGCCAGGGAACTTGCTCGCTCCGCGCAAACACCCAACTCTGCGCTTCTGCGGAGCCAAACCTCCGGCAGCGGATCTGACTCCCTCCTGCTGCCACAGGGTCCCTCCTGAAGTGGATCACCTAAGGAGAAGCAAGCTAAGCCTGCCCCTCCTGCCCCCGTGCACCTTGCCTACCCACCCCAGCTAAGACGCCAGATCCCCAGCATCACAAGCCTGGCAGTGTGCAAGTAGCCCAGACAGGCCACCCCACCCCACAGTGAATCCCGCCCCTAGGAGAGGGGAAGAGAAGGCACGCACCAGTCTGACTGTGGCCCCAGCGGTGGGCTGGGGGCAGACATCAGGTCTGACTGCGACCCCACCCACCAACTCCAGTTATACACCACAGCACAGGGGAAGTGCCCTGCAGGTCCTCACCACGCCAGGGACTATCCAAAATGACCAAGCGGAAGAATTCCCCTCAGAAGAATCTCCAGGAAATAACAACAGCTAATGAGCTGATCAAAAAGGATTTAAATAATATAACAGAAAGTGAATTTAGAATAATAGTCATAAAATTAATCGCTGGGCTTGAAAACAGTATAGCTGACAGCAGAGAATCTCTTGCTACAGAGATCAAGGGACTAAGGAACAGTCACGAGGAGCTGAAAAACGCTTTAAACGAAATGCATAACAAAATGGAAACCACCACAGCTCGGATTGAAGAGGCAGAGAATAGGTGAACTAGAAGATAAAGTCATGGAAAAAGAGGAAGCTGAGAAAAAGAGAGATGAAAAAATCCAGGAGTATGAGGGGAAAATTAGAGAACTAAGTGATACACTAAAAAGAAATAATCTACGCATAATTGGTATCCCAGAGGAGGAAGAGAGAGGGAAAGGTGCTGAAGGGGTACTTGAAGAAATCATAGCTGAGAACTTCCCTGAAGTGGGGAAGGAAAAAGGCATTGAAATCCAAGAGGCACAGAGAACTCCCTTCAGACGTAACTTGAATCGATCTTCTGCACGACATATCATAGTGAAACTGGCAAAATACAAGGATAAAGAGAAAATTCTGAAAGCAGCAAGGGGTAAACGTGCCCTCACATATAAAGGGAGACCTATAAGACTCGTGACTGATCTCTCTTTTGAAACTTGGCAGGCCAGAAAGAATTGGCACGAGATTTTCAGTGTGCTAGACAGAAAAAATATGCAGCCGAGAATCCTTTATCCAGCAAGTCTGTCATTTAGAATAGAAGGAGAGATAAAGGTCTTCCCAAACAAACAAAAACTGAAGGAATTTGTCACCACTAAACCAGCCCTCCAAGAGATCCTAAGGGGGACCCTGTGAGACAAAGTACCAGAGACATCACTACAAGCATAAAACATACAGACATCACAATGACTCTAAACCCACATCTTTCTATAATAACACTGAATGTAAATGGATTCAATGCGCCAACCAAAAGACATAGGGTATCAGAATGGATAAAAAAACAAGACCCATCTATTTGCTGTCTACAAGAGACTCATTTTAGACCTGAGGACACCTTTAGATTGAGAATGAGGGGATGGAGAACTATTTATCATGCTACTGGAAGCCAAAAGAAAGCTGGAGTAGCCATCCTTATATCAGACAAACTAGACTTTAAATTAAAGGCTGTAACAAGAGATGAAGAAGGACATTATATAATAGTGACAGGGTCTATCCATCAGGAAGAGCTAACAATTATAAATGTCTATGCGCCGAATACCGGAGCGCCCAAATATATAAAACAATTACTCATAAACACAAGCAACCTTATTGATAAGAATGTGGTAATTGCAGGGGACTTTAACACCCCACTTACAGAAATGGATAGATCATCTAGACACACGGTCAATAAAGAAACAAGGGCCCTGAATGAGACATTGGATCAGATGGACTTGACAGATATATTTAGAACTCTGCATCCCAAAGCAACAGAATATACTTTCTTCTCGAGTGCACATGGAACATTCTCCAAGATAGATCATATACTGGGTCACAAAACAGCCCTTCATAAGTTTACAAGAATTGAAATCATACCATGCATACTTTCAGACCACAATTCTAGGAAGCTTGAAATCAACCACAGAAAAAAGTCTGGAAAACCTCCAAAAGCATGGAGGTTAAAGAACACCCTTCTAACGAATGAGTGGGTCAACCAGGCAATTAGAGAAGAAATTAAAAAATATATGGAAACAAACGAAAATGAAAATACAACAATCCAAACGCTTTGGGACGCAGCGAAGGCAGTCCTGAGAGGAAAATACATTGCAATCCAGGCCTATCTCAAGAAACAAGAAAAATCCCAAATACAAAATCTAACAGCACACCTAAAGGAAATAGAAGCAGGACAGCAAAGGCAGCCTAAACCCAGCAGGAGAAGAGAAATAATAAAGAGCAGAGCAGAAATAAACAATATAGAATCTAAAAAAACTGTAGAGCAGATCAACGAAACCAAGAGTTGGTTTTTTGAAAAAATAAACAAAATTGACAAACCTCTAGCCAGGCTTCTCAAAAAGAAAAGGGAGATGACCCAAATAGATAAAATCATGAATGAAAATGGAATTATTACAACCAATCCCTCAGAGATACAAACAATTATCAGGGAATACTATGAAAAATTATATGCCAACAAATTGGACAACCTGGAAGAAATGGACAAATTCCTGAACACCCACACTCTTCCAAAACTCAATCAGGAGGAAATAGAAAGCTTGAACAGACCCATCACCAGCGAAGAAATTGAATCGGTTATCAAAAATCTCCCAACAAATAAGAGTCCAGGACCAGATGGCTTCCCAGGGGAGTTCTACCAGACGTTTAAAGCAGAGATAATACCTATCCTTCTCAAGCTATTCCAAGAAATAGAAAGGGAAGGAAAACTTCCAGACTCATTCTATGAAGCCAGTATTACTTTGATTCCTAAACCAGACAGAGACCCAGTAAAAAAAGAGAACTACAGGCCAATATCCCTGATGAATATGGATGCAAAAATTCTCAATAAGATACTAGCAAATCGAATTCAACGGCATATAAAAAGAATTATTCATCATGATCAAGTGGGATTCATTCCTGGGATGCAGGGCTGGTTCAACATTCGCAAATCAATCAACGTGATACATCACATTAACAAAAAAAAAAGAGAAAAACCATATGATCCTGTCAATCGATGCAGAAAAGGCCTTTGACAAAATCCAGCACCCTTTCTTAATAAAAACCCTTGAGAAAGTCGGGATAGAAGGAACATACTTAAAGATCATAAAAGCCATTTATGAAAAGCCCACAGCTAACATCATCCTCAACGGGGGAAAAATTGAGAGCTTTTCCCCTGAGATTAGGAACACGACAGGGATGCCCACTCTCACCGCTGTTGTTTAACATAGTGCTGGAAGTTCTAGCATCAGCAATCAGACAACAAAAGGAAATCAAAGGCATCCAAATTGGCAAAGATGAAGTCAAGCTTTCGCTTTTTGCAGATGACATGATATTATACGTGGAAAATCCGATAGACTCCACCAAAAGTCTGCTAGAACTGATACATGAATTCAGCAAAGTTGCAGGATACAAAATCAATGTACAGAAATCAGTTGCATTCTTATACACTAACAATGAAGCAACGAAAGACAAGTAAAGAAACTGATCCCATTCACAATTGCACCAAGAAGCATAAAATACCTAGGAATAAATCTAACCAAAGATGTAAAGGATCTGTATGCTGAAAACTATAGAAAGCTTATGAAGGTAATTGAAGAAGATTTAAAGAAATGGAAAGACATTTCCTGCTCATGGATTGGAAGAATAAATATTGTCAAAATGTCAATACTACCCAAAGCTATCTACACATTCAATGCAATCCCAATCAAAATGGCACCAGCATTCTTCTCGAAACTAGAACAAGCAATCCTAAAATTCATATGGAACCACAAAAGGCCCCGAATAGCCAAAGTAATTTTGAAGAAGAAGACCAAAACAGGAGGCATCACAATCCCAGACTTTAGCCTCTACTACAAAGCTGTCATCATCAAGACAGCATGGTATTGGCACAAAAACAGACACATAGACCAATGGAATAGAATAGAAACCCCAGAACTAGACCCACAAACGTATGGCCAACTCATCTTTGACAAAGCAGGAAAGAACATCCAATGGAAAAAAGACAGTCTCTTTAACAAATGGTGCTGGGAGAACTGGACAGCAACATGCAGAAGGTTGAAACTAGACCACTTTCTCACACCATTCACAAAAATAAACTCAAAATGGATAAAGGACCTGAATGTGAGACAGGAAACCATCAAAACCTTAGAGGAGAAAGCAGGAAAAGACCTCTCTGACCTCAGCCGTAGCAATCTCTTACTCGACACATCCCCAAAGGCAAGGGAATTCAAAGCAAAAGTGAATTACTGGGACCTTATGAAGATAAAAAGCTTCTGCACAGCAAAGGAAACAACCAACAAAACTAAAAGGCAACCAACGGAATGGGAAAAGATATTTGCAAATGACATATCGGACAAAGGGCTAGTATCCAAAATCTATAAAGAGCTCACCAAACTCCACACCCGAAAAGCAAATAACCCAGTGAAGAAATGGGCAGAAAACATGAATAGACACTTCTCTAAAGAAGACATCCGGATGGCCAACAGGCACATGAAAAGATGTTCAGCGTCGCTCCTTATCAGGGAAATACAAATCAAAACCACACTCAGGTATCACCTCACGCCAGTCAGAGTGGCCAAAATGAACAAATCAGGAGACTATAGATGCTGGAGAGGATGTGGAGAAACGGGAACCCTCTTGCACTGTTGGTGGGAATGCAAACTGGTGCAGCCACTCTGGAAAGCAGTGTGGAGGTTCCTCAGAAAATTAAAAATAGACCTACCCTATGACCCAGCAATAGCACTGCTAGGAAGTTATCCAAGGGACACAGGAGTACTGATGCATAGGGGCACTTGTACCCCAATGTTCATAGCAGCACTCTCAACAATAGCCAAATTATGGAAAGAGCCTAAATGTCCATCAACTGATGAATGGATAAAGAAATTGTGGTTTATATACACAATGGAATACTACGTGGCAATGAGAAAAAATGAAATATGGCCTTTTGTAGCAACGTGGATGGAACTGGAGAGTGTGATGCTAAGTGAAATAAGCCATACAGAGAAAGACAGATACCATATGGTTTCACTCTTATGTGGATCCTGAGAAACTTAACAGGAACCCATGGGGGAGGGGAAGGAAAAAAAAAAAAAGAGGTTAGAGTGGGAGAGAGCCAAAGCATAAGAGACTGTTGAGAACTGAGAACAAACTAAGGGTTGATGGGGGGTGGGAGGGAGGAGAGGGTGGGTGATGGGTATTGAGGAGGGCACCTTTTGGGATGAGCACTGGGTGTTGTATGGAAACCAATTTGACAATAAATTTCATATATAAAAAAATAAAAAATAAAATAAAATCAAGAATATGCCCCTTTAAAAAAAAAAAAAACCATACAAATAAGCGTGCTAAACTGTGGGCTTCAAAGTAGGTGCGTTTAACCAGTATTACTTGGAAAATAAAATAGAACCAAAGGAAGGAAGGAAGGAAGGAAGGAAAGAAGGAAGGAAGGAAGGAAGGAAGGAAGGAAGGAAGGAAGGAAGGAAGGAAGGAAGGAAGGAAGAAAAAGGAAGATAGATATTTTCATGGGGTTTATTGTCTTCTGGTTTGCATAGTATCTTATACAACGTCTGTTGTAATTCTTTGTCCTTTTGTATGTAATGTGTCCTTTTCTCTTGCTATTTTTAAGATTTTCTGATTATAATTTTTTAAATGTGTCAAGATGTGGTTTTCATCATGTTTATCCTGCTTGAAGCTTATTGAATATCTTACACCTGTGAGTTTACAGTGTTCATCAAATTTGCAAAGATTTTTTTTATTATTTCTCCAAATATTTTTCATGTTTCTTTCTCTTGTATCATTTGTGGAGTCAAATTACATATATTTAGATTATTTATCTAAGAACTCACTGATATTGTTCTCTTGTGGTCTCTTTTTATGGGCTTAATTTTGGGAAGTTTATATTTCTGTCTTTAGGTTTATTGATGATTTGTTCTGAAGTGTCTATTCTGTGAAGTGCAGATTTTTTTTTTTTTTGCAGAGTTTAATCTACTGTTGACTTTTCATTTTATTTGATGTCTCTGTGTGTGTGTACCTTTACTATCCTTCCTCTATTCATGTTTTCTTTTAAATTCTTGGAAATTTTTATAATTTCTCTTTTAATATGCATTCTAATTCTACTGTCTGCATTATTTCTGAGTCTGTTCCTATTAACTGACTTTTCTCCTGATTAATTTTTCCCTGCTTTTTAGTATGTCCAGTGATATTTTCATTAGATGCTAGACAATAAATCTTATGTTATTAGTTCATGGATTGTGTTGTTTTTATTTAAAGAGTTTGGGCTTTGGGGCGCCTGGGTGGCGCAGTCGGTTAAGCATCCGACTTCAGCCAGGTCACGATCTCGCGGTCCGTGAGTTCGAGCCCCGCGTCAGGCTCTGGGCTGATGGCTCAGAGCCTGGAGCCTGTTTCCGATTCTGTGTCTCCCTCTCTCTCTGCCCCTCCCCCATTCATGCTCTGTCTCTCTCTGTCCCAAAAATAAATAAACGTTGAAAAAAAAAAAAAAAAAAAAAAAAAATAAAGAGTTTGGGCTTTTCTGATAGGCAATCAAGTTATTTGAAGTTTAGTCTGAAGGGCTCAAGGATTGTTTTAAGCTTTTTGAAGGTACTTATACAGTATTCTTTAGGAGTAGATTATCCCCACTATTGAAGCAGGGCTCATATGGGGTTTTTACTGAATGTCTGCAAACCATCAACAAGGGCTCTTTCTTCTGGCTGGTGGAAAAATCAAATGATTTCCATTCCTGCAGGAGTTCTGGGTTCCACTCAGCTCAGAGTTTCCCAGTTACTCAATTTTCCAAATTCTTGGAGCTTTCATTTGATGGACTGATTTCCCCATATTCAGCAAAATTTATAGAAATCCATCTTCAGATTTGTGGAGCTCTTTTCCTGTATAAATTCCTCCTTTCCAGAATTCAACTCTGTAACTTCCAGCAGCTTCGAAGTCCCTGACCCCTGATCTCCATCTCATCAACCCAGTAGAACATTATGAAATACTTGGAACATCTCTCTCTGCTGCCTGTTTGGGGATGTGCCCCTGGGCAAAAAGCCAGCATGGTCATCAGGCTCAACTCATTTTCTTCCCTTCAGGGATCATGATCCAATGAGTTCTGTGGTTTAATGTCTGAAAAGAGTTGGTTCATAGATTTTGTCAAGTTTGCTAATTGTTTAAGACAGGAAATTAAATCCAGTCCTTTTACTCCTTCATGGCAGAAATAGAAGCTGTCATATAATTTTTTTTAATCTAGAAAAGTATTTCCTTGTTTTTCAAATGAATAGAACAGTTGTTTTAAAATTGATGTTCAAATGGTTTGTCTAATCATTTCTTCATTACTACATGAAGATCACACACTCTGGTCAGGAAAACTACAAAATGATTCTGTGATCCTTCAGTGTATATATCAGAAGGCATATAATAAAGTAATTCATTGTTTATAACATATATTTAGATTTAAATACCGTGTAATTATTCATATTCTCAGGTTCAGATCACATCTTTTTCCTGATAAAATCCTTTGTTTTTCCCAAATAGTGAAGCTTTTTCTGGTATTGATTCATCTCTATACAGTAGAAGAAATATATATATATATATATATATATATATATATATATATATACACACACACACATATATTCTAGATGGTTACATATTGAATAGAAGAAACAGATATTTATATATTTTGATATACATTATCCTGAAAATATCATTTTATGCAGTATGGTAGATAGTATGTTATTAACATTTATTATACTAGAAACTGATTTTTTCTTTTTATACTTTCCCTATATACAAAAAAGTATGGTTTATATTTTTATTTGACCCAAGTTTGATTTATTTCCCCACTCTGTGATTCAGAGAGGTTCTCAATAGTCAGTGTATGTACTGCCCCATTTACCATGGCAGTTTTCATTAAAAGTTATAAATGAGGATATAAAGTCTCTTAAAAGCATCACTGAATAACAGGATCAGATAAATAGCTAAGCGATCAGCTGCTATGGTTTTACACTGAAAAAGAGAAAATTATTTAACATAGTACTTACTATAGCATTTGCCTTAACTAAACACTGGTTCTCTTATGCACCCTCTTCTCTCTTTCGGAGCAGGAAGATACCATACTGCCCCAGTCACAAAATCAAAAATGCTTGATTCTGAGACCTATGCTCTGTTTAAACACTAATATTTCTTATATATAGCTAAGATTTAATATAAGGCTAGCCCAACATTGTTCTCTTTGCCAGTTCTAACACTGGTTCCAAAAGCACATTTAATTCCCAGGGATACGCTGGAGCCACTTCATGACACAGTGAACCCTGGCTGCATATTGCAGCTAATGATCTCAACTATGCAAATGAAGCTGTAACATCTGTAATTACAAAGAATATCACTGTAAATCATTTGACATGAATAAGCAGCCTCATTGCACTTCAGGAAAGGCTTTTTAATGAACAAGGTCTAATAATTTTAAAGGCTTAATGAGCAATTACGCTAAAACCGATGATAGCACTAAGAAGATTCATCATAATTTATTGTTTTTCTCAGATGTGATTTCTAATAATAGCATAGGCAAGACCATGATTGAGGTTCTACCCTTATCAACACACCATTTTCATTACAAAATGAATCTCCCCATACCTAATGCTATGCATTCTAACCAGTGGGAAGGAGAAAAATAGAACTGCTATTTATTAAAGATCATTACTACAAAGACTCTCATATATTAACTCATCTAATATACAACTAAATAACACTATATGATATTTATTATTTTTATTAAGTATATTATTATGTTCACATTTTTAATATGAGGAAACACAGACTCAGATATATTCAGGAATGTCTCCAAAGATTAGAAAGATAAAGAGAGAAAGAATTTGAATTGGACCCAGAATAACAGACTTTAAACCTAATACCCTTTCCACTGTATTACACTTCCTCTCTTTTATACCACTATAGCTACATATTGTCATTAATTCAATGTCCAACACTAGTAATTTGACTCCTATTCCTGTTTATGCATTTTGCTTAAACATTGATATATTAATATGCTTCTCATTTTTTAAAAATTTTATTTGAGCTGATTTTATCTGATTCCCATGGAAGATAATATGACTTTATTCAGTAAGTCATATCATGCATGTCTCATGTCATGCTAATTTATAAATGGAAGACATCTGTAAATAGCTATCCATTATACTCCTGTTTACACCTGCTTCTGTCTTCATTGCACCTATCACTTCTGCTAAATGCCTGAAAAAATGGGAGAAATATGGCTTTCCAGAGTCTCAATATATTCACTAGTGTCTTGTGATCCTCTGAAATCCCTACACTCACTTGTTTTTTCTTCTGCTCATCAGGAAGCCATTTCGTTAATTTGTCCTATGGGCAAAAAAGTTTTGTTTGCCTAAACACAACGTAAACGTCCATGTACATAATGAAAAACATTAATGCCATTTTATTTGGGGGACTTAAGACGGTAATTAGTAGCAGTCCTTAGCTCAGAAGAGCCAATGTCTTTGTTTTTGTTTTGTTTTGTTTTTCGCTATCTCTTGTCTATTTTGATCACAGTAATACGAGCTAAGTGAACTTAATAAAAGTGAGAGGCCCCTCATTTCTTTTTTTAAAGCTTATTTATTTATTTTGAGAGAGAGAGCACAAAGTCGTGAGGGCAGAGAGAGAAGAAACATCGAAAATACCAAGCAGGCTCTGTACCCGCACAATGGAGCCAGATGCAGGGCTCAAATCCATGAACCCTGAAATCATGACCTTAGCCAAACTCAGATGCTTAACCAACTGAGCCACCCGGTTGCTCTGGACCCTCATTTCTTCTTGCCTTCTCACCTGGAAGGCTTGTATTATAAAACCAAACTACCAGGAAACTCAGAACACTTAATTACTGCTAGTGATGATTTACCAGAATCAATATTTTAGAACTTATCTCTATCCTAATTTAAGTCTTCCAAACCATGGTCATCAGAGTAATAACCAAGTAAATAAAATTTTCATCGTTTCTTCTGTCTTTTGGGGGAACTTATATAATGTCAATAAAATCAGATCTGAGCCTGCAAAGCTATGTAGAAATAACTGGAAAAAATATATCAGAAAAGATTCATTTCCAAATGTGTTCATTTCCCCAGTGCCAAACACAAATGTATCAGTTGAGGAAATCTAATGTCTTCAGAGGACCAAGGTCACCAAATTTTGTAGGCTCTATGAAAAGCCTACCATTTTATTTCAAATTGACACACTGCCCCATCTAGTTGAAACTCCACAGCTCATGTGCAAGTGCAATTTAGTTTCTCATTAAACTGACTCAAAACACTTTAAAATGAAAGCTTCTGAAATTAGAAAATGTGCTCTGGAAATGAAAATGGTAAAATAAAAACAAGGATCTCATATTTGCAACAAGTCTGAGAATCAATGCAAAATGAAAGTCTCAAGGAACAATATGCAACATTAGCCACCGTTTTAACAGCTCCCCAATCAGTGAAGACTAATTAAAAAATAGCAAATCCATATTTCTACTAAATGAATACATGGTATTATTGGAAGGCAGAAAGTTAAACTCTCTTCATCCAGCTCCATATTAATAAAAGGAAGTTATTCCTTCACTATTTAAAAATGTGCCAAGACTTCATATAAGCCAAACTATACATGCTTAAAGGAAGTGACTATTAGAAAGGAAATTTAGATCTCAGACCCTGGGTCCACAACAAGAAAGACAATGAAGACCTGAAGAACAGCCTCTCACCTGATGTCTCTCTTGCCCTGCTTTCTCATCTTCTCTCCCTAGTTTACTGGTATGTGTCAGTTAATAGACAAACACTGGAGGACCTTGAGGAAGATGGCGGCGTAGGAGGACGCTGGGCTCACCGCGCGTCCTGCTGATCACTTAGATTCCACCTACACCTGCCTAAATAACCCAGAAAACCACCAGAGGATTAGAAGAACGGAGTCGCCGGAGCCAAGCGCAGACGAGAGGCCCACGGAAGAGGGTAGGAAGGGCGGCGAGGCGGTGCGCGCTCCACGGACTGGCGGGAGGGAGCCGGGGCGGAGGGGCGGCTCGCCGGCCAAGCAGAGCCCCCGAGTCTGGCTTGCAAAAAGCCGAGGGGCCTGACGGACTGTGTTCCGACAGCAAGCGCGACTTAGCGTCTGGGAAGTCATAAGTTAACAGCTCTGCTCAGAAAGCGGGAAGGCTGGAGGACAAAGGGAAGGAGAGCTGCTGAGCCCCCGGACGACAGAGCTCAGTTTGGTGGGGAACAAAGGCGCTCGCCATCGCCATCTTCCCCGCCCATCCCCCAGCCAAAATCCCAAAGAAAACCAGTTCCTGCCAGGGAACTTGCTCGCTCTGCGCAAACACCCAACTCTGCGCTTCTGCGGAGCCAAACCTCCGGCAGCGGATCTGACTCCCTCCTGCTGCCACAGGGCCCCTCCTGAAGTGGATCACCTAAGGAGAAGCAAGCTAAGCCTGCCCCTCCTGCCCCTGTGCACCTTGCCTACCCACCCCAGCTAAGACGCCAGATCCCCAGCATCACAAGCCTGGCAGTGTGCAAGTAGCCCAGACAGGCCACCCCACCCCACAGTGAATCCCGCCCCTAGGAGAGGGGAAGAGGAGGCACGCACCAGTCTGACTGTGGCCCCAGCGGTGGGCTGGGGGCAGACATCAGGTCTGACTGCGGCTCCGCCCACCAACTCCAGTTATACACCAAAGCACAGGGGAAGTGCCCTGCAGGTCCTCACCACGCCAGGGACTATCCAAAATGACCAAGCGGAAGAATTCCCCTCAGAAGAATCTCCAGGAAATAACAACAGCTAATGAGCTGATCAAAAAGGATTTAAATAATATAACAGAAAGTGAATTTAGAATAATAGTCATAAAATTAATCGCTGGGCTTGAAAACAGTATAGCTGACAGCAGAGAATCTCTTGCTACAGAGATCAAGGGACTAAGGAACAGTCACGAGGAGCTGAAAAACGCTTTAAACGAAATGCATAACAAAATGGAAACCACCACGGCTCGGATTGAAGAGGCAGAGTAGAGAATAGGTGAACTAGAAGATAAAGTTATGGAAAAAGAGGAAGCTGAGAAAAAGAGGGATAAAAAAATCCAGGAATATGAGGGGAAAATTAGAGAACTAAGTGATACACTAAAAAGAAATAATATACGCATCATTGGTATCCCAGAGGAGGAAGAGAGAGGGAAAGGTCCTGAAGGGGTACTTGAAGAAATAATAGCTGAGAACTTCCCTGAACTGGGGAAGGAAAAAGGCATTGAAATCCAAGAGGCACAGAGAACTCCCTTCAGACGTAACTTTAATCGATCTTCTGCACGACATATCATAGTGAAACTGGCAAAATACAAGGATAAAGAGAAAATTCTGAAAGCAGCAAGGGGTAAACGTGCCCTCACATATAAAGGGAGACCTATAAGACTCGTGACTGATCTCTCTTTTGAAACTTGGCAGGCCAGAAAGAATTGGCACGAGATTTTCAGTGTGCTAGACAGAAAAAATATGCAGCCGAGAATCCTTTATCCAGCAAGTCTGTCATTTAGAATAGAAGGAGAGATAAAGGTCTTCCCAAACAAACAAAAACTGAAGGAATTTGTCACCACTAAATCAGCCCTCCAAGAGATCCTAAGGGGGACCCTGTGAGACAAAGTACCAGAGACATCACTACAAGCATAAAACATACAGACATCACAATGACTCTAAACCCATATCTCTCTATAATAACACTGAATGTAAATGGACTAAATGCGCCAACCAAAAGACATAGGGTATCAGAATGGATAAAAAAACAAGACCCATCTATTTGCTGTCTACAAGAGACTCATTTTAGACCTGATGACACCTTTAGATTGAGAGTGAGGGGATGGAGAACTATTTATCATGCTACTGGAAGCCAAAAGAAAGCTGGAGTAGCCATCCTTATATCAGACAAACTAGACTTTAAATTAAAGGCTGTAACAAGAGATGAAGAAGGACATTATATAATAGTGACAGGGTCTATCCATCAGGAAGAGCTAACAATTATAAATGTCTATGCGCCGAATACCGGAGCGCCCAAATATATAAAACAATTACTCATAAATACAAGCAACCTTATTGATAAGAATGTGGTAATTGCAGGGGACTTTAACACCCCACTTACAGAAATGGATAGATCATCTAGACACACGATCAATAAAGAAACAAGGGCCCTGAATGAGACATTGGATCAGATGGACTTGACAGATATATTTAGAACTCTGCATCCCAAAGCAACAGAATATACTTTCTTCTCGAGTGCACATGGAACATTCTCCAAGATAGATCATATACTGGGTCACAAAACAGCCCTTCATAAGTTTACAAGAATTGAAATCATACCATGCATACTTTCAGACCACAACGCTATGAAGCTTGAAATCAACCACAGAAAAAAGTCTGGAAAACCTCCAAAAGCATGGAGGTTAAAGAACACCCTACTAACGAATGAGTGGGTCAACCAGGCAATTAGAGAAGAAATTAAAAAATATATGGAAACAAACGAAAATGAAAATACAACAATCCAAACGCTTCGGGACGCAGCGAAGGCAGTCCTGAGAGGAAAATACATTGCAATCCAGGCCTATCTCAAGAAACAAGAAAAATCCCAAATACAAAATCTAACAGCACACCTAAAGGAAATGGAAGCAGAACAGCAAAGGCAGCCTAAACCCAGCAGAAGAAGAGAAATCATAAAGATCAGAGCAGAAATAAACAATATAGAATCTAAAAAAACTGTAGAGCAGATCAACGAAACCAAGAGTTGGTTTTTTGAAAAAATAAACAAAATTGACAAACCTCTAGCCAGGCTTCTCAAAAAGAAAAGGGAGATGACCCAAATAGATAAAATCATGAATGAAAATGGAATTATTACAACCAATCCCTCAGAGATACAAACAATTATCAGGGAATACTATGAAAAATTATATGCCAACAAATTGGACAACCTGGAAGAAATGGACAAATTCCTGAACACCCACACTCTTCCAAAACTCAATCAGGAGGAAATAGAAAGCTTGAACAGACCCATCACCAGCGAAGAAATTGAATCGGTTATCAAAAATCTCCCAACAAATAAGAGTCCAGGACCAGATGGCTTCCCAGGGGAGTTCTACCAGACGTTTAAAGCAGAGATAATACCTATCCTTCTCAAGCTATTCCAAGAAATAGAAAGGGAAGGAAAACTTCCAGACTCATTCTATGAAGCCAGTATTACTTTGATTCCTAAACCAGACAGAGACCCAGTAAAAAAAGAGAACTACCGGCCAATATCCCTGATGAATATGGATGCCAAAATTCTCAATAAGATACTAGCAAATCGAATTCAACGGCATATAAAAAGAATTATTCACCATGATCAAGTGGGATTCATTCCTGGGATGCAGGGCTGGTTCAACATTCGCAAATCAATCAACGTGATACATCACATTAACAAAAAAAAAGAGAAAAACCATATGATCCTGTCAATCGATGCAGAAAAGGCCTTTGACAAAATCCAGCACCCTTTCTTAATAAAAACTCTTGAGAAAGTCGGGATAGAAGGAACATACTTAAAGATCATAAAAGCCATTTATGAAAAGCCCACAGCTAACATCATCCTCAACGGGGAAAAACTGAGAGCTTTTTCCCTGAGATCAGGAACACGACAGGGATGCCCACTCTCACCGCTGTTGTTTAACATAGTGCTGGAAGTTCTAGCATCAGCAATCAGACAACAAAAGGAAATCAAAGGCGTCAAAATTGGCAAAGATGAAGTCAAGCTTTCGCTCTTTGCAGATGACATGATATTATACATGGAAAATCCGATAGACTCCACCAAAAGTCTGCTAGAACTGATACATGAATTCAGCAAAGTTGCAGGATACAAAATCAATGTACAGAAATCAGTTGCATTCTTATACACTAACAATGAAGCAACAGAAAGACAAATAAAGAAACTGATCCCATTCACAATTGCACCAAGAAGCATAAAATACCTAGGAATCAATCTAACCAAAGATGTAAAGGATCTGTATGCTGAAAACTATAGAAAGCTTATGAAGGTAATTGAAGAAGATTTAAAGAAATGGAAAGACATTCCCTGCTCATGGATTGGAAGAATAAATATTGTCAAAATGTCAATACTACCCAAAGCTATCTACACATTCAATGCAATCCCAATCAAAATGGCACCAGCATTCTTCTTGAAACTAGAACAAGCAATCCTAAAATTCATATGGAACCACAAAAGGCCCCGAATAGCCAAAGGAATTTTGAAGAAGAAGACCAAAGCAGGAGGCATCACAATCCCAGACTTTAGCCTCTACTACAAAGCTGTCATCATCAAGACAGCATGGTATTGGCACAAAAACAGACACATAGACCAATGGAATAGAATAGAAACCCCGGAACTAGACCCACAAACGTACGGCCAACTCATCTTTGACAAAGCAGGAAAGAACATCCAATGGAAAAAAGACAGTCTCTTCAACAAATGGTGCTGGGAGAACTGGACAGCAACATGCAGAAGGTTGAAACTAGACCACTTTCTCACACCATTCACAAAAATAAACTCAAAATGGATCAAGGACCTGAATGTGAGACAGGAAACCATCAAAACCTTAGAGGAGAAAGCAGGAAAAGACCTCTCTGACCTCAGCCGTAGCAATCTCTTCCTCGACACATCCCCAAAGGCAAGGGAATTAAAAGCCAAAGTGAATTACTGGGACCTTATGAAGATAAAAAGCTTCTGCACAGCAAAGGAAACAACCAACAAAACTAAAAGGCAACCAACAGAATGGGAAAAGATATTTGCAAATGACATATCGGACAAAGGGCTAGTATCCAAAATCTATAAAGAGCTCACCAAACTCCACACCCGAAAAGCAAATAACCCAGTGAAGAAATGGGCAGAAAACATGAATAGACACTTCTCTAAAGAAGACATCCGGATGGCCAACAGGCACATGAAAAGATGTTCAGCGTCGCTCCTTATCAGGGAAATACAAATCAAAACCACACTCAGATATCACCTCACGCCAGTCAGAGTGGCCAAAATGAACAAATCAGGAGACTATAGATGCTGGAGAGGATGTGGAGAAACGGGAACCCTCTTGCACTGTTGGTGGGAATGCAAATTGGTGCAGCCGCTCTGGAAAGCAGTGTGGAGGTTCCTCAGAAAATTAAAAATAGACCTACCCTATGACCCAGCAATAGCACTGCTAGGAAGTTATCCAAGGGACACAGGAGTACTGATGCATAGGGGCACTTGTACCCCAATGTTCATAGCAGCACTCTCAACAATAGCCAAATTATGGAAAGAGCCTAAATGTCCATCAACGGATGAATGGATAAAGAAATTGTGGTTTATATACACAATGGAGTACTACGTGGCAATGAGAAAAAATGAAATATGGCCTTTTGTAGCAACGTGGATGGAACTGGAGAGTGTGATGCTAAGTGAAATAAGCCATACAGAGAAAGACAGATACCATATGGTTTCACTCTTATGTGGATCCTGAGAAAGTTAAGAGAAACCCATGGGGGAGGGGAACAAAAAAAAAAGAGGTTAGAGTGGGAGAGAGCCAAAGCATAAGAGACTGTTGAGAACTGAGAACAAACTAAGGGTTGATGGGGGGTGGGAGGGAGGAGAGGGTGGGAGATGGGTACTGAGGAGGGCACCTTTTGGGATGAGCACTGGGTGTTGTATGGAAACCAATTTGACAATAAATTTCATATATAAATAAAAAAATAAATAAATAAAATTACATACAAAAAAAAAAATAGACAAACACTGTCAGAAACTAAAATTAATATAAAAGAAGACAAGACATGGTCCCTAATCTACTTTCTGAATTTTATAGTTTGTAGGTAAAAGAGAGAAGGAGAAAAAGCTAACATTTATCCCTAGCAAGAGGAAGTATTGTATAGTAGTTAAGGATATCGGCTTCCAGTCCAGTCCACACTGGGTTCAAATACCAATACTACCATTTACTGGCTCTATGACCTTGAGTAAAACACTTAACTGTGTCTCAGTTTCCTTACCTGTGTAATGGAGTGATAACAGATCCTTAGGATCAATAAGAGAAATAAACAAGTAAACACATGATATAGCCCTCACTAAATATGAACTGTTGCCATTAGGTATTCCACATCAACTACCATACTAAGTGCTTTTGAATACATTCACGTTTGACCTTTCCATCACCCATTGTAATAGTTACTCAATTACACAGATGAGAAAATTGGCACGCAGAGAATTCAAATTCATTGTCCAATGATAACCAGTAAGTGGTGTTGTGGAGACTGAGACTCGGATCTAATTATAAAGCTTGTATTCTTTCCATGACATGTGCCTATCTGACTTATTTTAAGGCATTTTACAAGATGACAGCTTTAATACTTTTTAAAAGGGTCAGAGGAATCCAACTGATGATTCCATACTTAAAACAAATACAACAACCTAACCTGATGTTTTTACAACTTGGCTTAACAAGATTTCCCCTTCCATTTAAGATGGATCTAATTAACTCATGTCCTAATTAACTATCCTGTAACTGGCCTGCAAATTAATTTGATCTTCTTTTCTCCCAATAGATCATGTTCCTTTCTTGTGATCAAGAATACCTTCTATGGGGCACCTGGGTGGCTCAGTGCGTTAAGTGTCCATATGTGGCTCAGGTCCTGATCTCACAGTTTGTGGGTTCAAGTCCGGTGTTGGATTCTGTGCTGACAGCTCAAAGCCTGCAGCTTGCTTCAGATTCTGTGTCTCCCTCTCTCTCTGCCCCTCACCTGCTCATGCTCTTTCTCTCTCAAAAATAAACATTAGAAATTTTTAAAAAGAATATCTTATTACAATAATTATAATTGACCATACAAATATTTTCAAAAAACTGAGTTTTCAAAATATGCTGTGTCAAGGAGAAAAAAAGAACTCATTCTCCCATATAAGATCATGGATATGACAGACCACCCTAGGTTCACAGAGTATGAATGACATCCAAATTTACATTTACTCCTATACCTGGCTCTTGACCCAGGTTTTGTACTGCTTGTCAGTTCTTCCATCCCTCAGTCTCCCAGCTGCAGACCAAAACGACGTGAAGACTCTGAATCCACTCATTCATTTGCTCAATATATATTGATTTATTACTTTCAGTGTTCCAGGAACTGGAGGCTGGAACACTCTGTTCCAGCCTCTGGAGAGGCTACTGTAAGCAGAAAAAAGTCCCTGCCTGCATGGAGATTTATTTCCTAGTGGGAGAAGAGATGCATTAAATAGATATAGGGGGAAGATGGCGGCGTAGGAGGACGCTGGGCTCACCGCGCGTCCTGCTGATCACTTAGATTCCACCTACACCTGCCTAAATAACCCAGAAAACCACCAGAGGATTAGCAGAACGGAGTCGCCGGAGCCAAGCGCAGACAAGAGGCCCACGGAAGAGGGTAGGAAGGGCGGCGAGGCGGTGCGCGCTCCACGGACTGGCGGGAGGGAGCCGGGGCGGAGGGGCGGCTCGCCGGCCAAGCAGAGCCCCCGAGTCTGGCTTGCAAAAAGCCGAGGGGCCTGACGGACTGTGTTCCGACAGCAAGCGCGACTTAGCGTCTG
Source organism: Puma concolor (assembly GCF_028749965.1). NCBI lineage: Eukaryota > Metazoa > Chordata > Mammalia > Carnivora > Felidae > Puma > Puma concolor. Next base: position 112,020,543 of record NC_141676.1, read on the forward strand.
GGAGGTCATAAGTTAACAGCTCTGCTCAGAAAGCGGGAAGGCTGGAGGACAAAGGGAAGGAGAGCTGCTGAGCCCCCGGACGACAGAGCTCAGTTTGGTGGGGAACAAAGGCGCTCGCCAGCGCCATCTCCCCCGCCCATCCCCCAGCCAAAATCCCAAAGAGAACCAGTTCCTGCCAGGGAACTTGCTCGCTCTGCGCAAACACCCAACTCTGCGCTTCTGCGGAGCCAAACCTCCGGCAGCGGATCTGACTCCCTCCTGCTGCCACAGGGCCCCTCCTGAAGTGGATCACCTAAGGAGAAGCAAGCTAAGCCTGCCCCTCCTGCCCCTGTGCACCTTGCCTACCCACCCCAGCTAAGACGCCAGATCCCCAGCATCACAAGCCTGGCAGTGTGCAAGTAGCCCAGACAGGCCACCCCACCCCACAGTGAATCCCGCCCCTAGGAGAGGGGAAGAGAAGGCACGCACCAGTCTGACTGTGGCCCCAGCAGTGGGCTGGGGGCAGACATCAGGTCTGACTGCGGCTCCGCCCACCAACTCCAGTTATACACCACAGCACAGGGGAAGTGCCCTGCAGGTCCTCACCACGCCAGGGACTATCCAAAATGACCAAGCGGAAGAATTCCCCTCAGAAGAATCTCCAGGAAATAACAACAGCTAATGAGCTGATCAAAAAGGATTTAAATAATATAACAGAAAATGAATTTAGAATAATAGTCATAAAATTAATCGCTGGGCTTGAAAACAGTATAGCTGACAGCAGAGAATCTCTTGCTACAGAGATCAAGGGACTAAGGAACAGTCACGAGGAGCTGAAAAACGCTTTAAACGAAATGCATAACAAAATGGAAACCACCACGGCTCGGATTGAAGAGGCAGAGGAGAGAATAGGTGAACTAGAAGATCAAGTTATGGAAAAAGAGGAAGCTGAGAAAAAGAGAGATAAAAAAATCCAGGAATATGAGGGGAAAATTAGAGAACTAAGTGATACACTAAAAAGAAATAATCTACGCATAATTGGTATCCCAGAGGAGGAAGAGAGAGGGAAAGGTGCTGAAGGGGTACTTGAAGAAATCATAGCTGAGAACTTCCCTGAAGTGGGGAAGGAAAAAGGCATTGAAATCCAAGAGGCACAGAGAACTCCCTTCAGACGTAACTTGAATCGATCTTCTGCACAACATATCATAGTGAAACTGGCAAAATACAAGGATAAAGAGAAAATTCTGAAAGCAGCAAGGGGTAAACGTGCCCTCACATATAAAGGGAGACCTATAAGACTCGTGACTGATCTCTCTTTTGAAACTTGGCAGGCCAGAAAGAATTGGCACGAGATTTTCAGTGTGCTAGACAGAAAAAATATGCAGCCGAGAATCCTTTATCCAGCAAGTCTGTCATTTAGAATAGAAGGAGAGATAAAGGTCTTCCCAAACAAACAAAAACTGAAGGAATTTGTCACCACTAAACCAGCCCTCCAAGAGATCCTAAGGGGGACCCTGTGAGACAAAGTACCAGAGACATCACTACAAGCATAAAACATACAGACATCACAATGACTCTAAACCCATATCTTTCTATAATAACACTGAATGTAAATGGATTCAATGCGCCAACCAAAAGACATAGGGTATTCAGAATGGATAAAAAAACAAGACCCATCTATTTGCTGTCTACAAGAGACTCATTTTAGACCTGAGGACACCTTTAGATTGAGAGTGAGGGGATGGAGAACTATTTATCATGCTACTGGAAGCCAAAAGAAAGCTGGAGTAGCCATCCTTATATCAGACAAACTAGACTTTAAATTAAAGGCTGTAACAAGAGATGAAGAAGGACATTATATAATAGTGACAGGGTCTATCCATCAGGAAGAGCTAACAATTATAAATGTCTATGCGCCGAATACCGGAGCGCCCAAATATATAAAACAATTACTCATGAACATAAGCAACCTTATTGAGAAGAATGTGGTAATTGCAGGGGACTTTAACACCCCACTTACAGAAATGGATAGATCATCTAGACACACGGTCAATAAAGAAACAAGGGCCCTGAATGAGACATTGGATCAGATGGACTTGACAGATATATTTAGAACTCTGCATCCCAAAGCAACAGAATATACTTTCTTCTCGAGTGCACATGGAACATTCTCCAAGATAGATCATATACTGGGTCACAAAACAGCCCTTCATAAGTTTACAAGAATTGTAATCATACCATGCATACTTTCAGACCACAATGCTATGAAGCTTGAAATCAACCACAGAAAAAAGTCTGGAAAACCTCCAAAAGCGTGGAGGTTAAAGAACACCCTACTAACGAATGAGTGGGTCAACCAGGCAATTAGAGAAGAAATTAAAAAATATATGGAAACAAACGAAAATGAAAATACAACAATCCAAACGCTTTGGGACGCAGCAAAGGCAGTCCTGAGAGGAAAATACATTGCAATCCAGGCCTATCTCAAGAAACAAGAAAAATCCCAAATACAAAATCTAACAGCACACCTAAAGGAACTAGAAGCAGAACAGCAAAGGCAGCCTAAACCCAGCAGAAGAAGAGAAATAATAAAGATCAGAGCAGAAATAAACAATATAGAATCTAAAAAAACTGTAGAGCAGATCAACAAAACCAAGAGTTGGTTTTTTGAAAAAATAAACAAAATTGACAAACCTCTAGCCAGGCTTCTCAAAAAGAAAAGGGAGATGACCCAAATAGATAAAATCATGAATGAAAATGGAATTATTACAACCAATCCCTCAGAGATACAAACAATTATCAGGGAATACTATGAAAAATTATATGCCAACAAATTGGACAACCTGGAAGAAATGGACAAATTCCTGAACACCCACACTCTTCCAAAACTCAATCAGGAGGAAATAGAAAGCTTGAACAGACCCATCACCAGCGAAGAAATTGAATCGGTTATCAAAAATCTCCCAACAAATAAGAGTCCAGGACCAGATGGCTTCCCAGGGGAGTTCTACCAGACGTTTAAAGCAGAGATAATACCTATCCTTCTCAAGCTATTCCAAGAAATAGAAAGGGAAGGAAAACTTCCAGACTCATTCTATGAAGCCAGTATTACTTTGATTCCTAAACCAGACAGAGACCCAGTAAAAAAAGAGAACTACCGGCCAATATCCCTGATGAATATGGATGCCAAAATTCTCAATAAGATACTAGCAAATCGAATTCAACGACATATAAAAAGAATTATTCACCATGATCAAGTGGGGTTCATTCCTGGGATGCAGGGCTGGTTCAACATTCGCAAATCAATCAACGTGATACATCACATTAACAAAAAAAAAGAGAAAAACCATATGATCCTGTCAATCGATGCAGAAAAGGCCTTTGACAAAATCCAGCACCGTTTCTTAATAAAAACTCTTGAGAAAGTCGGGATAGAAGGAACATACTTAAAGATCATAAAAGCCATTTATGAAAAGCCCACAGCTAACATCATCCTCAACGGGGAAAAACTGAGAGCTTTTTCCCTGAGATCAGGAACACGACAGGGATGCCCACTCTCACCGCTGTTGTTTAACATAGTGCTGGAAGTTCTAGCATCAGCAATCAGACAACAAAAGGAAATCAAAGGCGTCAAAATTGGCAAAGATGAAGTCAAGCTTTCGGTCTTTGCAGATGACATGATATTATACATGGAAAATCCGATAGACTCCACCAAAAGTCTGCTAAAACCGATACATGAATTCAGCAAAGTTGCAGGATACAAAATCAATGTACAGAAATCAGTTGCATTCTTATACACTAACAATGAAGCAACAGAAAGACAAATAAAGAAACTGATCCCATTCACAATTGCACCAAGAAGCATAAAATACCTAGGAATCAATCTAACCAAAGATGTAAAGGATCTGTATGCTGAAAACTATAGAAAGCTTATGAAGGTAATTGAAGAAGATTTAAAGAAATGGAAAGACATTCCCTGCTCATGGATTGGAAGAATAAATATTGTCAAAATGTCAATACTACCCAAAGTTATCTACACATTCAATGCAATCCCAATCAAAATTGCACCAGCATTCTTCTCGAAACTAGAACAAGCAATCCTAAAATTCATATGGAACCACAAAAGGCCCCGAATAGCCAAAGCAATTTTGAAGAAGAAGACCAAAGCAGGAGGCATCACAATCCCAGACTTTAGCCTCTACTACAAAGCTGTCATCATCAAGACAGCATGGTATTGGCACAAAAACAGACACAGAGACCAATGGAATAGAATAGAAACCCCAGAACTAGACCCACAAACGTATGGCCAACTCATCTTTGACAAAGCAGGAAAGAACATCCAATGGAAAAAAGACAGTCTCTTTAACAAATGGTGCTGGGAGAACTGGACAGCAACATGCAGAAGGTTGAAACTAGACCACTTTCTCACACCATTCACAAAAATAAACTCAAAATGGATCAAGGACCTGAATGTGAGACAGGAAACCATCAAAACCTTAGAGGAGAAAGCAGGAAAAGACCTCTCTGACCTCAGCCGTAGCAATCTCTTCCTCGACACATCCCCAAAGGCAAGGGAATTAAAAGCAAAAGTGAATTACTGGGACCTTATGAAGATAAAAAGCTTCTGCACAGCAAAGGAAACAACCAACAAAACTAAAAGGCAATCAACAGAATGGGAAAAGATATTTGCAAATGACATATCGGACAAAGGGCTAGTATCCAAAATCTATAAAGAGCTCACCAAACTCCACACCCGAAAAGCAAATAACCCAGTGAAGAAATGGGCAGAAAACATGAATAGACACTTCTCTAAAGAAGACATCCGGATGGCCAACAGGCACATGAAAAGATGTTCAGCGTCGCTCCTTATCAGGGAAATACAAATCAAAACCACACTCAGGTATCACCTCACGCCAGTCAGAGTGGCCAAAATGAACAGATCAGGAGACTATAGATGCTGGAGAGGATGTGGAGAAACGGGAACCCTCTTGCACTGTTGGTTGGAATGCAAATTGGTGCAGCCGCTCTGGAAAGCAGTGTGGAGGTTCCTCAGAAAATTAAAAATAGACCTACCCTATGACCCAGCAATAGCACTGCTAGGAAGTTATCCAAGGGACACAGGAGTACTGATGCATAGGGGCACTTGTACCCCAATGTTCATAGCAGCACTCTCAACAATAGCCAAATTATGGAAAGAGCCTAAATGTCCATCAACTGATGAATGGATAAAGAAATTGTGGTTTATATACACAATGGAGTACTACGTGGCAATGAGAAAAAATGAAATATGGCCTTTTGTAGCAACGTGGATGGAACTGGAGAGTGTGATGCTAAGTGAAATAAGCCATACAGAGAAAGACAGATACCATATGGTTTCACTCTTATGTGGATCCTGAGAAAGTTAAGAGAAACCCATGGGGGAGGGGAACAAAAAAAAAAAAAAAGAGGTTAGAGTGGGAGAGAGCCAAAGCATAAGAGACTGTTGAGAACTGAGAACAAACTAAGGGTTGATGGGGGGTGGGAGGGAGGAGAGTGTGGGTGATGGGTACTGAGGAGGGCACGTTTTGGGATGAGCACTGGGTGTTGTATGGAAACCAATTTGACAATAAATTTCATATATAACAAAAAAAAATAAAATAAATAGATATACTATTCAAGGGCAAAAAATGCAATAAAAAAAGGGGAAAAAAAGATAGTGTATGTATATGGGTAAAGTTGCAAAATTAAACAAATTGATTAATGAAACTTCACTGAAAAGATGATATTTGAGCAAACACCTGGAAGAGGTGAGCGAGCATGTCATATGACATATGAGGAAGAAACATCCCAAGCAGAGATAACAGCAAGTATGAAGAACTTGATGCTAGAAAATGCCTAATGCATTTGACCGATGCAAGCAAACCACAGTGTCAAGAGGTAAGATCAGAAAAGTAATGAGGGACCAGATCATGTAGCGCCTGACAGAGTACTACTGTAGTACTCCACAGTTACCCTGGTGAACAATAAAGACATTGAAGGTTTTGGAGCAGAGAACTAGCAAGATTTTACTTAAGTTTTGAAAGGATTCCTTTTGTTGCTATATTAAAAATGGATTGTATGGTATTAATGGCAACAACAAAGATAAAATAAATATTTTTATATCTGTAGAAGAAATTTAATGTGTTTAATAGAAAATAGAGAAGAGAAATAAGAAACCGCAGCAGATGTAAGATATGACATTAGGTAGCAAGAATAAGGCCTATTATATCAAAAATAACAATAAATACAAATGGGTGTAATTTTTCAATTGACAGAAGGACTCAGATTAGGAAAATAAAGAAAGTCAGGAGAGCTTCTGGGAAGATGGCGGCATAGGAGGACTCTGGGCTCACCGCCTCCTGCAGATCACTTAGATTCCACCCACACCTGCCTAAATAACCCAGAAAATTGCCGGAAGACTAGCAGAACGGCTTCTCCAGAGCCAAGCATAGACAAGAGGTCCACGGAGGAGGGTAGGAAGGGTGGAGAGGCAGTGCGTGCTACACGGACTGGCGGGAGGGAGCCTGGGCGGAGGGGCAGCCCGCCGGCCAAGCAGAGCCCCTGAGTCTGGCTGGCAAAAATGGAGAGGCTGGATGGAGTGTGTTTTGACAGCAAGCAGCACTTAAAATCTGGAAGGTTATAAGTTAACAGCTCTGCTTGGAGAACGGGAGGGCTGGAGGACAACGGGAGGGAGAGTTGTTGAGCCCCGGACAACAGAGAGCAGTGTGGCAGGGAACAAAGGCGCTCACCAGCGCCATCTCCCTCGCCCATCCCCCAGCCAAAATGCCAAAGGGAACCAGTTCCTGTCAGGGAACTTGCTTGCACCTCGCAAACACCCAATGCTGTGCTTCTGCGGATCCATCCCTCCCGCAGGTCTGACTCCCTCCCAGTGCCACAGGGGCCCCTCCTGAAGCGGATTTCCAAAGGAAAAGTGAGCGGAGCCTGCCCACCCCACCCCCCCGCCCCTGTGCACCTTGCCGATCCACCCCAGCTAATACACCAGATCCCCAGCACCAAAAGCCTGGCAGTGTGCAAGTAGCCCAGAGGGGCCACACCATCCCACAGTGAATCCCGCCCCTAGGAGAGGGGAAGAGAAGGTACACACCAGTCTGACTGTGGCCCCAGCAGTGGGCTGTGGGGAAAACATAAGGTCTGACTGCGGCCCCGCCCAGTGCAATAACTTGCACTTAATAATGCAAGTTATTCAAGACAGCACTGGGGAAGGGCCCTGCAGTTCTGCACCACTCCAGGAACTATCCAAAATGATGAAATGGAAGAATTCCCCTCAAAAAAACGTCCAGAAAATAACGACAGCTAACGAACGGATCAAAAACGATTTAAACAATATAACAGAAAGTGAATTTAGAATAATAGTCATAAAATTAATTGCTGGGCTTGAAAACAGTATAAAGGACAGCAGGGAATATATTGCTATAGAGATCAAGGGACTAAGGAACAGCCAGGAGGAGCTAAAAAATGCTATTAATGAGATGCAAAATAAAATGTAGACGACCACAGCTTGGATTGAAGATGCAGAGGAGAGAATGGGTGAACTAGAAGATAAAATTATGGAAAAAGAAGAAGCTGAGAAAAAGAGAGATAAAAAAAATCCAGGAGTATGAGGGGAAAATTAGAGAACTAAGTGATGCACGAAAGAGAAATAATATACGCATAACTGGTATTCCAGAGGAGGAAGAGAGAGGGAAAGGCGCTGAAGATGTACTTGAACAAATCATAGCTGAGAACTTCCCTGATCTGGGGAAGGAAAAAGGCATTGAAATCCAAGAGGCACAGAGAACTCCCTTCAGACGTAACTTGAATCGATCTTCTGCACGACACATCATAGTGAAACTGGCAAAATACAAGGATAAAGAGAAAATTGTGAAAGCAGCTAGGGATAAACGTGCTCTAACATACAAAGGGAGACAAATAAGACTCGTGACTGATATCTCTTTTGAAACTTGGCAGGCCAGAAAGGAATGGCAGGAAATCTTCAACGTGATGAACAGTAACAATATGCAGCCAAGAATCCTCTATCCAGCAAATCTGTCATTTAGAATAGGAGAGATAAAGGTCTTCCCAAGCAAACAAAAACTGAAGGAATTCATCACCACTAAACCAGCCCTACAAGAGATCCTAAGGGGGATCCTGTGACACAAAGTACCAGAGACATCGCTACAAGCATGAAACCTACAGACATCACAATGACTCTAAACCCATATCTTTCCATAATAACACTGAATGTAAATGGACTCAATGCTCCAACCAAAAGACATAGGGTATCAGAATGGATAAAAAAAAAAACAAGACCCATCTATTTGCTGTCTACAAGAGACTAATTTTAGACCTGAGGACACTTTCATATTCACAGTGAGGGGATGGAGAACTATTTATCATGCTACTGGAAGTCAAAAGAAAGCTGGAGTTGCCATACTTATACCAGACAAACTAGACTTTAAATTAAAGGCTTTAACAAGACATGAAGATGGGAATTATATAATAATTACAGGGTCTATCCATCAGGAAGAACTAACAATTATAAATGTCTATGCACCGAATACAGGAGACCACAAATACATAAACCAAATCATCACAACATAACCAACCTTATTGATAAGAATGTGGTAATTGCAGGGGCCTTTAATACCCCACTTACAACAACGGATTGATCATCTAGACACATGATCAATAAAGAAAACAAGGGCCCTGAATGATACATTGGATCAGATGGACTTGACAGATATATTTAGAACTCTGCATCCAAAAGCAACACAATATACTTTCTTCTCGAGTGCACATGGAACATTCTCCAAGATAGATCACATACTGGGTCACAACACAGCCCTTCATAAGTATACAAGAATTGAGATCATACATGCATACTTTCAGACCACAATGCTATGAAGCTTGAAATCAACCAAAGGAAAAAGTCTGGAAAACCTCCAAAAGCATGGGGGTTAAAGAACACCCTACTAAAGAATGAATGGGTCAACCAGGCAATTAGAGAAGAAATTTAAAAATGTATAGAAACAAATGAAAATGAAAACACAACAATCTAAACACTTTGGGATGCAGATAAGGCAGTTCTGAGAGGAAAATAGATTGCAATCCAGGCCTATCTCAAGAAAGAAGAAAAACCTCAAATACAAAATGTAACAGCACACCTAAAGGAAATAGAAGCAGAGCAGCAAAGACACCCCAAACCCAGCAGAAGAGAAATAAAAAAGATCAGAGCAGAAATAAACAATTTAGAAGCTAAAAAAACTGTAGAGCATATCAATGAAACCAAGAGTTGGTTTTTTGAAAAAATAAACAAAATTGGTAAGCTTCTAGCCAGGCTTCTCAAAAAGAAAAGGGAGATGACCCAAACAGATAAAATCATGAATGAAAATGGAAATATTACAATTAATCCCTCAGAAACACAAACAATTACAGGGAATACTATGAAAAATTATATGCCAATAAAATGGACAACCTAGAAGAAATAAACAAATTCCTAAGCACCCACACACTTCCAAAATTCAAACAGGAAGAAAGAGAAAACTTGAATAGACCATAACCAGTGAAGAAATTGAATCAGTTATCAAAAATCTCCCAACAAATAGAGTCCAGGAGCAGATGGCTTCCCTGGGAGTTCTAAAGCAGAGATAATACCTATCCTTCTCAAGCTTCCAAAAAATAGAAAGGGAAGGAAAACTTCCAGACTCCTTTCATGAAGCCAGCATTAATTTGGTTCCTGAACCAGACAGAGACCCAGCAAAAAAAGAGAACGACAGAACAATATCCCTGATGAATATGGATGTAAAAATTCTCAATAAGATACTAGCAAATCGAATTCAACAGCATATAAAAAGAATTATTCACCATGATCAAGTGGGATTCATTACTGGGATGCAGGGCTGGTTCAACAGTAACAAATCAATCAACATGATATATCACATCAATAAAAAAAAAAGATAAGAACCATATGATTCTGTCAATTGATGCAGAAAAAGCATTTGACAAAATTCAGCATCCTTTTTTAATAAAAACCCTCGAGAAAGTCAAGATAGAAGGAACATACTTAAAAGATCATAAAAGCCATTTATGAAAAGCCCACAGCTAATATCATCATTGATGGGGAAACACTGAGAGCTTTCTCCCTGAGATCAGGAACACGATAGGGATGTCCACTCTCACCACTGATGTTTAACATAGTGTTGGAAGTTCTAGCATCAGCAATCAGACAACAAAAGGAAATCAAAGGCATCAAAATTGGCAAAGATGAAGTCAAGCTTTCACTTTTTGCAGATAACATGATCTTCTACATGGAAAATCCAATAAACTCCACCAAAAGTCTGCTAGAACTGATACATGAATTCAGCAAAGTTGCAGGATACAAAAATCAATGTACAGAAATCAGTTGCATTCTTGTACACTAATAATGAAGCAACAGAAAGCAAATAAAGAAACTGATCCTATTCACAATTGCACCAAGAAGCTTAAAATACCTAGGAATAAATCTAACCAAAGATGTATAAGATCTGTATGCTGAAAACTATAGAAAGCTTATGAAGGAAATTGAAGAAGACAGAAAGAAATGGAAAAACATTCCGAGCTCATGGATTGGAAGAATAAACCTTGTTAAAATGTCAATACTACCCAAAGCTATCTACACATTCAATGCAATCCCAATCAAAACTGCACCAGCATTCTTCTTGAAGCTAGAACAAGCAATCCTAAGATTCATATGGAACCACAAAAGACCCCAAATAGCCAAAGTAATTTTGAAGAAGACCAAAGCAGGAGGCATCACAATCCCAGACTTTAGCCTCTACTACAAAGCTGTCATCATCAAGACAGCATGGTATTGGCACAAAAACAGACACATCGACCAATGGAATAGAATAGAAACCCCAGAACTAGAGCCATAAAAGTATGGCCAACTAATCTTTGACAAAGCAGGAAAGAATATCCAATGGAAAAAAGACAGTGTCTTTAACAAATGGTGCTGGGAGAACTGGATAGCAACATGGAGAAGGATAAAACTAGACCACTTTCTTACACCATTCACAAAAATAAACTCAAAATACATAAAGGACCTGAATGTGAGACAGGAAACCGTCAAAACCCTAGAGGAGAAAGGAGGAAAAGACCTCTCTGGCCTCAGCCGCAGCAATTTGTTACTTGACACATCCCCAAAGGCAAGGGAATTAAAAGCAAAAATGAACTATTGGGACCTCATGAAGACAAAAAGCTTCTGCACAGCAAAGGAAACAACCAACAAAACTAAAAGGCAACCAATGGAATAGGAAAAGATATTTGCAAATGACATTTTGGAGAAAAAGCTAGTATCCAAAATCTATAAAGAGCTCACCAAACTCCACACCCGAAAAACAAATAATCCAGTGAAAAAATGGGCAGAAAACATAAATAGATACTTCTCTAAAGAAGACATCCAGATGGCCAATAGGCACATTTAAGATGCTCAACATCACTCCTCATCAGGGAAATACAAGTCAAAACCACACTCAGATATCACCTCACACCAGTCAGAGTGGCCAAAATGAACAAATGAGGAGACTATAGATGCTGGAGAGGATGTGGAGAAATGGGAACCCTCTTGCCCTGTTGGTGGGAAGGCAAACTGGTGCAGCCACTCTGCAAAACAGTGTGGAGTTTCCTCCAAAAATAAAAATAGACCTACCCTATGACCCAGCAGTAGCACTGCTAGGAATTTACCCAAGGTATACAGGAGTATTGATGCATAGGGGCACTTGTATCCCAATGTTTATAGCAGCACTCTCATCAATAGCCAAATTGTGGAAACAGCCTAAATGTCCATCAACTAATGAATGGATAAAGAAATTGTGGTTTATATACACAATGGAGTACTACGTGGCAATGAGAAAGAATGTGATATGGCCCTTTATAGCAATGTGGATGGAACTGGGGAGTGTGATGTTAAGTGAAATAAGTCATACAGGGAAAGACAGGTACCATATGTTTTCACTCTTATGTGGATCCTGAAAATCTTAACAGAAACCCATGGGGGAGGGGAAGGAAAAAAAAAGAGGTTAGGGGCGCCTGGGTGGCTCAGTCGGTTAAGCATCCGACTTCGGCTCAGGTCATGATCTCACAGTCTGTGGGTTGAAGCCCCGCATTGGGCTCTGTGCTGACAGCTCAGAGCCTGGAGCCTGCTTCCGATTCTGTGTCTCCCTCTCTCTCTGTCCCTCCCCTGCTCACGCTCTGTCTCTCTCTGTCGCAAAAATAAATAAAAACATTAAAAAAAAATTTTTTTTTAAAGAAAAAAAAAAAAAGAGGTTAGAGTAGGAGAGAGCCAAATCATAAGAGACTCTAAAAAACTGAGAACAAACTGAGGGATGATGGGGGTGGGAGGGAGGAGAGGGTAGGTGTTGGGCATTGAAGAGGGCATCTTTTGGGATGAGCACTGGGTGTTGTATGGAAACCAATTTGACAATAAATTTCATATATTAAAAGAAATTAAATAAATAAATAAATAAATAAATAAATAAATAAATAAATAGAAAAAAAAAGAAAGAAAGTCAATAAAACATTATGTACAAAACAACTTGGAAAAATTTTAAACGTTGAATATGAAAAAAATTTTAATTATTAGGCAAATATGAAACAATTTTGAAAGCAATATTGTTATCTGACAAGATACAAGGAAGACAAAAAGTGGCACAAATGAATATTACATTCTGGCAAAAGGAACAATAGAGCAAGATGACATAGCCCTTATTAACATCATTGCACCTAAGAATGGTGCTTGAAAATATGTCAAGCAGCAACTGACATAAGTAAATTAAGATATATACATATATATATATACACACACACACACATATACATACACATATAAATGAATAATAGTAATTGGAGATTTAGCACACCCATTTCTGCAAGTGATAGATGGAAGAGACAAAAAATAAACATCAGGATTTGAACAGTATTATAAGTATGCGGGTGCTAACACACACACACAGGCACATGAACATAGAAAAAACACACACAGGGGCGCCTGGGTGGCGCAGTCGGTTAAGCGTCCGACTTCAGCCAGGTCACGATCTCGCGGTCCGTGAGTTCGAGCCCCGCGTCGGGCTCTGGGCTGATGGCTCGGAGCCTGGAGCCTGTTTCCGATTCTGGGTCTCCCTCGCTCTCTGCCCCTCCCCCATTCATGCTCTGTCTCTCTCTGTCCCAAAAATAAATAAACGTTGAAAAAAAAAATTTAAAAGAAAAAACACACACACAGGCACACGCACATAGACAAACACACAGACACACACACACACAAAGAGAAAGAAATCTATACCTAACATAAAGAGTACACCTACCATATGAGCACTGAGTAATGTATAGAATTATTCAATCACTATAATGTATACCTGAAGCTAATAAAACAGTGTGTTAACTATAATGGAATTAAAATGTGAAACTTAAAAAAAAAAGAGAAATCTATACCTAACAAAGTAAGATGCTCATGGAACATTTAAAAAATAGACTGTATGTTAAGAAAAAAAAGAAATCACCAATAAAAGCCAAAGTATTAATATTATGTAGACTATATACACCAACCATAATGCAATAAAACTGAAAAATAAAAACAAAGTAGAGCTTAAAATTTATATATTTGAAAAAACTAAATAGAATATTTCTTAAAAAATAAAAAATAAAAAGGAAACCTTATAGGAAATTCAATATGTTGATGTTAATGATTATGGGTTTGTTTGGGTTTTTTTGATGTTTACTTAAATTTGTTTATTTGTAATATCTAAAAAGGCAGGGAGTAACAAGTACAATGATACACATTCTGATGCTCATGTTAATGATTATAAAAGCAATGTATTAAAATTGGGGGGGCAGAACTAAAAAGTAAGATGTCTTACCTCACAAAGAGCCAATTTTCACCCTTTTAGGGGTGATATCACCCGTGTTGAGAATGCACATCCTAAATAATCTACCAATTTACAGGAATTGAAGCACACAGAGGGTCATATTAAATAACACCAAGGGATATAATCAGCAAAAGCTAGAGAGTGCTTATAAATATATATGTAAATGGAAGGATAAAACAAGAACATTTTTTAAATTTTGATTTATTTTTGAGAGACAGAGAGACAGAGTGAGAGCAGGGGAGGAGCACAGAGAGAGGGAGACACAGAATCTGAAGCAGGCTCCAGGCTCTGGGTGGTCAGCACAGAGCCCAACATGGGGCTTGAACCCATGAACTAGAGGATCGTGAACCAAGCCAAAGTTGGACATTTAACTGACTGAGCCACCCAGTCAATTTGTAGAATTGACTCTTTGCAACTATTAATTTTCATAATTAAAAGCAAAGTTAAATTTAAAGATGAATGCACACAATTTGAAAGCAAAAATGAACAAATTAACCTACAAGGCAATTTAAACCATAGAGACTACTCAATTTCTTCAACAAGCATTTGCAAGAAAAAAATCAAAGAGAAATGTTTAGACAATAGTAACTTAAAAGATAGCTCACAAATTGTGGTGTAGGGAACATTTTTTCAATACTGATTCAGAAAAATCAACTGTACCAAAAACTTCCTCATCCAAGTGCAGAAATCTAATATTAAGATATTTAGTTTTGATGCCACAGAAATAAAAGGGATAAGAGATTACTGTGAATAATTATATGTCAACAAATTTGATAACTTAGAAGAAATAGACAAATTCCTAGACACATACAAGCTACAAAGACTGAACCATGAAGAAACAAAAAATCCAAACATGTAAAGAAGAATTAACAACAACCTTTCTCAAAAGCTTCCAAAAATTAAAGAGCAAAATATATTCCCAAACTCATTTTATGATATCAGCATTACCATATTAGCAAAGGCATAAAAAGGCTAGAAGAAAAGAAAACTCCTCATCAATATCCTTGATGAGCAGAGATGCAAAAATCCTCAACAAAATAGTAGCAAACCAAATTCAAGAGCACATTAAAACAATATAGCAGGACCAAGTAGGGTTTTATTCTTGGGAATGCAAGGAATATGGAAACCATTCTATCTGATATGCCACTTAGAGTGACAGATGAAAATCACATGATCATCTCAATAGAAAAATTATTTGACAAAATTAAACATCTTTGAAGATAAAAACTCTCAATAAACTTGGAATGAAAGGAAATTGCATCAACATAAGGAAGAGTATATATGAAAACCTACAGTAAACATGATAATACTCAATGGTAAAAAATGGAAAGCTTTTCCCCCTTGGATCAGGAACAAAACAAGGACGTCCACTCTCACCATTCCTATTCATCATAGTATTGGAAGTCCTAGCCACAGAAATTGAGCAAGAAAATGAAATAAAATCAAACAATAGGAAGGGAAAAGTAAAACTACCTTTGTTTACAAATGACATGATCTTATATGTAGAAAACTCTAAAGTTTACACCAAAGGACTGTTAGAACTAATAAATAAGTTCCATAAAATTGCAAGATACAAATCTACATGAAAACAACCAGTTATGTTTTTTGTTATTTTTTTAACATGTCTTTATTTTTGAGAGACAGAGAGTGGGCAGGGGAGGGGGCAGAGAGAGAGGAGACACAGAATCCAAAGCAGGCTCCAGGCTCTGAGCCGTCAGCACAGGACCCAACACTGGCCCGAACCCATGAACTGTGAGATCATGACCTGAGCTGAAGTCAGATGCTCAACCGACTGAGCCACCCAGGCTCCCCATAACCAGTTTTTTAGACTCTAATAATATATTATCCAAAAGAAAAGAAATTAAGAAAACAATCTGATGGATCATTCATCAAAACAACAAAATACTTAGAAATACTAACTTAAGAGGTCAAAGACTTGCATATTGAAAAATTACAAGACAATGATGAAATAAAGTAAGACACAAATAAATGGAAAGATATCCAATATTCATAGACTAGAAGACTTTATTTATATTGTTAAAATGTCCAAACTACCCAGATTCTAGATCTGATGCAATACCTATTAAAATTTCAATATTTTTATCTGAAATACAAAAAGCATCCTAAAATTCATATGGAACCCCAAAGGACCTCAAACAGCCAAAACAACCTTGAGAAAGAACAAAGCCGGAGACATCACATTTCCTGATTTCACAATATATTACAAAGCTATGGTACTAAAAAAAAATATGGTACTGTTATAAAGACAAACACACAGACAAAGTGAACACACTAGAGAACCTAGAAATAAACCCATCATATTTAGACAACTAATCTTCAAACAGGGGTGCCAACAATACACAATGAAGAAAGGGTGATGTCTTCAAGAAATGGTGTTGTGGGGTGCCTGGGTGGCTCAGTTGGTTAAGTGTCCGACTTTGGCCCAGGTCATGATCTCACAGTTTGTGAGTTCGAGCCCTGCATTGGGCTCTGCACTGACAGTTCAGAGCCTGAAGCCTGCTTCAGACTCTGTGTCTCCCTCCCTCTCTACTCTTCTCCTGCTCATGCTCTGTCTCTCTCTCTGTCTCTCTCCTTCAAAAATAAATAAAAACATTTAAAAATTTTAAAAAAGAAATGGTGTTATGAAAACTGGATATCCACATGCAAAAAAATGAAATGGGATTCTTATCCTATATCATACACAAAATCAAATCAAAATTGATTAAAGACTTTGATGTAACACCTGAAACTGTAAAACTCCTAAAAAAAATAGGAAAAAATCACATGACTTTGGTCTTGGCAATGATTTCATGGATATAACAACAGAAGCATAGGCAACAAAAGAAAAATGAACAAGTAACACTACATCAAACTAAAAAGCTTCTGCACAGCCAAGGCAACAATCAACATAAGGAAAAGGCAACCCATGGGATGCAAGAAAATATTTGCAAACTATATATTTGATAAAGGGTTAATTTCTAAAATATATAGGGAACTCCTACAACTCACTAGGAAAAAAAAAAAACAATTAAAATAGGCAAAGCACTTTTGAATAAACATTTCTAAAAAAGACATACAAATGGCTTAGGATGAATCTTCTGCTATACCAACAAATAGAAGATAAAATGCTCAATATCACTAACCATCAGAGATATACAAATCAAAACAACAAGGCGATGTTATTTATAAGCATATTAATTGGGTAGATTTCATGCGAAGTATCTTTTCTGAAGTGAAATAATACAATACAATACAATACAATACAATACAAAAGATATCACTCAGTTTTTAACATTTTAGGTAGGATAATGGCATTGTGGTTATATTTCAAAAAAGAATCCATATATTTGGATTTTACAGTGTGGATATTTATAGGTTAAATTCTATGCTGTATGGGTTTGCTGCAAAATGATCTGGAGGGAGAGAGAGGTAGACAAGGTAAAGGGGAGATGAGATGGTCCAAACTGTACCTGCTAAAGCTGCGTGCAGGCATATGGAACATCACTGTTGCATCCTCTCTACTTAAATAAATGAATACACACACACACACATATATTTTATATACTATTTTATATTCCATATTTTATAGTATATATTTCATGTATTTTATTATATAAAAGAATATAAAATTATGTACAATATATATTGCTATATAAAATAATATTAAACATAAACAAAAAAATAATATTAAACATATAAATATAAAATAATAATATATATAAAAACATGTATCAAAGTTGCAACATAAAAGTTTTTTTAATGACTAGTATTCATCTCAAAAATTGGGACTTAGAACAACCAATCATAAACCCCTTTCCTCCAAAAAGAAGAAAAAAGAAGGAAGGAAATAATAAAGTTAAGAGCAGAAGATTAGCAAAACTAAATTCTAGTTCTTTGAAAAGATGAATATAATAAGCAAGAAATACCTACAGTAAGATTAAGCAAGAGAAAAAGGGAGAAGGATATGGTTAAATCAAATTTATTTTTTTTTTGTTATTTTTTTTAATGGAACACTTCACGAATTTGCGTGTCATCCTTGCGCAGGGGCCATGCTAATCTTCTCTGTATCGTTCCAATTTCAGTATATGTGCTGCCGAGGTGAGCACAAATCAAATTTAATTTAAAAAGGAAAATAAAAAAGATATCAGTTATTTAAACATTATTTAAAAAGTTACTCTAAACAGCTTACACTAATAAATTTGAAAACAGACAAAATGAAAAAAGTTCTAGAAATGTACAAAACACAAATATTGATGCAAGAAAGAGAATGGGAAGGGCCCCTGGGTGGCTCTGTCAATTGAGCATCTGACTCTTGATTTCAGTTCAAGGTCATGATCACACAGTTTGTGAATTCGAGCCCCACATCAGGCTCTGTGCTGACATTACTGAGCCTGCTTGGGGTTCTCTCTGTCTCCTTTCTCTCTCTGCCCTTTCCATATGCTCTCCCACTCTTTCTCTTTCTCAAAATAAAAAAATAAATGAACTTAAGAAAAACAAAGAGAAGTTTTATAGGGCATTAAGTATCAAAGAAATTAAAATGGTATTAAAGACTATCTCTCCCCCCAAATCCAAGCTATCTTGGCTTTGCAGGACAATTCTACCAATTTTTCAAAGAATAATTCTTTATTATTTTATATAAATTATTTCAGAAAAAAATTGAAAAAAAAGATGCCCAATTCTTTTTATGAGGTTAGTGCAATGTTTTGGGTTTTTTTCTCAAAATTAAATTTAAATTCTAGGGACATCTGGGTGGCTCAGTTGGTTAAGTGTCCGACTTCAGCTCAGGTCATGATCTCACAGTCTATGAGTTTGAACCCTGCATTGGGCTCTGTGCTGACAGCTCTGAGCCTGGAGCCTGCCTCAGATACTGTGACTCCCCCTCTCTCTCTGCCCCTCCCCTGCTTATGCTCTGTCTCTCTGTCTCAAAAATAAATAAAAACAGAGAGAAGCTTCAGGAAAGATGGCGACATAGGGGGACTGGGCTCACCACGTCCTGCTGATCACTTAGATTCCCCCCACATCTGCCTAAATAACCCAGAACACTGCCAGAAGACTAGCAAAATGGACCCTCCAGAGCCAAGTGTAGAAAAGAGGCCCACGGAAAAGGGTAGGAAGGGTGGACAGGTGGTGCGTGCTACACAGACTGGCAGGAGGGAGCCATGGCAGTGGAGGGGCAGCCCACCCAGCAAGGCATAGCCCCCGAGTCTGGCTTGCAAAAGCAGAGGGGCTGGACTGCATGAGTTCTGACAGCCAGCGGGACTTAACATCTGGAATGTTAAGAGTCAATAGCTCTGCTTTTGGAGAGTGGGGAGGGCGAGAGGACAATGGGAGGGAGAGGTGTAGAGCCCAGGAAGACAGAGATCAGCTCTGCGAGGAACAAAGTGCTGGCCAGCTCAATCTCCCTCTCCCATTCCCCAGACAAAACCCCAAAGGGAACCAGTTCCCATCACCGAACTTGCTTGCACTGCGCACACACCCAATGTTGTGCTTCAGTGGATCCATCCCTCTGACAGGGAGGTTGGCCTCCCTGCTTGTGCTGCAGGGCACCTCCTGAAGGGGACCACTGAGGGCAAAGTGAGCGGAACCTGCCCGTCCCGCCCATGTGCTCCTTGTGGATCCACCCTGGATAATATGCCCTTGGCCAGATCCCATCGAGCAGCACCACAAGCTTCACAGTGTGCAAGTAGCCCAGACAGGGGCCACACCACTCCATAGTGAGTCCTGCCCCTAGGAGAGGGGAAGATAAGGTACACACCAGTCTGTGGCCCCAGCGGTGGGCTGGGGACAGATATCAGGTCTGACTGTGGTCCCATCCACCAACACAAGCTTCTCCAGACAGTGCAGGGGAAGTGCCCTGCAGTTTGTAGCTACCACAGGGACTGTGGTAATGATGAAACGGAAGAATTCTCAAAAGAAACTTCAGGAAATAGCAACAGCTAACAAATTGATAAAAAATGATATAACAAAAAAGAATTTAGAATAATAGTCATAAAATTAATCACTGGGCTTGAAAAAACTAGAGAGGACAGCAGAGAATTTATTACTACAGAGATCACAGGACTAAGAAACAGTCAGGAGGAGCTAAAAAATGCTATAAATGAGCTGCAAAATAAAATGAAAGTGACCACAGCTCCGATTGAAGAGGCAGAGGAGAGAATAGGTGAATTAGAAGATAACATTATGGAAAAAGAAGAAGCTGAGAAAAAGAGAGATAAAAAAAAATCCAGGAGTATGAGGGGAGAATTAGAGAACTAAGTGACACAATTAAAGCAATAATATATGCATAATTGGGATTCCAGAGGAGGAAAAGAGAGGGAAAGGTGCTGAAGGTGTACTTGAACAAATCAAAGATGAGAACTTTCCTGATAAGGGGAAGGAAAAAGGCATTGAAATCCAAGAGGCACAGAGAACTCCCTTCAGATATAACTTGAATTAATCTTCTGGACAACATATCAGAGTGAAACTGGCAAAATATAAGGATAAAGAGAAAATTCTAAAAGCAGCTTGGGATAAACGTGCTCTAACATATAAAGGGAGACCAATAAGACTAGTGATGGATCTATCTACTGAAACTTGGCAGGCCAGAAAGGAATGGCAGGAAATCTTCAAGGTAATGAAAAGAAAAAAAATAGGCAGATGAGAATCCTTTATCAAGCAAGTCTGTCATTTAGAATAGAAGGAGAGATAAAGGTCTTCCCAAACAAACAAAAACTGAAGGAATTCATCACCATTAAACCAGCCCTACAAGAGATCCTAAGGATGATTCTATGAGTGAAATGTTGCAAGGACCACAAAGTACCAGAGACATCACTACAAGCATGAAACCTACAGACATCACAATGACTTGAAAACCCATATCTTTCCATAATAACACTGAATGTAAATGGACTAAATGCTCCAACCAAAAGACATAGGGTATCAGAATGGATAAAAAAAACAAGACCCATCTATTTGCTGTCTACAAGAGACACATTTTAGACTTGAGGACACCTTCAGATTGAAAGTGAGGGGATGGAGAACTATCTATCATGCTACTGGAACTCAAAAGAAAGCTGGAGTAGCCAAGCTTATATCGGACAAACTAGATGTTAAATTAAAAGCTGTAACAAGAGATGAAGAAGGGCATTATATAATAATTACAGGGGCTATCCATCAGGAAGAACTAACAATTATAAATGTCTATGTGCCAAATACAGAAGCCCCCAAATATATAAAACAATTGATCACAAACATAAGCAACCTTATTGATAAGAATGTGGTAATAGCAGGGGACTTTAATAGCCCACTGACAACAATGGATTGATCATCTAGACACATGGTCAGTAAAGAAACAAGGGCCCTGAATGATATATTGGATCAGATGGACTTGACAGATATATTTATAACTCTGCATACCAAAGCAACAGAATATTCTTTCTTCTCGAGTGCACATGGAACATTCTCCAAGATAGATCACATACTGGGTCACAAAACAGCCCTTCATAAGTATAAAAGAATTAAGATCATACCATGCACACTTTCAGATCACAATGCGATAAAGCTTGAAATCAACCACAGGAAAAAGACTGGAAAACCTCCAAAAGCATGAAGGTTAAAGAACAACCTACTAAACAATAAGTGGGTCAACCAGGCAATTAGAGAAGAAATTAAGAAACATACGGAAACAAATGAAAATGAAAATACAACAATCCAAATGCTTTGGGATTCAGCAAAGGCAGTCCTGACAGGAAAATACATTGCAATCCAGGCCAATATCAAGAAAAGAGAAAAATCCCAAATACAAAATCTAACAGCACACCTAAAGGAAATAGAAGCAGAACAGCAAAGACACCCTAAACCCTGCAGAAGAAGAGAAATAATAAAGATCACAACAGAAATAAACAATATAGAATCTAAAAAAACTGTAGAGCAGATCAGTGAAACCAAGAGTTGGTTTTTTGAAACAAACAAAATTGATAAACCTCTAGCCAGGCTTCTCAAAAACAAAAGGGAGATGACTCAAATAGATAAAATCATGAATGAAAATGGAATTATTACAACCAAGCTCTCAGAAATACAATCAATTATCAGGGAATACTATGAAAAAATTCATGCCAACAAACTGGACAACCTGGAAGAAATGGGAAAATTCCTAAGCACCACACACTTCCAAAAATCAAACAGGAAGAAACAGAAAACTTGATCACCCCTAACCAGAGAAGAAATTGAATCAGTTATCAAAAATCTCCCAACAAATAAGAGTTCAGGTCCAGATGGCTTCCCTGGGGAATTCTCTCAGACATTTAAAGCAGAGATAATACCTATCCTTCTCAAGCTGTTCCAAAAAATAGAAAGGGAAGGAAAACTTCCAGACTCCTTTCATGAAGCCAGCATTACATTGGTTCCTAAACCAGACAGAGACCCAGCAAAAAAAGAGAACTACAGGACAATATCCCTGATGAATATGGGTGCAAAAATTCTCAACAATATACTAGGAAATCATATTAAACAGCATATAAAAAGAATTATACACCATGATCAAGTGGGATTCATTCCTAGGATGCAAGGCTCATTCAACATTCCCAAATCGATGTGATACATCACATTAATAAAAGAAAAGATAAGGACCATATGATCCTGTCAATCAATGCAGAAAAATCATTTCACAAAATTCAGCATCCTTTCTAAATAAAAACCGTCAAGAAATTCGGGATAGTAGGAACATGCTTAAACATCACAGAAACCATTTATGAAAAGCCCACAGCTAGTATCATCCTCAATAGGGAAAAATTAAGAGCTTTCTCCCTGAGATCAGGCACAAAACAGGGATGTCCACTCTCACCCCTGTTGTTTAGCATAGTCTTGTTAGTGCTACCAACAGCAATCAGACAACAAAAGGAAATCAAAGGTATCAAAATTGGCAAAGATGAAGTCAAGCTTTCACTTTTTGCAGATGACATGATATCATTCATGGAAAACCCTACAGACTCTACCAAAAGTCTGCTAGAAGTGATACATGAATTCAGCAATGTTGCAGGATACAAAATCAATGTACAGAAATCAGTTGCATTCTTATACACTAATAATGAACCAACAGAAAGACAAATAAAGAAACTGATCCTATTCACAATTGCACCAAGAAACATAAAATATCTAGGAATAAACCTAACCAAAAACGTAAAAGATCTGTATGCTGAAAACTATAGAAAGCTTATGAAGGAAACTGAAGAAGATATAAGGAAATGGAAAAAATTTCCATGCTCATAGATTGGAAGAATAAACCTTGTTAAAATGTCAGTACTACCCAAAGCTATCTACACATTCAATGCAATCCCAATCAAAATTGTACCAGCATTATTCTCAAAGCTAGAACAAGCAATTCTAAAATTTGTATGGAACCACAAAAGACCCCGAATAGCCAAAGTAATTTTGAAGAAGACCAAAGCAGGAGGCATCACAATCCCAGATTTTAGCCTCTACTACAAAGCTGTCATCATCAAGACAGCATGGTATTGGCACAAAAACAGACACAGAGACCAATGGAATAGAATAGAAACCCCAGAACTAGACCCACAAAAGTATGGCCAACTAATCTTTGACAAAGCAGGAAAGAATATCCAATGGAAAAAAGACAGTCTCTTTAACAAATGGTGCTGGGAGAACTGGACAGCAACATGCAGAAGGATGAAACTAGACCACTTTCTTACACATTCACAAAAGTAAACTCAAAATGGATGAAGGACCTGAATGTAAGACAAGAAACCATCAAAACCCTGGAAGAGAAAGCAGTAAAAAAAACCTCTCTGGGGCGCCTGGGTGGCGCAGTCGGTTAAGCGTCCGACTTCAGCCAGGTCACGATCTCGCGGTCTGGGAGTTCGAGCCCCGCGTCAGGCTCTGGGCTGATGGCTCAGAGCCTGGAGCCTGTTTCTGATTCTGTGTCTCCCTCTCTCTCTGCCCCTCCCCCGTTCATGCTCTGTCTCTCTCTGTCCCAAAAATAAATAAACGTTGAAAAAAAATTTTTTTTAAATAAATAAATAAATAAATAAATAAATAAATAAATAAATAAATAAAACCTCTCTAACCTCAGCCGCAGCAATTTCTTACTTGACACATCTCCAAAGGCAAGGAAATTAAAAGAAAAAATGAACCTTTGGACCTCATCAAGACAAAAAGCTTCTACAAAGCAAAGGAAACAATCAACAAAATTAAAAGGCAACCGACAGAATGAGAAAAGATATTTGCAAATGACATATTGGACAAAGGGCTAGTATCCAAAATCTATTAAGAGCTCACCAAACTCCACACCCAAAAAACAATCCAGTGAATAAATGGGCAGAAAACATGAATAGACACTTCTCTAAAGAAGACATGAGCTGGACCTTCAAAGTGAGTAAGATTTGGACATATAAAGGTAATTATGGGACTAAGAGAGGTACTCCAACGGGGGGAAATAATGCGATCATAATGAATAAGAAGAAACAAGTTTCATTTGGTTGACGTATAAAAGCACCAAAAGGAAGTAGGAAAACTCACAGGACAAAGGAGTTTGAGGAATATTTCACTGAGAGTTGCAAATGCTTGCAATTAATTCCAGAAGCAAGAGTGACCTACTGAAGTACTCTGAGCTCCAGAATGACACACCAAAAGCTCTATTTCAGGAAGATTAAAGAGAATTACAGGAAGGACTAGACCTTCAGAATTGTCATCTGCTTCAGTGAAGAAGAAACATCAAAACTGTCTTTCCCAGGCAGTTTCTTTAAATGGTGCACCAAATAAGCAAGGCCATAGTTTTTCATGAGACAATCCCTTTTCTTCCCATTGCATCAGTATTTCAGTCGCAGATTCTAATCACCCCTCAAATAGACACTGTTTATAATCAAATTGTATTTTTTAGTAATTAATCTGATCATATACTGTAACCACTAGGAAGAGCACAGGGGTCTCAATCACTGATACAGCCCAAGATCTAGTAAGGGTCAAGAACAAAATGGAGACCCAGAAGAGACAAAACTAGCATCACAAGGTGTCACAAAGGTGATAGAGGAATGGATGAGTAACCATGGTGCCCCCAAACTTGTGGGAGAAAAAAAATGTACTATCATGGGTATGCGAGAAAATTGGTAAGTATGTTTATTAAGTAGGTCACCATTCTTTTATTAATGTAGTGGATAAAAATAAAAATAGATCAAAACAAAATAAAAAAACACTCTAATTCAGTGATGATGACACTTCAGTGTCTATGTGTAGTGGTTAGACATACAGTCTCTGGAGTCACATCCTAAATACAACCTGTATTATTTGTCCAAATTTCTGGACAGCTCTATACCTTATTTTTCATTTGCAAAATGGGGTCACTAATTGTATCTGCCTTCAGGGTCTTGTAAACATTAAACAAGTTAATGTACACCCTTACAAAGTGCCTGGAACAAAGTAAGAATCCAATAAATGCTAATGATCATCATCATTACCACCACCCCTATCATCATTATCATCATCATCACCATTACCATCATCACCACTATCATCATCGTCACCATGATCATCACCATCAACACTATCATCCGAACCATCATCAATATCATCATCATCATCTTGCTAATGCAAGATATCTACACATACAAGTTTTTATGCAGATGCATTTACATAGCTTTGAATCACATGGTATATGCATTTCTTACTAGCATTCAGTTATTCAATACAATGTCTTGGTCAATTATTTTTCTTTCTTAATAATAACTCATATTATTTTTAAACAATATAACAATATACACATGAAAATACCTCTTTTTTAATCCCCAAAACCTCTCAGTAGTTGTACTTCTTCAGCAGCATTTTTCCATCTACTTCTGTCTCTCTCCCCTTCCCACACTTTGTTCAGAATTAATACAACAGATTAGGCAGAAGTCATAAAAATTCCTGGATCCCAAAAGAGCTCTGTCCTAATACAAAACCCACAGACAGCATTCAGGCCAACACTATCGCTGCCCTCCTAGCATGGTGCACTCCCGTGAGGTCTGTGCCACCATAATGGAGATGAAGTTGGGTACAAGGAGGAAGGAAGGTTAGAGTCATCTTTGTCTGTGTGGCCTCGTCTTTCTCATGCTTCCACATAGTATGGTGGTGCAAAAAAAACCAAGAAGGACCAGAGAGTCACCCACAGGAAAGGCAAGAATACTCATGCGATTAAGAAGCAAGGGAAAGGTATCACGCTCACAAGCTGTCCAGCAGTGTGCCTCCAATCAGGAGAACTACATAGTGGTTCCATTAGCAAGGCCCAAACTCACACATCCCCTCTCCTAGGCCCCTTGCCAGGTATGTGGGACCACACATTTTCCCTTCCAAGTGTCTCCAGTCTGCTTCCAGGGCCTGCTCAGTTCTCCTCAAGAGGTCTGGCACAGCTATTTATGCAGCATGGACAGAGATTGGATGTGTGGGCCACAGTGTCCGCCTCTGGGAATGCAAACCTCCATGTGGTGAATGACACAATCGAGGGCATGCAGAGGATGAAGCTACAGGCCTTGGCCAGGGGCTATGGGCTAGCTCCCACATTCCAGCACAGAACTCTGAGGAAGCCAAGCGTTCTCAGCTCAAACTTGGCCTTCCGGCCACCATGAAGATAGAAATAGGGTAGACAGCATTTAAAACATTTAGTTTGGTTAATCAATTTTTAAATATTTACACACATGGGTCCTCATTTGTACTCTTGTGCCACATCATGCACATGACAGCATGATCATTTGTCCACCTCCACCTCCACTCCTTAAGAACAACGTGGGAGCCTACAAACATCAATGGCCCAAAAGGCTTTGGGTCAGGGACCACGACAGGTTCATCCCAACAAACAGTACTGAGACTGGTAGGAACAGGCACTGTAAAATGCCTAGATGGTTCACTCAAATACCTTTGTAACCCAGCAACCATCAAATACTTGTTGAATGAAAAAGGAAGGAGTGGGTGAGCCCAAACTTTCTCAAGGGGCCAGGAAACTTGAGAAACTTAAATATAGCTTTCCTCTGGGTAGCACCATTACTGCTAATACGGACAGGTGCCTTGTGCATGAGAAACAACAAAGCTGATAAACAATAGCAAGAGCTGTGAAATTTGCATAAAACGCATATAGAAAGAACTATTTTCTGCTTTTTAACGACACACTGAGGTACCCACATGTGTAAACCAGGGATGTTACACTTGGAAGCAGGTGCCACTTCTGCTCAGCTCCTTGATTACATATTCCAATAAATGTACACAGCTTTATTTGAATGTGTAATCCTATGTGAATGGGAACATTCAAACTAACTCATTTGGTCCATTTATTTAGGCCTCTGATGGCTCATTCTAGGAAAATGCATGTACTTTCCCCATTTTGCTTTCTACACCATTAACTGGAAGAAATACAATTTAAAACATTTTGTTAAAATAGCATTAAGGATGGTGAGTATGTTTTCTTTCTTTGTGGAGCAGTTACACTAAACTGTGATGCATAGAAACATATGTACGCATCTCCAACAAAATGAATATATATTATATATGACCTCAATAACATTCTATAGGATAAAATGTCTTAATGTATAGGAATATAAGTTTTTACGTATAAAGGGAAAAAATGGATTGCACTAGAAATAAAGGGAAAAGCCATTCTTTCTTGCCTCCCCTGCTGTTTCAACGATTGTGGATTGCAGGATTTGGATGGGACAAGATGGAAAGTAGTTCTTTATCATTATATAAAGGTGTTTTTTGTTAATCCTTACAATTGTGCTCCAGAGACACTAACGTGGGGAGTCCTATAAACCTGAGTTTCCAGAAGGTTAATCTGAGAGCAGTGTGTAAAAAAGAAGGAAGAAAGGAGAGGCTGGGAGGGAAGGCATCTGTCTCTTAAGAGGCTCAGAAAGAGTAACAGGGGCATGGAATGGGATGTGGTAAGGGAGACTGGGCTGTTCAGCAAGGACTGGTCATGGAAGGAGGAACAAGAGGACTGGAAATCTAATGGTTATCATTGCCTCTGCCCTTGCCTGAACCACAGACCCTCATTCCAGTGCATGGATGGACCTATCACACAGGCACCTTTCAGAACTCAAAGTCCTCATGGTCCACCAGGACTTACAATCTTTTCTACTTGGGTCTTCCACACGGAGTGTGGCTTTGTGAAAATCTCCACACTCCTAATAAACATTCTCTGACACCACTTCTCTGGCAAACCCGGGGTCTCGTTCCTTAGTCGGTCTTTCTGAGTTTGGTCAAAGACAAAACAGAAACATGAATGTTTGATGGGAGAGACAAAAATTATAAACATCTCCCTGCTGCCTGTCTTGTGGGCTTCTCTTGGTTTCTGTCTGGCCCCTTTCATTTAGAAAGATAACACATAAGTAATTTATTTGGGAGGGATTTTTAGGTCTGGGGTTTGAGAGAGCCAGGATGGGCCCAGGGGACTGACTTGGGCCAGTGGAAGAGTGAAAGGGAAAATACGAATTTGAGCCAAGCTCTCCTCAGAAACAAAGTGTGTGTCTGGCTGCAGCAGTAGGTAGGCTTACCTCTGAGTATGTGCAGTCTGAGGAGACAGGGCCATTATCAACACCAGGCACAGCTGGAAGGAGAGAACCCCACCAGCTGGGAAACCTCATCTCCCCTCACATCTGCCCAATGGAATATAGCTTCCTTTCCCATTATTTTATGGAAACAGCTCTGGTTAATGGGCTCTATCTTCAACTCATATGGACTCTCTATCTCATGCTGCTTGGCTCTCAGCCATGGCTGCCAGGTGCTCTTGCATCTCTGCCCTCTGGATGGTGTCTGGCTCACCTCCACTCTCTCTGGCTGCTCCTGAGAAGCCCACCTCACCAGTCTTACCCAACTGACTTGCCTTTGTGTCTCTTCTCTTCTGGGTATTTTCTCCATTAGAAATCTCATTTTATCATATGGCTTCAAACTCCATATTCACCCAGTAGACTCTGAAATCTCTATCTTTTGTTACTGAAATGTCACCTAATCTTCCCTTTCTGGTTGTTTAGGGGTCTCCTAATTTTGGCTGGCTTCTCCAAGTGAGTGCCCCAAAAATGAAACTCATCTACCTCCCTCCCAAACCTGTTTTTTCTCCTGAGTTCCCCCACAACAAAATTCTCCCAGACACTCCTACTCAAGGTCTAATTGTTATTTACTCATTCAGTGAAAAACAAAAACCCACTCAAGCATCTGTCGTGCACCAGGCACTGGGGACTGGGACAGCTGCTGGGCATCCGGTCTTGGCACAGTCACCTTCAATGCCTTTTTCCTTGATCATGCAACCCATCGCTAGGTCCAACCAACTCATAATATCTTCCAAATCCATCCTGTCCTATGTGTTCCAGATTCTGCTATCCAAATGCCAATCTTAATGACTTCCAAGATGGATCTTTGCTGTCGCCTCTTGATGGGATATTTTCGACCCTCCTTTCTAATTCATTTGACAATCCTGCACCAGATTAATCTCAAAGCACATTTATCACTGATCAGAAGCCAACAGAGAGAGGTAAAAAGACAGGGCCATCTTAACTGGCTGTGTGAGCCTGGGCAAATCACTTACTTTTCTGACTCTGTTCATTCCTCTGTAAAATGATTCCTTCCTCATTGGGGTGTTGTCAGGATTAAGGAAATGGTAACATTGTTTAAGCACGTTACACATAATACTTCACTAAATCCTTGCCACAACACTATGGAGTATATACTCTTATTATCTTCCTTTCATAAGTAAAGAAATTGAGGCACAAAGAAAAAATAACTCAACTAAATTCATAGTGCTAGGAAGAAGTAAAGCCAGGTTTGCTGGGACCCAGGCCACTGGATTAAAGCCAGGATTGGGACCCAGACCATTGGATTCTAGAGTACAGGCTTTTCCCAGACACAGAGTAGGTACAAAACAAAAGTTAACTCTCATCACCTTCCCAGATACATGAGCTAATTTTTTCCTCTCTGCATTATCTAGACAGAGTTAGGTTTCTAACACCTAGAAATGAAAGAATCTTAATTAATATGACTGCCAAATTCATCGAGTTTTCACCAATTTATCTTTGGTGAATATTAGGGAGGCACAGGATAGTTTCTACATACCAACAAATCCAACATTATATGCAAAACATGTAACTTTTGAATCATCTCTTTCACATATATACAAAGCATTCTGTTTAATGGAACAAGCATAGAAATCTTACCCAAAGTATATTTCTCCTATGTTTTCAAAGCAAACATTCAGATGTTTACTCAAAAACACATAAAACTTCTAACCCTCATATTTGTAGTTTTCTTGGAGTGTACAGTTCTGATTTTGAGACTCTCTTTATCCTGATTTTGCTAGTATCTCACCTAAAGTGTCAACGGTCATTAAACAAATAAACTAGAATTTACAGGTCATTCATTTGTACTTGTTCCTCCATTTCAGGTGACTTACTCATTTAATCATTAGTCAACTATTTGAGCAGGGCTTTATATTATATTAAATAATAGGCTGAAGAGCACAGCCACCAGCCCAAGAGTTGCTGACCATGCCTGGGGCATCTTTGCATCACCAAATACATACTCCATTTATTGAGTGTTGTCTATTTCTCTTCCTACCACCCTAACATCAGACTGTACTTTTACTTCTCAAATCCTCCTCTCTGCAGCTGCAGAAGGGACCCAAGCCTCAGCCCCAGGAATGCTCTCAGTATGTCTTCCTGGCACAGGACTTAGTCTAGGAGACAGCACTTAGGCTTAGCTCAGGTTTACCTTTAACTTTACATCCTCAGGCTTTGCATATACAGAATTTCTCTTTGAAGCATATATTTTGTTAAACAGTTTCAGCTATGCTTGGTATTTTAAGCACTGAATCCATCACAGGAGAAATGACTACTGAATAATTTCTCAGAATAATTGTAAATAGAGCTAATGAATGCTGGGCTAGCTTTACAAAAATGTACATAGGGACACTTGGGTGGCTCAGTCGGTTGAGGGTCCAGCTCTTGATTTTGGCTCAGGTCATGATCCCAGAGTCATGGGATCAAGCCCCACACTGGGATCCACACTGAGTGCAGACCTACTTAAGATTCTATCTCCCTCTCCCTCTGTCCCACCCCCATTAGTGCACACACTCTCCCTCTCAAAATAAAAAAAAAAAATTTTAACACTGTACAAAAATAAACCAAGTAAATGAATATAATACAAATCAGATAAAACAACAATACACTTGGCTGTATCTAATTTCATAAGGTCTTCGTACTGCGTTTTTAATGCTCAAGACAAAATCAATCACTCAATTAATTAGATTAAACAAACATAAAAAGTCCTGAAGTTTGTGCACTAATGTATAGCCAATGTCTTTATATGTTCTTTGTGCCTCCATAAAGCTGAACTGGATGCATTGTTTGGATTAGAATTAATCTTTGGGCAGGCAGACAGCTTTTCATTTTCATATATTTTATTTGAACTTTTTTCATCTCTCAAGGCAGCCTTGATAAGATTTATGAGCTCTGTCAATACTTCCAAAAGTTTTTATTGAGCCGCAGAGGTGCCCAAGGAACATTCAATCCCAAATTTAGGGAAAACAATAAACAGGTAACTCTGTCCTTCCATAAAATCTGACAATGAGAGAGTGAAAGTGTCAATAAATAAGTGCATCCTCTTTTTTAAGATATCTGCTATTTTTAAATTTGCCTAGCTGCTGATAATAAACAAACACATCAGAAGGAGGAAGTATCTGATTGAACAGTTCCATTAAATCTCCCTTTTGACTCATAGGAGACTCATGCAAATTTTGAAAGGGGGGGGCTTTTAAGTAATAATACACTGTTTATTAAACATCAAAGTCATTCACTGCTTAAAATCCTTCCCAATGGCTTCTAATAATGTATAGAATAAAATTCAAATCACTTACCCAATAAATTATTGCTGAACACCCCTACCCACACTCACATCCCATTGTGGCCCTCCTTGCAGCCAACTTGTGAACCTTAGAAACTATTATTCTTCCACCTAATCCACCTACAACCAACACAGACAGTGAATGTTCCATGGAGAAATAGAAAATCTGAGCAGGTCAATAATGAGTAAGGAGATCGAATCACTAATTAAAAACCTGCCAACAAAGAAAAGCCCAGGACCAGATGGCTTCACTGGTTAATTCTACCAAACATTTAAAGAAGAATTAGTATCAATCCTTCTTGACCTCTTCCAAAAAAAAAAAAAAAAAAAAAGGAAAGAGAGAAAAGGAGAGGACACACTCAAATTCATTTTATAAAGCCAGCATTACCCTTACACCAAAAACAAGGCCTCTGCAAGAAAAAAAAATTATAGGCTAACATTCTTAATGAACAAAGATGCAAAAATTCTAACTGAAATATGAACTGGGACACCAGGGTGGATCAGTCAGATGAGGGTCCAACTCTCGATTCTGGCTCTGGTCATGATTCTAGGGTCATGGGATTGAGCCCCACATTGGGCTCCATGCGAGTGTGGAGCCTGCTGGAGATTCTCTCTCCCTCTGTCCCTCTCCTACTAATGCTTCCTCTCTCTCTCTCTCTCTCTCTCTCTCTCTCTCTCTCTCTCTCTTTCTCTCACTAAATTAAAGGAAATAAAAATTTACATATATATATACATATATATACATATATATGTATATATATGTGTGTGTATATATATATATATATATATATATATATATATATATATATATAAATTGAATTTAACAACACATTAAAAGGACCGTAAACCACGATTAAGTAGAGATCTGTTCCAGGAATGCAAAGATGGTTCAACATTCACAAATCAATAAATGCGATACATCATAAAAAATGAAAGATAAAAATCATAGAATTATCTCAATAGATGCAAAATAACATTCAAAACTCTCAATAAATTTGGTATAAAAGGAATTTATTTCAACATAATAAAGACCATATATGACAAAACCACAGTGAATATCACATTCAGTAGTCAAAGCTGAAAGCTTTTGCTGTAAGATAAGGAGCAAGACAAGGGTGTCCACTCTCACCACATCTATTCAACATAGTATTGGAAGTCCTACCAGAGGAATCAGGCAAGAAACAGGAATAAAAAGCTTCCAAATCAAGAAGGAAGAAGTAAAATCACCCATTTGCAAATAACATGATCTTATTGTATAGAGAAAACCCAAAAGACTCAACCAAAAAAAAAGAAGAAAGAAAAGAAAGAAAAGAGAGAAAAGAAAGAAAAGAAAAGAAAGAGAGAGAAAGAAAGAAAGAAAGAAAGAAAGAAAGAAAGAGAAAGAAAGAAAGAAAGAAAGAAAGAAAGAAAGAAAGAAAGAAAGGAAGGAAGGAAGGAAGGAAGGGAGGGAGGGAGGGAGGGAGGGAGGGAGGGAGGGAGGGAACCAATCATAGGACATGCTGTTACTATATTTACCAAGTAAAATACCAAGTATTTTCAGGAAAAACCCTGGCAATATACCATTCCATCCATTCCAAGGCTCTACAGTAGCTGCACTTAATCTGCTGTATCTACCGCAGAGTCAGTTGCTAAGGCTTATACCTGGGCTAGGGATCAGCCTCCTGATTGCCAGGGGGGTATCAATGCCTTATAGCCTTGAAGGAGAGGTAGACCAGCAACTTTAGGAACTTCACCTGATTGTGCATGTCATATATGTTGGCAGGAGAAGCAGCACTGTCAGGCATTAGGAGATAGACTGGAGCAGAATATGCCAGACCAGGACCCCCATGTTCTCCCCTCTTTCAATGGGGTGTACTCCATTCCAGGTATAATGGATTTCAACAGGTCTGACTTTAAGCAGAACAGGATCCCAGTAGAAATTGTAGATCCCCCTCACCCAAGGGTACAAAGTAACTCACCTATCCTATGGGACATCCCATGGCAAATTCCAGTAGACAACACCTTTGGTGCTCCCAGCAGCATAGCATATTCATCCACAGTGAGAGTTGGGGCCATATGGATCTCCCTATAATTCTATACCTTTATAGCATTGGGTGCCTCAGCAGGGGTCTCCAGTCTGGCATCTGGGGCCAGAGACCCTACTGCTTGATCATTCAAATGCATTAAAGCCTGTGACAGCACATTAGTACACCTGGCCAAGGTGGTTTTCCCTGTTAATAATTTAATCTGCTGCTTTAATATTCCATTTTTCCTTTCTACAAATCAGTGCTTTATGATCCAGGACATGGAAAACAGTGATGATCACCTCAGGCTCTTGCAGGTGAGCCCAAATGTCCTGACACAATATCCTGATACCACAGGGCTTAATTATGTTAATCTGCCCTTTGGTGTCCCAGTGTGTAAATTCTAGGTTAATCTCCTTAGAACAGCCCACCTGTCAGTGCAAAGGGTTAATGGCTAGAGCTCATGAGTGATCACCAGTGAAATTGCTCTGAGTTCAGCCCAGTGGCTGCTTAGCTTATTCCTGTTTCCATCCAGATGGCACCAGTATTGGGCTAAATAGCAACTTGAGTTCCTCTGTGTTGGGTTTCCCCAAGTAGACCCATGTGTATATTAGGCATCAGAGGGAATTTTCCCCATTTCCTCTATAGGCAGCAGAGGCCATAACACGGATAAAAGTGGGGGCATTTGAAGGATCTACATATTCTATAGGACCCATTTGCATCTACAATTCTGGAGACAGTGAGCTGTACATGGCAAATTATAAACTTTGATGAAAAATTAAAGAAAACAGAAACAAATGAAAAGATATCCTATGTTCATGGATCAGAAGAATTAATATCATTGAAACTCCCATATTACCTAAAGCTATCTATAGGCCAATGCAATCTCTATCAAGATTCCAATGGCATTTTCACAGAAGTAGAAAAAAATAACCCTAAAATTTGTATGGAACCACAAAGGATTCGAAATAGCCAAAGCAATCTGAGGAAGTATATAAAGCTACAGGAATCATATGTCCTGATTCATATTATATCACAAAGTTATAGCAATCAAAACATTATGGTACTGGCATAAAAAAAAAGATACATAGGCCAACAGAATAAAGAACCCAAAAATAAACCCATGCATGTGTGGTCAATTAATTTATAACAAACAATGTGAGAATATACAATGGGTAAAGGACAGACTTTTCCATAAATGGTGCTGGAAAAACTGAGTAGCTACATGCAGAAAAATGATAATGAATTCATAGTTTGTACTAGTCACAAAAATTAACTCAGAATAAAGACTTAAATGTACATGAAACTGTAAAACTCCTAGAAGAAAACCAACAGGAAAAGCCCCTTAACATTGGACTTGACAACATATTTGGATATTACACCAAAAGCACAGGCATTAAAAATTAAATAAACAAGGGGAACTACATGAAATTAAGAAGCATCTCACAGCAAAGGAAATTGTTAACAAAATCAAATGTAAACCTACAGAATGAGAGAAAACATTTGTAAATCATATACCTGCTAAGGGGTTAATATCCAAGATATATAAAGAACTCATATCACTCAATAGCAGGACCCACAAATAATCCAATTTAAAAATGGGCAAAGAACTTAAAGAGACATTTTTCCAAAGATTTTTCCAAAGACCTACAATGGCCTACAGGTACACGAAAGGTGATCAATATTACTAACATCAGGAAAGTGTAAATCAAAATCATAATGAGCAAACCACCAGAAGACTAGCAGAACAGACTCTCCGGAGTCAAGAGTAGACAAAAGGCCCACAGAAGAGGGCAGGATGGGCTAAGGGGTGGTATGCAGTACACAGACTGGTAGGAGGGAGCCAGGGCAGTGAAGAGGCAGCCCACTGGGCAAGGCAGAGCCCCTGAAGTCTGGCTTGCAAAACCTGGAGGGGATGGACTGCATGAGTTCTGACAGCCAGTGGGACATAACATCTGGAATGTTATAAGTCAACATCTCTGCTCCGAGAGCGGGAGAGCGAGAGGACAATGGGAAGGAGAGGTGTTAAACCCCAGAAGGCAGAGTTCAGCTCAGCAGGGAACAAAGGCACTGGCCAGCACCATCTCTCTCACCATCCCTCTGCCAAAATCCCAGAAGGAACCAGTTTCTGTCACCGAACTTGCTTGCATCACGCAAACACCCAACACTGTGCTTCTGTGGGTCCATCCCTCCGATGGGCCTGCCTCCATTTTGGTGCCACAGGGCCCTACCCAAAGCAGACTACCAAAGGCAAAGCGACCTGAGTCTGCCCCTCCTACCCCGGAGCACCTTGCGGATCCACCATGGCTAATATGCCAGATCCTATCCAAGCAGCACCACAAGCCTGGAAGTGTGCAAGTAGTCCAGACAGGGGCCACACCACTCCACAGTGAATCCTGCCTCCTGGGAGAGGGGAAGGTAAGTTACACACCACTCTGACTGTGGCCCCAGCAATGGGCTGGGGGCAGACATCAGGTCTGACTGTGGCCCCACCCACCAACACAAGTTACTCCAGACAGCACAGGGGAAGATCCTGGCAGTTCCGCCCCACCCTAGGGACTATCCAAAGTGATGAAATGGAAGAATTCTCCTCAAAAGAAACTCCAGGAAGTACTGACAGCTAACGAACTCATCAAAAATGATTTAAGCAATGTAACGGAAAAAGAATTTAGAATAATAGTCATAAAATTAATCACTGGGCTTGAAAAAAATAGAGAGGACAGCAGAGAATATATTACTACAGAGATCAAGGGACTAAGAAACAGTCAGGAGGAGCTAAAAACTGCTACAAATGAGCTGCAAAATAAAATGGAGGCGACCACAACTCGGATTGAAGAGGCAGAGGAGAGAATAGGTGAATTAGAAGATAAAATGATGGAAAAATAGGAAGCTGAGAAAAAGATTAAAAAAAATCCAGGAGTATGAGGGGAGAATTAGAGAACTAAGTGACACAATTAAAGCAATAATATACGCATAATTGGGATTCCAGAGGAGGAAAAGAGAGGGAAAGGTGCTGAAGGTGTACTTGAACAAATCATAGCTGAGAACTTCCCTGATCTGGGGAAGGAAAGAGGCACTGAAATCCAAGAGGCAGAGAGAACTCCCTTCAGACGTAACTTGAATTGATCTTCTGCATGACATATCACAGTGAAACTGGCAAAATATAAGGATAAAGAGAAAATTCTGAAAACAGCTTGGGAAAAACGTGCTCTAACATATAAAGGGAGACCAATAAGACTAGTGATGGATCTATCTACTGAAACTTGGCAGGCCAGAAAGGAATGGCAGGATATCTTCAATGTGATGAAAAGAAAAAATAGGCAGATGAGAATCCTTTATCAAGCAAGTCTGTCATTTAGAATAGAAGGAGAGAAAAGGTCTTCTCAAACAAGCAAAAACTGAAGGAATTCATCACCACTAAACCAGCCCTACAAGAGATCCTAAGGGTGATTCTATGAGTGAAATGTTGCAAGGACCACAAAGTACCAGAGACATAACTACAACCATGAAACCTACAGACATCACAATGACTTGAAAACCCGTATCTTTCCATAATAACACTGAGTGTAAATGGACTAAATGCTCCAACCCATATCTTTCCATAATAACACTGAATGTAAATGGACTAAATGCTCCAACCAAAAGACATAGGGTATCAGAATGGATAAAAAAAATACCCATCTATTTACTGTCTACAAGAGACTCATTTTAGACCTGAGGACACCTTCAGATTGAAATTCAGGGGATGGAGAACTATTTATCATGCTACTGGAACTCAAAAGGAAGCTGGAGTAGCCATACTTATATCAGACAAACTAGACTTTAAATTAAAGGCTGTAACAAGAGATAAAGAAGGGAATTATAAATAATTACAGGGTCTATCCATCAGGAAGAGCTAACAATTATATATGTCTATGTGCCAAATACAGAAGCCCCCAAATATATAAAACAATTGATCACAAACATAAGCAACTTTATTGATGAGAATGTGGTAATTGCAGGGGACTTTAATTCTCCACTTACAACAATGGATGAATCATCTAGACACAGGATCAATAAAGAAAACAAGAGCCCTGAATGATACATTAGATCAGAAGGACTTGACAGATATATTTAGAACTCTGTACCCCAAAGCAACAGAATGTACTTTCTTCTCGAGTACACATGGAACATTCTCCAAGGTATATTACATACTGGGTCACAAAACAGTCCTTCATAAGTATAAAAGAATTAAGATCATACCATGCACACTTTCACACCACAATGCTATGAAGCTTGAAATCAACCACAGGAAAAAGTCTGGAAAACCTCCAAAAGCATGGAGGTTAAAGAACACCCTACTAAAGAATGAATGGGTCAACCAGACAATTAGAGAAGAAATTAAAAAATATATGGAAACAAATGAAAATGAAAATACAATAATCCAAACGCTTTGGGATTCAGCAAAGGCAGTCCTGAGAGAAAATACATTGCAATCCAGGCCAATCTCAAGAAATGAGAAAAACCCCAAATACAAAATCTAACAGCACACCTAAGGAAATAGAAGCTGAACAGCAAAGACACCCCAAGCCCAGCAGAAGAAGAGAAATAATAAAGATCAGAGCAGAAATAAACAATATAGAATCTAAAAAAACTGTAGAGCAGATCAACGAAACCAAGAGTTGGTTTTTTGAAAAAATAAACAGAATACATAAACCTCTAGCCAGACTTCTCAAAAAGAAAAGGGAGATGATCCAAATAGATAAAATCATGAATGAAAATGGAATTATTACAACCAACCCCACAGAAATACAAGCAATTATCAGGGAATACTATGAAAAATGATAGCCAACAAACTGGACAACCTGGAAGTAATGGACAAATTCCAAAACACCCACACGCTTCCAAAACTCAAACAGGAAGAAACAGAAAACTTGAACAGACACATAACCAGCAAAGAAATTGAATCAGTTATCAAAAACCTCCCAACAAATAAGAGTCCAGGATCAGATGGCTTCCCAGGGGAATTCTACCAGACATTTTAAGCACAGATAATACCTATCCTTCTCAACCTATTCCAAAAAATAGAAAGGGAAGGAAAACTTCCAGACTCCTTTCATGAAGCCAGCATTACTTTGGTTCCTAAACCAGACAGAGACCCAGCAAAAAGAGAGAACTACAGGACAATATCCCTGATGAATATGGATGCAAAAATTCTCAATAAGATACTAGCAAATCGAATTCAACAGCATATAAAAAGAACTATACACCATGATCAAGTGGGATTCATTCCTGGGCTACAGGGCTGGTTCAACATTCGCAAATCAATCAATGTGATACATCACATTAATAAAAGAAAAGATAAGAACCATATGATCCTGTCAATCGATGCAGAAAAATGATTTGACAAAATTCTACATCCTTTCTTAATAAAAACCCTCGAGAAAGTCGGGATAGAAGGAACATACTTAAACATCATAAAAGCCATTTATGAAAGGCCCACAGCTAATATCACCCTCAATGGGGAAAAACAGAGAGCTTTCTCCCTGAGATCAGGAACATGACAGGGATGTCCACTCTCACCACTGTTGTTTAACATAGTGTTGGAAGTGCTAGCATCAGCAATCAGACAAGAAAAGGAAATCAAAGGCATCAAAACAGGCAAAGATGAAGTCAAGCTTTCACTTTTTGCAGATGACATGATATTATATATGGAAAACCTGATAAACTCCACCAAAAGTCTGCTATAACTAATACATGAATTCAGCAAAGTTGCAGGATACAAAATCAATGTACAGAAATCAGTTGTATTCTTATACATTAATAATGAAGCAACAGAAAGACAAATAAAGAAACTGATCCCATTCACAATTGCACCAGGAAGCATAAAATACCTAGGAATAAATCTAACCAAAGATGTAAAGGATCTGTATGCTGAAAACTATAGAAAGCTTATGAAGGTAATTGAAGAAGATTTAAGGAAATGGAAAGACATTCCATGCTCATGGATTGGAAGAATAAATATTGTTAAAAAGTCAATACTACCCAAAGCTATCTACACATTCAATGCAATCCCAATCAAAATTGCACCAGCATTCTTCTCGAAGCTAGAACAAGCAATCCTAAAATTCATATGGCACCACAAAAGGTCCCAAATAACCAAAGTAATTTTGAAGAAGAAGACCAAAGCAGGAGGCATCACAATCCCAGACTTTAGCCTCTAATACAAAGCTGTCATCATCAAGATAGCATTGTATTGGCACAAAAACAGACACATAGACCAATGGAATAGAATAGAAACCCCAGAACTAGACCCACAAAAGTATGGCCAGCTAATCTTTGACAAAGCAGGAAAGAATATCCAGTGGAAAAAAGACAGTCTCTTTAACAAATGGTGCTGGGAGAACTGGGCAGCAACATGCAGAAGAATGAACCTAGACCACTTTCTTACACCATTCACAAAAATAAACTCAAAATGGATAAAGGACCTGAATGTGAGACAGGAAACCATCAAAACCCTAGAGGAGAAAGCAGGAAAAGACCTCTCTGACCCCAGCCGTAGCAATTTCTTATTTGACACATCCCCAAAGGCAAGGGAATTAAAAGCAAAAATGAACTATTGGGACCTCATGAAGATAAAAAGCTTCTGCACAGCAAAGGAAACAATCAACAAAACTAAAAGGCAAGTGATGGAATGGGAAAAAATATTTTCAAATGACATATCAGACAAAGGGCTAGTATCCACAATCTATAAAGAGTTCACCAAACTCCACACCCAAAAAACAAATAATCCAATGAAGAAATGGGCAGAAAACATGAATAGACACTTCTCTAAAGAAGACATCCGGATGGCCAACAGCACATGAAAAGATGCTCAACGTCGCTCCTCATCAGGGAAATACAAATGAAAACCACACTGAGATACCACCTCACGCCAGTCAGAGGGGCTAAAATGAACAAATCAGGAGACTATAGATGCTGGTGAGGATGTAGAGAAATGGGAACCCTCTTGTCCTGTTGGTGGGAATGCAAATTGGTGCAGCCACTCTGGAAAACAGTGTGGAGGTTCCTCAAAATATTAAAAATAGATCTCCCCTATGACCCAGCAATAGTACTGCTAGGAATTTACCCAAGGGATATAGGAGTGCTGCTGCATTGGGGCACTTGTGCCCCAATGTTTATAGCAGCACTCTCAACAATACCCAAACTATGGAAAGAGCCTAAATGTCCATCAACTGATGAATGGATAAAGAAATTGTGATTTATATACACAATGGAATACTATGTGGCAATGAGAAAGAATGAAATATGGCCCTTTGTAGCAACGTGGATGGAACTGGAGAGTGTGATGCTAAGTGAAATAAGTCATACAGAGAAAGACAGATACCATATGTTTTCACTCTTATGTGGATCCTGAGAAACTTAACAGAAGACCATGGGGGAGGGGAAGAAAAAAAAGAGGTTAGAGTGGGAGAGAGTCAATGCATAAGAGACTCTTAAAAACTGAGAACAAACTGAGGGTTGATGGGGGGTGGGAGGGAGGGGAGGGTGGGTGATGGTATTGAGGAGGGCACCTGTTGGGATGAGCACTGGGTGTTTAATGGAAACCAATTTGACAATAAATTTCATATTTTAAAAAAATTCAAAATCATAATGAGATTCTGCCTCATACCTGTTAGGATTTTTATCATAAAAAAGACAAGTAATAACAGGTGTTGGTGACAATGTACAGAAAAGGGAAGCTTTGTGCACTGCTGGTAAGAATAAAAATTAATATGCCCACTATGGCAAATAGTGTGGAGGATATTCCAAATATTGAAAATAGAACTACCAGGGCACTTGGCTGACTCAGTCAGTGGAGCATCTGACTCTTAATCTCAGAGTCATGAGTCAAGTCCCACGTTGGGTGTAGAGATGGCATAAACAAACAGACAA
Organism: Puma concolor; assembly: GCF_028749965.1. NCBI lineage: Eukaryota > Metazoa > Chordata > Mammalia > Carnivora > Felidae > Puma > Puma concolor. The sequence goes on from NC_141676.1 coordinate 112,062,199, forward strand.
ACAAACTTATAAAGAAATACAACTACAATATGATGCAGCAAACCCACTATGGTTGTACAATCAAAGGAAACAAAATCCCTACCTCAAACAGATTATATGCCTCTACATGTTCATTTCAGCATTATGCAAAATAGCCAAGACATGGAAAAAAACAAAGTACCCCCCAACAGATGAAACGATAAAGAAGATGCGATATATATATATATATATGGATACAGATATATATATGGATATATATCATATGATATATATATGGATATATATGGATATATACCATATGAATATTATATATATATATATATATATATATATATATATATATATATAATACAATGAGTTATTATTCAGCCATAACAAAGAAAATCCTACCATATGTGACAACATGGATAGACCTTGAGAGCATTATGCTTAGTGAAATAAGTCAGAGAGAGAAAGACAATTCTTGTATAATATCACTTATTTATGAATCTAAAAAAAGTCAAATTCACTCATAGAAACCAAGAGTAAATTGGTGACTGTCAAAGGCTAAGGATGGGAAGATGTTGCCCAAAGCAGACAAACCTTCAATTATAAGATGACTAATTCTGGGGTTTGTGCAGCATGGTGACCATGGTTAACAATACCGTACTGTGTACCTGAGAGTTGCTAAGAGAGTATTTTTTCCACCGCCCCCACCCCACATACACAAACAGGTAACAATGACAGGTGTTGGATGTGTTGACCAACCTTACTGTGGTAATTATTACACAATATGTATGTGTACCAAATCATCACATTGTACATCTTGAACTTACATAATGTTGTTTGTCAATTATATCTCAATAAACCAAGAAAGAAAACTCAGGTCAAGCATCTACTTCCTTATACAGCCTTTCTGGGACGCTTTTCACACCCAGTGAGAGTTGACTCAGTTCTTCTGTTCCAACCGTACTATGCATATGTTCTAATAATAACCCTGATAACATTTTATTACCCTTATTTACCTGTATGCCTATCACCCACCAAGAGATTATAAGCTCTTTCAGGACAGGGACTATTTTATTCATCTCTACACCTTTTGTGACTAAAATACAGCTTGACATAATTATATTATAAGTGGGAAAAATTAGATTATAAATGGGAAGTGAATAAACTTTGCTTCTCCAATAAATATTCAAACTGAAAAAAAAATTGATCTAGGAAATTTGGCTCAAACTTCTCAAGCATGCTTTAAAAATTCTATTTGAGCTGACAACAAGGTATAACTTTTTTAAAAACCAAGAGGGAAACACTGTTTGTAACATATCCTGAGGTCACTATGCCTACATATGTAATGCCCTTAAAGTCTGAGGCAATGAACACAATAAAAAAAATCTGTTTATTCTCTTGTGAAAAATAACTCTTTACACAGATGACTGATATGTTTTACATGGGAATAACTCCTCACTTTTACGGAATTTTCCATTTAGTAGGGTGCTCGTTAAAAACTCAGATTCCTAAAGCCCATGCCAAGCAAGCCCTACTGGATCTAAGTCTCTGAGCAGGTGCAACTTTTACAATGTTCCCAGATGTGTCCTGACATTTGACCAAGGCTTCTCTACACCTGGTTTATTGTTGGAGTCAAGGTTCTACTCCTGGGGGCTGGGGTTCTTTTCCCCTCTTTCCTGACAGTTCTTAGAACTGGAGATTTTCTCCTCTGATGCAAACCTAATGGCCCAATTATACATGACTTTCTGAACCCCAAATCTTATTCTTGCAAAGTACATTTTTGCTTCAAAAATTACTTCAAAGTGGCAGATAACCCAAACATTGACCAGTTTATCTGATTAAGATCTAAGCCCTTCTGATTACATCACACCTGTCATTTTCCCTCTGCACTAGCAGCATCCAATTTGCTTCAGGGCACAGATCTGTGGGCTTGAATCTGCTCAAACCTAACAGCAGAGTTGCAGAAAATATACATTTATGTCATTATCTGGTCCTTAATAACAGTAAGTGGATCAATATAAGATTTTGTGGTAGTAAGTTATATGTAGTACCTACTGAATATGGGAGAATTTTTCTTATCAATCAAAGCAATACTATTATTGTATTTTTGGAAAGTTTATAACAATGTAGAGGTTAATTAATAATTAGTGATCCTCATAGATGCCATTTACCAAGATATTATTTTATTCTCTTAGCAATGGGGCTATAAAGCCCTCCAAATCAGACAATAGATTATGCTACAATTTTATTGTTGGTCTCGTGGAACTTTTCCAACAATCTATGAAGTTTTCTGAAGGTGTTAAAATTACATCCATTTGAACAACAGAAAGTATATGGGTTTCGATTTATATCTATCATGAGTCAAATGTTCAAACAATAGCCTTTTCTGAGATTAGTGCCACAACTGCAAAATAATCCATAACCAATGCAGCCTAACAGAAAATTCCTTACATTACTTTCTTATCAGAGAAGTAGGCTCTGCTTTGAGGGGGGCTGGGTGTTTTTATCTGCCTTTTCACTAATTTTACTAGGAAATAAATGTATAGTTTACTTCCACATATAAATTCACAAAGCCATAGAACCAAAGAGCCAGAAGGGACTTAAGAAGTCAACCTCCTTGTTCAAGGTCAGTGGCAAAAATGGGACTATAAGCAGATCTGCTCTTCCTACTGTTCCATAAATCCAATTCAGTTTATTTAACACATGAATATTAGATGCCAACTTTGTATAAAGGAAACATCTTTTGAAGCATAATGTTTGTAAAGAACAATTGTCCCAAAATATCTGCCACAAATCTCTACTTCAATATGACACCATCTCTTGATAAAGTTTTTGTTAAAACAAAATGTATACCCAGTAGCAATAACGTAATCTCAAAAGAGAAATTCTTTGTCCGCCCATGACGTATTCATTTGTCCAGTCAATTATCAAGCATATAGCAAGAATCTTACCATGTCAGGCACAACAAAGTCTAAGGGTAAGTAGATCAACCAGAGATGGTTGCTACCCTTGAGGAATTTACTGGCTAGTGGGGAGAGACAGAGGTATCAACTAATGGCTAACAGCATACAAATTAGGATCAAGGCAAGGAAATGTTGAAACAGTGGTTTAACATTTAGCCTGAAGGAAGTCAATAAGATAACATTTGTGATGGATTTGGAAGTACACCTGGTCATCTTTCTTTAAGGTTTGAGTGCAATTAATGGGACGCTATCTCTGCTATGCTTGGAGTTACCAACCATCAGGTACTGTAACAGAAAGTTTACTCATTCTGAATCTCTCAGTTTCTCTTCTCTTTCATACATCAAAACAGCAGTGGGTTTCAGCTTTGCCCTAACCCTGTTTCCAAGTGGAGATTTAAAACCTGGCATCAGCAGGCTGTGTTGGAAGCATGGTACTGGGGGTTCAGAAGTTATCTCAAGGAGTAAGGCAGCATCTATTCACAGCCGTAAAGATTCTGAGGATGGAAGAACATATTCCCCAGCATTATGCTCAGAGAAGGGGCCAGGACTCTGAGGATCAATGCTCTGTCATTCCCTCACCTATGCATATTCATAAGGCATAAGGCAATCCCAGAGTGGTGAGGTCAAGTCAGGTTTTTACAGAGTTCCTGTCACCTCAGGGGTTAGTGATTATGGAGTTCTGGCTGTGAAGGGAACCTTTTTAGGAATAATAGCAAAAACTGACCAGAAGGCTGTAGGGAGCTGTGCTCCTGCAGAGGAAACTTTTCCCAAAGGCCCTATGAGGACAGCTTAGGGTTCAGTTGAGATGATGTCTTGCCCTAATGGGCCCAGTTTTCAAGCTTCCCTGAGCCAGCTTTTCAGTTCACCTGCCCAGTTGCTTACAGGAGAGCTAGCTAGCTGTGTTAGGACTAGTTCCAGGGTTTGCCACATCACAGGAACATAACACTCTGATTTCTTCTTGCCACAACTCAGAACTATTTCTGATCCCATGTCTCACTATGGCAATAAGAGTTGTCACCTTCTCCAGTACATTACGCACCAGAAATGAAATCATAATTCAACCTTTCTTCCTGAAATAACGACAGATTCTTTTATGCAAATTTATCCAATCACTTTCAAGAACACTTGGATGCCATCACTAAGAGAAACTGGCTTCCATAAGTCAAATGAAAGTCTATATTCACCTTTTCTGCAGACCTCCTTAACACAACTTCTGTCTCTAAGCAGCATAACACAATGGTTGAAAGTGCTTCCCTTAGAGCCATATTCCTTGAGTTTACAATATTCTGGCTCCACCACTTACTACCTGTGTAAATTTAAATGTCCTGTGCCAACTCATTTGGAAAATAGATGTTACAACAGCTCCTGCTTCATGGGGTTGTTATGGTACCTACAAAATAGATAAAGCATTTAGATCAGAGTCAGCATAATATAACTGCTAGTGATTATTATTATTTTAGTAAGAGCAACTAGAAGCTGTTTTCATAAGAGAGGGAAAACTATCTGATAGGATGCTGTATTACAAAAAGATTAACAAAATGAAAAACAAACAACATTCAGGACATCTCAGAATAAAGAGTTAACATATAGATATGAAGGTATTTGATCTTCCAACATGTATTTATTGAAGCCCTGTTAAAAAAAAAAACACAGGGATACAGTCATTCACAAACAGACCAAATCTCTGCCCTCATGGAGCTAATACTCAATGGGGGAATTGGGGAACAGATAATTTACCAAAAACATAAGCAAAAGGATATATGAGCTTAGGATGAGTACTTTGGAAAAAAATAAATGGGCATGATAATTCAAAGTTAGGAAAGAAGGTGTAATTTAATTAGGGTGGTTGGGAAAGCCTTATTGACAAGATAGTATTTGCTCCAGGACCAGAAGGAGGGAAGGCTACAATCCATGCGTATAGCTGAGGAAATATTTCCAAGTTTCTTGCAAAGTTTGTGAGATAAAAAACTTGGTGTGTTTGAAAAACAGCAAAGAGGTCAATATAGGTGGAGCAGAGTAAGAGAAGGAGAAACTGGTAGAAGATAAGGTCAAAGACTAACAAGGATGGGGGCAGATAATATAAGATCTCATTAGCCATGGGGTAATGACTTTGGGTTTTACTCTGAGAGAGCTGGAAGACAAGCATAATTGTGACTAGAAGAGTCACAAAGTCATACTTCAGTTTTTAAAGGACCTTTTGGCTTCTGTATTAAAATAATAATAATAATAATAATAATAATTAATAATACTAATAATAAAATTATGAGTTAAAGAGGGAGAAAGCGGGATACCAATAAGAAGGTGGCTACAATGTTCCAGATGAAGAATGATGGTATCTTGGACCTGGGTGGTAATTTCAGAGAGGATGAAAAGGAGTCTGATTTAGATATATTTTAAAGGCAAGGCCAACAGTACCTGCTGACATACTGGATATGAGGGTAGGGTATAAAACAAAGTGGGGACTCAAAAAAAAAACTCCAAAATTTTAAAACCCAAGACCTGAAAAAAATAGAATTTATATTTATTATGGGAAGAGGACTGTGGAATGAGAAGGTTGTAAGAGGTTCACAATTTTGGTTTTGAATATAATGTGTTTGAGACGTTTCTTAGACATACCAGCAAAGGCATCAAGTGGAGAAATAGGAGACAGGAATTCAGGGGGAGGTCTGGGCTGGTGATTTAAATTTGAGGATCATCAGGGGAAAAGGTATTTAGGAGAGTGATAAGGGCAAAAAGAAGAGATATAAGGATTGAGACATGGAGCCTCCAATATTTAGGGTTTGGGGAGACAACAGAAACCAGCAAGAAAACACTGAGGAAGAAGAGACTTGATCGATGTGGTATATTGCAAACTAAGTGAAGAAGATGTATCAAGGAAAGTGTCTTAGTTCTGGTTAATATAACAGAATACCACACATGAGTGGCTTATAAACAATACAAATTTATTTCTCAAAGTTCTGGAGTCTGCAGGTCCAAGATCAGGGAGCATTATGGTCAGGTTCTGGTGAGAACTCTCTTCTGGGGTGCAGATTTTTCTTTGTATTCTCTTGTGGCAGAAGCAGAAAATGGAAGCAGGCTCTCTCATGACTCATTACAAGGGCACTAATCCCATCCCTCAGGATATCATCCTCATGATCGCATCTAATCCTAACTACTTCCCGAATGTCCCACCTCCTAAAACCATCATAATGGGGAGTAGAGTTTTAATGTATAAATTTAGGGCATGATACAAACATTTACTCCCCAACAGTGAACATTTGCACTGATCTAAATATTATTCATAGGTCAAGTAAGATGAAGACAAAGAATAAAGAAAGAAGTCTAGTATTGCCCAAGGGGCTTAGCAATATGGAGGTGTTAGGTGAGCTTGAAAAACAAGAAGCCTGATTTAAGTAGCTTCTTGAGGTCATGGATGAGAGAAACTGGAAATAATGAATGTATCCCCGGTTTCGGCAGAAAAGGGAACAGAAACATGGAATGGTATCTAAGAATGAGGAATGGGATCAAGAGAGGTATATTTTTCTTAGGGGAAAAGCAATAACATGTTTATATGCTTTGGGGGATGATGCAGTCAAGAGGGGGAAACTGACATGCCAAGGAGGTGAGAGTCGCCAACATCCTAAGGAAGGGGGAAGGAACTGAATCTAGTGAATCTAATGGGACCTAATGTAAGGCTGGGGGAGCTGGCTTCAGGCAGGAGCATGGACAATTCCTCTCTAGGAGCAGCAAGATATATCTGCTAACTAATTCTGCTTTTTCAGTGGAATAGGGAATAAAGGAATCTGCTGAGTTGAAGGATCAAGACTGATGTATTAGAGACTTGAGGAGTGAAGGAAAGCTATGGAGCAGTCATGTAGGGGAGTGCACCAGAGAAATACAGTAGGATGGCAGGGTGGTACTACTACCCATTTAATATTAGCACTTAGGGATTTCAATGAGACCAAGCAGCTGGAAAAGGCGGGGAAGGAAGAGGCAGAGAGTGAAGAGTCGGAGGGTTTGGTGAACAGTATAAAAACCCTGGTAAGGATTTTATACTCCAACCTACAAGATAAAGGGAAGCTAATCCTGTTTGTCAAGCAGGGCAGTGGCATAATTTAACGTGGCTTGTTAGAGAGAATATTCTGGTCGGTAAGAACATGATGGGCTAAAAGTTTTTAGTGGAGACATGGGCTTTGCGGTATCTAAAACTCCTTCTTACAACCAAGAAAATATATAGTTTGTTCTGTAAAACTAACCCAGTAAATAAAAGATTTCCCAACAGAATATTGTTGAAAACTCCTAATCAGTCATGAGTCCCCACTAAACTTTGTACTAAATGGCTTTCTTAATTTTCCTAGTTTCTCATAAATATAGACCATGTGTTCTGGCACAAATCTGCTCTTGCCCTGCCTCAAGGTTAGCAGAAAGAAAATATTCTCCTATGACTTTGCTTGTTAAAAAGAAAAGAGCAAAGAAAATTCATTTGAGATAAACCAACTATTTCTCATGATGGAAAATCTGCATGATTATTTTGGACATAATGTATTGCATTTGTTTCTGGCTGACTTTGCCTAAATTAGTGAAGCCTTTTAAATGACCAAAAACTGCACATTTCACTTATTCACATACACACACACATACAAACACACACACACACACACACGCACACACACACACAGCATGAAAGTGAATAGGATATAACATAAATGCACTAAGGACATAAAAGTTTAATTTTCCTGTAAAATATAAAATAACTGCTTTGGGAACAGTTTTCCATTTGATAACTTTGCAAGCAAACTTATGTTGACATCTATTTATTAACTGTTTTTAGAAATACTATTTTTAATGATAACTCTAAATACAAATGTGATTATGGTTCAGAAAGAGGGAAACTTTTTTTTTCTCTTTGGCAAATTAATCATGCCGAAAACTGAAAGGATATCAGTTTTGCAAATTCCATGAGACAACATTGTTGATATCTGAACCATCATTTCAGTGAAAGTAGAGTCAGTAAGTCTGTATCCTTGACTCAAAATCATGTACCATTGTTGGAGGGAACCCCAGAAACTCTCCTTCAACATGGTGATTGTCATCTGGGAACTGTACTTCTTTTTTTATTGATGAAAAGGAATGTTCAAACTATCTTTATCATGACTCCAGGATCTGACTTTTGTAGTCCACCTCAGTTCTAAAATGGTCTTAATTCATTTGTTTCAGGTTACTTATCTTAGTCCTGAATACCCAAATAAAAGACACCACACATTAATTCTTTGATCATTAAAGAAAATAGGTCTACAAGAAAGATACGTACCAAACTTTACTAGCTAAGATAGTAAGCTTATCTCTTCCAAGTTACTAAAAGATTAATGCTTTCATTCAGCTTAATGGTCAACATGATATATGATGGGTTCCTAGGGAAAGAACAGTAATTTATGCTTGGATATTCAGGATATTTCTTTGTTTTAATCACCAGTCATTATAAGCATGTTACTGTCTACTGATTTATTCTAGACTATTTTTTTGTTTTTTTATTTTTTATATTATTTTCTTATGTTTTATACTATATTTGAGAGAGAGAGAGACAGAGCATGAGTAGGGGAAGGGCAGAGAGAGGGAGACAAAAAATCTGAAGCCATCCCCAGGTTCCCAGCTGTCAGCACAGAGGCTGATATGGGGCTTGAACTCACAAGCAGTGAGATCATGACCCGAGCCAAAGTCAGACGCTTTAACAAATTGAGCCCCCCAGATACCCCTAGACTTATTTTAAATTTGCAAATTAATATCAGACTCCAAAAGTATTAATTATTATGTAAGCCTTTATCTCATTCACAAGGTACATTTATTTTAAATAAAATTTATTTTGATAAAATGCTCTAGTCTTCTGTTTTCAGGAGCTACATAGAAGTAGAGAACCAATAGCTTCCTCATACACAACTTAAGAGCCTGATGCCAATTTACAACAACAATTACATGGCCACTTGATCAACATCCATAAGCTCAGGGCAGTGGTTTGGAAATGCCAAATGAAACCAGAGCTCAACACGTTTAAGTGGTCACACCATGACCTATCAGTATTTCCATCTACATGTCCAAATGACAACTATTAACAGCTACTTTCCTGTCAATTTAATGACTGCACAACTTGCATGAATGTAAATATAACATACTCTTTAAAGCACAGCTCATTCTAAAATATAAAATCTATGGAGAAAAATTCTAATTTCCATTTTAAACAATCAGCTGCACTCAAAGAGAGAATGATATTCTCCTAACTATAAGTAACTGACTTTCAAAGTCTACAATGGTTTTTCACCAATAGAGCTCAGGCATGTTATCAAGAACACATGGTAAAGTCTTACAACAAAGGCAAAGACCTTTTCCTCTATATTTTAGGATAAAATAATGGCTATTGCCTTGACATGATAAATTCACTGTATAATTCTGACCTCTTAAAAAGGAAACAAACTTTCTTAGTATTCTTAGTGGCTAAATTTTGCAAAGGGAAAAATACATTTAGATAAATCTAAGAAATCTAAGGATTATCTAAGAAATTGCAGCAGAAAAAAAAAAGGACATGACATTCAAATTCAAACTGTTCCTGAAATGTGACACCAAGCTTTACAGGTACAATTACTTATAATATGTCAGGCTGAGTATGGCTTTTCCCCATTCATCTTGGGGACAGTGTGTTAGATGAAAGTAAGTGGGCTATGGAGCCCATGGGAACCAAGTTATCAAAATGACAGCACTTACTAGTACTGTGATCTCAGAAACACGACCCACTCTCTTTTGAGCCTCAGATTGTAGATTTTTGAAATGAGAGTAAGCATACTTACCTCACCTGGAGGTTATGATGTGCATGCTAAGGATGTAATTCCAGTGCCAGCCAGGAACATGGAGTATAGAGGTAGAGGGAAGATGCAAGCCTATACCAATAAATAAATAGAGTTATAACTTGGGCTAAGGGCAAACTGGGATTAGCACTGGGTGAGCAAATAATGGGACAAGGACACACAGGAAAGAAAAAAAACCCATGTGAGTAGTGACTAGGTACTACAGACAGACACCTGCTATTGAATGGATTTTCCCCCAAAATCCATACTTTGAAGTCCTAACTACCCATGTGACTGTACTTGGATACCAGTTCTTGAAAGGTAAACTGGAGGTTGAGTGAGCTCATTTGGGGGGAGGGACCCTAATCTGATAACTGGTGTCCCATAAGAAGAGAGTGGACACCTACACACACAGAAGGAAGACTACATCAAGACAGTGGGAAGGAGGTCATCCACCAGCCATGGAGAGAGGAGACCCACCCTGCCCACACCTTGATCTAAAGTGTGAGAAAATAAATAAATCAATTTCTGTTGCTTAGGCCTCCCAGTCTGTGGTACTCTGTGATGGCGGACCCAGCAAACTAATACGAAACCCCAACACTTACTCAGCGAATGGTGTCTGAGCCTTTGTAGGAGTTAGACACTGTTGTAGAGGCATAAGGAAACAGCCCTAAACAAAGCTAGTTTGGTATTTGGACCCCATAGAGCTGACATTCTGGCAGGGACTGCAGCAGGCGACAGACAGCAAACAAGTAAGAAAAACAGATGATGCCAAGGGTCAGGAAGAAAAAGAATGCAGGGAAGGCATATCCGGTGTTCAGGTCAGAGAAGGAGCAGTTTTCAGAGCTAGCAGAGACCACACTGAGCAGGTGACGTCAAAGCAAAGATATGACAGAAATGAGGAAGTATGTCACATGGGCACATGGGAGAACATTCCAGACAGACAGAGGCAAAGCGAGCGCAAAGGCCTGAAGCAGGAGTGTGTGCCTGACATGCTCAGGGAGCAGGGAGGGGGCCGTGTGGCCGCAGCCCAGGAAACAAGGGGAGGGGAAGGGGAGAAGCCTTCAGGCAGGTAGCAGAGGCCGGGGAGGGTAGCACCTGTGTGGTGCGCAGACGGAGTCAGGCGTCTGGAGACAGGAAGAGCTGGGGGCAGAGCTTAAAGACTTGGAGGCCCCAGCTGCTTGTAGACAGAAGCCTGAGGCTGGCTGCGATCGCCCCAGAGTAAGGACGGGCGGAAAGCTGATGGGAGGTGGGAAGAAGATGAGGACAGACCAACACAGACACTGGTGAGCAGCGGCCCGGGCGGTGGGAGGAGGAAGGAAGGCATTTTTAAAGAAAGGGAGTAATTACGCGTGTCTGTAAAATGGTGCCACGTAGTCCGCAAACGGGGGGTTGAGACTTCACCGTGAGCTTCAGCGAGGTGAGTGTGGTTCCTTAACGGGATGAGAGCTACAGCCGAGTGGGAGAGGAAGCCGGCTCAGACCCAGCTGTCTCTGTCTTCTCTCAGAGACAAGGAGGGAAGATCTGCAGGCGCCGGCACGTGCAACGCCAGGACGTAGGAAGACAAACAGGTGGTGGTGGATGGGAAGTCATTGCCCCCCTGGGCCGGGAGAAACAGCCGCAGGTGCACAGGATGGCCGGTCCGAGGAAACCCCCAGGTGTGCAGGAGAGACTGAAACCGCGCAGGAGCCGCGTGAGCGAGATGGCTTCCTCCCTTAGGAACGCGGCTCAACTGTGGCAACGGGACACCAGCCAGGGCCGTGGGGACAGATGTAGCAAGGTGGGCGGCTGTGAGGTTGCTGGGACTGTGTGTGGTTGGCAAACACCGTGAAGATGCCCTTCGTTCTCTCTGCCTGTAGACGGGATCACGGCCGGGATTTCAAAAGCGATGCACGTGAGAAACAGAGCATCGGGCCCTCCACAGGGACCCCCGTGTTGTCCTCTTAGAGCAGACATTCCCACCTCCTTCTTGCCCCCGTCATCTTCGTGATGCCTGGCAATCCCTCATCTGCTCTCCATTTCTATGATTTTGTCCCCTCGAGAGTATTACACAAGTGGAATCGAAAAGCGTGTGACCCTTTCAGGAGTCGCTTTCTCCCCTCTGGGCATAATTCCCTGGAGATTCGGTCCTGCTGCAGTGTCTATCAGCAGTGCATGCCCTGGCACTGCTCACCGGTGAGCACCCCACCGCATGGGGCTAGCATGGTTTGGCTGTCTCCCCATGGAAGGACACGTTGTACTAGGCTGGACAATGGCCCTCAAAGAAATCAAGTCCTGATACCTGGGATCTAACTCCCATCAATGGGATCTAGTTAAGGATCTTGAGTCCTGGGTTGTCTGAGTGAGCCCTACATGGAATCACGAGCATCCTTAGAGAAGCAAAGGGAGATTTGACAAAAGGGGAGGCACTGTGTCCATGGAGACAGACTGGGGTGATGTAGACACAAGCCAAGGGAGGTTGGTGGCCACCGGGAGCTACCAGAGGGAAGGGATAAACTGTCCCCTGGAGCCCTGGGGTCTCCAGAGGGAGTACAGCCCTGCTGACACCTTAGTCTCAGCCCAGTGAAGCGAATTTTGGGTTCCTGGCCTCCAGAACTGTGAGAGAACACGATTTTGTTCTCATAAGCCACCACGTTTGTGGCAAAAGAGCAGGTGTGCACACAACAGGTCCCCGTTCCCATCTCCCTCGGACCTTGGAGTCTTCCTTCCCTGAGAAAGTCAGGGAAGCTCTGGCATTTCAACCTAGTTGACTGAAGGCAGCCACTGAGTCATTATTATGACCATTCTCAGTTCTCAAGGCAACATGTTAAATCACATTTCCTGCAGGAGGAACCCTGTATCCATGTCTGGCCTATCGTATGCCACTCTCTTTTGTTTAATACTCTGTAAATCCACACCCATACTTGTTCCCCAGTCTCCTACCAGTGTGAAGTGGTAATACCCTGCTACTCCCCTGCATGGGCACCTAATCCTGTATGGACCTGATCCCATACTTCCATTTGGAGTACGCTGGCATTCCGTTATTTTCCAGGAAGTAAACACAGATAGCAGACGTGGAGGCTGAAGATCACTGTTCTCTGTCACGATGGTATTGTCTTAGGTGAAGCCATTGAAACCTTTTCTCTAGGGGTCCTGGGGGTGGGGTAAGACTATTTCCCTCAGACGGTGGGGGAGCTGCTTCTCCTGGCAACAAAACACAAGATACTCCACTCATGAGGCCCTATGTTTCACTCTTGCTTTCAATCTATCCTATTTGCTGCATATACCCCAGATACCCAAAACTGACCCTGAACAATCTCTGTAACTGCCCCCCATGGCCACAGTGACGACTCCACCTGTGATCCTCCAGCATGCTGTCCTCCATCACTCCACACCAGCATCAGTGGTAACATGAGCAAATGTGAAATCGCCTCTTGCCACCAATGATCAATATTCTCTTCTGCCAACAAGGAAGCTACTTATTTGTATGTCCACCAGATAGCAGAGTAGTCCAGTCCGAGAGTCCCATCTTGAGGCAGTTTCCTGAGGCCACTCCAGGTACAAATTACCACTTGTGCATAACTGGGACAGGAGACAGACCGCACACCCTAAAGCAGTGAGTGGAGAGTGCTGCAAGGGTAAGGGAACCTCCAGGAGATGGCGGAGAGGGCAAAGTGGACATGCTAAGCAAAGGCAAGATGTTTCCACTAAGAAGAAAGTGCAAGGAAAAGTGGTTCCTGATCCTGTGAGATTTATCTGGAGACGAGAGTCATGTGGGGAGATGTGATACAAAGGAAAAAGACTACAATAGCACCCCACCCAACCCTGTTATCCATGGGGATATGTCCAGAGACCCCAGGTGGGTACCTGAAACCACAGATAGTACAAATACTGTAGTGGCCATGAGGGGTGCAGGCAGCTCACCCCCACATGGCTCATGAAGGGGTGCTGGCAGCATGCTCCCACAACACCGATGAAGGGGTACAAGTTGCCAATTAAGGGGGGCAGGCAGCATACTCCCACATCGCCGATGAAGGGGTGCAGGATGCCCATATGCAGTTGCAGTCAGCACACCCCACTACACCGATGGAAGGATACAAGACACCGATGTGGGGGTGCAAGCAGCAAATCCCTTCATTGCTGATGAAGGGGTACTGGTGGCTCTCCCCCACATAGCCCATGAAGGGGCAGAGACAGCTCACTCCTCCATGGCCCATGTAGGTGTGACATCACTACATAGCCCATGAAGGGGCTCAGGTGGCTTACCCCTCTATGGCCCTTGACGGGGCACAAGTGGGACACCCTTACATGGCCAATGGTGGGAATGCAAGCATGACACCACTTCATCACAGATGGAGGGATTGCAAGTGTGACCCCTCCATCGCTGATGGGGGAGTGCAAGAGCATCCATCACTGATGGAAGGGTGTAAGGAATTGAAATGAGGCTGTTAGAAAGGACAAGAATATGATTCATGGACTGTAAGAGCTGTTAGGGATGTGGTGATGACAGTTATTAGTAGGGCTCAGCCATTGGTATACGATCTTAAGATCTTAATACCAAAACTATGCAACCAACTCCTAACTTAATACTGGGTTAATTTAACAATAGAAGCAATAATGCTAGTATGAGTAACAAGAAATTGTTCTCCTTGCATAAGGTTATATCAGAGCAGACAACCCGATAGTTAACACTAGGATAAAAATAACCTATGAACTAAATATCAAACCAATTTTTGACCCAACACAGGTATACAATCAAGGAAATATTAAAAGAAGCAAAAGGGACTCAACAAACACAATCCTGACTGTTTACCAAAATCATCACCTCTAGCATTTCTAGTATTAGAGGCACTGCCTGCCCAGTGACATTCATTAAACAGCTGTGATATCCTGACCTTGCAAAGGTAGCATAATCACTTGTTCCCTAAATAGTGACTCCTATGAATGGCCACATGAGGGTTTTACTGTCTCTTCCAATCGGTGAAATGGACCTTCCCTTGAAGAGACCCAAAGAGACTACACCAATACAACCAATAGGGACAACAAATCTCCCCATTGGCCAACAATATAGATTGGGGTGACTTCAGAGAATAAAATCACCTCTGAGTGATTTAGATTTAGACTTACCAGTCAAAAGTACAACATCACTTATTGATGCTAATTACTTGATCAATGCTGTATGTAGTATACATGTACCCTGTCAGAGTTTCCTTTGGGGGTGGGTGGTTGCTTTGTCCACATTTAGGGCAGGGTTATTAAATGGTGGTGGTGGTGGTGGTGGTGGTGGTGGTATTTTCTCTTCTTCTATAAAGAGTCTCAAGGCGACCATTTTGTGGGAGCCAAGCGGTAGCTGGGCTTCTCCTGGGATCCCTCCCTGCTTCGGGTTCCCTGTCAGGCTTCCTAGCAGTGGCCTACTGGAAAAATAAGAGAAGGTGTCAGAAGATACTCAGGTAACCCAAGATGAGAATGACGAGCCCATTGAAATACCATCAGAAGACAATGGGACAGTGCTGCTGTCCACAGTTACAGCCCAGTTTCTGGGAGCTTGTGGGATGTGCTATAGGAATCCAGTGTCTCAGTGGATGAGGTGTCAGCTGGTAGAAGAAATTCTGCATGTCTGTAATAATGGCTGGGGAAATCTGGTGTATGTGCTCAACTATCCCAAAGATAACAAAAGAAAAATGGACTAGACAGAAGCCTGCTCCTTCAGCAGTCAAAGTGAAAAGAGCCATTCAGGAAACATCTGATTTAAGAGTGGCCACACACACACACACACACACACACACACACACACACAAATAAAATAATAAAAAAATAATAAGAGTGGCAACACTCCTCCATCACAGTTGGGGGGTGCAAGCATGACACCCCTCCATCGCCGTTGCAGGTATGTAGGGTGGCACCCCTCCATCCTTGAATGGGGGGGGTGCAAGCATGACCTATCCATACCCTAACCCTAACCCTAACAGATGCCTGGTTCTTCTGCTGTGAAAGTTTAAAAAGGCATTCAGGAAACGTCTGATTTAATTAGCAACATCACTACTCCATTGCCGATGGGGGGGGGGGGGGTGTAAGCGTGACACCCCTCCATCGCCGCTGGGGAGTGCAAGATGACCTACCCCTACCCCTTATCCTAATCCTAACCCTTACCCTTAACAGATGTCTGCTTCCTCAGCTGTGAAAGTGAAAAGAGCCATTCAGATAATGTCAGATTTAACAGTGCCATCACTACTCCATCGCTGATGGGGGTGCCAATGTGACACCCCTGCATCACTGATAGGGTGCAACAGCGACACCCCTCCATCACCCATGGGGGGGTGCAAGTGTGACACCCCTGCATCACCAATGAATGGGTGCAATTGTGACACTGTGCATCGCAGATGAAAGGGTGCAAGCTTTACACCCCTGCATCGCCAATGAAGGGGTGCCAGAGTGACACCACTGCATCCCCGATGAAGGGGTGCTAGCGTGACACCTCTGCATTGCCGATGAAGAGGTGCAAGCATGACACCTAATGCCATTAGTCTCAAACTATTCCAGAACAGAGGAAACTAAGCTTTCAAATTCATTGTAGGAGGCCACCATTACCCTGATAACAAGACCAATAAGGACACTACACAAAAGGAGAACTACAGGCCAATATCTTTGATGAACACAGATGGGAAAACCCCCAACAAAATATTAGCAAACCAAACCAAAACAACATTTAAAAACATCATTCACCATGATTGAGTAGGATTTCTTCCAAGGATGCAAGGGTGATTCAGTATTCACAAATCAATGTGATACATCACGTCAGTAAGAGAAAGGATAAAAATAAAACTGTATGGTCATTTCAACAGATTTACCTGACACCTGTCAAAATGGCTATTACCAAAAACAAAACAAAAAACAAAACAAAACAAAAACAAAATCAAAGTGTCGCCTGGGTGGTTCAGTTGGTTAAGCATCCAACTCTTGATATCAGTTCATGTCATGGTCTCATGGTTACGGAATGAAGCCCTGCACTGGGCTCCATGGAGCCTGCTTAGGATTCTCTCTCCCTCTCTCACTACCCCTTCCCCTTCTTGTTCTCACTCTCTCTCAAAATAAATAAGTAATAAAAACATTTTTTTAATAAAAACATTTTTAAAAAGACAAGTAATTGTTGGAGAGGATGTGGAGAAAAAGGATCTCTCATTACACACTCACTGTTAGGAATGCAAACTGGCACAGCCACCATGTAAGACAGTATGGAGTTTCCTCAAAAAGGTACAAATAAAAGTACCCTATGATCCAATAATCCCACTATTGAGTGCCCAAAGAATACAAAAAACACTAATTCAAAAAGATATATGCACCCTTATGTTTATTGCAGCATTATTTAAAATAGCCAAGATATGGAAGCAATCCAAGTATCCATCTATAGACAAATGGATAAAGTATAGGATGGAATATCACTCAGCCATAAAAAAATGAAATCTTGCCATTTGCAACACGGATGGACCCATAGGGCATAAAGTTAAGTGAAAGAAGTCAGAGAAAGAAATACCATAGGATTTCACTCATACATGGAATTTAAGAAACAAAATAAATGAACATAGATGAGAAGAGAAACAAAACAGAGAGTGTGGTCGCCAGAGGGGAGGTGGATGGGGGGGAGGGGTAAAACAGGTGAAGGGAATTAAGAGAACACTTACCATGGTGAGCACCGAGTAATATATAGCAATGCTGAATCACTGTACACCTGACACTAATCTAACACTAAGTAAATTACACTTGAATAAAAGAACAGAAATGATACAAACTGAAGCAGAGAAAAAAACCACCTCAGTGACCCATGAGAGAGTATCAAGCGATCTAACATGTGCAATGGGAGCATCAGGAGAACAAAGATGCAGGCAGCTTCCATTCAAAGACAGGGCTCAGATGGAGACCTATACCTTGAGATGAAATTTGTGAAATGATTTAAGTCTTCATTTTAAGTTTAAAAAAAAGAGTAAAGTAAAGCCAAAGCCAGCAGAAAGAAGGAAACAATAATGGAAGTCAATTAAACAGCAAACACAATAGGGAAAGATTTTTAAGTTGATTCTTTGAAAAAGTTTACACTAATATGCCACTAGCTTAGAAAGTTAGCAGTCTAAAGGGAATGTTACAAACTAAAACACATCACTACAGTCCATAGACATTAAAAATAATTTTATGAACATTTGTTTAATAAGTTTGACAAGTTTTTTTTTAGGTCAATACATTCCTGGAATGAAACAAATTACCAAACTGACCAGGAAGAAATGTAAAGTCTGAAGAGATTTTTTATGTATTAAAGTAACTGAATCCATAATTTAAAAGCATCCCACAAAGAAAACTCCATGCCAAGAGGATTTTACTGGTGAATTTTGGCCATAATTTAAGGCCAAAGGAATTTGATCAGACAAAAAGGATGCTACACCAACTCATTCATGAAAGAATATTCCCAACTCATTTTAAGAAGGCAGCATCATTCCAACACAAAACCAAGCAAAGACATTACAAGAAACAGACACTATAGACCACTACTCCTAAGGAACATATACACAAACATTCTCAACAAAATATTCAGAAAGTTAAATCTCGCAATCAGGTGAAGTTTGATCCTGGAATGCAATATTGGTTTAACATCTAAAAATTAACACAGTTCACCACATTAAGAGATAAAGGAGTAAGACCACAGAATGATTTCAGTAGATGCATAAAAACTTCAAAAAATATCAACATACACTTAGGACAACTCTCAGAAAACCTGTTAAAGTGTACCCACAAAAAAACCCTACAGCTATCATACTGGTGAAAAGACTGTACCCCCTAAAATTGGGAACAAGGAAAATAGGTCTGTTCTGGCCAGTTGTATTTAACATCTCACTAGAGGTCGTAGCTAATGCAATAAAAAAAGAAGTATATCCACGTCACAAAAGTTAGCAAGAGCTAAAACTTTATTTATAAGTTATGATAACTGTGTATGCAAAAACTCCTAAGCAATTTACCAGAAACAGAACAAAGCCTGACTAGATCTAATAATCAAATTTGGAAACACTGCAGGATAGAAGGTCAACAGAGAAAAATCCATTTTTTCTATAGTATCAGCAATCAATAGTTGAAAAATGAAACTTAATATCATTTAAAATAGCATCAAAAAAAGAAAACACTCAGATAAATTTCAAGAGGTAGAAGAAGCTTCACTGAAAATTATATCCCATCACTAGAGAAGATCTAAATGAAGAGATCTCTTCTGCTCATGGATTGGAGGATTCAATGTTAAGAGGTCAGTTTCTTCTCCAATTGACCTGCAGATCTAAAACAATCTCAAAAAGTACAGAAAGATTTTATTGTAGAAAATGACAAGATGAATTTAAGTTTTATAGGGAGAGACAGGTGACCTAAAGCAGCCAAAACAGTTTTGGAAATCATAGTTTTGACATAACGACCAATAGACCAACAGAATAACAAGCCATGAAGTAGACCCACACATACAAAATAAAGTTCCAAAAAGAAGTTGCCAGACAATTTAATGTGGAAAGGATAATCAATGCGATGCAGGAACAACCAGGTATTTCTATAGAACAGAAGTGAACTTTGAATTCATAGATTACTTCCTCCACAAGAGTTAGACCAAGATGGATCAAAGACCATCCACAGAGATTCTAGAAAACATAGGAACATAACTCCATGATCTTGAGAAAAAGATTTCTTAGCCAAGAGGCAAAGAGACATAATCACTAAAGTTGTAAAATGTTAAAATATACCTCATCAAAAAACTATAACATATACACCTACCTATGCATTAAAGGACACCAGTAAAAAAATAAAAGGGTAAGGCATTAACTGGAAAAGAAAATCATAGCACATATACCTGACAAAGGACTTACATCTATGGTATATAAACAAATAGCACATATGAATAAAAAGACAAAAAAAGAAATGAACAAAATACCTGAAGGCCACTTCGCAAAGGAAGATCTAGGACCATCATCATCATATGTGGGCAGACATGTGGAGCCATTCACCTCTCACATCACCAGTGGATGTGTGGAAAATGAACAGCAGTAACCTTCTGTAGGACCAGAGAGTCACTCCAAAATGAAGATCTGTATCCAAAACCAGTCTTGTATAAGAAAGGAATAAAGGTGCTGTGTCCAAATAGCTCAAAGCTGAGAACAACTCAAATGTCCAAGAAGTGGTAAATAAATTATATTCACAGACTGAAATACCCTTTGGCAATTAGAGCAGGAGCCTGGGTGGCTCCATGAGTTGAGGATCTGACTCCTGATTTTGGCTCAGGTCATGATCTCCTGAGATTGAGCCCTGCATCAGACTCTGCTCTGACAGCAAGAAACCCGCTTGGGAGTCTCTCTCTGCCCCTCCCCCACTTGTGCTCGCTTACCCTCAAAATAAACTTTTAGGTGGAAAAAAACATGCTGTTCCCACTTGTGAGATTTCAGGTCGTCTTGAGCAGAGATTCCTATGCAGAGAGTCCACCAGATCCTAGGCTCCTCGTCACAGCAAGTCACCCTTACTGAGCACTATGTACCAGGCACTATTCTAAATGCCTCAGGTAGATTAACCACCCAATATTGATAAATAGTCTCTGTAACATTCACTTTCCTTTTACAGATGGAGAAAGCTGACCCAAACATTCACACTGAGGGACTCACCTAGGAGTCCCTTAATGAAGGCATTCAGTTAGTGACAGTGATCGTAGTTACTCGCAGGACATGGCTTTGCCACTGGCAGGGTGATGTCACGCTTTGTATTATACATCAGGTTCCTGAATGAAGGCTATGGACTTACAGCCGATCAAGCCCAGAATGAAACACAGGTTTTGTGGAGCCCATGCTGTGTGGATCGCCTAGGGAGAGGGACGTGGCAGGATCCCGTGCTTGGTGAGGAAGGTTCCTCCTTGCCTGGGGACCCCACAGGACATGTTCAGGCCATAAGGAGTTCTCCCACAACCCCACCCAGCCCCGTGAGGCACAAACCCTACACAGCAGGCTGTCATGGAAGGAATTCAGGAGAACCCTCATGTCTGGGAACATTGGTATGTAAATTTCCCATTTTTCTTTGGAAATCAATTATGGACAGAACTCATTATTTTTTTAATGTTTATTTATTTTTGAGAGAGAGAGAGAGAGCCAGCAGGGGAGGGGCAGAGAGAGAGAGAGAGGAAGGAAGACACAAAATCTGAAGCAGGCTCCAGGTTCTGAGCTGTCAGCACAGATCCCAATGCAGAGCTTGAACCCAGGAGCTGTGAGATCATGACCTGGGCCAAAGTTGGACACTCAACTGACTGAGACACCCAGGCGCCCCATGAGAGTCCATTATTTTTAAGCATATCAATGTCTGTGTCCATTGCTACATGTGACCAAAATTAAGAACCACAATGGTTTAGGGCTCCTGCCTGTGTAGATGTAGGACAGGACTGCTTTCTAGGTTTCTGCTGGAGATTGGGGGAAATTTGCTGTGCTATCATACATGCATGGAGAGCTTCAGTTTCCCATAATATGCCTTTGTGCAAAGGAGAAGGAAGGATTCCTTGCCCTGGGCAGAGGCAGCCCCATGCACCTGTGCACTGGCCTGGCAAGTGGAAAAGGGCTTGGATTCCATCTCCCACCTGTCGCACTGACAAGGCATCCTAGAGCTGCAGGTCAGTTTCCCAACCACACTTGACAGCCTTTACAGAGGCCACAGATTTCCACCCAAGGGGAGCTAATAAAAGACATCAGAATTCCGTCTTCCATGTAGAGCTTGGCTATGGCAAGCAAGCCTCTTTGAAACTGTACTTTGGATGAAAACCCTATTCAGACAACAAAAATCCACCCCCAGCTAATGGTTAAGGGGTTGTTGCTGTGTGGAGGACATTACTGATGTGTAACTGTCTCAGCTCCAAGGGTCACAACACTTCATCCCTTCATGTGGAAGATCAAGGTAACACCAAGCCCAGGCAGAGGGCTGGGCCTTGGTTTTGTGGGGTTCTCAGAAGTGCGATGGCTTAGCTCAGTCACCTTCTGCCCTCATTCTCACGCACAAGACTCCAATTTGATCCTGCTCATGTTCCCTGGTTCAGCTAATTCACTTAAAGACACACTTCTTAAAATAACTCTGAGGGGACAAGAGAGACTCAGTACGCATAGGTCTGTGGCCACGCAGCTCATCAATCCAAACTCAAATGCAGGGCTTTCAACTGCTCATCTGTGTTCTTCCCACATATTCCCTCTGCATGGGATCCAAGCCAGGAAGACACCCCAAATGTCAACAACACTTAAGTGTGGTATTGCTGCCTCTAAACCCAAAACATGCCTCCAGCAAATCCAAGTTAAGAGGATCCACTTCATGCATGCCAGGCTGGCAAAAATTAAGTCAAATAACAAATTACGATAGGTGTAAAACCGGTTCCTCAAGATACCCATGTCTTCACCCCCAAACGGAGGGGTGGGGGTAGGTCCTGCATGTGGTGAGGGGGAAGGAAGTGCACAGATGGAATTACTGTGCCCACCATAATCCCAGGGTCCTGTAGAACAGAAGGGGGAGACTGAAGGGGACAGAGAGGCCCAGTGAAGATTCTACCTGCGGGTACCTGCAGGCTTAGGAGGAGGAAAGGCCACATGCCAAAAAATACAGGTGGCTTCCAGAAGCAGGGAAAGGCCAGGAAATTAATCACTCCCTAGAGCCTTGAGAAAAGAACGTGGCCCTGTGAACACCTTCATTTTTAGCTCAGAGGGACCTCATTTCAAGCTTGTGACCAACAGAGCTGGAAGAGAAGTTTGTGGAGTTTTTAAGCTGCTATGAAGGTGGTACTCTATTCCAGCAGCAACAGGACATGACTGCACCCAGAACCTTCCTAGGCTCCCTGGTGCTGGATGCTATGGGAACACGAGATCCCAGACAGCGTGATGGAGATGGCAGGGGAGCAGCAGGGGGACTTCCTGGAGCCAGCGGTGTTGGATGCCAGCAACAGGAGGGACTGGCTGTCAGAGGTCCACTGCCAGCCAAGCCACCACACGGCACCAGGAGAAAGGTGGGCTGTGGGTTCACTGCAGCTGGAGACAGAAGCAGGTCTGGGGCACTGTGGCAGCCACGCTGAGGGCCTTGGACCTTGTTCCCAGGCAGTAGGGAGTGGGTAGGGGGTTAACCAGGTCATCCTCAGGGTCCTCAAATCTGCCTTGGGGAGCCCACCCTGGCTGTGCTGCAGGGAGCAGATGGGAGCTGGCAGCAGGCAGACCACGGAGGAGGCCACCACAGCAACCAAGCAGAAGGGGACAGGCCAGTACAGATGTCGGCAGAGGACAAGACTCACGGACAGACCAAGGGGACAGTTGTGGTAGCTGTTCACAAGGGCTTTGGGTTGGCAGAGGAATGAAAGGGGCAGGTGGGGTCTTATTTAAGGTTCTTGGGACATCCCTTTTACCACAGTTGCTTCACCTGGTCATACCCAGAGTCTCTTAAAAGCTGTTCTATACTCCTTAAAGCTGCTGCATATCCCTGTCCCTAGAGGCACATGTGACAGAGCACAGGGGTTGTCATTTACCATCTGCAGAGGGAGGCACCAGTGAGGGAAAAGGTATGTTAATTATGAGGAGTGCAGGTGAGGGAGAAAATGACCACCATCTGCTCTGGTGCTTTGGGGGAAGGGGCAGGTCAAGGACGAGGACATGGACTTGGTGACCCCGATTTAGTTGGAAGATGAGCAGTCTCCAGGATGGAGCTTAAGGGATCCCGGTGTCCTTGGCAATGCCCTTACACTGTCAGCTTGTAAGGGCATGGGCCTGGAAGAGCCACCTTTGGCCTGCTCACTGAGCAGCTTTTTGGGTGTTGAGTTTAGTAAGTTCTTTATAGATTATGGATACTAGCCCTTTGTCTGATATGTCATTTGCAAATATCTTCTCCCATTCGGTCGGTTGCCTTTTAGTTTTGTTGATTGTTTTCTTTGCAGTGCAGAAGCTTTTTACCTTCATGACGTCCCAATAGTTCATTTTCACTTTTAATTCCCTTGCTTTGGAGATGTGTCGAGTAAGAAATTGCTTCAGCTAACGTCAAAGAGGTTGTTGCCTGCTTTATCCTCTAGGGTTTTGATGGTTTCCTGTCTCCCATTCAGGTCCTTCATCCATTTTGAGTTTATTTTTGTGAATGGTGTAAGAAAGTGGTCTAGCTTCGTTCTTATGCATGTTGCTGTCCAGTTCTCCCAGCATCATTTGCTAAAGAGACTGTCTTTTTTCCATTGGATACTCTTTGCTGCTTTGTTAATGATTAGTTGGCCATACATTTGTGGGTCCAATTTTGGGTTCTCTATTCTATTCCATTGGTCTACGTGTCTATTTTTGTGTCAATACCATGCTGTCTTGATGATGACAGCTTTGTAGTAGAGGCTGAAGTCTGGGATAGTGATGCTTCCCACTTTGGCTTCTTCTTCAGTATTACTTTGGCTATTTGAGGTCTTTTGTGGTTCCTTACAAATTTTAGGATTGTTTGTTCTAGCTTTGAGAAGAATGCTGGTGCAATTTATATTGGGATTGCATTGAATGTGTAGATTGCTTTGGGGAGTGTTGACATTTTAGCAATATTTATTCTTGCAATCCATGAGCATGGAATGTTTTTCCATTTCTTTGCGTCTTTCTTCAATTTCCTTCATAAGCATTCTATAGTTTTCAGCCTACAGATCTTTTCACCTCTTTGGTTAGGTTTATCACTAGGTATTTTATGATTCTTAGTGCAATTGTAAGTGGGATCAGTTTCTTTATTTCTCTTTCAGTTGCTTCATTATTGGTTTATAAAAGTGCAACCGATTTCTGGACACTGATTTTGTACCCTGTGACTTTGCTGAATTCCTGTATCAGTTCTAGCACTATCTTGGTGGAGTCTTAGGGGTTTTCCATGTGGAGTATCATGTCATCTGCAAAAAGTGAAAGTTTGACTTCATCATTGCCAATTTTGGTGCCTTTTATTTCATTTTGTTGTCTTATTGCTGATGCTAGAACTTCCAACACTATATTAAACAACAGAGGTGAGAGTGGACATCCCTGTCATGTTCTTGATCTCAGAGGAAAGCTTTCAGTTGTTCCCCATTGATGATGGTATTATGGTGGGCTTTCCATATATGGCTTTTATGATATTCAAGTATGTTCCTTCTATCCCAACTTTCTTGACGGTTTTTATTAGGAAAGGATGCTGTATTTCGTAAAATACTTTTTCTGCATCTATTGACAGGATCATATGGTTCTTCTTTCTTTTATTAATGTGATGTATCACATTGACTGATTTGTGAATATTGACCCAGCCCTGCATCCCAGGAATGAATCCCACTTGATCATGGTGAATACTTCTTTTTATATGCTGTTGAATTCAATTTGCTAGTATCTTGTTGAGAATTTTTGCATCCATGTTCATCAGGGATATTGGTCTGTAATTCTCCTTTTTTGTGGGGTCTCTGTGTGGTTTGGGAATCAAGGGAATGCTGGCTTCATAGAATGAGTCTGGAAGTTTTCCTTCCATTTCCATTTTTTGGAACAGCTTGAGACAGATTGGTATTAACCCTGCTTTAAATGTCTGGTAGAATTCCCCAGGGAAGCCATCTGGTACAGAACTCTTATTTCTTGGGAGATTTTTGATAATGGATTCAATTTCTACACTTGTTATGGGTCTGTTCAAATTTTCTAGTTCTTCCCATTTGAGTTTTGGTAGTGTGTGGATGTCTAGGAATTTGTCCATTCGTTCCAGGTTGTCCAGTTTGTTGGCATATAATTTTTCATAGTATTCTCTGATAATTGCTTGTATTTCTGAGGAACTGGTTGTGATAAATACTTTTTAATTCATGATATTATCTATTTGGGCCCTCTCTTCTTTTTGAGAAGTCTGGCTAAGGGGTTATCAATTTTGTTTATTTTTTTCTTTTTTTTAAATTATTTATTTATTTATTTTTTTAAAAACCAGCTCTTAGTTTCATTGATGTGTTCTGGTCTTTTTTGTTTTTTGTGTGGTTTTTTTTTTGTTTATTTGTTTGTTGTTGTTGTTGTTTGATTCTACATTGTTTACTTCTGCTCTGATCTTTATTATTTCTCTTCTCTTGCTGGATTTGGGGTTTGTTTGCTGTTGACTTCTAGTTCCTTTAGGTGTGCAGTTAGATTTTGTATTTGGGATTTTTCTTATTTCTTGAGGTAGGCCTGGATTGCAATGTATTTTCCTCTCAGAACTGCCTTTGCTGCATCCCAAAGGGTTTGGATTGTTGTGTTTTCATTTTCATTTGTTTCCATATATTTTTTAATTTCTTCTTTAATTGCCTGGTTGACCCATTCATTCTTTAGTAGGATGTTCTTTAACCTCCCTGTATTTGTAGGTTTTCCAAACTTTTTCCTGTGGTTGATTTCAAGTTTCATAGCATTGTGATCTGAAAGTGTGTATGGTATGATCTCAATTATTTTATATTTATTGAGGGCTGTTTTGTGACCCAGTATGTGATCTATCTTGAAGAATGTTCCCTGTGCACTCAAGAAGAATGTGTATTCTGCAGTTTTAGGATGAAAAGTTCTAAATATATCTGTCAAGTCCATCTGGTCCAGTGTATCATTCAGGGCCATTGTTTCTTTATTGATTTTCTGTCTAGATGATCTGTCCATTGCTGTAAGTGGAGTATTAAAGTCCCCTGCAATTACTGTATTCTTACCAATAAGACTGCTTATGTTTGTGATTGTTTTATGTATTTGGGTGCTTTCAAATTTGGTGCATAACATTTGTGATTGTTAGCTCTTCTTGATGGATAGATTATGCAATTATTATATAATGCCTTTCTTCACCTCTTGTTACAGACTTTAGATTAAAATCTAGTCTAAGTATGGCTACTCCAGCCTTTTTTTTTTTTTGACTTTGTAGGGTACTTTCAACTTCCAAATGTAGAACAGCGGTTTTAAAAAAAAATGCATCTTGTCTAGATCATAAAGGGCAAGAAGCCCTCCAGCTGACTTCAGGGTCCACACTGCAATATTTGAAGTTGACAAGGGGGCTGCTATAGTGGAGGTGGGAACAGACAGACCCAAGGAGATCCCCCAAAAGTCACTGGCTATATGGTGCTTGAGGTTCAAGTCTCTTAACCTTGAGATTTGGTAATTGGAATACAAGTTGTACCTTAGATGAACATTACCCTCGAGCCAGAGAGGCAAGATCGCTTTGGGGCCTTTTGGTAAAGATCAAGGGAAGCCAGAGAGGCAGGAAACCAGGAATGTCATTCTCCCAAGAGGAACAGTGTAGACCAGGTGGGGTTAGTTCTGCAACCTAGCACACACTTGGGTCTCTGTGCCCTTGACCTCAAGGACAGACAGACAGGATCCTTGCTTATGTTCTTTCTACACCCCACACCACTGCTGGCTCTTCAGAAACCTTCCCATTGCCTCTGTGTCTGGTGTATGCAATCCACAGAGAGACTTCAAAGCATTGTGGTGCCTCAGGAGCAAAGGTGCAGCCACACTCAGCAGTTTTCTTCTGGGACACACCTGTGGGTTGTGGTAAGATTGTGAAATACCAGTTCGTAGCCACAGATGTGGGATAACCCAGGTTCTGAAATCTCATGCATGCTAGTGTGGACTTGGATCTGTGGATGTGTGAGCCCCAGTATCTCAGGGACACAGTTCACATTTCCTGGCCAACTTTGTCTCCTTCCAGCAGAAAACAGTCCATGACCATGGTCTTCATCTTCAACAACCCAAGTTATCTAACACACACAAGTAACTTCACAATCCATGTGGGAGGTTATCCAACAGAAGATACCTAGATACTCAATGGGGAAAGACTTGCAAAAGGGAGTAAGTGGTCCAAAAGTGATTTACTTATTTCTGGCCCAAAAGATGGAATAAATAATGACAATAGCTAGAATAACTAAAAGTGGCCCAAATGTATTGGGCACATCAAGAATGCAGGTTCTCATTTTCCTGGAGGCTGCAAGTCCAAGATCAAGGTGTTGGATAGCTGCTTCCTAGAGAAGCACTGTGCTCACATGGCCCTTCCCTTATGCAGTGTGGTCCTAGTCTCTTCTTAAAGGAACACTAGTTATATTGATTGGAGCCACACCTTCAGGACGTCATGTAACTTTAAGTACCTCCTTAAAGGCCTGTGTCCAAATGTGGTCACACTGGGGTTAGGAATTTGAACTGTTCAGTCCACAGCACACGGATTCATCTACTTCTTACCATCTTGCGAGGAGGTACTATTATTTTACATCTCACAGACATGGAAATGGAGGCTTGAGGTATACAGTGAGCACTCAGGGTCCAGAACCTGTGCTCCTGAACACCAAGTAATCCGGCCTTTCCTGTGTACCAGTAAGCACACTGGAGGAATGTTCTCTGGCAATGATACTTTGAATTGTCTGGGAACCTTCCTAAATTATCAGCCAAGTTGAGAATCAAGAGTTAAGAAGCCTATCCTCTGCCTTCACCTTGGAGTTGTCACATCTCCAGATGCTATACATGATCCTTAGTTCACCTTGTGTAAACAGGGAGGGGACCTCTTCAATGCAGGACCATGGTGACTCAGCAGATGTAGCACAGAGCCCTCAAACCGTTAAAGATATGCAAAGAGATTCCACAGTCCTCAATCTTAGTTTTTAGAGGTTTGTGGCACTGAAGAAAACCTTAAATCTTTCTTGCCTAAATAGAGCCATGTCTGGAGAGTCCCTCATCACAGCAGAGGGGAACTGAAGGGGTTCAGTGAACCCATAACATGGTGGTCACCATCAGAGTTGGTATTAGTTCATTTATCCAACAAAGAGAAAAGAGTCAAAGGCAATAAAGCAAAGTAGATAACAAATAAGGAAGAGAAGAAATTAGAATGGGTCCTAGAATGAATGGTTTTCCCAAGAAACTAAAAAACCTCCTAGTTGAAGCAATTATTTGGCATTGAAAGTGTTCTTCAAGTTTCCAGGTTATAAGGCTAAATTCTGGAAACATCCATGAAGATAAAATAAAGGTTAACCACAATAGGCCACAGATTTTTCTCAAAGAAAAATTAAGAATAACACAAAATCTGAAGGATTTTGAGAGCAGAAGCCCTTAGTTAACAATTTTCACCCAGCCAAGCTGTAATTTGTGTGTAAAACAGAGGAAAAGACATTATTGGAAGATTAAGGCAATAGTAAAGAAAAACAATAACAAGTGGGGTCTAAACCATCATATTAAAACACAATATAAAGCTGCAATAGATAGAGCAGTGGGAAGTCAAACTAAGAATTAACTCTCCAATCAATGGAACTGCATAGCTTTAAAATGGGCCCCAGGTAGAAATTTGTACAAGTTACACACAAAGATTCATGGGATTACTATTTTTCAGGCTTGTACTGGAGGTTGAAACACACATAAAAAGAACTACAAGGATCAGAAACAGACACAAAGTATACAACATTGAATACGATGCAACCTAGACAATTTTAAGAAGAGATTTATGTACCATCTATAAATGAGAGCAAAGTAGGAAGATGGTAGACACACCCAAAAAAGATGCAATAGGAAATCTAAGAATTAGATAGCAACGAAACTTAAAAAAAAAAAAAAAAAAAAAAAAGAGGTTAAAGAGATCAGGATCAATCTTTCCTGCTTAAAAGAAGCCTCATTAATGGGATGTTATGTGTTCGTGAAGGAGATAATTACAAACATGGAAGTCCTTTCTTCCCAAGTCATTTCATAAATGTAATACAGTCCCTGTCAAAGTCCCAGTAAGATTTTTCATGGAGTTTGACAAGATTATTCTGAAATTCAAAACAAGAGCCAGGACCAATTTTGGGAGAACAGAAACAAATGAGACTGGTCTCACCAGATACCAAAAAGAGATGACAAAGGAGAAATATATATAACTATGAAAGACAACACAGACCCAGGTGGACCGGGGAGGTGGTGAGTATTGTTTTGAAGGGGGACGTCACAGAAGTAGAGAAAGACTTTTCCATAACTTGTGTAGAAACATTTGGGTGTACTTATTTAAAAAAAAAAAAAGGTTGGAGCCCTACCTCATGACCCACAGAACTAAGTTTTAGTAAAAACTAAAACAATTACAATAAATGAACAACTGTTTAAGACTTTAGGGTTTTAAAGGACTTTACAAATAAAAGGTTTTAAAAGCCACAGAAGAGAAGACTGGTATATGTGAGCATATGAAGACATTAGGGTTCCATGGAAGAAAAGCACAGTTCAAGGTTCCCTGGCTGGCTCAGTCAATGCAATGTATGAATCTTGATCTCAGGGTTTTGGGTTCAAGCACCATGTTGGGTGGAGAGATCACTTAAAAGTAAAATCTTAAAAAAGTTTTAAAAAAAGTTCAAAGGCAAGGAACATTTCCCAGAAGTTATTAACACATGTGACAAGTTATCCAAAATCATTATATATACATACATACATATATGCACACGCACACACACACATTCATTTGAGGGTGGGGAGGGGAGAAAGCCTCTTATGTTGAAAAATTATTTCACCTAGGTGCACCTCAGTGGTTCCACTGATTGAGCATCCCAACTTTTGATTTTGGCTCAGGTCATTATCTCATGGTTTGTGAGCTTGAGCCCCACATCAGGCTCTCTGATGTCAGTAGAGAGCCCTCTTTGAATCTTCTGTCCCCCTCTCTCTGTCCCTCCTTGTTTGTGTTCTCTCTTGTTTACTATCAAAAACAAACATTAAAAAATATTCTTAAATGATTTCACACATATATGGAATTTAAGACAAAAAACAGATGAACATAGGGGAAGAGAGGGAAAAAGAAGATAAAAAGAGAGGGAGGCAAACGATAAGACACTTTATTTTTTAAAAAAACATTTGTTTTGGGGCAAGGAGCCAAGATGGCTCAACAGCACGGGGCTTTTTTTTTGAGTCTCATATCCATGAATTACAGCCAGATCAACACTAAACCATCCTGCAAACCTAGAAAACTGATTTGAGAATTAACACAACAATCTGCATACCTGAACCACAGAACTCAGCAGGTACATGGCACAGAGAGGTGAACTGGGGGAGAGAGAAGCCACGGAGGGCAGGGAGCTGTTTTTGCTTGCAGAGAGAGGACAGAGATAGGGAGAGAGTATGGGGAAAGCACCCCCCACAAAAGCATCTGGAGAGAAAGTGGAAAAGTAGAAACAGCTACAGAGACTGAACTAAAAATGGGATAAAGGAGAAAGGAGAGAGTTTAAATTCCATTAAGACTCTATAAAGAGGGGGAGCGCAGAGTCTGAAACTCTGCAGCTTGATAGCTGGTGGTGCTCTGGTGAGAAGGGTGAATCCTCAGGAGCAGAGTGAAGTCTGGGGGGTCTTTGGGCCACACGGGAATAGGCTATTCCCCTGCTAGGAGAGGCAGTGT
This sequence comes from Puma concolor, assembly GCF_028749965.1. NCBI lineage: Eukaryota > Metazoa > Chordata > Mammalia > Carnivora > Felidae > Puma > Puma concolor. The sequence continues at coordinate 112,093,253 of NC_141676.1, forward strand.
GGTACCCTCACAAGCAAAGAGGCCAGTGGACCCCAGAGAACAACCACATTTAGTGGTGCTGGAACAAGGTCATTAAGGGTGAAGCCTGTTGCCAGATGAGTGTTGTGATTTCCCATAATCCCTGAAATGCTGCTGCTACACAATTGCATGAACTTTTTCTGAGGTAGGCTGGTACCCAGCCACAGTCTCTGGGCATCAGCAGCAGCATGGTCCCAGAAACGTTCCTGGGTGTGGTCGTCACCTGGCCATTGCCCAGTGACACACTCCCACAGAAGGTCTGAGTGGGTCGAAGCCCTGGTCCCTCAAAAGTGAGGGGTTGAGAAACACAACTGCATTTGAGACAAATCTCAGGAGGGAAGTGTCACTTGGCAACCTGATGGCTTGGTCATGGACAGTGTGAAAGTGGTGAGAGGACAGAAGCCAGAAACAAAGGACGGGTGCTTGATTACTGGTACCGGAGAGCACAGAGTTCAAATGCCAGAGACTGGGTAGCTGGGTGACACCATTTTCACCCCTCCCACGCATGCACATACACACCTACAAGTGCCACAATTCACCCCAGTAAGCTAACCAGTGTCATCTAGTGGAGAACAGAGCCATTACACTAAGCCCACCCAACTGGGCCAACCTCACTCTTCAGGAACACAAGTCTCTCCACCTGCTTAGTATACGGACTATAAAGTGCTTCAGGGTTTGACTTCTAGGGGAAAACAACATAATTCCAATCGTATTTCAGTCTGTTCACTGTCCATCTACTCAATTTTCTTTTCTTTTTTAGTTTTCACTTCTTTTCTTGTTCTTGAATACAGAAAGAGAAAAAATGTATTTTTATTTTCAATCTTTATTAAAAATATTTTTAATTTTTTCTACTATATTTTACTTTTTTGTAGATTTTTCAAATTCTATTTCACTTCCATCATTTCATTTTATTCTATTTCATTGTATACATTTCTTACAAATTTTCAAACGTTTTCCTTTTCCCCCCTTTTTTCTCTAATCTGTCAAACTCCTTTCAACACCCAGACCAAAACACACCTAGGATATAGCATCATTTATTTGATTTTGTGTATGTGTGTGTGTGTGAATTTTTTATTTTTATTTTTTTTACTTTATTAATTCTTTTTCATCCTTCAAAATGACAAAACAAAGAAAGAGCAGGAAGAAACAACAGCCAGGGACTTAATCAACATATACAAGCAAGATGTCTGAAACAGATTTAGAATCACAAAATAAGAATACTAGCTGGGGTCAAAAATCGTTTAGAATCCCTTTCTGTAGAGATAAAAGAAGTTAAAGCTAGTCAGGATGAAATGAAAATTGCTATAACTGAGCTGCAATCTCAAATGGATGCCACGGCAGAAGGATGGATGAGGCAGAGCAGAGAATTAGCGTTATAGAGGACAAACGCATGGAGAATAATGAAGCAGGAAAAAAAAGAGGGAGACTAAGGCAAAAGAGGATGATTTAAGAATTAGAGAAATCAGTGAATTACTAAAAAGGAACAACATCAGAAACATAGGGGTCCCAGAAGAGGAAGAGAGAGAAAAAGCGGTAGAAGAGTCATGTGAGCAAATCATAGCAAAAAACTCGCCTAAGCTGGGGAAAGACAGACATCAAAATCCAAGAAGCAGAGAGGACTCCCATTAGATACAACAAAAACCAACCATAAACAAAAGCATATCAGAGTCAAATTCACAAAATACTCAGGCAAGGGGAGAATCATGAAAGGAGCAAGGGAAAAAAAAGTCCCTAACCTATAAGAGAAGAAAGGTCAGGTTTGCAGCAGAACTATCCACAGAAACTTGGCAGGCCAGAAACGAGTGGCAAGATATATTCAATGTGCTGAATCAGAAAAATATTCAGCCAAGAATTCTGTATCTAGCAACGCTGTCATTCAAAATAGAAGGAGAGATTAAAAGTTTCCCAGATAAACAAAAATTAAAGAAGTTCATGACCACTAAACGAGCCCTGAAAAAATGCTGAGAGGAGAAAAGTTGAAAAGGAAAAAAAAGGAAAAGACCAAAAGCAAAAAAGACTAGAAAGGACCAGAGAACACCATCAGAAACTCCAACTCTACAAGAAACATAATGTCAATAAATTCATATCTTTCAGTACTCACTCTAAATGTCAATGGACTTAATGTTCCATTCAAATGACATAGGGTAACAGAATAGACAAGAAAACAAGATCCATCTATATGCTATTTGCAAGAGACTTTAGACCTAAAGACACCTTCCGATTGAAAATAAGGGGATGGAGAACAATCTATCATGCAATTGGTCAACAAAAGAAAGTGGAAGTTGCCATACTTATATCAAACAATCTAGACTTCAACATAAAGACTGTAACAAGAGATGAATAAGGGCATTATATCATAATCAAGGGGTCTATCCACCAAGAAGACCTAACAATTGTAAACATTTATGTTCCAAATGTGGAAGTACCCAAATATATAAGTCAATTAATCACAAAATATAAGGAAACCCATTGATAATAATACCATAATAGTAGGGTACTTCAACACCCCAGTTACAACAATGGACAGATCATCTAAACATAAAATCAACAAGGAAACAATGGCTTTGAATGATGCACCAGACCAGATGTACTTAACATATATATTCAGAACATGTCATCCAAAAAGCAGTAGAATACACATTCTTCTCCAATGCACATGGAATGTTCTCCAGAATAGATCACATTCTGGGACAGAAATCATCCCTCAGCAAGTACAAAAAGATCGAGATCATACCGTGCATATTTTCAGACCACAATGCTATGGAACTCAAAATCAACCACAAGAAAAAGTTTGGAGGGGCGCCTGGATGGCTCAGTTGGTTAGGCGACTGACTACGGCTCAGGTCATGATCTCACAGTTTGTAAGTTTGAGCCCCCCGTGTCGGGCTCTGTGCTGACAGCTCAGAGCCTGGAGCCTGCTTCAGATTCTGTGTCTTCCCCTCCCTCAAACCCTCCCATGCTCATTTTCTGTGTCTCTCTGTCTCTCAATAATAAACATTAAAAAAAAAATTTTTTTTAAGTAAAAGTTTGGAAAGGTAACAAATACTTGTAGACTAAAGAACATCCTACTAAAGAATGAATGGGCTAACCAAGAAGTTAAAGAGGAAATTAAAGGGGCGCCTGGGTGGCGCAGTCGGTTAAGCGTCCGACTTCAGCCAGGTCACGATCTCGCGGTCCGTGAGTTCGAGCCCCACGTCAGGCTCTGGGCTGATGGCTCAGAGCCTGGAGCCTGTTTCCGATTCTGTGTCTCCCTCTGTCTCTGCCCCTCCCCCGTTCATGCTCTGTCTCTCTCTGTCCCAAAAATAAATAAAAAACGTTGAAAAAAAAATTAAAAAAAAAAAAGAGGAAATTAAAAAGGACATGGAAATGAAATGATGACACCACAGCCCAAAACCTCTAGGATGCAGCAAAGGCGGTCATAAGAGGAAAGGATATAGCAATCCAGGCCTTCCTTTTTTTATTACTCTTTTTAACATTTATTTTTATTAAGAGAAATAGAGACACAGAGCATAAGCAGGGGAGGGGTAGAGAGAGGGGGAGATACAGAATCTGAAACAGGCTCCAGGCTCTGAGCTGTCAGCACAGAGCCCAATTTGGGTCTCAAACTCACAAACTGTGAGATCATGACCTGAGCTGATTCAGTTGCCCAACCAACTGAGCCACCAGGCACCACACAATCCAGGCCTTCCTGAAGAAGAAACAAAAGTCTCAGATACAAAACCTAACCTTACACCTTAAAGAGCTGGAAAAATAACAGCAAATGAAACCCAAAACTAGCAGAAGACAGCAAATCATAAAGATTAGAGCAGAAATCAATGCTGTCGAGATCAAAATGAAATAAAACAAAAAGCAGTAGAAGAGATCAATGAAACCAGAAGCTAGTTCTTTGAAGGAATTAACAAAATTGATAAACCATTAGCCATTTTGATCAAAAAAAAAAAAAAAGGAAAGGACCCAAATAAATAAAATCAGGAATGAAAGAGGAGAGATCACAACCAACACAGCAGAAATACAAATAATAAGAGGATATTATGAGCAATTATATGCCAATAAAATGAGCAATCTGGAAGAAATGGACAAATTCCTAGAAACATATAAACTATAAAAACTGAAACAGGATGAAATAAAAAACTGAACAGACCCATAACTAGCAAATAAATCGAATTAGTAATCAAAAATCTCCCAAACAACAGGAGTCCAGGGCTGGATCGCTTTCCAAAGTAATTCTACCAAACATTTATGGAAGAGTTAACACCTATTCTCTTGAAGCTGTTTCAAAAAATAGAAATGGAAAGAAAACTTCCAAACTCTTCTATGAAGCCAGCATTACCTTGATTCCAAAACCACACAGAGACCCCACAAAAAAGGAGAACTATAGGCCATTTTTCCTGATGAACATGGAGGCAAAAATCCTCAACAAGATATTAGCCAACCGGATCCAACAATATATTAAAAAATTATTCACCATGACCGAGTGAGATATATACCAGGGAGGCAGGGCTGTTTCAATATCTGCAAAACAATCAATGTGATTCATCACGTCAATAAAACAAAGGACAAGAACCACATGATCCTCTCAATAAATGCATACAAAGCATTTGACAAAATACAGCATCCTTTCTTGATAAAAACCCTCAAGAAAGTAGGGATAGAAGTAGCATACCTTGAGATCACGAAAGCCATATATGAAAGACCCGATGCCAATATCATCCTCAATGGGGAAAAACTGAGAGCTTTACCCCTAAGGTCAGGAACAAGACAGGGATGTCCACTCTCGCCACTGTTATTCAACATAGTATTGGAAGTCTTAGCCTCTGCAATCAGACAATACAAAGAAATAAAAGGCATCCAAATTGTCCAGGTCAAACTTTCACTCTTCACAGATGACATGATACTCTATATGGAAAACCCGAAAGATTCCACCAAAAAACTGCTAGAACTGATCCATGAATTCAGCAAAGTGGCAGGATATAAAATCAATGCACAGAAGTCAGTTGCATTACTAAACAATGAAGCAACAGAAAGTGAAATCAAGAAATCGATCCCATTTACAATTGCTTCAAAACCCATAAAATACCTAGGAATAAATCTAACCAAAAAGGTGAAAAAGCTATACACTGAAAAGTATAGAAAGCTTATGAAAGAAATTGAAGAAGACACAAAAATTGGAAAAATATTCCACACTCCTAGATAGGAAGAAGAAATATTGTTAAAATGTAAGTACTACCCAAATAAGTCTACATATCCAATGCAACACCTATCAAAATATCACCAGCATTCTTTTCAGAGCTAGAACAAACAATCCTAAAATTTGTATGGAACCAGAAAAGACCCCAAATAGCCAAAGCAATCTTGAAAAAGAAACCAAAGCAGGAGGTATCGCGATCCCAGACTTCAAGCTGTATTACAAAGTTGTAATTATCAAGACAGTATGGTACTGGGACAAAAACAGACACTGAGATCAATGGAACAGAATAGAGAACCCAGAAATGGACCCACACACGTGTGGCCAACTAATCTTTGACAAAGCAGGAAAGAATATCCAATGGAATAAAGACTGTCTCTTCAGAATGGGGTGCTGAGAAAAGCAGGAAGTGACATGCAGAAAAATGAACCTGGACCACTTTCTTACACCATACACAAAAATAAACTCAAAATGGATGAAAGACTTAAATGTAAGACAGGAAGCCAACAAAATCCTCAAGGAGAAAACAGGCAAATACCTCTTTGACCATGGCCGCAGTAACGTCTCACTCAACACATCTCCAGAGGCAAGGGAAATGAAAGCAAAAATGAATATTGGGACCTCATCAAAATTAAAAGCTTCTGCAGTGAAGGAAATAATCAGCAAAACTAAAAGGCAACTGGTGGAATGGGAGAAGATATTTGGCAATGACCCAAAACAAACAAATTTCCAGTGAAGAAATGGGAAAAAGACATGAATAGACACTTCCCCAAAGAAAACATCCAGATAGGCAACCGACACATGAAAACATGCTCAACATCACTCATCATCAGGGAAATACAAATCAAAACCACAATGAGATACCACCTCACACCTGTCAGAATGGCTAATATTAAAAATAGGCAACAAAAGATGTTGGCGAGGATGTGGAAAGAGAGTATCTCTTTTGCACTGACGGTGGGAATGTAAACTGGTGCAGCCACTCTGGGAAACATTATGGAGATTCTTCAGAAAATTAAAAATAGAACTACTGTATGACCCATCAATTGTACTATCCAAGGGGTACAGGTGTGCTGTTTCAAAGAGACACATGCACCCTAATGTTTATAGCAACACTATCTACAATAGCCAAAGTATGGAAAGAGCCCAAATGTCCATTGAAGAATGAATGGATAAAGAAGATATGGTGTGTGTGTGTGTGTGTGTGTGTGTGTGTGTGTGTGTGTGTGTACATATACATATATATATGTGTGTGTGTGTGTGTATTAGTAATAAAAAAGAATGAAATCTTGCCATTTGCAACTACATGGATGGAGCTAGAAGGTATTATGCTAAGCGAAATTAGTCAGAGAAAGACAAATATCATAGGACTTCACTCATATGAGGACTTTAACATACAAAACAGATGAACATAAGCGAAGGGAAGCAAAAAATAATATAAAAACGGGGGGGATGGGGACAAAACATAAGAGACTCTTAAATATGGAGAACAAACAGAGGGTTACTGGAGGGGTTGTGGGAGGGGGGATAGGCTAAATGTGTAAGGGACATTAAGGAATCTAATACTGATATCACTGTTGCACTATATGCTAACTTGGATGTAAATTTAAAAAATAAATAAAAATTATTTGGTTTTGAGAGTGCACTAGCAGATGAGGGGCAGAGAGAGGGGGGCCAGAGAGATGGGGCCAGAGGATTGGAAGCAGCTTGTGCACTGACAGGAGTGAGCCCGATGTGGGGCTCAAACTCGCAAACCATGAGATCATGACCTGAGCCGAAGTCGGACGCTCAACCAACTGAGCCACCCAGGCACGCACATAAGTGACTCTTTCAATAGAGCAAACTGAGGGTTGCTGGAGGGGTAATGGGTGTGGGCATGGGCAAAATGGGTGATGGGCATTAAGGAGGGCATTTGTTGGGATGAGCACTGGTGAGGAATGAGTCACTAAGTTCTACTCCTGAGGCCATTACTACACTAGATGTTATCTTGGAATTAAATATTTAAAAAATTAAAAGTACAAAAAATGAGCCAATAGAGAAGTGGGCAGTAGTGATGAGCAAGCAGTTCAAAGAGCAAATGCAAATATCCAACCATCACATGAAAAGGCATTCAACCTACTTAGCCATCAGAGAAACACAAATTTAAATGAAATAACATTTCTACCTATTAAATTGCTAAACCCTGAAATACAGTAGTTTTGTGCATGGCTGGTTGTCAATTGCTAGAAGCACACTGGAGATTATGTCAGCAGTAATGTTGTGTGCCCACCTAGGATGGAGTCATTCTATTTTTCACGGTCTCCCCTGGAAGAACATTTGTCTGCATCAGCCAGAAAGCCTGAAACACACTGTTCATTGCATCATGTATAAAAGTGAGTAAGAGGACAACCCAAATGTCCAGTGCTGGGTGAATGGCTGGATAAACCTTGGTGTATCTGTACCATTATCCACAGCACAGCAGTTTCAAAGAAGGAAATTAAGCATACTGGTATACTGGTATACCTCAGATATAAGTGGTGAAATAAATTTAACAATACATTCAGGATGGTACTGTTGACAACAGGATCCTGTGGATTTTTGCCCACGCAAAGATGTCTGGAAAGCCACACACTTAACCAGGGAAAGAGAAAGGAAACATGGGAGGTCTGGATGGTGGTAGTGGTCAGAGAGGACTTTGGTTCCAAGAGAACTTTAGAACATCCAGGTTGTAAAGAATGTAGTTGTCAAAAAGGATTTAAAACTCACACTTTCTCAGGAGGTTTAAGATCTTGACAGGGATCTTCAGAAATATATGCTGTTCTACTAGGAATTTATCCAAAGGATACAGGAGTGCTGATTCACAGGGACACAGGTACCCCAATGTTTATAGCAGTGCTGTCAACAATAGCCACAATTATGGAAAAAGCCCAAATGTCCATCAACTGATGAAGTGGATAAAGAAGATATGTTTTATATATACAGTGGAATACTACTCGACAAAATGAAATCTTGCCATTTGCAACAATGTGGATGGACCTGGAAGGTATTATGCTAAGTGAAATAAGTAGTCAGAGAAAGACAGAGATCACATGTTTTTATTCCTATGTGGAATTTGAGAAACCTAACAGAAGACCATGGGGGAAGGAAAGGGAAAAAATAGTTTCCAACAGAGGGGGAGGCAAACCAAAAGACACTTTTAAGTACAGAGAACAAACTGGGCTTTATGGGAGGAGTGGGGGAGAGGAGAAAGTGGGCCATGAGCATTGAGGATGGCACTTGTTGGGATGAACACTGGGTGTGGTGTGTAAGCACTGAATCATGGGAATCTACTCCTGAAGCCAAGAGCACACTGTATACACTGTTAGCTAACTTGACAATAAGTTAGATTTAAAAAAAAAAAAAAGTATCTGGTTGTGTCTTAGAAGAATGGGCAAGGGATGGGAGCAGGAAAGTGGACTTGGAGATGTGGGAGGTTGGGTCTGTTTAAGTCCAGTAAAGCAAGGTCAGGAGTAAAACATGCTTCTTTTTCAAGGTCATGATCTAAGAAAGTGTCATTTCTTCTTGTCCCCAGTGACACAGCAGGTGTCTGGTTACAAAAATCAGAATCCCATATTCAAGTCCCAATCCCACTTCTAAACAGGTGATCTCTGGGTGAGCCATTTATATCGCCGAGTCTATCATTACTCTATACATTAGGAAGGTCATTCCAGGCCACCCTGTCTCCTTTATGGTCACTTTGAGTCAGACACAACATGAGCAGAAATTCCCTGAAAGCTATAAAAAACTCAACACAGAGAACCGTTGACTCCCTCCCAAACACACACCAGGATAATGTGTATACCCACTGAGCAATTAAAGACACAGTTAAAATAGTTTTTCTCCCTAAAATTTCCCAGGAGTTCAATACCTCACACCATATTCTAAAAGAAAGCACAGATGAAATAATCAAGCACTAAACATGAAACAATAAAAAGATACAAAACCAAACAGTATCTTCTTTACATCAAGTAATAGAGGCAAAATAAGGCCAACAACAAACCTCAAAAGCAACAGACAGCATATTTAGTACAGAAAGGACTTCCACAAACCAATGTGAGAAACAAAGTCTCTAACAGAAAAAGAGTTGCCAGAATTCTAAGCCAATAAAGTCCAAAAATATGGAAAGTGAAAAATCAAGAAAAGAACAAATTAGATACTTTTTTTTACCTACCAAAGTCAAAATACCAGTAATACTTAATACTGCCCCAAAATCAAGCAAGATGGATGCCTACAGTAATGCCATCCCAGGAGATACCTGCCATCCAGATATTGGATTTAACACTTTCCAGGAACCATGTTAAAAGCAAAAATAACCAAGTAAAATTTTAATATCTTTAACCCAATATACCAAAAGTGTTATTTTAACTATGAAATTAAGATTTTTATGTCCCCACCTCCTTTTTTTTTTTCTTTTTGGAAAAGTACTCCTTCTTTGAAATTTAGTACTTTAGACTTACAGCATCTCTCGATCCAGATGCTAAACTTTTGATGGAAAGGTTTTGTGTTTCCTATGATTTTCTGTAGAAAAAGATTCACATACCCATTTTGTCCCAAATATATTTAAGTCTTCCAGTAACTAGATTGAGTGTCAGGTTTTAAAATTAATTCTAGATTAATCAAAATTCAAACTATTCCTCGGTCCCACTAGCCACATTTCAAGTGCCTGAAAACGAGGCATGCTGGTGGGTACCTTACTAGAGGACATCGCTCTGTAGAAAATCTGCCCAACTAGCTTCCTGTCCCGGCAGTAGGAAAAGGCAGCTCTTCATTCAGCCTCCTGAAACTCTACACAGGGGATCTGATCACCATAAATAATGCAAGACTTCCCCCTCCTGCCCTCCCACAGAGGTACCTTCCACTCCGTGGACAGATCCATCCCATCGTCCTTTTCTGTTCCTGCAGGGACAGTTTTCCAGGGGTCCCCCAGTCCAGTCCTTAGTTGGGGGGCACATCTTCAGTTCTCATGCTATAAGCAGGAAATAATGATGGCAATAGGAAGGATAAGAATACAAACTGATAGGTTCCATCTACTGAGTGGTCCATGGTACGAAATCCTTTCTATTCATCATCAATCCGCACCCCTCCAGTTTACAGACAGGAAACTGACCCAGGAAAGCAACATGTACAGGTCATGCTGGAAAAACCTCAGTACTAGTGGAGTCGCCTGCTGTTGCAACCAGAGCTAATGGCTCCCAAACCCTTCCCAGGCTGTTCCCTGTTCAGCATTTAAGCTCTCTCCCCCAGTCACCAACAGGGGCTCCCAGCCCTCCATGCAGGATCAGGGACACTGGGATGCCCTCTGGGGCACTACTTTTCTCCAGAATAGCATTAGGCCCAAATAAAGAAGAAAACTACCACGTGAGAACCTACTAGGTGTTAGGCACAGTGAAGCCCTCTGCACAGACAATGCTCACAGCAACCTCTGAACTAGGGATGGTCATTTCTACCATTTTACAGAGAAGAGACTTGTCCAAGGGCAAGAAGCAAGCAGGAGGGCCAGGATTTCAGTGTGGTACATGTGTCCCATGTTCTCCCCAGGTGACTGGTGCTGTGTGCATGCAAGACTACCAGGGTAGGGGGGCACGGAGTTCCCTATACCTCAGTCCACACCTCTGACATGATCACATACTGATCTCAGTGGTGTGCGGTCACAGGTGAGTAAGACCTATACTTTGTCAAATGAAAGCATTCACATTAGTTTTCGGTGTATTCTACAAGCAATGAGCCATGTCGAAGGCCAGCATGTCAGGGGTGGGTTATTGGGCACCCACTGTGCACCAGCTGTCTGCAAAGCATTCACATGGATTTCACATCTGAGTCTCTTAACAAGTCTGTAGGCTGGGTAACACCGCCCATAGCCCACAGAAAACTAAGGTACAAAAGGTGAAGAGACCCATCTGAGATGACAAAGTAAATGGCAGAGTCAGGGTACAGAACCACCGCCCAAAGTGGGAGGGGCTTTCTCCAGGCAAACATCATTTTCCAGCCACCTATGGGTCTAGCACTGACGACGCACACAGGACCCAGAAAAGAATAGGGCAAACATGATGCATGGTCCCAGGGGGTTCAGGCCACCAGGTGGGGACTGTTTCAATGTCTTTTATGGATGCCAAATTTCCATGATCACCTCCCCCACCCCCATGATTTACCCAGCCCCTCCAGATTCAGGTGGCTGGGGCATACACAGTTGTTTCAGCCTATAAGCCCTCAGTGGCAATGAGGGGGTCCTCTCTAGGCAGAAGCACTCAGGAGTTGGGCACAACACAAACTCTCCTCGGAAGTCAGGAACTGACTGGTGGAACCATCCTGGATCCCAAGCCACCAGATGGAGGACAACCAAGCCTCCCCACGTGGTGTGAGGGCTACGCTTTTGTATGCCAACCACGGAGATGAGAGGGAGTTGCTGCAACAAAGCCAAACACATGCTGATGAACATGGTGAGATAGGATCAAGAACTACACAAAGTTGCATCATAATTTACATGAGAAACAAGAGCAGTGAGATTTTAATAGACTGATTTGGTCTTGCCAGAGAAGGCAAGTGTCAGTAATGGAAAGATGGAGTGGAGATCAGACAGACGAGGATGATGGCAGATCCTGTTTGTTAATGTGCCAGGCATGCTTTACAATCATCTGAGCAAAAGCCAGGCTCACAAAGCCTGAAGTTTGGGGAGTGGGAGACTGGGAGGTTGGCCCTGGGTGTGTGGTTCATCAGGCACCAGTCACAGTCCACTTTCATGGATTTCACACAATGGAACAAGGGGAGCTAGTGGAGATGGGACCTTAAGGAAGGCCTCTCCAGAGAGGTAACAGCAGAGAGTGGAGGGTCAGCCAGAGGAGGACGTTCCAGGGGATACCTTGTGAGTTTGTGACCCAACAAGGGGCAAACAGGAGTGATTGGGGGTGAAAATAAAGTCAGATGCAGGCTCAGGATGCTACTGTAAGTCTCTGGAGAGTCCTGAGCAAATGCTCTGATAGGCTCTCTGGTGTGCTTAGCCAAGGGCGATGGGACCCCCCCATCATGGGACATCTGACAATGGCCACAGATGCTACCAGCTTCTATGAGGCTGGGGCTGCTGCCCCAGGTCCTGTGATGCACAGGACAGCCCCATAGCAGAGGACAACCCAGCCCCAAGCATGGTCAGGGCTTGCTAGAGACTGGAGTGCAGAAAGAAAGCAGAAGGAGCCCATTTAGGCTGCTGAGTAATTCAGACAAAGTGGTGGCTTGGACAGGGTGGCAAGAATTGAATTTCTGATGCTCTTAGAAGGAATGGCCAACAGGATTTCTTCAGGAGAATTCCTGAAGTGGAATGAGAGAGGGAGAAGTCAAAGACAACATCAAGGCTTGTCATCAGAGCCATGAAAGAGGCATTTATATGGAAAACATGTTAGTTGAGCACCTAGTAGGTGCCAGAGAAACAGGCATTAAAAAACCCCTTCCCTCATTGACACTTACCATTGAGCGGGAAGGAAGCTGGCAGCTAAGCCAATACACAGTAATTTCCAGTAGCATTAATCCCTCTTACCACGATTTGATAGACTTTACCAAGCGTACTTGGGGAGTTTCTCTGAGGAGCTACCATCTGAATACCCATCAGCCAGGAGATCTGGGGTAAAGACAGGCCAGGCAGGGGGTACAGTGGGTGCAAATGCCCAGAGGCATGAGCGTGCACATGTTTGCAGTGCTACAGGAAGAACAGCGTGTCTGGACCAAGGGAGTGGGAAGAAGCAGGCACTGAACAGGTAGGAAGAGGTGCAGAATCCACAGGTCCTCCAGCTACGTCAGATTTCATTTTCAGCACAACGGGCTGTCATTTGAAAATTTAGCCAGAACCGCATTAACTCGCTACTTCAAGGAGCTCAAGCAGTGAGTGAAGATCGCTGGAAGGCTAAGGGAACCTCGAGGAGATGGTAGAGAGGGCAAAGCGGCCGCGCTAAGCAAAGGCAAGATGTTTCCACTAAGAATAAAGTGCAAGGAAAAGTGGTTCCTGATCCCATAAGATTTATCTGGAGAGGAGGGTCATGTGTGGAGCTGTGATGCAGCAGAATACGACTACAGTAGCCTCCTGTTATCCGTGGGGATATGTCCAGAGTCCCCAAGGTGGGTGCCTGAAACCACAGATAGTACAAAGACTATAGACACCATGTTTGTTCCTATACATGCATATGTAAAGTTCGATTGATAAATTAGAGATAATAATCTCTATTAATAACTAATGAATTTAATAACAATTTAATTTGATAATTTAATACTATGTTTTTTCCTATACAAGCATACCTATGCTAAAGTTGGATTTATAAATTAAGCATGGTGAGAAATGAACAATAATCGTTTCTAATAATAACTAATAATCTAACAATAAGAGTAGCTAACGATCAAATAGGACAATTCAAACAAGATACGGTGATACAAGTTCTGGGAATGTGATCTCCTCCTCAGAACTTCTTGTATCAGACTCACTTTCCGCTTGTCAGGATGTGAGATGATAAAATGCCCACAGCAGGATCTGACGGGAGGTAAGCACTGTGACATAATGAGGTTCCTACTGACCTCCTGAGGATTCGTCAGGAGGGTCACTGGTTTCCTAAGGAAGAGGAGCCACAGGGAAGTGCACAGAAGGCCTGCTGCCTCATCTCCAAACCACTGTCCAGCAGGGAATCAACACCCTGACCGAGTTCCCTTCCCACCCAGTCTTCTTCGCACTTGCCAACACCAACAAGGAAAAGGGATTCTGATTAACATAGCGCCTATAGTGAACATGCTTCTGGTGTCCTAAGCGGGTGGAGAATGGAGTTAGAAGGGGGAAAGAGTAGCCAGATGGACAGGTTCCCTGCCCCTCCAACACTAACAAGAACACAGGAAGGGTGCAAAGTATCAACGGAAAAAGGTGGGGGCAGGCCAGGATCACCCAGGTTCTGAGCCCAGGGGCTCCAGGTCAAGGCCGCAAGACTGGCCTCACTCCCAGCACGTTGGGCACTCTCCTGAGGGACAGCACACTGAGTATTAAGCTCGACTTCTGCTTCCATGTCCCAGAAATGTTCCCTTCCTTCTTTGTCATGTTGGTTCCTTTCCAACTTTTCCACAAGAAAAAAAAAAAAAAAATGACCCTAGAAGAACAGTGACTGTATACTTGTAGGCAGGGAAAATCATCTGAAGCCCTCCTCTGCCTTATGTCTTAAAATGTAGGAAAGTTTGTTCACTTCTTACTAGATCTGTATTGCTTTTTTCTAAGAGTCTTTCCCAAACTTTAGATGAAATGAATGCCTCCGGAAGGTGTGCAGGTGTAACTGTTAGCACCACCTACCCCTCAGGATATCTATTATCTCCTTTGAGAAGTCTGAGATCAGTGAGCTCCTCATTTGACACGCTTGCCACTTTATTATTATTTTTTTCAACGTTTATTTATTTTTGGGACAGAGAGAGACAGAGCATGAACGGGGGAGGGGCAGAGAGAGAGGGAGACACAGAATCGGAAACAGGCTCCAGGCTCTGAGCCATCAGCCCAGAGCCCGACGCGGGGCTAGAACTCACGGACCGCGAGATCGTGACCTGGCTGAAGTCGGACGCTTAACCGACTGCGCCACCCAGGCGCCCCTCGCTTGCCACTTTAAATAACACACAGAGACCCCAAACTGATGTTTCAGTCCCAATAGGAAAATCTAGGATAGAAGTACACGACACCACACATCCAGGATGGATGCATACTTAAGTAGTTAGGTGAATAAAATTACAAGTGACAGAGGTTATCACTGGAGAGGGAAGGCAAAGGGGTGACAGGGGTGGAAGGTCTTCAGCTACACCTGTATATGCATGCAGGAGGGGCAATTTGAAATTAATACGGCAAAATAGCAGTTAAACCTAGAAGCTGAGTTACACATGTGGCATTATTTCACAAAATCAGCAAAAGCTACCAGTATAAATGCTCCCGGACCACACCATCCCTGCCCCAGGATGGCTTGCTGTTAAAACTTTCATCAGCCTACCAATGAGTTTTGCAGAGTGGATTTCAGACTCTGAATCTAGACTATATGGTTTGAAATATTGAGTCCACTATTCAATGGATGCATTATTTTTAACAAGTTGTTCAATACCACAGTGCCCTTCTTGCCCCAGCAGTAAAATGGGGATGATACTATAACCTACTCTATAACATTATGAGGATTGAATAGCTTGATACTTGTGAGGTGCTTGCAAAGGAAGACAGCTATTCTAATAGAGATACTCTAAGACAAAGAAGCCACTTGATCTTAATTGGACGTATGTCCAAAGACTTTGCTAATTCACAAACACTATGATAGCATATTTATTTGCCCCATAAAATGAAATTAGCTCCCTTTATATTCCCTTTGATTGAATACTAGCAGATGGAATTGTTTCAGGCATATTTTTGACCAAGGATGTATATACCCACGTATTCATGTATAAACCTATTTTGTTATCAAGTTCAGATGACAATAGTTCAGCCAGTGAGGGCCTACTGAGTTACCCAAATATTATGGGTTTCTGAGTTTGATACTGAGTAGTAAGGGTAGTTTAAAATTTAATTGAAAAAAATATATATCTGATTCCTGAGCGCTAAACTGCAATGGGTATATGTATGCACACATACATATGTTGATCCATTTTTCAAATCAACCTGTCAGTTCCTATGCAGGGAATAAGTTTCTATTCATAGAAAGCAATGAAGCTGTCTTGAGCAGTATATGGTGTAATGCAAATAACGATTTTGGACTCAGCAAAACATGGCTGTGAAGCAACAGCACTGTGGTCCAGCCCAGCCCAGCCCAGGATTTAACAATCGTCAGGACCAAACACTGGGCTTCAGTGGCAGGGAATGGAGTAATCTGTGTAAGCAGCAGCTGAATCCCTTACACCACCTGCATAAGGGGATTGCCCCTTTCTCACATAAAGTCTCAGAAAATACATCTCCGATGTCCCCTACACCAGCATATGCTATAAAACAAGAGGTGGAGGAAATGGGAAACCAGGGAGTCTAACAGAGGGAGAGGCAAGGGATGCCTTGGGGGGACAGTAAGAGGAGATTCCAGGAACACCAGCTGGGCACCAGCCACAGAAGGCACAAAGTCCTGACTGGACAAAACAGACTGCTCCAGAGACGGTGTCTTCCAGAAAATGGATGAAGTGGACAGCACGGATATGTGTGAACATGCATCTCGTAGAGTTTTGGGCAGCATTAGCAAGAAGTGCCTACAAACCTATGCAAACGAAGTCAATTGTCAAGGAAAGAAAACTGCTGTCTAGGTCAAGAACAGCCATCTCTCCGCGGGCACAGCTTTACATCTTAATAATGTAAAAGTTCTGAATCAGTCAACAATATAAGAACTGAATCACAATGTGATTATGCTAGGAAGAGGAGGCAGGAAGGGTATATATAATGGACTGGAAACAGAACAAGATTTTGAAAGTAGAAATTAAAAGTATGCCCATGATTGCAAAATCAAGTAAAACAGAAGCATGTTATTCGAAGACATGGTAATGGATAACAAAAAGAGCTTGCTCTGGCGGATAGGAAATGGAAGAATGAGGTCAGAAAAATGAGCCTATAGATCCTTTAGACTCTGTAAACCATGTGTAACTTTGAGAAACAGAAAAAACATGAAATCTAGCGCAGTGCCTGGCTCATAAAAATTCACTAACGTTATTTGCTTTATTATCATGACAAGACAGATGACAGGTTTTCATATCACTATTACATTCATGCTAAGGGACAACAAGGTTTCCTATTTTATATGTTACTTGATCATTTAAAAACACATTATTTACTCTGCTTGGAGTATTTTGGCATGCTTCATAAAATAAAAAATTACAAAACACTCCAACTGTGTTGTTTACTAAGAAAAGTATCTAATTTTACACAATTTACAATTATTATTTTTAGTAACAAAAATAATAAAATCCTTTCACTTCTTGATATCCCACAATAATAAGACTTTAACTCTCCAAGATATGTACTACAGCTGTGTAACAGATTATGTCATCGATGTGATGGTCTTGGCATCTTATATATTATGCTACCACTTTAAGTGCTAATTTAGTGAAGGAAAACAGGCAAAGACGATTAACAAGTGGTTCAGAAGAAAGGAATAAAAACAGCCAATAACAACGCCGATGTATCAATCTCATCTGCAATAAGAGATTCAAATTTAAAAACAACACATCATTTTTCACTTATATTTGCAAAGATTAAATTTAAAAAAAAAGGGAAGAATATGTACAGTTGACCAGGAAGAACATAGGTAGGGGGCGTATGGGTGGTCGCAGATGTAACACTAACTGGAAGTGGCCTTTTCTTCTCAAAGCTCTAGAACTGTTTAAGCTTTGTGAACCACTTCTAGAAATGCTCTTAAGGATGAGAATAAGCATGTTCCTCAACATGTGGTCATGAGGACACTCACTGCATCAGTGTTCATAGTAAACAGTGCACACGGTCACAATGTCCAGCATGGGAAGGGGTGCACATGATGCGGACCTGTGATGGCAGGTGGCCGGGCGCCCTCGATGACACGTCCCCACCCTCGTCAGGCTGCCTACCATGGGTCTACTCCTCACAGAGGCTGCTAATGTCAGGGGTCTGATCTGAGTCAACAGAAGCTGCGGGAAACATTGTGGGGTCTGTTGGGAAGTTCTCTTCACGGATGACAACGAGACATTTCCTGCCTTTTAGACCCAATCCTATGAAGATGTGAGGCTCACGTTATGGTAGCAGCTCTTTAGATGAGGGAGAGGAGCCACAGGCAGAACCGATAACCTGAGGCTGAGGTGCCAAGTCGGATGACAAATTCCCCAGGGTTATTTGCACATTGTTACGTCTGGTCAGGAATTCAGCACCAGTTAAGCCACGGATGCAGACTAACGAACAGGAGATGTAGAGTTAAGCCAATAAAAAAATTACAGGGGTGGAGCCAAGATGGCGGAACTGCATGGAAGTTTTTTGTGTGTCTCCCGTCTGTGAAATACAGCCAGGCCAACACTAAACCATCCTACACACCTAGAAAACCGACTGGAGGATTAACACAACAATCTGCACAACCTGAACCACAGAATTCAGCAGGTACGTGGCGCGGAGAAGTGAACTTGGGGAGCGAGAAGGTGCAGGAAGGGAGGTGCTTTTGCAAGTGGAGAGAGGACAGAGACTGGGGGAGGGGGGAGAATGCAGGAAAAGCACCCCTCCCCAAAAGCAGCTGGAGAGAAAGTGGAAAGTTGGAAACAGCTGCAGGGACTAACCTAAAAAGGGAGAAAGGAGAGAGTTTAAATTCCATTAAGACTGCAAACAAGGAGAGCGCAGTCTGCAGCTCTGCAGTTCGATACCTGCTGGTGGTCTGGTGGGAGGGGTGAATCCCCAGGAACAGAGTGGGGTCCGGGAGGATCTTGGGCCACACGGTGAAAGTGGTTCCACTGCTGGAAGGACATTTGGTAGAGACTGTTGAAGCCACCTGGTCCCAGCAGACCCCAGAAAACAGCCACATTCGCTGGTGCTGGGACAAGGTCGTTACAGGTGAAGCCTGGTTTCAGATGTGTGATGTGCTGTGATCTTCCATAATCCCTGAAATGCTGCTGCTACATTATCTCCCGAACTTTTTCTGGGGCGGGCTGGCACCTGGCCATAGTCTCGGGGCACCAGCAGCAGCACGGTCCAGCAAGCGTTCCTGGGTGCAACCATATTCGGCCATAGCTTATTCGGCCATTGTTCGGTGAGGCGTTCCACAGAGGGGCGGAACAGGTCCAAGCCGCAGTCCTTCGGAAGTAGGGGGCCAGGGAAAATAGCCGCATCTGAGACAAAACTCAGGAGACAGGTACTGCCTGGGGCCTGGTCATGAAGAGTGAAAAAGCGGGGAGTGGACGAAAGCTGAAGACAGAGGACAGGTGCACGATTGCTGATCCGGGAGGACAGGGTGGCTGGTGGCTCATTTTCACCGCTCCCGCGCATGCGCATATGCACCTACAACCACCTCCACAATCCACCCCAGTAGACTAGCAGCGCCATCTAGTGGAGAGCAGTGCTATTACACTGAGCCCTGCCCAACTGGGCCAACTTCGCTCTTCAAGAACACAAGTCTCACTGCCGGCTTAGTTTATGGACTATAAAGCGCTACATAGGCTGACTTCTATGGGAAAACAAAGTAATTTCAGTCCTACTTCAATCTGTTAGCAGGTCCATCTATTCAGTTTTCTTTCTTTTTTTTTTCTCTTTTACACTTTTTCTGGAATACAGATAGAGAAAAAATTCATTTTTATTTTCAATTTTTATTAAAAATATTTTCTTTATTTTTTATTACTATATTATTCACTTTTGTGTAAATTTTTTCAAATTCTATTTTACTTCCATCATTTTATTTTGGTCTACTTGAGTGTATTCACCTTTTCAAATTTTCATATGATTTCCTTTTTTTTCTTCTTTTCTCTTTTTCTTTTTTTTCTCTTTGTTGTTTCTTTTCTTTTGCTTTAATGCAGAAAGAGAAAATTGATTTTTACCTTCAATTTCCATTAAAAATATTTTTCTTTAAATTTTTTACTATATTTTTCGCTTTTATATAAATTTTTTCAAATTCTATTTTACTTCAATATTATTTTAATCTAATACAGTGTATTCAGTTTTTCAAATTTTCAAATGATTTCCTTTTCTCCTTTTTTCTTTTTTCTTTTTCATTTCTTTTCTTTTTCTTGAATATAGAAAAAGAAAAAATTCATTTTTATTTTTAACTTTTAATAAAAATATTTTTCTTTAGCTTTTTCTACTATATTCTTTACTTCTGTGTATATTTTTTCAAACTCTAGTTTACCTCCATCATCTCATTTTAGTCTACTTCAGTGTATTCATTTTTTCAAATTCTCAAATAATTTACTTTTTTTTCTTTTTCCACCCCTTTTTTTCTCTTATCTGTCAAACCACTTTCAACACACACACCAAAACACACCTAGGATCTAGCATCATTTATTAAATTTGTGTGTGTTTAATTTTTTAATCTTAATATTTTTTAATTTTAATTTTTTTTAATTTCAACTTTTCTACCTCGTTACTTCCTTTTCTCCCTTCATGATGATGAATGAAGGAATTCACCCCCCCCAAAAAAAAGAACACAAAGAAATGACAGCCAGGGATTTAACCAACACGCATACAAGCAAGATGTCTGAACCAGAATTTAGAATCACGATAATACGAATACTAGCTAGAGTCAAAAATAGATCAGAATCCCTTTCTGCAGAGATAAAAGAAGTAAAAAAATAGCAAGAATGAAATTAAAAATGCTATAACTGAGCTGCAATCACAGATGGATGCAGCAGCAGCAAGGATGGATGAGGCAGAACAGAGAATCAGTGATATAGAGGACAAACTTACAGAGAATAATGAAGCAGAATAAAAAAGGGGGATTAAGGCAAAAATGCATCATTTAAGAATTAGAGAAATCAGTGACTCATTAAAAAGGAACAACATCAGAATCATCAGGGTCCCAGAAGAGGAAGAGAGAGAGATAGGGATAAAAGGGTTCTGTGAGCAAATCATAGCAGAAAACTTTCCTAACCTGGGGAAAGACACAGACATCAAAATCGAGGAAGCACAGAGGACCCGCATTAAATTCAACAAAAACTGACCATCAACAAGGCATATCATAGTCAAATTCACAAAATATTCAGGCAAGGAGAGAATCATGAAAGCAGCAAGGGAAAAAAAAGTCCCTAACCTACAAGAGAAGACATATCAGGTTTGCAGCAAACCTATCCACAGAAACTTGGCAGGCCAGAAAGGAGTGGTGGGATATATTCAGTGTGCTGAATCAGAAAAATATGCAGCCAAGAATTCTTTATCCAGCAAGGATGTCATTCAAAATAGGAGAGATAAAAAGTTTCCCAAACAAAAATTAAAGGAGTTTGTGACCAGTAAGCCATCCCTGCAAGAAATTTTAAGGGGGACTCTCTGAGGGGAGAGAAGATTAAAAATATATATATAGATAGAGAAATACATAAATACATACATACATACATACATCATACATTCTAAAAGCAACAAAGTTTAGAAAAGACCAGAGAACACCACCAGAAACTCCAACTCTACAAGCATCATAATGGCAATAAATTCATATCTTTCACTACTCACTCTAAACATCAATGGACTCAATGTTCCAATCAAAAGACATAGGGTAACAAAATGGATAAGAAAACAAGATCCGTCTATATGTTGTTTACAAAAGACCCACTTTAGACCTAAAGACACCTTCCGATTGAAAATAAGGGGATGGGTGGAGAGAGGGAAGATGGCGGCGTAGGAGGACGCTGGGCTCACCGCGCGTCCTGCTGATCACTTAGATTCCACCTACACCTGCCTAAATAACCCAGAAAACCGCCAGAGGATTAGCAGAACGGAGTCGCTAGAGCCAAGCGCAGACGAGAGGCCCACGGAAGAGGGTAGGAAGGGCGGGGAGGCAGTGCGTGCTCCATGGACTGGTGGGAGGGAGCCGGGGCTGAGGGGCGGCTCACCGGCCAAGCAGAGCCCCCGAGTCTGGCTTGCAAAAAGCAGAGGGGCCTGACGGACTGTGTTCCGACAGCAAGCGCGACTTAGCGGCTGGGAGGTCATAAGTTAACAGCTCTGCTCAGAAAGCGGGAAGGCTGGAGGACAAAGGGAAGGAGAGCTGCTGAGCCCCCTGACGACAGAGCTCAGTTTGGTGGGGAACAAAGGCGCTCGCCAGCGCCATCTCCCCCGCCCATCCCCTAAAATCCCAGAGAACCAGTTCCTGCCAGGGAACTTGCTCGCTCCGCGCAAACACCCAACCCTGCGCTTCTGCGGAGCCAAACCTCCGGCAGCGGATCTGACTCCCTCCTGCTGCCACAGGGCCCCTCCTGAAGTGGATCACCTAAGGAGAAGCAAGCTAAGCCTGCCCTTCCTGCCCCCGTGCACCTTGCCTACCCACCCCAGCTAAGACGCCAGATCCCCAGCATCACAAGCCTGGCAGTGTGCAAGTAGCCCAGACAGGCCACCCCACCCCACAGTGAATCCCGCCCCTAGGAGAGGGGAAGAGAAGGCACACACCAGTCTGACTGTGGACACAGCGGTGGGCTGGGGGCAGACATCAGGTCTGACTGCGGCCCCGCCCACCAACTCCAGTTATACACCACAGCACAGGGGAAGTGCCCTGCAGGTCCTCACCACGCCAGGGACTATCCAAAATGACCAAGCGGAAGAATTCCCCTCAGAAGAATCTCCAGGAAATAACAACAGCTAATGAGCTGATCAAAAAGGATTTAAATAATATAACAGAAAGTGAATTTAGAATAATAGTCATAAAATTAATCGCTGGGCTTGAAAACAGTATAGCTGACAGCAGAGAGTCTCTTGCTACGGAGATCAAGGGACTAAGGAACAGTCACGAGGAGCTGAAAAACGCTTTAAACAAAATGCATAACAAAATGGAAACCACCACGGCTCGGATTGAAGAGGCAGAGGAGAGAATAGGTGAACTAGAAGATAAAGTTATGGAAAAAGAGGAAGCTGAGAAAAAGAGAGATAAAAAAATCCAGGAGTATGAGCGGAAAATTAGAGAACTAAGTGATACACTAAAAAGAAATAATCTACGCATCATTGGTATCCCAGAGGAGGAAGAGAGAGGGAAAGGTGCTGAAGGGGTACTTGAAGAAATCATAGCTGAGAACTTCCCTGAAGTGGGGAAGGAAAAAGGCATTGAAATCCAAGAGGCACAGAGAACTCCCTTCAGACGTAACTTGAATCGATCTTCTGCACGACATATCATAGTGAAACTGGCAAAATACAAGGATAAAGAGAAAATTCTGAAAGCAGCAAGGGGTAAACGTGCCCTCACATATAAAGGGAGACCTATAAGACTCGTGACTGATCTCTCTTTTGAAACTTGGCAGGCCAGAAAGAATTGGCACGAGATTTTCAGTGTGCTAGACAGAAAAAATATGCAGCCGAGAATCCTTTATCCAGCAAGTCTGTCATTTAGAATAGAAGGAGAGATAAAGGTCTTCCCAAACAAAGAAAAACTGAAGGAATTTGTCACCACTAAACCAGCCCTCCAAGAGATCCTAAGGGGGACCCTGCGAGACAAAGTACCAGAGACATCACTACAAGCATAAAACATACAGACATCACAATGACTCTAAACCCATATCTTTCTATAATAACACTGAATGTAAATGGATTCAATGCGCCAACCAAAAGACATAGGGTATCAGAATGGATAACAAAACAAGACCCATCTATTTGCTGTCTACAAGAGACTCATTTTAGACCTGAGGACACCTTTAGATTGAGAGTGAGGGGATGGAGAACTATTTATCATGCTACGGGAAGCCAAAAGAAAGCTGGAGTAGCCATACTTCTATCAGACAAACTAGACTTTAAATTAAAGGCTGTAACAAGAGATGAAGAAGGACATTATATAATAGTGACAGGGTCTATCCATCAGGAAGAGCTAACAATTATAAATGTCTATGCGCCGAATACCGGAGCGCCCAAATATATAAAACAATTACTCATAAACATAAGCAACCTTATTGAGAAGAATGTGGTAATTGCAGGGGACTTTAACACCCCACTTACAGAAATGGATAGATCATCTAGACACACGGTCAATAATGAAAATAAGGGGATGGAGAACCATCTATCATGCTAATGGTCAACAAAAGAAAGCTGGAGTAGCCATACTTATATCAGACAATCTAGACTTTAAAATAAAGACTGTATCAAGAAGTGCAGAAGGGCATTATATCATAATCAAGGGGTCTATCCACCAAGAAGACCTAGCAATTGTAAACATTCATGCTCCAAATGTGATAGCATCCAAATATATAAATCACTTAATCACAAACATAAAGAAACTCATCGATAGTAATACCATCATAGTAGGAGACTTCAACACACCACTCACAGCAATGGACAGATCATCTAATCGAAAACTCAACAAGAAAACAATGGCTTTGAATGACACACTGGACCAGATGGACTTAACAGATATATTCAAAACATTTCATCCTAAAGCAGCAGAATATACATTCTTCCCCAATGCACATGGAATGTTCTCCAGAATAGACCATATACTGGGACACAAATCAGCCCTAAGTAAGTACAAAAAGATCAAGATCATACCATGCATATTTTCAGACTACAACTCTATGAAACTCGAAATCAACCACAAGAAAAAATTTGGAAAGGTAACAAATACTTGGAGACTGAAAAACATCCTACTAAAGAATGAATGGAAGTCAATGAAAATGATAACACCACAACCCAAAACATCTGGGATGCAGCAAAGGCAGTCATAAGAGGAAAGTATATAGCAATCCAGGCCTTCCTAAACAAAGAATAAAGATCTCACATACACAGCCTAACTTTACGCCCTAAGGAACTGGAAAAAGAACAGCAAATAAAACCCAAAACCATAAGAAGGCAGGAAATAATAAAGATTAGAGCAGAAATTAATGCCATTGAAACCAAAACAAAAAACAAAAAACAAAACAAAACAAAAAAAAAAACAGTAGAACAGATCAATGAAACCAGAAGCTTGTTCTTTGAAGGAACTAACAAAATTGATAGACCACTAGCCAGTCTGATAAAAAAGAAAAAGGAAAGGACCCAAATAAATAAAATCAAGAATGAAAGAGGAGAGATCACAACCAACACAGCAGAAATAAAAACAATAATAAGAGAATATTGGGAGCAATTATATGCCAATAAAATGGGCAATCTGGAAGAAATGGACAAATTCCTAGAAACATATACACTACCAAAACTGAAACAGGAAGAAATAGAAAATTTGAACAGACCCATAATCAGTAAGGAAATTGAATTAGTAATCAAAAATCTGCCAAAAAACCAAGAGTCCAGGGCCAGATGGCTTTCCAGGGGAATTCTACCAAACATTTAAGGAAGAGTTAACACCTATTCTCTTGAAGCTGTTCCAAAAAATAGAAATGGAAGGAAAACTTCCAAACTCTTTCTATGAAGCCAGCATTACCTTGATTCCAAAACCACACAGAGACCCCAAGAAAAAGGAGAACTATAGACCAATTTCCCTGATGAACATGCATGCAAAAATCCTCAACAAGATATTAGCCAACCGGCTCCAACAATACATTAAAAAATTATTCACCACGACCAAGTGGGATTTATACCTGGGATGCAGGGCTGGTTCAATATCCGCAAAATAATTAATGTGATTCATCACATCAATAAAAGAAAGGACAAGAACCATATGATCTTCTCAATAGATGCAGAGAAAGCATTTGACAAAATACAGCATCCTTTCTTGATAAAAACCCTCAAGAAAGTAGGGATAGAAGGAGCACACCTGGAGATCATAAAAGCCATAAATGAATGACCCAACGTTAATATCATCCCCAATGTGGAAAAACTGAGAGCTTTCCCCCTAAGGTCAAGAACAAGACAGGGATGTCCATCCACAACCACCACTGTTATTCAACATAATACTGGAAGTCTTTGCCTCTGCAATCAGATAATACAAAGAAATAAAAGGCATCCAAATCAGCCCGGAGAAGGTCAAACTTTTACTTCTCGCAGATGACATGATATTCTATATGGAAAACCCTAAAGATTCCACCAAAAAACTGCTAGAATTGATTCATGAATTCAGCAAAGTTGCAGGATATAAAATCAATGCACAGAAATCAGTTGCATTAGGCGGTTCCCCCCCACATCGCTGATGAAGGGGGCATGTGGTATACTCCCATGTCGCCGATGAAGGGGTGCAGGACAACGATGAGGGGTACAGGCGACTCACCCCAAGTCGCCGATGAAGGGGGACAGGCGGTTCCCACCACATAGCCAATGAAGGTACTGCCAAGCTTCCTGAGAGATGGTTGAGTTTTCAGTGTGATTTGTCCCTCTGTTTTCAAGTGGTTAACTTTGCAATGCTTTACTTCAAATGACCCTGAGAACTAGGAACTTCTTGAAAGTGTTTTTCACATGGGAAAATGGAAGCATTTTTTCCTCAAAGTTTCCTTCTCCCAGGTGAAAAGATGTTGGCTAATTTTATAAAAAATCAGTAGCATAGCTGGGCTTGAAATACAGAGGTCTTGACTCAATGTTTTATACATAATTTGCCACTATTCTCTCTCTCTCTCTCTCTCTCTCTCTCTCTCTCACTCTCTCACTCTCTCTTTGGTGGCATATATGTAATAACTTTAGTCAGAGGCTGGAAAAGTGAATCTTTTGTCTGCATATTTAGCAAGATTGATGATTACTGCAATCACATATCTTTCAGAAGCAGCTAAGCTGTTTGTCCGAAGTGACTTATTGTTTTGACTAGTTTTATTAATAACACCAATCATCTCACTTGATCCATTGGTGTCTACAGGCTTAGCCGTAAAGATAGGGTATCTCACGTTATGATTTTGGTCATGTTAAATGATGGAATTTGGCATATCATGTACTACTATGTGAAATAATCTTGTGGGGAACATGGAGGTCCCTGTGGTGTGATTTAGATGAGAAGTGGTTTCTGCCCCCAGTTTGTCTCTCACTGATAAGCCTATTTACCACAATTCCACTATTACTGGTCAGACCATATTTTATAATGTAGGGAAGTTCCTTTTTTATCATCCTCTACCTTAGGACCAGGGATCGAGTTTTTGAGGAAATGGAAGTATGACTACTGAGCACCACCTGAGATAAGAGCACTAAAGGTATTTAAAATTTTGATGATAAAAGGAAGTAGATTATGCAACGATGATTCCTGGAGACCTGTTTAGGGAGTTTACATGATTATGGTAGCGATTGAGCCTATCAGAATGCAGCATGAAGATATTCGATGCCCAGGGTGTAAGGAAGGGGTGAGCCAGAGGAGGACACAGAGTTGAGAGAGGAGGAGTGGAAACGTGTGTCCAAGGCAAGACTTTATTCCTGATTTTGCCTATGTCTTTCTTTGTCTATACAGGTTTGGTGTCAAGAATTTTAAATGTGTTTTCAAGAAGCAGACAATTTGAATCCATGTGATTCTTTAATTGTGTGTTGACATTAAAAAAAATTCTTGCTTACTGGAAACACTTTCTAAGGGGACAGATGCTCTGTTTGCAAAAGAGGACTTGTAACATCTCTAACTTTGGTTCTTTTTCAGTCCAATGGTGATAATAACACCAGCCTGACTATTTCCCTGGAGGCCCCTGTGACTGGTGGAAGATCCACTGGCACGGCACGCGTTAAAAAACATAAACTGTAAAGTGTGCAACCAGATCCAAAGTCTTAAGTGTAATGTGCAGTGTAGGTTGGAGGCTTTGTGCCTGGACTCTGGAGCAGATTACCTACTCTTCAGTACTGGTTTTGCCTCTTTTTACCTGTGTGACATAGGGCAGCTTCAGTTTTGTGTGTCTCAGTTCTCTTATCTGTAAAATAATAACACCCATGTCTATGTCATCCTGTTGATGTGACAAACAAAGGAGTTTGTGTGCAGGGAGCTTACAGCAGTGCCTCTCATAGAGGGAGGGTCATACTAGCTGTTATGTTGTATGTATGTGTCCCAGCATTGCTGACATAAGTGCCTGGGACTGAGTTATATGGAAATTTTAAACATCCTTTATTTATGCCTCAAGCAATATAGCTCTTTATTTATCTAAGAAATTCACATTAATTATAAGTCATTAGTGACAGTTAATAAAAGGAACTGTGTTAAACTTGGCAGTTACGTATGAACACCTCTCAGAAGCTTACTTCTCTTGATATTTGAATAAATAATGTGTTCTCATTAATGTGGACTTACTCAGTTAAGATAAGGTTTATCGAGTATTATTGGTCTTGATCATCATGTTTATACCTTAAATGACAGGTATGCAACCCATGACTACACATTAGAAGCAACTGGATCTCCCAGACCATTTGAGTTGGAAAATTTGGAGGTGGAACTCAGGCATTGGTATTTGTAGAGTTCCCCAAGGTGATTTTAATGTACAGACAGAATAGAAAACCACTGGCCTAGAGAGTTAGTAATTAAGTGTATATCTCTATCATTTAATTGCTGACATTGATATGTAATTTCTTCATATTTAAGTAAATAAAATGACATGGCTATTTACAGACATTTCTTTAAAGGAGGGCCTAGGGTTTCCATTAATTCTGTAGCCTATGGGTGTGTATAGGCTATGGGTTTCCATTAATTCTGTAGCCTATGGGTGTGTGCCATAAAGCAGAAATGAGAAGCTTGTTTTAAAATTATCAAGGTCACCTGGGTGGCTCAGGTGGTTAAGTGTCCTACTTTGGCTCAGGTCATGGTCTCATGATTTGTGAGTTTGAGCCCCCTGTCAGACTCTGTGCTGACAGCTCAGAGCCTACAACCAGCTTCCTATTCTGTCTATGCCTCTCTCTGCCCCTCCCCCACTCATGCTCTGTCTCTGTCTCTCTCTCTCAAAAATAAATAAACATTAAAAAACTAAAATTAGCTATGAAGTTTTGTTTGTTTTTGGAAGGAGGACATGCTGTCAATATTAGCAAACAATATAGAAATACCAGAATGTTAAAGATGAGAGGGACCCTCAAGGCATCTTGTAGAAAGAGGGGTACACTTTGAAGCCAGTCCTGGCTTTTAGTGGCTTATTCACTTCCTACATTTGTGATCTTGGGTTCTTTACTTAACCAATCTGAACCTCAACTTCTTGATCTGTAAAATCGAGGTGAGCATGTGCTTTATATGATGACGAGTGTGTTTCATGGGCACACACACTCATGTCTTGCTTCCCTGCCTCCTACCTGATCCCTAGATCCATCTGGTGCAGATGTCCATGGCAAGGACTGCGTCACAACCTCCCAGCTGCTGGGAACTGCTTCCTCCCACTCCTCGGGGACCACTTCTCTGGCTCTGTTGGGACTGTTTCATGGATGGATGTTTGGATCCCATGACCTTAAGTGAGCCTAACATTTAGTGTGCAAGGGTCAGTACTGCTGGTGAAGCAGAGTGAAACTTTTCATGAGACAGGAGATGAAGGAGATCTTGTGGCCATGTGATGGCAGCCTTTGAGTACCTTCTGTCTGCCCCAGATGATCTGTGTGCAGGACCCAGATGGCTGCCTTGTGTCTTCAGCTCTATGTTCTTAGCCATTGCTTCTAGGGGTTGAACAGGAACAATGAGAGGCTACTATCTCTATCTTAGCTTGGGGTAAGCAGAGAAGAATCATAGACCTCTTTTATTGTTGTTGTTGTTGTTGTTTTTATGATAGGAATACTGGATTTCATCTTTTTCCCCACCCTTGTCTCTCAGATCCTTCAGCATTTGGCTATAAAATGATTAGGCCACCTGGTTCTCCTGTTGCCCATTCTTTGTGTCCTAGGAAGGGGGTTCGTGGTTTCTTATTCTTTGCAAAGCTTAAGGCCTCAGATCTTGATCTCAACTATGGGGCTTCAGTGTCCTTCCCACTTGTAAGCCTGCTTTCTAGGACTATCCTCAATCTTAATTTTCAGAATTCTGCTTCTATAACCATCTCTGGACTGATATGAAGTGTTCATTGGAAATGAAACTGCCATTTTTCTGTTGTTTCCTTTGTCTACTGGAATCAGCACCCTCTTATGATTAACAGTAGTAGGAGCTGTATTGAATTTTTAGGTGGTAAGGATCTCAAAACATCACACTTGTGGGCTGGGTGGTGTGACTTAAATCTTGTGCCCCTCCACTAGATTATAAGACTCTTGAGGGTAGAAGCCATGTTTTACAGCCGAGTATCATTGTAACTATCATTTATTATGTATCTACTATGCACTGAAGACTTTGCTTTATTTCAATTAATCTCCATAAAAATAATGTACACATGAGGAATCTTAGAGAGCTTAAGTAAACTGCCCAAGGTCATGTGGCTTGTGAGTGGATTTTTTAACTCACTTTGATATTAAACCCTGTGTTCTAAAATCGTGTTTCTAAATTTCTTCTGAAAGGAAGGAGAAGATACAGGTAAGAAGAATGGGACCTTGGCCTGTAGAAAGTTGGATGACCTCTTGAGTCAGGGACAGGTATGGAGGTATATTCTTAGAGGAGGAGAGAAGGTCTGCATATCTTCAAAGCCCCTGTTTTTCCCATTAATATACTGACCGGCATTGCTGACATACGTGGACTAAGAATGGACCCTATGACTCTCAAGGCAGAAGTCACCCCCGTGGATGGCTTTGGCCCACACGTGGCTTTTTTATTCAGGTCAAGAGAGACCCCAAGATTACATGAAGACATCTCTCACTGATAAGAGCCATTGGGTGAGCAATCAGGCAAACTCTGAAGAGGACTCTGTGAATCCATGGTGATGAGATGTTCTGTGCTGAAGTCATCCTTTACTTGCTGACGATGAGAAGATAGTCTCCAATCACCCTCTGTGCTTGCAGTTTAGACCATGAGAATGTGCCCACCAGCTCTGGCAAGCGACAAGAAGTATATAAATACTTTCTGGCGTTGGAGCTCTGTTGGATATTCCCAGAGAACGTTTCCCTTTTAATGTAGTTGGAAACTATAAATTTAACTCCTGCTGGGGGAAAAAAAAAGCAATGGTTTCACAAAAGAAAAAAGTCAGCTCTTTAAAAGGCTTAACTCCTCTCACAAACATGTGCTTTTTAATGACTGGGAAATTCCTGGTGCAGGGAAAAAAATGTCCTTTTATACAAATGAGGTCATTCTGATCTTAACTAGCCCTATGCACTCTAGTTCCTGCGTTCTGTTCCACGTTTTGTGACCAGAGGTTATTGGAAGGGCAATCCCTGTGTGCATAGTCACTGCTTTTAGGGCATGTTGCCAAAGAGAAAGTGATCTTAGCTCACAAGCTTCCAAGCCAGTGCAAGAGGCCCAGCTCCCAGGGGTACCTGGCCAGTGACTGATAATGACTTGGTTTAGCTTGGCCGTGGGTTGAGTTTTTAAAGCACACTTTTTTTGTGCACTGGGATGGTTGTGCCTGCTTCTTCATCTTCAGATTTCTCAACAGCTCCATTGCTTCTCGATTCAGGAGTAATTTTTCTTGCTTGGGCACATTCTATCTACTGTGCTTTGATTCCGTCCTAAAGAGAAGAAACATCCATGCCAGCATGAGGCCTCCTGTTCATCTTCTTCACCCGGTGTAAATGAAAAACAGCTGTTGAAGGCATTTTCCCTGTACACATTTCCTTGCACACTTGGAGGCTGATTCCTCCAAAAATTAATTTCTTATTTGGTTCTTACCCCAATTTCTTAATAAAGTCTATGTTCAGGGATCTTCGTGGCTACCTGGGTCAGAAACCCGAAGCCCAGGCTCTGTTGCCTGAATCAGTCTAAGAAAAATTTGTTGACCTGGGAGTAACAAACTATCTTCAGCTCTCCCAGAAAGGCAAGGATTATACAATTCAGCTGGGAACTAGTTATGTATTTGCCGCAGACCCCATTTTGTTGCCCAGAGCACCTGTGGCCCCTCTTGGAGGCCTCAGCATCCTTGCTTGAAAATTCTCGAGTCCTTGAGGAGGTGAGGCTTGATCTGGGCATGGCCCTTGTTTCTTGAGTCCACCTCCCCTCCACTGCCCTCAAGGCCTCAGTTTGTTGTAGATAACCACAATAAATATTGAGTATTGTAATGAACCTAAGGGCTGGTGCAAAATAATTGGAAAAAATATGGCTAGGAAATACTATCACCCTTGAAATGCTGGGAAATTCGGGGTAATTGCTGAGTGCCTCATATTACTTCCTGTGGAGAAAATACATGACAAAATGCATAATGGGTTAATATTTTAAAGCGAAAACTTGTAGGAGATAAATCAGAAGACCCATATCTGCCTCTGATGCTCAGAAAGGGAAAGACACTGATGTGCTGATAATATATTTTTATTTTTTTTCTTCTTCTCCAGCCTCAGACAATACAGCAGACTCTCCAGAGGACACTGCAGTATTATGAGCACCAAGTTATTGGGTAAGTAAAGCAGACTTTGGTCATTATTTGGAGAAAATTAAAGATAATTACTCAAACATAGCTGTTGAACATGCACTTTCCTGCCACCCAAGTCAGTCTTCTTTACAGTGGCTGTGGGGCCACTCCTTGGGACCCCTGGACTGACGTCCTTTGGTTTATTTTTGTTTAATCCTTTTAAATGAAATTCCCTTTTAGTATTGTCTTTCCTTTTTAACTTTTCTTCTTGTGTTCTTTCCGTCTTCTCCTCCACTGAATCTCCTAATTGTGCCTTCCTAATACAGTCAGGTTTAATGGTACCAACCTGAGAGGCTTTAAATGGGATTTTAGAATCCTTTAGGAAAGTCGACTCTGAGTCATTATAAGCCTAACAGAGTTCAGGGAGAGGTATTTGTTTAGAGTTCCACATTCCACATTGTTCTTTAATCTTTCTTTCCTTGACATTATTTGGATAGGGTGTAATATAAGAAGACAAAATCACGGAACAGGAACTCAAGGCCTCACCAGCTCATAGAAGTTTAAAGTTACTTTAATCTGTTTTGTAAGGGAGGATGATGATGGTAACAGCTAATTGAAGGTTAGATGCTATGAATAAATGAGATAATTTCAGTGGGAGTGTTCTGTAAATAGAAAGCTCCAGATAAGTGTACGGTTTACTTACAACTGCCTATGGCAGAAAGCAGTTGGAAATGCAGAAGGCTAAATTCACCTTCTGATGCAGTCTAGCTTAAAACGGAGGAGTTAAACTCATTGACATGAAAGGCAGTGCCTATTTGTAATTCACATAGTTAATGTTGTCTCTGAGCTGCCATCATTTATTTGTATAAGATTGTGAGCACTTTTGAGGAGCTAAGATTCAAATCCTAGTACCATTTGAAAGGCCATCAAGCATCATTTAACATTTGGGGCCAATAGTCATTGCCCTGGGGTTCGAGACTATATTTGTGGCTAGTAGGATGCACTGTGATTATTTTTTTAAACAAAAACAGAAGAAAAGAAGACTTAGTGGAAACATAATCTCGGTACCTAGTACAATGCCATATGTTTTAAGTGCTGGATAATTACGTTAGTTGTCATTTCAGAGGGAATTGCTTTGAAACCTTGTCACATGAGTACTCAAAAGTATGGTACTAGGAGAAACATATTATTTAAACTCATGAGATGGCTTTTACTTTGAGGCCATTAGTGACTTTAAATGGTTTACCCTAATGGAGGCAAATGATGTCAAATTAATCTCTCCCCACATATTCTAAAATAAAACTTAATCACTCTCATTGGATTTGCTGCTTCCAAAGTGTGGTATTTGGATCAAATTAGTCAATATACTTGGCACAGTTTCTTGTGTGTGGTGAGCACTACAACCTGTTTGCTCTTGTGTTTAGTGTCACTATTATTTTTTTAATTGTATTTTAAATTTTTTTTTTAATTTTTGAGGGAGGGAGAGAGAGAGAGAGAGAGAGAGAGAGAGAGAGAGAGAAAGTTTGAGTAGGGGAGGGGCAGACAGAGAGGGAGACATAGAACCCAAAGCAGGCTCCAGACTCTGAGCAGTGAGCACAGAGCCTGATGCAGGCTCAAACCCATGAACCATGAGATGATGACCTGAGCCAAAGTCAGTCACCTAACCAATGGAGCCACCCAGGAGCCCCTGTTTTTAATATTTTAAAGAAAATACCAGTAACCAAAGACAAATCATTTCCTGGAATTGCAAATGCCCTCTTTTGAAATGAAATGGTAACTGATGAAAGGCTCATTTGTGAACTGAACTTATGTCTTCAGGGCACATTGGAGAGGGAATCTTGTAACTGTGATCAGAGTAGTTACCTAGATTATGTTACCATAATCAGGAGAAAATTCTTTTTTCCATTAGTAAGAGGGAGTTCTCTTTTATCTCAACCACTGCCTCACCTCTCTTGTTCCCTCTGTCCATGTAGACATAGTCTGTGGTTATTCTTGGTCTCCAAATAGTCTTTGGTAGTTCTGTTTCTTAGAGACAGTGTAAGGAAAACCGTGCATGTGTCTCTGATAAAGAGGCATCCTGATGTCCAGCTGTCTCCAAAGAGACCCGTTAACACATTTTCACCTGAGTGGGGGCTGCCTTCTGAGGACTTGGAAGTACCAGTGCCCGCTGCCTTTATTCATGGGCACGCGAACAGAGAGATGTTGGTGGCAGTATTGTGACATTGGCCTTTCTTGACTTTGTCTTCCCTCTTCCCTTGGCCCCAGTGTCCCCACCCATCTGTCTCTCTTTCTTCCTATTTCTCTTTAATAATGAAAAAGGAGAGCATCTATTATGACTAACATTTGAATTCAGTATTCACACCTGCCTATTGTTCCTCTTTCAAAGACACAATTAAAGGCTTTTTGTCTCTAACTGAAAAGGAGTGTGTTTCTTCCAGTTAAAAGGATGTCAGGCAATTGGTAAAAATTGCTGAGTATTAGTTTACATGTTTCGGCAGAGGGTGAGGGTGGGAGAGTGATGGTTTTCCAAATCTCTGAAATAGGGCTTTGCCCAAAGTTTTTCTTGAAGTAATTCAGCTTTAAGGAGCCTTGAGTTGGGAGGATGAATCAGGATGAATGGTAAGCCTGGGACGAATAATAAGCTAGCCCTCCTGGGGTTTCTTTTTTTCAAAATTGTAATTGCAGTGCAGTTAACATACAGTGTTATGTTAGCTTCAGGTGTAGAATATGGTTATTCTTCACTTCCATACGTCACCCTGTGCTCATCACAAGTGCACCCTTCACCTGTTTCATTCCTCCCCCACCCACCTCCCCTTGGGGGACCACCAGTGTGTCAGAGTATTCTCTGTAGTCAAGAGTCTGTTTCTTGGTTTGTCTCTCTTGTTTTTCCTTTTGCTCATTTGTTTTGTTTCTTAAATCCCACATACGAGTGACATGATATGGTATCTGTCTTTCTCTGACTGATTTCACTCAGCATAACTTTCTAGCTCCATCCATGTCGAGAAGGGTCCCAGCCCTTCTGTTGTGAATTTCTTAAGTCTCCTCTAACCACTGGCCTCCCAGCCTCCCTTTCTTGTCCTTTAAAACTGCCCTTGGATCTGCTTTATTTATCAGAACTTCAGGACTGCCTGCTGGTCCTTGATGAATCCTTACAAGTAGTTCACAGAAACTCTCTGAGGCTTTTTTAGTCTCCGAGATGGAGACATGAATGCAGGGAGCAGCTGTTGAAAGGCTCACACAGATGGAGGATGGAAGGGAGGAGCTCGCGAGCCTCCGTCGGGGAGAGAGCCTCTCTGTGCCCCAGGAACTTCATCTTCAAAAATTTGTTCTAGTCCTCAGCTTGTCCATCCTCTGGTTCACACAGTTATTCAGAGACCGTTCAGGCTGCAGAAAGGAGGGCTCAAGTTATTCATGCCGTGTGGAAAAGCCTCTGCATCCCCACTGTTGCCGTGGCGGCTTCTCGCCTGGACACTTACTCTGGTGCCTCAACGTTGTGTCCACCACAGCAAGGTGACCAATCAGATTAGATTATGTCCCCTTCTCATTTCAGCCCAATGGTTCTCACTTGTTAAGGTGCATCAGAATCACCTGCGGGCTTGTTAAAGTCCAGGGGGCTGGACCTCACCTGCAGGACTCTGACCCCGTGTGTCCCATGCACTCTTGGAGCATTTCTAATGAGTTTCCAGATAATTCTGCTGACGCTGCTGGGCCAGATATTAAACTGTGAAATCCTTGCTTTACACCATTTAATGGCTTCCTGTGATAGAGTAAACTCTGAACTTTGCCTGTGATCTGGGCTCTGCTTACCTCTCTGATTCCATCTTCTTCAACTCCCCCTTGTCACTCCCCGCCCTCCCTGCCAGGTGTCTGTGGGCTTCTCAACTCGTACTTAGCCTCAGGACCTTTGCACATACCATCCCAATTTCCTGAAATGGCCTGTCCCCAGATGGGTGCGTGGATTACTTTTTTTTTTTTTTTTTTAATGTTCAGGTCTCTTTTTAAACATCGTTATCTTCAGAAAGACATGCCATGGCCACCCAATCTAGAGAAGCCCTCCATCCCCTCCTTACATCTCCAACCCAGATATTTTATATTCTATTCCTCTCTGGTATTCCTTTTCATACAATTTATCATAGCCGATGTTATCTTGTTTATTTATCTGAATTACTTTCTTCTA
The DNA here is from genome assembly GCF_028749965.1 of Puma concolor. NCBI lineage: Eukaryota > Metazoa > Chordata > Mammalia > Carnivora > Felidae > Puma > Puma concolor. The sequence continues at coordinate 112,129,489 of NC_141676.1, forward strand.
TATTTCTATGCCTTTGTAATTGCTTGGTACATAGGAGGGACTAACATGTTTTTTGGGGGGCTTGGGGAAGTGTGAATAAATGAGAAAGTTGTTCCCTGGAGGTATATACATAGAAGTATGTGTCTAGTGGATAAAAGAGTAGATTATGCTTGGAAGGGGGGCTTAAAATGAGGGGTAGAAATAATCTCCAGGGTCGATTACAGTTGTAGTATCCAAGAGCCTTTCCTGCATAGCATAAATTTTACTGATTTATTTGCTTAGTTTCTCCTTTATGCTTAATGTTCTACCACTGTGTGTCAGTCTTACTTTGTCATAAGTTTCTTATTTTTAAACTTTTTTATATAAACTCTGCACAAGCACATTCACCTGTCCATACAGCACAGTCTTCTTCCCTCAATATGAGGGAAAGGGGCACTGAGTGTACATCTTTGTGTTAGTCTTTCTGTAACTCAAGCTTCTAGGGGCTGGACTTGCTTCTTGGACAGTGTGGTGGAAGGAACAATCAGAACCAGAAGGGGTAAGTAGGGGACAGGCTGGGATCACTGTCAGAATTGAAAGGCACCCCAGATTGAGGAAAGTCTGCTTTATGATTACTTTCTCCCTCTGATGTCATTGTTTCCATTATGTTGTGTTCCTCCTGGTCTCTGAGCAGAGGGCTGAGAAAATGCTTTGGGAGGAGACCTACCACATACCAGGTTTACTAGATTTAAAGTCTGATTCTGCCTTTGAATGCTTTAGGGCACATTATGTAACAAAAACCGGCCTCAGTTTTCTCATTTTTAAAGTGGTAACAACATACTGATGCCCACAGTGCCACCCCCAGCCTCTCTCCTCACGTTTGTGCTTCATGACTCCCCCTGGTCCGTAACTCACCAAAGTGGATTACCATGACAGTGCAGACAAGGCAGAGATTTATTTTTTTTTTAATTTTTTTTATTTTTTAAAATTTACACCCAAATTAGTTAGCATATAGTGCAACAATGATTTCAGGAGTGGATTCCTTAGTGCCCCTTACCCATTTAGCCCATCCCCCCTCCCACAACCCCTTCAGTAACCCTGTTTTTTCTCCATATTTATGAGTCTCCTTCTGTTTTGTCTCCCTCCCTGGTTTTATATTATTTTTGTTTCCCTTCCCTTATGTTCATCTGTTTTGTCTCTTAGTCTTCATATGAGTGAATCCATATGATTTTTGTCTTTCTCTGACTAATTTCACTTAGCATAATACCCTCCAGTTCCATCCACTTAGTTGAAAATGGCAAGATTTCATGCTTTTTGATTTCTGAGTACTACTCCATTGTGTATATATACCACATCTTCTTTATCCATTCATCCATCGATGAACATTTGGGCTCTTTCCATACTTTGGCTATTGTGGATAGTGCTGCTATGAGCATGGGGGGTGCATATGTCCCTTCGAAACAGCACACCTCTATCCTGTGGATAAATGCCTAGTAGTGCAACTGCTGGGTCATAGGGTAGTTCTATTCTTAGTTTTTTGAGGAACCTCCATACTGTCTTCCAGAGTGGCTGCACCAGCTTCCATTCCCATCAATAATGCAAAAGAGATCCCATTTCTCCGCATCCTCACCAACATATGTTGTTGCCTGAGTTGTTAATGTTAGCCATTCTGACAGGTGTGAGGTGGTATCTGAGTGTGGTTTTGATTTGTATTTCCCTGATGAGTGATGTTGAGCGTTTTTTCATGTGTCAATTGGGTATCTGGATGTTTTCTTTGGAGAAGTGTCCATTCATGTCTTTTGCCCATTTGTTCTCTGGAATATTTGTTTTTTGGGTGTTGAGTTTGATAAGTTCTTTATAGATTTTGGATACTAACCCATTATCTGATATGTCATTTGCAAATATCATCTCCCATTCTGTCGGTTGCCTTTTAGTTTTGCTGATTGTTTCCTTCTCTGTGTTGTAGCCTTTTATTTTGATGAGGTCCCAGTAGTTCATTTTTGCATGTTTCCCTTGCCTCCAGAGATGTGTTGAGTAAGAAGTTGCTGTGGGCAAGATCAGAGAGGATTTTGCTTGCTTTCTCCTCAAGGATTTTGATGGCTTCCTGTCTTACATTTGGGTCTTTCATCCATTTGGAGTTTATTTTTGTGTATGTTGTAAGAAAGTGGTCAGGTTCATTCTTCTGCATGTTGCTATCCACTTTTCCCAGCACCACTTGCTGAAGAGACTGTCTTTATTCCATTGCATATTCTTTCCTGCCATATCAAAGATTAGTTGGCCATACGTTTTTAGTTCAATTTTGGGTTCACTATTCTGTTCGATTGATCTGAGTGTCTGTTCTTTCTTTTTTTTTTTTATCTTTAATTTTCTTCTTTTTTTATTTTTTTTTTATTTTTTTTATTTATATATGAAATTTATTGTCAAATTGGTTTCCATACAACACCCAGTGCTCATCCCAAAAGGTGCCCTCCTCAGTACCCATCACCCACCCTCTCTTCCCTCCCACCCCCCATCAACCCTTAGTTTGTTCTCAGTTCTCAACAGTCTCTTATGCTTTGGCTCTCTCCCACTCTAACCTCTTTTTTTTTTTTTTTTTGTTCCCCTCCCCCATGGGTTTCTCTTAAGTTTCTCAGGATCCACATAAGAGTGAAACCATATGGTATCTGTCTTTCTCTGTATGGCTTATTTCACTTAGCATCACACTCTCCAGTTCCATCCACGTTGCTACAAAAGGCCATATTTCATTTTTTCTCATTGCCACGTAGTACTCCATTGTGTATATAAACCACAATTTCTTCATCCATTCATCAGTTGATGGACATTTAGGCTCTTTCCATACTTTGGCTATTGTTGAGAGTGCTGCTATGAACATTGGGGTACAAGTGCCCCTATGCATCAGTACTCCTGTGTCCCTTGGATAAATTCCTAGCAGTGCTATTGCTGGGTCATAGGGTAGGTCTATTTTTAATTTTCTGAGGAACCTCCACACTGCTTTCCAGAGCGGCTGCACCAATTTGCATTCCCACCAACAGTGCAAGAGGGTTCCCGTTTCTCCACATCCTCTCCAGCATCTATAGTCTCCTGATTTGTTCATTTTGGCCACTCTGACTGGCGTGAGGTGATATCTGAGTGTGGTTTTGATTTGTATTTCCCTGATAAGGAGCGACGCTGAACATCTTTTCATGTGCCTGTTGGCCATCCGGATGTCTTCTTTAGAGAAGTGTCTATTCATGTTTTCTGCCCATTTCTTCACTGGGTTATTTGCTTTTCGGGTGTGGAGTTTGGTGAGCTCTTTATAGATTTTGGATACTAGCCCTTTGTCCGATATGTCATTTGCAAATATCTTTTCCCATTCCGTTGGTTGCCTTTTAGTTTTGTTGGTTGTTTCCTTTGCTGTGCAGAAGCTTTTTATCTTCATAAGGTCCCAGTAATTCACTTTTGCTTTTAATTCCCTTGCCTTTGGGGATGTGTTGAATAAGAGATTGCTACGGCTGAGGTCAGAGAGGTCTTTTCCTGCTTTCTCCTCTAAGGTTTTGATGGTTTCCTGTCTCACATTCAGGTCCTTTATCCATTTTGAGTTTATTTTTGTGAATGGTGTGAGAAAGTGGTCTAGTTTCAACCTTCTGCATGCTGCTGTCCAGTTCTCCCAGCACCATTTCTTAAAGAGACTGTCTTTTTTCCATTGGATGTTCTTTCCTGCTTTGTCAAAGATGAGTTGGCCATACGTTTGTGGGTCTAGTTCTGGGGTTTCTATTCTATTCCATTGGTCTATGTGTCTGTTTTTGTGCCACTGAGTGTCTGTTCTTATGCCAGTACCATACTATCTTGGTGATTACAGCTTTGCAGTATAGCTTGATGTCTGGGATTGTGATGCCTCCTGCTTTGGTTTTGTTTTTCAAGATTGCTTTGGCTCTTCCGGGTCTTTTCGGGTTCCATACAAATTTTAGGATTATTTGTTCTAGCTCTGTGAAGAATGCTGGTGTTACTTTGATAGGGATTGCATTGAATATGTAGATTGCTTTGGATAGTATCGACATTTTTTTTTTCTGTGATAAACTATTTTTCTACCTCAGTTGCTTAAAGGGGGAGAAAAATAAAACATCATTAGGGAGAAGCACAGATAAACTATTTACAGAGATGAAGAAAATTCACAATGGCTGTAACATCTGCAAGGCAAGAATACTAGGACAAGTTCACCAAAGCAAAGTAATTCATAGCAAAACAAAATATAGGGTGGGGGAGGGGGGGAGTCATACAGATATGTTTAAAAAAAATAGCACTCATGAAAAAGCCTGCCGGAAAATCAAAGGAGGATAACCAATTATTACAACAAGCATCTTTAATGAGATGAGCAAAACTACACAGGTTGGTTCTCAAGGACAGTAACATTCAAACAGGGATCTGCTCACATAAAAAACATCCATTGGATCCGACTTCGTTTCAGGTCAGATCTCGCAGTCCATGAGTTCGAGCCCCATGTCAGGCTCTGTGCTGACTGCTCAGAGCCTGGAGCCTGTTTCAGATTCTGTTTCCCTCTCTCTCTGACCCTCCCCCGTTCATGCTCTGTCTCGATCTGTCTCAAAAATAAATAAGCGTTAAAAAAATTAAAAAAAAAAAAACATCCAGTGGAAACATGTGGGTCATTTCTCACAAACTATGCGCATAAACAAAGGGATGACTCTTGAAGGTCCTGCTGTGCTGTACTTCAATCTAAGAGAGTGGGGGTATTTTATTTCAAGTGCAGAAGTGGAGGGGATCAGAATCATGGGAAAAGCAAGCCCTACTGGGGAGGTGACCATCAGGGGTGCCAATCAGATCGGGAGAGACCCTCTGTGTTCTGTCCCCTCCTATGTCAGTGGGCCAAGGGGCCGTGATGCCAACAGGGAATTCAAGGCCAGGGTGGGCAGGGAGGTGAGAGTGGGGGTGCTAGGGAAGGAGGGGCCTGGCATGGATCTGTGCCCACAGTGCCCGAGACACAGCAGTGCCCAGGTGACTCCTCTGTCCCTTCTCAAAGACAGAGGTACATAAGTTATTGGCAATAGCCACTGATGGACTGGCCCCCAAAGACAAAAACAACCAGATAATGCTGGCTTTTGAGATACAGTTTTTCTTCCAGATTCAGTTCAATTAGTATTCACAGGAACAGGGTGTGTGTGTGTGTGTGTGTGTGTGTGTGTGTGTGTGTGTGTTTGTGTGTGTGTTCACTTTTGGTAATGTCCACTACAGGACATAGGTGCTCCAAGTCACATATCCTCAACCCCCGTGAGCCATCAGCACTAAAAGCCCACCCCATGGAATACCACAAGAAGCTTATTTGGTCAATATTTAAAGTAATCTTATGCCTGTTTCCTGGACTCCCCTGAGGAGGCTCTACAAAGTTTGTAAGAATTTTCCCTCTGGTACTGTTACATTCCAGGTGAGGGTGGGAAGTTGGGGTAGGTAGGAAGAATGTTCATGCTGGATACAAGAAGCAAAATGCCAGGAGACTGCACAAGAAAAAAAAAATTCTTTTTAAACTGAATGAAGCAATGAGGACATGAGTCTTTTCCAAGAATTAAAAAAGAGTAAAAGAACATTGGTTCAAATGGGCAGCCAGGACAGTCTCAGCAGGCATGGACAGTGGCGGGGCTGGCCCCGACCAGGACTGTGTCCTCTGTCTAGTAATGGTAGCAAACCCCACTTTGTTATGCCTCTCTTAAGAGCTAGTTGATAAAAATTATGTGAAATTTATGTGAATCTTGTAAAATCGGCAAATAGTCTGGGAACTGATAGTCATAGCTAGGAGCAAATACAGGGTAGCCACGGCCATAGATTGTCACAAAGTTGGGGTAGCCTAGAATTCCCATGCCAAGCATGAATGCGTCCAGGGTGTAAGGCAGTCCCCGGGCCTGGCCTCTTGTTCCCAGTGGGAACATAACTTTCCTAGGCTGAGCTTTCTTACATTCCACCATTTTATTACTGATTTCATGGAAATGAATCCCACAGACTTTTTCCACATCTTCATTCTCAAACGTAACAAAGCCAAACCTCTGAGCCTTTTGGTCATCTTATCAAATATCAGCATTGCATCCTCCATCTTGCCAAACTGTTCAAAGTACTGTTTTACGTCCTCCACCACCATGTTCGCAGGTAATCCGCCTACGAATATCTTCTTTGTTCTTGTGACCATCTTGGGTTGTGCACCAAGAGGAAATGCAACTTTGGGGTCGATCATCTTGGAATCGAACTCATGGTGGGGCTGACTTAATACTTCATCTACACTTGCTGGGTCTGCGAACGTGACGAAACCGAAGACTCTGGAGCATTTCGTAGTGGGGTCTCTCATGACCATACATTCTCTAATTTCTCCAAATTTGCTAAAATAGTCTCTAAGGCTGTCTGGTGACGTCTGCCAGCTCAATCGATAAACATGTTACCGGGGTCGTGCTGGGAGTTGTGGGCACTGCCGGAGGTGCCTTGGCTCCCATTTGCCTCCATAGTTGAGCCCCCCCCGCCCCCCACCCCCAAAAAACCGAGCCCCACAGGGATCGCAGCAGAGCCGCGGCTGGCTACAAGCCCGAGATCTCCCGCTCCCTCCTCCCCCTCCTCCTCCTCCCTTCCCTGGGCCCCTCCGAATCTCTCAGCCAATGGCGGAGCACAGGAAGCCACACACGTGGGCTCCGCTGAGCTCAGGCTGGCTGCTCCACATCCCCTCCCCCCCCCGCCCCGCCCATCCCCACCTCTCCCCCTCCTCCTCCTCACCCCCATCTGGGTAGTATCAACACTTTAACAATATTTGTTCTTCCTATCCAGGAGCATGGAATATTTTTCCATTTTTTTGTGTCTTCTTCAATTTCTTTCATAAGCTTTATACAGTTTTCAGTGTATAGATTTTTCACCTCTTTGGTTAGATTTATTCCTAGATATTTTATGCTTTTTGGCATACCTGTAAATGGGATCAATTCCTTGATTTCTCTTTCTGTTGCTTCATTGTTGGTGAATAGGACTGCAACCGATTTCTGTGCATTGCTTTTATATCCTGAAACTTTGCTGAATTCATGAATCAATTCTTGCAGTTTTTTGGTGGAAACTTTTGGGTTTTCCATATAAAGTATCATGTCATCTGCAAAGAGTGCAAGTTTGACCTCCTCCTGGCTGATCTGGATGCCTTTTACTTCTTTGTGTTGTCTGATTGCGGAGGCTAAGACTTCCAATACTGTGTTGAATAACAGTGGCAAGAGTAGACATCCCTGTCTTGTTCCTGATCTTAGGGGGAAAGCTCTCAGTTTTTCCCCATCGAGGATGATATTAGCGTTGGGTCGTTCATATAAGGCTTTAATGATCTTGAGGTGTGCTCCTTCTATCCCTACTTTCTCGAGGGTTTTTATTAAGAAAGGATGCTGTATTTTGTCAAATACAAAATTTCTTTCTCTGCATCTATTGAGAGGATCATATGGTTCTTGTCCTTTCTTTTATTGATGTGATGAATCACATTAATTATTTTGCGGATATTGAACCAGCCCTGCATCCCAAGTATAAATCCCACTTGGATGTGGTGAATAATTTTTTTAATGTATTGTTGGATCCGGTTGGCTACTAATCTTGTTGAGGATTTTTGCATCCATGTTCATCAGGGAAATTGGTGTATAGTTTTCCCTTTTTTTGGCGTCTCTGTCTGGTTTTGGAATCAAAGTAATGTTGGCTTCATAGAAAGAGTTTGGAAGTTTTCCTTCCATTTCTAGTTTTTGGAACAGTTTCAAGAGAATAGGTGTTAAGTCTTCCTTAAATGTTTGGTAGAATGCCCCTGGAAAGCCATCTGGCCCTGGACTCTTGGTTTTTGGCAGAGTTTTGATTACTAACTCAATTTCCTTACTGGTTATGGGTCTGTTCAAATTTTCTATTTCTTCCTGTTTCAGTTTTGATAGTGTATATGTTTCTAGGAATTTGTCCATTTCTTCCAGATTACCCATTTTATTGGCATATAATTGCCCATAATATTCTCATATTATTGTTTTTATTTCTGTCGTGTTGGTTGTGATTTTGCCTCTTTCATTCGTGATTTTATTTGGGTCCTTTCCTTTTTCTTCTTGATCAAACTGGCTATTGGTTTATCAATTTTGTTAATTCTTTCAAAGAACCACCTTCTGGTTTCATTGATCTGTCCTACTGGGTTTTTTTTTTTGGTTTTTTTTTTTTTTTTTTTTTTTTTTTTTTGTTTTGAGAGCATTAATTTCTGCTCTAATCTTTATTATTTCCTGTCTTCTGCTGGTTTTGGGTTTAATTTGCTGTTCTTTTTCCAGGTCTTTAAGGTGTATGGTTAGGTTGTGTATGTGAGATCTTTCTTCCTTCTTTAGGAAGGCGTGGATTGCTATATACTTTCCTCTTAAGACTGCCTTTGCTGCATCCCAGAAGTTTTGAGTTGTGGTGTTATCATTTTCATTGACTTCTGTATACTTTTTAATTTCCTCTTTAACTGCTTGGTTAGCCCGTTCATTCCTTAGTAGGATGTTCTTCCGTCTCCAAGTATTTGTTGCCTTTCCAAATTTTTTCTTGTGGTTGATTTCGAGTTTCATAGCGTTGTGATCTGAAAATATACACGGTATGATCTCGATCTTTTTGTACTTACTTAGGGCTGATTTGTGTCCCAATATATGGTCTATTCTGGAGAACGTTCCATGTACACTGGAGAAGAATGTATATTCTGCTGCTTTAGGATGAATTGTTCTGAATATATCTGTTAAGTCCATCTGGTCCAGTGTGTCATTCAAAGCCATTGTTTTCTTGTTGATTTTTGATTAGATGATCTGTCCATTGCTGTGAGTGGTGTGTTGAAGTCTCCTACTATGATGGTATTACTATCAATGAGTTTCTTTATGTTTGTGATTAATTGATTTATATATTTGGATGCTATCACATTTGGAGCATGAATGTTTACAATTGCTAGGTCTTCTTGGTGGATAGACCCCTTGATTATGATATAATGCCCTTCTGCACTTCTTGATACAGTCTTTATTTTAAAGTCTAGATTGTCTGATATAAGTATGGCTACTCCAGCTTTCTTTTGTTGACCATTAGCATGATAGATGGTTCTCCATCCTCTTATTTTCAATCGGAAGGTGTCTTTAGGTCTAAAGTGGGTCTCTGGTAAACAGCATATAGATGGATCTTGTTTTCTTATCCATTCTGTTACCCTATGTCTTTTGACTGGAACATTGAGTCCATTGATGTTTAGAGTGAGCACTGAAAGATATGAATTTATTGCCATTGTGACGCTTGTAGAGTTGAAGTTTATGGTGGTATTCTCTGGTCTTTTCTAATCTTTATTGCTTTAATATATATATATATATTATTTTTTTTAAATCTTATCTCCCCTCACAGAGTCTCCCTTAAAATTTCTTGTAGGACTGGTTTACTGGCCTCAAAATCCTTTAATTTTTGTTTGGGAAACTTTTAATCTCTCCTTCTATTTTGAATGACATCCTTGCTGGATAAAGAATTCTTGACTGCATATTTTTCTGATTCAGCACACTGAATATATTCTGCCACTCCTTTCTGGCCTGCCAAGTTTCTGTGGATAGTTCTGCTGCAAACCTGATCTGTCTTTCCTTGTAGGTTAGGGACTCTTTTTCCCTTGCTGTTTTCATGATTCTCTCCTTGCCTGAGTATTTTGTGAATTTGACTATGATATGCCTTGTTGATGGTCAGTTTTTGTTGAATCTAATGTGGTCCTCTGTGATTCCTGGATTTTGATGTCTGTGTCTTTCCCCAGGTTAGGAAAGTTTTCTGCTATGATTTGCTCACAGAACCCTTCTACCCCTATCTCTCTCTCTTCCTCTTCTGGGACCCCGATGATTCTGATGTTCCTTTTTAATGACTCACTGATTTCTCTAATTCTTAAATCATGCTTTTTTCCCTTAATCTCCCTCTTTTTTTCTGCTTCATTATTCTCTATAAGTTTGCCCTCTATATCATCGATTCTCTGTTCTGCCTCATTCATCCTTACTGCCATGGCATCCATCCGTGATTGCAGCCCAGTTTTAGCATTTTTAATATCATTCTTGCTATTTTTTACTTCTTTTATCTCTGCAGAAAGGGATTCTAATCTATTTTTGACTCCAGCTAGTATTCGTATTATCATGATTCTAAATTCTGGTTCAGACATCTTGCTTGTATCTGTGTTGGTTAAATCCCTGGCTGTCGTTTCTTTGTGTAATTTCTTTTTTTTTTTTTTAATTTTTTTTTCAACATTTATTTATTTTTGGGACAGAGAGAGACAGAGCATGAACAGGGGAGGGGCAGAGAGAGAGGGAGACACAGAATCAGAAACAGGCTCCAGGCTCTGAGCCATCAGCCCAGAGCCCGATGCGGGGCTCGAACTCATGGACCGCGAGATCGTGACCTGGCTGAAGTCGGACGCTTAACCGACTGCGCCACCCAGGCGCCCCTCTTTGTGTTATTTCTTTTGGGGAAATTCCTTCATTTTATTATTTTGAAGGGAGAAAAGGAAGTAATGAGGTAGAAACATTAAAATTAAAAAAATAAATTTAAAAAATATTAAAATTAAAAAAATTAAACACACACACACAAATTGAGTAAATGATGCAAGATCCTAGGTGTGTTTTGGTCTGTGTGTTGAAAGTGGTTTGACAGATTAGATTTAAAAAAGGGGTGGAAAAAGAAAAAAAAAAGGAAATTTTTTGAGAATTTGAAAAAATGAATACACTGAAGTGGACTAAAAGAAGATGATGGAGGTACACTAGAATTTGAAAAAATATACACAGAAGTAAAGAATATAGTAGAAAAAACTAAAGAAAAATATTTTTATTAAAAATTAAAAATGAATGTGAAATTTTTCATTTTCTGTGTTTAAGAAAAAAGAAGAGAAATTAAAAAGAGAAAAAAGATAAAGAAAAAAGGGACAAAAGAAATCATGAAAATTTGAAAAAATACACTGTATTAGACTAAAATAAAATGATGGAAGTAAAATAGAATTAGAAAAAAATTTACATAAAAGCAAAAAATATAGTAATGAAAATTAAACAAGAATATTTTTAATAGAAATTGAAAATAAAAATGAAGTATTCCTCTTTGTCCATTCAAGAAAAAGAAAAGAATTGAAAAAGAGAAAAAAATAAAAAGAAAGAAAAAAAGGAAATTGTTTAAAATTTTTAAAAGGTGAATACACTGAATTAGACTAAAATAAAATTATGGAAGTAAAGTAGAATTTGAAAAAATTTACACAAAAGTAAAAAATAGAATAATAAAAATTAAAGAAAGATACTTTTAATAAAAATTAAAAATAAAAATGAATTATTTCTCTTTCTCTATTCAAGAAAAAGTAAAGGATTGTAAAAGAGAAAAAGGAAAAAGAAATAAAATTGAATAGATGAACCTGCTAACAGATTGAAGTAGGACTGAAATTGCTTCATTTTCCCCTAAAAGTCAGTCTATGTAAGTCTTTATAGTTCATAAATTAAGCTAGCGGTGAGACTTGTTTCTTGAAGAGCAAGGTTGGCCCAGTTGGGCAGAGCTCAGTGTAATGGCTCAGTTCTCTGCTAGATGGTGTTGCTAGCCTACTGAGGTGGATTGTTGTGGAGCCCGTAGGTGGGCATGCGCAGAAGCAGTGAAAATGGCGCTACCCAGCTCCTCAGTCTATTCTCCAGGATCAGCAGTTGTGCACCCATCCTCTGTCTTCAGCTTTTGCCTACTCCCTGCTTTTTCACTCTCTGTACCAGGCCCCAGGCAGTACCTCTCTCCCAAGTTTTGTCTCAGATGCAGCAGTTTTCCCTGGCCCCTTATTTCTGAAGGACTGCATCTTTGACCCATTCCGGCCCTCTGTGAGAGGGTCTCACTGAGCAATGGCCGAATGAGTAGTGGCCAAATATCGGCAACACCCAGAAACGCCCACTGAACCCTATTGTTGCCTGTGCCCCAAGACTGCGGCCAGCTGCCACCTGGCCCCAGAAAATGTTTGGGAGATAGTGTAGCAGCAGTGTTTCAGGGATGATGGAAAATCACAACACACATCTGGCATCAGGCTTCACCCTTAATGACCTTGCCCCAGCACCAGCAAATGTGGTCACCTTCTGGGGTCTGCTGGGACCAGGTGGCTTCAACAGTCTCTACCAAATGTTCTTCCAGCAGTGGAACTGCTTTTCCCCATGTGGTCTGAGAACCTCCTGGACCCCACTCTGTTCCTGAGGATTCGCCCTTCCCACCAGAGCACTGCCAGGTATCGAGCTGCAGAGCTGCAGCCTTTGTGTTCCCCTAGTTTACAGTCTTAATGGAATTTAAACACTCTCCTTTCTCCTTTCTCCCTGTTTAGTTTAGTCCCTGAGACTGTTTCCAATTTTCCACTTTCTCTCCAGCTACTTTTGGGGAGGGGTGCTTTTCCTGTATTCTCCTCCCTTCCCCAGTTTCCATCCTCTCTCTGTCCACAAAAGTGATTCCCTACCTTTCACAGCTTCTCGCTCCCCAAGTTCACTTCTCCGCACCACATACCTACTGAATTCTGTGGTTCAGGTTGTGCAGATTGTTGTGTTAATCCTCCAATCAGTTTTCTAGGTGTGTAGGATGGTTTAGTGTTGGTCTGGATGTATTTCATGGACAGGAGACACACAAAAAACTTCCATGCTGTTCCGCCATCTTGGCTCTTCCCCTGAATATAGCTTTCTAACTATAAAGAGACATGGTTCTTTTTACCAGGTCACATTTTTTTGTTTCTAAAAATAGCAATTTTAGCACATCTCCTGTTTAAAAGAGCCATCTCTGTTTCTAAGGAAAGAAAAGATAAGGAAAGGAAAGAAAAGACAACTTGGTGTGTGTGTGTGTGTGTGTTTGTGTGTGCATGTATTGCCATAAACTACTGTATGTGTGTATATGTATATATATATATATATATATATATATATATATACACACATATATGCATACTGTATTATATACATATAGTACCCTCATATATATACATACATACATGTATACTTACATACATATATACACATATATATGTACACATATTTACATACTGTATTATATACATATAGTACCCTCTTATGCATACACACATACATACATACATACATACATACATACATACATACATATATAACTTTGGCCAACTCCTTGAACTAAAAGACATTTTACAAATAACTTTGGCTAATGATGATTCTGGCTATAAATGTATTTTCTTATGAAGATAGAAAACAAATAAGGATCTAGAGAACAAGGGTTTTGAACTGATAAAAATGGGAGGAACCTAACTTATCCTTCTATTACAGCACATTTCATGGTGTGCTTCCTAATCGTCTCCAGGTCTTTGTCTCCACCTTGACTGTGGGTATCTAGTGGTTAGGTGCTATATTAGTCCTTTGTAACCACACCAATAAGGCAGGGGGCCTGGAAGGGTAGGTATCGTTTGAAAGAAGTATTGTTTGAAAGACAAAGGCTGAGGAACTGTTCCAGAGGAAGGAAAGCTAAAGATACAAGGCAAAAGCAGTGAATAATCCTGTATTGGATCCTGTGCTAGGAAGGATCCATGAAGAACATTACTGGGCCAATAAACGAAATTGGAATACGGAGTGTGGATTAGATAATATTATACCAAAGTTAAATTTCCTCATCTTCAAAACTGTACTGTGGTTTTGTAAGGGAACATCCTTGTTCGTAGGAAATATGCGCTGATGTATTTAGGGAAGGACCTTTTGCCACTTCTCAAATTGTGTGTGTGTGTGTGTGTGTGTGTGTGTGTGTGTGTGTGTGTGAGAGAGAGAGAGAGAGAGAGAGAGAGAGAGAGAGAGAGAGAGAGACAGAGACAGAGAGACAGAGAGACAGAGAGACAGAGAGAAAGAATGAGAATAAAACAGAAGGGATAAATTTCTAACAAATTGATTTTGGTACTACTGGTAGTATTTGGTACTATTCCTACTATTCCTACTTTGGTACTATTTGCTACTATCCTCTAAGTTTGAAATTATATCAAAATCAAATAGTTCTAAAAGCTGTTGAATAAAATGATAATTAAGATAGGTAAGCCCAAAAGGACTTTGTATTTCTACTTGGTGGTAGCCCCAATTAAGAAAAAAATCCAAACCTAAACTAAAACACATGAATAAGAGCTTGTAGTCTATTTTTATATTTAAGTGTGTTTTTCCCCCAACGTCACTCATGAAAGCACCAAATTTTATACATGTAATGAGTATCCAGAGTAGAGCCCATCTATGAGGTGTATTTCCTCCAGTTCTGTGGTCTTGCTTATTAACCTGTTGCAGTGCTAAGGACCTTGAAGATGAAATCAGAATAGTGTCTGAACATAATCCCACTCCATTTATCTAATACTGCGGGGAACTGGTCTCAGAGCAGGTGATTCATGCCTCTAGTGATAGGAAGGGTGCCTGGGTGGCTCAGTTGGTTAAGTGACCAACTTCAGGTCAGGTCATGATGTTATAGTTTGGTCATAGGTTCAAGCCCCACATTGGGCTCTGTGCTGACAGCTCAGAGCCTGGAGCCTGCTTCAGATACTGTGTCTCGTCTCTCTCTGCCCCTTGCCCACTCGTGCTCTGTCTCGGTCTCAAAAATAAATAAACATTGAAAAAACATAACAAATAAGTACCCAGGGTAAATGACTTTTCACAGTCTGTCATCAGTCATTAGATACTATTGCAATGTGCTATTAAAGTGTTTCTGTGTTTAGGTGCTTTCTGCCTCTGTCTACAGCAGCATGTACAGTTAGTTAAACAGAATCTTCACCTTAAGCAGGACATCATGCTAAGTAGCTGTTTAGTGTTTCAACGGAGCTGATAGTTTAGAGTGAACTATTTAAAGGTGATTAAAACCCCTGTGACAATTACCACACATAGTTAAAATGACCATGGCTCACTTGTTGCAATTCATAGTGGGTCAGAGCATCTGGCACATGCTAGATACTCATTTTCTTTCTTGGAATACTTTTCAAGAACTATATCCATTTTTTAAAGTTTATTTTATTTTAGAGAGAGAGAGACAGAAGCAGAGTATGAGTGGGGAAGGGGGAGAGAGAGGGAGACACAGAATCCAAAGCAGGCTGACAAAGTTGTGCTGACAGCTCAGAGCCTGGCACGGGGCTCAAACTCATGAACTGTGAGACCATGACCTGAGCTGAAGTCAGATGCTTAATCGACTGAGCCACCCAGGTACCCTAAGAACCATATCCATTTTAAATGCATCTCTGTGTAATTCTTTAAAGCCCTAATTGTTGTATAGAAATAATGGGATTTAAGTGAATTATACTCAAATTTCAAACTTGTTTAGGATCAGAAGCCAACACACAAGGCAGATAAATGTCACTTCATGTCTCCCTACGTATTCTTAATCACCCCCCTCCAATCTGACGTCCAGACATGCATTTTCATGCTGTTACATACTTGACAATCTTGATCCTTAGGGGGCACAATTTTTAATTAAATGGTGGGCTGAATCTAGTTACTGATGGGAGGCAGAAATTTAAGTAACAGTGGTATTCACAAACCGCTGTGGCTGCTTCCACTTTAGTATGCAAGAAAAATAGGGATTTGGGGGATAGAGTCTATCTTAGTACTACTGTTACCACAAACAGGCTTGCCTGCTCTTGGTTTCATTCTTGTCTTATTTATCTATGTATTTGGATCATTCTCATAAGTCAAACAGGGATGTTAGTAAGTTTCACTGTTGGCTCAGTTCTCCTGGCAACAGAATTGTAGTTAATTGGCTCACTGTTTTAAAAGAAGATCGCCCACATTGCAAGGTTTGCACTTGCAACAAGGTGGCCATGGTCACAAAGCTTAAAAAAAAAAAAAAAAAAAAAAAAAGCAGTATATCTCTTTGCCTTCTAGGACACCAGGCCAACCATTTCATTGTCACTGGGATAGAAAAAGCAAACTCTGTTGACCATTGACATCCTTCTGGAAGCTAGAAAGGAAATAGCAATCAATATTCTGACAAGTCCTGGGAATGGACTGAGGAGAGAAAAGCCAGGGGTTTTTTTTTTGGTTTGTTTTTTTGTTTTTGTTTTTGTTTTCTTTCATTTATGACTTTCTCTACACCACACTAAATAAGTGCTTTGGAAAGAATGGCTTTTTTTTTTTTTTTAATTTACATCCAAATTAGTTAGCATATAGTGAAACAGTGATTTCAAGAGTAGATTCCTTAATCCACTTACCCATTTAGCCCATCCCCCCTCCCACAACCCCTCCAGTAACCCTCAGTTTGTTCTACATATTTATGAGTCTCTTCTGTTTTGTCCCCTTCCCTGGTTTTATATTATGTTTGTTTCCCTTCCCTTGTGTTCATCTGTTTTGTCTCTTAAAGTCCTCATATGAGTGAAGTCATATGATTTTTGTCTTTCTCTGACTGAGTAATTTCACTTAGCATAATATGGTCCAGTTCCATCCATGTAGTTGCAAATGGCAAGATTTCAAGCTTTTTGATTGCTGAGTAATATTCCATCGTATATATATACACCACATCTTCTTTATCCATTGATCCATTGATGGACATTTGGGCTCTTTCCATACTTTGGCTATTGTGGATAGTGCTGCTATAAACATGGGGGTGCATGTGTCCCTTCAAAACAGCACACCTGTATCCCATAGATAAATGCCTAGTAGTGCAATTACTGGGTCGTAGGGTAGTTCTATTTTTAGTTTTTTGAGGAACCTCCATACTGTTTTCCAGAGTGGCTGCACAAGCTTGAATTCCCAGGCATCTTTTGTTGACTGAAAGTTCAAGATCTTACAGCTCTGTAACATCTTCTTCCTGTCAAGTACTAGATTTGGTTGACCTTTGGATAATGCTTTTTTGTTTGCTTTCAAATATTAAGAGAGATTTCTCATAGAACCTTTAGTTTTCTTTAGGAGTTAAGGAGTAATACGGCAGGGATAAACATTTATAGGAAAATGAAGAGCTCTGAATACAGACATTTTTGTTTTACATCTCTTTTGGGTCAAGTGGCCCCTAAACTGACCTATTAAGCTATCTATAGGAAGAAACTAAGCCTTTGGTCTGTTTTCTTCCTTTTGCACCTTCTATGTCCCATTGTTTTTCTTCTATCCCCTCAAAAACAAGTAGAGTGTCCCCTTCTTTGTCCTCCTATGCTCTCTTGTGATAACCCCAGGGAGGGTCTGAGTGATAGGACATGAGTTGGATAGTAGGGCGTGCTCACAAGGTACTGATGAGGTCAGACTAATTTGAGAAATGATTCTTGTTGGGACATTTTAAGAGACAAGAACAGGAGATGATTCTTAGGTTATGTCTCCAGGATCTGCCAGTGCATCTCAGAGGTAGACTGTGCTCAGCTTACTGTCTTCATTCCTCATCTGCCCCGAATTTAAAGATTGGGGTTTTCACTAAAATCCAGTCTTTGGCATTCTTTTGCATGAATTTGTTGTATGTGTCCTATTGTGATAATGACAAACTTGGCTTACTGGTTTTTGGTTGACAAAGTGCTTTTATTAGCAATTATTTTATTCCTCCTTAAATTCTCCTCGTTGGTCCTCTGCTAAGTTGTGCATAAAAGAGGATCTAACACGTACCCATGTGGGCTCTCCCTGTTACCACCACCATCACTTTTGCTTTGGAATGGGAATAATTTAAGAACTTAAAGCCACGGACTTAATAGTATCCAGTCCATATTTTCTGCATTATCTACATTTCTATATTAATGAGCCCCCTCATGTTTCAGTTAAAATTTAAAGCAACCTAAATATTCATTCACACATCTACTGAACAAATATTTATCGTACACTGGGTACCTTGTGTAGGCTCTGATTTAATCAGCCAAGTATAATGGAATGCTATATAAGTTCATTATAGAGCATTCTGTTCTCTTTTTCTCTTTGGGCTTCTGAAGCATTCTGTTCGGAGCCTTGGGTCAAAGACACTATAATGTAGAACATAATCTGCCCCGATTCCTTAGTGTATCTTCCTATTAAACTTAGGTGTGCCATATTACAACTTATAAGGCTTTAGTATCAGTAATCTGAAACCTTTCCATCCTCTTGGTGATGGCCCACACCTTAGATTATTGTGAAGAAATAATTCAAAACAAGAAGAAGAAACTTTAAATAATGGCTCGATGGCGTTTATTGAATGCTCTTTATAATGACAAAATATTGGCAACAACCAACCGTCTTACTGTGAGGAAATGGTCAATTAAAATATGATCTGCTTCCGAGGACATTAAGCAGCTGTTGCAATGAGAACGGTGTGGCAAAATGACACTGTGGCGTGGGAGAATGTTGATGATGTTGTGATAGCCTGATTTCCCCAGGAAACAGACTCAGATGAAGATGTGTGCTCAGGAACCCTTAGTTAGGACCGATGACACACCAGGCAAACCCCTGTAGATATCAAGTCCTGAGAATAACGCTTTGTGGCTCGCAGCTCCACCCTCCAATCATCCCTTTTTCTGGAAGTTAGGTGGCACGTGTTTACAGCTTTGTAGTTTCACCAGACTAATTCCTTGTGAGGATGTGAAGAAAGGAGAGGGGCCAGGGTTCATGTGCTGTCACAGGAAAGGACTCTGCTCAGCTTTTCACAGTTGCCCTCCATGGAGACCAGGAAGCCTCATCTTTGCATTACAGCTCATGTCTTTGGATACAGGTTGCCCTGGGGAAGGGACGTTGGGTCAGGCAGCCTTATTTAGCTCAAGGCAGTTTCTAGATCAAGGCTCTGGTGAGCACCGACAGCTACAAATACCCCCGCCTCTGCTAGAGAGAAACAATTACACAAAAAGAAAAATAGGCAAAAACCAAGTGTTTTTGTGTCCACTGTGAATCCAGCTTTGTAAAATATGTGTATGGGTATGGAGAAAAACTGGAAGCGGACAGAGAAAAAAATGAACACAGCTATGTCACAAAAGCAAAAGAAATATAAAGGCATAACACTTTCCCCAAAGAAACCGTGAATCCAAAGAGATTATTGGTTCCTTTACAATAACAGAGGAGCTCAAATGTAGATGGTATCCCTTCCTGATTTAAAAAGCTGGCCATTTTTGTTAATTCTTGTGTGTCTGAGGCTTGCCCTTGTGTTCTATTTGTGGAATATGTCCAGATGTGGTGTGACAAATGTAGCTCAGAGTTCCTGTCAGATTCCCGTGGAAATGGTAACACACATGAGCAGTCTCTGTTCATCTGTTCATACAGTGGCCTTACCCATCATGGAGAAGACATAGAGGATATTCATTCAGTCCATGTGTGTGCCATTGGTACTGTTTTTCCATAGTCCTCACTTGCTTCCCTACCTGGCCTAGCATCCTCCATATGTATGATCTAAAGGGAACTGAGTATGAAAAGTGTGGATGGGGTCAGCGCAAATAAATAGGACACTGAAAAACAGTTTGAAGTGTATACTCTAGTGAGGATGAATAAATACAGACATCTATTTTCCCACGTTAGAGCACATATACACACAGGGCTGAAACCTGGAGTCAAAGCATCTCACGTCAGCTCCTCTTATCTGAAATAGACCTCTTTTATCTCTGCTGCTTTCTTGTTCCCTTCCTCCTCATAACTTGTAATGTCCTTCGAAATCACACCTGTTCTGTATCTTTTTTCTCATGTACTCTTGCCTTTCACATCCATTTAAGATCATTCTTTTGAGCTGCCTTTAATGGATTTTGAATTAGTTCTTTGAAAACAAGATGAGAAGACAAAGGAGAGCCTGCGAGCTATTTTCAGGCACTTTAACAGATTTTTGTGGGGAAAACAGAGGGTATAATAGAACCAGTGAGCCAAAGTGATAGGAATAGATTGTTTTTCTGTGGAAGAAGGAAGGAACTATGTGATCACTAGAGATATTATCACTAGAGCATGCTTCAGGAGTTCCTCATCATGGGTGGTGTAGAAGTAGATGAAGGATGACTATTTATGAGGAATACTATATTTTTTTAGTATGTACTATATTTATTTATTTTGAGACAGAGCACAAGCTGGGGAGGAACAGAGAGAGGGAGAGAGAGAATCCCAAGCAGGCTCCACACTGTCAGCGCAGAGCCTGATGCAGGGCTCAAACCCATGAACCATGAGATCATGACTTGAGCTGAAATAAATAGTTGGATGCTCAACTGACTGAGCTACCCAGGCACCCTGAGGACTACTGTATTTTGATGGAGGTTAGACGGGTTAGTGCAGTTCCAGGGCATCTGATGACTTCATGTCACTGATCTTGTGTGAAACAGTGTAGCTACAAATTATTTTTTAAATAAACATATACATAGTTCCATGCTATTGTCCTCCAGAAGTACAAAAGTGCTAGGATTGCTTCTTCATGCATGCTGTAAAAGCTGTCATATGCTACTGTAATAGCCACATCATGGACATATGATGTGACAATTTCTGTCACACTTAAAGTCTGATACTTTTGGCTAAGGAAACTCATAGGTTTAGCCTTTGGCTAACTTTTACCTATATCATTTGGAAAGTGGTAAAAAAATTTTCAGATTCTCCTCAATTTTATTTCTTTACTATAACACAACTTTGATTCCAAAACCTAATAATTTCTGTACAAATTGGTCAGACACGTAGCTCCCAAGACTGGGTTGCAGCAGTTCAGGAGGGTGAATCACACAGTTGAATAATTGTAGAAGGTGTAGAAATCAAAGAGGCATTAGCAGTGATTAATGGCTCCAAGTAAACCCTCTGAGTATCTGTCCTTGTGGAAATGAAACTCTCCTGCCATCACTACAGTGGCCTCCAATTTGAGCAGGGACAGTCGTCATCAACGGAAGCCAGAGTCCATGCATATTTGCACTGTGATTCCCTCTCCAACCTTCTTAGCCACCAGGTGAAAGATTGGGAGAGGTACAGGCATGAGAAATGATGAGAGCAGGTCTCTGTGGGGAGATGCCAAAGCCTGTGAGCCATTGCCCTATTTACACAATGCAAAAATGCAGGTTTTGGGTACTGGGCTGAAGCAGGTGTTTGGCCAGCTCCTCTTTGTAATTAGCTTGTGTGTGTGTGTGTGTGTGTGTGTGTGTGTGTGTGTGTGTGTGTGTGACAGAGAGAGAGAGAGAGAGGGAACATTAGAGTGTGTGTGTGCATGCCCTTATCAAATCTGGCTGGAACTTGTGCCTTTACATCTGAAGATTGAGGATTTTCTACAATTTAGGGGGAAGTTCTTTTGGTTTATATTTCTTCCTCCATTGTTTTTTTTCTTCTCATTCTAGATCACACTGTTTTTAGAGGTTGTACTTTTCATTAATTGTCCTACTAAATCTGTTTTATAGTCAACAGAGGAATGCAGACAAATATGTATAATACAAAGGGATATCTGGTATTTTATAAGAAAGGCACACAGATAGGCTTTGCTGTTTGAAAGGGAAGAGAAACAACTGATAATATTGGAGTGTAATTTTATGATGCTCTGTTTTTAAAACTTAGATTAATCTCTTAACTTACATATTAAAAAATTTCCAATCATACAACATTCGACACCCAGTATCTATTTCATCATTTCCATAGGATGCTCTGCTTTTTAGATGTAGTTTCTTGGTGAAAAATGTATCCCAGACTGTAAATGTGGCCCAGATTATAAAGAGTCTGATTTCACCTCCATTATGCTATATTTCTATCAAAATTTCTATCCTATGTGTATTTTAAAGTATATCTTAGCATATTCTCCAATTTAAAAACTTTAAACTTAACCATCATAAATGTCCCTGAAGCACTTAATATGCTTTTGATAATATCTACTTCTTAGGGTATTCAGTAATTGATCTTAAATATATTAGAGAGTTCCCTGTTAGCAAATTCTTTGTTAGCTCAAAGATGTTAAAACCCTATTTTTTTAAAAAAAATCTGAATGTATACTCTGTTTTCTTGAACTATATCATAAAATTTGAAACAATTAATTTGGTTCACTTATATTTAAAAGTAAATATATGACATAGTTGTGTTCCTTTTGGAGAGGGGCAGAGATGCCACAAATGCAGTAAAACGAAAATGATTTGCTTCTAAAATAGTAGAAACTCATTGTTTAACTCTTCACAGATTAAGGCCAAGATTGATAAGGATCTTTCTTTTCACTATTATACCTATACTGTTACTTACTTAACTTTAGAATATCCTGAAACTACAGAGGTTTTATATCACCCCAACAGAGATTCAAATGAAACTGTATTGATAGATCAGATTGAAAACAGTTTTCTTTAAAATTGCAATTCAGGGGGCGCCTGGGTGGCGCAGTCGGTTAAGCGTCCGACTTCAGCCAGGTCACGATCTCACGGTCCAGGAGTTCGAGCCCCGCGTCAGGCTCTGGGCTGATGGCTCGGAGCCTGGAGCCTGTTTCCGATTCTGTGTCTCCCTCTCTCTCTGCCCCTCCCCCGTTCATGCTCTGTCTCTTTCTGTCCCAAAAATAAATAAACGTTGAAAAAAAAATTAAAAAAAAAATTGCAATTCAGGCAATGGCATTTCTTTTTTTTTCTCATGAATATAATTCATTGTCAACTTGGCTTCCATACAGCACCAGTGTTCCTCCCAACAAGTGCCCTCCTCAATGCCCGTCACCCATTTCCCCCTCTCCCCTGCGCCCCATCCACCCTTAGTTTGTTCTCTGTATTTAATAGTCTCTTGTGGTTTGCCTCCCTCCCTCTCTGTTTGTATCTATTTTTCCCCCTTCCCTTCCCGCATGGTCTTCTGTTCAATTTCTCAAGATCCACATACGATATCTGTCATTCTCTGACTGATTTATTTCCCTCAGCATAATACCTTCCGCTTCCAGTGGCATTTCTTTTGAGCCTTTCTCCTTTGTTATTATTTAGACATATGCATATAGTATTTACCGGTAAGTCTCCCCTGGGAGGCCGAGACCAACTTCAGTCATTTCTTTATAGATTGGCAAGACACTAGAATAATATTTTTATTAAAGTGTCATCTGGGTTTCAAACTAGCTGACAAAAACCTTAGGGTCTTCCTGATAAAAGTATTGTTTCTGGACAAATACTATATGCTGTCACTTCTATGTGGAATCTAAAAAATGCCAAATTCACAGAATGGCAATTCCCAGGGTCTGGGAGGTGGCGGATTGGGGAGATGTTAGTCAAAGGGTACAAACTTCCAGTTAGAAGATGAATATGTTCTTGGGATCTATTGCACAGCTTTGTGAGCATTGTTAACAATGATGTATTATATGCTTGGGTGTTGTTCAGAAAGTAGATTTTAAATGTTCTCACTACCAAAAAGAAAAAAAATTATATACACACACACACACACACACACACACACAAAATTATGTGGCATATTGAAAGTGTTAGCTAACACTATGAGAGTAATTGTTTTGCAATATATAAATGTATCAAAAGAATACTTTGTACACCTTAAAGGTATACAATATTATATGTCATTTATAGCGGAGGAAGGAAAGCTGAAAAAATGGTTTCTCTAAGAGGATGATTATCTCCTTAAAATATTGCAATCTCTTTACAATATGGACTTGAGATATAGTTGTGCTTGAGTTACATTACTTAAATGTGAATTTGATGGAGCCTAAATAATTAAAAGATAATTATGGGGCATCTGCAGCTCACAGAAGTGAGTAGCTGGTAGGTATTCACCTCCTCAGTTGATATTTGGTCCACATAAGCATACACTTGCTGCTTTGGTGTTTTCCTGTGTTAGTGGAGACCAGTGCCCTTCCTGGGTGACAAGGATGGTCTCTGGATCTAAAAAAAACACCAATTGCACTCTTTTATTGATACGTCTTCCCCTAGAGCATCCAGGACCCCAAATGTACAATGCTGTGTATTTGGTGCTCTCTCTCTCTAATTACTTGGTTCTTAACGAAGGTAATATTTCCTTTTCCAAGTATAGTGGTCATATTTGTTACAGTTTTATAAAGTAAGTAATTTTAGCTCTCCAATAATATTAATTCAGAAAACTTTTTGTTTCTTTACTTGTCACACACTCCTTAATCCCTTACACCCAGTAGTCTGCCCAACTCCTCCACTAAAATTGCTGTCAAAGGTCCCCAAAGTGCTGACCAATCCATTTTACAGTTTTCTGTCTTTCTTTTACTTGACTTCACTGTGACATTTGATAGCTGTTGACTGCTCCTTATAACTGCTTTCTGTTGACTTCAGTGATACATTAATTCATTGACCATCCAGCTAATACTTATTAACCATCTCCTAAATGACAGGCAGAATGCTAGGCATTGATTAAATAACAGTGGGCAAGACTGTGCATTTCTTCCCTCGCACAGATGTTTTCCTCTGTGTTTATTTCACAAGATGTGGTATCAGACAGACTTCACCTTGAGACCTACGTTTGCTATGTATAGTTGTGGAACTTGGGCAAATGTCTTAACATTTTTCACCTGTAAAACGAAAACAATTAAAAATATCTACTTGATAAGAATTTTTTAAAGTGTAAAGTCATCTGTGAAAATATTTGGCACATTGTTTAACATTAGTCTCACTGGGACCTCTCTAGTTCAGTCAATGTAGGCTTTTAAAGACATTATAGCATCTCTGACTGGTGTCTTTGACTCTGGTCTTGGTGCTCAAAAGTCCAGCCTTTGTGTTGCCCATCAGTTAACAGCTCACCCCCTCATTCCTATTCCCCAGATGCTATCCACTTACCGTTTGCCCATCCCTGACCAGGCTGGGGTCTCCCACTTCTCTGGTTCATCTGTATTCCATTACTGTCCATCTGTCAGTGTGACTGTGCCTTCCTTGTTGGGTTTTTGAACACCCACTTTTATTCAAGTTCTTCTTCAGACATTATCACAGGCATGGGGCTCAAACCCATGCCTCTGTTAGGCTCTAACGGAGGCAAACAGGAAAACCTGTGAAGGAGAGAGTCATATATTGTTTTCTCCATTGTCCATAAGTATTCTCATTTGCCTCTGTCACAGCCCACTCACACTGTGACTTAATTATCTGTAGAGGCTCATATCAGAAAAGAATGTGTCTAGGTGTCTAGGTACCCTTAAATGTGGCACAACTTTGGTTTTAAAAGTACTTTTTAAAAATTTATTTAATATTTTATTTTTTATATGTTTATTTTTGAGAGGGGGAGATAGAGAGAGAGGGAGAGGATCTGAAGCAGGCTCCATGTTGAGAGCAGAGAGCCCCAATGTGGGCCTCAAAGTCACAAACCAGGAGGTGGTGACCTGAGCTGAAGTTGGATACTTAACTGATGGAGCCACCCAGGTGCCCTGGCACAAGTGTAGCTTTAAAAGCTTGATTATATTTACCAAACAAATACTTAGATGAAAGCTTAGTTTTATTTTTTAAACTTTTATTTATTTATTTTTAATCCTTTTATTCATTTGAGAGAGGCAGAATGTGAGTGGGGGAGGGGCAAAGAAAGGGAGACACAGAATCCCAAGCAGCCTCCAGGTTCTGAGCTGTCAGCACAGAACCCGATGCTAGGCTTAAACTCACATACTGTGAGATCATGACCTGAGCTAAAGTTGAATGCTTAAACGACTGACCAACCAGGTGCCCCAGCTTAGATTTTTTTAAAGTTTTTATCTATTTTGAGAGAGAGAGAGAGAGAGAACATGAGTGGGGAAGGGGCAGAGAGACAGAAGGAGAGAGATACCCAAGCACACTCTGTGCTGGCAGCCCGATATGGGGCTCAAACCTAGGAACTGTGAGATCATGACCTGAGCCAAAATCAAGATTTGGATACTTAAGTGGCTGAGCCACCCAGGCACCCTGAAAGCTTAGTTTCTTTGAATGAAATCTTTGTGTCCATGTGCCAGGCATTACACTAGTGATGGGTGTGCAGACATAAATGAGCTCATATCTTTGTCCTTAAGAGGTGCACGATGTGAAGTCAGATGGATAGCAAATGAAGGACAAAGATTCATGTCATCAATGGATAGGTTATTACATTTTGAGATAAAGGATGTCACATTTAGGCTACTCATTTTTCTAAAGAAGTGAATTAACAGTAACTTAATTTTTTTTTAAGTTTTATTCATTTTTGAGAGAGAGAGACAGAGGGTGAGAAGGGGAGGGGCAGAGAGAGAGGGAGACACAGAATCTGAAGCAGGCTCCAGGCTCTGAGCTGTCTGCATAGAACCCGATGTGGGGCTCGAACTCACAAACCATGAGATCATGACCTGAGCTGAAGTTGGACGCTTAACCAATTGAGCCACCCAGGTGCCCCAACAATAATTTAAAATTTTAACTTGTTAATGAAAGCAGATTTATTTTAAGTTTTGCCTCTAGAGGACCATATTCTTATAGACCCAAAGATCAAACTGTCATAGCATCTTCTGACATGAACACATGAGCATGGTCTATATGTTTCATGTGATTTGCTGTAAGTAGGGGATTTGCATCCTCATAAGTGGGGTATTGGAAGTGAGAACTGTACCACTTGTCTGAGCTGCACTACTTTCTCTGTGCTTTCTGAATTTTGAGATGAGGTTTAAAATGAAACTATTTGTAAAAGTTACAGTGATCTTTCCCAAAGTTTACAGGTTTACAACTTGAAGAACTTTCTTGTCTTTCATGGTACTGTACAGTTTAACAATTGTGAGAACAAAAATTTTTTTAATGTTTATTTTGAGAGAGAGATTGAGATTGAGTGGGGGAGGGTCATAGAGAGAATGAGGGAAAGAGAGAATCCCAAGCAGGCTCTGTAATGTCAGCACAGAGCCTGGTCCTGGGCTGGAACCCACAAACCATGAGATGATGACCTGAGCCAGAATCAGGAGTCAGACACTTAAGTGGCTGTGCTACCCAGACACCCCCCAAAGATCTTTATTAGTTAACTGAGTACTGTGATTTTATAGAATTACCATGTATAGTATTTGGGTGTAATATTCAAAATATTCTAGCTTTTCTTTATTGGTATAAGTCACTCTAGCACCCTGGCAGACCTCGGTGTCTTTGCTTGAGAATTAACAACTCTTCTTTACCCTTAAGTACAGAAGTGCTTTGTAAGACAGCAGGGATTCCTAGTGGATAGAATGCTGTACTCACAGAGTAGTTTTTATTTTGTGCTCCTGGTGAGTTGTTTTCTGGATTATTTTTTGGGATTCTGGCAATGAAAATACAACATAAGCTTACTATATTATGTTTAATCTCTGTTCTTAATAATTCTGAGGGCGTTTTCAATGTTATAAAACAAAAAGCAAGTTAGAAGTAATTCTTTTTTGGGGCGCCTGGGTGGCGCAGTCGGTTAAGCGTCCGACTTCAGCCAGGTCACGATCTCGCGGTCCGTGAGTTCGAGCCCCGCGTCGGGCTCTGGGCTGATGGCTCGGAGCCTGGAGCCTGTTTCCGATTCTGGGTCTCCCTCTCTCTCTGCCCCTCCCCCGTTCATGCTCTGTCTCTGTCTGTCCCAAAAATAAATAAAAACGTTGAAAAAAAAATTTAAAAAAAAAGAAGTAATTCTTTTTTTCTTTTTTGTGCATAAAGACTCTGTATCCTTTTAAGATAAAACTCTTCAAAGTATAGAAGCAATTCATGGGATGTTTTAGTGACCCATGGAATTTTGTAGTTCAAGGAGTATAATCAGCTTATAGGAATTTTTATTTATTTTGAATTTAGTTTTAATTAGAATTTTGTAATTGAAAAATTTAATAACAACCAAGAGCATTGTCTTTGAAGGGATATACATTTAATTTGTATTAGGACTTTTTAGTTATGTATCGATGGTGATATAAGGATTTGGTCTAGGAATACATTTTAGGGAAGGAATCTTCAGACAGTCAGTAATCAAACCAACAGGGTATATTTTTAGAAGCCGAGAGAAGGGAGATTTAGGAGCATGAGTTGATCAGTACAGTCAAATTAAAACAAAAACAACAAACCAGGTTAACTAAGGGACGAAACAGTATGTATTGCTTTAAGCAATTGCAAAAGTAGTTTCAGTGGAGCCATTGGGACAGGAGCCAAATTGCAGTGAGTGTCGTCCATCTTTTTTTTTCCACACTGGAGAACTGGACAGATAAATGCTATTATCATCAGTTGAGCTGGTCTTACTGCTCGTGGTTGCAGCCTACGTTAAAGGGCAATCTTGTACCATGACCATGTAAGATGTGCGCTCATGTTTTTATCTTGATAGGTGAATTTGTCAGCTTGACTCAAATATCAAACCTATGAAACTAAAATTAATATGAAATTCTTCTTAATAAAAGGACTCTTTTTCTCTTAGGTTTTCTACTTTTTTTTTCATTTCACGTTGATTTTAAGAACTTTTTTTGTCCAACTGACTTCTTCACTTGGCTATTACAAAATTTATACTCTCTAGTACTGTCTCAAAAAATATTTGATGTCTTTTGGCTGTGTTTTTCAAATAGTAGTGTTGACTCTGCCTTGTTCCCTGATTTCTGCATGGGGAGAACATTTAGGGAATAATAAAGTAGGAATAGATAGCAAAGTGAGCCATAGACAGCCCAGATGGCTCTGCCCTTGGACAGGACACTGGCGGAGTGGCCTTCTGTTTCTTTCCCAGTCAGGCCTTATCTTCAGGACCTCCTTATGAGATGGAGTAGACGGGGCAAGAAAATATGAATATATGAACTTACATGTGTTGATTTCAGCCAAAGTCAAAGGAGAAGCAACAGACTGACTCTGTATAGAAGTTTCCTTTAGTGTACACACTCAGCTCATACACAGGTGTTGTATCCTTCCTGTATGGACCGTAAATTCCCTCCATATTTTCCCTCAGATCGTCCTTAATGGTGGATCTAACTAGATCACGTGTGACTGGTTCTAGTTTCTACATCATGTGTTGTGTGTATGTGTGTGTGTGTATGTACTTACTTTTTATTATACCTCCATTACTGTAAGATAGAGTTCCTTTTGCCATGTCAAGTGGGAGTGAATGTAGACCAGGAAGACAAAGACTTTTAACCCTTTCTGGTGAGATTCCAGACTCTTGGTTACTCTCAGTTTTGTGGGTCAAAGAATGCAAATCAGTCCACCATTCTGCCATTTTAGTTTCTTGTTTTGTCCCTCTCTCCTTGGATTCTAACTTCATTCCTTCTGTTGACACTAGATAATCCGATACCTTTCTCTGCTCAAGTACCATAAATTCCCTCTCTGGTTGACATTTCCCACTTAACAGAAGAATTTTGATAAGTCAGATAGTAATAGTGGATGGGCCCGATAGAGAAACAACTTGATAGCTGCTTCTGGAAAGTTTCTTTACCTATGAGGGAAACCATTAAGAAAAAGATCTTGTTTGTGCTAATTGTAGCAAATGGAGTAGGGTATTGAAAAGAAAATTGGGCAGCTAAATTAGCAGCATTTAGAAAGTTTGTGCTACAGGAGGCTGAGGTAAGGTGGGAGGCATGAACAGACAGAGCACAGAGGATTTCTAGAGCAGCAAAACTACTCTGTGTGATGCTGTAGTGGTGGACACATATCCTTACACATTTGTCCAAGCCCAAGGACATACAACACCAAGAGTGAACCCTACTGTAAACTACCAACTCTGAGTGATGGTGTTGTATCATTGTAATTCATTGATTGTAACAGATGTGCCACTGTAGTGCATGACTGATTGTGTGTGTGTGTGTGTGTGTGTGTGTGTGTGTGTGTGTGAAGGGGGAGGTTGTGTATTTGTGGGAAGAGGTTCTAATGAAAATATCTGTACTTTGTGCTCACTTTTGCTGTGAGTCTCAAACTTCTCTAAAAAATAAAGTCTACTTAAAAACAAAAACAAAAACAAAAACAAAAAAACATAAAGTTAAAGGAAGCTTATGCTCATCAACATCTTAGAAGCCCCCAGAAGGTGAACTGAAATTTTCTTTCTCTAATTCAAAATGAATTAATCTCTCTGAGAATCTCTGGGCCCAAGGGAAATATCTCTCTAGCTTCACTCACTAGTTATCTCATTTGATGAGCATTTTTTAAAAAGCTATAAATTCAATTATTTTATTGCACTTGACTAATATTTGCTTCCCATTTACCTCTAGGTTTGAAGTTTGAGGAAGTTCAAGAAAGATTTGGTGAGGAGTTCTTTAATATATTCTTTGATGAGAATGAGAGAGTCCTTTGAGCCATAGGTGGCACATTGCAGGACTTTTTTAATGGCTTTGATACTTTGTTGGAACACATCAGAACTTCTTTTGGGAAACAGGCCATGCTGGTGTCCCCATCGTTCCTTTGCAAGGAGCTCCTGGAGGGCACCCTTCTGCTTCACTACTTCCGTCCTCACCACGTTGTGGGCTTTGCAATGCTGGGCATGATCAAGGCTGCAGGAAAGAAGATCTACCAGCTTGATGTGGCCATGGAGCAGGTGGCCATTGAGAAACTGTGCTCCGATAGAACCCAGGCAATTGTAGCTGTCTTCCCTTCCTCATCAAAGAATGTGACAATACTAACACCAGGAAGAACCTTCCCCGGGGAGTCTCCCAAGTCCCTGCAGACCTCAGAATCAGCATCAGCACCTTCTGCAGGGCCTTCCCTTTCCACTTGATATTCGACGCCCACATGTCCGTCCTGCAGCTGGGGGAAGGCCTGCGGAAGCAGCTGCGTTGCGACACCCACAAAGTGCTCAGGTTTGAGGACTGCTTCGAGATCGTTTCTCCAAAGGTCAGTGCCGCCTTTGAGAGGATCCTGTTGCGACTGTCCACCCCGTTTGTGATCAGGACCAAGCCTGAGGCTTCTGGCACTGAAAATAAAGACAAGGTGAGTGGCCATGGGCTTGAGATGGGTGATGGGGACTGAAAGAGTGCATAATTATTTCTGTAAATTACATGCTGGCGGTAGTTGTAATTATTGAGGCTACAGAGCTTAAAGTGCCATTTAGAAAATTACTGGTCCCTGAATGTATGGAAAAAGATTTGGCCTTATTCCCAGCCATTTTGCATAGGGTCTGCCTCTTCCATTAGTTTATTTCAGCATATAAAAGGAAGACACTTACTAATACCAGCCACAGTAATTACAAAAATGATAGGACTCACCAAGAACCTGATCCTGTAAAGCCATGAATATTTCCACCAATTGAAGGCAAACAGGAGAGAAATGGAAAGATGGATTCCAACAGTGTGGGGCCTGCTCGCCTTCTCCTTAAATAACTATGGGTGGAAAGCTAGCTCCACTTTGAATATGCTCTGTTCTAAATGTCATAATCTAGGAACGTCTTGGTTGCATCCTATTTTTGTCTCAGTGTGCAGAATAATGGATTTTCTAAGAGTTGGAAATTAAGTGGCTATCTCACGAGTGCTTTTCTCAATAGATTGTAGCATTGACACAGAGACTCATTCCTTTAGAACAGGCTCACTGCTTGGAGAACAGTGTCAACACTAGGAATTATCAATTTCTTTGAATCCCTGTTTGGAAAATCTTGGTTACTAACAAATGAAAAGATGGGTAAAGCTATTTTTTTTTTAGGGGAAGTCAACATTTAAGTAGAAATGTGAAGAAAAATTTGTCATTATTATTTTAAATACAAAAATAAATGATATAAATGATACTCTTCTGCAGTAGACCTTTGTGTGTATCAACTTTCAGTAGAGCTTTTTGGTATTTTGTGACCAGAAAAGTATGGGGCTCCTGGGTGGCTCAGTTGGTTAAGCATCCAACTTTGGCTCAGGTCACGATCTCCCGGTTCAAGCCCCATGTGGGGCTCTGTGTTGACAGCTCAGATCCTATAGCCTGCTTGAGATTCTGTGTCCCCCTCACTCTCTGCCCCTTCCTCTCTCATGCTTTGTCTCTGTCTCTCAAAAATAAATGTTAAAAAAAATTTTTTTAAAGTAAAGTGAAGTTCTTCTAGGTGATTCAGCTTGTTCGCAAGCATTTTAGGGAAAGCTGTTGACTTTTGGAAATGAACAGGCTGCTGTGGGCTAAAGGAAAGATGAGTTACAGAGATGATTAAAAACTCAGTGAATTAGGGGCGCCTGGGTCACTCAGTCAATTAAGCATCTGACTTCAGCTTAGGTCATGATCTCGTGGTTCATGAGTTCGAGCCCTGCGTTGGGCTCTGTGCTGACAGCTCAGAGCCTGGAGTCTGCTTCAGATTCTATGTCTCCCTCCCTCCCTGCCCCTCCCCCACTCACACTCTGTCTCTCTGTCTCTCAAAAATAAATAAACATTAAAAAAATTAAAAAAAAAAAACCTTAGTGAATGAGTACTCATGTATTTGTATTGTGGTGTGCCTGCCATGAGAAATAAATAAGGGACTAGCCCCCTGAAAGCAGAGCCAAAGACATTTTTGAGGATCTTCAGCAGCATTTGTTTTAGAACTGCTTTTTATAATTTTGAAATTCAATGGAAACATTTTAAACAAAATACTTGAGAGATAAGGAACAATACCCATTTATTCAGGATGACTGGATCCCGTGATTTAGAAAACTGATCCAGTGTTGTTTTCAACATTTAGATTCAGCGATTCGAAAGCATCTAAGTATAAACCTGAAAAATCCAATTTGGCATGCTTGGATATTTTAGTCTGAATGAATTGTTATTATTTCGTTTGATTACACATAGTGTTTTAAATAATATTTCTTACATATATATTATATGTATTTATATGTTCAATGATTGCTACCCTTTCTTGAAGGTCTTTGCAAAAGAGGGAAGTTGTTTAGTGTATGTTTTTGTCCATATTTTTAGTTGACTTAAAATTGGAATTATTCTGTGCTTTTAATTTAGAGAATATTAAAACTGTCAGTTCTGTTTTACAGAAGTGAAGTGTTTGGCTAGAAGGGTGTGAGCAGTGTTGGCCTTTAAAATTGAAGTTAATATTTTGGAAAATGTGCCTGAAGTAGAATATGTTATTACCAATGTTAATTGCTTCATATATTTTGTAGATTTTAGAAAAATTAATTCAATTTATAGTTATTGCTTCAGATTTCCCCCCTCTATTTCATCTGGCTTGTATTTCTGTTTAATTTGCATACCAGTGTGAGGAATAGACATAGTGAAATGATGATTCACATGTCAAGGCCCCCTGCCAGTTCCGATAATAGGAAAATGTGCTTATGAATGAAATGCCGTTATAACTTAAACATGGCAGTGACAGCTTAAAAATAAAGCAATAGGCAGGATTTTTACTTAGAATAGGACAGCAATCCTCTCATCCTTAGGCTTATATTTCTGCTTATTCACCTGGGTTTGCAAGAAGGGGACATTTGGGAAGTCCTTTTGGCCCATTTGGAACTGTGGTCAGTAACTTTATGGCATGGAGTCTTAACCAGGTGAATAACATTTTTGAGTTACTATGTTTCCATATCCCAAATTTGTATTTTCTTAACACATGGAAAGAAGAAAACCAAGGTTAAAAATTAGGATTCTCTTGATAAATTTGACCTGTTACTCACTATTTTCCCCATAATAGGTGTTCTTTCTTGTTGATGAATAATTCCATGTTGTCTGAAATTTCTAATTTTTTATGGGGCTTTGATAAGAAAGTGCTATTTTCATTTTTATTTATTTTTTTAATTTTTTAATGTTTTATTTATTCTTAAGAGAGAGAAAGAGCATGAGCCAAGGAGGGGCAGAATGAGAGAGGGACACAGAATCCAAAGCAGGCCCCAGGCTCTGAGCTGTCAGCACAGAGCCTGACATGGGGCTTGAACTCACAAGCCATGAGATCATGACCTGAGCCAAAGTCAGACACTCAACAGACTGAGCCACCCAGGCACCTCAAGAAAGTGCTGCTTTTAAATAATTTAGGATAGGGGCGCCTGGGTGGCGCAGTCGGTTGAGCGTCCGACTTCAGCCAGGTCACGATCTTGCGGTCCGTGAGTTCGAGCCCCGCGTCGGGCTCTGGGCTGATGGCTCAGCGCCTGGAGCCTGTTTCTGATTCTGTGTCTCCCTCTCTCTCTGCCCCTCCCCCGTTCATGCTCTGTCTCTCTCTGTCCCAAAAATAAATAAATAAACGTTGAAAAAAAAATTAAAAAAAATAAATAAATTAAAAAAAAAATAAATAAATAATTTAGGATATTCCTTGGTCCAAAGGTGAAAGCTTTCATGATAATTTCACTGTTTTGGCTGTGCACTTAATGCCTGCCATCCAAAAAAAAAAAAAAAAAAAAGTCAAATACCCAAGAAGTGAAAACCAAGAGCTAATTGTGTAACTGAATGACAGTAAATCATTTGCAGAATGAACTGTAATGCTTCTGCTAAACAGGATCTTTGTCATTTTCTGTTGTCAGCCATTGCTTACCCGTATGATTAGAGGCAGAACGTGTTTGTGTGCAGTTTGGCGAAATACTAATGGATCAGAAAGCCATCATCCTAGTTCCAGAGAACTTGCATCGTGATTGTGCAGTAATGAGTTATGGAGACCAGAAGGGAGAATGTCACTGAGAGGCATCATATGCAGTCATCAGTGGCAGGCTTCAATTCAGCAGACTTTAGAGGTCAGGAGGGACTCTTCCAGGTGGATTGATCCAACTTGGAGTCCCTCTATTTGGCTCCCTCTGCATCTTCTAAGTGATCATCTATACCTTACGTAGTCTCCTCTCTCTCTTTTCTTCTCTGCCCATGTGGCATTTCTGTGTTTTTATCTTTCCTTAAAGCTCACCTTCTTTTCATCACGTTTCTTTATCAGATGTCAGGCATTAAATATGAATGAATTAGTTCATTATTTAAAAAAAGAACAGATTCAGCATTGGGAATTAATGGTGAATTACGAATCTCTTTTAATTTGTGCATGCATCTTTAGGTCATTCAAATCTAACTATTTGGAGAATTTGGAAGTTTTTCACATCAGTCTTTGGAGGCATTGTGGTGATTTTTAGAGGAAATTTCTTGTAGTACAATGTGCAGCTTGGGGCATTACATCTAGTCCTGTGAATCTAATGTATTGACATAGATTCCAAAGCTTCTTTGTATGAAAGGGGCCATGTGTGTAAAGAGGGCTGTTAGAAACTGGACAAATATCCCATGGCTTCCTTCTCCACATTATAAAGTAATTGTGGGAAAGTGGAGGTAGCCTGGGCGAGAGGCGTCTCAGACCGGTGATTTTAGTAAATCCCTGTAATCTGAGCCTCAGGTTAATTCATCTGGAAATTAAGAAACTCAGATGAATAATTAGTATTTATACTCCTTATTAAGTCATCTTTAACATGTGTAAATTTATAGGAAGTCCGTGGGTCATGAAAGTTGCTATCATCCTTTTGATTCAATGAATTCAGGCAATTTCAAAGAGAAGCAGAGGGGAATCTGACTTTTCAACCATGAAGAGTCATCCTCTTATCAGGACCGACTTAAAGTAATTCTCTGACAGCGTAGGCTGCCTACCTCAAACACTTTTTTGTAAGGATTAAATGACAATCCATGTAAAATTTTTCTATCTTCAGCTTCAGTGTAAGCCATGATTATTACTTTTGTTCTTCACACTTGTAACCTTCTTCCTATCCATTCTTCTCCTCACTTATGGCTTTAGAAAAGAAGGTACTGGACATCAGTAGGTTTAATAATTTTAAAGAAGTATGAAACCTGCTGGTATAACATCTCCCTAAAATATGACTTGGGGATCTGCTCTTTTCTTTATAGACTCTTGTTTTAAAATCCTGAGTCTCCTTTTCAGAGCCACTGAAGTTTGGAATCAAGTTTTTACTACCTGGGTCTACTAATACCTTTTATGTACACACGTTATAGTGCTCTACTGTGCCAGTGGCTTCCAAGATAAAACCAACTGGTTAGCTTAGGCACAACCTGAAATAGCAGTGGATTTGAGAAACAATAAATAACATGAGTTCTTTTGACATTTTTTTCCTAGTAGCAACGCTTCAAAGAACTTTAATAATATTGTGGAAGGAGTCCAGGTTTTGAAATACATCATCCCTACAACAGAGAAATGGCATTTTCACTTGTGTTCTCAGAGTTGGAACTGAGGAAAAGCATGAACAGTAACGCATTTCTTTTTCAATCCCTAGAAATATCCTCATATTTGTCTTATTAATTAGAAGTCACAAAACAAATTCTGGGAAATAATTTTAAGAGAATACAGAATTAACCTCTGATTTTCTGTGATCAGATCAGCTTCCAGCCTTCTTTATCTTTCCTAGACATGTGCCCATTTTCTTCTGACACAATGATCGAAAAGTTGAAAATATATTTATTAATCTTACCATGCTGTAATGACATTGTTGAAAGACAAATTTCACCTATCAAGAATACATCACTTGACTTCATTTCAGGTTAGTGTGGGAAAATGTGAGGTTTTTTTTTTTCTCTCTTCAGACTGACACATTCTGTTAGAGAATTTCAAATATTGGATGATAATTTTAATGATGGAAAAAATGCCATTAGGTCTTTCTCTATAAATTAGCATTATACAACATAGATGTAACTATGTCTATGAGTCACAACTATCTGGAGTTTGCTTTGCTCTTGTAGTTATAAATGAGATCTTCAATTTTTGTGGGTTTTTTGTTTGTTTGTTTGTTTGTTTGTCTTTTCTCTGGAACTGCTTCCTGCCCATACACTGCCTTTTAAAGTAGGTTGGACAAATTTGGATTCTGACGCTGGTATTGCTGAGGCTCATTCTGGTTCTTTCAATCTTTAAATGCCTGTAATGTTAAAATGCCTGCATAGTGCCATGCTACTGTATAGTTACTGTATTCTGTAAAGAGGACAAGGTATTTGTTACATGGTGAATTATATATTCATTATAGTGACCTCCATGCCTCAAATGCCCATTTTACTGTTGGATAGGTGAATAAAGTATGCCAAAGATGGCCGATGGGGTGCAAACAAACTCTGGTCTCTAGCTTAGAGACCCCTCCTCTGTGTTCTTCTTCCTTTGTTTGCTGCATGCACAAAAATCCCCACAGATATGGAAGCTGACAGCTATAAATTACCCTCCCCACTTGCATTTGGAGCTCAGATCTTTGGAAAAACAGTCTCCTCTGAGCCCACCAGTGTTAAATAAATCTCCAATTGACCAAGATTTTTGAGTGCTGCCTGGTTTTTCTGCCAGTGTTCCATCCTGGTTCCGTACCGTATTTGGTTCCCTGACTGGGAAACCCAACCGCACTGGCCCATTGTTGCCACTGGTTTGGAAGAATGGCTAGGCAGTGACAGAGCAAGGGATCACAAGGGAGAAGACGCGTCCTGCCTGAATTTCAGCAGTCTCCTACTCAGTCACCTCAGGTCGGCCCTGCTCCATTGTTCCCACCAGACTCAAAGAGACCTGGAAGGTGAGGACCTGGACCCGATGTCAGAACCGGTAAGGTCGGGACCTCAAAATAGTCAGGCCTACCCAAAAGGGTGGAAGGGGGACCTAATCAATCCCCAGAGGCCTTAATAGTCTCACAGGTAGAAAATTTTGCAGGAGGGAATGTAATAGACTCTGGTGTGTGTGTGCATGTGAATGTACAGCTCAGCCAGGCTTGCCAGTCGAGTTCGAGTTTCTGGCTTCACAGGCAGGCACTCTTAAGGTCCCCAAAAGTCTACATAATCTGAATGGGCTCTCCTGTGTCATGGTGAGCGTATAAGGTCTAGGGCAGTATCGGATCAGACTCTGATTGCAAGTCACAAGGCTGAGTCCACAGCAGCCAAACCTCACCTAAAGTTTCCCTCAGAAATGGGACCAGTGGAGTATCTGATTGGTCCTCTCATCCAAGGGGATACCCTCCCTTTGTCTGTCGTTGTGACACTAAACATGAGAAAGAAATTAATAATGGGATCAAAACAGAGTAAACCTATGATTTTAGATGTCATGCTCAAATGTTTTAAAAAGGGATTTTCAGGTGCTTATGGGGTGAAAATGACACCCAGGAAGTTAAGGAACTTTTGTGAACTAGAATGGCCCATATTCAATGTAGGATGGCCCCCAAAAGGGGCATTAGGTGCTCAAATAGTGCAGCGGGTGTGGCTAATAGTCACTGGGAACACAGGCCACCATGATAAATTTCCATACATCAACTCCTGGCTTGAAATTGCCCAAAATCCCCTGCCTTGGGTGTGATTCATCCTTAGCAAACAGAGCCAGGCAAAGGTTTTTGCCACTTCATCTGGAGGCTCACACAGGAAGCCAAAGAAACGATGCACTGCTCCTCTAATATTTAAAGGAGACATGGAGGAAGATATTGTCTTTCTGCCTCCTTATGACTGTTCAAGCTTCCTCACCACTGCCCCTGAGATTGAAACTCCTCCCCCATCTGTCTCTCTGCTGTCACCACAGCCACTGCTGCAGCAGTTGCCACTGCCCATCTCCCCGCCCCTCTCAGACCCACAAAACCCTCCCCCACCGGGGCCAGCAGCCAGACTGTGCCCCAGACCCAGATCTAACGCTCTCCAAATGCCTGTAAGGGATATGAGAGAGCCTGAAAGACATAATGAGGATGGAACAGTCCAGCCCAGTCGTTCCATGATGTATTATCAACCTTTCTCTACAACCGACCTCCTCAATTGAAAACCTAACACTCCACCATACTCTGAAAAGCCACAAGCAATAGTCAACTTGATGGAGTCCCTCTTCCAGACCCACCAACCAACTTGGGAAGATTGTCAACAGTTACTCCATACTCTGTTTAATACAGAAGAAAGAAGAAGAATGAGAGAAACACGACAGTACCTAGAAGATCACGCACCTCTGGGGATTAATGACCCTGCTGTCTGGGCTCAAGCTGCTGCACAAGAAGAATGCCTAACATGGGATTTCACCACAGAAGAAGGAGAAGCCCACATCTGATGATACCAGGAAGACCTCTTTCAGGGAATCTGAGCTGGAGCCAAAAAGCCCATGAACATGACTAAAATATCATCAGTCACCCAGCACCCTGGGGAGTCTCCCGGAGACTACTATGAAAGATTATGTGAAACATACCGTGTATACACCCCGTTTGACCCTGAGGCACCAGAAAGTCAATAAATGGTAAATACCTCTTTTGTGGCACAAGCTACCCCAGATATCAGAAGAAAACTCCAGAAGTTGGAGCGCTTTGCCAGGATAAATATCACTCAGCTGATAGAGGTTGCCAATAGTTTTCATGAACAGAGAATTTGCAGCCAAAAGAGAAGTGGAGAGAAGACTAAAAAATAAGGCCACCCTTGGGGCGCCTGGGTGGCGCAGTCGGTTAAGAATCCGACTTCAGCCAGGTCACGATCTCGCGCTCCGTGAGTTCGAGCCCCGCGTCAGGCTCTGGGCTGATGGCTCAGAGCCTGGAGCCTGTTTCCGATTCTGTGTCTCCCTCTCTCTCTGCCCCTCCCCCGTTCATGCTCTGTCTCTCTCTGTCCCAAAAATAAAAAAATAAAAAAAAAGTTGAAAAAAAAATTAAAAAAAAAAAATAAGGCCACCCTTCTCACAGCAGCACTAAAAGAAACAGATGGTGCAAAGATGGGAAGACCCCAACCACTAAAATGGGGGAAGCCCAGAGCCCCCTTAGCAAAGGACCAATGTGCATACTGCAAAGAGAAAGGACATTGGAAGAATGAATGTCTGAATTGGAAGGGACCTCAAAACCCAGCCAATATCGGGAGGATCCTCAAGGCGAGAACTTTGTTGGTCTGGCCAGGATAGAATCGGACTGAGGGCGACCGGGCTCTTTCTCTCTTGGCCCGCATGAGCCCACAGACAAAATGAAGGTAGGGGGCCAAACAATAATTTTCATGGTTGACACTGGGGCTGAATACTCCATTGTTAGTTCCCCAGTAGTGCCCTACAGCCAAAAGATGGCAACCATACTTGGGGCTACTTGGACATGGGCAATGCAACAGCCCTTCTGTCAAGCTTGTCAATGTGAACTTGGGGGTCCCAAGGTCCGGCATGATTTCCTCTACTTATCTGACTGTCCGATTCCTCTCCTGGGCCAGGATCTGCTCTTCAAACTTGGGGCCCAGATAACCTTTGAACCCACTGAGCACACTAGCCTCCAATTAAACCCAAGGCAGAAGGAAACCCTGGTCTTGGTGATTACCCTGCCAAGGGAAGAAGAATAGAGACTATTCTGTGCCGAGGCCCTACCCTGTGGCCCCTCAGAATTCAGGCTTACATTCCCCTCTGTATGGGCTGAAGATAACCCACCTGGACTAGCTTGGAGTTGGGCCCCCATCATTGTTGACCTGATCCCTGGAGCCCAACCTCAGAGACAAAGGCAGTACCCCCTTCCACTCGAGGCTAGAATGAGTATATAAGAGCACCTGACCAAGCTCAGAGAAGCAGGTATTCTAGTTGAGTGCCAGTCGGCTTGGAATACCCCACTCTTGCCAGTGAACAAGTGAGGAGGAGGATACTGACCAGTACAGGATTTGAGGGCCATTAACAAACTGACTGTTTCCTTACACTCAGTGTTTCCAAACCCATATACTCTCCTCAGCCAAATTCTGGGGTCATGCCAAATGGACACATCTTTGTCCTGTCATCTATGGGAAAACACCTAGTGAAGGAATATCACCAACTCACACACCTAGGGAAAACTGCGCTAGAGGCCCTCCTCAAAAAGTACTACTATATCAGCCAGCTGCCGGCATTATGGCGACCTGTCAGTGAACAATGTGTAACCTGTGCCAAAAACAATGCTTAGTTTGCCCTACAGCCCCTCCCTCGCACACAAAGGGTGGGAGCCACCCCTTTTGAAGACTTAGAGGTGGACTTTGCCAACCTACAACCAAATAAAGGGTTTAGGTACTTTTTTGTAATAATCTGGACATATTTAGGATGGGTCAAAGCATTCTGTAGCAGAGTGGAACAAAGTTGCAAGGTGGCCAAATCTCTTCTATGGGAGATTGTGCCTCAGTTTGGTCTACCCTTAACCATACACAATGATAATTGACCTGCATTTGTGGCAGACATACAAACCCTGACAAAGTCCTTCAACATTACCTGAAAACTACACACTGCTTACCGACCCCAGAGCTCAGGGAAAATAGAGTGGATGAATCGCACCCTCAAGGAAACCCTGACTAAGTTCCACCACCAAGAGACTAATTTCCCATGGCCAGATTTACTACCGCTGGCTCTCCTGCATGCCTGATGCATGCCTGGGCACTAGGATTCTCCCCTTTTGAGTTATTATATGGGTGACCCCTCCCCTCATTTTTAGGAAAACTCCCAGGAGACCTACACCAGATTGGAGACAAGGGAATAAGAGAACAGTTCCAGACTTTGGGGGCAGTCCTAAACAAGTTACAGAGATACACCATAGAGAGGGCCCAATTTCCTTAGGGACTCCCTTTCACCCCTTTCAGCCAGGAGACTCTGTGTCAGTCAAAGATTGGAAGAGGGAACCTCTTAAACCACAGTGGACTGAGCCTCATACTGTTATTCTAACAACTCCTACAGCCCTTAAAGTTTCAGGTATCAACCCATGGGTCCATCACTCCAGAGTTAAGAAGGTCAGCTCAGAAGAACCCACAACTTGGCAAAGTGATCCAGCTCCAATCAACCCACTTAAACTGACCCTCAAAAGGGAAATGGGCCCCTGAGACCTACACCCCTGCTCTAATCACACCCTGGAAGCTATCTGGCCTGCACACAGCAGAAGCCTGAGGAATCAACACGCGAACCTAGCCCAGAGGTTTGGATGCAGCTCTGCCAGCCCTTGCCCCTTACTGGTGTCATAGCCCTGATCTTACTTCTTACTGTTGGGCTGATAGAGACTGCACCAACAAGCTGGACATGGGACAAAAGATGCATTCTGGGTCTCACATACCTCCTCTGGATGGGAGGATTATTAAGTATTGCTTGCATATTATGATAACCTCTCTCACCCTCACAATTGCCACTTATCCACTTTGCCCCCAGGATTGTTATATGACAATTAGGGAGTCAAGGTTGTTCAGCCCCTTCACCTCCCTCCACAAAGATTGCTACAAGGGAAAAACACATACTCTCTGTCAGTCATCTGGTGCCCCAAGGACTAAGTATTGGACCATAGAAATAACCCAAAATGTCAGGAACCCATGTCACAACAAGGGTCTCCAGAGAGGGAAGTGAGCTTGCTACACTTACCTTCCTCAATGGGGGATCTCAGACGGAGAAGGGGTACAAGACAGGGCCCTTCAGAAGGCTATAAAGGATACCCAACATAGGGTAATACAAGCCATAAAGGTGACCACTTCCCCGGCAGCCTACCAGGGTTTGAACCTTTCAGCCCTCAATCAGATATGCTTACCAACACTACTACAGTGGGCCAACACTACTCT
Source organism: Puma concolor (assembly GCF_028749965.1). NCBI lineage: Eukaryota > Metazoa > Chordata > Mammalia > Carnivora > Felidae > Puma > Puma concolor. Next base: position 112,171,445 of record NC_141676.1, read on the forward strand.
AAAAGTCTTCCATAAAATAAATAATCACACCCAAACCTGCTGGATGTGCTCACCCCACAGCTGGAGGGCTTACTTAGCCACTCCTATCCCTTTGACCTGAGAAGTTCCTGAAAATCTCAAAACCAACACCTCTGTCTTAATCGGACCCCTGGCCACTGGGGTCCATCACACAAATGCCGACAATCTAATTGGTACAATCCCTGAAGGTATGAATGGTACCTCTCTATGTGGAAGAAATATAACCTTAAAGAGGAATACAACCCTATGCTCAACCCCTGGGATGTTCTATCTTTGTTCTAATTTGGCCTACCAATCCTTACAGGCCAACTGGACTCAGATATATTATTCTGAGGGGCGCCTGGGTGGCTCAGTTGGTTAAGTGACCGACTTCAGCTCAGGTCATGATCTCGCAGTTTGTGAGTTCGAGCCCCGCATCGGGCTCTGTGCTGACAGCTCAGAGCCTGGAGCCTACTTCGGATTCTGTGTCTTCCCCTCTCTCTACCCCTCCCCTGCTCATGCTCTTTGTCTCTCTGTCTCTCAATAATAAATAAATGTTAAAAAAGAGAGAGATAAATGAAGACATGGAACAGGTAGAAGATTCTCTGGTAACCTTACGAAGCCAAATAAACTCTCTGGTGGCAGTGACCCTCCAAAACAGGGGATCCCTCAATCTCCTCACTTCAGAAGAAGGAGGAACTTTCATCTTTCTGGGAGAGGTCTATTTAATAAACCAATCAGGAATAGTTACAACTAAGGTTAAGGAACTCAAAGAAAGAATTCAACATAAACAACAGGAAAATATCAATCAATGGAAAGGATGGGATCTCACAGATTTGACATCCTGGCTTCCTTCCCTAGAGGGGTCCCTCTTCTCCATAATTTTACTTGTATCCATCAGCCCCTGTATACTGAATGCCGTGGTACATTTTATTGAAAACACTGTTGCTCGCCAAACTACAGCACATATCTTAACCTTCTGAGAGTACCAACCTGTAAAACTGAAAGGTGGTGCCTACTAAAAGTTTTTTTAAGGCATCAAAGGGGGGAATGTTGGAGAAGTGACTAGAGTACGCCAAAGATGGCCAATGGGCATGAAACAAACTCTGGTCTCTAGCTTAGAGACCCCTCCTCCGCGTTCTTCCTGTGTTTGCTGCGTGCACGAAAACCCCCACAGATATGGAAGCTGACAAATATAAATTACCCTCCCCCCCTTGCATTCAGGGCTCATATCTTTGGGAAAACAGTCTCCTCTGAGCCCACCGGTGTTAAATAAATTTCCAATCCACGAAGATCTCTGAGTGCCGCTTGGTTTTTCCACCAGTGTTCCAGTCTGGTTCTGTAACATTACCACATTTTTATTTTTGTTAGCAGGAAAGAGTGCACCTGAACTAACAAAGGAGGTGTCTCCTACCATAGATCAGATACCATTGACTGCTAGAGTGACACATTCTTGGAGGGGAGGCGGGATTGGCTCTTTGAGTTACAAATTGTTCAGAATCTTTCTTGAATTGGTCCTTTTGTTTTAGCTGGTAGCTTTCAGTCTCAGTTAAATTAAAAGCTGAAGAGATGTTTGGAATTCATTGTGTACCTCCTCAGTTTTAATGATGCATTTAATTCATATTAACATTTTTCACAAGTATTCAGTGTGAAACTATCACAGCAGTAGTTTTAGAATACTTTACTGCCCACCCCCCAACCAAAGTTTCCTGTGCCCATTTGTGGTCAATCCTTGCTCCTACTCCTGACCCCAGGCAACCACTGGCCTACTTACATCTGTATAGATTTGTCTTTTCTAGATCTTTCTGAAAAATGTAATCATACAAATATGTAGTCTTTTTTGGTCTAGCATAGTGTTTTTGAGGTTCTTGTGTGTATGAGTAATTTGTTCACTTTTAGTACAATGTTCCATTGCATATATATATACTGTGGTTTTTCTGTTTTGTTTTGTTTTGTTTTGTTTTGTTTTGTTTTTACACACTTACCAGCTGATAGACACTGGATTGTTTTCAGATTTTGGCTGTTGTGAATAATGTTGCAATGAACATCTGTGTATAAGTGATTGTGTTCGATATATTTCCAGTTGTCCTTGATAGATTTCTAGCAGAGGAATTACTGTGTCATATACTAAGTATACATTTAACTTTTTAGAGAATTGCCATGCTGTTGAACAAAGAGGCTATGCTGTTTCACATTTGAGCAACATATGAGGCTTCACGCTTCTTCACGTTCTCACCAACACTAGGTATTGGCATTCTTTTTGATCATGACCATCCTGATGGATGTAAAGTAGTATCTTGGGTTTTAGTTCACATTTCCCCGATGACTGATGATGTTAAGCATCTTCTCTTGTGCTTATTAGCCATTGGTATAATTTCTTTGGTTAAATGTCTAATCTGATGTTTTGCCTATATCTGTTGTTTGTCTTCCTACTGAATTTTTTTTTTAAACATACATTCTGGATAAAGACTTCAAAACTTACTGTCTTTTGAAGCACAAAGATACTGTGATAGTATCATTATTTTCTTTTGGGAAGCTTGCTTTTGGTATGATATCTCACAAATCTTTATATAACTCAAGGCCACAGATTTTCTCCTTTGTTTTATTCTAGATGTTTTATGGTTTTAACTCTTACATTTAGATTTGTGATTCATTTTGAGGTATATTTTGTGTATGCCATGGGGCCCAAGTTTTTGTTTTTATTTTTTATTTTTTTGCACGTAGATTTCCAGTTGTCTCAGCTCAGTTTTTGAGAAAACTATCTTTTCACCATTGAATTGCCTTTGCAACTTTGTCAAAAATCAATTGATTGTACATTTTTTCTTGCCTTTCTGTTCTTTTTCACTTTTTATTTTTTTTTTTTTTTAAATTTTTTTTTTCAACGTTTATTTATTTTTGGGACAGAGAGAGACAGAGCATGAACGGGGGAGGGGCAGAGAGAGAGGGAGACACAGAATCGGAAACAGGCTCCAGGCTCTGAGCCATCAGCCCAGAGCCCGACGCGGGGCTCGAACTCACGGACCGCGAGATCGTGACCTGGCTGAAGTCGGACGCTTAACCGACTGCGCCACCCAGGCGCCCCCTTTTTCACTTTTTAAAAATACCTAACTATATAGTGATAACACAGTGTCTTGATTACTGGATCAAAATAAGTTTTGCAATTGGGTATTTTAAGTCTTCCAAGTGTGCTCTTTTTCAAAGTTGTGTTGGCTATTCTTGGTCCTTTGTATTTCCACATAAAGTTTAGGATACCCTTGTCAATTTCTAAAATAGCTTCTAGTATTTTTATAGGGATTTCACCAAATTTGTAGGTTTATTTAGAAAGAAGAGCTGTCTTAAAATACTGAGTCTTCCATTCCATGAAGTTATCTCTCTCAGTAAATATAGATCTTTTTTAACCTTTGTCAACAAAGGTTTTATAATTTTCTGTGGACAGGTCTTGCACTTTTTTGCTTTTTTGTTGCTTGTTTCTTGATACAACAAAGACAATGTTTTTAAATGGTATTTTTATATATAAATACAAATTATTTTGGTATATTGATTGTGAGTCCTATGGTCTTACTAAACTCATATTCGAATAGTTTACTATTACACAATAGAAAAAATGCAATGGGGGGGGGGCTTTAGGATTTTTTACATAGGAGGTCATGTAGTCTGAGAGTTAAGATAGTTGTCCTTCTTGGTTTTTAGTTTGTCTTTCTTTGTCTATCTCCCTCCCTATATCTCCTCCTCCCTCCTTCTCTCTCTCTCCTAACCTTTGCCCTGGCTAGAACCTTCAGTACAGTGTTGAATAGAAGTGGTGATAGTGGATATCCTTGCCTTTTTCTGAACTTAAAAAGTAAAGCATTCAGTCTTTTGCCATATGTATGATGTTAACTGTAGGTTATTTATGTTCTTAATAAGATGGAGAAAATTGCTTTCTATTCCTAGTTTGTTGAGACTTTTTATCATGAATAGGTGTTAGGTTGTGTCTAGTCTATTTTCTTTATCTATTGAGATGATCATGTGGTTTTGCCTTTCTCTTAATATGAGATACTAATGATTTCCAGATGTTGAACTCAAAATCTTGAGATAAATCCCACTTGGTCATGTATATGTTATAAACGTTTTTATATGTTGCTAAATTTGGTTTGCTGATGTTTTGTTAAGGATTTTTGCATCTTAGTAGATGAGAGATATTGGTCTGTAAAATTTTTCATTTCTTTAAAAAAAATTTTTTTGCAATGTCTTTGGCCTCAGAGGATGAGTTGGGAAGTGTTTGTTTTTATTCATTTTCTGAAAGACTTTGTGTAGGATTGTTACTATTTTTTTCTTTGAATGTTTGGTGACTAGATATTGTTTACATGGTATATATATATATATATATATATATATATATATATATATATATGTATGTATATGTATATATATATATACATATATATATATAATCTTTTCACTTTCAACCTGTGATTGTCTTTGAACTTGAAGGGTGTTTATTTCAAATAAAGTTGACTTTCACTTTTTTAATACACCCTCATAATCTCTGTCTTTTGACTGGATTGTAGTGTATTCACATTTAATGTAATTGTTGACTTGTTTGGAATTACATGTACTGTTTTGTTTTCGATGTGTCTCATGTTTCTTTGTTCCTATGTTCCTATTTCAAAAAGAATTCTTTCGTATTAAATGAATATTTTATCATGATACTTAAATTCCTTGATTTTACAAATATATTTTATAATTATTTTATTAGTGGATGCTCTAGAGATTACAATGCATAATTTAGCTTGTTACAAGCTCTTTCAAATTAATGCTGCCCTGGTGTTGGTAGACAGTTCTGTTCTTAGATAGTTCCATTCCTTCTCTTCCACTACCTTTTGTGGTGTAGTTTATGTGTTATAAACCTAGTTATATGTAATAATTGTGACTATTATGTATAAGATAATAATTACATATAATAATTACAACTATATGTTTTTTAAAGGAATTAGGAAAAGGAAGCAAAACTATATTCCACTGTACTATATACTATTTTTTTTAAGTTTTAATTTAAATTCCAGTTAACAAACAGTATAATATTAACTTTAAATATACAATAGTGATTCAACATTTCCATGCATCACCTGGTGCTTATCATGACAAGGGCTCTCCTTCATCCCCATCACCTATTTTACCCTTCCCCCACCCACCTCCCCTGTGCTAAACATCACTTTGTTCTCTATAGTTAAGAGTATGTTTCTTGGTTTGTCTCTCTTTTTTTTCATGAATGCTCATTTTTGTTGTTGTTGTTTCTTAAATTCCACATATGATTGAAATCATATAGGATTTGTTTTTTCTCTGACTTATTTCACTACCATAATACACTCTGGCTTCATCCATGTTGTTGGAAATGGCAAGATTTATTCTTTTTTATGGATGAGTAATATTCAATTACACAAACACGCACACACACACATGCATATATACTTACATACGTATACATATACCATATCTTCTTTATCCATTCATCAGTTCATGGACAGTTGGGTTCTCCATAGTTTTGCTATTGTTGATAATGCTGCTATAAACAGTGGGGCAATAACTGAGGGCTGATGGGGGGGTGGGAGGGAGGGAAGGGTGGATGATGGGTATTGAGGAGGGCACCTTTTGGGATGAGCACTGGGTGTTGTATGGAAACCAATTTGACAATAAATTTCATATATTTAAAAAAAAGAGTGGGGCATCCAGTTTAATTTCTTACTTTCTGTCTTTCTCTCTTTCTTTGTTTCTCCCTCTCTTTCTTTTTTTAATGAATAAAACTACATATTTTTTTGGCTACTGAAGATTTTTCATCACATTATTTCAGTCTGTTACTGGAATCTTTTTATTAAGTTTTTATTATGAAATAATTTATACTTTGTACAAAATGCAGATCATGAAAAAAATCTATTTTTATTATTAGTACTTGAAATAATACTGATAAAATTTTGATATACTTATTTTTACTTTTTCCTATAAATCTCTTTTTTATATAGTTTTAGATAATTTGATTTAAAAATTGTTTCTCTGATAACAGAGTAACATGTGCCAATTTAGTCTTTATAGTTTTTTTTTCAGATAGTCATTAGTGCAGTTACTCTTTTGTGTGTCATTTTTTTGGTTACTCAGTAGCAATCTAACATACTTTAGCACATCTACTAACTCTATCCCTGTTAGTTCTCATGTAATTGTCTTTTGTGATCTTTCATTTATTCTTCTGTAAAAAATAGTTACAGAGAAACTTCTGCCCAGGAACTTCTGTTCTGCACAAATAAAAGTCTAGTCTTTATCAGTCAACACTATTTGCATATTTCAATATCTCCTACTCTTCTACTTAACTTCATCCTTTTTTATAAATAGCATTGGTTGAAATCACAGGTGTATCTCTGGGTATATATATATTTTTATGTGCTTGTGTGGGAACCCAGAAATTGCAGTTGAACCACAAGGCCAGTATGTACCTTTACACATCCTTTTTTTCTCTGAGCAGCAACTGAACCTGGAAGTCAATTGAATACTCCAAGATCATTAGACAAACACTGTTGACATGTCAGTGTTGTTACGACTACCACAGGATGTGTCTCCTAAGAGAACACACGTCAGTTGTCTTGGCAAGCTTCACCCTGTAGTCATCAAAAGAGGGCCACAGAGCCTGCCATTTACTATGTTACCTGTGTAGTGGGAAGGCAGCTTAAGTGGTCCTGCCTTCCTGAAGATTTCAGAGGCATGAAAACACAGTATACTAGATTTTCTTTTCTTCTTTATTCACATTACATCTTTACCCTTCAAGGATTCTGAGAGTTGTTATAATTGAGTTCCAGAACACTGATCATGACGGACTTCTTGACTATGGAGGCAACTTGTAAGCCATTCTTTAAACTATGTCTTCTTTATTTTTTCAAGTGGATTTTATGATAATACATAATGATTCTGATTCTGATTGAAACAATTAGCTCTATATGTGTCTTGTAGGGCATCCTCCTTGAACAAGCACAGAAGGGGTGTTGAGAGGCAGTATTGTGTGTGATTAAGAATGTCATCTCTACGGCAGAACTTTCCAAGTTTACACTGTCTCTGTCACTTACAGAATGAATATATATTCATTCATTCATGCAAAGCACTCAAAATAGTACCTGGACTATTGAAAGATATTAAGTCCCTTGCATGAAAATATTCATAAGAAAGATGTGGAAACTGCCTTCAAATATTTGAATAGTTATCAAATAGAAGATACTATTTATGCCACTTTATTTCAGAAGGCAAAGCCAGGATAGAGCTGCAGATTATAAGGGAGTAGACTTGGTTTAGGATTAAGAGGAACCTTTCAATCATTAGATACATTTACAGTGGAGTGAGCTGCCATTTGAGATAATCAGCTACATAATACTTGGGAATTCAAAAATATATTAAATGATAACCTCTTAGAGATATTTTATCAAAGATTCAGAGAGGGAACCCAAAAATCTTCAGAGGTAAATAATACCACATTGTTTTTAAAATGCTATTTTGTGGAATAAGAGTAGTACCTATATTTTTCTTTTTGTCTTTCAGTAACACCAGCTGACTTTTGTTGCACTTACCATTTGACGGGTGGCACTCTGCTAAGTTTTTTTTTTCTCTAATTATTTTGAATACGGTTGACACATGATACTATGTTAGTTTCAATGCACAGCATGATGACATAATGAGTTTGAACATGCCACCAGCTCACCACAGGTGCAGCTACCATCTGACTGGAGCACTGCTTCAACCCATGCCCTCCACCTGTGTTGCCTACTCCCCTCCACTCTGGGGACAGGCAGTTTGTTCTCAGGGTTTACATATCTGTTTCTGCTTTATGTTTGTTGATTTAGTTGTTTTGTTTCTTTAGATTCCACGTATGAGTGGAATCGTACAGTATCTTTCTCAGTCTGACTTATTTCACTGAGCCAGAGTAGTATATATCTTACAGACATTCTGTGCTCTTATGAGGATAAGCTTTGATACCATTTTATTTGTACTCCTGAACAACTGATGAATTTGTGAAATAGACATTTTTGTAAAAGCTATAATTCTAGTTATCAATTCTTTTTCTTTTATTTTTTTATTTTTTTTAAGTTTATTTATTTTGAGAGAGAGAGAGAGAAAGTATGCAAGTTGGGGGGGGGGGCAAAGGGAGAAAATCCCAAGCAGCCTCTGCTGTCGGCACAGACTCTGATGAAGGGCTCAAACTCAGGAACCTTGAGATCATAACCCAAGACAAAATCAAGAGTCAGATGCTTAACTGACTAAGCCATCCACGCATGCCAACAATCCTTCTCTTTTATAATGTAGTCTATGGTGTCCTTCAAATTTCAACTCACTAAAGAATCTTTGAAATGCCCCCTATATTTGGGCTCCAAGTTTAGCGGTCAGTTTATACTCCTCAAAATGCAATGAAAATTTGATTTGTATGAGCTGTTTTCTATTATGAATAGTAAAACATAGGAAAAGCTACCTTTACAACATTTTCAGCTTACAGGAGTACTGTATAAGAAAGTATTTATTTATGCCTTTTAGTATAAAAATTGAACCTCTAGGAAATCCTGAAATAGTAAATAATTCTTTAGGATATGAGTCTTTAGTAAGTTTTCTTGAGGCTTTTTAGTTATTAGAAAATCACAGTTTTCATTTTCTAATATATTGGTGGTTAAAGACTCTGATTTCTTATTAGGTTGATTTTATTCTGTCATACTTAAAAAAATATGAACTAGAGCCCTTGCTCATGTTCAATAGTGTTCCCCTGTTTTGTGAGAGAATGAATAGAGTTCACCACATTGTGTTTTTCTGAAAAGAATCGAAGTATTTATGTTTGAATCACATGATTGTCTTGGTTTGTTCTTACTTTTCCTTTAAGACAGTGTCTATGTTTTTCATGGGGGCTCAGAGGAGTCCAAATCTGATTTGAGTGCCAGAGACCAGCACATAAACAGAATTGATCTCCAAACTCTATCCCTTTGGAGGAGACATCTAGAACTGTATTTCTTGTCAAGACAGACTAATCTGTGATGTTGTTTGTCACAGACTGAGTCTGGAGTTCTTCCTTGTCCAGCAAGGGAGTGGATGCAGAATTGAATATGAGAGAGGCTAATTCCAGGAGGCGATGAGAGCCCTGAACAAGGGTTTCATCTCTGTATTTTTTGAGCTCACAAGATATTACCGACATGGTGAACATGAAGAAAACAAGATCTTACACATGTGAACATGAAGAAAACAACCAGACAGTAACCATTAACTTGTATGTGTAAGAAGCAAAGGGTCTGGGGGACAAGTGGAGTTTGTGATCAAGGTACATTGATACCAGATGGAAAGTAATTTCCTGCAAGTGATATAACAGGTTACTCATGATCCCAGTACAATATCTCACTAGCTTGTCTTGGGCGCTTTCACCCATGGTGGCAGCTTTGCACCCCAAGCTTTTTTTCCTAATCCATTTATGTAAGTAGAACCTATTTCCCCACAGTTGTTGATGGTTAATATTGAGAATGTTTATGATAACATGTACAATTCCTTAAAAGGATTGAGGCTTTAAGTTTTATGTCTCAAAATTATGAGTGAATGAATGTAATAATTCTCTATGGACTGTTGAACACCATCTTCAGACATACTTTTACTTTAGTAAAGATGTCATGGAATCTCTATATGTATGGAGAATTTATACTATGATTCTAGTACCTTGAATTTCCATATTTTCTAATTTAGATGATACTAGAAATACGATAAATGGACCTTTAATACTAGAATTTCAGTAAACAAGAGCAAGAAAGTAACTTTTATAAGTAATTTACATTAAAAGGGTTCTGTCCTATTCTGATGCATTTTCTAGGTAGGTTATATATTATTCTATTCTAAAGATCTTTCTGGGACTAGTTATGACAAGTAATTTTCAGTGATTTAATTTCCATTCAACTCTGGTCTGTAGTTTTGTCCATACTATGAGTTTATTATTCTGTGAAATAATTTACATTTTATTTTATACATAATATTTTTAATTTATGTAAATTCAAAAGGACAAAGTTTTATGAAGTTAGGGTCCTTATTTATTCCTTCCCAATTTACAGATAGAAATAATATCTAATAAATTATTTACAGGTTCTGTTTTCAATTTCTCTATAATCTTTTTGATTTTATGGGATTATGTATTTCATAGATTTTACATTGCAGTCTGTCAGTTTTTCCATTCATACTTTAAAAAAAATTTTTTATTGTGGTCAGAACATTTAACATAAGATCAACTCTCTAACAGATTTTTAAGTGTATACTACAATATTGTTAACCACAGGGCAGATCTCTAGAACTTACTGCTCTTGTATTACTGAAACTTTATTCCCAAGGCTATGCCTTTTTAAACTTGAATCCATATTGCTAAATTACAGAAGAGAATGAATAATTTCATCTCTATATGAGAAAAAGGATTCCAACGTTTTGTTTCTGATAGGGATCATTGGACACTATAAAAATGTGTTTGATTTTCTTAAAGAACACTACCTGAAGACATTACATATAGTTTGGTATATTTAACTTTCCTTAGACATTTCTCTGAAGAGATCAGCTCTTCCATAGTGAGACCTTGTGAGTGCTGCCAATATTCAATTTATAGGGCTGCTTCTCACCCCTATGATATAACAACTTAAAGTAATTTAATTTGAGAGATGTGTTCTCAGAGTCTTCCCTAATTCTAAATATAGAGTATATGTACAACTGCCTTGTTTCTCTTAACCACTCATTTGATAATTCCAAAGGAAAAAAGTATTAAGTGGGTCTGGTATGAAATGTTCTTTGTAATTTGAACAAGGGTCTGATCTCGTTTCCTGGAGAAAAAAATTTCTCATAAATTTTGAAATTATTTTGTTATTTGTACAAGAATTTACTTCAGCACTTCATTATTTTCCTGTTTTTGCCCTTGATAATTCTTGAGTCATAATACCTAAATTACATTTACTTTTACCTATCTTAGTATCAAAGGTGTGAGGATTTTTGGGTTAACTTTTGGATATGTTCCCTTCAGTCCATCTTTTACTTTAATTTTTAAAAAATTTTTTAAAATTTTGAAAAATTTTTTAATGTTTACTTTTGAGAGAGAGCATGAATGGCAGAGGGTCACAGAGAGGGAGGAAACACAGAATCCAAAGCAGGCTCCAGGCTCTGAGCTGTCCACACAGAGCCCAACGCAGGGCTTGAACTCATGAACTGAACCGTAAGATCATGACCTGAGCTGAAGTCGGTCACTTAACCAACTGAGCCACCCAGGCACCCTTCCCATCACTCTATCTTAATAGTAATTGCTCTCACCAACAAAAATGATTTATTTAAAACTTTTCAACTTATTTTATTTGAGCTACTCCATTCCCCAATTTGATCTGTTTCCTTTGTCATTGTTTGTATTCAATGGTAGGGTTGGTTTTCTTGGTTTGGCATAGTTGGGTTGACTATGACACTATTTTTACATATTGTAAGTTTGAGTATATTTTTCAAAATCACACTTTATGATAGAGAAGAAGCCTTCTAGTATTGATGGCACTAATGCCAAAATGTCAGCTATTAGACCAACCATTGATTTACTTGTGAACTATTATGTATCATAGTATAGATGTTTCTCTTTATTTTTAATGTAAAGTGTCAAAAATCATTCCAGTCACCCTGTTAAAAATTAGGGTAAACAATTATCTAATTATTTATTCCATTTATTTTCCCAGGAGAATTAATCAAGACATTTAAAAAATCTATTTTTATTTAACTTAAAGTAAGGCCTAGAATTCCTGATATTCTTTACCCTTTCATATCTAAGGATAATTGACAACTGGTTCCATACCACCTGGTATAGAATTGGTCCACAGTAGGACGGAGAGGAAAATAATCTAAAATTCTACCACTGATGATACAGATATAAAATAGGTTTTGTGTGGCAGTTATTGTGAAGGATTAATGAAGTTAATTGAGGTTTAAAATTAACATGAATTTCTTTAAAATTAGTGACTTCCAGTTTCTGGTCAAAAATCTTAGTATATTTAAAAAAAGATGATCTTTGGGACTAACCCTTTTGGAAACTTTCTCAGAGTTTTAATGTACTTTGGGAAAATAGCTTGTAATAGCGTGATGGTTTACATAATAGTTTTTTTACTACCCTTTCAAAGATTATTTTAATGGCAGTGATGATAGGGCGTGTTGAGTGCTTTTGATAAAGCCCTCTTCCAAATATTTTCTGTGTATGATCCTGTTTAGTTACCATAACAACTCTGTGAGGTGTAGGTTCTATTACTAAGGACCACTTCATAGATAAGGAAAGCGAAGTACAAAGATGTGAAAACTTTTCTAAGGTTCTAGACCTAGTCCTTGCCAAAGTCAGTATTTGAACTCAAACAGTCCGGCTCCAGAGCCTCTCCTACAATATACAGCTTGGAATGAACATTATCAGCATATTCTGCTAAGGGAATATCAAACAGTGTATACTTTTTGAGCATTTATTGCAAAGGGGGTTGTTACAGGTACTCATAAGGTTCATATTCTCACAGATCAACTCACAGAGAAATAAGATAAATTTTTACCAAGGTCATAATTAGCACAAAAGATACAGAAAAGTTCTTCAATAACTTAACGTCAATCTGAACTTAGAATACTTTCTTTGAGAGGAGCTAATTTTGTTTTTAAATATCACATTTAGGTTATTCTTTTGATTGCCCTAGGAGTATAACTGTAGATGATAACAAATTGTATTATTGTTTTTATTTTTGAGTGGTATGAGCAAATTGTGCTAATTTAAGTTTCTTTCTCATCTGTTATAAAATACAGGAAAATCTAATACTACCTTGATGTATTTACATGATATCCTTAAAGTCTTTTTTTTTTAATTTTTTTCCTTAAAATCTTAAGTCTATCATTCCCCCTCCCTGTTTTATTTGGTAGAGTTCTGATATATTGTTACCCCCCCATTTTACATTTTAGTAGTTACTAAAATGAAAATTTTTTTAGATATTGCTTCCCAGTGCATCTTTTTTGACATATGTTTTTTAGAAAGTTTCTAAAAGTTTGCATTTTCTGCCCATAGTTAATGTCCTCTTTACAATGGCATGTTTAGGCAAATGTGGCTTTGGGACCTCAAAAGTGCTGGCCTGGGACTACATCTGACCCAGTCACATATGTATGACTGGGCATCATACCTTGTCCTTTAGCTTCACGTGTGAGTCAGGCATGTCGACTTCCATTTGTGACTCCATCCCCAACCTTGAGCCCCTGTCTGGCATGTCACAGGCACTCAGGAAATGTTTGCTGAGGGAGTGATTGAACAATTTTGTAATTCACTCTGTATTGTTAAGGCCAAAGTGTGAGGATACATGTGATGGCATTTTGTAAAGTACTGTTGGATTGGGAGGTACTTTTAGATAAAACCAATTCACTCTTTAACTAGTGGTCATATTTAAACTTTCACTGTTGACAGAAAATAATTGGATTAATTAGACAATACTTCTCTAATTTACTTGCCATCACAATATGCCTGGCATAAAATGAAAGGGGAAAAAAAAGGATTACAAGTAAAATCTTAAGATTTTCAGTTTCAATCATTGCCTAAAACATAAATAATTCAAACTTATTATATATTTCCCCTTCTTTGTCTAACATGTTTCTACAATGAATATTCAGAATTTTGACCTTAAGTCCCTCGTCATTTTTCTTTGCCTTCTTTCCTTTCCATTACTGCCTGCATCTCTTCAGTCATGGTTCAGCACAAGACCATTAAGTGAACACTTAGTTCATTTCAAGCCTTTGGAAGTACATATCTGAATAAGACACATTTCCAGCCCTTAAAGACTCTTACCACTCATTACTCATACTACATATATTTTTTAATTGTTGTCCGTTTCTGTGTGTCTGTCTCTCTCCTTGAATCATGAGTTTAAGAACACAAACTCTATCTTACATACCTGCATTTCTTTAGAACCCCATACAGTGCCTGGCCTAAAATGGGCCCTCAGTCATTGATCAAGTGAATAAGCTCACAGAGAGTTTATCCTTTATTAGAAAGGCCCATGTAAAACCATTTCATGCATAAGCCTCAATTCAAATTCTTCTTTCAGCTCATCAACTCGCAGTAAGAGTGCAGGTCTTTGTTATCACTATTTTATAGTCGAAGAAACAGAGGGCAGATGACAGAAATAATGTACCACATGCTGTGCTAATCCCAGAATCATTTTCATGAAGAAAGCAACCTATGCAAAAGCTAATTGTTAAGAGTGTAGAGAGTTCAGCACTTTTCAAACTTTTATGGAATAAATATGTTTTTGGAGATGCACTGATGGGCACCTGATGACAAGATCCTAACTGGAAAAAGAAATGAGCATCTTTCTTAAATTCAGTAACTTGATTAATTCTTGAGAATGTACTGTGTACTAATCAGCGGGTTGGGCTTGACGTTAAGGACACAGTGATGAATAAGCCATCTGTTGTTAGTGAGTTTCCACCCCTGGAGAAGGGCAAGACCAAATTCAGTGTGGCAAATAGCCAATACATTGTGGTAATCCTTAAACGGAAGGGGTTGGTTTGTTCTTGGCTTGTCTCCTTGGTGACTGTTTATCAAGTTCTTACTATGAGCAAGGCTTTGGCCTAAATTGTTCCAACAGCCCTGTAAGGTCAAACCACAATTCCCATTTTACAGATAAGAAAATTAATTGTGGGAATATTATTTTGTAAGCTCATCAAAGACGGGATAACATGTAGAGGAATTGGAGGAGGCAATTGAGAATAGAAGGATGACATGATTATACTGGTCAAGAAAGACCCCTGGAAGTTACTGAAAGCATATTCTTTTTTTTTTTTTTTTCAACGTTTATTTATTTTTGGGACAGAGAGAGACAGAGCATGAACGGGGAAGGGGCAGAGAGAGAGGGAGACACAGAATCGGAAACAGGCTCCAGGCTCTGAGCCATCAGCCCAGAGCCCGACGCGGGGCTCGAACTCACGAACCGCGAGATCGTGACCTGGCTGAAGTCGGACGCTTAACCGACTGCGCCACCCAGGTGCCCCTGAAAGCATATTCTTAATAAAAGAGTGGCAGTTTTACACCAGAATTGTTCTAGTCTTTTAATGATCTTTGAAGCCATGTTTGGATTGCATTTTGTCTTGAGGATCACATTTCTGGCACGAATCCCTGGGAATATGAGGAAAGGGCATCTTAGAATGTTCCAGTTGGCTGTAAAAGTGGAAACATCTGAGGGATTTTTCTGGTCAGGTCCAGTAGGAACAGAAGTCATAATGCAAGTTCGAGTCTTGGAGCATTTCAGGATATGGGTAATTGAGTTCAGTGAACTTGGAAATAATGATGAGAAATCCATAACAAGGTTTAAAAATAGGTGACTTCCATGCCCTGTCCCTGGCTTTTCCCATGGTGTCACATAATCACATTACAAGGCACATGGACTATGTAAGACAGGGTATATCACAGTTGGCCTTATAACATGATACTTTACTGGCTTTAGGACATGTTACATGTATTGAATCGATTATAAAATATGAAAACAAAAATAAAAATGAGGTTCATCATAGGATTCTGAATATAAGGTACATTTCAGAAAAGTGGCGGCTCCATTGTTTTTTATTACTAGAATGTCATTGTGTTTGGTAGTTAATGAAGCACTGAAGTGTCATTATTTGAGCGTAATTGTAATAAGGACAGTCTGAATAAGAGAACTCATTAAATAGATATATTTTTAAAAAAGAAATGGAATTTTCTTATGCTCAACTTTATTTGGTGTTTGAAAGAAACCACCAGGTTAATGTTCTGCTAGTGAGAGGCATCTTGCAGGACTGTTGGAGCGGCTATAAAAGAGTCATGTGTAATTATATTATACAAATGGCAAAAAATTGGAAATATTTAAGCCATTAAACAGGGTTGAGTTCCTTTTAACAGATTAAAATTGCCCCGAAATAGTAATCCTGTTTATACTTTTAATGTGATTTAATAAACTTACACTTCACCCACACTCAATGATATATATTTTAAATTTTGAATTGGTGCAATGTGGTTTAATGACTTTTTGATTTTATTTCCCAGTGATAGAAATATAGCATTTACTCTGCATTTTTCCATGCTAATTAATCCAGTTCCACTCTAATCGCTCTAATCCTGGGTTGATCTGTCTGTCTTGAGTTTCTCTTCTTGTCCTGGGTAAATATGGAACAGCCTGACCTATTCTCAAGTTACCTGTTGAAAGATCATGAAACTAGGTGTAACTGTAACTCATTGGGGGGGGATTAATTAAGAATGGTTGATTTTTTAAGTTCTTGCTTGTGTGGTATGATTTTAAGAAGTTGCATCCTCCAGTGTGCTCACCAATGGACAGGCTCTCATTTTGCCACTTGGTCCTTAAATGAATGCCATAGTCTACATATGGTCTGGCCTGGAAGGATTGGTAGTATTTGAGGTGGAAATGAGGCTTCTTCCATTAATTAAGCTAGTGATTTTTCTTTCTCCCTGTCCCCACCCTGTCCCAGGAAACAGGTGCTTTGGATTGGTAGTCACTTTCCATGCCCAGATCATTTTGTAGCAAATTGTTTTAAATAAGGTCTTCTGTCTGCCTTTGAATTTTGTTTTTGTGTAAATTATTTTTCACTGTTCAATCTCATCATCTTAGTTTTAGGTGATTGCTCTAGTTATTGGGATATTTTTGCAGACTGATTCTGTCATTAGTGTATTATGAATTCCTTCTGGAAGGCTGTGTTTTAGCATGTCTTCAAGAAGAGACATGGGGGAAGACACAATAAGGAAATCCTATTAAAAACCTATCAAGTGATGGCATTATAAAGGTTGTAACAAAAAATTTGGGTATTTTGTAGTGTTTACTTCCCATTTCCAACACGGTAAAAATCTCCATTCATATTTGCATGTGCTCTAAGAGGTAATTACTAACAATGCATCACAATTACATGATACATCTATTCATAATACACACAACATCATTACTAAATATTTTTTCTTCCTACCAAGGTAACATACTTTCCCTACTTCAATTATTTATCAATATTTTTAAGTGAATTTAGTAAATGCATTTATGTGATTGTAACCATGATTGACAGTTGAAAGCTCTGTTTTATATTAGTGATGGATTTAACAGTGCTTTTAGTTTTCTTCAAAAAATGCTCATAAATTGTCAGTATTAAGCAAGAGAGCTACCTTTTTCTCTATAGTCTCTGGTTACATACTCTTGAATTATTACTATTTATTATTATTACTATTGTCTCCTGTAATTTAGTCCCTAGGGCTTTAATGTCTGTTTCTGTGGTCTCTGAAGTTCCAGGAAAAGGTTTAAACCAAGAAACTGTATCGGATTATGCTCTACCTCCTCCAACCACATAGTGGTGAACTGGTAGCTATTTTTCAATATTCATTATTGCCTCCTCTATGAAACTTTTCCTGACTCAGGTAAAACTAAACAAACACTCCATCTTAAAGTCCCCATATTTCCTACAGAGTACCAATGTAATACTTGATTACATTCCTTAAGTATCCTTGTTATAAAGCAGAGTATAAACATTCTCACATCTGTTTATGTATAAATTGTCCAGTGTCCCTTCACCCAGTGATGAGTTATGTCATAGTCCTCTTTTTATGTCAGTACAAACCCCAGTATCGGTTGCAGCATAAGCACTCAATAAATGTCATCAAATGAGAAGACATGAGTGGATGAAATCTGCCTTTGGTCCTTCCCCTGCCCTCCAGTCTCTGTTCTAGAGCCCTGGTCACTTTGACTTATTCCTGGTCTACAAGTTTCCCATGTTTCACCACTTTTTAATTCAATTTTACCTCATTTTCCAATAGGAGAAAAATTTATTCTCGCTTTTTCTTGATAAATGTGAATCAAAAAGAATAAAGTAATCCTTGTGCCACTATATATATATTTTTGTTAATAAAAATGTTTTTTCTTTTTCTCTTGAAAAGTTTACATTTGCTTTAAAATGTTACTGGATCAATAAAGTTGGCTAAGAGATATTTGTGGACCTGTGTACACCAGGTGCCCCTGGATGGGTCATTTCTTTAGACCTGCCTCTTTTAGCAAGGATGGTTGGTTATGGAAAGTATTTTTTAATACTTAATAAAGGAATTTTTCACCTTTAAAATAATGTAAACCTCTTAAACTTTGAACAATAAGCATGCTGTACACTTGTTATTTTAAGGAAGGTTTTTAGTTTTCAGGAGAAAATAGGGACTTGTCAGGAGTGGACAGAATAGGGGGGAACAGAATAGCCAGCTGGCAGAATGCACATGGTGAGAAACTGTGTGAGTGACCTTCTAAGGCACACATTTGCCCAATAGGCTGGGCAGGCACTTGGCTGGGAGAAAGGATCCCCAACATGTGGCAGATTTTTGCAGATAGATGTAAAAGTGGTATTTGAACAAGTTCAGCAGCCTGTGGTGAACAGGTGCAACAAACAGGCAATTTTCAGGGAGCCATGAGGACTCAGCCTGAGGCACTATGGGAATGGTCACCAGAGGAGGTTTATGAGTAACCAGTGAAAGTGTGAGCCTTCTCTTCTGCCCAGGACAATCAGCAGCTGTTTGTTTGAGTCAGCTTTGTAACAAGAGGTAGGTAACTGGAAGGCTGTGACATAAATAGAAAGGAAAGGGACGGAGGGAATGAAATCCCATTAAAGCACTGCCCCCTGCCAGGTCTTTAATTCATTCAATATGTACTAAATAAATCCTCTGCGTCAAGAAATGGTAGATATACAAAATGTGACTAATTCTTAAAACATTGGTATGAGGTTTGAAATTTTTTTCTTGGTGAACAAGGAAATTGGAACTCAAGAAACTAATGTCCTTTGTTCAGGCTTCTGAAAACAGTAAACTGTAGAATTAGGTATTAGTGCCCTTCTGCTGAAACCCTCACTCAAAATTGCAAGATTTATAGGCACTAAACTTATAAGGAATCCTTCTTTAAACTCTAGATGGAAGACGTACTAACAACATGTGTGCTTTACCTTTGAAAGCCAGGAAGGCAGCTAAATAGAGTCCTGGCTTGGAAGACTCAGAAGTGCTCATGTTCATCATAAGATCCAGAAATACCACCACAAAAGGGAAAAAAAATTGAATAGGTGAACCAGCACACAGAATGAAATCCGAAACAAGTTACATCCAGTTTTCCCTAGAACTCAAACTATGAAGCACTCTATAATCTCTTGATCATGAGGAATACTTCTTTAATATATTGTTGGATCTGGTTGGCTAGTATCTTGTTGAGTATTTTTGCATCCATGGTCATCAGGAAAATTTGTCTGTAGTTCTTCTTTTAAATGGGGTCTTTGGGGCGCCTGGGTGGCGCAGTCGGTTAAGCGTCCGACTTCAGCCAGGTCACGATCTCGCGGTCCGTGAGTTCGAGCCCCGCGTCGGGCTCTGGGCTGATGGCTCAGAGCCTGGAGCCTGTTTCCGATTCTGTGTCTCCCTCTTTCTCTGCCCCTCCCCCGTTCATGCTCTGTCTCTCTCTGTCCCAAAAATAAATAAACGTTGAAAAAAAAAATTTTAAATGGGGTCTTTGTCTGGTTTTGGAATCAAAGTTATGCTGGCCTTGTAGAATGAGTTTGGTACCTTGCCTTCAATTTCTATTTTTTGGAAAAGCTTCAAGAGAATAGGTTTAACTTTTCTGTAAATATTTGGTATATTTCCCATGGAAAGCCATCTGGCCCTGGACTCTTGTTTGGGGGAGATTTTTGATTAATAATTCACTTTCTTTACTGGTAATGGGCCTGTTCAAATTTTCTATTTCCTCCTATGTCATTTTTGGTAGCTTATACGTTTCTAGGAATTTCTCCATTTCTTCCAGATTGCCCAATTAAATGACATATAATTGCTTGTAATATTCTCTTAAGACTGTTTTTTATTTCTGCAGTGTTCGTTGTGATCTCTCCTCTTTCATTCTTAATTTTATTTATTTGGACCCTTTCTTTTTTGTTGTGATCAGTCTGGCTAGGGGTTTATCAATTTTGTTACTTCTTTCAAAGAACCAGCTCCTGGTTTCATTGATCTGTTCTATTGTTTTCTTGATTTTGATATCATTGGTTCCTCCTGTAATCTTTACTAGTTCCCTTTTTATGCTTGTTTTGGCCTGTATTTTCTGTTCTTTCTCTAACTCTTTAAGGTGTAAGGTCAGACTGTGTATTTGAGACCTTTCTTCTTTCTTTAGGCTGGCCTGGATTGCTATATACTTCCCTCTTATGAGCACCTTTGCAGCATCCCAGAAGATTGGGGCTGTCATGTTATCATTTTCATTGGCTTCCATGTACTTTTTAATTTGCTCTTTAATTTCTTGGTTAGCCCATTTGTTCTTTAGTAGGATGTTATTTAATCAAAGTTTTTGTGGTCTTTCAAAATTTTATCTTGTGGTTTATTTTGAGATTCATAGCACTGTGATCTGAAATTATGCATGGTATGATCTTGATCTTTTTGTACTTGTTGAGGGCTGACTTGTGACCCAGTGTGTGTTCTGTTCTAGAGAATGTTCCATGTGCACTCAAGAAGAATGTGTATTCTTCTCCTTTAGGAAGAAATGTTCTGAATATATCTGTTAAATCCATCTGGTCCAGTGTGTCATTCAAAGCTATTGTTACCAGTTGATTTTCTACTTAGATGATTGGTCCACTGCTCTAAGTGGGGTGTTGAAGTCCCTTACTATTATGGTATTATTATCAAGGAGTTTCTTATGTTTGTGGTTAATTGATTTATGTATTTGGGTGCTATCACATTGGGGGCATAAATGTTTACATTTGTTAGCTCTACTTGGTGGGCAGAGCCCTTAGTTATGATATAATGCCTTTCTTCATCTCTTCTTACAGTGTTTATTTTAAAATATAGTTTGTCTGATATCAGTATGGCTACTCTGGCTTTCTTTCAGCAACCATTAGCATGATAGATCATTCTCCATCCCCTTACTTGCTTTCTTAAAAAAAAAAAAAAAGGTTTATTTATTCTTGAGAAAGAGAGAGAGAGAACATGAGCCAAGGAGGGGCGGAGAGAGAGAGGGAGACACAGAATCCAAAGCAGGCTCCAGGCTCTGAGCTGTCAGCACAGACCCCAATGCAGGTCTGGAACTTGTGAACTGTGAGATCATGACCTGAGCTGAAGTCAGACACTCAACAGACTGAACCACCCAGGCGCCATTCCTCCCCTTACTTTCAATCTGAGGTGTCTTTAGGTCTAAAATGGGTGTCTTGTAAACAGCATATAAATGGATCTTGTTTTCATATCCATTCTCATACCCTACATCTTTTGATTGGAGCGTTTAATCCATTGACATTTCGAGTGAGTACTGAAAGATATGAATTTAGTGCCGTTGTGTTGCCTGTAGAGTTGGACTTTCTGGTGCTGTTCTCTGGTCCCTTCTAGTCTTTTTTGCTTTTGGTCTTTTTTGTCTTGTTCCATCTTTTCTCCCCTCGGGGAGTCCCCAGTAACAGTTCTTGCAAGGCCGGTTTAGTGGTCACAAACTTCTTTAGTTTTTGTTTGTCTGGGAAACACTTTATTTCTCCTTTATTTTGAATGACAACCCTGCGGGATAAAGAGTTCTTAGCTGCATATTTCTCTGATTCAGCACGTTGAATATATTCTGCCACTCCTTTCTGTCCTGCCAGGCTTCTGTGTATAGGTCTGATGCCAACCTGATCTGTCTTCACTGGTAGGTTAAGGACTTTTTTCCTTGCTTCTTTCATAATTCTTTCCTTTTCTATGTATTTTTTTAAATTTGACTGTAATATGCCTTGTTGATGGTCGGTCTTTGTTGAATCTAATGGGAGTACTCTGTGCTTCTTTGATTTTGATGTCTCTGTCCTTCCCCAGATTAGGAAAATTTTCCATTATAATTTGCTTACATAAACCTTCTGCAGCTTTTTCTCTCTCTTCATCTTGTGGGACTCCTATTTTTCAGATGTATGCACATGCATGGGAGAGGTGAAAATGGCATCACCCAGCTTCCTAGTTTCTGGCACAGGAACTCTGTGTTCTCACCCAACCACATTTAAGCACCCCTCCTTTGTCTGAGGCTTCTGTCCACTCTCTGCTTCTACACTGTCTGTGTCCAAGTTGTCAGCCTGCCTGGCAGCACCTCCCTCTTGAATTTTATTTCAGATGTGGCTGTGTTTCCAAACCCCTCACTTCTGAGAACTCTGCAGCTTGGACCTGCTCCAACCATCTGGGGAAGTCTTGTTGAGCAATGGCCAGGTGCCTGCTTGCCCCAGAAAATGTTCATGCTCTCCTTGCAGTGGCAAAGTTTCAGAGATCATGGCACATCACAACACATCATTGGTACCAGGTTTCACCATACTCTGACATTTTTGTTCTCATACCAGCAAACATGGCTGCTCTCTGGGGTCTGCTGGGACCTTTGCCTGTGGAGAGGCTGTATGGCCTCTACCAAATGCCCTCCGAGCAGGGGAACCACTTCTCCCCATGTGGCCTACAGACCCCTCAGACCTCATTTTCTGCTCCTGGGGATTCATTCTTCCTACCAGGTATTGGGCTCTGGAATTTCCAACTCTGTGCTCCCCTGTTTTTATAGAGTCATAATAGTAAAGAAACCCTCTCTTTTCTCCCCATCAGTTATTTTGAGGAACAGATTTCTTGTTCAGTCCCTCGTGGGTGTTTCCACTCTTTCTCTTTCTCTTCAGCTGCTTTTGGGAGAGTGTTTTCCCTATACTCCCCAAGTGCACCACACTCTCCTCCAGTTTCTCTGTCCTCTCTCCCCCAAAACAGCTCCCTACCCTCTATGGTTTCACTGTCCCCCACTTCACCTCTCTGCATTCATACCTGCCAAATTCCGTAGCTAAAATCATGCACATTGTTGTGTTAATAACCAGATCAATTTCCTAGGTGTGCATAATGGTTTGGTGCTGACCTAGCTGCATTTCAAGGATGAGAGAAGCCAAGAATCTCCATGCTGCTCTGCCATCTTGGACCCACCTGGAGAAGTTTCTCTGTTTCTCTAAATCTTGTTCAGGGTGTTCCCAGTGGGTGAGTTTCATGGAATATTTGGCCTGCCTCTCAGCAACAAGCATGCAAACCTACTGATAAAAATCTGAGAAACCATGTTGGTAAGTTGGAATAAATATGTTAAATTCTTCAGCAAACATATAGGGGTCCTCAGTCACTTTAGGAAATGCTTTAACTCTAGTTTGAAATTCAGCTTTAGTCTTATGCACATAAAATACTTGGGGTCTTTTTATTTTGATGAATTTCCAATAGTTTATTTTTGCTTTTGATTCCTTTACCTTAGGAGACGTATCTAGAAATACGTTGCTGTAACAGATTTCAGAGAAATTACTGACTGTGTTTAATTCTAGGATTTTATTTGGATTTAGGGCTGTAAGCAATTTTGAGTTTATTTTTGTGTGTAGTGTTAAAGGTAGTCCAGTTTAATTCTTTTATATGTAGCTGTCTACTTTTCCCAGCAGAATATATTGAAAAGACTATCCTTTCCCTATTGTATATCCTTGTCTCCTTTGTCATAGATTAATTGATCATCTACATGTGGGTTTATTTCTAGGGTCTCTATTCTGTTCCATTGATCTATGTGTCTGTTTTTCATCTAGTGCCATGCTGTTTTGATTACTACAGCCTTATAGTATATTTTCAAATCTGGGATTGTGCTGTCTCCAGCTTTGTTCTTCTTTCTCATTATTGCTTTGGCTATTTGAGTTCTTCATTGGTTCCATACATATTTTTGGATTATCCTAGTTTTGCAAAAAAAAAAAAAAAATGCTTTTGTTATTAAGATAGGGATTGCATTGAATCTGTAGATTGCTTTGGGTAATATGGACATCACAACAATGCTCATTATTCCAATCCATCAGCATGGAACATAATTCCATTTGTGTTATCTTCAGTTTCATCAGTGTTTTATAATTTTCAGAACACAGGTCTTTCACCTCTCATAAAGAGCTTTTGCACAGAAAAGAATATCATCAACAAAACAAAACAAAACCTACTGAATGGGAGAAGGTATTTGCAAATGAAATATCTGATAGGAGTTACTATCTAAAATACAAAAAGAACTCCTACAACTCAACACCAAAAATACAATCCAATTAAGAAATGGACAGAGGACCTGAAAAGACATTTTTCCAAAGAAGTAATATAGATGGCCAACAGACACATGAAAAGATAAGATGCACAACATCACTCATCATCAGGGAAATGCAAATCAAAACTGCAATGTGATATCACCTCATGCCTGTTAGAATGGCTAAAATCAAGAACACAAAAACCAAGTGTTGGTGAGGATGTGGAGAAAGAAGAACCTTGTGCACTGTTGTTGGCAATGTAAATTGGTACAGCCACTGCGGAAAACAGTATGGTATTTACACAAAAAATTAAAAATAGAAATACCATATGACCCAATAGTACCACTATTGATATTTACCCAGGGAAAAGGAAAACACTAACTAGAAAAGATACACAACCCTTATGTTTATTGCAACACTGTTTACAATAGCCAACATATGGAAGCAACCTTAGTGCCCATTAGTAGATGAATGGATAAGGAAAAAGTGGCATACATATATGATGGAATATCATACAGCTTTAAAAAGTGTGAGATCATGACATTTGAGACTATGTGAAAGGACCAGGAGAGCATTATACCAAGTGAAATAAGTCACTTATTTGTCCCGAGAAGGACAAATACCATATGATTGCACTCATAAATGGAATCTAAAAAAATTAATAAGAAAACAAGCAGAATCAGAACTATAAATACAGGGAATAAAATGATGATTGCCAGATGGCCAAGGGGTAAAAAATGGGAGAAGGGGAGAGGGAGGTATAGCCTCCAGTTGTGAATTGAGTAAGTCATGGGAATAAAAAGCAGAGCATAAGGACTACAGTCAAAGATACTGTAATAGTGATGTAATGGGATAGGTGGTATCTCTCTGGTATCTATCTGGTATGGGATATGGGAAGGTGGGAGAGGGCTTCTCAAAACAAAGGAAGGCAGTATGGCCCAACTCCCATACACATATGAATAGCTCTGACATAACTCTTATACCCTGCTGTACTCAGGGCTCTGTTTTTCAGGTACAAGCCCACTGAGCCTGTGCAAGCACAACAAATAAAGTTGCTTCCTGGACAAAGAAAGCCTCAGTGTCCTGTCTCTCTGTGTGAGAATCCTGCTGTATCTCTTGGGGGCTTGCTTCCAGGATTCGGCGATGGTGCATTCACACTTCGTTTATCACTGGAGTATGAACCTCAGAGCACCAGGGGAAGTGACCTCACCTGGTGCCAGCAGACCACTTGATTCATAAGAGACTAGCCCCTCACGATGCACTGGGGCAAGGGCCCCAGATGCACAACAGAACCAGTGAGGCCCAGGAACTAGCTCAGGGGGCGCCAGTGGTCAGACTGGTAAAACCCAGGTTCATTTTGGTAGACCTGCCCCTAAGAGACAGAAGGGGAGCCTGATCACCTCCCAGAGTTACCTGAGTAGTTCCATAAGGAATAAGGAGTGAAGCCACAACTCTAAGGTGCTGGGCACTAGGCAGCAGGTTGGAGTCACTCTATGACTGTGTGTGAATGAGACAGACAATGGAAACGTTCTGACCTGACCAAGGGACTCAAGCGAGTGTTGAATCCCAATCTACGATTCCATGGTGAGTGACTTCATACAGCTTAAGGCGGTGTCAGACTTCCCTGGGAGTCTTATCCAGGTCAGGGCTTGATACTGGACCAGGCAATGCTAAGAGGAGCCTGAAATATCTCCTGGAGGATGGAGATTCCTGGCCTCCTGAGGGAGACATTCAGTCAGTACTATCTTAAAGTTAGATCTATATTGTAAAAGAGAGGGTAAATGGTTAAAATTTCCTCATGTAAGAGTTGTAAGTTAGGTGTCAAACTTCTGGCCCTTAACAGGACCAGGGAAAGCAAGTTCTTGCAGGCTTGCCCTCTGAGGGCTCTTCTCAGGAAAAGCCACCTAATAGACCCTCATGCCCTCCTTATCCAGGATTATCAGAGATGAAAAGTCATCTCCTCAAAAGGAAGGTACATTCAATGTATCTATTGACTAAAATGCTTCATGGTGAATTTGATCCCATGAAGGTTCCATTTTCCTTGCAAGATTCTAAGCAAATAAAAAGTACCTGGGAAAATTTGCAGACAACCCAGATCAATATATAGAAGTATTCCAAAGCCTAACCCAGATTGCTGGGAAACAACAACAATACAGGCCATCCCTAACAAAGGGGACTCTAACACTCTTTCTCTGTTTTTACTAATACATTACAATGACTCTAACTGTATGTGGGGGCTTCTCCCTCGTTCATTTCCTGGGTCAATGATTATGATGATTAGAGCCAACTGTCTCTAGTTAGTCTACCTTGGGATGGATACTTTAAGGAATATTTTCAAGCAGCTACTAAAATTCCTTTTGTTTCAGGGAAGATCCCTGTCTTCTCTACCCTGGCATGGACTGCCTAATTCTACTTGTTAGTGGACAAAATCTGGCATCTGCTCATCTGTCCAAGTTGACAGGCTTTAGGACCAGGAGACCTCTCTCTTTTCTCTCTGGGCTTTTATCTGCCTTCAGGCTTTTAGGCTGAATCTCACCTCTTCTGCCTTCCTGTCCCCCTCCTGTTTATGTATCACCTTGGGTAAGACCTGCAAAACTGGTTCCTATACCATGCTCAGTGCCTGGGACACCATTGGCTCCTCCTCCCACCCTCTGATGTCAGGGAGCAAAGAGCACTCCCTTGGGACACCCACTTCAGATCTCCCTACCAGTGTCCCAGGTAAAAACTGACAATAGGGAAAAAGTTGATTGCCTTTTAAGCGGATGCAAGAGAAACGTAATATTTAAACTAATGTAAGTTTATTGGTTTAATTAAACATAGAGTTATTGGCATTAAATAGAAAACTTTTTATTCTATCTAGGTTTACTAAAGGTCAAATAAGCTTATGCTGTCTCTGTTGCAATTTGCTAGCAAAAAGATGACTTAAAATGGTGGTTAATTCTTTCTCAAAGTTTTCGTGGGTAATTGTTAAGATAGCTCTCAAAGTCTTTGGTAACCTGAAACTTGTAAGTTTAGCTTGGATGATAAATTGAAATTGAATTCATTGGACATCTAGGTCTTTTCCAAATGAGATAACATGCCACAGCATTGATTGCTAAACATAGGTTTGTGCTTTTGACTTCTTATTGCACAGAAACAAAGGATATTTGGATCTTTTGGAAAACATGATTTTGCTTAATTGATAAATTTTCCATCTAAAGAATTCTGCTGTAACCATTCACAATTGGTTACTGTTTAGTTTTCACTGGAGACTAAGGTTTCTGAGAGTTAAAATCTGCTAAATGCAATTAATACTGATAAAAACAAGGAAATTTACTATATAGAAAAGTAGGAGATATGTAAGAAAGATATAAACAATGGGAATACATTTTTGTTAAAGGTAAAAGAAAGTAATTTTGTCCAAAATGAGACTGGTTGTTTGGAGAAAAGGGGCTTAGGTCACAATCTGAAAGCAAAGGAAAGCCTTGTAGAGGTTTGTGAAGGGAAATCTTTGGAAAGAAATTTTATATGTGGTCAGGACAGACTAAGGTTAAAATAAATGGATTTTGAAAGTACACTGGTATAAGATTAAAATTCTGCCCTACTCTGTTAAAAAGGCAAAGGTTTCTTGGATTGTTGGTATTCTTTTGATTTAAAAAAAAAAAAAGGTAAACGAAGGGTTTTTTTTTTTCCGATTTTGTCTGTCCAAAAACATGGGAAAAATATGATTTTAACTAAAAGGGTGGACAGCATGCTCTTTTGAGTTGTTTTACTCAAGCTTTGGTTGAAATTGCTCCTCCTTTGATCCAAAGGCTGGAGAGATGATGATGATGTCCTTGCTGCCAGACACCAAATGCTCCACATTTGTGTTGTTTCTCTTTAGCACAGGAATGGATGTCTGTGCCATTTAAGGGATAGATGACTATAATACATAAATGGCTCTTACTGGAATACATAGGAGTCATTTTGCTACACTTAGTCCAGTTTATGCCAATTTTTAACAGCCTAGATACTCTAA
Organism: Puma concolor; assembly: GCF_028749965.1. NCBI lineage: Eukaryota > Metazoa > Chordata > Mammalia > Carnivora > Felidae > Puma > Puma concolor. The sequence continues at coordinate 112,199,490 of NC_141676.1, forward strand.
AATGGATATCCACATAGCTGGAACATATTTCTGTGGGCACTGCTGAAAAAAGCAAGGAAATAGACTTCTACTTTGGCCCTTTTAGCCCTCTCAACAGCCAATTTTATCCTCACAAAAAATGGTTTTCATAAGCCTTTTAAAATATATTTGTAAAGATGATTACTGTTGGGCCAAAATAAAATTAGTGCATCCTTCTACAACCAGGCAAGTCTTGCTTGGTCACAGTCGATACCCCCAAAGTCCTGCAGGAGGAAAATGGAGGGATAGGAGAAATCAGGGAAGACAAGGTCACCTCTCAGAGGTGGAGTCAAGCCTGGATAACAGTGACTGCTACCAGCACCTCACAAGATTGACAAAGCTTTTGGCTGCCAGTCGAATAGCCAGCCAAAATGCAGGGCCAGGAGATAAGGCTTCTTCTCCTGTCCAACTATCAGGGTCAGAACATGAGGATTCTCTTGGCCAGCTATAGAAAATTAAGATAAGGGATGCCTCTGCCTCCTTTTCCTATAGATGGGCAACTCCCCAAACAAAGCCAATACTCATTTGGAATGCATTCTGAAACATTGGGATGATTTTGATGCATAAATTCTGAAAGAATAAAATAAAGACAGTTCAGTAATTATCAGGGGCTGGAGGTCCTATAGGGAATGTCCAGTTTCCTACTGGGACCCAGGTAATTATATCCCAAGATCCTAAATGGGACTGTGACCATCCCATTAAGAAATGGTATTGCCACCACTTCCAAGCTTGTGCTTTAAAGAAATTAAGGAGGTCTAAGGTTAAGCCCTTAAATTATATTAAATTAGCCTCTAATTTACAGACACAAAATAGGAGCCTGAAGGCCTTCCTGGAGAGGTTGAGGGAGGCTCTCATTAAATATATGGCTATCTCTGCTGATTCCCCTGAGGCTGAGATGATTTTAAAGGACAAATTTGTTACTCAGGTGGCCCCAGATATTCAGAGGAAGCTGCAAAAATTGGCTGTTGGCCTGGAAGGGACCCAGGAGGAGCTCTTAGGAGCTGCCAATCAGGGACATTACAACCGAGATAAAAATGAAACAAAACAAACAAACAAACAAACAAACAAACAGGAAAGGAGCCGTAAGAAAAACCTGAGACCTTAGTCATGACCTTACACATTATGTCAGACAGAGGAAGATGGGCACCAGAGGCAGGGCCTGAGGTGTGGCCTGAACACAAGGTGGTTGTCTCCCTTCTGTAGACAGAGAAGGTGGGGGAAGGGAAGAAGAGGACTCAGAAGCCCCTTTTTGTCTTTTTAATCTATGCTTGCATCATTTAGTTTGTAAGTTGGATTTAGAGAGATGTAATTTTTGATTCTTGATAGCATTTGGAAGCTTCTAATAGGCATCCCATTCAGTTTTGTCAATTTTAGGACCATGGTTGTCCAGTTTAGCTTTGAGAAAATTAGGTTGGAGATGACCAAAAGCTCCCCATCATGGACATTGAAGTTCTACATTATTTCTGGTTAAGTCAGTCTATTTATTTATCAGTGTGCATACATAGAGGGACCATAGTTTTTAAACATAAAGCCATCCAGAGTCCCAGTAGGCAGGATGCCCTCAAACCATTTTGATGTCTGGGATCCCATTTCTTAGAAGGTTTTCAGGGACATCCTGTTTCTAGAAGGAATCAGACCAAAGGCCAGCACAGTTCCAGAGAGAACAGTCGAGCCCCAAACAGATCACAGACTGAGGTTCGCACAGTTCCAACAGGCAGAGTTCCAATGGGAACAGCCCAGTTGCAAAGGGGAATAAGAACAAAGGTCTTCACAATTCCACCTGGCACCATTCCAACTGGAAAGATCTGATTTTGAAAAAGACTCAGACTGGGGTGCCTGGGTGGCTCAGTCGGTTAAGCGTCTGGCTTCAGGTCAGGTCATGATCTCGCGGTTTGTGTGTTCAAGCCCCACATCCGGCTCTCTGCTGACAGCTCAGAGCCTGGAGCCTGCTTAGGATTCTGTGTCTCCTTCTCTCTCTGCCCCTCGCCCACTTGTGCTCTGTCTCTTTCTGTCTGTCAAAAATAAATAAACATAAGATAAAACAATTTAAAAAAAAGAAAAGGACTCAGACTGAGGGCTACCCCAGTTCCATTAGGAGCTGTCTCATTCAAAACAGAAATTAGACCAAAGGCTGGTGCAGTTCCTTTAGACTGAAGGCCAAATGAGTACCCTCTGAGATACATTTTTTTTAAAATCATAAATAGTTCCCAAATCCTGGAGAAGTGAGACATGAGGTGTGGAGCTTGAAATCCAGGAGAAAAGCCCAGGTGGGCAAGAAAGCAGCTCAAACAGCCCCATGGATACTGTACTTGTTAACTAGCCAGCTCTGGAGTAGTTGGGGTCTTCTCTGGAGCCCATTTCTGATCACCAAGAAATGTTAACCTTAAAAATAGAAACTGCCAGTTATTTTACCAGAAGAAAATGGTTTTATTCAGGAATGAAAGAGGACTGTAATCTGGGACACACAAGCTGTCACAAAACCATAAGCAAGTATAGGAAATAAAGGACGGGCAAGCTTTTTTAAGGAGAAAGGGGTAAGTAAGAAAGGCTGATTAAAAGTCCATTGGAGTAAAATGGAGGTTTGAAATGTGGTGGCTTCTCATTGTCTGAGCTGTTGCAGAGATAGCGGTGGTGAGGAAAGAGTTTCTTCCCTCTGGCTAGAGTAGTAGATTAGTATCCACATGCAATGTCAAGTCTTTGTAAGGTCAAGTCCTTCTCTTCCTATTGTGTCTACAATCAACTTGCCATGGTTGGGTGGGAGAGCTGCCCCTACCATAACATTCTGTGTCCATTTTATAAGGTTTCCCATTACTAATTTTCAAAGTTCATACAAGCTTTTGATGAAATGTGAAAAAATTTTTGAAGGTTTGGGTTTGAGAGAGTCAATGGCTAAGAAAGAATTCTTGAGGTGTTTTTGGTGCAAAAAGGTGATTTTATTATAACGCAGGAACAGGACCTGTGGGCAGGAAGAACTGCACTGAGATCTTTTTTGAATTTTATTTTAAAGAGAGAGAACACAAGTTTTGGAAAGGGGCAGAGGCAGAGGTGGGGTGGGAGGGAGAACCCCAAGGAGGCCCCATGCTCACCCTAGAGCCTGACTGAGCTCTTCCCAGTCTGGAAGAGCAAACATTAGAGAACCAGTAATGGTTCAAACAAAAGTCATAAAAATCATATTTTTTTTCAGTTCATTTAGTGTCATGTTACTAATCTTTTGTTCAGTTTGAATTAAACTTTTTAGTTCTAGAAATCTTGTCCATTTCATTTTTATGATTTTAAAGATATCAAAAACCTGTATTTTTTTAAAGTTCTTTTTATGAACCTTGTTGAAGATGAAACTCATTTTGCAAATGACAAAAGACTGCAATGCAGTTGACAAAAAAATCAAGTTATTTTTGTGACACAGAACACTTCAATAATTAGAATATCAAGTGATGAATTTATTATCAAATCATATTAAAACTTCAGGAATTTCATTTATATATTTGAACAGTGACAACATTAACCCAAGCAATACAACTTAAAGTTCATCATTATTTGTTTGACAGTTCTTTCCATGTGATTTAACATACCAAATAAACAAGCCTAATTAGTCAAAAAGACTTCATTTACAAATCAAGTCTTAAGGAAGCTTGTTAAAACCCTCAAAGTTTTAAAGTACATGTCTAAATAGGATTATGGATCATTATAAAACTTGAAACATTTATTTAACCAATGTGCCAATAAGATTTTAAAGGCAAATATGTAGGGTTGTATAGCTGTGAGTAAAATTTAGCTCCTTTAACATTGAGAAGTTTTAACCTTTTTTAAGTAACCAAGGACCTGATAAAGACAAAACATAGAAACTTTGGTTCTCTATGGAGACAAAAGAGAAGAAAAAAACAGCTTTGTTTACATTTTTTTCATCAAGAGCTGACCAACAATCCAAGAAACCTTTGTCTTTTTTAACAGAGAGAAAAGCAGAATTTCAATCTTCTACCAGTGTAATTTTTAAAATCCATTTATTTCAACTTTGTCCTGACAGCACATAAAATTCCTTTCCAAAGATTTCCCTTTATGAAACTTTTACAACCTTTTTTAAAATTCAGAGTTGCTTTCCTTATTTCCATGAATCTTAATTACATTTAGCAGAAGAATTTTAACTCTTATAAACCTTAGTCTCCAGTGAAAACTAAGTAGTGGCCAATTGTGAATTGTCTGTTACATCAGAATTCTTCTGGATCTGAAATTTTAAAACATGGGTTTTTCCATAGTACCATCTTTCCATAAAGCACACAGAATATTTACCAACAAATCCAAGTATCCTTAGGTTCTGTGAAATAAGAAGCCAAAAGCACAAAACTACCTTCAGTAATTATTGCTTTAGTATTTTATCTCATTTGGAAAATACTTAGATACCAATGAATTCAACCCAATTTATCATTTAACTTAGCAAAACTTCAAAGTTTCAGGTTACCAAAGCCCTTGATAGCTGTCTTAACATTTACTCATGAAAACTCTGAGACACGAAATTAACCATCATTTCAAGTCTTCCCTTTGCTAACAAATTGCAACAGAGAAAACAGGAGCTTATTTGACCTTTAGAAAATGCTGGTAGAGAAAAGTTTCACATTTCATGCTGACAACTCCAAAGACATGTCTATCTTAATTAAACCAACAAACTTCAATTAGTTTAAATATTGAGTATGGTCCACCTGTGTCCACTTAAAAGTCAACCAATTTGTTCCCCCATTTCAACTTGTACCTGGGACACTGGTGGGGAATCTGAAGTGGGCAGTGTAAGTCCAAGGTGGTGCTCTTTGTTCTTTGACAGTGAAGGGAGCAGGAGGAGCCAATGGTGCCAGAGGCACCCAGGATGGTATAGGAACCAGTTATGCAGGCAATATCCAAGGTGGTACAAAAACAGGAGGAGGGGGAAGGGAAGGCAGAGATGGGAGGTTATCTTCCTGCTGCCAGGAAGGCTGGGGGCAAGTCAAAGCCTAGAGGGCAGAGAAAGAGCTTTTCTGGTCCTAAAGCCTGTCATCTCAGACAGATAACCAGATGCAGATGTTTTCTCCCCACCAGCAAGGGGAAACGGGCAGTCCAAATCTGGCCAGAGAAAACAGGGAACTTCCATGAAACAAAAGGAGTTTTGGCAGCTGCCTGAGAATATTCCTTAAAGTCCCTGTCCCAAGGTAGATTCACCAGAGACAACTGGATCCAATTATCATAGCCATTAACCTGGGAAATGAATGAAGGAGAAGCTTCCACTTAGAGCTAGAGGAACCTGAGTCTATAAGGAGGAACAAAGAGTGTCAGCATCCCCTTTGTTAGGGATGGCCTGTGTTTCCTCCAGCAAGCTGGATTTCTTCAGAGGAGGCATGTTTAGACAATCATCCAATATATCAGGAGGGACTTCATCAGCCTGATTAGTGGCCAAACATATTCTGCAAGTGGTCCTTAGATAGGGGTCCTGACTTAGGGCCATTCAGGCCTAGACATTGACCCCTCCTGCTCCCTTCACTGTCAAAGAGCAGTCCATTTTCCCTGTTTCCTGCAGAAGAGATACAACGGAAAGTTTATACTGAAGCTTAATGTCCCATTATTGGGTGATTTTTCCTCGTATCCTAAGGAATAATGAGTCTTTGCCGTGTTACAGAAGACCAGTCCTTTTTTAAAGCTTGCAATCCTAATTGGTTCCAGTGGGTTGAAAGGCATGCCAAAGAAGAGTCCCTAGAACCAAAGAAGCAGCCTAGAGAAGGTTCATTACCAAAAATCCACACCATCCCCACCTTCTGATACCTGGGTGGTGTCCCACACAGGATATGTCTGTGACACTAGGAACCTGTGACATACCATGGTTTTCATTTGGGTTCACTCTTGGGTTGTGCATTCTGTGGAACTGGACAAATTTTTGATTACATGTATCCACCATTATAGTATCATACCCACTGGTTTCACTGCCCTAAACACTCTGTGTGCTGCACCTATTCATCCCTCCCCCTCCCTCTGCCCTATGCCCTGACAGTCACTGACCTTTTACTGTCTCCATCATCTTGCCTTTTCTAGAATGTCATATAGTTGGAATCATAGTGTATGTAGCCTTTTCAGATTGGCTTCTTCCCCCTAATAACATCTGTTTAGGTTTTCCTCCATGTCTTTTCATAGCTTGGTACCTTCTTTTATTATAGCCCTGAATAATAATCCACTGTCTGAATGTACCACAGTTTTCTTATCCATTCACCTACTAACAGACACGTTGGTTACTTTCTACTGTTGGAAATTGTTACTAAAACTGCTCTAATCATCCATGTTCAGGGTTTTGTGGGTAAAAGTTTTCAACTTTGTGGACAAATACGGAGGAGCACCATTACTGGATCATAGGATAAGAGTTTTGTAAGAACCACCCAACTCTCTTCAAAATGGCTGTACCATCCCCCCCCAGGAATGATTGAGTTTCTGTTGCTCAACATCCACAACAGCATGTAGTGTAGTCATTGTTCTAGATTATGGCCATTCTAACAGGTGTAGTGGTATCTCCTGTTGTTTTAATTTTCATCTACCTTGTGACATATGATGCAGAGCACATTTTCATATGCTTATTTACCATGTGTATATCTTTCTGTTGTGGCATCTGTTAAAGTCATTGCCCCATCTTTCTATCAGGTTGGTTGATTTCTTACTGTTGAGTTTGAAAAGTACTTGGCATATTTAGATAACAGTCCTTATAGGTGTGTCCTTTACAAATATTTTCTACCAGTCTTTGGTTTCTTTTTTTGTTCTTTTGATGAGGATGACTTCTTACATGTTTTTGTGCCTTAATATTTTATTTGAAGCATTGGAGTCCAAAACTTAATACTAGGGTTGAGAAAAGAAAGCAAAACTGTTTGAGAATTTGCCCTGAAAACATCTTGTGTATTTTAGCTTACTTTATATAATAACTTTGAAGCTATAGTTGCAACTATATGCACATTCCTGGCATAAAGACATACTGAGTCAAGTGTTGATGTAGGAGAGTTTGGATGCAAATTTTCTGAAAAAAATTATATGCCAACTATAATTTAATATTTTGAAATCCATTCATACTTGTACAATACTATTGTGAAAATGGTTCTTTTTGAAAATTTCCTTTTGAGAGCTCACATGACAGGGGTGGAGGAGCAGAGAGGGAGAGAGAGAGAATCTGGTGCATGTTCCATGCTCACTGTGGAGCCTAATGTGGGTCTCCATCCCTTGACTCTGGAATCATGACATGAGCCAAAATGAAGTCAGACGCTCAACCAACTGAGCCACTCAAGCAACCCCAAAATGGTTCTTTTTCAATGAAAAATATTTGAGGGCGTCAGAAATGTTCTCAGGATGCTGGATCTCCTCGTTATCCTTTTTTCTTAAAGGGCTTATCACATCATTCTTCCCGTTCATTTTCTCTCCTTCAGATGTTTCTGATCTAACTCTCTGACATCATCCTTTGTCATTTTATGAGTGATTTTCATACTTTCCAGCATCAGTACTCTTAGCATCTTGAAATCTTACACCTCATAGACCATTGACAGCAGAGGCCAGCATCAAGAATATCACAAGGAAAGTGAGGAATCGTCACTTGAATGAATTAGAGAGGAATACTTGAGAACATTACCCAGGACAAAACTTTTTAGGGAAAGAATTTAGTGTGTTTTCAGTTGTACAAGGTTTAGTTGGATCCTGGGGGAAGCATGACTTTGTCATTGCATTTATGTGGAGGTTACATGTGGGTTTAGAAAATGTGTGTGGTGCTGTGCTGGTGCATGACAAAGCCATCACAGTGATCAGTGGTACATGCAGCAGGTTCCTTAGGAAATATCATTGTGTTAGTGGCCAGTGCTAGTTCCCTCAGCATCATCCTACCCATGGATCCTAATGAGGATCCAGATGATCCCTTCCTGATATTTCAGTCTGAACCAACTGACTGTTTGAGGGCTAAGATGAAATTTTCTAATGCCCACACCACCAGGGCCTCAATAGTTGCTGCTTTCATCCCTTCTGAGATGGACAAGGCCTCTCAGGACTTTTCTACTCACTTCTGAGGAGGAAGCCTGTTTGAGGGAGCAAGGGAGGATCTCATCAGCCCTCTTTGCTGCATAGCATGTCGGATTAACACCTGACCCTTCAAAGTCATTGCCTTTTTGTTGTCTACTCTAAGGGGCTTTAAGAATGGTTAGTGGTCATTCTGGGGGGCATACGAAGTGGGAGAGGGCCTGGGGAGCCATCCAGGTGGCTAAAGGTGTCCTAAGCATCTTGATGTGGTAGGGGGTTCCACAGATGAATGCACATGTAAAAATTTCATTGCAAATTAAATTGTGTATTTTATAAACTCAATTAAAATATTATTTTAAAATAATTTTGATACGAATGAGGAGTACTTAAGAGCAAGTGTATCTAGCAGTGATGGTTGTAGAACCTTATGAATATACTAAAATCCACCATGATAAAGTTCATGGTGTGCAAATATCTTTTTCTTTTTTTCTAAAAAAAATTTAACTGAAGTATAAAATATCTACATAAAAGTGCTCAATGAATTATCTGATGGTGTGTCAATATCTCAATTAAAATATCCAACTCAGAGTGATTCTGTGATCATTACAAGTTGTTCAGCTTCTCTGGAGCCTCAGATTAATTATCCTAAACTCAGCTTGTTGTCTTACTGTGACAGAGAAGGGAGAATGGATGTTGGGTGACAATTATCATCTTGACTCTAAATGGCCTGGAAGGTCTAGACCAAGCCCACTTCTCAGTGACCCCTGGTATCCAACCCCTGACACTCAGTAGTGTGTGCATGACCCTTCTGAGAGTTCCTCTGGTGCGAGCTGCCCCCCCCCCCACTTCCAGGATTCCCCCCTTCACCTGGTGATGTCCCATTTATCCTTCAGATGTCAGGGCAAGTAGACTTTTTTGGGGAAGGGATCCTTGTTCTCCTAAAATAGGTAATTTCCTTCTAAAATGTATCTTCATGGCCTTATCTGATCCTTCCCTTAATAGCACTTATTTCAGTTTGTGGCTATATTATTACAACACTGTTATTAGACTAAAATTTTGTTTTTGCTCTGCTGTATCTGATTCCCATGAGGCTGGGCCATGTGTTCTGGCTCACCACGATGTACTTTGCTTAGAAGCGAAAAGGCTTTCCGTTAGTACTCATGGAGTGAGTGAACTAATGAGTGAAAGAATCAGAAACTTGGATACAGAAAAGGATGCAGGGGAACCTTTGCATGTTCCTTAAGTTGTTCCTTAGCACACAGGAAAACTAGGTCTTGGATCTCAACTTCAGAGTATCTCCACATTATTTTAGAAAATACTTGAAAGTATAAGAAATATTGATTTTGTTCATACCTCTGTGTGTTACCTGCCTACACGCTGGAATGAGGCATATTTTTTTTAAGTTTATTGATCTATTTTGAGAGTGCAGGGAGGGGCACAAAGAGAGGTGGAGAGAGACAATTCCTAGCAGGCTCCACACTCAGCATGGAGCCCGATGTGGGGCTCGATCCTGTGAACGTTAAGATCATGATCTGAGCTGAAATCAAGAGTCGGACGTTTAATGGACTGAGCCACCCAGGTGCCCCTAGAGTAAGACATATTAACCTGAAAACTCATAAGCTGAGGTAGTAATGCAATAGGACATATAGGAGATTGTCTTCAACTTCAGATCAGAAAATCTTACTGACTTTGATACAATTAGAGTCCGTGTGCCAAAAAAAACATGCAGCCTGAACATTAGAATGAAACAGGTGATAACTCAGCTCTGAGACCCCAACACTAGCTGGTGACATGGGACAAATTATTTCACCATTTGAGTCTGTGTTACCTTAGAGAAACTGGGGAAGTAACTGTGTACTTTCTAATCCTTTATGAAGTGTAAGAGTCATGATGTGTGGAAATGAATCTGCACCATGCTTGCATACTATAACAGCTTAATCTGTGGTAACCTTCTTATCATTATGAGAATGTGAGTTACTGAGAGCAGGGACCCTGTCTGTTTGTTCTCTACTGTGTCCCTAAGACCATGAATCATGTCTGACACATAGCAGATACTTAACATTTGTTGAATGAATATTTGGCAGTCTTGGAGAGAAGGCAGAAGGAGGAATGGGACATATTTGTAAAATAAAGTGATTTTTCTAAGAAAAAGTTTACATTATCCTACAGCACCCCATTTCCATGTATATTTAAACAATAGAGAGTCTTTTCTTCTTTTTCCTAAAACATGCTCACATAATGAGGAATAGGATGCAGAATTTGCCTGAAGGTTTCAGATTAAGCCCCAGAACTCAGGGAAGACTAAACATGTGCCCTCTTCCCTGACCAGAGGCAGTGAGGTAAGAAACTCTGGGGAGCATGTGACTATCACATTTCTTTCTTTTTTTAATGATTATTTATTTTTGAGAGGGCAGAGAGAGTCAGAGTGTCAGCGGAGAAGAGGCAGAAAGAGAGGGAGACACAGTATCTGAAGCAGGTTCCAGGCTCTGAGCTGTCAGCACAGAGCCCCACGCGGGGCTCAAAGTCACAAACTGCTAGATCATGACCGGAGCTGAAGTCAGATGCTTAACCCACCGAGCCACCCAGGTGCCCCGTGACTGTCATATTTCTTACCTGGAGTGCCCATTCTTCATGTTTGGGGCCCAAGAAAGAAGCAGGTCACAGGTATCTGGGCTCACTGAGACAGTTATCCTACATACCAAATTAAGATGTGATACTCAAAAATATGACACTTGATGGCCAGGGTCACCCAGCCCTGCCAGTTGCTCAGAACCTGAGAAGGAGTCATTGATCCTCCAGGTACTGGATCAGGCCAGTGAGGTCAAGAATGCCCTGGTGGAACATCTGGCAGTAGCTGAATCAGCTGTGGTGAGCAACCAGACCCGATTCAAAAGGAGGGAAGGACGAGGACACAGAAGTCATCATGTCTGTGTGTGGGCACCCAGAAGGCAGGAGCCGGAAAAACATTTTCTGGGCCATATCGCCCCAGCCTCCCACCTAAGGTGGAGGGAGGGTATAGTGCATGTGCATGTGCATTTACACTATGTGGTCACCAGAGGGCACTGTGGCCCTAACTGTGTGCTGACAGAAAATGATGCTTGTGAATGCTGCTCCTGCTGCTGCTGCTGCTGCCAATCTCCTATTGAATGAGCCCTTAATATGTGCAAGCTCATTTTCCCCTCACAACAGCCTAATTCATTAAGGATTCTGATACCCTATTTTAAATAGTAAAGAAGCATAAAGAGATTAAATAACTTGCCTAATCACAAAGCCCTAAAGTGGTAGAGGTGGAATGGGAATCTGAGAGGTCTGGCTTCAGAACATACATTCATTGATTCAACAAGTGTGTGCTGAGTACTCACTATGTACAAGGTCCTGTGTCCCATAACAGGGACATAAACAATCTAAAAAGAGTTAATTACCAACATTTATTTCATGCCCGCAGAATTCTGTCTATAATAATAGTAAAAATGGTGATGATAATGATAGGAATACAAATAATTTAAACTGGCTTCACGTTTTCCATGTATTATCTCAATGAATCTTGACATAAATGCAATGAGGGGTGAAGCTGTGCTATCCCCACATCACAGAGAAGGAAATAAAGGCTGAGAGGTTATTTTCTAAGGCAAAGAGTAGACATTGGAAGTATAGAAACTGGCCCTGTTTTTTCCAAAGGCTCAACTCTCAACTCTCAACTTGTTTTCACATTTATTTAATAAAAATTTACTTTTTAAATTATGCAACTGGTTGCCACTCACCCTGAACTTCCACTCTGGTTCTGCACTGCAGGTGGTGAAGGCATTTATTGTCCTGACCCTAGAATTCCTCTCCCATGACCAGGACCAGCTCACCCAAGAGCTGTAGCAGCATGTGAAGCCGGTAACATCTATGTATAAGTACCCGAGGAAGGTGATTGAGGGCAGATGGATGGGATCTGGTACCCTCCAGTGGTTCCTGGGGTTCTGCTGCCCCAAATCCCCTTGGGTGGCTGGGGTGAAGCTTATGGAGCCAACGGAATGAACATTTCCCTAAGTAGAAGCAGTTCAACTTAGGGATTTGGGGGAAGCAACTCAATCAGATGGAACCTCTGTCCTATGTCAGAAACGTGCCTGGCATGTCAACATAAAGAAAAGATGAAGCAAGTGCCCAGAGGTATCAAGATTATTTGTGTGGAGTTAAGATGACAGAGATGCATGGATATCCTGATCTTGCCTCATCCCTGAAACACAGCCAGATCAGCATGAAACCATTTCTAAAACCTAGGAAATTGATCTGAGGACAATAATAATTGGCATAACTTGAGCAACAGAATTCGGCATGTACATGGTGCAGAGAGGTAAACTGGGGGAGAGAAAAAATGAGAAGGGTAGGGAGATGTTTTTCCGGAGAGAGGACAGAGAAAGAGAAGGGGGGAGAGTGTGGTGCAACAGGATCATGCAAGAAAAGCACTCCCCTGAAAGTAGCTGGAGAGAGAGTAAAAATGCTCACAGGAGACTGAACAAGAAATCAGTACCCTAAGACCTTTGACAGGAGGACAGGAGAGGGTCAGTGGAGTGCAGAGTCTGAAGTTTTCGAACTCAATGCCTGGCAGTGCTCTGGTGAGGAAATACGGCAACTCCCCAGGAACAGGCAGTGGGGCCTGAAGGGTCCTTGTGCCACATGGGGAGAAATGATTCCCCTGCTTGGAATGCATTTGGTAGAGGCCATATGACCTCCTCACAGAAAAAGATCTCATGCAGACCCCAGAGAGCAGCCACATTTGCTGGTATTGGGACAAAGATACCAGAGTGAAACCTGACACCAGCTGTGTGTGTTGTGATTTGCCATAATCTCTGAACCTCTGCTGCCGTGATATTGCATGAATATTTTCTGGGCAAGCCCTCACCTGGCCATTGCTCAGTGAGACCCTCCCCCAGAGAGTTGGTGCTTGTCCAAGCCACAGGTGTCTCTGAAGTGTGGGACTTTGAAACACAACCCCGTCTGAGATAAAACTCTACAGGAAGGTGCTGCCTGGCAGGCAGACAGTGTGGACATGAAAGAGTAGAGGTGGAGAGCGGACAGAGGCCTGGGATAAGGGAGAGGTGCTTGATCGTGGGTTGGTGAGAGTATGAAGTTTCTGTGCCAGAGACTAGGGAGCTGGCTGAAGCCATTTCCACTTCTCTCACACACACACATGCGCACACCCACGCCAGTAAGCTAAACTACTGGAGAACAGAGCCTTACACCAACACTTATCCAACTGTCCCCTTCAAGCACATCCCCTAGAAGACCAGCACAAGTCACTTCACTTACTGAGTGTACACACTATAGAGGGCTTCATACTTTCAGTTCTAGGTGAAACTGGATGTAACTTCATTTGGGTTTCATTCTGTTTCCTGGTTCATTTATTTGTACATTTTCTTCTGCTTGGTCTTAAAATGTAGACTTTTTTCTTTCTTTCTTTGTGCCCCTTTGGAAACAGAAAGAAAAATGTGTTTTTATTTTTTTTTTACTTTATTTTTAACTTTTTAAAGTCTTTTATTCTGTTTCATTTTCTTTATTTCATTCTAATTATATAAATTTTAATGTTTTGTTTTGTGGGTTTATTTTCTTTCCCTCTTTTCTCTATTCTAATAATATCATAGACAGAATTAATAAGGCACCTTTCTTTTGTTAATCATCTCCACTCTGGAGATGCTACAGGTGTAGCAGCAGTCTATAGTCCAACTTACCTGTTTACCTAACTTGGTCCTTTCCTCTTGTGAAAGCAGATTTTTGCTATAGTATTAAATTGGGGGTGCTTCCACTCTGAATATCTAATCTTGTTTATTTCATATACCTATGTATTGGGCACCTTTGCGCCCTTATTTCGGGCCTTTGCCCCTCCCTCTCTATTGTAGGGGTTCTGCACCCCCCCCCCATTCTGGGGTGCCTTTGCAACTCCCTATTCTTGGTTGCCTTTTCCTGTTTACCCAAACTCAGATGTGAGCATCCTATGGCTTTGTAATTCTTTGTGCCTTGTTAACCCATTGGTGTAAGCCCAGAGAATTTCTAAGCTTATTCCCCACACAGCAAGCTTCTTTCACAAGGCAACAAAACACACCTAGGATCTAGCTTCTCTTATTTGAATTTTTTTATTTTTTATTTGACCATTTTTTTTCTTACTCCAAAATAACAAGGTGAGGGATTCACCCCAACAGAAAGAACAGGGAGAAATGATAGGGGCTTAATCAACACAGATATAAGCAAGATGTCTGAACTGGAATTTAGAACCACAATAATAGGCATACTAGCTGGGTGGAAAAAAGCACAAAATCCATTTCTGCAGAGATAGAAGAAATAAAATCTAGTAAGGATGAAATTAAAAATGCTAAAACTGACATGCAATATCGAATGAATGCCACAATGGAATGAATGGACAAAGGAGAGCAGTGAATCAGCAAAATAGAAGATAAAATTATGGGGGGAAATGAAGCAGAAAAAAGGAGGGGAACAGGCAAAAGTGCATGATACAAGAAGTAGAGAACTCAGTGACCTAAAAAAAAAAAAAAGGAATAACATCTGAAAATAGGAGTCCCAGAAGATGAAGAGAGAGAAAAAGGGGCAGAAGGTTTATGTGAACAAATTATAGTGTAAAACTTTCATAATCTGGAGAACAACATAGACATCAAAATCCAAGAAGCACAGAGAACTCCCATTAGATTCAACAGAAAACGACCATCACCAAGGCATATCATAGTCAAATTCAGAAAATACACAGACAAGGAAATAATTATGAAAGCAGCAAGGGAAACAGTGTCCTTAATGTACAAGGGAAGACAGATCAGGTTTGCAGCAAACCTGTAAACAGAAACTTGGCAGGTCAGAAAGGAGTCAGAGGATATATTCAATGTGCTGAATCAGAGAAATATGCAGCCAAGAATTCTTTATCTAGCAAGGCTGTCATTCAAAACAGAAGGAGAGATAAAGAGTTTTCCAGACATTCAAAAAATGAAGGAGTTCACAACCACTAAACCAGCCCTGCAAGAAATTTTAAGGGTGAATCTTTGGGGAAAAGACAAAACAAAACAGAAAATACCAAAAGCAACAAAGATTAGAAAGGCCCAGACAACATCATCAGAAACCGCAAATCTACAGGCAACACAATGGTACAAAATCCATATCTTTGAGTACTCAATCTAAATGTCAATGGACCAAACACTCCAATCAAAACATAGGGCATGAAAAGGGATAAGAAAACAAGATCTATATGCTGCTTACAAGAGACTCATTGTAGACCTCAAGATACAAATTGAAAATAAGGGGATGGAGGATCATCTATCACGCTAATGGTCGCCAAAAGAAAGCCAGAGTAGCCATACTTTTACCAGGCAAATTAGATTTTAAAATAAAGACTGTAACAAGAGATGAGGAAGGGCATTATATCATAAATAAAGGGTCTATCCACCAAGAAGATCTACAATTGTAAACATTTGTGCCCCCAACGTGGTGGAACTCAAGTATATAAATCAATTAATTAATCACAAACATAAGGAATAAAAGTGTCAAATACACAATGCAACCTTACACCTAAAGGAGCTGGGGAAAGAATAGCAAATAAAGCTCAAACAGATAGAAGAAGGGAATAATAAGATTAGGGCAGAAATCAAACAAACCAACAAAAAAACAAAACAGTAGAACAGTTCAACAAAACCAGAAGCTGGTTTTTTGAAATAATTAACAAAATTGATAAACCCCTGGCCAGATTGATCAAAAAGAAAAAGGAAATGATGCAAATAATTAAACTCATGAATAAAAGAGGAGATATCACAGCCAACATCACAGAAATACAAACAATAAAAAGACCATACTATGAGCAATTATATGCCAACAAGTTGGGCAATCAGGAAGAAATGGACAAATTCATAGAAATATAAACTACCGAAACTGAAACAGGAGGAAATGGAAATTTTGAAGAAATCCAAAACCACTAAAGAAATTGAATCAGCAATCAAAACTCTCCCAACAAAGAGTCCAGAGCCAGATGGCTTTCCAGAGGAATTCTACCAAACATTTAAAGAAGTTACCACCTATTATTTTGAAGCAGTTCCAACAAATAGAAATGGATGGAAAACTTCCAAACTCATTCTATGAGTCCAGCATTACCTTTAATTCAAAACAAGACAAAGACTGCACTACAAAGGAGAACTACAGACCAATTTCCCTGATGAACCTTGATCCAAAAATTCTTAACAAGATACTAGGCAACTGGATCAAGTAATACATTAAAATAACTATTCACCATGATCAAGTGGGATTTATTCCTAGGATGCAGGGCTGATTCAATATCCACAAATTAACCAATGTGATTCATCACATTAGTAAAAGGATATGAACCACATGATCCTCTCAATAGATGTAGAAAAAGCATTTGACAAAATACAGCATCCTTTCATGATAAAAACCCTCAAGAACGGAGGGAAAGAAAGATCATACCTCAAGATCATAAAGGCCATATAATAAAGACCCACAGCTAATATTATCCTCAACAGGGAAAAACTGAGGGCTTTCCCTCTAAGGTCTGGACTAGATCAAGGATGTCCATTCTCACCACTATTATACAACATAGTATTGGAGGTCCTAGCCTCAGCAATAAGACAATACAAAGAAATAAAAGGCATCCAAATCAGCAGGGAGCAAGTCAAACTTTCACTGTTCATAGATGACATGGTACTCTGTGTGGAAAACACAAATCCTCCACCAAAAAACTGTTATAACTTATAGATGAATTCAGCCAAGTCACAGGATACAAAATCAGTATACAGAAATCAGCTGCATTTTTATATACAAATAATGAAGCAGCAGAAAGAGAAATCAAGGAATCAATCTCATTTACACTTGCAACAAACACCATAAAATCTCTAGGGATAAACCAAACCAAAGGGGTGAAAAATCTCTAAACTGAAAACTACAGAAAGTGTATGGAAGAAATTGAAGAAGACACAGAAAAATGAAAAACATTCCATGCTCATGGATAGGAGGAACAGATATTGTTAAAATGTCGATACTACCTAAAGCAATCTACATATTCAATGCAATCCCTATCAAAATAACACCAGCATTCTTCACAGAGCTAGAACAAACATTCCTAAAATTTGTATGGAATCAGAAAAGACCCCGAATAGCCAAAGCAATCCTTAAAAATAAAACAAAGGCTGGAGGCATCACAATTCAAGACTTCAAGCTGCATTACAAAGTTGTAATCATCAAGACAGTATGGTACTGGCACAAAAACAGACTGTTAGATCAATGGAACAGAATAAAAACCCAGAAATGGACCCCCAAACCTATAGCCAACTAATCTTTGACAAAGCAATAAAGAATATGTAATAGAAAAGACAGTCTCTTCAGCAAATGGTACTGGGAAAACTGGACTGCGACATGCAGAAGACTGAATGTGGACCACTTTCTTACACCATACACAAAAGCAAACTCAAAATGGATGAAAGACCTAAATGTAAGGTGGGAAGCCACAAAAATCCTAGAGGAGAAAACACGCAACAACCTCTTTGACCTCGGCTGCATCAACTTCTTGTCATGTCTCCGGAGGCAAGAGAAACAAAAGCAAAAATGAACTCTTGGGACCTCATCAGGATAAAAACCTTCTGCACAGCAGAGGAAACAATCAGCGAATCTAAAAGGCAACCAATGGATTGGGAGAAGATATTTCCAAATGACATATCAGGTAAAGGGTTAGTATCCAAAATCTATAAAGAACTTATCAAACTCAACACCTAAAAAGCAAATAATCCAGTGAAGAAATGGGCAAAAGACATGAAAGATACTTTTCCAAAGAAGAGATCCAGATGGCTAACAGACACATGAAAAGATGCTCAACATGACTTATCATGAGGGAAATACAAATCAAAACCACACTGAGATACTCCCTCAAATCTGTCAGAACAGATAAAATTAACAACTAAAGCAATGACAGATGTTGGCGAGGATGCAGAGACAGATGAACCCTTTTGCACTGCTGGTGGGAATGCAAACTGGTGCAGCCATCCTGGAAAAGAATATGAAGGTTCCTAAAAAAAAATTAAAAATAGAACTACACTGTGACCCAGAAATTCACTACTAAGTATTTATGCAAAGGGTACAGGACGGCTGATTCAAAGGGGAACATGACCCCAATGTTTATAGCAGCACTATCAACAATAGCTCAAGTATGAAAAGAGCCCAAATGTCTATTGACTAATGAATAGGTAAAGAAGACGTGGTTGGGGCGCCTGGGTGGCGCAGTCGGTTAAGCGTCCGACTTCAGCCAGGTCACGATCTCGCGGTCCGTGAGTTCGAGCCCCGCGTCAGGCTCTGGGCTGATGGCTCGGAGCCTGGAGCCTGTTTCCGATTCTGTGTCTCCCTCTCTCTCTGCCCCTCCCCCGTTCATGCTCTGTCTCTCTCTGTCCCAAAAATAAATAAACGTTGAAAAAAAATTAAAAAAAAAAAAAGAAGATGTGGTATATATATACAATGGAATATTACTCATCAATCAAAAAGAATGAAATCTTGCCACTTGCAACAATGTAAATGAAACTACAGTGTACTATGCTAAGTTAAACAAGTCAGAGAAAGACAAATGTCACATGATTTTACTCATATGTGGAATTTAAGAAACAAAATATATGAACATAAGGGAAGCAAAAATAATATAAAAGCAGAGAGGCAGACAAATCATAAGAGACTCTTAAATAAGGAGAACAAACAGAGGGTCATTGGTGTGGTGTTGGATGGGATGGGCTAAATGAGCAAGGGGCATTAAGGAGGACACTTTTTGGGATGATCCCTGGGTGTTATAAGTAAGTGATGAATCACTAAATTCTATTCCTGAAATTTAAAAACATGGATTATTTGTAACCTTTCAGATTTTGAAAAAACTTGAAAACAACTGCCATAGTTTTTAAAAACATTATTTGTGATAAGAAAAACATTGTAAATTGCAACCCAATACATATATAGATAGAGAGCAAACAAAAGTTAACAAAAATTTATTCTAGAAAACAATACATTCTGATAGTTTTTATTTACTTCATTTGTTTTCAGTGCCATGTGCAACCTATGGAAATGTCCAGCAACAGAGAAGTGATTGAACTCTTCATGGTATTTAATGTTGTCCTATAATTTAAAAAGACGATGCAGATCTTTTTATTTGTAACATAAAAATATCACAACAATATCTTATTAAGAGTAGAAAGCAGGGTGTGAAATACGTAACATTATCTTATTTGTTATAAAACAGTTTGAAAGGCAACATATGCCACAGGCTTAATATTTCCTTCTTTTCTTTTGTTAATAGTTGCTGCATTTTCTGAATGCAATCTGGACATAAAGCTATATAGCTAATACTTATTGAGCATTCACTATGTGTGCCAGGCCCTGGACTCAAAGTTTTATATGTTTTATTATTTCATTTAATCCTCTTCAAACATGAGATGGTGTAACCATCCATTTTATGGAGCAGAAATGGAGGCTCAGAGACTCCCAGTAAATTGCCTGGGGTTGGAGTTAATTAAATGATGGAGCTGGAACTCAAACCCATGTGTATCTAACAACAGAGATCATGCTTTGAATGTTAGGCTGTGCTGCCTCGTAGAGAGGAGAATGGAGGATACATACCAGTTAGGATGGGCTAGATGTTATTGTGGGAAATAGCCCCAAATTCTTAATGGCTTATAATAAGGGAAGTCTCTTCCTTGCTCATGCCACATGTCCACCATGATCCTCCTGGGACCAGGATAGAAGAGCACCCACCATAGGTAACTACCAGGTGCCATAAGAGATGGACAGAGAGGTGGCCAGACGCAGTTGTTCCCAAGTGTTGTGTTCGAGGTGGCACATTTCACTCCCACTCACATTTCACAGGTCAGAGCGCATCACAGGGCTGCGTCCAGCTTACCGGGTCAGAGGACAATGTGACATTCTTCGTGGAGCCCAGTGAGGCTACCATATGGTACCAGCCTGTCTGGGGGACTGTGCAGGGGCAAAGGAGGGGCATGGGTCATCGGTAGGAAATGACAGCAGGACTCATTGAGGATGGGTTTGCTTCATCCTTGACGAGGTGAGATTTGTCACAGAGCGGCCCAAAAACATCACTGACAAAATTAAAGACGTGAACTTCAGAAAATGGAGTTTAGTCAGATGTAATCAGCAAAACATTCAGAAACCACTATGTGATCTTGGCCAAATCCCTGACTGCCTCAGTTTTCCCACTATGGAGAGGATGAGGAGGGAGTGTTGGGCATTGTTTTGTAAGAGCATCAGGAGTGCACACGATCCAGCATTTTTGTTCTTTTAAATTAATATCAGTTATTCTCACTCCTGAGTGAGTGCTCTGAAAGTGGTCTGTGTAAGAAAACACTGACATCAGCATCGAAGGTGACCTCGTGTTGTGCTTTTATCCTGTGAATGAACTGGCACTAAATGCTGTCCCTCCATAATTCTCACCAAGTCCCATCAGAGAAGATTCCAGGGCTAAATTCTCCCTCCTGGTTCCAGGGGCCCTGGGTGACTCCTTATGCCCATTCAACAATTAGCACAGAGGTCAGAGGAGACACTTCTGTGGCCACAGGTGTCTGTCTCTGCCTGGCTTGCCCATGCCCTGCTGGAGGGTGATGTCAGGGCCAGAGCTAGCGAGGTGGCTGGGGAAGGGGGAAAGGGCCCAGGGCAGCTCAGCGTGGTGATTCCACTTGCTTGCAAGACCATGGCTCACTGCTCCATCTACCATCCCATGGATCTGCTGCCTCTGGATGCTGCTGCTGCTTCCCAGCCCCAGCCTGTACCAGCACAGGTGAGTGAGGGATCTGCCCTTTGGGGACTCACAAGTCCTGCAGGACTCCTCCAGCTCTTTCCCGGGGTGCCCAATCCTGCATTCCTTCCATGGGTCCCAGGAGCCCCGAGCCCTCCCTTGGGGCCCCCACTCACTCACCCTTCCCAGGGCCTAGGAATCCCTCAGCGTCACCAGGGGCCCCGAGGCTTCCCCACTCTTTGTGACCTCCAGCTGCCATTTATAGCCCTCCCAGCCCCTGGCCTGTGATCCTATGAGGTGATCCTGCACTCCATCCATCTACACCACAAGGCATCGCACCACAAGAGGGGCACTGAAGGATGGGAGAAAAACAGGCAGAGGGAGCTGAGCCTGAGTGGAGGAAGCACATATTGTCTCTTGCTCACCCCCTCCCAGGAGTCACCCTCAAAGGGCCCCCTCTGCAGCTGCTTACTTCTGAGCTGCATGGATACACATGTGCAGAGGAAAAAACACACCACAAGCACAGAGGCACACAGGCGTGGAACCACCGACAGCCTCATCTGGGGACTCAGGTATGGGGCTCATGGACAGGCTCACACACAGACCCACACAGCATACATAGCCAATGACATTGGGAATACGCACACACACACAGGGTCACATGACTAAGCCCCATAAAGCAAACTCTACACATACTAGACACAAGCACAGAAAACCACACACATACCCACAGGTATGATCAAGAACACTCAAAGGGGCCTCAAATCCACACATACAACCAATACACACACAGACATCAAACACAGATACTCCCACAGGGACACATGTACCCGAGAGATACAGATAATACAGTCACAGACACAGCTTTGCACAGCAGATATATGCTCATTCAGAGACAGACACAAATACACATGCATACAGATAAACACAAGAGTAAAACATGAAAGCAACCTAAAAACAGGAAACTCATGTCGACAGTCAATATATTCACAGAAAGAGAACTCAGACTCACAGGTGCGTAATGTAGATTTACACATAAACACACACCACATTCCACATAACTCTGGCACTCCAGTGAAGGCCAGCACAAGCAGATGGAATGCACAGACCCTGGCATGACCTGTTCCAAGTTGTCATGGAAGAGGGTATTTTCCTGGTTCTAACCCTGTGCTGGGCATCTGTCCCATGCCAGTGGTTTATGGAGGGTTGTGCCCAGGCCTGGATTCCAGAAAGTGGCCAGGGTAGGGTGGCCATGAGGACAGGGGCACAGGATAGGGACAGGATACACTTAGAGTGAGAGTGTTTCATGGGGCCATGTCAAGTGTAGGAGACAGGTAGGCTTCCCCAGAACCCCTCCTCCTCTTTCTCTACCACCTGGGGTGCCACCTGCATATTAAACTCATATACCGTCCTTGGTGCCTCTGGCAGCACTGGCTCCTTCTATCCTCGCTGTCAAGGAGCAAAGAGTAACCCCTTGGACTTATTTCAGATTTGCAGCAGCAGCTCCAGGTAAAAATTGACAATGGGGAACAAACTGATGGACTTTTTAGTGGCCCCAGGTGGAATATATTTGGTATTTAAACTATGTTTGTTGGTTTAATGAAAATGGACATGTCTTTGGAGTTGTCAGCATCAAATATAAAACTTTTATTCTACCAAGGTGTGCAGAAAGTCAAATAAGCTTGTGTTATTTCTGTTGCAATTGGTTAGCAAAAAGAGGACTTAAAATGATTCTTAATTTTGTCTGTCTCAAAGTTTTCTTGGATAATTGTTAAGATAGCTTTCAAAGTCCTTAACTTGAAAGTTTTGCTTGAATGATAAATAGAACTGAATTCGTTGGCCGTCTGTGCATTTTCCAAATAGGACTGAGTGCTGTAACATTAATTACTGAACATAGATTTGGGCTTTGGGCTTCTTACTGAAGAGAAGATGAGGATATTTGGGTCTGTTGGGAATATGCTTTGTGATTCCTTAAAATATTGTACTAGGGAAAAATATGTTTTTAAATTATAAAATGCAATTATACATTTTAGATCTAGAAGAATTCTGGTATAACAGACAGTTCACAATTGATTACTACTTAGTTTTTACTGGAGACTTAGGTTTCTAAGAGTTAAAAGTTTTCTGCTAAATGTAATTAAGACTGACAGAAATAAGAAAAGTAACTCTGCATATAAAAAAAGAAAAGATGTGTAAGAAAGATGTGAGGAATGAGAATACATTTCTGTTGAGATAAAAGAAAGTAATTTTATTTACTTTATTATTTAGGTATTTTATTAATGTACAATAGAAGTCATTGACTTCTTATCTACCATATGTTTAATATTATGTATTTTTCTGTTTTGAGTTGGTTTATAAATTCTTAACTATTTAGAAAGTATTTGGAAGTGTTTTTCAGCAAAATAAAATCCCTAAGTGTTGCCTGTTATAGTTTTCCTATAGCTTCAGTGTGGTATAATTTATGTATAATAACACCTTTTTAAAGGAAACAATTTGTTGATATTTAACATATGTAAGGAGTAATGAAGCTATCACCACAGTAAGAGAGTAAACTCATTGCATCACTCCCAAAAGTTTGCTCCTGCTCCTTTCTAACCCGTCTGTCCTTCTCCTTTGAGGAGGCATTGGAAAGTCTCCTGGAGATTGAGGGTTTGTAAAGATGATTCTTTGTGACAGATACATTGTCAATGTCTGATGGATTCCTCATTGTCTCCAATATTATTTCGGCTTCTCCATATTTGAGCCTACCATTTCTCTCATGGCTCTGATGTGTTTGGAATTCTGTGGAAACATAACATTATTACTGCCTCCCTCGGAATTTGTGCACTTCTAATTTACCTCTGGAGAACTGTCCTTGCTGTGAATATACTAAAGTACCTTAGATTTTTTAAATCATAAATAAGCAGAAAATTTTATACTCACTGTGCCTTTATATGCACTCAGTATTACAAATTTCACTCTAATCTGTTCAATTTTCACTATCATTTCAACTGAACTATTTAAAAATTTCTGTAGAAATGTCTTCTTTGACCCATGTTTTTTTTTAAGTTCAAGTATAATGAACATAAAATGTAATATTAGATTCAGGTGTACATTATGATTCTGCAATTCTTTACATTTCTCAGTGCTCATCACCATAAGTATACTCTTGATTCCCTTCACCTCTTTTGCCCATCCCCCCACCAATCTCCCCTCTAACCCATGTGTTCTTTAGAAGCTTATTTAATCTACAAGTTTTTGTCATTTTCCAGCTCTCTTTCTGTTCGTGAGGTCTAATTTGACTCATTAATGGTCTAAGAACATACTTCCTATGATTTCTGTTATTGTGGTTGTTCAGATGTATCTTATGGCCACAAATATGGCCCATCTCGGTAAACGTTCTATGTGACCTTGACAGGAATGTATAATCTTCTGTTGGATGAAGTATTCTACAGATGGTAATGGATCCAGTTGATTAGTGATGCTGTTCAGTTCATCTGTGATCTTACTGAATGTCTATGTACTGGATCTGTCAGTGACTGATAGAGGGTATTGAATTATCCAGCTATAGTAATGGATTCAGTTCTTTCTACCAGAAGTTCTGTCAGCATTGGCCTTGTGTATCTAGACTCATCTGTTGTTAATGCATGCACATTAGAAATTGTTGAGTCTTTTTGGAGAACTGACTTCTTTACCATTGAAATAATGCCAGTCATGATCCCTGACAATTTTCCTTACTCTGTAGTGTGTTTGAAGGATAATTTCACTGGCTACAGATAGTTTAATGTTTCTCTTAACACTTGAAATATCTCATTCTTGATTGTGTGGTTTATGAAAAGAAGTCTTAGGTATTTCTTACCCTTATTCCTCTTGGGTAAGGTGTTCTTGTGCCCCTCTCTCCTTATACCTCCAACCCCTGCTCCAGATTTCCAAAACTATTTTAATTATCCATAGTTGAATATTATATATTAAGCATAGTTGATGGGTTTATTGTTGTTGTTAGTTGTTTGTATGTTTGTTTGGGTATTTGTCCTGCTGTTGATTTTTTGAGTATCCTGGATCTGTGATTTGGTGACCAGTATTCATTTTGGAAAATCCTCAGTCATTATTGCTTCAAGTCTCTCTCCTCCATTGTCATGGTATGCCTAACATGTGTGTGTTTCACATTTTGCAATTGTCCCACTGGTCTTGGGTTTTCTGTGCCATATTTTTATTTTTATTTTCTTTGTGTTCCTTTTTGGAAGGTGCTACTGGCATTTCTTTAGCCTCAATGATTCTTTCCTCAACTATGTTGAGTCTATTAATGAACCGATCAAAGGCATTTTTTATTTCTGTTATGGTGCTCTTGATATCTCGAATCACTTTAAACTGTTAGAGTTTCATCTCTCTGCTTACATTCACCATCTCTTTTTGCATGATGTCCACTTTTTTCATTATCTGCATTATCATAGGAATGGAAGTGGTTTTAAGTTCCCTGACTGGTAATTCCTACATCTCTGCTCATTCTGCTCATCTCTGTGATTCTAGTGCTTGCTGTCTGTGTTCACACTGTGTGGTTTTTACTTAACTGTGCCTTGTAAGTTGTGTGGAAAGCTAAATGTTATGTGCTGGTAAAGAAACTGAGGTAAATAGAACATGAGTGTGAGGTTTTTATATTTATATGGCTGGGGGTTGGGCTGAATTTACTGCCAGGTGAGACAGGAAGGAGAGAGCCCTGGAGTTGAGTATTTTCCCTCAGCTGTATCAGTTACTCTTTGGGAAATCCCCAGTTAGGCTCTTAGTTTCTCTTGAGGGCTGATCTTTTCTGGAAGACAGAATACTTTGGAATTTATTTCTAAATGAGTATTTCCCCCTCTCCCTGCCACTGTAGAAAACTTGCCTTCACAAAGAAACACAAATATTAAGTATTTGGTGAGTTCATATTCCTTTTCACTTCCCCTGCCAGTGCTGCTGTGTGACAAGGACAGGGAAGCTCAGAAGTTCCTAAGTGGCTTTTTGATAGCATGATGATATTCTGATGTCCTGGCAAGGGTTTAGGGCTGGCCTTAGCCTCTCATCATCCTTTAAAACTTTAGAATGGGGAAATATGTTAATGGTGTCAAAACTGGGTCATGTCTAGATTTGATTCAGCTAGAATTTATCAGGGGTGACTGAGGTCTGCAGAGCACTTTTTGCTCTTTTTTTAAACATTAGCTGCCATTTCTGTTGTTGCTTGTGCTTTAGCTCTCGCCGTGTTTTATTCTTTCTCTCATTTGGTGTCTTTTATTTGTAGCAGTCTGGAAAAACTCATGGCACCTGGTGTGCTATAACTCTGTATGAATTCAGCAAACAGCCAACTTCATGTAATATTTCAGAAGAGCTTTCTAGAGAATGAAAGAGACATATCTTAGTTCAAAGGTTTTGCCTACTCTTCCTCACTTCCTTCCTTCCTGTTTCTTTGTTTCAGGATTTAAAAATAATCCTAGTTCTAAACTTCAGTGTGAATACTGGGTTTAAAAAAAAAATAAGTGAGGGAAAGGACGATTTAGAGCATTTTGTAAATGTCTGTATTATCAATGGTCAAAATTGAATAGGCTGAATAGGCTGTTTATATTCATTCAATATAAACAGATTTTTGGTTGAAAAAAGCTATTTACGTTGTGCTCTTTAACAGAAATTGTGAAGTAACATGACTTAAATAGGAAATTCTATTTTTTCTTATTTTTAATCCTGTGAATTAATTATGCAAAATGTAGGCTTTTACTAATAATGTTTTGACAACAAATTTGTTTTTTCCCCTCTTAGAGCCTCTAGAATATCATGGTAAGAATTTAAGCTTTAGTTTTCTTTGCAGTATTTTCTCAGTACTGGTGTTTGGTGTGGGTTGTTTTTTTTGTTTGTTTTGTTTTGTTTTTTTTTAATGTTTGAGTGAGAGAGACAGAGTATGAGTGGGGGAGGGACAGAGAAGGAGACACAGAGTCCGAAGCAGGCTACAGGCTCCTACCTGTCACCACAGAGCCTGATGGGAGGGTAGAACCCATGAACCACGAGCTCATGACCTGAGCCAAAGTCAGACACTCAACCAACTGAGCCACCCAGGCACCCCTCAATGTGCTTTTTACTTCAACTAAGAATAAATATGGTGACATCTGTTGTCTAATTGATTTGTTAACTCTTGAAATTCATCTTTCTCTTCCCTGTTCAGAGCCTAAGTGACAATGTGGAGGGAGTTACCATCTCAAGATAAGACATCAGGAGGAGGAACACATCACCACAGTAGAGGGAATGAAAAAGTGATGATATGAGCCTGAGGTTTGGAGTGAGTACTTTGCCATGACCTGGCTCTTGCTGAAATGTCACAATAAGAAAACCCTTTTTGAGTCTATCAAGAAGCCTAAGCTTAGAGAAGAAGCCAGATATTGCCAGGCAGGGTGTGTGTCACAAGAGAGGTTTAAACCATGGTTTTGAGTCTGAAGTGGAGGGAGCCATTTGTGCCAGGAGGGCATGAGTGGAAATGAATTTGTTGCAAATGGGGGTAGACTGTGGTGGTTCTATGGCGCTGTTGAGAGCCAGGGTGGCTGCCTGACACTTAGCAAACCCTCCAAGGCTGGTGTTTATCCCTTTGAATGCAGCAGTGGTGGCGGTGAGAAAAGTGACCTCAGGGCATAAGAGCTCTCACACTAGGCCAACAGAAGAGAAGTTTGCACTATATGGTCAGATGAGAGAATTAATCCCTGTTAGAGGAGTCTGTTCTAGAGCTTACATGTGTTATCCACCTGTAATTGGGTGCTTCGTGTGTGTTGAATGATATTCCTGTAAGGTTGGAGGGTAATGTTCGCATGTTGGAATGAAAAAAGTTTGTTTTCTAGGAATTGCCATTAATCCAGATCCTCCAGCCACTAAGTGTAAAGCTGAGATTGTACCCGTATGTTTGATTCCAAAGGACTTGTCCTCCAGGGCCCCTAGCCTTGGGTTCATGAAAGGCAATCTGTGAGCAGCAGAAAGACATCCAAGGCCTTTGAGTAGTCAATCAGTCAGCAGTTTGAGCTTTCCTTGATATTCCAAATAGCACCTGGGGGTGTAAGTAGCTCAAATCGAGACTAAATGATGGTTTTGTTTTTGTTTGTTCCTTTATTTGCAGCGACCTATGTATGTACCTTAATAACTGGAGGAGAGAAATGTAAGTTGATAGGATTTGATTTTTCGGTTTCATCTCTGGTGGTGACATAAGTATTTGAAGTGATTGAATTTTCCAAGAAGGGTGTTTCCAGATGGGAGAGAAATTAGAAGATATTTTATTGTGTTGCTCCATTTTGGACAATATTTTAAATAGCAGTCTCATTGAAATAAGGTTTTCTTAGGTTTAAAATGCTGCTAAAACTTGATTCCTTCAGGCACAATGGGAAAGCTAAAATGTTAGTTACACCCACCTGTCAGATCATGTGTCGGTGCTGCTAATACACTGGGATTATTCGATGTCACTGGTTTGGTAACAAACTTAGAAAATGTTTTCTCTCCTTTTAGTTAGTTTACAGAGAATAACTGAGAAGATCAATACTTTTAAGAAAGAAAACAGAGAACTTTACTTCCTGAAGAAATATCCATTTGGGAACAGAAGGTAGCATGGCCCTTTCAAATATTTTTTGTGATTTCATTTTGGTTACTTCCACTCTGGTAGATCATCCCACTGACCTATTCTATGTGTTCTATAAGCAGTACCAATTCAAGATAAGCTTCACAAATGTAAAGAGCTACCTCTTTATTTGTGAAAGGAGTCACACATTAGAACGTAGGTTTATCTAGCACTATGCCTTTTTTTTTTTTAAATTCTGATTCCTTTTTCGTGTTTTATACAACAATGAATTAAGGAAATGTCTTCAGGAAACTAAGAGAGAAAGTAAGTTTCTCTCTGATGAAGCTCTTAAATTGAAGGTGAGAATCCCTTCTTTGCCTGGATTGTATTCTAAAAAACACAAGTAAAAGTAATGAATTATTATTACTCATTCAACACATTTTGTTGAAGGAGAACATAAAAATAGTTGAGCACTTTAATTAAATTAAAAATATTAGTGTTTATTAATTTTTTGAGAGACAGAGACAGAGCACAAGCAGGAGAGGGGATAGAGAGAGAAGGGGAGACACAGAATCCAAAACAGGCTCCAGAGTCTGAACGGTCAGCAAAGAACCCGACACAGGGCTCAAACTCACAAACCACAAAATGACGACCTGAGCTGAAGTCAGATGCTTAACCGACTGAGCCACCCAGGCACCCACTTGAACGAAATTTTAAATGACACCCTTCAAAGTGCACTTGCTACCTTGCAAACTCAGAGAGAGACAGGAATGTGAAGAATCAGGAAGTGGTAAGAGTTGGCTGCTGAGTTTTACTGTAATTTGGCTTTGGAGGCTTTTTGTTCATTGGGTGAAGTGAGCACAGCATATTTGCTTGCCATTTACCACAGTAGAGAGTGGGCCTCTGGGAGCCAAACTTCTTTCTGAACAATGAGCTGGAATTTCAGTAGGACCACCAAGATAAGTTTTGCCATTTCAAGGACTACCTTTTGTTTTCACAACTAGGTAATTATCACATCATTCAACTCTGCCCTCCAAGATATGTAGAAAATCCCCAAATATAGTTGAGAGAGAAAGGGTGATAGCCAAAGTGTATAATCCTTTCCTTTAAAAAAGATATTTTTAAATCATTATTTTTTTTAGTGAGACAAGGCATGTGAGTGGGGGAGAGGGGCAGAGGGAAAGAGAGAGAATCTTAAGCAGGATCCATGCTCAGTTTGCAGTCCAACATAGGTCTGGATCGCATGATCCTAGAATCATGACCTGACCCAAAATCAAGAGTCTGATGCTCAACTGACTGAGCCACCCAGGTGATCTGTAGTCTCTTTCTCTCTTAAGGCTGAACAGTGAATTCTCAACATGAATGGGGGAAGGGGGATACACACACACACATACGCATATACATACATATGTATACCACTAAGAAAGCCACTTATGAGTTGTTAGACGTGAACTATCTTCCACCATCTTTGTCTTCTAGTTATATTTATGCCTCAAGGTCTTTGTTTATTGCAATGCTGTGCGATCAGTTTTCTGTAAAAGTCTTTTCTCATATCTGTCTTAACTACAAGATTCAAATGTTGAATTCGAGGATGTGGAGCTAAGAGCCTTGAGGTCCAATAACTGTCAACTGGAAGGTGTATTTTCTGTTGGGAAGAAATCTCCATATGATGGCAATGACTGCATTGGAAAGGGAAAGAATACCCTCATGCCTTCAAGGTTCTTGCGTTTTTTCTGTCTCGCCAAAATCAAGACTCAGGTCTTGTGCACCTTTATAAAGAAAACCCCTTTTTCTTTTTTACAGAAAATAAAAAGGCCCTGGAAGACAAGTGTAATGCATTGAGGACTGTGAAAGCAACAAAGGAAGCAAAAGTCAAACAGCTGAAGGAGAAAGCATATCACCTAGAAGAATTCTATGAACAAAGAAAAGTGGCTACAGAAGAGTAAGATATTCATGTGAGAACTGTCACAAGTACTGCATTGTAAGAAAGAATGTGGCAACCAATAGAGATAATTATATTTCTTTTGGAACTGGATCCAGAGTATTTTGCCAAATGCATTCAGTGGAATTGTGCCTGCCCTTCCTACCTTGCTTTCTGTAACCTGCATTTTCCTTTCTGCCCTAAGTGCTTGTCACACATTGTGTCATGAATTTGGGGCCAAAGAGGGAATGTACCAGCAGTAACGTTGATACCTGGATCCACTGTAGATACACCTACATTGCCCTATAGGTTTCAAGCCCATCACACTGTTTTGTCATCCAGCAATTAGGTCATTTTGTTCAGGGCCAGACATGGGTCAAAAATGTGTGTGTGTGTGGGGGGGGGGGGGGAATTTGAATTATCTTGCTACAGACACAATAGAAACTGCTTTCTGAAAAGTGGGTAGGGGTACCAGCTGTACTGAATCCCTGCATCCATTCGGCCAGTGAGATTGTTCAGTGCAGGCCCAACCCCTAAGAAAGTCGAATTGTTTCCTGTCCCCTGAGGTTTTACATGTAACTTTTCTGAGTCTTGACCAAAGCCTGCAGCTTCACTAGGGCTCATCTTTGCTGGCCACCCCTGAACTACATTTGTTTACTTCTAAGTCTTTGCCCATAAGGTTGTTCAGCTTCTTTGCCATTCAGATGTATGCCCCCCAAATCAATGATGAGCCCTAGGAAGATTGGGTCCAACTGCCAGGCTGGCTTTGTCCTGGGCTTCCTTCCTATCTTGGTCTTGTGTGTCTTCGTGGGGTTGTTAAATATTTGGTGCATTCACTCACATGCTTCCTCCTTTGTACAGTATTTCCTTTTGTTCTCAGGACATCAGGGACTTTAGAGTCCCTCACTTATGTTGGAAAGTGAACTCTTCCTTCTCTTCCCTGGAGACTCAGCTTTATGTTAGTCCTTTCCACACCTGGGGTTAGGGTCTGTTCTGTCTCACTGGCATCTTCTGGGTTTTTTTTGTTTTTTGTTTTTTAATTTGTAAGCTCTTTCTGTGAGTACAGTGCCCTGACCACCTTTCTATCTTCAACCCCTTACAACAGAGCCACTACATTACAACCATGCCAGAAAGCATTTGCTGAAGGACTGCCTGAGGCCAGAAGGAAATGCATGTGCCTTTCTGTGTCTCATGCTTTTGTGTCCATTTCTAAGAGAATTTCAATTTTGCATGTGATTCTTGAGTACATTAAGTGTCAATGTGAAAGCCTTTAAATGAACACCACAAACAAAATAGTCTGAGGGCAACACAACAAACCAGCCTTTCTAAGCATTGCCTTTTGCTGCCTTCACTATCAATGGAACCAGTCTTGTTAAAGTAGATTGGCTCCATGAAGTTGAGATTTTTCCATCTGAAGTCTGTTTCCTGGAAATAAACCCAGACTGTGTGACATTTCATATCAGGTTATACTTCAGGAGATGTTGCCCCTCTACGATTGGCCTTTTTCTCCACTAGGATATGTAAAGGTGGAGGCAGGGGTTGGAGTCCTGAACTCTAGCGATGTCTGGGAGTGAGCTGCAATGTTGGTGAAGCCATAGTCTGGGAGGTCGTCTTTCAGGGTGATTGTGTCATGGTACAACTTGTGGACTGAGAATCAGGGCTCCCCATGGAGGTGTAAGACTAGTGATGATCCCCTGCCTTATCCTAATGGGTACAGTTGGTCAGACATGGTTTTTCACACTGATGAAATGAGTCTTCACCATCTCAAACAAAGACCAACTCTGGGAAGGCACGAAGTGCAATGTTATTTGATGACTTTATGATGAAGGAGAGGAAAAAGAGAACTAGAAAGACAGTTCCGATAGCAGAGACATGGCAACAGAGGTTGAATTTTCTTTAACTTAAATGGGGTGCTCACCTCCTTTCTCTGATTGTGTTGTCAGTCTGTGCATTTATGGGAGAGGTGGGGGAAGGGATATCTGCATAGGCCTTCAAGAGTGCTGGGAGGTAAAAAGGGAGAATTTCTGGATCTTGGTCCTGACTGTATATATCTTTCCCATCTTAGGAAGCTGCAAATGATAGTGTGAACTGATGGCAAAGAAGAATCAGCTGGCAGCTGCAGGTAAAATTTGAAAATAGCTACAGAAAGGGCTCCTGGGGGGCTCAGTCAGTTAAGCGTCTGCCTTCAGCTCAGGTCATAATTTCACAGTCCATGAGTTCGAGCCCCGTGTCAGGGTCTGTACTGACAGCTCCGAGCCTGGAGCCTGCTTCGGATTCTGTTATCTCTCTCTCTGTCCCTCCCCCATTCATTCTCTCTCTCAAAAATGAACATTAATAAAAAAGGAAAACAGCTACGAAAGAAATAAGTACAAGTGAGTTCAGCTACTAATTACCAGCAGCTCATGAAACCTGTGTTCATTTTTTTTAACCTTTTTACAATGTTTAGACTCAACTTAGTAATATAAAAAAAAATTCAGAGATCATATCCGTAGAGTATTAACAGATAAAAAAGGTAAGTTTTAGAAAGAACAAAACAATTAGGTTTTTAAACATTTGCAGATCTCAAGCAATAGCCAGACTATGTAAGAAACTTTGTCCATGCCAACATTCCTTGGGGGTGGTGTCAGTTGTCATAATCTATAGGAGAGCAGTGTGTTGTACGATGAATCATAACCATCAACATGGTAGTGCCATTCCATGGCCCTCGTCTTTGCATCCTGGTGAGGATATAAGTTAAAGAAGAATAGAGCTTTATCTGAATGACACTTGTCACATGATGAATTAGGGAAAGATTGAAAATGGGAAGGAATTCTATGAACTCTGAGCCCTACGGGCATGGAATAATGAGTAAGGTAAGGATGTAACAATAGCTTTGATCCTACTGTACATTTATAATCATGTGAAAAGTGTTTCATGTGTAAGAATAAATTGTATCAGGGGACAGATATGAGGTTGTTGGGAACGTGGGCAGATTATTTAAAATCATACCCAATATTGGGTCTTATCTGACAAGACCAATTGTAACTCACAGGCAACAAATTGAACAAACATGGGAACAGCTGCAGCAGGCAGAGCTCACCTTTAGATACCAGGTAACCTGAGCTCTGCCTGACATACTGAACCCTTAGCACCTCATGCGGGTGAGTGTAGCAGCCCTTGGAATCCCTAACCACGGGCTTTTCATTGTTGGCTTTTTCAGATTGCAGCTCATGAGAAGAATGCTCAGGACAACTAGGTAAGTGTTTTCTTGTCTCCTCCTCTTTCTTTGGTGCACAGTCTGGCACGACTGAAGGTGGATGTGTTGTTTCTCCCCCAGATCAAGACTCAGATCTGGGATAGGGAGATGGCGGAGTAGGGCAGGGAGGTCGCTTACTTGAAATACAGGTGTGGTCATTTGACTTGCATTTTTATGGGTGTTTCCAGGGGTGATGCGTGCACTGTTTGTTGTCTAGAAGATGACGTGGTGTTGCAACTCTTATATAAGTCCATTATTTTTCTGTATCCAAGACTGGACAGGATGGAAGCAAAGAGGCTGCCTGAGGGATACAGGAGGCAGAAACCAATGGCTGCAAGACCAGAGACGCAGAACCCTCCAAGAGAGGTAAGGAGCATGTTGTGATGTGCCACAGTCTAATTTCTGCTGTGCAGCCTGTTCCTGTGTGTGATCATCGTGTGGTCTGGAAAGAATCACAAGCACTAAGGATGGCAGGTGGTCTGAAGGGGTGACAGAAGGGTGTTCTCCTCTGGTGCCGCAGGCAATGAGGCACTTGTCCCTGTGACTGGTGGAGCTCATGCCCCTCCTCTGTGACCCTCCCACCTCCTCTAGCATCCCCCTGTCTGAAGAGCCTGGAAAGGATGACAGGACATGGGCCCCATCCACCCGGACTCAATGTGAAGACTTTATTTGAGGAGAAGGTCATTTATTCACTATTTTAAGGGTCTTTATTTTTGTTTGTTTTTGGGAACTGTAGCCCTACATCCCTCAATTCAAGTTCCATAGAGCTTAGCTTAGTCCTCTGATGGTATCAGTGCAACTCTGCAGCTTCACTGCTAACTTCTCATAGTTTTCCTTTTCTCAATAGTGTAAAATTAGTCTTTCGTTATATAATAACTGCTCTCATGTGGAAGGCAGCTTGTAGATAAGCTGAGAGATTGAACACTTTGCCTTAAGTCTGAAGAAATGCACCCTTCTTGAGATCCATTGAGGATATACACCAAACCAGTATTCTCAATTTTATTCTTTTTTTTTTTTTTTTTAAGTTTATTTTGAGAGAGAGAGTCTGGGAGGCACAGAGTAAGAGGCACAAAGAGAGAATCACACGCAGGCACCACAGTGTCAGTGAGGAACCCAATGCTGGGCTCAAATTCACAAGCTATGAGATCATGACCTGAGCCAAAATCAAGAGTCAGATGCTTAACCAACAAAGCCACCCAAGCGTCCTCATATTTATTCTTAATCTGTAATGAAATCGTGATTTCCCATGATGTATACTGAGAAACCTCTGTTTTACTGATGACTTCTAAATTGCTAGTTGTGCCTGACCGGTCCACAGTTATTTGATTAATTACAAAACAACATGAACTAGGGCACCGTGAGGTCTTTATCAAGGTGAGGGATGGTTCTCCCCCTTGTCCTTGGGGGTCGCCTGAGGCATGTGGGATACCCTCTGCCTCTGGTCAGGGACCTGAGTGTAGGGAAAAGTTTAAGATATTTGAGGAATGAGATGAGGGATTGTTTTCATTCCACACAGTCCTCTAAAAGCAGAAAAAACCTCCGTCCCTTCTAGGATCTTTAGTAGATCCAGAAACTGCTGAAACCTCTGTGAATTACAGCAGCTCTGACTATACCAAGAATGCAGACGAGGACAAAGTAAACACTAGGGCCATTCTCAGTTGTAACTCTTTCGGGAAACCCTCATCTTTCTGTACAGCACACTCTCCCGGCCTTGTCTTGTTCTGTGTGTTCTGTGTCTGTTTGTTCTTTGTTTTCCAAATGCACACCCATAACCCAGGAGCCCACAGACTTCTCACTTTTTAGTCTGTCAGCTTTCTGTGGCAAGTTTAGAGGTGAAAAGTGCTTAGAGACTGAGTACCTTAAGGTTTTTCCGTGTGGTTCAGGAAATAATGAGAGGAGGATGACCCCACACTCCAAACAGAAGCCTCCTGGGCTGGGTGACCCCTTCCAGACCTCACCTCTGTGGGAACAGTGTGGCTGCTGTGTCTTCCTTTCTTGATTCTGGCTAGGAGATGAACCTGTTAGAAAGTCTGCCATATTGTTTAAAATTCAAAAGTGCAAAACGACATCATGACTCCAACTTTATATTTTGTGCCCCGTACCATTTAGAGTGGTCTTAGATAAAGTCAGTGTCATCACGCATCACCTTCCCATATTTGTTGGTAAATGAGTTGTCTGGAATCCTTCCAGCTATACCTTAGGTAAAAATAGTTCGAACACTGTGTCCTTCAATTATGTTTATATGAGCAGTTTCTGGTTGTGTCCCCAGTCACTGTTAGAGCTGATACAGTCTCATGACACATACCAGGAGTTTTATACCAAAACACTTGCTTTAAATCTGTTATGTGAATTTCTACCTCTTTTTTCTGTTGGGCATAATTACTCTGTGTCCTGTAGTATGCCTAAAATCAGAATTCCCTATGAATTAAGATGAACACATCTGAGCTTTGTAGACATTCATAAGTAACTTATTTGTCACAGAACACTCTCATTCCCCTGCAAGATTCCAGGCATCCTCCACTCCCCAGAGGTCTCAGAGGCCTTTGACAACACTTCAGGAAGGAAGACTCCTTTCTCAGGGAGAGAAGCAGAGGAGGCAAGGTGAGGGTCCAGCTGCAGAACTTTTCGCCAGGAGTGGCTATGATTCCATGAGCAGAATATGAGCCATTTATTCCCACTCATTTTTTTGTGTTCTTAACATACCAAAACAGAGCATCTGGAGTCGCCGTAGAGGAGGGATGCAGGGTGAACCTGGACATCGATGGCTGCCTGTCCAGAGAATGCTACTTCATTAGACTGTAATTACTTCTGTTAACCCTCTAGGACAGGACCCTTGCCATTTTACTTCTGCAGACATGGGCAGTGATGAGTGGTGGCAGTAGGTTAACCTCTTGCATCTACTACCCCAAGCTGTAGGTGGTGTCCAGTGGCAGGGATGGAGCTTTCAGGTGGCATCTCTTGGATCCTGGTGGCAGAGAAGGTGGCAGGTGCGAACACATTCTTCTCTGGTTTTGATATTTGTTCTCTTGTCTGGCATATGAATGTAGCTGTCACTTCTGTTCTGCAGGGCAGTCTGGATCCTGGGGACCTCCTCTGTTAACTGGATGATTTTGCATGCCCTACCCTAGAGGTGCCCCGCCCCCATGGACTATTAGGCACATCCACCTCCTGAGCCTTGGTGGCCCTGGGGCCACCCCAAACTCCTCCACCTGCAACACTTGGCAAGATGATCTGAGCACTAGAAGTTGACTTGTAAAACACACTCATCTTATTTTTGTTGGTGTTAGGCCTTTGGCCAAGGTGCAGGGGCAGTGCCACAGACTATTGTGATACAAGGGGAATGTGTCTGTTTCCATTACCACATTCCTCAAGTTTCTCATGCTCAACATATCATCTTTGTCATTTCCCCCACCATATGTTGGTACAGGCGTCTCTTGTGGGGAAGGAATGGGGCCGTGTACAGAAAAGCAGACAGAGCGGTTCAGCAGTGATGCCCTCCCTATACACAGTCCACGTGCTGGGATCTGTGAGGCATGAGGCACAACGTAATGTATGTCCATCTAGTTGTGCCCCCAGCCATCTATAGTTGTTCGATGAGTGAGGAATACATCTGAATCAGGGCTTTTAGGAGTCTTCATTAGGTTATAAGGGATGGTTCTTCAAGTTCTTCTTGGGGATCACCTGAGGCATGTGGGACACCCTCTGCATCTGATTTGGGATCTGACTGGGGCAAAGAGTTTAAGTTGTCAGAAGAATGAAGGGAGGGTTTTGTTTTTGTTTTTGTTTTTGATCTCTAAACAGTCTATTCAAATCAAAATAAACCTCCATCCCTTCTAGGGCCTTTAGCAGATCCAGAAGCAGGTGTCACTCCCAAGAGTGACATCAACACTGGCTCTACCAAAACTGCCAAGAAGCATAAGGTAAATGCTGTGGCATTTTCAGTTCTATGTCTTTCCAGAGAGCCGCATCTTTCTGTGCAGCACACTCTCCTGCCACTGTCTCTGGTTTGAGTGCCGTATGGTATGGGTGCTGTCTTTTTTTTCCCCCCAAATGCACAACCTTTACCCCTGAGTCTACGGGCTTCCCTGTTTTCCACCTGGCATCTCTTTGTGGTACCTTTAGAAGCTAAGTGTGCTTAAGGGTGAGGACCATAGGGCTTTTCCAACGTGTTCCCGGAATAAATCAAGGAGGATGACACCACACTCCACTTGTAAGTCTCCTACCTTGCCTCATTCTTTCCAGATCTTCTCAATGTGAAATCATTGCTTTTGCTGTTTCTTCCTCTCCTGTTTCTATCAAGGGTTTTCACGTGTTCATAAAAATCTGTGGGTATCCTTACAGTTTGAAAATGAAAACTGCCTTCACTCCAACTTATATTTTTGTATGCGTCATTTAGAATGGTCTTAGATGAAGTACATTTTATACCCATCAGCATTCCATCTTTTTTTTGGTAAATGTGCTGTCCAAAATTCCTTCAAGTGTGCCATGGGTATAAATACTGTAAACTATAAGAGGTGACATATTTGTCATAGAAAACATGCCCTGAAACTTAAGTTGTGAAGAGAAAAAATCCAAAATTACCTGTGTGGCAAGTCCCCACCATGTCCTTCACTTGTGTTCACATGAGCACATTCTCTTGTGTCCTGTGTCACAGGTACAGCTAAAACATAGAAACATACGCCAGAAATCAAAGTACATTTGTGTTAATTTTGTCATTTAGAATTTCAGCTCACTTTTCCAGAGGACACAATTACCCTGCAAAATGTACTGTACTTAAGCTGAGGAGTACCTCTGAATTCAAATAAATTAGCTGAACCCAACTAATATGTATAGGTTACCTGTTTCTCTAAGAGCATGCTTATCCAGGTCCTCTGTAGGATCTCAGGATCCCCACCTCCCCATGTGTCTCTGTGCCCATGGATAGCACTTCCAGAGAGGAGGAGACCCCACTGTTGAGAGAGAAGTAGATTGGGCACAGGCAAGGGCTTAGAGGCAGAGCTTTGAGCCACGAGGGCTATGATTCCATGTGTGGAGACTGGGATTGTCATTCCTTCTCATTCTGTAGTTCTTCACATATAAATAAGCAGCCTCTGTGGTGGAGGGTGATGAGAGGTAGAGGGTGATCCTGGACATAGATGTCTTCCTATCTGGAATATGCTACGTTGTTAATTTGGCATTAAGTCTACTAATCTAGCAATAGAGCCCTTGATGTTTCTACATTTCCCGACACGTGGAGACACTAGTTTATCCATAACATCCGTTCCCCATCCCAAAGCTGTAAGTGGAACCCAAAGTATGGGTAGAGATTTTGGCACTGATGCTGCCCTCTTGGAACATGGTGGTCAGGAAGCTGGCAGGTTACGAGCACTGCTTCTTTGGGTTTCTGCTCTTTGCTGATGTTGGTGCTTTGTTCTATCCTGTGAACATAGCTTTCATTTCTGTTCTGCAGGCCGTTATGTATGCAAGAGGGCCTGTTCCTTTCCCAGGATCGCCTTGCAGGCTCTATCCCATGGACCACCCTTCACTACCAGTCATGGGCTATAGGCCACCTCCCTCTCTTCCACCTACTCTATTTGCTAAGATGACCTGAACTGGATGATTGGCTGGTAAAGTATATTCATCTTCTTCATGACTGACTTCGTGGTAATGATGTAGAGATGGTTGTGAGTCTTGGCAATCCAACTACAACCTGCCTGAGGACACTGTAGCATATCTCAAGTTTCTCAGGGCACACATACAATGGGCAGTGTCATTTCCCTGTAATACAGTGAGCTATATACATCTTTCTTGTCAAAATGAAAGAGGATTTTCTACACAAAAGCAGATGTATCAGCAGCACTGGTGCATATTTTGGAGGCACAATGCTTTGGGTTCTATAAAGAATGAGGTGCACCCCTAACTTTTAGAGCATCAGGTGTCCTATGTGAAAGAGGGACATGCATTAAGTGACACAGACCTTGTGATCACCATAATGGAAACACCAGTGAAGGATCCAGTGCAGAAATAGGGGAAACTTGTATTACACAGGAATAGAAGGGAAGTTGAGGACAGTAAGCAGAGTTTGAGGAAGTGCAGAGGGTGCTGGGGTCAGTGAGATGCAGTTGGAGGCCATTCCTGACCACAGCCTGAGCAGGGAGTGTGAGGTTCACACGGAGCTGCTATGTGCGATCACTCTCAGTGCACAATGCAGTGTTCATCTCCGAAATGTCATTTTCGTCAAAGTGCACCTAGGTAATCATCTAAAAAGGCTGTTGTCACCCTGGGTTTTCTGAAGGTTCTGGATATTTGTGGGGGGAAAATGCCCTGGAGACATGGGAAATTTAACTTGGTCTTATGGAAATGCTTGTATGCCCAAGTTCATAGCCCTCAGTGAGACTAAAAGTGGAGACAGGATCTAGATCAGCTGAGGGCCTGCACTGGCCTTCAGCCTGAGTCAAACTCTTAGTGGGTCAACCTATAATTCAGGGTTGGCCAGAAGCCACCTCTGCATCAACCTGATTACAGCTTTGCATCTCCTCAAGCTTCTCTCACAATATCCTGAGGCTTTGCCTGTGTTCCTGCTGTCTCAGCCCTAATACCAGTTCTCAGTGGGACCTACACAGAGCCTCAGCTGTGTTATCTGTGAAAACAGGGATAATATTTGTTTCTAAGAACATTATGAAAAGAAGACAATAAATACATAAAGCATCTGCAAAATGTCTGGGAAGTGTCCATTCACCCTTCTCACAGTTTCAATTAAGATATCTCCACACAGTGATCATCAAAAAACGATGGTCACAGAAGCTCATTAAACTAAAACTGTTAACATGTCAGCCCAGGGACTGGGAATCGCCGTTTTAAACAATGAGACAAGGTCCCTCATTTTTCTATTAAAATTCGGGCCCTACCAGACAAAGAAAGAAGAGATAATTATGAGAATGTGTACATTCATAGATCTAGATCTGAAGACAATCATTTTCCATTACATACAATCTCACAGATGCAGCCACACTCTAAAGTGTTCATCTGAGGCCACACCCACTGATAAACTACAGAAGACAGAATGCATGTAGGAAAACATAAGATCAGAGGGAAATAAACCAAAATCTCTTTGCCTTATAGGACAACTATTCTGAAATTTGAAGAGGACTGTGCACGGAGACAGAATATGGTGATTACATATACATTTTAAGCAGGTGTCAGATCTGCCTGAATGCTTTCCCTGCCCATCCTGTCCCCTCCACTTTGTCGTTCCTACTGTCCGCTAACCCACCTTTCATCGTTCTATCTCTGTGTCAGCGTCTGCTTCTAGGACCATCTACTCTCACTCCCCATCGAGTGCACACAGTGGGGTTCCTGTACACACAGGTAACAAAGTGTTACCAGAAATGGTGGTGATAGAGGATAGAAGCAAGATCACCCTTTGTGCAGGGGAGCCCGAGGGAGTTTTCTGGGATGATGGGAACTTCCTATATCTAGATTGATGGGGTGCTTATGCTCATTTATTTTAGAAATATTCACTGGCTTCCTGGTGCCTTGGGGTCAAATAGATAGGTATCTGTCCCTGGGAAATGGTGGAGTTCTAATGGTGGGGAAGGATGAGGGACCAGCAGTGACTGTGGGAGAGGAGTGAGGAGGCCACACATGGAGTCAAACCCTTGCCCAGGGTGCCAGGTCTCCACAGACAGCGCCATGTGTAGGGGGGCTCTGAGGAACAGAGATTTCTTGATCAGACCCGTGAACTACATAATGCTCTTGCAGTTTCCTCACTGAGGGATGGCCAGAGCAGAGGCCAGGAGCTGGAGGACACCCTGATCATGGCTGGATTGGAGCAGGGGACCTGGGGGATTGAGTCAGAGAAAGGGACAGGCAGAAGGTAGCGACAGGGAGTCTGAGAGACAAAGGGGAGAGAAGAGAAGGTACGTTTCTCTGCTGACTTCACCTACATTTCTGTGTGAACAAAAGGGGATTCTTGTCTCCAAGGGAAGGGAAGAGTGCGAGCGAAAAGAGTGACATTCTCAGCTCAAGTGCCCAGGATATCTGCCTTGCTCTTGAGTACCTAACACAGGAAGCCCATGCTTTCTGTCATAATTGGAACTGCAGCTCGTGCCATTTAGTGAAAATCAATCCAATTATGAATCCCTCATCACTCATACCGCAACATCATCATACTGCAACAAAATTAAGTAAACAGAGTGAAAGATACAATACAGGATAAAGTCCAAAGCTAGACCGACTGCAATACTTAACAGGAATACAGGCTATCAGAAAAGGAGGTACCCCCGTGCAGGCATTCAGACACCTGGGCAATATCTGAAAACATAAAAAAAATATAGTCCGTACTTCAAAAGCAACATTAACTTAGACACAAAGGAATCATGATTTAAGGTTTAGAGAGAAACCATATGACTTCATGGTGCTGTAGCTATGAGATCAAGTCTCATCAAATCATACCCTTTAACTAGAGGCTATTTGTTATATGTAAATTATACATCATTAAAGAGAGTTTCAAAACATAAAATACTAGAAGCAAATGTGGGAAAGTTCCTTTCTAATCCTGAGTGCATGGGTGATAGGAGTCTGTCTGACCATGTCTCAAAAATCCAAAAGATGAAGACATTTAAAAAATTAATAATAGCAGAGTAAGAGGACCCTGAGCTCACCCTGTCCCATGTTTTCAACTGCATAACATCCACATCCAAGTCCATGAACCAGAGAGCGATCCAAAGACTGGCAGAACAAACTCCACAACTAAATAGAAGCTGTACCTGAAAGGTTAGGAAGGTCAGAAAGGTGGAGGGCAGCTGCCTGCAGAGAGACAGAGAAAGTGAGCCCTCACACCAGGGAGCTCACACAGGCAAGACTAATCCCCAGAACATTTGGCTTTAAAACCCAGAGGGGCTGAATTCCCTTGAGTTTGGATCCTGGAGCTTTAGAGGTCAGATGACCCAGCACTGGGTGATCCAGGAGGATGAGTGATAGCCAGGTCCCTGCCAGTGTAGAGAGACAACGTAAACGTAGCATTTTACACAATGTCAAGGCAACAGGAGACAGACCTGTTCACGCTGACTTCTGAGTCGTTAGGGGACTTCTCCAACAATGAGGGAGCTTACAGGCCCCATTCCTGCCTGTCCCCACCACCACCACCCCCCCGTCCAGGAATAAGACCAGAGGCACATACCAGGGAGTGGAGCTGCACAGACACTTGCTACCTAACATACTAGCCATGTGCCAGTCCTCTGGTGGACTCACCCACTCCAAGCCTGCTGGCCTCAGCACTGGACTCAGGGCAAACTCTGTTAAAACCGCATGGGCACCCTGTCTGGCCAGCTGCAGGCAGAGCTACCACCGCATGCTGTGCACCCCTGGCTACCCTCATCTGTCTCACCCACCCACATGTCCCAGCCACTGACACACTCTGTGCACAGCCTTGAGCCCCTGGTTGCCCTGGTGCATTGCCCCCAGCCACCAAAGACAGCTACAGATTTGTCAACAGAATCTTGGAAAGACAGAAGGAAGTGACATGACATATTCAAAGCACTGAATGGAAAAATCAGCAGCCAAGAATACTCTATCCAGCAAGGCTATCATTCAGAATAGAAGGAGACATAGAGTTTCCCAAACAAAAACTAAAGGAGTTTGTACCACTAAACCAATCCAGCCAGAAATACTAAGAGGGACTCTTTGAGTGGAAAGGAGAGAACAAAAGTGACAACAGGGAGGTAGAAAATACAAATCCAGTAAAAATGAATATTTCTGTAAAAAATCAGTCAAGGAACTCATGTACCAAAATATAGGGAGAAGAAAATAATGGGTTCAAAGGTAAAT
Organism: Puma concolor; assembly: GCF_028749965.1. Lineage (NCBI taxonomy): Eukaryota > Metazoa > Chordata > Mammalia > Carnivora > Felidae > Puma > Puma concolor. The sequence goes on from NC_141676.1 coordinate 112,242,754, forward strand.
GACCATCAACTTAATATAAATGGCTAAACATAAAGAAATTATGTAAAAACTTAATGGTCACCATACATCAAAAACCACTCATAAATATGCAAAGAATAAGGAGAAAGAAATCAAAATACATCAGTAAAGTAAATCAGCAAAGCATGAAAGAGAAAGACAAGAAAGGATAGAGAAAATCATTAGAAACCACAACAAAACAGGTAACAAAATGGCAATACATAGATACAAATCAATAATTACTTTGCATGTGAATGGAATGAATGCTGTAATAAAAAGACATAGGGTGTAAAAATGTTTGAAAACACAAAACACATTTATATGCTGCCTACAAATGACCCATTTTAGACTGCAAGACACCTACAGAATAAAAATGAGAGGATGTCAAGAAATGTAAATGAATGTCAAAAGAAACCCAGGGTAGCAAAACTTGTATCAGAAGAAAAAAAAAAGAGAAAGGACTCAAATAAAATCATAAATCAGAGAGGAGAAATCACAACCAACACGTCAGAAACACAATCATAAGATAATATTATGAAAACTTGTAAGTAAAAAATTTGGACAATTTACAAGAAACAGGTAAATTCCTGGAAACATATAAGTTACATTAACTGACACAGAAATAGAAAACATGAACAGAACAATAGCCAGCAAAGAAACTGAGTCAGTAATCAAAAAACTCTCAACAATCAAAAGTCTAGGACCAGATGACTTCACAGGTAAATTCTACCAAACAGTTAAAACAAGGTTAAGGGGCGCCTGGGTGGCGCAGTCGGTTAAGCGTCCGACTTCAGCCAGGTCACGATCTCGCAGTCCGTGAGTTCGAGCCCCGCGTCAGGCTCTGGGCTGATGGCTCGGAGCCTGGAGCCTGTTTCCGATTCTGTGTCTCCCTCTCTCTCTGCCCCTCCCCCGTTCATGTTCTATCTCTCTCTGTCCCAAAAATAAATTAAAAAAAAAAGTTGAAAAAAAAATTAAAAAAAAAAAAAAACAAGGTTAAGACCTCATCTTCTAAGCTATTCCAAAATATAAAAAAGGATGGAAAACTACCAAATTCATTCTATGAGGCCAGCATTACCCTGATACCAAAACCAGATAAAGAGTCCACTAGAAAAGAGAACTCCAGGCCAATATCCTTGACGAACATGGATGCAAAAATTCTCAATCAAATACTACCAACCAAATTCAAAAATACCTTCAAGAAATCATTCGCCACAATTAAGTGGATTTGTTCCCAAGCTGCAAGGTGGTTCCATATTCACAAATCAATCATTGTGATGCATTACATCACTGGGAGAAAGGATAAGAACCATATGATCTGGGCTCCTGGGTGGCTCATTTCTTGATTGGCTCAAGTCATGACCATATGGTTCATGGTTCAGGCCCTGCATTAGGCTCTCTGCTGACAGTTCAGAGCCTAGAGCCTGCTTCTTTGTCTCCCTCTCTCTCTGCCCCTACCCCACTCACATTCTGTCTCTGTCTTTCAAAAATGAATAAACATATAAGAAAAAAAAAAACATACGGTCATTATCAATACATACAGAAAAAAGCATGTGACAAAGTACAACATCCTTTCATGATTATAACCCCCTAAACTAGGTTTACAGGGAACATACATCAACGTAATAAAGGGTTATCTATGCGGTTAACATCAACCTTAATGGGGAAAATCTGAGAGCTTTTCCTCTAAGGTCAGGAAGAAGACAAGGATGTTTACTCACCACTTTTCGTAAACATAGTACTGGAAGTCCAAGCCACAACAATCAGACAAAAAAACAAAACAAAACAAATCCAAATCTGCAAGAAGTGAAACTTTCACATTTTGCAGACTACATGATACTATATATAGAAAACCCTAAAGAGTCCACCCAATAACTGCTAGAACTGATAAATGAATTCAGCAATGTCACAGGATACAAAATCATTGTACAGAAATCTGTTGCATTTCTAGACAACAATAATGAAGCAGTATAAAGAGATATTAAGAAAACAGTCCCATTTACGGTTGCACACCAAATAATAAGATATCTATGAATAAATCTAACCAAAGTGGTGAGCGACCTATACTCTGAAAAGTGTAAAACAGTGATGAAAGAAATTCAAGATGACACAAAGAAACAGAAGGACATTCCATGCTCATGGATCGCAAGTACAAATATTGTGAAAATGTCTATACTTCCCAAAGCAATTGACACAATTAGTGCAATCTCCATCAAGATACCAACAGCATTTTTCACAGAACTAGAACAGTCCTAAAATTTGTATGGAAACACAAAAGACCCCAATCTTCAGAGTAAACAACCTTTATGTGAAGTGATAATTATGGATGGCATTATGCCTCTGGATCTTCTGCTCCAAAACACATTAACTCTGGCCTAAGCATTTGAACAAACATTAGACATATCCCAACCAAGGATCATGCTACAAAATACACTGTACAAAAGTACCCTCAAAACTTTGCAGATTATGAAAAATATGGAAAATCTAAAAATCATCATGACCAGGTGGAGCCTAAGGAGACAGAATGACTGAATGTAATGTGCCAGCTAGGAGGAGTCTGGAACAGAAGAGGTTAAAACTGAAGAAATCTGAGTTAACATATAAACTTTAGTTAATACTACCATATCTCTTCGGGATATTGATTGTGATAATGTACCAACTCATAGGACATCAATAGTCAGAAAACAATCTGATGTCTGTGGAGACTCAGTACTATCTTCCCAATTTTTTTGGTAACTAGAAACCCATCATGAATGAAAAGATTATTAGTAATCATGGTTTTATTTTTTCAACACATAATATCATATAACTAGTTCTAGTATTAGTTACTAGTGATGGACATGTACCTCTTCTTGTTGTTCTTACTATCGTTTAATTTAAATAATAGCATTTGTGTTATGGAAAACCAAATGCACAATGATATAAAATTCATAGAAACATCTACTTTACATATTTTAAGGTAATAACATATGTATATACCACTGTATTCAGTGGTATGTAAATTAAGTGTTTTTCTGATCTTGAAGGAGCATGTCATCTAATGGCTTTCCATAAAGGTGGTTATCCTAGATAATGAATGATACTCAGATTTTACAGGATGTGCTTCACATCATGCCTGAACATTTAAAAAACAATGTACAAACGGCCAGATGAATCATTGTGACTGGTCACTTATTCTAAAGAATCCTTGCTTTAATATTTTCATGCATATTTTTAGCAGGAATACAACAGAATAAAATATTTCCAAATCAAAGAGATTTTCAAAGACTGGAAGAATGATAGGGATTTCAAGTGGTTTCAGAAGGAAAAGATGTGACCATGAAGTGGCAGTCACAGGCAAGCAGCTTTCTCTGGGCCACTTTGACAGGTTTGCATGAGGATATGTGACTTGCCAAAGGGTAAGACCCAGAAGTACAAGAGGGAAAGACAACGCTTTAGGAAGGGGTGACTTGGAAAGGGTGCTTCTGTGCCTAAGTGATGGCTTAGCAGCCTGGCTGGGGGTCCCTGGGTCAAAGACTTCAAAAGTCCATCAGTAACTTAGACTCACAAAGATCTTAGAGCCACAGAGTTGATCTTCATCTATGATTAGGAGATGTTCATAGTTTCACAGGATATGAAAAATCGGGCTGGCAGTAGATGGCTAAAATATTATTTAGGGCTATATCTTTAATAAAAAATAGATGTGTAAAAATTTGGGTTTGGAATGTTAAGAAAAATCACAGGCCCATCATGGAGTTACTTACGTTAAGGCCCCATGTCACCAAACCTAGTTTCATTCCTGCAGGAATGTAACCTTTAATGAGTCAACAAAGAATTTCCTAGTCAGTGCTGGAAATTTAACTGATAGACTCCTGCCATTCCCCTCAGGGAGGCAATCTTACCTAAATGAGGTATTCCGTGCCACTAATTTTTTTAAGTTTATTTATTTTGAGACAGACATAAGGAGAGCACATGCAAGGGAGGGGCGGGAAGAGAGGGAGAGAGAGAATCCCATGACCATGAGGTCATGATTTGAGCCAGGATCAAGAGTCAGACACTTAATCAAGCCATCCAGGCACTCCAAGAATGTGGAGTTTCAAAGGTTAGCAGGCTTGGCTGGGATACAGCCCTGAGGACACTGGCCTACTCCTGGAGAGAAGGCAGCAAACTATTTGCAAGCAGATGGCATGGAAACAGTGATCTGTACAACTCCTGGTGCACACAGTGGGGAGATTATACATTCACCTTGGAGAACATCCCTGAGAGGCAGTGTTCACAAAGAGGGGACAAAGGAGCTGGGCCAGAGGAGCTGGGTGGCGCCATTTCCCTCCTCTGCCCCCCAGCATAAACACAGAGCCACCTGCTAGAAACAAGGCCATTCCCACACTGGCTGCCTAACCTGCTTAGACCAAGCCCCACCTCCCTGTGCTCTGGGGAGACTGGCCTTCTGGGTCATTCAAGGTTGCCTCAGTCCCAATGGAGCTGGCCCCTTCCCCAGAAGACCAGGTGAAGCCCATGACCACACCACCTCTATTGACCAGACAGTTCTGCAGGGCTTCACTTCTAGTGGCAGTCATTTCAAGTCTTATTTAACAAGCAGATCAGAGCAGACCTAGATAAAACTCACCACATTCTGGCCAAGGACCATACACTTTCCATACAACTGGCCTGAAGGATAGTGCAGCCAGAACACAAAACAGGGCATGCAACACACACCACAGACACTCCCTGATGTGTCAGGCCCTGGACATTGGATGAGCTCCTCTTCATAAAACCATTCAACTCATAGGCAGGTAACACAATGAGGTTTGGTAACAGAGAGAAGGCACATACTCAGCCAAAATACCAAGACAAGAGGAATGCATCCCAAATGAAAGAACAAGATAAGGTCAAGGGAAGAGAAATGGAAGGAACACTTCCAAACTCATTCCATGAGGCCAGCATGGCCTTGAGTCCAAATTGGACAAAGACCCCACTAAAAAGGAAAACTACAGACCAATTTTCCTGATGAACCTGGATGCAAAAATTCTCAACAAAAATTAGCAAACCAGATCCAACAATACATAAAAAGAATTACTTACCACAATGAGGTGGGATTTATTTTTGGGATGCACAACTGATTCAGTGTCTGCAAATCAACTGATGGGATACATCACATTGATAAACGAAAGGGTAAGAACCACATGATCCTCTCAATAGATGCAGAAAAAGCATTTGACAAAATACGGCATCCTTTCTTCATGAAAAAAAAAAAAAAAAAACCCTCATGAAAGGAGGGATAGAAGGATCATGCCTCAACATCATAATGTCCAGATACAAAAGTCCCACAGCTAATATCCTCTTCAGTGGGGAAAAAAGAGAGATTTCCCCCTAAGGTCAGGAACACAACAGGGATGTCCACTCTCACCACTATAATTCAACATACTGTCAGAAGTCCTAGCCTCAACAATCAGACAACAAAAAGAAATACAAGGTGTATAAACTGGCAAGGAGGGGTCAAACTTACCCTCCTCACAGACATGATACTCTCCGTGGAAAATCCAAAAGACTCCACCAAAAAACTTCTAGGACTGATACAGGAATTCAGGAAAGTCTCAGGATATAAAATCAAGATATAGAATTTGGTTGCATTTCTATATGCCAATAATGAAGCAGCAGGAAATCAAGGAATTGATCTCATTTACAATTGCACTGAAAACCATAAAATACCCAGGGATAAACCTAACCAAAGAGGTGAAAGATCAGTACACTTAAAACAGTAGAGGGGCCCCTGGGTGGCTCAGTCAGTTAAGCACTGACTTCAGCTCAGGTTATGATCCCACATTTGTGGGTTGGAGTCCCACGATGGGCTCTGTGCTGACAGCTTGGAGCCTGGAGCCTGCTTCACATTCTGTGTCTCCCTCTCTCTCTGCCCCTCCCCTGCTCATGCTCTGTCTCTCTCTCAAAAATAAACAAACATTAAAAAAAAATTAAAAGAAAAAACAATATAACATCTATGAAATAAATTGAAGAAGACAGAAAGAAATGGAAAAACATTCCATGCTCATGGATTAGAAGAGCAAATATTGTTAAAATGTCAATACTACCCAAAGCAATCGACACATTCAATGCAATCCCTATCAAAATAACACCAGCATTCTTCACAGAGCTAGAACAACCAACCCTAAAATTTATAAGGAACCAGAAAAGACCCCAGATAGCCAAAGTCATATTGAAAAAGAAAACAAAGCTGGAGACATTATAATTCTGGACTTTATGGTGTATTAGAAAGCTGCAATCATCAAGACAGTATGGTACAGACACAAAAAGAGACACAGAGATCAATGGAACAGAATAGGGAACCCAGAAATGGACCCTCAAACATATGGCCGAGTAATCTTTGACAAAGAATGAAAGAATATCCAATGGAAAAAAAGAGTCTCTTCAGCAAATGGTACTGGGAAAACTGGGCAGTGAGAAGAATGAATCTGGACTATGTTCTTAAACCACACACACACACACACACACACACACACCTCAAAATGGATGAAAGATCTAAATGTAAGACAGGAACCATCAAAATCCTAGAGGAGAAAACAGGCAACCTACCTCTTTGATCCTGGCCACAGCAAATTCTTGCTTGTCGTGTCTCCAGAAGCAAGGGAAACAAAAACAAAAATGAACTATTGGGACCTCCAGATAAAAAGCTTCTGCACATCAGAGGACACAATCAGCAAAAGTAAAAGGCAGATGATGGAATGGGAGAAGATATTTGCAAGTGACACATCAGGTAAAGGGTTAGTATCCAAAATCTATAAAAAACGTATCAAACTCAACACCCAAAAACCAAATAATCCAGTGAAGAAATGGGCAAAAGACATGAAGAGACACTTTACCAAAGATGACATCCAGATTGGTCACACATAAAAAAAGATGCTCAACCTCACTCATCATCATTGTAATTCAAATCAAAACCACAATGAGATACCCCCTCACACCTATCAGAATGGCTAAAATTAACATCTCAGGAATTGACAGGTGTTGGCAAGGATGCAGAGAAAGGGAATCCTTTTGCAATGCTGGTGGGAATTCAAAGTGGTATAGCCACACTGGAAAATAGTATGGAGATTAGTCACAAAAACTAAAAATAGAACTACACTATGACCCAGCAATTGCACTACTAGGTATTTATCCAAAGGATACACAAACGCTGACTTAAAGTGGCACATGCACTCCAATATTTATAGCAGCATTATCAACAATAGCTAAATTATGCAAAAAGCCCAAATGACCATTGACTGATGAATGGATAAAGAAGATGTGGTATATTTATACAGTGGAATATTACTCAGCGATCAGAAAGAATGAAATCTTGCTATTTGCAACACTGTGGATGGAACTGAACTATATTATGCTAAGCAAAATGTCAGAGAAAGACACACATCATATGATTTCTCTCATCTATGGAATTTAAGAAATTAAGCTGATGAACATAGTGAAAGGAAGGCAAAAATAAGATACAAACAGAGAGGGAGTCAAATGATAAGAGACTCTTAAATACAGAGAAGAAACTCAGGGTTCCTGGAGGGTTACTGAATAGGGATGGGTTAAATGGGTGACAGGCACTGGAGGGGGGCACTTGCGATGAGTACTGGGTATTTTTCGTAGCTGATGGATCACTAAATTCTACTCCTGAAAATGTATTCTATAAGATAACTAACTTGGGCTTAAACTAAAAATATATATATATGAAAAATAAATTAATTAATACCAATCAAAAGAAAAGAATATTTAAATCGGACTCTTTGAATGGAAATGAAAGACCAAAAGTGATACAGACAACAAAGGATCAGAGAAAACATCAAGAAATAATGGCAAAACACCCAATAAAATGGCACTAACTATATATCTATCAATAATTACTCTGAATGTAAATGGACTAAATACTCCAATAAAAAGACACCGAATAGGGTGTCAGAATGGACAAAAGAAAAAAAAAGAAAAGAAACAAACAAACAAAAAAACCCAAGACGTATCTAGATGCTGCCTACAAAGCCTTATTTGGACCTAAAGTCACCTTCAGATTTAAAGTGAGGGAATGAAGAAACATTTCTCATGCCAATAATGTCAAAAGAAAGCCAATAGCAATACTTATATCAGGCAAAATAAACTTTAAAACCAAGACTGTATTTTGGTACCCTTTGGGTAAATACCTAATAGTGAAATTGCATACACCCATTATTTATAGCAGCATTATCAACAATAGCAAAACTATAGAGAAAGCCCAAATATCCATCAACTCAACTGCTGAAGGTATAAAGAAGTTGTGGGGTGTGTGTGTGTATACATACAGACATATATATACAGACATACATACATACATACATACACACACACACACACACATATATACAATGAAATATCACTCAGCCATCAAAAAAGAATGAAATCTTGCCATCTGCAACAATGTGGATGGAGCTAGAATATATTATGCTAAGTGAAATATGTCAATCAGAGAAAGACAAACATATTCAGAACACTCATACTAAAATGGCAGAATACACATTCTTTTCAAGTGTACATGGGACATTCTCCAGAATCGATCACATTCTAGGTCACAAATCAGGCCTCAACAGGTACCCAGAGATCAGACCAAGCATTTTTTCTGACCACAAAGCTAAGAAACTTGAAGTCAACGCCCTCCCCCCAAAAAATAAAAGAAAAAAAAAAAGGAAAGGCCACAAATAAAGGGAGGTTAAACAACATGCTACTAAATGAATGGGTCAACCAGGAAATGAATGAGAAAATATACTGAAACAAATGAAAATGTAAATACACTGGTAAAAACCTTTGGAATGGGGCAAAAGCAGTCTAAGATAGAAGTATATAGCAATACAAGCCTACCTTACAGAGCAAGAAAAATCTCAAACAATCCAAACTTACAACTAAAGGAATGAGAAAAAGAACAATCCAACCCTAAGGATGGCAGAAGGAAGGAAATAATAAAGATTAAGGGATAAATAAGTGATATAGAAACTAAAAAACACTAGACCAAATCAATGAAACCAGGGGCTGGTTCTTTGGAAAACAGTAATCAATTTGAAAACCTCCTAGACAGACTTTTCACAAAGAAGAAAGAAAGGACTCAAATAAATAAAATCACAAATAAGAGAGGAGAAATAACAGTCCACACCACAGAAATACAATTAGAAGATAACACTATGAAAAACTATATGCAACAAATTGGACACTCTGGGAAAAATGGATAAATTCCTAGAAACACATAAACTACCAAAACTGAAACAGGTAGATACATAAAATCAGAAACCAGAAAGAAACTGAATCAGTAATAAAAACATATCTCCCCCAACACAAGAGTTCAGGGCCAGAAGGCTTCAGTGATTAATTCTACCAAACATGTAAGGAAGAGGTAATATCTATTCTTCTTGAATTATTACAAAAAATAAAAAAGAAGGAAAACTTACAAACCCATGCTATCAGGCCATTATTACCCTGGTACCAAAATCAGATAAAGCCTCCACTAAAACCAAAAACTTCCGGGGCGCCTGGGTGGCTTGGTTGGTTGGCTGTTCAACTCTTAATTTCGGATTAGGTCATTATCTTGCGGTTCATGCATTTGAGTCCCACATTGTACCCTGTGCTGACAGTGGAGCATGCTCAGGATTCTCTCTCCCTGTCTCTCTGCCCCTCCCTCACTTTTATGTACTCTATCTCTCTACATAAATAAATAAGCATTCAAAAATATGTTAAAAAAATTTTTTTTAAATAGGGGCACCTGGGTGGCTCGGTTGATTAAGCGTCCGACTTCGGCTCAGGTCATGATCTCGCGGGTCGTGAGTTCAAACTCCGGGTCAGGCTCTGTGCTGACAGCTCAAAGCCTGGAGCCTGCTTCAGATTCTGTGTCTCCCTCTTTCTCTGGCCCTTCCCCTCTTGAGCTCTGTCTCTCTCTCTCTCTCTCAAAAATAAATAAATGTTAAAAAAAATTTTTAATTTTTTTAAAAAATAAAACTGCAGACCAATAGCCTAATGAGTATGTACGCAGAAATTCTCATTAAAATACCTTCAAATTAAAGTCAACAATACATTAATAGAATCATTTACCATAATCAAGTGGGATATATTCCTGGGCTGCAAGGGTGGTTCCACATTCACAGATCAATCAACATGATGCACCACAGTAATAGAAGAAAGGATAAAGACAATATGATACTTTCAACAGATGCAGGAAAAGCACTTGACAAAATGTCACATCCATTCATGATAAAAAACCCTCAGCAAAACAGACTGAGACTCAACCTACCTGCACATAATAAAGGTCATCTACGAAAAACACACAGCTAATCTCATCCTCAATGGGGAAAAATTGAAAGCTTTTCCTCCAAGGTCAGGAACAAGACGGGGATGACCCCTCTCACCAGTTATTCCACATAGTACTGGAAGTCCTAGCCACAGCAATCATACAACAAAAAGAAATAAGAGGGATCCAAATCAGCAAGGAAGAAGTAGAACTTTCACTATTTGTAACTGACATGATGCTCTCTATAAAAATCATGAAAGACTCTGATAGAAATTGCTAGAATTGATATATGAATTTGACAAGTCACAATATACAGAAATCAATGTACAGAAATCTATTGCATTTCTATAGACGAATCATGAACAGAGAGAGAAATTAAGGAATCAATCCCATTGACAGGTACACCAAATACCACAACATACCAGGAATAAACCTAACCAAAGAGGTGAAAGACTTACACTCTAAAGGCTATGAAACACTGAAGAAAGAAATGGAAGAGGACACAAAGAAAGGGAAATACATTTCATGTTCATGGATGGGAAGAACAAAATACTGTTAAAATGACTACACTCCTCAAAACAATCTACACACGTAATGAAATCCCTATCACAATAACAAAAAATTTGTCACAGAATTAGAACAAATAATCCCAAAATTTGTATGGAACAACAAAAGACCCCAAACAGCCAAAACAAACTTGAAGAAAAGCAAAGATGGAGACATCACAATTCCAGACTTTAGGTCATATTACAAAGCTATCGTGGGGCGCCTGGGTGGCTCAGTCAGTTGAGCATCCGACTTCGGCTCAGGTCATGATCTCGCAGTCTGTGAGTTCTAGCCCCACATCGGGCTCTGTGCTGACAGCTCAGAGCCTGGAGCCTATTTCAGATTCTGTATCTCCCTCTCTCTCTGCCCCTCCCCCGCTCATGCTCTGTCTCTCTCTCTGTCAAAAATAAACACTAAAAAATTTTTTTAAAAAAAGCTATAGTGATCAGAACAGTATGGTACTAGCAAAACAAAACAAAACAAACAAAACCAACCACAGATGCATAGATCAATAGAATGGAAACCCAGAAATCAACTCATACCTATATGGTCAATTAATCCTCAACAAAGCAGGAAGGAATATCCAATTGAAAAAAAGATAGTCTTGGGGCACATGGGTGGCTCAGTCACTGAAGCGTCTGATCATGGCTTCAGCTCAGGTGATGATCTCAGGTTTCATCAGTTTCAAACCCGTGCCGGGCTCCACACAGTGCAGAGTCTGCATGGGATTCTATTTCTCTCTGCCTCTCTTCTGCATGCTCTGTCTCTCTCTCTCTCAAAAATAAATAAATACACTTAAAAAAAAGTCTCTCCAACATATGGTTTTGGAAAAACTAGACAGCAACCTGCAAAACAAACAAAAACAACAACAGACCACTTTCTTACAACATACACAAAAATGAATCCAACATGGATAACGACCTATGTGTGAAACCTAAAACCATAAAAATCCCAGAGGATAACACAGGCAGTATCTTATTTGACATTGGCTGTACAAATGTCTTTGTAGATATATCTCCTGAGGTAAGGAAACACAAGAAAAATAATGGGACTTCCTAAAAATAAAAAGCTTCTGTCACCAAGGAAACAATCAACAAAACTAAAACACAACCTACAGGATGATGATATTTGCAAACGACATCTGATAAAGGGTTAGTGTCCAAAATATATAAAGTTACACAGCACGCAAAAAAAGAGAAATCCAATTAAAAATGGGCAGAAGACATGAATAGACATTTTCCCAAAGAAGACAGACAGATAGCCAAGAGACACATGAAAAGATGCTCAACAATACTGATCTTCAGGGAAATACAATTCTAAAGTACAATGAGATAACTCATCACATTTGTCAGAATGACTAAAATCAAGGAATGATGAAACAGCAGGTGTTGCCAAGGATGTGGGGAAAAAGGAAACCTCTTGCACTGTTGGTAGGAATGCAAACTGGTGCAGCCACTCTGGAAAATACCATGGAGATTCCTCAAAAAATTGAAAATAGAACTACCTTACGATCCAGCAATTTCACTACGAGGTATTTACACAAAGAATACAAAAATAATGCTTCAAAGGGATACATGCACACTGATGTTTACAGCAGCATTTTCTACAACAGCCAAATTATGGAAACTGCCCAAGTTTCCATCAACTGCTGAATAAATTGAGATATAGTATATGGAATGGAATATTATTTAGCTGTAAAAACATGAAATTTTGTCATTTGCCATGAGGTGGATGGAGCTAGAGAATGTCATGCTAGGTGAAATAAGCCTGTCAGAGAAAGACAAATACCAGATGATTTCACTAACACATGGAAATGAAACAAAACAAAGGCGGGGGGGGGGGGGGGGGGTGGGGAAGGAGACAGTGAAACACAGACTCTTAACTAGGAAACAAACTGAGGGTTTCCCCACTGGGGTGGGGGATGGGTGAAACAGGTGATGGGTATTAAGTGCACTTGGGATGAGCACCAGGTGACATGTGAAGTGTTGCTCTACATTGTACACCTGAAACTAATATTACACTGTATCTTTACTAACTAGAATTTAAATTAAAAAATAACATAAGGTTAATGACACCTACCAGGTTTTCTGTAGTTTTCAATCACTTCACTATGTTGGAAAAATAACTGTTACATTTTTATTTACTTTTTAAATTTTTTTTAATTTTTTTTGTTTTTTTTAATATATGAAATTTATTCTCAAATTGGTTTCCATACAATACCCAGTGCTCATCCCAAAAGATGCCGTCTTCAATACGCATCACCTACCCTCCCCTCCCTCCCACCCCCCATCAACCCTCAGTTCTCAGTTTTTAAGAGTCTCTTATGCATTGGCTCTCTCCCACTCTAATCTCTCTTTTTTTTCCTTCCCCTCCCCCATGGGTTTCTGTTAAGTTTCTCAGGATCCACATAAGAGTGAAACCATATGGTATCTGTCTTTCTCTGTATGGCTTATTTCACTTAGCATCACACTCTCCAGTTCCATCCACGTTGCTACAAAGGGCCATATTTCATTCTTTCTCATTGCCACGTAGTACTCCATTGTGTATATAAACCACAATTTCTTCATCCATTCATCAGTTGATGGACACTTAGGCTCTTTCCACAATTTGGCTATTGTTGAGAGTGCTGCTATAAACATTGGGGTACAAGTGCCCCTATGCATCAGGACTCCTGTATCCCTTGGGTAAATTCCTAGCAGTGCTACTGCTGGGTCATAGGGTAGGTCTATTTTTAATTTTTTGAGCAACCTCCACACTGTTTTCCAGAGCGGCTGCGCCAGTTTGCATTCCCACCAACAGTGCAAGAGGGTTCCCGTTTCTCCACATCCTCTCCAGCATCTATAGTCTCCTGATTTGTTCATTTTGGCCACTCTGACTGGCGTGAGGTGATATCTGAGTGTGGTTTTGATTTGTATTTCCCTGATGAGGAGCGACGTTGAGCATCTTTTCATGTGCCTGTTGGCCATCCGGATGTCTTCTTTAGAGAAGTGTCTATTCATGTTTTCTGCCCATTTCTTCATTGGATTATTTGTTTTTTGGGTGTGGAGTTTGGTGAACTCTTTATAGATTGTGGATACTAGCCCTTTGTCTGATATGTCATTTGAAAATATTTTTTCCCATTCCATCACTTGCCTTTTAGTTTTGTTGATTGTTTCCTTTGCTGTGCAGAAGCTTTTTATCTTCATGAGGTCCCAATAGTTCATTTTTGCTTTTAATCCCCTTGCCTTTGGGGATGTGTCAAATAAGAAATTGCTACGGCTGGGGTCAGAGAGGTCTTTTCCTGCTTTCTCCTCTAGGGTTTGGATGGTTTCCTGTCTCACATTCAGGTCCTTTATCCATTTTGAGTTTATTTTTGTGAATGGTGTGAGAAAGTGGTCTAGGTTCATTCTTCTGCATGTTGCTGCCCAGTTCTCCCAGCACCATTTGTTAAAGAGACTGTCTTTTTTCCATTGGATATTCTTTCCTGCTTTGTCAAAGATTAGCTGGCCATACTTTTGTGGGTCTAGTTCTGGGGTTTCTATTCTATTCCATTGGTCTATGTGTCTGTTTTTGTGCCAATACAATGCTGTCTTGATGATGACAGCTTTGCAGTAGAGGCTAAAGTCTGGGATTGTGATGCCTCCTGCTTTGGTCTTCTTCAAAATTACTTTGGCTATTCGGGGCTTTTTGTGGTTCCATATGAATTTTAGGATTGCTCGTTCTAGCTTCAAGAAGAATGCTGGTGCAATTTTGATTGGGATTGCATTGAATGTGTAGATAGCTTTGGGTTAATCATTAAATTTTTAAAAAGCATGTATGATGTGGGGCCCAGTTTGTGCCCTTACCTTGGTCTCTGGTTCCAGCAGGACTCGGAAGTGGGTCCCAGCTCATTCTTCTAGAAGGTCCTGAGATGAGCATTTCATGCATTCATGTCCTAATGGAACGCAGCTCCCGTTTTTCTGAATTTCCGTCAGGATTTCTTCCCGGAAACAAGCCTGAGTCTGGAACAAACCATCCATAGCATCTATGATGTGATGTCATGAGACCCCTCAATCCACGGGTCCTTTAGTAAAATACGTCTTGTTCAAATACTGTCCAGGGAGGGGAGGAATGAAACATGGGAACAGCCCAGAAAGTGCAAGGGCCTGTGCTGCTGACCGACCAGCGCGCCCAGGGAAGCCACCCAGCGCCCCCTCCTCAGCACTCAGTACAACAAGGCAGTTTCTCTCTGGTGACTCAGGAGATGCCAAGTTGCTGCAAAGCTCCCAAGGCCTCCCCTGGGACGGGCGGCAGAACCTGCTGGAATCGCACCCTGGTCTCTGTCCTAAGGCAGCAGCAGAGGCCCTGAGTCCTCTGGGAGCAACAGAAGCCCTTCCTGTTCTGAGGTGCCCTGGGTCAGAAAAGCCAATGGGGTACCCTCTGCAGGCCTTCACTGTGCACCCAGAGGAACCAGCCCCTCCTGCTTTGTGGTGCTCTAGCTCTCTCTGCTGGCCACCATGGGAATTCCTGCAATGTGGAAGGCCCTGGTCACTCAGCTGATGGACCCAAGGTGCTCTGGGCAACTAAGCCTGTTCTCCACATTGGGAAGGGTCTTACTGACAGGGCCTGGCACACAAAGAAATCTTTTCCTTCTCCTTTCTTGTGAGTGAAGAATCAAACCGAATTTATTAATGTAGTGACATCATTTGTAATGCTTTAAGCAATGTTTACAGAAACACAGACCACCAATTTACACATACTGAACAAGAGGTAAATGTGTCTACCACCAAAATACTTAGGTTAGATAAAGAGTTGACACCTTTGAGAGAGAGATACCGGCTTCCAGCTATGGAATGAATGAGTCCTAGGGATACAAGGGACAGCCAATGGAATAGAGTCAATCCTGTAGTAATACTGTTGCATGCTTTCACATGATAGCTACACTTGTAGTTAAGTACAACATAATTTATAGACATATGGAATGACTACAATGTATGCCTAAAACTAACACAACAAATGTGTGAAAAATATTCAATTAAAAATTGACATCCTTTACACTATCTTTAATTTCTACTTCTTTGCCAATAAACTATCATTTGTGGGGCACTTGGTTGGCTTAGTTGGTTAAGCATCCGACTTTGACTCAGGTCATGATCTTGCAGTCCATGAGTTTGAGCCCTATATCAGGCTCAGAGCCTGGAGCCTGCCTCAGATTCTGTGTATCTCTCTCTATACGCCCTCCCCTGCTCAGGATCTCTCAAAAAAGGAAAAAAAAAAAAAAACATTAAAAATGAAAAAATAATCATTCATAATTTAGAATCTGTGAAA
This sequence comes from Puma concolor, assembly GCF_028749965.1. NCBI lineage: Eukaryota > Metazoa > Chordata > Mammalia > Carnivora > Felidae > Puma > Puma concolor. Next base: position 112,258,856 of record NC_141676.1, read on the forward strand.
TTCCATTTATACCAGATTCTCTAACATCACCATCTTGATGTTGACAGCTTATCTGAAAAGTCACTAATAATATCTTTGATGGACACATAGGTGACAAGGTCAGAATGCAACTTACAGGGAACTACACATCTGTTAGGAATTTACTGTAAGTATCCTTGGCTAATATTTTCAATGAAATATGCTTTAGGGATATAGATGAATGAAGCAATGTCTATCAGTCATATAGGTCAATTTCCTACAGGACCATTGTGTCTTCAATTATGAATTGCCATCTCTTCAGAATTAAAAGAAAGCTGGGAGATGAAAATGTCTCTGACTTTGATGTAAGAGAAGACAACGGTGTTTTAAAGGGTTCACCTACCATCTGGCATCCTCAGTTTGGCAGTGCACAGGAGGATAGCAACCCACTATCTTGAAACACACCGCTAGTTCCAGAGGGAGAATATGGACCTTATTGTGAAATACTTTTTATCAATATCAGCAATCCACCTCTGCCAGGTCCAGACTGCAGGACTTGGGGGCAGCACAATGCCTGATGCCTGGGTTCAGAACATGAGGAAGGCCAGCAGGTTTGCGGGGGATGCAGCAGGGCCTGGGGCAGTGAGGGAGATGGCCCAGGGTCACCTCCCCACAGAGAAGCTCTGGAGTTTACCTGCCAAAGAGCAACACACTCTCCCTCAAGACATCCCCTCTCCATGACAGAACATGAGACTGAGCCCCACAATTCCAGGAGAAATGAGGGATACCAGTCTTTTCAAATGCAATGCCCTCTGCAGCGCTTGGCCCCAGGGTCTTGGGAGTCACAGAACTCTGATGCCCATGATACCGGCCTTTTCTGCCCCAGCACTGAGCCACTTCATACATCCCCTCTCCCCTGGCCCATGTCACCCCGTCCACATACCTGGACCAGGTCGCTACTTTCCTCCTTGTACTTCTTCGTTTCTCTCTAACCCCATCTCTCTCTGTTTCTTCCTTTCACTGTCTAGGACTTGCCCAATCCCCCATCACTCATCCAGTGTCTCTCTGTCTCTTTCTCTCCCCAGGCTTCAGGCTATTTGCTCTGTGCATGCAGCCCTGTCCAGGAGCACAGGGCACTCCTGTCTCTCCCTCTCTTCTGTCATATTTGGTCCCAGGCCCTGATCACAATAGAGGAGAATCCCCCTATACAGCAGCTGCTCGTGTTGACATTTGCTATAGCAATGCTAGCAGCATGTGGACAGCCAGGCATTTACCCTTGGTGGCCCAGCCATGACCCAAAAGCTGCTGGAGGGCTGGCTGCTTCCCTAAGCTGGGAGGAAAAAGGGGCTCACAGGGTTCAGGGTCCCTGGGGGCAAAGTGGATTGGATTGGCCGATGTAGAAGGAGCCATATGCTTACAACCCAACTCTCCTGGGTGGTGTCAAAGAAACCTATCTCAGACCATGGACCTCTGCCCTCCCCATGCCTCAATAAGGCAACAGGGGAGGTTTATGGGACCTCATGTGACTCACCACAAAAATTGCTGCCATTTGCCCCCTTGGAGGCCACCTGGATTGGTGCTATTGGGGGCAGCTGGTGAGGTACATAAGGGCACAAGTGCTGGATTAATGCAGGGCCTCCTTACTGGTCTCCTGAATCCATTCCCCACCTTCAGAATAGACCCTTTCCTGGAGACAGATACCTGACCTGCTCATCAGCACAAACCCCATAAACTAGCAGGCATGCCATATGCTCATGAGTACCTACCTACAGAGTTAACAACCACCACCAGAGCTCCCTAAAGGATGTGTACAACTCCTCAGATGGAACTACAGGTCCCTTCTAGGCAATACAACCCCAAAGAATGGTCTGTCTTCTTCCACCAATACTATACATTCTACCTGTTGGTTAACTGTGTTACAGGAACCCGAAAGTGTACACCTGATGGGGAATGAGTGTCGATTTTCCTGGAAGCAGATGATGACACAGAGACACGACTGTGACAAGTGTATTAGAGGACACTAGGAAGGACAAAGTGGAGGGGACGGGGTGGGCAGGGAAAGCATTCAGACCAAGGGGCAGATTGGACACCATCTCTAAATATATAATAACCACAGCTGGTTTGTAATGGTTCAGTGTCCTCTTCAAATTTCAAACTGATTGCCCTCTGGGTCAAAGTGATTTTTAGTAATTGCAAACAGATCTTCTGTTCTCCTTTATGCATTTTTTTCTTCTACAATACATCCGTGGCTTTGGATGAGCACATATTTGTGTGGCTGCATTTGTGTGTCTACCTGTAATGGAAGAGGATTATCTTCAGATCTTAGGTGTAGATCTCTGAATTTACACATTCTCATATTTTCCTTCTTTGTAAAGTAGGACCCCAATTTTAATAGAAAAAACACAGGGGTCTTTGTTGTATCTTTTGAAACAGGAATTGCCAATTTCCCAGCCTCAGGCATTATAGCCTTATTTTCATGAAATTGAATGAATATCTGTTGATGATCTTCTGTGTGCAGATACATTCATTTTCCCCCTGAGAAGGGTGAATGCCCACTCATCCCATACATTTTACAAATTCCTTATGTGCTTAACCACCTCTTCATTGCACTGACCTCAGAGACCAACATTGTCCCTGATTCTCAGGTTACAAAGCTGAGGCTCTGAGATGGCCCCACTGAGAGCTAGCATTAGGGCTGAGACAGTGGGATCACAGGCAGTGCCTCTGGAAATTGTGAGGGAAGTTTCAGAGATGCAAACCTTCAGGCAGGGTGGTGACAGCAGGTGCAGGGGCGCGGTGACAAGAGCCCAGCAGGGGCATTTCCTGGTCAACCCTGAATTCCCCGCTAGGAGTCTGACTCAGGCTGAAGGCCAAGGAAGCCACACAGCTGATCTACAACCTTTTGTCCCATCTAGTCTCACAGAGGCACACAAACTTAGGCAGACACGCATCCCATAAGAACCAAGTTAAACTACAAATCTCCAGGGCATTCTTTCACACAGATCCAGAACCTTCAGAAAACCAAGGGAAACAACAGTCTTTATTTCGATAATGAGCTAGGTGCACTCTGGACACCGTGGCATTTCAGAGATGATACCTGCATGAACTGTCCTTGACCCCATGCAGCAGCTCTGTGTGGACCTCACGCTGAGCTCACTCTCCCTGCCCAGGTTGTGGGCCCTGCCAGAAATGGCCTCCAACTCCATCTCACTGAGTCCAACACCCTCCCCTCTGGACCATCTCAGCTCGCCCTTCTCAGGCACAGTCTCCAATACATTCCCATGAGATTCACGTCTCTGGCTCTTGTACTTAAGGCCCCATTACTGGAGCTGCCACTATTGTAGATCAGAAGCTCCATGTCTTTTAATGCATGTGACTCTCTCCCCGTTAGGACACTTGAAGCCCCTGATGGTAGGGGTGTGCCTCATCTCTCACAGAGCCATTAACACGGACTCTGTACAAGGCACACCTGCAGAACTGATATGCCTGCTTTTCTATGAAAAGACTCATTCCTTCTCCATAAGAGACACCTGCAGCCCAGTTCCCCAGTTCAGTAAGGGAAAAGACACAGCCCAACATATGTATGTCCTGAGAAACCTGAGGAATCTTAACAGTGTCCTCAGCCAGCAGCACCCTTGCATTGCCAAGCCTGTGAGGCCATCTCTATGTCTTCTCAAAGACTCAACAAGACAGAAGCTGAACGTGCTGAACACGTCCACTCATACTGTTCATATCATTTTATAAATAGTTGAGGTGGGGGCGCCTGGGTGGCGCAGTCGGTTAAGCGTCCGACTTCAGCCAGGTCACGATCTGGCGGTCCGTGAGTTCGAGCCCCGCGTCGGGCTCTGGGCTGATGGCTCAGAGCCTGGAGCCTGTTTCTGATTCTGTGTCTCCCTCTCTCTCTGCCCCTCCCCCGTTCATGCCCTGTCTCTCTCTGTCCCAAAAAAATAAATAAACGTTAAATAAAAAAAAAAAAATTTTTATAAATAGTTGAGGTGGAGGTGGTGGGTCCTGTGTCTGAGGACACCAAGGAGCTGGAGGAGGCTCATAGAGCCCATGAACAGTGATAAAAGTGGGTTTTGGGGAAGGGCCTGCAGGGTGGACCTGGTAAAGGAGGAGGTCCTCTTGCATCCATAGGGATCTACAGAACAGAAGTGACAGGTATGCTGGTATGACAGACAGAAGCAGAACGCCTGCGGGAGCTGAAACCCAATGAAGCAGGTGTCAGCACCTGGCTGCTTGTTCATTCACAGGTTCTAGAACAGGGCATCAGTGCCAGAAAACTCTACCCTCCCACGAGATCCCACCTACAGCCTGAAGCATCCCCACCAGATGCTACAAGGAGAAACTACTGTCACCACATGTCACTTCCTGTGTTTACAAATGCAGTAGGCCAAGGCGTCCTATTCTAGAAGACTGATGGCAGTAATGCCAGTCTAATAAAGAAGCGTATTCCAGAGAGGCAGGCATCTGTGTCCAGGACCCCTCTGGTGTCCTCTTCCACCACATCTGCAGACTTTTTACTTGCACATTGAGAAGGGACAGAACATGCAGGAAAGAAAAGCCCAGCACCACACAGAGATTAAGGCCACCCAGGGTCAGAGCTCAGCCTGCCAGCCCATGCCTGTACTTGCTGTGCTTCCCTCCCTGACAAAGGTATCTTCTCTGCAAGGCCACAGAGACTTCTGAGGAGACGGGGATCCCTGGAGTCCTGCAGGGGGCCTGGAAATGTGTTTTTGGAGAGAAACACATTACCTGTACACATTCATTGGTCTCAAGTATGTTTACCTTAATCCACAGGTAATTCAGCTTTTAAGTACAATATGAGTTGCAGAGCGATTCTGTCTCATTGTAAAAGGGAGGTAGAAATTCTACATAAAAGAATGAACAGAAACATGTCTGGATTTCAGGTGTCAAACTCCCAAAAGGTATCGTGAGACAAAGTACCAGTTATAACTGCTCCAGGGACGCAAGAGAACCTGCTCATATAAACACAACTGAAGGACTCTGTGAGATACTGGCCCTGCAGGTAATCACTGATTCTCTACCTTCACGACTGCAGTTCCATGTACATTTTCGAGTACACGTGCCGCTTCTCATAATTCAGAGTAGTTCCACCTAGGGGACAACTGAGAAATTCTCTATCGCACATTTACCAACACAGAAGGATCAGTAATGAATTCTGAAATTTATCTAAGAACATTCAGCACGGCACAAAGCACACTATATAAAGCTGGAAAGAGTTTTCATCTTTTCCAGTCACGAGGCTTATCGCAGACGTTCTGAGCAAGTTCATCGCCTACAATGAAATAGGAAAAAATAAAAATAATAACAATAACCCCATGTAAATAAGGTGTGGAAGGAGTCAGCCCCTCCAGAAGACTTGAGGGTACAGTGACGTGTCATCCTCCTCAAGTTCTTTCCACAAAGTGAGAGCCACGTGGTCCTCAGCCTCGACGCACTTGTGGCTTCCAGAGGTGCCAGCTACCATGATGATCTTAAACTGGAGAAGCCTGGAGGCTTGTGAGGATGTAAATAAAACAGTAAAGACACCAGAGGACATAGAATACCAGACAAGGCCAGATAAAAGTTTCCAGAAACCATTACAACTGAAACGGGCAACAGAATTTACCTTGTCTTTCTCTGCATCCTTGGTAGAGACAGAACTGATGTTCCCCATGGGAGTTGTACCACGTCCTGGGTCTCATAAAGGCTGGAGGTGGATGGAGGTGATTCTGACTTGCATAGACTTTGTGGAAGAAAAACAAACCTTCTGCCACATGTTTCATTATATTCAACTCTTTCCCACTCTTGGGTCCCTTACTGGGGGCAGAGGATTTTCAGGTGCCTCGGGTGACCCTTGAGGACAAGAGGGAGATCTGATGCTGTCCCTTGAGGAAGGTTCACAGAGCCCTGGTTCAGGTGTTTTTATAACTAATCAAGCAGCTGTGAACAGCTCAGGTCTCAACTAGCTAGAAATAAAGTTAGGGGTGTGTCTCATCCCTCAGAGAGCCCAGCACATGGTCTCTGTACAAGCTACATTCTAGGGAGTGCTCTGTTTGTCGGCCTGTATAAGGCCTCTTTCCTTCTCTATAAGAGACATATGTTGCCCAACTCACTATGTGGAAATGACTGTCCATTTCATGCATGTCCTGAGAAACAAAAAACATTACAACGTCCTCAGACTGACCTGAAAGCCATGTGGTACCATCACTGCATCTTCTCCCAAGATTCAACAAGAAGAAAGACAAAACGTGTTTTCTAAGTTAACTCCTACTGTTCAGATCATCTTCCCAGATGGTGGAGGTGGAGGGTGAGGTTCCAGAGGTCACCAGCTTGGAGAAGGTGGGGGTGGCCCAAAGCCCATGGATGGTGATAAAGGGCAGCCCACAGGGTACAACATGGAGGGCACTTCTGGGAAAGGAAGAAATGTTCTGGCAGCCACGCTGACCTACAGGACAGAAATTAAACTTTTGAGATGTGTTAGGGTAAAAGGTGAAAAATCCAACACCACACCAACACTAACATAGCTGAACCCCAGTGAAGCAGGAACAGTGCCTGTCTCCTTCCCCTCCACCTGGTTTCAACAGGGCAGCATCGGTGCCACAAAACTCCATCCTTCCCACCAGCTCCCACCTAGAGCTTCTAGGAGCTTGAGGAGACAACACAGTGCATTACTGACAGCATGCATGGTACTAACTGTGTCTGCAAATGTAGGGAAGGAAGTGGCTAGTCTTAAAGGATCAGAGGGATAATTCCAGACTACTAAAGAAAGTCTGTTCCACACACACAGGCTTCTATTTCCAGGACTACTCTCTACCCAGCCCTTCACCACCTCAACAGCTCCGTCTTGGCATAATAAGAGCTGAAATGATGAGGAAGAATTAGGTTTCCCTATAATTCATTTACATTTTAATCCATTTCAAGTTCATTCTTGTGAGTGGTGTAACAACATAAGGTTCTAACCTTATTCTTATACATATAAATATCCAATTTTCCCAGCACCAGTTATTCAAGAGACTACTCCACTGTATATTCTTGACTCCCTTGTCAAATACTAGTTGACTGTGCATGCATGGGTTTAGTTTGGGCTCTCTATTTCTGTTCCATTGTCTTGTGTGTGTGCTCATGCCAGTGACATAACTGATTTCTTTAGTGTTAGAATGCAGCTTGAAATCAAGAAGTGTGATGCCTCCTGTTTTGTTCTTTCTTGCTTTGGCAACTTGGGGTGTTTGTGTGGTTCCAAATACATTTGAGGATATGTTTTTCTAACTGTATAAAAATTGCATTGGAGTCTTGATAAAGACTGCACTAATCTCTAGATGGCTTTGGGTAGTATGGACATTTTATCTGTATTAATTCCTTCAAAAGATGGACACGGGATGGCTTTTCACTGACGTGTATTCTTCCGTTTCTTTCATCCAAGTTGAATTTCTTCCTTTTCTCCACACAGGTTTAATAGTTTTCTGTAGAGAGATCTTTCACTTCCTTGACCAAACTTATTCCTATATATTTTATTGTTTTTGATGCTTTGGTAAGTGGGATTGTTTTATTTACTTCTTTTTAGATAATCTGGTTAGTGTATAGGAATGCTACAGAATTTGGTATGGTGACTTTCTATTTTGCAACTTTACTGCATTTCTTGATTAGATATTAATAGGCTTTTTGATATTATACTTTTTATTTCATTCTTTTATCTTATTAAAAAAATCATTTTATTTGGGAATAGCTGACACACTATGTTACACTAGTTTCAAATGAACAACATAGTGATTGGACAAGTGTATACATTCTGCTACACTAACACAGGTGTAGCTGGTATCCATCACCATGCATCGCTATTCCAGTACCATTAACTATGTTCCCCATTCTATATCTTCTATCTGTGATTTATTCATTCCATAACCAGAAGCCTGCATCACCCAATCCCCTTCACATATATAGGGCATCCTTGTCTTGTGCCTGATCTTAGAGGAAAATCTTTCACAATTTCACTATTGAGTATGACGTTAGCTGTGGGCTTCAGAAACATGGACTTCCTTATGTTGAGATATGTTCCTTCTACACTGAATTTTTAAAGAGTTTTTGGTTTGTTTGTTTTTAGGACAAATGGATACCACATTTTCTCAAGATTTTTTTCTGTGTCTATTGACATGGTCATATGAGATTTCTTTTCAATTTTTAAAATTTATTTATTTATTGCAGTTTATTTGTGTATTTAGTATTTATTTTTTCAAGTTTTCACTTAAATTCCAGTTGGTTAACATATAGTGTAATATTAGTTTCGGTTATGGAATTTAGTCATCCATCACTAACATACAACACCCGGTATTCCTTGCTACTAATGCCCTCCTTAGCCCATCACCCTTAACCCATCTCCCTGCCCACCTCCCTTCCAGTAACCCTCAGTTTGCTATTTATAGTTAAGAGTCTGGTTTCTGGTTGAGTTTTCTTTCATTCATTTATGTGAGGGGTCACATTTATTGATTTGCATTTCTGAGACATCCTTCCTTTACAGGGAAAAAGCCCTTCATCACGGTCAATGATCCTTTTAATGTGCTGCTGAATTTGGTTTGCCTGTATATTATTGGAAAATTTTCATCTATATTCATCACAGGGATACCGGCCTATAGTTTTCTGTTCAGGTAGTATCCTTTACTGGCTTCCTAACAGGGTAATTCCAATCTCATGAAATGAGTTTGGTGGTGTTCATCCCTCTTTAATCAGTGAGAGGACTGCTGTTAGTTTCTTCTACAAACGTTTGATCAAATTCACCAGTGAATCCACCTGCTCCTGGGCTTTTCTTCACTGGGAGATTTTCAATGACTGATTCAAATTACTTGCATTAGTTATCTTCTGGTATTGATACAGTCTTCCTTTAATTGGTCTGTGAAAACCTTCTCTTTCTTCCTGATACAGTCTTGGTAGGTTGTGTGTTTCTAAGAACCTATCCATTTCTTCTAGGTAGGCGGTTTGCTGGCATCCAATTTGGCCATAGTCGCCTCTTTGTCTCCTTTATGTTTCTGTGATATCATATGTAATGTCTTCTCTTTTATTTATAATTCTTTTGATTTGGGTCCTCTCTCTGTCTTAGCATAGTCTATGTACAGTCTTGTCAATTTTGTTTAACTTTTCAAAAAACTCACTGTTGGTCTTCTTCATATTTTCTATTCATTTCATGGTCTCAGTTTCATTTGTTTCCACTCTCATATGTATTACTTTCTCCCATCTGAGAACATTGGACTTAGATTGTTGTTTTTTTCTAGTTCTTTGAAGTTAAAGTTAGGTTGTTCATTTGAGTCCCAAATCTATCCTCCATGCATGTAAGTCCAGTGACTCATCAGAGAACCTTCAATAGGTCTTTCCTGTCCTATCTCTCATTCTCAGAACTCTGAGAAAAAGAACCAGAAAATTTGAAGACACAATAGATGAAAACTTCCCTAATGCGGGGAAGGAAACAGATCCAGAAGCAGGAGGCACAAAGAACCCCCAATATATTCAACAGAAGCAGATCCACACCAAGTCATGGAGTAATTAAAACACAAAATGTAGTGATAAAGAAAAATTTTAACAGCAGGAAAACACAAGACGACAGTTACCTACAAGGGAAACCATGTAAGGTTATCACTGGATTTTTTCAGAAGAAACTTTGAAACCATAAGTGAGCAGCATGGTATGTTAAAGGTACTGAATGGAAAACATCTGCAGCCAAGGAGTCTTTATTCAGCACACTATCATTCAGATAGAAGGAGAGATCAAGAGTTTCCCAAATAAAAATGAAGTGAGTTCACAAACAACAAACCGTCCCAGCAAGAAATGTTAAAGGGGACTCTTTGAGAGGAAAATAAACACCTAAAGTGACAGTATTAAAGTGCAAAACGCAAAAGCAATGAAAATGAGTATTTCCATCAAACATCAGTCAAGGTATTTATGATATAAAATGTTTTGAAACATGATACTACATATCTACAACACTGGGAGGAGAGGAGTAAAGAACTGGTTCAAACTTAACTATGAACTTAATATAGACTTCTATATGCACAAGTGGTTAGGTTACAAACCTAACAATAAGCACAAATCAAACACCACTAATACATATGCAGAGAATAAAGACAAGCAATTTCAAATGTGCTACTAAAGAAACCCAGCAAACCATAAAAAAGAGAAAGAGAAGAAAGGATCAGAAAGATTCATAAACAACCAAAATCAAGTAATAAAATGACAACAAGTACATGTCTATTGATTTGAATGGAAACAGAATAAATGCTCAAATCAAAGGCAGTGGGTGACAGATAGGGGCCCCTGGATGGCTCAATCACTGGAGATTTCAACTACTGATTTCAGCTCAGGCTATGATCCCAGGATCATGGGATTGAGCCCCATGTTGGACTGTGCACTGAGCATACAACTTGCTTAAGATTCATTTCTCATTCTCTCTCTCTCCCCCCACTCCCCTCACCCCGCCCTCCCACACCTATGCTCTCTCTCTTAATAGTAAAAGGCACTGGGTGAAAGAATGAATAAAAATATAGGATCCATCCATCTTCTACCGACAAGAGACTAATTATAGAAATAAAGTATCAAAAGAAAACGGCAGTAGCAATACCTACATCAGACAAAATAGATTTAAAAATAAAACTGTAACAAGAGACAAAGAAGGACACTATAATAATAAAAGGTACAATCAACAAAAAGAACAATTGTAAACATATATGCGCTCAATGAGAGCATCCAAATACACAAAACAGTCAAAAACAAAAGTAAAGGAACTGATAGTAATACAATCATAATAGGGCATTTTAACATCCAATGACATCAATGGAGAGATCATTCAATCAGAAAATTAACAAGGAAGTAGTGACTTTTTGAATAACGGAGTAGACCAGATGGACTTAACCGATAGACTTAGGACATTCCATCCTAAAATAGCACAATACACATTCTTTCCAGGCGCACATGCAACATTCCCCACACTAGATAAAATATTAGGTCATAAAACAAGTCAAAATAAATTCAGGCAGATCGAACTCATACCATGTGTCTTTTCAGACCACAATGCTATGAAAGTAGAAGTCTACAACAAGAAAAAAAAATGTGGAAAAAGCACAAAAACATGGAAGTTAAATAACATGCTCCTAAACAATCAACAGGTCAAGTAAGAAATCAAAGAAGAAATCCAAAAAACATGGAAACAAATGAAAATGAAAACACAACAATTCAAACTTTTGTAAAGCAGGAAAAGTGGTTCTAACAGGGAAGTTTATAGCAACACAGATCTGCCTCAGGGGAAAAAAAAAAAAAAAGAACCTGAAGTAAAATCTATAACCTTATAACAATAAAAGCTAGACAAAGGACAACAAACAAAACCCCCAAACAGAAGAATGAAGAAAATAATTAAAAGCAGAGGAGAAATAAATGATTAGAAATTAAAACTACAGAACAAGGTAAATGAAATTAGGAGCTGCTTCCATGAAAAGATCAACAAAATTGATAACCCCTAGCCAGACTAATCAGAAAACAGAAATGACGCATATAAATAACAATGACAGAGAAGAACAACCAACACCACAGAAATACAAAAAACTGTAAGAGAATATTATGAAAAACTATATGCCAACAAGCTGGACAAACTGGAATATACGGATCAATTCCTAGCAACATGGAACCTACCAAAACTGAAGCAGGATGAAACCGAAAATTTGAACAGATTGTTTACTAGCAAAGAGAGAGACTCAGTAATCAAAAATTGCCTAACAGACAAACGTCCAGGACCGGAGGACTTCACAAGCACATTCTATCAACATCTTAAGAAAAGTTGATGCCTATACTTGTCAAACTATTCCAGAAAACAGAACAGGAAGGAAAATACCCAAATTAATTCTATGAGGCCAGCATTACCCTAATACCAAAACCAGATAAAGATACCACAAAAAAACAAAACTACAGGTCCATATCGTTCATGCACACAGATGCAAAAGTCCTCAACCAAGATTTAGCAAACAGAATCCAAAAACACGTTCAAAAAATAGTCCACCAGCATAAAGTGGGATATCTTCCAGAATGCAAGGGTAGTTCCATATTCGAAAATCAATCAACCTGCTATATCAAAGTAATAATTGAAAGGATAAAATACATATCATTTCTACAGACACAGAAAAATTATTTGACAAAGTACAACTCCCATTCATGATAAAAGCCCTCTAAAAGCAGGTTTAGAGGGAACATACCTCAGCTTAATATAGTCTATCTATGTAAGCCCACAGCAGGCATCGTACTCAGTGGAGAAAACGGAGAGCTTTCGTCCAAGGTCAGTAAAAAGTAAAGATCTCCACTCTTATCACTTCTATTCAACATAGGTACTGGCAGCCCTAGTTACAGCACTTAGCCAACAAAAAGAAATGAAAGGCATTCACATTGGGAAGGAAGAAGTACAATTTCACTACGTGCAGATGACATGATACTCTATATAGAAAATCCAATAGGGGCGCCTGGGTGGCGCAGTCGGTTAAGCGTCCGACTTCAGCCAGGTCACGATCTCGCGGTCCGTGAGTTCGAGCCCCGCGTCGGGCTCTGGGCTGATGGCTCAGAGCCTGGAGCCTGTTTCCCATTCTGTGTCTCCCTCTCTCTCTGCCCCTCCCCCGTTCATGCTCTGTCTCTCTCTGTCCCAAAAATAAATAAATGTTAAAAAAAAAAAAATTAAAAAAAAAAAAAAAAAAAAAAAAAAAGAAAATCCAATAGACTCCACCAAAAAGCTACCAGAACTGAAACCTGAATTTAGTAATGTCGCAGGACAGAAAATCAATGTGCAGAAATCAGTATCATTTGTATAAAATAATAATAAAGCAATAAAAAGAAAATTAAGGAAACAATCCCAATTACATTTACACAAAAAAAATAATAAGTTACCTAGGAATAAACCTAAGCAAATAAGTGCAAGGCCTTTACTCTGACCTCGAAACACTGATGAAAGAAATTGAAGACAACATAAATAAATGGAAAGCCACTCCATGCTCATGCACAGAAGGAACCAGGGGAGCCTGGGTGTCTCAGTCAGTTAAGCATCTGACTTCAGCTCAGTTCATGATCTCGTGTTCATGGGTTCGAGGTCCGCTTCAGGCTCTGTAGTGACAGCTCAGAGCCTGAAGCTGGCTTGGGATTCTGTGTCTCCCTCTCTCTCTGACCCTCACCCAATCATGCTCTCTCTCTCTCTCTCTTATTTATTGCAAAAAAAAATAAAATGTTAAAAAAAAATGTAACAAAAAAGAAAAGGGGCACCTGGCTGGCTCAGTGGGTTAAGTGTCCAACTTCAGCTTGGGTCATGATCTCACAGTTCGTGCATTCGAGCCCCACGTCAGGCCATGTGCTGACAGCCCAGAGCCTGGAACCTGCCTGGGATTCTATGCTTCCATCTCTTCCTGCCCCTCCCCAACTCATGCTTTATTTCCCTCTCTCTCTCTCAAAAATAAACATAAAAAAAATTTGATAAATATAAAAGAAAGAACCAATATTTTTGAAATGTCTACACTACCAAAAAGCAATCTACAGATTTAATGCAATCCCTATCAAAGTACCAACAGCATTTTTTCACACAACTAAAACAAAAATCCTAACAATATATTTGGAACCAGCAAAGATCCCAAATTACCAAAGAAGCTTTGGAAAACAAAAGCAAAGCTAGAGGGATCGCAATTCAAGACTTCAAGTTCTGGTCCAAAGCAGTAGATAGTAAAACAGTACAGTCCTGACACAAAAATAAATACATACGTTGAGGGGAACAGAATAAAATATTCAGAAATAAACCTACAATTATTTTTTAAAAAATTTTTAATGTTTATTTATTTTTGAGAGAGACAGAGACAGAATGCGAGTGGGTTAGGGGCAGAGAGAGAGGGAGACACAGACTCTGAAGTAGGCTCCAGGCTCCAAGCTGTCAGCACAGAGCCTGTCATGGGGCTCGAACCCACGAGCTACAAGATCATGACCTGAGCTGAAGTCGGACACTCAACCAACTGAGCCACCCAGTCGCCCCATAAACCTATAATTTTATGTTCAATTCATCTTCAACAAAGCAGGAAGGAATATACAATGGGAAAAATCAGGCTCTTCAACAAATGGTGCTGGAAAAACTGGTCAGCTATAAACAAAAGAATAAAATTGGACTGCTTTCTTACACTATACACAAAAGTAAATTCAAAATGGATTAAGGACCTGACATGATACATGAATCCATAAAAATCCCAGAACAGAAAACAGGCAGTAATATCTCTGGTAACTACCATAGTAACATGTTTCTAGATATGTCCCCTGAAGCAAGGGAAATAAAAGCAAAAATAAACTATTGGGATTTCATCAAAATATAAAGCTTCTGCATAGCAAAAAAAACAATCAAGTAAAAGAAACAATCAACAAAACTTAAGGGAAACATACTGAATGGGGGAAGATATTTGCAAATGACATATCCAAAACAGGGTTAGTATCCCACATATATAAAGAATTTAAGCAAATCAACCCACACAAAAATATCCAATTAAAAAATGAGCAAAAGAAATGAACAGATCTCTCTCCAAGGAAGAGAGAGATGGCCAACAGACACATGAAAAGATGCTCAACATCTCCGCTCATCAGGGAAATGCAAATCAAAAGTACAAGGAGACATCAATTCATACCTGTCAGAATGGCTACAATCAACAACAGAAGCAACAAGGGTAGAATAGGTTGCGCAGGAAAAGGAGCTCTCACGCACTGTTGGTAGGAATGCCAACTGCTACCACACTGTGGTAACACTATGGAGGTTCCTCCACAAGGTAAAAAATGGAACTACCCAATGATCCAGCAACAGCACTACTGAGTATTTACCCCCAAAATACAAAAACACTCTTTCAAAGGGATACATGCACCCCATGTTTAGGCAGCAATATTTACAAGACAAATTATGCAAGAGCACAAGTGTCCCTAGATAGATGAATACTTACATACCTGGAATATGTATGGAATATATATGTACAAGTGAATCCTAACAGCCATAAAAAAGAATGAAATATCCCCATTTGCAATGACATGAATGGAGCTACAGAGTATACTTCTAAGTGAAATCAATCAGAGAAAGACAAATACCATATGACTTCACTCACATGTGGCATTTAAGAAACAAACGACTGAAGGAAAGAGAGAAGAGAGACGAGCCTTGAAACAGACTCTTAATTATTGAGAACTGATGGTTACCAGAGGGGGTGGGGTGGGGGATGGGTGGAATCACAGTTGGGGATTAAGGAGTGGACTTATTGTGATGTGCATTGGTGATGTAGAAAATTGTTGAAACTAACACCTGAAACTAACAGAACACTGCATGTTAACTATTCAGCAAATAAAATACACTAAAATAAATAATAGCTTTGAATATAAGTGGACTAAATGCTCCAATCAAAACACACAGGGTGCCTTAATGGATGAAGAAAGCAAGACCCACCTATGTGCTGCCTACAAGAGTCTCATTCCAGAACTAGAGACACGTGCAGATTGAAAGTGAAAAGATGGGGCGCCTGGGTGGCGCAGTCGGTTAAGCGTCCGACTTCAGCCAGGTCACAATCTCGCGTTCTGTGAGTTCGAGCCCCGCGTCAGGCTCTGGGCTGATGGCTCAGAGCCTGGAGCCTGTTTCCGATTCTGTGTCTCCCTCTCTCTCTGCCCCTCCCCCGTTCATGCTCTGTCTCTCTCTGTCCCAAAAATAAATAAACGTTGAAAAAAAAAAAAAAAAATTAAAAAAAAAAAAAAAAAAAAAGAAAGTGAAAAGATGGAAACACATTTATCATGCAAATGGAAGTGAAAAGAAAGGTGGGGTAGCAATACTCCAATCAGGCAAAATAGACTTTCAAACAAAGACTACATCAGGAGACCAAGAACCCTACATAGCGATAATAGGAACAATCTACAAGAAGACATACCAATTATGAGTATTCATGCAACCAACATGGGAGCACTGAAATATAACGCAGCTAACAACAGACATAAAAGAAGAAATTCACAGCAATACAATATTAGTATAGGATTTTAACACCACCTTACAACAATGGACAGATCATCCAATCAGAAAATCAAAAAGAAAACAGTGGCTTTGTATGACACATTGGACTAGATGGATCTAATAATTATCTTCCAAACATTCCATCCCAAAACAGCAAAATACACATTCTTGCCAGGTGCACATGGAACATTCTCCAGAAGAGATCACATGTTAGGCTACAAAACAAGTCTCAACAAATTCAAAAAGATGAATGCACCTCATGCATCTTTTCTGACCACAATGGCAGGAAACCGGAAATCAATCACAGGAAAAGAATCAGGAAATGCAGGATAAATAACATGCTCCTAAGCAATGAATGGATTAACCAAGAAATCAAAGAGGAAATCTAAAAATATAGGGAGACAAATGAGAAAAGAAACACCAGGGTCCCAAATCCTTGGGATGCCAGGAAAGATCTAAGAGGGACGATTACAACAATCCAGGCCTCCTTCAAGAAGAAAAATCTCAAATAAACCACCTAACCTTACACATAACATAGTTAAAAAAGAAAACCAACAAACCCCAAAGACAGCAGAAGCCTTCAATGAAACCAGAAGCTCATAGTTTCAAAGAATAAGCAAAATTGATGCACCTTTAGCTATACTCATCCCCCTCCCCCCAAAAAGAGGACTAAACTAAAAGCAGAAATGAAAGACGATAAATAATGACAGACATCACAGAAATACAAAGGATTATAACAGAATATCATGAAAAAATATATACCAACCAAATGGATGCATCAATTCTTAGAAACATCACATCCAAAAGCGAACCTGAAAGAAATAGAAAGTTTGAACAGACTGATGAATAGCAATCAAATTCAACCAGTAATCAAAAAACTCCCAACAAACAAAAGGCCAGTATCCAATGGCTTCAGAGCTGAATCCTTTCAACCATTTAAAGAGTTAACACCTGAGGGTAGGGGCCAAAATGGCAGAGAAGTAGGGGGATCCAAATTTCACTCTTCTCCCAAAGAAGTGTTGAAGCCAAAGGACTTTGAATCCCATGAGTCCAGGAGGAAAAGAGATAGTCATGCTTCCAGGGACCCACCGGGACAACCTGACAGGCCATAGGTGCGTGATTGTGAACTGGGAGAGATGAAATGAACAGAGGGAGGGATCTGCTTCTTCAGAGAGACAAAGGGAAGAGAAAGAGTGGCTGTGGAAGCATAGGACTGTATCTGGACACGAGAGAAACGTCAGACCAGGACGGAGAAAGATCCAATCTCTAACTGCGGGGCTTGCTGTGGACTGGGGCCAGCTGCTCATATCAGGAACGTGGGGAGGAGGGGAGCCAGCCCCAGGCTCGGGGGCTAGGTCAGGGGCGCAGTCCACACTAGGAGAAAGCGATCCCCTCCCTGGAGTGCTGTGGGACAAGACAAAGCCTGCCTGCACCCGCCAGCCAGGGACCACATATCAGGTGGTGTGGAGAAATGCTTCCCCAGTATTGGGGCCGTGGAGCAAGTCTGAATCCCAGCCAAGTGCCAGGCACGGGAGTTGGGGGAGCAAGACAAACTGCCTCATTTGTATCCATGGCAGAGTGAGGACAGCTTGAACAGAGTGGTCTGCGGAGGAGAGATGGCGGGGGGGGGGGGGGGGGTCGCCATTTTTCTCCCCACAACCACCAAGATGGGGCCACAGGGATCAGACAGGACCCACAGTGGACGCCCCCTCCTCCAGACCTGTGCTGCTACATTGCCTGGTTTAATTCTCAGACATTTCTGATTATGTAGATACATTCTTCCTTCCTTTTCTCCTTCTCATCTCTTCCCTCCTCTATTCTGGTTACTCTGTTGTTGGTTTGTTTAAGCAGACATATTTAATCCATTTTCTTGATACATGTTCCAAAACTCCTACTTTATTCTCCATTCTCTCTCTTTGGAGTAAGCCTTATAATTTCTCTGTCTGCACAACTTTATCTTCTTTCATTCTTCCCCACCTTCTTTTTTATTTTCCTTTCTCTCTCTCTAGATTAAGCTGTATAGTTTCTCTGGTCCATTTTTATTCTTTCTTTTCCCCGCCCCTATCCTGTCTCTCTTTGTATGGGATAAGGCCTCTTTTATCAGCACCACCTCCACCCTATGGTTTACTTATAGCTGATGTTTCTGGTTTTTTGTTTTAGGTTTTTTTGGTTTGTTTGTTTGTGTGTTTTTGTGTTCTGTTTGTTTTTTGTTTGTTCATCTGTTGGTTTTCCTTTCCAGGGCTACTTCAATGATCAAAACACACCTGGTGGAGGGTCCAAAACATTACTACAAGTTGGGATATAAAGTACCCAAGGTCACAACAACAAAGAGCAAGCAATGCTCTCCAAAAAAACATCTCCTAAAGGTCCAGGCCCTGGACAGTGTGTGGCCCCTCTTTAATCTAGAAGTGCTCGCAGGTGCAGGGCACATAACAACCTTTTAAAACACATAAAAGAAAACTAGCCAAAATGATGAAACAGAAGAGTTTTCCTCAAAAGAAATTCCACGATGAAATGACAGCTAAACAATCCATCAAAACAGATATACCCAATATAACTGCACAATAATTTAGAATAATACTCGTAAGATTAATGGCTGGGCTTGAGAAAAGCATACAGGAAGGCAGAGAATCTATTGCTGCAGAGATCAAGGAACTAAAAAATAGTAATGATGAATTAAAACATGCTATAAATGAGGTGCAAAATAAAATAGAGGTGGTCACAGCGAGGATTGAAGAGGCAGAGGGGAGAATAGGTGAATTAGAAGATAAAATTATGGAAAAAGAGGAAACTGAGGAAAAGAGAGATTAAAAAAATTCTGGATCATAAGGGGAGATTTAGAGAACTAAGTGATCCAATTAGATTTAGAGAACTAAATGATAAAATGGAACAATATCCATACCATAGGAGTTCCAGAAGAAGAGAGAGAAAGGGGCCAGTGGTATATTTGAACAAATCATAGCTGAGAACTTCCCCAACCCGGGGAAGGAAACAAACATTGAAATCAAGGAGGCACAGAGAATTCCCTTCAGATGTAACTTGCATCGATCTTCTGCACGACATATCATAGTGAAACTGGCAAAATACAAAGGTAAAGAGAGAATTCTGAAAGCAGCTCGGGATACATGGGGCTTAACATACAAAGGTAGACACATAAGGAAAGTAGCTGACCTATCTACTAAAACTTGGCAGGTCAGAAAGGAGTGGCAGGAGAGTGTCAATGTGATTAAAAGGAAAAATATGCAGCCAAGAATCCTTTATCCAGCAAGCCTGTCATTCAGAATAGAAGGAGAGATCAAGGTTTTCCCAAACAAACAAAAACTGAAAGAATTCATCACCAATAAACCAGCCCTACAAGAGATCCTAAGGGGCACTCTGTGAATAAAATGGTACAAGGACCACAAAGGACAAGAGACATCACTACAAGCACGAAACCTACAGATAATACAATGACTGTAAACCCATATCTTTCAATAATAACACTGAATGCAAATGAACTAAATGCTCCAATCAAAAGACATAGGGTATTAGAACGGATTTAAAAAAAAAAAAAAACAAAACAAGACCCATCTATTTGCTGACTACAAGAGACCCATTTTAGACCTGAGGACACCTTCAGACTGAAACAGAGGGGATGAAGAACCATCTACCATGCTACTGGAAGTAAAAGGAAAGCTGGAGTAGCCATACTTAAATTAGACAAACTAGATGTTAAACTAAAGGCTGTAATGAGAGATGAAGAAGGGCATTAGGTAATAATTACGAGGTCTCTCCATCAACAAGAGCTAACAATTACAAACGTCTATGCACCGAATTCGGAAGCACCCAAATATATGAAACACTTAATCAAAAACATAAGCAACCTTATTGGTACGAATGTGGTAACTGCAGGGGCTTTAACACTCCACTTACAACAATGGACAGATCATATAGACAGAAAATCAATAAAGAAAAATGGCCCTGAATGATACACTGGACCAGATTGACTTGACAGATATATTTAGAACTTTTCATCCTGCAGCAGCAGAATACACATTCTTCTCAAGTGCACAGGGAACATTCTCCAAGATAGATCATATACTGGGTCACAAAACAGCCCTCAATAAATATAAAAGAATTGAGACCATACCATGCACACTTTCAGATCACAATGCTATGAAACTTGAAATTAATCACAGGAAAATGTTTGGAAACCCTCCAAATGCATGGAGGTTAAAGAACTTCCTACTAAAGAACAAATGGGTGAACCAGGCAATTAAAGAAGAAATTTAAAAATCTATTGAAACGAGTGAAAATGAAAACACAACAATCCAAACGCTTTGGGATGCAGCAAAGGCAGTCCTAAGAGGAAAATACATTGCAATCCAAGCCTATTTCAAAAAAACAAGAAAAATCCCAAGTACAAAATCTAACAGCACATCTAAAGGAACTAGATGCAGAACAGCAAAAAAACCCCAAATCCAGCAGAAGAAAAGGAATAATGAAGAGCAGAGCAGAAACAAACAATACAGAACCCCCCCAAAAAACAGTGGAACAGATCAATGAAACTAAGAGTTGGTTTTTTGAAAAAATAAACTAAACTGATAAACCTCCAGCCAGACTTCTCAAAAAGAAAAGAGAGAGGATCCAAGTAGAGTAAATCACAAGAGATTTATTGCAACCAATCCCTCAGAAATACAAGCAATTATCAGAGAATACTATGAAAAATTCTATGCCAACAAACTGGACAACCAGGAAGAAATGGAAAAATTCATAAACACCCACATACTACCAAAACTCAAATGGGAAGAAATAGAACATTTGAACAAACCCATAACTAGTAAAGAAGTTAATCAGTTATCAAAAATCTCCCAACAAATAAGAGTCCTGGACCACATGGCTTCCCTGGGGAATTCTACCAGACATTTAAAGCAGAGTTAATATCAATCCTTCTCAAGCTGTCCCAAAAATATAGAAATGGAAGGAAAACTTGTGGAATCATTCTATGAATCCAGCATTACTTTCATTCCCAAACCAGACAGGGTCCCCACAAAAAAGTAGAACTACAGGCCAATATCCCTGATGAACACGAATGTAAAAATACTCAACAAGATATTAGCAAATCAAATTCAACGATATATACAAAGAATTATTCACCATGATCAAGCGGGATTCATTCCTGGGCTCCTTGATATTTGATATTTGATATTTGATATTTGATATTCCTGGGCTGGTTCAATATTCACAAATCAATCAATGTGATTCATCACATTAATAAAATAAAAGATCAGAACCATATGGTCCTGTCAATAGATGCAGAAAAAGCATATAACAAAATACAACATCCTTTCTAAATAAAAACCCTCAAGAAAGCCGGGATGGAAGGAACATACTTAAACATCATAAGGGCCATAGATGAGAAGCCCACAGCTAATATCATCCTCAGTGGGGAAAAACGGAGAGCTTTCCCCCTGAGATCAGGAACAGGACAGGGATGTCCACTCTCTCCACTCTTGCTTAACATAGTGTTGGAAGTCCTAGCATCAGTAGTCAGACAACAAAATGAAATAAAAAGCATCAAAATTGGCAAAGAAGCCAAACTTTCACTTTTCATAGACAACATGATACCCTACATGGAAACCCAAAAGACTCCACCAAAAGACTTCTAGAACTGATACATGAATTCAACAAAGTCACAGGGTACAAAATCAACATACAAAAATCGGTTGCATTTTTATACACCAATAGTGAAGCAACAGAAAGATAAATATAGAAATGGATCCCATTTACAATTGCACCAAGAATCATAAAATACCTAGGAATAAACCTAACCAGAGATGTAAAAGATCTGTATGCTGAAAACTATAGAAAGCTTATGAAGGAAATTGGAGAAGACACAAAGAAATAGAAAAATATTCCATGCTCATAGATTGGAAGAATAAATATTGTTAAAATGTCAATACTACCCAAAGCTATCTACACATTCAATGCAATCCCAATCAAAATTGCACGAGCATTCTTCTCCAAGCTAGGAGAAAAAATGCTAAAATTTGTATGGAGCCACAAAAGACCCCGAATACCCAACATAATACTGAAAAAGAAAACCAAAGCTGGAGGAATCACAATCCCAGACTTTAGCCTCTACTACAAAGCTGTAATCATCAAGACGGTATGGTACTGGCACAAAAACAGAGGCATAGACCAATGGAATAGAATAGAGAACCCAGATGTGGACCCACAAATGGATGGCCAACTCATCTTTGACAAAGCTGGAAAGAGTATCCAATGGGAAAAAAAGGCAAATGGTGCTGGGAGAACTGGACATTAACATGTAGAAGAAGAAAACTAGACCACTTTCTTACACCATACACAAAAATAAACTCAAAATGGATGAAAGACCTAAATGTGAGACAAGAAGTCATAAAAATCCTCGAGGAGAAAGCAGGCAACAACCTCTTTAACCTCGGCTGCAGCAATTTCTTATTCAACATATCTCCAAAGACCAGGGAATTAGAAACAAAAATGAACTATTGGGACCTCATCAAGATCAAAAGCTTCTGTACTGCCAAGAAAACAACCAACAAAAGGAAAAGGCAATCAACAGAATAGGAAAAGGTATTTGCAAATGACACACCGGATAAAGGACTGGTATCCAAAATCTATAAAGAACTCATCAAGCTCCACACTCGAAAAACAAATAATCCAGTGAAGAAATGGGCAGAAGATAAGAAGAGACACTTTTCCAAAGAAGACATCCAGATGGCCAACAGACACATGAAATGATGCTCAACGTCACTCCTCATCAGGGAAATACAACTCAAAGCTACAATGAGATACCACCTCACACCGGTCAGTGACTACAATGGACAAATCAGGAAATTATAGATGCTGGCAAGGATGTGGATAAATGGGAACCCTCTTGCACTGTTGGTGAGAATGCAAACTGATGCAGCCTCTCTGGAAAACAGAGCGGAGCTTCCTCAAAAAATTAAAACTACAACTACCCAGCAATAGCACTGCTAGGAATTTACCCAAGGGATACAGGAGTGTTGATGCATAGGGGCACATGTACCCCTATGGTTATGGCAGTGCTTTCAACAATAGCCAAATTATGGAAAGAGCCTAAAATGTCCATCAACTGATGAATGGATAAAGAAATTGTGGTTTATATACACAATGGAGTACTATGTGGCAATGAGGAAGAATAAAATCATGCCATTCGGAGCAACGTGGAAGGAACTGGAGGGTGTCACGCTAAGTGAAATAAGTCAGTCAGAGAAAGACAGATATCATATGTTTTCACTCATATGTGGATCTTGAGAAACTTAACAAGACCATGGGGGAAGAAAAGGGGGAAAAAATAGTTACAAACAGAGAGGGAGGGAGGCACACCATAAGAGACACTCAAATACACAGAACAAACTGAGGATGGATGGGAGGGTGGGGGAGAGGGGAAAGTGGGTGATGGGCACTGAGGAGGGCACTTGTTAGGATAAGCAGTGGGTGCTGTATATAAGCCAATTTGAAAATAAATTATATTTTAAAAAATTAACAGTTAATACCTGTTCTTAAAATACTCTAAAATATGAAAGTGGAAGTCAAGTTTCCAAGTTCATTCTACGAGGTCATCAGTACCCTGATACCAAACCAAATAAAGACATTACAAAACAATAACAAAACAACAGGCCAATATCTCCAATGAACATAAAAACAGTAATTGTCAAGAAAATATTTTCAACCCAAATCCAACAATGCATTTAAAAAGTCATTCACCTTAGGTGCCTGAGTGGCTCAGTCAGTTAAGCGTCCAACTCTTGGTTTGGGCTCAGGTCATGCTCTCACAGTTCAGGAGTTCAAGCCCCCCATGAGGCTCTACGCTAAAAGAAAAATACCATATGACATCACTTTACACGGAATTTGGGAAACAAAACAAAGAAACAAAGAAAATGGAGAAAAGAAGACAGACCAAAAAAAACCCGACTCTGAAATTTAGAGAGGAAACTGGTGCTTGCCAGAGGGCAGGTAGGTGGGGGGTGGGTGAAAGAGGGGAAGGAGATGAAGAATATGCTCATATTGAGGAGCATGGAGTCATAGGAGAAGTGTTAAACCATTATACTGTACACCTTGAAGCAAACATAACCCAATGTTAATTACACTCGAATTTTACAAATTAATACAAAATGGAAATACTCTCATAGCAACAGAAGAAAGAAGTTTTAATTTTATAATCTTGGAATGAAAAGTGATATATGTAGCTTATGAAATCATTAATGAATTGGAAAAATAGGACACTGTCATAAAATTGCTCATAAACACATATGTAACTGAGTAACTCCTGCAGACATGTGAAAACTACACACCATTCTTTTCCCCCTGAAATGGTTTTTCTCCCCTTGCATCTTTCTCAGAAAAGAACCCTAATTTCACTTGCAAAAAATCTACATTTAGGAATTTAATATGCAAAATGTATAGGATATACATTTTTCTTTCAAATTCAACTACATGAGGGATTTTCTCAGGACTAAAACATCTAATGTATACATATACATAAGATGAAGAACATCTTACATACATACACATACAATGAAGAAATCCAGTATAATGAAATGAAATCATACTGGTGCACACAGATTACATTTTTTTATGGATCTACCCAAGGTGGGATGATATTTTCAACTGGTTGGGAAAAGTAACAGAGACCTACACAACGAATCTTGAAGTTACAGAAACTTGCATGTGCATCAGAAGGTGTCCTCTTTCTTACAGCGACAGAAAGGAGCTTTCAAAGTATGTGTGATGAATGTAAAACTCAGGCAGGTCTATGAATCTATGAATGAGAAAATGAGCAAAAAAGAAAAAAAAAAGTCGAAATGTATCAGACAGGGGAATCTAAGCATCAATTTTCATAAAGACAAAATACCATCAGGCTTTTTCTTCTAAAATTGATTCACAGGGGCGCCTGGGTGGCTCAGTCAGTTAGGCGGTCGACTTTGGCTCAGGTCATGATCTCGCGGTCCGTGAATTCGAGCCCCGCATCGGGTTCTGTGCTGACAGCTCAGAGCCTGGAGCCTGCTTCATATTCTGTGTCTCCCTCTCTCTGACCCTCCCCTGTTCATGCTCTGTCTCTCCCTGTCTCAAAAATAAATAAACGTTAAAAAAATTTTTTTTTAATTTAATAAAAAAAATAAAATTGATTCACAGTGTTTGCTTAGCACAATCTTACCCACACTGAGAAGTGGCCTTGGTATGTCCTTTGACCGGCAGCAGTCACAGAGGGATCCGGTGATTCAGCTTTTAGTAAAAACCGCAATCAATTTAAAAGTATTTCAGATGTTCACGAGTTCATGAGAAATCAGAAAACATGCCAAATCTCAACTGAAAGGGGGAAAAGGTAACGAGTATGTTTTTAAGATATTATTGATGAGACTCCTTCCAACGAAGACAACAGAGGACAACCACAACAAATTCTGTGGCAGGAATAACATTGAACATTCAAATAACGGGAGGTTCCTGACACAACTTACCTGTCAGTTTTTCAGTTGTTGTCAACGACTACAACATTGTTGGGAAAAAATCCCCACTGAACATTACTAAAAGCATGTATGATGTGGAGGGCACATCGCGTTTTTACCTCGGGCTCTGGTTCCGGCAGGACCCGGAGGGTGGTTCCCAGCTCATTCTTCTAGAAGGTCCTGAGAGTCAACATTTGGCTTCTTCACTTTCCAACTGAATGCGGCTCTTGTTCCTCCGAATTTGTGTCAGGATTTCTCCCCCCAAACAAGCCTGAACCTGGAACCAACCAACCCCAGCCTCTCGGACGTGGCGTCCCAGGACCCCCTGAATCCACGGAACCTTGAGTGAAATACATCTTGTTCACAAAGCGGCAGGGGAAATGAGGAACAAACCACAGAACACCCCAGAAAATGCAAGGGACTGTGCCGCTCACTGACCATCCCGCGTTTCTGGGGAAGCCGCCCAGCCCCCTGCCTCACTACTCAGCCCCACCACTGAAGAGATGCCAAGTGGCTGGAAGCCTCCAGGGTGTCCCCCCGCCTGGGGTGGAACCTGCTGGAAACGCAGCTCTGGCTCTTTGCCCACGCTCAGAGGCACTGGGACCTCAGAAGCAAGGAAGCCTTTCCAGATCTGAGGCACACTGGATCAGAAAAACCTAACAAGCGCCTTCTACCGCCATCACTGAGCAAGCAGAAGACCAGGCCCTCCCTGGGCTTGGTGCGCACGCGCGCGCATGCGCCCTCTGCGGGCTGCCGGAATTCCTGCAATGCTCAAGGCCATGGCAGCTCAGCTGGAGGTACTGAGGGTGCAGCTGGTCCAGTAGGCCTGTTCTCCAGACTGGGAAAGGTCTTAGTGACAGGGCCTGGGACACAAAGAAATCTTTTCCTTCTCCTGTATAGTGAGTGAAGAATGAAACAGAATTTATTGATGCCATGATATCATTTGTAATGCTTTAAAAAATATTTTTTTTTTTTATTCATTTTTGAGAACCAGAGAGAGACAGAGTATGAGCAGGGAAGGGGCAGAGAGAGAGGGAGACAAAGAATCTGAAGCAGGCTCCAGACTCTGAGCTGTCAGCACAGAGCCCGACGCGGGGCTTGAACCCACGAACGGCGAGATTACGACCTGAGCTGAAGTCAGACACTCAATCGACTGAGCCACCCAGGCGCCCCTCATTTATAATGCTTTAAGCAGCATTCCCAGAAATACAGAACGCAAATTGACACATGCTGAATGAACCACAGGCAGTGGCGTTTACCACGAAAATACTTGGGTTGAATAAAAAATTGACACACTTGAAAAAGAGATACAGGCTTCCAGCTATGGAATGAATATGTAATGATGTACAAGGTACAGCCTATGGAATATAGTCAATCCTGTAAGAAAGTGTTGCATGCTTTCACATGATAGCTACACTTGTCTAGGTATCTGGAGAGCATAATGTATACACACGGAATCACTATGATATACGCCTGAAACTAATACAACATGGTGTGTCTACTATATATCAATAAAATTTGACAAAACTTTAAGTTTCTCCTTCACCATTAAAAAATTATTTCTAATTGAGAACATATGAAATTCCATTTATACCACATTCTCTAATGTCACCATCTTGATGTTGAGAGCTTATTTTTCATGTTGTCAATAATGTGTTTGATGACACAAATGTGACAAGGTCAGAATGCATACCCAGAGGGAGCTACACATCTGTTATGAATTTCCTGCCTCTATATGGGTAATATTTTCAATGAAAAATGCTTTCAGGGTGAAGATGGATGAAATAGTTTCCATCAGACTCATAGGCAGATAATTGTGCCTTCAAATAATAATTGCCATGTCTTCACAATCTGAGGAAGTCTAGGTGAAGACATAGGTTTCTCCTTTCATGTAAGAGAAGGCTGTGGTGTTTTAAACTGCTCACTTACAATCCAGAATCCAGAGATCAGCAGTAGATGTAAGAATAGCAACGCACTACCATGTTGCACATAACTCGGTCCAGAAGGAGAATACAGACCTTATTCTCAAAAGCTTTTGGTTGAGATCAACAATCCATCTTTGCAAGTTCCAGGCTGCAGGCTCTGGGGACAGCACAATGCCTGACGCCTGGTTTTGGAACATAGGGAAGGTCATGCTCAAGCACGGGGGAATGGAGTAGGGACTGGGAGCAGTGGAGGAGACAGATGATGGTTACCTCCCCATGGGGCACACTCTGGACTTTACCTGCTGATGACCTGCACACTCTGCCTCAAGCCATTTCTCTCCATGACCGATACTGAGACTGGGCCCCAACACGCCAGGCAAAATGAGGGGCACCCATCTTCCCAGGGGCAATGGCCTGTACAGAGGTTGCCCCAGTGAGGTTGGAGCCTTGCATTCAGGGAACTGTCATGCCCAGGGTTCCCACACTTTCTGCCTCCAACACTAAGAGTATCGTCACAGAGCCCCTCCTGCATGGCCCATCACCCCCTCACACACTGTGACCAGCTCCATCCTTTCCTCTTTGACTCCTCTTTGTCTCTGCTTCTCTCTACTCCTGTCTCCCTCTGTTTCTTCCTCTCACTCTCTCGGACATGCCCAATTCCCCCATCACTGACTCAGTGTCTCTCTCCCTGCCTGTCTCTCTGCCTCTCCCCAGGCCCTCGGCCTTCTGCTCTGTGCAGCCCTGGCCAAGAAGCAGGGCACCACATATCCTGTGTCCCCCTCTCTCCTGTCATGTTTTAGCCCAGGCCCTGATCGCAGTGGATGAGAATCCTGTTTACACAAGCTGCTCATGCTGACCTTTACTGCAGCACTGCTGTTCCAAGCCACTCCTGGGAAGCATGTGGACAGCCAGACCTTAACCCCCTGGTGGCCCAGCCATCATGACCCCAAAGTTGATGGAAGGCTGGTTGCCTCCATAACCTGGGAGGAAGGAGGGCCCAGCAGGAGTCAGGGGCTCGGGGGCATTATGCATGGGCTTTGAGGACCTGGAAAGAGCCAGATGCTTACAACCAACCCCACCTTGGTGGTGAGGGAGGAAAGGGTATCATGTCATCGACCTCTGCCCTGCCCATCCCTCACTGAGAAAACAGTGGGAAGAAGGGCACATGGGTGGCTCAGTCGGTTAAGTGTCTGACTTCGGCTCAGGTCGTGATCTCGTGGGTTGTGAGTTTGAGCCTCTCGTTGGGTTCTGGGCTGACAGCTCAAAGCCTGAGACTGCTTTGGATTCTGTGTCTCCCTCTCTCTCTCTCTGCCCCCCTCTCGCTTGTGTTCTGTCTCTCTCCCACTCAAAAAATAAACACATTGCAAAAAAATTAAAAGAAAACACTGGGAGGAATACAGGACATCATAAGTCTCACCCCAAAAACTACTACCATAAGTCTACCTCAGCTCCCACCTGGATTGGTGCTACTGTGAGGTAGCTGGTAGGTGGGAAAAGTCCACAACATCTGGATTAATGCAGGGTTTCCTCACTGTTCTACCAGAGACATTGCTGACTCCTCATCCATTTCTTGCAATCAGGAATCAGCCACTTCGTGGGGACTGACAGCTGTCCTGCTGATCACCACACACCACTGTGACTAGCAGGCACCGTGTGCTTGCGAGTACCTATTGAGGAGTGAACGCCACCATCACCAGATCTAGAGGAAGGTTGTGTCCACCACCCCAGAAGGAACCAGGGGACATGTGCAGTCAATACAATTCAAACAGTGACTTATCTTCTGCCCCTATTACTGTAGATTCTAACTGTTTGTGACTGTGTATACAGGAGTCACACTGTATACATCAAAATAGAATGACCGTTATGTCCTCCTGGAAGCAGATACTGACACAGACACAGAACTGTGATGGGTTTATCAGGGGAAAAGAGCAAAGACAAAATAGAGGGGACAGGATTGGTCAGGGAAAGAATTCAGTCAAATACGTATATCAGACAACTTTTCTAAATATATTACATGACCACAGCCCATTTGTCGCAGTTCAGGGTCCTCTTCAAACTTCAAATTCTCCTGTAAGTCAAAGAGATTTTGGGTTATTACAATGGGATCTTATATTGTTGAAGACAAAATGCATAGAGGACAACAGATCTGTGGCCTTGGATGAACACTTCATTGTGTGGCCACATCTGTGTGTCTACCTATAAGGGAAGATGACTGTCTTTAAATCTTAGATATAGATTCCTGAATGTACACAGTATCACAGTTATCTTTTTCTTCTTTGTAAAATAGGACCTGAATTTTCATAGAAAAAACACTGGGGTCTTTGCCGTATCTTTTGAAATAGTGATTGCCAATCTCTCAGCCTCAGGCATTATACTCTCAGTTGCATGAAATTGAATGAACATCTGTAGATGATCTTCTGTGTGCATATACATTTATACCCTGAGAAGGGTGAGTGCCCACTCATCCCATACATTTTACAAATTCCTTATGTGCTTGTCACCTCTTCATCGTACTGACCTCAGAAACCAACATTGTCCCTGTTTCTCAGATTACAAATCTCAGGCTCTGAGATGGCCCCACTGAGAGCTGGTGTTAGAGCTGAGCCAACAGGAACACAGGCAAAGCCTCAGGAAATTGTGAGGGAAGTTCTGGAGATGCAAACCCACAGGCAGGGTGGTGACAGCAGATGCAGGGGTGTGATGACCAGACTTCAGCACGGGCGGCTCCTCCTCAACCCTGAATTCCCCAAGAATCTGACTCAGGCTGAAGGCCAAGGAAGCCGTTCAGTTGATCTACAACCTATCTTCGCACTTAGTCTCACTGAGACACACAAACTTAGGCAGACAAGCATTTCCTAAGACCAAGTTTAATTTACCAAATCTCCAGGACATTCTTTCATACATGTGCAGACCCTTCAGAAAACCAAAGGAAACAACAGTCTTCTTTTTAGATTATGAACTGGGTGCACTGTGGTAACCTTGACATTCCGGAGATGATGACTGCATTGTACACTGTGCTTGAACCCGTGAAGCAGTTCTTTGCAGATATCCTCATGCTCCCTGCCCAGGCCGTGGGCCCTGCCATGAAAGGCCTCCAAATCCATCCTACTGACCCCAACACCCTCCTTTCTGCACCTCCTCAAACTCTGCTTGCCACCCACAACTTACTTTCTATTCCTGTGTGATTCAAGTTTCCCCCATTCCTTCCCTGCTGCTTCCATTATGGTGACCACAAGTTCTGTGTGCCCCATTTCACACAGGACACCTGAGGCACCTAAAGTTAGGGGTGCGTCTCATCTGTCACAGAACCCACAACATTGTGTCTGTAAAATACACACCAGTACTGCTGATACGTCTACCGTTGTGTAAAAATCCTCTTTCTTTTTGACAAGAGAAACCTATACCTCACCTCATTTCAGGGAAATGGCAAAGCCCATCATACCTATGTCCTGAGAAACCTTGGATTTATATTACACTGTCCTCAGGCAGGTTTGCAGTTGAACTGCCAAGCCCTCACAACCATCTCTACGTCATTCCCACAAAGTCTTTCACAAAGAAGATGAATACGCTTTATCAGTCACTCATCCAGTTCAGGTCATCTTACCAAATTGAGTACTTGGAGGAGCTGGAGGTGGCCCATAGCCCATGACTGGTGATGAAGGGTGATCCATGGGGTACAGCTTGCAAGGCAAACCTAGGAAAGGACCAGGCCCTCTTGCATACATAATGGCCTGCAGAACAGAAATGAAAGCTATGTTCAGAGGACAGAACCAAGTACCAACACTGGCAAAAAGCGGAAGCCTAAAGAACCAGCGCTCATCTCCTGCCAGCTTCCCCACCACCAGGTTCCAAGCGGGCAGCATCGGCATCAAAAGAACTCTACCCATACTTTGGGTTCTATTGAGAGCTTTGGGGGTGGGGAACAGAGGCTATGGGAAGGAACTAGGATCTCCACATGTCTGCAAATGTAGGACAGCAAGGGCTCTTGTCCTAAAGGATTCATGGAGTGAATATGGAGTAAATTAATAAAATAGCATATTCCCGATATTAAGGCATCTAAGTCCAGGATCAACCACCACCCCTCATCCCCCTCTACCACAGAGGCTGCTTATTTGTATGTGAAGAACTACAGAATGAGAAGGAATGACAATCCCAGTCTCCACACATGGAATCATAGCGCTTGTGGCTCAAAGATCTGCCTTTAAGCCCCTGCCTGTGCCCAATCTGCTTCTCTCCCAACAATGGGCTCTTCTCCTCTCTGGAAGTGCTATCCATGGGCACAGAGACACATGGGGTGATGGGGATACGGATGTCATGCAGAGAACCTGGAAAGTCATGTTCTTAGAGAAACATGTCACTTATACATGTTAGTTAGGCTTAGGTAATTTATTTTAATGCAATGGTACTTCTCAGTTTAAGTACAGTACAATTTTCATGGTAATTGTGTCCTCTGAAAAAATGAGCTGAAATTCTAAATAACAGAATTAACACAAACACACTTTTGTTTCTGCTGTACATTTCCATGTTTCACCTGTAACACTGACACAGGACACAAGAGAACATGCTCATGTGAACACAAACGAAGGACACAGTGGGGAATTACGATGCAGGCAATTATGGACTTTCCCTCTCTGCCACTCATGTTCCAATGCATGTTTTCCAGGACAATTATGTCACCTCTTATAGTTCAGAGTATTTATACCCAGGGCACATGTGAAGGGATTCCAGATAGCACATTTCCAAAAAAAAAAAAAAAAAAAAAAAAAGAAAGAAAGAAAAGGCTAAATGTGATTGGGTATGAAATTTACTTTGTCTAAGACCACTCTAAATGACACATACAAAAATAAAGTTGGAGTGAAGGTATTTTGCATTTTCATACCATAAGGATAACTGCGGATTTTCTGAACACGTTAATCCCCTAGACAAAAACAGAACAGGAAGTAACAGTAAGAACAATGATTCCACTTTGAGGAGGTGCAGAAAAAATGAGGCAGGCCAGAAGACTTCCAGGTGGAGTGTGGTGTCAACCTCCTTGGGTTATTTCCAGGAACATACTGGAAAAGCCCTCAGATCCTCAGCCCTGACCACGTTTGGCTTCTAAACTTACCACAAGGAGTTGACGAGATGAAAATAGAGAAGCCCGTAGACACTTGGGTTAAGGTTGTGCATTTGGAAAATAAGAAAAATAAGCAGATATATTATACAACACAAAAAAACAGAGACAACGCCAGGAGAGAGTGCTGAACAGAAAAATAAGGGTTTCCACAAAAAGTTACAACTGCAAATGTCCACACACTTACCTTGTCCTTCTTGGTCCTTGTGGTAGAGTCAGTTTTGTTGTCAATCACGGGAGCAAAATCTGGATCTGCAAAAGACCCTATAAGGGATGGAGGTTTATTTTGATTGGAGTAGATTGTGCAGAGACAAAAAAAAAAAAAACACAAAAAACAAAAAACTAAAAACAAAAACCATCACCTCATTCCTCAAATAACTTAAACTCTTTGGCTCAGTCACATCCCAAATCACATGCAGAGGGTATCCCACATGCTTCAGGTGATCCCAAGGTGAAGGGGAGAACCATCCCTTAAACTTTGATGATGACCTGTTATAGCCCTGGTTCAGGTGCTTTCATGACTCATCAAACAACTGTGGATGAGTGAGGGCTCAACTGGATAGATATATGTTAGGCTGAGCCTCATGCCTCCCACTGCCCAGCACATGGACTGTGTACGGCACACATCTGCTGAAGCGCCATGCCTGCTTTTCTGTATATAGCCCCATTCCATCTCCACAAGAGACATATGTACCAACACAGAGTGGGGGAAATGACACAAAGATGATATGTGGATCATGAGACACTCGAGGAATGTGGTAATGGCGGCAGACACATTTCTCTTGCATCATAATGCCCCGTAGTAACACCTCTGCACCTTGTCCAAGACTCAACAACAACAAAAATCAGATGAACGTGCTTTGAAAGTCAACTCATACTGCTCACATCATCTTACCAAGTGGTGCAGGTGGAGGGGTTTAGGGTAGTCCCCAGGGCCACCAAGGTTCAGGAGGTGGATGTGCCCACGAGCCCGTAGGGTGGCCTCTAGGGTAGGTAGGGTGTGCAGAATCTTCCAGTTAACAGAGGAGGTCCCCATGGATCCACACTGCCCTGCAGAACAGAAGTGACAGCTACGTTCAGATGCCAGACAAGAGAACCGACACCCAAAGCAGCTGAAACCCAGAGAAGTACGGGTCAGCACCTGCCACCTTCTCTGCCACTAGGATCCAAGAGAGTAGCATCACTACCTGAAAACTCTATCCTCCCACTGGGTACCACCTACAGCCTAGGCAAATAAATTTTTTTTTTTTTTTCAACGTTTATTTATTTTGGGGACAGAGAGAGACAGAGCATGAACGGGGGAGGGGCAGAGAGAGAGGGAGACACAGAATCGGAAACAGGCTCCAGGCTCTGAGCCATCAGCCCAGAGCCCGACGCGGGGCTCGAACTCACGGACCGCGAGATCGTGACCTGGCTGAAGTCGGACGCTTAACCGACTGTGCCACCCAGGCGCCCCCAGCCTAGGCAAATAAATGCAGGAGGCTAAACTACTGACACCACATATCCCTGCCCATGTCTGAGAATGGAGAACAAAATGATCCCATCTTAGAGGATTAAAAGAAGTAAGTCCAAACAAATGAAGTAGCATATTCCAGACAGGCAGACATCTATGTCCAAGATCACCCTGCATCCCTCCACTACAGTGACTGTAGAAACTCTGTTTTTGGCATCTTCAGAACACACGCACACACACGCACGCGCACACACACACACACACACACACACACACACACACAATTGAGTGCAAATAAACAGCTCACTTTCTGCACAAAAAAAATCACAGCTACTACTGGGGAAAAGTTCTGCCTGTTGGCCCCTCACTTTGCCCCCTGTTCCCTCCCTGAGAAAGGGGTCTTCCCCATCTCTGGAAGTGCTGTCAAAGGCCTAAGAGGCCACTGGGGAGTTGGGGATCCCTGGAGTCTTGCAGGGGAACTGAGAAAGTGTTTGCTGTGACAAACACATTATTTACCAGTGTCTACTAAGCCCACATGTGTTTATCTGAATTCATAAGGAATTCTGATTTTGAGCACACTACGAAGACACAGAGTAATACATCATATGGGAAAAAAGAAGAAATTCATGTAACAGAATTAATGTGAACATGTTTTGATTTTGGTATCAATTCCCTGGGATGTGTCATGAGTGATGGTATCAGCTCTAAAACGGATTGGAGACACAACAGAACCTGCTCGTGTGAACACAAGTGAAGGACCTTGTGTTCAAAACATTTTTACCCAAGGCACAGCTTGAAGGATTCCAAACAGCTCATTTACCAACGAAGATGTGAAGGTGGTGAGTTATGACAATGACCTTTGTCTAAGACCACTCTAAATTGTACAAGGCACACAATATAAAAATAGAGGGGCGTCTTTTCACATTTCCAATTAACAGATAGCTTTAACACGTAATCGCATGACCAGAAAAAGGAAAATAACAAGAACACTGATCCCACAGAGAGGCGGTATGGTAGGAGTCAACAAGCCTAGAGACTTTAGTATGGAGCGCAGTGTTATCTTCCTGTGTTATTTCCAGAACACATGGGAAAAGCAATAGGGTACTCAATCTCTAAGTTCCTTTGGCCACTAAATTTACCAGAAAAAGGTGACAGGCTGAAAAGAGAGAAGCCTGTACACTCTTGGGTTAAGGATGTGCATTTGGCAAATAGAAACAGGCAGACATATCACACAACACAAAAAACAGGGAAAAGGCTGGAGAGCATGCTGTATCACAAATGAGGGTGTCCTGACAGACTTAGAACTGAAAATGGCCCCAGCATTTTCCTGGCCCTTCTTGGCATTTTTGGTAGAGTGCTTGTTTTTGTGACTCATGGGAGTGACACCAGCTTCTGGATCGGCTAAAGGCTCTAGAAGGGATGGAGGTGTATTCTGCTTTTAGTAGACTGTGCAGAATTGAAACAAACACCACATCTTGTGACATCTTAAACTCTTCCCCACACTCAGGACCATGAAGAAAGGCAGAGAGTAACCCACAAGCCTCAGGTGACCCCGACGATAAGGGGGAGATCCATCCCATCATCTTAATGAAGAAACCATAGGGCCCTGGTTCTTGTTCTTCTTAATTAGTCAAATAACTTTTGACAGGTCAGCTCAAATAGAAATCTGGAAATCGTCACCAAAACAGCCATTTCTTAATATACATTAGGGGTAATAAATCACCATCTCATTATAGATAAGAATTAAAATGAGAGTCTCAATTGGTGTATAACATCAATAAATCCTCAACAGAAGAGCATGGGTGTGTTTTGTCTGGCTCCAGGGGAATTGTTCAATCTTTCAGCTTATCTATAAGCTGCCTTCCACATGTCAGCAGGTATTATCTAACTACTTCCGAATAGAAATGGACTTAGACTAATATTATAGTCAAGAGAAAAGATCTGACCCTGACCTTTGAGGGAGATTCCACAGGGCCCTGGTTCAGGTGTTTTCATAACTGATCAAGCAACTGTGAACAGCTCAGGTCTCAACTAGCTAGAAATAAATTTAGGGGCATGTCTCATCCCTCAGAGAGCCCAATACGTGGTCTCTGTAACAAGCTACATCCTAAAGAGTGCTATGTCTGTCAACCTGTATAAGGCCTGTTTCTTCTCTGTAAGAGACACTTGCTGCCCAGCTGACCATGTGGAAAAAACAGCCCATTTCATGCATGTCCCAAGAATGTTACAATGCCCTCAGTCAGGCTGACCTGAAAGCCCTGTGATGCCATCACTGCATCTTCCCCCAAAGACTCAACAAGAAAAAATAGATAAAATGTGTTTTACAAGTCAACTTCTACTATTCAGATCATTTTACCAAATAGTGGAGGTGGAGGTGGAGGTGGAGGTGGAGGTGGAGGTGGAGATGGAGATGGAGGGTGAGGTCCCAAAGGCCACCAGGTTGGAGAATATGGGGGTGGCCCAGAGCTCATGAATGGTCATAAAGGGCAGCCCATGGGTACCTCATGGAGGGCACTTCTGGGAAAGAAGGAAATGCTCTGGCAGCCATGTTGACCTGCAGGACAGATATTAAACTTTTGAGATATGTTAGGGTAAAAGGTGAGAAATCCAACACCAACACCAACGCTAACATAGCTGAACCACAATGAAGCAGGAACAGTGCTTGTCTCCTTCCCTTCCACCTGGTTTCAACAGGGCAGCATCAGTGCTACAAAACTCCACCCTTCCCACTGGGTCCCACCTAGACCTTATAGGAGTTTGAGAAACGAAGACAGTAAGTTTCTGGCAGCATGCATGGTACTGGCTGTGTCTGCAAATGGAGGAAGGAAGTGGCCGGTCCTAGAGGATCAGATAGATAATTCCAGACTACTAAAGAATGTCTGTTCCACACACACAGGCATCTATTTCCAGGACTACTCTCCACCCAGCCCTTTACCACCTCAACAGCTCCATCTTGGCATATAAGAGCAGATAGAAGGACAGGGAATTATGGTTTCATAGCATTCATTTAAATCTTTAGTCTGCCTCCAGTTAATTCTTATGAGTGGTTTCACCACGGAGACTCATGAGAGAACCTTCTACAGGCCTTTCATGCCCGAGCTCTGATTCTCAGAACTCTGCAAGGTAAGGATGGCCAGCCACACCCTGCTCTAAATGTAAGGAAACAGGCTCTAAGAGGAATGAAGGTAAAAGGCTTGCAAAAGGTGAAGCAGGAGTTGATACCAGCTCTGCCTGCAAGGTCCTGCTGGCAGCCTCGGTTACCTGGCTCCCTCTCTGGACCTGCTGTCCGAAGCCACAGAGATCTCTGGGGAGATGACATCCCTAAAGGGGAATTGGGAAAAGTGTTTTCTGCAGGAACAGTGCCACCTACAGGAGTTAGTTAGGAAAAGTTATAGATAATATGTGAATTCACAGGTAATGCCGAATTTTTACGTACACTGTGACGCACAGACTAATTTTTCCCGCGGAAAAATATTTTGGAATTTGAAATGACAGAATTAAAATGAATATGTTATGATATCAAAATGGAAAAGACAGTTAAGGTATGAATAGAAGATGCCAGCTATAACAGCTACAGAGGCCATAAAAGAACCTCGTTACATGAACATGGCTTCAGCTCTTTTCCAGAAACTGGCACATCAGACCTGACTTTCACTCTCTGTTCCTTCAGTTCCAGTGTACATTTTCTACTGCAAATGTGTCTTCACTGAGAATTCATAATATTTTTACTAACTGAACAGCTGCAATGACTCTGCAAAAGCACATTTCCCAAAAGAGATGGGAAAACTGATGAATTATGAAATTTAGAAAAAAATAACCTTCGAATAAGAGCATTCAAAATTGATACGCACCTCTCAGAAAGTTGGGCTTTTCATGTTTTTCAGTTAGTGAGAATTACAATCGATGTTCTAAACAGGTTGGCGACTAACTCTGGATAGAAAAGGAGTAAAAGAACAACAACACTACTGTTTCAGTTTTCAGGAACATTCCCATGAAAGGGGGTCTGGAAGAAGTGAGCCAGGCCAGGAGACGTAAGTGTGGAGTGAGATGTCATCCTCCTCATGGTATTTCCACAAACACACAGTGACTTCCCTGTGGTCCTCAGCCTCTAAACACTTATGGCTGCTGGAGGCACCACCAAAGATGACCAACAAGCTAAGAACAGAGAGGCCCATAGGCTCTTGGGAAAGAGTTTTACTCTTTGTAAAGTAAATAACACCATAGATATATCTCAGAACACACAACCTAAAGATAAGACCAGGAGAAAGTCTGTATAAAGAGAAAAAGATTCCAGAGAGAGAGCTACAACTGAAAATGGTCACATCATTTCCCTTGACCTTCTCTGTGTCCATAGTAGGGAAAGAATTCTTGTTCCTCACAGAAGTTGCACAAGGTTCTGCATGTGATAGAGGCCAAAGAAGGGATGGAGGTTTCTTCTGACTTGCATAGACTGGGTGGAAAAAAACAGGGGCGCCTGGGTGGCGCAGTCGGTTAAGCGTCCGACTTCAGCCAGGTCACGATCTCACGGTCCGGGAGTTCGAGCCCCGCGTCAGGCTCTGGGCTGATGGCTCAGAGCCTGGAGCCTGTTTCCGATTCTGTGTCTCCCTCTCTCTCTGCCCCTCCCCCGTTCATGCTCTGTCTCTCTCTGTCCCAAAAATAAATAAACGTTGGGAAAAAAAAAAAATTTAAAAAAGAAAAAAACAAAAAAAAAACCTCTGTGCCTTCCTCCATCTTCCTACAATCAGGTCCCTTCACAGAAACAGAGGGTTTTCCACATGGCCCAGGTGGCTCCTTGGGACTCAGGGGAGCGTTGAGGAAGGCACTAGAAGGCTTTGGTTGGATATTTGATAATGAACCAACTGTGGACAGGTCAGGGCTCAATTCATTGGAAATTAACATGAAGAGAAGGGTTTCCTAATACACATCATGGGAAATGACAATTTATCAGATTAAAAATGAAAATAGGAATGGTTTAGTTAGGATAATGTCCGTAAACGTCAGCATGAACAGCATGAACTGTCTTTTTCTACAAGGCATGGGTGGGGCGTTTGAAGTGGTTTACTGTCTACATCGTCTGCCTTATGTGTATGACAAGGGATTATGTGAGGATTCATGAACAGAAATTGCCTTGAAGAGACTAATACTATAGTAATGAGGTAGGGAAAGGTTAATTCCATGTGGAATGACGTGCAAAGTTTTAGAGTTACACTAATAAAATAACATTAGAGGAGTGAAATTTCACAAGGATTTACTTTACTAATGGAGTACTATAGCTCAGAATACAAAAAAACACAAACATCTTTTAAAGAATAAAGGGACCTCCAAACAGAGGTAAATAAATGTCCGCTTTCTTTACAGAAAGCATATTTTCTACGGAGCATTTATCCAAAAGCCAATCAAGAAAGCTCATCGGGACATACAGCCTCCAATTCATGCTGTTGTTCACATTATTCATGTGAAACAAAAGAAAAATCCTTCAACATTGTCTCAAGGTGGAAGGGGGGCTGACCCACATCCGTTCTAGCACCCACTCTCCAGTTAACTGTAACTGGGAGGTTGTAGGGGGGCCCACAGTCATTGGAGGGGCGTGAGCTACACCACTCACAAGGGACAGACCCAAAGAGCCCTGCTGGCTGGGGCATCTGAGGGAAACAGTGTCCTGTCACCACTGTGAGACAACTTTGCCCTCTAGTAACCACCTGGGACTGTTTGCAGGAGACCAAACAATTACACCCACGGGAACAATAAGCCAATTGTGCAGATGTTGCTGCAGAAGTTAAACTACTGCATTTCACGATGTGCTCCGTACCTCTCCATGGAGGGATCTCCCTGTCAGGTCTTCTTGCCATTGGTTTGTGCCTCCTGAATTCCTCTGGAAGCCTCTGTCTTTGGATGACTTCCAGTCTTGAAGATCAAGATGAATCAGTTTCACTATGAGCTACCACACCCAGGCCTCCACTGGACACCAAACAGTTTAGCCTTTTTAAAAACGTCACAGCACCCTTAAAATAAATATGTCAAAATCCTGTACCTGCACTTCAAGTAGGCCACCTCCCTGCTCTGCTCAGCCACCGCCCTCTCCAGATCACGAGCCCTGAGCTGGGAGAGAGAAACACATCCACGTTCAGCTGTGGCAGGATGTGCACAAGAAGAGGAGAGAAAAACATTCTTACCCAGTTGTCCTGAGTCACCTTCTCACCAAGAGCCATCTGAAAGAGTCAGCACATCAATAAAAACCCATGTGGAGAGATTCAGTGGCCCATTATGATCATCTGCATTAGGTGCTGAAGCACTCAAGAACTACTGGGCAGAGTGCAGGCTACCTGGTGTCCGAAGGTGAGCTCTGACTGCTGCAGCTGTTCTTGTGTTTCTTTTACTCTTCTCCTGGGCATGAAACGGCTTTCATCAGATGAAGTACCATGTTGAGGGTGATGTTAATTATCCCAGGTTCCCATTATAAGAACTGAGTTCTCATACACACGATCTGATCATATAAGACACATTTCACATGAGGAGGAGAGTACAGAAAGCTCAAAGCCATCGCTACATCATCTTGGATTTATTATTTAATGCCTATGGGGCTCCACGTTGACACGGTCTCCTTACCTGTGGTGACAGCTCCCTAATTCTGCAATGAGGATCTTTCACTGTAAAGTCCAAATCTTCTTTTCCTTGTATCTTCATCATTATTTCTCATGGTTACAACAAGTGGGTCTCTTAAATGGGATGGTCATACTTGTCAATGTGATTCGTCCTCCACCAAACTGCTTCCTGAGGTTTGTAATCATATCCAGCACCTCCAGAAACATGTTCAGGAACCACATTTCCACATAGTCTGGCCAGCATCAGGGATCAGGAAATCTTTAGTGCCTTAACTTGTTTAGATTAATATTTTTAACTTAACATCTGGAAAATGTCACATTTCTCCTGAAGTGTCTATATAAATAAATGTCTCCTGAATATTTGTATAGATTTGTGTGCTACTTGGGTCTAAACACTGTACAAAGTTTCAAAGTAATACAATGGGTGTCGTGTGAGATGCTGGTAGGAGCTGAACTCACTTGTAGTTCCACAGCTCTTCTGCAGCTAATTTCAGTTTCTCCTCTGTGGCCGACAGCTGCTTCTCCCCTTTCACCTGCTCCCATTCTTTCAGTCGCAGCTTCATTAAAGGGAAAGAAACATAGATTACCTGGTAGCCCATGTGAAATTCTGTCTTTTTCCCTCCCTGAAATCTGAAGGCAGGACTCAAATGTGCCCTCTCCCATTCCCCATAAAAGCACAGATCCTCACACACAACCAGGGGGAAGCATTGACACACCCCATTAAGGGACTAAACAAACTCAAACTCCAGCATGCTGGCAAGTCTTTGGCAACTCTGAGTTTCTCTTCACAGCTTTCTATTCCTACTCATCAATACATCACATAAATATAAAAAGCCCACATGAGATGCACTAAGTGCCCTCCCAGTCTCAGACTTGTGCTTGTGATGGGGACGGCATAAGCGTATTTCTTGTCAATGTACAAAACCAAGCCTAGCCAACTCATCACAACTAAACACATAAGGATGACGCAAGGGTTCCTGACTTTCCCCCAAGAGCCCTGAACTTTCAATCAAGGCTCAGGCCATGACACTGCCATAGAGACATCTTTCCTGGACATGGTGTCATTACCACTGTACAATGACCTACTGGACATTTCTACACTTCACGAGGGAACTCCTGCCACCTGACTCAAAGACATCAGTTGAGAAGAATGCAAAATACACTGATGAAAAGAAAATGATGTGAATTGCCCACCTTCAGAATACTGTCTCCTGGAAAAGGAATGAAGAGAAGGGAAAGAGGGAAAGGAAAGAAAACTGAGTTCACAGGTTTCAGTAATGCTGGCACCCCTGATCTCCTACCAGACATAAACTCCCATATCATCTGCAGCAAGATACCATCACAGTACACATGAATTCTCCTCCCAATATTTCCTACCCAATGTCTAGAGTTCAACCAAAAATATACGTACATATGGCCGTCATGTTGCCACGATGGGGCTGAAAGGTAAAGGACATTGAAAATGAACACTGAGGTTTCCACAAAGTGAAGGAAGGTGCAGATCACCTTCAAGGCAGAAGGGAGAAACACAATTCTTTACTGATTACTATGGTAAAAGTATGGTTGGTGTTAAATGTGCTCAAAGAAAGAAAATTATCCCCGCTGTCTGACACATTCGTTCTTACAACAGTGTTTGTAACAATTAACTCCTGAAAGTCTTACTCTTCTGTGAGCTTCTCTCTTTGTCCACACATTCCAACACGAACATCTACATTCTTCTTCAGCATGTCCCATTTGGCGTCTTTTGCCCCTTTCCCACACCTAAGTGCATCACAGTTGTCCTCCAGTTCCCTTTTGCTGCCTATCAAGCATAAAACAGTTTGAGTGTGCACACCTGTTCCCACGAGTGTGGCCATGAGGGGGGAGAGGAGAAAGGACAAGACTCCCAAGGCAGGAAGCCACTTTTTACCTTCCCAGAGCAAACTCATTCTACCAAGAGTGGTTTTCTCCCCCCCAATGCAACACCTTTTCCAGGTGACATTTATTAGACGTCAAGACTCTCTGCATCGAATCCTTGATGCGTGCAGTATCTCCTGACTTTAAGACAGATTTGAGAAAGGTGGAATGACTATAGAAGAACATACAGTATAGCGAATGTACTTACCAATACTAAAATGTACACTTAAATGTTTATGATGGGAAAAATTCTAATGCATGTATTTTACCACAGTTAAGAGAAACTTAAAAAGAAAGTAATGATGTTCAGTTCTCTGATTTATATAACATTTGATAGTAAATTTTGTTACCTGATTCTTTTGGATCTTAAGCTGAGCATTTTCTTTCTGCAGAGGCTGTTCTTCAGACTTTGATTTCACTTCCCTGGTATGAACTTCATTAAGGGAGAAGTGAACCTGAGAAAAACATTCTCTCTAGTGACTTCTTCCCAAGAAGAAGATCACTCAGTAGATAACATATAAATCGAATATTCTAAGACATAAAAGATTTGTTTTTCTTTAAAGCTAAAGTGTACAGTGGAAATCCTGCAGGAAATAGAGGGAATTTACTTCGGAAACTTCTGAAGTGTTTACTAAAATAGCACTTTTCAAGTTCTTTGTAGATTTTTCCTTTCCCTGATTTGCAAGTAAGATAGAAACAAAACGTGTACAAGGCTTTCCAAACAAACACCGGACAACGTGTCACAAAGAAGCATTGTCAATAGAACACACCCCATAGTCAGTCCCTGTATCATTAAAAACAGTCGATCCAGTTTGGGCCAAAGAGAAAAGCCAGACACATAAAGAAATGAAGGATGAAGATAACGGTGGAAGGTGTAAATGTTTCAGAGCAACTATCTTGGTTTCCAGACAATGGAACTGTGACTGGATGACAATGAAAAAGTGAAGACAGTGTAAAATCTTTCAAGCCAAAAAGCTCCAATGAATGACTTTTCGTTATGGAAGAGAAATATTGTCACCAGATTCACTTTCAAAATTTTCTGAATTAAGAGGAACAGAACTATTCAACATGGCGAAGAAACCCCTAGTGTTCTCTCCTGGCAGCACTGAATG
Organism: Puma concolor; assembly: GCF_028749965.1. Taxonomy (NCBI): domain Eukaryota; kingdom Metazoa; phylum Chordata; class Mammalia; order Carnivora; family Felidae; genus Puma; species Puma concolor. The sequence goes on from NC_141676.1 coordinate 112,302,424, forward strand.
ATATAAAAATTAACCCAGGGTTATGAAAACAAATTCTGCCTAACTCCTAAATAAAAGAGGTACTATGGTATTACTGCTTGGAACAGCAGTAGACAGCATGGAAGGTTAAGGGGCTCAATTCACCCAATGATCAAAAGGGCGCAAACATCAAATTATGGTAACTCAGGAAGCCCTGATTCTTGACATTCTGATTTCTCTCAGATTGCAATGAAGCGTGCACACTTGGAATTATGTCATTAAAAAATTCATTAGTGACCTCAAGCATCTCACTGTTATTCTTCAACAAAAAACATAGTTATCAGGAATACTTTACTCATTACTTTGAGTTCCATTTTTAAAGAACAAAGAAGGGATTTTAATACTCTAATTTATTTTTTCAGAGAGAGACAGAGCAAGTGAGCAGGAGAAGGGAAGAGAGGGACAGAGGGAGAGAATCCCAAGCAGGCTCCCCACTGTCAGCACGAAGCCCGATGCAGGACTCAAACTCATGAACCATGAGACCATGACCTGAGCTGAAACCAAGAGTTGGATGTTTAACTGACTGAGCCACCCAGGCGCCCCAGAACAAAGAAGAGATTTTTTTTTTAATATGAAATTTATTGTCAAATTGGTTTCCACACAACACCCAGTGCTCATCCCAAAAGGTGCCCTCCTCAATACCCATCACCTACCCACCCCTACCTCCCACCCCCCATCAACCCTCAGTTTGTTCTCAGTTTTTAAGAGTCTCTTATGTTTTGGCTCCCTCCCTATCTTTTTTTTTCCCTTCCCCACCCCCCATGGTCTTCCATTAAGTTTCTCAGGATCCACACAAGAGTGAAACATACAGTATCTGTCTTTCTCTGTATGACTTATTTCACTTAGCATAACACTCTCCAGTTCCATCCACGTTGCTGCAAAAGGCCTTATTTCATTCTTTCTCATTGCCACGTAGTATTCCATTGTGTATATAAACAACAATTTCTTTATCCATTCATCAGTTGATGGACATTTAGGCTCTTTCCATAATTTGGCTATTGTTGAGAGTGCTGCTATAAACATTGGGGTACAAGTGCCCCTATACATCAGCACTCCTGTATCCCTTGGGTAAATTCTTAACAGTGCTATTGCTGGGTCACAGTGGAGATCTATTTTTAATTTTTTGAGCAACCTCCACACTGTTTTCCAGAGCGCCTGCATCAGTTTGCATTCCCACCAACAGTGCAAGAGGGTTCCCGTTTCTCCACATCCTCGTCAGCATCTATGGTCTCCTGATTTGTTCATTTTATCCACTCTGACTGGCGTGAGGTGGTATCTGAGTGTGGTTTTGATTTGTATTTCCCTGATGAGAAGCGATGTTGAGCATCTTTTCATGTGCCTGTTGGCCATCTGGATGTCTTCTTTAGACAAGTGTCTATTCATGTTTTCTGCCCATTTCTTCATTGGATTATTTGTGTTTTGAGTGTGGAGTTTGGTGAGCTCTTTATAGATTTTGGATACTAGCCCTTTGTCTGATATATCATTTGCAAATATCTTTTCCCATTCCATTGGTTGCCTTTTAGTTTTGGTTGTTTCTTTTGCAGTGCAGAAGGTTTTTATCTTCATGAGGTCCCAATAGTTCATTTTTTGCTTTTAAATCCCTGGCCTTTGGAGATGTGTCAAGTAAGAAATTACTGCAGCTGAGGTCAGAGAGATTTTTCCCTGCTTTCTCCTTTAGGGTTTGGATGGTTTCCTGTCTCACATTCAGGTCCTTTATCCATCTTGAGTTTATTTTTGTGAATGATGTAAGAACGTGGTCTAGTTTCATCCTTCTGCATGTTGCTGTCCAGTTCCCCCAGCACCATTTGTTAAAGACACTGTCTTTTTTCCATTGGATATTCTTTCCTACTTTGTCAAAGATTAGTTGCCCATACTTTTGTGGCTTCAATTCTGGAGTCTCTATTCTATTCCATTGGTCTATGTGTCTGTTTTTGTACCAATACTATGCTGTCTTGATGATTACAGCTTTGTAGTAGAAGCTAAAGTCTGGGATTGTGATGCCTCCCACTTTGGTCTTCTTCTTCAATATTGCATTGGCTATTTGGGGTCTTTTCTGGTTCCATACAAATTTTAGGATTGCTTGTTTTAGCTTCGAGAAGTATGCTGGTGCAATTTTGATTGGGATTGCATTGAATGTGTAGATTGCTTTGGGTAGTATTGACATTTTAACAATATTTATTCTTCCAATCCATGAACATGGAATGTTTTTTCATTTCTTTCTATCTTCTTCAATTTCCTTCATAAGCTTTCTATGGTTTTCAGCATACAGATCTTTTACCTCGATGTTTAGTTTTATTCCTAGGTATTTTATGATTCTTGGTGCAATTATGAATGGGATCAGTTTATTTGTCTTTCTGTTGTTTCATTATTAGTGTATAAGAGCGCAACGGATTTCTGTACATTGATTTTGTATCCTGCGACTTTGCTGAATTCATGTATCAGTTCTAGTAGCCTTTTGGTGGAGTCTATCAGGTTTTCCATGTATAATAAAATGTCATCTGCTAAAAGTGAAAGCTTGACTTCATCTTTGCCAATTTTGATGCCTTTGATTTCCTTTTGTTGTCGGATTGCTGATGCTAGCACTACCAACACTATGTTAAACAACAGCGGTGAGAGTGGACATCACTGTCGTGTTCCTCATCTCAGGGGGAAAGTTCTTAATTTTTCCCCATTAAGGATGATATTAGCTGTGGGCTTTTCATAAATGGCTTTTATGATGTTTAAGTATGTTTCTTCTAACCCAACTTTCATAAGGGTTTTTATTAAGAAAGGATGCTGAATTTTGTCAAATGCTTTTTCTACATCAATTGACAGGATCATGTGGTTCTTTTCTTTTATTAATCTGCTGTATCACACTGATTGATTTGCAAATGTTGAACCAGCCCTGTAGCCCAGGAATGAATCCCACTTGATCATGGTGAATAATTCTTTTTATATGCTGTTGAATTCGATGTGCTAGTATCTTATTGAGAATTTTTGCATCCATATTCATCAGGGATACTGGCCTGTAGTTCTCTTTTTTTGCTGGTTCTCTGTCTGGTTTAGGAATCTAAGTAATTCTGGCTTCATAGGATGAGTCTGGAAGTTTTCCTTCCCTTTCTATTTTTTGGAACAGCTTGAGAAGGATAGGTGTTATTTCTGCTTTAAATGTCTGGTAGAATGCCCCTGGGAAGCCATTTGGTCCTGGACTCTTATTTGTTGGGAGATTTTTGATAACTGATTCAATTTCTTCACTGGTTATGGGTCTGTTCAAGTATTCTATTTCTTTCTGTTTGAGTTTTGAAAGTGTGTGGGTGCTTAGGAATTAGTTCATTTCTTCCAGGTTGTCCAGTTTGTTGGCATATAATTTTTCATACTATTCCCTGATAATTGCTTGTATTTCTGAGGGATTGGTTGTGATAATTCCATTTTCATTCATGATTTTATCTATTTGGGTCATCTACCTTTTCTTTTTGAGAAACCTGGCTAGAGGTTTCTCAATTTTGTTTTTGTTTTTGTTTTTTTTTCCAAAAAACCAACTCTTGGTTTCATTGATCTGCTCTACAGTGTTTCTAGATTCTATATTGTTTACTTCTGCTCTGATCTTTATTATTTCTCTTCTTCTGCTCGGTTTGGGGTATCTTTGCCATTCTGCTTCTAGTTCCTTTAGGTGTGCTGTTACATTCTGTATTGGGGATTTTTCTTGTTTCTTGAGATTGGCCTGGATTGCAATGTATTTTCATCTGAGGACTGCCTTTGCTGCATCCCAAAGCATTTGGATTGTTGTATTTTCATTTTCATTTGCTTGCATATATTTTTTAATTTCTTCTCTAATTGCCTGGTTTACCCATTCATTCTTCATTAGGGTGTTCTTTAACCTCCATGCTTTTGGAGGTTCTCCAGACTTTCTCCTGTGATTGATTTCAAGTTTCATAGCATTGTGGTCTGAAAGTCTGCATGGTATGATCTTAATTCTTTTACACTTATGAAGGCCTGTTGTGTGACCCAATATGTGATCTTTGAGAATGTTCCATGTGCACTCAAGAAGAAAGTATATTCTGTTGCTTTGGGATGCAGAGTTCTAAATATATCTGTCAAGTCCACCTGATCCTATGTATCATTCAGGGCCCTCGTTTCTTTATTGACCCTGTGTCTAGATGATCTATCCATTGTTGTCAGTGGAGTATTAAAGTCCCCTGCAATTACCACATTCTTATCAATAAGGTTGCTTATGTTTGTAATTTTTTTATATATTTGGGGGCTCCTGTATTTAGCACATAGACATTTATAATTGTTAGCTCTTCCTGATGGGTAAACCCTGTAATTATTATATAATGTCCTTCTTTATCTCTTGTTACAGCCTTTAATTTAAAGTCTAGTTTGTCTGATACAAGTATGTCTACTCCAGCTTTCTTTTGACTTCCAGTAGCATGATAGATAGTTCTCCATCCCCTCACTTTCAATCTGAAGGTGTCCTCAGGTCTAAAATGAGTCTCTTGTGGACAGCAGATAGGTGGGTCTTGTTTTTTTATCCATTCTGAAACCCTATGTCTTTTGGTTGAAGCATTTAGTCCATTTACATTCAGCGTTATTATGGAAAGATATTGGTTTAGTTATTGTGATGTGTGTAGGTTTCATGCTTGTAGTGATGTCTCTTGTACTTTGTGGTCCTTGTAACATTTCACTCACAGAGTCCCTCTTAGGATCTCTTGTAGGGCTGGTTTAATGGTGATGAATTTCTTAAGTTTTTGTTTGGGAAGACCTTTATCTCTCCTTCTATTCTGAATGCCAGACTTGCTGGATAAAGGATTCTTGGCTGCATATTTTTTCTGTTCATCACATTGAAGATTTCCTGCCATCCCTTTCTGGCCTGGCAGACTTCTTTTAAATTAATAACCAATGCACCATTTACTTGCAGTTCTTTTTTGTCAAGTCCAATAGCCATAATAAAGTCCAGAACCACAAATTATTTCAGAGTTTCAGACAAAGCAAAGTAAAATCTTTGGACTAAAAGATGCCTCCGGCTCACCAGAAACACCAGAGAAATGTCTTGTGCAGTTGGCTATTTCCTGAACTGACAAACAGTTCTATCAAATCAGGTCCTATGATTTTTCCCACATCACCAACAACAAAGGTTTTCAAATCAGAAAGGAACTGGGAGATGGCTAGAGAAAACACACAAGCAACAAAAGAAATGAAAACAAACATTTCCAGAAAGTGCAAATGTGCTTCCTTGACCAGAGTCATTCCCTGAAGACATTATAAAATTAGAGCAGGTACTTGAGACGTTATAGAGAGATCTGAACAAAGTAAATGAAATCATAGGAAGTATGTTCTCAGACCACAAATGACTCAAACTAGACATCAAGAACAAAAAGTTCTTAGTTGGACAATGACAAAAAAATGAGATTAAACAACAACCTTCTCAAAAAGACATGGATTCGAGGGGAGTTAGGTGGGGAGATGGCAGAAATAGGTGAAGTAGATCAAGAGTACACTTGTGATGAGCACGAGAAATGCATGAAATCACTGAACCATGGAACACCTGAAACTGATATTGCACTGTATGTTAATTATAGTTGAATTTTTTAAAAAAGTCCATATAGGTCAAAGAAGACATTTCTACAGAAATTTTAGCATATTTCAATCTAAATGATCATGAAAATTGAACATATTAGAGGGAAATTTGTAATACTGAGTGCATATAAAAGTTCTAGTGACTATAAAATTTTCTGCTTACTTATGATTACAAGTCTATCTATAAGGTACTTGGTATATTCACAGCAAAAACAGTTCTCCAGATGTAAATGAGACAAGCACCAGTTCCCACAGAGGCAATAATAATGTTATGTTTCCACAGAATTTCAAACACATCAGAGCCAAAAGAGAAATGGTCAGGCAAAATATGGAGAGGCTGAATTAATATTGGAGATGATGAAGAATCTTAAAAATGTTTACAATCTATCTGTCACAAAGAATCATCTTTATAAACCATCTACCAGCCTCCAGGAGGTTATAAGCACACCTCTCAAATATCTCCTCATGAAAGAGCGAGAGGACAGATGGCTTATAAAGGAGCAGGAACAAACTTGTGGGGGTGATGACTGTGTTTGCTACCTTACTGTGGTCATGGTTTCATTGCTGCTTACATATGTCAAATATCAGCATACTGTGTTATTTAAAAAGGTGTTGTTATTCTATACAAATTATACGACACTGAAGCTGTAGGAAAGATGTAATAGGCAACACTGAGAAATTTTATTTTGCTGACATATTGCTTTGTTTTATTAATTTTTTTAAATCTTTTTTTATTTTTGAGAGAGAGAGACAGACAGAGGGAGACACAGAATCCAAAGCAGGCTCCAAGCTCGAACCGCCACCACAGAGCCCGATGCAGGGCTCCAACCCACAAAACCGTGAGATCATGACCTGAGCTGAAGTCGGATGCTCAACCAACTGAGCCACCCAGGTGCCCTGCAGCTGTCTTTTAATAGTAAGAATTTGTAAGCCAATGTAAAATAGAAAAATTAAGAAAATGCAAATTCATAGTAGATAAGAAGTCAATGATTTCTAGTGTACATTCACGAAGTACCTGGATAAAATCCTTTGGACTATCTCCAGACTATGCCCAAAATTCATGGAAGAATGGAAGGAAGTAAAAACACAAAATGTACTAGAGATAAAAATGAGATTGTTCTATAGAAAGATGTTTACAGATAATGGATATATCTGAGAGAAACAGGCAACTGCTATTATAATAATATGGGATTATTCTTCCAAAAAAATAAATTATACATGATAGTTCACTTTTTGATGTTTTACTGTTCACTTCGATTCTGAATCACAGCTCAAAATGTCAGATTTCTGAGACACATAAAGATTTGCATAATCAGGTGACCTTGTATATTTTGATAATATCTGTGGGATTTTAAGTTACCTGAACACACATCTCCAAATAGCCTATGAAAGGAATTCATGTTTCTCTTTCATGGTATTGTGCCAAAAGCAATCAATAGCAACTCTGAAAACTGATCTCTAAAAGAATACAAAATTCCTGGGGCGCCTGGGTGGCGCAGTCGGTTAAGCGTCCGACTTCAGCCAGGTCACGATCTCGCGGTCCGTGAGTTCGAGCCCCGCGTCGGGCTCTGGGCTGATGGCTCAGAACCTGGAGCCTGTTTCCGATTCTGTGTCTCCCTCTCTCTCTCTGCCCCTCCCCCGTTCATGCTCTGTCTCTCTCTGTCCCAAAAATAAATAAACGTTGAAAAAAAAAAAATCTTTAAAAAAAGAATACAAAATTCCTGAATATGGTCACCAAAACAACAGAACACATCTCATTCTACAAAAACTGGACTTAGAAGCATTTTAGGAGCAAAACATTCACAATGCAATTCACACTAATTCACATACCAAGCTTAATTTTGTGCAAATGAACCTGTCTAGAAAGTAGCCTCTGAAATCTATAACATTTTCATCTTCAGCTCTCAGAGATAAGGTCACAAAAATGTGTAATGGTGGGAAATATACACTGTCTTTGACTAGCCACTGTCTAAAAGAAAGCAGTAGCTGTCAGCACAGTGGTTGTTCATGGGGCTCAAATGCACCAAAGACACAGGCCATCTTGTCACAAAGGTAAAACACCTTCAGCTGTGGGCACTCTTGGTGCATCTGGCAGCTGTCTGGCTGCTGATATCAGTAATTGACGCTGAACTAGATTAGATCCAATGGGGCCAATAACACTAGGTTCTCACAGTCAATGGACATGAGTATGCAGAGGTGGCAAATGCAAGACAAGTTAGCTAATGGAAGAATTCAGAGATGAGGTATGGCGAGAGAACTGAACCAATCTGTGACAGGCAGCCTAGGTAGAGGGGGAAGATTCTGATAAAGACAATCAAGAATTTTCCTCCTTCATAGTCTCAAAAGAAATAAAGTCGTTTCTATTTAGATTGGAGGTTTCCGTGTGGAATGATTCTGCCTCAATGCAAGGGTTATTCCTGACTATTGGGACTTTTCAGATCCCACTCTAAGGATCTGGTACATGCCAATCTAAAGAAATCTACTTATCTCTATGGTGTCCCCGTCTGTCTGCCTCTCTCACTCTCCTAGGGGTACAAGTTTTGCTTTTCAATGATAGAGTGAAACACTGGGAACTGGGAACCAGGTATTTCATTATATTTGGACCATCCTAAGGACATTCAGAACCCTTCTTGCTTTGAGGAAATCAACACTCTGCACATACTTAGCTAAAGAAGGGACAACAATTCTTTCACTTCCTGATCATGTCGCTCCTCGTGACTTTCCCCTCGTAAATGTCCAAGCAAGATGCAGCCACTTAGTTTCTTCTGGGCTTATGAGGCTCCCATCAACACAGTTGGACACAGAGTCCCTGGGGACAGCCTCCAAGACCAGAGGCAAAGGGATGACTCAGAAGTTGCTAAAAGTCAACAAACCAGGAAGCACAGAGCCCAAAGACATTTCGCTTTTTAACACTCTAGTGCCAACACCAATGCTCCAGTTACCACTGTTCCCAAAGCTACCAAATTTCACAAATATGAACAACGTGCTGATAGGAAAATGAACTACATAGAACATGGACCCTAAGCTTACAAAGCTTGAAGCAGGATCTTAACAGGGCTTCCAGGAGCCAGTCTAATACCCATAGTTCCTATTAAATAAGAGTTCTTGACATTTTTTAAAGCAACTTTAATGAAATAATTTACACATCATAGAAACACCTATTTCAGTCAATCAGCTCAATAGCTTTTAGTATCTTCCCAAATCCTTCCTTCTTGACACTATAAAACTACTATGTTTGGGTTTACATCCTGTCACCACTGCTCTTTTTGGACCACGCAGCACAGACATGACCCAGAACTTGATGTGGACACTTGTGGCCACAACCACTTCAGGCTGGTGGAGAAAACTGCCCTGTGGTCCTCAGTCTTCAGGAAGAAATGAAGTTCTTCTGAAGTTCCCATAAAAAGCCCCACGGAAAAGCTGTTGTGTAACCACAGTGTGAAATAACCCCCAATAGGAAGGGAGAATCCACTGACATCCATGTTTACTCACATTTGTGTTTGGGTAACCGGGACACCCAAGCACAAGGAGCCAGAAAAGCAGCCTCTGCACCTTCCTGTCCTGGTCCTTTAAGGGGACTCTAGGGTTCCAGGCAGGAGGTGGAGATGGGGGATGGGGTGTAGGTGTGCAAGGGAAGACTGGGGAGGGGCAGGAAAGGGGGGAGGAGTGGTAATTGGGGATGGGGGAGGAATATAAAAAAGGGGTGGGGCTATGGAAGGGGTGTGTCAGGAGAAGAAGGGGGTCAGGGACAATACCAGGATCAGATCAAGTATAAGAGGGGAAGGGGGAGGATTCACACAGGCTGGTAGGTCAGCAGGTTAGTAAATCACTTGGTGAGCAGGACACAAACAGCAGGTTAAGTGGACTCTCAGGAGCAGGTGGAGCAGGGGAAGATCCTTCTTCTTCCAAGCCCCCCACCTGTCTGGGTGTTGCCTTAGCAACCCAGAGCCTTGATACTCTCTCCACCAATCAGCTGCCCTCACCCCTGGTAGAGCCATATGGACCCCCCCATGTGACCTCATTTTTAAAAAGCCGCTTCCCACCTGGTGCACCATCACGTGCCATCCCAACGACCGTTCCTTTCTGGAAACTTGGCTGACCTTCTGGTTTCTGGGCCCTCCCAACCCAGCTCCCCGTCACCTCTTCTGAGTGCTCTGTTTCCTTTCTGAACTCCCATCCCCCATGGGCAATAGCTGAACAATCGAGAAAGCAAAGGAGGACACAACTGCAAGAACAATCAAATACTCAAGTAGACAGGAAAGTTTAACCCTCTCTCAGTAAGTCAAAGCAGACAGAACATCCATAAGGTAGTCATCTTGATAACAAACCATCTGAATCCCACAGCTATATCCATATATGTGTCCACATGGACATAACACTGTAGAGGACACATTCACTTTAGGCACAGAGGATACAATTACAAACATTCACCCTATTTATTACAGCCATAAGGGAAATTTCAAAGGAATGAAATGATTTCAGAGAAAGGAAATCACACAAAGCATATTTTGGTAATAGAATGTGCTAGAAATCACTAATAAAGAGGTAACTAGAAACTCCCATATGTTTAGAAATTGAGAAGTTCCTCTAGAAGTAGAATATGAGTCAAGAAATCCCAAAGAAAAAGAGCTATATTTGAACTGAATGATAGGTGCACGATAAAATTGTAATAAAAAATGTCTCCTGGCCTGGAATATCCTGGAATATTAGTGTGAGAAGATTGTCTGGTCCCAAATCATCTCTAGTTGACCTAGGCATTTTAACACCACAAACGGTGGTGGATCTGTCACTTATCTGTGTGACCCTCCTACCTATTGGCATGGGCTGTACATTATGAACCATACAGGGGTGGTGAGGGGAAATCCAGCTGACTCACAAGGGATCTCCTGCAATCTCCAGGAATGAGAGCATTGTAAGACAAATAGTTCATCAGCTTCTCTCCTGGGGGAACTGGGACAATACCCAGATTGTTGGCAGCACCAGGTCTGCTGGGCGAGGAGGGCCAAGCAGGTGGGCATAGGCCAGGGACCCAGGTGACTAGACAAACCTACTGTGATCATCTCTCCTGGGCTCTGTCCTGAGCTGAGCTTCCTATATAGTTTCTCTACATGATTGACTCAGTGATTCCCCAACTGAAAATCATTGCTCTAAATTCCCTCACTTTTATTTTTATGTAAATTTATTGTAACAGGAACCACTCTGGCACTGCTAAAATAGCAAAGGAAGGGCTCCAATCTAGATATAAAGAAACCATACAAAACAACGAAAACCAAAACAAAGCAGGAGTGAAAAACCAAGTGTTACATTCCCTTTAGATCCTGCTGCCTGCCTAAAGAGCTCCAGAGTTGGGCTGTCCTAGTTGTACAAGGAGAGGCCGGCTACAGAGGGGGTGGAGTCCGACTGGCCCAAAAGTGAATGGGAGAGAGGCCATGACTATAAGGGGGCCTAGGGAATTCCATGAAGGGTGGCTAGGATCACCCTGATTATAACTGGAGCAGGGACCAGGGAAAGAGGAGGCAGTGAACAGAGTTTGGGGGGCCTTGAACAAGTGAGATCATTCATGGAGGTGAGAAAGTGTCCCCAAAGCCAATGTCAGCCTCCCATCTGGGAGTCCTTCGTGGCCCCTGGGGGCGGGGCCAGGAGCCTGGAGTTTGAGATCCAGTGTGCTGCTTAACAACTGTGTGAGCCTGGGCTGGTTTCCTACAGTAAAATGGGAGTGCCCATGCCTGTGTCCAGAACTGTGCTGAGGACAAGAGGAAGCCACGTGCTATGCACTAGTGGATATCAGTGTCACCACCTCCCTGGGGCATGAGTCTTCCCAGTCTGGTGCCTTAAAAGTTGCACAGCTGTTAAAGGCAACAAAGGTGAAAACCTCAGTTCCCTCCAGTTTCAGGCCTGTGGCAATCCTTTGCCTTTGCAGACATCACCTCTCAGGACCCAGCGGCAGTACCATCTCTAACCCCTTGCACAAATGGGGAACCAGGCTCAGAGTCCTCAAGGGGAAGGCTGGACCCAGGCTGAGAAAAGGCTCACTGCTGACTTGGGTCTGGGAGGGGATGTTGGGAGAGTGGGAAGCTGGGGCCTGGGGACTCCAGAGGGAGCAAGGGCCACAAAGATGCTTGGCCCCATAGCCCCGCTTTGCTCCAGGTCAGCCTGTACAGAAGCTGAGGCCAAACGAGATGGCAAGGTCACAGCCTGGCTCCTGCACCTCAGGTTGCTGGTCATTCATCTCTGTGGTGATGATAGTGCTGTCATATGCTAGTCCTGATGATGCCATTAGTGCTATTATTGCTGTGGGAGCAGGCACAGCCCACACTGACACACCCCAAGGATCCTGGAGAGACTCTCCTGTCTCCCTCACCTGACCTGGTCCCATGCAACACCCCCACTCTAAGCATACCCTGTCTCTGCCCTGTGCCCCTGTCCCTGTGGCCACCCTATCCTGGCCACTCTCTGGAATCCAGGCCTGGGAACAACCCTCCATAAGGCACTGACATGGGACACATGCCCAGCACAGGGTTGGAACCAGGAAAACACCCCCTTCCATGACAACTTAGATGGGAAAGGTCAGGCCAGGGTCTGTGCACCCCTTCTTCTTGTAGTGGCCTCCACTGGAGTGCCAGAGCTGTCCTGGAGTGTGTGTGTGTGCGCGCGCACATGCACATGCACTTGCGCACGTGTGTGCAATCCGCATCATGCACCTGTGAGTTGGAGTTCTGTGTCTGTGGTTGTATTGACTGTGGACATGAATTTCCTGTTATTTGGCTGTTTTCATGTTTTCTGATGAGGTTTTGGGGTGACAGTGGGGTTCATGGGGTAAGGATTTTTGAAGTCATCTTTGGTGCAAAAACGTGATTTCATTAAAGCACGGGGACAGGACCAGTGGCCCTGGCGGAAGAGCTGCCCAGGCAGCATGAGGAGAGACTAGTTATATACTATGGAGCTGGGGGGAGGTCAAGTCCAGGGGAAGTTTCCAGTGAGACTTTCATATGCTAAATAAGACGCCCAGGATCCTGGAGGCCTAGCTTTTGTCAAACTAGGGTTGTTTGCCCTCTAGCAAATCATTAGCATTAGGACACAGGGAGTGGCTGAAGAAATGTTTCACTCTGCTGGCCTCAAGTATTTGTCAATGGCTGCAGGTTTTAAGGAAATTTAGTCCTATCTGCCATTTCCTTCTGCCTTAGTTTCCTACATCACTATGGAGGGATGTTGCTGGGGTTCTAGGAAACCAAGTCCATAGGTTTCTGGAGATTACCATTGCCTTTTTCTCGTGATTTACTAAGGTATTTGTAAGTAGATGGAGACAGGCCCTGCAGGACTATGATCTCTGTTAACCATTTGTTTTTCTTTTCTTTTCCTTTGTTCTTGGGCAGCCAGGAGTGTCCAAGGGATATCACACATATCCCACCTGGGGGTGGGGGCGGGGGTTTTAGGCCCGGCAGCTTGCCTTATGCCCCCTCATCATTTTCCTCTTGTGTTTATCTGTATGCATGTGTATCTGTCTGTGTCTCTGAATGAGCATATGTCTGCTGTGCAAATCTCTGTGTCTGTGACTGTATTATCTGTATCTCTCAGGTACACATGTCCCTGTGAGAGTATCCGTGTGTATCTGTGTTTCGTGTCTGTGTATTGGTTGTATGTGTGAATTTGCTGTCACTTTGGGTGTTTCTGACCACAACTGTGTGTGTGTTTTCTGTGTGCCCAGTGTGTGTAGGGTTTGCTTCATGGGAGTGTTGCACATGTCCCTGAGGATTATCCTACTCGTTTTATGGAGCTAAAAAACTGTTCAAGGTCACCTGGCGCATCACTGCAGGGAATGAGATACAAACCTGAGTGTCTGTGAAATCGGAGTTCAGCCTCGTTCCTCACCCTTTGCTGTAAGCAGAGTCTGAAACTCAAGGAAGCTACAGGAAAGGGAATGTTTGAGGTAAAGAAAGGCCCTCCAAACCTGATTTGCCTTTTTCACTTCTAAACAGGTTCTTCATCATGAGCTTCAGGGGGTCCCTGGCCCAGCGGGTGTTGAGTGGAAATTTTGTTTGTGCATTTTTCTGGAACAAGAAGCTGTAGGTTTCACCAGTTTCTCTAAGGAGTCCCCCCCCCCCCCCCCCCCCCAGAATTCCATGTTATTCAGGCTTTCAAGAGAGTAGCAAAGTAGGTTATCAGGACAGCTACCACGAACTTGGTCAGCACTACTATCTGCATAACCCCTGGGCTTCTCTGGAGTGCTGAAATTCCTGAAAACCCAGCCCAAAAACCAAGGATGCTTTTCCCCAAGGTAGTCCTTCCCAGGGCATGCAATGGAGATGAGAGTTCTTAAGAGGCCTCCATATCCTGGAAAAGCAGTCATCAAAGTAGAGTCCACTCACTCTAAGCACCACATAAAATGACTCTGCATAAGGACAGGAAATGTGAGAACTCCTGTGTATGGTCTTTAGTTGTTAAAGTGAGGAATCAGGAGTGCCTGGGTGGCTCAGTTAAGTGTCTGACTTCAGCTCGGCTCGTGATCTCGCGGTTCATGAGTTCGAGCCCCACATCAGGCTCTGTGCTATGCCTCGGAGCCTGGAGCCTGCTTCGGATTCTGTGTCTCCCTCTCTCTCTGCCCCTCCCCTGCTCATGCTCTGTCTGTCTCTGCCTGTAAAAAATAAATAAAATTAAAAAAAATTTTTTTTTAAATAAATAAAGTGCGGAATCAATGCAATATGTGGATGGATGCTGGCACCCTCACTTGAGATGCCCACGTCAGACAGTGAGGATCAGGAAGCTCAGACCAAGAACGGTGACTGGCAGTGGCACCCTCACTGGGGTATGTTGCACATATTACAGCTATGAGCCCCCCAAAAGGAGATATGCAGAGGTATTATCCAGGGTTAGCGAGGCTAACCATCACTAAGCATGGCTTAACCACCACTCCTCACCCCAGCCCTCACAGAACCACAGGTTGAAGAAAATACTGATAGAAGAAGCACAAGAAAACAATTGCGTCGACTCTCCCCTTCTCTTCAACAGCTAGCTTGTCACAAGGTTAAAAACAATGATGTCCTATCAGATCAAAGCAAAGTCAGCCAAGAATAATCAAAACTCTCCTGTAAAATATTCAATATATTCAGTTAATGGTAAGTTTCTTCATCAACATATATCATGCTTTGACGTTAGCTAATGACTCCACGATGTAAGGATCATCATCCTTACAAACAAATTTTAAAATAACATTGACTGCACCTTCAGCTCAGTTTAAAATGTGTTATTACGTATGCTTTATAATGTACCTAATAACTGTTCACTGGTATTATTAGTACAACAAATGTGTACGGATTAGGGTACATACTAAAAAACATGTAAAAATACGTGTCTATAAAGTTTCATAAATAAGACCATGGAAATCACCAACTGTGTGTTGTAAGTCAAACAAATTCCCAAGGATTTGCCATCTCTTTGTGGCACCTAGTTTGGGTGCTTCTCAAACGATGTGCATTCATGCTACCTAGGGGCCTTGATAAAATGCAGATTCTATTTCAGTAAGTCTGAGGCAGGGCATAAGATTCTTCTGCTCAAGCTCCCAGGTCATGAAAATGAGGCTGCTCCACAGGACACACTCTGAGTACTAAGTCCCTAAAAGAACTATAATAGTAACTTTTAAGTGTCCACTTTACTGGGCCACAGGGTGCCCAAATATTTGGTCACAGGTCATTCTGGATGTGTCTGAGAATGTGTGTTTGGATGAGATGAATGTTGACATTCAACAGATTGAGTAGATTGCCCTCCATTGTTCGAGTGGGCCTCGTCTAATCAGTTGAAGGCATGCACAGAACAAAAGGCCGACCCTCTCCTGAGTAAAGGGGAATTTTCCTGTCTGACAGCCTTCAACTGCATGTATGTATATATAAATAGAGTTCTCTTTCTCTGGGGAACCCTAACTAATACAGGTACCTTACTAAAGAAACTATAGTTTTCCTTGATATCACTTGTCCCAATTCAGAACAATTAGGTTGAAACATTGCCACTTTTTGTAGTCAAAAATGATTGAATATTGGCAATTTCATAAGGTTCAATTTAGTGTCAATTTCCTTCTAGATGTACTTGTGTGTTACCTGTCTTGGGCCATTTGACTGCATTCTTTGAGTGCAGGGATTGTGTCTGTACTGTCACTACTCTCTTATAGCTCTCAAAACAGTGCTAAGTATGCCATAGGTGCTCAATAAATATCAATTAAATGAATATGTGAATGGGTGAATGAATGAATGAATGAATGAATGAATGAATAAAAGAGGCGATACTTTTTTTGTAAACTGGGATGTCAGAACCCAGAATTCCTCTGTGCCAGATACTGTTCTAGGCACTGAGGATACAACAGTAGAAGAGATTTGCTAAGTGTCCCTGCACTCCTTACTGTGGACAGTAATGTAAAGAGACGGATAAACAAGTAGCAAACCAGGAAATTAATAAGTTAATTTTAGGCTGTAATGTGAAATGAAGCAGGTAACACCAAGCGATGGGCTGGTAGGAGCTGGGGTGGGTGGATACTGGTAACTGAGCCTGGGTCGTCAGGGACGACTTCTCAGACAAGGTGACACTGGAGCGGAGATCTCAATGGCGAGGGAGCCAGCATGTGAGGTCTGATGGAGGATAATTCAATCCAAGCCAACACAACAGCTCCAAGGTAGCAATGAGCTTGACATATTTGAGGAACAAAAAGAGAATACGGCGTTCCTTCACTTTCCAATTACAGCGAGCAAATAAAAGACCCCAACATTCCCAAACAGAGCTCAGAACCTCCTCATCTTGGTTCAAAGCGTCCAGGAGTCCCGAGGTCTAAACCGTGTTCTGACATTTAAACACTTGACTAGGATTCCGGAGCATTTCCTCTTGTACCAGAAGCATCTTTCAGTCTTTCAAGATCTCAAGGGCCGTGGGCAGGAGGTAACTTTCTGGAGTGGTGGTTACGGGCAAAGCTCCTCAAACCACACTTAAACTTAAAACGTGTGCTTTTTATTGTGTAAAGTATATCCCACTGAAGGTGACTGCTAAAATGCAAGGACTCCACTGCCCAAAGAGAAGTAACCTGCCGTGAAAAAGGATATAGACAGACTACTCCATGGGCAAGGAGACGTGCCTGCAAGAGTTTCTCCAGGCTGGGGAGCTGGTCAAAGCCAGTGGTAACCACAGACATGCAGGAAAAGGGGGAAGCAGGAGGAAGAGAGAAAAGGCAAAAGAAGGGAAGACCTTTATCGCTTGATGTCACTTCTTTAGAAGGGACTCCAGCTCTTCTGAAGTGTGTTTGAAAAGCACCCAGGACACTGTGCTGTGTAATGTGCCACTTGGATTTCTGATTCTGTTTGAAGGTGGGCAAAATAATGGCATGTGTTCCCTCCCAGCCTCAAGTGTATGGAGCGTTAAACAGGCATTCCTGCCCCCAAGGTCATTTCTCATCAATGCCTCCTCCAAGGGCACTGGCCCTGGCAGGGGCAGATGCAGGAAACACTGCTGGTCTTGGTCTTACAGCGGCTCCTGGAACTGGCCCCCCTGCACATGTTGCCATTTGCAGAACAGCAAGCACTTCTTTGTGATCTGAGAGCACGGAAGTCCTGCACGTGTCCCCTCAAAGGCCGTGCAGCCTAGTGGTCAAGGACCTGTGCCCTGGCCTCAGACTGTCCAGGTTGGAAGTCTGACTCCTCCACGCCCCAGGGCCTTGTTCATCCTCACAGAAAGAAATCTGTGCCTCTTCAAAGGCACAGGCACACTGTCCTAAGACCTGCCTCACTGGGGCAGGACCTGACATTAAAGGGGAATTTATACCCAAGCTCACGGCAAAATAGAAGGCTGGACAAGAGTTCTTTTTTTTTTTAATTTTTTTTTTTTCAACGTTTTTTTATTTATTTTTGGGACAGAGAGAGACAGAGCATGAACGGGGGAGGGGCAGAGAGAGAGGGAGACACAGAATCAGAAGCAGGCTCCAGGCTCTGAGCCATCAGCCCAGAGCCTGACGCGGGGCTCGAACTCACGGACCGCGAGATCGTGACCTGGCTGAAGTCGGACGCTTAACCGACTGCGCCACCCAGGCGCCCCTGGACAAGAGTTCTTTAATATCACCCAGGCCAACACTTTGCAAGGCATTCAGGTGGCCATACCTGGGTCTTCTCTCCTAGTCTGAACCTGTCACCCTCCGTGGCTTAACTCTGAAGGAGTTAGGAGCCTTGACCAATGTCACACAGCTAAAAAGATATAACAGAGCGAGGGCTAGGTACCCCTTTGGCAGGTAAGGGGTAGAAAATTCCAGTAATAAGGGTGATGGCAAAGGGGTAAAAGTTGCTGAGCAGTGACCAAGAGGTCCTGTGCTAAGGGCCTCCCAAGCCCAGTCTCAGTGAAACCCTCACACAAGCCTAGGACATAGGGATCATCATGGTCTCATTTTACAGACAAGAACCTAGAACTCAAAGAGGTGAAGTCACTTTCTCAAGGCCACACAACTCTCAAGTGGCCAGGCTGGATGGAAATCTCCGGCCATCTGACTTGAGATCGGCCTGACTGCGTCTCCAGGCACTGCAGGGACCAGCACTAAGGGAACTGGGTGGGGGTGGAGAAGGAGGTGAACCTGAGAGCTTCCTAAAGAGGGAAGTCACCCCTGGGAGGCAACCAACAGCTTCCCTGGGAAAATGCATGTCGGGTGTTGTCAGTTCTACCAATTTCTCAAGAGAAGTCAGAAATTGGGATTTCTATGTGAAATCTCCTTGGTTCTAAGTTGGGTTTAAAACACAATATATAACAGACACTGAAGAAATTTCACAGCCCAGACGCAGTGAGCCTTGACTGGATCTGAGTTTGGAAGCCCAAGCTCCAGAGGACATTTGTGGCACGACCAGGAAAATGTTACCATGATTGGCTATTTGATGGTATCACAGAGTTTCTGTCCTTCTTGAGTGTGATCCTGGGACTGTGTTGTGTGGGGGAATGTCCTTGTTCTTAGGCAATCCATGGTGAAGGATTTAGGGATCAAGTGTCACGTCTGCAACTTCTTTCCAAATGTTTTGGCCAAGAAACAAAGGAAAAAGAAATGGAGGGAGAAAGGGAGAGAGAAAATGAAAATACAGAGTGTGTACTAAAGCAGATATGACAAAATACTCATCATTGTGTGGCCTAGATTAGTAACTCTCAACTGGGGGTGATTCTACCCCCAGATGAGATGTGGCTATGACTGAGGACTTTTTTTTTTTTTTTTTTTAACTGTCACAATGCACAGAACAGCTTCCCACAACCAAGAATGAGCCGCCCCAATGGCAGTCGTACCGGGAGTGAAAAACCCTAAAGACATTTTTATCCTTCTTTCAAGTTTTGTCTTTTGTATGTGTAAAATGTTTCAGTTAAAAAAAAAGAGAGAGAGAGAGAGAGAAACTTAAAAATAAAAATAATACATAAATAGGGGCGTCTGGGTGGCTTGGTTGGTTGCGCGTCTGACTTCGGCCTAGGTCATGATCTCGCCGTTCCCAGGTTTGAGCCCTGTGTTGGGCTCTGTGCTGACAGCTTAGAGCCTGGAACCTGTTTCAGATCTGTGTCTCCCCCCACCCCCTCTCTCTCTGCCCCTCCCCCGCTCATGCTCTCTCTCTCTCTCTCTCTCTCTCTCTCTCTCTCAAAAATAAACATTAAAAAAAATTTTTAAAAAAGAATACATAAATAGCAATACCTTGCAGACCAAACAAAACATGTCTGTGTGGTTGGGTAACCACAGCTGGCCACTGTTTGCAGTCACTTGTTCTGATACAGAGGGGCAGGATATAACGCTGCTGTGGCTGGTGAATGAGGGTCTCTGAAGCTCTGCCTGTATCGTGGGCAAGACCCCCGCAGCTCCTGGAATTAGAGACTTTCTCCTGTTTTCAGGTACCAGTCGGCCCAGAAAGGAGCAGCCGACATGCCCATGACTCTGGGTCTGAAAACTGACATCACGGAGGCCTCTTCTGGGATACCACAAGTGCACGGGTCACCAGAAGCAGTTGGTGACGTGGGGGTGCCTTCCGATGAAATGAGAATGAACCCTTCATCTTAGTGACCGGCACACCCCAAGACAAAATAAATTAAGAGGCTGTGGCCGAGATGTTAATTTCACCCGGAAGCTCTCAGGTGGTTGGGTATACGCCACCCAGGTACCCCCTGACCTGTGGCTGGGACTTGAAATGAGTAACTGCATACACAGTGCAACATGCATTTGGACGGTCCTTGGGGCAGCCCCCAGCACCACAAATACACAAAGCACAAATACGTGCAGAAAACACACAACCAAATGCAAATAAGAGAGTGGCACTGGATTAACGCATCCATCTCCAAGACTGAAATAGTCCCAAACTCAAGAACAGTCTTCCTTAAACGTGTAGGCCACTTTTGAGGCGCCATTCAGGGAGGCTGTTACATGCAGATTTCTGGGCCACATCCCAGATCTTTACTGACCCGGAATCTTTCCCTTTCCGGACAGAAATCGGGAATATGCAACCCCACCCCCACCCAAAGCTCACTCAAACTGAAAACACGGTTGAAATCAGGGGGCTGGGGACTGCAGTTTTATGACTAACCGGGTGACCTTGGAGAAGCCACTCAACCTGAGCCATGATTTTCCCATCTATAAGTGGGAACTGATAGCACCTGTCTCCTAATGTGGTCACGCACACTAAAGGAGTGTTTGCACACGCATGCACGCGAGTGTGTATGTATACATACATATACACACACACACACACACACACACACCCCTCTAGTGCAGTGTGCCTGGCAAATGTTCCTTCCTTTTCCGTACTAGTGACTGGCCACACACTGGAAAGCCTAGAGAGCTCTACAGAAGTACACAGACTCAGCAACCCTAGAGATCCTGATCTAAATTGCCTAGGGCGGGCCCCTAGCAACAGGGTTATTTTGGTTTGGTTTCTTTTTTAAAGCACTCCAGGTGGTGCTCAACAGCAGCTGGGGTTGAAAACCACATCGGGGAAACTGCCAATAAAAATCAACTATCCTTTGTCTTCAAGAGAATGTACTTCGACCACATTCTGGAATTGCCCAACTGTGTCCCGGGAGAGTCTTGTGTCCAGGCTGTTATCAGAGGCGTGGATGCCCCGAGATTCCACCCCCGCCCCCTCAAGCAGCCCTTTCCCGGTCCCTGCAGAAGTGGCTGCAACCGACTAAGCTGGGGGGATTCTTTTTCTCCAGACAGAGCTTCAAGGTGGCAGGACAGGAACAGGAGTCCCTCCTGGGCCCTTGGGTGGGCGGGGGAGCGCTGCCTCAACAGGAATACCCAGGTCACAAAAAGCCTGAAGATCACACATCACCATCCCCCGCCACAGGCTCAAGGGAGCCGCCCACCTTTAGCTCAGCTCACACCTTCCCACCTCCTTCTCCAGCCTTTCCTACCCTCCTCCACCCCCCACTCAAACACTCGGGGGGGGGGGGGGGCTCCTGGAAGCGCTGGTTTGCAAGGGAAAGGCTCAGTGGATACTTCAGCAGAGTATCCGAATCTGCAAGGTTCTCTCCCGACCAAGGCGGCACCCGTCGCCTGCCGCAGTCCTGCCTCGGTACTCTCCCTTCACCTTAACACAGACCCCGGGAAGCTACAGGGACTGGCAGGGACTGAGGGGAAGTGAAACCCCCGCCGGTGGGGCTGGCGACAGGGCATCTTGGGGGTGCAGGAGATAGGCGGGGCCAGCGTGTTGCTCTCTCAGTTGGTCAGAGTTTCCTGAATCCCCTCGAAGCTAACTTTTGTGCTTCAAGATGCCAACATCCCCCCACACCTCCCTGCTGACCCAAACCAAGAGGAACTTCCTCACCTCTTGCCCCAAATCCCTCCCCTCTTGGGGGTGGGGTGGGAATCATCGGATACTCTGAGTATAAATGGATAATAATTACTAGTGAGTTGGTAATGTTCCTTCGCCTATTTTGGGTGGGTCTCTGTTCAGGTTTTTTAGGCAGGCGCACGGAGCTGGTGCATCCACGCGAGCACACATGGGCCCCCGCCGGAGGTGTGGGGAGGGTGTGTGTCTGTGTGTAGGGGGGTGGGGGGACATATGGAGACTCCGTTGCCCACATTCGGCAAGATCCGGCTAGCTAGCGCCCAGCCATCCATGTGTCCCAAGACGGCCAGTCGCTCTCCAACCCCGCCCGCCCAGACCTCACGCCAACCCCGGCCTGCGTCGCGTCTGGGGGCTGCTTCCCGGTGGCTGTGTCCTGTGCCTCCAAGGTTACTGGGTCGTGCGAATCAATTTAGACACTTTTTCAAGAAGCAAAAGGAAAATCGCCCCATTAATCCCCAAATGCCTTCTCCCATCTGCTGCAACTCGCTCCCACTAGGACTTGCATAATGAAAGTTGAGGGAAAGTTGAAGGAAAGTCGAGGAATCAGGGGGCAGGAGGAGGGCTCCCGCCCTTGGAGTCCGCGCCAACCCCTGCAAGGGGCGCAGCGCGGGGCAGAGGCGCTGGCACCCAACAGGGAGAAGTGGCGACAGCGGAAAGCGGGGAGGGGTCCGGGTGGCGGGGAGGCAACCAAGGTTCCAATTCCAGGGACCTGGCCGCTCAGTGAGAGAGGCGGCCGCTCCGGGCAAGGCTTTTGTTCTCGCCCTCCCCCCTCTCTCTCTCCACCTCCTTTTCGCCAGCCTAGTGAGTTGCAGGCGGCACACACCCCTTCCCTCCCTCACACACGCCTCCTTCCCTTCAGGGCCCGCCTGCCCTGTTTACCTAGAAACTAGCATCTGGAAGCCGAGGGGTAGACCCCTTGCCAAAACGCAAGGCTCCGGGGGCCGTGGGCTCCCGGGCTGTGTGTGTCTCAGACCCGCCTCAATCCTAGGCGGGAGGGGGCGGCGAGAGGGTGAAGGAGGGTGGGAAGAGACCACCCCCCCACATACACACACGCGCTCAAGTCCACACCCGTGCGGAGCCCAGCGCCCCCTCTCCGCGCTCGGAGCGAAAGTTGGCTTCCCGGGCGACCTCTCCCAGCGGAGGTGCGGGCGGTGGGGGACGCGCCATTGCCCGCGGAAAGGTGGAGAAGGAAGAGGAAAGGTGGAGGGAGAGCGGCGCCGGGAGGGGAGGCGGGGGGTGGGGGGAAAGGGTTGAGCCCACCTGGACATGTGCTCCCTGTGCCGCCCGGGCGCCTCCTCCAGCCCCAGCTTGAAGATGCCTACAAGCCCAATGACGTCCCACCCCGCAGACGATGTAAAGGATCAGGGTGGTCTTGTCCTTCGTGGGGTGGTGCAGGGGGTCGTCCTTGCGCGCGGGGGGGGGGGGGGTGGGCTTGCGGGTGTCTAGCCACAGCGGAGTGTCGTGCTTGGTGCAGGTGCTCTGCCTCCGTCCCGCTTCTTAAACAGGCGGCAGAACCGGAAGTCACAAGTCCCGCAGCAGAAGACGAAGTCTCCCGAGTGAACGGCTGGTCCCACTGGCCCATGACATCGAAGTAGCTCCGGCAGAAGTCCAGGGTGGGCGCTCGGGAAGGGGGCTCGTCTGAGACCCCCGCGCCCGCGCCAGCCTCTCCCCAGGCGGCCCCGGAGTGGGGGGTCCCCCCCCCACCCCCGGCCAGCACTACCACGCCGCCCAGCTGCGCCAGCTGCCCGTGCCCCGCTCGCTCCTGCGCCGGGCCCCCGCGGGCGCACAGCTCGGTGAGGAAGCAGCCGGAGGACGCGACGAACCAAGTCTCCCAGCCTGGGCTCGGCCGCTGGGCCGCCGCCTCTCGCGGCAGGCAGGCAGCTGCGCGGGGCTCAGCCCGCGTTCGCCTCCCGCGCGCCGCACGCCGAGGGGGAGGGGCCGGGCGGGGAGGAGCGCGCCTGGCGGGGCGGGGGGAGGATGAGTGGGGGAGGATGAGCCGCCGGGTGCAGCTCCGCGCGGCTACGGGGAGAGGCGGGGGCCAGAGGGCGGCGGAGAGCTGGTCTGGCCGCGTGAGTCTGCAGGAGCTGTGGTGCGAACCAGGGAAGGGGGGACTCGCAGGGGTTCGGTGGGGACAGACTAAGTGGTTTCCACTCCAAGGCAGACTGGGGCACAGTTTGACCAGGGTCGCCCCTCCATGGTGCCCGGGGCCGCCTCAGCTCGCTTCGCCCTTCCCTTCCCCCGACTGCGCCCTCTAGCCAGGCGCATCTCCCAGCACCTACAGCAGCCAGAAGCATGAGAAAAACTATTTACAGGCTGTTTTGATGAGCTTACTAAGCTCTTATGCAAGATCTTTGGTGTTAAACTAAGGGAGGAAAGGAATGCGTACAACAGGACAGACAATGGAGTTTCTGCTGTAAGGATCACACAGAGGGATTAGGATGTTTCTAGGCACTAAATCAAAATTGGAAAGGACTCTTCCACCAGGCCTACCAAGGTCTGAGAAGCTGAGGCTCAGAGAGGTTAAGGGCTTTGTCCCAAGGTCACATGGTCAGCAAATGGGAAAGCCAGGGCTGGGTGGAGAATGCCAGACTCCTAACCTCTGCTTTCCTGCCTGCCCACCCCCACCACACCCCACCCAGGCACCTCCCAGCAAGCCTCAAGGCTGGGAGCCTAGGGCAAGGGCCTAGTAGGAGAATAGGTCACAGACACCTTCCCACAAGAGTTGGGGGTGTTGAGCCACTTCTAAGTTTGATTTTAAAAAAGAGAGAGAGAGAACAACAACAAAAACCCACCTAAGTGAAAACAGACAAAATCTAGACAGAAAAGTCCCTTTTAGAATCTGTCTCCAATCTCTGTAAAATATTGCCTGTCACCAGAACATTTGAGTCCAGTCCTCAGAGAAGACTCACCCTGGCTGTTCCTGGCTTTAATTAACAGAGACTGCCCCCTCTGTCACAGGAGAGTGCAGGGAACCTGTTTCAGAAAGAAGCCAACCTGATAGACCGACCCTTCATGGCTTATCTGCCAGATTCCAAACTTTAAACCACTATCCCTGCGAACTTCAACTAAACCAAATTCCCTTCCTATTCCCGCCTGCCCCTCTGGAATATTGCCCACACCCATTTCCCAAACCTTTGAAAAATATGTGTAAGAAGGGAGAATCAGGTTCATTTTACTCTTTAAAGGAAGAAAGCCACTTTCCTCTGGGCATGTCAACTCAGTAAATAGAGTCACTGCCTCCTAATAGATGTGTGATTGTTGAGAACATGCCCCATTTAGAACATGTGGTTGAGAAAGCATTTCAGAGTTCCTGGTGGGGAGGGGTGCCGTGTGTGTGTGTGTGGGGGGGGAGGGGGTGTTTATTCACTTCCTAATTGAAACACCTGTCAAGTTCATAGAAAATGAAAAATCATCATCAAAGACCACCCCCTCCACTACCCAAATGAATTTATGCAAATGTGTTGAAATTAAAATGCAGCTCTTCAGGAAAGTGCTTTCTATGAAAGAGTTTATGACATTATTTACAACACAGGCACTTTTAATATCTAAGGAAGAATCTCGTTTGCTGTAGGCTTAATCATCTCAGTCTTCAGCATGATCTGCAAGGAGTCTGCAAACGTACACTCCCCAACAATTAAGGGGAAGGAGCAATGTTACAATGGAGGTTTGCTCACCAGGACTTGCAGCCCACGTCAGTCTATACTCAGCTCTACAAATTAAACTGCGTTGTGGCCCTCACCGGAAGGCCTTGATTGTTAATAGTCCTCATCGGGTGACTTTTAGGGTTTCAGAAAGGTTTCTTAGCACCTGTTAGCCTTGAGAAAAAAGAAAAGAGATGACACAGAAGCTGTTGGTTGGAAACCTTAAGAGCTACCTGGGGGCTGGGGGGGGGGGGGCGGTGGGGGTATCAAAACTGGACCCCCATATACAGAGGGCAAGGAGAGACCAAAGAAGGAGGCAGATGTCTCCAGATGGGTGGGTGGTGGGGTAATAAGCAAGGGAACTTACAAGGCCTGCCCTGGCCCTGCAAGGCAAGTGGATCTCTGTACCTGCCTGCCAGAATTGTACAAGTTTATATTACACACAACCTGCAATAGGGGTCAGTAGTAAATCGTCCAGATGGTCTTAATAGCACTTTGCTCTCTCAAGGCTGCATCCTTGAAGCAGACTCCTAGGGGGGCGCCTGGGTGGCGCAGTCGGTTAAGCGTCCGACTTCAGCCAGGTCGCGATCTCGCGGTCCGTGAGTTCGAGCCCCGCGTCGGGCTCTGGGCTGATGGCTCGGAGCCTGGAGCCTGTTTCCGATTCTGTGTCTCCCTCTCTCTCTGCCCCTCCCCCGTTCATGCTCTGTCTCTCTCTGTCCCAAAAATAAATAAACGTTGGAAAAAAAAATTAAAAAAAAAAGAAGCAGACTCCTAGTGCCAGAACGGTGTTTGGAATATACATTGCAAGGACAGGGGAGAGGGTGATGAGCCTCCGATTGCCTACCTCCAGCTCAGGGGTCAACTGAAGGTCATGTCCCCTCGATGACTTTCTCCAACAGAAGCCAAAATGTCGCCAGCACCTTGCCGTGCTAGGGCGACAGGCTGATTTGGTATGGTTTATTCTCTTGTTCTGAAAAGATAAAGGAAACTACAAGAGAAGTGAAGCGGGTCTAAATTTTGGTTCCCCCAGACTACAAGTAGTAGGTGAGATGAGTTTTGGTGGTACCCAAACATGTTTTTTTAATAATTTTATATTTATTTTTAATGTGTGTCAGAAAAAAATAACAACATATCAAACACTTGGCTTCATGGGCAGAAACATTTAAGGTGCACATCAATTTAAAGTCCATTTAAGAAGAATGATAAATATGTTATAGTATTTATTAATAAAGTAAAAACGAAGAAAATAAGATGAAGTCTCTTGTGTTTAGGAAAAGTGGGTTTTGGTATGAGGACAGGGTTTCTCAGCTTCAATGCTATTGATTTTTTTTTAATGTTTATTTATTTTTGAGAGTGAGAGAGCGTGAGCAGAGCAGGGACAGAGGGAGAGAGAGAGAGAGAGAGAGAGAGAGAGAGAGAAGAAGACATGGAATCTGAAGCATGCTCTAGGCTCTGACCTGTCAGCACAGACAGGATGAGTAGCTCAAACTCAGGGACCATGAGAACATGACCTGAGCCAAAGTCAGTAGCTTAACCGGCTGAGCCACCCAGGAACCCAATGCTATTGACATTTTGGAGTGGATCATTCTGTGATGGGGGGAGCTGATGTGGGGGGCTGTCCTGGGCATTGTAGAAGGTTCAGCACCATCTTTGGACTCTACCCACTAGATGCCAGGAGCATCTCCCAGTTGCCACAACTAAACACTGTTGATGAGCAAAGATTGTGAAATCAATTGAGAACTTCCCCATGTTTAAATCCTAGCTCTTTCTCATATGAGGTTTATGACCTCAAATGAGACACTTAACCTCTCTAAGCCTCAGTTTCCCCATCTATAAGATGTGGATATGAATGGTGCTTTCCCGGGACACAGGGATGGCTCAGTTGGTTAAGCCTCTCTGACTCTTGATTTTAGCTCAGATCATGATCTCATTGTTGATGAGTTCAAGCCCCATGTTGGGCTCCACGCTGACAGTGTGGAGCCTGCTTGGAATTCTTTCTCTCTCTCTATTCCTCCCCATGCCCTCTCTCTCTCTCTCTCTCTCTCTCTCTCTCTCGGTCTCTAAATAAATACATACCTTAATAAAAGAATGGTGCTTTCCCCAGGAATATTACAAACACTCCATATCTTCTTATATTACAAACACCCCATATCTTCTAAAATTACAAACACTCCATATCTTCTTATATTACAAACACCCCATATCTTCTAAAATTACAAACACTCCATATCTTGCATAAAGTGCTTAGCACAGTGAAATGGAACTTTAATAGTGCTTAGTAAACAGTTACTCTTATTACAGGAAACCTTAAGGAGCCTAGCAGGTGTAGGCACTGCCCTGAGCCCTGGGGAGACAGAAGGCTGAGACAATATCCTTGCTCTCCAGGATCTCAGATCTCCAGGGCAAGATAGAACATAGAGGCAGGGCAAGCATCCTGGGCATGCAGTCTGTACAGCCTTACAGAAACCCATGCTCAGGAGGGCCCCATGTTTCATCTGCTGCTCTGCCCTTGCCTTGAATCTCTTAAATGATTTCTGAACATGTGGCCTCACAAATTCTGCAGCTAGTCCTCTATGTAGGGGATGCACCTCTGGCAGAATGAGAGATCAAGCATACGGGAACTTACAGGAGGATGTTTTACTCTGCCTACACAGGCAAAGCCTTCTCTCAAAGGTGTTGACATCCCATAGTCCTAGCTTACATGTATGTAAGCATTCTCAGCAATGTAGCAAGAAGAATTTTTTTTTTCTAAGTAGGCTTTATGCCTAGTGTGGAGTCCAATGCTGGTCTTGAACTCACAACCCTGAGATCAAGACCTGAGCTGAGATCAAGTTTAACCAATGGAGCCACCCAGGCACCCCCATAGCAGGAAGAATTTTGGTAGATTTTCTTTAAAAATAGTTCTTGGGGCGCCTGGGTGGCTCAGTCGGTTAAGCATCCAACTCCTGATCTCGGCTCAGGGTATGACCTCACAGTTCCTGAGATCAAACCCCACGTGGAGCTCTGCGCTGACAGTGTGGAGACTGCTTGGTATTCTCTCTCCCTATCTTTCTGACCCCCCCACCACCAAAATAAATAATAAACTTAAAAAATAACCAGGTAGTTCTCAAATGTCAGTCCCAAGAACAATACTGACGTTTTCCATAGTTAAGTTTCCACTGGTCCATAGAAAATTGAGAAAAATTATGAATGATGAAATAGATATTCTATAAGCACCTCTTTTAAAGGTTGTATTCTTTTTTTTATTTTTATTTTTAAAAAATTTTTTTTCAACGTTTTTTATTTTATTTTTGGGACAGAGAGAGACAGAGCATGAACGGGGGAGGGGCAGAGAGAGAGGGAGACACAGAATCGGAAACAGGCTCCAGGCTCCGAGCCATCAGCCCAGAGCCCGACGCGGGGCTTGAACTCACGGACCGCGAGATCGTGACCTGGCTGAAGTCGGACGCTTAACCGACTGCGCCACCCAGGCGCCCCTAAAGGTTGTATTCTTTATATGTGTCACAATTCACTTTCTAAATTATGTTAGTCTTGGGGCGCCTGGGTGGCTCAGTCGGTTACGTGTCTGCCTTCGGCTCAGGTCATGATCTCGCAGTCTGTGAGTTCAAGCCCCGTGTCAGGCTCTGTGCTGACAGCTCAAAGCCTGGAGCCTGTTTCAGATTCTGTGTCTCCCTCTCTCTCTGACCCTCCCCCATTCATACTCTGTCTCTCTCTGTCTCAAAAATAAATAAATGTTAAAAAAATAAAAAAAAAATAAAAAAAAATTATGTTAGTCGTGTGTGTGTGTGTGTGTGTGTGTGTGTGTGTGTGTGTGTGTGTGTGTCTTTAAATATTTCTTACCAGGGGAAAAAATGGTAAACTTATCGTGCCTAATTTTTGGTCATTTTACTATAGATGAAATCCCAGAGACTGGGATGACTAATTTAAGAACATCACAGTAGCTTTTGTTCACAAGTAAAGTGGTAATTTGAAGCAATTCTCTGAATAATTTAAGTCCCTTCAACTGTACTGTGAAACCAAAATAGGTTTTAGGGTCATGCATTTGCCAGCTAGCTACACTGGCTAAAATGATGAGGTATATCCCCAGGAATCAGCTATGGCTGGATGCAAACCACACAACTCCATGGACCCATGTCTCTCTGCTCCAACAAATGCCTATAAATACAGATTGTATCAGTTAGTTTTTGCCATGTAACAAATTATCCCAAAACTTAGTGGCTTAAAATAACAACTATTTATTTAACTATCAGTTCCATAGATTGGCAATTTAGGTTGGTCTCAACTGGATGGTTCCTTTGGTCTCGGTTGGACTCACTCATGCATTTGCTGCTAACTGCCAGGTCACTAGGGTGCTGGTTGGTCTGGGATAGCCTTCATTTGGGACAGCTCCTCTCTGTCCCATGAGATTTCATAAGCCAGTAGGCTAGCCCAGGCTTTTTCACATGATGCCTGGGCAGGGCTCCTAGTCACTAAAATAAAGCACATAAGACTTATTGAGACCCACGGTCAGAACAGGCACATCACCAGTGTGCCACATTCTGTTGGTACAAAACAAGCTACAAAGGCAGTTCATGTTCAAGAAGAACATGGAAGAGTGGCAAGGTTGCACTGTAAAGAGACATGCATGTGGTGCCTGGGTGGCTCAGTCAGTGAAGCATCTGACTTTTGATGTCAGCTTGGGGCATGATCTCACAGTTTGTGAGTTTGAGCTCTGTGTCAGGCTCTGTGCTGATAGCGTGGAACCTGCTTGGGATCCTGTCTCTCCCTCTCTCTGCCCCTTGACCACTTGCTCTTTCTCTCTCTCTGAAAATAAACAAGAAGAAGAAGAAGAAGAAGAAGAAGAAGAAGAAGAAGAAGAAGAAGGAGAAAGAAAGAAAGAAAGAAAGAAAGAAAGAAAGAAAGAAAGAAAGAAAGAAAGAAAGGAAGGAAGGAAGGAAGAAAGAAAGAAAAGAAAAGGGACATGCATGTAGAATGTGTGAATCACTGAAGCCATTTTTTTTTTTAAATATCAACTGTCTTAGTCCATTTGGGCTGCTGTAACAAAATGTCATACACTGGGTGTTTTGTAAATAGTAGAAATCTATTTCTCACAGTTCTGGAAGCTGGCAAGATCAAGACACAAGCATGGACACATTCTGGTGACCCCCCTCTTCCTGGTTCATAGCCAGCACCTTTTCACTGTGCCCTCACATCGTGGAAGGGGTGATGGAGCTCTGTGGGGTCTCTTTTATAAGAAGAGTGATCCCATTTGTGAAGATGCCACCCTCATGATCTAACCACCTCCCACAGGTCCTACCTTCTAATATCATCATATTGGTCTTTAGGATGTCCAGATGGGAATTTTGAGAGGACACAAACATTTAGAGGATAGCTTCAACCTACCAAGCAGTTCAAATGCCATTACTACTAACCACAGTAGAATGAGAATCTCCCTGTCACCAAGACTGCCTCACCGACAGTATGCCAGGAGAAACTTATACACACGTATTGTACCGTCAGCAAAGAAGCAACAGTCACATAAAGTTATACAATCTGTGTTTTCACCTACATAATCAGAACAACCCCTGTATATTGGGAAGTTCGGTACACCAACCGCCAGCCGTGTGTCCAAACCAGTAAATCGGGAGGTCCTTGGTGCCTCCCTTTGTCTCAACTTCCATACCCTGTCGGTCACCAAGTTCTGTAAATTCTCCCTCCTGAACAAACATCAGATCCTTCCTTCCTGTCATCCCCATTCCTCCTGTTTCACTTCAGTTCTCATCATCTCTCATGGTGACGATGACACTTCTCCCTAATTTGCCTACCCCCCCCCCACCACCATGTCCTCATCCTGAATCCAGTTGCCTTTCATTCACTTAACAAGCCTTTATTGAATGCTCACATCGTGCCAAGCACTCTGCTGGTGGTGGCAGATACAACAGGAAATAAGAGAGCTCATAGTTTGCTAAAGGAAAGAAACAAAAAAGACTTAATTTATTAGTCAGGGTAGGTCATGTGCTGTAGTGCATAACCACAAAATCTCAGTGGCTTAACCCAATAAATGGTGACTTAGGAATCCAGGTCCCTCCCGTCGTGTGGCTCCGCCATCAAAAAATCATTTACTTTCAGCCAGGTGGAAGCCATATGGAGCCATAGAGGAAAGAGCAGAAGGATGGCATGAGGTAGTTTATGGCCATGCCTGGGAAGTGGCATACATCATTCCCACCATATTCCATTGGCTGAACTTGGTCACATGGTCCCAAGTTCAGCACAAAGGTGTCTGGGAAATGTAGTGTTCCTACATGCTCAGAGGAGGAAAGATTGCTGGTGAGTAGTATAACCAGTCCTTTCTTCAATGGATGATTGTCATGCATATAACTGGGAAGTATGGCATCCTAAGGGAACCAGGGGAGGGTCTAATGTATTTAATATATCCTTGGATTCAGGAAGGCAGAGCAGTGGGCTAAATAATGGCCCCCGAAGATCCAAGTTCTAATCCCTGGAGCCTCAAACCTAGTACCTGGCAGAAAGGACTTTGTAGATGTGATTAGGTTAAGGGTCTTGAGACAATGAAATTGCTCTGGATTACCCAAGGGGGCCCTAACTGTAATCATGAGTGTTCTTCTAAGAGGTAGATGGAGGGAGATTTGACCAGGGAAGAGAAAAAGGAGACGGGATGACAGAAGCAGAGATTGGAGTGATGTTCTCTGAAGATGGGGGAAGGGTACACAAGCCCCAGAAACTAAAAAGCTGGGAAAGGCAAGGAAGAGAATATCTCTTGGAACCTCCAGAAGGAATCAGCCTGCCAACACCTTGATTTTAGCCTGTTAAGGTTCAGTTTGAACTTCTGGCCTCCACAAATATAAGAGAATAAAGTTTTCTTACTTTAAAACACTGAATTTGTGGTAATTTGTGACAACAAGAGGAAACTAATACAAGCAGTAATGCCTACACTGAGTTCCAGATAAGGATCACTCACTAGTGAGCTAAGCAAAAAGACTGGAAGGCAGGGCTAGAAGTGGAATTAAGGCTGAAGGGCAGCAAGGTCCAGATCCAACAGGATTTGGCAGGGAGGAAAGAGAGGGGAGGGGGGCAGTGAATTTAAGCCTGAGGGCACCAGAAAGCCATTGAAGCAGGAGTGACCTGACCAAGATCTGCATTTTTGCACGATGACCCCACCAACCCCATCGGCTCTGCAGAGAGAAGATCAGGGGAACCAGTGCTGGCAGCAGAAGACAGTCATTTGCTTTATCCCAGGAGAAAAGTAGAAAGGCCATAATTCAGGGTCCTGGCAACATGTAGTGGAATCAACAGGACTTGGTGATGTCCCACCTCTGATAAGAGACATCCACTCCATCACCAACACCAGCTGCACCAACTCTGATGGTTAATGGTACCTGCAGAGGACATAACCTGCTTAGCAACCTATCCGGAATAGAGACATACTAGGGAAGTATAAAGGAACAGGGAAGGTGCCTGTGAAGACCAGGTGCTATCCATTGGATGCCTTCTTCCAAATCCTGTAGTTGCCATGACCATCATGTCCTTTGTAATTTGAGTAAAATAGTTAGAGCACCATCCCCATATACAGGGAAATCCAGCATTAACCTTCATCACCACCCACACCACGATCAAGGGATTTCTATTTCTCCTAATTGCTTCTGACTCTGATTTCCTGCTTCTGCTTGTACAGCTATGCTGATGTGCACTCCACAGAGATATCCCCAACCAATGGGTGAGCTGGGGCTGAAATCCAACCTGCACTGTCCTGGCAAGTCATGTACTCTTGGTGTATACAGAAAATGATTTGACGCTTGGCATGGCCAGAACTTGGAGCTTTTGAGGAGAAAAGCAATAAAGACTGGCAATAAAGGTCAACTAGGGGGTCAGCTGCAAGTGTTTCAATGCCTTGCCTTAGCAAGGGCTCAAGACTGCTTCCTATAATGATGGTACCTTGTCTAACAATGTAAAACAAAGAGAGACACATCCATTCAGATTTGCATCTTATGCAGATCACTGTCCAGCCAATCTGGTCCTCATCACCCATATGGGACCGAGAAAAAGCCAACCAGTCGGAGCTGAGAACGTCTATACCGAGTCCTGTGGGGAATCCCATTGGCCTCCATGCACAGACAGGATCAAACAGTGCTGGGAAACAGAATGGAAAAATGGATATGATTCCAGAGAGAAGCAGAAGCAAGACAAAAAGAAACTTAACTACCTTATTGATGGCTTTCTGGATCCCGAGATTTGGCGGTTCTCTGTGCTACTACTGAATCTTCCAATAAAGTCCTCCTACCTTCCTCCTATTTTTGCCCAAATTAACGCAAGTTGATTCCTGTTAGAATTCTGACCTGGATACTGTGTGTCTAGTTTCTTTCTTCAGGCCTTCATCACATCACCACCAAGTGTCACATTTTGTGTCTCTCCTCCCCAATGCCATGAGTTGGCCAGATGGAGTGGAGGAGGAGGAGAGGTCAGGGGAAGGCAGGGGCGGGGAGAAGAGGCAAGAAGAGGGGAGGAGGAGGGGGGGAGAGAGAAAGGTGTCATTGCATACATACTCAGAGACGTAGAAAAGTGTTCCTTATAGCATTGTTTGTAATAGTAAAGGATTGAAAACAACCTCTGTCAGTGAGAGAACTGATAGTCTCCAAGAGAAATCTCTCCATCAGTGAGGTATTGGCCAAACAATCCACAGTACCTCCATATTGGAATACTATACAGCAGTTAAAAAGAATGGGCAGTGAAAAAAAATTCTAGGGGTGCCTAGGTGGCTGTCAGTTGAACATCTGAGTCTTGATATCAGCTCAGGTCGTGATCTTGCCATTCGTGGGATCAAGCCCTGCATAGGGGTCTGAGCTGACAGCTCAAAGACTGCTTGGGATTCTCTTTTCCTCTCGCTCTGCCCTTCCCCCACCTCTCTCTCAAAATAAATCAATAAAAAAAAATCGAGAACTCAGTTTAAGCATTAATGCCTTACTTACATATTTAATAAATAAATATGTTTATATTCTATATATGTTATAATTATAATAAATCATAATTCATATTATTATACATCTAAATGTATTTTCTAAAAACATGTAATAAATATACTGTCAATTATTTATTAAAATATATAAAATATATAAAATATATATTATATATAATATATATTATATATATTATAAAGTATATTTATTATATGAATGTATTTATATAAATAACACAAATATGAAACTTAGAAGTAAACTTATATTGATAATATACATAATATACATGTATTATATATAAATACATACTATGTGTGTATATATATCAAATGATCTTCAATTAAGATATAATTTTTTTAAAAAGCAAGGCAGAGATACAAGCACACTTACTTTTAATTTTTTTAATGTTTATTAAGTTTTGAGACAGAGAATGAGAGGGGGAGGGACAGAGAGAGGGAGACACAGAATTCGAAGCAGGCTCCAGGCTCTGAGCTGTCAGCACAGAGCCCCTCGCGGAGCTCAAACTCATCAACCTCCAGATCCTGCCCTAAGCCGAACTTAGACGCTCAACCCACTGAGCCACTCAGGCGCCCCAAGCATACTTACTTTTAGAATGCACAGACTATTTCTGGGAAGATGTACTAGAAGAAGTCGTGACCCTCACAAACAGGAAGGGTGGGGAGGCATGTTGTTCTTCCCTGCATGCTTCTGTGTGCTGTTTTTTAAACCATCTATATATGCTTCAACTATTCCAGCAAAGTAATTGATTAAAATGTTTTTAAAAGCACTTCCGTGATGGATCCTTGACCTTGACTAGACCATTTCCCTTCCTTGGGCCTCATTTCATTCACCTGGAAAACAGGTCAGCAGAATTCAATGCTCTCTAAGGTCCCTGCTCCAAAAACCGCCTGCTAATTGCTCTGGCATAACTTTCAAATGAAAGCAGTGGTTGTCCTAGCTTTCCACAGCAGCACAGGATGTTACTATCATAATATGAAATGGCTTTTTCTTTATTAGAGTTATCTTTGGAATCCGGAGAGTTAAAGGATATAAAATGAATCATAAATAACATATTTGCAAATCATGTAGAATAAGATGATTTTTTACAAGAGGCACATTTGGGCACCTAATCAACCCCACACCCTCTGCAGAGAAAAGTCCTCCGTAGCCTAGCCAGAGATGGCTGAAGATGCCTGACCCAGGAGGATCCAGTCAATTATAATGCTGCCTAAAGCCAATTAGATTTGTCCTCAAGAACTTGAGCTAAGAAAACACGGGCGGCGGGTAATCCCATTACCTTAATGCTTAGGAACCAGAGGAAGTTGCATGAGAGCAGGAAATGTACAACCTTCCTCGTGCTGTATGCCCAGTGCTTACCACCACTCTGGCACATACTAGGTGCTCAATAAATATTCGTTGAGGGGTGCCGGGATGGCTGTCAGTTGAGCGTCTGACTCTTGATTTCGGCTCAGGCCATGATCCCAGGGTCATGGGATGGAGCCTCGCGTTGAGCATGGAGCCTACTTGGGCTTGTCTCCTCTTTCCCTCTGCTCCTCTCTTCTGCACTCTCTCTCTCAAATTATATACGTATGTATATATATATATATATATATATATATATATATATATATATATATGTATACATATATGTGTATTCATATGTGTATATTTATACACACATATATATGTGCATGTGTGTGTATATATACACATACTAGTTGAAAGAAAAACTAATCACTAGAGGAATGGTCCATAAACTCTGACAGCTGAAGATTCCCTGGTACCACCCAGTTCTTTTTCCTTTGAGACACCTAGATTTCTAGATTTTCTTGGAATTTTGTGGGATTTTTATCTTTCTTTAAAAACCCACTTCCACCTAAGCTAATTTGAACAGATTTGGGGTTCTTTCATCCAAAAGAGCCCTAATACAAATATTCTTTGTTTTCTCAAAACACAAATCATTTTTTTCCCCTGAGATTCCTTTCTTTTAACTAAATCCCATCAAAATTCATAGTAACATGTTCCATGGTTCAATTCCCTGCAGCAAACGTGTGTTGAGCTAGAAACTATGTGAGACCTGAAAGATGAATGGGGCCTAATCCCTGCTACCCGGACATTACATTCAGATACAGAAAGGGAGACATACAGTTAAGTCTTTCAAAGAGAAGATCATCTGAAAGAGAAGGTTTAAACAGTGCACTGTGGGTCTAAGTGGGAGAAAGAGAGCAATATCCGGGAAGACTTCACGGAGGAGATGACCACAAAGATGGGTTTTGAAGAATGAGCAGGATGTTTAGGATAAGGGTTAGGTCACCCTTGCACCACCACTTCAGCGAGGGGCGGGGGGGGGGGGGTCACGCTTGCGACGCTGCTCTGCGTGGGAGAGGGTTTGCGCACGCGCCACGCCCCCATCGCCTGGGAGGGGCTCGCGCATGCGCCCCTTCTGCTCCCCATATCAGCGATGTAGCAGTGATGTTCCTTTTAAGTCAGGGGTTTTCTGTGGTGCCTGGCTGGCCCAGTGGGTTAAGCGTACCACCTTGGCTCAGGTCATGGTCTCTCCGTTTGTGGTTTTGAGCCCCGGATCGGCCTCTGTGCTGATGGCTCTGAACCTAGAGCCTGTTTCAGATACTTGTGTGTGTGTGTGTGTGTGTGTGTGTGTGTGTGTGTGTGTGTGTCTGCCCCTGCCTCACTTGCGTTCTTTCTCTCTCTGTCTCTCGCAAAAAATGTACCTGAAAACATTTTAAAGCAGAGGTTTCCTGGATGGCTCTTTTCACTTTCATTCCTGAAGAAGCAGGCATCTGTCTCGTCCAACGTTCTTTTGTTGTTGTTGGCATAGGTGACTACATATACCACATTTCCCCAGCCAGCATCGGGCACGTGTAGCATTTCTTCCACCTGCGGGACACCTCTCATCCGCTGTGACACTGCCTTCCTCTAGCGCGTCCCACATGCTCCCGGAAACTGGACTGTAACTGTGGACAGCAGCACTGTCCCATTGTCTTCTCATGGCATTTCAGGAGGCTCTTCATTCATATCTTCTCTTATTTTTCCGCTAGGTCGCTTCTAGGACCCCTGATAGGGAACCTGAAGCAGTGAGGGATCCAGGAGCAGCCCTGCCACCGTTTGGCTCCCACAAAATGGTCGCCTTGGAACTGTTTATAGAAGAGGAGAAAAAGCCACCACCACCGCCACCGCCACCGTTTCATAACCCTGCAAAGAATGTGGAGACCACCACCACCCATCCCCAAAAGGAAACTCTGGCAGGGTACATGTATATAGTACCTATGGTGTTGATCAAGTATTTTGGATCAATAACTGAGGGTGTATTGTTGACTGGTAAGTGTAAATCTAAATACCTCAGAGGGGATTTTATTCTCCGAGGTCGCCCCAACCTAAATTGTTGGCCCATGGGGAGATCTGTTGTCCCTGTTGGTTGTATTGATGTAGTCTCTTTGGACCAGTGAATTAAAGCTCCATAGGGTTTTGTCCTATTCCCGCCTCTTCACAGGAAGGTCCACTTCACCCACTGGAAGAGACAGTAAAACCCTCATGTGGCCATTCATATGAGTCACTATTTAGGGAACAAGTGATTATGCTACCTTTGCATGGTCAGGATACCACTGCCTTTACACTAATGTCCCTGGGCAGGCAGGGCCTCCAATACTAGAAATGTTAGAGATGATGTGATTGGTAAACAGGCGAGGTTTGTGTTCCCTGAGTTCCTTTTACTTCTTTTCATCTTTCCTTGATTTGCTGTGTTTCCTGAATAGCTTTTTTCACTTTCAGAGCTGAAGAAGCAGTCATATGTTATGGTTAGGGTTAGGATTAGGATTAGAGTTAGGGGTTAGGGTAAGAGGTCACACTTGCACACCCCCCTTCAGTGCAGGAGGGAGGCACTCAGGGGCCTTGCCACCCCTCGGCATGCGAGGGGGTCACCCATGCGCTGCCCCCCCCCCCCCCGCAAGGGAGTAGTGATGCCACTATTTCATGTGTCATTTCATGAATGGCTCTTTTCACATTTCACAGCTGAAGAAGCAGGCATCTCTTAAGGTAAGGGTTATGGTTGGGATTGCCGTTTGTGGTTAGGGTAAGGGTTAGGTCATGCCTGAACCCTCCCTTGGAGTGGGAGGGGGTTCACCCATGCGTTCCAGCCCCCTTCAGTGGGGGAGGGTGTTAACGTATGAGCTGCACCCCTCTGGCGCAGAAGGGTGTTCACGCAGCACACAGCCCCCCCTTTGGGGCAGAAGGGTGTTCACGTATGGGCACCACACCCCTCGTGGAGGGAGGGCGTTTGCCCATGTGCCCCACATCCCTTGGTGCGGGAGGGTGTTCACGCATGCGTGTAATTCCTCCTCCGGGTGGGAGGTGGTTCATGCACGTGCCCCGCCCCCCCCCCCCCCCCCGCGGTGCCAGAGGGGTTCACCTGTGCACAGCACCACCCCTCAGCGAGGGAGTAGTGATGCCACTGTTAAACCTAATATTTCCTGGATGACTGTTTTCACTTTCACAGCTGAAGCAGCCATGTCTTAAGGTAAGGGTTAGGGTTAACATTACTGTTAAGGGTTAGGGTAAATGTTAGGTCATGCTTGCAGCCCCCCTTAGGGCAGAAGGGTGTTTAGGAATGCTCACCCTCACCCCTCAGCGAGGAAGATGGTTCACGCATGCGCCCTGCCCCCTTCTATGTGGAAGGGTGTCACCCGTGCACAGTGCTACCCCTTGGGGAGGGTGTAGTGATGGCACTATTAAATGTGATGTTTCATGAATGGTTCTTTTCACTTTCACAGCTGAAGAAACACGCATCTCTTAAGGTAAGGATAGGGTTAACATTACCGTTAGGGGTTAGGGTAAGGATTAGGTCATGCTTGCTCCCCCCTCCGAACGGAGGGTTTCACGCATTACCCCTCCCCCCTGGGCATCGGAGGGTGTTCACCCATTCCCCTGTCCCCGCTTCAGCTCAGGCGGTGATGACCTATGCGCCCTGCCTCCTCAGCGTGGGAAAATATTGAGGCATGCATCCTGCCCCACTTTGGCGGGGGAGGGTGTTCATGTATGCACCCCAAACCCTGGGCGCAGGAGGGTGTACATGCATGCTCATGCCCCCCCCACCTTGGCGCAGAATGTGGTTCACGCTTGCGCCCCGCCCCCCTCTGTGTGGAAGGGGTGACCCATGGGCCCTACTCCCACTTCCGCTGGAGAGGGTGCTCACCCTTGTTACCTGCCCCTTCAGTGCGGGAGAATATTCAAGCATGTGCACCACCACCCCTAGGTGAGGGAGGGCATTCACGCATGCGCCCCCCCCCCCCCCCCAGGCAAAAGTGTGTTCACTCGTGCACACCCCACCTCGGCAAGAAAGATAGTTCACGCATGTGCCCCACGTCAGCGCAGAAGGGTGTTTACAAATACACACAGCCCTCCCTTGGGGTGGAAGGAGGTCACCCGTGCAGAGTGCCACCCTTCGGCAAGGGAACAGTGATGCCACTATTAAATGTTACATTTCATGAATGGTTCTTTTCACTTTCACGGTTGAAGAAGCAGGCATCTCTTAAGGTAAGGGTTAGGGTTAGCATTACCGTTAGCGGTTAGGGTCAGGTTTAGATCATGCTTGCACACCCCCTCGTCGCTGGAAGGTATTCATGCAATATCACCGTCCCTCAGCGAGCAGGAGAATAGTCACACATGCACCCTGTCTCCTTCGGTGCGGGAGGGCATTCACACATGTGCCCCAACCCCTTCGGCTGGGAAAGGCATTCAAGTATTTGCACAAACCGCCCACGGCAAGGGAGGGAGTTGGCGCATGCGCTGTGTCCCCCTGGGCATGGGACTCATGCACCCCACCCCCTCAGCGAGGGAGCGTGTCATCCCTGAACAGAGCCACCTCTC
Organism: Puma concolor; assembly: GCF_028749965.1. Classification (NCBI taxonomy): domain Eukaryota; kingdom Metazoa; phylum Chordata; class Mammalia; order Carnivora; family Felidae; genus Puma; species Puma concolor. Next base: position 112,342,291 of record NC_141676.1, read on the forward strand.
GGTGAGGGAGTAGTGTTGCCACTATTAAATGTGACATTTCATCAATCGTTCTTTTCACTTTCACAGCTGAAGAAGCACGCATCACTTAAGGTAAGGGGTAGGGTTAGCATTACCTTTAGGGGTTAGGGTGAGGGTTAGGCCATGCTTGCTCCCCCCCCCCATCAGTGTGGTAGGGTTTCACGCACCCCCCCTCCCCCCCCCCCCCCCCCCCCCCCGCACCGCTCCGCAGGGGAGGGCGTTGATCCATATTCCACTCCCCACCTTTGGCGAGGGAGGTCGTTTTGCCTTGTGCCCTGCCCTCCTCAGTAAGGGAGGGCGTTCGTGCATGTGCCCAGCCTCACTTAGTGCGGAAGGCGGTTCACGCATGCACACAACACACCCTTGATGAGGGAGGGCGTTCACGCATCTGACTTATACCCTTGGGCAAGGGAGATGATTCAGGCATGCGCCCCGGCCTCTCTCTGGCACGGGTGGGTATTGACCTATGTGCCTTACCCCCTCAGCGCTGGAGGGTGTTCATGCACACTTTGCCCCCTAAGCAGGGGAGAATATTAACATATGTGCCTGTCCCCCTCGGCTGGGCGGGGGTTCACGAATGGGCACCACACCTCCTTGGCAAGGGAGGGTGTTCTAGCATGCGTCCCACCCCACTTGGCTCAGGACGTGGTTCAGGCTTCCACCTCTCTCCCCCTCAACCCCCAGCCCTTCAAGCGTGAGAGGGTCACCCATGCACAACGCCACCCCTCAGGGAGGGAGTAGTGATGTCACTATTAAATGTGATGTTTCATGAAACATTCTTTTCACTCACAGCTGAAGAAACGCATCTCTTCAGGTAAGGGTTAGGTCAAGCCACCTCCCTCTGGGCATGGGAGGTTTTCAAGCATTAGCCCGCCCCCCTTTGGTACAGGAGTGTTCACCCATGCACCCGGCACCACTTTGGCACATGAGGGTGTTGAGCTATATGCCTCGACCCTCACCGCAGGAAAGTATTCATGCATGTGCTCTGCCCCCCCCTCCAGGAGGGAAGGTATAGGTGTATATGACCCACACCCCTCGGTGCCAGTGGGTGTTCACGCATGTGCACAGGCACCCTTCGTGGCAGGAGGGTGTTCACGAGTGCAAACAACCCCACTCAGCAGGGGAGACTGTTCATGCATCCACGGCACCCTCCTAGGTGAGGGAGGGGGTCACGCATACAGACAGCTCCACCTCCTGGTGGGAGGATGTTCAAGCATGCGCACGACCCCCCTCGCTCCCCCCAGCCAAGGAGGGCGTTCTTACACGAACACAGCGCCCCCTCCTGGCAGAAGTGTTCACGCATGCGCACAGCACCCCCTTGTGATGGAAGTGTTTTCACATGTGCACACAGGCCCCCTTGCGGTGGAAGGGTGCTCACGAATGCGCAAAATCCACTTCACCGAGGGAGTGCTTTGTGCATACACCACATCTGCCTAGGCGCGGGAGGTGTTCACGCATTCGGACAGCCTCCCTCGTGGCAGGAGGGTGTTCACACATGCGCACAATCCCCCTCAGCGAGGGAGCGGGTTCGGGCATGCGCTTCATACGCCTAGGTGCTGGAGGCATTCACCCATGCAGACAGCCCCCCTTCCTGGCTAGAGGGTTTTCATGCATGTGCACAAACCCCGCTCATCAGGTAGGGCATCGGCTCATGCGCACAACCCCCACCCCAATCAGCCAGGGAGGAAGTTCGTGCATGTGCACAGCTCCCCCTCGTAGCGGAAGGATGTTCAAACATGCGCACAACTCCACTGGGCGAGGTAGGGAATGTGCGCATGCGCACTACCACCCCCCCGCCAGGGAGGAAGTTTGCGTATGTGCACAGCGCCCCCTTGTGGCGGAAGGGTGTTCACACATGTGCACAGTGTCACCTCCTGGTGGAAGTGTATACGCAAATGCACAAATCCCCGTCAGCGAGGGCGTGCTTTCGTGCATACGCCCTACCCCCATAGGCGCGGGAGGCGTTCATGCACCCGGACAGCACCCCCGCTTGGCGGTCAGCCATTCACACATGCTGCTTCGAGAGGTATGGTGTCTGCGCATGTGTGCACCCACCCCACCCCCAGCCATGAGGGCATTCGCGCACGTGCATAGTGGCCCCTCGTGGCGGAATGGACTTCACGCATGCGAACAGCGCCCCATGGTGGTGCAAGTGTCTTTACACAAGCCCACAACCCTGCTCGGGGAAGTAGGGTATCTGCGCATGCGCACAACCCCCACTCAGCCTGAGGCGCATGTGGGCATGCGCCCCACTCCCCTTGGCGCCGGAGAGTTTTCATGAATGCACACAGCGCCCCTGGTGGTGGGTGTTCATGCATGCGCACAGGCCCCCTCATGGTGGAACGGTGCTCACAAATGCGCAAAATTCACTTCAGCGAGGAGTGCGTTAGCGCATATGCCCCATCCGCCTAGGCGCAGGAGGTGTTCGCGAATCTGGACAGCCCCCCTCGTGGTGTGAGGGATTCACGCATGCGCACAATCCCCGCCCTGGGAGGTAAGGCTCCTGCGCATGCACACACCCCCACTCAGCCAGGGAGGGTGTTCCCGCATGTGCCCTACTAGGTCTCCTTGGAGCGGGAGGGTGTTCACTCATGCGCAAAGTGCCCCCTCGTGGCCGACTGGTGTTCACGCATGCGAACACGGCCCCATGGTGGAGAAGTGTGTTCACACATGCCCACAACCCCCTCAGCAAAGTAGGGCATCTGTGCATGCGCACAACCCCACCTCAGCCAGGGAGGGTGACTGCGCATGTGCCTGACATCCCGTAGCGGGAGAGTGTTCACGCATGCGCACAACCAGCCCTTAGCCAGGGAGGATGTTCGCACGAGTGCACACCACCTCCTCATGGCGGAACGGTTTTCATGAATGCGAAAAATCCCCTCAGCGAGACAGCCCGTTCGCACATATTCCATGCCTGCCTATGTGTAGTAGGTGTTTACCCATCTGGACAGCCCCCTCCTGGCAGGAGTGTGTTCAAGCATGCGCACAACCCCCCGCTTGGAGAGGTAGGGCGTCTCCACATGTGTGCAACCTCACCTCAGACAGGGAGGGCATTTGCACATGCTCAAAGCGCCCCCTCGTGGCGGAATGGTGCTCACGCATGTGAAAGCACCCCATGGTGGCAGAAGTGTGTTCATACATGTACACAACCCCTCTAGGCGAAGTAGGGCATCTGTGCATGTGTACAGCCCCACCTCAGCCAAGGAGGGTGTCCGCACATGCCCAACGCCCCCCACTCGGGGCGGAAGGCTTTCTCGCATGTGCATAGCGCCCCCGATGGCGAAATAGTGTTCGCGCATGCGCACAGTGCCCCCTCGTGGCCAAATAGTGTTCGCCCATGCGCACAGTGCTCCCTCGTGGTGGAAGGTTCGCGCACGCGCAAAAAGATGCTGGGCGAGGTAGGCCGGCTGCACATGCGCACACCCCCCTCACAGAAAGGAGGCCGTTCGCGCATGCTCCGAGAGTCCCTTCGTGGCGGAAGGGCGTTCGTGCCTACGCACAGGGCATCCTTGTGTCGGATGGGTGTTCTCGCAAGTGCACAGCGTCCCCTCGTGCCTGAAGGCTTTTGTTCATGTGTATAGCGCCCCCTCTTGTCGGAAGGGCTTCGTGCAAACCACGCTGGGCGAGGTAGTCCATCTGTGAATGCGCACACCCAGCCTCAGGCAGGGAGGATGTGTGCGCATGTGCACACTCCCTTCAGGCAGAGAGGCCGTTCGCGCATGCGCACAGCGCCCCTTTGTGGCGGAAGTGCATTTGCCTATGTACACAGCTCCCCCTCTTGGCGGAAGGGTGTTCACGCATGCGCACTTTCCCGCTTGGCAAGGTAGAGCGTTTGCGCATGCGTACAACCCCTCACCCTCAGCCGGGGAGGTTGTTCGCGCATGCACCCCACACCCTTCGGCGCAGAAGGGAGTTCACACATGCCCGGAACAACCTCTGGGTGAAAGGGGATGTTTGGAAACGTGGCCCACACCATTTGGCCCAGGCAGTTTCAGGCTTCTGACTCGCCCCCCATTGGTGCGTGAGTGGCTCTCCCATGCAGAGCGCCACCGCTCGGGGAGGGAAAAGTGATGTCACTATGAAATGTGATTTTTCATGAAACGTTCTTTTTACTTTCACAGCTGAAGAAACACGAATCTTTTAAGGTGAGGTTTACGGTTACATTACTGTCAGGGGTAGGGTAAGGGTTAGGTCAAGCCACCTGCCCCTTGGGCATGGGAGGTTTTCAAGCATTAGCGCTTCCCCCTTTGGTAAGGGAGTATGTTCAGTCATTCTCCTGATTCCACTTTGGCACAGGAGGATGTTGAACTATGCGCCTTGCCCCGTCACCGTGAGAGATTATTCACACATATGCTCTGTTCCCTTGGGAGAGGGATGGTATGGAGCTATGTGCCCTGCACCCATCAGTGCGAGGGTGTGGCGCACGTGCAGAGCTACCTGGTGTCTGTAGTATGTTCACGAAAGCGCACAAATCCCCAAAGCAAGGGAGAGTGTTCGCGCATATGCGCTGCGAGCCTGAGCTTGGAAGGTATTCACACATGCCCACAGTGCCCCCTCTTGGCGGGAGGGTGTTCACATAGGCGCACAGCTGCCCTTTGTGGCGAAAGGGTGTTCTTCAATGTGCTCAATCCCCCTCAGCGGGGAAGCTGGTTCCCGCATACGCCCCGCCCCCCTAGGCGAGGGATTCTTTCACTCATCTCGAGAGACACCCTCGTGGTGGGCGGGTGTTCACGCATTAGCACAGCGCCCCCTCGTGGCGGAAGGGTGTTCACACGTGTGCTCAACCCGCACCTGTCGAGGTAGGGAGTCTGCGCATGTGTACGCCCACCCCCTTCAGCCAGGGAGGGTGTTCACGCATGCGGACAGCGCCCCTTCCTGGCGTAATGGTGTTCACACATGTGCACACCCCGCTTGTTGAGGGAGGTCCTCTGCGTATGCACCTAACCCCCGTCAGCCAGGGAGGGTGTTCACGCATGCACAGAGAGCCCCTTCGTGGCGGCAGGGTGTTCACGCGTGCGTACAATCCACCCTCAGCAAGGGAGGCCGTTCGTGCATGCGCCCCACTCTTCTCAGTGCGGAAGGGTGTTTACTCACGCGCAGAGCACCTCCTCCGCCACGGAGGACCTTTGCAAATACGCCCCGCCCCACTTGGCTCAGGCTTTCACCTTGCCACCCTTTGGGGTGTGAGAGGGTCACCCTTGCACAGCGCCACACCTCTGGGTGGGAGTAGTGATGTCACTATGAAATGTGATGTTTCATGAATGTTCTTTTCACTTTCACAGCTGAAGAAACACTTGTCTCTTAAGGTAAGTGTTAGGGTTAGCATTACCATCATGCATAGGGTAAAACCTAGGTCATGCTTCCTCCCCTGGGGCATGAAAGTTTTTCGGGCATTAGTGCACCCCCCCCTTTTGCACAAGAGGGGGTTCATGCATGTGCCCCTCCTTGACGAAGGAGGTGTTCTCCGTTGTGTCGTTGCCTCGGGGAGGGAGTGGTGTCACTCATGCACTCAGCCCCACCTCGACGGGGGAGGGGGTCACGCATGCACCCCCTCTGCCTCCCTTCATCAGGCGACGTAGCGGTGATGTTCCTTTTAGGTCAGACTTTTTTTTCTGTGGTGTGTAGGTTCCTCAGTGGGTTAAGCATCTCACTTCCGCTCAAGTCATAGTCTCATGGTTTGTGGGTTCCATCCCTGGGTCAGCCTCTGTGCTGACGGCTCTGAACCTGGAGCCTGCTTCAGATACTGTGTGTGTGTGTCTCTCTCTGCCCCTTCCCTACTTGTATTCTTTCTCTCTCAAAAAAATGAAGCTAAAAGCATTTTAAAGCAGCTCCATAGGTCTTCTTGTCTCTTGTCCTATTCCCGCCTCTTCATGGGAAGGTCCATTTTACCAATTGGAAGAGACCGTAAAACCCTCGTGTGGCTGTTCATGTGAGTCACTATTTAGGAAATAAGTGATTATGTTACCTTTGCACGGTCAGGATACCACGGCAGTTTCATGAATGTCCCTGGGCAGGCAGGGCCTCTAATACTAGAAATGCTAGAGGCGATTTTATTGGTAAACAGGTGGGGTTTGTGTTCACTGAGTTCCTTTTACTTCTTTTCATCTTTCCTTGATTGCCTATCCGTGTTGGGTCAACAATTGGTTTGATAGTGACTTTACAGTTAGGTTTTTTTTAATCTTATTGTTAACTATCCGTAGTCATCTGCTCTGACAGAAGTTTACGCAAGGACAAATATTTCTTTTTTTTTTTTTTTTTCCAACGTTTATTTATTCTTGGGACAGAGAGAGACAGAGCATGAACGGGGGAGGGGCAGAGAGAGAGGGAGACACAGAATCGGAAACAGGCTCCAGGCTCCGAGCCATCAGCCCAGAGCCTGACGCGGGGCTCGAACTCACGGACCGCGAGATCGTGACCTGGCTGAAGTCGGACGCTCAACCGACTGCGCCACCCAGGCGCCCCAGGACAAATATTTCTTGTTGCACATACTAACATTATTACTTCTATTGTGAAATTCACCTGGTTATAACTAAGGAGTTGGTTGTCTATTTCTGGTATTCAGATCTTAAGGTCATATACCAATGCCTGAGCCCTACTATGAATGTTCATCACCGCATCCCTAACAGCCGCCTACAGTACACGAGTCATATTTTTCACCCTTCTAGGACAGCCTCGAGACACCTACATTGGCGATGCAGGGGTGTCACACTTGCACCCCCCATCGGTGTTGAGGGGTGTCATGCTTGCACCCCTTCTGTGCCCCTTCATCGGCCATGTAGGGGCATCACGCCTGTGCCCCTTCATGGGCCATATAGGGGCGAGCCGCCTGCTCCCCTTCATGGACTATGTAGGGATGTGCCGCCAGCACCCCTTCTTGGTCCATGTAGGGGTGAGCTGTCTGCACCCCTTCATGGGCCATGTAGGGGTGTGCCGCCAGCACCCCTTTATGGGCCAAGTAGGTGTGAACCACCTGCACCCCCACATCGGTGTCCTGTACCCTTGCATTGGCGTTGTGGGGTGTGCTGCCTGCAAACACGCATGGGCGTCTTACAACCCTTCGTTGGAGATTTGCGGGTGTGCCGCTTGCCCCCCTTCATCAGCAACTTGCACTCCTTCGTTGGTGTTGCAGAGGTGTGCCGCCAGTATCCCTTCCTGGGCCATGTAGGGGTGAGCTGCCTGCACCCCTTCATGGGTCCTGTAGGGTTGTTCTGCCAGCACCCCTTCACGGCCACTATAGTATTTGTACTTACTGTCTGTGGTTTTAGGGATCCACCTGGGGTCTCCGGACATATCCCCATGGATAACAGGGGGCTTCTGTAGTCATGTTCCTCTGTATCACATCCCCCCACACGACCCTCATCTCCGGATGAATCTCACAGGATCAGGAACCACTTTTCCTTGCACTTTCCTCTTAGTGGAAACATCTTGCCTTTGCTTAGCATGGCTGCTTTGCTCTCTCCACTGTCTCCTGGAGGCTCCCTTACCCTTGCAGCGCTCTTCACTCACTGCTTTTGGGTGTGCGGTCTGTCTCCTGTCGCAGTTGTGCACAAATGGTAATTTGTACCTGGAGTGGCCTCAGGAAACTGCCTCAAGATGGGACTCTGGGACTGGACTGCTCTTCTCTCTGGTGGACATACAAATAATTTCCTTGTGGGCAGAAGTGGATACTGGTCGTTGGAAGCAAGAGGTGATTTCACACTTGCTCACGTTACCACCAGTGCTGGTACAGAGTGATGGAGGACAGCATGCTAGAGGATAGCGGGTGGAATCGTGACTGTGGCCATGGGGGACAGTTACAGTTACAGTTAAACCAAGGAGGGTGACATATGATAGGCCAGACATGGTACAGGGTTCCTCCTGCAGGAAATGTGATTTAACGTGTTGCCTTGACAACTGGAGACGGTCGTAATAATGACTCAATGGCTGCCTTCAGTCAACTAGGTTGAAATGTCAGAGCTTCCCTGACTTTCTCGGGGAAGGAAGACTCCAAGGTCCGAGGGAGATGGGAATAGGGACCTGTTGTGTGCACACCTGCTCTTTTGCCACAAACGTGGTGGCTTATGAGAACAAAATTGTGTTCTCTCACAGTTCTGGAGGCCAGGAACCCAAAATTCGCTTCACTGGGCTGAGACTAAGGTGTCAGCAGGGCTGTACTCCCTCTGGAGACCCCAGGGCTCCAGGGGACAGTGTATCCCTTCCCTCTGGTAGCTCCCGGTGGCCACCAACCTCCCTTGGCTTGTGCCCACATCACCCCAGTCTGTCACCATGGACACAGTGCCTCTTTTGTCAAGTCTCCCTTTGTCTTTCTAAGGATGCTCGTGATTCCATGTAGGGCTCACTCAGACAACCCAGGACTCAAGATCCTTAACTAGATCCCATTGATGGGAGTTAGATCCCAGGTATCAGGACTTGATTTCTTTGAGGGCCATTGTCCAGCCTAGTACAACGTGTCCTTCCATGGGGAGACAGCCAAACCATGGTAGCCCTGTGCGGTGGGGTGCTCACCGGTGAGCAGTGCCAGGGCATGCACTGCTGATAGACACTGCAGCAGGACCGAATCTCCAGGGAATTATGCCCAGAGGGGAGAAAGCGACTCCTGAAAGGGTCACACGCTTTTCGATTCCACTTGTGTAATACTCTCGAGGGGACAAAATCATAGAAATGGAGAGCAGATGAGGGATTGCCAGGCATCACGAAGATGACGGGGGCAAGAAGGAGGTGGGAATGTCTGCTCTAAGAGGACAACACGGGGGTCCCTGTGGAGGGCCCGATGCTCTGTTTCTCACATGCATCGCTTTTGAAATCCCGGCCGTGATCCCGTCTACAGGCAGAGAGAACGTAGGGCATCTTCACGGTGTTTGCCAATCACACACAGTCCCAGCAACCTCACAGCCGCCCACCTTGCTACATCTGTGCCCACGGCCCTGGCTGGTGTCCCGTTGCCACAGTTGAGCCGCGTTCCTAAGGGAGGAAGCCATCTCGCTCACGCGGCTCCTGCGCGGTTTCACTCTCTCCTGCACACCTGGGGGTTTCCTCGGACCGGCCATCCTGTGCACCTGCGGCTGTTTCTCCCGGCCCAGGGGGGCAATGACTTCCCATCCACCACCACCTGTTTGTCTTCCTACGTCCTGGTGTTGCACGTGCTGGCTCCTGCAGATCTTCCCTTCTTGTCTCTGAGAGAAGACAGAGACAGCTGGGTCTGAGCCGGCTTCCTCTCCCACTCGGCTGTAGCTCTCATCTCATTAAGGAACCACACTCACCTCGCTGAAGCTCACGGTGAAGTCTCAACCCCCAGTTTGCGGACTACGTGGCACCATTTTACAGACACGCGTAATTACTCCCTTTCTTTAAAAATTCCTTCCTTCCTCCTCCCACCGCCCGGGCCGCTGCTCACCAGTGTCTGTGTTGGTCTGTCCTCATCTTCTTCCCACCTCCCATCAGCTTTCCGCCCGTCCTTACTCTGGGGCGATCGCAGCCAGCCTCAGGCTTCTGTCTACAAGCAGCTGGGGCCTCCAAGTCTTTAAGCTCTGCCCCCAGCTCTTCCTGTCTCCAGACGCCTGCCTCCGTCTGCGCACCACACAGGTGCTACCCTCCCCGGCCTCTGCTACCTGCCTGAAGGCTTCTCCTCTTCCCCTCCCCTTGTTTCCTGGGCTGCGGCCACACCGGCCCCCTCCCTGCTCCCTGAGCATGTCAGGCACACACTCCTGCTTCAGGCCTTTGTGCTGGCTTTGCCTCTCTCTGTCCGGAATGTTCTCCCATGTGCCCAGATGACATACTCCTCATTTCTGTCATATCTTTGCTCTGACGTCACCTGCTCAGTGTGGTCTCTGCTAGCTCTGAAAACTGCTCCTTCTCTGACCTGAACACCGGATATGCCTTCCCTGCATTCTTTTTCTTCCTGACCCTTGGCATCACCTGTTTTTCTTACTTGTTTGCTGTCTGTCGCCTGCTGCAGTCCCTGCCAGAATGTCAGCTCTATGGGGTCCAAATACCAAACTAGCTTTGTTTAGGGCTGTTTCCTTATGCCTCTACAACAGTGTCTAACTCCTACAAAGGCTCAGACACCATTCGCTGAGTAAGTGTTGGGATTTCGTATTAGTTTGCTCGGTCCGCCATCACAGAGTACCACAGACTGGGTGGCTTAAGCAACAGAAATTGATTGATTTATTTTCTCCCACTTTAGATCAAGGTGTGGGCAGGGTGGGTCTCCTCTCTCTGTGGCTGGCGGACGACCTCCTTCCCACTGTCTTGACATGGTCTTCCTTCTGTGTGTGTAGGTGTCCACTCTCTTCTTATGGGACACCAGTTATCAGATTAGGGTCCCTCCCTCCAAATGAGCTCATTCAACCTCCACTTTACCTTTCAAGATTTGGTAGCCAAGTACAGTCACGTGGGTAGTTAGGACTTCAATGTATGGACTTTGGGGGCAAATCCATTCCATAACAGCTTTCTGTCTGTAGTACCTAGTCTCAACTCACATGGGTTTTTTTTTTTTCTGTATGCCCTTACCCCCATTATTTGCTCACCCAGTGCTAATCCCAGTTTGCCCTTAGTCCAAGTTATAACTTTATTTATTTGTATAGGCTTGCCTCTTCCCTCTACCTCTATACTCCAAGTTCCTGGCTGGCACTGGAATTACATCCTTAGGATGCACATCATAACCTCCAGGTGAGGTAAGTATGCTTACTCTCGTTTCGAAAATCTACAATCTGTATGATTACTCTCATTTCGAAAATCTACAATCTGAGGCTCAAAAGAGAGAAGGTCATGTTTCTGAGATCACAGTACTAATAAGTGCTGTCATTTTGATAACTTCGTCCTCATGGGCTCCAAAGCTTACTTTCTTTCTTCTACCACACTGTCCCCAAGATGAATGGGGAAAAGCCATACTCAGCCTGACATATTATAAGCAATGGTACCTGTAAAGCTGGTGTCACATTTCAGGAAATGGGATTACGTTTAGAATTTGAGTAATTATACCCACAGTTTGAATTTGAATGTCATATCCCTTTTTTTTTTTTTTTTACTGCTGCAATTTCTGTTATCCTTAAGGATTATCTAAATGGATTTTTCCCTTTGCAAAATTGAGTCACTAAGAATACTAAGAGAGTTTGTTTCCTTTTTAAGAGGTTGGAATTATACAATGAATTCATAATGTCAAGGTAATAGCTGTTATTTTATCCTAAAATATAGAGGAAAAGGTCATTGCCTTTGTTGTAAGACTTTACCACGTGTTCTTGATAACATGCCTGAGCTCTATTGGTGAAAAACCGTCATAGACTTTGAAAATCAGTTACTTATAGTTAGGAGAATATCGTTGTCTCTTTGAGTGCAGCTGATTGTTTAAAATGGAAATTAGAATTTTTCTCCACAGATTTTATATTTTAGAATGAGCTGTCCTTTAAAAAGTATGTTGTATTTGCATTCATGCAAGTTGTGCAGTCATTAAATTGACAGGAAAGTAGCTGTTAATAGTTGTCATTTGGACATGTAGATGGAAATACTATAGGTCATGGTGTGAACACTTACACTTGTTGAGCTCTGGTTTCATTTGGCATTTCTAAACCATTGCCCTGAGCTTATGGGTGCCCTCAGCTCATGTAATTGTTGTTTTAAATTGGCATCAGGGGTGTAGAGATGGCTCTTAAGTTGTGTATGAGGAAACTATTGGTTCTGTGCTTCTATGTGTAGCTCCTAAAAACAGAAGTCTAGAGCATTTTATAGAAATAAATTTTGTTTAAAATAAATGTACCTTGTGAATGAGCTAAAGGCTTACATAGTCATCAATACTTTTGCAGTCTGATATTAATTTGTGAATTTAAATAGGTCTAGGGGCATCTGGGTGGCTCAGTCGGTTAAGCGTCTGACTTTGGCTCTGGTCATGATCTCACTGTTTGTGAGTTCAAGCCCCATGTTGGCTTCTGTGCTGACAGCTGGGAGCCTGGGGCTAGCTTCAGATTTTTTGTCTCCCTCTCTCTGCCCCTCTCCCGCTCATGCGCTCTCTCTCTCTCTCTCTCTCTCTCTCAAATATATAAAACATAGAAAAAAAAAGTTCTAGAATAATTTTGTAGACAGTAACATACTTATAATGACTGGTGACTAAAACAAAGAAATAGCCTGAATCTCCAAGCATAAATTACTGTTCTTTCCCTAGGAACCCATTATATATCACATTGACCATTAAGTTGAATGAAAGCATTAATCTTCAAGTAACTTGGAAGAGATAAGCATACTATCTTAGCTAGTAAAATTTGGTATATATCATTCTTGTAGACCTATTTTCTTTAATGATCAAAGAATTAATGTGTGGTATCTTTTATTTGGGTATTCAGGATTAAGATAACAATCTTAATGGATGACAATCATGTTGGAGGAGAGTTCTGGGGTTCCCTCCAAAAATGGTACATGATTTTGAGTCAAGGATACAGACTTACTGACTCTACTTTCACTGAAATGATGGTTCAGATATCAACAATGTTGTCTCTTGGAACTGTCTTTTGCAAAACTGATATCCTTTCAGTTTTCGGCATGATTAATTCACCAAAGAGAAAAAAAAATGTTTCCCTCTTTCTGAACCATAATCATGTTTGCATTTAGAGTTATCATTAAAAATAGTATTTCTAAAAACGGTTAATAAATAGACGTCAACATAAATTTGCTTGCGAAGTTATCAAATGGAAAACTGTTCCCAAGGCAGTTATTTTATGTCTTACAGGAAAATTAAACTTTTATGTCCTTAGTGCATTTATGTTATATCCTATTCACTTTCATGCTGTGTGTGTGTGTGTGTGTGTGTGTGTGTGTGTGCATGAGCATGTGTATGTGAGTAAGTGAAATGTGCAGTATTTGGTCATTCAAAAAGCTTCACTAATTTAGGCAAAGTCAGCCAGAAACAAATGCAATACATTACGTCCAAAATAATCATGCAGATTTTCCATCATGAGAAATAGTTGGTTTATCTCAAATGAATTTTCTTTGCTCTTTTCTTTTTAACAAGCCAAGTCGTAGGAGAATATTTTCTTTCTGCTAACCTTGAGGCAGGGCAAGAGCAGATTTGGGTCAGAGCACACAGTTTATATTTATGAGAAACTAGGAAAATTAAGAAAGCCACTTAGTTACAAAGCTTAGTGGGGACTCATGACTGATTTGGAGTTTTCAACAATATTCTTTTGGGAAATCTTTTATTTACTGGGTTAGTTTTACAGAGCAAACTATATATTTTCTTGGTTGTAAGAAGGAGTTTTAGATACCACAAAGCCCATGCCTCCACTAAAAACTTTTAGCCCATCATGTTCTTACCGACCAGAATTTTCTCTCTCATAAGCCACATTAAATTATGCCACTGCCCTGCTTGACAAACAGGATTAGCTTCCCTTTATCTTGTAGGTTGGAGTATAAAATCCTTACCAGGGTTTTTATACTGTTCACCAAACCCTCCGACTCTTCACTCTCTGCCTCTTCCTTCCCTGCCTTTTCCAGCTGCTTGGTCTCATTGAAATCCCTAAGTGCTAATATTAAATGGGTAGTAGTACCACCCTGCCATCCTACTGTATTTCTCTGGTCCACTCCCCTACATGACTGCTCCATAGCTTTCCTTCACTCTTCAAGTCTCTAATACATTAGTCTTGATCCTTCAACTCAGCAGATTCCTTTGTTCCCTATTCCACTGAAAAAGCAGAATTAGTTAGCAGATATATCTTGCTGCTCCTAGAGAGGAATTGTCCATGCTCCTGCCTGAAGCCAGCTCCCCCAGCCTTACATTAGGTCCCATTAGATTCACTAGATTCAGTTCCTTCCCCCTTAGGATGTTGGCGACTCTCACCTCCTTGGCATGTTAGTTTCCCCCTCTTGACTGCATCATCCCCCAAAGCATATAAACATGTTATTGCTTTTCCCCTGAGAAAAATATACCTCTCTTGATCCCATTCCTCATTCTTAGATACCATTCCATGTTTCTGTTCCCTTTTCTGCTGAAACTGGGGATACATTCATTATTTCCATTTTCTCTGATCCATGACCTCTAGAAGCTACTCAAAGCAGGCTTCCTTTTTTCAAGGTCACCAAAAACCTCCATATTGCTAAGTCTTTTGGGCAATACTAGACTTCATTCTTTATTCTTAGTCTTCATCTTGCTTGACCAATCAATGATGTTTAGATCAATGCAAATGTTCACTGTTAGGGACTGAATGTTTATGTCCTACCCTAAATTTATATGTTAAAACTCTACTCCCCAGTATGATGGTATTAGGAGGTGGGACATTCGGGAAGTAATTAGGATTAGATGTGGTCATGAGGATGATGTCCTGAGGGATGGGATTAGTGCCCTTGTAATGGGTCATGAAAGAGCCTGCCTCCTTTCTCTGCTTCTGCCACATGAGAATACAAAGAGTAATCTGCGCCCCAGAAGAGAGCTCTCACCAGAGCCTGACCATGATGCTCCTTGATCTTGGACTTCCAGACTCCAGAACTTTGAGAAATAAGTTTTTATTGTTTATAAGCCACCCATGTGTGGTATTCTGTTATATTGATCAGAACTAAGACACTCTCCTTGATACAGCTTATCACTTGACTCGTAATATATCACATCGATCAAGTCTCTTACTCCTCAGTGTTTTCTTTGCTGATTCCTGTTGTCTCCCCAAACCCTAAATATTGGAGGCTCCACGTCTCAATCCTCACATCTCTTCTTTTGACTGTTATCACTCTCCTAAATACCTTTTCCCTGATGATCCTCAAATTTAAATCACCAGCCCAGACCTCCCCCAGAACTCCTGTCTCCTATTTCCCTACTTGAAGCCCTCTGTTGTTTGTCTAACAAATATCTCAAACATATTATATTCAAAACCTGTATTGACCTCCTTGCTGTTTTTCAAATGCACCAAGTTTTTATCTCAGAAACTTTGCAAGATACTTGGAAAGTATTTCCTCAGCTATACACATGGATTGAAACCTTCCCTCTTTCTGGTCCTAGAGCAAATGCTATCTTGTCAATAAGGCTTTCCCAACCACCCTAACTAAATTACACCTTCTTTCCTAACTTTGAATTATCATACCCATTTATTTTTTTCCAAAGTACTCATCCTGAACTCCTATATTATATCCTTTTGCTTATGTTTTTGATAAATTATCTGTTCCCCAATCCCCCCATTAAGTATTAGCTCCATGAGGGCAGAGATTGTGGTCTGTTTGTGAGTGACTGTATCCCTGTTTTTTTTTTAAACAGGGCTTCAATAAATACATGTTGGAAGTTCAAATACATTCGTATCTTTATATTAACTCTTTCCTCTGAGATGTCTTGAATGTTGTTTTTCAATTTTTTAATCTTTTTTGTAATACAGCATCCTATCAGTTTTCCCTCTCTTATGAAAACAGCTTCTAGTTGCTCTTACTAAAATAATAATAATCACTAGCAGTTATATTATGCTGACTCTGATCTAAATGCTTTATCTATTTTGTAGGTACCATAACAACCCCATGAAGCTGTTGTAACATCTATTTTCCAAATGAGTTGACACAGGACATTTAAATTTATACGGGTAATAAGTGGTGGAGCCAGGATGTTGTAAACTCAAGGAATATGGCTCTAAGGCTGTACTTTCAACCATTGTGTTGTGCTGCTTAGAGATAGAAGTTGTGTTAAGGAGGTCTGCAGAAAAGGTGAATAGAGACTTTCATTTGATTTATGGAAACCAGTTTCTCTTAGTGATGGCATCTGAGTGTTCTTGAAAATGATTCGATAAATTTGCATAAAGGAATCTGTGTATATTTCAGGAAGAAAGGTTGAATTATGATTTCATTTCTGGTGCATAATGGTATTGGAGAAGGTGACAACTCTTATTGTCATGGTGAGACATGGGATCAGAATAGTTCTGAGTTGTGGCAAGAAGCAATGAGAGGGCTCTGTTCCTGTGATGTGGCAAATCCTGGAACTAGTCCTAATGCAGCTAGCTAGCTCTCCTGTAAGCAAGTGGGCTGGTGAACTGAAAACTGGCTCAGGGAAGCCTTGAAAACTGGGCCCATTAGAGCAAGACATCATCTCAACTGAACCCTATAGCTGTCCTCGTAGGGCCTTTGGGAAAAGTTTCCTCTGCAGGAGCACAGCCCCCTACAGTCTTCTGTTCAGTTCTTGCCATTATTCCTAAAAAGGTTCCTCTCACAGCCTGAACTCCATAATCACTAACCCTTGAGGTGACAGGCAGTCTCTAAAAACCTGACTTGACCTCACCACTCTGGGACTGCCTTATGCCTTACGAATATGCATAGGCAAGGGAATGACAGAGCATTGATCCTCAGAGTCCTGGCCCCTTCTCTGAGCATAATGCTGGGGAGTGTGGTCTTCCATCTTCAGAATCTTTAACAGCTGTGAATAGATGCTGCCATACTCTTTGAGTATGACTTCTGAGCCCCCAGTACCATGCTTCCAACATAGCCTGCTGATACCAGGTTTTAAATCTCCACTTAGCAAACTGGGTTAGGGCAAAACTGAAACCCACTGCTGTTTTGATTTATGAAAGAGAAGAGAATCTGAGAGATTCAGAATGAGT
The DNA here is from genome assembly GCF_028749965.1 of Puma concolor. NCBI lineage: Eukaryota > Metazoa > Chordata > Mammalia > Carnivora > Felidae > Puma > Puma concolor. The sequence continues at coordinate 112,358,853 of NC_141676.1, forward strand.
GAACTTTCTGTTACAGTACCTGATGGTTGGTAACTCCAAGCATAGCAGAGATAGCATCCCATTAATTGCACTCAAACCTTAAAGAAAGATGACCAGGTGTACTTCCAAATCCATCACAAATGTTATCTTACTGACTTCCTTCAGGCTAAATGTTAAACCACTGTTTCAACATTTCCTTGCCTTGATCCTAATTTGTATGCTGTTAGCCATTAGTTGATATCTCTGTCTCTCCCCACTAGCCAGTAAATTCCTCAAGGGTAGCAACCATCTCTGGTTGATCTACTTACCCTTAGACTTTGTTGTGCCTGACATGGTAAGACTCTTGCTATATACTTGATAATTGACTGGACAAATGAATAAGTCATGGGTGGACAAATAATTTCTCTTTTCAGATTATGTTATTACTACTGGTTATACATTTTGTTTTAACAAAAACTATCAAGAGACGGTGTCATATCAAAGAGATTTGTGGCAGGTATTTTGGGACAATTGTTCTTTACAAACATTATGCTTCAAAAGATGTTTCCTTTATACAAAGTTGGTATCTAACATATGTATGTTAAATCAACTGAATTGGATTTATGGAACAGGAGAAAGAGTCTCATTTTTGCCACTGACCTTGAACAAGGAGGTTGACTTCTGAAGTCCCTTCTGGCTCCTTTGTTCTACAGCTTTGTGAATTTATATGTGGAAATAAACTATGCATTGTTTCCTAGTCAAATTAGTGAAAAGGCAGATAAAAACACCAAGTCCCCCCTTCAAAGCAGAGTCTGCTTCTCTGATAAGAAAAGAATGTAAGGAATTCTCTCTGTTTGGCTCCACTGGGTATGGATTATTTTGCAGTTGTGGCACTAATCTCAGAAAAAGCTATTGATTGAACATTTGAACATAATAGATATAAATAGAAACCCATATACTTTCTGTTGTTCAAATGGACGTAATTCTAACATCTTCAGAAAACCTGATAGATTTTTGGAAAAGTTCCATGAGACCAACAATGAAATCATAACATAATCTATTGTCTGATTTGGAGGGCTTTATAGTTCCATTGCTAAGAGAATAAAATAATATCTTGGTAAATTGGCATCTGTGAGGATCACTACTTGTTAATTAACCTCTATACTGTTAAAATTTGCTGAAAATAACCATAATAGTATTGCTTTGATTGATAAGAAAAAATGTACCACATATGTCCGATAGGTACCACATATAACTTACTATCACAAAATCTTATATTGATTCATTTACTGATATTAATGACCACATAATGACATATATGTATATTTTCTGCAACTCTGCTGTTAGGCTTGATCAGATTCAAGCCCAGAGACCTGTGCCCTGAAGCAAATTGGATGCTGCTAGTGCAGAGGGAAGAGGACAGGTGTGATGAAATCAGAAGGGCTTAGTCTCTTAATCAGATAAACCAGTGAATGTTTAGGTTATCTGTCACTTTGAAGTAATTTTCAAAGCAAAAATGTACTTTGCAATAATAAGATTTGGGGTTCAGAAAGTCATGTATAATTGGGCCATTAGGTTTGCATCAGAGGAGAAAATCTCCAGTTCTGAGAATTGTCAGGAAAGAGGGGAAAACAAGCCCAGCCCCCCGGAGTAGAACCTGGGCCTCCCAACAATAAACCTGGGGTAGAGAAGCTAGCCATGGTCAGATGTCAGGACACATCTGGGAACATTGTAAAAGTTGCACCTGCTCAGAGACTTAGATCCTGTAGGGCTTGCTTGGCATGGGCTTTAGGAATCTGAGTTTTTAACAAGCACCCTACCAAATAGAAAATTCCTTAAAAGTGAGGAGTTATTCCCATGTAAAACATATCAGTCATTTGTGTAAAGAGTTATTTTTCCCAAGAGAATAAACAGATTTTTTTTTTTTTTTATTGTGTTCATTGCCTCAGACTTTAAGGGCATTACATGTGTAGGCATAGTGACCTCAGGATATGTTACAACCTCTTGTTTCCCTCTTGGTTTTTAAAAAAGTTATACCTTGTTTTCAGCTCAAATAGAATTTCTAAAGCATGCTTGAGAAGTTTGAGCCAAATTTCCTAGATCAATTTTTTTCCAGTTTCAATTTTTATTGGAGAAACAAAGTTTATTCACTTCCCATTTATAATCTAATTTTTCCCACTTATAATTATGTAAAGCTGTATTTTAGTCACAAAAGGTGTAAGTAAAGATGAATAAAATAGTCCCTGTCCTCAAAGAGCTTATAATCTCTTAGTGGATGATAGGCATACAGGTAAATAAGGGTAACAAAATGTTATTAGTGTTATTATTAGAACATATGCTTAGTATGGTTGGAACAGAAGAACTGAGTCAACTCTCACTGCGTAGGAAAAGGGTCCCAGAAAGGCTGTATAAAGAAGTAAATGCTCGGGGCGCCTGGGTGGCGCAGTCGGTTAAGCGTCCGACTTCAGCCAGGTCACGATCTCGTGGTCCGTGGGTTCGAGCCCCGCGTCAGGCTCTGGGCTGATGGCTCAGAGCCTGGAGCCTGCTTCCGATTCTGTGTCTCCCTCTCTCTCTGCCCCTCCCCCGTTCATGCTCTGTCTCTCTCTGTAACAAAAATAAATAAAAGTTGAAAAAAAAATAAAAAAAAAATAAAAAAAAAAAAAGAAGTAAATGCTCGACCTAATTTTTCTTTCTGGCTTTATTGAGATATAACTGACAAATAACATTATGTCGGTTCAAAATGTACAATGTGATGATTTGGTACACATATGTATTGTGAAATAATTACCACAGTAAGGTTGGTCAACACATCCAACACCTCTCATTGTTACCTGTTTGTATGTGGGGTGGGGGGTGGTGGTAAAAATACTCTTTTAGCAACTCTCAGGTACACAGTACAGTACTGTTAACCATGGTCACCATGCTGCACAATCCCCAGAACTTAGTCATCTTATAATTGAAGGTTTGTGCGCTTTGGCCAACATCTTCCCATCCCTAGCCTTTGACAATCACCCATTTACTCTTGGTTTCTATGAGTGAATTTGACTTTTTTAGATTCATCAATAAGTAGTAGTATACAAGATTTGTCTTTCTCTGTCTGACTTATTTCACTAAGCATAATGCTCTCAAGGTCCATCCATGTTGTCACATGTCACAGGATTTTCTTTGTTATGACTGAATAATATCTCATACATATCATATTCATGTGATATATCTATATATCTATATCTATATCTATATGTATCCATATATATATTACATCTTTATCCTTTCATCTGTTGGTGGATACTTCGGTTGTTTCCATGTCTTGGCTATTTTGAATAATGCTGCAATGAGCATGTAGGGGCAGATATCTCTTTGAGGTAGTGATTTTGTTTCCTTTGGTTGTACATCCAGAATGGGATTGCTGGATCATATGGTAGTTCTATTTGATTTTAAGTTTGTTGGTTTGTTGGTTTGTTTATGCCATCTCTACACCCAGTGCGAGACTCGAACTCATGACCCTGAGATCAAGAGTCCGATGCTCCACTGACCGAGTCAGCCAAGTACCCTGGTTGTTATATTTTCAATATTTGGAAGATCCTCCATACTGTTTGCCATAGTGGGCATATTAATTTATATTCTTACCAGCAGTACACAAAGGTTCCCTTTTCTGTACATTCTCACCAACACTTGTTATCACTTGTCTTTTTTTATGATAAGAATCCTAACAGGTATGAGGCAATATCTCATTCTGATTTTGATTTGCACTTTCCTGATGTTAGTAATATTGAGCATCTTTCATGTACCTGTAGGCCATTGTGGGTCTTTGGAAAAATCTTCGGAAAAATGTCTATTTAAGTTCTTCACCCATTTTTAAATTGGATTTTTTGTGGGTTCTGCTATTGAGTGATATGAATTCTTTATATATTTTGGACATTAACCCCTTATCAGATATATGATTTGCAAATATTTTCTCTCATTCTGTAGGTTTACATTTGATTTTGTTGACAATTTCCTTTGCTGTGAAATGCTTCTTAATTTCATGTAGTTCCACTTGTTTATTTAATTTTTAATGCTTGTGCTTTTGGTATAATATCCAAAAATGTTGTCAAGACCAATGTTAAGGGGGTTTTCCTGTTGGTTTTCTTCTAGGAGTTTTACAGTTTCATGTACAGCATTTAAGTCTTTATTTTGAGTTAATTTTTGTGACTAGTATAAAGTATGAATTCAATATCATTTTTCTGCATGTATCTACTCAGTTTTTCCAGCACCATTTAAGGAAAAGACTGTCTTTTACCCATTGTATATTCTCGCCTTCTTTGTTGTAAATTAATTGACCGCATATGCATTGATTTACTTTTGGGCTCTTTATTCTGTTGGCCTATGTGTCTTTTTCTATGCCGGTACCATAATGTTTTGATTGCTGTAACCTTGTGATATAATTTGAATCAGGAAGTATGATTCCTCTAGCTTTATATACTTCCTCAGATTGCTTTGGCTGTTTGGAATCTTTTGTGGTTCCATACAAGTTTTAGTGTTGTTTTCTTCCTACTTCTGTGAAAATGCCATTGGAATCTTGATAGAGATTGCATTGGCCTATAGATAGCTTTAGGTAATATGGGAGTTTCAATGGTATTAATTCTTCTGATCCATGAACATAGGATATCTTTCATTTGTTTCTGCTTTCTTCAAATTTTCATCAAAGTTTTATAATTTTCCATGTAGAGCCCACTGTCTCCAGAAATGTGGGTGCTAATGGGTCCTATAGAATATGTAGATCTTTCTTTTTTTTTTTTAATATATGAAATTTATTGTCAAATTGGTTTCCATACAACACGCAGTGCTCATCCCAAAAGGTGCCCTCCTCAATACCCATCAGCCACCCTCCCCTCCCTCCCACCCCCCATCAATCTTCAGTTTGTTCTCAGTTTTTAACAGTCTCTTATGCTTTGGCTCTCTCCCACTCTAACCTCTTTTTTTTTTTTTCTTTCCCCTCCCCCATGGGTTTATGTTAAGTTTCTCAGGATCCACATAAGAGTGAAACCATATGGTATCTTTCTCTGTATGGCTTATTTCACTTAGCATCACACTCTCCAGTTCCATCCACGTTGCTACAAAAGGCCATATTTCATTTTTTCTCATTGCCACGTAGTATTCCATTGTGTATATAAACCACAATTTCTTTATCCATTCATCAGTTGATGGACATTTAGGCTCTTTCCATAATTTGGCTATTGTTGAGAGTGCTGCTATAAACATTGGGGTACAAGTGCCCCTATGCATCAGTACTCCTGTATCCCTTGGATAAATTCCTAGCAGTGCTATTGCTGGGTCATAGGGTAGGTCTATTTTTAATTTTCTGAGGAACCTCCACACTGCTTTCCAGAGCGGCTGCACCAATTTGCATTCCCACCAACAGTGCAAGAGGGTTCCCGTTTCTCCACATCCTCTCCAGCATCTATAGTCTCCTGATTTGTTCATTTTGGCCACTCTGACTGGCATGAGGTGATATCTGAGTGTGGTTTTGATTTGTATTTCCCTGATAAGGAGCTACGTTGAACATCTTTTCATGTGCCTGTTGGCCATCCGGATGTCTTCTTTAGAGAAGTGTCTGTTCATGTTTTCTGCCCATTTCTTCACTGGGTTATTTGTTTTTCGGGTGTGGAGTTTGGTGAGCTCTTTATAGATTTTGGATACTAGCCCTTTGTCCGATATGTCATTTGCAAATATCTTTTCCCATTCCGTTGGTTGCCTTTTAGTTTTGTTGGTTGTTTCCTTTGCTGTGCAGAAGCTTTTTATCTTCATAAGGTACCAGTAATTCACTTTTGCTTTGAATTCCCTTGCCTTTGGGGATGTGTCGAGGAAGAGATTGCTACGGCTGAGGTCAGAGAGGTCTTTTCCTGCTTTTTCCTCTAAGGTTTTGATGGTTTCTTGTCTCACATTCAGGTCCTTTATCCATTTTGAGTTTATTTTTGTGAATGGTGTGAGAAAGTGGTCTAGTTTCAACCTTCTGCATGTTGCTGTCCAGTTCTCCCAGCACCATTTGTTAAAGAGACTGTCTTTTTTCCATTGGATGTTCTTTCCTGCTTTGTCAAAGATGAGTTGGCCATACGTTTGTGGGTCTAGTTCTGGGGTTTCTATTCTATTCCATTGGTCTATGTGTCTGTTTTTGTGCCAATACCATGCTGTCTTGATGATGACAGCTTTGTAGTAGAGGCTAAAGTCTGGGATTGTGATGCCTCCTGCTTTGGTCTTCTTCTTCAAAATTACTTTGGCTATTCGGGGCCTTTTGTGGTTCCATATGAATTTTAGGATTGCTTGTTCTAGCTTCGAGAAGAATGCTGGTGCAATTTTGATTGGGATTGCATTGAATGTGTAGATAGCTTTGGGTAGTATTGACATTTTGACAATATTTATTCTTCCAATCCATGAGCAGGGAATGTCTTTCCATTTCTTTAAATCTTCTTCAATTACCTTCGTAAGTTTTCTATAGTTTTCAGCATACAGATCTTTTACATCTTTGGTTAGATTTATTCCTAGGTATTTTATGCTTCTTGGTGCAATTGTGAATGGGATCAGTTTCTTTATTTGTCTTTCTGTTGCTTCATTGTTAGTGTATAAGAATGCAACTGATTTCTGTACATTGATTTTGTATCCTGCAACTTTGCTGAATTCATGTGTCAGTTCTAGCAGACTTTTGGTGGAGTCTATCGGATTTTCCATGTATAATATCATGTCATCTGCAAAAAGCGAAAGCTTGACTTCATCTTTGCCAATTTTGATGCCTTTGATTTCCTTTTGTTGTCTGATTGCTGATGCTAGAACTTCCAGCACTATGTTAAACAACAGTGGTGAGAGTGGGCATCCCTGTCGTGTTCCTGATCTCAGGGAAAAAGCTCTCAGTTTTTCCCCGTTGAGGATGATGTTAGCTGTGGGCTTTTCATAAATGGCTTTTATGATCTTTAAGTATGTTCCTTCTATCCCAACTTTCTCAAGGGTTTTTATTAAGAAAGGGTGCTGGATTTTGTCAAAGGCCTTTTCTGCATCGATTGACAGGATCATATGGTTCTTCTCTTTTTTTTTGTTAATGTGATGTATCACGTTGATTGATTTGCAAATGTTGAACCAGCCCTGCATCCCAGGAATGAATCCCACTTGATCGTGGTGAATAATTCTTTTTATATGCCGTTGAATTCAATTTGCTAGTATCTTATTGAGAATTTTTGCATCCATATAGAATATGTAGATCTTTCAAATGCCCCCAGTTATTCGTTTTATGGCCTCTGTGGCCTATAGAGGAAATGGGGGAAATTCGCTCTCATGCCTAATATACAGACAGGTATAGTTGGGGACACACAGAGGAACTCAAGTTGCTATTAAACCCATTAGTGATGCCATCTGGATGGAAACAGGAACAAGCTAAGCAGTCTCTGGGCTGAACTCAGAGCAGTTTCACTGGTGATCACTCATGAGCTCTAGCCATTAACCCTTTGCACTGACAGGTGTGTTGTTCTAAAGAGATTAACCTAGAATTTAGACACTGGGATGCCAAAGGGCAGATGGTCATAATTAAGCCCTGTAGTATCAGCTTATGTGGAAAGACATTTGGGCTCACCTGCAAGAGCCTGAGGTGATCCTCACTGTTTTCCATGTCCTGGCTCATAAAGCACTGGTTTGTAGAAAGGAAAAATGGAATATTAAAGCAGCAGATTAAATTATTAACAGGGAAAACCACCTTGGCCAGGTGTACTAATGTGCTGTCACAGGCTTTAATGCGTTTGAATGATCAAGCAGTAGGGTCTGTGGTCCCCGATGCCAGACTGGGGACCCCTGCTGAGGCACCCAATACTATAAAGATATAGAAGTCTAGGGAGACACCTAGGGCCCCAGCTCTCACTGTGGATGAATGTGCTATGCTGCTGAGAACACCAAAAGATGTTGTCTACTGGAATTTGCCATGGGATATCTCATAGGATAGGTGAGTTACTTTGTACCCCTGGGTGAGGGGGATCTACTCAGTTTCTACTGGGATCCAGTTCTGCTGAAAGCCCGACCTGTTGAAATGCACTATACCTGGAATGGAGAGCACCCCATTGAAAGAGGGGAGAACATGGGGGTCCTGGTCTGGCATATTCTGCCCCATTCTATCTCCTCATGCCTGACAGTGCTGCTTCCCCCTGCCAGCATGTATGGCATGCACAACCAGGTTAAGTTCCTAAAGCTGCTGGTCTACCTCTCAAGGCCATAAGGCATTGACACCCCACTGGCAATCAGGAGGCCGATCCCTGGCCTGGGTATAAGCCCTAACAACTGACTCTGCAGTAGATACAGCTGATTAAGTGCAGCTACTGTAGATCCTTGGAATGGATGGAATGGCATATTGCCAGGATTTTCCCTTAAGATACAGTGACATGGTAAATATAGTAGCAACATGTCTTTTATATGTTTATCTCTTTTCTTTCTTTCTTTCTTTCTTTCTTTCTTTCTTTCTTTCTTTCTTTCTTTTATTTTTTGGTGGAGTCTTTTGGGTTTTCTGTATATAATAAGATTATGTTATTTGCAAATGGGTGATTTTACTTCTTCCTTCCTGATTTGGAAGCTTTTTATTCCTTTTTCTTTCCTGATTGCTCTGGTAGGACTTCCAATACTATGTTGAATAGACGTGGTGAGAGTGGACACCGTTGTCTTGTTCCTGATCTTATAGCAAAAGCTTTCAGCTTTGACTACTGAAAGTGATACTGTCTGTGGGCTTGTCATATATGGCCATTATTATGTTGAAGTAAATTCCTTTTATACCAAATTTATTGAGAGTTTTGAATTTTAAGTTATTTTGTATCTATTGAGATAGTTATAAAATTTTTATCTTGCATTCTGTTATGATATATCACATTTATTGATTTGTGAATGTTGAACCATCTTTGCAACCCTGGAACAGATTCCCCATTTAATCATGGTTTATGATCCTTTTAATGTGTTGTTAAAGTCAGTTTATATATATTTTTTTAAATTTTTATTTTTTTAATTTAGAGAAAGAGGGAGCATGAGCAGGGGAGGGGCAAAGGGGAGAGAGAATCTCCGGCAGGCTCCATACTCAGCATGGAGCCCAATGTGGGGCTCGGTCCCATGACCCTAGAATCAGGGCCTGAGTCAAAATCAAGAGTCTGATGCTCAATTGACTGAGCCACCCAGGTGCCCCAGTTCATATTTTAGTTAGAATTTTTGCATCTATGTTCATTAAGGATGTTAGCCTATAATTTTCTTTTCTTGCGGAGGTCTTGTTTGTTTTTGGTATAAGGGTAATGCTGGCTTTATAAAATGAGTTTGAGTGTGTCCTCTCCTTTTCCCTCTTTCCTTTTTTTTTTTTTTTTTTTTTGGAGAGGTCAAGAAGGGTTGATACTAATTCTTCTTTAAATGTTTGCTAGAATTAATCAGTGAAGCCATCTGGTCCTGGGCTTTTCTTTGTTGGGAGGTTTTTGATTAGTGATTCGATCTCCTTACTCATTACTGACCTGCTCAGATTTTCTATTTCTCCATGGAACATTCACTGTCTGTGTCGGTTGTAGGTGGATTAGGTGGAAGAATAATAGTTTCTAAGGTTCACAGGTTGGCCGCAAGGAGGGCCACAATGGGATGTGAGTGTGGGTAGGGGTGTTCAGCAATAATTTATTGGGTAAGTGATTTGAATTTTATTCTATACATTATTAGAAGCCGTTGGGAAGGATTTTAAGCAGTGAATGACTTTGATGTTTAATAAACAGTGTATTATTACTTAAAAGCCACCCCCCTTCAAAATTTGCTTGAGTCCCCTATGAGACAAAAAGGGAGATTTAACAGAACTGTTCAGTCAGATACTTCCTCCTTCTGATGTGTTTGTTTATTATCAGCAGCTAGGCAAATTTAAAAATAGCAGATATCTTAAAAAAGAGGATGGGCTTATTTATTGACACATTCACTCTCTTATTGTCAGATTTTATGGAAGGGACCGAGTTACCTGTTTATTGTTTTCCCTAAATTTGAGATTGAATGTTCCTTGGACACCTCTGTGGCTCAATAAAAACCTTTGGAAGTATTTACAGAGCTCTTAAATCTTATCAAGGCTGCCTTGAGAGATGAAAAAAGTTCAAAAAAAATGTATGAAAATGAAAAGCTGTCTCCCTGCCCAAAGAATAATTCTAACCCAAACAATGCATCCAGTTCAGCTTTATGGAGCCACAAAGAACATATAACGACATTGGTTATACATTAATGCACAAACTTCAGGACTTATGTTTGTTTAATCTATCTAATTAATTAATTGAGTGATTGATTTTTGTTTTGAGCATTGAAAACACAATATGAACTATCAAGACCCTATAAAATTAGATACAGCCAAGTGTATTGTTGTTTTATCTGATTTGTATTATACTCACTTACTTGGTTTATTTTTGTACAACATTTAATTTTTTTTTTTATTTTGAGAGAGAGTGTGTGCACTACTGGGGGTAGGACAGAGGGAGAGGGAGATAGAATCTTAAGCAGGTCTGCACTCACTGTGGTCCCAATGTGGGGCTTGATCCCATGACTCTGGGATCATGACCTGAGTCAAAATCAAGAGCTGGACACTCAACTGACTGAGCCACCCAAGTGCCCCTGTGTACAACATTTTTGTAAAGCTAGTCCAGTATTCATTAGCTCTATTTACAATTACTCTATGAGAAATGATTCAACAGTCATTTCTCCTGTGATGGATTCAGTGCTTAAAATACCAAGCGTAGATGAAACTGTTTAACAAAGTGTATGCTTCAAAGAGAAATTCTGTATATGCAAAGCCTGAGGATGTAAAGTTAAAGGTAAACCTGAGTTAAGTCTCGGTGCTGGCTCCTAGACTAAGTCCTGTGCCACGAAGACATACTGAGAGCATTCCTGGGGCTGAGGCTTGGGTCCCTTCTGCAGCTGCAGAGAGGAGGATTTGAGAAGTAAAAGTACAGTCTGATGTTAGGGTGGTAGGAAGAGAAATAGACAACACTCAATAAATGGAGTATGTATTTGGTGATGCAAAGATGCCCCAGGCATGGTCAGCAACTCTTGGGCTGGTGGCTATGCTCTTCAACCTATTATCTAATAGAATATAAAGCCCTGCTCAAATAGTTGACTAATGATTAAATGAGTAAGCCACCTGAAATGGAGGAACAAGTACAAACGAACGACTTGTAAATTCTAGTTTATTTGCTTAATGACCGTTGACACTTTAGGTGAGATATTAGCAAAATCAGGATAAAGAGAGTCTCAAAATCAGAACTGTACACTCCAAGAAAACTACAAATATGAGGGTTAGAAGTTTTATGTGTTTTTGAGTAAACATCTGAATGTTTGCTTTGAAAACATAGGAGAAATATACTTTGGGTAAGATTTCTATGCTTGTTCCATTAAACAGAATGCTTTGTATATATGTGAAAGAGATGATTCAAAAGTTACATGTTTTGCATATAATGTTGGATTTGTTGGTATGTAGAAACTATCCTGTGCCTCCCTAGTATTTACCAAAGATAAATTGGTGAAAACTCCATGAGTTTGGCAGTCATATTAATTAAGATTCTTTCATTTCTAAGTGTTAGAAACCTAACTCTGTCTAGATAATGCAGAGAGGAAAAAATTAGCTCATGTATCTTGGAAGGTGATGAGAGTTAACTTTTGTTTTGTACCTACTCTGTGTCTGGGAAAAGCCTGTACTCTAGAATCCAATGGTCTGGGTCCCAATCCTGGCTTTAATCCAGTGGTCTAGGTCCCAACAATCCTGGCTTTACTTCTTTCTAGAACTATGAATTTAGGCGAGTTTTTTTTTTCTTTGTGCCTCAATTTCTTTACTTACGAAAGGAAGATAATAATAGTATATACTCCATAGTGTTGTGGCATGGATTTAGTGAAATATTATGCATAAAGAGCTTAAACAGTGTTACCATTTTCTTAATCCTGACAACACCCCAATGAGGAAGGAATCATTTTACAGAGGAATGAACAGAGTCAGAAAACTAAGCGATTTGCCCAGGCTCACACGGCTAGTTGAGACGGCACTGTCTTTTTACCTCTCTCTGTTGGCTTCTGATCAGTGATAAATGTGCTTTGAGATTAATCTGGTACAGGATTGTCAAATGAGTTAGAATGGAGGACAGAAAGCAGCCCATTAAGAAGCCACAGCAAAGATCCATCTTGGAAGTCATTAAGATCGGAGTTTGGATAGCAGAAGCTAGAATACACAGGGCAGAATGGATTTGGAAGATACTATGAGTTGGTTGGACCTCAGTAGGTTGCATGATCAAGGAAAAAGGCATTGAAGGTGACTGTGGCAAGACCGGATGCCCAGCAGCTGTCCTAGTCCCCAGTGCCTGGTGCACAACAGATGCTTGAGTGGGTTTTTGTTTTTCACTGAATGAATAAATAACAATTAGAGCTTGAGTAGGAGTGTCTGGGAGAATCGTGTTGTAGGGAAACTCAGGAGAAAAAGCAGGTTTGGGAGGGAGGTAGATGAGTCTCATTTTCGGGGCACTCACACGGAGAAGCCAGCCAATATCAGGAGACCCCTAAACAACTGGAAAGGGAAGATTAGGTGACATTTCAGTAACAAAAGATAGACATTTCAGAGTCTACTGGGTGAATATGGAGTTTGAAGCCATATGATAAAATGAGATTTCTAATGGAGAAAATACCCAGAAGAGAAGAGACACAAAGGCAAGTCAGTTGGGTAAGACTGGTGAGGTGGGCTTTTCAGGAGCGGCCAGAGAGAGTGGAGGTGAGACAGACACCATCTAGAGGGCAGAGACACAAGAGCACCTGGCAGCCATGGCTGAGAGCCAAGCAGCATGAGGTAGAGAGTCCACATGACTTGAAGATGGAGCCCATTAACCAGAGCTGTTTCCATAAAATAATGGGAAAGGAAGCTAGATTCCATTGGGCAGATGCGAGGGCAGATGAGGTTTCCCAGCTGGTGGGGTTCTCTTCTTCCACCTGTTCCTGGTGTTGATAATGGCCCTGTCTCCTCAGACTGCACATACTCAGAGGTAAGCCTACCTACAGCTGCAGCCAGACACACACTTTGTTTCTGAGGAGAGCTTGGCTCAAATTCGTATTTTCCCTTTCACTCTTCCACTGGCCCAAGTCAGTCCCCTGGGCCCATCCTAGCTCCTCTCAAATCCCAGAGCTAAGAATCCCTCCCAAATAAATTACCTTATATGTTATCTTTCTATCTGAAAGGGGCCAGACAGAAACCAAGAGAAGCCCACAAGACAGGCAGCAGGGAGATGTTTATAATTTTTGCCTCTCCCGTCAAATGTTCATGTTCGTATTTTCTCTTTGACCAAACTCAGAAAGACCAACTAAAGAACGAGACCCCGGGTTTGCCAGAGAAGTGGTTGTCAGAGAATGTTTTTTAGGAGTGTGGAGATTTTCACAAAGCCACACACCGTGTGGAAGACCCAAGTAGAAAAGATTGTAAGTCCTGGTGGACCATGAGGACTTTGAGTTCTGAACGGTGCCTGTGTGTTAGGTCCATCCGTGCACTGGAATGAGGCTCTGTGGTTCAGGTGAGGGCAGAGGCAATGATAGCCATTGGATTGCCAGTCCTCTTGTTCCTCCTTCCATGACCAGTCCTTGCTGAACAGCCCAGTCTCCCTTACCACATCCCATTCCATGCCCCTGTTACTCTTTCTGAGCCTCTTAAGGGACAGATGCCTTCCCTCCCAGCCTCTCCTTTCTTCCTTCTTTTTTACACACTGCTCTCAGATTAACCTTCTGGAAACTCAGGTTTATAGGACTCCCCACGTTAGTGTCTCTGGAGCACAATTGTAAGTATTAACAAAAAACACCTTTATATAATGATAAAGAACTACTTTCCATCTTGTCCCATCCAAATCCTGCAATCCACAATCGTTGAAACAGCAGGGGAGGCAAGAAAGAATGGCTTTCCCCTTTATTTCTAGTGCAATCCATTTTTTCCCTTTATACGTAAAAACCTATATTCCTATACATTAAGACATTTTATCCTATAGAATGTTATTGAGGTCATATATAATATATATTCATTTTGTTGGAGATGCGTACATATGTTTCTATGCATCACAGTTTAGTGTAACTGCTCCACAAAGAAAGAAAACATACCCCACCATCCTTAATGCTATTTTAACAAAATGTTTTAAATTGTATTTCTTCCAGTTAATGGTGTAGAAAGCAAAATGGGGAAAGTACATGCATTTTCCTAGAATGAGCCATCAGATGTCTGAATAAATGGACTGAAAGAGTTTGTTTGAATGTTCCCATTCACATAGGATTGCACATTCAAATAAAGCTGTGTACATTTATTGGAATATGTAATCAAGGAGCTGAGCAGAAGTGGCACCTGCTTCCAAGTGTAACATCCCTGGTTTACACATGGGGGTACCTCAGTGTGTCGTTAAAAAGCAGAAAATAGTTCTTTCTATATGCATTTTATGCAAATTTCACAGCTCTTGGTATTGTTCATCAGCTTTGTTGTTTCTCATGCACAAGGCACCTGTCCATATCAGCAGTAATGGTGCTACCCAGAGGAAGGCTGTATTTAAGTGTCTCAAGTTTCCCGGCCCTTTGAGAAAGTTTGGGCTCACCCACTCCTTCCTTTTTCATTCAACAAGTATTTGATGGTTGCTGGGTTACAAAGGTATTTGAGTGACCCATCTAGGCATGTTACAGTGCCTGTTCCTACCAGTCTCAGTACTGTTCGTTGGGATGAACCTGTCATGGTCCATGACCCAAAGCCTTTTGGGCCAGTGACATTTATAGGCTCCCACGTGGTTCTTAAGGAGTGGAGGTGGAGGTGGACAAATGATCGTGCTGTCATGTGCATGATGTGGCACAAGAGTACACATGAGGACCCATGTGTGTAAATATTTAAAAATTGATTAACCAAACTAAATGTTTTAAATTCTATCTGTCTATCCTATTTCTGTCTTCACAATGGCTGGAAGGCCAAGTTTGAGCTGAGAACGCTTGGCTTCCTCGGAGATCTGTGCTGGAATGTGGCAGCCATGGGGAGCTAGCCCATAGCCCCTGGCCAAGGCCTGTAGTCTGCTTCATTCTCTGCATGCCCTCGGTTGTGCCATTCACCACACGGAGGTTTGCATTCCCAGAGGAGGACACTGTGGCCCACACATCCAAGCTCTGTCCATGCTGCATAAATAGCTGTGCCAGACCTCCTGAGGAGAACTGAGCAGGCCCTGGAAGCAGACTGGAGACACTTGGGAGGGAAATTGTGGGGTCCCACATAACTGGCAAGGGGCCTAGAAGAGGGCATGTGTGAGCTCTGGCCTTGCTAATGGAACCACTAAGTAGTTCTCCCGACTGGAGGCACACTGCTGGACAGCTTGTGAGCATCATACCTTTCCCTTGCTTTTTAATCACGTGAGTATTCATGCCTTTCCTTTGGGTGACTCTCTGGTCCTTCTTGGCTTTTTTTTTTTTTTGCACCACCATACCATGTGGAAGCATGAGAAAGAGGAGGCCATGCAGACAAAGATGACTCTAACCTTCCTTCCTCCTTGTACCCAACTTCATCTCCATTATGGTGGCACAGACCTCACGGGAGTGAACCATGCTAGGAGGGCAGCGGTAGTGTTGGCCTGAGTGCTGTCTGTGGGTTTTACATTAGGACAGAGCTCTTTTGGGATTCAGGAATTTTGATGACTTCTGCCTAATCTGTTGCATTAATTCTGAACAAAGTGTGGAGAGGGGAGACAGACAGCAGTAGATGGAAAGATGCTGCTGGAGAAGTACAACTACTGAGGGGTTTTGGGGATTAAAAAAGAGGTATTTTCGGGGCGCCTGGGTGGCGCAGTTGGTTAAGCGTCCGACTTCAGCCAGGTCACGATCTTGCGGTCCGTGAGTTCGAGCCCCGTGTCAGGCTCTGGTCTGATGGCTCGGAGCCTGGAGCCTGCTTCCGATTCTGTGTCTCCCTCTCTCTCTGCCCCTCCCCCGTTCATGCTCTGTCTCTCTCTCTGTCTCAGAAATAAATAAATGTTAAAAAAAAAAGAGGTATTTTCATGTGTGTATTGTTATATTGTTTAAAAATAATATGAATTATTACTAAGAAAGAAAAATAGTTGACCAAGACATTGTATTGAATAACTGAATGCTAGTAACAAATGCATATACCACGTGATTCAAAGCTATGTAAATGCATCTGCATAAAAACTTGTATGAGTAGATCTTGCATTAGTAAGATGATGATGATGATGATGATGTTGATTATGGTAGTGGTGATGATGATGATGGTGACGTTGATGATGGTGGTGGTGGTAATGATGATGATCATTAGCATTTATTGGATGCTTTTTGTGCCAAGCACTTTATAAGGGTATATATTAACTCATTTAATCTTTACAGAGTCCTCAAGGCAGATACAATTAGTGACCCCATTTTGCAAATGAAAAATAAGCCGTACAGCTGTCCAGCATTTTGGACAAGTAATACAGGTTGTATTTTGGATGTGACTCCAGAGACTGTATGTCTAACCACTGCACATAAGAGACTGATGTGTCATTGTCACTGAATTAGAGTGTCCTTTTTTATTTTGTTTTGGTCTATTTTTATTTTTACCTGTTACAGAAATAAAAGAATGGTAGCCTACTTAATAAACATACTTAGCAATTTTCTAGCATACCCATAATAGTACATTTTTTTCTGCAACAAGTTTGGGGGCACCATGGTGACTCATCCATTCCTCTCCCACCTCTGTGACTCCTTGTGATTCTAGTTTTGTCTCTTCTGGGTCTCCGTTTAGTCCTTGACCCTTACTAGATCTTGGACTGCATCAGTGATTGAGACCCCTGTGCTCTTCCTAGTAGTTACAGTATATGATCAGATTAGTTACTAAAAAATACACTTTGATTATAAACAGTGTCTATTTGAGGGGTGATTAGAATCTGCGACTGAAATACTGATGCAATGGGAAGAAAAGGGATTGTCTCACGAAAACGTATGGCCTTGCTTATTTGGTGCACCATTTAAAGAAACTGCCTGGGAAAGACAGTTTTGATGTTTCTTCTTCACTGAAGCAGATGACAACAATTCTGAAGATCCGGTCCTTCCTCTCATTCTGTTTAATCTTCCTGAAATAGAGCTTTTGCTGTGTCATTCTGGAGCTCAGAGTACTTAAATTGGTCACTCTTGCTTCTGGAATTAATTTTAGGCATTTGCAACTCTCAGCAAAATATTCCTCAAACTCCTTTGTCATGGGAGTTTCCCTACTTCCTTTTAGTGCTTTTATACGTCAACCAAATGAAACTTGTTTCTTCTTATTCATTATGGTCCCATTATTTCCTCCCCTTGGAGTACCTCTCTTAGTCCCATACTTACCTTTATATGTCCAAATCTTACTCACTTTGAAGGTCCAGCTCATGTGCTGATATTCTCATGAAATAAATACCCAGTTGGAAATAACTTCTCCTATCTCTGAATTCTCAGGACATGCACTTATTTCTTTATTACAAAAGACATTCTCAACCTTGCTAATCATCAGGTCACTGCCATCTCCATATTGACCTCTTGATACAGGACATATATTTAAATCATCTTCCTATTTGTTGTGGCACTCAGCATAGCACCTTGTGGTGCTGAAGTATGTACCACATTGGAGAGAACAGATGTTGTCAGATCATATCTGAAACAGATTTAAGTCCTCTTGATATCTCCTTAACGATAAACGCATCACAGTGGAGGCTCTAGCAACATCTAGAAACTGTAGAACCAAGGCATTTATTCCTGCGGCTGGGAATGTTAGCTCTCAGTGCTGGCTCATAGCTGAGCCCCTTCTGAGAAATGACTTCACCCAAGGTATGGGCCTTACCTGGAGACACCTGGCATACAATGATTGGTAGAGGTGGAGTTCAAAGACCCTGCCCCCTCACCTCACTTTGGAGACATCTCTGAAGGGCCATCCTTGCTTTGAAGCACCCATGGGACTGAATGAGGTCTCTTGCAACTCATTTACAGTTCAGCTTCTCTCTGTCCAGTACTCATGGATGTGGTTCCTGAGAGAATTCTTCAGTAAATTTCTTTTATGCAAATCTCCAATTTCCAGCTCTAAGTCTGTTTCCTGGAGAACCAAATCTAAGAAACATGTTTCTTCACTGGATTATTTTCTAGAGCTCTTGGACTTTGGCATCATATAGATCTGGCTTTGGAGCATGTTTGAATCCTGGCTTTGTCACTTACTAGATATGTGAACTTAGAATGTTACATTCTTATGTCAGTTAGGATCAGATTCACCTACATATGATGAAAACACAAAATCAATTCTGGCTAAATGATATTTAAAAAATCTTTCTCATACAGGAGAAGATCAGGGGTGTGGAATAGAATCCTCATGTGTGCATAGGAACCATTTCTGTGATTCTCCACTCTGTGTTGTGATCCTTGTCTTCATGATCCAAAAATGGCTGCTGGAGATCCGGCCATTACATGAATTAACAGAATGGAGGAAGCAGAGAATGACACACCTCCTCCCATTTAAGGAGACTTTCTAGAAGTTTTATACAACACCTTGGTGTATATCATCAGCTCAAACGTATCTCATGGCCATCCCTAAAACTGAAAATGTATCTGAAAAATGTAATCTTTTAGCCATATGCGTGGTAAAAGTTTGATTTTCTATAGAATGCTTTGTTACAAGGATTATAAATAAATATATATTGTCCAGATAGATAATGGTCAATAAATGCTTCAAAATTCCTTGTTTTATACCATTAGATATTTTTGTATTGTATAAGAAACTTGATATTTTAATAATCTAGCATTATAGATAAGTCAGGAGTAGGAGAAGCTAAATAGGAATGAGTACTATTTGTTAAAACCTAACGGAGGTTGAGTGACCTTGAGATCACTGACCCTTCCCTTCCTATGATGTTGTTGTAATGGGATAGTGATATGATTAACAGAAAGATGCTAATACATATTGGTAAAGAAAGCAAGTTCCTTTAATACAGGAAAAGGATATAACTAAGAATGTGCAGATAGATATTACTTAGAGTAGGAGAGACAGAAGCAATTAGAACCAGAGTATCAACTGTCCCTGGTCTTCAGGCCCTCCCCAAAGTGTTGCCATCATTTGGGACAGGAATCCTGTCTGGTCCCTTGAGTAGTGCCCTCTACCTTTCTTTGAGCTTTTGGTTTGTTTGTGGACTCCTGCCATCTCCGGACTATTCTGTAGATTTTCAGCCATTTTCCTGCTTGCCAACAAGATGCAACCTCAGCATATTCTCAGAGCACTTACTCAGAGGGCTGTCAAAGGTAAGTTTTCCAGGACCAAATTTCCCTAGCTCCCTAGACCACCTCTGTTGAGTTTTGGCAAGCTGAGCTGGGAAGATTAGATACAACGAGAGTTCCTGGCACTCCTTTATAGCCTTCTACTCTGATGTTCTGACCTTGGCTGCCATCTGCCCCCATTTACCATCAGGCAGAAAAATCATAGCTTCTATTCTTTTGCTCTAGACAGAAGGTTAATTGTTAGGCAGGGTTGACATACAGTTATTCTTCTGTAAATTGTGGTGAATTTTATGGCTGTCTATGAGCAGTATGTTCATCCCACGGTCACTGTTTCCGAAATCAGTGTACTACATCTCCGCATTCTTTTGATCAAAGCGAATTTGTGGCTCTTTATATCTGCAGAATCTGGACCTGTTTTACCACACTCAGGCTCTTCTGCGTCGATTTAGTGTTGTCTCTGTTACCTTTTAAGTTATTTTTTGGATAAGGCTTATTTTCATCTTGGGGCTGTTTGTAATTCTTCCAAGACAAAATATAGAGGCAGTGATGAAAGATCATCTTGAGCACTGACCTCTACTCGGGACAAAAAGCTTCATTATGGGGTAGCTTTAGGTCTTTATGGAAAGCAACACAAGTGGCTTGGCTTTTGTACAAGAATCAGTGGGGAGTCTGGAAAAATCATTTGGCTTTGTCACTGGGCAGCCCTAGTTCTGAGACTCTTCTTCATCACCTTTCAGTTCTATGATAGTCGGCAAATAAATTAATCTCTCTACGTGTGCTTCTTAGTATTCATAGTATTTCTGTAAGCATTTAATGAGATTTATAAAGCCCAATTGCATAGTGTCTGATACAGTAACCAATACTGAAGATGAAATTTTATAATAGTATTACTCATTACTTATAGAAGAGGATTTTCTTCTAATTTAGCTTGCTCTTCTTAAAAATAAGATTTTAAAGACATGTTAAATCTGATCAAATCTTTTTGGGCGTCGGCTGAAATAATTATGCTTTTTCTCCTTTAGTTTACTGACATGAGGAATTACTCTAATATTTTTGAGGTAAATCATTCTTACATTCCTTGGGTAAACCCTCTGCAGCTTAATGCTATTATTTTTTGAGGGGACTTGTAGACTTATTTAATGAACATGTTACTAGCTAACATATTATTTAAGGATCTTTTCTACTACATGTATAAATGAAATGGACTTAGAATGTTCTTTCCCTGAGGTTATGACAGTGGAATCAAGAATACCCTAACCTCATGAATCACTAAAGTCTGCTCCTGAAACCAATATTACACTATATTTTAACTAATTAGAATTTAAATAGATAAAAATTTGAGAAAAAGATTACACTAACCTCATAAAAAGAATTGGGCATCTGTTTTTCCATTTTTTCTGAAATAGTTAATGTAAAATAGTAAAGCATTATTCCTTGAAAATTTGGTAGAATTGTCCTGCAAAGCCAAGATAGCCTGGATTTGGGGGGAGAAACATCTTTAATACCATTTTAATTTCTTTTATACTTACTGCTCTATAAAACTTCTCTTTGTTTTCCCTAGGTTCATTTATTATTTATTTTGAGAGAGAGAAAGAGTGGGAGAGCATGTGGGAAGGGCAGAGAGAGAGAGGAGACAGAGAGAATCCCAAGCAGGTTCAGTACTGTGAGCACAGAGCCTGATGCGGGGCTCAAACTCATGAACTGTGTGATCATGACCTTGAGCTGAAATCAAGTCAGATGCTCAACTGACTGACAGGTGCCTTAAACATTCTTTCTTTCACCAGTGTTTGTGTTTTGTACATTTCTAGAACTGTTTCATTTTGTCTTTTTTCAAATTCATTAGTGTAAACTGCTTACAATAGCTTTTTATCATTTTTAAATAACTGATATCTTTTTACTTTCATTTTTAATTAAATTTGATTTAACCATATCCTTCCCCCCTTTCCTCTTGCTTAATCTTACTATAGGTATTTCTTGTTTATTATATTCATCTTTTCAAAGAGCTAGCATTTAGTTTTGCTCATCTTCTGCTCTTAACTTTATTATTTCCTCCCCCCTTGTTTCTTTTTTTGGTGGGGGGGCATTTATGATTGGTTGTTCTAAGTCCAAATTTTTGAGATGAATACTAGTCATTAGAAAAACTTTTATTTTGCAACTTTCATGCATATGTTTTTGTATGTTATTATTTTATACTTGTATGTTTAATATTATTTTATATAGCAATATATATTTATATGCAATTTTATATTATTTTATATAATCAAATAGATGAAATATATCATATAATGTAAAATATGGAATAGTTTATTAAATAGTATGTATTTATGTATGTGTGCATGTGTGTATATATATATGTGTGTGTGTGTGTGTGTATTTATTTATTTAAGTAGAGAGGATGCAACAGTGATGTTGCATATGCCTGCACACGTTTTTAGCAGGTACAGTCTGGACCATCTCACCTCCCCTCTACCTTGCCCACTTGTCTCCCCCTCCAGATCATTATGCAGCAAATCCATACATCATAGAATTTAACCTATAAATATCTACACTGTAATCTCCAAATATACAGATTCTTTTTTGAAATACAACCACAATGCCATTATCCTACCTAAAAATGTTAAAAACTGAGTGATATATTTTTTTATTGTATTGTATTATTTCATTTCACTTCAGAAAAGACACTTCACATGAAATCTACTCGATTAGCATATTTATAAGTAACATCTCCTTGTGGTTTTGATTTGTATATCCCTGATAGTTAGTGATATTGAGCATCTTATCCTCTATCTGTTGGTATAGCAGAAGATTCACCCTAAACCATTTGTTTAGGTTTTTTAGAAACATCTATTCAAAAGTGCTTTGCCTATTTTAATTGGGTTGTTTGTTTTTTTTTCTATTGAGTTGTAGGAGTTCCCTATATATTTTAGAAATTAACCTTTTGTCAGATATACAGTTTGAAAATATTTTCTCCCATCCCATGGGTTGCCTTTTCCTTATGTTGATTGTTGCCTTGGCTGTGCGGAAGCTTTTTAGTTCGATGTAGTCTTGTTCATCTTTCTTTTGTTGCCTATGCTTCTGTTGTTATATCCATGAAATTTGCCAAGACCAATGTCATGAGATTTTTTTTCCTATTTTTTTTACAAGTTTTACAGTTTCAACTGTTACATCAAAGTCTTTAATCAGTTTTGATTTGATTTTGTGTATGATCTAGGATAAGAATGCAATTTTATTTTTTCACATGTGTATATCCAGTTTTCCCAGTACCTTTTCTTGAAGACACTGCTCTTTCTTCGTTGTGTATTCTTGGCACCCCTGTTTGAAGATCAGTTGACAAAATATGGATGGGTTTAGTTCTGGGTTCTCTAGTGTGTTCAATTGGTCTATATGTCTGTCTTTATAACAGTACCATATTGTTTTGAGTACTGTAGCTTTGTAATATATTGTGAAATCAGGAAATGTGATGGCTCCAGCTTTGTTCTTTCTCAAGATTGTTTTGGCTGTTTGAAGTCCTTTGTGGTTCCATATGAATTTTAGGATTGCTTTTCCTATTTCGGGAAAAAAAATATTGAAATTTTAATAGGCATTGCATCAGATCTAGAATCTCTTTGGATAGTTTGGGCATTTTAATAATATCAAATCTTCTAGTCTATGAACATTGGATATCTCCATTTATTTGTGTCTTTATTTTATTTCATCACTGTGTTGCAGTTTTTCAGTGTACAAGTCTTTGGCCTCTTTAGTTAAGTTTATTTCTAAGTATTTTGTTCTTTTGATGAATTATCCATGAGATTGTTTTCTTAATTTCTTTTCTGGATGGTTCATTATTAGAGTATAAAAATTGGTGGTGGGGAGTCTGGGTGGCTCAGTCGGTTGAGCATCTGACTTGAGCTCAGGTCATGATCTCACAGTCCGTGTGTTCGAGCCAGTGTCGGGTTCTGTGCTGACAGTTCAGAGCCTGGAGTCTGTTTTGGATTCCGTGTCTCCTCTCGCTCTGCCCCCTCCCCCGCCCATGCTCTGTCTCTCAAAACTAAAAGAAATGTTAAAAAAAACAAAAAATAAAAAACATAACTGGTTGTTTTCGTGTAGATTTGTACCTTGCAATTTTATTGAATTTGTTTATTCTAACAGTGCCTTGGTGAAATCTTTAGAGTTTTCTACATACGAGATCATGTCATTTGTAAACAAAGGCAGTTTTACTTCTTTCTTTCCTATTTGTTTGATTTTATATCATTTTCTTGCCCAATTTCTGTGGCTAAGACTTCCAATACTATGATGAACAGGAATGGCAAGAGTGGACATCCTTGTTTTGTTCCTGATCCATGGGGAAAAGATTTTTGTTCCTGATCCATGGGGAAAAGATTTGCATTTTTTAACATTGAGTGTTATGTTTACTATAGTTTTTCCTATAAACCCTTCGTTATGTTGATGTAATTTCCTTTTATTCCCAGTTTATTGAGAGTTTTTATCTTGAAAAAATACTCAATTTTGTCAAACAATTTTTCTATTGAGATGATCATGTGATTTTCATTTGTCATTCTGTTAAATGGCATATCCCAAAGAATGGTTTTCATATTCCTTTCGTTCCTAAGAATAAATCCCTACTTGGTCGTGCTATATATATATTTTTAATATGCTCTTGAATTTGGTTTGCTCCTATTTTGTTGAGGATTTTTGCATGTCTGCTCATCAAGGATATTGACCTGGAGTTTTCTTTTCTTGCAGTCTTTTTATGCCTTTGCTAATTTGGTAATGCTGATATCATAAAATGAGTTTGGGAGTATCTTTTGCTCTTTAATTTTTTGGAAGCATTTGGGAAAGGTTGCTGTTAATTCTTCACGTGTTTGGATTTTTTGTTTCTTCATGATTCAGTTTGGGTAGTTTGTATGTGTCTAGGACTTTGTCCATTTCTTCTAGGTTATCAAATTTGTTGACATATAGTTATTCACAGTAATCTCTTATGATCGCTTTTTTTTCTGTGGCATCAAAACTGAATGATATCTTAATAATAAATTTATGCACTTGGCTGAGGAATTTTTTTTTGGTACAGTTTATTTTTCTGAATCAGTATTGAAAAAATGTTCCCAACACCACAATTTGTGAGCTGTGTTTTAAGTTACTTTTGGTCTATACATTTCCCTTTGACTTTTTTCTTGCTATATACTTGGTGAAGAAATTGAGTAGTCCCTATGGTTAAGTTGCCTTGCAAGTTAATTTGTTTCATTTTTGCTTTCAAATTGTGGTCATTCGTCTTTAAATTTAATTTTGCTTTTAATTTTGAAAATTAATAGTTGCAAAGAGTCAATTTTACAAAATAAACTTATATCCCTGTCCTTTCTACCTTATTAGATTTCTCTTCTTACACTTAAGCATGTTATGGGACTTGTTCTTGTTATGGGACTCCTGGATGGCTCAGTTGGTTAAGCATCTGACTTCGGCTCGGTTTATGATCTTACAGTTTGTGGGTTCGAGCCCCATGTAGGGCTCTGTCCTGACAGCCTAGAGTCTGGAGCCTCGAGCCTGCTTCAGATTCTGTGTAGACCTCTCTCTCTGCCCCTCCCCTGCTCTCACTCTTTCTCTCTGTCTCTCAAAAATAAACATTTCTAAAAAATTTTAAATATTTTATCCTTCCATTTACATATATATTTATATATAAGCACTATAAATATATAGTGCTTATATATTAATATATGTAATATATAGTGCTTAGATATTAATAAAATCTATAGCTTTTGCTGATTACATCCCTGTGGTGTTATTTAATATGACCCTCTGTGCACTTCAATTCATGTAAATTGGTAGGTTATTTATGGTGTGCATTCTCAACATGGGTGATAACACCCTCAAAAGGGTAAAAATTGGCTCTTTGTGAGTTAAGACATAACTTACTTTTTAGTTATCTCCACCAAATTTTAATACACTGCTTTCATAATCACTAACATCAGCATCAGAAGGTGTATTGTTTTAGCTGTTACCTCCTGCCTTTTTAGATATTACAAATAAACAAATTTAAGTAAAAACCAAAAAAAACCCCATAATCACTAACATCAACATATTCAATTTCCAATATGATTTCCTTTTAATTTTTTTAGAAATATTCCACTTAGTTTTTTCAAATATATAAATTTTAAGCTCTACTTTGTTTTTATTTTTCAATTTTATTGCATTATGGTCGGTGTATATAGTCTACGTAATATTAATACTTTGGCTTTTATTGATGATTTCTTTTTTTTTTCTTTTTTTTTTTTAAATTTTTTTTTCAACGTTTTTATTTATTTTTGGGACAGAGAGAGACAGAGCATGAACGGGGGAGGGGCAGAGAGAGAGGGAGACACAGAATTGGAAACAGGCTCCAGGCTCCGAGCCATCAGCCCAGAGCCTGACGCGGGGCTCGAACTCACGGACCGCGAGATCGTGACCTGGCTGAAGCCGGACGCTTAACCGACTGCGCCACCCAGGCGCCCCTGTCTTTTTTTTTTTTTTTTTCTTAACATACAGTCTATTTTTGTAAATGTTCCACGAGCATCTTACTTTCTTAGGTATAGGTTGCTTTTTCTTTTTTTAAATTAAGTTTTATATTTTAATTCCAGTATAGTTAACATACAGTGTTATATTAGCTTCAGGTGTACATTATAGTGATTCAGTAATTCTATACATTACTCAGTGCTCATATGGTAGGTGTACTCTTTATGTTAGGTATAGATTTCTTTCTCTTTGTGTGTGTGTGTGTGTGTGTGTGTGTGTGTGTGTGTGTGTTTGTCTATCTATGTGCATGTGCCTGTGTGTGTGTGTGTGTTAGCACCCACATACTTATAATATTGTTCAAATCCTGATGTTTATTTTTGTCTCTTCCATCTATCATTTGCAGAAATGGGTGTGCTAAATCTCCAATTACTATTACTCATTTATATATTTATAATATATATGAATATATGAATATATTCATGAACATATGAATATATTCATATATATGAATATATATAAATGAATATAAATATATATTATTCACATATATATATCTTTCTTTATTTATGTCAGTTGCTGCTTGACATATTTTCAAGCACCATTCTTAGGTGCAATGATGTTAATAAGGGCTATATCATCTTGCTCTATTGTTCCTTTTGCCAGCATGTAATATTCTTTTGTGCCACTTTTTGTCTTCCTTGTATCTTGTCAGATAACAATATTGCTTTCAAAATTGTTTCATATTTGCCTAATAAGTAAAATTTTTTTTCATATTCAACATATAAAATTTTTCCAAGTTGTTTTGTACACAATGTTTTATTGACTTTCTTTATTTTCCTAATCTGAGTCCTTCTGTCAATTGAAAAATTACACCCATTTATATTTATTGTTATTATTGATATAGTAGGCCTTATTCTTGCTACCTAACGTCATATCTTACATTTGCTGCACTTTCTTACTTCCCTTTTCTTCTCTCCTGTTTTGTATGAAACACATTAATTTTCTTCTACAGATATAAAAATATTTATTTCTTTGTTGTTGCCATTAATACCGTACAATCTATTCTTAATATAGCAACAAAAGGAATCCTCTCAAAACTTAAGTAAAATCTCGTTATTTCTCTGCTCCAAAACCTTCAGTGTCTTTACAGGTCACTCAAGTAGCTGTAGAGTACTACAGTAGTACTCTATCAGGCACTACATGGTCTGGTCCCTCATTACTTTTCTGATCTCACCTCTTGACACTGGTTTGCTTGCATCGGTCAAATGCATTAGGCATCTTCTAGCATCAAGGTCTACATACTTGCTGTTATGTCTGCTTGGGATATTTCTCCCCCATATATCATGTGATATGCTCGCTCACCTCTTCCAGGTGTTTGCTCAGATATCATCTTTTCAGTGAGGTTTCCTTAATGAATTTGTTCAATATTGCAACTTTAACCATATACATACACTATCTTTTTCTTCCATGGTTTTTTTTTTTTTGTTTGTTTGTTTGTTTGTTTTCCATTGCATTCTTTACCCTTGGATAGTCTTATCAATTTAATGCATCTCTTCTCCCACTAGGAAATAAATCTCCATGCAGGCAGGGACTTTCTTCTGTTTACAGTAGCCTCTCCAGAAGCTGGAACAGAGTGTTCCAGTCTCCAGTGCTTGGAAAAATGAAAGTAATAAATCACTATATATTCAGCAAATAAATGAGTGGATTTAGAGTCTTCACATCTTTTCAGTCTGCAGCTGGGGAGACTGAGGGATGGAGGAACTGACAAGTAGTACAAAAATCTGGGTCAAGACGCAGGTGCAGGAGTAAATGTAAGTTTGGATGTCAGTCATACTCTGTGAACCTTGGGTGGTCTGTCATATCCATGATCTTATAGGGGAGAATGAGTTCTGTTTTTTTTTTTTCTGGACACAGCAGATTTTGAAAACTCAGTTTTCTAAAAATATTTGTATGACCAATTATAATTGTTATAAGAAGGTATTCTTTTAAAGAGTTTTTAATGTTTATTTATTTTTGAGAGAGAGGTAGAGACAGAGCATGAGCAGCAGAGGGGCAGAGAGAAAGGGAGACACAGAATGTGAAGCAGGCTCCAGGTTTTGAGCTTTCAGCCCAGAGTCCAATGCTGGCCTCGAACCCACAAACTGTGAGATCATGACCCGAGCCAAATGCGGCCGCTTCACCGACTGAGCCACCCAGGTGCCCCATAAGAAGGTATTGTTGATAAGAAGAAAGGAACGTGATCAATGTGGAGAAAAGAAGATCAAATTAATTTGCAGGCCACTTACAGGATAGTTAATTAGGACACGAGTTAATTGGATCCATCTTAAATGGAAGGGGAAATCCTGTTAAGCCGAGTTTTAAAAGCGTCAGGTTAGGTTGTTGTATTTTTTTTAAAAATGGAATCATCGATTGGATTCCTCTGACCCTTTTAAAAAGTATCAAAGCTGGCATCTTGTAAAATGCCTCAAAAATAAGTCAGATAGGCACATGTCGTGGAAAGAATACAAGATTTACGATTAGATCTGAGTCTTAATATTCACAACACCACTTACTGGTTATCATTGGACAATGAATTTGAATTCTCTGCGTGACAATTTTCTCATCTGTGTAATTGAGTAACTATTACAATGGGTGATGGAAAGGTCAAAAGAATGTATTCAAAAGCACTTAGTATGGTAGTTGATGTGGAATATCTAATGTCAACAGTTCATATTATTGAGGGCTAATAAATGTATTTACTTGTTTATTTCTCTCACCCTAAGGATCCTGTTATCAGTCCATTACACAGGTAAGGAAACTGAGGCACAGTTAAGTATTTTACTCAAGGTCATAGAGCCAGTAAGTGGTAGTATTGGGATTTGAACCCAGTGTGGACTGGACTGGAAGCCGATATCCTTAACTACTCTACAATACTTCCTCTTGCTAGGGATAGATGTTAGCTTTTTCTCCTTCTCTCTTTCACCTGCAAACTATAAAATTCAGAAAGCAGATTAGGGACCATGTCTTGTCTTCTTTTATATTAATTTCAGTTTCTAACAGAGTTTGTTTATTAACTGACACATACCAATAAACTAGGGAGAGAAGATGAGAAAG
Source organism: Puma concolor (assembly GCF_028749965.1). NCBI lineage: Eukaryota > Metazoa > Chordata > Mammalia > Carnivora > Felidae > Puma > Puma concolor. The sequence goes on from NC_141676.1 coordinate 112,387,614, forward strand.
CAGGGCAAGAGAGACATCAGGTGAGAGGCTGTTCTTCAGGTCTTCATTGTCTTTCTTGTTGTGGACCCGAGGTCTAAGATTTAAATTTCCTTTCTAATAGTCCCTGTCTTTAAACATGTATAGTTTGGCTTTATGAAATCTTGGCACATTTTTAAATAGTGAAGGAATAGCTTCCTATTATTAATACGGAGCTGGATGAAGAGAGTTTAACTTTCTGCCTTCCAATAATACCATGTATTCATTTAGTAGAAATATGGATTGGCTAGTTTTCAGTTAGTCGTCACTGATGGGGGAGCTGTTAACACAGTGGTTAATGTTGCATATTGTCCCTTGAGACTTTCTTTTTGGATGCTCAGACTTGTTGCAAATACGAGATCCATTGTTTTTATTTTACCATTTTAATTTCCAGAGCACATTTTCTAATTTCTTTCAGAAGCTTTCATTCTAAAGTGTTTTGAGCCAGTTTAGTAAGAACCTAAACTAAACTGTACTTGAGCTGTGGAGTTTCAACTAGATGGAGCAATGTGTCAATTTGAAATAAAATGGTAGGCTTTTCATAGAGCCCCCAACATTTGGTGACCTTGGTCCTCTGGAGACATTAGATTTCCCCAACTGATACATTTGTGCTTGGCACTGGGGAAAAGAATGCATTTAGAAATGAATCTCTTCTGGTATTTTTTTTCCAGTTATTTCTATATAGCCTTGCAGGCTCAGATGTCATTTTATTGACATTACGTAAGCTGCCCCCAAAGACAGAATAAACAATGAAAATTTTATTTATAGGGTTATCACTCTGATGACCGTGGTTTGCAAGACTTCAGTTAGGATAGAAATAGGTTCTAAAATACTGATTCTGGTAAATCATCACTAGCAGTAATTAAGTGTTCTGGGATTCCTGGTAGTTTGGTTTTATAATACAAGCCTTCCAGGTGAGAAGGCAAGAAGAAATGAGGGTTCAGGGCACATGGGTGGTCCAGTTCGGTAAGTGTCTGGGTTTGGCTCAGGTCATGATCTCAAGGTTTATGGGTTTGAGCCCCGCATCTGGCTCCATGCTGTGGGTGCAGAGCCTGCTTGGTATTCCCGATGTCTCTTCTCTTTCTGCCCTCCCCACCTGGTGTTTTCTCTCTCTCTCTCTCTCAAATAAATAAACTTTAAAAAGAAGAAACGATGGCACAAAAACAGACACATAGACCAATGGAATAGAATAGAAACCCCAGAACTAGACCCACAAACGTACGGCCAACTCATCTTTGACAAAGCAGGAAAGAACATCCAATGGAAAAAAGACAGTCTCTTTAACAAATGGTGCTGGGAGAACTGGACAGCAACATGCAGAAGGTTGAAACTAGACCACTTTCTCACACCATTCACAAAAATAAACTCAAAATGGATAAAGGACCTGAATGTGAGACAGGAAACCATCAAAACCTTAGAGGAGAAAGCAGGAAAAGACCTCTCGGACCTCAGCCGTAGCAATCTCTTCCTCGACACATCCCCAAAGGCAAGGGAATTAAAAGCAAAAGTGAATTGCTGGGACCTTATGAAGATAAAAAGCTTCTGCACAGCAAAGGAAACAACCAACAAAACTAAAAGGCAACCAACGGAATGGGAAAAGATATTTGCAAATGACATATCGGACAAAGGGCTAGTATCCAAAATCTATAAAGAGCTCACCAAACTCCACACCCGAAAAGCAAATAACCCAGTGAAGAAATGGGCAGAAAACATGAATAGACACTTCTCTAAAGAAGACATCCGGATGGCCAACAGGCACATGAAAAGATGTTCAGCGTCGCTCCTTATCAGAGAAATACAAATCAAAACCACACTCAGATATCACCTCACGCCAGTCAGAGTGGCCAAAATGAACAGATCAGGAGACTATAGATGCTGGAGAGGATGTGGAGAAACGGGAACCCTCTTGCACTGTTGGTGGCAATGCAAATTGGTGCAGCCGCTCTGGAAAGCAGTGTGGAGGTTCCTCAGAAAATTAAAAATAGACCTACCCTATGACCCAGCAATAGCACTGTTAGGAATTTATCCAAGGGACACAGGAGTACTGATGCATAGGGGCACTTGTACCCCAATGTTCATAGCAGCACTCTCAACAATAGCCAAATTATGGAAAGAGCCTAAATGTCCATCAACTGATGAATGGATAAAGAAATTGTGGTTTATATACACTATGGAATACTACGTGGCAATGAGAAAAAATGAAATATGGCCTTTTGTAGCAACGTGGATGGAACTGGAGAGTGTGATGCTAAGTGAAATAAGCCATACAGAGAAAGACAGATACCATATGGTTTCACTCTTATGTGGATCCTGAGAAACTTAACAGGAACCCATGGGGGAGGGGAAGGAAAAAAAAAAAAAGAGGTTAGAGTGGGAGAGAGCCAAAGCATAAGAGACTGTTGAGAACTGAGAGCAAACTGAGGGTTGATGGGGGGTGGGAGGGAGGAGAGGGTGGGTGATGGGTATTGAGGAGGGCACCTTTTGGGATGAGCACTGGGTGTTGTATGGAAACCAACTTGACAATAAATTTCATATATAAAAAAAAAAAGATACAAAACAGATGAACATAAGGGAAGGAAAACAAAAATTATATAAAAACAGGGAGGGGGAAAAACAGAAGAGACTCATAAATATGGAGAACAAACTGAGGGTTACTGGAGGGATTTGGGGGGGGGATGGTGGGGGGATGGGAAAAATGGGTAAAGGGCCTTAAGGAATCTACTCCTGAAATCATTGTTTCAGTATATCCTAACTAATTTGGATGTAAATTAAAAAAAATAAAAAGTAAAATTAAAAAAATAAATAAAAGGCAAAAAAAATTGGCTCTTAAAAAAAAATAAAAAATAAAAAGAAGAAACGAGGGCCCTCTCAGATTTATTCAGTTCACTTAACTAATACTACTGTGATTGAAATAGAGAAGAGATAGCGAAAACCAGAACAAAACAAAAACAAAGACATGGGTTCTTCTGAGCTGAGAACTGCTACTAATTTCTGCTCTTAAGCCCCCAGATAAAATGGCATTAACCTTGTTAATTACACACGTGGACATCTTTCCATTGTGTTTAGGCAAACAAAACTTTTTTGCCCATAGGACAAATTAATGAAATGGCTTCCTGATGGGAAGAAGAAACAAGTGAGTGTAGGGATTTCAGAGCATCACAAGACACTGGTAGATATAATGAGACTCAGGAAAACCATCTTTGCCCCATTTGTTGAGGCATTGAGCAGAAGTGATAGGTGCAATGAAGACAGAAGCAGGTGTAAACAGAAGTATAATGGATAGCTATTTACACATCTTTCCATTTATAAATTAGCTTGACATCAGACATGCAAGGTATTGCTGACTGAATAAAGCCATAGTATCTCCTATGGGAATCAGATAAAATTACCTCAAATAAAAATTTTAAAAAATGAGAGGCATGTTAATATATCAATTTTTAATCAAAATGCATAAACAGGAATAGGAATTAAACTACTACTCTTGGAGCCCAAATTAATGGCAGTATGTAGCTACAGTGGTATAAAAGAGAGGCAGTGTAATACAGTGGAAAGGGTATTAGGTTTAAAGTCTGTTATTCTGGGTCCAACTCAAATTCTTTCTCTCTTTATCTTTCTAATCTTTGGAGACGTTTCTGAATATATCTGAGTCTATGTTTCCTCATATTAAAAATGTGAACGTAATAATACACATGATAATATCTATCATACAGTGCTATTTGGATATATATTAGATGAGTTAATATATGAGAGTCTTTGTAGTAATGATCTGTAATAAATAGCAGTTCTCTTTTTTCTCCTTCCCACTAGTTAGAATACATAGCATTAGGTAAAGGGTAGATTCATTTTGTAATGAAGATGGTGTCTTGATAAGGGTAGAACCTCAATCACGATCTTGCCTATGCTGTAATTAGAAATCACATCTGAGAAAAAACAGTAAATGATGAGGAATCTTCTTAGTGCTATCATTGGTTTTAGCGTAATTGCTCATTAAGCCTTTAAAATTATTAGACCTTGTTCATTAAAAAACCTTTCCTGAAGTACAGTGAAGATGCTGATTCATGTCAAATGATTGACAGTGAGATCCTTTCTAATTACAGATGTCACAGCTTCATTTGCATAGTTGGGATCATTAGCTGCAATATGCATCCGGGGTTCACTGTATCATGAAGTGGCTCCAGCGTATCCCTGGGAATTAAGTGTGCTTTTGGAACCAGTGTTAGAACTGGTAAAGAGAACAGTTTTGGGCTAGCCTCGTATTAAATCTTAGCTATAAGCAAGATTAGCGTTGAAACAGAACATGGGTCTCAGAATCAAGCGTTTTTGTTTTTGCCACTGGGGTATTAGGGTATCTTCCTGCTCAGAGAGAGAGAAGAGGGTGCATAAGAGAACCAGCATTTAGTCATGGAAAATGCTGTACCAAGTACTATGTTAAATGATTTTCTCTTTTTCAGTGTAAAAACCATAGCAGCTGATCTCTGAGCAATTTATCTGATTCCATTATTCAGTGATGCTTTTAAGAGGCTTTGTATCCTCATTTATAATTTTTAATGAAAACTGCCATGGGAAATGGGGCATACACTGTTGAGAACCTCTTATCTGTCATGGGCTATGAATCACAGAGTGGGAAAAGAAATCAACTGGGTCAAAAAAAATATAAACCATATTTTTTTGGTTTTGTATAGGGAAAGTATAAAAAGCAAAAATCAGTTTCTAGTATAATAAATGTTAAAACATACTATTTATCATACTGCATAAATGATATTTTCAGGATTATGTTGTATATAAAAATATGTAAATATCTGTTTCTTCTATTCAATATGTAACCATCTAGAAAATATATGTATATTTCTTCTACTGTATAGAGTTGAGTCATTACCAGAAAAAGCCTAACTCTTTGGGAAAAAGAGATTTTATCAGGAAAAAAGATGCGGTCTGAACCTAAAATTATGAATAATTTCAAGGTATTTAAATCTAAATATAGGTTATAAACAATGAGTTACTTTACTATCGTATATTATGGTATATTTCTGGCATATATCCTGAAGGATCACAGAATCATTTTGTAGTTTTCCTGACAAGAGTACGTGATCTTAATGTAGTAATGAAGAGATGATTAGACAAACCATTTGAACACAAATTTTAAAACAACTGTTCTAGTCTCTTGAAAAACAGGGAAATACTTTTCCAGAATAAAAAAATGATATGACAGCTTCTATTTCTGCCCACGAAGGAGTAAGGGACTGGATTTAATTTCCTGTCTTAAACAATTAGCAACCTTGACAAAATCTATGAACCAACTCTTGCAGACATTAAACCACAGAACTCATTGGATCATGATCCCTGAAGGGAAGCAAATGAGTTGAGCCTGATGACCATGCTGGCTTTTTGCCCAGGGGCACATCCCCAAACAGGCAGCAGAGAGAGAGACGTTCCAAGTGTTTCATAATGGTCTACTGGGTTGGTGAGATGGAGATCAGGGGTCACGGACTTTGAAGCAGCTGGACGTGGCAGAGTAGAATTCTGGAAGGGAGGAAATTATACAGGAAAAGAGCTCCACAAATCTGAAGATGGATTTCTATATATTTTGCTGAATATGGGGAAATGAGTCCATCAGATGAAAGCTCCAAGAATTTGGAAAATTGAGTCACTGGGAAATTGTGAGCTGAATGGAACCCAGAACTCCTGCAGGAGTGGAATCAGTTGATTTTTCCACCAGCCAGAAGAAAGAGCCCTTGTTGATGGTTTGCACACATTCAGTAAAAACCCCAGATGAGCCCTGCTTCAATAGTGGGGATAATCTACCCCTAAAGAATACTCTGTAACTGCCTTCACAAAGCTTAAAACAGTCCTTGAGCCCTTTAGACTAAACTGCAAATAACTGGATTGCCTATCAGAAAAGCCCAAACTCTTTAAATAAAAACAACACAATCCTTGAACTAATACCATAAAATTTATTGTCTAGCATCTAATGAAAATACCACTGGACATACTAAAAGAAGAGTCAGTTAATAGGAACAGACTCAGAAATAATGCAGAACAGTAGAATTAGCAGCATGCATATTAAAACAAATTATAAACATTTTCAAGAATTTAAAGGAAAGCATGAATAGAGGAAGGATAGTAAAGGTATACACACACACAGACATCAAGTAAAATGAAAAATCAACAGATTAGACTCTGGAGAACCAAACATGTCCACTTAACAGGTAAGACACTTCAGAACAAATCATCAGTAAGCCTGAAGACAGAAATAGAAACTTCCCAAAATTAAAGCGCACAGAGAGAAAGAGACCAAAAGAGATGAACAGAATATCAGTGACCTCTTAGGTAAATAATCTAAATATATGTTATTAGACTCCACAAATGATACAAGAGAAAAGGACATGAAAAATATTTGAAGAAATAATAAAAAAATCCTTGCAATTTTGACGAACACTGCAAACTTACAGGTCTAAGAAATTCAACAAGCTCCAAGCAGGATAAACATGACTAAAACCACGTCTGGACACATTTCAAAAAAATTTGTAATAAGAAGATCTTAAAAATAGCAAGAGAAAAGGACACATTGCATTCAAAGAGACAAAGAATTACAACAATGTATAAGAAACTATGCGAATCAGAAGACAGTAAACCCCATGAAAATGTCTTTCTCTTTCTTTCTTTTTCCTTCCTTTCCTTTCCTTTCCTTTCCTTTCCTTTCCTTTCCTTTCCTTTCCTTTCCTTTCCTTTCCTTTCCTTTCCTTTCCTTTCCTTTCCTTTCCTTTCCTTTCCTTTCCTTCTTCTTCTTTCTTTCTTTCTTTCTTTCTTTCTTTCTTTCTTTCTTTCTTTCCTTCCTTCCTTCCTTCCTTCCTTCCTTCCTTCCTTCCTTCCTTCCTTCCTTCTTTCTTTCTTTCTTTCTTTCTTTCTTTCTTTCTTTCTTTTTTTCTTTCTTGTTCTTCTATTTTATTTTCCAAGTAATACTGGTTAAACACACATCTTTGAAGCCCACAGTTTAGCACTCTTATTTGTATGGCTTTAAAAGTTATAGCACAAGATCTTTACGTTAAGATCAGAGAAAAAGATTCATTCAGAACAAAACCTGATATATGCATATTTTTCTCTGTACTTTACTTTAAATACATTAATTTTTTAAATGTTCATTTATTTTTGAGAGAGACAGAGAATCAGAGCACAAGCGGGGAAAGGGGAGAGAGAGAGGGAGACCCAGAATCCGAAGCAGGCTCCAGGCTCTGAGCTGTCAGGAAAGAGACTGACACAGGGCTTGAACCCACGAACCGTGAGATCATGACCTGAGCCAAAGTTGGACGCTTAACCAACTGACCCACCCAGGTGCCCCTAAACACATTAATTTTTAAATGATATTCCTCTTTTTTTCATCTGGTGGTAAAATACTGGTGCAACTTTTTATCAAAAAAAGTTGAAGACAGATATAAAGGAATTTCCCCGGTTGGAAATGGCCCTTCAGTTGCCATTAAATAAAATTTCTCAACCTAACTTATCAAGAAAAAGAATTAGTAGTTGCCATTATAAGCAAAAACAGAAAATACTATAGCATCCCTACATTGCTCCTTACAACACATACTCTGAAAGAATCAGAGACATTTTATAGATGTTTAATTGGTTTTAAAAAGGCACATGGGTGTGATATTTTTTTAACGTTCTTGAAATGTCCCCACCTCTGTTTCTGTTGCAGAGATGACATCTGTGACTATCAGTATAGACAAGAAGTTTGTTCGAACTAAAGAAGGACAGGGACGTCTGGGTGGCTCAGTCAGTTAAGCGTCTGACTTCTGCTCAGGTCACCACCTCACGGTTCATGAGTTTAAGCCCCATGTCAGGCTCTGTGCTGACAGCTCAGAGCCTGGAGCCTGCTTCGGGTTCTGTGTCTCCCTCTCTCTGCCCCTCCCCTGCTCATTCTCTGTGTGTGTGTGTGTGTGTGTGTGTGTATGTGTGTGTGTGTCTCTCTTTCTCTTAAAAAATAAATTAAAAAAACATTTTAAAAAGATACAGATAAACAAAAAGTAAAATGTTTGTAAAAGACATACTATGCAAATGCTAGTTATAAAACAGGCACAGTGGATATATTAAGTTCAGACCATGTAAACTGTCGATGTATAAAAAAATATAACCACACTAAACAGTAAGAACTGAATTAAAGGTTTCACAACATATGGAGAAAAACTATCGAAGAAAGTGGAAAGAAATATGGATTAGTTCCTGGTTATATTTGAAGATGGCAGTGATCCTTTTTAATAACTGATGGAACAGGTAGAAAGACAGCCAGTAGGCATATGGAGGACCTGCACAGGACAATCAGTACACTCAGCCTAAGTGACGGTTACATAGAATGCTATAGCAACAACTGCCCTGCATGGTCCTTTCAGATCCACACAGAACATTGATCAAGATGGACCATCTCTTGGTGTATCAAACAAGTCTCATTAAATTTAAAAAGACTGAGATGACACAGATTATATTCCCTGACCACAATAAACCAAAGCATTAAATAGCAGAGGAATACCTGTGTAACACCAAATATTTGTAAATCAAAGAGTACACAGCCAAGTAACCCATAGGTCACAAAAGAAATCACAAGAAAAATTAGAAATATTTCATATTGAATGAAGATGAGAACACAGCATATCAGAATTCCTAGGATGCAGCTAAAATTGTGCTGTATGGCAAGTCATGTCTTTAAATTATTAGGAAAAAAGATTCCAAAATCCACCCTCTGCACTTTCCCCATAGGGACTTTGGGAAATAATACAGTTAGTATAATCCACCATATTAACCATCTAAAGAAAAACCACCTGCTCATATCAAGTGCTGAAGGAATGTAACTTGAAAAAATTCAACATCACATCATAATAATTTTCAACATACTAGGAATAGAAGGGAACTTCCTCAGTCCGATAAAGAGCATCTAAGAGAAGCCCACAACTAACATCATATAATGGCGATAGCCTCATGCTTTCCCACAGGTGGATGTCCACCCTTGCCATGCTTCTTCAACATCCTGCTAGAAGTCCTACCCAGCAAAATAAGGAAAAGCAAAGAAACAGACAGACACACCAAACCCCAATCCAGAGTGGAAAATAAATGAGTAAAACTGTCCCTATTCACAGATAAGGTGATTATTTATGTAGAATATCCCAAAGAATCTACAAAAATATTCCTAGAACAAGTAAGTTCAGTAATATTATAGGATACAAGGTGAATACATTAAAAAGGTGTACATTTCTTCCAAAAAAAAGCAATGAAAACCTTGAAACCAAAATTTGCCAAGGATGCCATTTACAATAGTTATAAAAAAAAAGATAAGGGAGGGACCTGTTTGCTAAAAACTACAAAAGAGTGATGAAAGAAATAAAAGATCTAAAGAACTGAAGAGACTTACCATGTAAGTGGATTGGAAGTTTCAACATACATTCACATTTTCCCAAATTGATTTTTCATTATTAGTATTGTATCATGGATACAATATAGATCTTTGATCTGTCTGGGTGATTCCAACATTTTATGAAGAAGAAATGGAATCTGAATAGCCAGATCTATTTTAAAAACGATAAAGTTGGAGAAATTGCAGTACTCCATATTTTTTTTACTATTTTATTTATTAAAAAAATTTTTTAAGGTATATTTATTTTTGAGAGAATATGATGGGGGAGGGGCAGAGAGAATGGGGCAGGTTGGGGGACAGAGAATCCAAAGCAGGTTCCACCCTGACAGCAGTGAGCCAGATGTGGGGTTTGAACTCACAAACTGTGAAATCATGACCTGAGCTGAAGTTGGATGATCAACCGACTGAGCCACCCAAGAGCCCCCATAGTACTCAATATTAAGTATTTTTAAAAAAAAATTTAATGTTTATTTTTGAGAGAGAGAGAGAGCGAGCAGGGAAGGGGCAGAAAGAGACAAAGACACAGAATCTGAAGCAGGCTCCAGGCTCTGAGCTGTCAGCACAGAGCCCCACTTGGGGCTCGAATTCACGAACCGTGAGATTATGACCTGAGGCAAAGGCAGACAATCAACTGACTGAGCCATCCAGGCACCGCCATAATACTCAATATTAAGTCTTAATATAAAGCTGCAGCAATCAAGATGGAGTGATATTGACAGCAGGGCAGACACAAAGGTCAGTGCATACAGAAGAGTTCAGAAGTAGACCCACGCAAATATGACTCATGGGGTTTCTTGTTTTTGTTTTGACAGTGGTACAAAGACAATTCAATGGCGAAAGAATAGTTGTTGTCAACAAATGGTGTTGGAACAACTGGATATTCATAAGCAAACACACACACGACTCGAGAGAGACCTTTGACCTATACCTCCGATATTATACAAAAATTAACTTAAAATGGACCACAGGTCTAAACACAAAATGTAAAACTATAATGGTTTTATTTTTATTTTAATTCCAAAAGAAAATATAGGAGAAAATCTTTGTAATCTGAGATTGGGCAAAGAATTCTTAGTTAGGGGACCAAAAGCACAATCTGTAAGAGAAAAAAAAAAGTGCTGAATTGAATTTCATTAAAATTAAAGTATTTTGGGGCGCCTGGGTGGCGCAGTCGGTTAAGCGTCCGACTTCAGCCAGGTCACGATCTCATGGTCCGTGAGTTCGAGCCCCGCGTCGGGCTCTGAGCTGATGGCTCGGAGTCTGGAGCCTGTTTCCGATTCTGTGTCTCCCTCTCTCTCTGCCCCTCCCCCGTTCATGCTCTGTCTCTGTCTGTCCCATAAATAAATAAAAACGTTGAAAAAAAATTAAAAAAAAAAAGTATTTTGTTCTGAGAAATACATTGTTAAGATGAAAACCCAAGTTATAAACTGGGAGAAAATATTTGTGAATCACATGTCTGGTAAGGAACTCAGATCTAGAATATGTAAAGAGTCTTAATACCCAGAAATAAGAAAGTAACACACAGTTAAAGAAAATGGGCCAAAGACTTGAAAAGACCATTCACCCCACAGAGGATATATGGATGACAATCAGCTTTGAAAAAAACATGGTTTAACTTCAATACGTGGGAAAATGCAAACACCAAATTTGGTCGCTAGAAGTGGGATTCAGCTAAACAAATAAAATATGTGGAATTGACTCTGGGGTCATGAAGTGGGCAGCAAGGAAACCCACTGGAGGCCCAAAAGATGGAAGCCTGTGTTCCTCAGTGGACAATTATTTGATAAAAATATTGTGATAACATACAAGCAGGTAATGTGCCTGATGTGCATGTGGTTTTAAGTGAACAGGTTGGGAACAGAATGTCACTTATGCACCTTGGTTCTTTTTAGCTTCCTTTGGCCAAGGTTCTACTGGAAAGAAAGGATCTTAGAAAAGAACCAGGAAGTTTGCAAGAAGGGATGGAAGAGAACAGAAGGAATCGAGAAATTCTAGGACTTGAATGGTGGAGAGGTGAAGTTGTGTTTTTTCTCCAACTAGTTAAAAAAAAGGAGAAACAGAAATGCTTTAAGCAATAAGGGCTCATTGGGGTTCAGCCCTGGGACAAAGGCCAGATCAAGAGTGTGCCATGTTATCTATTGTTAAAACCTCTACATGGACAGAGTGTACTGCAGGGGGCAGTATATTCTTTTAGTTTTAAAAAATCGGCTGGTGGACAAAGATTAAGGGACTGGTCTAGTAGAATCCTGATAAACTACCAGTTATGAATGTAGAAAGATGTATATCACAGAAATAATGACAGTGTGATTACTGGCAAGTGAAGCTGATTATAACATAGTAATAAAAAGTTTTTAAATGACTGTTGATGCCAAAAGAGTTGCCAACTTGGATTAAAAGCAGCTGTGACTCCCAAAGCTGTTTCTGGCAATGGGTAGACTAGAGAAAGCTGCCCAGCCCCAAAGAGCTGCATATTCTCCTACACCTTCTTCATGTGTGGCCAAGGAGGATATTGGAAAAGGGAGTACCTCTGAGGAGTAACCAAGGACTATGGGAAGACATAGGTTGGGGAGCTAATCCCAAATAACGAAACCTGGCCTTAAACAAGAATATGTCTATTCCCCAAGATACAGGTTTATCGAAACATTAGTCCCATAAGGCTTCAGCATTGCTATTAACCAATGACTGCTGTGCCTTCCAGTTATTCTCTTTGTTAAATAGCAACATCTATCATCATTATCCTGTCCCCATCCCACCATTGTATGTTGGATGTGTGTAGGGAAGATATATTCTGTTTTATTTTGTTGTTGTTTATGGGTGTCTGAGTCAGGAGGGCTTAAATCTGGTATAGAGGCTAGAACAAGATCCTGGATTTCCAACCTGGTTGGAAAAACATTTAGAGTCTCATTCATTTTGTGTGAATAAAAGAGGTATGCAAATATTTGTGACCAGAAAGGTGATTGTGCTAGACTGAATCATTTGGACAAAGAAAGTATGTGTTGTCTTCTTTGAACACCTTGGGAATGGCCATGTGACTTGCTTTGGCCAATGGTGTATGAGTTGATGATGTTTATGTTAATACTTGCTTCCTGAACCTATCTTGTCTTTTTTTTCTATTTACAGAGCAGCATGTTTCAGACAGGGTCTCTTTCAGGTTGGGTCCTTGAATGAGAAAATTTGTGGCAGTTGATCTATAGCCAATGACATGTAATGCAAACATAGAATAAATTGTTCCCATAGCACATTGATACTTTGAGGTTGTTTGTTGCCATGGTCTAAACTAGTGAAAACTGACTAGTGTCCTCTCTTAATTAACAATGCCATCATCCACCAGATCTTGCAAGCAAGAAATCTCTTATTTCACTTGACTCCTTTCTCTGTCTTACAATTTCCCCCCTTGCTTCAAATCCATTCCATCTAATTTTAATTTCTTTAAAATTTTAGAGTCTAACTCATTCTCTACTCTCCATACTAGTAATAGTAATATTTATCCCGGCTAAAAGGTGAAAAGGTCAACTTTTGCCCTCAACATTAAGTGTAACTCTCTTGAATTGGTTTATATTATTTCTTTCTCCTTCTCCTTCTCCTTTTCCTTAGCTATCCAGTCTAAACTTTTACCTCTCCCTCATGGTCTCCCAAGTTCTACCATATTTTATCAAGTGCATACTTTTATTTATTTTATGCTTTCTGCTCTGGACACACTCACTGGTTCCAAATGTTATCCCATCCCACTCATGTGTGATTAACTCATTTTCTTATTCTCTCCCCTCTTAGATATCACTTGCTCTGGGCCCCCTTCCTTGACCTAGTACTAAAGCTTGGTTTCTTGCTTTCCTCTGGTGTGGAATTATCTCTGTATGCTTACTTCATCCTCATGGTAACACCCATAATAATGTACTGCAAAAAATGTCTTATAATGTACTCAGTTTTCTTGCTTTCTTTCTTGCTTGCTTTCTTGCTTTCTTGCGTTCTTGCTTTCTTTCTTGCTTGCTTTCTTGCTTTCATGAGGGAGAGGGGCAGAGAGAAAGGGAGAGAGATTCCCAAGCAGGCTCTGTGCTGGCAGTGCAGAGCCCCACATGGGGTTTGAACTCACAAACCATGAGCCCAAACCAAGAGTCGGAAGCTTTACTGACTGAGCCACCCTGGCACCCCAATGAACTCAGTTTTCTAACTGTCTCTACTCTAGACTCTACAAACCCCTTGATCTCAAAGACTTTTGTTTGCCAACACCCAGTAGGACTTGGCTTCCTAAATATTTGCAAGATGAACACATGATCAGGCTGAATTCTATTGAGAAAGATAGCTGAGACAGAAGGAATAAAACCTTGATATTTCAGAATTTTAATTTAATGTTCCACATGTGAATTATTTAAATATTTTGTGAATCTTTTGCAACAAAAATTTAAATCTAGGCTCGCTTTACACCAGCACCTACCAATGCTTAGGTGCCATTTTGTCCTACTGTCATTGTAGATTTAGATATCATAGAGATGAACAGACCTTGGAAAGACCATGGAGTATAAGACTCTTATTGTTAATGAGGCAATTACTAACACAGTTAGTGGGTAAAATCAGACAAAAATGCTTTGTACTATATACTATGCTTTTGAAATATCACATTGTTAAATGAAAAATTAGTTTGTATCAGGTGGATTCCAAAATCATATTAATCAAATTTGTGTTACACGAACGATATTTCCTTCTATTCTTGCCATAATTAATAATGATGAGGTCTTCTTCCACTTGTATAGTATTTATAATTTATAGAACAATTTTATGGACACAAGCTTGCACAATGACCCTTTGTAATAGGCAAGGATCATTACAGGAAAGAAAATTTAGGCTCAAAGAGAAATCATAGAATGTTAGTAAGTAATGATATAGGAAAACTCTCTTAGGTTGTTTTATACTTAATTTCAGACTCCTTGTGCTATATTCCTAAGCACCTCTATAATCAAGAATTGACTCTTTTTTTTTTTTTTATTTTTTTTTTTTCAACATTTATTTTGGGACAGAGAGAGACAGAGCATGAACGGGGGAGGGGCAGAGAGAGAGGGAGACACAGAATCGGAAACAGGCTCCAGGCTCTGAGCCATCAGCCCAGAGCCCGACGCGGGGCTCGAACTCACGGACCGCGAGATCGTGACCTGGCTGAAGTCGGACGCTCAACCGACTGCGCCACCCAGGCGCCCCAAGAATTGACTCTTTGATAAAAGTTATGTAAAAATGTATGTTAGAGTCCACTGCTTAAACAGGTCATGATGTAAATTTTGAGATTTCTGTTAACATTGTAGCTTATTAAGGCAGTGAACTAGAAGTTCTAATGGGTTCAGCAGTTCTCAAACCAATTTTGTTGTACCAGTTCAGGGACCTGTGTTTGCCTTACTTATGTAGGGTGAAATGCGGGACTTTAAAAAAAAGTTTATTTATTTGTTTTGGAGAGAGAGAGAGAGAGAGAGAGAGAGAGAGAGAGAGAGAGAGATCATGAGCAGGGGAGGGGCAGAGAGAGAGGGAGATACAGAATCCGAAGCAGGTTCCAGGCTCTGAGCTGTCAGCACAGAGCCCATTGCAGGGCTCAAACCCATGAACTGTGAGATAGTGACCGGAGCTGAAGGCAGATGCTTAACTGACTGAGCCACCCAGGCACCCCTGAAATTCAAGACTTTTTAATAAGTAAGATCACTGAATCAGATGAATTATATTCAACACTGCTTTTTTTGCTTTATACCTTTAAGGTATTATGGAAATACCCATTCTTTATTCTTTAATCTACCTCTACCTTCTAGACAATTATGCATATGGAATAAAAGATGTTTTGCATGTTCCTAATACTCTGGCCAGTGCTGGTCATTTACATGGTATGGTGCTAGACAGTCAGCATTTCATTTTAGATTTTTGTGAGTGCCTTTAAAGCTCCTAGACACACACACACACACACACACACACACACACACACACACACATGCATACACACAGTGTGATCATACTGGCTTCCTTTTCGTGAGGGGTTAAGAGAGGAAGACTACAGAGCCTGGGTGGCTCAGTCTGTTGAGCGTCTGACTTCTGCTCAGGTCATGATCTCGCAGTTCATGAGTTCGAGCGCCGTGTTGGGCTCTGTGCTGACAGCTCAGAGCCTGGAGCCTGCCTCAGATTCTGTGTCTCCCTCTCTCTCTCTGCCCCTCCCCCGCTCGCACTCTTTCTCTCTCAAAAATAAACATTAAAAAAAAAAGGAGAGGAAGACTACATAATAAACTCCATAAGGGAGGATATAGTGTGTTTTTTTCCTTGTTGTATTCCTGGCACAGATATGCCTTAATAAATAGCTCTATTAATCAATGCAAATATGCAAAATTAGACTTATTCTCTATTGTCAGTATAGAACCTTTATGGCTTTCTCAGGGGAGAGAGGAACAAAATGCAACAGACCTCCTAAATGAACTGGATGTTAGAAGCATTAAATGGGTTAGGTACATAAAATGCTTCATGTAGTGCCTCATGTATGTAGGATTGCTAGATTTAAAAATACAGGATGCTCAGTTAAATTTGAATTTCAGATTCTTTTATGTGCAATTGGATATACCTGTACTAAACAGTTATTTATATGAAATGCAAGATACACTAAGAGTTACTATTATTTGCCTACCATTCCAATTTAAATGAGCATCCAGTATTTCATCCGGCAACCTGGGCATAGCTTAAGTGCTCAGTAAATGTTAGATAAAGTTGCCGATGCTACTACCAACTTGAAACTTGAATTTTATTCGCAACACACTGCAGAACTGAAGTGGTAAGAGATTCCTGCCCTTTTGCAGACCTTGTGAAGCAGTTGTCTTTGAACTACCCGGAGCCTCTGATCCTACTTCCCACTCTCCCTTGAAGTTCTCTGTCGCTGTGGCTTTTGTGACAGCACATTGTTTTGATTCTCTTTTGAGGCTCTTCCAGGCTCTAAGATGCTCAGGGTTCTTCTGTGTCATTGTTGTTTCTTTTCCCCGGCGACTGCTAACTGTAGGCATCACCTGAGGCTTGAGCTTTGTTCTTTCCTTGTTTCCTTGCACCCCTTTCTCTTTGAGGAGCACAGCTTCCTGTCTTGTTTTAGTCATCTTTCTTATGTCATCTTGGGAGCTGTGTGTCACCTAAGCTCCAGCGCTGACCTCTTCCCTCTACTCTGCGCCCACATGTCCTGCGCACAACTGGACACGTCCGTGTGCTCAAGCCAGGGACTTCTGACCCCGAGCTTCTCAAACCAAAGAGTCCATCCTGCGTCTCGACATCTTCTCCTTCCAGTTTCCTGAGCTTAGGGATATGTCATTTTTGACTTCTCTTTGCTCTTTAATATTCAAAAGTAAGCAGCCTCAGTCTGTATTGTTTCTTTGAGTAATGGGATGAACAAAAAATGCAGTGTTAAAGATGTAACTGTAACTGCCTCTGCTTTCTCAGGTTTACTTGCGAGTTTAGGGAGAGACTGTGGGGGAGGGTTGGTCCTTCTGTAAATATCTACACTGTGCCCTTTTATTTACAGAGATTTTTGGGTATGGACAGACAGAAATGAAGCTGTCGTCTCTGAAAGTTGGTGTGTCTGAAGGGTGAGACCCAGAAGGATGGGCCTTGATGTGAATGGGCCTTATTAATGGATGTGCTGGTGCAAATACAGGTCCAGGGCTTAGGAGCAAGTGGCAATTGACATTTTCTGGAAAATCGTAAAGGAATTGGAGGTAAAAGAGACTTAAGGGAGAAAGGAGTCTGAGCTCCGTGGTGGGAAGCTGGCGTCTCCAGAAAGAGGCTCTTAGGGAGAAGCTGCTGGTGTCAGTTTGCTGAAGAACTTTCCAGACTGTGATGTACTCATCAATGTTAATGCTTATGTATCAGCAACGTATAGCATCCTTACTGCAAGCTTTTTGCAAAGTCTGTGAAACACAAAAATATGTGTATCTGTCAGTATGGAACAGGCGTAGAAAGGAGCCAAGCGTTCTGAGGAGGGGAAGAGATTTCCCCGAGAGCAGCAGTGGGGCCAGACTTGGAAGCCTGTCTTCCATTCCTTCTACCCACAGACCTCTTCGGTTTGGCTTCTGTGGACTCTGAGTCTGCAGTTCTCTTCCCAGCGAGCTGCGTGACTCTGCCTTGCATCCGTTGGTTTCTTTTACTACCACACAGAGACATTGATACAGTCGATTCCTGCTTTTCAATGTTACGAGTTTCTGTAACTCATGTGAGTCCAAGAACAGCTACATGGTGAAAATGGTTTTCCTTCATTGTAGCCGTGACTTTACTCTTCATCGCCAGCAGATGGGGCCAGGGAAAGGATTTTGCCAAGGTCCAAATGCTTAGTGAGGTTCCTTAAAGCCAGCTGCTTCATCCCAGGTTCTCATCTAATCCTTCCAACAGCCCTGTTAAGTAGGAATTAAGTTCCCTGTTTTATGGATGGGAAA
Source organism: Puma concolor (assembly GCF_028749965.1). Taxonomy (NCBI): domain Eukaryota; kingdom Metazoa; phylum Chordata; class Mammalia; order Carnivora; family Felidae; genus Puma; species Puma concolor. The sequence goes on from NC_141676.1 coordinate 112,405,452, forward strand.
ATTGAGGATTAGTGGGTTAAGCAATGTGACCAAGACTGCATGAGCTACTAAGTAGCAGAACCAAGATTAGATCAGAAGTCTTTCTGACTCCAGCTGTCAGGCTCTTCTCTACTGTGTTTCTTCCCAGGAGAAGAAAAATGCTTATTTCAGCTATGTTCCCTAGATACAAAGGTCTGGAGCTTTTTTGGAGATTGCAGGTGAGGTGATGATTAAGCAAATGAATCAGCAAAACACAAAGTGTAAGGATTTTTGGTGGAGTTGGGTGAGAACATGGGCGAAGTGCAAAGCAGCAAAAAAAGCAGGGACTTTCTGTAAGCCTTGCCTCTCTTAGCTCACAGAATTATTGTGAGAATCAAAAAAGAAATGGGCAAGTATAACGTGCTAAGTATGAGGTTTTATGGCTTTATTATTGTTTTTGAGATTATTCCCTGGGTTCCCATTTGTGTGGTGATTTCTTTTATAACTGGGCTTTTGAAAACAGTGATTAGCTTTCCCAGGGGAAGCATTGACTAACTTCCCAAACCTGACAGTTGCAGGCAGGTGCTCTGCTCTGCTCTTAGGGCAGTGGCTGGAACGCTTGGAGGAGGTTCTGTGGGGACAGGTGCCATGGAGTGCAGACAGGACGCATCGGGCAAGTTCCCAGGGCAAGGTGCATGTGTGTAGGTCTGCATTGTAGGCAGCATGTCTGTTTTTGAGACAGTGACATTTGTGGTAATAGCAGGGGAAACAGTCACCACTGAGTTCCATCCTTGTCAAAATCCTGCAGTGTATCAGTAATAGGCAGGACAAGATTGGGCAGCTTTGGGCATCACTGAATATTGTGCAAACAGACGCAGTTTGAAAGCGTTAACCTTTTTCTTTGTAACTGACATTTTTTAAAAGCAAGGAAATTCATACCTATCAACTGAATGGACTCCTACTATAACTGTTCTGATTTTTGTTCCCCTTACTCTATCGTGAACATTTTTGTGTGTTAGTATATTCAGCCCTGCTTCATGATAAAAATAATGTAAGAAGCTAATTTAGAAATAGCGAAAGAGAAGGTACAAAGGAATATTTTTCAAGGGTTGGGAAATAAAGAAGGGAAAGAAAATGAGGAGGAGAAATGGCCATTAAGAAACAGAATGGGTTGAACAATTGTTTCTCTCTCTGTCTCTCTCTGCTTCTTCTGTCCTGGATGCTCAGTGTTTTATTTACGGTGCAAAGTGCGTCAAGAATGCATGTTTGAGTTCAGTAACTTTTTTAGATGTAAGTTGTTGTATGGGTAAATAAATCTTCATGTAAAGGGCTTCGAGAACAAGAAGTAAAAAGCCCATGTAGGAAACTAAAAGCCAGCAGTTTCTTTTGCTGTATAAGGCCTCTTACAAGAGCCAACCAATCTGTATGGATACTGCTTTAGAATGGGATTTATTCACATTACTGCTATTGTTTTGCTCACAGTTGAGTGGAAAAGAATACTGTGAGTTTTGCTCTATTAAAAACAAACAACACTGATGGAAACATTTGGAATGTCATGTTTCCATAAGAGAAAACTGGAAATATTTTCTTAGAGGGAGGAGTCGCATTCTCAGACATTTTCTTGATGGAGTTAAATTTAGAATTCCTAAGAGTTCTTAAGAACAAATGCAACATTAAAAACAGTTCTTAAAGGAGGTTTCTCAGTTGGCCAATGGAAACAGTCACTTCAAAAACTTTTTCACTTGCTACTCCTGGAAATAACTCTGGAGATGAGATAATAAGATGTTGGAATTAGTGTGATATAAGACCTGCCACTGACCCCTTTAAATACAGCCTCCTTGACTTGAAGTACAGGGCTGACTTTTACCTACTCTCTGCCTTGCAGCAACTTTTTCCCAAGGCACTTCTTTAATACCCAGATCTCTCCGTCTTTTTAAATTAAAAAAAATTTTTTTTTTTTTTACTTTTGAAAGACAGAGGGAGAGACAGAGCAAGAGCGGGAGAGGGGCAGAGAGAGAGGGAGACACAGGATCTGAAGCAGGCTCCAGGCTCTGAGCTGTCAGCACAGAGCCACCTCTCAAATAGAGACACTGATAGTAAAGAAATGCATTCCACTAAGAGTTTTCAGACACCTAGCTGAACTAGTAGAGGGTGGAATAGAAATGGGGTATGAATTACCAACAAAAAACTCAGCCACCAACCAATAGGCCATCAAATCATCCCTGCCTAGAGTGTATTTATAAATTAGCTGCAGAGAGCAAACTAGTGGGAGATGAATATTTAAATAGAGAAGTCAAACAACTACTTGAAGATCAATGGTAAGATTTGGGGTCAGAGAATATTAATTTTTTTTTTAATCTCTTGTGGTGCTGGATGTGGTGGATAGATTCTAAACAGGCCGCCAGTTTCTCTGCTTCCTGGTATTTTCTGCTTTGTGTGGTCCCTTCCTCTTGAGGGAGGAAGGAACCTCTGACTTGCTTCCAGCTGATAGAATATGGCAAAGGGGTCAGGATGTATGGGATTGTATATGGGATTACATTAGATAATATAACTTCCAATCCCTGAGGAGATGTTTTCCTCCTTGTTGGCCTTGAAGAACAAGCTTCCATCTTGTAGACTTCCCTGTGGAGAGAGCCATGTGGCAAAGAACTGAGGGGTGGGGCGCCTGGGTGGCTCAGTCAGTTAAGCGTCTGACTTCAGCTCAGGTCATGATCTCATGGTCTGTGAGTTGGAGCCCCGTGTCGGGCTCTGTGCTGACAGCCCAGAGTCTGGAGCCTGCTTCGGCTTTTGTGTCTCCCTCTCTCTGTGCCCCTCTCCTGCTCATGCTCTGTCTCAAAAATACATAAAAACATTAAGAAAAAAAAAAAGAACTGAGGGTGCTCTCTGGCCAGCAAGACACCGAGACCTTCAGTTTGGCAGTGTGCAAGGAACAGAATATTGCTAATTACCATCCAAGCTTGCAAGTGGACCTTCCCCCAGGAGAGCCTCAGATGAGAACCCGTCCTGGCCAACATTTTTTTTGCAGAGAATTCAACAAAGCAATGCCTGGACTTCCAACTCACAAACTCTGAGATGACAAATGTGTGCTAGTTGAAGATGCTAAGTGTGTGGTAATGTTATAGCAATAGATAACTGATACACGGAGACATAAAACTTATGGTTTAGTTATCTGGAATCTTCTAATTGTGTCTTATGATCTTTGCCCACAGTGGACACGGGAAAATAACGTTGGGGTCAGTACTAAATTCCCCTACTGCCAGCTTAACTTACTTCTGTCTTTTTTGTTTCCAGACACCCATTATTTGTTCCCTTTTGGGGGATAATCAGCCCTACCCATCGCACTGGTGTTTCTGTCATGCCAACCATCCGTGTCCAGGGGTGGTGTTTGCCAGAGCGGTTAGAGTTTGTCTCCTGGACATACATGTACTTGAGGTGTAGACAGAGTCTGTGAGACAGGCTAAGAATCTGGAGCTGAGACAAGAGTGAGTACTGATGTAAGGTGGTGAGAAAGCCTATATTAGGGCAGGTCAGAACGAGGGGCTGTTTCGAGGTGGCTGGCCTCCAGACAGGAGAATGGCATCAGACACAGGAGAGAAGGAAGGTGACAACCTCTCAGGGAGAGACGCAGGATTGAGGATTTTCCAGTTTCCATGAGGTTTGGATTTATTTTCCACACAGGGAAAGGAAAGGGACTGGAAAGTTTCCCTCTTTCTTTGAAACAATCCTTTCCTTTCTCACTCTTCCAACCAAATTCAACATGACCAAGATAGTATGTTTATTTTTTAAACTTGTATTTACATAGGGTTTGAATAGGGAATATACAATTTTTTTTAAAAAATCAAAAAGTATGAAAGGACATAAAAAGCCTCCTTTCTCATCCAATCTTCCATTCTATGCTCTTTACTCTCCATCCCTTGTGAGGGCTTTCAATGTTATCAATCTGGTGAATCCTTCCAGATATTTATGCATATTCAATTAAACTATCTTTCATTCCTTTCTTTTTCTTAAAGTTGTTCTGGAATCCACACTGTTTTGCATTTTTAACTTTTTCTGCTTGACAACCTATCTTGTAAAGCTTCCTCCTTTTTTCAGAGAAATAGAGCAAGGAAGGAAACATGAGTGGGGAAAGAACAGAGAGAGAGAGAGACAGAGAGAGAGAGAATCCCAAGCAGGCTCCACTCTCAGTGCAGAGACCAACATGGGGCTCAATCCCATGAACCATGAGATCATGATCTGAACTGAAATCAAGAGTTGGAGGCTCAATGTACTGAGCCACCCAGGCACCCTGCTTCCTTGTTTTTACGGCTATAGTTTCCTTTTACAGGAATGTACTATGATTAATGTATCTGTTCCCTCAGTGACAGGCATTTGAGTTGACTCTATTCATTTTGCTTTTACAAACAATATTTCATTGACTAAATCTGTACTTGCTTGATGGTTTCTATAGGTCAAATTTTGTAGAAATGGAATTGCTGGATCAGAGAATACATTTATTTGTAACTTTTATGAACACTGACTAATGTGCCATCTAGAAGGGCTGTGTCCTCTGTAAGGAAGGGTGAAAGTCATTGTTGACACAGTCTTACCAAAAAGGGCATGGGTTTCTGAGATGAATATACAATGACCACTTTTGGTGTAAAATGATCTTTCAGTGTACTTTTAATTTTCATTCTTCTTAGTGTATCTAAAATAGAGCCCCTTGTCATGTGTTTCTCTGTGAATGGCTTTTCATGGCCTTTCATGGACTCTGCCTATTTCTCTACTAGACTTTTAGTCTTATTGATTTTTGCATATCTTTTATTTATTTTTTTTACCATGGTTACCTCTTGGTCTGTTATATGAAAGAAATGTCCCTCTAATTTCTTGGATGACTTTTGACTTTATGCCTTTACCAAGTATAAAAATTTGAATTTTGGGAGTGAATGAATCAAACTTTAAAACTTTATGCTCCTGGTATTAAAGTCCTATTACAAAGTTCTTCCCCATACTCAGATTAACAAATGTTTTCTCCAGAGATCATTCCAGTTCCCTACGGTTTCATTATAATGTTTCATCCATTTGAAATTTATGTTAATCTAAGGTATGAAAAACAAAGCCAACTTAATTTTTTTCCAGGTTACTAACCATCTGTTCCCAAACTGCTTATCAAACAAATCATCTTTCCTTTCTTTACTTAAATGCCACTTGTGGTTCAAATGGTCAACATTATTTTTATAAATATCTAAGTAAGTCTTTTATATTTACTCATATATTTATTCCTTGTAATGTCCTTAGTTTCTTCCCATAGGTCTGGACTTCTATCTGGGATCACTTCTCTTCAACACGAAGAACTTCCTATAGTGTTTTTTGTAGTATGAATATGATGAGGACGAATTCACTTAACAACTGTTCATCTAAAAATGTCTTTATCTTTGCCTATTCTTGAAGGATACATTCACTACAACTTAAAATTGGTAGTTTTCTCATTTCAGCATTTTAAAGCTACCTTCCTTCTGCCATTGCTTCTATTATTTCGATGAGAAGTCAGCTGTAATTCTTTTTTGTTTTTTAACCCTGATTTAAATTTTTTTAAATGTTTATCTATCCACTTTTGGGACAGAGAGAGAGAGAGAGAGACAGAGTGTGAGCAGGCAAGGGGCAGAGAGAGAGGGAGACACAGAATCCAAAGCAGGCTCCAGGCTCTGAGCTGTCAGCACAGAGCCTGATGTGGGGCTCGAACTCACGAACTATGAGATCATGACCTGAACCGAAGTCAGACGCTTAACCGACTGAGCCACCTAGGTGCCCCTAGCTCTGATTTTTATGTGGCATTTTTTTTTCCTGGTTGTGTATAAGATTTCCCTTTTACTTTTAATGCTCACTCTGATGTACCTATGACTGGATTCCTTCATTTATCCTGCTTAGGATTTGCTAAGCTTGACTGCATGGTTAACATCTTTATCCTTTTGGGGAAATTCTCCCCCATTATTCCTTATTTCTTTTGGATCTGAGCAGTGCAAGTCTGTCAGATCCTTCTGTGTCTTCCAGACAAGTCCCTGTACGAGTATTTACTCACCAAGGTCTGGTGGAAGGAAACTGGTGAACAGGAAAGCCCAGCCCTGGATTTGGGCTCCTTGGGAATCTGGTCCCACTGCACCAGACAGCATACAGCTATTGAAAGATAGGGTGGTTTCTGCTCATGTCTGCACGGGTCTGCCGCCTCCTGGACTTCTCTGTGCTCCCAGCCCCAGCAAATACCTCCACAGAGGTGACGGTGACACTTATCTCTGTTCGCCTGCAGAAGGCTGGCTCCTTTTCGTGATTGAATTTACCTAGACTCTTTGTTTCCACAGATCTTCAGTAACTTGAAAGAAAAGTATATTTTCTCCCGTTTATCTGCTATTTTCTCATTTTTCCCCCAGAGGAATGATGGTCTTTTGCAACCTTTACATTCTAGGTGGAAGTGAACCTATTTTTTTTCAAAACCTTGTTATATTTATGTTCTATTTTGCATGCTTTTATTTTTTCTATACTATTTGTCTTCTCCTTTGCTTTAATTATTGATATACTTCATTCTGACTCTCCCAGTTCTGCCTTCATTTCTGTGATGGTTTAACTTTTTCTTCTGTTTTTATTTTCCTGAGCTTTGTCAGTTCATGCTTTATCACCTGTTGCTTCTTTTCTCTCTGCTTTCCTTCTGTTTTCCCTCCTTCCCATCTTAGCTCTTGAATCTTGACCTTACTTTTTCTTTATAAATAGTAATATTTTGTTAATTTTAAAAAGTCTTGTGTAAGTATGGTCAAATTTTCAACTGCTCCATGGTGACATTTTCCCCCCCTGCGTTTTGTTCTTTTTTTATCTGGTCTCTCTCTCTCTCTCTCTCTCTCTCTCTCTTTCTATCTTATTTTCTTGTGGTGGGTTTGAATAGATAGATCCTGGATCAGTTCTTTTTGATTATCAATTTTTGAAATACCCTAACGTTTTCATATATTTGCCTAAAACTCATCCTGAGGAGGCCCAGAACTCGGTTTTGGGTTAGTTGAGATAGTTGTTGATGATTTTGTGCATGTGAGTTTGTACTTCTTTCCAGTCAGTTGATATAGGATCTGAGTATCCATGAGATAGATACATATTTATATATCTATAGATATAGATATAGGTATAGATATAGCTGTATAATCAGTGAAAAGCCTTTTTCACCATTCTGTCCTTGAAACAGATGGGTGCCTACCACTGTGACTTCTGTATGATTCTCCTGTCACTTATTCGTTCATTTCTCTCATCACAAGTAAGAAGTTTGTCCCAGGAGCGTTTCATACCTCAGGGCATGCTCCCTTCCCTTCCCTCCCCTCCCCTCCCCTCCCCTCCCCTCCCCTTCCCTTCCCTTGTCCTCCCTCACCTCCTTCCCCTCCCCTCACCTCCCTTTTCCTTTCCAAGCTTGTTTTCCATGTTCTTTCTGTCCCACTTGGCTTTCTCTCTCTCGCCCTCTTCCCACTCACACTTCTGCTCGATCTTCACTGTTTTTGACAGATTGTGTACCTATTTTGACTTTTGGGGTTTTTGCTTTTCCCCTTTCCACAAAAAATGGATTAGTGATTTTGTTTCTTGTTGTCATCATTGGTTTTGAATGATTTCCAAGGTAGAAAAAGAGGAAATGCAGACTTTAAGTTGCCATCTTCAAACTTGTAGTTATTTTATTATTTATGAATGTCTTCTATATGTCAGGTTCTATATGGGTGGCTGTTGCAATACAAGTTACAAGGTATTTGTGTTCTGGAAGAATCTGACCTGGGAAGACTTGTTTCTTTCTTTCTTTACTTAAAAATTATTTAAGTTTATTTGTTTATTTTCAGAGAGACAGAGACAGTGTGAGCAAGGGAGGGGCAGAGAGAGGAGGAGAGAGAAAGAAAATATCAAGCAGGCTCTGCACTGCCAGAGCCCAGTATGGGGCTTGAACTCCCAAACCATGAGATCATGACCTGAGCTGAAATCTCAGGGTCAGAAACTTAACTGACTGACTCACCCAGGTTCCCCTGGGAAGACTTCTTAAACAGGGTAGCATTTAGAATAATAAGATCAAAATTTCTCACAATTAATCACAATTGTTAATTGTGTCCTGAACTGCAGTAAAGCCTGTGCTTCCCTTGAGAACAGCATTCTGGGCAGCTGCTATCAATCAGCTGGTACTTGCTTTGGAGGTAAAATCAGTTGTTATTCATAAGATGGTGTGTAACACCCCTCTCCCTTGTAACTGGTTCCCTGGTACTTTTGCAAAATGGCAGGCAACACCAGGTTTTTGTATAGTAGGTATAAGGGGACAAAGTGCTTTGTCTTTCTTGAATATCGGTGGGAGATAAAAATGATGTGAAGATTTTAATCATCATTGAGGACAAAAATATTTTTTGGCATCTTGCTACAAAGCTTCTTTCCTATGTTTGATTAAAGAATAATACTATCTTTAATGCATTCCGTACTGTTACTCTAATGTTTTTATTTATTTTTGAAGGGGAAAGAGAGAGCATGAGCGGGGGAGGAGCAGAGAGAAAGAGAGAGGGAGATACAGAATCTGAAGCAGGCTCCAGGCTCTAAGCTGTCAGCACAGAGCCTGATGTGAGGCTCAAACTCACGAACTATGAGATCATGACCTGAGCTGAAGTCAGAGGCTTAACCGACTGAGCCACCTAGGTGCTCCATCCATACTGTTAGTCTAGATTATCAGTTACGCTAGATTACTATCAGGCTATCAGGACCCTAAAACCTGCCTGAGGTTCTAACCACTCTAATTATAATCTGGATGTTTCCAAAAACAAAAAACAAACAGAAGAAGAGCTGTTAGAAAAGAGAGATCATAAATTTAAAATGTCTTTACAATTTCTTTTGGGTCCTCATTTCCATAATCTTTCCTTTTTTAGTGTTTTCACTTATGTGGTAGTGATTTTAGTTTCTTGTTTTTAGTTGAAAAAATTTTATATGCAGTCTTTTGATAATAGGTAGATTGTTGCAGGCAGGGTAGGTAGTGTGATAGTTTGATATTCAGACAGATGTGAGTGAAGTCTTGACCCTGCCACTCAGTGACTTTGGGCAAATGGAATTTGTTGTACTTACTCTGGTGGGTTGTGGCAAGAGCCAGAAGTGACATAAATAAACCCCCTGAATACAATTTGTTGCATGAACGAGTGAACATTCTCTAGGTACTCTAGAGGTAAAAGAAAGATAAAAATTTCTTTTGACTTCATAGAGCTGAGTGTTTTGAAAATAGAGACACCTACATTCCCATATTCACTGACAGAAAGTTAACATAGGGTAAAGCCTGACTATCTGCCAAATGATTTTTGAACACCAACAAAGCCCACTTCAGCTTGAGTAGCTGTGCCCTATGATTAAACAGTGCCATCACTGGGGAAGAATAATTCTGAGGATAATTACATTATGTTGAGATATTTTTGGAAATAAATTGTACAAAACCCATTCAGTTCAAATGGCTTTATTTCTATAGGGATTTCATTGGTAGCAAAACCATTTGTTCTGTCAGTAGCTGGCTGGCATGGTGATTTTTGCTAAAGCATTACTATTCATTCACATTTGATTGGCTTGGTAAGTGTTCTTACCTATTTAAGGTGATCAGAAAAAGCCCTTAGTACATGTGTGTAAATCTGTGGACCTTAAAAGGACACACAGTGATCTTTGAACATATATGTTTTCCTTGTGCTATCATTCTATTTCTTCATCTCTAAGTTTTGCATTGTATTATATTATTTCTGTTCCTATTTCCATATCCCCTCCCCCATGTGTTATTAGGAAGGACACTCCCAGGAAGAGCAAAACTGCATATCTATTTTCATCAGCCTCTGCAAAAGATTTGAAGCCTATCAGGGTGGTTATGAGATACTCACTGCTCACGCTGAGCACATTGAGGAGCTCCTCAAATGGGAAATAAAGCGTGGTTGTGCCTGACGGGGTCTCAAGCTATGTTTAGAAAGATCCTGGGCTTTGAGGGGTGCCTGGGTGGCTCAGTTGGTTGAGTGTCCGACTTCAGCTCAGGTCATGATCTTGTGGTGTATGAATTCCAGCCCTGAGTTGGGCTCTGTGCTGACAGCTCAGAGCCTGGAGCTGCTTCAGATTCTGTGTCCCTCTTTCTCTGCCCCTCCCCAACTTGCATTCCGTCTCTCTCAAAAATTTAAAAAAAAGAAAAAGGAAAAGAAAGACCTTTGGCTTTGAAGCCCACGGACCTGGATTCAGGCTTTGGCTTTGCCACTTAAGTTGCTTTTCAACCTTGAGAAAACCACTTCACCTCTGAGTTTCTATTTCCTTACTTTGGATTATAATAATATATATTGACAGAGTTGGTTTGGAAGGAACTAGTTGGTATTGTGGCCAATTCATGGCAGATGCATACTCTCTAAATTCCCTTCTTCTCTTTGCTTTTGAATGGAAAATAAAACCTCTTCAAAACACATATTCTTAAATAAAATGAAACCAAAGCAAACCAACCAAATGGCTCTGTATAGATATTCAGATTTTGTTACTCAAGTCTCAGTGATTTTTAGGAAAAAAAAAAAAAAGCCAATGTTGCATTTCCTTTCATAATAGGAAAAAAAAAAAAAACAACAACAGCACAAGGACCCATAATTTGATCAGGTGCCAGGACTGTTTGGTACCATTCTTCAGTGGGACACCATGCTTTCTGTAATGCATGCTCTGTTTGTAGCTTCCTGTTTGAGTTTGCTTTATGGGAATTGTTTGAATACCTGTATATCCATGAGATGTTGTAGCTACAGTGAGTCATTTAGCCATACTTTAGCCGTGCAGTCACTCATTCACCACATATTGTTCAAAATATTTATGGAAGGAACAAAATTGTTGAAACACATAGCCCTCAGGTGGGTAATTCTGAAGGCAAATTGAGTAACAAGGTTTTATTCTTTCTATACGCACACTCATTTGGTCTTGCATTCATTGGGGTCTGTTTGTATAAGTGGATTCATTAATTTAATACGTATTTATTGCACACCTACAATGTGCTAATCATGGGCTCCAGTGGCAAAGAAGATTAGAAAATTTTATATATGTATATAGATGTATATGTATATATACACACGTACACATAGACACATATATAGATTCAAGTATATATATACAGTATATATTTAATAAACAAATAAATGAATTTTATGTGTATATATATAAATTTTAGTTGTCCCACCCATTGTGTGGAGGGATTTGAGGTAGCTTGCAGAAGCCGAGATTAACAAGTGAATGGTGGTGCAGTCCATTGTAGCAGTAGAGCTTGTCTCTGGAGCCAGACAGGTCTGCGTCCGATAGCTGACTGTGCCAATTTTAACAAAGAAAGGAAATCCTTCTGCTGCCTCAGTTAAACTATGTGGAAGATGTATACATTTGAGCATGTGTGTGTATGTTTGTGTGCCTGTGGCTGGGTTTAAGTCGGGGGAGTTGAGAAGGAACATTTGGACTCCCAGAGCTAGGATCTGGTGGTATCCTCATTTCCAGCCTCCTGGTTGTCTTCACTGGGGAACAGCCTCTTTACTGGGTTACTTTACTTACCTAGTTTCTTTCACTGAAACTAGAGCCATTGTAAACATGGTCCTTGATTTGCTTGTGTTCTCACTGGCTCCTCCATGCTGAGTCCCAGCCTGACATACAGACAAGTTGGCTCCAGTCTCTACGATGTGCAGTTGGCAAATATTACATTATAAAGTGAAAATCTGAATGTTGAGTTGTGTCTAGCCCAGGTGAAGGGCTGATCAACTTATGTAGATGGGTTGCAGGGCTGTGTTTTACAGGGATTTCTTGAGATCTGTTGTCCACATTCTGATTGAGACCTCAGAGAGTTCATCATGTACCCTCATGTACTGACATGTTTGCTCTAAAAGGTGCAGAAGTAGATCTTATCCAAAGACTAACCATAATAATATCTGAATATGAGGACTGTCAGGAAAATTGGGAGGGAAAGTGTTGCTCTCAAGAAAATTGGGACTTAAAAGAATTTAGTATTGTCCATATAAGCAATATGAAAGTAGCTCAGCTTAATTCAGTAAACATTTACTAAGCCCCTGCTGTATGTCAGACATCTTAAAAGCATTGGAAAACAAAGACAACTAACACACAAAGTCATTTTTTGAAAACCAGTAATATAGGGAAAGAATCCTCATCTTTCCTGTTATAAACTATTCCTGAGGGTGTCCAAATAGTCAGCGAGAGGAGTTTTCTCCTTAGAGGGGGATTCAGGCTAATAAATGCAGCATAAACGATAGGATCAGAAGGTCACATTTTACATGTCTCTATGAACTCCATTGTGTCTCCCCCAGTGAAGAAGCCCTAACTCCCAGAGTGGCTCTATTTGGTGATAGGACATATAAAGAGGTAATTAAGGTTAAATGAGGTCATAAGGTAGCGCCATAATGTGATAGGTCTGGTGCCCTTTCAAAAAGAGAAAGAGGGGCGCCTGGGTGGCTCAGTCGGTTGGGCGGCCGACTTCGGCTCAGGTCACGATCTCACACTCTGTGAACTCGAGCCCCGCGTCGGGCTCTGTGCTGACCGCTCAGAGCCTGGAGCCTGTTTCAGATTCTGTGTCTCCCTCTCTCTCTGACCCTCCCCCCGTTCATGCTCTGTCTCTGTCTCAAAAATAAATAAACGTTAAAAAGAGAAAGAGACCCTAGAGCTCTCTCTGCTATGTGAGAACACAGCGAGAAGGTAGCCTTCTGTAAGCCACTGAGAGAGCTCTAACCAGGAACCAAACTGGCTGAAACTTTGCTCTTTGACTTCCTGCCTCCCAGAACTTTGAAAAATAAATTTGTGTGGTTGAAGCCACTCAGTCCATGCTATTTTGTTATGGCTGTCCTAGCAGAAAAACACAATTGTCTAATGAAATAAGGATTCTAAGCAGTGATCATCAATTACTGCTAATATCAGAGAGGACCAGAAAAACACGTCTCATGATAGAGGTAGTAGGTATTACTGCCTTTCAAGTCGTATTGTCAGAAATTCTAACCTGTATCAACTAAGCTTCTAGACCTAATTTATAGTAAATACAAGGGGTTAAGGGATGTTTTATATGACAATATGGTCATATAGTCAGCCAAAGCCTGGCTGTGGGAAACTCCACAACATAGATAAGCCAGTTTCTTCAACATCTAAAGAGAAGAACAAAAATAGGAAGGAAAAGAAACTGTGGATTAAAAAAGAAGCATATCTACCAACTGCAGTTTATGGGCCTTTTGACAATCCCAATTAAAGTGAACATGCAGGAAAAAATGTTTTGGAGACAAAGAAATGTGAGTACTAACTGGACGTCTCATAAAATTAATGAATTATATAATTACTAGCAGGGATAATGGCATTGTGATTATAGTTTATAAAGATGATTATCTTTTAAAGATACGTGTTCAAACATTTGTGGAGGGAAATGATACTGGCTGCCAGGAATTGTTCCAAAATAATTCAGAGGAGGGGAAAGTATGTCGGAAAACAAATGAAGCAAAATTGGCCTTGAGTTGATGATGGTTTGAGAAAGGTGATGGGTGAGTAGGGCTTCATTGTATTTTTTTCTCTACTTGTTTGCAAATGTTTGAAACTTTCCATAACAAATACTTTAATAGAAAGTTGGAAAACAAGTAAAAGCTCAATCTTGCCCTGAAGGATCTCAAAATGTAATAAAGATGGGCATGCCTGCATGCAGATAATTCTGCTAGCATGAAGGGCAGTGAAAGGGGAGACAATAGAACAGCTATGTTGTTCATTATTAGAATTTCAGTTGTTTTCCAGCTTGAGGCATTGTGCTCTGCTTGTTGATTTGTGAATTTGCCACCTAGAGGCAAATTCATCAAGGCATGAATTTTCTCTGAAAAATGTACTTAGCTATTTTCTATAGGTTTCAGACACACTGAAAGATGTTTTTTATCCCCCGTCATTCCTCTCAATTCTTTGCTAGTAAGTGATGCTTACAAAGAGTCCACACAGCAATGGTGGTTTCTCCACGAAATTGTTGATTAAGTATAACATTTGGCACTTGATGGTGACATAATCATACCTCATCATGCCAGACAAAAGGTGGTTTGCCACACCTCCTGTCATTGCACCTTACCAAGCCCCGGTTCTTCACCTGTAAAATGAAAATGCTAATGACGTGAGAATATCTTGAACGTGGTGTGATGGATGTTAGCTCCACTGTCTCCACAAGGATTGCTGGTTGAAAATAAACAATACACTCTGGCTCTTTTAGGAAGGAAGAAGCACATTCTAAAACAGTGCTAGGTGGGCATGGAATACACTGAAGGGTCAGAGAAATGGGCTAGAAGCTAAGCTGAGCTTTCAAAATCAATACTCAGAGCCACGCTTCAGCACTGGCATGGTGACCAAACGTGCCCACCATCCTTCCTCCTCCCTGCTCCCTGGATGCCAGGAACCCGTCGCTGTGGCAAATGGTAGATAGACCAGGACATCTTCACTGTTGCCTGTCACTTGTGTCGGAAGGTGGATGTCCCCCTCAAAGCCTCTTTCTTTCCTTAGACTACTCGCTTACAAACTGAAGTCCTATATAGATGTTTATGTCAGATGAAACACACATCTCATGCCTTCATCCTGCAAGGGTCCAGGGAGCAAAATGTTCTGGACTCTGCCTTATGGGGCGGAATGGGGTGTGGGTCTCTCAGAGAGGGTTAGGGTCCTCAAAGGATGAGGGATTCATTTTACTGCTCTTCCTCCGATGACAGCATCACCTTCTTTTGTCTACATTTACAAGGACTTAGCAATGGGCTGAATGAGACTACACATAGCCCCACTTTGCAGTTGAGTAAATGGAGGTGCAAAGAGATTAAATTTGCCTTCGGTTGGTTAGTGGCAGAGCCAAGATTTGGGCCTCTGTCTGACTCCACACTCCAAATGGGAAATCTCTCTATGATGCTTTCTCTCTGAAGGCTCTTTCCCTATACTTAATCGTGTTTCCTTTCCTTCAATCTTGCCCTAAGAGCTGCTCAACATCTTGTCCTATTAACTCCCTACTAGCGCTATTTGTTCAAAGCTACACCCATGCAACGGCCCTCCCACCCTGCAAAAGAGCTTTGGGAAAGTGGGTCAGATAAGCACTTAGACCCATGGGAGGCCCTGGTGAGCAGGGTATGGACAAAACCACTTTGGTGTCGTAGACTTCCCTTCAAGATGCTTTAATGTGGAGCCCTCCCTGTATTTCCCACCCCTTTTTCACCAGCCTGTGTGGTGTTGAGCATAGGCAGGCAACCCAGTGCTGTGAAAAGAACATGAGTCACCCTCCTTTTGATTTGATTTCAAGTCCTGACTTTGTCACTGACTGGCAGTGTCAGCATTGAGAGATGATGTAACCCCTCGTCTTTCTCATCTGTAAAACGGACCTTGCTTTAAGAGTTATGGGGCATAGGGTGCAGTGATATTGTGACCCCCACCCCCACATCATGCACCTTAGCTCATTCTGTAGAAAGCAGAGTCTGAGACACAGCTCACCTCTAGCACTTTATTGAAACCCAAGGATGCAAGAGCAGCAAAGAGGTGAGGCAGGAGAGGAGGAAAAGCCAAAAAATACAGGAGATGTGTTATTAAGCTGGCCATGGCTTCTCCAGAGCACACTGTTGGGGGCTCTACCCCACAGGACATTTCCAGAAACACCTAGAGTCACGGGTCCTTAGCAGTTTCCCAGGAAAAGAGCAGCAGGCAGTTTATCAGCTGAATTTTTCCCACCTCCTGGTGTTTATTGATCAAAATCTTCCCCCTGAGACATTAACTTGTGCCCTGGGATGTGTGATGTGGCCCCTCTGGGAATCCCCTGGAGAGGGCAGTGTGGAGACTGGATTTCAGAGCTCCTGAGTCCTCTTCCTTGTTGGGCATTCTTGAGACAGTGCTGGGCCCCAGTCCTGCTCAGAAGGGGGATGTGCAGAGACAATGGTGGCCTGAGATCTGCGCACAGTGTCTCTCACTGCTTGCTTTGTGTTCACAGGAA
Organism: Puma concolor; assembly: GCF_028749965.1. Lineage (NCBI taxonomy): Eukaryota > Metazoa > Chordata > Mammalia > Carnivora > Felidae > Puma > Puma concolor. The sequence continues at coordinate 112,421,374 of NC_141676.1, forward strand.
GAATGTGAACCGTTATCCACCTGGTCTGCCAGAGACGTGAGGCACATGGCCAGAGTCCAGGGGACAGGTTGTGCTGAGCACATCAGGGTGGTATAAACTGGGTCAGAGACACCATCAGGGGTTTAGCTGTCTTTGGGGTCATGGTGGAAAGCAGCACTGATCCCACCAGTGAAGCTGAAAACCCTTTCCCGGACATTCCTGTTGTCAGGTCCTCCGGTAAGGCCGGCTTCTGGATGATGCTCTAGAGGGGCACCCAGCCTGGATTCTGACTCAGGAGCTAGGATTTGAAGAAGCCATTCGGGTGCAGGAGAAGGAGGCTGAGGAGTCATGTCACCCTCCAGGAGCCTTAATGGCAGGTGTCTGCCCAGTGGGGTGGGAGAAACCAATTCTGTTGTTCAAGTTTGGGTGCCAATCCTAACATTTCTGCAGTCCAGGTCTGCTTCTCCCAGCCTCCCTGGAGACCCTGTGAGCTACTTATCTCATGTGATACATTGCTTTAGGTTAAATTAGCCAGGGTTCTCATGTCTAAAAGCCTGAGTGACACAGTGATGACAGGAGAATAGAGATGAGTGGCAGAGTCAGAACCATTTCCCCCATTTGCTCTAGCCCTTGTTGAAGCATCTGTGTCCTGTTGTATGCCTAACATTTCTGGGCATGGATTTGATAGGATGAAATCACACGGGGAAAAAAAAGACAATTTCTGGCCTCCAAAGCCTGATGACCTTGGGGAGGGTCCACCAAACTCCAGCAGACAAAATATTTGAAAGAGAGACCACAAGAATTGGAGAACTGAGCTTCTCTTCTCCTTCAGGCTTCCAGACAGGAAAATTCTTTCCCCAGGATGGGGAGAGAAAGGAATAAGAGAAACCCTTTAAACTACCAGAGACCATGTTCCTGCCATTTCCAGAGAAAGGGCTCTCAAGGCAGATATGAACTTGAGTTCTAGGGGGGAAATAAAGACTTCTTGTACCTGAGTTTGTGGCCTGAAATTGGTTCCTGTTACATGTGTAACAAGGAAACAAATCCCACAGTAACTCCCACCTCCCCCAGCAGAGGCCAAACACTAGCACTTAGTGAGCAGCACTGTTTTCCGTTCCCTTCAATCTGGTTAGACGTGGGGAGGCATGCTCTCTGCTCCGTCTGGTTAACGAAAGGAAATCTAGGTGCCTCGGGCAGTGCTGTGATCTGCAGGGACAGAAGCCTCAGTGCTGCTGGGGAATCTCAGTCACCAAATCTTGCTTAAGTGTAGTAAGTCAAAACTGTGCTTGGGTGAGGGAGAAAACCAAAACCAGTCTGATCAGCATCCCCTACTTCTTGCCCCGTGGACTTCTGCAAGATGATCACAACAGGTGTCTGCTGATGCGCCCAGTTTCATATTTGCACTAATGTGGAGGTAAGGGTTAACGGAGCCTTTAGGGCACAGCCTGTAAACTTGGCCTGGCTTTTCTGAGGAGAAGCCCTATGTGACCCCAAAGTGCATGTGATCCAGGACGTTAATGTGCTTCTGAGATGGAGGAGGAAAGACTCGGTTTTGTGCCTCACTCCTGACTTGACTTAAATTCCAATATTCGCTCAGAGCAGTTTGTCACAATATTGTGTATAATTTTGAAGGCAGAATGCTTCATTTTGGCAGACAGCAAGCTGTGAGTGTTGGCTTTTGTGCCCTGATGTGAGCTGTTGCATTACTTAAGGAGCACTTATAATTTATAGGCACACAATGAAGTTGGTTATTCTTCTTTGTTTTCAATTTTTTTAAATATTTACTTATTTTTGAGAAAGACAAAGCATGAGTGGAGGAGGGGTGAAGAGAGAGGAGACACATGTCTGAAGCAGGCTCCAGGCTCTGAGCTGTCAGCACAGAGTCCGACATGGGGCTCGAACCTACAAACTGCAAGATCATGACCTGAGCTGAAGTCAGAAGCTTAACCAACTGAGCTACCCAGGTACCCCCGCCTTTGTTTTTTAAAGATAAATTAACTTTATCCACCTTACATAGATCTCTTTGGGTATTGAAGAAAAGAAAAATCCCTCAGTTTACCTAATACAGTGTAACAGAGAGGCTCTATAGCAGAAATAGCAAAAAAGTTTATTTTGTGTGTCATTGTAATTTAAATTATTTTAATCTCACTGAATTTGTGGCCCTTGTTGTTAGTAATTTTTGCTTCATTTTGCCACTATAACTGGACTTTTTTGTTGTTATTAAAAAAGGAATGTTTGAAGAGAGAATGGATATTACAATGGTGTCATGGAAGCATGGTTAATTTTCCTTGGTGTGGCAATGTTACTGCAGTTATGTATGAAGATGTCCTGTGGAAATCCAGGCTGAGTGTTTATGAGGGATCATGCTGTTTGCAAGTCATTTTCAAATGTTTCAACAAGGAAAATTCACAGCAAGAGAGAAAAGATTAATTAAGTATGGCAAATGATAATTCTTTTTCATGTTTTTTTAATTTATTTTTGAGAGAGAGAGAAAGAGAGAGAGCATGAGCAAACAAGGGAGGGGCAGAGAGAGAGGGAGAGAGAATCTCACGCATGCTCCACACTGTCAGCCCAGAGCCTGACACAGGGCTAAATCTCATCAACTGTGAGATCATGACCTGAGCAGAAATCAAGAGTTGGAGGCTGAACTGACTGAGCCATGTAGGCATCTCAGTGATAATTCTCTCTTTAAAAAAAAAAAAAATAATGTTTATTATTTAGTTTTGAGAGAGAGAGAGAGGGAGAGTTAGAAAGAGAAGGAGACACAGAAACTAAAGGAGGCCCCAGGCTCTGAGCTGTCAGCACAGAGTCTGACATGGGGCCTGAACTCACAAACCATGAGATCATGACCTGAGCTGAAGTTGGATGCTTAACCGACTTAGCCACCCAGGCGCCCTTCAGTGATAACTCTTAAATATAGGCAGAGGATAAATGGGCATTTAATATACTCTTATTTCAAATTTGAAAATATTAATATGTTGAAGGCTTTTAAAGACTAATGCAGTAAGGGATTTTGTGGGATACTGCTCATGATTATCTTGGAATTCAATATTATGCAGTTTCTGGAACTTCTGGCTTTCTGATATTATTAGGAGATCCCAGTTCTCACAAGGGCATGAAAGAATAGTATTAGTTACTTCATCCTGATCCTGTACTAAGCACTTCTGTAACTATCTCATTTAACCCCCAGAAGTACCTTATTTATATCAGCCCAAACCCCCACCAACTCCAAAGTTAGGGGGTATCAGCCCCATTTTGAAGGTGAGCAAAAATCCATTCTAGGCTAGGAAAATTGGCAGAGCCAATAACCTGGGTTTGCCTGTATGGTACATAGTTTGACATTCATCCATCAGAAAAAAAAATAGTGGCTATCACAAAATATGTTGAGTACGGATATTTTAGTTCATGTGTTAAGATAGAGAACTAAAAAGACCAATATCGCTGCACGATGGAGGCCACAGTCAGTGTGTGAGAGAGCCCAGCAGGCATCAGTGGAGGGGTGATTAGATAGGAGAGGAGGGGTGGGAATACGAGGTGCATATACCTATGTGTATGCATGCATACATATCTATTAAACATATACAAGTGTATATATACTCGCAACATCATCAGCTTCCTGTTTCTATACTTTAGACTTGGCTAGCTAAAATGTGGTCCGTTCCTATCAATTCTCGAACAAATATGAGAAAGAACAGAATAAATATAATAGACTCATACATATGGTTCCAAGATGAATGAACTCAGCATTTTGGAGTGGCGTTACAGGATGCTTCTTTGGAAATGGAACTTTCAGAAAAAGTTAGCTGAGAAATCATTTATTTACCTGTTTTTATCTTTGGAAAATCACCAGTGACTCTGACAAATATAAATTAGCTGGCTCTACTTTGGTATTGAAGCAAGTTTTTCTAATATAGTATAACAGAGTGGCTCAGTAGTCAGCAAAAATGGCAAAAATGTTATTTTCTTTGTAATTTTATTTTTTATTTTTTTTTAATTTTTTTTATATTTATTTATTTTTGAGAGACAGAGTGAGACAAAGTGAGAGTGGGGGAGGGGCAGAGACAGAGGGAGACACAGGATTGGAAACAGGCTCCAGGCTCTGAGCTGTCAGCACAGAGCCTGACTCGGGGCTTGAACCCACAGACTGTGAGATCATGACCTGAGCCGAAGTCGGACGCTCAACCGACTGAGCCACCCAGGTGCCCCTGTAATTTTAAATAAAACTAAATTAATTTTTGGCTGTTCTTGTTAGTCTAATTTAATTTTGCCCCTGTAATTGCACTTCAGTTTTTGCAAGACATTGCCAGTCATAAAAACTAACAAGACCTCAGGCAGCTGTTGGTTGTATCCCTTCATTTCTGAAGCCACGATTTCTTTCTGTTGAAGACACAGCATGATGGAAAGGTCCTTGACTTGCCTATACTGCATGTTGGAGATGGTTCTCATCTTTCAGAATATTGCCTCCAGAATGGCACTGCTGCAGGAGGTCACAACGATGGCTGACAGTTTCTGGGTGGTTCTGTAGGTGATACAACCAGTGAATCCTAGGATTACGGGCTCCCTCTTGGACCTCCCTTTGCTGTGAAGTGGGCCCTCTGGTCTGCTGTAATGTTATTTGGGATGCCATGTCAGTGGGTAAACATTCCATAAGCCTTAGGACTGTGCTACTGGCTGATACACAGAGGGCAGAAAAAGACAAACCTACACCCAAAATAAATTCATTTTTCTCTTTTGAGAATGAAGCGCTAGCTTTTTCAAGCATGGAATGGACCACCAAGTGGCCACAGACTGGTTCATTGTTCTCCTTGAGGAATGGTACCATACTGAGGACTCCGTGTTAGTATGTGTGGTTTGCAGGTTGAATGTTAGGCAGCAGTAATAACTAAACAAGACTGGATAAGCTCTTGGGCCCGTGTGTCATATCTGTCTCTGCTGCCATGACTACTTTGTTCATGTGGTTATTGTACCATCGCTGGTGTTGCCAATGATCGAGGCTGGATGACATCAACTGGCGGAAACATTTTGTCTACTTGACCACTTAGTGCCTTTTCCATGGTCAGTGCTTTCTGGTAGGCATTGACATGTCATAGAGAAACCATCACATTTTCTTCTGAAACATATTTGTCCCTCCAGAGGCATCTACCCCAGACCCCCTTGTTCCACATCTTTTTGTTTTTCCTTATAGGCCCCTGACCAGCAGGCCAAGCTATTTGCCACCACCCCTGAGGTAGTATATTCCAACCTGAGGCCATTTCTCTTTCCACATAAAGTAGATGACTAAATGTACCCCTAAAAGCTATACCCAGCGAGAGGGTGTTTTTTCTCATCATTGTCTTTCAAATCCATCCCCGAGTCTAGCACTTACCTGTCAAGCCTACGTGCTTGTAAACTGGTCTTGGATTTTTTGTTCCTCCTTCAGCTGGTTGTTTGGGATGCCCCATATAGCCATAGGCATAAGCTGGAGAAACAGTGATGGGCGCCATTGGGGTATAGACCAGTGGTGTTGTTCCTGCTTGATCTAAGAGGTACCCCTTCCAAAGTAAGATGGATTTTTTGTGGTCCTGCCCCACTTTTTGACCTTTTTGGTCCAGTTGGATCCAGTTCATGATAGACAATTCCAGCTACACAGTCACTTGGTTTCCCATAGTCAGGTGCTCCATCTGTCAGGTTCCAGGAAGCATGATGCCTGGTGGATGGTTTGGGTTCTAGAAGCAGCATGGCGTTGAGGGTGTCAGTGGTGGGAGGCCCCCAGCGGAAGTGGGTCATTGCACTTCCAGCACAGAATTATATACATTTTGAGAAACAACTCCTAGTGTGCTCCTGGGCTAGGCATTCCTATACAACGTTGAATAGCTGAGGCAGTGATAGGCCTTCTTGACCTGTTTCTGTTTTGAAAGGGGAAATGTTCAATTTTCACCATTTAAGTATGTTTTCCTGCAGGTTTTTGTAGATAGCCTTAATTAAAGGTAGTTCCTTCAACTTTTTTTTTTCAACATTTATTTATTTTTTGGGACAGAGAGAGACAGAGCATGAACAGGGGAGGGGCAGAGAGAGAGGGAGACACAGGATTGGAAACAGGCTCCAGGCTCTGAGCCATCAGCCCAGAGCCCGACGCGGGGCTCGAACTCACAGACCGCGAGATCGTGACCTGGCTGAAGTCGGACGCTTAACTGACTGCGCCACCCAGGCGCCTCTCCTTCAACTTTTTACTTGCTAAGAGTGTTTTAAAAACATTATTAATCTTTGTTTTTATCAAATGCTTTTTGGGCATCTATTGAAATTATATGTTTTTTTTTCTTTAATCTGTTAACATGAAGAATTTTTTTTTTTAATTTTTTTTTTCAACGTTTATTTATTTTTGGGACAGAGAGAGACAGAGCATGAACGGGGGAGGGGCAGAGAGAGAGGGAGACACAGAATTGGAAACAGGCTCCAGGCTCTGAGCCATCAGCCCAGAGCCTGACGCGGGGCTCGAACTCACGGACCGCGAGATCGTGACCTGGCTGAAGTCGGACGCCTAACCGACTGCGCCACCCAGGCGCCCCTAATTAACATGAAGAATTTAAACTATTTTTGATATTAAATCACAATCATGCATTTCTTGGACAATTCTTATGTGATCATAAAGAATAATCTGTTTTATACCTTATTAGTTTTGATTAGCACTGTTTATGTTTTTTGCATCATTGTGCTTAGGGGGTATAAGCCTTATACTGTCCTTGTCGGATTTCTGCCTTTTAGTTCCAAAGCCCCTCTTCCTTGCTCTGTTTTGTGATACTGGAGCTCAGATTCGGCAAACTACATGCATGACACTGTTGTTCTGCAGTCTCTCTATTCTGGGGTACCATCTTTCTTCTCTATTGGCTGTGGTTTCCTTGTTGCCTCACAAGTATCATCTCAAACAATTAGCCTCAAATTGCTATCCTCAAAAACGAATTGGAAGAGATCTTACTTCTTCTGTACTCTGGAATTATTTCAGTAAGATTAAAATATTTGTTTTTTGGGTGTCTTTAAGTATTCAGTGTGAAGACACTTGAATTTGGAGCTTTCTTATACAGTATGTTCTTCTGGCTCAAAATTTTAACAGTTAAGAAGACATTTTAAGTATTTTTGTTTCTCGAGTTGGTTTTTATGCGTTCTATAATCTTTCTGGTAATTCGTTTATGTAACCTAACTTTTCAAATTTATTGGTGCAAAGTCATCTGTCATATCCTCTTAGTAAATTTCCAATGTTTATAGAGCTTAACGTAATATTCTGGTTTTCACGGGCTTGAGCTGGTTAGTTTGTCTTATTTACTTAGGAGATTACTTACTTATAAAGGATTGTTTAATGACAAATAAGAAGTTGCACAGATGAACTAATTTGCATGATACCTAATGCCTTTGAACTCTGTCCACCATTTGGAATTCAGAGACATACATACTTGTTTTATGCCCTGTGGATCTTTAAAGGAAGTTGGATTGAAGAGAGAGAGAAAAAGGACACAGAGTGGAGAAGGCAAATGTCAGACTTTGGGTCGGCTGGCTGAGCTCAGAGTGTCGAAGGGTCTAGTGTGTCCATGAGTTACTTAGGCTCATAGAAACTATACCAGGAACTTGAACAGGGAAAGCTTACTATCAAGAAGTACTAACTATGGGGGCGCCTGGGTGGCGCAGTCGGTTAAGCGTCCGACTTCAGCCAGGTCACGATCTCGCGCTCCGTGAGTTCGAGCCCCGCGTCGGGCTCTGGGCTGATGGCTCAGAGCCTGGAGCCTGTTTCCGATTCTGTGTCTCCCTCTCTCTCTGCCCCTCCCCCGTTCATGCTCTGTCTCTCTCTGTCCCCAAAATAAATAAACGTTGAAAAAAAAAATTAAAAAAAAAAAAAGAAGTACTAACTATGTAAAAGATGGTTACCTTTAAAAAGGTGGAAAAGAATTGTAAGGTGTAATAAAGGTGGCAGGTGCAGAAAGCAGCTACTACCCATAGGACTGTGAGAAAAGTAAACTTAGGGAGGTGAGGGCCCTCCCACCGTGAGACCGCTCAGCAGAAGGTATGACTGCTGGTGCAGACATATGCCATCTGCCCCTCTAGGGAAGAAGAAACTGGTTGGGGTCCTCTTGGTGCAGAAGTGTGAAAGCCACCCCTGCTTTCTTGACATCCGCTGGGACCAGCTCATGATGACCATTCACTGCCACGCACAAAATACCCGTTGTCCCTCCTCCAGGCAGGCACTCTCCCTCTGGCGGCCCCTGTTGACAAAGCCTAGCACTGACCCATCTGGCAGAGGAAATGTAATTGGCTGTCTGAGGTCCAGAATCACAAGCTAGAGCAAAAAGAGGTGGGTCTTGGAGTTGAGAGGCAGTAACATGGTAACTGACATGGTTCACTTGCAGTCTGAAGCTGTGCCTGACTAGCCACCTACTCAATTCTGCAAGCTTCTCGTCCTGGACTGTTTGTGCCATCTGGGAACGACAAGCTATCATGTAAACAAATGAACAAAAACAAGAAAAATGGTGTCACAAGACATCTGAAGGTTCTCCTGAGGTACACCCTGGAGCAGGTAGTCACCAGGCACAGTCAAGACCCTTCTGGCAGAAAGGGAGAAGACGACTGCACAGTAGGGATTTGTATGAGGTCGGCGGCAGTGCAGACAGCACACTAGCATGGAAAATGATGGAAAATGAGTGGTTTAGGAGAGGTTGCCAGGGATTTAGGAAGGTAACTGTGGAGCAACCCAGCAGCAGCAGTCAACAGAGCAGAGAGTGCAGAACACCAGGCAGCCTCGCATCTGCTGCGAGACCACGTCCCCCAGTACCTGTCCACACATCCACTACCGCTTTCGTCCCACAGTGCTGGTCTTTCCTTGTACCTTCTGTCTAACCTGTTCTGAGTCCTCCTGCCATACTGGGTGGTACCAAATGCAATTCCAGTCACTTCTTTGTAGTGTATCCTTCCACAAGGTCTTAAATAAACTCAGCCTTATGTTCTATCACAAAAATGGTGTCCGTTGAGGTCAACTATCTTTTGGTTTCTCCTTTTGCTACCTGATGTTGCTCTTAGACCCTGGTTCTTAAGCTCTGGTGAAAGAGTCTGCTCTGCAGATGCTCAGATATCCTGGTCCAAGGATTGGCTGCGGACTCCTCTCTAGGTTACATATCTGTGCTGCTAATCTATTGGCATGGGGTCCAACCTCTGTACTGTCTTATCATCACCCCTCACTTAGGATGTAGGAGCGAAATAGGATGGGTCCATGTGTCACCATTTCCTGGAATCTGCTAGTAAGAGAATAGATCCCAGTGCATTTCACACTCCCTCTCAGGTTAGCTCATATTTCATCTTAGACTTCTCTCCACCTTCCAAATGTTGGGGGATGACTGTCCATTGCATGGCCAGTAGATTCTGCTTGGGGTCCTATGTGTCAGCCATGGGAATATGCCACTGAGATCTCCCTTCAAGAAAGAGCCTGATGCAAGGTTAGGGTATAGGCTTCAGCTGCCACACCATCAGAACCGATCAGTCCTGGGTTCACACTGGGGTCCCATGTTCCTCAGGCTGCTCTTAGCCAGTGACTCAGCATGGCAGGGATACTAGAGCTAGGCCCTTCCTGCCCATTGCTAGACTTCTCCGATGGGCATTATTTGTTCTAAGACGCCCCATTGGCCTAGGTAAGACATTCTATGATCTGTACTGTGGTCAGAGGCTGTTCTTATCCAATCCTCCATCATCCCTTTCTTCAGACGAGAAACACATTTTGCAGCTCTCCAATTTATGCCTAATCCCTCTCTCCTTTATCCTTTATAAGATAAACTTGGACTTAAAATCCGTCTTGCTGTCTGCATTTTGGGGGATCTAAACCACCATAATCTGTAGTATAAAATTTACCATCCTCTTACCTCAACTCAAAGATGCAAGCTGTTTGTACGCCACATCATAAAGCTTGGCCACAGTCTTTTACTGGGGGAAGCGATGACACCACAGCAGTGAAAACAGAGACCACATTGATATCTCACTCAATCATGCTGCCAAATAGGCAAATTTAGTATATACTGAAATAACCACCAATATATGTAAAGACACATAAACCAGGGTAATTTACAGTTTTATGTGGAAATGGGAGAAGGAGATAAGAAAGGCAATGAGAGTAAGAAAATATTTCTCACAGTCGGTCAGTGAATGTGTGGTCTTGGAGAATCTGTTTCTCTAACGAAACCTAACTGTAAACTGAAGAGTTGCAACAAATAAAGATCAAAATGAATGTCAATAGTCTGAGCCCTGCTTTACTTCAAAATGATGTCATTCTGGCAGTAACAAAAGAAGTGTCAACATTTGAAAGTTATGAAAATTATCCTTGGAACAGGAAACAAAGTAAAAAGTCATATAAAGTAGAGACAAAAGGAAAAATGAATGGAACTGAAGATAAAAAGTAGAGAATGATCCAGTTAGAGTGACTGGTATTTACTTCAAAAGGTACAAAGCAGTTCAGAAATGGGGAAAATATTAAAAGTATGTATAGGACTATATTTATCATTGGCAAATAGACAAGACTTATCAATGAGATTCTTTTGCTAACTTACCTATGTATCAGTGGTGCTTGGCTCCAACCAATAGATACACCATTTCACTGATGGTGACACTTTTCATGGTGCTACAGGATAACAGAGCAAACAAGGAGGAAGCTCACATTTTAGTACCAAGAAGGGAGCTGAGTGTAATTCTCTGTTTAGTTGTCATTTGTGTTCAACCTTTAACACAATCAGCAGATTAAAACAAAAACAAAAACAAAACCAGGCGGGGGGTAAACTTTAAATTTGGACAACACCAACTGAAATACTATGGGAAAGAGAAGGAAAGATTTTTGAAAGCTGAAAAGGAAACCTTACAAAAGGATGCAGAGAAGGTGCAGAGTACAGGGGTCAGTCTAAGTGCTGATAATAGGAAAACTAGAATGGTATTCACAAGGCAAAAATAGAGGATGTGGTCAATGTGAATAGTAAGAGCTTCAGGGAACTGATCCAGGATAAAGTGAGTGTGTCGTGTCCTGTATCTTACCTACATGTTCTTAATAAAGGTCAAGATGAAAATCTAGAGCAGGAGAGAAAGTCAACAGCACACTCTCTTTAAATCATTCACAACAAAAGAGAGTTGGAATTAGTTGACTAGGATTATGTTCAAAGACAGAACAGGTAGAATTAAGTGAAGAGCCTTATGACCCTTAGAATTAAGAGAATAAGGATGAGCCAAATCCCATTATGACTTTCTGGAAGAAGGGGAACATGAAAGTCTGAAAATGTATAAAGAAAAGAAAATATACAGCTCGAAAAAATTACATAGAATATACGATGGCAAATTAAGTGAGAACAAAAGCAATTTGAATGTTTATAAGAAATTTATATTCAATATTTGTGGAAGTTTAGTTGACATCAGATCCTTAAGAATTTCTGAAAATGTTGGAAATGTTGAAAATGTTTTTTTTTTTTTTTTTTTTTTTTTCAAAAAAACCTCCCTGGCAAATTTATTTCATCCACTACAATTTTATTAAGGTTCTACTCTGTAGAGCTGACTCAGTTTTTAGTCCAGACAACAATGAATGAGTTTGCCTTCTTGTCCAAGATGGACTTATCATATGTGAACACTTGAGGACAGGGCAATGGTTCATGCTCTGTAATGAGGTACATCACCTTTCTATTGTTGCTGTTACCAGTTACCACAAATTTAATAGCTTAAGACAACACACGTTGATTATCTTCTAGTTTCAAAGTCCAGAATCGTCCCAGTGGGCTACAATCAAGATACTGGCAGGGCTGAGTTTCCCTGAAAGTCATAGGGGAGAATATATTTCCTTCCCTTTTCCGGAATTTATAGCTCACATTCCCTGGCCTCTTTCCACCTTCAAAGGAACAACAGCCATAGTGTTTCTCAGGCTGTGTCCCTCTGACATTGACTCTCTTGCCTTTCTTTCACTTACAAGGACCAAAGGGCCCATACACACAATCCAGGGTAACTGCCCCTGTTTTAAGTTCAGCTAATCAGCAACCTTAATTCTCCCTTGCCATGCAAAAATATATGAATACAATCTGGGAATTAGTACATAGACATCTTTGGAGCCCATCGCTCTACTTAGCACACGAGAATTGTCAGGATACAGTTAAGTGGGGAGGTATTGGCTTATTCAGTAAATACTTACTGACCACAGAGTAGGAATCCTTGGCATGTTTTTGGCACATCAACATTGTATGCTTTTTCATTCTTCATGTGAACAATGAGAGATTATTGGAAGGTTTTATGAGGAAGGGTGTGATCAGCTTCGTGTGTCAGAAATCAATTTTTATTTCAATGTAGAAGACATTGGCAATAAAGGATAGACTGGAGATACACGAGTCAGGAAACTGTTGCAGTGAAATAAATGAGGGAGGTAACGTGGGAGCAATCTAGAGAATAAAAAGAAAGTAAAATTGAGAAGATCAGTTTTGTAAATGCAAGGATGGTTCGAGTTTGATATACCTGTGGGATGTTTAATCATCGGTGTCCAATAGTTGCCTTGATCTTCAAGTTTGAACTAGAAATAGAATTTTACTTTAGATTGGTTGCTAACAGAAGAAAAATAGAGAACACCACTCCTTTCTGTGGTCCATCTAGCTTTCCCAAATGCAGAGTATGGAGACCCTCGCCTGCTGTAGTTGCCAATGCAAATTCAAATTTTAGGTTTCTCTGTATGTGTCTCCTCCTGGACTTCAAGTTTTTGTGTCAGTGCTTGCGTCTCCTTTATGTTGGCATTTTCAGCACACAGTATACTATATATTTGGACATTTGGTGGAGAAAGAATGAATCCAATACAAGATGGGGGTCTTCCCCATTTGCCTATCGCAGACTATGAGCCTGGAGTTCTTTCTTGTCCAGCAAGAGAGCGAGAACAGAATTGAATATGAGAGAGGTTAATGTCTGGGAGGAGACAAGAGCCTCCAACAGAGCTATCATGTCCATATTTATTGAGATCACTAGATATTATCCACGTGGTAAACGTGAAGAAAACAAGATCTCACACACATGAATGTGAAGAAAACAATCAGTAATCACTAACTTGTGGGTGTAAGAAGCAAAGGGTCTGGGGGGCAAGTGGAGTTTGTGATTCAAGCACAATAGTGTATTGGCATCAGATGGAAAGTAATTTCCTGCAGGTGATGTAACAAGTTACTGGTGATCCCATTACTAGCTCACCTCATGTGCTTTTGCCCCCTGGTGGCGGCTTTTTGCCAAAGCTGTTTTTCTAACCCATTTATGTAAGTAGAACCTATTTGCCTACATTTGCCTACCATTTAAAGGAGAGGTTGAGCAGGGAAAAAAGCCAATTAAGGTCAGAGTCACAAGAAAATGAATTTTAAAATATCCTGAGAGAGGAGTAACAAAGAAGTAGAGATTGAGTGGTTTCATTATTAGGTTCCTTTGGAGCTTGTAAAAAGAAAACGCTTCTAATTTGTTTCATGAAAGTGTCCTGAATATCTGGATGTGGTAGGCATTATGTCAAAACTCAAATTCTGCAGCCTAGAGTTTATCGGGAACTCAGACAAGATTAGAGGATTTAAAGTCTGGATAGAATTGGGACTCCCGTGAGAAATCCACATTTGGAACATAGGATGATCCCGTAAGCAGGTTAAGTGAATTAAACAGCTATTTGTGGAATAAAATGAAAATAACCATTGATCTTCATTCTTCTGGCATGTAGTCATTTCCTCAAATACATTAAAACCATGTCATGACTGGCTGATGGCACGTTAAATTTTTTTGAATCTGAAGTTTCTAAAACAGCACTAAAGACATTATTATTTAAAGATAAAATTACAGAATCTGTATGTACTCTGGGAGACTGGGTCATTATTTTTGCAGTGGCAGAAATTGTCTGTGAAAAATAAAACTACTCCTGGGGGCATGTTTTCCTTGACCTGTGTGCAGAGGCATAAGGGAGTTGGTGGTCCTAATGAATATTAGTAAGCCGTGGGTGAGGCCTGTCTCAGAAGGCTCTCAAAAATGGAAGGCTTTCTTCCTTTTTTATTTTCATTTTTTTTAATGTGTATTCATCTTTGAGAGACAGAGACTGAGCGTGAGTGGGGAGGGGCAAAGGGTCCCCTTTGGAAGCAGGCTCCAGGCTCTGAGCTGTCAGCACAGAACCCAACGCAGGGCTCAAACTCGTGAATCGGGAGATCATGACCTGAGCTGAAGTCGGACGCTTCACCGACTGAGCCACCCAGGTGCCCCAAAGGCTTTCTTCTTACTTGGTTTGCCAGGAGAAGTGTGGTCAGGGTTCAACCACCACTGGCTGCTTCTGCAGGTGGATTAACTTGTCCACTCACTCTGGTTAGCCTAGTTACGCCAGAAAGTCATTTTGCTGATTTGTCAAACAACGTGGCTCAGCCCAGCCGCGTAGTTCAATGAGTCTTGAACTTTGTTCACCTACATAAACACAGCCTCTTTTTTACTCCTTTAAGAGGAAAGGAGACACTTATTATAACCTTTTAAACATTTTAACTCCTGTCTCTCTGCAATAAGATGAAGAATGTTTCGCAGGTATGCTCTGGCTCATCCTTTTCTATCCTCTACCAGAGAGATCTAAATAATTCTTTGTGCATTGGAAGGTGTGATGAATCATTATCCTTTGGTGTTCTCATGTTATATAACTTTGTCCTCTTGAGTCTTTTTGAGAAGAGTCTCCATGGTGTTTCAATTTTGTGGCAGATGCTGGAAACCAGATACTAATTGGAGGATCATGTGGAAGAGGGGTTAAAATGACTGGTTTTGGCTCTTAAATTTAGAATGCAAATTGTTAGGTGTGAGTCAATTCAATTTGAGTTAATTTAAGAAACATGTATTGAGTGGCAATTATATGTCAGCCACTCTGCTGTGCCTGGAGGTGCAAAGATGAATAAGATTGTAACTTCCCTCCTTGATTTTAAAGTTTGCTAGGAAAGTCAAGCACATAGAACGATAGAAGTGCAATGAGATAAAAGTTTTCAGAAATGTCCACATGACACTGTGGAATCCCACAGATCAACCAAAAAGTAATATCTAGTTTAGAAGTTCGAAGAAGATTTTTCCTCTATAATTACATTTACCCCCAAAGAGGACACTCTTCCATGGAAGAAACTTGGTCTCCTGTCACTGGAGGTTTGCAACCTGAGATTAAACTAGAAGGATAGAAAAATGGGAAAGGGGATGGTATCAGGTTAGCTGGGACACTGATAGTCTTTCTAGGTCTGAAATTCCACAGGGCTGAAAGTCAAGTAGTAAATCCCTGTATAAACTCAACAGACTCCTTGATGAGGCTGAACTCACTGCCTCATAATCTTACTCTCACCCCCATTCACCTGCCGTAATACACCTAGTGATCCTTTTCACCAAAGAGGACTTTGAGGTCTAGAGCATTCTACTCCTGTCACATTGCCTCCTCTGCTTCTAAGGAGTCTCTGAGTCAAATTCCATCACAGTCAATGTTGTCTAGAAACACCTCCCATCACTGTCTTCACAATGATGCTACAGTCCACTTCTGGGTATTTACGCGAAGAAAATGAAACCCCTAATTCCAAAAGATACATGCACCCTTATGTTCACTGTAGCATTATTTACAATGGAAATTCCCTAAATGTCCATTGAT
The DNA here is from genome assembly GCF_028749965.1 of Puma concolor. Classification (NCBI taxonomy): domain Eukaryota; kingdom Metazoa; phylum Chordata; class Mammalia; order Carnivora; family Felidae; genus Puma; species Puma concolor. Next base: position 112,436,975 of record NC_141676.1, read on the forward strand.
GGGTGAACGTATGAAGAGAATGTGGTACACATACATATAATGTAATTTTATTCAGCCATAAAAAGGGAAATCCTGCCATTTGCAAGAATGTGGATGGACTGTCTCTCAGAGATTTCACCTGTGTTCTGCCCAGCTGGTGCCTGTTGGGCTACTTATCTGCTTGAGGAAGTTACTCTCTTTTCGTTTGGCTTACAAACCTGCCACGTACCAATCTGGAGTGGTTCGCCTCTTTCTTGGGTCTCTCCTTCCCCTCTGTGTACAGGACCATTGTGCAAACCAACACCTAGGAGAGAGAAAAAATGGCCAGACGAAAGAGTAAGAGTTACTACAGTTATTATTTTGTTGTTCCTAAGCCTCATTCTTCTTTTCCTTGTCTTGGCACATTAGCTAGGCCCCCAAAGCCGTGTTGAGTGGTAGCAGTGATAACGGGTATCTTTATCTTCTTTCTGACTTTTGTGGGTACATTTCTAATATTTGCTGTAAGATTTGGATAGAAACCAATTTAACAACACTCATTTTGTTCTTAGCATGCCACAAATTTTACTTTTTAATCTTGAAAGGGTGCCATTGATGGTGGAGATAATTTGAATATTTATTTCTAAAAACTTAGATTATGGTTTTCACTTAATCTGTTAATGTGATCAATTAATTGATTTCTTAAACTTTTGAATCAGTTTGGATTGTTGGGATAGGTACTCTTGTTTACAACATTGGTTTCTATTGCAAATGCTGGTTTTCATTTTTTAAAAACACATAACTTTTGCTTCTGTGAGTGAGACTGGCCCATGGTTTTCTTGTGTTACCCTGTTTTGGGATCAGTGTTTTTCCAGAATTATGAAATGAGTTGGGTTACTTTTCTTTTGCTAAACGCTGGAACAGCTTGTGTAAAATGGGGATTATTTGTTGCTTGTAGCTTTGATAGAAATTTTAAGTTTATTATTTTGAGAGAGAGAGAGAGACTATGTGTGTAAGCAGGGGAGAGGCAGAGAGAGAGAGAGAATGTCAAGCAGACTCCATGCTCTCAGTGCAGAGCCCATGGGTATTGATCTCACAAACTGTGAGATCGTGACCTGAGCTGAAATCATGAGCCAGATGCTTAACCGACTGAGCCACCTGGCACACTGGTTTCACACACACAAAAAAATTTTTTAAATGTTTTTATTTATTTTTGAAGCAGAGAGAGAGACAGAGCATGAGTGCGGGAGGAGCAGAGAGAGAGAGAGACAAGAATTCGAAGCAGGCTCTAGGCTCTAAGCTGTCAGCACATAGTCCGATGCAGGGCTCGAACTCACAAACTGTGAGATCATGACCTGAGCCGAAGTCGGAGGCTTAACTGACTGAGCCACCCAGGTGCCCCGATAAAAATTTTTGTAAATCATTTGGGCCTGGTACCTTTTCTTTAGGGAGAGAATCTCTGAATATCATTTGCTTTTTCTTTTAACTTTCCGGCTGTGATTATTTTAGCCACAGGTGTATTGAGGGCAGAAAGGTCAGGTATTGTGGCATTAACAGACCCAACTAATTGCTTCAGTGGCTTTGTCCAGTATCCTATGCTAATTCAGAAAAATTCTTCTCTTCCAGAAATCCCCTTTCCCCTCTGCCTTATGTCTTATCACTGTTGTTCTTGAAATCTGAGTGTGCTCCTGTTTTGTGATGTTATCTATGTGGACAGACCAGGACTCTGGTTGTTGAATTTGAGCTCAGGATATTTTTGGGAGAAATAAGATTCCTCCAGCTTCATCATAGCCATATACGGATGCATTTCTGTCAATGTAATGAGTAGCTTGTCTCTCTTCCCTCATCCTATTTGAAATTCTGATAGGTCCCCATAAGGGGTAGAAAGGTGAGCAGGAATGTGGTTTTGATCTGCAAGTAAAGGGGGTTGAGGCAGGCAAGAGAAGTCTGGGAGCCTCTGTGCTAAATAATAAAGGTGTGTTTAAATAATACATTGATTTTTTAGATTTCAGTATAATTAGCATACTATGTTAGTTTCAGATGAACAACGTTGTTTAAAAAAATCTGTACATTATTCAATACTTACCATGATGTGTAGTCAACATATGTTACAACACAATGTTATTATAGTATTATTGGTTGTATTCCTTATGTTGTACTTTTCATCTCTGTGACTTACTTATTTTCTAACTGGAAGTTGGTACCTCTTAATCCCCTTTCTTTTCTTTTAACCCTTCTCCCATCCATTTCCCCTCTGACAACCAACAGTTTGTTCTCTGTATTTGAGAGTCTTTTTGTTTTGTTTTATTTTTTAGATTCCACATATAGGTGAAATCATATGGCATTTGTCTTTTATCTGTCTGACTTTTTTTTTAGCATTATACCCCCTAGGCCCATCAATATTGTTGCACATGGCAAGATGTCATTCTTCTTTATGGCTGAGTAATATTCCAGTGTGTGTGTGTGCGCGCGCGTGCGCGCGTGTGTGTGTGTATGTGTGTGTGTGTGTGTGTGTGTTCATGTTTTGGTTTTATTTGGGTAAAGACCATACAGTGGAATTAATGGATCATATGGTAGTTCTAATTTTAATTTTTTGAGGAAACTCAATGTTATTCTCCAGAGTGGCTCCACCAGTGTGCATTCCCCCCACCAGTGCACCAGGGTTCCTTTTTTTCCATATCCTTTCTAACATTTGATACTTCTTGTCTTTTTGATACCAGTGATTCTGACTGGTGTGAGGTGATAGCTCATTGTGGTTTTGGGGTGCATCCTTGCTTAGTGATGGTGAGCATCTTTTCATGTGTCCATTGGCCATCCTTATGTCTTTTGTGGGAAAATGTCATTCAGGTTCTCTGCCTATTTTTAATCAAATTATATTGTTTACTTATTTTAATGGTTATTGGTCTACTCAGATTTTTAAACTTTATTAACTGATTTTAGTAAATACTTTTCCTAGAACAAGGAATTTGATAAATTTTTCATATTAACATAAACTGATAGCATTTTTTGGATTGTAAAATTTCTTCTTGGTTACTTACCATTTTCCCCATCTTAACATTGTTTGTGTTGTTTTTCCCTTTATAACTTCTCAGAGATTTGTCTATTTTACTTGATTTTTTAAAGATTCTATTTTTTTGTTCTTCTGATCTTCTGCATTGCTTTTCTGTTTTAAGTTATTTCTGTGGTTTTTCTCCTTGTTAGATTGTAAAAGTTTTCTTTGCATTCCTGTTAATTTTTCCTCATTTAAAAAAAATTTTTACTTTTTGAGAGAGAGAGAGAGAGAGAGCATGAGTGGAGGAGGGGCGGAGAGAGAAGGAGACACAAAATCCAAAGCAGGCTCCAGGCTCTGAGCTGTCAGCACAGAGCCCAACGAGGGGCTTGAACTGACGGACTGTGAGATCATGACCTGAGCTGAATTCGGATGCTCAACGGACTGAGCCACCTAGGTGCCCCAATTTTTCCTCCTTATTGAATAGAAAACATAAGTTATTTATTTTCAGTCTTTCTTCCTTTCTAGTATGTTTAAGGTTGTAAGTACCACTTTTAGGTATGCCTCAAGGCATTTCATAGGTACTAACTGAGTTGACATTCTGTTCCTAATCTTTTTTAATTTTCTCTTATGATGTCTTTTATTCATGACTGAGAAAGAATTTTGTGTGTACATCTATAAGATTTGGGGAATTTTTTGAGGTTTATTTATAACTCTAGTGTGATAAGTGAATACTATTTGATAACAATTGTGATTTGCAGGAGAACCTGGGTGGCTCAGTTGGTTAAGCCTCCAACTCCTATTTTCACCTCAGGGAATGATCTCATCGTTTTGTGTATTTTGAGCCCCATATTTGGGTTCTCTCTCTCCTTCTGTCTCCCTGCTTCTTCCCAATTCACTTTCTGTCTCTCTCTCTCTCTCAAAATTAACTTAAGAAAATATGATTTGTTGAGATTTCCCTTGAAATTTAGTGCATGGTCAGTATTCCTGATTTTGCTGCTTCAAAGCATGTATATTCAGTATTGGGGATAATTTATGTATTCTATAATTTTGTTAATGACATATGTCATGCTTTTACTTGATTTTTCAATTTCAAAGAAGTAGTTAAAATTTTTCAATTACGATTAAACCTGTTTTGTTTGGTACTTCCCTACTTTAACATTTTCCGTGTATTTAATTTAAACTTTTATGGTGTCACTTTGTTTGAGTGTTCCTCTTGTTTTTTAAGAAAATCCACCCTAAGAATACTTTCTTTTAAAGGATGCATTTAACACTATAAAATACATTGTGTCTATAGTTATCAGCATACAGATCTTTTACTTGGTTAGGTTTATTCCTAGGTATTTTATGATTCTTGGTGCAATTGTGAATGGGATCAGTTTCTTTATTTGTCTTTCTATTGCTTCATTATTATTGTATAAGAATTCAACTGATTTCTTTTTTTTTTTTTTTTCAACGTTTATTTATTTTTGGGACAGAGAGAGACAGAGCATGAACGGGGGAGGGGCAGAGAGAGAGGGAGACACAGAATCGGAAACAGGCTCCAGGCTCTGAGCCATCAGCCCAGAGCCTGACGCGGGGCTCGAACTCACAGACCGGGAGATCGTGACCTGGTTGAAGTCGGACGCTTAACCGACTGCGCCACCCAGGCGCCCCAGAATTCAACTGATTTCTGTACATTGATTTTGTATCCTGCGACTTTGCTGAATTCATGTATCAGTTCTAGCAGACTTTTGGTGGAGTCTGTCAGGTTTTCCATGTATAAGATCATGTCATCTGCAAAAAGAGAAAACTTGACTTCTTCTTTGCCAGTTTTCATGGCTTTGATTTCCTTTGTTGTCTGATTGTTGATGCTAGCACTTCCAACACTATGTTAATCAACAGTGGTGAGAGTGGGCATCCCTGTCGTGTTCCTGATCTCAGGGAAAAAGCTCTCAGTTTTTCCCCATTGAGGATGATATTAGATGTGGGCTTTTCATAAATGGCTTTTATGATGTTTAATTATGTTCCTTCTATCCCGACTTTCTGGAGGGTTTTTATTAAGAAAGGATGCTGAATTTTGTCAAATGCTTTTTCTGCATCGATTGACAGGATCATATGGTCCTTATCTTTTCTTTTATTAATGTGATGTATCACATTGATTGATTTGCAAGTATCTAACCAGCCCTGCAGCCCAGGAATGAATCCCACTTGATCGTGGTGAAAAATTCTTTTTTATATGCTGTTGAATTCGATTTGCTAGTATCTTGTTGAGAATTTTTGCATCCATATTCATCAGGGATATTGGCCTGTAATTCTCTTTTTTTAATGGGTCTCTGTCTGGTTTAGGAGTCAAAGTAATTCTGGCTTCATAGAATGAGTCTGGAAGTTTTCCTTCCCTTTCTATTTTTTGGAATAGCTTGAGAAGGATAGGTATTATCTCTGCTCTAAATGTCTGGTAGAATTCCCCAGGAAAGCCATCTGGTCCTGGACTCTTACTTGTTGGGAGATTTTTGGTAACTGATTGAATTTCTTCACTGGTTATGGGTTTGTCCAAGTTTTCTGTTTCTTCCTATTAGAGTTTTGGAAGTGTGTGGGTGCTTAGGAATTTGTCCATTTCTTCCAGGTTGTCCAGTTTGTTGGCATATAATTTTTCATAGTATTCTCTGATAATTGCTTGTATTTCTGAGGGGTTGGTTTTAATAATTCTATTTTAATTCATGATTTTATCTATTTGGGTCATCTCCCTTTTCTTTTTGAGAAGCTTGGCTAGAGGTTTATCGATTTAGTTTATTTTTTCAAAAATACCAACTCTTGGTTTCATTGATCTGTTCTACAGTTTTTTTAGATTCTATATTGTTTATTTCTGATCTTTATTATTTCTCTTCTTCTCGATTTGGGGTGTCTTCGTTGTTCTGCTTCTATTTCCTTTAGGTGTGCTGTTAGATTTTGTATTTGGGATTTTTCTTGTTTCTTCAGATGGGCCTGGATTGCAATGTATTTTCCTCTCAGGACTGCCTTCACTGCATCCGAAAGCATTTGGATGTTTGTATTTTCATTTGTTTCCATACATGTTTTAATTTCTTTTCTAATTGCCTGGTTGACCCATTCATTCTTTTTTTTAAATTTTTTTAAAGTTTTTATTTATTTTTGAGACAGAGAGAGACAGAGTATGAGCAGGAGAGGAACAGAGAGAGAGAGAGAGAGAGACAGAATCTGAAGCAGGCTCCAGGCTCTGAGCTGTCAGCACAGAGCCCGACACGAGGCTTAACTCACTGAGTGTGAGATCATGACCTGAGGTGAAGTCGGATACCCAACAATCTTAGCCACCCAGGAACACCCCCATTCATTCTTTAGTAGGGTGTTCTTTAACCTCCATGCTTTTGGAGGTTTTCCAGACTTTTCCCTGTGGTTGATTTCAGGTTTCATAGCATTGTGGTCTGAAAGTATGCATGGTATGATCTCAATTCTTGTATACTTATGAAGGGCTGTTTTGTGACCCAGTATGTGATCTATCTTGGAGAATGTTCCATGTGCACTCGAGAATAAAGTGTATTCTCTTGCTTTGGGATGCAGAGTTCTAAATAGATCTGTCAAGTCCATCTGATCCAATGTATCATTCAGAGCCCTTGTTTCTTTATTGATCCTGTGTCTAGATGATCTATCCATTTCTGTAAGTGGAGTATTAAAGTCCCCTGCAATGTCCACATTCTTATCAATAAGGTTGCTTATGTTTGTGATTAATTGTTTAATATATTTGGGGGCTCCCATATTCGGCACATAGACATTTATAGTTGTTAGCTCTTCCTGATGGTTAGACCCTGTAATTATTATATAATACCCTTCTTCATCTCTTGTTACAGCCTTTAATTTAACGTCTAGTTTGTCTGATAGAAGTATGGCTACTCCAGCTTTCTTTGGAGTTCCAGTAGCATGATAGATAGTTCTCCAGCCCCTCACTTTCAATCTGAAGGTGTCCTCAGGTCTAAAATGAGTCTCTTGTAGACAGAAAATAGATGAGTCTTGTTTCTTTATCTATTCTGATACCCTATGTCTTTTGGTTGGAGCATTTAGTCCATTCACATTCAGTGTTATTATTGAAAGATACGGGTTTAGAGTCATTGTGATGTCTGTAGGTTTCATGTTTGTAGTGATGTCTCTGGTACTTTGTGGTCCTTGCAACATTTCACTCACAGAGTCCCCCTTAGGATCTCTTGTAGGGCTGGTTTCGTGGTGATGAATTCCTTCATTTTTTGTTTGGGAAGACCTTTATCTCTCCTTCTATTCTGAATGACAGACTTGCTGGATAAAGGATTCTTGGCTGCATATTTTTTCTGTTCATGACATTTAAGATTTCCTGCCATTCCTTTCTGGCCTGCCAAGTTTCAGTAGATAGGTCTGCCACTAGTCTTATGGGTCTCCCTTTGTAAGTTAGAGCATGTTTATCCCTAGCTGCTTTCGAATTTTCTCTTTATCCTTGTATTTTTCCAGTTTCACTATGATATGTCGTGCCGAAGATTGATTCAAGTTACATCTGAAGGGAGTTCTCTGTGCCTCTTGGATTTCAGTGCCTTTTTACTTCCCCACATTAGGGAAGTTCTCAGCTATGATTTGTTCAAGTACACCTTCAGCCCCTCCCTTTCTCTTTCTCCTCCTCTTCTGGAATTCCTGTGATACAGATACTGTTTCGTTTGATTGCATCACTGAGTTCTCGAATTCTCCCCTCATGCTCCTGGATTTTTTTATCTCTCTTTTTCTCAGCTTCCTCTTTTTCCATAATTTTACCTTGTAATTCACCTATTTTCTCCTTTGCCTTTTCAATCCACGCTATGGCTGCCTCTATTTTATTTTGCACCTCCTTTATAGCATTTTTTTTAGCTCCTCATGACTATTTCTTAGGCCCTTGATCTCTGTAACAATAGATTGTCTGCTGTCCTCTGTGCTTTTTTCAAGCCCAGCAATTAATTCTATGACTATTATTCTAAATTCTTGTTCCGTTATATTGCTTAAATAATTTTTGATCAATTTGTTAGCTGTCACTACTTCCTGGAGTTTCTTTTGAGGAGAATTCTTCCATTTTGTCATTTTGGATAGTCCCTGGAGTGGTGCAGAACTGCAGGGCTCTTCCCCTGTGCTGTCCAGAGAAACTTGTGTTGGTGGATGGGGCTGTAGTCAGACCGGATGTCTGCCCCCAGCCCACCACTGGGGCCACAGTCAGACTGGTGTGTACCTTGTCTTCCCCTCTCCCAGGGGCAGGACTCACTGTGGAGTGGCGTGGCCCCTGTCTGGGCTACTTGCACACTGCCAGGCTTGTGGTACTGCTTCATTGGGATCTGGCGTATTAGCCAGGGTGGATCCTCAAGGTGCACAGGGGCAGGAGAGGCAGGCCTTAGCTAGGTTTGCTGTTGGTGGTCCCCTGTGGGAGGGGCCCTGCAGCACCAGAAGGGAGGCATACCTGTTAGAGGGATGGATCCACTGAAGCACAGTCTTTGAGCAGTGCAAGCAAGTATGGGAACTGGTTCCCTTTGGAATTTAGGCTGGGGGATGGGAGAGGGGAATGGTGCCTGCCAGCGCCTTTGTTCCCCTGCTGAGCTCTGTCTTCCTGGGCTCAACAACCTCCTTCCCGGCATCCTCTCACCCTCCCTGCTCTCTGAGAGCAGAGCTGTTGACTTTTAACATTCCAGATATTAAGTCCCGCTGGCTGTCAGAACTCACAGAGTCTGGCCCTTTTGCTTTTGCAGGGGGCTCTGCCTTGCAGGGCGGGCTACCCCTCCACTGCCCCAGCTCCCTCTGGCCAGTCTGTGTAGCACGCACTGCCTCTCCCCACTTCCTACCCTCTCCGTGGGCCTCTTGTCTATGCTTTGCTACAGAGAGCATGTTCTGCTAGTCTTCTAGTGGTTTTCTGGGTTATTTAGGCAGATGTGGGTGGAAGCAAAGCGATCAGCAGGACGCCGTGAGCCCAGCGTCCTCCTATGCTGCCATCTTCCTGTCATTACCGCCAACAAATATCTCATCTGTCATCTTTTAAAAAAATTTTAATTGAGGTATGATTGACCAACAACATTATATTTAAGGTATACTACATCGTGCTTAGATATTTGTGTAAATTAAAATATAAATTATTTGTATAAATTATTTTTATTGTTATATGTTATATATTATATTATAATATATAATATAAATTATTTGTAAATTATTAGTAAAAATTAAAAAGTTTTAATTGAGGTATAATTCACAAACCACATATTTAAGGTATACAACATAGTGCTTAGATATTTGTATAAATTAAAATATAAATTTTTTTATAAATTATTTTTATTATAATATATGTTATATATTGTATCATATTGTGTATCATATATAATATTATTATTTGTAAGTTATTTATATAAATTAAATATTTTTTTAATTGACGTATAATTGACAACATATTTAAGGTATACAACATTGTGCTTAGATATTTGTATATTGTGAAATGATCACCACAGTAAATGTAATTAATGGCCATCACCATACATCGTTACAAACTGTTTCTCTTGCAATGAATTTATTTATTTATTTATTTTTAAATTTTTTTTTCAACGTTTTTTATTTATTTTTGGGACAGAGAGAGACAGAGCATGAACGGGGGAGGGGCAGAGAGAGAGGGAGACACAGAATCGGAAACAGGCTCCAGGCTCCGAGCCATCAGCCCAGAGCCCGATGCGGGGCTCGAACTCACGGACCGTGAGATCGTGACCTGGCTGAAGTCGGACGCTTAACCGACTGGGCCACCCAGGCGCTCCGCAATGAATTTAAAAATCTACTTTCTTAGTAACTTTCAAATATGCAATACAGTATTTAGTATAGTCACCATGTTGTATATTATATCCCAGGACTTACTTATTTTATAATTGGAAGTTTGTACATTTTGGTTTCCTTCACTGATTCAACCCTTCTCCTTGACCTCTGCTTCTGGCAACCACCACTCTGTTCTCTGTGAACTTGGCTTTTTACATATAGTAGTGGCTTCTCAGTGAACATACTTAAATGAATGAATAAACTTAAGACTCAGTTTAAGACAGTTTCTTCTGGGAAAATCTCCCTGGACTTTGCTCCCTCTTCAGATATGTTGAATACCTCCCCTAGTTGCTCTCACAGTCCCTGCCCCCCATCTGCCCTATTATATGGCACATTTCATGATTTCCTGGAACTGTGATTTGTGATTGCAAGCACCATGTGTATTTTGTCCACAGCTGTATCACTTTAATAAACATTTTTTTTTTTAATTTTTTTTTTTCAACGTTTATTTATTTTTGGGACAGAGAGAGACAGAGCATGAACGGGCGAGGGGCAGAGAGAGAGGGAGACACAGAATCGGAAACAGGCTCCAGGCTCTGAGCCATCAGCCCAGAGCCCGACGTGGGGCTCGAACTCACGGAGCGCGAGATCGTGACCTGGCTGAAGTCGGATGCTTAACCGACTGCGCCACCCAGGCGCCCCAATAAACATTTTTTTAAATAATGAAACATATTTGGAATTTAATATGATTACAATAAGGTGTATTTCTGGAGTCTTTGTGAAGGGATGGCTTCAAAGTTCTACAGATGTTGGTTTTATGTTGTCAGTGCGCCAGCCCTTAAATCCTGCAAAGTAATTTTTTACATGGCCTCTTGACTTAACCCCTTCGATTTTTGACCTGACCCAGTTTTACTTTTGGAGTCTGTTGAGAAGCTGAGCATCAGTCTTGAATGTCTTGTAAAATGATGTAATAAACTGCTAGCTGTTTAACATCATTTGATTTCTAGTAACTTGAAATACCCTGTATTTCTCTGCTGTCTTTTGGAGATAGTTTAAAGGAAGTGAGATACAGGCTCACCTTTTTACTTTTCTTTTCCAATGATTAATTTCTTGCATAGCAGCAAGTCACGGGCTCTTCCTTTGACAACTTGCACTTGTGTTCTCCTTATTATACAATCTGAAGAGGTGAGTTGTGTCTTTGTTGATGTCATTCAGCAAAGATTAAAGTGCATTGCAAGCCTCTGTGAACGCTGCTAGGGTGATGCCCTCAAAACTTAGGCTTGTGACTTGAATTTACTTTTCAAATTTCTAGTAGAATGACTCACAGCCTGCAAAAGCATACCCTTTCCTCCTCCAATTTTCCAAGGACAAAGTTTGGACATGTGTCCAGGGGATGCTTAATAGCCCCTAATTTTTTCTTTAGCTTTAATTATCCATCTGGTTTTTCAGACAATTTATTATATTCTGAAAAATCTGAACAGATGGGATATGGCAATTGAAATGGGGTAAGCAATGGAGAGTTCAAGCAAAGCAAAGACTGAACCCAAAGAGCCCATAACACGTATGATCTCACCTAATGCTACAACATCTCAGACACAGACTTCATTATTATGGTTGAAGTCAAGCAGCAACTGCTGGGATCAAGTTGATATAGGTACCAGTTGAGGAATGGTGGGAGAGGAATGTGTTGGTTCACATGGAGGGACTGATACTTGTCATGAGGGTATACTGACACTAAACGAGGCATAATAATGTATTTTATAGGAGTATAGGAGACAGAGTCAGATTTAGTAAGTTGGTATATGAGATATAGTGCTTTGGAATCAGCATCCAAAGAAGGGGAATGTGATTTACCACTTCCTCATCCAGACCATGGGACATAACTTTCTAGGTCTCATGGTCTGGATTTCTGAGTGGTCTTGTCCTGGAGACACATTGAGTTTTTTTGTTTCAGGACTGAAAATTGCCAGCTATAACCAGACTATAAAAGATAACTTTGTCATGCTATCTGTTTGTAAGGTGTAGGCCCAGGAATCTAAGGACTACAGTGGCCAACAAGGCAACGTAAAGGAATGAAAAGAACTGAATGTAAAACACTATGGATCTGAGGCTCCTGGGTGGCTCAGTCAGTTGAGCCTCCAACCTTGGCTCAGGTCATGATCTCCTGGCTTGTGAGTTCGAGCCCCACATTGGGCTCTGTGCTGGCAGCTCAGAGCCTGGAGCTGCTTCAGATTCTGTGTGTGTCTCTCTCTCTCTCCACCCCACTCCTGCTCACATTCTGTCTCTGTCTCTGTCAAGAATGAAGAAACATTAAAAAAAGAAAAAAAGACCAGTATGGAGCAGTGAGGACTGAAGAAAAGTCATGGGTGTGTGCCCCAGTCTGAAGTGCTTCTCAGATATTACTCTTAACATGCAGGAATGTGGATCCAATTGGTCAGGTCTTTAGATTTACTAACTGAAGTCACAAATAGTGAATTCTAAAGTGAATTCACTTCTCATTATTCTCTCACATGGTATAACCTACGTTGTGGATGAAACAGATGGTTCTGTATTTAACTGACTGATTCTGGGACTTGTGGTCTGTGGTCAGTTCAACTTAGTGAACTTGGAACATCTGAGGCAGGAAGGAGCTGTTTCCAAGGAGGGTGTAGTGGTCACAAAGCTCCTTAAGACGCACAGGACCAAAAAGTGGCAGCCTGTGTGAGTGGTTGACCCAAGTCCTACTCACCTCTAAGGGCACCTTCGGAGATTTGGGTAAAAAACCCTCTTGGTTTGGAAAACACAGAAAATGTCCCAAAGCAGAGATTGGCTTAGCAAGGAAAGAGCTATTACAGGGAAGCAGGGAGATAGGCTCTTCATTGGACCTGAACAAGACACAATGAATTACGATGCTCTGGACTGAAAACCAGGGCTTTTCCTTCTTTCTCCTGAAGTATGGAAGCCTGCTAATTCAAAAACAACCTAGGGGAAGCAGAGGGAGCATGGAAAGGGCTGAGCCAAATTTCTTAGTAGCTTTGGGTAGTGGTGAGGCTTGAGGAGAATATTCTGTGATTAAGGGAAATGGCATTGCTTATGTTCAAACTTACAGGACATTCGAGGGTGTGTGGCAACTCCTGGGTGGGACCATCCCCAAGACTCATTGTGAGTTCTGTGGAGAAAGGGATTGTGGCAGAAGCTGGAGCAGTGATTTCTTGTTGGAATCTATGAGACTGAAAAACACGCTGTGTTGTCCAGAGTGATAGCAAGTGGGTAGAAAGGCATTATTCTCAATTTCATTTTGAGATGCCGTGGGGCAGTGATACCTTGACCACTCAAATGCAGGGAATGATAGGCTTGCAGTAGCAAATTGAATATATACCTAAATACTTTTCTGCAACGTGAATTCCAGGACCAGACCTAACTGGTAATTCTACCAAACATTAAAAAAAAAAATGCCAATTATACACATTTTTTTCCCAAAAATTATAGAGATGTGAATTTTTCCCCATTAATTCAGTAAGATCTGATTCCAAAAACAAGACAAAATATTAAAAGAAAAAATTCCAATAAGCCAACATCCATCATGAGTATCAATTCTATATATATTTATTTAATTTAATTTTTATTTTTTAAAAAAATTTTATTTTTTTAAATTTACATGCAAATTAGTTAGCATATAGTGAAACAGTGATTTCAGGAGTAGTAGCATACACAATGTAGTATTCCATTGTGTATATTAACCATAATCTCTTTATCCATTCATCAGTTGATGGACATTTAGGCTCTTTCCATAATTTGGCTATTGTTGAGAGTGCTGCTGTAAACATTGGGGTACAAGTGCCCCTATGCATCAGTACTCCTGTATCCCTTGGGTAAATTCCTAGCAGTGCTATTGCTGGGTCATAGGGGAGGTCTATTTTTAATTTTTTGAGGAAACTCCACACATTTTTTAGTTCCTCCTGACTGTTTCTTAGTCCCTTGATCTCTGTAGTAATAGATTCTCTGCTGTCCTTGATACTTTTTTCAAGCCCAGCGATTAATTTTATGACTATTATTTTAAATTCATTTTCTGTTACATTGCTTAAATCGTTTTTGATAGGTTCGTTAGCTGTCACTACTTCCTGGAGTTTCTTTTGAGGAGAATTCTTCCATTTCATCATTTTGGATAGTCCTTGGAGTGGTGCACAACTGCAGGGCTCTTTCCCTGTGTTGTGTGGAGAAACTTGTGTTGGTGGGCGGGTCACAGTCAGACCTGATGTCTGTCCCCAGCCCACTGCTGGGGCTACAGTCAGACTGGTGTGTACCTTATCTTCCCCTCTGCCAGGGGCATGACTCACTGTTGAGTGGTGTGGCCCCTGTCTGGACTACTTGCACACTGCCAGGCTTGTGGTGCTGCTTTGATGGGATCTGGCGTATTAGCCAGGGTGGATCCGCAAGGTGCACAGGGGCAGGAGGGGCAGACTCAGCTTGCTTTGCCTTCGGTGGTCCACTTCAGGAGGGGCACTAGGAGAGAGGCAGACCCATCGGAGGGATGGATCCACAGAAGCACAGCATTGGATGTTATTGTGGTGCACGAAGTTCCGTGACGGGAACTGGTTCCCTTGGGATTTTGGCTTTGGGATGGGCAAGGGAGATGGTGCTGGTGAGCGCCTTTGTTCCCCGCCATGATGAGCTCTGTCCTCTGGGGTTCAACAACTGTCCCTCCCGTTGTCCTTTAGCCCTCCCGCTTTCGGAGCAGAGCTGTTGACTTATAATAATCCAGATGTTAAGTCCTGCTGGCTGTCATAACACACTCCATTCGGCTCCTCCGCTTTCAAGCCAGACTCGGGGCTGTGCCTTGCCGGGTGGGCTGCCCCTCCACTGCCTCAGCTCCCTCTTGCCAGTCCATGTAGCACGCACTGCCTCTCTGCCCTTTCTACCCTCTTCCCTGGGCCTCTCATCTACGCTTGGCTCTGGAGAGTCCATTATTAGCACAATGGTCTTCTGGCAGTTTTCTGGGTTATTTAGGCAGATGTGGGTGGAATCTACGTGGTCAGCAGGACACGGTGAGCCCAGCGTCCACCTACACCGCCATCTTCCTCTCGGATTCTCTCATTCTATTTTGAATGAGAGCCTTGCTGGATAAAGAATTCTTGCCTGCCTATTTTTCTGATTCAGCACACTGAATATATCCCACCACTCCTTTCTGGCCTGCCAGGTTTCTGTGGATATGTCTGCTGCAGACCTGATCTGTCTTCCCTTGTAGGTTGGGGACTTTTTTTCCCTTGCTGCTTTCATGATTCTCTCCTTGCCTGAGTATTTTGTGAATTTGACTGTGATATGCCTTGTTGATGGTCAGTTTTTGTTGAATCTAATGGAGTCCTCTGTGCTTCCTGGATTGTGATGCCTGTGTGTTTCCTCAGGGTAAGAAAGTTAACCACTATGATTGGTTCACATAACCCTTCTACCCCTATTTGTCTCTCTTCCTCTTCTGGGACCCCTATGATTCTCATGTTGTTCCTTTTTAATGAGTCACTGATTTATCTAATTCTTAAATCTTTTTTTTTGCATTAATCTCCCTTTTTTTTTCTGCTTCGTTATTCTCTGTACGTTTGTCCTCTATATCTCTGATTCTCTGTTCTACCTTGTCCATCCTGCTGCTGCTGAATCCATCCATGATTGCAGCTCAGTTACAACATTTTTAATTTCATTCTGGCTACTTTTTACTTCTTTTATCTCTGCAGAAAGGGATTCTAATCAGTCTTCGACTCCAGCTAGTATTCCTATTATCGTGATTCTAAATTCTGGTTCAGACATCTTGCTTGTACCTGTGTTGGTTAAATCCCTGGCTGTTGTTGCTTCGTGCTCTTTCTTCTGGGGTGAATTCCTTCGTTTTTTAATTTTGAAGGGAGAAAAGGAATTAATGAGGTAGAAAAGTTGAAATTAAAAACAATTTAAAAAATATTAAAATTAAAAATTAAACACTCACACAAATCAAATAGATGATGCTAGATGATAGGTGTGTTTTGGTCTGGGTGTTGAAAGTGGTTTGACAACTTTGAGAAAAAAAAAGTGGGGGGAGGAAAAAAAATCGTTTGAGAATTTGAAAAAATGAACACACTGAAGTAGACTACAATGAGATGATGGGGTAAAACAGAATTTGGAAAGATATACACAAAAGTAATGAATATAGTGGAAAAAAATAAAAATATATTTAATAAAAATTACAAATAAATATGATTTTTTAATTTTCTGTATTCAAGAAAAAGGAAAAGAAACAAAAAAGAGAAAAAAGATTAAAAAATAAAAGAAAAAAGAAATCATTTGAAAATTTGAAAAAGTGAATACACTGTAGTAGACTAAAATAAAATGATGGGAGTAAGATAGAATTTGAAAAAATTTGCATACAAGCAAAAAATATAGTAATAAAAAATAAAAATATTTTTAAAAGAGATTGAAAGTAAATGAAGTTTTTCTCTTTCTGCATTCAAGAAAAAGAAAAGAAATGAATAACAGAAAGAAAAAGAAAGAAAAAAAAGGAAATTGTTTGAAAATTTGAGAAGGTGAGTAGACTGAAGTAGACTAAAATAAAATGATGGCAGTAAAGTAGAATTTGAAAAAACTTACACAAAATATAAAATATAGTAATAAAAATTAAAGACAGATATTTTAATAAAAATTGAAAATAAAAATTTTTTCTCTTTCTGTATTCAAGAAAAAGAAAAGAATTGTGAAAATGAAAAAGGAAGATGAAAAAAGAGGAAAAAAAACCAAAAAACATTGAATAGATGAACCTGCTAGCAGATTGAAGTAGGACTGAAATTGCTTCATTTTCCTCTAGAGGTCAGTCCATGTAGCTCTTTACAGTCCATAAATTAAGCCAGTGGTGAGGCTTGTGTTCTTGAAGAGCAAAGTTGACCCAGTTGGGCAGGACTCGGTGTAACAGCTCCTCTCTCCACTAGATGGCGCTGCTAGCCTGCTGGGGTGGATTGTTGTGGTGCTTGTTGGTGCATATGCACATGTGTGGAAGTGGTGAAAATGGCACCACCCAGCTACCCGGTCTGTTTTCCCGGATCAGCAATCGCTCACCTGTCCTCTGTCTTCAGCTCTGGTCCACTTCCCGCTTTTTCACTCTCAATGACCAGGCCTCAGGCAGTATCTCTCTCCCAAGTTTTGTCTCAGATGTGGCTGTTTTCCCTGGCCCTTACTTCTGAAGGACGGCAGCTTTGACCCGTTCTGCCCCTTTGCAGGAGGGTCTCACCGAGCAATGGCCAAATGAGCCATGGCCAAATGTCGGCTGCACCCACATACACCCACTGGACCCTGCTGTTGCCAGTGCCCTGAGACTGTGGCCATCTGCCAGCCTGCCCCAGAAAAATTTCACAAGACAGTGTAGCAGCAGCGTGTCAGGGATTATGGAAAATCATAACACACAATCTGGTACCAGTCTTCACCCTCAATGATCTTGCCCCAGTACCAGTGAATGTGGCCACCTTCCGGGGTCTGCTGGGACTAAGTGGCTTCAACAATCTCTACCGAATGTCCTTCAAGCAGTGGAACCGCTTTTCCCTATGTGGCCCTGAGAATCGCCCAGACCCCACTCTGTTCCTGGGGATTCACCCTTCCCACCAGAGCACCGCCAGGTATCAAGCTATGGAGTTGCAGCCTTTGCCCTCCCCTTATTTACTGTCTTAATGGAATTTAAACCCTCTCCTTTCTCCTTTCTCCCTTTTTAATTTAGTCCCTGCAGCTGTTTCCAATTTTCCACTTTCTCTCCAGCTGCTTTTGGGGAGGGGTGCTTTTCCCATATTCTCCCCCCCCTCCAGTCTCTGTCCTCTCTCCAACCACAAAAGGTGTTCCCTCCCTTTCGAGGCTTCTCGCTCCCCAAATTCAGCTCTCCACGCCATGTACCTGCTGAATTCTTTGGTTCAGGTTGTGCAGATTGTTGGGTTAATCCTCCAATTGGTTTTCTATGTGTGTAGGATGGTTTAGTGGTGGTCTGGCTGTATTTCATGGACACGAGACACACAAGCTTCCATTCTGTTCTGCCATTTTGGCTCCTCCTCCTAGATAAAAAAAATTCTTAACAAAATTATAACTCTTGAAACCCAAAAGTATAAAAAGAATAATGCATCATAACGAGGCATAATTCATTTCCAAAACTCAAGGTTGATTATTTTAAAAGAATTTAATTAATTACAATAACAGTATGAAAAAGAAAAAAACTATGATCATTACAGTAGATTTTGAGAAAGTGTTTGACAAGCTTTAATGTTTAACATCTATTTATGATAAAATCTTTTAGCATAAATGGAACATAAGGGAATTTTTATGACAAACATAAACATCTTATTTAATGTTGGACTAACTGCTTTCCTCCTAAAATCAGGATTCTTAACAGTGTTTTTCAGTATTGTACTGAAAGCTCTAATCATTGCATGCAGATTGAAAGGGAACATATAAAATTGTTCATTGACAGATAACTTGTTTGTTTACATAGAAGACCCTGTGGAATCTACAGAAAAAGATATTTGAACTAATAAATGAGTTTAGCAGCATTGCAAGATAAAATCAATACAAAAAAAATCAAGTGTATATTTTTGTATACTAGCAATTTAAAACACTCATTTACAGTAACATCAAAATATAAAATTCTTACAGATTTATCTAACAAAAGGTGTGTACAACCTGAAACTATAAAATATTAGTGATAGAAATTAATAAAGAATAAATGTTTTCATAGATTTGAAAACTCAAATTGTTAAAATTTCAACTCTACTGAATTTATCTAGAGATTCAATACAAATCAATAAAATTTGAGCACATTTTTTGTAGAAATTCAAATTTGACTCATATGGAAATGCAAAACAACTCTCAAAAGCATAGATTTGGAGGAATTACAGATGTGAGCCCTGATTCAAAATTTATTATAAAGCTACTATAGTCAAGACAGTTGGTGTTGGCATAAAGATAGACAATACATCAAAGGAATAGACAGGCCACAAGTAATTAGCACATATGTTAATACAGCCCAGTGTAACTGTATTTTGAGATAGGGCCTATAAAGACATCAGTAAGGTTAAATGAGGCCATATAGATGGGACCCTAATCCACTAGAATCAGTGTCCTTATGAGAATAGAGCTCAAAGGCAACTATCTGCAAGCCAGAAAGAGAGTTCTCACCAGAAACCAAATCACCTGGGACCTTGATCTTGGACTGTTAGCCTCCAGGACTTAGAGTAAATTTTTGTTGGTTAAGGTACAAGTATTCAAGTATTTTGTTATGGCAGCCTGAGCAGACTAATACAGCATATATGGTCAACTAATTTTTGATCAAGATGCAAAAGCAATTTTATGAAGAAAGGATAGCATTTTTAACACATGGTGCAGGAGCAATGACATGTCCATTTTTGTTAAAAAGCACATCTGTGTCTATATCTCATATCCTATTCAAAAAGTAACTTAGTGTATTATACACTTTAATGTGAAATTTAAAACTACAAAACTTCTAGGAGAAAACATAAAAGGAAAAATTTGTAACCCTGAGTGAAGGAAAGATTTCATAAATACCATACAAAAGAACAATCTATGAAAAAAAATTGACAAATTAGATTTCATCAAAATAAATACTGCTCTTCCAAAAGACACTGTCAAGATAATGAAATACAAGCAACAGATTGAAAGAAAAAATTTTTAAGTGACATACTTCATAAGAGACTTGTATTCTTTGTTTTGATACACTCTTTGTTAACATAATAAAAATTTGAAGTAAGAAAAGTTTAGTTTGAGTTGAATTACACTTAGTGAATTCATCTTTGATCCTATTATCTTGGGTCTTTCTGCAAAATTTTCTGCAATCTCAGTTGAAAGTCTTCAGTGCTCTGGTGAAGGGTCACATGAAGAAATAAGAACCTCAGGGGCAGGTTTAGCAAATTTCTTAATCTCCCGAAGTATTGTTCTCCTAATTTTTAGGATTTGAGACCAGATAATTTCTAGATTCCTTACTAATTTCAGATACTATGTTTTGTTTTTTTTTTTTTTAAAGGAATGATTTATTGTGGTGATTAATTTACTTACCTTTGCCCCCAGACATTATCAAATGTGTTTAAAGGCCCTGAGAAAAGGAGCTGTGGGCACAAAGGGTGAAATCAGCCACAGGAATGTGTTGCTTTCAACCCCTTTTGCTGGGTTCTCTTCATTGACCAGTGATCTCAAGGCATTTGTTGGCTGGTTGCATTTTTCAAGCCTTTTACAGTGTGCTCCTGCCTATTCCTTATCTCTTCCTTGTCTGATCTTTGCTTTGACAGGATTACCATCGCATTCCATTTATGTTGCTAGTACTATAGGGATTCTCTTCAGTACATCTATCTTTATGCCTGTACCTTAAGCCTAAGGGCAGTTATTTGCATTCAGAGCCCATGTTCAAGTGCATGAGTATAAGTACATCTGTTATACCTTTGCCCTTTTGATTGCCCTATGCATAAAACCCAGCCTCCTTATTCTTTATCACAAGCTCCTAATGGACAGAGAAAACTGGAAATTCAGTTTTTCTTTTTTTTTTTTATTTTTTTTTTTTTATTTTTTTTTTATTTATTTTTTTTTTTTAAATTTTTTTTTTTCAATGTTTATTTATTTTTGGGACAGAGAGAGACAGAGCATGAACGGGGGAGGGTCAGAGAGAGAGGGAGACACAGAATCGGAAACAGGCTCCAGGCTCTGAGCCATCAGCCCAGAGCCCGACGCGGGGCTCGAACTCACAGACCGCGAGATCGTGACCTGGCTGAAGTCGGACGCTTAACCGACTGCGCCACCCAGGCGCCCCAGAAATTCAGTTTTTCTTAATGGACCACCTTGAACACAATGTTCACTCAAAGATCATTTGCTGTCCTTAGTTTACAATGAAAACATAAAAACAGAAGCTGGGCTCCACACACACCTTAGCCATTGCTTTTAATTTGCCAACACATGCAGCTGCTGGAAGAGCAGTTAACAAGTGACAGGATTGTATTAGGTCTCCTCTCCTTGATGGAAATTTTAATGAGGCAGGTGTGAACAAAAGGGAGAGAGAATCAGGCAGAAAGAGAAACTAGATGCATGAATAGTTTGGAAAACATATAATCCACCAGACTTAAAATGCCTGGACTAAATCAGTGAGTGTTTGGCATGTTTCTCAGCAATGAATGCTTTTAACGGGGTCACTGCTACTTTTTCAAAAAGAAGAAACCAAGAAAACATGGCTCTTGCAATTTTAGAAAACTTGTATAAGGTCATTTTCCCTGTCAACAACCAATTTCCTTGATGTTTAAATGTGATATTTTCTAAATGTTGGAGCTTGAGAACCTACTAGAGAAAGCAGAAAATTGAAATTTTCAAGGAAATCCTTTGTGCTACATTTAGGTCCACCCGCCATTCATCATGGGAACCATGATGACACAAATGGCACAAATGGGAACCATGTTAAGTTGGCAAATAAACTGAGGCTGTGTGGCAGTAATTAAATTTGGGGTGACTAAAAGGTAGAAGGAATATATAAAGTATCAGCTTACTTGGGGGATTTTGATATTAACAGCCTTTATTTGCATGCTGCTCTTTTCAAACTGTTCCTTTGTATATTTTAGCTGGAAGATCCTATTATTTTTTTTAGCAATCAGGGAATTTTTATACTATATATAAATGCATATATGAAATAAAATTTTCATAATATATACAGAAAGAGAAATTTTATTTCATTCATATATATTGAAAATCAAACAAGGTGTATTGGAAACAAAGAAGTGAATGCAAGTGTAATTTCAATTTAACTTGACTTAGCATATAGACATCTTAGAAAGATCATGGTCTTTTAGAATAAAACAGGGCTTGATTTAAACCTAGTTTTGCTGATTATAAATGGCACACTGTGGAACAAGTGGTACCAATCAGTCGTATTGTTCTCATCTGCAAATTTGGGTTATTCTCCTGTATTTCATTATATATTTTATTTTTTTTTTAATTTTTTTTAACATTTTATTTATTTTTAGGACAGAGAGAGACAGAGCATGAACGGGGTAGGGGCAGAGAGAGAGGGAGACACAGAATTGGAAGCAGGCTCCAGGTTCTGAGCCATCAGCCCAGAGCCCGACGCGGGGCTCGAACTCCCGGACCACGAGATCGTGACCTGGCTGAAGTCGGACGCTTAACCGACTGCGCCACCCAGGCGCCCCTCATTATATATTTTAAAAGATTGACTGAATTCATAAATTCATAAAAAGGCTTGGGACTCTTTTTTTGGAGAGGAGAGTAAACACATGAACTATAGCATAAAAAAATAGACATTAAAAGAATCCAAAAAGGATATATGAATGCCTGACTGAAGAGACAGTATGGATAATGCTTTTCTAATAAAAAATAAAAATACATAAAAAACATCCCACACTGAAATTAGAACAATGATGAAAGACATTAATTATCAATACATATTTACTGGAAATAGTATTGTGTCAAAATTAGAGACAGAAATGTCCTTTACTAGTCTTTTTTCTGATCAACAAGAAAGAAACAGTTAATAAAGGGGAGGGGGTGAGGGAAGGGGTCATTTTATTCTTCAGTTTTGATAGCCAAGATAAAGAAAACTGGGCCAAACTGCTAGAAAAAAAATGCTCTACAAGAATCCTTTTGAGGAGTAACTTTCAACAAGAGATTTTCTGATCCCGTTCCCAGAGAGTTGATGGGTATGGATGGCTCAAGATTCTGGACTTGAAAACTCTTTCAGGTCAATCTGTATTAGCTAGAATTTGAAACAGATGTCCATGATGACAGAATAACAAATATAACAAGCATCATAGAAAAGCATAAACCTATAAAGGGAAGATAGATCTGGAGAAAGGGGAAGTTCTTAAAGTGGGTCCTAGATTGGAAAGAGATTTATAAAGAACCATCAAAGCACTCACATTTTCAAAGGGCTTGCTTATTAGGTAGAAGAAAGGGTATTTTAACCAAGGACATAGTGAAAAAATTTGAAGATTGCTGAAGTTTTCATGAACCAAAGATCAAGTACTTAGGACAAATACAATACTGTTAAAAATCTGAATAAGTATTATTTTTGCTTCCCTTCCCTTATGTTCATCTGTTTTGTATCTTAAAGTCCTCAATATGAGTGAAGAGACTCTTAAATATGTAGAACAAACAGAGGGTTACTGGAGGGTGTGGGAGGGGGAATGGGCTAAATGGGTAAGTGGCATTAAGGAGTCTACTTCTGAAATCATTGTTGCACTATATGCTAACTAACTTGGATGTAACTTTAAAAAAAGTTAAAATTAAAAAATAATCAACCATGATCTCAGGAGTTAAAAAAAAAAATCTGAATAAGTAAAAACATTCTGAGCTTTTTTCCCTACCCCACTCACATCCCTGTACTGGACAATGGTCTTTTATAATTATTCTTATAGTTGACACACAATGTTACATTAATTTCAGGTGTACAACACAGTAATTTGACAAGTCTATCCCTTGTGCTGTGCTCACCACAAGTGTGGCTACTGTCTGTCACCATGCAGTGCTATTACAGTATTATTGACCGTGTTCCCTATGCTGTACCTTTCATCCCTATGAGTTATTCGTTCCAAAACCGGAAGCCTGGACTTCCACAACTCTTCACGCATTTTTGCCATCTGCCCTACATCCCCCTTCTGGCAACTATCAGTTTCCCCTCTTTTAGAAAATTGGTCCTTATTTATTTGTGGGTCCACTTCTACTTTTTTTTCTGTTCATTTTGTTTTGTTTTTTAGAATCCACATATAAAAATTTTATGGTATTTGTCTTTCTCTTATTTCATATAGCCTAATATCCTTTAGATTCATCCATATTGTCACAAATAGCAAGATCTCGTTCTTTTTTATGGCAGAGTGCTATTATGGTGTGTGTGTTTGTGTGTGTGTATGACATCTTTATCCTTTCATCTATCGATGGTTGCTTTGGTTGTTTCATTATCTTGGCTATTGTAAATAATGCTACAATAGACATAAGGATGCGTATATTCTTTAAAAATAGCACTTTTATTTTCTCTGGGTAAAGACCCATAGTGGAATTACTGTATCATGTGGTATTTTTATTTTTAATTTTCGTGAAGAAATTTGATAGTCTTTTTCATAGTAGTTGCACCAGTTTACATTCCCACCAACAGTAGTGAGTGTTCCTTTTTCTCCACATCCTTGCACACATTTGTTATTTCCTGTCTTTTTAATACTAGACATTTTGACAGGTGTGAAGCAATATCTCATTGTGGTTTGCATTTGCATTTCCCTGATGATTGGTGACAATTAGCATCTTTTTCATATGTCTGTTGTCTCTCTCTGTGTCTTTTTTGACAAATGCCTATTTGGGTCCTTGGCCCATTTTTTTCATCAGATTTTTTTTTTAGTGTTCACTTGTATGACTTTTCCTTATATATTTTGGATATTAACCCTTTGTCAGATGTTGTATTTGCAAACACCTTCTCTCATTCAGTAGGTTACCTTTCCATATTGTTGATGGTTTTCTGCACAAAAGCTTTTCATTTTGGTGTAAACCAAATATTTTATTTTTGCTTTAGGTTCCCTTGGCTTAGGAGACATAACTAGAAAAATGTTGCTTTGACCAAGAATGATATTTTTAATTGGACAGATTAGAACAGGTTACTAGTAAAATATTGCAGCATGTTAGTTCATTCTCCTCCTGGGACCAGCAGTCTGTCCAGGAGATGTTCTTGTGAGGATAGCAGATGCACAAGAAGACATGCTTTACTGTGCAAACCAGTGTTGATAACCTGTTTGCACCATGTTTGCTTCCATTCCATTGACCAAAGCAAGTCATACAGCTGAGCCCAATTACCAAAGAGCCTTTTCTGGGAGGTATTTCCACATTAAATAACAAAGAGAACAGATACAGGGAAGGGTGAAATATCATGGCCACCAAACTAATCTACCAAAAACATTAATAAAATCATAATATGGTACCTATTTTATTATATCAGAGAGTTTAATGCCAAAGATATTAAAGATTTTTCAGATGAGGAAGCTGATAAAACATGGAACCTGTGTCTGCACCTAAGCTCAATGTTCTTTCCAATAGAAATATATTGCCTCAGGGGCACCTAGGTGGCTCTGTCTGTTGAGCATCCAACTCTTGATTTGAGCTCAGGTCATGATCTCACAGTTCATGGGATCGAGCCCTATGTTGGGCTCTGTGCTTATAGCACAGGGTCTGCTTGGGATTCTCTCTTTCCTCTGTGCCTCTCCCCCACTCTCACACATGTGTGCACACACACTCTCTCTCTCTCTCTCTCAAATAAATAAACTTTGAAAAAAGGAAATACACTACCTCAGAATATTCAAGGCGTAATTACTGTTGTCGAATATTCAAAGATTTTTAAAAAATACTTTGAAAATATATTTATTTATCTTCAATATTTACTGAGTTCTTTCCGTGTAAACATCAGGGCTCAACTGTGGAGATAGAATAATCAACATAGATTTCTTGATATTAAGGACTACATAGGCTAGTAATAGTGATTTTAAAATGAGAGTCCTATAAACATTTCCGAATATTTTATTACAACTTATTTTATTTTATATAAAAAAGAACTAATGAAGATATAACAAATTAATACTTATTAAGGTACAGACTTCTAATGAGTAATGAGGGATTCTATAGTGTAATGGGGAGAAAACACTGAATTAAAATCAGAGGATACGATTAAAGAGTTGGAACTTTCCCTGTCCTGTCCCTAATCTCCAGGGAAGGGAGTAGGGATAGAGGTTGGATCAGTCACCAATGGTAAATAATTTAATCAGCTGTGCCAATGTAATGAAGCCTCCATAAAAGCCCAGAAGGATGGCGTCCAGAGAGCATCCAGGTTGGAGAATAGGTGATGTGGGGAGAGTGGTGCACTGCAGAGCTCCTCACGCTTTCCCTGTACCTTGCCCTATGCACCCCTTCACCCTGGGGATGTCCCCAGAATTAGACCCACAAAAGTATGGCCAACTGATCTTTGACAAAGCAGGAAAGAATATCCAATGGAAAAAAGACAGTCTCTTTAACAAATGGTGCTGGGAGAACTGGACAGCAACATGCAGAAGGATGAAACTAGACCACTTTCTTACACCATTCACAAAAATAAAATGGATAAAGGACCTGAATGTGAGACAAGAAACCATCAAAACCCTAGAGGAGAAAGCAGGAAAAACACTCTGACCTCAGCCGCAGCAATTTCTTACTTGACACATCTCCAAAGGTAAGAGAATTAAAATCAAAAATGAACTATTGGGACCTCATGAAGATAAAAAGCTTCTGCACAGCAAAGGAAACAACCAACAAAACTAAAAGGCATCTGACGGAATGGGAAAAGATATTTGCAAATGACATATCAGACAAAGGGCTAGTATCCAAAATCTATAAAGAGCTCACCAAACTCCACACCCAAAAAACAAATAATCCAGTGAAGAAATGGGCAGAAAACATGAATAGACACTTCTCTAAAGAAGACATCCGGATGGCCAACAGGCACATGAAAAGATGCTCAATGTTGCTCCTCATCAGGGAAATACAAATCAAAACCACACTCAGATATCACCTCACGCCAGTCAGAGTGGCTAAAATGAACAAATCAGGAGACTATAGATGCTGGTGAGGATGTGGAGAAATGAGAACCGTCTTGCACTGTTGGTGGGAATGTAAACTGGTGCAGCCACTCTGGAAAACAGTGCGGAGGTTGCTCAAAAAATTAAAAATAGACCTACCCTATGACCCAGCAATAGCACTGCTAGGAATTTACCCAAGGGATACAGGAGTGCTTATGCATAGGGGCACTTGTGCCCCAATGTTTATAGCAGCACTCTCAACAATAGCCAACTTATGGAAAGGGCCGAAATGTCCATCAACTGATGAATGGATAAAGAAATTGTGGTTTATATACACAATGGAGTACTATGTGGCAATGAGAAAGAATGAAATATGGCCCTTTGTAGCAACGTGGATGGAACTGGAGAGTGTGATGCTAAGTGAAATAAGCCATACAGAGAAAGACAGATACCATATGTGTTCACTCTTATGTGGATCCTGAGAAACTTAATAGGAACCCATGGGGGAGGAGAAGGAAAAATAAAAAGAGGTTAGAGGGGGAGAGAGCCAAAGCATAAGAGACTGTTAAAAACTGAGAACAAACTGAGGGTTGATGGGGGGGTGGGAGGGAGGGGAGGGTGGGTGATGGGTATTGAGGAGGGCACCTTTTGGGATGAGCACTGGGTGTTGTATGGAAACCAATTTGACAATAAACTTCATAAATTTAAAAAAAACAAAAAAATAAAAAAAAACAATATGAGGGTTGATGGGGCGTGGGAGGGAAGGGAGGGAGGGTGATGGGTATTGAGGAGGGCACCTGTTGGGATGAGCACTGAGTGTTGTATAGAAACCATTTGACAATAAATTTCGTATTAATAAAAAAAAAAGAGGAAAAAACACATTTAATATAAAAAAGTGATGCATTCATAAATATTTTTTTTTAAAAAAGAAACCAAAACTTATTGGACTTTGGACATCCATTAGAGATTGTCTGGGCACCAATTCAATATTGTGAATATTGGCAACTGAAAGAAAAGAACTCAGCATTTACCTTGCCATTTGGACATAAATGGCATTTTAGGATATCCCACAAGTCCTATGGATGTAGGAAAGAATTTCGTATGAAAGTGTTCCCAGTTAATAAGTACAGAAAAAAAAATGATGGAATTATAAAATCATTGTGTGATCATTAATGAAGTAACTAACAGGTAGTCATCATCAGTATATGACAAAATTACTAAATATGAAATTGATGAGTAATCTATAATCCAATCAGAGACACTTTGCAAGTGAAAGATTCACTGTTAGTAATCATGCCAGGACAACAGGCATAAACCGTGACAATCTAGGCAAAGATTCCAGGTCATCCTATGCCCAGGAACCTGACTATAAAGAGAACAGGATGTCACTGTCTGAATTCACTGATGGATGTTATCAGACCAAAGACAACCAAATATAAAGTGCGTTACGATGTGAGGCAATATGGAGAATTAAACACTGCCTATGGTACATACGTATGTGAATATATGTATATGTTATATAATTACATAACTTATATATCTAATTATATAATTATATAAAGTTATATAATTATATATCATATTGCATATATTATATATAATAAACACAATTTATCATTATTTATTATATATGCATATATCAAGACTTTAAATCTTATCTCCAGTCACAGGAAACACAGGGGATGGAAAACAAGTCAAATGATAGGAGGGGAAGTACTCATCCAAATCCATAATATGGCATCTGTGAAAGTTCCTTCAACATTGCAATACTGGTTTAGAAAATGATTAAAATAGTCTTGAAAGAGACTAAATCAGATTTAAATGATTTTTAGGTTGACTTTTAGAAAGTATGATTCAAATAAATTAACTGACAAAAAGCAGTTTGGGGACTAGTTGGGTAAATTTTAATATAAATTTGGCATTAGATGATATTAAGGAATTGTTGATTAGTGTAGAAGTGAGACAATGACCTCATGATACTGTAAGAAGTTTCTTGTCCTCCTCACTCTGTTTTTTTAAGAAATGTGTTGGAATATCTGGGAGTAAACAACATGATAACTGGAGATCGTTTTAAGTTACTGCAACTGAAAAGGAAGGAGGGTAGATGAAACAACTCTGGCAAAATATTGATGATTGTTGAAGGAAGGCATGTGGGTTAGGTTGGTGGATCCTCTACTCTGTTTCTCCATGTCTCCCAATCTTCTGCACTGTGCCACAGGTCACCACTGCCTCCTTGCTGCTTGCTGGCTGTGGACTGGGAGTTACTATGACAGTCCTTAAATCTCTTTTTGACCCACTTATTATTTTTCTCAACCTACCACCTACCACCACACAAATTTGTACTGCTAATCAAACTTCATGAACAGCTAGGAGAAGAAACTAAATGGAATGACAATACAGGAAAGAATGCCTCTTTAGGCTTTATTCTGACATCTATTTTGTAAAATTCCACCTGTAGGGGTGGAAAACGTTCCTCCTCCCTTCTAGGTTCTTTGGCTGGTCTAATTCAATTGACATAAGATAGATGAGCAGAAGAAACAAATTTTGAATGTATGGTAGCCCCATTAAAATCTAAGACTCCCCTGAAGTCAGGTAATTGAGGCTTATATACCATCCTGAGCCAAGGAGGAGAGGGTAGGGGTCTAGGGTTACAAAGGGGTGGAAGGGAATTCACAGGAAAATGAGAAGAGCAAATATTTCCTAAACAACTGTTTGTTATGCAATGCAAATATCTTTCTGATATAAAAAAAGTTATCTCTGGCAGTATCTTTCTTTCTGACATAGGCCCCCTATCTCAATTCTTTTCGTCAGTTTAAAGGGGAGGTTAAAAGCTCTCCCTGAATCTGCTGGGGCTTTATTGTCTTCAGCTTGAAATAATCCACCTGCCACAGTGGCACATTCTGGAATGGCATATTCTGGGAAGCTGATGGTAAATTATAACTATAGTAGTACATTTCTGTCAATCTGAGTAAAATGATTGAATTTCACACAACATAAGTACAAATACACACACACACACACACACACACACACACCACTTTTCCCAAGAATTATCATTAATACTCTACCATTTCATGGCCTACTGAGGAAAAAAAAAAAAAAAACTATCCCTGGCTGCTTCATAACTGCAGCTCAGCTTGTACACTTGGTCAATTGGTATTTTATATTATTATGCAGGGTGGTGGTAATTCCTTCTCTTCAGTGGCACCTTGGTCCAAAATAAGTATTCTTGAACATACTTAAAAACATAAAAAGAGTCTGTGAGCCACATATCCTTTAATGACATATCCCTTAGCTATAAAGAGTTTATGTCATGGGTTTAAAATTGTAATTTGTATCAAGACCCAACTCTGTCTCCAGACCAGGTACTATCCTTTCCCCCATCTGCTCTGGAATTAGGGAGATGGGTTCCAGTCTCCCAGTTATGTTAATTTTAATCATATTAAATCAAGTTAAATTGATCTGGCAGCTCTGATAGTCATGTTGTCATGTGAAGTTCGAGATTTGAGTGGTAAAATATATTCCAGGGAAAGTAGCATCAAAATTACCAAAATTGGGACAAGTGCTACTTCAGTTACTTCAGGGAATTAGACTCTAGATAGTACTGATTCTTTTTCAACAGAAAAATTAGAAGCCCTGGAAACAAAAGCTGTAAGCTAAGGACTGCTTACTTGAGTAACAAAAGCTGACATTGAACCATACCCCACAGGATCACAGATTTGGGCACATTTTCTATAACCTCGGAACTTAGTGGGCTTGGAATCAGACTGAAAGAAGTGTTGGTGTTAGAATGGAGTGTAATACGTGGTGTGTTACCTTCTTTCATAGCAGTGCCTTCTGAATCCACACTAGTAACCTGATAGGAGGCATTGGGGTAGTCTTATGTTTAGGACCTCATAACATGAAGGGGACTTAAAATTATGTTACATGGATAAAACAAGCCTGATCATATGAAAAAGTCAAACATGAAAAGTCAATAGCCAAGCTTCTTTTAAAAGTAATAAAAGAGGTCTTGGAGGAAGATGGCGGCGTAGGAGGACGCTGGGCTCACCGCGCGTCCTGCTGATCACTTAGATTCCACCTACACCTGCCTAAATAACCCAGAAAACCACCAGAGGATTACCAGAACGGAGTCGCCGGAGCCAAGCGCAGACGAGAGGCCCACGGAAGAGGGTAGGAAGGGCGGCGAGGCGGTGCGCGCTCCACGGACTGGCGGGAGGGAGCCGGGGCGGAGGGGCGGCTCGCCGGCCAAGCAGAGCCCCCGAGTCTGGCTTGCAAAAAGCGGAGGGGCCTGACGGACTGTGTTCCGACAGCAAGCGCGACTTAGCGTCTGGGAGGTCATAAGTGAACAGCTCTGCTCAGAAAGCGGGAAGGCTGGAGGACAAAGGGAAGGAGAGCTGCTGAGCCCCCGGACGACAGAGCTCAGTTTGGTGGGGAACAAAGGCGCTCGCCAGCGCCATCTTCCCCGCCCATCCCCCAGCCAAAATCCCAAAGAGAACCAGTTCCTGCCAGGGAACTTGCTCGCTCCGCGCAAACACCCAACTCTGCGCTTCTGCGGAGCCAAACCTCCGGCAGCGGATCTGACTCCCTCCTGCTGCCACAGGGCCCCTCCTGAAGTGGATCACCTAAGGAGAAGCAAGCTAAGCCTGCCCCTCCTGCCCCTGTGCACCTTGCCTACCCACCCCAGCTAAGACGCCAGATCCCCAGCATCACAAGCCTGGCAGTGTGCAAGTAGCCCAGACAGACCACCCCACCCCACAGTGAATCCCGCCCCTAGGAGAGGGGAAGAGAAGGCACGCACCAGTCTGACTGTGGCCCCAGTGGTGGGCTGGGAGCAGACATCAGGTCTGACTGCGGCTCCGCCCACCAACTCCAGTTATACACCACAGCACAGGGGAAGTGCCCTGCAGGTCCTCACCACGCCAGGGACTATCCAAAATGACCAAGCGGAAGAATTCCCCTCAGAAGAATCTCCAGGAAATAACAACAGCTAATGAGCTGATCAAAAAGGACTTAAATAATATAACAGAAAGTGAATTTAGAATAATAGTCATAAAATTAATCGCTGGGCTTGAAAACAGTATAGCGGACAGCAGAGAATCTCTTGCTACAGAGATCAAGGGACTAAGGAACAGTCACGAGGAGCTGAAAAACGCTTTAAACGAAATGCATAACAAAATGGAAACCACCACGGCTCGGATTGAAGAGGCAGAGGAGAGAATAGGTGAACTAGAAGATAAACTTATGGAAAAAGAGGAAGCTGAGAAAAAGAGGGATAAAAAAATCCAGGAATATGAGGGGAAAATTAGAGAACTAAGTGATACACTAAAAAGAAATAATATACGCATCATTGGTATCCCAGAGGAGGAAGAGAGAGGGAAAGGTGCTGAAGGGGTACTTGAAGAAATCATAGCTGAGAACTTCCCTGAACTAGGGAAGGAAAAAGGCATTGAAATCCAAGAGGCACAGAGAACTCCCTTCAGACGTAACTTGAATCGATCTTCTGCACGACATATCATAGTGAAACTGGCAAAATACAAGGATAAAGAGAAAATTCTGAAAGCAGCAAGGGGTAAACGTGCCCTCACATATAAAGGGAGACCTATAAGACTGGTGACTGATCTGTCTTTTGAAACTTGGCAGGCCAGAAAGAATTGGCACGAGATTTTCAGTGTGCTAGACAGAAAAAATATGCAGCCGAGAATCCTTTATCCAGCAAGTCTGTCATTTAGAATCGAAGGAGAGATAAAGGTCTTCCCAAACAAACAAAAACTGAAGGAATTTGTCACCACTAAACCAGCCCTCCAAGAGATCCTAAGGGGGACCCTGTGAGACAAAGTACCAGAGACATCACTACAAGCATAAAACATACAGACATCACAATGACTCTAAACCCATACCTTTCTATAATAACACTGAATGTAAATGGACTAAATGCGCCAACCAAAAGACACAGGGTATCAGAATGGATAAAAAAACAAGACCCATCTATTTGCTGTCTACAAGAGACTCATTTTATTTTTTTTTTTTTTTTATTTTTATTTTTTTTTTTTTTATTTATATATGAAATTTATTGTCAAATTGGTTTCCATACAACACCCAGTGCTCATCCCAAAAGGTGCCCTCCTCAGTACCCATCACCCACCCTCTCCTCCCTCCCACCCCCCATCGACCCTTAGTTTGTTCTCAGTTCTCAACAGTCTCTTATGCTTTGGCTCTCTCCCACTCTAACCTCTTTTTTTTTTTTTTTTTTTGTTTTTTTTGTTCCCCTCCCCCATGGGTTTTTCTTAAGTTTCTCAGGATCCACATAAGAGTGAAACCATATGGTATCTGTCTTTCTCTGTATGGCTTATTTCACTTAGCATCACACTCTCCAGTTCCATCCACGTTGCTACAAAAGGCCATATTTCATTTTTTCTCATTGCCACGTAGTACTCCATTGTGTATATAAACCACAATTTCTTTATCCATTCATCAGTTGATGGACATTTAGGCTCTTTCCATAATTTGGCTATTGTTGAGAGTGCTGCTATGAACATCGGGGTACAAGTGCCCCTATGCATCAGTACTCCTGTGTCCCTTGGATAAATTCCTAGCAGTGCTATTGCTGGGTCATAGGGTAGGTCTATTTTTAATTTTCTGAGGAACCTCCACACTGCTTTCCAGAGCGGCTGCACCAATTTGCATTCCCACCAACAGTGCAAGAGGGTTCCCGTTTCTCCACATCCTCTCCAGCATCTATAGTCTCCTGATTTGTTCATTTTGGCCACTCTGACTGGCGTGAGGTGATATCTGAGTGTGGTTTTGATTTGTATTTCCCTGATAAGGAGCGACGCTGAACATCTTTTCATGTGCCTGTTGGCCATCCGGATGTCTTCTTTAGAGAAGTGTCTATTCATGTTTTCTGCCCATTTCTTCACTGGGTTATTTGCTTTTCGGGTGTGGAGTTTGGTGAGCTCTTTATAGATTTTGGATACTAGCCCTTTGTCCGATATGTCATTTGCAAATATCTTTTCCCATTCCGTTGGTTGCCTTTTAGTTTTGTTGGTTGTTTCCTTTGCTGTACAGAAGCTTTTTATCTTCATAAGGTCCCAGTAATTCACTTTTGCTTTTAATTCCCTTGCCTTTGGGGATGTGTCGAGTAAGAGATTGCTACGGCTGAGGTCAGAGAGGTCTTTTCCTGCTTTCTCCTCTAAGGTTTTGATGGTTTCCTGTCTCACATTCAGGTCCTTTATCCATTTGGAGTTTATTTTTGTGAATGGTGTGAGAAAGTGGTCTAGTTTCAACCTTCTGCATGTTGCTGTCCAGTTCTCCCAGCACCATTTGTTGAAGAGACTGTCTTTTTTCCATTGGATGTTCTTTCCTGCTTTGTCAAAGATGAGTTGGCCGTACGTTTGTGGGTCTAGTTCCGGGGTTTCTATTCTATTCCATTGGTCTATGTGTCTGTTTTGGTGCCAATACCATGCTGTCTTGATGATGACAGCTTTGTAGTAGAGGCTAAAGTCTGGGATTGTGATGCCTCCTGCTTTGGTCTTCTTCTTCAAAATTACTTTGGCTATTCGGGGCCTTTTGTGGTTCCATATGAATTTTAGGATTGCTTGTTCTAGTTTCGAGAAGAATGCTGGTGCAATTTTGATTGGGATTGCATTGAATGTGTAGATAGCTTTGGGTAGTATTGACATTTTGACAATATTTATTCTTCCAATCCATGAGCAGGGAATGTCTTTCCATTTCTTTAAATCTTCTTCAATTACCTTCATAAGCTTTCTATAGTTTTCAGCATACAGATCCTTTACATCTTTGGTTAGATTGATTCCTAGGTATTTTATGCTTCTTGGTGCAATTGTGAATGGGATCAGTTTCTTTATTTGTCTTTCTGTTGCTTCATTGTTAGTGTATAAGAATGCAACTGATTTCTGTACATTGATTTTGTATCCTGCAACTTTGCTGAATTCATGTATCAGTTCTAGCAGACTTTTGGTGGAGTCTATCGGATTTTCCATGTATAATATCATGTCATCTGCAAAGAGCGAAAGCTTGACTTCATCTTTGCCAATTTTGACGCCTTTGATTTCCTTTTGTTGTCTGATTGCTGATGCTAGAACTTCCAGCACTATGTTAAACAACAGCGGTGAGAGTGGGCATCCCTGTCGTGTTCCTGATCTCAGGGAAAAAGCTCTCAGTTTTTCCCCGTTGAGGATGATGTTAGCTGTGGGCTTTTCATAAATGGCTTTTATGATCTTTAAGTATGTTCCTTCTATCCCGACTTTCTCAAGAGTTTTTATTAAGAAAGGGTGCTGGATTTTGTCAAAGGCCTTTTCTGCATCGATTGACAGGATCATATGGTTTTTCTCTTTTTTTTTGTTAATGTGATGTATCACGTTGATTGATTTGCGAATGTTGAACCAGCCCTGCATCCCAGGAATGAATCCCACTTGATCATGGTGAATAATTCTTTTTATATGCCGTTGAATTCGATTTGCTAGTATCTTATTGAGAATTTTGGCATCCATATTCATCAGGGATATTGGCCGGTAGTTCTCTTTTTTTACTGGGTCTCTGTCTGGTTTAGGAATCAAAGTAATACTGGCTTCATAGAATGAGTCTGGAAGTTTTCCTTCCCTTTCTATTTCTTGGAATAGCTTGAGAAGGATAGGTATTATCTCTGCTTTAAACGTCTGGTAGAACTCCCCTGGGAAGCCATCTGGTCCTGGACTCTTATTTGTTGGGAGATTTTTGATAACCGATTCAATTTCTTCGCTGGTGATGGGTCTGTTCAAGCTTTCTATTTCCTCCTGATTGAGTTTTGGAAGAGTGTGGGTGTTCAGGAATTTGTCCATTTCTTCTAGGTTGTCCAATTTGTTGGCATATAATTTTTCATAGTATTCCCTGATAATTGTTTGTATCTCTGAGGGATTGGTTGTAATCATTCCATTTTCATTCATGATTTTATCTATTTGGGTCATCTCCCTTTTCTTTTTGAGAAGCCTGGCTAGAGGTTTGTCAATTTTGTTTATTTTTTCAAAAAACCAACTCTTGGTTTCATTGATCTGCTCTACAGTTTTTTTAGATTCTATATTGTTTATTTCTGCTCTGATCTTTATTATTTCTCTTCTTCTGCTGGGTTTAGGCTGCCTTTGCTGTTCTGCTTCTATTTCCTTTAGGTGTGCTGTTAGATTTTGTATTTGGGATTTTTCTTGTTTCTTGAGATAGGCCTGGATTGCAATGTATTTTCCTCTCAGGACTGCCTTCGCTGCGTCCCAAAGCGTTTGGATTGTTGTATTTTCATTTTCGTTTGTTTCCATATATTTTTTAATTTCTTCTCTAATTGCCTGGTTGACCCACTCATTCGTTAGTAGGGTGTTCTTTAACCTCCATGCTTTTGGAGGTTTTCCAGACTTTTTTCTGTGGTTGATTTCAAGCTTCATAGCGTTGTGGTCTGAAAGTATGCATGGTATGATTTCAATTCTTGTAAACTTATGAAGGGCTGTTTTGTGACCCAGTATATGATCTATCTTGGAGAATGTTCCATGTGCACTCGAGAAGAAAGTATATTCTGTTGCTTTGGGATGCAGAGTTCTAAATATATCTGTCAAGTCCATCTGATCCAATGTCTCATTCAGGGCCCTTGTTTCTTTATTGATCGTGTGTCTAGATGATCTATCCATTTCTGTAAGTGGGGTGTTAAAGTCCCCTGCAATTACCACATTCTTATCAATAAGGTTGCTTGTGTTTATGAGTAATTGTTTTATATATTTGGGCGCTCCGGTATTCGGCGCATAGACATTTATAATTGTTAGCTCTTCCTGATGGATAGACCCTGTCACTATTATATAATGTCCTTCTTCATCTCTTGTTACAGCCTTTAATTTAAAGTCTAGTTTGTCTGATATAAGGATGGCTACTCCAGCTTTCTTTTGGCTTCCAGTAGCATGATAAATAGTTCTCCATCCCTTCACTCTCAATCTAAAGGTGTCCTCAGGTCTAAAATGAGTCTCTTGTAGACAGCAGATAGATGGGTCTTGTTTTTTTATCCATTCTGATACCCTATGTCTTTTGGTTGGCGCATTTAGTCCATTTACATTCAGTGTTATTATAGAAAGATATGGGTTTAGAGTCATTGTGATGTCTGTATGTTTTATGCTTGTAGTGATGTCTCTGGTACTTTGTCTCACAGGGTCCCCCTTAGGATCTCTTGTAGGGCTGGTTTAGTGGTGACAAATTCCTTCAGTTTTTGTTTGTTTGGGAAGACCTTTATCTCTCCTTCGATTCTAAATGACAGACTTGCTGGATAAAGGATTCTCGGCTGCATATTTTTTCTGTCTAGCACACTGAAAATCTCGTGCCAATTCTTTCTGGCCTGCCAAGTTTCAAAAGAGAGATCAGTCACGAGTCTTATAGGTCTCCCTTTATATGTGAGGGCACGTTTACCCCTTGCTGCTTTCAGAATTTTCTCTTTATCCTTGTATTTTGCCAGTTTCACTATGATATGTCGTGCAGAAGATCGATTCAAGTTACGTCTGAAGGGAGTTCTCTGTGCCTCTTGGATTTCAATGCCTTTTTCCTTCCCCAGTTCAGGGAAGTTCTCAGCTATTATTTCTTCAAGTACCCCTTCAGCACCTTTCCCTCTCTCTTCCTCCTCTGGGATACCAATGATGCGTATATTATTTCTTTTTAGTGTATCACTTAGTTCTCTAATTTTCCCCTCATATTCCTGGATTTTTTTATCCCTCTTTTTCTCAGCTTCCTCTTTTTCCATAACTTTATCTTCTAGTTCACCTATTCTCTCCTCTGCCTCTTCAATCCGAGCCGTGGTGGTTTCCATTTTGTTATGCATTTCGTTTAAAGCGTTTTTCAGCTCCTCGTGACTGTTCCTTAGTCCCTTGATCTCTGTAGCAAGAGATTCTCTGCTGTCAGCTATACTGTTTTCAAGCCCAGCGATTAATTTTATGACTATTATTCTAAATTCACTTTCTGTTATATTATTTAAATCCTTTTTGATCAGCTCATTAGCTGTTGTTATTTCCTGGAGATTCTTCTGAGGGGAATTCTTCCGCTTGGTCATTTTGGATAGTCCCTGGCGTGGTGAGGACCTGCAGGGCACTTCCCCTGTGCTGTGGTGTATAACTGGAGTTGGTGGGCGGAGCCGCAGTCAGACCTGGTGTCTGCTCCCAGCCCACCGCTGTGGCCACAGTCAGACTGGTGCGTGCCTTCTCTTCCCCTCTCCTAGGGGCGGGATTCACTGTGGGGTGGGGTGGTCTGTCTGGGCTACTTGCACACTGCCAGGCTTGTGATGCTGGGGATCTGGCGTCTTAGCTGGGGTGGGTAGGCAAGGTGCACAGGGGCAGGAGGGGCAGGCTTAGCTTGCTTCTCCTTAGGTGATCCACTTCAGGAGGGGTCCTGTGGCAGCAGGAGGGAGTCAGATCCGCTGCCGGAGGTTTGGCTCCGCAGAAGCGCAGAGTTGGGTGTTTGCGCGGAGCGAGCAAGTTCCCTGGCAGGAACTGGTTCTCTTTGGGATTTTGGCTGGGGGATGGGCGGGGAAGATGGCGCTGGCGAGCGCCTTTGTTCCCCACCAAACTGAGCTCTGTCGTCCGGGGGCTCAGCAGCTCTCCTTCCCTTTGTCCTCCAGCCTTCCCGCTTTCTGAGCAGAGCTGTTAACTTATGACTTCCCAGATGCTAAGTCGCGCTTGCTGTCGGAACACAGTCCGTCAGGCCCCTCCGCTTTTTGCAAGCCAGACTCGGGGGCTCTGCTTGGCCGGCGAGCCGCCCCTCTGCCCCGGCTCCCTCCCACCAGTCCGTGGAGCGCGCACCGCCTCGCCGCCCTTCCTACCCTCTTCCGTGGGCCTCTCGTCTGTGCTTGGCTCCGGCGACTCCGTTCTGCTAATCCTCTGGTGGTTTTCTGGGTTATTTAGGCAGGTGTAGGTGGAATCTAAGTGATCAGCAGGACGCGCGGTGAGCCCAGCGTCCTCCTACGCCGCCATCTTCCTCCATGGACAAGAGACTCATTTTAGACCTGAGGACACCTTTAGATTGAGAGTGAGGGGATGGAGAACTATTTATCATGCTACTGGAAGTCAAAAGAAAGCTGGAGTAGCCATACTTATATCAGACAAACTAGACTTTAAATTAAAGGCTGTAACAAGAGATGAAGAAGGACATTATATAATAGTGACAGGGTCTATCCATCAGGAAGAGCTAACAATTATAAATGTCTATGCGCCGAATACCGGAGCGCCCAAATATATAAAACAATTACTCATAAACACAAGCAACCTTATTGATAAGAATGTGGTAATTGCAGGGGACTTTAACACCCCACTTACAGAAATGGATAGATCATCTAGACACACGATCAATAAAGAAACAAGGGCCCTGAATGAGACATTGGATCAGATGGACTTGACAGATATATTTAGAACTCTGCATCCCAAAGCAACAGAATATACTTTCTTCTCGAGTGCACATGGAACATTCTCCAAGATAGATCATATACTGGGTCACAAAACAGCCCTTCATAAGTTTACAAGAATTGAAATCATACCATGCATACTTTCAGACCACAACGCTATGAAGCTTGAAATCAACCACAGAAAAAAGTCTGGAAAACCTCCAAAAGCGTGGAGGTTAAAGAACACCCTACTCACGAATGAGTGGGTCAACCAGGCAATTAGAGAAGAAATTAAAAAATATATGGAAACAAACGAAAATGAAAATACAACAATCCAAACGCTTTGGGACGCAGCAAAGGCAGTCCTGAGAGGAAAATACATTGCAATCCAGGCCTATCTCCAGAAACAAGAAAAATCCCAAATACAAAATCTAACAGCACACCTAAAGGAAATAGAAGCAGAACAGCAAAGGCAGCCTAAACCCAGCAGAAGAAGAGAAATAATAAAGATCAGAGCAGAAATAAACAATATAGAATCTAAAAAAACTGTAGAGCAGATCAATGAAACCAAGAGTTGGTTTTTTGAAAAAATAAACAAAATTGACAAACCTCTAGCCAGGCTTCTCAAAAAGAAAAGGGAGATGACCCAAATAGATAAAATCATGAATGAAAATGGAATGATTACAACCAATCCCTCAGAGATACAAACAATTATCAGGGAATACTATGAAAAATTATATGCCAACAAATTGGACAACCTGGAAGAAATGGACAAATTCCTGAACACCCACACTCTTCCAAAACTCAATCAGGAGGAAATAGAAAGCTTGAACAGACCCATAACCAGCGAAGAAATTGAATCGGTTATCAAAAATCTCCCAACAAATAAGAGTCCAGGACCAGATGGCTTCCCAGGGGAGTTCTACCAGACATTTAAAGCAGAGATAATACCTATCCTTCTCAAGCTATTCCAAGAAATAGAAAGGGAAGGAAAACTTCCAGACTCATTCTATGAAGCCAGTATTACTTTGATTCC
This sequence comes from Puma concolor, assembly GCF_028749965.1. Lineage (NCBI taxonomy): Eukaryota > Metazoa > Chordata > Mammalia > Carnivora > Felidae > Puma > Puma concolor. Next base: position 112,476,655 of record NC_141676.1, read on the forward strand.
TAAACCAGACAGAGACCCAGTAAAAAAAGAGAACTACAGGCCAATATCCCTGATGAATATGGATGCCAAAATTCTCAATAAGATACTAGCAAATCGAATTCAACGGCATATAAAAAGAATTATTCACCATGATCAAGTGGGATTCATTCCTGGGATGCAGGGCTGGTTCAACATTCGCAAATCAATCAACGTGATACATCACATTAACAAAAAAAAAGAGAAGAACCATATGATCCTGTCAATCGATGCAGAAAAGGCCTTTGACAAAATCCAGCACCCTTTCTTAATAAAAACTCTTGAGAAAGTCGGGATAGAAGGAACATACTTAAAGATCATAAAAGCCATTTATGAAAAGCCCACAGCTAACATCATCCTCAACGGGGAAAAACTGAGAGCTTTTTCCCTGAGATCAGGAACACGACAGGGATGCCCACTCTCACCGCTGTTGTTTAACATAGTGCTGGAAGTTCTAGCATCAGCAATCAGACAACAGAAGGAAATCAAAGGCGTCAAAATTGGCAAAGATGAAGTCAAGCTTTCGCTCTTTGCAGATGACATGATATTATACATGGAAAATCCGATAGACTCCACCAAAAGTCTGCTAGAACTGATACATGAATTCAGCAAAGTTGCAGGATACAAAATCAATGTACAGAAATCAGTTGCATTCTTATACACTAACAATGAAGCAACAGAAAGACAAATAAAGAAACTGATCCCATTCACAATTGCACCAAGAAGCATAAAATACCTAGGAATCAATCTAACCAAAGATGTAAAGGATCTGTATGCTGAAAACTATAGAAAGCTTATGAAGGTAATTGAAGAAGATTTAAAGAAATGGAAAGACATTCCCTGCTCATGGATTGGAAGAATAAATATTGTCAAAATGTCAATACTACCCAAAGCTATCTACACATTCAATGCAATCCCAATCAAAATTGCACCAGCATTCTTCTCGAAACTAGAACAAGCAATCCTAAAATTCGTATGGAACCACAAAAGGCCCCGAATAGCCAAAGTAATTTTGAAGAAGAAGACCAAAGCAGGAGGCATCACAATCCCAGACTTTAGCCTCTACTACAAAGCTGTCATCATCAAGACAGCATGGTATTGGCAGAAAAACAGACACATAGACCAATGGAATAGAATAGAAACCCCAGAACTAGACCCACAAACGTACGGCCAACTCATCTTTGACAAAGCAGGAAAGAACATCCAATGGAAAAAAGACAGTCTCTTTAACAAATGGTGCTTGGAGAACTGGACAGCAACATGCAGAAGGTTGAAACTAGACCACTTTCTCACACCATTCACAAAAATAAACTCAAAATGGATAAAGGACCTGAATGTGAGACAGGAAACCATCAAAACCTTAGAGGAGAAAGCAGGAAAAGACCTCTCTGACCTCAGCCGTAGCAATCTCTTACTCGACACATCCCCAAAGGCAAGGGAATTAAAAGCAAAAGTGAATTCCTGGGACCTTATGAAGATAAAAAGCTTCTGCACAGCAAAGGAAACAACCAACAAAACTAAAAGGCAACCAACGGAATGGGAAAAGATATTTGCAAATGACATATCGGACAAAGGGCTAGTATCCAAAATCTATAAAGAGCTCACCAAACTCCACACCCGAAAAGCAAATAACCCAGTGAAGAAATGGGCAGAAAACATGAATAGACACTTCTCTAAAGAAGACATCCGGATGGCCAACAGGCACATGAAAAGATGTTCAGCGTCGCTCCTTATCAGGGAAATACAAATCAAAACCACACTCAGATATCACCTCACGCCAGTCAGAGTGGCCAAAATGAACAAATCAGGAGACTATAGATGCTGGAGAGGATGTGGAGAAACGGGAACCCTCTTGCACTGTTGGTGGGAATGCAAATTGGTGCAGCCGCTCTGGAAAGCAGTGTGGAGGTTCCTCAGAAAATTAAAAATAGACCTACCCTATGACCCAGCAATAGCACTGCTAGGAATTTATCCAAGGGACACAGGAGTACTGATGCATAGGGGCACTTGTACCCCAATGTTCATAGCAGCACTCTCAACAATAGCAAAATTATGGAAAGAGCCTAGATGTCCATCAACTGATGAATGGATAAAGAAATTGTGGTTTATATACACAATGGAGTACTACGTGGCAATGAGAAAAAATGAAATATGGCCTTTTGTAGCAACGTGGATGGAACTGGAGAGTGTGATGCTAAGTGAAATAAGCCATACAGAGAAAGACAGATACCATATGGTTTCACTCTTATGTGGATCCTGAGAAACTTAAGAGAAACCCATGGGGGAGGGGAACAAAAAAAAAAAAAAAAAAAAAAGAGGTTAGAGTGGGAGAGAGCCAAAGCATAAGAGACTGTTGAGAACTGAGAACAAACTAAGGGTTGATGGGGGGTGGGAGGGAGGAGAGGGTGGGTGATGGGTACTGAGGAGGGCACCTTTTGGGATGAGCACTGGGTGTTGTATGGAAACCAATTTGACAATAAATTTCATATATAAATAAAAAAAAAAAAAAAAGTAATAAAAGAAAAAATGCTTTGAAAATTAATACGGTTTTGAGACAGAAGTAAGAACAATGAGTTCTGAAAAAGAAGTGGGCAGATTGCTTTTTATCCAAGGAGACCAGAGAGGCATTCTAGCAAAGATGTGTCTTGACCTTGGATTTGGGGACAAAAAGATGGAAAGGAGGGAGAATTCCAAACAGTAGGAAGAATAGATGAAAAGCACTGAACAATGAAATTCAACAGTTCACAGACTGATGAACTCTATAGTAGGGAATCAATGGGAAATAAAAATGAAAAGATATGTTGATAATATCGTCTTGGATTCCCTTACCTAACACCTCCTAAGCATTCAGATCCTGTCCTCTCCTGCGTGTGTACTAAATCACATGGCTCACTGGCTTACCACCAAAGTAGTGAGTAATTCCTGTGGCTCAACACCCAGGACTTTCTTCTGGAGAGTTTCTTGTTCTCCCCTCCTAAAACTTAATAATTGTTGAGCTAGGCCTTGCCTCAGTCTTTTCCTCTTGGTGTTCCAGAAACAAATCATTCATAAAATGTCCAATACAAGTCCAATTCCTTATAAAACTCAAATGTTAAGTATTCAAGTCTACAGGTTGAATACATTTGTTTTATTTACACAAATCCAGACTTCAAACTTCTAATTTTAGTGTGACTTTCCCATTTCCAAACTAAGATATTAATTTCATTAATTCACTGTCCCTTTTCTTCTTTTAGCCTTATGTAATGTTTCTCATTGCTCTTTATGTTTTACTCTTTCCAGTGGAATCCCATTTTCTCATTTATTTTAATTCAGGAGTTTACTTGCTTGACTATTTTTCCTGAAATTGGCTGATTTAAGAATCCCAGCTCTGGTTGTTTTTAGCTAATTGCTTTTAACAATCTACTATTATGCAAAACATTGTTAGCTTTTCCATTAAACTTTCCATTAACTTTTCCACTAAACGCATCCTTACCAAGCAAAGTACCATTTATCATTCCTGCCTCACTAATACTACCAAACTTTCCCACTCCCTGGATCTAAGCAAATGACTGTAGGTTACATTAAAACCTAAAAGGGTCTTTGGTTGCTTAAAGTTGATTGCTCATTTGCCTGCACTGAACAAACATCTTCTCACACTAGGTTAAAGAAAGGATAGATTATTCTACAAATACCAATGAACTAGGGGAAAAAAACATTAACAGGGACTAAGGCAGCTCACTTTCTCTCAGTTACCAATGGGGTATCTTCTCTTTTAACTTCTGTCCATCACTGTATATCTACCTGAGGCAACCCTCTGTATCAGTCAGCATTTGGTACACTTGTAAAAATTCTGATTCTTCAAAATTTCTTACCATTCCTATTCCAGCCTGGATTCCCCCTCATCGGATCCCTCTACAAAAATTTTGTCTTCTAATATTTTCAATTGAATAATTCTTAGAGAGGAAATGGGTTGCCCAGTGTATCATTTCACACCAACCCGTGGATTTAAAGTTATAAATTATACAGTGTTTGTTGGCTTGCCAACTGGCTCATTGTACTTGGGTCAAGTGTCCAACTTTGACAGACTAAAGGGCCAGGATATTTTGGTACAAAATTTGATCACTTTCCCCTCACCAGTGCCCTAGGTGGAGCTATTTCTCTTTGAAGTAGACATGGGAAACCATAAACCTTTTTCTTTTTTTAAGTTTATTTATCTTGAGACAGAGAGAAAGAGTCAGGCAGAGAAAGAGGGAGAGAGAGAATGCCAAGCAGCCTCTATGCTCAGTTTGGAGCCTGACAAGGGGCTTGATCTCACAACCAATCAGATCATGACCTGAGCTGAAATCCAGAGTCAGACACTTAACTGATTGAGCTACCCAGACTCCCTTGGAAAGCCCTAAACGTTTTAAATAAAGATGTGTCACAATCCCTGAGAAATGGACCCATTATAAATATGAAACAGCTGGACTTTGTATCCACCATGAGAAGAAAATATGCTTAGCTCAGGGTTAGTCTTAGGAAAAACTGAAACAGTTTGCTGACTTTTTAGGGATGTGAGTCAGGCTCTGGATCTGTCATAGTTTCTCTGTTCAGACACTGAAGGATGCCTGAGGATTCTTTGAAGGCATTTCCTTCTGAATAACCCCTCTCTACAATTCCTGAAAAGGGGTCATCCTGTTTCAACTTGAATACCTCTTGTGATAGGGGGCCCATTTATTTATTTATTTATTTATTTATTTATTTATTTATTTAAATTTTTTTTTCAACGTTTATTTATTTTTGGGACAGAGAGAGACAGAGCATGAACGGGGGAGGGGCAGAGAGAGAGGGAGACACAGAATCGGAAACAGGCTCCAGGCTCTGAGCCATCAGCCCAGAGCCTGACGCGGGGCTCGAACTCACGGACCGCGAGATCGTGACCTGGCTGAAGTCGGATGCTTTAACCGACTGCGCCCCCCAGGCGCCCCGATAGGGGGCCCATTTAAAGAGGCTGTGAGCCTTCTAAAGAGCTGCTAGCCCTTAACAGAAGACTATCTTCAGTTGTGTTCAATGTGCACGTTTCATTATAAAGAACAACAGTGTTCTCAGTTGACTGTGCATCAGTTAAGATGAAATAGCAGAAACAGACTCTGAGAGCTAAAGCAAAAAATAAATATATTGATGGAGTATTTGTATCAAAAACTTCAGAGAGGCTTGGGGAAAACAGGAAACAGAGCATCTCTGAGACTTCAATGAATTTGTGGATCTTTCCCCTAAATACTGCACGTAATATTACTCAGTTACCAATAGCTCTTCCCCCTGTGTTTCCACATTTAAAATTCTGAATTATTAAGAAGAATCATTTGACCAGAAAAAGGTGAGCAATCCACCCTTCAGTAGTTAGCTACGGCTACAGTGTCAGCTGGCAGGAACATGCTTCTTGGTGGTGGGCAGCCCTTCTGAAAGAAGGGCTTTGCAGAACATGGTAAACGGCCACCATAGGCATAAATTAAACTCTATCAGATAGTATTCAAATATGTCCGTAATAAGATCTCAACCTCTGTTTTCAGCATCATGTTTTCCTACTTATTGTCCCTTTTTAGCTTTTTCTTTGGGTCATACTGTATGACATGATGACAGATGACACCATTCACCATCACACTTTTTGCTTCTGTTCATACTGTTTCCTCTGCAGGGAAGCCACATCCATAACTGTCCAATCAACTCATTTAAAAATTTCTATCAGTTAGTTTAATAGTATAGTTTTAAAGAACAGATTGTGCTTATCTCTCCTCAAACTTCTTTCTGCTTCCAGAGGCAACTACTTTCAACCGCTTTTTTACATCCATGTTACCAAATAAAATTTCTATGCTTTCATTTTACTTTGTGGGGGAGGAGAGGGAGGGAGGAAGAATGCACAAGAGTAGGGAGGAGCAGAGGGAGAGAGAGAGAGAATCCCAAGCAGGCTCCATGCTCAGCATGGAAACCAATGCAGGGCTCCATGTCATGAATCATGAGATCATAACCTGAGCCAAAATCAAGAGTTAGACACTCCACCAACTGAGCCACCCAGGTGCTCTTCTTTTTATTTTTGTTCCTAATTACTGGCTTCCCACTGTGGAAACTTCCTTCTCTATCCACTTAGACTTCTCTTCTCTATGCTTCCAAGATAGTTTACTGTTTATAATAATGTAAATGTTATTTAAAACTAAACGACATAGTGGACATTATTTTCTTGTACAATCTTTTCCAAGGAGCTAATAATTGGTTGATTCTTAGTTGCTGTAGTTTCTAAATAGTCATTATTAATCCACAAACTCATCCACAGTTTGTCTACCATTAGAATAAATCTTACTGGTATGTTTAAAGGTATCCAACTCACTTTGTTTTTTCTTTGAAACATTCCTTTTGGAGTCTTCCTTTTTCCGAGTAGAATCTAGATAGGCCATTTCCTAGAACTGTGGCAACTCTGTTATCCTTGGACATCTCTTTACCATCTTCTTGAGGCTTCTCTTTCCTTCTCTCTAGTGTTAATTCCGATATCTTCCTTCCTCTTTGTGTACTCCCAGAACTCCCCCCAAGTGCATGGATGGTAATATGCAAAAAGCTTTTATGATAGAAACTATCTTTAAATTTTTTTTAAGTTTATTTATTTTGGAGAGAGAGAGACAGAGATAGAGCGTGGGTGGAGGAGGGGCAGGGAGAGGGAGACAATCCAAACCAGGCTCCAAACTCTGAGCTATCAGCACAGAACCCTACATGGGGCTCGAACCCATGAACTGAGAGATCATGACTTGAGTCAAAATCAGATGCTTAACTGACTGAGCCCCTCTGGTGTCCCAAAACTATCTTTATTTTACCTCTACCCTTGACCACTTGGCCTATATAGAATCGTGTGTTGAAATAATTTTTCCTCAGAAGTTTGAAAGCACTGAACCATATTAATGTAGGTTCCACATTTACCATAATAAACTTGATGACATTATAATTATAGACACTTCATACATAGTCCCCCCATCCCTCCCCTTCCTCCTTCTCTCACCCCCTCTCACATATATTTCTATTTGTTTCAGATTTTAGGACCTTCCCATTGTCCACAGTGTTCTCAAATTTCATGATGATGTATGTTGCTGTGTGCCTTTTCTCATCTATTTGGCCAGACAATTGAACTGGAAACTCATCCTTCAGTTTCAGAAACTTCTCCCAATTAATTAATTTGATAATTTACTCCCTTTAGACAGCAGCTCTATCTTTCAGGAAGTCCTAGTTTTAGTTTCAGAAACTGTAAAAATGATCTTATATTTTTTTCTCGACTTCTCTCAGTCTTGCTTTTTGTTATTATATTTTCTTGGGGATTTCTCCATAACAGTATCTTAAAGAAAGGGATTCGTGATGAACGTGGGTGTGTTTGTGTGTGTAAGATTCCTAATGCACTGACTGTAAATATTGTTGCCAACAGAATGCCTGTATAAATTTTCTAACTCTTCGAGATTCCTAATTCAGTTCCATCTACAGTAAAGATTTCTTCATTCATGTTTCTTAGTCGAGTGGGTAATTTAGTAAGCTAATTAAAATGGCCCTTTGTACCATGTTCTCCCAAAACCTGTTTTGTGAAGAGCCACCTTGTCACACAAATAAGGAGGTAAAATTAGTCATTCATTTCTTTCTCTTTTAGATTCTTTCTACACCTCTAACCACCCATACCATCATACAACAAAATAATGCTTGTTACTGTTCCCACATTAAGATGCACACAAACACCCCACTTCCATAAGTATTTGGAAGTTGATGATGATCATTGTCAGGGAACATACCTGCAATTTGCCAGAGGTCTTCTTTTCCCAATACCTTCACCCAAAGGGTAGTCATTAATGGTGTCACCTGCAATCACCCAACCCGGTGGGGATAGACTGGAGTTGGAACATTCAGAGCCTCTGAAACCACATCACGTAGGCAGGGTTCTCTCACTTACGTGCTGTGAGTACATCTAGAATACAGCCATATAAACAAAGTTGTCTTTTCCCAAGCCTGCCTGCCTCTTTGTGAATGTTTTCTTTGGGTGAATGGAATGGTCTAGAATAATTTTTCTCTTCTCTCATTTATATTTTTGGTCACCAAGGCTTTTAGCTATACCTTCTAAATGTTTCTGGAAATTTTTAAATCTCTTTTTGTTTCCATTGTCACTGTGTGATTTCGTATGGTCATCATTCCTTTCTGAATCACTGTGGTAGCTTCCTCTTACCTCCCTCCCTGCAGCCACACTCACATCTGATTCAGTGTTATTGTTACAAAATGCACAACTGATTGTGTACACCCACAGTTTAAATTACTCTTTATACGGGCTGCTGTTAGTTTTCAAGGAAGACTCAAACTCTGAACCATGCTACTGAAGCCATGTTATGAGCGGACTGGTTGCTTCTGTTCCTGCTCACTTGTGTTCCAGTCAGAACTGGCACATCATTTGAGGGGCCTACCACAAAATGAAAATACAGGTGCCTTGTTTAAATACTTAAGAATTTCAAGATGGTGACAGAAAAGCATTAAAGCAAACATAGGGACTTTCTATATGTGCAGTTTATGTGATTGTACAGATTGCATGCTCCTGAAGCCAGTTCTTGCCCCAGCCTTTAAACTCTAAAATGAATCCTAATACTGCTACCACTTAATAAAGACCTTTCTCCCATGACCCTTTTCAGAGCCCCACATGTGGTGGCACGATTCTCCAGCCTCCACTCTCGCTTCCTTGGCTCAGACTGTTTTCTCTTCCTGTGTCTGCTGACCTTCCACCATCTTGACCTGGCTAAATATTATTCCTTATAAACTCTTTATAAACTCAGATCAGAGCTCTTCAGCTCTGGAAATGTGTTTTTCCTGAACTCTCCCTTCCTTTTAACTTGCAGCCTTGACTACATCTCTCTTGTATGCTCCAATCAACCCATGTGTGTACATTTGTGGTAGATTCCACAATTAAGTCATTTATATCTTTGTCTTTCTCCCAGGTTTGGACTCATTGACATTCCCTTTGAAATCCTCAGACAGCCTTGGCACAGAGTATGCACATAATAAGATTGTTGAATATAAAATTAAAGATATACTTAGTTTAGGAATAAAGTTCAGAATTTTATTTCTGTGTTATATTGCCTATAGTTCTTACCTTTGCACAGAGTTAAAAGTACACATTTGCTAGCATATGCTATGTTAAAACAGTCTTCACTATGGGTCATGATGATTAGAGGGAATAATTTGACCTTTAAAGTTGATGTGAGTCTATACTAAAGCTATTAAATAGCCAGTTTTAATTCAACCCTTTAATGCCTCATACTGCAGCCTAGTGAATAATTAACTTTTCAGAAACTTTGAATATTTTAGAAATACTCTGGAGCTTTTAAATTTATTTTTATACATTTCATGACTTCTTGCCAACATTTTCAGTAACATTTAAAATCTAAAATTTATTTAAGATCCAGGGAAATGGATCTATCAGTATTTTCCCTTTTCCTGTGCTCTGTTTTTTGCTGTTGTCAGAAATGATGTGTCTGTTAATATTTGCAGTAGAATTTTAGAGCAAAATATGATCTCCTGTAGAGTTACCTGCATAAATACAAAATCTTCTTTAACTCAGTTATATAAGCTATCTATTTTAAATAAGAAAAACTAAATTCCTAACATAATAGGTTCCCAAAATTTATTTACTGATAATATTTTAAGAATGATCTAACCAGTTAATTAAAGCACCTATAGCTAAAGTGTTTCCTCCAAGGCAAAATAGTTAGATATCTGAAATCTTTTGTACTGCAGATTTTCTCTGCTCCCCACAATTTACATTAGTTACAAGTGTACTTAAAATTTTAATTTAATCTCATATCAAAATTATTTCTCCATATTATTAAAAACCATATTAACCTAAATGTGAAACGTTACATAATGTTTTCCTGTGAAGAAAGCTTTATTTAGTGATTTCTTTTTACTGTGGGAGTTCTCAGTTTATAAGTTTTTGATGAAATTCATAGTACTCTAATAAATACATACATATAAAGCTTTGAAGATTTTTATTTTCCTAAAATACATGTAAATGGATCAAATTGATTTGCCAAATTACTTCCCATGTGGATTGCACCAATCGACATTTCAAATATTTTATGCATTAGTCATTTCTAACATTGTGTGTTTTTATTTTTTAAAATTTTTAATGTTTTTTATTTGTGTGTGTGAGAGAGAGAGAGACAGAGTATGGGTGGGGGAGGGGCAGAGAGAGAGGGATACACAGAATCTGAAGAAGGCTCCAGGCTCCAAGCTGTCAGCACAGAGCCAGACGCAGGACTCGAACTCGTGAACCACGAGATTTTGACCTGAGCCCAATACGGACACTTAACCGACTGAGCCACCCAGGCACCCTGTGTGTTTTCTTTTACTTCATCTCTTTTTGAAAAATATTTAATAAAAATTTTGTTTAAACATACATTTTTGGGGGCATCTGGGTGGCTCAGTCGGTTAAGCATCCAACTTTGGCTCAGGTCATGATCTCAAGGTTCATGGGTTGGAGCCCTGAATTGTACTCTGTGCTGACTGCTTGCTCAGAGCCTGGAGCCTGCTTTGGATTCTTTGTCTTCCTCCCTCTCTTTCTGTGCCCCTCCCCTCTCGTACTCTGTCTCTCTCTCTCTTTCTCTCTCTGAAAAATCAACATTAAAAAATTAAAACAATAAACATACATTTGTTTCCTTACTAATGAGATGTATGAATTTTGTACAAATGATATCTTTTCATTTATCCATTCAAAAAACCATATATCAAGCACTTATGTTTCCATCACTGTGCTTAGGGACCAGAGCAGTAGTTTTCACTTGGGAGCAGTTTTGCCCCAGGGGACATTGGACACTATCCAGATCGGTTTTGGTGTGTCTTAACTGGGGGACAGGGAGGAGTGCTAGTGGCATCTAGTGTGTAAAAGCCAAGGATGCTGTTAAACATCGTACAATGAATAGCACTTTTCCTTATAGCAAAGAATCATTCAGCTCCAAATATTAATAGTGCTGAGGTGGAGAAGTCTTGAGCTAGAGCAACAAATTAGTTGGAGATAATCCCTATTCCCAGATGGTCCCTACTCACAGTGAACTTGGGGTCAGCTTAGAGTAACCCTTAAAAGGAAAATGTTACAAGAGTAACAACATGGCTGTAAATATAATTATGTCTGATTCATATTATATTAAACATGTGGCACAACTTTTAGCCCAAGATAGACAGTGAACATGTGTTGAGTAATAGAAGAGGTGATACAAGCCTTCTTGTTTTTGCTCTGTATGTTATTTAAGTATGGATATATGAATATGCATGTATGTGTTTGCATGTGAAAGAATATGTGCCTTTGATGTCTTTTAATAGCTTTATTGAGGTACAGTGAACATACAGTATACTATACCATTCGATAAATTTTGATGTGTCTATACCCATGAAAATGTTACAAAAGTTACAATAAGGAAGATATCCATCACCACCAAAAGGTTACTCATGATGTTTTGTAATTACTTGCTCCTCATTTCTGGTTCCAAGACAGATCTCCTTTCTGTCACTGTAAATTGGTTTTCACTTGCTGTAATTCTATATAATGGAATCACAAAGTACGTACCCTATCTTGCCTACTTACTTTCATGTGGTAAAAATATTTTGAGAAACAACATGGTTGTTGCATGTATTAATACCTCATTGCTTGTTGTTGCCAAGTAGTATAGCATTTTACAAATATACCAAACTTTGTTTATTCATTCACACATAATGGACACTGGGTCTATCACAAATAGATTGCTGTGTGTGCTCCTGGTCTTTTGTTTGAGCATCTAAGCTTTCTTTTCTTTTGGACAAATACCTAGGATAAATACTAGGATACGTGGCATATATAATAGGTGTTTGTTTCTCATTAATGTTAAGAAACACCTGGGGCCGGGGGCACCTGAGTGGCTCGGTCACTTGAGCGTCTGACTCTTGGTTTCGGATCAGGTCATGATGTCATGATTTATAAGTTCAAGCCCCACATCAGGCTCTGTGCTGACAGTGCAGAGCCTGCTTTGGACTCTCCCCCCCCCCCCCCCCCACTTTCCCTACCTACCCTGCTTGTTCTTTCTCTTTTTCAAAATAAATAAACTTTAGAAATTTTTTCTTAAAAAGAAAAAAGAAACTCCTAAATTATTTTCCACAGTGATTGGACTCCTTTATGTTCCCGCCAATATTGTGAAAGAGTTCCAGTTTCTCCATATCCTCACTCTTGGAATGGTTACTTTTATATTTGCAGCCATTCTGGAAAGTTTGTGGTAATTCATGGATCTGTGGGCTACAAATTTGGAAACTCTTTAGTCTTATTTAAATCCTTCATATAATTTTGTTTTCAGTTACACATATATTAGGCTGCTTAGACTTTCCCCACGACTCACTGATTCTCTTTTAATTCTCTTCAGTGTTTTTTCTGTGTTTCATTTTGGATATTTTCTTTTGCTTTGTCCTCAAATCCGCTACTTTTTCTGCAATGTCAATTCATCGATTGATTTCATCCAGTAAGTTTTCAATTTAGACATGATAGTTTTTATCCCTAAAAGTTTGATTTTCTTCCTTTTAAAATATACTTCCAGTTTCTACTCTGTGTTTCCCTAGTTTCTTGAACATCTGTAATGTTTAAATGTCCTTTTCTAATATTTCCACTAGATACGTCTTTCCTTGGCCTTGGAAAGTTTCTTCACAAGGTTGCACTTGTAAGTTCTCACTGACGTCATTAGGAGAACCCTGTGGCTATCTATGGAGTGATCGCTCTCGGTGACTTCACCAATTCCAGTACTCCGCCCTGTGAGCTAGCTGCATTGGCTTGTTCAGACTTCTGTGTCCATAACTCTGGCAGTGTGTCCCAGTCTACCTTGGTTTCCCCCCCCCCCCATGTCTTCCTGCAACCAGGCAAAAAAGCTCACTCAAGACATTATAAAATTTATAGCATTTATAAAATTCTATATATAATGGGACAGTTATAAAATTTATAGCATTTATTTTTCCTCTCTCAGCATAACTGCCTTTTTTTTTAGTCTGACATCTATTGTATTGAAAGCCATTGATTCTCCTCATTTTCCAATTTATTTAGTTGTTTCAGATGGAAGGGTAAATCCAGTCGTGGTTACTTTATCTCAACCAGAAGTGAAGTCACTGGTTTTGGAAATTGATTATTTTGCCTTCTTAGATTCAGGTCTATTTTAGGCGAGATAGCTAAGCAGTCCATTCTGCTTTCTGTGCCATATTCCTTAAATAATAGTCTTTTAGAAAGTGATGTTTGATGCTCCCTCCCCCCCCCCCCGCAAGACAGGGTCCATATTTATTATATATTAGGGATTTTGAAAGATGTATTACTTATATTCTGCAGTGGAATTGCACATGCTGTGTAATTTAGAAGGTCACATTCTGTGTTTTAAGCTCTCTGATCCTAGCAAGTAAAGAGAAAGAAAAAATGATGAATTACAAATATTTCATGATGAAGGTATCTTTATACTATTAGACAAAATACAAAAGCACATATAAAGGCACATAACTATGACAGGATTCATCATCATAAAGTTTTAGGAGTCAACTAATGGGTTTCTTAAGCTCTGACAAACTATATCTTCTTGGAGGAGAATCAAGAAAACCATTCGGAAAACTTCCACAAATTCCCACCATTACATCTACTCAACTGTCTGCTTCTATTCCCAGGGGCTCTGCCTTCTCTTCTGTTATCTTGGATGATCTCTCCGGAACCAAACACATTCCAAACTCTGCGCATTACTTTCTTTTCTATTCATAAACATTGCCTCAGAAATTCTTCTAATCTTCTGGATCAAGAATTTTTTATTCATATTTTTATCTTTTTCACCAACTTACAAACCTGCTTTTAATACTCCCACTTAAAAAAAAATACTTCTTGGTAGTCACTTCTTGTTCATCTACAATGCCATGTCTCTCCTTCCTCATGCAGTGAAATTCCTTACTATCTCCAGTATCTTTCCTTGGTATTCTCTTGAGGCCCATTCTAACCTGGGTTTATCTGATTTGCTATTAAGAAAGTTATGAAATTATCTCTGTTTTGCTAAATACAAGTATAAGTTCTTAGTTCTCATCTTCCACGAACTAAAAACAATATTGCATACAGTTGATTTCTAATCTCAAGAAAAACACAAACAGCCAACCAAAAAAGCTGCCTTTGCCTGCTGAAACACAGTTCTCTACGCTTATCACTGTAGGTGGTTTTTTTTAGTTTGCATTACCAAGGTCTTCTCTCTCCCAGCCTCTGTGGGCTCAACCTCGAGGTTCAGAAATCTTGGTCTTTGGATCATTACTCTTACTATGCTCATTATATTAAAAATGTTTTGTTGTGACTCTGAATGTGTATTTTAAGCCCAGCACATTCATCTGGCCTCTTCTACCACCTCTCTTATAGCATTCACAGTATATTTTTAAATATAAAGCACAGGAAGACATAATAAAAACACTAAAATATCATTTTTTTAGCTTTCTCTTATATTAGTTATATAGGATTATATGTATACATTATATATGTTTATATAATCTACCACTGAATTCTAAGTCTTCCTATTAGATGTTTGTGTATAGCTAACAGTTTTTTTTCTAATTATTTGTCTTTAAGTACTTAAAGCAATGATTTGAACTAGAGCAAACTTCTTCCAGGCTTTACCGCGTTGATGACGTCTCATCTACAACTTGTTATATTTTTACAAAGTTCACAAACAACATATTTCTTTCCCTCTTTTTTTGTGTGTTGCTATGTCTACTTTGATTTATTTAAAATTTTAGCTGAAAATTTTGTCTGGTTAATTGGCCTACATTTCAAAATGTTTTTCTTCCTTATTATGATTTCTTTCTGCACATAACTTTACCATACTATTCGAAAACCCACAGCGTAAATCAATTATCTCTTAAGTCTCGTATAAATGATGACATGCCTAATGGTTTTTAAGCAGAACTTGAAAATCTGATCACTGACTCCAAATTTAAAACCTTGGCAACATGAGTCAGTGCTTTTAATCTTTAATTTTTTATTTTACTTTATTTTTTAATCTTTTTTAAAATTAAAAAAAATAATTTATATCCAAATTAGTTAGCATGTAGTGCAACAATGATTTCAGGAGTAGATTCCTTAATGCCCCCTTACCCATTAGCCCATCCCCCCTCCCACAACCCTTCCAGTAACCCTCTGTTTGTTCTCCATATCTGAGTCTCTTATGTTTTGTCCCCCTCCCTGTTTTTATATTATTTTTGTTTCCCTTCCCTTATGTTCATCTGTTTTGTCTTTTAAGGTCCTCATATGAGTTAAGTCATAGGATACTTGTCTTTCTTTGACTAATTTCACTTAGCATAAGTGAAATTCCCGTTCCATCCATGTAGTTGTAAATGGCAAGATTTCATTCTTTTTGATTGCCGAGTAATACTCCATTGTGTGTGTGTGTGTGTGTGTATATATATATATATATATATACACACACACACACACCGCATCTTCTTTATCCATTCATCCATCGATGGACATTTGGGCTCTTTCCATACTTTGGCTATTGTTGATAGTGCTGCTATAAACATGGGGGTGCATGTGTCCCTTCAAAACAGCACACCTGTATCCCATGGATAAATACCTGGTAGCAATCTCTGGGTCGTAGGGTAGTGCTATTTTTAATTTTTTTAGAAACCTCCATACTGTTTTCCACAGTGGCCATATGAGATTATATTCCCACCAAAAGCGCATGAAGTTTCCTTTTTTTCCACATCCTTGCCAGCACAAGCTATTTCTTGTCTTTGTGATACCAGCCATTCTGATAGGTGTAAGGTAATACGTCATTGTGGTTTTTATTTGCATTTCCCTGATGACTGGTGATGTTAAGCATCTTTTCTTGTGCCTCTGGACCATCTGTAATGGCTCCTTTGGAAAAATGTCTCTTCAGCTCTTCTGCCCACTTTTAATAGAATTTGCTGGTTTTTTTCTTTGAGTTGTAGAAGTTCTTTAATTACTTTTCATATTAACCCTTTATTGGACATTTCATTAGCAAATATCTTCTCCCATATGATAGGTTGCCTTTTCATTTTGTTGTTGGTTTCCTTTGCTGTGCAGAAGCTTTTTATTTAGGTTTATTTCCAGTAGTTTATTTTCACTTCTCCCCCCCTTGCCTCAGGAGACATAATCTAGAAAAATGTTGCTAAGGTTGATGTCCAAGAGATTACCGCCTATGTTTTCTTTTAGGAATTTTATGGTTTCAGGTGTTATATTTAAGTCTTTAATCCATTTTGAGTTTATTTTTGTGTATAGTATAAGAAAATAATCCAGATTCATTCTTTTTCATGTATCTGTCCAATATTCCCTGCTCCATTTATTGAAGATTCTGTCTTTTCCCCATTGTATATTCATGCCTCCTTCATCATAGATTAATTGACAATATTGATGTGGGTTTATTTCTAGACTGTCCTGTTCCATTGATCTCTGTGTAGATCTTTGTGCCAGTAACAACCTGTTTTGATTACTATAGCTTTGTAGAATATCTTGAAATCTGGGAATGTGATAACTCCAGGTTTGTTCTTTTTTCTCAAGATTGTTTCAGCTAATCAAGGTCTTTTGTGGTTCCATAGAAATTTTAGAGTTTTTTGTTGTAACTCTGTCAAAACTAGTGTTGGGGTTTGGTAGGGATTTCAGTGAAACTGTAGCTTGCTTTGGGTAGTGTGGACATTTTAATAATATTCTTCATTTTTTGAGCGTTGGATATCTTTCTATTTGTGTTGTCTTCATTTTTTTTTATCAGTGTCTTATAGCTTTAAAAGTATAGATCTTTCACCTCCTTAGTTAAATTTATTCCTAGGTTTTTTATTTTTTCTGCAATTGCATATGGAATTGTTTTCTTAATTTCTGATTCTGCTACTTTGTCATTAGTGTCAGAAGTGCACCAGACTTCATTATTATAATTTTGTACCTGCAACATTATTAAATTCAATAGTCAGATACAATAGTTTTTTGTTGTTTTGAGTTTTCTATATACAGTATCATGCCATCTGCAGATAGTGACCATTTACTTCTTCGCTACCAATTAGATGTCTTTTATCAGTCTTTTTCTTATCAGTACAGGTAGAACTTTTAGTACTATGTTGAATACGGTAAAAATGGACATCCTTGTCTTGTTCCTGAACTTAGAGGAAAAGATCTCAGTTTTTCACCAATTAAGATGATGTTTGCTCTGGGTTTTTCTATATGGCCCTTATTATGTTGAGGTATGTTCCCTGAAAACCCACTTTGTTGAGAGTATTTATCATAAGTGTATGTTGCATTTTGTCATTTTTTCTGTGCCTTGTGAGAGGATCATGTGATTTGTTTCCATTTTCTTATTTTTTTATGAGGGAAACTTTTTTTAAAGTTTATTTATTTTGAAAAAGCACGTACATGTGAGCAAGTGGGGGAGGGGCAGAGAGAGAGAGAGAGAGAGAGAGAGAGAGATTGAGATTCAGATTGAGAAAGAGAATCCCAAGAAGTCTTCATGCTGTCAGCACAGAGCCCGGTGCAGGGCTTGATCTCATGAATCAAGAGATCATGACCTGAACCGAAATCAAGTGTCAGACACTTAACCAGGTGCCCCTGTCCTTTATCTTATTAATGATATTTCACATTGATTGATCTGCAAATGATGAACCACACTTGCATTTCTACAATATATCCTATTTAATTGTGGTGAATGATTTTTTTTAATGTATTGTTGAATTTCATTTGCTAATATTTTGTTGAGGATTTTTGCATCTATGTTCATCAAAGATAGTGGCCTATACTTTTCTTGTTTTGTAATGTCATTGTCTGGTTTTAATATTAGGGTAATACTGGCCTTGTAGAGTGAATTTAGAAGTTGTTCTTCCACTTTTATTATTTGGAATATATTGAAAAGTATAGGCATTAACTCTTCTTTAAATCATTGGTAGTATTCCTCTTTGAAGCCATCTGGTCCAGGACTTCTGTTTGCCAAGAGTTTTTGGATTACCAATTCAATTTTGTTACTACTAATTGGTCTGTTCAAATTATATATTGGTAATTCAGTTTTGAAAAATGTATATTTCTAGGAATTTATCCACTACTTGGTTGTTCACTTTATTTGCATATAATTTTTCATAATCTCTTATAATCCTTGATAGTACTGTAGTGTGGGTTGTTATTTCTCCTTTATTTGTGATTTTAATTTAGGATCTCTTATTTTCTTGATGAGTCTTGCTAGTGATCAATTTTGTTTATCTTTTCAAAGAATGGGTTCTTGGTTTCATTATATTTCCTATTCTTTTTATAGTCGTTATTTCCTTTATTTCTACTCTAATCCTTTATATTTCCTTCCTTCTACTGGCTTTGGGCTCTGTTTTTCCTTCCTTGATCCTTAGGTATAAGGTTAGGTGGTTTAGTTGAAAATTTTCTTGTTTCATGAGAAAGCTCTATATTGCTAAAAAAAATATATACCCAGTTGGATTTATTTTGCTATATCCCAAAGATTTTATACCTTTATGTTCTCATTTTCATTTGTCTCCATGTAATTTTTGACTCTCTAATATCTTGGTTAACCTACTCATTGTTTAGTGGCATGTTGATTTTCCTCCGTATGTTTGTGTTTTTTCCATTTTTTTTTCTTGAAATTGATTTCTAATTTCATCCTGTATGGTTAGAAAGGTGCTTGTTGTGGTTTCAATCTTCTTAAATTTACTGAGACTTGTTTTGTGGACTAACATGTGATTTATCCAGGAGAATGTTTCATGTGCACTAAAAAAGAATGTGAATTCTTTTGGTTTGGAATGGAATGTTCTGTACATAACCCTTAGGTCCATCTAGTCTAAGGTGTTGTTCAAAGCCACTGTTTCCTTATTAATTTTCTATCTGGATGGTCTATCCATAGATGTTAAGTAAGGTGTTAAAGTCCTCTATTATTACTGTTATGGTCAACTTCTCCCTTTATGTCTGTTAATGTTTGTTTTATGTATTTAAGTCCTTCAATGTTGGTTGCATAGTTATTTGTAATGTTATATCCTCTTGTTGGATTGACCCCTTTATAATTATGCAGGTCCCTTCATTGTCTCTAACTAGAGACTTTGTTTTAAAGTCTATCTTGTCTGAGATAAGTATTACCACACCAAGTTTTTTTTTCCCCTGATTTTCGTGCTATGTGTTTTTCTGAACTTTCACTGTCTATATGTGTCTTTAGCTCTGAAGTGAGTCTCTTGTAGGCAGCATATAGATGGGTCTTGTTTTGTTTTGTTTTGTTTTATTCATGCAGTCACCCTTTCTTTTCTTGGAGCATTTAGTCCATTACATTGAAAGTAATTCTTCATAGGTGTGTACTTACTGACATGTTGATAATTGCTTTCTGGTTGTTTTTGGTTTTAGTTCATCTCTGTTCCTTTCTGTGTCTTTTGTTCTGTTCCCTGGTGGTTTGATGCCTTTCTTTACTGTTGTTTTTGGATTCCTTTCCCTTTATATTTAGTATAACTTGTATATGTTTTTGATTTGACATTATCATGGAGTTCATATATAGCATTTTATGTTTGTAGTAGTCTATATTAAGCTGATGGTTGCTTAAGTTTGAATACATTCCAAAAGCACTAAATCTTTAGTCCCCCCCACAAACATTTTATGCATATGATTGCATATATTACATCTTTTTATTTTGTGTATCCCTTAACTAATTTTTGTAGATAAAACTGACTTTACTACTTTTGTGTTCTAAACTTCTTATTGACTTTATAATTGATTTAATCTGCTACCTTTAATATATATATGTTTTTAACTGAAATTTTTTACCTTTCACAATTTTCTTCATAATTTCTTACCTCTTCTTTCCACTCAAGGAATTCCCTTTAACATCCTTGTATGACTGGTTTAGTGGTGATGAACTCCTTTAAATTTTATGCCTGGGAAACTCTTCATCTCTCTTTCCCATGTAAATGACAAATTTGCCAGGTAGACCGTACGTGGTTGTAGGATTTTCCTTTCAGCACTTTGAACATATGCTGCACTCTACTGGCATGCAAATTTCTGATGAAAATTCAGCTGATAGACTCATGCGGTTTCCCTGATATGTAACTTTTTTCTCTTGTTGCTTTTAAAATTATCTCTTCATCATTACTTTTTTGCCATTTTAATTAAAATGTGTTTCAGTGTGACCCTCCTTGGGTACTACTTCTTAGGGGCTCTCTATGACTTCTGGTTGGATGTCTGTGTTATTTTCCTCCAGATTAGGGAGTTTGTCAACTGTTATCTCCTCAGATAAATTTCCTGCCCCCTTCTCTTTCTCTTTTTCTAGGATGCCTATAATGCAAATGTTACTATGCTTGGTGATGTTGCTGAGTTCCCTTACCTATCCTCATTTTTCATTATTGTTTTTTCTTTTTGCTGTTTAACTTAGTTACTTTCCATTACCCTGTCTTCCAGATTGCTGATCTGTTCTTCTCCATCCTCTAATCTGCTGTTGATTCCCTCTAGTAAATTTTTTATTTCATTTATTAAATTCTTCACTTCTGCCTAGATCTTTTTTGTATTTTTTATCTCTTTGTTGAAGTTCGATTGAGTTTATCCACTCTTTTTTCAAATCCAGTGAGATCTTAATAATCATTACTTTAAATTCTCTATCAGGACATTTTGCTTTTCTTCATATCATGTAGTTCTTTTACTGTGATTTTGTCTTGTTCTTTGATGTGTGACATATTACTCTTACAATTTTATCTAATTCTCTGTGTGTGTTTCTTTCTATTAGGTAGGTCAGATGTGTCTCCTGCTCTTGACAATAGTGGTCTCCCGTAAAAGAGGTCTTGCAGTGCCCTGTAGTGCCATCTACCCTGGTCATCAGAATGAGGTGCCCAAGGAATGCCCATTGTGTGGCCTGCATGCACTCTACTGTTATGGCTGAGCCATAATTGCCTTCAGCCCAGCCTGCTGCAGTGATCTGCTTTGCCTTCTGTGAGCAGATTAGACAAGATTTGTTGGAAGATCTGTATGATATCACCAAGTAAGACTCTAGTTGGTAGGTAGAACCAGCAGTCAGCCTAGCTTGTATAATTAGCCTGTCTGCCACAGTTGCTGGAACACCAAAGGGTAGGGCTTGTTTCATGCATGGTCAAATGAGAGGCTCTCCTTGGTGAGTGGGGCCAGTATTCAGAGTAGCTGTCCACAGTTAGCTTCTGCCACAGATGCTGGGCACTGAAGGGCAGTAGCTGCTCCCTGTGCCACCAGCTAAGAGCCACGCCGCTGGAACTATGAGTGCACCGGTGTGTGGGGTTAACTGTCTACCTTCCCAGGTCAGGAGTCACTTTGCAATGGTGCTTATCCCTGCTGGGGCTGCCTTGAGGGTATGGTGGGGCAGGAGCCATTTTAGAGGGATGCATGCCAACACAAGCATGTTGGGCAGGTCTGCAGTGCGGGAGCACTGTGGCAGGGCAGAACTGCCCCCTGGAAATGTCTGGTTATCTAGGCTGGGGAGGGTGAGAGAAATGGCACCCACAACGCTATTGTCTCTAGAGAAATTTCCTGAAGGTCCCTGTTTTACAGCACACATTCAGAGATGAGTCAGTAGATCTTCACTTTATCCCAGATACTTTACAAACTGCTGCTTCTGGCTAGGTGTTGGGCTTTGAGGTATTTATTATGTTGACTCTTTAAGAGCATATACTCCCAATTTCCTTTCACCCTCCAGCTCTCCCACAATTAAGCTCTGCTAATTTTATTTATTTATTTATTTATTTATTTATTTATTTATTTAGGAGGGCGGGTGGGCATGAGTTGGGAAGAGGAGCGGAGGGAGAGAGAGAGAGACAGAGAGAGAGAGAGAGGGGGAATCTTAAGCAGGCTCCATGCTCAGTGAGGAGCCTGACATGGGGCTCAATCCCATAACTCTGGGATAATGACCTGAGCTAAAATCAAGAATCAGATGCTGAACTAACTGAATCACCAAGGCACCCCAAGCTCTGCTGATTTTCAAAGCTCCTGAAGTTAAGCCCTGCTGATTTTCAAAGCCAGATGTTACGGGGATTTATTTCCCCCAGTGTAGGTCTCCTGTGCCAGAGGTATCTTGTGTGAGATCTGAGTGTCTTGCTTCTTCCTGCTTGTAGTGTCCCTCTTAGCTGTGCTGATCTCACCAGGGATTTGGTTCCTTGCCTATCTCTGTCCCTCCTAGCCTGAATGATGTGGCCTCCTCTTTAGGATTAACTGTACAGGTCTATTCTTTGAATCTTAATGTTGTTTTCAGAGTTACTTGCACAGGTCCAGGTGTTACCTCAGTGTCCATGGAGCAAGTGGAGCTTAGGATCCTCCTACTCCACAATCTTCCTGCCTCTCTTCCTCCATGTCTGGAGTCTTTTGTTCACTATTATGCTACTAATACTTACCCATACTGTTAAATTAAACTAGAATTTATTCCTTTTCATTGCTGTATAACATACCCTGTAATGTACAACGTTTCCCCCCAATTACTATTGGTATACATTTGAATTATATATCCTGTTTGGTGCTATTACAACTGTTCATTCATAGGTATTTTTGTTGGATAGAGTTACGACTAAAACATATGAGGCAAAGAATATGTGTATGTTTCAACTTTAGTAAATACTGCTAAAGACTTTTCCAAAGGACTTTAGCGATTTATATCCCTGTTCAGCAGTGTATGAGAGTTGACTTACTCTATATTCTCGTATACACTTGGCACTGCCAGTCTTTTTAGTTTTAGTCATATTGGTGGATGCATAGCGGATTGTCATTGTGGTTGTAATCTGCATTTCTTTGATTATCAAGGAAGAAGTACATCTTTTCAGTGCTCATTTGTCATTTGGATGTGCTAATTTTTGAAGTTCCTCTTCAAGTTTTTTTTTTGAAAAATTTTCAAATTATTTGACTTTTTCTATTGATTTGTGGAAGTTCTCTATACATTTTAGAAATGAGCCCTTTATCAGATATAATTGTTGAGTGTGTTCTAATTTGTGGATTTGCCTTTTTCTGTTAATGGAATCTATACTAATGAAATATTCCAGTTTTAATATAGTCAGATTAGGGGCTCCTGAGTGTCTCAGTCAGTTAAGCACTCAACTTCGGCTCACGTCATGATTTCATGGTTCATGAGTTCAGTTCAAGCTCCGCGTTGGTCTCTGTGCTGATAGCTCAGAGCCTGGAGCTTGCATTGGATTCTGTGTCTCCCTCTCTGCCCATCCTCTGTTCACACTCTGTCTCTCTCTGTCTCTCAAAAATGAATAAATATTAAAAAATTTTTAATATAGTCAAATTAATGCTTTTTTGTCAAGATTAAAAATTCAAAATATAAAAATTATATTTTATACTTTACCCTTTATGTTTAATTTCACATGGAATGTGTTTCATTATGAGCTAGAATTTAGATTTCCACTTCCTCACTGATACCTCATTATTCCAGCACTATTTTCTGAACAGTCTTTACTTATAATCCTAATTTTTATAATCCAAATGTCTACATGTGTGTGGACCTATTTCTAGAATCTCCATTCTAAATCATTGGCTTATTGTTTACCTTTAGATAAATAGCATATGACTTAATGTAGTTCAGTATATGTGCTGCCGAAGCGAGGACTGACTTAATGTAGTTTATAATACGTTTTCATATATGGCATCATATGTCTTCCATATGTGCTCATCTTCATCAAGACTGTCTTAGTTATTGGGGGACTTTTGGTTTATGTATACATTATAGAAATAGCTTGCCAATTTAAACACACACACACACACACACGGAATTTTGAAAAAAATCACAGTCTCATTTTTTTCTTTTTTTCTAGGTTTTGATATCAAGATCACACAGATGACATACGTTTTGGTAAGTGTTCCAATCTTACTCTCTAGAAAAGTTTTATAACAGTGATGTTATTTCTTTAACCGTTAGTTATAAATCATGAAACATTTATAAGAAAGCATCTGAGCATGTAGTTTTCTTTTGGGGAAGGTTTTGAGTGATGAATACAATTTATTTCATAGATATAGGACTGGTATGTTTTTCTTGGGGGACACATTTGGTGATTTGTGATTTTCTAGGATTTTGTCCATTCCATCCATATATAGCCAGAAAGTTTTTCACTTTATCCTTACAGTATTATTGTTAATTCCTCTACTTCTTATCTTTATTATTTTTTCTTTTTATTTTTTTGAGTTAATTTTCTGTTGTTTTCCCAATTTTTTGAAATGGATGCTTAAATAATTGTCATTTATAGCATATACATTAACATCTATAAATATCTCTCTGAGCATGGATTTAGATATATATCACGTGTTTTCAGATGTGTTGTTTTCATTATGATTCAGTTCCAAAGATTTTTTGATTGTCATTTGTAATTTCTTCATTGGACCATGAGTTATTTAAAAGTGTATTTTAAAATTTCCAAATATGATAGAATTTTCTAGATTTTTAAATTATTTCTAACATCATTCCATTCTAAAGTGGTCAGAGAACATATCAGGTATGTTTTGAATTTTCCTAAATCTGTTGAGACTAACCACCTTTTATATTGTCAATGTAGTAAATGTGTACTTAAAAAGAGTGTGTGTTCTAGAGACTTATATACAGAGTTGTATATAGTAAATTAGGTCAATTTTGTAAATATAGTGTTCCATTGTTCTGTAGTCTTGATGGCTTTTTTTGTTTTCTTGGTTTATTAGTTATCAAGAGAAATGTACTAGTATTCCAGTACAAATGTTGTATATTTCTCCTTGTGTCATTTAATTTTTCCTCTTATCACTCATTTATTATTATAAACTTCATCATAAATTAGCACCTTAAAGTATTATATTTAAAAATCAAATAGGTTATAAAGCAGATCTCTTCATTTCAATCTTTTATCATTCAAGCATAGTTATACTGTACTTGTATCTTGATTGACACAGTGTGATGGACGGAAGTGACCATTTTCCTGCTCCTGCCCAGTGGAGGCTCACAGTTGTATTTAATAGACACTAATCCAGAGATCTGCAAGTTAGAAAAGACTAGATTCAGGGTCACTGCTGGGGGGCTGGCACTGGTGAATAACAGTCAAGAGTTCAGATTTTACTGTTCAGTCCATGCACCAAAATGGCTATAGTACCACCACTGACCCATTGGCCATGGGTCAACAATAAATAAAGTATCTCAGTGAAAATAATAAGTTTACTTAGGCTGCCACTGCAACATTAAAATATAAATTAGCAACAAAACATTCAGAATTATTAGGCATGAAGAAAATCTTAAATATTGGGCGTAATTAAGTGAGCTCCTCAAAGACAGAAACTATGCCTTATGGATTATTTCAGTCTTAGGGCTGAGCCTTCTTGGCATTTGGCGACAGCCCATAAATATTTGTTGAAGAAACTTGTTGGTCCTGCTTGAACAGAGAAGAAAGAACAGTAAGTCACATTTCAGTGAGCCTGGAAAACCATGACAGCACAGGTGGGTCTCTAAGGCTTCAGCAATCTCAAGAAATAACACATTTTTTCTAGCAAAATACAAAAACCAAAAGACAGGTAAAGCTACCTACACCAGGATAATCTCTACAATGACTGCTACCTTCCTGTGTTTTAGATCATTGGAGGAAAAGGTTACATTCATCAGCCCTGGAAATTGGATCACCCAGCCCAAGTTAAATCTGGGCAGCTTAATGATTCTTCTTTCTTTCCCTTCCTCTTCTCTTGGTATGCAAACTTAAAACAGCAGCATCCCTTCTCAAGAATGACTAATGAAGTTTCAAAGGAGCAAAGATATATTTAACTGAGAGTCCCATGATTAGTCTCCGTGTAGTATATTTTCAGAGATAATTATTTTAAAAGTAATCCACCCTTTATAAAAAAGCACCCTGATCATGTAGCGTCAGTCCTTCAGAAGAGAGCAGTCTAAACACAAATGGGTTAAAGAATCAGGTGTCCTTGTACTTGTACTTGTACATTGAGCCATTTACATAAAATTTGTGAGGCAGATGCATCTTACACTCAACGATATTACTGTTGCCTTCCTCCTGCCCTCTTCTCTTTCTTATCTCCTCCATCCTCCTAAGCCATCTTCTCTCTCCCTCACTCTCTCCCTTCCTCCCTCCTCCACTCCTGCCTTCTCTTTATACTAAATTCTAAATAAACCGTTCTTCCACACACCCCAACCCTGACTCCACAACACACACTATTCACTGCTTTGTGTTCTTGTTCTTTCCTTTGTCAAAACTAATTTAGTCATACTGGTTTAAACTACCTATTGTATCTTTACTTTGTTTGACTTTTTAAGGTATTATTTATGTATTAACAAGGGCTTTTATTTGACTAAATCCAGAACAGAGAAGTCTTAATCTAGTAAGACATGATAATGCTATAGTGATAAGGTTGAACTTTTGTATACTGGAGAAAGAGGAGAAATATATTTATCAGATTGCTACACATTAGGCAAGTGGGTGGAGAGAATAAAATAATTCAAGTTTTTTTGTTCATATTACCTCAACCACTTGAGTGACAGAGACCTCAGTGGCATAGTTTGTTCAGAGAGGCATGAAATTCCATGAAGTTAGCTTTCTTGCAGACAGTGTCTTAGGATTGCCTGGGGGTCCAAAAGAACAGTCAGTGTCTAACACTAGTATTTATTGCCATTTTCATACATATATTTCTCATTCATTTGACTCAACTGGAATATTTTCTTTCGATCCTTGGATCCACAGATTGATTGAGTCTTAGATTCCTCTTTTATAAAATAGGAACAACAATTATTTTAAAGAGTCACTGTGAAATTTAAGTAGAAAAATTAGGTCTAAAATATCTAACATAACCAAATGCATAGAAGACACTCTGGTAATGGAAGTATTTTATCATCCTCTAATCCTTCAAAGTGGTCTCTGGGGTGCCTGGGTGACTCAGTCAGTTAAGCATCCAATTCTTGATTTCAGCTCAGGTATTATCTCACAGTCATGGGATTGAGCCCCATGTTGGGCTCTGCACTGAGTGCAGAGCCTGCTTAGGATTTTCTCTCCCTTTCTCTCTCTCCCTCTCCCTCCCTCCCCCCCCCCCCCGGTCTCAAAATCAATAAATAATCATTAAAAAACACAAAGCAATCTTTCTCAACTATGATCACCATAATACTTGCATCACTGTCTTTCTGCCTGATTTTCTTTCTTGAATTCTGTCAAAATAATTTTTTTTAAAAAGTAGACCACTTGTATAGTGGGACCCTTGAACTGGAGGAGAGTAAATTTTCTCCTATCTCCTCTGTATTCTTTGGAACTTCTGGGGAGACAAGTAAAGAAATCATGTATAGCTTTGACAGCATGGACTAAGTGAGCTGAAGAGAACTTCCCTTAGCTATTTAATATTTGGGGACTTCATGACAAAAGGCAGCATCCCCTGGGTACACAAGGTAATTTTTCTGTACCCTTTTACAGCCCAGAGGATGGAAATCCAATATGGAGGTCCATCTACTGACATCTGTAAATTTGGTCATGATCTTTCAGCAGAAATAATGACCTGGAGATAATTGCCTTTTAAGTAAAAAGTCAACCAGGTGGCCAAATACTTTCATAGACCAAGACAGATGTCATTCACCCTGCTATTTCAAAGAGCTTCCTACAATCGTTTACTTTTTTTTTTAAGCCACTAGAGGACACAATTCAAAGAATAGGAATCGCTATGACCTTTCTTCAAAACTCACCTCTTTCAGGGAAACACCAACTGCTTTCTTTGGTTTATAATTGTCTCATCTTTGTTTGGCATCTGGCCACTACTAAATCTAGATGATCTGCTTCTGAATGAGCTGTATCCTACCCAACAGATGGTCTTGAATCTGGGCACTGTATGTTCACAGTTTTGGACCAACTTCTAGTCTAAGTACTGCCAAATGACAGAGATGTGAGTTTGGCTTACTTCTATTAGGGCAAAGATTTACACTGAAAAATTTGCTGAGTGGAAACTGACTGGTTGTAATATGAATATTCAAGTCAGTCTTCCCTTGCTGCTGTGAGTCAAATACCAAGCCAGTAGAGCCTGAGACTCCACTGATTTCCCAGAATCCTTGCTCTTGCTTCCTGTCACCCAATTCCATTGCAATAATAAGTCCTGTCAAATTTACTTTCCAAAATACATATTTAGTACATTCATATCTGCCCATCTCCACTCTCTGTCCCAGAGAAAACTCTGTGTTTTCTACTTTGGTCTACTTTCATGTAACTTTAACTGACCATCTACGGTCTACTCCTGGCCCTCTCAACACATCTCCTGTGCACAGAAGCAAGTAATCTCTTAACACACAGAAGTGGGATCATAGCATGGCTGAACCTTACCACCCTTTAATGATTTCTTTCATGCCTCTCCAAACTTACTATCGTTTTCTCCTTCGTTGGAATGTAAGTTCCATGAGAGCAGAGACTATATCTGTCTTGTTCACAGCTGAATTCTAGAATCCAGAATTAATTAATGGAGTCACCATAACTGGAATCCAGCCTTCTAACTGACTCAACATAACCTCAGTAGAGTGGACTCCTAGCCAATTCACCAAACCTTTTTCCAGATAAGACTATCAGGGCTGGGTCCTGGAAGCCTGGGTACAAGAACAGTGGTGGCATTGCCCCTACCCAATTTCTGCACCATGACAGATGATGGGAGAGTGAAGACAATGTCTAAAGCATTTTAGGCTAGACAGACCTAAAAATGAGTCAACAAATCAAACAGGCATAGACAAAGAACAGGAATGGGTGGTGGGGGGGATTAAGATGAAGAGCAAAGGAGATCTGAAGAAAGACCTTTTGAATCAGATGCTGGAAAACAGGGACTTGAGAAATTCCTCATCCTAAGTGTAAGGTACAATCTTAGTCTTTAATACTCATGGCATGACCCTGCTGGGAATAAGTAAATTGTCGGAGAGGCAGGTTGCACACAAGTTTTCAACCCTCACCACCACCTTTAAATGCATACAGTACATTTCACAATAATATACTTACTGTTTTTCTCATTCGCTTATTCATTCATCATACAATATTGAGAATTTATGAATAGCTTTGGAAACATTAAATACACTGAAATGCAGCTTATTTCAAAGTGTAATGCTATCCATCTTTAACCAACTAGACTGATTTTCCCATTCCTAATAGTACTCCTTCTTCTCTTGTCCTCAGGATTCAGTAATAGTCTCGTCATCTTGGGTTTTCTAAAATTCCCCCTGATTTCCCCTTACATAAGATTCTTTTGCATGTACAATGGCCTCACATCTTTCAAGTCTTGAAGGGTGGGTATCTGTGCATGCCTTAAAAACTGGCACACTTTGTTAAATCTGTTGTGTTTTCCTCATATAATTTAGGTATGGACATTTAGTGTATGATAAATGCTTGGCAAATATTTCACATCTATTTGCTGCTTAGTACGGTCACTATTCCCAGGTTGAGTTATTCCTCTTATTCTCTAGTAAATTTGGATATATGAGAAAACCTTTCTCAGCAGTTTCAGACTTGTACTGCATCTCTCTGGCAGCCAGAATCCATTCTCTTGCTCTCTCAACTGGTTCCTAGAATATCTTTTTGGTATCCTAAGCTGGAGTAGATTTCTGTTTCTAGACTTTGCTTATGGCCAACAAGAATCCTTTAGTGTAACCAATCCAGGAATTCACAAACATTACAAGTAAATACATTTTAAGTGTGGACACACATATTCACTTAGAGAACATTGTGAAAACTGCATTTTTTTTCAAGTTTGCTGTACTTTGTTTTTTCATTCTAGAAGTAACAGGTAGAAATTAAAAATTTTGGCTAGAGCAAAGAAAATCTTATAATTCCAGCTCCACAATAAGCTTTGCATTGGGAAATATGATTGCATTTTTGTCCGTTTCTCCCTATCTTTTTTTATCTATTCACTTTGGAGCCTTTTTCTTTTTCCACTTCATATGGAAATCT
Organism: Puma concolor; assembly: GCF_028749965.1. Classification (NCBI taxonomy): domain Eukaryota; kingdom Metazoa; phylum Chordata; class Mammalia; order Carnivora; family Felidae; genus Puma; species Puma concolor. The sequence continues at coordinate 112,506,535 of NC_141676.1, forward strand.
TTCATGACATACTTATCAGTTGCCTCATACTCTTTGTTATCCTCTTTGCTTTAAGTCTGTCGACTACCCTTGAGAAATTTAAATAAAACAAAAGGGAGGTGCAAGGTACTGAATATTGTATCAGGAACAATGTTCTGTTTTGTACGTCCTTCAATTATTTTTAATATTTCTGTGAACCATATGTATACTCTGTTAATATTGGAGTCAGCAATTCATGTGCAGAGGCAGTGATGCAAACAAGGGCTCACTTTTATTTTGGCTTGTGTTAGTGCCTTCCTGGTCCTAGAGGTCCATTGTTTGGTCACTCACATAAACACACACCTGCAGGATGTGGCTCTGTGGGGGTGGTCATGAGAGGCATATCAATCTCAGAAGAGAAGGGAAGGGAGGGCAGACAAGGCAGGATGAAAGCAAGTCTCAAGTGGAGTCCTCTTCAGGTTCAGTTGCTTTTGCAGCTTTTCTCTTGCCCTTTGTACAGAGTTGGAAGTGTGACATTTTAAAGTTAGTCTTTATAGAAACAAATGTCAGGAGAGGTGAGTCATTCTAATATCTCTGAAAATAAATCCAGGTTGTCAAAGAAATCAAAACTTTGTTCTCAAGCTTAGCCTGCAAGAGAGCAAGAGTCTTCCCACCCTGTGGGTTGTGCAGCTGCTTGAGGTAATCCCAGAATTTGAGGGCAGCACGGGGCTGCAAAGGTTGAAAATAAGTAGTAGAAAGAGCTTGGGAGTTGGTCTTTATTTAACTGGAACGTAGCCCTCAGGAAATGTACTATATTGAGAAGAAGAGAAAGGATTTGACTGTTTCAAATGAGGGCTAAGACAGGCTTACCTCCATTGTTCAGATTTGAAGTGTAGCTTTATCAGCAGCCTAGAAAGTTAACATGTGATAATAAGCATCCATAGTGGAATGAATCAAGAGGGAGAAAAAAAATCTCCAAACCCCTTAGAGGGATGTTTGGGATCCTAGGCTAGGCCTGGCATGTGCCCTCATGTAGATACATCAGTGTCAAAAGGAAATGAAAATTGAGTTCCAACTTCAGGGTCAGTAAAGCCGTCTGTGTTTGGTTTTCTCCCATGTTCCTTCTCTGTCGCCCTCTCCCCCATTTCAACAGCCATCCAGTATCCTTTGGCTTACTTGCGCAGGGCTGGCCAAAGAATAAGTGAATATTTTGTCCTGCCCATTCTCTTGAGAGTAGAAAGTGATCACATTTTGTTGTTGTTGGTTTATGTGTCCTAATGAGAACATCCCTGCATGGTGCTAGGGATTAGTGTTAGGATGCAGTGCAAGAAAAAGTCTGTATGATGGAGCTTCCACTGCATTGTGAAAACCAAACAGTAACCATACAAACAATAAGTAAATAGTATAACTGATGTGGGGTCATTGAGCACAAGGGTCAACAAAGAATTCTTGAGACATTTTACAGTGCAAAAAGGTGTTTTATATTATAGCCCAGGAACAGGACCACTCAGTGGCAGAAAGAGCCACTCTGTGGTTGTGAAACGTAACTGATAATATATTTTTAAGTTGGGGATGGGGAGTTGGTTAGATATTACAGAAGTCTCCAAAGGGATTTCCTTATGTTAAAGAAAATTTAAAGGATCCTGGAGGCCTGGCTATTGTCAAGCTGCGGTTGCTTTTAGTCTCTAGTAAAGCATCAACATTAAGGCAGTTGTGAGTTCCTTGAGGGATGTCACACGCTGCATATCTCAGGGACTTATCAATGAGCTGCACGTTTTAAGGAAATTTAATTTTATCTACATTTCTCTTGCCTTTGTTCTCCTCATCATTTTCCCCCTGACCTTTAAATCTTTAAGATTGCTGAGGGTGGAAGGTCTTCTCTTCTGTATCTTCTTCCTGCTGAATAGGGGCATAGGGATGTCTCTACCTATGGGTGACATTGGTCAGTTGGGGAATTTATATACTGGAGTAACCAAGGCAGAGGCAGCCCAGTACAAGGTAGACAATATATATGAATTTCCTTGAGTAGAAAGGATCATCTGTCAGCCGGAAGTTGTGGCAGTGAAGGAGTCTCGGCACCGGTCAGAGAAACATCAGAAAACACAACAATATAAGATTAATATGAGAAAAAGAAGCCCAATAAAAAGACCTGATACTTGTCCAAAATCCTCTTCCAGTCCAGGAGTTTACAGAGCGAGGTCGTTTAAAGCACCAATCCGTATCTTTTAGCAATCGTGTTTACATTTTTGTGATAATCTGCAACATACAGAACATTCTGTTTTAATAATGAAGCATGTTTCTCTTGCTGCTCTTAAGACATCTCAAACCATTCAAGGGTCGCCTAGGTGGCTCAGTCTGTTGAGCATCTAACTTCACCTCAGGTCATGATCTCAGGGTTTGTGAGTTCTTGCACCACATTGCGCTCTCTGCTGTCAGCACAGAACCTGCTTCAGATCCTCTGTCCCTCTCTCTCTCTCTCTGCCCCTCTTCCACTCACTCACTTTCTATCAAAATAAGTAAACATTAAAAAAAAAAAGAAAAACCTCTTCTTTGGGGCACCTGGGTGGCCCAGTCGGTTAAGCGTCCGAATTCAGCTCGGGTCACGATCTCATGGTCTGTGAGTTTGAGCCCCGTATTGGGCTCTGTGCTGACAGCTCAGAGCCTGGATCCTGCTTTGGATTCTGTATCTTCCTCTCTCTCTGCCCGTCCCCTGCTCATGCTCTGTCTCTCTCTGTCTCAAAAATAAATAAAAACATTTAAAAAAAATTTTTTTAAAAATACATCTCAGACCATTCAATTTTGCTTTATGCATTTGAGTTATTTCAATGTTTCATAATGTAATGCTATTTTGAGAGTCACTTAAGGCCTTAATTGTGTAGCAGGTGATGTTAGCCATCATATAGACTCTGTTTTATTCAGCAAGCAATTCGGGAATTAATAAGTGGAACTTCTATGGAAACAAAAGAAAATTTTCAGTTAATGGTTGTAGAAAATTACAATCTTAGTGTCTCAGTCTCCAGCGCTACCAATGAGAAGGTTTTTAGATGTCAGAATTGAAGCATCCTCAGGTGGAGTGGGAACAGGAAGCAGGAATCAGATGAGTCTTTTTGGGTTGTAATTCAAATGTCTCTGGTGATCCTTTTGAATGACCATAGAGCAACAAGCACGAAGATTCTCCATACACAAGCTTTGTGCCCATTTCTCTGAAGTCCGCCCCAAATTGTGCAGCATCAATATTCAGGGCTTCAGGGAAAAGGGAAATTTTAGTTTTTAATGACTTTAAATTATGATACTGAGGAAATACTGGAAACTTTAGTTAGGAGAGCCAAAGCCAGATATTTCAGAAACCCGGAAGAATTCATATTCTAGTGCACTTTACAGTAAATAGTATCAAAATCTAATATCTACAAAGATGTGTTATGGAAGCATATTTCCTCTCTATAATCACCATCATTTTTATCAAAGATAGCCAGCCAAATAAAGACTAATTTGTATGTAAGATAAGTCCAGTTTTAATAAACTTGGCATAATTATTTATATACACTTATCAGGAATAATGGTTGATCATCATATATCTCTTAAAATATGCCTTGCTGGAGCTTTTTATAAAGGAATCTAGTTTGAAATTTTAGTCACCTCTTGAGGTCAGAGGCCATGCCAAGTCATCAGAGTTGACTGCAGTGCCTGTAGATATGGGAAAATTCCTCTTGCCAAGGACCCCACAATATCCTGAGGTTCCTGCACCTGCCAGGAAGTGACATTCTTGACTCACGTGGTAAGGCTGCTGGGAACTCTGTAATAAGCAAGGTATCAGGCCAACATTTCCAAAGGTGCTTTATTGACTCCGTGCTTCATAAAGTCAGCCCTAGTTCCTTAAAACTGTATGGTCATATCTGAGTCTATGCACGTCTGTCAAACATGACATTCTACTCAAAGCTTTGGTAATATAACTGATGTTTCCAATGGTGTCCTGTTACAAGGAGAACAGATTCTCATTAAACTTAGGCAAATAATTATAATTGCCACAGAAGAACGAATATTCACTGACAGTTTCTGAGTTTCAGAGGGTTCAGGTAGGGAGAAAAGTTAAATGCTTCAATTTGTTCACAAAGGAATATTTATAATGTTTTTGTATATCATGGGTATCTTAAGAGGAAATAACCTTGATCTGGAAGAACAAACATTAGAGAAGCAACAATGTTTCAAACAGGGGTCACAAAAACTATAATTATCTTTCTCAATTCATTTAGTCCCATGTTACTAATTCTTGTTCGGTTTGAATACAGCTTTTTCCATTAGTTCTGGAAATTCTTACCCATTTCAGTTTTGTAATTTTAAAGATACCAAAAACCTGCACTTGGGGGCACCTGGTTGGTTCAGTTGGTTAAGCATCCGACTCTGTTTTGGCTCAGGTCATGATCTCATGTTCATAAGATCAAGCTCCTCACTAGGCTCCACACTGGGCATGGAGACTGTTTAAGATTCTCTCTCCTTCTGCTCTTCATCCACTTGTGCTCTGCCTCTCTCTCTCTCTCCCTCTCTCTCTCAAAAACAAAACAAAACAAAAAACCTGTATTTGTCAAAAGTCATTTTAACGAATCTTCCTGAAGATGAAACACATTTTGCAAGAGAATAAGAACAATAACTATAAATGACAAAAGACTCAAAAATGTATATGGTTAAAGAGAGAGTTTGTTACAATAGAGCTGACAAGGAAATCCAGTTATTTCTATAACACTTGACTAATCAGAATACCAAGTGATAGCCTTATACCAAAACATATCAAAACTTTAGAAATTACATATAATTCCTAGAACAGTTACAGCATTATCCAAACAATACAATCTAAGGCTTATTATTCCTTTGACAGTCCTTCCCAAATAACTTCACATACCAATTAAACCAGCCTAATTAATCAAAAAGACTTCATTTACAACTCAAATATCATCAAGCTTGTCAAAAACCTCCGAAAATTTGAAGCTCATACCTAAGTAGGATTACAGATCATTATAAAACTAGTATTTACATTTAACCAAGGGAGCAATAAGGAATTTTACAGGAAGTTATATATAAAAACGTAGCTTCTTTAATATTGACAAAGTTTTGTTGTTGTTGTTTGTTTTTATTTTTATTTTATTTTTTTATTTTAGAGAGAGGATGTGAGTAGGGGAGAGGGAGAGAAAGAATCTCCATGCTGAGCATGGAGCATGATGCAGAGCTCAATCCCACAACACCAAGAACATGACCTGAGCCAAAATCAAAAGTTGGATGCTCAACCAAATGAGTCACCCAGGTGCCCCATATTGAGGAAGTTTTCACTATCATAAGTAATCAAAGATGAGGAAGACAGAACATAGAAACCTTGTTTTTCTGGGAAGATAAAGAAAAAAAACTTTTTTTTAATAATTCCCATTAAGAACAGACCCACAAATCAAGAAAACTTTGTCTTTTTTTTTTTTCAACGTTTAATTTATTTTTGGGACAGAGAGAGACAGAGCATGAACGGGGGAGGGGCAGAGAGAGAGGGAGACACAGAATCGGAAACAGGCTCCAGGCTCTGAGCCATCAGCCCAGAGCCCGACGCGGGGCTCGAACTCACGGACCGCGAGATCGTGACCTGGCTGAAGTCGGACGCTTAACCGACTGCGCCACCCAGGCGCCCCTGTCTTTTTAATAAAGAGAATAGCAGAAGTCAATCTTACACCAGTGTACTTTTAAAGTCCATTCATTTGAACTTTTCTCTTGACCACACATCAAATTCTTTTGCAAAGACTGCCCTTCACAAACCTTGTACAATTTCCTTTTTCATTCAGATTTTGTCCTAAGCCTTTTCTCTCTAAATAATCTTATTTTAGGAGAAAATTACTTTCTTTTTTTCCTCAGCAAAATACATTTCGATTCCTTTTATCTTTCTCATATACCTCCTCCTTTCCTGCACACTTTTGCTTCTCCCATCACCCCCAAGTGTCCTAACCATATTTATCAGAACTTTGATCTCAGAAACCTTAGTTTCCAGTGAAAAGTAAGCAGTGATTGACATGGAAATGTTGGGGTTCAGAGCAAATGGTCAAGAGAGAATTCTTGAGATGTCTTAGGTGTGAAAAGCCGGTTTTATTAAAACATGGGGACAGGTCCCCTGGACAGAAAGACCTGCATTGGAGTCGTGAGGAGCGACTGATTATATACTTCTACATTGGGAGGGGGTTAGGGATAGCTTAAGTCTGTAAGGAATTTTGGAAGTAAGGTTTCCAGGACCTTGAGGTGGCTAGCTGTTAGGAAAATGTCATTTAATGGGGTGCCTGTGGGGCTCAGTCAATTAAGCATCCAACTCTCGGTTTCAGCTCAGGTCATGATCTCATGATTTGTGAGTTCCAGCTACATCAGGCTCTGGGCTGACAGCATGGAACCTGCTGGGATTCTCTGTCTCCCTCTCTGTCCCTCTACTGCTCCCTGCTTGCTCACTTTCTCTGTCTCTCTCTCTCTCTCTCTCTCAAAATAAATAAATAAACTTTAAAAAGATTTTTAAAAAAGAAAACGTCATTCATTACTGTTTAGTAAAACCTCAGTCATTAAACCCTTCAGATGTGTATCAGTGGGTCATATCCTTAAGGGATGTTTGCCATCATCATATATCTTGGGGGGGTAAAGATAAAGGAAGTTTCCAAAGGAAGTGGGTTTTTTTATTTGTTTGTTTTGGGTTTTTTTGTTTGCTTTTAGAGAGAGAGAGAGAGTAAGTGGAAGAGGTTACAAGAGTAACTTGTCAATGGGTTGTAGTAGTAAGGAAATTTAATTTTTTATGCCGTTGTCTCCAACATCAGTAACCAGTTGTGAACTGTTTGTTACACCAGAATTCTCTATATTTGAACTTTATAAGTACAATTTGCAATTCCTAAAAACATGCTTTTCCATAGTACAGTCTTATAGCAAAACACAGGGCACGTTTACCAACAGACCCAAGAATCCTGAGTTCCTGTGCAGTGAGATACTAAAAACACAAACCTACATCAGTAATCAAAGCTTCAGTATTTTATCTTATTTGGAGAAGACATATATCCAGTGAATTCAATCCAGTTTATCATCTAACTTAGTAAAAGTTGAAAGTTTTAGGTTACCAAATATTTTGAAAGCTCTGAACCTTTTTATTTATTCATTCTACTTGTTTTTTAACAATAACCCATGAAACCTTTGACACAGAAAAAGTTAACCTTCATATGGAGTCATATTTTTTGCTGAAAAATTGCAACAGAAATAACACACGCTTATTTGGCTTTCAGTAAACCTTGGTAGAATTAAAGTTTTATAGTTAATGCTGATAACTCTAAAGATGTGTATCTTAATTAAACTAACACACGTAAATTAGTTTGAATACAGAATATGATGCACCTATGTCCACTTAAAAGTCACTTCTTCACTGTCAACTTTTCCCTGGGGCACTTGTGGGAAAATCTGAAGTGGGTGGTTGAAGTCCAGGGAGGAGTCCCTGGACACCCCGTTGATTAGGGAGGTGGTCCAGTTTGAATCTCATAAAGGTGTGGCCCAAGAGCTTGGAGTGCTAGTGGCTCCTTGAAAGCGAGGGTAGGAGGACCAGGAGCCAGTGGCACTGGAGGCACAGAGGGTGGTATAGCAGTGGATTACGCAAGCCACACCCACGGCGGTGCAGAAACAGAATGGGCAAGGGGAAGGCAGAAGAGGCTAGGCTCCACCAGCAAGGCCAGAGGCAGATAAGAGCCCAGAGGGCAGAGAAAGAAGCCTCCCAATCCTAAAGCTGGTCAGCTCAGACAGATGAACAGACACACGTTTTCTGTCACCAGCAGAAAGTGAAAATAGGCAGTCCGTGTTGGGCAGGGGGAGACAAGGAACCGCCCTGAAACAAAGGAGTTTGGGCAGCTGCTTGGGAAGATTCCCTAAAGGCCCCATCCCAAGCTACACTAACCAGACAGTTGGCCCCCATTATCATAACCATTAACCTGGGAAATGAATGAGGGAGAAAAATCCCCCATACAAAAGTCAGGCCACGTTTGTCCAATCCTCTCAAGATATACTTCACATCTTGAAAAGAAACAAAGATGAGACAGTAATTCAGGAAAAAGAGGGAAGTATGTACAGGATCTTAGCAGAGATGGTATTGAAGTTTAAGAGCGCATTAAACGGCCATTTTCCCTCATCTAAGGAGTACTGAGGCCACGTGTTAATGGAGAAGAAGACAGATTTTTTTCTTCTTTATATCCTGCAATCCACATTGGCTCCAACGGGTTAACAGAATAAAATGCATGAAAACAAAACTAACTAAGGACGTAACAGATGTGTACACTGAAAACTACAAACATTGCTGGAAGAAATTACAGAAGAAACCAATACAGGCACACCTCAGAGATAGTGCAGGTTTGGTTCCAGACCGCTGCAAAAAAGTAAGTTGAATGAATTTTTTTTGTTTCCCAGTGCGTATAAAATTTATGATTACACTATATTGTAGTCTCTTAAGTATGCAATAGCATTATTTCTAACAAACCAATGTATATACTTTAATTTAAAAATATTGCTAAGCAACGTTAATCATCACCCGAGCTTTCGGTGAGTCTTAATCTTTGTGCTGGTGGAGGGTGTTGCCTCGATATTGATGATCGCTGACTGATGACTGATCATGGTGGTGGCTGCGGAAGGTTCAGGCAGCTGTGGCAATTTCTTAAAATGAGCCAACAGTGGCGTCTGCCTCCTGGACTGACTTCCTTTCATGAGCTATTTCTCTGTAGCATGTGATGCTGTTTGAAAGCATTTTATCCACAACAGAACTTCTTTCAAAACTGAAATTATTCCTCTCAAACTCTGCTGCTGCTTTATCAACAAAGTTTATGTAATATTCTAAATCCTTTGTTGTAATGTCAACAGTCATCACAGCATCTTCAGCAGGAATAGATCCCGTCTTAAGAAAACATTAATAGAAACAACTCCTCAATCATTAAAGTTTTATCATAGGATTACAGCACTTTTGATATCATCATGAAAACATTTGAAACTGTGACATGGAGACATGAAGTAAACAAATCCTGTTGAGAAATAACACCAATAGACTTGGTTGATGCAGGGTTACCACAGACTTTTTGTTAAAAAAAAAAAAAAGCACTGTCTGTAATAAGATGCCTGTAAGTAAAAGGCATCCCATGTTCATTGACTAGAAAACTTAAATTGTTAAAATGTCAGTACTACTCAAAATGATCTACAGATTCAGAGCAATCCTATTAAACATTGACTTTTTTTTGCGGACGTAGAAAAATTTATCATAAAATTCATATGGAGTTGCAAAGGACCTTGAATAGCCAAAACAATCTGAAAAAAAAAAAAAGTTGATCCTACCCTTCCTGATTTCAAAACTTAATGCAAAGCTACAGTTGTAGAAACACTGTGGTGGTGGCATGAAGACAGGTATACAGAAGAATAAATAGGATTAACAGTTCACAAATAAACCCTCACATATACAGTCAAGTGATTTTTATAAGGGTGCCAAATGGATTCAGTGGGAAAGAAAAATCTTTCCAAAAAAATGATTGTGGGAAAACTGGACATTGAAAACAATGCAAAAAATTACTCAGATATATCTAGAACATATAAAGAAAACTTGTACAACTCAACAGAAAACTCAATGTAAAAAATGGGCAAAGAATATGAATAGACATTTCTCCAAAGAAGATACACTCATGGCAAAATAAGCACAGAGGACGTTCAGTATCACTAATCATTAGGGAAATACCAAAACCACAATGAGATACCACTTTACAGCCATTAAGCTATCTATTATTAAAAACACAAAAAGAATGTTTACAAAATTAGTGTTGGTGAAGTTGTGGAGAAATCAGAACCTATGTGCACTAGTGGTCAGAATGAAAAATGGAGCAGCTGCTCAGGAAACCAGTATGGTAGTTTCTCAAAAATAAAGTTTAAAATAGAACTACCATATTATCTGGCAATTCTCCTTCTGGGTATATACTCAAAAGAATTTGAAGGAAGGACCCAAACAGTTATTTGTACCCCCATGCTCATCCCAGCATTACTAACAATAGCCAAAATGTGAAAGCAACCCAAGTGTCCATCAGTTGATAAAGGGATAAACACAATGTGGTATATGCATGCATTAGAATATTATTAAGCTTTTAAAACATATGGAATTCTGGTACATGTTAGAACATACATGAACCTTGAAAAAGTTAGGCCAACTGAAACAAGCCAGTTATCAAAGGACGCTTACTGTATTATTCTACTTACCTGAGGCATATAAATCAGTCAAATCCATAGAGATAGAAACCAGAATAATGGTGACTAGGGACTGGTGGGAGGAGGTATGGGAGTTGCCTTTTCATGGGTATAGAGTTCCAGTTTGGAGTGATGAAACGTCCCAGAAATGGATAGTATTGATTGTTGTGCAATGATGTGTATCTACTTAATGCCACTGAACTGTACACTTAACACTAGTAATTTTTTAAATGTTTCTTTTTGAGAGAGAGACAGCATGAGCAGGGAAGTGGCAGAGAGAGAGAGAGAGAGACAGAGTATCTGAAGGAGGCTCTGTGCTGACAGCAGAGAGCCCAGTGTGGGGCTCAAACTCATGAACCGTGAGATCATGACCTGAGCTGAAGTCCAGCGCTTAACTGAATGAGCCACCTGTGTGCTCCTAAAAATAGTAAATTTTATGCTACATGTATTTTACCACAATAAAAAATAAATGTCATAGTATGGGAGTAGGGCAGCATATAGGAAATTTCATTACTTTTCTCCTAATTTTGCTGTGAACCTGAGTCTGATCCTTAAAAATGTTATGACATTCCGTTTCCTTGTGGTTGTCTACTTGTAAAGTACAACGGTTGAAATAAATTTTACAACATTTTGGCCAGGGCCAGCAATAAAGAAAAGGCAGTAATCTGTCATATTCCCATCATCCCACTCTGAGGTGTATTCTGGGGCTATATTGCATTGGCTGTACCATTGCAAAGTGGCTGCACCATTTGCATTCCCACAAGCAATGAATTAGTTTCTGTTGCTCTATGTTCTCATAAGCATTTGGCATTGTCAGTATTCCAGACTTTGACTGATCTATTAGGTATGCAGTGGCATCACCTTGTTGTTTTAATTGGAATTTTCCTAATGGCATATGGTAGAAACCTAGAAGAGAACTGTTTTCACTGATTTTGATCTTTTCGGGGAAAATGGTGACAACCGGTGCCTTATTTATGAGATAAACTGGTTTATACCTGTTGTCCCAGTGTATTATTTATAATGCCTTTTCATTCTCAAAGTGTCCTGATTTAGACAATAAATTAAGAGATTATGTGTGTTTTTAGAATCATTTTGTTAGACACCTGAAACATTAGAAAAATATGTCTTTCCAATGATGAGTTTTAGTCTGTGTAGTAAGACTATCCAATGGGGTAAATGGAGAATGTGTTATTCATACATATATTGTTTGAAAAAAAAACACCATGCATTTCCAAAGCTATAGCCTTTCTTTTGTGTTATAAGCCTTTTTTCTTTTCTCTATATTTAAAAGGTTTTCTCTAATTTAATAGTCACACTGAAATTAATCAGTTTGAGTGCTCACACCCAAACTGCCAAAAAACAAGCTGACTTCTTAAAAAGTAAAAAATAATAATAATTTAAAAATGTAGAAAAAGGCCGAGTACACCACGACCCCCAAACCTACGGATTAAATATTCAACATCTACAATGCCATCTGCTTTTAAATGTTGATGTCAATTTCAGAACTTTTCCCAATGATCAGTGAAACTTGAAATCATGCAGGAGAAGTGCAGTAATACTAAAAGGGAGTTGGGGGCGGGGGGATGGCGGGGGAGGTGAGAGTCAAAGCATAGAGGTAGAAGAACCAGGGCTAAGTTTCTCCCAACTTGAACTTCGGAAGTAAAATTCCTAAGTAAAACACAGGGAATCTCAAAGTGTTCCTACGCAGTCACATCCTCCATTTCTCCTACCCACTCTCGGGAAAGAAAAAGCTAAAGCTTTTAGATCAGATTGAAATCACTGAGGAAAAGGTATTAATAGGCGCCTAATTCTCAGGCCCTCAGGATAAACTCCCATTGACGTCAGCAGGAGGTTTCTTTGCAGACGGTTGTGAATACATCTCAATATGTCTCCACAGTGTTATTTAGAGCACTGCCCTTTTAGGAAGGGAGCTTCAAGGACCTCACCTATCAGTGCTGGGAAATTGGCACTCTGAGTCCCAAAAGCCCAGATGCAATAACCTGCTCCTGGCTGTTTCTGAAAGATGCTGCTTGAATTTCGTATTTGCAAGGGAGAAATGGGATGAGAGTTTGCCTGATTCTGGAAAATTAGCTTTCATGGCCGTTGTCAATTTAAAAGTGTGAGGACTGGCCATTAGAAATGATGTTGCTAATTTGGAGGAGCCACGAGTTCACTGATAGACATTCAAGCCATGTCTGAACACACACAGACTGGTTAAGGGAGGAGAAACTGGTTATCTTCAGCCACAGACCTTTCTAGAAATTAACGTATCAGCATAGCATCACTGGTTGCAAGGGATAAAGCCCATTTAAGCCAGTTTAAGTTAAGGTGAATTTAGTTTTAGGATAAGGAAAGAAATGAAATAAGCCAAGCCTCCTGGGGACAGACACTAGAACAGAAAATTCTTGTGCACATTCATTCTTTGTGCTTTTAAAGCATGAGATTCTCCTTTATCTCTGCTTCCTTCTTTTCTCTCTTGTTGAGTTTCATGTGATTTCACATTCCTCTACTTGCTGACACTTCGATTCAATTTTCCACTATCTTCTGAATAACATCCCCTGTATCTCCAAGTGCAACTTCTCAGAAGAAAGAATCAAATTAGTCTCTCTCCATCACACGCTGGTTCCTCTTGTGTTTGCATTCAACCCAAGCCATATCAGCTGGTGGTGAGGAGTCACTTCCTTCAAAAGGGGATACATTCTAGAAAGGGTAGTGTGGACTGGGTGAGTGCTCCCATAATGTCTGGATCACAAGTTTATACAAATTAATTAAAATTAATGTGTTCAGTATGGACCTGTGTAGAGACGCCCAAAGTGCTAGCTCTTCTTGCCTTCTCTTCCAGATCAGTATAAAAATTCAGGAGATAGACAACCAGCTTTCAGATGACAATGTTGAGGCCACAGTTTGAGATTTCAGTCTCCTGCAATGGAAATGTATCTTTTAATGTTCATTTATTTTTGAGAGACGGGGGGAGGGGAGGGGGAGAGAGAGAGAGGGAGACAGAGGATCTGAAGCAGGCTCCAAGCAGGCTGACAGCAGAGAACCCACTGCGGGACTTAAACCCACCAACTGCGAGATTGTGGTGTGAGCTGAAGTTGGATGCTTAACCGACTGAGCCACCCAGATGCCCCAGGTTGATACATTTCTAATATGCTTCTGTTTAACACTCTTTCCCCCCAAATGTGAAGTGAGGAGTTGCTTATATATTACATAAATAATGATAAGAATGCATTTGGGTTTTGCTAGAAAATGTCAAGATTTCCCAAACATCATGCATTTGGGTTCTACTGAGCTTCTCAATGTATTTTAAGAGACAGTTGGGTAATTGAAATTTTAATCAATATTTGGATGCTCTGTTTTTCTATAGTTTTAATTTCATCTTCTAAATAATTTTTTCTCTAAGGTTAGAATATTCAGTTTATTTTCCTTGAAAGAAAAGTATGTTATTATTTTTGATCGATTCAAATTAGTTTTTACAAAAATTATATATTCTGCTATGTGCTGCTAGAGATTTACACAGGGCATGTGATCCATTTCTGGGAAGAACAAACTGCTTTTCCTAATGAATTCAAGGAAGATGAAGAAAAGTCAACAACACAGTGAAAAAAATTAAATTTCCCTGTTTCCTTTTGACCTATTATCTTGGTCTTAATATTTCATTTGTGGAAAGTTTGATGTGCTTTTTATCTTAATCGCCTTGACATCTTATGTTGTCGTAATGTGTAAAAATTTCCATTGAACATTTTAGCGTTTTCAAGGTGTAGTTATTACCATGTAGGAGTGTCATGAAACTTAGTTTTGCAATTTATTTATTTTTAACCAACTTGACTTATTCCTCAAAAGCTGATGATCTGAGAAGGCGTAGGGAAGGTAAGCAAGACCTTTCAGTTGCTTAATCTCCAGCCAGGAGATGTTATCTGCAGCCAATCTCTGCTAACTCCATTCTGGGCATGGAAATAGTTTGGCCTCATATTAGAAACTTCATGGTGAGTGTTTCCTGACTGTGTAGTTATACATGTCACTTGGTGAATATGTGTGGCAGCGAACATCGAAGGAAATGTCAACTATTAACGATGGGCTTTTTTTTTTTAAGTGAGCAACTGGATGATGGATTTAACTTTATTCATTCATTTATTTATTGGACCATTCACTCAATGAAGTAGCAAGTGATTAACAAGTGTTTATCGAACACCTACTATGTACTAAGCACTCTGCTAGATAGGGGGATAAATAAATAATAATCCAGTACCTGCTTAAGCTCAGTGGAGAAGACTGTCACACAGATCACTTTCATGTGAAGGCCATGGAACTGTGAGAGGGAAAGAAGGAAGGCATAACTGAGTTTGGGGATCAAAGAATGCCTTTATGTGGGGACAACATTTAGGTAAAGAAATGATGGAGTATATAAACCACAATTTCTTTATCCATTCATCAACTGATGGACATTTAGGCTTTTTCCACAATTTGGCTATTGTTGAGAGTGCTGCTATAAACATTGGGGTACAAGTGCCCCTATGCATCAGTATTCCTGTATCCCTTGGGTAAATTCCTAGCAGTGCTACTGCTGGGTCATAGGGTAGGTCTATTTTTAATTTTTTGAGGAACCTCCACACTGTTTTCCAGAGTGACTATACCAATTTGCATTCCCACCAACAGTGCAAGAGGGTTCCCATTTCTCCACATCCTCTCCGGCATCTATAGTCTCCTGATTTGTTCATTTTGGCCACGCTGACTGGTGTGAGGTGATATCTGAGTGTGGTTTTGATTTGTATTTCCCTGATGAGGAGCGACGTTGAGCATCTTTTCATGTGCCTGTTGGTCATCTGGATGTCTTCTTTAGAGAAGTGTCTATTCATGTCTTCTGCCCATTTCTTCACTGGATTATTTGTTTTTCAGGTATGGAGTTTGGTGAGCTCTCTATAGATTTTGGATACTAGCCCTTTGTCCGATATGTCATTTGCAAATATTTTTTCCCAGTTTGGTTGATTGTTTCCTTTGCTGTGCAGAAGCTTTTTATCTTCATGAGGTCCCAATAGGTCATTTTTACTTTTAATTCCCTTGCCTTTGGAGATGTGTCAAGTAAGAAATTGCTGCAGCCGAGGTCAAAGAGGTTTTTTCCTGCTTTCTCCTCCAGGGTTTGGATGGTTTCTTGTCTCACATTCACGTCCTTTATCCATTTTGAGTTTATTTTTGTGAGTGGTGTAAGAAAGTGGTCTAGTTTCATCCTTCTGCATGTTGCTATCCAGTTCTCCCAGCACCATTTGTTAAAGAGACTGTCTTTTTTCCATTGGATGTTCTTTCCTGCTTTGTCAAAGATTAGTTGGCCATACTTTTGTGGGTCTAATTCTGGGGTTTCTATTCTATTCCTTTGGTCAACGTGTCTTTTTTTGTGCCAATATCATGCTGTCTTCATGACTAAAGCTTTGTAATAGAGGCTAAAGTCTGGGATTGTGATGGCTCCTGCTTTGGTCTTCTTCTTCAAAATTACTGTGGCTATTTGGGGCCTTTTGTGGTTCCATACAAATTTTAGGATTGCTTGTTCTAGCTTCGAGAAGCATGCTGGTGCAATTTTGATTGGGATTGCATTGAATGTGTTGATAGCTTTGGGTAGTATTGGCATTTTAATATTTTTTTTAAATTTTTTTAACGTTTATTTATTTTTGAGACAGAGAGAGAGCATGAACAGGGGAGGGTCAAAGAAAGAGGGAGACACAGAATCTGAAACAGGCTCCAGGTTCTGAGCTGTCAGCACAGAGCCCAACGCAGGGCTTGAACTCACGGACTGCGAGATCATCACCTGAGCTGAAGTTGGACACAACCGACTGAGCCACCTAGGCGCCCCAGTATTGACATTTTAACAATATTTGTTCTTCCAATCCATGAGCATGGAATATTTTTCCATTTCTTTCTATCTTCTTCAATTTCCTTCATAAGCTTTCTATAGTTTTCCGCATACAGATCTTTTACATATTTGGTCAGGTTTATTCCTAGGTGTTTTATGCTTCTTGGTACAATTGTTGATGAGATAAGTTTCTTTATTTGTCTTTCTGTTGCTTCATTATTAGTGTATAAGAATGCAGCTGATTTCTGTACATTGTTAGTGTAACCTGCGACTTTGCTGAATTCATATATCAGTTCTAGCAGACTTTTGGTCGAGTCTATCGGATTTTCCATGGATAATATGTCATCTGCAAAAAGTGAAAACTTAACTTCATCTTTGCCAATTTGGATGCCTTTGATTTCCTTTTGTTGTCTGACTGCTGATGCTAGCACTTCCAACACTATGTTAAACAACAGCGGTGACAGTGGACATCCCTGTTGTGTTCCTGATCCCAGGGAGAAAGCTCTCAGTTTTTCCCCATTGAGGATGATATTAGCTGTGGGCTTTTCATAAACGGCTTTTATGATCTTTAAGTATGTTCCTTCTATCCCCACTTTCTTGAGGGTTTTTATTAAGAAAGGATGCTGAGTTTTGTCAAATGCTTTTTCTGCATCGGTTGACAGGATCATATGGTTCTTTTCTTTTATTAATGTGATGTATCACATTGATTGATTTGCAAATGTTGAACCAGCCCTGCATCCCAGGAATGAATCCCACTTGATCATGGTGAATAATTCTTTTTATATGCTGTTGAATTCGATTTGCTAGTATCTTGTTGAGAATTTTTGCATCCATATTCATCGGGGATTTTGGCCTGTAGTTCTCTTTATTTGCTGGGTCTCTGGTTTAGGAATCAGAGTAATGCTGGCTTCAAAGAATGAGTCTGGAAGTTTTCCTTCCCTTTCAATTTTTTGGAATAGCTTGAGAAGGATAGGTATTATCTCTGCTTTAAATGTCTGGTAGAATACCCCTGGGAAGCCATCTGGTCCTGGACTCTTATTTGTTGGGAGATTTTTGATAACTGATTCAATTTATTCACTCGTTATGGGTCTATTGAAATTTTCTCTTTCTTCCTGTTTGAGTTTTGGAAGTGTGTGGGTGTTTAGGAATTTGTCCATTTCTTCGGCATGTAATTTTTCATAGTATTCCCTGATAATTGCTTGTATTTCTGAGAGATTGGTTGTAATAATTACATTTTCATTCATGATTTTATCTATTTGGGTCACCTCCCTTTTCTTTTTGAGAAGCCTGGCTAGAGGTTTATCAATTTTGTTTGTTTTTTCAAAAAACCAACCTTTGGTTTCATCAATCTTCTCTACAGTTTTTTTAGATTGTATATTGTTTATTTCTGCTCTGATCTTTATTATTTCTCTTCTTCTGCTGGGTTTGGGCTGTGTTTGCTCTTCTGCTTCTGTTGCCTTTAGGTGTGCTGTTAGATTTTGTATTTGGGATTTTTCTTGTTTCTTGAGATAGGCCTGGATTGCAATGTATTTTCCTCTCAGGACTGCCTTCACTGCATCCCAAAGCATTTGGATTGTTGTATTTTCATTTTCATTTGTTTTCATGTATTCTTTTAATTTCTTCTCTAGTTGCCTTGTTGACCCATTCATTCTTTAGTAGGGTGTTCTTTAACCTCCAGCTTTTGGAGGTTTTCCAGACTTTTTCCTGTGCTTGATTTCAAGCTTCATAGCATTGTGGTCTGAAAGTAGGCATGGTATTATCTCAAGTCTTGTATACTTATGAAGGGCTGTTTTGTGACCCAGTGTGTGATCTATCTTGGAGAATGTTCCATGTGCACTCGAGAAGAAAGTATATTCTGTTGCTTTGGGATGCAGAGTTCTAAATATATCTGTCAAGCCCATCTGGTCCAATGTATCATTCAGGCCCCTTGTTTCTTTATTGATCCTGTGTCTAGATGACCTATCCATTGTTGTAAGTGGAGTATTAAAGTCCTCTGCAATCACCACATTCTTATCAATAAGGTTGCTTATGTTTGTGATTAATTGTTTTATATATTTGGGGGGCTCCTGTATTCGGTGCATAGACATTTATAATTGTTAGCTCTTCCTGATGGATAGACCCTGTAATTATTATATAATGCCCTTCTTCATCTCTTGTTACAGCCTTTAATTTAAAGTCTAGTTAGTCTGATATGAGTATGGCTACTCCAGCTTTCTTTTGAGTTCCAGTAGCACAATAGATAGTTCTACATCCCCTCACTTTCAATCTGAAGGTGTCCTTAGGTCTAAAATGAGTCTCTTGTATACAGAAAATAGATGGGTCTTGATTTTTTATCCATTCTGATACCCTATGTCTTTTGGTTGGAGCATTTAGTCCATTCACATTCAATGTTATTATAGAAAGATATGGGTTTAGAGTCATTGTGATGTCTGTAGGTTAGGTTTCATGTTTGTAGTGATGTCTCTGGTACTTTGTGGTCCTTGCAACATTTCACTCACAGAATGCCCCTTAGGATCTCCTGTAGGGTTGGTTTAGTGGTGATGAATTCCTTCAGTTTTTGTTTAGTGGGGAAGACCTTTATCTCTCCTTCTATTCTGAATGACAGACTTGCTGGCTAAAGAATTCTCGGCTGCATATTTTTTCTGTTCATCACATGGAAGATCTCCTGCCATGCCTTTCTGGCCTGCTGAGTTTCAGTAGATAGATCTGTCACTAGTCTTATTGGTCTCCCTTTATATGTTAGAGCGTGTTTATCCCTAGCTGCTTTCAGAATTTTCTCTTTATCCTTATATTTTGCCAGTTTCACTATGATATGTTGCACAGGAGGTCAATTCAACTTATGTCTGAAATGAGTTCTCTGTGACTCTTGGATTTCAATGCCTTTTTCCTTCCCCAGATCGGGGAAGTTCTCAGCTATGATTTGTTCAAGTACACCTTCAGCCCCTTTCTCTCTCTCTTCCTTTTCTGGAATTCTTATTGTACAGATATTGTTGTGCTTCATTGCATCACTGAGTTCTCTAATTCTCCCCTCATACTCCTGGAATTTTTTATCTCTCTTTTTCTCAGCTTCCTCTTTTTCCATAGTTTTATCTTCTAATTCACCTATTCCCCCCTCTGCCTCTTCAATCTGAACCGCGGTCCCCTCCATTTTATTTTGCATCTCATTTATAGCATTTTTTAGCTCCTCCTGTTTCTTAGTCCCTTGTTCTCTGTAGTCATAGATTCTCTGCTGTCCTCTATACTTTTTTCAAGCCCAGAGATTAATTTTATGACTATTATTCTAAATTCATGGTCCGTTATATTGCTTAAATCATTTTGATCAATTCGTTAGCTGTTGCTACTTCCTGGAGTTTCTTTTGAGGAGAATTCTTTTGTTTTGTCATTTTGGATAGTCCCTGGAGTGGTGGGGAACTGCAGGGCACTTCCCCTGTGCTGTCTGGAGTAACTTATGTTGGTGGGTGGGGCCACAGTCAGACCCGATGTCTGCCCCCAGCTCACCACCAGGGCCACAGTCAGACTGGTGTGTACCCTGTCTTCCCCTCTCCTGGGGGCAGGACTCACTGTTGAGTGGTGTGGCCCCTGTCTGGACTACTTGCACACTGCCAGGCCTGAGGTGCTGCTTTGATTGGATCTGGCGTATTAGCTGTGGTGGATCCGCAAGGTGCACAGGGGTGGGAGGGGCAGGCTTAGATCACTTTTCCATAGGTGGCCCCCTGCGGGAGGGGTCCTGCAGCACCAGGAAGGAGGCCGACCTGTCGGTGGGATGGATCCACAGAAGCACAGCTTGGGTGTTTGTGAGGTGCAAGCAAGTTCAGTGAGGGGAACTGGTTCCCTTTGGGATTTCAGCTGGGGGATGGGCGAGGGAGATGGCGCTGGCCAGCACCTTAGTTCCCCACAGAGCTGAGCTCCGTCTCCCAGGGCTCAACAACTGTCCCCCCTAGCTCCTCTCGCCCTCCTCACTCTCCGAGAGCAGAGCTGTTGACTCTTAACATCTGGAATTTTAAGTCCTGCTGCCTCTCAGAATTCACTCTGTCCGGCCCCTCTGCTTTTGCAAGTCAGACTCGGGGGCTCTGCCTTGCTGGGCAGGCTGGCTGCCCCTCCACTGCCCCGGCTCCCTCCCACCAGTCTGTGTAGCCCGCACTGCCTCTCCGTGCTTCCTACCCTCTTCCGAGGACCTCTTGTCTATGCTTGGCTCTGGAGAGCCCATTCTGCTAGTCTTGTGGCAGTTTTCTGCATTATTTAGGCTGATGTGGGTGGAATCTAAGCAATCAGCAGGACGAGGTGAGCCCAGCATCCTCCTATGCCATCATCTTCTCCCCTCTTCAGTCTAATATCTTATTTCCTAATAGAATTATTAATATTAGTTCTTGTGCTAAATTTGGAAATTTGGTAATGTAAATTTGGAGATGTAAATGCTGAATATTCCCAATTAATGTGAAGTAGAGTCCTATCAAAACAAAGTTCTGTTTAACTTAAAATATTTGACACTGTTTCAGTCTTTAAATTTAAATATATTGAAATAAAATAAAATGAAAATGCAATCCTTTAGGTGCACTAAGCACATTTCAAGTGCCTCATAGTTACATGTGACTGATGGCTAGGACAATGGACAGCAGAGGCAAACATATTCCTCATTCACTGCCACCCACCATATCTGATAGTTTTCCCAATCTCTGAACCTGAAGCACTCTAAGAGGTATAGACTTACTCAAGATTAAACCATACTTAATGCCACCATGTTGGATTCAGTGCCCTATTTTGGGGATCCCATAGTATTCAGTGCTTAGACCTTTTAAAGTATTTACCTCATTATGCTATAATAGTGGATTTAATTTTTACTCTTCTTGACTTATTCCAAATTCTGTCTGGGCACAAACTTATGTCTTTATTTCCCAGTGGTTCCTCCAAACCTAGAATAGCACCTAGCAGCACACTGCAGTAGGTACTCAATAACTATGTGTTGAAAGAGTAAGGAACAAATTAATGCGAAAATACTGTTGCACTGGTGCAATAACACTTGGCCAAAACAAAGTTTCTTCTTGCATGTATGGTACTCAGCCTGTTAGCACTCAGTTGAGGATGGTCTTACCTATATTCAATATTGAGACTGGCAGCTAGTTGAATTTTCACTTCCCGTTGAATTTTACCAATGCTAGGGAAACTCTATTTCAAGCAGGTGCATCCAGCTCATAGAATCAGTTTGTTGTCCAGATAAAGAAACGTTCTGAGTGAAAGCATGGATCGACCTCAGAGGTGTTCTTTCCTGTCATTTGAGAACAGGAGCTGTGTCTCTACCAAATCCTGTTGGGGTTCAGGCTCAGTGGCAGAAGCAGAGGAAAGAGGTAGTGTAGCCCCTGTAAAGTGAAGATCTAAGAAGAGCACAGTGCAGAAGGCCTGGGGATCAAGCCAATATTCATCAAAGAGCAAGCTGAGAGAGGGCTGGGGCTGAAGAAGAGGGAAACACTGCTCCGAATCACAAAATAAGTACGCCACTGAAGAAGGAGAAGGAGAAAGGGAGAGGAGGGAAGGAAAGAAAGGAAGGGGGAAAATACAAAGCCTTCAGAAGACAGTTTTCACAGATGAGTAGTCCAAGCCAAAAGCATGAATTTTAAAGGGATGTTGAGGATCATGTGCTGAAAGTATCTGGAACAGAGGCAGATTTCTTTTTTTGTGTGTGTGTGTGTATAATAATTTGTATTTATTGATATTGTATTTTTTAAATCTTATTTTCCCAGTTAGCATATTATTACCAGAGGAAAGGTTGGAAGACCTGTTTGATATGTGCAGACACATTCAGAGCAGGTAATGTGTTGAAATTTGAAAACCGTTCTCTGTAATTTTTATTTTCAAGTCTGAGAACTCATTAATTCTTTATTTTATAGGAGCTTTTGACCAACTAAAACAGAATGCTACCAAAGCAAGAATTCCATTCTATGGAAGGTGGGTTTCTGGTTTTTATTTTGATACTCATGTCTTCTCTAAGTTTTTATTTTATGCCATCTTGTGACATTTTTAATATTTACCTAGAAGTTTAAATCTTTCTGGAACTAAGTAGGGTATAATTAATAAATTATCTTTTATTATTGTACCATGACTCTTCTGATCCAGCCTTATAGATCAGAGTGGACATTATTTAGTTCATAATTCTAGAGAGGCAGATTTCTTATTCCTCTAGGGGATCACAGAGACCCCTCCTGAAATACATGGTTATACCCAAAGCCATATTAGACCTCAAGACCAAAGGACCTGAGGGACAAAAATTGATTGGCAGTGTGACTGAAATGAACAGAAGTAACAGGCCATGCATAAAAAGCAGCATTAAACCTGTGCTTTAAAATCCATTTTTATAGACTTGAACAACACAGTTCATACCAAAGAGGTATCTGTGTATGGCTCACAATAATGCTTCTCCTGTGGTTGAATTTATGTCTTATCCAACCAGGGAGATAGAGGACAGGGCCTTGGAGGGAGAGAGAGGATGCTCAGGGTGACCATATTTATTGAGAGTGCAAGGGGTGGCCAACTGAAGGAAACACCAGATAACAGACAAAACTGGGAATTGTCTCAGGTGACCAGGACATACAATTACCGTGGATGTGTTACCACTTGCAGTCTGAATTGTGTCTCCCCAAAATGCACATGTTGAAGCCTTAACCTCCAAAGTAACTGCATTTGAACATAGGATCTTTAAGGAGGCAGTTAAAGGTGGAATGAGGTCATAAAGGTAGGGCCCTGAGGCCTCACCAGAAGGCAACTCTGTGAACACCTGCGTGTTGGACTTCTGGCCTCCAGAACTGTGACAACATGCATTTCTATTGTTTAAAGCCACCCCCTTTGTTCTGTGGCCTTCAGTCATGGCAACCTGAGATGACTAATTCCACCACCAAGTCAAATCTTCCATTTCCTTGACCAGAGTCGCAAACCGGGTAGAACAGATAATCAGGCCACTGTTGCTGGCGACTGCCTGGCATGTCTGCATTTTAGGGGGACAGCACTGAAGTGCTTCTGGCTCTGGAGATGAGTTTCTAAATCAAGTGTTCTTTGTCCAGCTGGTCTTCTTCTTTGAAAAAAAAAAAAAAAAGAAAGCAAACAAACGTAAAGAAAAGAAAAAAGCCAGGCTTAATCAGATATTCCAAGGATGAAGTCAGGGTTATTGAGTCCAAAATGTGTTTCAGGAATCGGAAGGCTGAGTCTAGAAGGAGCCAGGGGTAAAGAGCTGTGACTTTGTTCAAGCAGAAGGCCACCTATTTGGAAGTGGAAAAGGCATGTGTTTCTGTTTGGATAATGGCATTTGTAATGCCCCTCACACGTGTCATGTGTGCTGGGTGTACTAGGCACCCTATTAAGTGGAAGGCACACAAAATGAGTGAGATCTCTTCCCTCTGGTTAAGCGGGATATATATTTATGACAGAATCTCATAGAGTTATTTAAAATGATGTCTTGATATGGGCAGATGTCCATGATGGTGTTAAATGTATTTAAAAAGTAAGCCTCAGACCAGTTTGTACCCTGTCTTAAGTATGGAAGCATCTATCAAAATCTCAATATTATAAATATAAATGCATATGCATGGAAGATTTTGGGTA
This sequence comes from Puma concolor, assembly GCF_028749965.1. Lineage (NCBI taxonomy): Eukaryota > Metazoa > Chordata > Mammalia > Carnivora > Felidae > Puma > Puma concolor. The sequence continues at coordinate 112,530,167 of NC_141676.1, forward strand.
GCATACACATGAATCTAGTACTGATTACATCTGGAGAGTAGACTTAGGGCTAGAAGTAAGGGGGAAGGAGAGAGTTAATTTCAGTAACTACGGATTATAGTTGGTCCAGAAGAAGTTAATGAATTTGCAGTCTAGTTACAGAAGAGATGAGTAAAAATAAGTGCAGTAAAGCACTTTAAGTGCTAAAACAGAAATATGCATAGGGTTAAGCAAGGCTATGAAGAGGGGAGTGTTCACTTTTATATGGAATGGTCAGAAATGACTTTTCCAGGGGAAGAGATGCATGAGCTAAGTTTTGAAAAGGGGGAAATTAAAAAAGGGAGCGAGGAATCTGCATCATGCGGAGAGAGAACCCGAGCTAGGAAACATCACTGAACATCTAAGCATCCACGTGTGGTCCTCTAAGTCCACTCCGGCCAGCTGGATATATGGGGAGCAGTGCAGGGAGATACGGCTGTGGATAAGATTGAAGAGGGAGGTAATAATCGGCACTAAGAGTTAGTAAACAATGTTGAGAGGTAAATATTGTCCTAAGAGCTTTGTCTTCATGGAGGGCAGTGAGGAAGTTGAGACAAACTTTGGGTAAAGGCTGAGTGGGCAACAACACCAAACAGTACATCAAGGATCAGTCCTAACAGGCCTGGGCAGAGTTCTTTGCTTCAACAATTATGAGGTCACTGGTTACCTCTCTTGCAGTGTTTCACGAGTTGAAGAGTGACACTCATTCTGGCCAATGGTAGTAAATGACATGGCTGCCAAGCATTTGATTACCTTGGGAGCTCAGGTCTCCTGTAGCTTGAGACACAAGCTCACACAAGGTGAGATGGCCTTTGCCCCACATGTAAACTGGAAATTGCTTAGTGTCCATTATCAGCCAGTGAAGAAAATTGTCGAGAGGAAGTGATAGGGAAGGACACTGACCTTCACCTGGAACCTCCAAAAGCCCATGGTGGCTGGGTCTTCCATAGTTTCATGATGTTTAACCAGAGAGGCCTGGAGAAATGGGGCAGAGGAGCCAGATGCCTCAGGGAGGCCAGAAGCAGCAGCCTGGGTCAAACAGCCACTGAATGAAATAGTTCTCTTTTGAGAGTTTTATAGATAGCTTAGAACTTCTTTCCTGTGAGATTTCTGGGGATGGACATCGAAACACATTCCCATCTGGTTCTACCCAGATCTATTGTTCCCCATAAATAACTACTTGTGCCTTAATTAATATGTCCCACTGAATGCACTTCTGCTTTAAGGTTAGAAACTAGGCTTTCATTGTTCCATACCCTTACTTAATGTACACAAAAATTCCTTGCTAAAGAGACACTGTGATGATACCAAAATATGTCAGCAGAATAAAAGTTGTCAGAAAATACCAAACAATAAACCCAAAAAAGTAGTGTTAGGCATCAGGCCCACTTGGACTCAAATGTTGGCTTTTCCACTTGGCTAGATTATAGGACTTCAAGCCTCCACTGCTCTGCCACAAATTGGGAAGAATGTGTGACCTACCTCATGAATTTTATTTGGACGTTCAGCTGAGATAGGGCATTGAAAGGCCTTAGCATACCATCATGCAGAAAATAAGAACCTGTAAAAGAGCTGTATCTCATTATTATTTTAAGAATCCATCACTTCATAATTTTATCTGACAAGTTTTGCTTGCAAATGGACTCAATGTAATTTATTTTCAAGTGTGTAGTTAAAGGCCATCTCAGGTTTTAATACATATTACTCGTGGTAAGCCATTTGAAATCCTCTGGGCTCTTGAGACCTGCTGTTTTTTAAAAATCTGATAAGAAAGCACTGACCGTGTATAGGAATCTATTTTTTGTGATTCTGTCCTTAAAGTGTAGTGAATTAATGTATTACCTGTCTCACACCTTAAATGTATGTGAAATATCCTGTTGTAGTGATTTGAGTAGTGCGTTATAGTAGAAAGTGTGGTTTTCGTTTTGAGGGTATATAAGTCCAGATCTGATTCCCAGAAGCATTACTGACTACTTCTCTGGCCTCACCCAAGGTATTTTAAATTCAAGCTGAGAAACATTGAGTCATCACTATATGCCAGTGCATGTCCAATTTGATTCCTACAATACATGCTTGAAATAGGTACTATTAATCCCATTTCATGAATGAAGACTATGAGAGAGGCATTACATCAATTGCTAAACATCACAAGTAGGGAGTAGAGCTAGGATTTGAACTCAGGTCTGTGAACACTCTTTACCATTTGTACTATGCACTGTCAGTAAAATAAGGTTAAAGAAACTCACTTTGCACAGTTATTATGAACAGTGGTGTTAAATAACAAAAATTCAACCAAGTAAATCCGAAGATCTAACTGGCTTTATCAAACGGTTCATGAATCAGGCAGCATCCCACCGAGCAAAGAATAAGGAGCAACTTCCAGCTTCCAGGAAAGAAAAGGTTTTTAAGGTCAGAGAGGGAAAGGAGACTAGGAAAGTATTAGCACAGAAAGCACTGTTTGAGGCAAGGTTGCCCTCCTAAGGGGAACCCAAAGGGTCTTTCATGGGATTTCTTCCTAGTGCTGAGCAGGAAGATCTAGGCTGGCTGGTTAAAGGTCACGTTCCCAGGGGGTTGAAACCACAGGGAAGTTGGGTGCTAAGTCTTGGTTTGCTGATGTGGGGCTCTAACATGAGTGATTGCATTTTGGGACTGAGTTTTTTTTTTTTTTTTTTTAAGTTTATTTATTTTGAGAGGGAGAGAGAGAGTGAGTGAGCAAGCACAAGAGAGGGATAGAGAAAAGGGAAGGGAGAATCTGAGCCACCCAGGAGCCCTAATCTGTAGTTTCCTTTTTTACACTAGTGATAATGCATTTCACAGAGTAAACTGTAAATGTTAACAATTTTTAAATTCTCATTTCTGAGAATCACAGTAATCTGAAATGGACCAAAAAACCAAAACAAACAACAACAACAACAAAAAAAACTAGTATGTTGGAATTCATAAAATACTCCTAGGTTTCCAAATATACCTGACAATAAATTGCATAATGTGCTCAGACTCAGTCCTGAGAATGTCCTATATACTTAAAGCATCAAACTTTTAATGAAGAAAAATAGGTCAGTGCTCTCTTCGGTATTGACAGAGAGTGCGTAGAGTCCATGTTTAAATTTCTGTCTGATGGCACATTTTACCCACTGCTCATTTTGTGTGAAATGAAGAAGGAACAGTTCTCTTGGAATTTTTAATCAGCTGGAGTTTAATCACAAGGAGTTTCTGTGCATCCTCATGCCTTTCTTATTCAAGAGAAGAAAAGTATGCTCACGCTGTTTTCTTCTCTACTTTCCCTCCCCTCATACTGGACATTTTATTCTTCATGTTTTCCACCCCGTCCTTACCATTTCAACTTCGGATAAAACTTAATGAGTACTTTACATGAGAGTGAAAAACCAACACCATTTGCAAATATGTCAGATCATGCCAAATAAGATGGCAGTTTGCCAAACGTTTTATTCTTTAATATTTATTTATTTTTTTCAAGTTTATTTATTTATTTTGAGAGAGAGAAAGAGCACAAGTGGGGAAGGGGTAGAGAAGAAGGAGAGAGAGAATCCCGAGCAGGCTCCATGCCTTCAGCCCAGAGCTCTAAGTGGAGCTCAAATTCATGAACCCTGAGATCATGACCTGAGCCTAAATTAAAAGTCCATCAATCAACCCACTGAACCACCAGGCACCCCTGCCACACATATTTTAAATGGCACTTAACTATTAGCATTGCTGTGTTTGTTCAACCTCAGAAATTGAAAAATAGCCATAACGATAGATTTTACTTCACACCAAAACAATTCAAAGAACTGATAGTGATCTTTCCCCCATCCCTGTTAAGTCCTTAGGTTCAATCAACACTAAATTATCCAGACTAACAGAGACGAGAGGTGGGACAGTGACAGGTTCTGCTCCCAATCCCTCTGAGGTGGTCTTCCCCTGCCCATATATTTAGAATACTGTCCGTGTAACCACACCCCACCACGGCCTGGGCCTCCCACAGATTTCCCAAAGAGCCAAAGAAAAAAACAAATGTTCAGTATTGCCCAAGGAGCAAAAATAAGCCCAGTCTCAGCTCATGTATAATTTTGGATTTAGTGTCCCCCAGCAATCAGAGATTGCCCCTTAACACACCCACAGTAGGTGAATATGCAGTTAGGACATCTGATTAGGGTTAAGCCAGAGGACGTACTCACCATCCAAAAGTGTAGATATGTTGGAATTTTCAAAGTGTGCTTCATCTCGTACTCCCCACCTCTGCCAGAAATCAACACCCCAGCTTATTTGCAACCTATAATTAATAACTGAAATAGCCAAAGTAAGCTCTTTTTTAATTCAGATTTAGATTCTGTTTTTATATATGTCTACGTATTTTGGAAAATCAGCTAAAATGTTAAGTATTTGTCTAACATATTCTAAGTTAGCATTTTCTCCCCTTCTTCCCTCCCTTCCTTCAGTTTTTCCTCCCTTCTTCTCTTTTACTGCTTTCCCCATTCTCTTTCCTTCTATTTCTTCCTTTTTACCCTTTCTGCCTTCCTGTCTTCCTATCAGCATTTTATTATATAGTGTGGTATTTTATACTAAAAGATTATACTAGTTATTTTACACTAAATGATCAGGCAAGATCTTATCTAAGGACTCTTAATGCAGCTGACCAACTGGCCATTTAGCCAACTCAGGAAAAGCTACTCAAGAAAACCTTAAAATGATATTTTTTAATGTTTATTTATTTTTGAGAGAGAGAGACAGAGCATGAGCGGGGAAGGGGCAGAGGGAGGGGGAGACACAGAATCTGAAGCAGGCTCCAGGCTCTGAGCTGTCAGCACAGAGCCCCATGTGGGGCTTGAACCCACGAACCACGAGATCATGACCTGAGCCAAGGTCAGACGCTCACCCGACTGAGCCACCCAGGCACCCCAAAATGATATTTTTAAAATACTAGACAAATCTTTGGTGTAGTTTGACCATATACTGAAGAAAATAAAAATATGTCATGTGTTTTTTTTTCCATTCTAATGTAGATTTGTGGCCATACTTCAGAAAGCAGGACATCTTGAGATTCACGATTTTCTTCAGATTATAAGATTTTGTTAAGGAAACTAAGCAGATAAAATGACCTTGCCTACAAAGTCTGTGTGAGACAGACAGGAAGAGACTGTTATTTCCCTATTATTTTCATCATGGAGATGCTAACATTGAAATGCTGTACGTAGTTTTCTCCATTGACACTGTGCTTGAAGCACTGTTAATCTCCTTTCTGCACCACTAGTCCCACAGGTGACAATATTTCAAAGTACACTCTTACATGAAAGTCAGGGCAAATGAGCTAAAGCCAGGATGCTGTTGATTTACCAAGGCTGATCTTCTTCTCCCAGAATTTAAGAGCTACTTGTCTTTGTAACTGCCAGTGTAGGGACACATCTTTCCTCACTTAGAAACACTCACGTAGTACTAGATCATTATCAGGCAAGACAGCATATGAATCTTAAGTTACCACAGATGGACGCTCACTGTGCAATTTGCTCTGTAGTGATTTGGAGGGTCAAGTAGGAAATAAATCTTGGATTTCTCTTGATTCAAGTAAGGCTATAAAGAGGATTCAAATGTCAATGTTCTTTTTGCAGATACCAATATCTTTTAATTTTTAAAATTGATACTCCATTTAAATATGAATAAATTCATAGATTTTGATCATTGGTTTGGGTTTTTTTCCCCCTAGTGCTAAGCAGTTTTCAGAGGTGGTCATGTTATGATTGGCAAGGGGACAAATGTCAAATAGAAGGATGAAGCATTGACCTCTCAGTAAACACAGGCTGATAGGGACGATGGGAGCCACCCCCTTTATGTTTAATGTGAAATATATAATCATGAGCTTTAGAAGAGCCAGTGCTCAGGGAGGAGCCAAGATGGCAGAACAGCATGGAAGTTTTTTGTGTGTCTTGCGTCCATGAAATACAGCCAGACCAACCCTAAACTATCCTGCACAACTAGAAAACTGATCTGAGGATTAACACAACAATCTGCACAACCTGAACCACAGAATCCAGCAGGTATGTGGTGCAGAGAGGTGAACTTGGGGAGAGAGAAGCACAGGGCGCCACTTTTGCAGGGATGTCTACTCTCGCCACTGTTATTCAACATAGTATTGGAAGTCTTAGCCTGTGCAATCAGACAACACAAAGAAATAAAAGGCATCCAGATTGGCCAGGAGGAGGTCTGGCCTTCACTCTTCACAGGTGACATGATACTGTATATGGAAAACCCAAAAGATTCCACCAAAAAACTGCTAGAACTGATTCATGAATTCAGCAAAGTGGCAGGATAGAAAATCAATGCACAGAAGTCATTTGTATTCCTATTCACCAACAATAAAGCAACAGTAAGTGAAATCAGGGAATCAATTGCATTTACAATTGCATCAAAACCAAAGAGGTGAAAAATCTATGCACTGAAAACTATAGAAAGCTTATGAAAGAAATTGATGAAGACATAAAAAAATGGAAAAGATTCCATGCTCCTGGATAGGAAGAACAAATATTGTTAAAAAGTCAGTATTACCCAAAACAATCTACATATTCAATGAAATCCCATCAAAATAACACCAGAATTCTTCACAGAGCTAGAACAAATAATCCTAAAATTTGTATGGAATCAGAAAAGACCCTGAATAGCCAAAAGAGTCTTAAAAAAGAAAACCAAAGCAGTATCATCACAATCCCAGACTTCAAGCTATACTGCAAAGCTGTAATCATCAAGACAGTATGGTACATGGACAAAAACAGACACTGAGATCAGTGGAACAGAATAGAGAACCCAGAAATGGACCCACAAACATATGGCCAACTAATCTTTGACAAAGCAGGAAGGAATATCCAATGAATAAAGACAGTCTCTTCAGCAAGTGGTGCTGAGAAAACTGGACAGCAACATGCAGAAGAATGAACCTGGACCACTTTCTTACACCATACAGAAAAATAAACTCAAAATGGATGGAAGCCCTCAATGTAAGACAGGAGGCCATCAAAATCATCAATGAGAAAGCAGGAAAAAACCTCTCTGGCCTCAGCTGCAGCGATTTCTTACTCAACACGTCTCTGGGGGCAAGGGAAACAAAAGCAAAAATGAACTACTGGGACCTCATCAAAATGAAAACTTTTGCACAGTGAAGGAAACAATCATGAAAACTAAAAGGCAACTGATGGATTGGGAGAAGATATTTGCAAATGACATATCAGATAAAAGGTTAGTATCCAAAATCTGTAAAGAACTTATGAAACTCAACACCCAAAAGACAAATAATCCAGTGAAGAAATGGGAAAAAGCTATGAATAGACACTTCTCCAAAGAAGACATCCAGATGGGCAACTGACACATGAAAACTGCTCAACGTCACTCATCATCAGGGAAATACAAATCAAAACCACAATGAGACTCCACCTTACACCTGTCAGAATGGCTAACATAAACAACTCAGGCAACAACAGATGTTGGCGAGGATGCAGAGAAAGAGGATCTCTTTTGCATTGTGGGTAGGAATGCAAACTGGTACAGCCACTCTAGAAAACAGTATGGAAGTTTCTCAAAAAATTAAAAATAGCACTATCCTATGACCTAGCAATTGCACTACTAGGTATTTATCCAAGGGATACAGGTATGCTGTTTTGAAGGGACATATGCACCCCAGTGTTTACAGCAGCACTATCAACAATAGCCAAATTATGGAAAGAGCCCAAATGTCCACTGATGGATGAATGGATAAAGAAGAAGTGGTGTATATATATGTATACAGTGGAGTATTACTGGGCAGTCAAAAAGCATGAAATCTTGCTATTTGCAACTACGTGGATGGAACTGGAGGGTATTATGCTAAGCGAAATTAGAGAAAGACAAATATCATATGACTTCACTCATATGAGGATTTTAAGAGACAAAACAGATGAACATAAGGGAAAGGAAGCAAAAATAATATAAAAACACGGGGACGAAGCATAAGAGACTCTTAAATATGGCAAACAAACAGAGGGTTACTGGAGGGGTTGTGGGAGTGGGGATGGGCTAAATGGGGAAGGGGCATTAAGGAATCTACTCCTGAAATCATTGTTGCACTACATGCTAACTAATTTGGATGTAAATAAAAAAAAATACAATTAAAAAAAAAAGAACCAGTGCTTTCATGAAAGTGAATGATCTTTTTTCTTTGTTTCTGCTCTCTGTGATGAAGCTGAAGTTGAAAATAGTTTCTCTGGAAAAGCTACCCTAAGCTTTTCTTCAGGTTTATTTTAGACAGGTAGTTAAAAGTCTTGAGTGAAAAAGAGGTGTAAAACAATATAAAATAGAAACGGGATGTAATCTGCAAGAGTTTGACACAGTTAATCAAGTACATCCTGGCCTCTTTCACCTCAGGAAAAAGAGTTTAATAGATTTAGAATAAGTTAGAAAAAAATATCTAAGTAGACTGAGACCCATTAATTGAGCAACACTTGTGTGTTTGTGGCAACCTTGATTGTAGCTGTTTGAATGTTGGCTAAGTAGCATCCAAATATTGGCATTTAAAAAATAGGCGATATTAAATTCAGATTGCTGTAATTAGCGTATAATCACATAATATTTAGCAACATTCATTCATATCACTTTTAAGACTCTGTTTTATATCATTTAAGATGACATCAATTTCAAGATCCTCTATTTTATGAACGACTAAGTAAAACCAAACGTCTGCCAAATAAAATATCACACAAAGATAATTTTGCATGCTGCATGAACTATTGGCACAGACTCTTACTGCTTAGAAATTACTTTCCTCTGCTTTAAGGATCTGGGTGGTTTCCCCCAACTTTCACCGTGGTGCCTACCATGTGTGAGGCAATTTTTCATGTTTCTCATCAACAGAATGTATCACAGCTTCATCTACTCACAGGTGTCTTCCTTTGTTCAATCCTATAAAGCATTTTTCATTGTTTTGAAAGAAAATGTGGAATTGTGGTTATTATCCCAAGATATTGGCTTCACTCACTTCCCATGTTATTTTGAATAAGGAGAAGCTTTTATATTTCTATGAAGAAATACCATGTGATCTTTTAATACATTTTAAATAAAACTCCACATGGGTAGTTGACGATGTTCATAACTCTAGAAATGTGAGTAGCTGTGACCTAGTCCATCCTTGTAGGAAAAGAAAACAATGGCATGACTGCTTCCTGGTCCAAAAGAGCTGTAAGCATCATGTATTGTAAGATGGATCCTACGAGCATCTGGGTGGCTCAGTAGGTTAAACATCTGACTTCGGCTCAGTTCATGATCTCATGGTTTGTGAGTGCGAAACCCATATGGGGCTCTGCACTGATAGCACGGAGCCTGCTTCAGATTCTCTCCCTGCCTCTCCCCCACTCTCACTCTCTCCCTCTCAAAATAAACTTAAAAAGATGTATCCTTGTTTCAGAGATTTAAAAACCAAAAGTTATGTTTTAGAATCAATGAAAAGAGTACTTACTTAATGAAAGTATATCTTCACATGAGAAAAATATAGCCATCTATATATAATAAGTACTCTGAGAGCTTAGATGTATGAAGGAGAAAACCATAAAAAAGTATTCCAAGCCACCAGGGAGTTGAGTGCTTGAAAGCACAGTGTCCCAGAGAAAGTGAACACATTCTAGGACGCTTGCTGCAAATTCAAATCTGTAAAGATATGTCAATATAAAGGGACAGTAATCTATAGAACAGACTGCTTGTACTTTGCTAAAAGTATTAGGGTGACAAATAGTAGGGTCAAGAGAGATAAAGTGAGGAAGGCAATGTCGGGAATTGCTTGTTATCAATTTCTGGAAAATATCTGGAACAAATCAAGTACAGTCCCCTGAAAAGTATAATCTAAGTCAGGTGTTAGCAGACTTTTTCTTTAAAGGCCAGGGGGTAAATATTTTAGGATTTGTTGGCCACATACATTTCCATAATATACACTTGTTTTATTTTTGACCACTTTCAAAAAACATAAAAACCCTTATTGGCTCAGGGCTCCACAGTGAGATGGCTGGCTAGATTTGTCTGTCTGGCCTCAGTCTGCAGACCCCAGTTTATCAGTGGTTGTCAAATTTTAGCATGCACCAGCATCATCTTGAGGGTTTTCAAAAACCGACTGCCACTCCCAGAGTTTTGGATTCAGAAGGTCTGGGATAGAAATGGAGGCTTTGCATTTCTTTTTTTTTTTTTTTTATAAATTTTTTTTTTCAACGTTTATTTATTTTTGGGACAGAGAGAGACAGAGCATGAACGGGGGAGGGGCAGAGAGAGAGGGAGACACAGAATCGGAAATAGGCTCCAGGCTCTGAGCCATCAGCCCAGAGCCCGACGCGGGGCTCGAACTCACGGAGTGCAAGATCGTGACCTGGCTGAAGTCGGACGCTTAACCGATTGCGCCACCCAGGCGCCCTGAGGCTTTGCATTTCTAACATGTTCCCATTTAATGCTGATGCTGCAGATCCAGGAACATACTTGGAAAATTATTGGTGGTGTGGTAACAAGTGGCTTGGGAGAACTTTCAGATTCACGTCCTTATCCTTTCACTCACCACCTGTGAGAACTTGGGCAACTTACTGAACTTTATTAAAATCTCAGCTTCCTCAGCTGTAGAATACAGAGATCCTCCTTTTCTATGAAGTTTATTTTTTATTAATTTTTATAAACAATCCAGTATATTTAACGTGCAGTGTTATATTAGTGTCAGGTGTACAATATAATGATTGAACAATTCTATAACATCACTCAGTGATCATCATTAAGTGTGTTCTTAATCCCCTTCACCTATTTCACCCATCTCCCCACCTACCTCTCCTCTGGGGACCATCAGTTTGTTCTCTGTAGTTAAGAGTCTGCTTCTTGGTGTGTCTCTTTATTTCTCTCTCGATTCCCTTTGCTCAGTCATTTAGTTTCTTAAACCCCACATACAAGTGAAATCATGTGGTATTTGTCTTCCCCTGACTTATTTCACTTAGCATTATACTGTCTAGCTCCATCCATGTCATTGCAAATGGCAGGATTCCATTCTTTTTTATGGCTAAGTAATAATCCATTGTATATATATACACCACCTCTTCTTTATCCATTCATCACTTGATGGATACTTAGGCTGCTTCCATAATTTGTCTACCCTGAATGATGCTGTAATAAGTTTCAAGTGCACATAACCCTTTGAATTAGTGTTTTTGTATTTTGGGTGTATGGGCTTCTGTGAAACTTAAATAAGACAATATTTGTAGAGCTTTTAGCACAGTGCTTCACATAGAGTACTTGCTACATAAATGCTTGTGATTATTAATCCCATCAGGTGGAAAACCATGTTGCAGGAGCCCAACATGGAATGAAAAAAGGCGTTACAATCTTTTACTATATATCAATTTCTTTGAGGTGAGGAAAAATATAAGTGAGAAAGTTTAAAGGAAGGACCAGAGGTGCCTGGATGGCTCAGGCAGTTGAGCATCTGATTCTTGGTTTTGGCTCAGGTCATGATCTTGTGGTTAATGAGGCTCACACAGGGCTCTGTGCTGACAGGGTGGAGCCTGCTTGAGATTCTGTCTCCCTCTCTGTGCCCTTCCCCCTCCCTCCCTTCCTCTCTCTCATCCCTCTCTCAAAAATAAATAAACATTAAAAAAAAAAGTCCCAACAGGAAGTAGGGATGTAGGCATTTCTGGAAAACACACTAGATTCTCTCACGTGTGAAAAGGTATGGCATTTTTCTGAAGATGAATTCATGAAATAAACAGCTAGATTTGTAGCCCACGATTGAATGTTGGGATCACGTGTGTACTGAGCAGGCTGTTGAGGAAGTGTCACAGCTGAGAGGTTCTTGTGCAGCAGAAACATGGAACTCATTTCTCATGATGACACATGGAGTTAAGCAGCTGCTGCTATTCTGTTGTCCTAACACTCCAACTGCTCAGAGGGTGCTTGAGCCATGTCTCCGCTACCTGGTGCAGCCGTTAGAGAGTTGTGAACACTCCTGCTGGTTCTGTTCGGAGTTGATTCCTGGACGGTAATGCCAGTAAAGAAGTACACAGCTCAGCTATCAAAGGCAGCTTTGGGAGTTGTTGGAAGTTGGCCCACCTCTAGCAAGACACAGATAAAAGGGGTGGGTTCCCCACGTTAAGGAGGTGGCCTCTCCTGTAGTGTGCTTGGTACTTATTCTTTCATGTGAAGCATATTCCTCTGTCTCTTCATTTTCCTTAACTTTCTGTGTTTGGTTCCATGAATTAGGCTGAACTGGTACTTCTAAACTTGAAGGAATGATCTTTCTGTGGTCATCTCCTGCAAACACTGTGTGTGCCTGCTGACTTTGGCTGGCTGGTTGAAATTGCCTGTCATGGTCTGGGGGTACCAAGGCTTTCTGAGTTAGGGCTACCCTGGAGGAATGAGTGGAGCTAGAGTGGGCATTGCCCAGGGAGGTCCTGGGGCTTTCTATGCAGAGGGCCCCTGGGAGAACACATGAAGCTGAAGTGAGTATAAGCCAAGGGTCTTGGAGTGCCTTGAACGAGGGGTACCCTGGTGGTTTCCTGAGTGCTTTGCACAGGGGGTGCCCTAGAAGAACCTTGGGATCAAAGGCATGTGTGTGTGGGAGGGGATCCTGGAGCACTCCATTCAAGGGCCTCTGGCTGGAGCCAAAACAGACATGGATAAGGAGGTTCTGGGGCACTCTGCTCCAGCAGCACTCTGGAAGTTGTCCGGAACCAACATCGTATGCACCTAGAATGTTATGGGGTGCTTTGCATCTTTGTCACCTTGGTGAGATGGCTGGAGCTGTAGTGATCACGGACCAGGGGTGTCCTACTGTATGCCATGTGGGGGTTGCCTAGGTAGAACAGATAAGGCTGGTGTGGGCTTGGAGCCTAGGAGTCACTGAGGTGGTACGCTGGTAAGGAGGCCAGGACAGTGTTCTTGTCTTTGCTCTTAAGCTGTGTGAGGGGGTGGGGATGTAAACCATAGTATTTGCCAGCCCTTTCCACCTGGAGAAGGTTTCAGGAGATCCCCTGGCCATTCTCAAGGATCTTTATATTCTTGTTGTTCTTTGAAATCACGGCTTTTTTTTTTTTTTTCTGTGTCCCAGGATATCTGGGGCTGTTGTGGGCTAGGGATCCAGGGCTCACTGAAGCAGAAGGTTGGCTATGACACCCAGACTCTTTCCTGTCCACACCATCAAGTTGGAGTGGGAATGCAAGCATTGGCCTTCATCAGCCCCTCTGACCTAGAGAGAGTCCCAGTAACTCCTCCACCATAGGGCAAGAGTCTGGGTTGGGTTCTGCTTCCTTTATATTATAGTGTACGTTGGGGCACCTGGGTGGCTCAGTCAGTTGAACATCAACTTCAGCTCAGGTCATGATCTCACAGTTTGTGGGTTCGAGCCCCATGTCAGGCTCTGTGCTGACAGCTCAGAGCCTGGAGCCTACTTCGTTCTGTGTCTCCCTCTCTTTTTGCCCCTTCCCTGCTCCCACTCTGTCTCTCTCTGTCTCTCTCTCTCAAAAATGAATAAACATATTCTAGTTTTAAGCTATAGCTTTTCTTATTTTCCCCAAAGCAGACAAGTCTGCTCACAGTTTCTTCAGTACTATCCCTCCCCACTGTGAATGGTAGTGTTGAAGGTGGGCAATTCCTTTATTACTATGTCTGTTTCTCTTGCTGTTATCTTATTAAGTGGTTTATCTCTTGTGCAGAAGCTGTTCAGTTATCCCTCAGTTCTTCAGGATGAATTGCTCTATAAATAGGTGTAGGTTTGGTGCATCCATGGAGGAGGGGAGTTTAGGGTCTTCCTGAGTCACCATCTTGGACCACAACTCCATCAATGCATCTTTTTTAATCATTAAAATGACCCCTAGTGGAACCTTTTAATATTGAATAATATTGAATATTGAACTAAATACAGAATAATTTAGTTCTGGGATTTTTGTTGTTAATTCTTTGATAATTTCTTATGGTTTTTCTGTATGTGTTCTTTTTCTGGATTTATGCTTAGTCAGATATTGGACTTTTTAAATTGATCCTTAAATTTGTTTTCCTTCTGATCTGCTTGCTCATTTTTCTCTTCTACTTTCTACGAGATTGTTTTCAGTATTACCTTCTCATTCTTCTATAGAGTTTTAAAAGTTCACATACCACATTTTTAATTTCCAAATCTCATTCATGCTATAGGATTGTTTCTTTTTTACTGTGTTGTGTTCTTAATCATCATCTGAAACCTATGCCAATATTAATCAACTTTTATTGATTTTTGGTTTCGGTGGTGGTTCTCTGTATTGTTTCTGCTTCTCCAAACATCAAATAAATAACTGTTGTTTTCTTGTTTGTTTTGTTCATATTAAAGGCATTCAAGAAATGACTAATATTCCTCAAAGTCTCCTTCTATTTAACTGTGAGCCATTAAAATCTGATTGGAGGCTTTATCATAAATATAGTGAGACTGTGGAATTGTGGGTTTCCCCTGACCATGTCATTAAGCTCCCCAGATACAAATATATTTAGTGGCTTTCCCTTGGGCTAATTTGTCCAAGTACTAATGTTGCAAACATGCCCCTTGCATTACACCTAGCTTCCAGCATTTTGAAAGCTGAATGGAGGAATTGGGCTAGAAATAACACTGTTCAGTATGTAGACTTTTACTTAACCCCCGTATATTTATCTGCCTAAATTTAGAACAATTTTGGTTCAAAATCTCAAGGAATGCAAACCTCTGATATCCTCCTCAGGTTACTTGTCCCCTCAACTCTATTCTTTCTTAGTAGTGGAGTTCAGGTAAGCGCATCACTTACCCAGGTAGAAAACTAGATTTCCCCAAATTCCTTACAACTGTTTATGTGTGATTATTAAGTTATTACAGTTAGATGTATTTGCCCATTTTGAGTGGAAGAAGTGAAGTAGACTCCACTTTCCTTTGGCAACTATTAACACTGTCAAGATTAGAATCTTATAGATTATATATCCAGTTCCTAGTTCCCTGAGTCTCATAAAGTGGGCTTTTCTCACCTATTGGTGACTTTCTCACATAATTTCCTAATCACTGCGATGTGTCCACTTTTCAGTTTCCTGATGTTCACAGGCAGCTATGGTGGTGGCCATGGCTCTCGTGGTGACCTCAGGGGTAGGGGCTGGCCTAACTAGCCAGTTCTACATTTTAGGGGCATCATTTTGTTTTTTTAATTTTTTTTTTCAACGTTTATTTATTTTTTGGGACAGAGAGAGACAGAGCATGAATGGGGGAGGGGCAGAGAGAGAGGGAGACACAGAATCAGAAACAGGCTCCAGGCTCTGAGCCATCAGCCCAGAGCCTGACGCGGGGCTCGAACTCACGGACCGTGAGATCGTGACCTGGCTGAAGTCGGACGCTTAACCGACTGCGCCACCCAGGCGCCCCGGGGCATCATTTTGAAATACCCAGTTTAGAATCCGCTTTTCCCCCCTTTTACTGATTCTGTAAACACATCATTCATGGTATGAAATCTCTTCCTGCTTAAAACACTTGGGGTGGTTTCTACTTCCTGTACTTATTCTGGAAATCCTCTCCATTATATGTTGTACTTGGGAGATTAATCCTCTCGTTAGTTCCTTTCTCTCATTCTGTGTTTGTGTTTGTGTATGTGAGTGAATTGGCCAGTACCTAGGTTTAGAGTGCATATGGTTGCTTCTTATCTGTACCTTTTCATCAGAACCCTAAACTTCAGCTTTGTCCTCTGTACAAAGCGAAATACCGCTCACATATATACTTTCCATCTTGTTCTCATCCATTCCTTGTATGTTGGGAGATGACTGTACTTGTTTTACACCTTTAATTTTTTCTGAAACAATAGTAAAATGATAGTTATGATGAAGTCAGGCGTTCAATCTGCTGTGTTACATTAGAAGTGTCTGTTGTTGCTAATTACACATCTGAATTTTTTTCATTTAAAAATTTTTTTAATGTTTTATTTATTTTTGAGACAGGGAGAGACAGAGCGTGAACAGGGGAGGGTCAGAGAGAGGGAGACACAGAATCTGAAACAGGCTCTAGGCTCTGAGCTGTTGGCACAGAGCCCGACGTGGGGCTCGAACCCACGGACCGAGAGATCGTGACCTGAGCCGAAGTCGGCCGCTTAACCGACTGAGCCACCCAGGCGCCCCTATCTGAATATCTTTTTGATAAGGAATGTATCTGGACCCTATTATGATGGCATTAGACACTATCCCTTTGAGTGCTGGAGAAGGATGACAGTTCTGAAAAATGAAAATAAAAAATGATGAAGATTCTTTGTTTTTTTAAAGAGTTGTGTAGGTCCTGAATTTTTCCTATTCATCTTTCCGACTCAGTGGAAGAAATGGAAGTCTCTGTATTTTTGCTTTGTGTTTCATTGCTCTTTGCTCTGAGATCTGATGTGGTTTGAAGACAGGCCCAATGCAACTATAGTTATTGAGTCAGCTAGAGAGCCTAAAATCCCTTGAAACTCAGTAATTCATGCTCTGGAAATAACACTCTTGCCCAAATAAGGACAGTAAGAATCCAGCTCACTATGAAATACAGCAAGAAGGATCTCACCAAATATGTATGCATTTTAAGGTCACAAACACTCGAAGTTGCAGATTTTGTGGCAATTCTGTAGAAATATCAATTTACGGGTTTTTAATTCAAGTTAATCCTCAGAAAGGGATAGTCTTCCTGCATGTCCTCTGAAAAATACAGGGCAGAGAGCCCTATGCTGATGCTGTGACTCATTTTTTTCTGCAAGCATCCTGAGTTAAATGTTGACAGCCAAGTGTGCTTACTGTGGATTCCATAGTCTGCATGCCTGGTGTTTTGCAAGAGGGTACATTCTGGCATGCATTTCCTATTTGAATGGCAAAACAAATGTCTGTTAAATTCATGAATTTCAGGATGCTAAATAGCTAAAGATGACTTCACCCCTACAGGAAGGGAAGGAAAAATAAAAACTATGGGAGGCAAAGCATCAGAGACTCTTAATTATAGAGAACTGAGGGTTGCTGAAGAAGAGGTGGGTGGGAGGATGGGCTAAATGGGTGATGGGCATTAAGGAGGGCACCTGTGATAAGCACTCTGTGTTCTATGTAAGAGATTAATCGCTGGGTTCTACTCCTAAAGCCAAAAGATGATTCTCCCCCACTGGATTCTGTGACCATTTTCAATTATGACCTTTTTAACAGCCTAAAAACTCCTTCTAACAGACTAAATACCAAAAGATTCAAAATACTCAAAAGTTTTCCATGTCTAATGATGGAACTTTAAAAAGATTATGACAAATGAGGGATTAGAAAAGATAACTGTAGTCAGCTTGTGTCAAATAATTGCCTCATATTTTTTTCATTTCTCTGATCAAAATTATTTCTTAAAAACAAGTCCATCATCACACTTGCCTTTCTTATAAGGGACAGAGTAGAAAAAAAGAAAATATGCACATTTATTTTGAAAAATGGACAATTCTGTTGATTTCATTATTTAAAAATGAGGACCACAATTAATTTTAAGGAATTCTACGTTCTCTGTATTTTATATTCTTGAACCAATCACATGTAGAATTAGCTTAAATTGTAAGGAGATATATACAGAGTTTCCATGACTTCAGTCCCACAGAAGGCAAAGCAGCCTGAGAAAAATATAACAAAAGCAAACTCCTTCCTTTTTTTTCAAAAGTTTAACCTATCTCTTTTTGGATAATATTTTATAGCAAACATTCCTTGCAACTTCCCCTAAAATGCTTCTAAAAATACTAATTTTTGTGGGGAGAAAGTATGTTAAGGCAGTAATAGAGATGAGACAGGAGAAGAGGCTGATGAAGTATATAAATCTGATCTCTTAAATTTAGTCCCCACCCCCCCATACAAGGGACATTGAAGCAAATTACCTAATAGCCTTGTTTAAATCACTTACATTCTCTGGTTCTCAATTTCCTTGTGGAAAAAGAAAGATTTCTATCTAATTTATTTCCAAGCTTATTTATGGCTCTAACATTTAGTACAGGTTGAGAATTCACATATCAATTTTGCTAGATGAGACTTTTATTGGCACATTTAAGAGGGTAATATTAATGCTACTATCTATAATTAGAAAAGTAGAAATATAATTCTTGAGGCACAACTCAAGTTTTAAGTCATTTGTCTTCACTGATTGATTATTATTACTTTTTTTTTGGTAAAATACAGTGTTTACTGTCTCG
The DNA here is from genome assembly GCF_028749965.1 of Puma concolor. Taxonomy (NCBI): domain Eukaryota; kingdom Metazoa; phylum Chordata; class Mammalia; order Carnivora; family Felidae; genus Puma; species Puma concolor. The sequence continues at coordinate 112,548,349 of NC_141676.1, forward strand.
GTGCTTCTATAAAGGATTAACACGATCAATAAATTCACTTAAGACTAACAGAACAGTGTAAAATAACAGGCCAAATACTTCTTATTTTCTTTAAACATCACATGACTAGTGCAGATGAGCATTTTGATATTTTAAAAACAGAAAGTTACAGGTAAACTACTAGATCTAGGAATTTTCTGAAGCTCTTTGGGAATCTTCCCTACATTAAGTATCTATATAAAGAGTAAGTATTTAAAATATAGTACCTACCTCTTGTATAATAATTATACCAACAAAAGGCATAGAAGAAGATTTTCCAGCTAGTGTTTTGAACTAGTGTTAGTAACTACTAACTTTTACATGCACAGAAAAATATACACAAGTAACCATCTTTCTTCTTTTATTCCACACCTATCTTAGTACACTAGCAATGTGCTTCCAGGAAGATTGCCAGGGTTATTACATGCATTAGAGACAAAGTCCCATGAACAAAAGACAGTGTGCTGTTTAACATGGAGAACTGTATTTGACACATCCTTGTCATATACACTTGGGTTCAGATCCAGAGTTGAGAAACTGATGTGGGTAGAAGTATGGAGACACCAAGTAAATATTTTAAGAAGAACATACCTCTTCTTCACCAGCCTGAGTATGAAGAAAACTCCAGGGTACCAAGAGATGGGAAAGGAACAAGAACAAGATCCCCTTCCTGATTCTGGTTTGCTCCCTTTTGCTCTCTGCACCACTCTTTTGCAGAGAAAATCCACTCATCAAGGTAAGTCCTATTCAGAGATTATCATTCCGTATCATTCATTACTGACCAGCGGAGATGGTTTAGCCAAGGAGAAGAATGCAGGCAGCCCAGTGTAAGGCTCTAGAGTATGAATTGAATTCTTACTCCACACTTATCTAGCCATGCATTCTTGTTGACTTATTTAACCAAAGGCTCACTTTCCTCTTACCTGAAAAATGGACTCATTTTAGAGACCATCTTAGTCACCACCACCCTCATTGTAGAGATTAAGAAACCAAACCCAGTTTCATTATCTTGTTTGCAAAAAATTACACAGCAAATTAATCCCTGAACCAAGAGGAGACTCCTAGTGCAGAACTCAGGAGAACTGGGTCTATAACTATAACAAGCTCAAGCTCAAGCCTGTTAAGGATTACAACCTCATGAGTGCCCAGCTTTTTAAGAGATATATAGGGGGTAAGTATGTCTGCAGGTAGATTGTGGAGTGAGGAGACAGTACTCATCTTTATAAAAATTCCATGTTTCTTAGAACTGTTCCTTAATCTCCTCCTCAAGCAAAGGACTCCACTTCTTCTTAAATACAAAATTGTAATTCATTTCTTGTTATGGACTGAATTAATTTGTTTAAATTCAACACACTGTGTGATGGTATTAGGAGGTGGGACCTTTGGGATGGAGCTGGGATTAGGTCAGGTGAGGGTTGAGACTCTTGTAAGGGCATCAACCCTTGTAAAAGTCCTATGGGAGCTTGCTTCCCCTCAATTTCTGCTATGTGAGGATAAAGGGAGAGAGCAGCTATCCAAAAGCCATAAGGAAGCTCTCACCAGAACCCAACAATGTGATCTTGGACTTCAGGCATCCACAACTATGAGAAATACATTCATGTTGTCTATAAGCTGCCCCGACAATGGAACTTTGTTATACAGCACAAAATGACAGGGCTATAGTTCTAGGCTGATTTAGTCCTGAGATTTTTTTCCCCTTGTTACAGGCAGAATAAGCAGTTCCCTCACTAAAACAAACAAACGAAAAAAACGCCTGTGTCCTAATGTCTGGAAACAGTATGTTAGGACACCTGGCAAAGATGAATTCAGGTGGCTGGATTATCCAGTGGACCCAATGTAATCACAAGGGTCCTCAAAAGTGGAAGAGGGAGCAAGAGATGTGATGAATAGAAACAGCATAATAAAGATGCAATATTCCTGAGTTGATAATGGAGGAGGGAAGCAATGAACCAAGGAATACAAGTGGCCTCTAGAAGCTGAGAAGAAAACAGATGATCAACTAGAAACTCCAGAAAAGATTGCAGTCATAATGACAAAGTTAGCCCAGTGACACCCATGTTAGAATTCTGTTCTACAAAACGGGAAGATAATAAGCTTTGTGTCATTTAAGCCAGAAAGTGTGTAGTAACCTAATTAACATGTATATAATTATGTATCTCTGTTAAATATGGGCATTTACAAAGGAAATAAGTGGGTTTTTTAAGATCACATTATATGACTTAGTCATTAGGAAGAGGCCTTTGCTAATAGAAACTTGTAGGAATAAGCTGATTGCTAGCTCAGTTCTGAGTCATGGTTTAAAATGGCTTTGGCCAAATTACCAAATACATTGTTTCTTTGGGATTGCCAGATAAGGCCTATAATCCAGCTATCACACATCATTCAATATGGCCAAACTTACAAAATATGAGGATCAAGTCCAGAAATAAGATGATCTATTCCTTCCTGGAAATAACAGCATAGAGTCCTGGTCCAAGACAGAGATGTGGGAAGACCATGAACTCACCTTATCCACAAACACACCAAATCTACACCTACTTACAGAGCAATTCCTCCTTCAGGACTGAGGGCTGACTGAATGGCTTCTGCACACCAAAAGGTCGGCCACAGAGAGAACGGCAAGAGAAACAGAGCATGGTAAGGATGGGAACCCCACCCCAACACTTGAAACTGCAGCGGAGATGGATACCCCTGAGGGACCCTGAGGAGATGTGTCTGTCCTGGGCCACAGACAAAAAAAGTCTGAATTTACAAGGGCAACAAGAATATAAATGAACCAGTCCTAGAAGCTTGGCAAATGGTGGGGTCATGGGGTGGGGCAGCTCCTGGGACTATGGTTTAGAAGGGCTGAAGAGCATCACTATCCTTGAGAGCGGCCCTTGTCAATGCTCACTACAGCTCAGGGTTGATACCACTTAGGTTCCAAAGGACATACCAGGGCACCTCCAACACAGGGTACCACAAGACAACCCACCCTCACTTAGGCTCCAGTCAACTTAACAGGGTGTCTTCTATGTGCTCACCCCACAGAGCACCCTGCCGATATCACTGTGTCTACCTCAGATCCAGCTGCCTTGTTAGCACACCCCCTGTATGGAGAGCCCACAGACATTCTGGCATGCAGCCACTTCAGCCCCCCTACCTGCGTGTTGTTTGTGAAGAGATTCCCAGGATCCCCAAGCTTGCAGCCACTTCAGCCCCACCCCCACTGGGGTGTCCTTTGTGCAGGGTCCCCCAACTTGGCAGCCACTTCAGCCCACCTACCTGGGTATAACTGTGCAGAGATCCCAAGGATACCCCGGTTTGCAACCACTTCAGCCCCCTTACCTGGGTGTCCTTGGTGCAGAGATGCTCTAGGTTACAGCCACTTCAGCACCCCTATCTAGGTTTCCTTGGTCCACGGCTACCCGGGATTCCCCACCTTGCAGCCACTTGAGCCCCCCGCTACCTGGGTGTCCTTGGTGCCAAGATCCTTCAACCCCTACCTCAGTGTCCTTGATGCAGAAATCCTCAGGATCCCCCAGCCTATAGCCACTTCAGCCTCCCTACCTGGGCATCCTTGGTGCAGAGATCCTCAGGATCTCCCACCTTGCAGCAAACTGCCCCCCCACCTGTGTGTCTTTTGTGCAGAGATCCCCAGAGTCCCCTAGCTTGGAGACACTTCAGCCCCCTTACCTGGGCATCCTTGGTGCAGAGATCCCCTTTCAGTCCGCCCTGGGTGTCCTTTTTGCAGAGATACCCAAGATCCCCCCGCTTACATCCACTTCAGTCCCCCAACCTAGGTGTCCTTGGTGCATAGATCCCCAGGATCTCCCAGCTTGCAGCCACTTCTGCCCCTTGCCTTGGTGCAGAAATCCCCTAACTTACAGCCACTTCAGCCTCTCTACCTGGGTGTCCTTGGTGTAGAAATCTGGAGGATCCCCCAGCTTGCAGACAGTTCAGCACCCTTACTTGGCCATCCTTGGTGCAGAGATCCCCAGGATCCCTCATCTTACATCCACTTCCACTGCAGTTGTCCTGCCAGGGCACCCTCTGCACAGACAGCCTGGACTGCACCCAGTGTAGTTCCGGACATCCCACCAGGGAAGCCTCAGCAAGGAGTGCTCCAGGATCCCCAGTCCATCACATCCAAATCTCCAAGCTGGCATAGTCACCAGGAACACGCAGTCTATAAAGAGCATAATAATACACAAGACCATTCCTTTATGTTTGGCAGAAGTAATTTTTCTTCTAATTCATAAATACAAACACAGAAAATCAAGCAAAATAAGGAAAGGGGGAAAATAGTCCAAATGAAAGAACAAGACAAAACCTAAGAAAAAGAATTAATATTGGAGATAAGTAATCTAGCTGATATGAGTTGAAAGTGATGTCATAAAGTTGTTCACCAGACTGGAAAGAATGGATGAACTCAGTGAGAACTTCAAGAGGTAGAAAATAGAAAAAAGAACTAAAGTGGAAAAATACAGTAACTGAAATGAAAAATACAGGGGGTCAACTGTATATTAGAAGAGGCAGAAGAATGGATCAGTGATCTGGAAGACAGGCTAATGGAAAGCACCTAAACACCTAGTAAGAAAGAGGAATAAGGAGAAGTGAGAATAGGTTAAAGGCTCTCTAGGCAGCAAGCAAACAAACATTCACATTATTAAGGTCCCAACATGAAAAGAGAGAGAGAAAGACTGAAAACCTCCCTAACCTGGAAAAGGTTAGTACAGACTACCAGGTCCAGGAAGCCCAAAGAGTTCCAAACAAGATGAACCCAAGGAGAACCACACCATGAAACATTAAGAGAGAATTTAAAGGCATCAGGTGAAAGGCAACTACTTATGTACTACAGATGCTCTATACGGCAATCTCCTCATTATTCTGGAGACTTTGCAGGTCAGAAGGGAGAGGTAGGACATATTCCAAGTGCTGAATAATAAAAAACAAACACCGCTACACCCAACACAGTAAGATTATCATTCGGAACAGAAGAAGAAATAGTTTCCTAGGCAAACAGAAATTAAGGACTTCATCACTAGGCCTGCGTTAGTAGCAATGTTAAAAGAAAAGGCCATAATGAGAAGAAAATTATGAAAGGGTAATATTTCATGAGTACAAGTGAACACAGTAAAGGTAGTAGAACAATCATTTGTAAAGCTAGTATGAAGTTTAAAAATAAAAGTAGTAAAATCAATTGTATCAAAAAGGGACTCACAAAATAAGGTTAAAATAGAACAACATATATATGAAATGTGGAGGCTGGTAGTAAAAATGGAAGTTCTTTTAGAATGTGTTCAAGTTTAAGTGACCGTCAATATTTAATATAGAACCCTAGGGGCGCCTGGGTGGCGCAGTCGGTTAAGTGTCCGACTTCAGCCAGGTCACGATCTCACGGTCCGTGAGTTCGAGCCCCGCGTCAGGCTCTGGGCTGATGGCTCAGAGCCTGGAGCCTGTTTCCAATTCTGTGTCTCCCTCTCTCTCTGCCCCTCCCCCGTTCATGCTCTGTCTCTCTCTGTCCCAAAAATAAATAAACGTTGAAAAAAAAAATTTAATATAGAACCCTATATACTTGGGCTGTTATAAGTTTCATAGTTACCAGGAAACAAAAACCTAAAATAGACAAAATAAAGCCAAGCATAACACTAAAGCATTCACCAGTCGCAAGGAAAGAGAGCAAGAGAAGAAAAAAGGAACAGACAAGAACTACAAAACAACCACAAAACAATGAGCAAAATGCCAATAAGTATATACCTATCAATTAGTACTTTATTTTTTTTTTTGAATGTTTATTTATTTTTTATTTATTTATTTTTATTTATATATGAAATTTATTGTCAAATTGGTTTCCATACAACACCCAGTGCTCATCCCAAAAGGTGCCCTCCTCAATACCCATCACCCACCCTCTCCTCCCTCCCACCCCCCATCAACCCTTAGTTTGTTCTCAGTTCTCAACAGTCTCTTATGCTTTGGCTCTCTCCCACTCTAACCTCTTTTTTTTTTTTTTTTTTGTTCCCCTCCCCCATGGGTTTCTCTTAAGTTTCTCAGGATCCACATAAGAGTGAAACCATATGGTATCTGTCTTTCTCTGTATGGCTTATTTCACTTAGCATCACACTCTCCAGTTCCATCCACGTTGCTACAAAAGGCCATATTTCATTTTTTCTCATTGCCACGTAGTACTCCATTGTGTATATAAACCACAATTTCTTTATCCATTCATCAGTTGATGGACATTTAGGCTCTTTCCAGAATTTGGCTATTGTTGAGAGTGCTGCTATGAACATTGGGGTACAAGTGCCCCTATGCATCAGTACTCCTGTGTCCCTTGGATAAATTCCTAGCAGTGCTATTGCTGGGTCATAGGGTAGGTCTATTTTTAATTTTCTCAGGAACCTCCACACTGCTTTCCAGAGCGGCTGCACCAATTTGCATTCCCACCAACAGTGCAAGAGGGTTCCCGTTTCTCCACATCCTCTCCAGCATCTATAGTCTCCTGATTTGTTCATTTTGGCCACTCTGACTGGCGTGAGGTGATATCTGAGTGTGGTTTTGATTTGTATTTCTCTGATAAGGAGCGACGCTGAACATCTTTTCATGTGCCTGTTGGCCATCCGGATGTCTTCTTTAGAGAAGTGTCTATTCATGTTTTCTGCCCATTTCTTCACTGGGTTATTTGCTTTTCGGGTGTGGAGTTTGGTGAGCTCTTTATAGATTTTGGATACTAGCCCTTTGTCCGATATGTCATTTGCAAATATCTTTTCCCATTCCGTTGGTTGCCTTTTAGTTTTGTTGGTTGTTTCCTTTGCTGTGCAGAAGCTTTTTATCTTCATAAGGTCCCAGTAATTCACTTTTGCTTTTAATTCCCTTGCCTTTGGGGATGTGTCGAGTAAGAGATTGCTACGGCTGAGGTCAGAGAGGTCTTTTCCTGCTTTCTCCTCTAAGGTTTTGATGGTTTCCTGTCTCACATTCAGGTCCTTTATCCATTTGGAGTTTATTTTTGTGAATGGTGTGAGAAAGTGGTCTAGTTTCAACCTTCTGCATGTTGCTGTCCAGTTCTCCCAGCACCATTTGTTGAAGAGACTGTCTTTTTTCCATTGGATGTTCTTTCCTGCTTTGTCAAAGATGAGTTGGCCGTACGTTTGTGGGTCTAGTTCCGGGGTTTCTATTCTATTCCATTGGTCTATGTGTCTGTTTTGGTGCCAATACCATGCTGTCTTGATGATGACAGCTTTGTAGTAGAGGCTAAAGTCTGGGATTGTGATGCCTCCTGCTTTGGTCTTCTTCTTCAAAATTCCTTTGGCTATTCGGGGCCTTTTGTGGTTCCATATGAATTTTAGGATGGTTTGTTCTAGCTTCGAGAAGAATGCTGGTGCAATTTTGATTGGGATTGCATTGAATGTGTAGATAGCTTTGGGTAGTATTGACATTTTGACAATATTTATTCTTCCAATCCATGAGCAGGGAATGTCTTTCCATTTCTTTAAATCTTCTTCAATTACCTTCATAAGCTTTCTATAGTTTTCAGCATACAGATCCTTTACATCTTTGGTTAGATTGATTCCTAGGTATTTTATGCTTCTTGGTGCAATTGTGAATGGGATCAGTTTCTTTATTTGTCTTTCTGTTGCTTCATTGTTAGTGTATAAGAATGCAACTGATTTCTGTACATTGATTTTGTATCCTGCAACTTTGCTGAATTCATGTATCAGTTCTAGCAGACTTTTGGTGGAGTCTATCGGATTTTCCATGTATAATATCATGTCATCTGCAAAGAGCGAAAGCTTGACTTCATCTTTGCCAATTTTGACGCCTTTGATTTCCTTTTGTTGTCTGATTGCTGATGCTAGAACTTCCAGCACTATGTTAAACAACAGCGGTGAGAGTGGGCATCCCTGTCGTGTTCCTGATCTCAGGGAAAAAGCTCTCAGTTTTTCCCCGTTGAGGATGATGTTAGCTGTGGGCTTTTCATAAATGGCTTTTATGATCTTTAAGTATGTTCCTTCTATCCCGACTTTCTCAAGGGTTTTTATTAAGAAAGGGTGCTGGATTTTGTCAAAGGCCTTTTCTGCATCGATTGACAGGATCATATGGTTTTTCTCTTTTTTTTTGTTAATGTGATGTATCACGTTGATTGATTTGCGAATGTTGAACCAGCCCTGCATCCCAGGAATGAATCCCACTTGATCATGGTGAATAATTCTTTTTATATGCCGTTGAATTCGATTTGCTAGTATCTTATTGAGAATTTTTGCATCCATATTCATCAGGGATATTGGCCGGTAGTTCTCTTTTTTTACTGGGTCTCTGTCTGGTTTAGGAATCAAAGTAATACTGGCTTCATAGAATGAGTCTGGAAGTTTTCCTTCCCTTTCTATTTCTTGGAATAGCTTGAGAAGGATAGGTATTACCTCTGCTTTAAACGTCTGGTAGAACTCCCCTGGGAAGCCATCTGGTCCTGGACTCTTATTTGTTGGGAGATTTTTGATAACCGATTCAATTTCTTCGCTGGTGATGGGTCTGTTCAAGCTTTCTATTTCCTCCTGATTGAGTTTTGGAAGAGTGTGGGTGTTCAGGAATTTGTCCATTTCTTCTAGGTTGTCCAATTTGTTGGCATATAATTTTTCATAGTATTCCCTGATAATTGTTTGTATCTCTGAGGGATTGGTTGTAATCATTCCATTTTCATTCATGATTTTATCTATTTGGGTCATCTCCCTTTTCTTTTTGAGAAGCCTGGCTAGAGGTTTGTCAATTTTGTTTATTTTTTCAAAAAACCAACTCTTGGTTTCGTTGATCTGCTCTACAGTTTTTTTAGATTCTATATTGTTTATTTCTGCTCTGATCTTTATTATTTCTCTTCTTCTGCTGGGTTTAGGCTGCCTTTGCTGTTCTGCTTCTATTTCCTTTAGGTGTGCTGTTAGATTTTGTATTTGGGATTTTTCTTGTTTCTTGAGATAGGCCTGGATTGCAATGTATTTTCCTCTCAGGACTGCCTTCGCTGCGTCCCAAAGCGTTTGGATTGTTGTATTTTCATTTTCGTTTGTTTCCATATATTTTTTAATTTCTTCTCGAATTGCCTGGTTGACCCACTCATTCGTTAGTAGGGTGTTCTTTAACCTCCATGCTTTTGGAGGTTTTCCAGACTTTTTTCTGTGGTTGATTTCAAGCTTCATAGCGTTGTGGTCTGAAAGTATGCATGGTATGATTTCAATTCTTGTAAACTTATGAAGGGCTGTTTTGTGACCCAGTATATGATCTATCTTGGAGAATGTTCCATGTGCACTCGAGAAGAAAGTATATTCTGTTGCTTTGGGATGCAGAGTTCTAAATATATCTGTCAAGTCCATCTGATCCAATGTCTCATTCAGGGCCCTTGTTTCTTTATTGATCGTGTGTCTAGATGATCTATCCATTTCTGTAAGTGGGGTGTTAAAGTCCCCTGCAATTACCACATTCTTATCAATAAGGTTGCTTGTGTTTATGAGTAATTGTTTTATATATTTGGGCGCTCCGGTATTCGGCGCATAGACATTTATAATTGTTAGCTCTTCCTGATGGATAGACCCTGTCACTATTATATAATGTCCTTCTTCATCTCTTGTTACAGCCTTTAATTTAAAGTCTAGTTTGTCTGATATAAGGATGGCTACTCCAGCTTTCTTTTGGCTTCCAGTAGCATGATAAATAGTTCTCCATCCCCTCACTCTCAATCTAAAGGTGTCCTCAGGTCTAAAATGAGTCTCTTGTAGACAGCAAATAGATGGGTCTTGTTTTTTTATCCATTCTGATACCCTATGTCTTTTGGTTGGCGCATTTAGTCCATTTACATTCAGTGTTATTATAGAAAGATATGGGTTTAGAGTCATTGTGATGTCTGTATGTTTTATGCTTGTAGTGATGTCTCTGGTACTTTGTCTCACAGGATCCCCCTTAGGATCTCTTGTAGGGCTGGTTTAGTGGTGACAAATTCCTTCAGTTTTTGTTTGTTTGGGAAGACCTTTATCTCTCCTTCTATTCTAAATGACAGACTTGCTGGATAAAGGATTCTCGGCTGCATATTTTTTCTGTCTAGCACACTGAAAATCTCGTGCCAATTCTTTCTGGCCTGCCAAGTTTCAAAAGAGAGATCAGTCACAAGTCTTATAGGTCTCCCTTTATATGTGAGGGCACGTTTACCCCTTGCTGCTTTCAGAATTTTCTCTTTATCCTTGTATTTTGCCAGTTTCACTATGATATGCCGTGCAGAAGATCGATTCAAGTTACGTCTGAAGGGAGTTCTCTGTGCCTCTTGGATTTCAATGCCTTTTTCCTTCCCCAGTTCAGGGAAGTTCTCAGCTATTATTTCTTCAAGTACCCCTTCAGCACCTTTCCCTCTCTCTTCCTCCTCTGGGATACCAATGATGCGTAGATTATTTCTTTTTAGTGTATCACTTAGTTCTCTAATTTTCCCCTCATATTCCTGGATTTTTTTATCCCTCTTTTTCTCAGCTTCCTCTTTTTCCATAACTTTATCTTCTAGTTCACCTATTCTCTCCTCTGCCTCTTCAATCCGAGCCGTGGTGGTTTCCATTTTGTTATGCATTTCGTTTAAAGCGTTTTTCAGCTCCTCATGACTGTTCCTTAGTCCCTTGATCTCTGTAGCAAGAGATTCTCTGCTGTCAGCTATACTGTTTTCAAGCCCAGCGATTAATTTTATGACTATTATTCTAAATTCACTTTCTGTTATATTATTTAAATCCTTTTTGATCAGCTCATTAGCTGTTGTTATTTCCTGGAGATTCTTCTGAGGGGAATTCTTCCGCTTGGTCATTTTGGATAGTCCCTGGCGTGGTGAGGACCTGCAGGGCACTTCCCCTGTGCTGTGATGTATAACTGGAGTTGGTGGGCGGAGCCGCAGTCAGACCTGATGTCTGCTCCCAGCCCACCGCTGGGGCCACAGTCAGACTGGTGCGTGCCTTCTTTTCCCCTCTCCTAGGGGCGGGATTCACTGTGGGGTGGGGTGGTCTGTCTGGGCTACTTGCACACTGCCAGGCTTGTGATGCTGGGGATCTGGCGTCTTAGCTGGGGTGGGTAGGCAAGGTGCACAGGGGCAGGAGGGGCAGGCTTAGCTTGCTTCTCCTTAGGTGATCCACTTCAGGAGGGGCCCTGTGGCAGCAGGAGGGAGTCAGATCCGCTGCCGGAGGTTTGGCTCCGCAGAAGCGCAGAGTTGGGTGTTTGCGCGGAGCGAGCAAGTTCCCTGGCAGGAACTGGTTCTCTTTGGGATTTTGGCTGGGGGATGGGCGGGGAAGATGGCGCTGGCGCGCGCCTTTGTTCCCCACCAAACTGAGCTCTGTCGTCCGGGGGCTCAGCAGCTCTCCTTCCCTTTGTCCTCCAGCCTTCCCGCTTCCTGAGCAGAGCTGTTAACTTATGACTTCCCAGACGCTAAGTCGCGCTTGCTGTCGGAACACAGTCCGTCAGGCCCCTCCGCTTTTTGCAAGCCAGACTCGGGGGCTCTGCTTGGCCGGCGAGCCGCCCCTCCGCCCCGGCTCCCTCCCGCCAGTCCCTGGAGCGCGCACCGCCTCGCTGCCCTTCCTACCCTCTTCCGTGGGCCTCTCGTCTGCGCTTGGCTCCGGCGACTCCGTTCTGCTAATCCTCTGGTGGTTTTCTGGGTTATTTAGGCAGGTGTAGGTGGAATCTAAGTGATCAGCAGGACGCGCGGTGAGCCCAGCGTCCTCCTACGCCGCCATCTTCCTCAAGGTCCCTCAATTAGTACTTTAAATGTAAATGGTTGAAATGCTCCAATAAAACACATAGTATGAGAAAATGGATGAAGAAACAAGACCCATCTGTATACTACCTACAGCAGACTCACTTCAGACCTAAACTACATACAGACTGAATTTGAAGACAAGGAAAAATACATACCATGCAAGTGGGAGCAAAACAAAACAAAATAACACACACACACAAGAACAGAAAACAAGATACCCAGGATTGCAATACTTATATCAGACAAAATAGGCTTCAAAACAAAAACTGTATCAAGAGACAAAGGTACTACATTATGATAAGAGGATCAGTCCAACAAGAGGCCATAACAAATGTAAATATCTATGCCCCCAGGGTGCGCCTGGGTGGCTCAGTTGGTTAAGTATCACCCCCGCCCCCACTCCCATCAGCTCAGGTCATGATCTCACGGTTCATGGGTTCAAGCCTTGTATCAGGCTCTGTGCTGCCAGCTCAGAGCCTGGAGCCTGCTTGGGACTCTGTGTCTCCCTCTCTCTCTGCCCCTCCCCCCATGCACACACTGTCTCTCTCAAAAATAAATAAACATTAAAAAACTTAAAAATAAATAGGTAACTATGCATCCAACATGACAGCACCTAAATATAAACACAAAAACTGACCATAATCCAGAAATGGTAGGGGACTTTAACACCACATTTACATCAATGGATACATCATCTATGCAGCAAATAAATAAGAAGACAGTGCCATTAAATGACACATTACACCAGATGGATTTGACAGATATATGCGGAACATTCTATCCACAAAGAGCAGAACGTAAATTATTTTCAAGTTCACATGGGCCATTCTCCAGGATAGACAGCATGTTAATCCACAATCCAAGTCTCAATAAATTTAAGAAGACTGAAATCATATCAAGTTTCTTCTCTGACTGCAAGGATATAAAACTAGAAAGCAATTATAAGAAAAAAATAGGAAAAAACCACAAATACATGGAGATTAAACAACATGCTGTTTAAAAACTGATAGGTCAGTAGGAAATCCAAGAGGAAATTTAAAAATACATGGAGACAAATGAAAGTGAAAACACAATGGTCCCAAATCTTTGGGACACGTGAAAGCACTTTTAAGAGGGAAGTTAATAGTGATATAGGCTTACCTCAAGAAATAAGAAATATCTCAATCTAACCTTACACCTAAAGGGATAATATAAAGAAGAACAAATGAACCCCAGATTTAATAGGAGGAAGGAAATAATAAAGATCACAGTGGAAAAAGAGAGTAAGAAGAATAAAAGAAAAGATCAATAAAACCAAGAGCTAATTCTTGGAAAAGATAAACAAAATTGATAAGCCTTTAACCAGACTCATCAAGTAAAACAGAGGGTCAAAATAATGAAACTCAGGAATAAAAGAGGTAAAATAACAACCTACACCACAGAAACACAAAGGATTTTAAGATACTAAACACAAAAAAATATATGCCAACAAACTGGACAACTTACATCCTAGATACATACAATCTCCAAAAACTCAATCAGAAAAAAATAGAAAATCTGAACAGACTGATTACCAATTCAATTTTCTTACTAATCAAAACAAACAAAAAACACAGCCCAGGACCAGATAGATTCACAGATGAATTCTACCTAACACTTGAAGAAGGGTTAATACCTACTCTTCTCAAACTATTCCAAAAAGTAGAAGACTATGGGGGTACCTGGGTGATTCAGTTGGTTAAGCATCTGACTCTTGATTTTGGCTCAGGTCATGATCTCACAATCATGAGATGGAACCCTGTAATGTGTTCCGTGCTGGGCATGGAGTCTACTTAAGATTCTCTCTCTCCCTCTCCCTCTGCCCCTTCCCTACTTTCACATGCATGCTCTCTCTCTTTTGCTCACTCCCTCTTTAAAAAGAAAATAGAAGAGGAAGGAAAACTTCCACCTACATTGTATAAGGGCAGCATTACCCTAATACTAAAACCAGACAAGGACACCACAAAAAAAAAAATTATAGGCCAATATCTCTAATGAATGTAGATGTAAAACTCCTTGACAAAGTATTAGCAAGCCTCATTCAACAATACATTAAAAGGATCATTCACCACCATCAAGTGGGATTTATTCTAGGGATGCACGGTTGGTTCAATATCCACGAATCAATCAATACACCACAGTAACAAAGTGAATTCCCATTTTAGTAGATGTAGAAAAAACATTTAATAAAATTCTACATCCTTTCATGATAAAACTCAACAAAGTAGGTTTAGAGGGAACATACTTCAACATAATAAAGGTCATATATGAAAAACCCACAGCTAATATCACACTCAATGGTGAAAAACTAACAGCTTTTCCTCTAAGATCAGGAACAACACAAGGATGTCCATTCTTGCCAGTTTTACTCAGTGTAGTAATGGAAGTCCTAGTGAAACAATCAGGCAAGAAAAAGAAGTAAAACTCATCCAGATTGGTAAGGAAGAAGTAAAACTGTCACTATTGTAAATGACATGATACTATATAGAAAACCCTAAAGACAGCACCAAAAACTATTAGAACTGACAAGTGAAATCAATACAGAGGCAAGATATAAAATTAACACAGAAATCAGCTGCATTTCTATACACTAATAACAAAGTAGTAGAAAGAGAAATTAAGAAGACAATTACCTTTACATTTGCACAAAAAGAATAAAATACCTAGGAATAAACTGAACTAAGGAGGTTAAAAACCTATATTCTGAAAATTATTTTAAAAAATGATGAAAGAAATTCAACAAAGCACAAAAAAATTAAATGCTCATGGAGTGGAAGAATTAATGTTAAAATGTCCACACTACCCAAAGCAATCTAAACATTCAATATAATCCTTATCAAAATACCAATAGCATGTTTCACAAAACTACAACAAATTATCCTAAAATATGTATGGAACCACAAAAGACTTTGAATAACCCAAAACATGCTGAAAAAGAACAAAGGTAGAGGTATCACAATCACAGATTTTAAGATATACTACAAAGCTATAGTAATCAAAACAGGATGGTACTGGCACGAAAATCAGATCAGATGGAACAGGATAGAGCCTCCAGGAACACACCCATACATAAATGGTTAAATGATCTACAACAAAGAAGGCAAGTATACACAATGGGGTGAAGACAGTTTCTTCAATAAATAGTGCTGGGAAAACTGGACCGCTTTCTTACACCATACATAAAAATAAACTCACAGTTGACTGAAGACTTAAATGTGAGGCCCAAATCCATAAAAATTTAGAAGAAAATGCAGGTATTAATCTCTTTGACATCAACCTTAGCAACAGTTTTCTAGATATGTTTCCTCAGGCAAGGAAGACAAAAATAAAAAATAAAGTATTGGGACTACACCAAAATAAGATTTTGCACAGTAAAAAAGGTAGCCTATCCCTGGGAGAATGTATTTGCAAATGATATATCTGATAAGGGATTAATAGCCAAAATAAAGAACTTATACAAATAAACACAAAACAAAAACAAAAAATCTGATTTAAAAACTGGGCAGAGGACCTGACTGGACATTCTTCCAAGAAGATACACAGGTATGGCCAACAGACGCATGAAAAGATGCTCAACGTCACTCATCATCAGGCAGATGTAAATCAAAACCACAATGAAATACCACCTCACACCTGTCATAATGGCTACTATTAAAAAGACAAAATAATAGCAAGTGTTTGTGAGAGTGTTAAGAAAAAGAGAACCCTCATGCACTATTGGTGGGAATGTAAGTTGGTGTAACCGCTGTGGTAAACAGTATGGAGGTCCCTCAAAAATTAAAACTAGAAAAACCATATGAATCCAATAATCCCACTATTGGGTGTTTATCCAAAGAAAATAAAAATACTAATTCCAGAAGATATATGCACCCCCATGTTTATGGCAGCAATATTCACAATAGCTAATGTATGGCACCAACTCAAATGTCCATTCATAGGTGAATGGATAAAGAGGATGTGGTATATATACAACTGAATAGTATTCTGCCACCAAAGTAATAATAACAATAATAATAAGCTCTTGCCATTTACAACAACATGGATAGACTTGGAGGGTATGATGCTGACGGGAATAAGAGAAAGACAAACACCATATGATTTCACTTAAACATAGAATCTAAGAAGACAGCAAATAAAAAAAAGCAAAAATAGCCCATAAATACAGAGAACAAACTAGTAATTGCCAGAGGGGAAGGAGTTAGGGATGGAGGTGATGGGTGAAGGGCAGTGGGAGATAGATACAGGCTTCTGGTTATTGAATGGGGAAGTCATGGGAATAAAAAATACAGCATAGAGGATATTGTAGGTGGTATTGTAACATGTTGTATGGTGATGGATGGTAGTTACACTTGTGTTGAACATAACAAGGTATAGACTTGTTGAGTCACTAAGCTGTACACCTGAAACTAATCTAGCATTGTGTGTCAACAATAATTTAAAAAAAGAATGGGATGAAGCAATAAATGAATTCCAACTGTGTTCCAAGTATTGGGAGATTTATAAACAACACGTTTAATCCCAATGATAATCATCAGGAATAGGTACCCATTTTTAAGATGAGAAAACTGGATCCAAAGCAATTAAGTTGCTAAACTGTATACAGATATTTAGAGCCTGGATTCCAACATAAGCACTCTGATAGTGGAATTTGTACACTCAACCACTACCTCATCTTGTCCACTGTAGATCCCCTAACATGATGAGCAGGAGTTAGTAGGTAACTGGGTTTTAGCAGAAGGGGACTTTGACAGTGAATGAAAAATAGGTATTTAGAAAAGCCCAGAAGTAGATCAACTGTAAAATAAGAAAAGAAAAATGTTTGAAGGTTAAGGAAAACTCCTATCGCAGTAATTAAAGAGTCTTTGCACATTTTTAGTTTGCAATTAGCAAGGAAATGGATTTTGCTCAGGCAAATCATTTGATAATTAAAGCCATCTCAAAATTTGCTTCCACTATCCTAAATATAATCAATTAGTTCCAAATATCAGTAACATAATGGTAAAAGACAAGTGTTTATCATGGGTGCATTATTTCAAAACTGGGATGAGTGGGAATAAAGATGAGTATAAGCTTCACATTTATTAGAGAAAAAGGGGGAAAACATCAAATATGGAAAACTTAAAAAACTCATTGGCTACCTTTTTTTCCAGAATTAAGAAATAAACAGCTCTAGGTGAAGAAGGAATGGTTCTTGGCCATTACTGTATGCAACAAGATGACTCACACATTAAGAGTCTAAAAAAGTGAAGGTTACCATATAGACCTTGTAGCTCTGATTTTTAAAGTGTTATTCCTTATGTCTATAAAATTGGGAAGTACTCTAATTCGAACTCTTATATGTATAAGACACTCAATTTATATGACATGAAATGTAAAGTGAGTTAAGTAATTACAGGTACATAATGTTCATAGGAACACACTTTGTCATAGTTAACAACTAGGAAAAAACAATTAGGTATTGATCAATAGAGGAGCAGATGAATAAGTATTAAAATATAGTGTAGTCATACAATGGCATGTTGCAGTAGATGAACTAGCGCTTATGTTCCATCATGTATCGATCTTAGATATATGACATTTTTTACATAAAAACCAATGTTTGAGAAATTTTCATATACTGTGTTATCACTCATGCAAATAAAAATATATAAAATTCTGTTGTTTATGGATATTTTTGAGAAAGTTAATGTATAAAACAGTGAACTTTGAAATATATCAAGTTCATGGTGGTGTTTGTCACAATGAAAGGGAGTGAAAATTCCAAAGGAAAAGTTTTATTTTATTAAGTAATATCTGAGGCAAATAAAGTATTAAACAAGTGGTGGGGTCATGAGTATTATCCCTTTTAACTTTTAGTACTTCAAAATATTTGTAAAAGTTCAGTGATTTCAGAAAACTACTATTTTGGGCAAAATGTGTTTGGAATGAATAATTGAGAAAATTATTTCAGTTTATCATAATATGCAAATGATTCACACGTATTTATGATGATCATATAGTCTTACTAAAAATAAAGTGAACATAAACCTCTCTGAAGATTTCCAGATAACCAGACAATAGGGAGCACTCTACAGGATTTAATTCAGGAAAGAAAACTGCAAACTTAAAGCTCTCGTGAGCTAAACTTTGAGTTTTATATCACAAGTTCCTATTTGCTCTAAAAAGTGCAATTTTGCCTCCTTGTAGGGAATGTTCCTGAGAATTCAATCCTTGTGTTTCACTTTCAGTGTCCTAGGAAAGGGGAGGTACACTCCACACTTGTGGGTTCATAAATCACCTTGTGCAGTGTAGAACACAACAATCAGACATGAGTCAACTGTACAGAGTAGCACAGGCTAAACCAACTGATCCAGACTCTGAAAACCCAGTCATACTGAGATCATTGCCAGGACCCCAGGTACAGTGTTTTTAATGGTATCCCAAATTTACATGGATGTCAAAGGTCAGTAAGACCACCTGCTCTTCTGAAGCTTGGGAAGGCAAGGTGAAATAGCCAAAGGTTAGGAGTCCACAGTATAACTAAGCCGTGCTCCCAGCAGTGAAATGGGGGTAGGATTACCCGCTTTCAATCATTGGAGTACTGCCCCTATGTACCACCTGATCTGTTCTCCTTTCCACCATCTTCGTCATTTTTTTAATTTATTTTTTCAATATATGAAATTTATTGTCAAATTGATTTCCATACAACACCCAGTGCTCATCCCAAAAGATGCCCTCTTCAATACCCATCACACACCCTCCCCTCCCTCCCACCCCCCATCAGCCCTCAGTTTGTTCTCATTTTTTAAGAGTCTCTTATGCTTTGGCTCTCTCCCACTCTAACCGCTTTTTTTTTTTCCTTCCCTCCCCCATGGGTTCCTGTTAAGTTTCTCAGGATCCACATAAGAGTCTTCGTCATTTTTAAAGCACAAATCTGGTCTAGTCACTCTTCTGCTTAAAAGACTTAAATATACTTCCGCGCACTTGGTGTTAGGCTGAAACCTTTTTTTTTTTTAATTTTTTTTTTAACATTTATTAATTTTTGAGACAGAGAGAGACAGAGCATGAATGGGGGAAGGTCAGAGGGAGAGGGAGACACAGAATCTGAAACAGGCTCCAGGCTCTGAGCTGTCAGCACAGAGCCCGACGCGGGGCTCAAACTCACAGACGCGAGATCACGACCTGAGCTGAACTCGGACGCCCAACCGACTGAGCCACCCAGGCGCCCCAGGCTGAAACCTCTTAACATGATGTACCGGTTTCGTTTTAGCCCACTTCTCTTGCTCCAACACTCTAATTGGGGTTTCTTCGCCTCAGCACTAGTCTATTTAAATTAATTTGTTTTGCTCAGGTACATTTATCATCTAGTCTCTGATCTTGTCCCTGAGGGTAGAGATGGTTTTTATGCTGTTTATCCTTATAATGTTAGTGCCTGTCATACTGCTTGGAATGTAGGAGGTTCTCAACAAATGTTTGTTGAAAGAAGGGAAGGAGGAGGAAATGTGGGGAAAGAGGAAGGAAAGGGTTTTTTTTCTAAAATAGAATAAAAGTAAAAATATTTGCATAAAGTATTAGTAGGAATGACAGGATTTGGGCCCAATCAGAAAAAATATCTTTTAGAATCTATCCGTATGGCAGCTCAATGTGTCTGACCATGGCTCCACTTGTTTTCTTTGGTGGGGGGATGGAGGTAGACAATAACAGAATAAAATGTTTTGGTTGAAATGATTCAAGCCTGAGGACCTTATTGACCACCGAGGATCATCACAAACTCAATGTGAAAAAGATGATGATGGAAACAGCACCCAAAGATCCTGTGTGGCTTGCAAGGTTTCCTTTACTGCTTATGTGTAAACAAAGCCAGCTACATCTGTCCTGTCTCAGCTCAGGGCACGAACCCCTCAAACAGTTAATCCATTCTTTACATGTCATTTTTTAAAATAGAAAAATTTTAATATGGAAACTGTCAAATCATCTGTAATATTATGCCCAGAATTGTGTTAGAAAAAAAATGGAAGAAATTTAAAAGAGGCAAAACCCTTATATGAATACCCTCTAAGTGACAGGTAGTTCTGATGCAACTTTCTTTCAAGTTTATATTTGAAATTTCAGTTCCCTTTCTCATCACCTAAGAAACATGCATATATATCTTTCATCTAAAAGACTAGCCTCTCGCTCTACAGATATATCAAAAGGCTCAAAATATCACCATTTTGTTTATCATTATCTGTATATTCATATTTTCTGTCTCAGGGTGTTTGTTTGAGATACACTTTAAAACCCAAGGGAAATTCAGAGAAGATGGCAAAGTAAGAGGACCCTGAGCTCCCCTCAGCCCAAGGACACGCTAAGACAATGGCCACGTCTGCACAACTGACTCTGGAAACAGCCTGAAGACTGGCAGAGCAGACCCTCCACAACTAATCCCAGAGAGGAATGAAAAGGGTAGGAGCGGTGGAGCTACAGTTGGGAACCAAACTTCCAGTGAGACTAACTATCAATGGAAGGTATGTCACAAGCATAGAGGGCAGTAGGAAACTCAGTGTGGTAACTCAACCCTGAGAAACACCACAGAAGCAACAGTTTAAAAGAGCTTGGATATATGTGAAGGAGATTTATTTACTAATCTTGGAATGTGTTCTGCAGGGGCAGAGATCTTCAAGAGATTTCTTGAGGAAGAAGAGCGCTGGTGGGCATCATTTTTCTTCTCCTCCCCCAGCCCAGGTAGCTGGAAACTTGCAGGAGCCAATGATAACACTCTCCACTACCTTGCTAGCCCTGTGCACCCAGCTTTCACATTCCTTTCCGGCTACACTGATCCAACCCACTCAACTTAGCAGACATCACTCCAAAGCAGCTCCTGCATTGCAACAGCCTGTAAGCAGCTCCAGCAGGGACAAGTACCACTCCAAAGTGACTCCCGCCCTGGGGAAGGGATAAGATAACCACACACCCCAGTGCCCTCAGTTCCCGCATCCTGGCCTCTGAGCTGTCTGCTGGGGGAGTAAGCCCTGCCATTCGGTGTTCCAATAGCTGTGGCAGAGATGCTAACTGTAGACCACTGGCCCCATTCACCAATAACAGTCTCTGAGACTTGCAGGGAGAAAGCCCTGCCCTTTGATGTACCTGCAGTTCTGGCACAAATCCCAGCTGCAGACAGTCAGCTGGACTTCTAACCCTGCCCACTAAAGAGCCCACAGCAGCCTCGGGCCTCTCAACATTGAGGAAACTAACCACCCCCCCCCCCCACATTCACCACCCAATAGTACACCAACAGCAAGCAAACCTAGTCATTGCAACAGGCCTGGATAGAGACAATCATGGCTCAGCCAAAATGGGACATGCATGCAGCCCACAGAGGGGACATTCCTGGAGCAAATGGTTCTGGTGACCAGGGGGACATTACTATAGGACACCACATGCCCTCTTCTACACAAGGCTGCTACTTTAAAGACCAGGAGACACAGCTGACATAATACATGGAAACAAACACAGAGTCATGCGAAATGAGAAGAAGGAATAGGTACCAAATCAAAGAACAAGATACTATCATTAAAATAAACTAGATGAAACAGAGATAAGCAATATGCCTGATAAAGAATTCAAAGCAATAGTCGTAAAGATATTCAGTGGATTTTGGAAAAGAGTGGATGAAATAAGTGAGAATTTCAACAAGAAAATAGAAAAAATAACCTTTCAGAGATAAGGAATTCAATTAATAAAATAAAAAATATACTACAGAGAATCAATAGCAGACGAGAGGATGCAGAAAAATGGATCAGCAAACTGTAAGACAATGTAATGGGAAGCATCCAAGCTGAACAAACAGCAAAAAGAAAAAGAAATAACAATAAATGAGAAAAGGTTAAGGGAACTCAACAACATCAAGTGTAATAACATTCACGGTATAGGGATCTCAGAAGGAGAAGAGATAAAGAAGGAAAAAAAAACTTATTGGAAGAAATAATAGATGAAAACTTCCTGAACCTGGCGAAGGAAATAGACATCCAGGTCCAGGAAGCACAAAGATCCCAGGAGGCCCACAAAATGACAAATAATGATTAAAAGAGTAATAAGTAATGATAAAGAGAAAATATTAACAGATGC
This sequence comes from Puma concolor, assembly GCF_028749965.1. NCBI lineage: Eukaryota > Metazoa > Chordata > Mammalia > Carnivora > Felidae > Puma > Puma concolor. The sequence continues at coordinate 112,570,211 of NC_141676.1, forward strand.
CATAAAAAAAAAAGTTTCCATACAAGTGTAATTCCCTAAAGCCATCAGCTGACTTGTCAGCAGAAACTTTGCAGGCCAGAAGGGAGTGCCATGATATATACAAAGTGCTAAAAGAAAACAAACAAACAAAACAAAACAAAACTACACTAAGAATACTTGATCCAGCAAGGCTATCATTCAGAACAGAAGGAAAGATAATTTCTCAAACAAAAGTGAAAGGATTCATCACCTTTAAACCAGCCTTATATAAAGTTTTAAAGAGAATTCCTTAAGTGTAAAGGAAAGGATATAATCAGAAATAAGAAAATTATGAAAGGGAAAATTTTGAGATGTAAAGCAAACATATGGTAAAAAATAGATTTAGCACTTAATAAAGTCAGTATGGAGGTTAAAACACAAAAGTGGTAAAAATCAATTGTATCTACAAAAATTAGTCAAATACACAAAACAAAAAGATGTAAAATGTGACATCATATACAGAAAACATGGAGGGTGAGTAAAAATTTAGCGCTTACAGTGTGTTTGAACTTAAGAAACTATCACCTTAATATAGACTGCTAGATACTTAAGAAGTTACAATGAACACAGCAGTGTGTGGGTGGCTCAGTTGGTTAAAAATCTGACTTCGGCTCAGGTCATGATCTCATAGTTCATGGGTTTGAGCCTTCTGTCAGGCTCTGTGCTGACAGCTCAGAGCCTGGGGCCCGCCTTAGATTCTGGGTCTCCCTCTCTCTCTGCCCCTCCCCCACTTGCACCCTGTCTCTTTCTCTATCTGTCTCAAAAATAAACATTAAAAAACATTCAAAAAAGAAGTTACATGTGAACACAATGGTAACAACAAATCAAAAACCTATAATAGTTACAGAAAAAAATAGAAAGTCTAGGGGCGCTTGGGTGGCTCAGTCAGTTGAGCTTCCGACTTCAGCTCAGGTCACGATCTCGCTGTTTGTGAGTTCAAGCCCCGTGTCGGGCTCTGTGCTGACAGCTTGGAGCCTGCAGCCTGCTTTGGATTCTGTGTCTCCCTCTTTCTCTGCCCCTCCCTCACTCACACTCTGTCTCTCTCTCTCTCCTTCAAAAATAAACAAACATTAAAAAAAAATTTTTTTTAAATAGAAAGTCAAGCATAACACTAAGCAAAGCCATCAAACCACAAGGGAAAAGATCAAGAGAAGAAGAAACAGTGAAGAACTATAAAACAAACAGAAAACAAGTATATACCTACTAATCATTGCTTTAAATGTAAATGGTCTTAATATTCCAATCAAAACATATCGGATGACTGAATGGATAAAAAAAAAAAACGAGACCCATCTATATGCAGCCTACAGCTATCTCACTTCAAACCTGTAAACACATACAGACTAAAGGTGAAGAGATAAAAAAAACATATACCATGCAAATGAAATTGCACAAAGGGCCAGTGTAGCAATTCTCATATCAAAATAGGCTTTAACACAAAGACTGTAGAGCAAGAGATAATGAAGCACTATATAATGATAAATGGAACAACACATCAAGAGGATATAATAATTGTAAATATCTATTCACACAACATAGGAACACTAAAATACATAAAGCAAATATTAACAGATATAAGCAGAAACTGATAGTAATACAATAGTAGTAGGGGGCTTTAACACCCCACTTACATCAATGGATAGATCATCCAGATAAATATCAACAAGAAAACAGTGGCTTTGAAACACACATTCTATCAGATGAAGCTAACAAATATACAGAACATTCCATCCCCCAACAGCAGAATACGTATTCTTTTTAGGTGCACATGGACTCTCCAGGATACAACAGATGATAGGCCATAAAGTAAGTCTCAGTAAATATAAGAATATTGAGCTCATAATAAGTATGTTTTCCAACCACAGCAATATGATACTAGAAATCAATTATAAGAAAAAAAATCTGGAAGAAGCACACCAGCATGTGGTGGAGGAGAAACAAAATGCTACTCAACAATGAATGGGTCAACCAAGAAATCAAAGAGGAAATCAACAAACACCTGGAGACAAATGAAAATGAAAACACAACAGTCCAACACCTTGGCATACAGCAAAAGCAGTAAGAGGGAATTTTATAGTAATCAGGCCTACTTCAAGAAATAAGAAAATTTTCAAATAAAGAACCTAACCTTACACCTAAAGAAACTAAGAAGAAAAGAAAGGACAAACAAACACAAGGTTAGAAGAAGAAAAGAAATAATAAACACCAGAGCAGAAAACAACAAAATAGAGACTAAAAGAACAATTGAAAAGATCAATGAAACCAAGAGTCAATTTTCTAAAAAAATAAAATTGATAACACTTTAGCTAAATTCATCAAGAAAAAATGAGAGAGGTTTCAAATAAAATCATAAATGAAGGAAAAGAAATAGCAACTGACACCAGAGAAATACAAAGGGTAAGAGCATATTATGAAAAATGATATGCCAACATAGTGGACAATTTAGTCAAATGGATAAATTACAGAAACATATAATCTTCCAAAACTGTATCGGGAAGAAATAGAAAATGTGAACTGAGTAATTACTAGTAATGAAATTGAATTAGTAATCAGCCAACTTCCTAATCCATCATACAAGGCCAGCATTAGTGTGATACCAAAACCAGACCAAAAACCTAACAACAACAACAAAAATGCAAAACAAACAAACAACTACAGGCCAACACATATGATGAACATAGCTGTAAAAACCCTCAAAAGACTGGCAAGCCTAATTCAACAATATATTAATCAGTGACCATGATCAGGTAGGGTTTTATTCTAGGGACGTAAGGGTGTTTCAGTATGTGCAAGTCAATCAGTGTGACACATCACATTAACAAGAGAAAGGGTAAAAACCGTGTGTAAAGATATGCAGATATAGTATTTGATACTTTCAACATCCTTTTCTGATAAAAACTCAGTGAAGTATCTCAACATAATAAAGACTGTACACAGCAAATCCATAGCTAACATCATATTCAATAGTGAAAAACTGGGAACCTTTCCTCTAACATTAGGAACAAAATATGGGTTCCACTCCTCCCACTTTTATTCAGTGGAGTTCTGGAACTCCCAGCCATCATAATAAGACAAGAAAAAGAAATGAAAAGCATCCAAATTGCTAAGGAAGCAGTAAAATTGTCACTCTTTATAGATGACATGTTACTATATATAGAAAACCCTAAAGGCACTAACAAAAAACTATTACAAGTGATAAATGAATTCAGTCAAGTTGCAGGATACAAAATCAATATAAAGTATGTGTTGCATTTCTATACAGAAATGTAAAAGTAGCAGAAAGAAAATTTAAGGACACAATCCAATTTACAGTTGTGCCGAAAGGATATAATAATTAATCAAGGAGGTGAAAGACCTAATCTCTGAAAACTATAAAACATTGATGAAAGAAATTGAAGATGAAACAACAAACGTAAAAGTATACCATGCTCATGGATTTAAAGAATTAGTATTGGTAAAATGTCCATATTACCCAAAGCAATATATAGATTAAATGCAATCTCTCTTTTTTTTTTATTTTTTTTTTAATTATTTTTTTTTCAACGTTTATTTATTTTTGGGACAGAGAGAGACAGAGCATGAACGGGGGAGGGGCAGAGAGAGAGGGAGACACAGAATCGGAAACAGGCTCCAGGCTCTGAGCCATCAGCCCAGAGCCTGATGCGGGGCTCGAACTCCCGGACCGCGAGATCGTGACCTGGCTGAAGTCGGACGCTTAACCGACTGCGCCACCCAGGCGCCCCTACAATCTCTTTTTTTTTTTTTTTAAATTTTTTTTTCAACGTTTATTTATTTTTGGGACAGAGAGAGACAGAGCAGGAACAGGGGAGGGGCAGAGAGAGAGGGAGACACAGAATCGGAAACAGGCTCCAGGCTCTGAGCCATCAGCCCAGAGCCCGATGCGGGGCTCGAACTCACGGACCGCGAGATCGTGACCTGGCTGAAGTCAGATGCTTAACCGACTGCGCCACCCAGGCGCCCCTGCAATCTCTTTCTAAATACCAACAGCATTTATCACAGAACTAGAACAAATAAAATTTTTAAAGAACCACAAAAGTTCTCAAATAGCCAAAGCCATCTTGAAAGAGAACAAAACTAGAGGTATCACCATCTCAGATTTCAAGATATATTGCAGACCAATAGTAATAAAAACAGGATGTACTGGCATCAAAAGAGACACACAGATCAATGGAACAGGATAAAGAGCCCAGAAATAAGCCTACTCATATATGGTTGATTAATCTACAATAGAGGAGCAAGAATATATAATGGGGAAAAGACACTATTTTCAAAAAATGTTTTTGAGGAATCTGGTAGCTACATGCAAAAGGATGAAACTGGACGATTTCTTACACCAAATACAAAAGTAATCTCAAAATGGATTAAAGGCCTACATATGAGAACTGAAACTCCTACAAGAAAACATAGGCAGCAATCTCTTTGACATCAGCCTTAGCAATGTTTCTCTAAGTATGTCTCCTGAAGCAAGGGAAACAAAAGTGAAAATAAACTTTGACTACACCAAAATAAAAAGCTTTTGTACAACAAAGGAAACAATGAAGTGGCAAAATGAAAGCAAAATAAAAAGGCAAAGGCAACTTACTGAATAGAAGAAAGTATTTGCAAATGATCTATCTGATAAAGGGTTAATATCCAAAATAGATAAAGAACTTATACAACTCAACATCAAATAACAATCTGATTAAAAATGGGCAGAGGATCTGAATAGACATGCAGATGGCCAACAGATACATGCAAAGATGCTCAACATCACTAATCATCAGGAAAAAGACAACAATAACAACAACAAAAACCAACACCCCCCCAAACAACAACAAAACAAATAATGAGACATCACTTCACACGAGTCAGAATGGCTAGTATCAAAAGGACAAGAAAAAACACATGTTGGAAAAGATGTGGAGAAAAGGGAACCCTTGTGCAATGCTGGTGGGAATGTAAAACGGTGCAGCCACTCGAAGATACTGTGGAGTTTCCTAAAAATATTAAAAACAGAAGTACCATATGATCCAGTAATTCCACTACTGGGTATTTACCCAAGGGAAAAGAAAAGACTAATTCAAAAAGACATATGCACCCCTATTTTACTGCAGCATTATTTACAACAGCTAAAATATGGAAGCAACCTAAATTGTCCATCAAGCGATGAATGGATAAGTATGTGGTATACATATACAGTGGAATATTATTCAGCCATTAAAAAACAATGTGCTTTTGCCATTTGCAATAACATTAATGGACCTAGAGTGTATGACACTAAATGAAACAAGTCAGACAGGGAAGGACAAATACCGTAGGATTTCACTTGTATGTGGAATCTAAAAAGCAAACAAACACAAAAAAAGACAAACAAACTGATGTTTAAATACAGAGACCAAACTGGTGGTTGCCAGAAGGAAGGTGGGTGGAGGAATGGGTAAAATAGATAAAGAGGATTAAGAAGGATTAAACTTCCAATGTGAAATAAATAAGTCACAGAGATGAAAACTACAGCAGAGGGAATATAGTCAATAATACTGTAAAAACATTTTATGAAGACTTATGTTGACTGCACTTATCATGTGAACACTGAGGAATGTATAGAATTGTCAAAGCAATATGTTACACATTTGAAACTGAAGTATATTAATTATACTTCAGTAAACAATAAATAATAAAATAAAAGGATCAATGGCCACTACTTCCACTCTACAGTTTTACAATACGATTTCTTAGTTACCCAAATCATGGCACTAAATTAGTTTGCACACAGATGCCTAGTGTAAATCCAAAGTCTAACATGTAGGAGATAGTCATGTTTTCTTATTCTAGAGAAGTCCACCCTATCAATGCATTTTTCAATAATTCAATAAATATTTATACAGGGATTATGTGCCGAACATGTTTTGTAAGTTCTGGGAAGATAATGATGAGCCGAAGCGTAGATCATCCCTGTCCCTGTGGAGTTTAGTATCTAGTGGGTGAGGGGACATCTACCAGGCACAAAATACAGATACATTCAGCTGTCAGCTGTATGTATCGAGTTAACAAATATGACCTTTAAGAATAAATAGAGTTTGCAGTTTTACTCTGTGTCCAGTATATATTTATCTTTAGAGAATTATTATTTATCTTAATTATTCCAAAGAATAAATGTAGACAAAATGTCTTTTCTATCTCATTCCTTTGGCTTTTATAAATACTGAGGAACATTTTGGAAATGTGAAGACTTCTTGTGTGATGCAGCCACTTAACATTTGTTCTCTTGTCAGAAGGACAATGACTGTGGAAAATGACAAAGCTGTGTTTCCTCTCAGCCAAGTCAGGCTCTTCATGCTTGCTCATGATGCAAATAAACGTTTGTGTCACAGTTGCTATCTTTCAGACTGGGTGCATCTATTCATATTACCTCAGAGAATGAAAGGATCAAACACAAAAAATACAGCGTCTCACAAATGACAGGATATCGGCTCAAGGCAATGTCAACGACAGGAGGAGGTGGAGGCCAGAGAACACTTACTGGTAAGTGGTAGGGCTGACGTTGATGCGCCGAGGGTGACTTCCTGATTCGAATTTGCTTGCCAGAGTGACATTATTTCCAAACAGGCAATATCGTGGCATTCTTACCCCAACAACTCCAGCGAGCACAGAACCTGAGTGATATCCTCATCTAAAAGAAAAAGAAGGAAAAATGAAAAGGATATATTTATGTTTTTCTTTTGGTATGCAATTCTTTCAAGGAGAGGTACTACTGCTAATTATGTAAACCACCGAACTAGGATCTCCTCAAAGAAAGAAAGTTGGTCTTGGTCATCTCTGTGAACCTGATATCTGGACCATTATAGTGGCAGTGAACATGAATACTGTGGAATAAATAATAAACTATAGGAAAAAATTGTATTTAATTAGCTACAGAAATCTGGTTATACTACAGGTCAGATCACCTTTCATTTGTACACATATTCTAACACATAAAAAATTTATTATTTGCCCTCCATTTACTCTCACATACAACCCTATTTTTTCCTTCATAAAATTAAGCACAATTATAAATTAAATATGTACATTTCTGTTTATTTTGTTTAAATGTTGGATTGTCCTATGAGAGAAGTATCCATATCTTTTTTCTTATTGCTGAATATTCAGTACTTAATACTATACCTAGAACAAAGTAGGCCCTCAATGGTAAGTGATAAATGTTGAATAAGATGTCAAAACTCTTCAACATTGTATCAAAATGCAGTTATAGAGAATTTAACCCTTGCGCCAGTCAAGAAGTATCTATTGAAAACCCTGAAAAATAAATTAAGGGCTGTATATTTTACACTCTGTGAATCTGATAACTGTTAGTCTGTCCCGTGCCTTGGAGGAGTCCTCAATGTGAAGTCAATATAAACTTCAGTGTGATTACAGCAATGAAGTTGCATGCACATGGTCTACACCAAAATAGCTGAAGCTAATGTTGACCAAGTGGGGAATGGGATCCTTAGTCCCAGGGGAATGTGGAAGAGAGGGAAGCAATCTGACCCCTAGGAGCTACTATGTAAGTAAAGTGTCACTCCTTCACTACCATGTCTCTTTCTGTCCCTATAGTTGTGAGGACAAAAAGTCATTCTGAGACTAACCTTTGTTATAGAACTGGAGACTCCTGCATATACCAACTATTGGTAAGACAGGCTGAAATCACTGTGATGTAGCTGCATCTCTTAATAACCTCTTCATCTAATTTTTAAAAAGTGATTCTAACATTTATTTTGAAATCCAGCACTGGTGAAAGAATAAAGATTTTTCTTTATTTTTTTATATTTATATATATTTATAAAGAATAATTTTATATTTATAAATAACTTTATAAAGAATAAAAATTTTCCCTATTAGTGTGAACATACACCAGTATATATATAAACAGACTAACAGAAGAGGAAGTCAAGGAAGACTTCCATGTATATACAGGTGATTGATATATAATAGAGTTGGCATTTCAGATTAGTGAAAAAAAGATGGCATTTCCATTAGGATGCTACAGATCACCTGTGTCTTCATGTTGAAAAAAATTTCCAAGTAGATTAAAGATCTTAATGTAAAGGGCACTTTACAGCTTTAAAAATAATTGTTTTAATTAAGGTAGAGGTCAATGTGCAGTAAAAGTAATACTCTAAAATACAGAAATCCTAAAAAGTATACTTTTATTAGTCTCTTAGTAATAGTTTCCAGGTGAGTGGTCCAGACTGTCAGGAAGCTCTGTTTGGTCAGAGACAGGTCTTATCATTGTGTTCCTCCTTATGCCTCGTCATATATTCCTTGTTGGAAAACCTGAAGCTGAGTCAGGAGCACTTTCATGTTCCAAGTCATGATGGGCAAGATAGATAGTGCAAGTTGAAGGGAAGGGTTATGATGTTATCATTTAAGGTGCTCTTCATTCCTCTGGGTAGATCCGGACTTACACTTGCTATCAGTTTCCTTCTGTCTAAAAGATTTCTTCAAACATGTTTTGAACTCTAGGTCTACTGATGATGAATTCTTTCAGCTTTTGTATGTTTGAAAACGTTTTTATTTTGCCTCCCTATCTGACACATATTTTTGTTGGGTATGGAATTCTAGGTTGACAGTTTTTTCTTTTAGTGCTTTAGTGATGTTGCTCCATCATCTCCTCCTGTGCATTGTTTCCTATGAGAACACTGCTGTCATGCTTATATTAATGCCTTCATATGTACTAGATCTTTTTCTTTTCCTAGTTTTGCAAAATTTATTTAAATATTCTTTTAACTAATAAACTTATTTATTTTTGAGAGAAACAGAGACTGCACAAGTGAGTGAGGGGCAGAGAGAGAATCCCACAATGTGCAGAATGAGAGGGAGAGAGGGGGGGACAGAGAGTGTGGAGCCCAAGCTCACCTGAAGCAGGGCTCAAGCTCATCCGATGTGGGGCTCAATCTCATGAACTGTGAGATCATGACCTAAGCCAAAGTCAGGTGCATAACCAAGTAAGCCACCCAGGCACCCCTTGCAGAATTTAGTTATGATTTTCCTTGATGTTTTCTTCATGCTTCTTGTGTTTGGGATTTGTTGAGTTTCTTGAATCTGTGAGTTGTAGTTTTCTTCAGATTAGGAAAAACTTCAGCTATTTCTTCTTCAAATATGTTTTCTATACACCCCTCTATCCCAGTAACTCCAATTATATGCATATTGGGATACTTGAAGTATTCCCATGGAAGACAGATAATTTAATCATTTAAATTACTTTTTCTGTTTATTTTGGATAACTTCTATTATAATGTCTTCAGATTTATTAATCTCTTCCTTTGTAATGTCTAATCTTTTGCTAACCCCATCCACTGCATGTTTAATCTCAGACAGTGTGATTTTCCTCTCTAGAAGTTCAATTTGGGATTTTTCTTTTTCAGGCATCAAATTAACTTTTGAACATTTGGAATTTAGTTAAAATAACTATTTTAAAACTCTTGTCTGCTAATACTAACATCTATTAGTCTATTTCAGTTTTGATTGGTCTTTTTCATCATTATGGGTAATATTTTTCAGCTTTGCTGCAAGCTAGTAATTTTTGGTTAAATGTTCAGTATCACAAATTTGACTTTGTTGAGTGGGGATATTTTTTAGATCCTTGTACATATTCTTGAGTTCTGTCTATGGATGTAGTAAAGTTCCTTGGAAACAATTCAGTCTTTTCAAGTCTTGCTTTTTAGGATTTGTTAGGCAAGTCTTGAGCAGTATTTCATGTAGGGCTAATTATTCTCCACTACTGAGGCAACAACACCCAGAGTACTGTACCCAGTGCCCATGATTTATGAGGTTCTCAGGTCTTCCTGATGGGAACAGGCAATTTTTTCCAGGTCCTTTGTGAGTGCCAGGAACTTTTTCCCCTAGTCCTTCCAGGTGTTTTTCCCTTTTGAGCCAACGGAATCTTCTCACAAAGAAACAATAATCAATGTTGTGCAGAACATACAGGAAGCTCCTTGGAAGAATCCTGGTGGTCTTTGTGCAGCTCTCTCCTTACTGGTTCCCTGTCTGTGACCTCAGGCTTTCTTGGTCTCCCCAGATTGAGCTCCACCTCTCTGACTGCAGGAATTTGTTCGATGCCTCCTGATTTGCTTCTCCTTGCACCACAGTCTGGATGTTCCCAAAGCAACATACCAGGGAAATCCTATTATTCATCTTATTTGTTTCCTCTCAGGGATCACTGTTTTCTATTGCCTAGTGGCCAGTGTCATAAAAACTGTTCTGTTGTACTTTTTCCTCCAGATTTTTAATTGTATAAGGTAGAAGTATGAATCCAGTCTGTTATTCCATTTTAAGTGGAAGCAGAGATAGTACTTAAAAAAAAATTGTCAACGTTTGTTCATTTCTGAGAGATAGAGACAGAGACAGAGACAGAGCATGAGTGGGGAAGGGCAGAGACAGAAGGAGACAGAATCTGAAGGAGGTTCCAGGCTATGAGTTGTCAGTACAGAGCCCAATGCGGGTCTGAAACTCACAGATGGCAAGACCATGACCTGAGTCAAAGTCAGACACTTAACCGACTGAGCCACCCAGGCACCCCATACTTTTTTTTTTTTTAAGAAACCTGTCTGAAAAATGTAAGCCTATTTTTTTCTTTTTCTTTTCTTTCTTTTTTTTTTTTTTTTGAGAGACAGAGAGAGGTGCTCATACAAGTAGGGGAGGGGCAGAGGAAGAGGAAGAGAGAGAATCCCAAGCAGGCTCTGTGCTGTCAGCATGGAGTCTGACATGGGGATCCATCTCACCAACCATGAGATCTTGACCTAAACCAGAATCAAGAGTCAGATGCTTAACTAACTGAAGTAACTTACCCAGGTGCCCCATAGGCCTGGTTCTGATGAGCGATTATCTATTTGGATTTAAAAAGGTAAAGAAGAAGAAAGAAGAAGAAAGAAGAAAGAAGAAGAAAGAAAGAAAAAGAAAAAGAGAAAGAAAACTGAATGGCAATAGTCCTTTTAAACAAGATAATTATAAAGCACCTTCTCTCAAGTTAGAAAGCATTTTGCAATATTATTATATTTCTTTGGGTTTGCTTTTATGAGGCCTATTTATATTAAATTACTTTGTGTAATGAAGGCTTGCCTAAAAAACACCTCAGATGCTAAGATTGTCAGTTTGGACCTGTGATCACTGTATTGATCTTTTTATGCAGAAGGCAAGATACATCTCACTGCCTCTTTACTCTGTGTGTTTTGTTTGAGAAAAAGACTCTATACCCACCACACACTACACAGAAGGCTTGTATAGTTACACTGCTGCCTCCTGTCAAAAGACCTGAGGGTTTTTAAATGAAATTATCAGAATTAGAATTATTCTAACCTAAAAAATGCTAGCAATAAAAACCCTGATATCCTTGGGCAGGGTAGATGGAAAAATGGTCATTTAAACAAACAATTATCTCTTAGAAGGCACAAAACATCATGCACAAAATATCACCAAACATGCACAAAAATATCAATAACCACACAAATAGCACAAATTTGCTGTCATTGTGTCTATCATACAATGAAACAAAACTCAGAGAATTATTTAATTTTGGAAGGAGATACTATTGAGAAATTATAAACTGAATCATCAGCCTCTTTTTTCTTTTCATTTCTTTTTTTTTAAGTTTGTTTATTTGAGAGAGAAAGAGAGAAAGAATCCCAAGCAAGCTCTGTACTGTCAGCACTGAATCCTGATGCAGGGCTTGAACTCATGAAATCATGACCTGAGCCAAAGTCAGATGCTTAACCAACTGAGCCACTCAGGCGCCCATCTTCTGCATTTCTTTTGACAACTTACTGAGGTTTCCCCAAAATTGGGAAGGATAGCAAGAAGTGTTGCCTATGTAAAGAAGGGAATGATCGCCTCACTCAGAATATGTCAGGAACATCGAGCAGTTAGACAAAATAGATACATTCAACTCTCAATGATGAATTTAGATCCCTTTCAGCAAGATTTAACATCATTTAAATAATTTAACCACTTAGAAACATTGGTATCCATCTGCCCAGGATGTCCTCACTAAAGAAGGTCATTTTGCACTAAACCATTGGTTGTTAACTAGGGACATTTGTGCCCTTCAGTGAACATCTGACAATGTCTTGAGACATTTTTTTATTTTCACAACTGGGATGGGGAGCTGCTTCTATTCTTTTCATCTATTCAGTTGAGCTAGAGATGCCTAGGACAGCCTCCCCACAACAGAGAATTTTCCCGTCCAAAGTAGCAATGGTGCAGAATCTGAGAAATGGTGCATAATCTGCCCTACACAGGCTTCTGGCACCCTATAGGTACTTAGTAGACCAGCACACACACGAAATAATAAATGCTTTAATCAGACCAAAGCCTTGATGAGTAACACTAGACTTCACTTTTTAGAGGACATTTATGAAAAAAAAAAAAATAGTGTTTGCCCTAGGGATTTATTGAAAAACACAGTAACTTTTGGATCTATCCTGAGGTTAGGATACCTGTTACCCAATCTCCTCTATCTACCTGAAATGTGTGAAATACTGCAAAGCTCTGGGAAACATCAGAGTCCCCACTTATCAAAAGATGCAGTTATTCTCCTAATACTTCACTGATTATTCATCTGCTGAGGCACATAAACAAGTGCATTTTAAGATAATATTTCTCCCACGGTGCCTAAAAATAGAAAGCTTATAGGGTTAGACCTCAGTTAGCCAAAACTGGTTTCATCAAGAAGGAATCTTTGGGTTGGGAGAGCAGCACGGATTCATTAGTTGAGTCCCTCATTTTACAAATAAACTCAACTCCAGAGGAGCACAATGAAAAAGAGCAATTAGCCCACAGGGGGCGCTCGTGCAAGTTCCCTTCCCATACCTCATGGCGCCCATCGTGGTGCTTATGTGGCATGGACCCCTTTATAGTTCAGTAAATAGATGGACTAATTCCCGAATGTCCGAATCAGACTGAAACCATGATTAACAGGAGTTAGGAGCTAGCAAGTTGTGAAAATCAAATACCAATTTGTGTTGAAATAGTCCTGCTGGAGCAAGACAGAATTTCCAAATTAAAATAGGTCTATAGTAGGAAAAAGAAGAAAGACTTCTGTAGAAAGAGCCAGCTATCTGTGTAATCGTGTTTGCATTTAAGTATCATTCTGAGATTCACGTAGTTGAGATTTTAAGCTTTTAAAAATAGTTAATTGGGGCGCCTGGGGGGCTCAGTTGGTTAAGCATCCAACTTCAGCTCAGGTCATTATCTCAGGTTCATGAGTTGGAGCCCTAGGTCATGTTCTGTGCTGACAGCTCAGAGTATGAAGCCTGCTTCGGATTCTGTGTGTGTGTCTCTCTCTGCCCCTCCCCCACTTGTGCTGTCTCTCTCTCTCTCTCAAAAATAAACAAACATTAAAAATTATTTTAAAAATAGTTAATTAACTGTTTTAATAGCCAGGAGACCAAAACCATTGCTCACATTGTTAAGAAACAGGGAAGAAAACAAGTACTTTATTCTTCTACCAGTATTAACATGCATAAGTTTCATCATAAAAATTTTCACTAACAAAAGGAAATAAATGAAATTGATTTTCACATTTTTGTCCTATTTTATTAATAACCAATATTTCCCTGAGAAGAAAATATCACTTAATGTTTTAAATTCTGACTTTAAAAGTTCAAGATTCTTAGGCTGAATACAATCAACTCATATAACCTCTGTAGGTTTTTACAATTTCTCCTAATTTCTCCATGTGCAGGAAAGCAGGGAGAAATCATCTCTGTAGATACATGGCATTTTTCCTTCTATCACGGGACTCAGACTCCAACTGATGGTGTCAAAATGTCATAGTCTCAAATAATATGCCTGGACAAATACCACTTTGGCAGAATGTCTGTGTTTACTCTAAACATTACAGAAGTACCACTCATAGATAAATTTCAATTTACAGAAAATACTTGACAAAAAAATGGTTCTCATCACTGGTACGGTAACATATAATTTCAGACACAAGATACATGGTGACTTTTATAAAATAAAATGGTGACATTTTAAATAACTGGTACTTTAGAGTTAGGGGAGAAAGTGAGTTGGTAATCTTGTTTATGGTGTTTTGGTGGGGAAGGATAGGACCTTACAAAAGATGATTAGGAGGGCATGCCTGGAATCCTACAAAGGGTACCACTGGCAATGTTATTAGAGACTGCAGGGGAAGGGGAGGGCACTATGGTTCAGCTTCACTGTCACCTTCTCACAGGGCACTGATAACCATGTATTTAAATACATTCACTGCTAATAAAAGACTTAAATATGACTGAACTTGTAGGAGTATTATTACTAAGGCCTCTAGGTGGAATCTGAAATTTACCTTTGTAAATTCAGAAAAAAAATACTTTTAGAATTATTTTTGAAAGGAAGAAACTGATTTAAGGAAGTTGACCTACTTGAGTTAAATATGTGTGTATTTAGGAATAACCAGCATATAATTTAGCAGTTGAAAAACACGGCATTTTGTGCCAGAAATGCGGACACTGGTAAATCATTAACAAAGTGCTATGCTTTAAACACATACAGAACTGCTCATTATACTAAAGATTAATAGCAGAATTAAAAGTTAAGAATTTTTTTTAATTTAAGAAGGTGATTGATACCATCTCCTAAGAGCATTTGATTTTTCATTCTGATATGAAGAAAAAAATTAGAAACCTTTTTCTCTTTTTTTTTTAATATGAAATTTATTGTCAAACAGGTTTCCACACAACACCTAGTGCTCTAGAAACCTTTTTCTCAAGAAACATCCAGTCTTTGGCTATCTAACCCATGATGCTAAGGGAATACTTACTTTACAAATCACATCTATAACATTTATCAAATCGTTCTATTAAATACATCTATAGTGTTTAATTGCACAGGTTGAAATCTCCTTCTGATATCACAAAGGCATTCCTCATTAGTGGCTCATTTTTTTAATGACAAAGTATGTTAATTGCTAAAACTTCAAAGCCCTTAGAAGTTTCTGTTTTGAGACCACCACTAAAAAATATTGCTACTGACCAATTCTCTCTGTTAACTGATGAAAATCATCTGTCAAAATGTGAACCTTAACAAGAGATAATCTGGAGCAAATTTCTAGTCTAAAAGAATCTTTATAGTATTGTGGATTCAAAAAAGTGATTTAAAAAAAGCTGAAATACGTAGAAATGGCATAAAGGGATTTACAAAGAATTCTAATAGTAAGGAGTGGGTATTCATCAATTTATAAATTAATCCATCTAAACTAAAAAATTTATATTAGTTTTTTTATATTTTTAATATTTTAATCTGTGTATTTGTAACTTAAGACCAAGCACCAAAGTCAACCAATAGAATAACTTTCCTTTCAACAGAAATAGCCTGAAAGTTGGGCCCTTTTAATAATAATCTGGGAGATGCACAATTTGAAAGAACAGAAAATCCCTCAAAAGAAATGTAAAATGCAAAATGTGAGAACTCCTTTGCCCTTTGCCCGTTCCTTCCCTTCAGCTCCTTTCCCTTCCTTTCCTTCTAAAGGTTATTAGGTAACAATTCAATCTCAAGCACTTGCTAGGCATTGTGGAAGAAGGAAGGACAGAAAGACTCTTCACTTCCTTCAAGGAACCTGAAATCTTACAAAATTAAGGGAAGGTAGAAACCTTATTTCTTAAGAAAAATGTACATGTGGTCAACAAATATCACCTTCAAGATTTGAGATATTAACATTACTACTTTACAAAAACTGAAATTAAATTTGAAAATATACAATCTTCCACTTAGATACTACTTAAAACAAATAAAGTACTTAAAACAAATAAAGTTCCTCTATGATAAAATGGCATATATTATGATGTCCATGATTACTGTTGATAACTGAATTTCTTCAGGGAAAATTTAGTTTATTTTACATCTCGAAAGAGTTCTGTATCTCAGAAAATGCACTTGATAGATGTGTAAATAAAAAAAAAAGGTTGAGTTTAATTACTAAACATTAATAATTACCCACTTTTATAAGCCATTATCTTTTTTTTTCTTTATAAGAATTGATAGCATGGACAAGTTTATCCCCCAAATGAAGTAAAGTAACAAAATTAAATTCTTGAGTTACAATGTAGAACTCTTGGCCACACATAAGAACCAACTGGGGAGATTTAGAATTGCTGTTTTGGTTCTCACTTCCAGAGGTTTTGATTTAATGAGTCTGGAATGAAACATGGGGCTTTTAACTCCCTCTAGGGTTTCTAACGTGCATCCAAAGTTGAGAACCACCAAGTGTAGGACATCATTTCGGTTTCTGCCAGAGCCAAGGAGTTTAAACAGCCTGACCCTTTCCCAGCAAATGGTTTTAGCCAGCACTGTGTAAATACTTTCATATGCATTCACACATACATAACACCTTTCAGTTTTGAGAAGGAAACACAATATTCTCTCTTGCTCCCAGAAGACAACATTCCTGTATGTTGAAGACTTTTGAAAACAATAAGAATATATGTTTTAATTAAAATATTAGCAAATCGTGTAGAACTGTGAATACCCCTCAGACTTCAGGCATTTCAGTTGGTTAGAGACAGAGGTTTCTTTGAGACCTCAGCACATCTGTTTTTGGGTGGGTGGCACCCCGGCTCATATATAGTGTTTTATAGAGTCTACATGGCTAGGACCAGTAGAACTGTCAAGAGAAACAAACTCATCTGGGACTGTTGGTCATTAGAGCAAACCTAGGACAAGCATGGTAGCTGGGATGGAGAGTGCTGTAGGCTTATGGATGCTGAAAGCAGTGTTGTCTCTTTGGAAGTTGTCATAGACCAGAATGTGACCCATCACTTACTTGCTCAATGATCCTGGACAAATTACTTCTCTAACATCTTGTCATCTATAATGCAGAGATACTGTACCAGCTTAGGTACATACTAAGTGTTGGCTCATATCCAACATGAAACATTAGATTATTAACTTGTACTGGGAAAATATTTTTTAAATTTTCTCATAGTGCAAGGGCTGGGGAATTTCCAGGTTCACAGACCTTATTCCACAGATACAGAAACAAAAGGGTAAATGGCCTACTAAAGAATGCAGCTTGTAAGGATGAGAGTCCAAATGAAAACATAATTCTTATGCTTTCTACCAAACTGGTCCCTGCATCCTAACATCTTGGTATTTCTTTCTCAATTCTTTTTTTTTTTTTCATTACTATAGATGAAAATGCACAATGATAATTTATATTTCGACAAACCTCCATAAAATCTGCTTAGTTATATAGCAATATCAAAGGAATAAAACTAGGGAAATTATTTTCTGAAAAATTCTTAAAAATATTCTGCAAACTAACACCTACAATAAAATTCAAATACAACAACCATCATCATAAATAACCCTAAGGAGACGACTATTAAATGCAATGTGCTATCCTTGATGGCATCTTGGGGGAAAAGGACAGTAGGAGAAAATTAAGGAAATCTGAATAAATTCTAGATTTTACTTAATAGTAATGCACCAGGAGGAGCCAAGATGGCAGAACAGCATGTAAGGTTTTTTTTTTTTTTTTTTTTTTTTTTTTTTTTTTTGTCATCTCGCATCCATGAAAGATAGCCAGATCAACACTAAACCATCCTACACACCTAGAAAACTTATTTGAAGATAACACAACAATCTGCACAACCTGAACCACAGAAATCAGCAGATACACAGCATGGAGAGGTGAACTAGGGGAGAGAGCAGCCATGGAGGGCTGGGAGCTGTTTTTGTATGCAGAGAGAGGACAGAGATGGGTATGAGGGAGAGTACGGGAAAAGCACCCCCCCCCCCCAAAAGCAGCTATAGAGAAAGTGGAAAAGTGGAAACAGCCGCAGGGACTAAACTAAAAAGGGAGAAAGGAAAAAGGAGAGGGTTTAAATACCATTAAGACTATAAACGGGGAGTGCAGAGTCTGAAACTCCACAGCTCAATACCTGGCAGTGCTCTGGTGGGAAGGGCTAATCCCCAGGAGCAGAGTGGTGTCCAGGTGTCTTCGGGCCACAAAGGGAAAGGCGGTTCCCCTGCTGGGAGGACACCTAATAGAGGCTATGTGACTCCCCAAAGGCAAAGGCCTCAGTGGACCTGGGAGAACAACCACATTCAGTGGGGCTGGAACAAGGATGTTAAGAGGGAAGCCTGGCACAAGGTGTGTGTTGTGATTTGTCATAATTCCTGAAACACCACTGCTACACGATCGTGCAGACTTTTTCGGGGTGAGGGGGGCCTGGCATGCAGCCACAGTTTCTGGGCCTCAGCAGCAGCATGGTCCTGCAAACGTTCCTGGGTGTGACCAGCACCTGGCCATTGCTCGGTGAGACCCTCCCATAGATGGGCAGGACGTGTCAAAGCCGCAGTTCCTCAGAAATAAGGGGTGGGGAAAAAGAGCCACATATGAGATAAAAGTCAGGAGGGAGGCTCTGAATGGGGCAGGGAGTTGATGGAAGCTGAAGACAAAGGACAGTGTGGAAGTGGGGAGTGGATGGAAGCTGAAGACAAAGGACAGGTGTGTGACTGCTGAAAGGGGAGAGCACAGAATTCTGATACTAGAGACGGGGGTAGCTGGGTGAAGCCATTATCACCACTCCCGTGCATGTGCACACACACCTACAAGCGCCACAACAATCCACCCCAGTAAGCTAAGCAATGCCACCTAGTGGAGAACAGAGCCATTGCACTAAACCCCATCCAACTGGGTGAACCTCGCTCTTCAGGAACAAGACTCTCTGCCTGCTTAGTTTATGAACCATAAAGCACTTCATAGTTCGACTTCGAGGGAAAAACAAAGTAATTTCAGTTGTATTTCAGTCGTATTTCAGTTTGTTCACCAGTCCATCTATTCAATTTATTTTTCTTTGTCTTTTCATCTTTTTCTTTTTTCTTGAATACAGAAAAAGAAAAAATTTATGTTTATTTTCAATTTTTATTAAAAATATTTTTAGTTTTTCTACTTCATATTACTTTTGTGTAAATTTTTCAAATTCTATTTTACTTCCATCATTTCATTTTATTCTACTTCAGTGTATTCATTTTTTCAAATTTTCAAACAATTTCCCTTTTTTTTTCCTTTCGCCTTTTTTGTCTAATCTATCAAGCCCCTTTCAACACCCAGACCAAAAAACACCTAGGATCTAGCATCATTTATTTGATTTTTTGTGTTTGTTTTTAATTTTTTAATTTTAATTTCGTTAATTTTAATTTTAATTTTTTTACCTAATTCCTTTGTACCCTTCAAAATGATGAAACAAAGGAATTCACCCCAAAATAAAGAGAAGGAAGAAATGACAGCCAGGGACTTAACCAACACAGATACAAGCAAGATGCCTGAACCAGAATTTATAATCACAATAATAAGAATAGTAGCTGGAGTTGAAAATAGATTAGAATCCCTCTCTGTGGAGATAAAAGAACTAAAAGTTAGTCAGGATGAAATAAAAAATGTTTAAGTGAACTGCAATCTAGAATGAATGCCATGGCAGCAAGGATGGATGAGTCAGAACAGAGAATCAGCAACAGAGAAGACAAACTTATGGAGAACAATGAAGCAGGAAAAAAAAGAGGGAGACTAAGGCAAAAGAGCATGAGGTAAGAATTAGAGAAATCAGTGACTCCTTAAGAAGGAACAACATCAGAATCACAGGGGCCCTAGATGATGAAGAGAGAGAAAAAGGGGTAGAAGTGTTATGTGAGCAAATCATAGCAGATAACCTTCCTAACCTGGGGAAAGACACAGACATCAAAATCCAGGAAGTACAGAGGACTCCAATTAGAATCAACAAAAACCAACCATCAATAAGGCATATCACAGTCGAATTCACAAGATACTCAGGCAAGGAAAGAATCATGAAAGCAGCAAAAAAAAAGCCCTTAACCTACAAGGGAAGACAGATCAGGTTTGCAGCAGACCTATCCACAGAAACTTGGCAGGCCAGAAAGGTATGGCAGGATATGTTCAATGTGCTGAATCAGAAAAATATGCAGCCAAGAATTTTTTATCCAGCAAGGCTGTCATTCAAAATAGCAGGAGAGATAAAAAGTTCCCCAGATAAACAAACCTTAAAGGAGATTGTGGCCACTAAACCATCCCTGCAAGAAATTTTAAGAAGGACTCTCTGAGGGAAAAAAGATGAAAAAAAAAAAAAAAAAAAACAAATAAAGACCAAAAGCAACAAATACTAGAAAGAACCAGAAACCACCACCAGAAACTCCAACTCTACAAGCAACATAATGGCAATAAATTCATATCTTTCAGTATTCACTCTAAACTTCAAAGGACTAAATGCTACAATCAAAAGACATAGGGTAACAGAATGGATAAGAAAACAAGATCCATCTATATGCTGTTTACAAGAGACCCACTTTAGATCTAAAGACATCTTCAGACTGAAAGTAAGGGGATGGAGAATCATCTATCATGCTAATGTTCAACAAAAGAAAGCCAGAGTAGCCATACTTATATGAGACCATCTAGACTTTAAAATAAGGAGTGTATCAAGAGAGGCAGAAGGGCATTATATCATAATTAAGGGAAAAATACACCAAGAAGACCTAACAGTTGTAACCATTTATGCACCAAATGTGAGAGCACCCAAATATATAAATCAATCACAAATATAAAGAAACTAATTGATAGTAATACCGTCATAGTAAGGGATTTCAACACCACACTTACAGCAATGGACAGATGATCTAATCAAAAAATCAAAAAGGAAGCAATGGCTTTGAGTGACATGCTTGACCAGATGGACTTAACAGACATATTCAAAACATTTCATCCTAAAGCAGCAGAATATACATTCTTCTCCAGTGCATATGGAGTGTTCTCCAGAATATACCACACGCTGGGACACAAATCAGCCTTCAACAAGTACAAAAAGATAAATATCATAGCATGCATATTTTCAGACCACAACACTATGAAACTCGAAATAAACCACAAGAAAAAAATTGCAAAGATAACAAATACTTGGAGACTAAAGAACATCCTACTAAAGAATGAATAGGCTAAACAAGTTAAAGAGGATATTAAAAAGTACATGGGAGCCAATGAAAATGATAACACCACAGCCCAAAACCTCTGGGATGCAGCAAAGATGGTCATAAGAGGAAAGTATATAGCAATCCACGCCTTCCTAAAGAAGGAAGAAAGGTCTCAGATACACAACCTAACATTACACCTTAAAGACCTGGAAAAATAACAGCAAATAAAACCCAAAACCAGCAGAAGACAGGAAATAATACAGATTAGAGCACAAATTAATGCTATTGAAACCAAAAAAAAAAAAAAAAAAACGAAAAGAAAAGAAAAAAAAAGTGGAAGAGATCAATGAAACCAGAAGCTGGTCCCTTGAAAGAATTAATAAAAGTGATAAACCCCTAGCTGGTTGGATCAAAAAGAAAAGGAAAGGGCCCAAATAAATAAAATCAAGAATGAAAGAGGAGAGATCACAACCAACACAGCAGAAATAACAACAATAATATGAGAATATTATGAGCAATTATATGCCAATAAAATAGGTAATCTGGAAGAAATGAACAAATTCCTAGAAACATATACACTACCAAAACTGAAACAGGAATATATAGAACATTTGAACAGACCCATAACCATTAAGGAAATCGAGTTAGTAATAAAAAATCTGCCAAAAAACAAGAGTCCAGGGCCAGATGGTTTTCCAGCAGAATTCTACCAAACATTTAAGGAAGAGTTAACACCTATTCTCTTGAAACTGTTCCAAAAACTAGAAATGGAAGGCAAACTTCCAAACTCTTTCTTTGAAACCAGCATTACCTTCATTCCAAAACCAGACGGAGACCCCACAAAAAAGGAGAACTATAGACCAATTTCCCTGATGAAAATGGATGCAAAAATCCTCAACAAGATTATTAGCCAACCGGATCCAACAATATATTAAAAAAATTATTCACCACGACCAAGTGGGATTTATACCTGGGATGCAGGGCTGGTTCAATATCTGTAAAACAATCAATGTGATTCATCACATCAAAAAAACAAAGGACAAGAACCACATAATCCTCTCAATAGATGCAAAGAAAGCATTTGACAAAATACAACATCCTTTCTTGATAAAAACCCTCAAGAAAGTAGGGATAGAAGGATCATACCTCGAGATCATAAAAGCCATATATGAACGACCCAATGCTAATACCATCCTCAATGGGGAAAACTGAGAGCTTTCCCCCTAAGGTCAGGGACAAGACAGGGATGTCCACTCTCGCCACTGTTACTCAACATAGTATTGGAAGTCTTAGCCTGTGCAATCAGACAACACAAAGAAACAAAAGGCATCCATATCGGCCAGAAGGAGGTCAAACTTTCACTCTTCACAGATGACATGATATTCTATATGGAAAACCCAAAATATTCCACCAAAAAACTGCTAGAACTGATTCATGAATTCAGCAAAATTTCAGGATATAAAAGCAATGCACAGAAATCGGTTGCATTCCTATACACCAACAATGAAGTGAAAGAAAGAGAAATCAAGGCATCTATCCCATTTATAATTGCACCAAAAACCATAAAGTACCTAGGAATAAATCTAACCAAAGAGGTAAAAAATTGATACACTGAAAACTATAGAAAGCTTATGAAATCAATTGAAGACAACACTAAAAAATAGAAAAATATTCCACACACCTGGATAGGAAGAACAAATATTGTTAAAATGTCGATACTACCCAAAGTAATCTACACATTCAATGCAATCCCTATCAAAATAATACCAGCATTCTTCACAGAGCTAGAACAAATAATCCTAACATTTGTATGGAACCAGAAAAGACCCCAAATAATCAAAGCAATCTTGAAAAAGAAAACCAGATCAGGAGGCATCACAATCCTGGACTTCAAACTGTACTACAAAGTTGTAATCATCAAGACAGTATAGTGCTGGCACAAGAACAGACACTCAGATCAATGGAACAGAATAGAGAACCCAGAAATGGACCCACAAATGTATGGCCAACTAATCTTTGACAAAGCAGGAAATAATATCCAATGGAATAAAGACGGTCTCTTCAGCAAGTGGTGCTGGGAAAAGTGGACAGTGACATGCAGAAGAATGAACCTGGATCACTTTCTTACACCATACAAAAATGAACTCAAAATGGATGAAAGACCTCAGTGTAAGACAGGAAGCCATCAAAATCTTTGAGGAGAAGGCAGGCAAGAACCTCTTTGATCTTGGCCGCAGCAACTTCTTACTCAACACATCTCCAGAGGCAAGGGAAACAAAAACAAAATTGAACTATTGGGATCTCATCAAAATAAAAAGCCTCCACACAGCGAAGGAAACAATCGTAAAAACTAAAAAGCAACTGACAGAATGGGAGAAGATGTTACCAAATGACATATCAGATAAAGGGTTGGTATCCAAAATCTATTAAGAATTTATCAAACTCAACACCCAAAAGACAAATAATCCAGTGAAGAAATGGGCCAAAGACATGAATAGACACTTCTCCAAAGACATCCAGGTGGCCAACCGACACATGAAAAAATGTTCAACTTCACTCTTCATCAGGGCAATACAAATGAAAACCACAATGAGATTCTACCTCACACCTGTCAGAATGGCTAACATGAACAACCCAGGCAACAACAGATGTTGGCGAGGATGCGGAGAAAGAGGATCTCTGTTGCATTGCTGGTGGGAATGCAAGCTGGTGAAGCCACTCTGGAAAACAGTATGGAGGTTCCTCAAAAAATTAAAAAGAGAACTACTCTACAACATAGCAATTGCACTACTAGGTATTTATCCACGGGATACAGGTGTGCTATTTCAAAGGTACACATGCACCCCAATGTTTCTGGCAGCATTATCAACAATAGCCAAATTATGGACAGAGCCCAAATATCCACCAATGAATGAATGGGTAAAGAAGAAGTGGTATATATATACAATGGAGTATTACTTGGCAATCAAAAAGAATGAAATCTTGCCATTTGCAACTACGTGGATGGAATTAGAGCATATTATGCTACGCAAAATTAGTCAGACAAAAATCATATGACTTCCCTCATATGACGCTTTAAGCCCAGAACAGATGAACATAAGGGAAGGGAAGCAAAAATAATATAAAAACAGGGCGGGGGACAAAACATAAGAGATTCTTAAATATGAAGAACTGAGGGTTACTGGAGGGATTGTGGGGGGGGGGGCTAAATGGGTAAGGGGCATTAAGGAATCTACTCCGGAAATCACTGTTGCACTATGTGCTAATTTGGATGTAAATTAAAAAAATAAAAATTAAAAGAAAATAATAGTGCATCCATCTGTGTTTATTATTATAACAACGGTGTCATGCTATTGTTCGGTGAAAACTGCATGTAGACTATTTGGGAACTCCTTGTACTAACTTTGCAATTATTCTGAAAATCTAAAACTATTATAAAATAAAAAGTTTATTTCAAAATGTAAATCATATGATCCTCCACCAATAAAAAGACACATTTTCACAGTTTTTTTTTATGTTTACTAGTGTTACATATCCTAGTCATGTTGTGTTATTACTGTTGTTACCAACATTTATTCCATTTGGGCATTAGATGGCGCTCATGTTCATTTTACTGACCAGGCTGTCTTCTCAATATCTCTAATAGGTGTCTCACCTGGCGACATTTCTGGAAGATTTAGCCCAATATTCATTTTAAAGTTAAATTGTTTGAAAACAAAGTTAACCCCATAACAAAGTTTAAAGAAACCTTATGTTGGGAGGCAAAATTCAAACAATGAACAAAACTAGAAATTAAGAAATCATTAAATAGGATTCATAAATCTCAAGGGCTCCAACGGCAAACTTCAAGGCATCTACAGATTTACTGAAGATGTTCACATATGTTGGATCCATCATTTTTATCAGATTTTCAAAAGAGCCATAGATACCTCAATATTTGAGAACCATTATTTTAATATACTTTTCAGTTTCAAACCATGTCCCTATTCACCATTTACCATTAAATTTTGCATGACACAATCTTAAAAAGTTTATTTACTGAATAACAAACAAAAGGAAATTCTATGCTGAGCACAAATGTTACCCCTTCCCTTCCTCTAAATACTTACATTTTACTTTTTACCAGTCAAGTTATTGGATACTTATTTATCTATGTATCTCTCATCAATATTTGCAAACTAAGATTGAAAAGCACCTTTTAAACAAGGGAACTTGAATTGGTGGTTTTATACCCAGTCCTGCCACTGCTTATCATATTAGTCCGGTAATTGATAAAGGAACATCATCCCAGAACTTTATATAAAGTTGTAGCTTTCGATCATCCCAAATCTGGCTAAAAATTAGAAGAAACTAGTTAATGGCTGCAAAAGAAAATAAAAACCTTAGCAACTGGGGCTAAAATTACAACTCAAACCTCAAAATTGTTCTTTTAGTGCTGCTTCAGTCCAGCTGTGATGTTTGTATTTTTGATGGCATTCTCTAGCACTGAATAAAAGGCTAATAGATTCTCAGGAATCAATGAGTCCATGGACTAGAAGAAGTCATCTGATTTAACCAGGGCTCTGCTTTTAACCTGGGCTTTGAGAGAAAGCTCTGAAGTTTGAAATGAAAGGCTTTGTAATATTTATTTCTAATTAACACAACACTTGATGATGCCATCTAAGCAAGCAAAGGGAAAAAGAGCAGGAAACCTTTTTCTTCAAAAAGGTAACATGATAAATGAATAATGTATACAGAGCAGTCATCAAAGACCAATTCTCTGTGTGTGTGTGTGTGTGTGTGTAACACACAATGTTAATTTTAAGGAATCTCTTCATGCAAAGAACTCTAAGAACAGTTCATGTGTACGGATTTGTTTTGACCCCATTTTCTGAGCACGTGAAATGTGGGATAAGAGCTCAGTAGCTTCAACCAAACCTTTTTTTTTTTTTTAATTTAAAAAAGGATTTCTGATTCTTACTTTGTGTTTATTAATATGTGACCTTATAAGACTATTAAAATCTACACAGATATTTGGACATATATTTTGCTACCAAGTCACCTATATATCCCTAAAACCACCCCACTGCTTTACTGCCCTGGGCCTTTATTGTCGCTTTTTACCTGATTTGACTCCTTTCCACCACTTGCCTGGGGGACATTTTCAGACACCCAGCTTGGCCATCATCAGTGCTCTGTACCCATGCATAAGCTGCTCTCTCTGCTCTCCCCAGTCCTTGACCTATCTGGATGGCCTCTCACCTTTCACACCACAGCTTATAAATCGTTTCTCCCATGTAGCCTTTCATCAGGAATATAGGCGACCTGGCATGAATTGTAGTCACTGCATTTCCCCTAACAGGCACTACGTTTTGTTCAATTGTTTTCATTATCTCCTCAGCGTGGTGCTAATCTCTGAAAAACAAGGGTAGCATATGTCTTGCTCACTGTTATATCTCAGCACCTACCAGAACATTCCTGCAGATAGTAGTGGCTCAATAAATACTGAAGTGAAATATGAATAATTCCTTTCTTTCAACACCTCAGAATATGACTATGCCTTTTGAATTAGATATCTGAAACGTGTTTTGTTTTCTTCAACTGTTCCTCTTCATACAAGAAATACCCTAAAATGCAGATTTAACTAAACAGTAATTTGCCAGAAACTTGCCTAAGATACTCCTCCACGTGTTTTAATTTTACTCCTACCACCGAGTGAAAAACAACAAGATGAACAAACAGAAGAAACTGAGTCAGGTTAAGTGACTGTATGGGAGCAATGGCACCTGCCCAGTGGAACCAACTCTCTAAGGGTTACCTGTGAGGGCTGTAATCAGGAGCCAGGCACGTGGCAAAATGAAGCCGGTTCCCACTTTCTTATTGACACTAGCCACTAAAACATCGAGCTGTGATATCCAGTTGGCATATGGAACAGAACATATATATCCTACAATTACCAAAACTATATCAAGTACTTTAAATGTTGGGGCGCCTGGGTGGCGCAGTCGGTTAAGCGTCCGACTTCAACCAGGTCAAGATCTCGCGATATCTCGCGTGATCTCGCGTGAGTTCGAGCCCCGCGTCAGGCTCTGGGCTGACGGCTCGGAGCCTGGAGCCTGTTTCCGATTCTGTGTCTCCCTCTCTCTGTGCCCCTCCCCCGTTCATGCTCTGTCTCTCTCTGTCCCCAAAATAAATAAACGTTCAAAAAAAAAAAAATAAATAAAAAAAATAAATAAATGTAAATAGGGAAGGGTATCATCAGAACAAAGATCAAGCCATGGCAGATCACCATTCTTTAGTATGAAGTAACACATTTTAATATGTAATTTGTTTCTGTCTCAATATTAAAAAAGAGTATATTCTCACTGAAAGGAGTTAGAAGTGTTTCAGAGTACCGTGAACCAAACATCAGAAATGGTAAGATACCAATTTTTATTATGAACTTAAGAGGTAGTCAGTAACAGACACAAGCATGTCTAATTAAGTGCCTGAATCTCCAGTGACTTTCACAGTGACAGTCCACAGTGGATTCCAGCTTCCTACACCAGATTGTTTCTGTTCCTTTTATATAGCCATGCATGGACTATGCATTACTTTTTTTTTGGGGGGGGGGGAGAAGCAAATAAAAGCAAATCTTACACAGTATCATTCCCCCTTTCTCCCCCAATAGGCAGGCAAGAACTGTGGGTTTTAAGCATTTTAAGGACTTTTGATGTGATTAAGAAAGCTACCAAGAGGCTGAGACTCAGTCGTGTCTATCTTGTAAATAGGTGATTGATGCAAATTTATTAGGTAAAAAAGCAATACTTAAGTTGTACATTAGCAGATTGTATTTTTGATCCAGAGTATTGACGTGGGCTACAGGATGGAAAATGACTTTAGACTTTTGGCTGAGCAACAAAGATGGCAGGTTAAAGGAGTTCTTACTGAAATATGAGTGGTAATGCTGATGGAGAGGAGGAGCCTTCTTAGAGATTTAGGTGGCAAATTGATGGGACTTGGTGACCAAATGCAGGTAAGGTTAAAAGAATTATGAGGGTGCCCAAAACTCTGGATTAGTGTGCTAGGTGTCATGGATCGAAATAAAGGCTAAAGGAGAAAGAATACATTCCTTTGGGTGGGATGAACATTTGAACGGGAGTGTTAAATGTGTTAGATTTGAATGAGAAAAATCAGCTCTGAAGTGGTTCCACATGCCGTGTCTTTGGCAGATTGACCAGTGAAACATGGGGGAAGAAAGAAAAACAGCTGGGTGAATAATTTTGAGGAAGAAAATATTTAAAATATTCATGATCAAAGTATAGCCCAGTCAACAGTCTGAAACTGTAGAGCAGACACACGTAGGAGTTATAGATAAGGGCAAAACGGCAGGACAAAACCAAGAAGTAGATGATGCATAAGGAGGCAAGTGATGAAGCTTGAGGCAATGAAAAAAAGGGGACCTTAAACGTAAAGAAAACCCATCAGGACAAGAGTCAGTCCCTTAACAAAGCCTAAGTTCTGGAGAAAGAAGAAAGTAGGCAAAAAGGACATCCATGTTGCGGTAAGCAGAGACTCAGAGGCCCATCCTGACAATGGGAGACCAAATTTGAGAGATGTCCCGAGAGAGGCAGCCCATCTGGAGAGTTTCCCACTGAGAGTCCCCTGAACCTGACTCACAGAATCTGGCAAACAGAATCCAGACACTGGCATTTTCCCACATCTGCAAGATGAGAACATGTAATGAGGACATGAGCTTCTCAATTAGATGACTTTAGTCTCTTGATCTGGGAAGGAAACCACAGACACTCTTAATTTCTTAAGCCTCAGAAGAATTTTCAATCTCCTAAACACAGCACTAAGGTCACATTTTTTAATTGCTCCTTTGCCCCAGTCATTTAGAAAGAATTCAACAGAAGAAAAATACTGTAACACTTCTGAAAAAAGAAAATCACAGATCTCTTAAAAAGGAAGACAACGCATGTTCAGAAACTAGACTTAGTTTTGTTTAGTAACTGAAATCACTTAGAAATCTTTAACTGGCTTCTCTTCTCTCCTTTCCTGTTGTTCTCACCTTAGCTGGGGCTGTCACTCTCTTACCGAGTACCACCCTGATGTACCAACTTGTCTACCTGTGTCTAGCTTGGTTCCTCTTCAATCTTCCAATACATAGCTTCCAGGTGGTACTTTCTAAAATGTTCTAGACATTCTTCTGAAAAAGTTTCTCCCCAACTAAAATCTCTCAGTGGTTCCTGACTTCCTCCTGATTAATATCCAGACCGCTTTGCAAGGAGTTCATATTTTTTAATGGCCTGGCTCCTTGCCAATGGCCCTGTTTCATTAGACACTCCTTATAATTTCTCCTCTTAAAACACCATGTGCCTTCTCATTTTCTAAATTCAAAGAATAATTTCACACTTCTGCGCTTTTTGATATGCTATTTCTTCTGCTTGTACTGTCCTCCTACTTTAATTACCTGAGAAATTCCTACTCAATCTATTAATCTTCAAAACTCATCTCACATTCCCTCTTAATAAAGACTTCCCTACTTTCTTGACCTCCCTCTTCCCACCCTTCACCAGCCATTGTCTATCATCCCATCCCCTCTGCTATCTTGGTTTCTTGTACACTCCTCTACTTTAGCATGCATAAATAATAGTAGACTTTTAAAATCTTACTGAAGAGATGAAGAGGTCATTTTTTTTTTCAACGTTTATTTATTTTTGGGACAGAGAGAGACAGAGCATGAACGGGGGAGGGGCAGAGAGAGAGGGAGACACAGAATCGGAAACAGGCTCCAGGCTCTGAGCCATCAGCCCAGAGCCTGACGCGGGGCTCGAACTCACGGACCGCGAGATCGTGACCTGGCTGAAGTCGGACGCTTAACCGACTGCGCCACCCAGACGCCCCGAAGAGGTCATTTCTGTAGCAATCCAGACTAATCTTTGGAAATCCCTAAATTCACAAAGCCAGAGCATCATAAATTTCTCCCAAAAATGTTTCTTAAGAAGGAGACAAAACATGGGGCACCTGGGTGGCGCAGTCGGTTAAGCGTCCGACTTCAGCCAGGTCACGATCTTGCGGTCCGTGAGTTCGAGCCCTGCGTCAGGCTCTGGGCTGATGGCTCAGAGCCTGGAACCTGTTTCCGATTCTCTGTCTCCCTCTCTCTCTGACCCTCCCCCGTTCATGCTCTGTCTCTCCCTGTCCCAAAAATAAATAAACGTTGAAAAAAAAATTAAAAAAAAAAAAAAGGAGACAAAACATATGTGTATATGAATGTGCAGATGATGAAAAACAGTCTCGGCTCACTGACTAGCTCCCTGCCCAACTCCTATCTCATGGACAATTTAAATATATGTCTAAGTGAAATTACTATTTACGGTGTATAACTACTCTGTACTTGCTAGTGAACTATTCAAACTAAGAATGTAAATTGTATAAATACTAAGGATCAATATTATAGCACTTACTTGTTTAAACATTTGCCACTCCATCTCAATCTACATTCTATGAAAGGACAGACCATGTCTATTTATTTTTGTGTAAGAAATAGTAAATGTTCAATAAATTTTATTTTTAAATTTTTTTTTTCAACGTTTTATTTTATTTTTGGGACAGAGAGAGACAGAGCATGAACGGGGGAGGGGCAGAGAGAGAGGGAGACACAGAATCGGAAACAGGCTCCAGGCTCTGAGCCATCAGCCCAGAGCCTGACGCGGGGCTCGAACTCACGGACTGCGAGATCGTGACCTGGCTGAAGTCGGACGCTTAACCGACTGCGCCACCCAGGCGCCCCTGTTCAATAAATTTTAGACGAATAAATGAACCACATACCTGAAATTGCAATGTTTAAAAAAAAATCACAGAATGCTCATTCCCTGCTTCCCTGGTTTTGAGAAGAATGCAACCACATCTTCCTGTTTATAAAAAGTAATATTGCTAGAAGAAAAGATTTACTTCATTCAGTACTGATTTATTTCAGTACATATTCATTCACCAACCAAATATTTGTTGAGTTCTTACTATACGCTTCACACTGTTCTATGTATTGAAGATACAGGAATAAATACAATAAGACGAGGTCTCTGCTTTTATGACATCTGCATTCTAATGGAAATACAATAAGCAAATAAATGAAAATCTCCATACTACCACAAATTCATATTTTTAAAAATGACTCTGTTCTTTAAGTTTTTTCAGTGTTTGTTTATTTTGGGGAGAGATAGAGATAGACAGAGTGCAAGCAGGAGAGAGGGAGACACAGAATCTAAAGCAGGCTCCAGGCTCTGAGCTGTCAGCACAAAGCCCAACACAGGGCTTGAACTCATGAACGGTGAAATCATGACCTAAGCTGAAGTGGGATGCTTAACCAACTGAGCCACCCAAGCGCCCAACCTCTGTTCTTTTCAATACCTGGTAAAAAGATATGGGATCTGAAGTTAGGAGGAAAGAATTGGTGGAGTCTGTTGTCTTCTGTTGCCACTACACAATGCAAAATCTGAGCTTTGCAATTTCAGATTTTGGCTATCTTTCAAATCCTTGTAGTGTTCCTAACCTATTTGTATAAATAGCATTGCCAACTGACTGACTAAAATAATTTTTCATTTCTCTGGGCTGGGTGTGTGACTTTGCAAACAAGCAACTTTGCCAGGAAACTGAGTGGTAAAAAAGTCTTACTTTTGTCATAGGGAGAGACTTAGCTGAGAAAACCAAAGGGGGCAAAAATACGCAGTCTTGTAGTGCGTATTCCTTGTAGTGACTCCTTCAATGATGAACTAGCTCTTTTTGTAAATTTGAAGGAAATCATACCTGCCAGAATCAGATTAATTAATTAAGGCAGGCCTTGAAATTAATTAATTAAGGCAGGCCTTGAAAGATTGAAAACATCTCGATGGCTTCTCACAACTATTCTGTCCTTTGGAATAAGCTTCCCTCCACATTCCTCCAATATCCAGCTTAAGGAACCCATCTTTTGAACCCTTCTCCCTCATGCCATTTAGTACCACTGTGCTCTATATATTTCAACTAGTTCATTGATCACATTGTACTCTAATTATTTTTATAAGCCTGCTTCCTATGCTAGATTATAATCTTGTTCCCATGTACATCTTTAATCCCCAGAAGTCACCTTTCTGGAATGGATGGAATGAATGAATAATTATAGTTTATTTTCTACAATGGTTTCACCAAGCATATTATTCTATAGTGATAAGGAAGAAAAGTCACTCCTTCAATGGCTAAGCAACTTCCTTTAATTAAAATGATATATTTTTATATTCACATTCTTCAACTTTACATACACACAGTTAGCTTCAAAAGACTCTTATCCGCCTTTGCTGAATTTGTTCATGATGACAAAATGAATACTTAATGAATCTTTAACCTAAAAATGTTAAATATCAAATATTATAACTGCCTTTCCATACTGCCAACAACATATTTAGGCAAGAATGATGATGAAGCACTTCCTTAAAAGGCAAAAGACATGTCATCCCAAACAATGAAATGTTTAATGGGATTACAGTTAGTGAAAAACTAATATTGGGAGAGGAAAATTCTTTAGGCTCTGACTTAAGGATGCGCAGTTTTTCTCTTACAGAAAGTAAGAGACCGTGTACTCATTTGTGAACAAGGCCAATGGATACAGAAATCATTTCTTAACCAAAGCTAAATAAGAAGGAGGCCCAAGATAGGGTAAAAAGAGAGTAGAAAACACAGACTAGATTTGATAAAAACAATATCCTTACACTACGTCATTTATCTGCTATAAAATTATGTGTAGAAATGTAGTCCCTGAGAAAAAAGTAAGGTAGTAATGGAAAATTCAGAATTGCAATAGTCACAGATGGCTGTAATCTAAGATTATTTGTTACATTTTAGCACTGAAATGCTTTCTGAAATACTTATTTTCGAACAAAGTAACTTATAGGCCACTGAACATTTTTCCGGTCAAACTTGCCAAAGGAACTTATTTTTCTAAATCAGTGCTTGTTAAACTGCTGGTTCCAATCTTTGAGTTGTAAGGATAAGAGTTGTTTTATTATTCTTGTTTTTTTAATTATGTGTACCTTATATACACACATGAACATATATGTGTGCTGTGGCTCAGGGCGTAAAATGTATTTATTATGAGTTACAGTCAGACCATTTCAAAGCTGTCATTTTAAAGACCTTAACAGGGGGATCCTGGGAAGATGGTGGCGTAGGAAGACGCTGGGCTCACCGCGCGTCCTGCTGATCACTTAGATTCCACCTAAACCTGCCTAAATAACCCAGAAAACCACCAGAGGATTAGCAGAACGGAGTCTCCGGAGCCAAGCGCAGACGAGAGGCCCACGGAAGAGGGTAGGAAGGGCGTGGAGGCGGTGCGCGCTCCACGGACTGGCGGGAGGGAGCCAGGGCAGAGGGGCGGCCCACCGGCCAAGCAGAGCCCCCGAGTCTGGCTTGCAAAAGTGGAGGGGCCGGACGGACTGTGTTCCGACAGCAAGCGGGACTTGACATCTGGAAGGTTATAAGCTAACAGCTCTGCTCGGAGAACAGGAGGGCTGGAGGACAACGGGAGGGAGAGTTGTTGAGCCCCAGACAACAGAGCTCAGTTTGGCGGGGAACAAAGGCGCTCGCCAGCGCCATCTCCCTCGCCCATCCCCCAGCCAAAATTCCAAAGGGAAGAGAAAATTCTGAAAACAGCTAAAGATAAACGTGCTCTAACATATAAAGGGAGACCTGTAAGACTCGTGACTGATCTCTCTACTGAAACTTGGCAGGCCAGAAAGGAATGGCAGGAGATCTTCAATGTGTTGAACAGAAAATATGCAGCCGAGAATCCTTTATCCAGCAAGTCTGTCATTTAGAATAGAAGGAGAGATAAAGGTCTTCCCAAACAAACAAAAACTGAAGGAATTCGTCACCACTAAACCGGCCCTACACGAGATCCTAAGGGGGATCCTGTGAGACAAAGTACCAGAGACATCGCTACAAGCATGAAACCTACAGACATCACAATGACTCTAAGCCCATTTCTTTCTATAATAACACTGAATGTAAATGGACTAAATGCGCCAACCAAAAGACATAGGGTATCAGAATGGATAAAAAAACAAGACCCATCTATTTGCTGTCTACAAGAGACTCATTTTAGACCTGAGGACACCTTCATATTGAGAGTGAGGGGATGGAGAACTATTTATCATGCCACTGGAAGTCAAAAGAAAGCTGGAGTAGCCATACTTATATCAGACAAACTAAACTTTAAATTAAAGGCTGTAACAAGAGATGAAGAAGGGCATTATATAATAATCACAGGGTCTATCCATCAGGAAGAGCTAACAATTATAAATGTCTATGCGCCGAATACAGGAGCCCCCAAATATATAAAACAATTAACTCACAAACATAAGCAACTTTATTGATAAGAATGTGGTGATTGTAGGGGACTTTAACACTCCACTTTAAAGACCTTAACAATGTTTAATGGAAATGTCTGAATTGCCTCAGTAAAGATTAACTCAAGATATAAATGAAATAAATGAATGCCTATAATACGTTGGTGGAGGACCCTAAGCACTCACTATTTCCTCAGTAAGTTAATTTCCCAACATTGGTCAAGGTGCCTTTCTCTCTCCACCTCACCTTAAAGCCCCACCATTAGCGCCCCCTGGAGTTTTACTGAGATACAACTGACAGAACACTCCAAGTTTAAGATGTATGACACCTGGATTTGATTTCCTACCACAGTATTAACTACCATCTCTCTCCCCCTGAGACATAGTTGCCATTTCTCTTCTGTGCTAAGAACAATGAAGACCCACTCTGTTAGCAACAACTCAAGTATGTGATGCAGGACAGTTAGCTGTAACCCCCATGCTGTGCATTAGATCCCCAAATTCACCAGTCTTACGACTGAAAGTTTATACCCTTTGAACTGTAGCTCCTCCTTTAAGACTAAAAAAAAGGGGGGGGGGGCACCTGGGTGACTCAGTCGGTTGGACGTCTGACTTCAGCTCAGGTCATGATCTCGCAGCCCATGGGTTGGAGCCCCGCATCAGGCTCTGTGCTGACAGCTCAGAGCCTGCAGCCTGCTTCGGATTCTGTCTCTCCCTCTCTCTCTGCCCCTCCCCTGCTCATGCTCTGTCTCTGTCTCTCAAAGATAAACAAACATTAAAAAGTTTTTCAAAAAAGACTGAAAAAAGAAATCTGCTTCAAGATCATTTCTTAATGGTTTTTATTAAAATGAGATGATCTTTAAAGTCTAGTTTTAGTTATTTAACAGCCAGAAGCCGCAGAAAGACTGGCTCTGAGGGAATAAAGATGCTGAGCACAAATACTATGTTTCCCTAATGAGAGAGAGACGAGTAGTGGCAGGCCAGCCCGGGGCACTCACTGTAGAAGGGGAGCTGGGGCAGGGAACCAGGACTCCTCAACAGCCGGAAGCAAAGAGTGCGGATGCTGGGCCAGGAGGAGGAGGGACCTCGGGATGCCCTAACCTGAGGAGCAGAGGACATCAGGAAGTGTCTCTTAGAAACACCGTGACTCTTTTCCTGAGGATGCATTCACCAACGCCTCCCACAGGAGTATTCCTCCAGCTCCTGGGGACTGAAGCACGTGGCTACATGTACACTCTAGACTGTAACTGGTCAGTCACAGGGTATGACTGTGGGTGTGAACAGATCCCAGTATATGAATCTCCCTCCACCCCATGTCCTCCACACAAATAAATCTGAGTTCCTTTCTTTTATCTGTAAAACGAGAAAAAGGAGGATAACTAATATTTTGGAGTGCTTTTCCAACGTGCTTTTTAACTAACCACCTTCTGAAGAACACAAAGCAAGCCTATTATCATCGCCAGAGAAAACCCAGAGCTGCCATGACCCACACAAGTTCACAAATCCAGCAATTACTGAAGAACTAAAGCCCTGAGTCTGCACTCCAAATCCTTTGCACCGACTGTTTTGCCATTTCAGAAAGAACAAAAGGAACCAAAATCAAAGATATATTTTCCTTACTCCCTGGCTTTGCCCTTGGCCTGCCGTGGTGTTTGGTCACATTACGAATATCTCGTAAATCTGAGATGATTCAGGGCTTCATGTGTTCATTTATATTCTCTTTCACAATAGGTTGAAAAAATACTGCATTTCATAAACTCTAAGAATCCATAAATTGTGAGATCCATGATTATTTTATGTACTGCCAAGAAAGTAAAAAAATACATAAGCAGTTAAACCATAACATGGTGCTTTCGTGTCTCTTTGAATTTTCTTTGACAAATACTGAAATATTTCTTTAGACTTATTCAGAGATAAATTTTTTATCACATTCACTCTGGGAACCCGTAAAAGCCAGTATGAGCGAAATAATTTGGTGAAGCAATTCCTGACAGTTCCTCGTGTCCCAACTCTAAGTCTTATGACCCATTCTTCAAACTCCCATTACTGTCGTCCATGGCTTTCCACCTACACCATCCTCTGTGACCACAGGTTCATGATTCAACAAGTCTGAATGATGAGACGTCTGGGTTTCACCAAACTATGAACAAAGGAATGTTGCAAACAATCACTATGTCTCATAGTCCTTCTTCAAATAATCTTTAGCGGTTTTGTGGATTGAAATATCTAGGGTTGCATTTGTGTACACAAGCCACCAGAAGTAACGAGTCTCCAGATGCACAGTCAGGAACAACTACTTCAGTCTGGCTGACTTTGTAATGACCCAGCCCCTGGGTTCAGTGACATTAAATGGGGTGGGAGTGGGGGAAACTATGTGTTTTAAAGTTCTTTAAATACAGTATGTTTTCCTTGAATTGTCTTTTAATTTTCGCTTTAAAAATAATAGGTCACAGGGGTGCCTGGGTGGCTCAGTCGGTTAAGCATCCGATTCTTGATTTCAGCTCAGGTCACGATCTTGCGGTTTGCGAGTTGGAGCCCCATGTCAGGCTCCACGCTGTCAGTTCAGAGCCTGCTTGGAATTCTCTCTCTCTCCCTCTGTATTTGCCCCTCCCCTGTTCACACTCTCACGCTCTCGCTGTCTCTCAAAATAAATAAACTTAAAAAAATTTATGAACAGATTTAGATAAGACACTTAACCACCCAATTCCTTCCAGGGAGTCAGCCAAAATAAGACAAATATTCAAAATCAGTTAACCAAGAGTGGCCAAACATAATAGCTGACACTTATTGAATACTACAAGGTACCGGAAGCTGTGTTTCATGTTGTCTCTAATTCTTACTAGCCTGCGTGGAAGTCTTTGTTATACATTTTACAGACCAGGAAACTGAAACTCACGGAGATTAAGCAGCTAGCCCACAGTGAAGAGGCAGTGTATGCCAGAGCCTTAATTACAACCCTCGAAAGATCCTTCACCACCTCGTGTATAACCCCCACTTCTTCTCTCTACTCTCCTTATGGGCTTATCTCCATGTACAAAACATTCCTTTTGGAAACTGTTCCCACCCGCACTTCCTTCATTCCGTTCTCCATTCGTTTCGTTCACTCTCCTCAGTCCTGAATACTTTGTGGTGAACAGTAAGATGTCCTGATTCTCACTAGACACACCCCCAAGAATCCTCCTCTTCCCTTCCCATTCCCCTTTGGGGTTTCTCACAGGTGTCAGGTGGCTACATCTTGCTTTCCTCCCTCAGGAGCCACAACCTGAGGCCAGCCCCACATGGTCCCCCACCAATCTGACAGCCCCAGAGGGGCACTGCCTCCCCATCCTCACTGACGGGGCTCATCCTTGTCAGAGGCAGGCAGGGCAGGGGACACACGTGCTGCCGAGTGCCACTGGTAAGGCCTTGAAATACTTTCCTGACAGGTGTTTAGCTTCTAGGGTGATGTGATTAAATAACATCTGAGGAGATGACGTCGGCAACCTCTTTCTTGTCACCAAAACTTTACCAGTGTGGTTTTCTCTACTGAACTGCTAATGTCCTCCTCTTCTGAGGATGGTCCAGTATCACTTCTCCTGTGGACCCCTCCTCAGGTGCTCGTCAGAAAGGATGGCTCACTCTCCTCTTCACACCCTTCTGAGGGTCTTACCATCTTATGATATCATAGTTCCTCTCGCATCTAGTTGCGGGAAGCATGACTTCTTTAGGGCCATTTATTGCCATGCCGTGCAACAGGAATACAATGCAGGCCACATATGAAATACAGAATTTTCTAGTAATAATATTAAAAATAAGAATAATAAGAAATAATAAAAATAAAAATGAGATCATCACAGATTTTATTTAACCTAATATGTCCAAAATGCAACCATTTCAAAGTGTAATCAAACTAAAAATTTATATTTTTATATCCCTTTAATTTTATAGGAAATATTTGAAATCTAGTGTTTTTTTTTTCATCATGTCTCAGTTCAGACTAGCTATGTGCAAAGTGCCCACTGGCCACTGTGGCTCAGGACCAGGATACTGGACAGGGCAGCTCCAACCTACCTACTGAAGCTTGAATAGGGGGAAGCAGATACCATATTTTTACCAAATGAAAAAGGCCATGCAATGAAACAATCAGCAAGGTGTGCTGGCACTGTGACTCATGGGAGAAGGAAGAAGGAAAAACAAAAAGTAATCATAGAAACTGAGCTTTCAACAATGAGATATAATGTTTTGTTAGTAGAAACAGAGAAAATACTGGAAATAGGAGGATTTGGGGATCAAAACAAAAAGTGGAAAGTTTTGTACCATTGGCTAATTATTCTGAAAGGAAGAAATGTAATGCTTTTAAGCAAAAATGTGCTATCTCTTCTAGCACCATCCACATACAGGCATTGAGAGAAAAATTTACAATGGTAATGACAACAAATGCACATGACCTCTCATTGTGCAAATACCAGCAATTACAACAAACATGATGGATTTTACCATTAAATGAAATGTCACAAGTGCACTGAATCCTTTTAGTTCTTAATCTAGATAGGCGCTTCATGAATTTGACTAGCATTCATTTCTATATAGTGCATATGGCTAAACAGACAAGCCTGAATACAGTTATGACCTTTGACTATGTAAGAAGCCTGCTCATGTTTCATTCCTCAGGCTAACAGATTTATTATTTGATAAGAAGAAATGACCCCACTACATTTGCTTAGTCTTACTTACTTAGCAATTGCAGCCTTCCAAATGAGTGTCGTTTGAGCTGTTTTATCACACTTCATGATGTTATCAAAATACATTCAACAAAATCAAGTAATAAGTGGAGAAAAAACACCAGGCACCCGGAATTTCAGAAAGCTGACATCTCAATAGGGAAAGAGATGTTGATGACGTTCTGCACTTCAGAAGTACCCTTTCCATGAACATCCAATTATGGTTTCCTTTGGTGTTTGTCTGTTAACCTCAATGTTTCATTCATGTTTTAATAATAAGGAAAAGTAAAATAAAAATGGTCTTTCCACCTTTGATAGGTTCCTGCTAAGGGGACAGTATGGCACCGCTAAGGTGCTGCCCTCCAACCAGGATCCTGGGAGCAATCTTCTGTTCCCGAGTGGGCCCTGTCTAATCAAATAGCGACTGCTGTCAATTCAGATTCATAGGTCATTTTGAACCCTTTTTCATCTCCTCCAATACTGTTTCCTTAGTTCAGATTCACAGTGTCTCTCACAGGACTACTACAATAACCTAATTAATCTCTCTGTTCTCCACTTTGTCTCTTCCTATTCATGAGGCACAGAGCTACCAGAGGGGTCCTTCCCCTGCTTGGAAAAAGTCACACTCCTTAGCCCGATCACAAAGCCCAACGTGATGCCCACCCAGTCTGTCTCACTTCATGTCCTTGATTACCCTCCATTCACTCAGTGTTCACAGTGAACCTAGCTGACTCTAGCTAGGGTTTGGGTCCTCCTGATCTTTCATACATTATCCCCATACTAATTTTTCTCTGTCTCTCCCATTATTTTGTGAGCTCACTGAGATCACAAAGATTTAAAGTTTTAGTTCTTCACATCATATCATTCATGCCAGGATCTTCTCCATTCAAGAACCTAACTCCTCAGAGGAGTGTTTCACACATAAGAGGCACTAAGTAGATGTTTGTCAAAATGGATTAAATCTAACAACATGCCCAGAGTTGGATACAAAATCCAAAGTGTAATATAATATTCTGAAAACTAAAAGGTTACCTTTTTAAAAGTCCGTAGTTTAAGAATCCACCCTAATCTTAGACAAATCATGTTCTAATTTAGAAACTAGAACAGAAATGAACTACCAATAAAACCTTGCATGTACACTATACACTGTTATTAAATTATGAGTATACCTAGCCATCATCCATTACTGCATTAAGTGGAGGGAATACAGTTTGCTTTCACTCAGAACTGAGAAGGGCACTGAAAACAAGGTAGCTGAGGAGGGTATAAAAACATTTGGAAACTTTTGTTTAGCAAATGTCTTCCTTGTGTTCATCAAAATGAATATATGTTTTTAAATTATCAGATCTGTTATCCTTCTTGAAAATTTTAACTTTATTTTGTATACACTTTCTCCACCCTTACCTTTTCAACCCTTACATTTTCTTAGGCTTTTCCCAAAGACATGCTTACAAAGGGCATCAAGTAGAAGAGTTTTCCTTGTCACATCATATAACGAGCTTTGTTTTATGAGCTCTTGGAAGAGCAAGTAAGAATCTGTATCACTGAGTGAACACAAAGACTATTAGGACTTCCCCAAAGTTTGAAGATTGTAACTTGTCATCACAGAATGGAAGGTGGGGATTGGAGGCACAGTTCATTCTACAGTCCATGGAAAAGAGGCTAATTACATACTTCATCAAAAGCCATATTTTAGTGAGTACTTATGTTGTCAAAAGTGGATAATGATGGACTTTTCTTTGTCCTTATACCTCCACATTTTAAATTATTTTTCCACTTTGACACTTCCAAAAAGGTTGCTTAACCAAATATTTTGTTGTTTTTGTTAAGCTCCTGAGTGTAAACCACTTGGTCTAAAATTACTTAAAACGCTATAACACTGTTCCATAAAAGAGAGTAAAAACGAGTAGGTTTAGGAGAGAGAAAAAAATAAGTTACATTCACACGTGTTGGGAGGAGCCAAGATGGTGGAACAGCATGGAAGTTTTTTGTGTGTCTTGCCTTCATGAAATAGAACCAGAACAACACTAAACCATGCTACACACCTAGAAAACTGACTGGAGGATTAACACAACAATCTGCACAACCTGAGCCACAGAATTCAGCAGGTATGTGGCGTGGAGAGGTGAACTTGGGGAGCAAGGAGGAGGAGGAAGGGAGGTGCTTTTGCGAGCGGAGAGAGGATGGAGACTGGAGTGGGGAGGAGAATACGGAAAAAGCACCCCTCCCCAAAAGCAGCTGGAGAGAAAATGGAAAACTGGAAACAGCTGAAGGGACTAAACTAAAAAGGGAGAGAGGAGAAAGGAGAGGGTTTAAATTCCATTAAGACCTTAAACAAGGGGAGCGCAGAGTCTGCAACTCTGCAGCTGGATACCCGGCGGCGCTCTAGTGGGAAGGGAGAATCCCCAGGAACAGAGTGCGGTCCGGGAGGTTCTTGGGCCACATGTGGAAAAGTGGTTCCACTGCTGGAAAGACATTTGGTAGGGACTGTTGAGGCCACTTGGTCCCAGCAGACTCCAGAGAACGCTCACATGCACAGGTGGAACAAGGTTATTAAGGGTGAAGCCTGGCACAAGATGTGTGTTGTGATTTTCCATAATTTCTGAAACACTGTTGCTACAGTATCTCACGAACTTTTTCTGAGGTGGGCTGGCACCTGGCCGCAGTCTCAGGGCACTGGCAGCAGCAGGGTCCAGTAAGCATTCCTGGGTGCAGCTGACATTTGGCCATTGCTCGGTGAGACCCTCCCACAGAGGGGCAGACCACCATATTTTGCCCTATGTAACCCACCACCAGCAGGTCCATGCTACTGGAGAGGAGACATCTTCTGAGCTGAGGACTGAGTATCTGGCCCAAAGCTGGGATAAAGTCTACCTTTAAGAAATTCATGGGGCGCCTGGGTGGCTCAGTCAGTTGAGGGTCCGACTTCCGCTCAGGTGATGATCTCACGGGGTGTGAGTTCGAGCCCCATGTCCGGCTCTGTGCTGACAGCTCAGAGCCTGGAGCCTGTTTCGGATTCTGTGTCTCCCTCTCTCTCTGACCCTCCCCTATTCATGCTCTGTCTCTCCCTGTCTCAAAAATAAATAAACGTTAAAAAAGAAATTCATGTTGCCACTCATGGGAATACAAGTTAAATACAAAGAGTAAGGTAAATAGTAAAGTAAAATGTGAGATAATGAGAAAGCCAAGACACATGGGGGCATAACATTAGGTTGGAGTCCTAGGATAAAAAGCCATAGATCCCAATTGCTGGGGTACTTAAGCCACTGAGACCCAGAACCACCCTCAGGCACCTGCTCTTTTCAGTTTATTTGGCTCTTTCTGAAGTCCCATACCTATATACTCATATAACAAGTTCCCTGAGAAAATTTTAGTCTCAACTCCTTAAAACTCAATTAGTCTAACCAGTACCACCTACCGTAAATCTTTTAACATGGATCATAAATCAAACATCCTCAAAAGTATTGGAACATTAGTGGGTTTTTCCCTCACAAATCATTCCCAGAGAGCAAGATCTGTTTAACTGGTAGTTACCTTCAAGAGCATTAG
Organism: Puma concolor; assembly: GCF_028749965.1. Taxonomy (NCBI): domain Eukaryota; kingdom Metazoa; phylum Chordata; class Mammalia; order Carnivora; family Felidae; genus Puma; species Puma concolor. Next base: position 112,612,779 of record NC_141676.1, read on the forward strand.
ATCTAATGACAGTTACTGGTTATTCTGTATTTTCAGTGAGAAATGAATGATAAAAAAAAAAAAGGTAGGGGAGGGATCCCATTGTAATAGAAGGAATTTCAATGCAACTTCCTGTAATGTTTTTGTTTTGTTTTTTTTTTAAACACTGGAAAGACAACAGAAGGAGTCCTCTCTGGATGAAAAAGACAAGTCATTTTAGAGAAACAGGACTTTTTTAAAATTAGAATTCAATGCACACGTCCCTCTCCAAGTCTCCTATGCAATGACAGCTGCACCACAGGAACCAAAAATCGCCTCATCAGCTCTGGCAGCCCCAGGGTCCCAGGGAGCCACTTGGAAAAGATGGCGGCCTGCAGGTCTTTACTGCACATTACGGGAGAGAACATCATGAAAAGCCCCAACATCAGCATTTAGAGTCTGAATACCTCAATTCAAAGTTTAACTACCTATTCTAAGTTTCTGTGTTAGAATCTGTATGGTGGAGATGAGAATACTTTTCTCAGATATTGTGAGGATTAATAGCCATTACCATGCAGAAAAGCATCATGGAAGCTGTACATCCCTATAAATTCTTATTTGTGATAAGAAGACATTTCTTACAGAATAAGAAAAACGAGTAGTGAAATTCACTTAGGCATTAAGAACGTGGACTCTAGGATCAGACAGACCTAACTTTGAGAGCTAACCTTCTAGATCACTAACCAGGTAATATTGGACAAGTTATTTCAACTTCCAACTCTCAGTTCCACTAGCTGTAAAACGGGGTTAAATAGCACCTCACCTCATGAGCTGGTGTGATTTTAAGTTACAGAAGATCATGAGTATAAAGCATCAAGCCCTAGGATTCACACTCATTGTGTACTGCAAATGTTAATAGTAGTAGCAGCCACATTAAGTGGTATTTCCAACACTATTTATAAACAGAACATCATCCCAGATACAGAAACACCTTGGAATTCCCAGTCCCAAGAAGTAACTAAAGAGCAGGAAACCTTGAATGTGATGCTTATTTTTATACCAACTAGCAAGTGGCTTCTCTTAGAGAGCACAACAGTTTTCTGTGTTAACTTCTCATGCTAATAGCAAAAGGAAATTCAATTTAGCTTCTCCAGCCGCAAATACACAGTTGTCCTTTAGGGAGAATTCAGGACTGGTGAACCATAATGAGGAAATATATTCTCCTAACATCAATGTTCAATTTATTTTTTCAAGGCTTCAGATATAACCTACAGACAAGGCTGAGATCTGGCAGGAAGAAAACACTTTTGCTCTAATAAGCTAACACATCCTTAGAGCTGACATTTTGACTCCTACTTAAAATACTCTTTCATTTATCCAATCATTTAACATATATTTAATGGCATAGGATCACACATTGGCTATTTAACAGTAAGCAAGGCACAGTCCCTATCTTTTACAGCTAACAGCCCACTGAGTGCACAGATGAGGTAACAAGCAATTATCATCCTGTGTGTGGAAACAGTGGTAGGAGAAATCTGCTTTGTGGGTACCTAGAAAGGAAATCCTCCCCAATGCACAAGGTAGCAAATCCATAATAATCAAGGGACTGAACTGGTCTCCCCTCCCTATTGAATTATGACTCTCAAAGAGAAAATCCAGCGTATTCATCGTTAGTTTCTCCATAGAACCAGAACTATTACTTTCCACAGGTACTTGCCTGGCATGTGTCCAGCTGACTGGCTCACTCAACATCTATTCCAACCTCCTTGTACTCTTCTGCAAGACTGCGAAGTAAAAACATCCCCCAGCCTCCCTTGTTTATCTGGATATCAATGTGACTTTGTTTTGCATGTAACTGGCATAACCGAAGAGCTGTTTTAGAAATGTGTTCAACAGAGACAAAAGTAGTCCTAGAACCATCCCTTAGTGGTGTAGACTTCAGCAGACACATGGGGTTGGAGCTAACAAATTCAGCAGTAACTTGCTGGGTTATGGCCAAGATGGTATGAAACTGGGCCAGAATTTTGAACAGCAGCCTCCTGATCTCCTGGTATTGTAACTGTGACAGGGCTCACAGCAATTTTGGTGGGATTCTTATTCTGCAGTCCTTCCCAGAGGTTCAGCCTAATTGCTGTTTCTCCAGCATTTTAAACAATGTTAAGCCAACTAATTCCCTGTATGAAGTCCCATTCTGCCCAAACTAGCTGAAACGATTTCTGTTATCTTTAACTAAATCACCACATTCTGAACCAAATGGAATTTGTCAGAAATATATACCAGGCTCAACAATCAGTAACATAAAGCACTATAATGTAAGATGAAGCCACACACGGTGTGTAAGAATAGTAAGAAGGAGCACACCATGTCCAGACTTAACTACTTAAATAATTCTGCTTCAGATGGTTTGTGAATGTGGTGGTCTGTCAGTAATATGGAGCCAGTCAAGGCCAATCAATGTGGCTCTGTTGCAGGCTTAAACTGGCATGCAACCACGTGGACAATCTAACATATTTAAGGATGTGTTGTGGTATGCACAAAGGCCTGGAAAGAAGGAAGTCAATGAGCAGGAACATTGTAAAGAAGATGGGGACTTGACCAACGGACAAGACAAGCTTCCCTTGGAAAGCTCGATTCTGTTGATTATAAAAACAACCAAAGTCACCATGTAGATTCTCCACCTAATTCCTTCGGGTCTGCTTACAGATTCATTATAGATTTTTAAAAATGCCTAGTTGCCAGTCATGTGGTGATTACTTTGCACCCACTTATTCATTTTATTCTCTCACCCTACTCTTTCTAGACCCATTTTATAGGCAAAAGGCTGAAGCTCATGAAGGTAATTGATATACCCCAAGTCTTGTAGCTACTGGTTGGCAAAGTGGAGATTGTCTGGCTCTGGGACACCAAGAACAAATTCCTGAATGACAAGTTAAATCATGCTGCCTCCTACAAAGAAATTCCTTCTATGGAGAGAATGCGTTGACCAATTGCCATTAGTATTTATGTCCTCTGTTCAAGCATCGTCTCTGTAAAATAAACAATTGTATCTTGTTGTACAACAGTCTCTTTTGAGTTGACATAACCTGATTTTTCAGACTCCATTGACTCCTTCAAATCTGATACACCAAGGAGGCAAATTTGAGGAAATGACCAACTCAGGAACAGGCTCAGAACATGCTGGGCCCACCAAAATGCTGCCATCCTTGGGCTCCCAACATGGATAGCCTCTTTTGTAGCCACACACTGAAGAAAAAGTTCTCACTTAGACTGAGCAGATGAGCAGGGCTGCCTCTGCCAACAAAATAGCAGCAGGAGCAAACCTTACATGGTCTTTATTTCATGTTCACCAGGTATAAATATGAAAGAATGTTAGAGCACGGGAGGAAAACACAAGGAGCCTCCAGACATAGACCAAACATACATCTGGTGTTTACGTGAAAGCATGCAGGGAAGATGTGCAGTTTCAAGGACTGCTAGGCAATGACGGTGGGTCTGTTCCCTAACTGGCCCCTGGGAGATCATGGGATTCTGGAGCTCACAGTGCTAATGCATTTGATAGCCTTGAGACCAGAACGTCACTTACGTTTCAGCAATTACCCTAATCGCTTTCCCATGGCTTACAATATGTTCTCTAGAAATAACTCCACACCCTTTGTATATCCTTTCTTTTCAAAGGCCATAACCCCTATTTCTCTTCCTCCTCTATCTGTCCTCAGGAGACTGCTGGGGTTTATGCAGAGGGCTCTTGGGTGTTCACTGTAACAGCATGACACAGATTTCTGAGCTATTTTGGTAAGAGGTTTGTCCCATGTTGTCCTCACATGAAAGATTTTTCAAAGATTGCATAATTCCACGCTCAGTCTTATCTTGACTAGTCCCTAAAGTGCAGGCTCCAACAACAACAGGGAGTCTTAGCGGCTGTTTTCATGATGTAATTTCAGGGTCAACAAGAAGCCCTCTCCCACCCTCATAAAATTATGTCTCCATCTGCCTAATAAGGCCTAAAAACGCACAGATTTAATCTTTTAAGCTGTAGCTTCCTTCCTTTCCCACATTTCAAATGCCCCTAGGAAACCAGTATATTAAGCTTTTCCAGTGATTAACATCCTACTGAGCTGAGTTTATCAGATGCTCCACCTACAGGAAGGTTTTAAAAAGTAGGACCAGAGAGGGAAGCCTCAGAATATGAGACTTTAAGACACAGAAGGGATGGGGATGGGAGGTAGGAAATGGTCTCTGCCTTCCTGGAGCCCAGCTCTAGAAGGGGTAGGGAGGGGAAGACTCAAACGCATGGTTTCCAGTCACTCCCTCCACGATCTCCCCCCACCTCCCTGGGTTCTATATGCTATCTGAATCACCTATGTTGTATTTTTCAAACTAAAACAAGGAGTTCAAATTGAGCTTCCATTGCCTACTTAGTACTAGACTGCAGTGTGGAAATTCAGCTCTGAAATCCAAATGCCAGTTCTACCTCTTCTTAGCTTTGTCAACTAGTATTCTCTAATTTCATTCAGTTCTCTGCAATCTTGCACCTGTTGTCACCCTCGTAATCTTGTCACACAACACTGAGCTCCCCAAGAGCAGGAATCTGGCTCACCATTGTGTCTCAGACATCTAGAACTGGGACTGGCAGAGTCAGTGCTCAATGAACATTTGTTGAAAAAAATGTTTTTGTGCAACAATGACCTTCCAATGGACATTATACAGTTCTTACCCAGTTAACCTCTCTGCAACATGTGTTTACCACTTCCCCATTTCTGGAACTCTTTCTCCCTTCATATTCATGTTCTCATGCCTTTCTGGCCACTTGGGGGTGAGGGACTGATGAGGAGACTCGACTAGACTCTGGAGTCTGACAAGGCTCAAATTCAAGATCTTTTACTGACTGTGTGATTCTGGTAACTACTTACCTCTCCAGTCTTATTTCTTCGTGAAAAATACATGGCTCTGAAGAGGTTTCCTCATCAGGTTACGAGGGCTATGTAAAATGATCGTTGACTGCACACTGTCATATACTTAATATATAATCAGTAATTACATTTTAATACTTTTTTAATTTTTTTTTTTCATCGTTTATTTATTTTTGGGACAGAGAGAGACAGAGCATGAACGGGGGAGGGGCAGAGAGAGAGGGAGACACAGAATGTGAAACAGGCTCCAGGCTCTGAGCCATCAGCCCAGAGCCTGATGCGGGGCTCGAACTCACGGACCGCGAGATCGTGACCTGGCTGAAGTCGGACGCTTAACCGACTGCGCCACCCAGGCGCCCCTACATTTTAATACTTTTAAACCATTTGGTTTCTACGTATCTTTCTCCTTGTTCACATGTCACTTAAATATTTACTGAGAAAACTCAATATTACTGAGTCCCATGTCCTGTTTTGCACTCTATCTACTCTTTATAAACTCTCATATACTTTATAGCCTCAATCGCCTGTTCTGATTCTTAATTCTATACCCTTTGTCCAGAACTCGTTTCTGAACCATAAACCCCTATTGGCAGATTCAGCTGTAAGACTACCCCCAGACCCGTTGATACACTGCTCAACTTCCTTTCCCGTCTTCCATACAGTTTCAGAGAGCATCAGGGGTGAATTCTCTCAATGCAATGTAGTACAAGTGACATAAGCCACCTTCAGGACTGGCCCATTCAACACCTTCCAGGGGTTCTTCCATTCCTTCTCTCCTCCCATCTGCTGGTTGATGCAGATAATCTAAGAGGTAGTGTGGTATCTAAACAGAAGAAGCCAGTATCCCTGAATGACCATGAGGAAGGCTGCCTGGTGACCAGAAATATCTGCATTGGTCTTTACAAGAGCAAGAAATACATTTCTCCTGAGTTAAGATGTCAAGGTTTGGAGGGTGGGGGGGAGGGTGGGACATGGTTTTTTATTAAGCAGCTCCTCCTGCAACTGGAACTCAGCATCCCTAAAACTGGACTTGTACCTTTTGAAATGTTTGCAACACCTCACTAGGCGAATAATGACAGTAGGAGTCTCTTCCAGGGACATCTCACCTCTCAGAATAGCACAAGTTTGGTGGGTTCATCTCAGTCCTGGTCCATCTTCGTAACACAAGGCCTGTTACTTTCAGCATACCAAGAAAGACTAAGTTTCTCATGAGCAATGTGCCAGTGGACCACATTATAAGAAAGATTCATTAAGCCAGAATAAGAATTAATTTGCACTAAGAACTGCCAAGTACAATGACTATTTGAATCACTCTTACTAGCATGTTGTCTCCCTTTAGGAATACTACAAGTAGTTCAGAATTAACCCAAGATGCATCCAGAATTAAAGCAAGAGGAAGTTATGGGATTGAGGAGAATTAATAATGCTTACCTCTGGTAGTTCAATTTATACCATCTAGTAACATTAGTATGTATTACCCATCACTCATTCCTCACCAATGCTTTATTCTTTCTGGACTCTTTGATCTTCTCTCTGTTCCCAATATTAGTATCTTAAATCAGACTCTCATCATTTAAACCTTGACCCCAACAACTTAATCTCCTTACCTGCCCTTTTATTCCATTTTAATCAATGCTTTACCAGTCTAATACTCACCATTTTAAAATGGATTTTAAACGTGTTTCACATGCATCAATATTTCTCATTAATATAAAATTCAAAGACCATATGTGACTTTTAAGCTCTTTCAGGAACTGTCCCCTGCCTACCTCTCCAATCTCACTGCCAATTTCCCCATGCTCCAGCTGGGCTAAAATTCACGCAGTTCTTTCTGAATAGGACAGCCTCCTTTATTATTTTGTGTACAGCAGTGTCCTTGACACACAAAGACCTTCTTCTTTCTTCCTTTCTGCCTCCTTCCCATATTGCCTGAGGTACTCCTCCAAGACGCTTCCTAGTATCCTATGTATCCATCTGTCATACAGATCCTAGGTTGTAAATCTCTAATACATCATTGATCTAACCTAGATCCTAGTATGCTTTAATTTTCTTGTTTACTAATTTAGCTTTCACTAAGAGTTAAGCTCTGAAGGAAAGGACTTTTCTATTCTAAGTCTGTTTCACTAATTCTTCATACAATACGTAGTACATAGTTACCTGGCAAATATTTATGGAATGAATGAATGAATGAATGAAATGTGTCAATCCTTTTTGATCAGTAACCCTTCTAGGTACTTCAAATATACTATTATTTAATTCCTACAGTGAATCAGGGTTTTTTTCCCAAAATAATTTTTATTATCCCTATTTTCTACTTGAAGAAACAATCATAAGAGTTCATTTCCCCCCAAGACCCACAACTAATAAATTGAAAGCCAAGATTTGAATACAGATCGGACTCTAGAAGTACATTATCTGCTAGTCCATTCTTTGTGCAACTGACTTGAGGTTCAAAAGGAGTTCAGCTGATGATCAGTTGGCCTGGAATCAAAGTTTCATGTAAGAAAAAGTGTTTTTTTTTTTTTTAATTTGAGAGAGAGAGAACACATACAAGCAGGGGAAAAAGAGAGAGGAGGAGAGACAGAGAATCCCAAGAAGGCTCCCTGCTGCCAGTGTACAGCCTGAGCCAGGGCTCCATATCATAATCCTGGGCTCATGACCTGAGCTGAAATCAAGAGTCAGACACTTAAACTGAGCCACCCAGGTGCCTCCCAAAACAAGCACTTCAAAAGGATTGGAAAATTGGAAAGGTTTACATACATTGATAGTTGAATATGGAATCTTTCAAAGAAGGCTTACCCTGAGAAGACCATTCTCAAGAAAAGCCATGTGAGATACTATGATGTTTTCTTACTTTGTTGAGAAACCGAACTTCATCCTAGCCCTCCCTCTGTCAAATCAGTCTCTGGTTCTAAACAGAATGTTTTCAATTCTCAAGTTAGAACAACAACGTAGTTGTGGTTGCACAGAAAATGATAGTATTTTTATTGCAAAGAAATTACTTCTGAACTATTCATTTCTAGATAAAGAGCAAAAAGATTCAATGCTTACAACAAATCAGTTATTACATCAGCTTTCAGTGACTTTCCAGTTCGAACTGAAGGAAGATTTTTACCAACACATCATCATATTCATCTACTGTGAGAATTTAAGCACTGAATTACCCTAGGAAACTTGGGGATAAAAATAATAAAACGTTTTAAGATGTCAGAAACTTGGAATTGAGGGCAATTTTATTTTTTAGAAGTAATTTAGGGCTGTTACTGGTTTCTCGGATTATTTTGCCTCTTATGTACCTGGCAGTACAAACAGGCCTGAAATATTTCTCTTTTTCCAGCTGCTTATTCATAAATACAAGGAGAAATCTGAAAAACCGAGCCCCCTCAGCAAAAGGCTAGATGGGTGGATCCACCATGAAAGAGCTGAAGGGAACATAAGCTAGAGGGAGGCCAAGATTTATGAACACCTAAGAGCTGCTACCTGGGATGACCATTTTCACCTACATTGTGCCGTTTTTTCGGTAAAGGAACATTACCTATGGAAGTAACTTGTCCAAAATTTCACAGAGAGCATGGGCAGAATAAAGGTTACAAGTTTGTATTTTTTGTTGGAGGTTCAGGGAACACGCATTAATCCATCATTCCTTCCTTCCACCTAGATGCTAACCAAGAGCAGATAAACCCAAGGAACCAAGAGGGTGGGTCAAAACACATTTAGAGGTATTGGCTACTAACAAGCTAAACTGAACAACACAGTGGGGCCTCCTCCCCTCCATAAACTTAGCCTTGTAATGCACAGGATGTAGAAGTCTCTACCCAATGCAAAGTGGGGGAAAAAACAAGGAGAACAGAGCTGACCAACCAGAAATGAGGCCATCTCAACCAACAAGAAGAACACACACTGTCCCAGGTAAACGCGGGACTGACAAAGCAAGAGGTATGGCTCATCTTGCCCACATTACAGTAGAACGGCCTTACTTCCTGGCTTGCATGATCTATCCAGTACCAGCCATTCCTCCCAAGGGGAGGAACAAGTGGGAGCCAAGAGTCACTGTTCACACCTCACAGAGGAGGAAAAGTTCTTCATGAAAATGAGCAACAGAGGTAGAGATAACCCCCAACACTTTTCATGGTATTCAGTTCATACTCAGCTTCTGTAGATTATTTTAAGTCTGTATGAGTTCTGTAGACTATTTCAAATGGGCTTATTTTAGGATTATGATCCAAAGATGAGAGCAGCAGCATAGAAGCATCATAGCATAGGGAATGCAGTTTCCAGGAACAGTTGTCATTGCGGCATTTGCACTCATTGTGTGTGTGTGTGTGAATGTGAGTGTGCATGTGTATGTACATATATTCATATATGGCATGTACTATAATTATATATGCAATATATATTATGTAGTATTATACAAACATATACTAATAGTTTTTAATTTGAGGATTAAGTGCTCTTCCTCTCAAATATTACAAAAACAAAATTTCACCTTAGATGTGGCTAAATCAACGGGACTTGATTGTCCATGGTGCTTTTGTCTCCAAGGAGATTGGAAACAGGTTTTTTATTTAATGTCCCCACAAAACCTAGTTGGTTTTGTAACACTCACAAAACGTGGAACGAAACTAAACTACTTTAAAGTTAATTCACCTGTATTCTGACTTTTTTGAGAGAAAGAGACAGAGTGTGAGCAGGGGAGGGGCAGAGAGAGGGAGCTGTCAGCTGTCAGCACAGACCCCGACGTGGGGCTCAAACCCATGAACCGCAAGATCACGACCTGAGCTGAAGTCAGAAGCTTAACCAAATGAGCCACCCAGGCACCCCTGACCACTTTTTTTTTTCAAAGTAAGCCCACATCCAACATGGGAGCCTGAACTCATGACACTGAGATAAAGAGTTGCATGCTCCACAGACGGAGACAGCCAGGAGCTGCCCAATATACTTGTATTCTGCTTCACCAATATCCCCACACTATCTAGTAGTGAATACTTAGTGGGGAATGAATGAATGCGTTATTTAGCAAGAGACACAGAACTCAGAAAAAGATTTTATTCTTCAGAAAGCCCATGTTGTGTCTTCCAGGACTGTTGCCATTCTGGCATATACTTTAAGTCTTGCATAGGGGAAACATCCCACCTCTTGCAAAGTGTTTACATTTTGTTCCTTAATAGTCTTAACTCACCTGATGGAAATCTTACTCTTTCCCCACAGCCTCTAGCTACCTACCTTATTGCCTTTTTACTGTCTATAATCTCCTGTTCCAGCTTGACACACATGCACTTTTTTTCAGTAACTCTGCCTTTCATTCACCTCCTTAACTGGAGTATTCAAAGGTATCCTTCAAAATAATGCATGGACTACTTCTGCCAGGTCTTTGGGATCACCCCATCTCCTTGAGCTACTCACCAGAAATAGTCTGACCAAGCTTTGTGGCCAGAGTACAAAATGCGTCCCCTACGCTGAAGAAATCAAACACTATCTCTAGAAAACATGTGCTCGTTCTTTCTTCGGCAATAACTATATAACCCAGTGCTGGTCAGTTTGCCATTTTGCCAGAACAGCTCACAGCTACACTCAGTGCTTGCCCATACAGCCATTAAGTGTCCAGTAATATTTCTCTACTTTTTAGATTTTTGTGCAATTTAGCTGTCAATGTCAGTCCCTCTGATCCGCTAATAGTCGTTATAATAATCCACATAACCATAGTAGATCACTATCACTTTCCTAAGCTGTGTGGCTGTGTGTGTGTGTGTGTTGTTGTTGTTGTTGTTGTTTTTGTGGTGCTGTTATTCCTTTTTTTTAATATATAATTAAACTGGATTGGATAAAGTTTAAGCAATTTGACCAAGGTCTGATTAAAATTTGCCTCAAACCCTCACTTCCATATGTTTCAATTTCCGAAATCCTCCCTGACAGTCTCTCAGAATTCCTGAGTGCTTCATAATCCCAAGTCCCTGTCAAGTCCTTGTCAAGTCACTGAGTTCTTGCTTTCTTCTTTGATATATTTGACAGTGCCTCCCGTTGAGTCCTTATCAAACCAGTAACAGACCTCCTCTTTTCTTCCTTGGTTGGAACAAGAAATGAAACTTGATAGCTAGAGAAGATAGAGGTCCAAAAGTCAGTTATGTTATTAATAAATCTGATGGGAGAAAGGGTCTTTACACCTACAGGCAAATGCATGTACTAATGATCTCCTCTAAAATCCCATGGGTCCACCCACCCTGTCACTTTCACAAATCAAAAGCCACCATCCTTCCCAGCTTTTCTCTGTGAGTTTCCTACATGAAGGATTAGGAAGATCGGTTCTCAAGAAAAGTAAGAAGAGCACAAGACTCTAAATTCATTTCTTCTCACCAGTCAGGTGGGTCCCTCTCCTGCCGCTAGAGTGAGCCATAGTGTTATTCCAATACAAGTCTTTCTTCCTGGACATGGGACACAAGGGAAATGAAGGTTCTCTCTAAAAGCCAGACATGAAACTTGACACACTGTCCATTTCCACGCATTTGGTAGGTTTTGTTAAACCATTGGGCAGTGGGGGGCGGGTGGCAAATAAAAATGGAGTTACATTACAGCAATGTTCCAGGTCCTAATACCAATTTTTAAATCTCTGTCCCACCAATAAAAATTCAATTCCAAATCTGGTTTTAAAACTGCAGCAATGATTCCTACTGTATGCATATCCAACTTTTATTTTTAAAAGTTGGGTGTTATAATGGGTTTAAATGGACAAATTTGCTTTTAGTAAGCTTTGAAGTAAACATAATAAAATCCAAAATTAAAGCCTTGAACTAAGGACCAAGTATACTTGTACATTTTACTAATTGCAGGTGAACCCGGTCAAATCTGATGATCCTACCATCCTACCACTATTTGCCTCATGCAAATAGTGGACACAGCCATTGAAAACAAGCTAAGACAAGCCCCAAATCTATACTGTTCATGTTTGAATTTTTTCCATTTTTACTTAAAGTAATTCTTTCAAGTCAAAATAGTATTCAGTACTTTCATTCAAATTTTTCAATACATAGAAAAATAGACTGAATCAAAATTTTATACTATGGGATTTTCTCAGGCAAGAAAATGACTAGTCCTGTAGTCTTGGGGGGAAAAAATCTAGTAACTTAGCTAAAGAACGTACCTGATCCCCAATCTCATAAATTCACATATGTGCTCTCATTAAAAATTTCCTTTAGAATTTTTATAGCATATGAATCTTCAAAGCACCCCTGAGAGCTGAGTGAGGGTTACTAATATTCTCCTTTGGGCTCTCAGTCACAAATGTCCATGATGGGCCTACTGGTACAGGGAAGGAAAATGGTCATAAAATGAAAAAGAAAAGTATTATCAATATTCTGGAACTGATTTCAGTGAGAGTAAATCAGGGGACTCCATGGACAAAAGTCTAGTTACGAAAATGAAGTTTAAAAATATGTATAATTATAAAAACCACAAAACTATTTTAACTGCTTATTGTGGGCTAATAATGCCCTCTACTCCCCCAAAACATGTTCATACTCTAATCCCCCAGACACTTTGAATAGGTACATCACAATTCAAGAAACATTTGCTATTGTCATCAAGGTTAGAGACCCTAAAATAGAGAGACTCTCCTAAATGGTCTAGGTGGTTCCAATCTAATTACATGAGCTTTAAAAGCAGAGAACATTCTTTGAGTGGAGTCAGAAGTGCATTGAATGATGGTAGAAACATGCGGCAGATAGGAAATTTGGATAGTTCGGACACAAGAGGAACACAGAAGAGCAATTTGGAGCATGAGAAGGGCATGGTCAACCACTGCTAGCTTTGAAGATGCAGGGAGAGGACCAGGAGCAAAGGAACATAAGTAGCCTCTAGAAACTAAAAAGGACTCATAGCCAACAACCAGCAAGAAAATGGGGCTTCCTTCGACCAACCAGAGCCAGTGATTTTTGCCAACAACCCCAATAAGCATGGAAATGGAATCTCCCTGCAACATCTGATAAGTGCTCAGCTCAGCAAACCCTTTAACTTCTGGTTTCGGAGACTTGAAGCAGAGAAACTAGCCATGTTTTGAAAAAAATAAAATCAATTTAAGGAATACTGGACTCAATTTCTCTTAGCATTTCCTTTGTGGTGGGTTTAATAGTGTCTGCTCAAAATTCACGTCCACCTATAACCTCAGAATGGGATGTTATTTGCAAATAGAATCTTTGTAGATGTAATGGTAAGGATACAGATGAAATCATACTAAATTAGGGTAGTCCAATCCAACAAGAGCATCCTTATAAAAGACAGTAAAGGACACACAGAGATGCCATGTGACAATACAAGCAGAGATTGGAGTCAAGCTGACACAAGTCTTGGATTGCCAAGCGCCACCACAAGCAGGAAGATGCAAGGAAACACTCTGCCCTACATCCTTCAGAGGCAGCATGTCCTGCCAACACCTAAATTTCAGACTTCGGACCTCCGGAACAGTAAGAATCAATTCTTCATGTGTCCCATCATCAAGCTTGCAGTTATTTAAAATGGGAGCCCTAGGAAACTAATACACCCTAAAACACACACACACACACACACACACACACACACACACACACAACCAAAAAACTAACAATAACAAAAAAAAGTATCCTAATACAATTTGTGCCATGCCCCCTTAGTTTCTGTGGCTCCACACTCAGCCTCCCTGATATGGAAATACTGGGTGTCGACTGTATGCTTTTCTACATTTCTGTTTCATACAAGTTGCTCAAAAAATGGAATTAAGCACCTGAATCATGGCAGTTGATCGTTTTTCCTCCTCTGCTCTTTTTTTTGGCAAATTACTGAAAAAGCCTGACTAAGGAGTAACTCTTTCCCATCCTCTAGTGTTTACGGTCCTGTGGGGTGTCATCTTCAGTTTCTGTGTAGTTCTGCATTTCATGGATAACACCACAGACTGGGTAGGCCTAGCTCATGCTGTCCTTGAAAACCCTCCTAGGCAACACAGAGGGAGGGCTGAACAAGGGCTGCTCAGGTCTTGGATTTATCAGCAGCTCTGTCTCTAGAATTTGGTACTTTTCTCATCATTTCTAGGTCTTCGTAAAATTTAATTTATAGATTGTTTTCCTAATTTTGTTCAATTAGCTTTCTGTATTTTCCGGCAGTCTATTGAGTTTATTTAGAACAGCTATTTTCAATTCATCAGATACATTACCCATCTTGATGTCCTGGGGTTCAGTTGCTGGAGGATAATCATATTCTTGTGGTGATATCATATTCCTTTCAATTTTCATTCCTCCAAGTTGTGTTGCCATCTGTGCATTTCAAACAGTCACTTCCTTTAGTTTTTACTAACTGCTTTTGGAAGAGAGATACTTTCCATCAGCCTTACCAGGATTCTGAGGCTATCTCAGATCTTCTAGGAGTACATGTACTCCACACTTCCCGCTTCTTTGTGGGGCAGAATTGTTAAGCCTCCATGCCTTCCATGGAGGCAAAAATGCACAATCCATAAGCCAATAGAGCCTCTCTTTTGTTTTCCAAAAGATGGTCTGAAGCCCAAGTTGTTTGCATTCTTACCCTGGCCCAGATTCAGGCAGGCTTTCTGTGTATGCTCAACAGTCCCATGACAAAGCTCACTCTCACCACTGCCCTTGGGACCATGCACAGGGAAACAGTAACAGAATGGTGGTAAAGCACATGGTAAGGCTCAGTGGCAACTTCTTGGACAAGTCTGGCATGCAGTTGGTAGGATCATAATGCCTTCTGAGGATACCCATCTGCCACTCTCCCAACCCCTTCCTTCCCCCAGTCACATAGTTCATGCTAGAGTACTCTGGATGCAAGGGGAGAGACATGACTCCCTTTAGCATAAACCTGTACAGATGGGGAAGCTGGGTACTCAACTCACATACTTGTTTTCCCCTGTGGGAGAAATCATGGGCAGAAGATCTCTTTTGGCCCTATGCTGTGCTGCATTGGGGGAGGGGTGTGGGCCAAGTCTGACTATTCCTCTAACTCCACTGCACTCAACTCGTGTCTTTTGCTTTCATGAGGTACTGCACCTTCTCTGGAAACAAACTCTACAAGGCTCTCTTGTCCATGGGTTATTGTCTTAAGGTGAGGTTTTCCAGGGGCATCTGCAGACAACAGTGCCTGGAACTGGCTTATAGGCCACTGCAGAGTCAACATCTAGCACCAAGGTCTGTCTATTATCCAAATGTCAAAATGTTCCAGTAGTCAAGAATCCTCCTGGTCCTTGGGTGTTTGGTGCTGAATCCCACAGCTTCCTCAAAGTCCATGGACAGATGCCAAATTTTTGTTCAGAGTTTTCAAAAACGATGGCTGTCTAATGCTGCCATGATGCTGATACTGTCATAAATATTTTATACACCAATTTGCCAATCTAATCCAGACATAACCTTTTAAAGTTACCTTTAATCACCGAATTAGATTCATTCGAGAAATGTAAAAGATCAGTTTTAGAAAACCTTTTTCCTATCAAAAGGCAATGGAGAAAAATGCTTGTTTGTGGTCTAAAGGCATTTAGAAAAAAACAATGACCACTGATGAACTCTATCTTACAAGAGAAGTGAGAATGCCCTATGGCCAACACCACCGCCCATCCACAGTCATTCTTACCCCATGCCCTTTTGTCTGCAATAGGTTTAACACTAATTTGGTTCAGTTCTTCACCCTTGTATTTGCTCAGGGAATGTGACCACACCCTCCCTAGTTTCAGAGAGTAAATCATGATTAGTTTCATATCTATCAGAGTGGTTGCTTTTCCTTTGCTGTGGGTGAGTTTGTATGTGAACATGTAACAATACCCTTTATGATACATAATCCAGTGTAGATTTAGGGAAAGATTTTTCCTCATTAACTAAAAATTTATATGGGAGAATAAACCCACTCTTTCTTATTACCAGAGGTACTTGAGCCTTTATGTAAAAAGCAAAATTAGAATAGCCATCTTGCTATCATCAGGCATGACATCCCAATAAATTGAAGATGACAGAACAGACTATACATGTACACTTGATGACAGAGTCAAGTCACCAAATTCAATGTAGAACTCTGCCTTTTTTTTTTTTTATATGAAATTTATTGTCAAATTGGTTTCCATACAACACCCAGTGCTCATCCCAAAAGGTGCCCTCCTCAGTACCCATCCCCCACCCTCTCCTCCCTCCCACCCCCCATCAACCCTTAGTTTGTTCTCAGTTCTCAACAGTCTCTTATGCTTTGGCTCTCTCCCACTCTAACCTCTTTTTTTTTTTCTTTTGTTCCCCTCCCCCATGGGTTTCTCTTAAGTTTCTCAGGATCCACATAAGAGTGAAACCATATGGTATCTGTCTTTCTCTGTATGGCTTATTTCACTTAGCATCACACTCTCCAGTTCCATCCACGTTGCTACAAAAGGCCATATTTCATTTTTTCTCATTGCCACGTAGTACTCCATTGTGTATATAAACCACAATTTCTTTATCCATTCATCAGTTGATGGACATTTAGGCTCTTTCCATAATTTGGCTATTGTTGAGAGTGCTGCTATGAACATTGGGGTACAAGTGCCCCTATGCATCAGTACTCCTGTGTCCCTTGGATAAATTCCTAGCAGTGCTATTGCTGGGTCATAGGGTAGGTCTATTTTTAATTTTCTGAGGAACCTCCACACTGCTTTCCAGAGCGGCTGCACCAATTTGCATTCCCACCAACAGTGCAAGAGGGTTCCCGTTTCTCCACATCCTCTCCAGCATCTATAGTCTCCTGATTTGTTCATTTTGGCCACTCTGACTGGCGTGAGGTGATATCTGAGTGTGGTTTTGATTTGTATTTCCCTGATGAGGAGCGACGCTGAACATCTTTTCATGTGCCTGTTGGCCATCCGGATGTCTTCTTTAGAGAAGTGTCTATTCATGTTTTCTGCCCATTTCTTCACTGGGTTATTTGCTTTTCGGGTGTGGAGTTTGGTGAGCTCTTTATAGATTTTGGATACTAGCCCTTTGTCCGATATGTCATTTGCAAATATCTTTTCCCATTCCGTTGGTTGCCTTTTAGTTTTGTTGGTTGTTTCCTTTGCTGTGCAGAAGCTTTTTATCTTCATAAGGTCCCAGGAATTCACTTTTGCTTTTAATTCCCTTGCCTTTGGGGATGTGTCGAGTAAGAGATTGCTACGGCTGAGGTCAGAGAGGTCTTTTCCTGCTTTCTCCTCTAAGGTTTTGATGGTTTCCTGTCTCACATTCAGGTCCTTTATCCATTTTGAGTTTATTTTTGTGAATGGTATGAGAAAGTGGTCTAGTTTCAACCTTCTGCATGTTGCTGTCCAGTTCTCCCAGCACCATTTGTTAAAGAGACTGTCTTTTTTCCATTGGATGTTCTTTCCTGCTTTGTCAAAGATGAGTTGGCCATACGTTTGTGGGTCTAGTTCTGGGGTTTCTATTCTATTCCATTGGTCTATGTGTCTGTTTTTCTGCCAATACCATGCTGTCTTGATGATGACAGCTTTGTAGTAGAGGCTAAAGTCTGGGATTGTGATGCCTCCTGCTTTGGTCTTCTTCTTCAAAATTACTTTGGCTATTCGGGGCCTTTTGTGGTTCCATATGAATTTTAGGATTGCTTGTTCTAGTTTCGAGAAGAATGCTGGTGCAATTTTGATTGGGATTGCATTGAATGTGTAGATAGCTTTGGGTAGTATTGACATTTTGATAATATTTATTCTTCCAATCCATGAGCAGGGAATGTCTTTCCATTTCTTTAAATCTTCTTCAATTACCTTCATAAGCTTTCTATAGTTTTCAGCATACAGATCCTTTACATCTTTGGTTAGATTTATTCCTAGGTATTTTATGCTTCTTGGCGCAATTGTGAATGGGATCAGTTTCTTTATTTGTCTTTCTGTTGCTTCATTGTTAGTGTATAAGAATGCAACTGATTTCTGTACATTGATTTTGTATCCTGCAACTTTGCTGAATTCATGTATCAGTTCTAGCAGACTTTTGGTGGAGTCTATCGGATTTTCCATGTATAATATCATGTCATCTGCAAAGAGCGAAAGCTTGACTTCATCTTTGCCAATTTTGACGCCTTTGATTTCCTTTTGTTGTCTGATTGCTGATGCTAGAACTTCCAGCACTATGTTAAACAACAGCGGTGAGAGTGGGCATCCCTGTCGTGTTCCTGATCTCAGGGAAAAAGCTCTCAGTTTTTCCCCGTTGAGGATGATGTTAGCTGTGGGCTTTTCATAAATGGCTTTTATGATCTTTAAGTATGTTCCTTCTATCCCGACTTTCTCAAGAGTTTTTATTAAGAAAGGGTGCTGGATTTTGTCGAAGGCCTTTTCTGCATCGATTGACAGGATCATATGGTTTTTCTCCTTTTTTTTGTTAATGTGATGTATCACGTTGATTGATTTGCGAATGTTGAACCAGCCCTGCATCCCAGGAATGAATCCCACTTGATCATGGTGAATAATTCTTTTTATATGCCGTTGCATTCGATTTGCTAGTATCTTATTGAGAATTTTTGCATCCATATTCATCAGGGATATTGGCCTGTAGTTCTCTTTTTTTACTGGGTCTCTGTCTGGTTTAGGAATCAAAGTAATACTGGCTTCACAGAATGAGTCTGGAAGTTTTCCTTCCCTTTCTATTTCTTGGAATAGCCTGAGAAGGATAGGTATTATCTCTGCTTTAAACGTCTGGTAGAACTCCCCTGGGAAGCCATCTGGTCCTGGACTCTTATTTGTTGGGAGATTTTTGATAACCGATTCAATTTCTTCGCTGGTGATGGGTCTGTTCAAGCTTTCTATTTCCTCCTGATTGAGTTTTGGAAGAGTGTGAGTGTTCAGGAATTTGTCCATTTCTTCCAGGTTGTCCAATTTGTTGGCATATAATTTTTCATAGTATTCCCTGATAATTGTTTGTATCTCTGAGGGATTGGTTGTAATAATTCCATTTTCATTAATGATTTTATTTATTTGGGTCATCTCCCTTTTCTTTTTGAGAAGCCTGGCTAGAGGTTTGTCAATTTTGTTTATTTTTTCAAAAAACCAACTCTTGGTTTCGTTGATCTGCTCTACAGTTTTTTTAGATTCTATATTGTTTATTTCTGCTCTGATCTTTATTATTTCTCTTCTTCTGCTGGG
This sequence comes from Puma concolor, assembly GCF_028749965.1. Lineage (NCBI taxonomy): Eukaryota > Metazoa > Chordata > Mammalia > Carnivora > Felidae > Puma > Puma concolor. Next base: position 112,631,757 of record NC_141676.1, read on the forward strand.
TTTAGGCTGCCTTTGCTGTTCTGCTTCTATTTCCTTTAGGTGTGCTGTTAGATTTTGTATTTGGGATTTTTCTTGTTTCTTGAGATAGGCCTGGATTGCAATGTATTTTCCTCTCAGGACTGCCTTCGCTGCATCCCAAAGCGTTTGGATTGTTGTATTTTCATTTTCGTTTGTTTCCATATATTTTTTAATTTCTTCTCTAATTGCCTGGTTGACCCACTCATTCGTTAGTAGGGTGTTCTTTAACCTCCATGCTTTTGGAGGTTTTCCAGACTTTTTTCTGTGGTTGATTTCAAGCTTCATAGCATTGTGGTCTGAAAGTATGCATGGTATGATTTCAATTCTTGTAAACTTATGAAGGGCTGTTTTGTGACCCAGTATATGATCTATCTTGGAGAATGTTCCATGTGCACTCGAGAAGAAAGTATATTCTGTTGCTTTGGGATGCAGAGTTCTAAATATATCTGTCAAGTCCATCTGATCCAATGTCTCATTCAGGGCCCTTGTTTCTTTATTGACCGTGTGTCTAGTTGATCTATCCATTTCTGTAAGTGGGGTGTTAAAGTCCCCTGCAATTACCACATTCTTATCAATAAGGTTGCTTATGTTTATGAGTAATTGTTTTATATATTTGGGCGCTCCGGTATTCAGTGCATAGACATTTATAATTGTTAGCTCTTCCTGATGGATAGACTCTGTCACTATTATATAATGTCTTCTTCATCTCTTGTTACAGCCTTTAATTTAAAGTCTAGTTTGTCTGATATAAGGATGGCTACTCCAGCTTTCTTTTGGCTTCCAGTAGCATGATAAATAGATCTCCATCCCCTCACTCTCAATCTAAAGGTGTCCTCAGGTCTAAAATGAGTCTCTTGTAGATGGGTCTTGTTTTTTCATCCATTCTGATACCCTAAGTCTTTTGGTTGGCGCATTTAATCCATTTACATTCAGTGTTATTATAGAAAGGTATGGGTTTAGAGTCATTGTGATGTCTGTATGTTTTATGCTTGTAGTGATGTCTCTGGTACTTTGTCTCACAGGGTCCCCCTTAGGATCTCTTGTAGGGCTGGTTTAGTGGTGACAAATTCCTTCAGTTTTTGTTTGTTTGGGAAGACCTTTATCTCTCCTTCGATTCTAAATGACAGGCTTGCTGGATAAAGGATTCTCGGCTGCATATTTTTTCTGTCTAGCACACTGAAAATCTCGTGCCAATTCTTTCTGGCCTGCCAAGTTTCAAAAGAGAGATCAGTCACGAGTCTTATAGGTCTCCCTTTATATGTGAGGGCACGTTTACCCCTTGCTGCTTTCAGAATTTTCTCTTTATCCTTGTATTTTGCCAGTTTCACTATGATATGTCGTGCAGAAGATCGATTCAAGTTACGTCTGAAGGGAGTTCTCTGTGCCTCTTGGATTTCAATGCCTTTTTCCTTCCCCAGTTCAGGGAAGTTCTCAGCTATTATTTCTTCAAGTACCCCTTCAGCACCTTTCCCTCTCTCTTCCTCCTCTGGGATACCAATAATGCGTATATTATTTCTTTTTAGTGTATCACTTAGTTCTCTAATTTTCCCCTCGTACTCCTGGATTTTTTTATCTCTCTTTTTCTCAGCTTCCTCTTTTTCCATAACTTTATCTTCTAGTTCACCTATTCTCTCCTCTGCCTCTTCAATCCGAGCCGTGGTGGTTTCCATTTTGTTATGCATTTCGTTTAAAGCGTTTTTCAGCTCCTCGTGACTGTTCCTTAGTCCCTTGATCTCTGTAGCAAGAGATTCTCTGCTGTCCGCTATACTGTTTTCAAGCCCAGCGATTAATTTTATGACTATTATTCTAAATTCACTTTCTGTTATATTATTTAAATCCTTTTTGATCAGCTCATTAGCTGTTGTTATTTCCTGGAGATTCTTCTGAGGGGAATTCTTCCGCTTGGTCATTTTGGATAGTCCCTGGCGTGGTGAGGACCTTCAGGGCACTTCCCCTGTGCTGTGGTGTATAACTGGAGTTCGTGGGCGGAGCCGCAGTCAGACCTGATGTCTGCCCCCAGCCCACCGCTGTGTCCACAGTCAGACTGGTGCGTGCCTTCTCTTCCCCTCTCCTATGGGCGGGATTCACTGTGGGGTGGGGTGGCCTGTCTGGGCTACTTGCACACTGCCAGGCTTGTGATGCTGGGGATCTGGCGTCTTAGCTGGGGTGGGTAGGCAAGGTGCACGGGGGCAGGAGGGGCAGGCTTAGCTTGCTTCTCCTTAGGTGATCCTCTTCAGGAGGGGCCCTGTGGCAGCAGGAGGGAGTCAGATCCGCTGCCGGAGGTTTGGCTCCGCAGAAGCGCAGAGTTGGGTGTTTGCGCGGAGCGAGCAAGTTCCCTGGCAGGAACTGGTTCTCTTTGGGATTTTGGCTGGGGGATGGGCGGGGGAGATGGCGCTGGCGAGCGCCTTTGTTCCCCACCAAACTGAGCTCTGTCGTCAGGGGGCTCAGCAGCTCTCCTTCCCTTTGTCCTCCAGCCTTCCCGCTTTCTGAGCAGAGCTGTTAACTTATGACCTCCCAGACGCTAAGTCGCGCTTGCTGTCGGAACACAGTCCGTCAGGCCCCTCCGCTTTTTGCAAGCCAGACTCGGGGGCTCTGCTTGGCCGGCGAGCCGCCCCTCCGCCCCGGCTCCCTCCCGCCAGTCCGTGGAGCGCGCACCGCCTCGCCGCCCTTCCTACCCTCTTCCGTGGGCCTCTCGTCTGCGCTTGGCTCCGGCGACTCCGTTCTGCTAATCCTCTGGTGGTTTTCTGGGTTATTTAGGCAGGTGTAGGTGGAATCTGAGTGATCAGCAGGACGCGCGGTGAGCCCAGCGTCCTCCTACGCCGCCATCTTCCGAACTCTGCCTTTCAATGTATTATGTGAGAGGATAGCTTTTCCTCATTTTTCATGAGAATTTTAGTGAGACTTTTGCTATTTATATTGTCATAACTAATACAGTCTCTTAATACAGTTCAAGATAAAAACAAAATGCAAAATATTAAATATTTCTATTAAATATCCCTATTAAATTTGGAAGCAATGTAAGTCTACCCGCTATTCAATTTCATCTCACAATGTTTTTTAAGAATTAACCAATAGAAATCAGAAATCATCCTTTACAGATGAGGTAAGTAGACAACTGGAAAATTTTAAAATACTGACCTGTGAAACAATTAGAAAAAAGTATGTTATACTATATTTAGCTACATACCAATGTGTACAAATGACAAATAACTTGGATAATTAAGACAAAAATCCTATTTCCAAATCAACTAAAACAACCAAAATTCCTAGAAATCAACTCTATGTCTGAAGAAAACTATCAAATGGTAATAAAAGTCACAGCAGATTTGATTAGGAGGATTTATATGTGCTCTTTAAGAGTTCAGTTCCATATAAAGGGTACACACTCATCAAAACACCCGAAGAGTATTTTTAAAATGACAAAATTATTCTAAACTTTAGCTGAAAGAATCAGCATAGGAGAATGGCTGAAAAAATTCTACTAGTGTCACGAAGGAAAAGTTACTCTATATTCAAACAGGTGATAAATCTACGGTAATTAAAAGAGTGTGGTGGCAAAAGCAGAAAGATGGACAAGTGATGCAAGAAAAGGTCCATAATGAGACCAAGAGAATTAGGAGACATGAGCATTTAATAAAATTTGCAGTTAGGGATGATTGGATTAATCAATGAATGGGACTCCTGCCTGGACTGCTCGTTCTCTCCAGAAGGATATTCTAATTTTTTTTTTTCAACGTTTTATTTATTTTTGGGACAGACAGAGACAGAGCATGAACGGGGGAGGGGCAGAGAGAGAGGGAGACACAGAATCGGAAACAGGCTCCAGGCTCTGAGCCATCAGCCCAGAGCCCGACGCGGGGCTCGAACTCCCGGACCGCGAGATCGTGACCTGGCTGAAGTCGGACGCTTAACTGACTGTGCCACCCAGGCGCCCCCAGAAGGATATTCTACAGGCGCCAGGCCTGGGGATAAGAATGTTTTGTCTGGTGTCAGAGTTACTCATGCACTGCAGGTTCATGACCCGTGGAGATGCCAAATACTATGTTGTACGTGCTTGCTGTTGTCAGACAATTTGCAAAAATAAGAGATTTGAGCCAAAGGACCGATGCTTTGGCTCCTGGAGAGTCTTAGCCCCCGGCTTTCCAATTCTCTCGTCACTGCACCTTTAGGGCCTGTCTCTCTACAAAATAATTTTTTTAAGTTCATGCACTTTGATAGAAAACAGGAAGAGAATAAAAGAGAAAGGATATCACAAAACACTAAATGTAATGGTAGAGGCCAAATATATTACTAGATGCAATGTATTTTAAAGTGTTAAATGCATCCTTTAAAACAAAGTATTCTTAGGGTGGATTTCTTCAAAAGAAAAAAGAGGAACATTCAGAACAAAATGACACCATAGAAGTTTACAAGTTTACATGAAACACATGGAAAATGTTAAACTAGGGAATATCACCCAAAATAACACAGTTCTTTGAAACTGAAAAATCAAGTAAAAGCATGACATATGTCATTAACATGATAGAATACATAAATTACACCCAACACTGAATATACATGCTTCGAAGCAAGCAAAATCACTGAACTGACCATGTACTAAATTTCAAAGGAAATCTCAACAAATCACATTTTTCTAAGTTTATTTATTTTGAGAGAGACAGCGTGAGTTGGGGGGGGAGGGCAGAGAGAGAGAGAGGGAGAGAGAGAATCCGAGCTTGGGGCCTAAAACTCACAAAACCATGGGATCGTGACCTGAACTGAAACTAACAGTTAGAAGCTAAACCAACTGAGCCACTCAGGTGCTCCTGCAAATCACAATTGTTATCAAATAGTATTCACTTATCACAGTAGAGCTACAAATAAACCTCAAAAAAAACCTTCCCCAAATCTTATAGATGTACAAACAAAATTCTATCTCAGTCATGAATAAAGGACATCAGAAGAGAAAATTACAAAAGATTAGGAACAGAATATCAACCCAGTTAGTACCTATCAAATGCCTTGAGGCGTACCTCAAGTGGTACTTATAACCTTAAACATACTAGAAAGCAAGAAAGGCTGCAAGTAATTAACTTATGTTTTCTATTCAATAAGGAGGAAAAATCAACAGGAATGCAAAAAAAAAAAAAAAACTTTTACAATCTAATAAGGAAAAACCACAGAAATAACTTAAAATGGAAAAGCAATGCATAAGATCAGAAGAACAAAAAAATAGAATCTTTAAAATATCAAATAAAATAGACAAATCTCTGAGAAGTAATATCAAGGGTAAAACAAGACAAATAATATTAAGATGGGAAAAATGGAAAGTAACCAAGAAGAAATTGTACAATCCAGAAAAAATGCTATCACTTTATGTTAATATGAAAAATTTATCAAATTCCTTGTTCTAGGAAAAGTATTTACTAAAATCAGTTAATAAAGTTTAAAAATCTGAGTAGACCAATAACCATTAAAATAAGTAAACAATATAATTTGATTAAAAATAGGCAGAGAACCTGAATGACATTTTCCCACCAAAGACATAAGGATGGCCAATGGACACATGAAAAGATGCTCACCATCACTAAGCAAGGACGCACCCCAAAGCCACAATGAGCTATCACCTCACACCAGTCAGAATCACTGGTATCAAAAAGACAAGAAGTATCAAGTGTTAGAGAGGATATGGAGAAAAAGGAACCCTGGTGCACTGGTGGGGGGAACGCACACTGGTGGGGGGAGCGCACACTGGTGGAGCCACTCTGGAGAACAACATTGAGTTTCCCCAAAAAATTAAAATTAGAACTACCATATGATCCATTAATTCCACTGTATGGTCTTTACCCAAATAAAACCAAAACATAAACACACACACACACACACACACACACACACACACACACACACACAATGGAATATTACTCGGCCATAAAGAAGAATGAGATCTTGCCATGTACGATAATATTGATGGACCTAGAGGGTACAATGCTGAGTGAAACAAGTCAGACAAGTCAGACAGATAAAAGACAAATACCATGACTTCACTTACATGTGGAATCTAAAAAATAAAACAAACCAACAAGAAAACCAAAGAGACTCTCAAATACAGAGAACAAACTGTTGGTTGTCAGAGGGGAGATGGATGGGAGAAGGGTTAAAAGAAAAGAAAGGGGATTAAGAAGTACCAACTTCCAGTTAGAAAACAAGTCACAGAGATGAAAAGTACAGCATAAAGAATACAGCCAATAATACTATAATAACGTTGTATGGTAAAAGATGCTGACGACACAATGGTGAATACTGAATAATGTTAGTTTTTTTAATCGATGTTCATCTGAAACTAACATTGTATGTTAATTACACTGGAATTTAAAACATCAATGTATTATTTAAACACACTGTTATTTAGCACAGAGGCTCCCAGACTGCTCTTGCCTGCCTCAATCCTCTTTACTTGCAGATCAAAACCAAATTCCTGCTCACCTTTCTACCCCTTATAGGGACTTATCAGAATTTCAAATAAGGTGAGGGAGGAGAGACAAGCTATTCATTATGTTGACAAAAATGCATCCGTATATGGCTATGATGAAGCTGGAGAAATCTTATTTCTCCCAAAAATATCCTGAGCTCAAATCCAACAACCAGAGTCCTGGTCTATCCACACAGATAACATCACAAAACAGGAGTACACTCAGATTTCAAGAACAGCAGTGATAAGACATAAGGCAGAGGGCATAGGCGATTTCTGGAAGAGAAGAATTTTTCTGAATTAGCATAGGATACTGGACAAGGCCACTGTAGCAATTAGTTGGGTCTGTTAATTCCACAATACCTGACCTTCCTGCCCTCAATACACCTGTGGCTAAAATAATCACAGCCGGAAAGTTAAAAGAAAAAGTAAATGATATTCAGAGATTCTCTCCCTAAAGAAAAGGTACCAGGCCCAAATGATTTACAAAAATTTTTATCGGGGCACCTGGGTGGCTCAGTCAGTTAAGCCTCCGACTTCGGCTCAGGTCATGATCTCACAGTTTGTGAGTTCGAGCCCTGCATCGGACTATGTGCTGACAGCTTAGAGCCTAGAGCCTGCTTCGAATTCTTGTCTCCCTCTCTCTCTGCTCCTCCCGCACTCATGCTCTGTCTCTCTCTCTCTGCTTCAAAAATAAATAAAAACATTTAAAAAAATTTTTTTTGTGTGTGAAACCAGTGTGCCAGGTGGCTCAGTCGGTTAAGCATCTGGCTCATGATTTCAGCTCAGGTCACGATCTCACAGTTTGTGAGATCAATACCCATGGGCTCTGCACTGAGAGCATGGAGTATGCTTGACATTCTCTCTCTCTCTCTGCCTCTCCCCTGCTTACACACATAGTCTCTCTCTCTCTCTCTCTCAAAATAATAAACTTAAAATTTCTATCAAAGCTACAAGCAACAAATAATCCCTATTTTACACAAGCTGTTCCAGCATTTAGCAAAAGAAAAGTAACCCAACTCATTTCATAATTCTGGAAAAACACTGATCCCAAAACAGGGTAACACAAGAAAACCATGGGCCAGTCTCACTCACAGAAGCAAAAGTTATGTGTTTTTAAAAAATGAAAACCAGGGGCGCCTGGGTGGCGCAGTCGGTTAAGCGTCCGACTTCAGCCAGGTCACGATCTCGCAGTCCGTGAGTTCGAGCCCCGCATCAGGCTCTGGGCTGATGGCTCAGAGCCTGGAGCCTGTTTCCGATTCTGTGTCTCCCTCTCTCTCTGCCCCTCCGCCGTTCATGCTCTGTGTCTCTCTGTCCCAAAAATAAACAAACGTTGAAAAAAAAAATTAAAAAAAAAAAAAAATGAAAACCAGCATTTGCAATAGAAACCAATGTTGTAAACAAGAGTACCTATCCCAACAATCCAAACTGATTCAAAAGTTTAAGAAATCAATTAATTGATCACATTAACAGATTAAGTGAAAACAATAATCTAAGTTTTTAGAAATAAATATTCAAATTATCTCCACCATCAATGGCACCCTTTCAAGATTAAAAAGTAAAATTTGTGGCATGCTAAGAACAAAATGAGTGTTGTTAAATTGGTTTCTATCCAAATCTTACAGCAAATATTAGAAATGTACCCACAAAAGTCAGAAAGAAGATAAAGACACCCGTTATCACTGCTACCACTCAACACGGCTTTGGGGGCCTAGCTAATGTGCCAAGACAAGGAAAAGAAGAATGAGGCTTAGGAACAACAAAATAATAACTGTAGTAACTCTTACTCTTTCGTCTGGCCATTTTTTCTCTCTCCTAGGTGTTGGTTTGCACAATGGTCCTGTACACAGAGGGGAAGGAGAGACCCAAGAAAGAGGCGAACCACTCCAGATTGGTACGTGGCAGGTTTGTAAGCCAAACGAAAAGAGAGTAACTTCCTCAAGCAGATAAGTAGCCCAACAGGCACCAGCTGGGCAGAACACAGGTGAAATCTCTGAGAGACAGTCCATCCACATTCTTGCAAATGGCAGGATTTCCCTTTTTATGGCTGAATAAAATTACATTATATGTATGTGTACCACATTCTCTTCATACGTTCACCCATCAATGGACATTTAGGGAATTTCCATTGTAAATAATGCTACAGTGAACATAAGGGTGCATGTATCTTTTGGAATTAGGGGTTTCATTTTCTTCGCGTAAATACCCAGAAGTGGACTGTAGCATCATTGTGAAGACAGTGATGGGAGGTGTTTCTAGACAACATTGACTGTGATGGAATTTGACTCAGAGACTCCTTAGAAGCAGAGGAGGCAATGTGACAGGAGTAGAATGCTCTAGACCTCAAAGTCCTCTTTGGTGAAAAGGATCACTAGGTGTATTACGGCAGGTGAATGGGGGTGAGAGTAAGATTATGAGGCAGTGAGTTCAGCCTCATCAAGGAGTCTGTTGAGTTTATACAGGGATTTACTACTTGACTTTCAGCCCTGTGGAATTTCAGACCTAGAAAGACTATCAGTGTCCCAGCTAACCTGATACCATCCCCTTTCCCATTTTTCTATCCTTCTAGTTTAATCTCAGGTTGCAAACCTCCAGTGACAGGAGACCAAGTTTCTTCCATGGAAGAGTGTCCTCTTTGGGGGTAAATGTAATTATAGAGGAAAAATCTTCTTCGAACTTCTAAACTAGATATTACTTTTTGGTTGATCTGTGGGATTCCACAGTGTCATGTGGACATTTCTGAAAACTTTTATCTCATTGCACTTCTATTGTTCTATGTGCTTGACTTTCCTAGCAAACTTTAAAATCAAGGAGGGAAGTTACAATCTTATTCATCTTTGCACCTCCAGGCACAGCAGAGTGGCTGACATATAATTGCCACTCAATACATGTTTCTTAAATTAACTCAAATTGAATTGACTCACACCTAACAATTTGCATTCTAAATTTAAGAGCCAAAACCAGTCATTTTAACCCCTCTTTCACATGATCCTCCCATTAGAATCTGGTTTCCAGCATCTGCCACAAAATTGAAACACCATGGAGACTATTCTCAAAAATTCTCGGAAGACAAAGTTATATCACATGAGAACACCAAAGGATAATGATTCATCACACCTTCCAATGCACAAAGAATTATTTAGACCTCTCTGGTAGAGGATAGAAAAGGATGAGCCAGAGCATAACTGCGAAACATTCTCCATCTTATTGCAGAGAGACAGGAGTTAAAATGTTTAAAAGGTTATAATAAGTGTCTCCTTTCCTCTTAAAGGAGTAAAAAAGAGGCTGTGTTTATGTAGGTGAACAAAGTTCAAGACTCATTGAACAACGCGGCTGGGCTGAGCCACGTTGTTTGACAAATCAGCAAAATGACTTTCTGGCGTAACTAGGCTAACCAGAGTGAGTGGACAAGTTAATCCACCTGCAGAAGCAGCCAGTGGTGGTTGAACCCTGACCACTCTTCTCCTGGCAAACCAAGTAAGAAGAAAGCCTTTGGGGCACCTGGGTGCTCAGTCGGTGAAGCGTCCGACTTCAGCTCAGGTCATGATCTCCCGATTCACGAGTTTGAGCCCTGCGTTGGGTTCTGTGCTGACAGCTCAGAGCCTGGAGCCTGCTTCCAAAGTGGACCCTTTGCCCCTCCCCACTCACGCTCTGTCTCTCAAAGATAAATACACATTAAAAAAAATGAAAATAAAAAAGGAAGAAAGCCTTCCATTTTTGAGAGCCTTCTGAGACAGGCCTCATCCACGGCTTACTAATATTCATTAGGACCACCAACTCCCTTATGCCTCTGCACACAGGTCAAGGAAAACATGCCCCCAGGAGTAGTTTTATTTTTCACAGACAATTTCTGCCACTGCAAAATTAATGACCCAGTCCCCCAGAGTACATACAGATTCTGTAATTTTATCTTTAAATAATAATGTCTTTAGTGCTGTTTTAGAAACTTCAGATTCAAAAAAATTTAACGTGCCATCAGCCAGTCATGACATGGTTTTAATGTATTTGAGGAAATAACTACATGCCAGGAGAATGAAGATCAATGGTTATTTTCATTTTATTCCACAAATAGCTGTTTAATTCACTGAACCTGCTTACGGGATCATCCTATGTTCCAAATGTGGATTTCTCACGGGAGTCCCAATTCTATCCAGACTTTAAATCCTCTAATCTTGTCTGAGTTCCCGATAAACTCTAGGCTGCAGAATTTGAGTTTTGACATAATGCCTACCACATCCAGATATTCAGGACACTTTCATGAAACAAATTAGAAGCGTTTTCTTTTTACAAGCTCCAAAGGAACCTAATAATGAAACCACTCAATCTCTACTTCTTTGTTACTCCTCTCTCAGGATATTTTAAAATTCATTTTCCTGTGACTCTGACCTTACTTGGCTTTTTTCCCTGCTCAACCTCTCCTTTAAATGGTAGGCAAATATAGGCAAATAGGTTCTACTTACATAAATGGGTTAGAAAAACAGCTTTGGCAAAAAGCCGCCACCAGGGGGCAAAAGCACGTGAGGTGAGCTAGTAATGGGATCACCAGTAACTTGTTACATCACCTGCAGGAAATTACTTTCCATCTGATACCAATACACTATTGTGCTTGAATCACAAACTCCACTTGCCCCCCAGACCCTTTGCTTCTTACACCCACAAGTTAGTGATTACTCTCTGATTGTTTTCTTCACATTCATGTGTGTAAGATCTTGTCTTCTTCACGTTCACCATGTGAGTACTATCTAGTGAGCTCAATAAATATGGGGATAGCCCTGTTGGGAGCTCTTGTCTCCTCCCAGACATTAACCTCTCTTGTATTCAGTTCTGTGCCCGCTCTCTTGCTGGACGAAAGAGAACTCCAAGCTGAGAGTCTGTGTGATAGGCAAATGGGGAAGAGCCCCATCTTGTTGTTTTTTTTTTAATATGAAATTTATTGTCAAATTGGTTTCCATGTGACACTCAGTGCTCATCCCAACAGGTGCCCTCCTCAATGCCTATCACCCTCTTTCCCCTCCCACCCACCCTCCATCAACCATCGGTTTATTCTCAGTTTTTAAGAAGAGGCCCATCTTGTATTGGATTCATTCTTTCTCCACCAAATGTCCAGAGGACTACTCTGAATCTATAGTATACTGTGTGCTGAAAATGCCAACATAAAGGAGACGCAAGCACTGACACAAAAACTTGAAGTCCAGGAGGAGACACATACAGAGAAACCTAAAATTTGAATTTGCATTGGCAACTACAGCAGGCGAGGGTCTCCATACTCTTCCTTTGGGAAAGCTAGATGGACCACAGAAAGGAGTGGTGTTCTCTATTTTTCTTCTGTTAGCAACCAATCTAAAGTAAAATTATATTTCTAGTCCAAACTTGAAGATCAAGTCAACTATTGGACACTGTTGATTAGACATCCCACAGGTATATCAAACTCGAACCATCCTTGCATTTACAAAACTGATCTCAATTTTACTTTCTTGTTATTCTCTAGATTGTTCCCACGTTACCTCCCTCATTTATTTCACTGCAATAGTTTCCTGACTTGTGTATCTCCAGTCTATATTGCCAATGTCTTCTGCATTGAAATAAAAATTGATTTCTGACACACAAAGCTGATCACACCCTTCCTCATATAAAACCTTCCAATAATCTCTCATTCTTCACATGAAGAATGAAAAAGCATACAATGTTGATGTGCCAAAAACATGCCAAGCACACCTACTCTGTGGTCAATAAGCATTTATTGAATAAACCAATACCTCCCACTTCACTGCATCCTGACAATTCTTGTGTGCTAAGTAAAGCAATGGGCTCCAAAGATGTCTATGTACTAATTCCCAGATCGTATGCATATGTTTTTGGATGGCAGGGGAGAATTAAGGTTGCTGATTAGCTGACCTTAAAACAGGGGCGGTTACCCTCGATTGTGTGCATGGGCCCATTGGTCCTTGTAGGTGAAAGAAAGGCAAGAAAGAAAGGCAAGTGAAAGAAAGGCAGAGGGACACAGCCTGAGAAACACTATGGCTGTTGTTCCTTTGAAGATGGAAAGAGGCCAGGGAATGTGAGCTATAAATGCTGGAAAAGGAAAGGAAATACATTCTCCCCTAAGACTTCCAGGGAAACTCAGTCCTGCCAATATCTTGATTGTAGTCCATTGGGACCATTTTAGACTTTGAAACTAGAAGACAATCAATGTGTGTTGTCTTAAGCTATAAATTTGTGGTACTTGGTTGCAGCAACAATACAAAGGTGATGTACCTCATTACAGAGCATTAGCCATTTCCCTGTCCTCAAGTGTTCACATATGATAAGCCCATCTTAGACAGGAAGGCAGACTCATTCATTGTTGTCTGGACCCAAAACTGAGTCAGCTCTACAGAGTAGAACCTTAATAAAAGTGTATTGGATTAAATGAATTTGTTAGGCAGGTGTCTTCCCCCCCCAACATTTTCAGAATTTCTTAAGGATTTGATGTCAACTAAACTTCCACAAATATTGCACATCAATTTCTTGTAAACATTCAAATTGCTTTTGTTCTCACTTAGCTCAATTTGCCATTGTATATTCTATGTACTTTTTTTCGAGCTGTATATTTCTTTTCTTTATACATTTTCAGACTTTCATGTTCCCCTTCTTCCAGAAAGTCATAATGGGATTTAGCTCATCCTTATTCTCTTAATCCTAAGGGTCATAAGGCTCTTGACTTAATTCTACCTGTTCTATCTTTGAACATAATCCTAGTCAACTAATTCCAACTCTCTTTTGTTTTGAATGATTTATTTTATTTTTTTTTAATTTTTTTTTCAACGTTTATTTATTTTTGGGACATAAAGAGACAGAGCATGAATGGGGGAGGGGGCAGAGAGAGAGGGAGACACAGAATCGGAAACAGGCTCCAGGCTCTGAGCCATCAGCCCAGCGCCTGACGCGGGGCTCGAACTCACGGACCGCGAGATCGTGACCTGGCTGAAGTCGGACGCTTAACCGACTGCGCCACCCAGGCGCCCCTGTTTTGAATGATTTAAAGAGTGTGTGTTGCTGACTTTCTCTCCTGCTCTAGATTTTCATCTTGACCTTTAGTAAAAACATGTAGGTAAGACACAGGTCACCACACACTCACTTTTTCCTGGATCAGTTCCTGCAGCCTTAACTATGCGCATTGACCACATCCTCTATTTTGCCTTGTGAATACCATTCTAGTTTTCCTATTATCAGCACTTAGACTGACCCCTGTACTCTGCACCTTCTCTGCATCCTTCTTTAAGTTTTCCTTTTTGGCCTTCAAAAATCTTTCCTTCTCTTTCCCATAGTATTTCAGTTGGTGTTGTCCAAATTTAAAGTTTACCCCCCGCCTGGTTTTGTTTTTGTTTTTTTAATCTGCTGATTGTGTTAAAGGTTGAACACAAATGACAACTAAACAGAGAATTACACTCAGCTCCCTTCTTGGTACTAAAATGTGAGCTTCCTCCTTGTTTGCTCTGTTATCCTGTAGCACCATGAAAAGTGTCACCATCAGTGAAATGGTGTATCTAATGGTTGGATCCAAGCACCACTGATACATAGGTAAGTTGGCAAAAGAATCTCATTGATAAGTCTTGTCTATTTGCCAATGATAAATATAGTCCTATACATACCTTTTAATATTTTCCCCATTTCTGAACTGCTTTGTACCTTTTGAAGTAAATACCAGTCACTCTAACTGGATCATTCTCTACTTTTTATCTTCAGTTCCATTCATTTTTCCTTTTGTCTCTACTTTATATGACTTTTTACTTTGTTTCCTGTTCCAAGGATAATTTTCATAACTTTCAAATGTTGACACTTCTTTTGTTACTGCCAGAATGACATCATTTCGAAGTAAAGCAGGGCTCAGACTATTGACATTCATTTTGATCTTTATTTGTTGCAACTCTTCAGTTTACAGTTAGGTTTCGTTAGAGAAACAGATTCTCCAAGACCACACATTCACTGACCGACTGTGAGAAATATTTTCTTACTCCCATTGCCTTTCTTATCTCCTTCTCCCATTTCCACATAAAACTGTAAATTACCTTGGTTTATGTGTCTTTACATATATTGGTGGTTATTTCCGTATATACTAAATTTGCCTATTTGGCAGCATGATTGAGTGAGATATCGATTTGGTCTCTGTTTTCACTGCTGTGGTGTCATTGCTTCCCCCAGTAAAAGACTGTGGCCAAGCTTTATGATGTGGCGTACAAACAGCTTGCATCTTTGAGTTGAGGTAAGAGGATGGTAAATTTTATACTACAGATTATGGTGGTTTAGATCCCCCAAAATGCAGACAGCAAGAAGGATTTTAAGTCCAAGTTTATCTTATAAAGGATAAAGGAGAGAGGGATTAGGCATAAATTGGAGAGCTGCAAAATGTGTTTCTCGTCTGAAGAAAGGGATGATGGAGGACTGGATAAGAACAGCCTCTGACCACAGTACAGATCATAGAATGTCTTACCTAGGCCAATGGGGCATCTTAGAACAAATAATGCCCATTGGAGAAGTCTAGCAATGGGCAGGAAGGGCCTAGCTCTAGTATCCCTGCCATGCTGAGTCACTGGCTAAGAGCAGCCTGAGGAACATGGGACCCCAGTGTGAACCCAGGACTGATCGGTTCTGATGGTGTGGCAGCTGAAGCCTATACCCTAACCTTGTATCAGGCTCTTTCTTGAAGGGAGATCTCAGTGGTATATTCCCATGGCTGACACATAGGACCCCAAGCAGAATCTACTGGCCATGCAATGGACAGTCATCCCCCAACATTTGGAAGGTGGAGAGAAGTCTAAGATGAAATATGAGCTAACCTGAGAGGGAGTGTGAAATGCACTGGGATCTGTTCTCTTACTACCAGATTCCAGGAAATGGTGACACAGGGACCCATCCTGCATTTAGCTCCTACATCCTAAGTGAGGGGTGACGATAAGACAGTACAGAGGTTGGACACCATGCCAATAGATTAGCAGCACAGATATGTAACCTAGAGAGGAGTCCGCAGCCAATCCTCGGACCAGGATATCTGAGCATCTGCAGAGCAGACTCTTTCACCAGAGCTTAAGAACCAGGGTCTAAGAGCAACATCAGGTAGCAAAAGGAGAAACCAAAAGATAGTTGACCTCAACGGACACCATTTTTGTGATAGAACATAAGGCTGAGTTTATTTAAGACCTTGTGGAAAGATACACCACAAAGAAGTAACTGGAATTGAATTTGGCACCACCCAGTATGGCAGGAGGACTCAGAACAGGTTAGACGGAATGTACAAGGAAAGACCAGCACTGTGGGACGAAAGCGGTAGTGGATGTGTGGGCAGGTAGTGTGGGATGTGGTCTCGCAGCAGATGCGAGGCTGCCTGGTGTTCTGCAGTCTCTGCTCTGTTGACTGCTGCTGCTGGGTTGCTCCACAGTTACCTTCCTAAATCCCTGGCAACCTCTCCTAAACCACTCATTTTCCATCATTTTCCATGCTAGTGTGCTGTCTGCACTGCCGCCGACCTCATACAAATCCCTACTGTGCAGTCGTCTTCTCCCTTTCTGCCAGAAGGGCCTTGACTGTGCCTGGTGACTACCTGCTCCAGGGTGTACCTCAGGAGAACCTTCAGATGTCTTGTGACACCATTTTTCTTGTTTCTGTTCTGTTTGCTTACATGATAGCTTGTCGTTCCCAGATGGCACAAACAGTCCAGGACGAGAAGCTGGCAGAACTGAGTAGGTGGCTAGTCAGCCGCAGCTTCAGACTGCAAGTGAACCATGTCAGTTGCCATGTTACTGCCTCTCAACTCCAAGACCCACCTCTTTTTGCTCTAGCTTGTGATTCTGGACCTCAGACAGCCAATTACATTTCCTCCGCCAGATGGGTCAGTGCTAGGCTTTGTCAACAGGGGCCGCCAGAGGGAGAGTGCCTGCCTGGAGGAGGGACAACGGGTATTTTGTGCGTGGCAATGAAGGGTCATCATGAGCTGGTCCCAGCGGATGTCAAGAAAGCAGGGGTGGCTTTCACACTTCTGCACCAAGAGGACCCCAACCAGTTTCTTCTTCCCTAGAGGGGCAGATGGCATATGTCTGCACCAGCAGCCATACCTTCTGCTGAGCGGTCTCACGGTGGGAGGGCCCTCTCCTCCCTAAGTTTACTTTTCTCACAGTCCTATGGGTAGTAGCTGCTTTCTGCACCTGCCACCTTTATTACACCTTACAATTCTTTTCCACCTTTTTAAAGGTAACCATCTTTTACATAGTTAGTACTTCTTGATAGTAAGCTTTCCCTGTTCAAGTTCCTGGTATAGTTTCTATGAGCCTAAGTAACTCATGGACACACTAGACCCTTCGACACTCTGAGCTCAGCCAGCTGACCCAAAGACTGACATATGTCTTCTCCACTTTGTGTCCTGTTTGTCTCTCTCTTCAATCCAACTTCCTTTAAAGATCCACAGGGCATAAAACAAGTATGTATGTCTCTGAATTCCAAACGGTGGACAGAGTTCAAAAGCAGTAGGTATCATGCAAGTTAGTTCATTTGTGCAACTTCTTATGTGTCATTAAACAATACTTTATAAGTAAGTAACCTCCTAAGTAAATAAAACAAAACTAACCAGCTCAAGCCTGTGTAAACCAGAACATTACGTTAAGCTCTATAAACATTGGAAATATATTAAGAGGATATTATGGATGACTTTGCACCAATAAATTTGAAAAGTTAGGTTACATAAACGAATTACCAGAAAGAATATATAACTCATGAAAACCAACTTGAGAAACAAAAATACTTAAAATGTCTTATAACTGTTAAAAATTGGAGTCAGAAGAACTGTATAAGAAAGCTCCAAATTCAAGTGTCTTCACACTGAATACTTAAACACACCCAAGAAATAAATATTTTAATCTTACTGAATTCCAGTGTACAGAAGAAGTAAGATCTTTTCCAGTTTGTTTTTGAGGATAGCAATTTGAAGCTAATGGTTTGAGATGATACTTGTGAGGCAGCAAGGAAACCACAGTCAATAGAGAAGAAAGATGGTACCCCAGAATAGAGAGACTGCAGAACAACAGTGTCATGCATATATAGTTTGCAGAATCTGAACTCCAGTATCACAAAATAGAGCAAGGAAGAGGAGTTTCTGGAACTAAAAGGCAGAAATCTGACAAGGACAGTATAAGGCTTATACCTCCTAAGCACAATGATGAAAAAAACATAAACAGTGCTAAATCAAAACCAATAAGGTATAAAACAGATCATTCTTTATGATCATATAAGAATTGTCCCAGAAATGCATGACTGTGATTTAATATCAAAAATAGTTTAAATTCTTCATGTTAACAGATTAAAGAAAAAAAAACATATAATTTCAATAGATGCCCAAAAAGCATTTGATAAAAACAAAGATTGATAATGTTTTTAAAACACTCTAAGCAAGTAAAAAGTTGAAGGAACTACCTTTAATTAAGGCTATCTACAAAAACCTGCAGGAAAACATACATAACTGGTGAAAATTGAACATTTTCCCTTTCAAAACAGAAACAGGTCAAGAAGGCCTATCACTCCCTCAGCTCTTCAACATTGTACAGGAATGCCTACCTCAGGAGCACACTAGGAGTTGTTTCTCAAAATGTATATAATTCTGTGCTGGAAGTGCAATGACCCACTTCCGCTGGGGGCCTCCCACCACTGACACTCTCAATGCCAGCTGCTTCTAGAACCCAAACCATCCACCAGGCATCATGCTTCCTGGAACCTGACAGATGGAGCACCTGACTATGGGAAACCAAGTGACTGTGTAGCTGGAATTGTCTGTCATGAACTGGATCCAATCGGACCAACAAGGTCAAAAAGTGGGACAGGCCCACGCAAATCCATCTTACTTTGGAAAGGGTACCTCTTAGATCAAGGAGGAACAACACCACTGGTCTATACCCCAATGGCACCCATCACTGTTTCTCAAGCTTATGCCTATGGCTATATGGTGCATCCCAAACAACCAGCTGAAGGAGGAACAAAAAATCCAAGACCAGTTTACAAGCACGTAGGCTTGACAGGTAAGTGCTAGACTCGGGGATGGATTTGAAAGACAATGATGAGAAAAAACACCCTCTCGCTGGGTATAGCTCTTAGGGGTACATCTAGTCATCTACTTTCTGTGGAAAGAGAAATGGCCTCAGGTTGGAATATACTGACTCAGGGGCGGTGGCAAATAGCTTGGCCTGCTGGTGAGGGGCCTATAAGGAAAAACAAAAAGATGTGGAACAAGGGGGTCTGTGGTAGATGCCTCTGGAGGGGCTCAATCAAATATGATTGAGCAGAATATGGGATGGTTTCTCTATGACATGTTAATGCCTACCAGAAAGCACTGACCATGGAAAAGGCACTAAGTGGTCAAGTAGACAAAATGTTTCAGCCAGTTGATGTCATCCAGCCTCGATCACTGGCAACACCAGCGATGGTACAATAACCACATGAACAAAGTAGTCATGGCAGCAGAGACAGATATGACACACGGGCCCAAGAGCTTATCCAGTCTTGTTTAGTTATTACTGCTGCCCAACATCCAACCTGCAAACCACACATACTAACATGGAGTCCTCAGTATGGTACCATTCCTCAAGGAGAACAATGAACCAGTCTGTGGCCACTTGGTGGCCCATTCCACGCTTGAAAAAGCTAGTGCTTCATTCTCAAAAGAAAAAAATGAATTTATTTTGGGTGTAGGTTTGTCTTTTTCTGCCCTCTGTGTATCAGCCAGTAGCACAGTCCTAAGGCTTATGGAATGTTTACCCACTGACATGGCATCCCAAATAACATTACAGCAGACCAGAGGGCCCACTTCACGGCAAAGGGAGGTCCAAGAGGGAGCCCGTAATCCTAGGATTCACTGGTTGTATCACCTACAGAACCATCCAGAAACTGTCAGCCATCGTTGTGACCTCCTGCAGCAGTGCCATTCTGGAGGCAATATTCTGAAAGATGAGAACCATCTCCAACATGCAGTATAGGCAAGTCAAGGACCTTTCCATCATGCTGTGTCTTCAACAGAAAGAAATCGTGGCTTCAGAAATGAAGGGATACAACCAACAGCTGCCCGAGGTCTTGTTAGTTTTTATGACTGGCAATGTCTTGCAAAAAATGCAGTGCAATTACAGCAGCAAAATTAAGTTAGAGTAACAAGAACAGCCAAAAATTAATTTAGTTTTATTTAAAATTACAAAGAAAATAACATTTTTGCCATTTTTGCTGACTACTGAGCCTCTCTGTTATACTATATTAGAAAAACTTGCTTCAATACCAAAGCAGAGCCAGCTAATGTTTGTCAGAGTCACTGGTGATTTTCCAAAAATAAAAACAGGCAAATAAATGATTTCTCAGCTAACTTTTTCTGAAAGTCCCATTTCCAAGGAAGCATCCTGTAATGCCACTCCAAAATGCTGAGTTCATTCGTCTTGGAACCATGTTTATGAGTCTATTATATTTATTCTGTTCTCTCTCATATTTGTTCAAGAATTGATAGGAACAGTACCACATGTTAGCTAGCCAAGTCTAAAGTATAGAAACAGGAAGCTGACGATGTTGCGAGTATATATACACTTGTATATGTTTAATAGATATGTATGCATGCATACACATATGTATATGCACCTCGTATTCCCACCCCTCCTCTCCTATCTAATCACCCCTCCACTGATGCATGCTGGGCTCTCTCACACACTGACTGTGGCCTCCATTGTGCAGCGATATTGGTCTTTTTAGTTCTCTGTCTTACATGCACTAAAATATCCGTACTCAATTAACATATTTTGTGATAACCACTATTTTTTTTTCTGATGGATGAATGTCAAACTATGTACCATAGAGGCAAACCCAGGTTATTGGCTCTGCCAATTTTCCTAGCCTAGAATGGATTTTTGCTCACCTTCAAAATGGGGCTGATACCCCCTAACTTTGGAGTTGGTGGGGGTTTGGGCTGATATAAATAAGGTACTTCTGGGGGTTAAATGAGATAGTTACAGAAGTGCTTAGTACAGGATCAGGATGAAGTAACTAATACTATTCTTTCATGCCCTTGTGAGAACTGGGATCTCCTAATACTATCAGAAAGCCAGAAGTTCCAGAAACTGTATAATATTGAATTCCAAGATAATCATGAGCAGTATCCCACAAAATCCCTTACTGCATTAGTCTTTAAAAGCCTTCAACATATTAATATTTTCAAATTTGAAATAAGAGTATATTAAATGCCCATTTATCCTCTGCCTATATTTAAGAGTTATCACTGAAGGGCGCCTGGGTGGCTAAGGCGGTTAAGCATCCAACTTCAGCTCAGGTCATGATCTCATGGTTTGTGAGTTCAGGCCCCATGTCAGACTCTGTGCTGACAGCTCAGAGCCTGGGGCCTCCTTTAGTTTCTGTGTCTCCTTCTCTTTCTAACTCTCCCTCTCTCTCTCTCTCAAAACTAAATAATAAACATTATTTTTTTTTTTAATTTTTTTTTCAACATTTATTTATTTTTGAGACAGAGAGAGAGAGCATGAACAGGGGAGGGTCAGAGAAAGAGGGAGACACAGAATCCGAAACAGGCTCCAGACTCTGAGCTGTCAGCACAGAGCCTGATGCGGGGCTCGAACTCGCGGACCGTGAGATCATGACCTGAGCCAAAGTCGGCCACTTAACCGACTGAGCCACCCAGGCGCCCCCTTTTTTTTTTTTTTTTTTAAAAAGAGAGAATTATCACTGAGATGCCTACGTGGCTCAGTCAGTTCAGCCTCCAACTCTTGATTTCTGCTCAGGTCATGATCTCACAGTTGATGAGATTTAGCCCTGTGTCAGGCTCTGGGCTGACAGTGTGGAGCATGCGTGGGATTCTCTCTCTCTCCCTCTCTCTCTGCCCCTCCCTTGTTTGCTCATGCTCTCTCTCTTTCTCTCTCTCTCAAAAATAAATTAAAAAACATGAAAAAGAATTATCATTTGCCACACTTAATTAATCTTTTCTCTCTTGCTGTGAATTTTCCTTGTTGAAACATTTTAAAATGACTTGCAAACAGCATGATCCCTCATAAACACTCAGCCTGGATTTCCTCAGGACATCTTCATACATAACTGCAGTAACATTGCCACACCAAGGAAAATTAACCATGCTTCCATGACACCATTGTAATATCCATTCTCTCTTCAAACATTCCTTTTTTAATAACAACAAAAAAGTCCAGTTACATTGGCAAAATGAAATAAAAATGAGTAATAAAAATGGCCAAAAATATCACAGAGATTAAAAAATTTAAACTAAAATGACACAGGTAATAAACTTTTTGGCCATTTTTGCTATGGAGCCTCTCTGTTACACTGTATGTATTAGGTAAACTGAGGAATTTTTCTTTTCTTCAATACCCAAACAGATCTATGTAAGGTGGATAAAGTTAATTTATCTTTAAAAAACAAAGAAGAGGGGTGCCTGGGTGATTCAGTCAGTTGAGTATCTGACTCTGGATTTCTGCTCAGGTCATGATCCCAGGGGCATGAGATCAAACCCCACATCAGGCTCTCACTGAGCTTCGAGTCTGCTTGAGATTCTCTCCCTCTGCCCCTCTCCCCCACTCACTCTTACGCTCTCTCTCTCTCTCTCAAAAGAAATAAATAATCATTAAAAAGAACATATAAATAAAATAATAAATAAAAGGTCATCTTCCCCGACTAAAGATTCTAACCTTGAGAGTCTGGCAATGAGAAACAACGATATTTACAACCCCCTGTATTGTCCCGACTTCCCTATGCACTGACTGCAACTAACTGGGTGTAGAAAACCAGCAAAGGAGGGGGGAAATGAAGACAGAGGTAAACTAAGAAATAGGCGCTTAACTATAGAAAACAAACTGACAGTTACGGGAAGGGAGGTGGGTGGGGGGATGGGGGAAACAGGTGAAGGGGATTAAGGGGGGCACTTGTCATGATGGGCACCTGGTGGTATATGGAAGTGTTGAATCACGATATTGTACACCTGAAACTGATATTGGACTGAGTGTTAACTAACTGGAATTTAAAAGAAAAATTTTAAAACGGCCAAAAATAAAAAACTAAAAACAAAACAAGAAGCAAGAGACAAAGACCCTACCTGTTAAAGATGCCACATCTCTCAAATAGCAGACAGAGGGACGTGTGCCTTCTCTCTGCATTTCTTCTTGACACTGGAGATCTGGGCCAATGCCTTCCTGAAGACCAGACTGAGAGCTTCATTTCCTGTCTCCTGGACACACGCACAAATACTGCCAGAGACGCCCAAGTTTCTGGGTTTACATGTGATCGTCCACTTTGAAAATGAGTTGATTTCAGTTAAACAAAGAGGACACGATGGAGTTTTCTTTCCTCCCCTTCTTCTACTCTTGTCTTGGTCTATCTCTATGAGAGCATCTTGGGAAGAGGGAGAGAAGAGGTATGGAAGCCACGAGACATCTAGTCAGATCATCTTCCAGAGCCTGTGGAAGGAAGCCGAGACTGGCCTGGGAATCCCGGGGATCCCTGCAGCCAGGGCTCCCAGGCTTCTTGCCACCATAGACAAGCATGTCAGGGGAATGAATTCCATCCCATTCCTGCCCAGTGTCAGATCGTCTCAACTGCAAGTCTGACCGGGACGCTCCCTACTGACCGGACCAAAACTCCCTCAGGCTGGCACCACAAACCGAGACTTTTCCTCCCCACTCTTTTCTTCTCTCTCTCTTTTCATGGGTTTCAGATTCGGGCCTTGGCCCAAAAGCTGTCTCTGCTTACTCTTCCTCCTTGATCCTTGACAGTACCTTCCCTGGTAAATCTCCTGCACACCTAGCCCCGTCTAGTCGTCTGCTTCTCTGAAGGATGTGAAGAAGAAGTGACTTTGCTAGCATCACCCTTCATCAGTATTGTGTTCTAATGATGGTCAGTTGTGTTTTCCTTGAAGGACAGCAGAGGACCAGAGCCTCATACCTCACACAGCGCTTACAGATGTGATGTGGCCTCTTCAAGGCACTGGAAAGCTGAGAAGGAGTCAGAGGGAAAATAAAGGGGAGCCAGGGTCTATGAAAGAGGAGAAAGGGGGACCCAGAGAAAGGGGGTTCCATGGAAAGGAGATTAGGCAGGAACTCACAAAGCCATGTTGCTGTGAAAAAGGCAGGTCCTGAGTGCAGGACACATAGGTAGAAACACAGTCTTTGGAAACAGGAAGCAATGTTTCCATTGACATAAACATTCATCAGGCCCTTACAAAGTGATGCTTTCTACCATAAAGTGGTTCTAAAAGACACAGAAAAAGAAACCAGTAAAAGCACAAAGGAGCACAGATGGTTTAATTTTTCAAAGAGAAATGATAGGTAATTCCTCATTGATTCTCGAGCAAGCAGCAGGATGCAGACATTTTGAAAAAAAGAGATTAAGAGCAGAGTTGAGAAGCAAGCAGAGCTGGGTAAAATGCCAGTGTTGCCACTCCTTGGGTTAGTTATTCAACTTCTCTGGTAATCAGTGTCCTCGTCTGACAATAGGGATGACAGCAGGACACCGTGAGTAGTCAATGCATGACAAGCACCAAGAACATAGCATAGACAACTAACACTCACTGAACACAAACTGTTCCCCAGGGCTTATGAGAAAGGCTTTATAGAGAATACTTAAATTAATCAAAATGGATTATTACCCTAAGGTATATGGTATCAAAAAGAAGTGAGTAACATCAGTTACTGAACTAAATCTAGAGATTTTTAAAACCTATAAAAATCAACGCAAGAGATAGACAATGTCATTGTTTAAAGAAATTTTGAGGGGCGCCTGGGTGGCGCAGTCGGTTAAGCGTCCGACTTCAGCCAGGTCACGATCTCACGGTCCGTGAGTTCGAGCCCCGCGTCGGGCTCTGGGCTGATGGCTCAGAGCCTGGAGCCTGTTTCCGATTCTGTGTCTCCCTCTCTCTCTGACCCTCCCCCGTTCATGCTCTGTCTCTCTCTGTCCCAAAAATAAATAAACGTTGAAAAAAAAAAAAAATAAAGAAATTTTGATCTTATTATTCTAAATGCTACCCTGCTTAAGAAGTCTTCCCAGAGGAACCTGGTTGAGTCAGTCAGTTAAGTGTCTGACTCTGAGATTTCAGCTCAGGTCATGACCTCATGGTTTGTGAGTTCAAGCCCCACATTGGGCTCTGTGCTGGCAGTGCAGAACCCACTTGGGATTCTCTCTCTCTCTCTCTCTCCTCCTCTACCTGCCCCTTCCTTGTTCACATTGTCTCTCTCTGAAAATAAATAAATAAACTTAAATAGTTCTTAAATAAATAAAAAAAAGTAGTCTTCCCAGGTCAGATGCTTCCAGAACACAAATACCTTGTAACTTGTATTGCAACAGCCAACCTTATAGAACCTGACACACAGAAGACATTCATAAATAATAAAATGACAACAAGTCTGAAGACGGTAACTTAAAGTCTGCACTTCCTCTTTTCCTTCCTCGGAAATCATTCAAAAACAATGATGAAAACAAGAAACAAAATCACTAATCCATTTTTTGTGGAAACGGGAAAAAGCAAAACCCCCAAAAGTCAAAATAGGTACACAATCTGTCAAAAACAGTGAAGATCAAGCAAAAGTGTGAGTATGAAGAAGTTGAGAGAGAGAAAGCCAACTGGAACAGAAAGAACATGGAAAACAAGCTTGGAAAGGAAAAGAGAGTGGAGGGGAGGGAGAGGGAGGGGAGGGAGGGAAGGAGAGGGAAGGGGAGGGGAGGGAGGGAAGGGAAGCAAAGGGCAGGGAAGGAAGGGAAGCGAAGGGCAGGGAAGGGCAGGGAAGGGCAGGGAAGGGCAAGGAGCATTCCCTGAGGTATAAAATGCTCCTGTGATGACAAATTTCTTACATGTGATGACAGAAATGAGATGAACCAGTAACAGGAGAATCATACACTAGTCATAGTGGTAGGCACCCCTCTGTTTCAGGGACAGAGGGAGAGAAAAGGCTTTTCAATGGAGTGTGTGTGTGTGTGTGTGTGTGTGTGTGTGTGTGTGTGTGTATCACAGATCCTTGGATCCTTTATCAATTGACTGGAAAGAAGTCCAAACAAATTCCCATGCACAAAATCATCAAAAATTATCTCAACTAACCTGGAACAGAGTTCTGGGCCTCCTCAGGATGTGTTTTAGGCAAACATATGAAAAAGTTCAGGTATTTCAAATTTTGATAATCAAAAAGAACCTACACAGGATCTATTCAAACCCATCACAAGAAAAGAAGACAGAAATAAAAGAGAGAGGGGAAAAAAGCCAGATAAAGAGAGAACAAAAGGCAGGGGTAAAAAGACATCATGGAGCAGTTGAAAATTTGACCATACTTACACAAGACATTTTTAAATTAACAAAATATTACCATTTATAAAGAAAAAGTCAACTCAAGATTCAAGAGCTAAAACAAAGAGGAGGGAAAACAGAGAGAAAAGAAGCAAAGAGAGATAAAGCATGAACTGACAAAGCTCAGGAAAATACAAATTGAAGAAAAAGTTAAACCATCACAGAAATGAAGACAAAACTGGGAGACACAGAATGAAGTATATCAATAATTAAAGCAATGTAAAAGACAAATAGTATACAAAAAATAAAATCATGCAAAGTAAAACATAAATGTAACAGTTTTTTAAAAAAATTAGGGAGGTTCACTTCCACCTAGAATGTAAAAGTTGAGAGGGGAGGGGCCAAGATGACGGAACAGAATGGAAGTTTTTTTGTGTGTGTTTCCCATCCCATAAACACAGCCAGATCAACACCAAACCATCCTGCACACCTAGAAAACTGATTTGAGGATTAACACAACAATCTGCACAACCTGAACCAGAGAACTCAGTAGGGACATGGCACGGGAGAGGTAAACTGGGGGAGAGAGAAGCCATGGAGGGGAGGGAGCTGTGTTGGTTTGTGGACAGAGGAAGGAGATAGGGGGGCAATGGAGGGGAGAGTTTGGAAAGCATCCCCCTTCCTAAAAGCAGCTGGAGAGAAAAGGAAGAGTACTCAAGGGACTGAACAAAAAAGGGAAAAAGGAGAAAGGAGAGGGTTTAAATTCCATTAAGACACTAAAATCAGGGGGAGCGCGGACTCTGAAACTCCACAGCTTGATACATGGTGGTGCTCTGGTGAGAAGGGCAAATCCCCAGGAGCAGAGAGAAAGGTCCTCGGGGTCCTTGGCCACATGGGGAGTGGGGATATCCCTGCTGGGTGGACAGCTGGTAGAGGCGGCACAGCCACCCCACACACAAAGGTTGCAGCGGACCCCCAGAGAACAACCACATTCACTGGTGCTGGAACAAGGATGTTAAGGGGGAAGCCTGGCACCAGATGTGTGTTGTGATTTTCCATAATCCCTGAAACGCTGCTGCTACACGATCATGTGAACTTTTTCTGGGGTGGACCCGGAAGCAGTCTCTGGGCATCAGCAGCAGCACAGTCCCACAAATATTCCTGGGTGTGGCCAACACCCAGCCATTGCTCTGAGATCCTCCCCCAGAAGGTCAAAGCTACAGTCCCTCAGAAGGGAGGGGATGGGAAACATAGCCATGTCTGAGATAAAACTCAGGAGGGAGGTACCACCTGGCAACCTGACAGCTTGGTCACAGACAGTGTAAAATCGGGGAGTGGATACAAGCTGGAAATAAAAGACAGGTGGCGACTGCTGGTCCGGGAGAACAGAGTTCTGATACTAGAGACTGGGTAGCTGGGTGATGTCATTTTCACGCCTCCCGCGCATGCACATACACATCTACAGGCACCACAACAATCCACCCCAGGAAGCTAAGCAGCGCCATCTAGTGGAGCACAGAGCTGTTACACTAAGCCCCGCCAAACTGGGCCAACCTTGGCCTTCAGGAACACCACAGGTCTCTCCACCTGCTTAGTTTATGAACTATAAAGTGCTTCATAGTTTACCTTCTAGGGCAAATCGATGTAATTTCAATTGTACTTCAGTCTGTTCACTGGTCCATCTATTCAATTCTTTCTTTTTCTTTTTTGTTTCTTTTTCTTGAATACACAAAGAGAAAACACTTTATTTTTATTTTCCATTCCCATTAAAAATATTTTTCTTTAATTTTTTCTACTATATTTTATACTTTTTGTAAATTTTCAAATTCTATTTTCTTACTTCATCATTTCATTTTTTTCTATTTCATTGTATTCATTTTCTCAAGTTTTCAAATATTTTCTTTTTTCTTCTCTTATCTTTCTCTTTTTTCTCTAGTCTTTCAAGCTCCTTTCAACAACTAGACCAGAAACACCTAGCATCTAGAATCCTTTATTTGATTTTTTGTGTTGTTTTTGAACTTTGAATTTTAATTTTTTTTACCATAATAATTCCTTTTCTTCCTTCAAAATGACGAAATGAAGGAATTCACCCCAAAAGAAAGAATAGGACAAATGACAGCCAGGGACTTAATCAACACAGATATATCCAAGATGTCCGAACCAGAATTTAGAATCACAATAATAAGAATACTAGCTGGGGTCGAAAACAGATTAGAATCCCTCTCTGTGCAGATAAAAGCCAGTCAGGATGAAATAAACAATGTTGTAACTGAGTTGTAATCTCAAATGTCTGTCACAGCGGCAAGGATGAATGAGGCAGAACAGATAATCAGCAATATAGAGGACAAACTTATGGATAAAAATAAAGCAGAAAAAACAAAGGAGACTACTGCAAAAGAGCACGATTTAAGAATTAGAGAAATCAGTGACTCACTAAAAAGGAACAACATCAGAATCATACAGATCCAAGAAGAGGAAGAGAGAGAAGGCGTAGAAGGGTTAAGTGAGCAAATTATAAACGAAAACTTTCCTAACCTAGGGAAAGACACAGACATCAAAATCCAGGAAGCACAGAGGACTCCCATTAGATTCAACAAAAAGTGACCATCAACAAGGCATATCATGGTGAAATTCACAAAATACTCAGGCAAGGAAAGAATCATGAAAGCAGCAAGGGAAAAAAGGTCCCTAACATACAAGGGAAGACAGATCAGGTTCACAGCAGACCTATCCACAGAAACTTGGCAGGCCAGAAAGGAGTGGCAATATAGATTCAATGTGCTGAATTGGAAAAATATGCAGCCAAGAATTCTTTTTTTTATCTTTTTATTTTTTTAATATGAAATTTATTGTCAAATTGGTTTCCATACAACACCCAGTGCTCATCCCAACAGATGCCCTCCTCAATACCCATCACCCACCCTCCCCTTCCTCCCACCCCCCATCAACCCTAATACTGTTCTCAGCTTTTAAGAGACTCTTATGGTTTGGCTCCCTCCCTAACTTTTTTTTTCCTTCCCCTCCTCCAAGGTCTTCTGTTAAGTTTTTCAGGATCCACATAAGAGTGAAAACATATGGTATCTCTGTATGACTTATTTCACTTACCATAACACTCTCCAGTTCCATCCATGTTGCTACAAAAGGCTTATTTCATTCTTTCTCATTGCCACATAGTATTCCATTGTGTATTAAACCACAATTTCTTTATCCATTCATCAGTTGATGGACATTTAGGCTCTTTCCATAATTTGGCTATTGTTGAGAGTGCTGCTATAAACATTGGTGTACAAGTGCCCCTATGCATCAGCACTCCTGTATCTCTTGGGTAAATTCCCAGCAGTGCTATTACTGAGTCATAGGGTAGATCTATTTTTAATTTTTTGAGGAACCTCCACACTGTTTTCCAGAGTGGTACAGCCAAGAATTCTTTATCCAGCAAGGCTTTCATTCAAAATAGAAGGAGAGATAAAAAGTTTCCCCGACAAACAAAACTTAAAGGAGTTAGCGACCACTAAACCAGCCCTACAAGAAATTTTAAGGGGGACTTTCTGAGGGGAGAAAAGACACGAAAAAAAAATATTTAAAAAAAAAAAAAAAAACAAAGACTAGAAAGGACCAGAGAACAGCACCAGAAACTCCAACTCTGTAAGAAACATAATGGCAATAAATTCATGTCTTTCAGTACTCGCTCTAAATGTCAGTGGACTAAATGCTCCAATCAAAAGACAAGGGCAAAGAATGGATAAGAAAACAAGATCCTCCTATATGCTATTTACAAGAGACCCACTTTAGACCTAAAGACACCTTCAGACTGAAAGTAAGGGTATGGAGAAGGATCTATCATTCTAACCATCACCAAAAGAAAGTTGGAGTAGCCATACTCATATCAAACAATCTAGACTTTAAAATAAGGACTGTAACAAGAGATGAAGAAGGGCATTATATCATAATTAAGGGGTCTATCCACCAAGAAGACTTAACAGTTGAAACATTTATGCTCCAAATGTGTAAGCACCCAAATATATAAATCAATTAGTCACAAACATAAAGAAACTCATTGCTAACAATACCAAAATAGTAGGGGACTTCAACACCCCATTTCCAGCAATGGACAGATCATCTAAACAGAAAATCAACAAGGAAACAATGGTTTTGAATGACACACTGGACCCAAAGGACTTAAAAGATATACTCAGAACATTTCATCCTAAAGCAATGGAATTCTTCTCCAGTCACATGGAACATTCTCCAGAAAAGAATATAAAGATTGAAAAAGACCATCATTCATCTGGAGGGAAAAATGAAAAAATAGCAGATAAACAGGAGAAAATATACTTGTCTTTCAAGTCACTGAAGATCTGTGGAAATGAAGAAGTCTAGGTAAATTCAACCATGACAAGCAGCCGGCCTTCTGCAGGTGAGCAGAGATGCATGTCACCATCACCTCTGTGGTGGTATTTCCTGGGGCTGGGAGCATGGAGAAGTCAGGGAACAGTCCACTGTCAGGCAGCTAACCAATGTGGAGATGAGCAGAAACCACCTTAACTCTCAATAGCTATATATGTTGTCTGGCATGGAGGGACCAGAAGCCCAAAGAGCCCAAAATCCGGGGCTGGGCTTTACTCTTCACCAGTTTCCTTCCACAAGACCTTGCTGAGTAAATAGTGGTATGGGGACTTGTCTAGAAGACACAAAAGGATCTGACAGACTTGCACTGCTGAGATCCAAAAGAAATATGAAGGAATAATGGGGCGAATATTCCCCAAAGGATAAAGATGTTAATCATGCAGTCAAGCTGAGCAACTCCTAAGCAGGATAAACGAAGGAATCCAGTCTTAGGTACATCAGAGTGAGCATGAAAAGTAAAAGGAAAATCTAATATGCAACCAGTAAAAAAAGGCACAGTAAAATCAGGGTTAACAAAAACAAAAAAGAATTACAGCTGACTTCTCATCGACATAATGGAAGCAATGGCAGAAGGAAGGTAGCTGAAATGAGAAATGAGAAACTATGCATTTTAAATTGTAGTGAATGTATCCTTCAAAAATAATAAAAAATAAAGACATTTTTAGATGAACAGATGTTAAGTGAATGTGTCCTCCTCAGATTCATACAAGAAACACTAAAGAAGTTCTTCCTGTTGAAGAGAAATTATCCCAGATAGAAGTCCAGATATTCTGTACTAAGAAGAAA
Source organism: Puma concolor (assembly GCF_028749965.1). NCBI lineage: Eukaryota > Metazoa > Chordata > Mammalia > Carnivora > Felidae > Puma > Puma concolor. The sequence continues at coordinate 112,662,692 of NC_141676.1, forward strand.
CTAAGGATATTACAAAGAATAAATATATGAGTAGATAGGGGCGCCTGGGTGGCGCAGTCGGTTAAGCGTCCAACTTCAGCCAGGTCACGATCTCACGGTCCGTGAGTTTGAGCCCCGCGTCAGGCTCTAGGCGGATGGCTCGAAGCCTGGAGCCTGTTTCCGATTCTGTGTCTCCCTCTCTCTCTGCCCCTCCCCCGTTCATGCTCTGTCTCTCTCTGTCCCAAAAATAAATAAAAACGTTGGAAAAAAAAATTTTTTTTAAATACATGAGTAGATATAAGAGACTTACTTACATATTTATAAAAATAATGTTGACCATTTGAACCAAAAGTGGCATTTAAGTAAAGAAAGGAAAGATAAATTGTTTGATAAGCAGTTTGGGAACAGATGGTCAGTAACCTGGAAAAAAATTAAGTTGGCTTTGTTTTTCATACCTTAGATTAACATAAATTTCAAATGGATGAAACATTATAATGAAACCGTAGGGAACTGGAATGATCTCTGGAGAAAACATTTGTTAATCTGAGTATGGGGAAGAACTTTGTAATACGACTTTAATGCCAGGAGCATAAAGTTTTAAAGTTTGATTCATTCACTCCCAAAATTCAAATTTTTATACTTGGTAAAGGCATAAAGTCAAAAGTCATCCAAGAAATTAGAGGGAAATTGCTTTTGTAAATCATATCACAGACCAAGGGGTAACCATGGTAAAAAATAAATAAATAAAAGGTACGCTAGAAATCAATAAGACTAAAAGTCTAGTAGAGAAATAGGCAGAGTCCATGAAAGGCCATGAAAGAGAGGCATTCACAGAGAAAGACATGACAAGGTGCTCTATTTTAGGTACGCTAAGAAGAATGCAAATTAAAAGTACACTGAAAGATCATTTTCACCAAAAGTGGTTACTGTGTATTCATCCAAAACATCCATACATTTTTTGGCAAGACTGTGGCAACAATGACTTTCACCCTTCCTTACAGAGGGCACAGCCCTTCTGGATGGCACATTACTCAGTGTTCAGAAAAGTTACAAATAAAAGTATTCTCTGATCCAGCAATTCCATTTCTACAAAATTTGACCCAGAGAAACAATCAAGCAAGTACAGGTGTAGTCAATGAAATGTTGTTTGTAAAAGCAAAATGAAAAGAGACAACCCAAATGCCTGTCACTGAGGCACCAGATACATTAATCATAGTACATTCCTGTAAAAGGAAACTATAGCCGTAAAAACAAGGAAGCAGGGTGCCTGGGTGGCTCAGTACATTGAGCCTCCAACTCTTTTTTTTTTTTTTTTTAATTTTTTTTTTCAACGTTTATTTATTTTTGGGACAGAGAGAGACAGAGCATGAACGGGGGAGGAGCAGAGAGAGAGGGAGACAGAGAATTGAAAACAGGCTCCAGGCTCTGAGCCATCAGCCCAGAGCCCGACGCGGGGCTTGAACTCACGGACCGTGAGATCGTGACCTGGCTGAAGTTGGACGCCCAACCGACTGCGCCACCCAGGCACCCCGAGCCTCCAACTCTTGATTTCAGTTCAGGTCATGATCTCATGGTTCATGGGATCCAGCCCCATGTCAGGCTCTGCACTGAGAGTGGTGCCTGCTTGGGATTCTCTCTCTCTCTCTCTGTCTCTCTCTCTCTCTCTCTCTCTCTCTCTCTCTCTGCCCTTACCCCACTCATGATCGCTTGCTCTCACTCTCTTTCTCTCTAAAATAAAAAAAAAAAAAGGAGGAAGCAGTTTATGCACTGAAACAGAAAGTCTTGAACTTTATAAGCTAGGTTGTTAAGCAGAAAAAAATTTAAAATGCAAAACAGTGTGCATTACAGAACAACTTTAGGAAAAAGAAAGGAAAGAAAAATATTTTTACTTGAATATGCATAAATATCTGGAAGGATTCACCAGACTGATAACATCGAAAGTCCTCACAAGGGGTGGAGAGTACAGACCATAGAAGGGAAGACTGAATGAGAAGAGAGACTTTTTATTTCATATCCTTTCATACTTTTTGACTTTTTAAGCAAAAACTATTCAAACCCTATATAAACACAATACAAGTTTAAAAAATACACATACTATCTTGGTCATGTTGAATTTGGTTGTAAGAGTAAGAAAAGAAAGGACTGTTGAAAAGAAAGAGGGAAACTTTCCAGTCCTTTTCCTTTCCCTTTTGTGGAAAATAAATCCAAACCTTGTGGAAACTAGAAAATACACATCTCAATTGTACACAACCTTTCAGCTCTAGATTCTTAGCCTGTCTCACAGACTCTGTCTACACCTCAAGTACATGTATGCCCAGGAGACAAACTCTAACCGCTCTGGCAAACACCACCCCTGGACACGGATGGTTGGCATCACAAAACCACCAGTGCAATGGGTAGGGCTGATTATCCCCCAAAAGGGAACAAATAATGGGTGTCTGGAAACAAAAAAGACAGAAGTAAGTTAAGCTGGCAGTAGGGGAATTTAGTACCGACCCCAACGTTATTTTCCCCTGTGTCCACTGTGGGCAAAGATCATAAGACACAATTAGAAGATTCCAGATAACTAAACCATAAGTTTTATGTCTCCGTGTATCAGTTATCTATTGCTATAACATTACCACACACTTAGCATCTTCAACTAGCACACATTTGTCATCTCAGAGTTTGTGAGTTGGAAGTCCAGGCATTGCTTTGTTGAATTCTCTGCAAAAAAAATGTTGGCCAGGACGGGTTCTCATCTGAGGTTCTCCTGGGGAAAGGTCCACTTCCAAGCTTGGATGGTAATTAGCAATATTCTGTTCCTTGCAGACTGCCAAACTGAAGGTCTCAGTGCCTTGCTGGCCAGAGATCACCCTCAGTTCTTTGCCACATGGCTGTCTCCACAGGGAAGTCTACAAGATGGAAGCTTGCTCTTCAAGGCCAACAAGGAAGAAAACATCTCCTCAGAGATTGGAAGTTATATTATCTAATGTAATCCCATATACAATCCCATACATCCTGACCCCTTTGCCATATTCTATCAGCTGGAAGCAAGTCACAGGTTCCTTCCTCCCTCAAGAGGAAGGGACCACACAAAGCAGATAACACCAGGAGGCAGAGATCCTGGTGGCCTCTTTAGAATCTATCCACCACATCCAGCACCACAAGAGATTAAAAGAAAATTAATATTCTCTGAGCCAAAATCTTACCACTGATATTCAAGTAGTTATTTGACTTCTCTGTGTAAATATTCATCTCCCACTGCTTGGTCTCTACAGCTAATGTATAAGTACTCTCTGGGCAGGGATGATTTGATGGCCTATTGGTTGGTGGCTGAGTTTTTTGTTGGTAATTCATACCCCATTTCTATTCCACCCCCTACTAGTTCAGTTAGGTGTCTGAAAACTTTTAGTGGAATGCATTTCTTTACTATCAGTGTCTCTATTTGAGAGGTGGCTCTGTGCTGACAGCTCAGAGCCTGGAGCCTGCTTCAGATCCTGTGTCTCCCTCTCTCTCTGCCCCTCTCCCGCTCTTGCTCTGTCTCTCCCTCTGTCTTTCAAAAGTAAAAAAAAAAAATTTTTTTTAATTTAAAAAGACGGAGAGATCTGGGTATTAAAGAAGTGCCTTGGGAAAAAGTTGCTGCAAGGCAGAGAGTAGGTAAAAGTCAGCCCTGTACTTCAAGTCAAGGAGGCTGTATTTAAAGGGGTCAGTGGCAGGTCTTATATCACACTAATTCCAACATCTTATTATCTCATCTCCAGAGTTATTTCCAGGAGTAGCAAGTGAAAAAGTTTTTGAAGTGACTGTTTCCATTGGCCAACTGAGAAACCTCCTTTAAGAACTGTTTTTAATGTTGCATTTGTTCTTAAGAACTCTTAGGAATTCTAAATTTAACTCCATCAAGAAAATGTCTGAGAATGCGACTCCTCCCTCTAAGAAAATATTTCCAGTTTTCTCTTATGGAAACACGACATTCCAAATGTTTCCATCAGTGTTGTTTGTTTTTAATAGAGCAAAACTCACAGTATTCTTTTCCACTCAACTGTGAGCAAAACAATAGCAGTAATGTGAATAAATCCCATTTCTAAAGCAGTATCCATACAGATTGGTTGGCTCTTGTAAGAGGCCTTATACAGCAAAAGAAACTGCTGGCTTTTAGTTTCCTCCGTGGGCTTTTTACTTCTTGTTCTCGAAGCCCTTTACATGAAGATTTATTTACCCATACAACAACTTACACCTAAAAAAGTTACTGAACTCAAACATGCATTCTTGACGCACTTTGCACCGTAAATAAAACACTGAGCATCCAGGACAGAAGCAGAGAGAGGAAAAGAGAGAGAAACAATTGTTCAACCCATTCTGTTTCTTAATGGCCATTTCTCCTCCTCATTTTCTTTCCCTTCTTTATTTCCCAACCCTTGAAAAGTATTCCTTTGTACCTTCTCTGTCGCTATTTCTAAATTAGCTTCTTATTTTTATCATGAAGCAGGGCTGAATATACTAACACACAAAAATGTTCACGATAGAGTAAGTAAGGGGAACAAAAATCAGAACAGTTATAGTAGGAGTCCAATTTTTGTGTTTATATATACATAATAAGTTACAGTAAATACATATGTTTTTTTCTGGCATTCAAGTCTATTTAATCTGTTAATATATATTAATAGACTTACGATGGGAGAGAAAATAGATTAAAATGCTAGAAAGATACCTACCAAATTTTTAATACAGTGATGTGGGGGAATGACAATTGGAAAATGGGACATTCAGTTGATAGGTATGAATTTCCTTGCTTTTAAAAAATGTCAGTTACAAAGAAAAAGGTTAACGCTTTCAAACTGCGTCTATTTGCACAATATTCAGTTATGCCCAAAGCTGCCCAATCTTGTCCTGCCTATTACTGATACACTGCAGGTTTTGACAAGGATGGAACTCAGTGGTGACTGTTTCCCCTGCTATTACCACAAATGTCATTGTCTCAAAAACAGACGTGCTGCCTACAATGCAGACCTACACGCATGCACCTTGCCCTGGGAACTTGCCCGATGCGTCCTGTCTGCACTCCATGGCACCTGTCCCCACAGAACCTCCTCCAAGCATTCCAGCCACTGCCCTAAGAGCAGAGCAGAGCACCTGCCTGCAACTGTCAGGTTTGGGAAGTTAGTCAATGCTTCCCCTGGGAAAGCTAATCACTGTTTTCAAAAGCCCAGTTATAAAAGAAATCACCACACAAATGGGAACCCAGAGAATAATCTCAAAAACAATAATAAAGCCATAAAACGTCATACTTAGCACGTTATACTTGCCCATTTCTTTTTTGATTCTCACAATAATTCTGTGAGCTAAGAGAGGCAAGGGCTTACAGAAAGTCCCTGCTTTTTGCTGCTTTGCACTTCGCCCATGTTCTCACCCAACTCCACCAAAAATCCTTACACTTTGTGTTTTGCTGATTCATTTGCTTAATCATCACCTCACCTTCAATCTCCAAAAAAGCTCCAGACCTTTGTATCTAGGGAACATAGCTGAAATAAGCATTTTTCTTCTGGGAAGAAACACAGTAGAGAAGAGCCTGACAGCTGGAGTCAGAAAGACTTCTGATCTAATCTTGGTTCTGCTACTTAGTAGCTCATGCAGTCTTGGTCACATTGCTTAACGCACTAATCCTCAATTTTCCCATCCATAAAACAGGGAACTTAATTCCTACTTAACAGGGCTGTTGGAAGGATTAGATGAGAACCTGGGATGAAGCAGCTGGCTTTAAGAAACCTCACTAAGCATTTGGACCTTGGCAAAATCCTTTCCCTGGCCCCATCTGCTGGCGATAAAAAGTAAAGTCACGGCTACAATGAAGGAAAATAGTTTTCACCATGTAGCTGTTCTTGGACTCACATGAGTTACAGAAACTCGTAACATTGAAAAGCAGGAATCGACTGTATCAATGTCTCTGTGTGGTAGTAAAAGAAACCAACGGATGCAAGGCAGAGTCACGCAGCTCGCTGGGAAGAGAACTGCAGACTCAGAGTCCACAGAAGCCAAACCGAAGAGGTCTGTGGGTAGAAGGAACGGAAGACAGGCTTCCAAGTCTGGCCCCACTGCTGCTCTCGGGGAAATCTCTTCCCCTCCTCGGAACCCTTGGCTCCTTTCTACGCCTGTTCCATACTGACAGATACACATATTTTTGTGTTTCACAGACTTTGCGAAAGGCTTGCAGTAAGGATGCTATACGTTGCTGATACATAAGCATTAACATTGATGAGTGGACATCACAGTCTGGAAAGTTCTTCAGCAAACTGACACCAGCAGCTTCTCCCTAAGAGCCTCTTTCTGGAGACGCCAGCTTCCCACCACGGAGCTCAGACTCCTTTCTCCCTTAAGTCTCTTTTACCTCCAATTCCTTTACGATTTTCCAGAAAATGTCAATTGCCACTTGCTCCTAAGCCCTGGACCTGTATTTGCACCAGCACATCCATTAATAAGGCCCATTCACATCAAGGCCCATCCTTCTGGGTCTCACCCTTCAGACACACCAACTTTCAGAGACGACAGCTTCATTTCTGTCTGTCCATACCCAAAAATCTCTGTAAATAAAAGGGCACAGTGTAGATATTTACAGAAGGACCAACCCTCCCCCACAGTCTCTCCCTAAACTCGCAAGTAAACCTGAGAAAGCAGAGGCAGTTACAGTTACATCTTTAACACTGCATTTTTTGTTCATCCCATTACTCAAAGAAACAATACAGACTGAGGCTGCTTACTTTTGAATATTAAAGAGCAAAGAGAAGTCAAAAATGACATATCCCTAAGCTCAGGAAACTGGAAGGAGAAGATGTCGAGACGCAGGATGGACTCTTTGGTTTGGGAAGCTCGGGGTCAGAAGTCCCTGGCGTTGAGCATACGGACGTGTCCAGTTGTGCGCAGGACATGTGGGCGCAGAGTAGAGGGAAGAGATCAGCGCTGGAGCTTAGGTGACACACAGCTCCCAAGATGACATAAGAAAGATGACTAAAACAAGACAGGAAGCTGTGCTCCTCAAAGAGAAAGGGGTGCAAGGAAACAAGGAAAGAACAAAGCTCAAGCCTCAGGCGATGCCTACAGTTAGCAGTCGCCGGGGAAAAGAAAGAACAATGACACAGAAGAACCCTGAGCATCTTAGAGCCTGGAAGAGCCTCGAAAGAGAATCAAAACAATGTGCTGTCACAAAAGCCACAGCGACAGAGAACTTCAAGGGAGAGTGGGAAGTAGGATCAGAGGCTCCGGGTAGTTCAAAGACAACTGCTTCACAAGGTCTGCAAAAGGGCAGGAATCTCTTACCACTTCAGTTCTGCATGTGTTGGGAATAAAATTCAAGTTTCAAGTTGGTAGTAGCATCGGCAACTTTATCTAACATTTACTGAGCACTTAAGCTATGCCCAGGTTGCCGGATGAAATACTGGATGCTCATTTAAATTGGAATGGTAGGCAAATAATAGTAACTCTTAGTGTACCTTCCATTTCATATAAATAACTGTTTAGTACAGGTATATCCAATTGCACATAAAAGAATCTGAAATTCAAATTTAACTGAGCATCCTGTATTTTTAAATCTAGCAATCCTACATACATGAGGCACTACATGAAGCATTTTATATACCTAACCCATTTAATGCTTCTAACATCCAGTTCATTTAGGAGGTCTGTTGCATTTTGTTCCTCTCTCCCCTGAGAAAGCCATAAAGGCTCTATACTGACAATAGAGAATAAGTCTAATTTTGCATATTTGCATTGATTAATAGAGCTACTTATTAAGGCATATCTGTGCCAGGAATACAACAAGGAATAAAACACACTATTTCCTCCCTTATGGAGTTTATTATGTAGTCTTCCTCTCCTTTTTTTTTTTAATGTTTATTTTTGAGAGAGAGACAGAGTGTGAGCCGGGGAGGGGCAGAGAGAGAGAGGGAGACACAGAATCTGAGGCAGGCTCCAGGCTCTGAGCTGTCAGCACAGAGCCCAACACGGCGCTCGAACTCATGAACTGCGAGATCATGACCTGAGCAGAAGTCAGAAGCTCAACAGACTGAGCCACCCAGGCTCTGTAGTCTTCCTCTCTTAACCCCTCACGAAAAGGAAGCCAGTATGATCACACTGTGTGTATGCATGTGTGTGTGTGTGTGTGTGTGTGTGTGTGTGTGTGTCTAGGAGCTTTAAAGGCACTCACAAAAATCTAAAATGAAATGCTGACTGTCTAGCACCATACCATGTAAATGACCAGCACTGGCAAGAGTATTAGGAACATGCAAAACATCTTTTATTCCATATGCATAATTGTCTAGAAGGTAGAGGTAGATTAAAGAATAAAGAATGGGTATTTCCATAATACCTTAAAGGTATAAAGCAAAAAAAGCAGTGTTGAATATAATTCATCTGATTCAGTGATCTTATTTATTAAAAAGTCTTGAATTTCAGGGATGCCTGGGTGGCTCAGTCAGTTAAGCATCTGACTTCAGCTCCGGTCACTATCTCACAGTGCATGGGTTTGAGCCCTGCAATGGGCTCTGTGCTGACAGCTCAGAGCCTGGAACCTGCTTCAGAATCTGTGTCTCCCTCTCTCTCTGCCCCTCCCCTGCTCATGATCGCGCGCTCTCTCTCTCTCCAAAACAAATAAATAAACATTTTTTTAAAGTCCCGCATTTCACCCTACATAAGTAAGGCAAACACAGGTCCCTGAACTGGTACAACAAAATTGGTTTGAGAACTGCTGAACCCATTAGAACTTCTAGTTCACTGCCTTAATAAGCTACAATGTTAACAGAAATCTCAAAATTTACATCATGACCTGTTTAAGCAGTGGACTCTAACATACATTTTTACATAACTTTTATCAAAGAGTCAATTCTTGATTATAGAGGTGCTTAGGAATATAGCACAAGGAGTCTGAAATTAAGTATAAAACAACCTAAGAGAGTTTTCCTACATCATTACTTACTAACATTCTATGATTTCTCTTTGAGCCTAAATGTTCTTATCTGTAATTATCCTTGCCTATTACAAAGGTCATTGTGCAAGCTTGTGTCCATAAAAGTGTTCCATAAATTATAAATACTATACAAGTGGAAGGAGACTTCATTATTATTAATTATGGCAAGAATAGAAGGAAATATGGTTCGTGTAACACAAATTTGATTAATATGATTTTGGAATCCACCTGATGCAAACTAATTTTTCATTTAACAATGTGGATTTTCAAAAGCATAGTATATAGTACAAAGCATTTTTGTCTCATTTTATCCACTAACTGTGTTAGTAATTGCCTCATATTAATAATGAGAGTCTTATACTCCATGGTCTTTCCAAGGTCTGTTCATCTCTATGATAACTAAACCCACAATGACAGTAGGACAAAATGGCACCTAAGCATTGCTAGATGCTGGTGTGAAGTCAGCCTAGATTTAAATTTTTCTTGCAGAAGATGCACAAAGTAAATAATTCACACATGGACCATGAAATTAAAATTCTAAAATATCAACAGAAGGCAAAGGTTTGATTCCTTCTGTCTCAGATATATTTCTCTAATAGAATTCAGCCTAATAATGAGTTCTTGCAAACATTTAGGAAGCCAAGTCCTATTGGGTGTTGGCAAACAAAAGTCTTTGAGATCAAGGGGTTTAAATAGCCAAGAGTAGAGACAGTCAGAAAACTGAGTACATTGGGGTACCTGGGTCACTCAGTTGGTTAAGCTTCCAACTTTTGGTTTTGGCTCAGGTCATGGTATGTGAGTTCAAATCCCCAACATGGAGCTCTGCATTGACAACATAGAGTCTTCTTGGAATTCTCTCTGTCACTTTCTCTCTTCCCCTCTCCCTCTCTGAAAGAAAGAAAGAAAGAAAGAAGGAAAGAAAGAAAGAAAGAAAGATGCATGGAAGGGGAAGGAAGGAAGGAAGGAAGGAAGGAAGGAAGGAAGGAAGGAGAAAGAAAGAAAGAAAGAAAGAAAGAAAGAAAGAAAGAAGAAAGATGCATTGAAGGGAGGAAGGAAAGAAGGGAAAACAGAAGGAAGGAAAGAAAGAGAAGAAGAAGAAGAAGAAGAAGAAGAAGAAGAAGAAGAAGAAGAAGAAGAAAAGAAAAGAAAAGAAAAGAAAAGAAAAGAAAAAGAAAAAGAAAAGAAGAAAGAAAAGAAAAGAAAGAAGGAAAGAAGAAAGAAAACTCAGTACATTATGGGACATGTTTTTATGGTACAATATTATGGGTATTACCATGAGGATGAAGTAATTATACAGAGATAATTCCACATCAGAGGAGAGCAGAAAACCAAGCTTTAGCAGGTCTGGGAAGGGGTCCCAGAACAAGTGACATCCAAGAGTGGAGAGGATAAGTAAATGAGTTAACCACACATGAGTGGGATGGGATAACATTTGGAACCAGTGAGTGTGTCCAGAGCAGAAAGCATAAAATAAATAAAAGAAGTATGCACTTGATAAAATATGGTAGAACTTGGGAGACCATGAGGGAGAGATAAGAGATCAGATTGGACAGCTAAGGAGGAAGAGAAACAAACAGTATAAACCAATCCAGGAGAGTTACAATTAATGTTGAGGGCAAAAGTTGACCTTGCCACATTTTAGCCAGAATAAATATTACTGTTTCTAGTATGGAGAGTAGAGAATGAGTTAGACTCTAAATTTTTTTTATTTAAAAAATATTTTTTAATGTTTTATTTATTTTTGAGACAGAGAGACAGAGTGTGAGCAGGGGAGGCTCAGAGAGAGAGCAAGACACAGAATCCGAAGCAGGCTCCAGGCTCTGAGCTGTCAGCACAGAGCCCGACACAGGGCTCGAACTCACAAACCGCGAGATTATGACCTAAGCTGAAGCCGGAGACTTAACCGACAGAGCCACCCAGGCGCCCCTGGACTCTAAATTTTTAAAGAAATTAAAACTAGATGAATGATTTGAAGCACAGGTGAGGTAATTGTAAGAAAGAGAAAGGAGTCAAGTGAAATAAGAGATTTCTTGCTTGCAAGATCTGGTGGATGATGGCACTGTTAATTAAGAGAGGACACTAGTCAGTTTTCACTAGTTTAGACCATGGCAACAAACAACCTCAAAGTATCAATGTGCTATGGAACCAATTTATTCTATGTTCGCATTACATGTCATTGGCTATAGATCAACTGCCACAAATTTTCTCATTCGAGGACCCAACCTGAAAGAGACCCTGTCTGAAACATGCTGCTCTGTAAATAGAAAAAAAAGACAAGATAGGTTCAGGAAGCAAGTATTAACATAAACATCATCAACTCATACACCATTGGCCAAAGCAAGTCACATGGCCATTCCCAAGGTGTTCAAAGAAGACAACACATACTTTCTTTGTCCAAATGATTCAGTCTAGCATAATCACCTTCCTGGTCACAACTATTTGCAAACCTCTTTTATTCACACAAAATGAATGAGACTACAAATGTCTTCTCCAACCAGCCTGGAAATCCAGGATCTTGTTCTAGCCTCTATACCAGATTTAAGCCCTCCCGACTCAAGACACCTATAAATAACAACAAAATGAAATAGAAAATATCTTCTCTACACACATCCAACATACAATGGTAAATGGGGACAGGAGAATGATAGATATTCCTATTTAACAAAGAGAATAACGGGAATGCACAGCAGTCATTGGTTAATAGCAATGCTGAAGCCTTATGGGACTAATGTTTCGATAAACCTGTATCTTGGGGAATAGACATATTCTTGTTTAAGGCCAGGTTTCGTTATTTGGGATTAGCTCCCCCACCTATGTCTTCCCATAGTCCTTGGTTACTCCTCAGAGGTGCTCCCTTTTCCAATATCCTCCTTGGCCACACATGAAGAAGGTGTAGGAGAATATGCAGCTCTTTGGGGGCTGGGCAGCTTTCTCAGTCTACCCACTGCCAGAAACAGCTTTGGGAGTCACAGCTGCTTTTGATCCAAGTTGGCAACTCTTTTGGCATCAACAGTCATTTAAAAACTTTTTATTACTATGTTATAATCAGCTTCACTTGCCAGTAATCACACCACCATTATTTTTGTGATACACATCTTTCTACATTCACAACTGGTAGTTTCAGTTTATCAGGATTCTACTAGACCAGTCCCTTAATCTTTGTCCACCAGCCGATTTTTTAAAACTAAAAGAATAAACTTCCCCCTGCAGTACACTCTGTCCATGTGGAGGTTTTAACAATAGATAACATGGCACACTCTTGATCTGGCCTTTGTCCCAGGGCTGAACCCCAATGAGCCCTTATTGCTTAAAGCATTTCTGTTTCTCCTCTTTTTTAACTAGTTGGAGAAAAAACACAACTTCACCTCTCCACCATTCAAGTCCTAGAATTTCTCGATTCCTTCTGTTCTCTTCCATCCCTTCTTGCAAACTTCCTGGTTCTTTTCTAAGATCCTTTCTTTCCAGTAGAACCTTGGCCAAAGGAAGCTAAAAAGAACCAACGTGCATAAGTGACATTCTGTTCCCAACCTGTTCACTTAAAACCACATGCACATCAGGCACATTACCTGCTTGTATGTTATCACAATATTTTTATCAAATAATTGTCCACTGAGGAACACAGGCTTCCATCTTTTGGGCCTCCAGTGGGTTTCCTTGCTGCCCACTTCATGACCCCAGAGTCAATTCCACATATGTTGTTCGTTTAGCTGAATCCCACTTCTAGCGACCAAATTTGGTGTTTGCATTTTCCCACGTATTGAAGTTAAACCATGTTTTTTTCAGAGCTGATTGTCATCCATATATCCTCTGTGGGGTGAATGGTCTTTTCAAGTCTTTGGCCCATTTTCTTTAACTGTGTGTTACTTTCTTATTTCTGGGTATTAAGACTCTTTACATATTCTAGATCTGAGTTCCTTACCAGACATGTGATTCACAAATATTTTCTCCCAGTTTGTAGCTTGGGTTTTCATCTTAACAATGTATTTCTCAGAACAAAATACTTTAATTTTAATGAAATTCAATTCAGCACTTTTTTTTTTCTCTTACAGATTGTGCTTTTGGTCCCCTAACTAAGAATTCTTTGCCCAATCTCAGATTACAAAGATTTTCTCCTATATTTTCTTTTGGAATTAAAATAAAAATAAAACCATTATACTTTTACATTTTGTGTTTAGACCTGTGGTCCATTTTAAGTTAATTTTTGTATAATATCTGAGGTATAGGTCAAAGGTCTCTCTCGATTCGTGTGTGTGTTTCCTTATGAATATCCAGTTGTTCCAACACCATTTGTTGACAACAACTATTCTTTCTCCATTGAATTGTCTTTGTACCACTGTCAAAACAAAAACAAGAAACCCCATGAGTCATACTTGCGTGGGTCTATTTCTGAACTCTTCTGTATGCACTGACCTTTGTGTCTGCCTTGTTGTCAATATCACTCCATCTTGATTGCTGTGGCTTTATATTAAGACTTAATATTGAGTATTATGGGGGTGCCTGGATGGCTCAGTCAGTTGATTGTCTGCCTTTGCCTCAGGTCATAATCTCATGGTTCGTGAGTTCGAGCCCCAAGTGGGGCTTTGTGCTGACAGCTCAGAGCCTGGAGCCTGCTTCAGATTCTGTGTCTTTGTCTCTTCCTGCCCCTCCCCTGCTCTCTCTCTCTCTCTCTCTCAAAAATAAACATTAAATTTAAAAAAAATAGTAATATTGAGTACTATGGGGGCTCTTGGGTGGCTCAGTCAGTTGAGCATCCGACTTCAGCTCAGGTCATGATTTCACAGTTTGTGAGTTCAAACCCCACATCTGGCTCACTGCTGTCAGGGTGGAGCCTGCTTTGGATTCTCTGTCCCCCAACCTGCCCCATTCTCTGCCCCTCCCCCATCATATTCTCTCAAAAATAAATATACCTTAAAAAATTTTAATAAATAAAATAGTAAAAAAATATGGAGTACTGCAATTTCTCCAACTTTATCGTTTTTAAAATAGATCTGGCTATTCAGATTCCATTTCTTTTCATAAAATGTTGGAATCACCCAGACAGATCAAAGATCTATATCCATGAGACAATACTAATAATGAAAAATCAATTTGGGAAAATGTGAATGTATGTTGAAACTTCCAATCCACTTACATGGTAAGTCTCTTCAGTTCTTTAGATCTTTTATTTCTTTCATCACTATTTTGTAGTTTTTAGCAAACAGGTCCCTCCCTTATCTTTTTTTTTATAACTATTATAAATGGCATCCTTGGCAAATTTTGGTTTCAAGGTTTTCATTGCTTTTTTTTGGAAGAAATGTACACCTTTTTAATGTATTCACCTTGTATCCTATAATATTACTGAACTCACTTGTTAGTTCTAGGAATATTTTTGTAGATTCTTTGGGATATTCTACATAAATAATCACCTTATCTGTGAACAGGGACAGTTTTACTCATTTATTTTCCACTCTGGATTGGGGTTTGGTGTGTCTGTCTGTTTCTTTGTTTTTCCTTATTTTGCTGGGTAGGACTTCTAGTAGGATGTTGAAGATGCATGGCAAGGGTGGACATCCACCTGTGGGAAAGCATGAGGCTATCGCCATTATATGATGTTAGTTGTGGGCTTCTCTTAGATGCTCTTTATCAGACTGAGGAAGTTCCTTCTATTCCTAGTATGCTGAAAATTATTATGATGTGATGTTGAATTTTTTCAAGTTACATTCCTTCAGCACTTGATATGAGCAGGTGGTTTTTCTTTAGATGGTTAATATGGTGGATTATACTAACTGTATTATTTCCAGAAGTCCCTATGGGGAAAGTGCAGAGGATGGATTTTGGAACCTTTTTTCCTAATAATTTAAAGACATGAGTTGCCATACAGCACAATTTTAGCTGCATCCTAGGAATTCTGATATGCTGTGTTCTCATTTTCATTCAATATGAAATATTTCTAACTTTTCTTGTGATTTCCTTTGTGACCTATGGGTTACTTGGCTGCATATTCTTTGATTTATAAATACTTGGTGTTACACAGGTATTCCTCTGCTATTTAATGCTTTGTTTTATTGTGATCAGGGAATATAATCTGTGTGATCTCAGTCTTTTTAAATTTAATGAGACTTGTTTGATACACCAAGAGACGGTCCATCTTGATCAATGTTCTGTGTGGATCTGAAAGGACTATGCAGTGCAGTTGTTGCTATAGCATTCTATGTAACCGTCACTTAGGCTGAGTGTACTGACTGTCCTGTGCAGGTCCTCCATATGCCTACTGGCTGTCTTTCTACCTGTTCCATCAGTTATTAAAAAGGATCACTGCCATCTTCAAATATAACCAGGAACTTATCCATATTTCTTTCCACTTTCTCCGATAGTTTTTCTTCATATGTTGTGAAACCTGTAATTCAGTTCTTACTGTTTAGTGTGGTTATATTTTTTTATACATCGAAGCTTTTATCATTATAAAACATCTCTATCTCTTGTAATATGCCTTATTCTAAAGTTTACATGGTCTGAACTTAATATATCCACTGTGCCTGTTTTATAACTAGCATTTGCATAGTATGTCTTTTACAAACATTTTACTTTTTGTTTATCTGTACCTTTTTTAAATGTTTTTTTAATTTATTTTTTAAGAGAAAGAGAGAGAGAGAGAGAGAGAGAGAGAGAGAGAGAGAGAATGAGCAGGGGAGGGGCAGAGAGAGGGAGACACAGAATCCGAAGCAGGCTCCAGGCTCCGAGCTGTCAGCACAGAGCCTGACATGGGGCTTGAACTCATGAACCGTGAGGTGGTGACCTGAGCAGAAGTCAGACGCTTAACTGACTGAGCCACCCAGACGTCCCTGTCCTTCTTTAGTTCGAACAAACGTCTTGTCTATACTGATAGTCACAGATGTCATCTCTGCAACAGAAACAGAGGTGAGGACATTTCAAGAACGTTAAAAAAAAAAATCACACCCATGTGCCTTTTAAAACCAATTAAACTTCTATAAAATGTCTCTGATTCTTTCAGAGTATGTGTTGTAAGGAGCAATGTAGGTGATGCTATAGTACTTTATGTTTTTGCTTATAATGGCAACTACTAATTCTTTTTCTTGATAAGATAGGTTGAGAAATTTTATTTAATGGCAACTGAAGGGCCATTTCCAACTGGGGAAATTCCTTTATATCTGTCTTCAACTGTTTTTGATAAAAAGTTGCACCAGTATTTTACCACCAGATGAAAAAAAGAGGAATATCATTTAAAAATTAATGTGTTGGGGCGCCTGGGTGGCGCAGTCGGTTAAATGTCCGACTTCAGCCAGGTCACGATCTCGCGGTCCGTGAGTTCGAGCCCCGCGTCGGGCTCTGGTCTGATGGCTCAGAGCCTGGAGCCTGCTTCCGATTCTGTGTCTCCCTCTCTCTCTGCCCCTCCCCCGTTCATGCTCTGTCTCTCTCTCTGTCTCAGAAATAAATAAATGTTAAAAAAAAAAAATTTAATGTGTTTAGGGGCACCTGGGTGGGTCAGTTGGTTAAGCGTCCAACTTTGGCTCAGGTCATGATCTCACGGTTCGTGGGTTCAAGCCCTGTGTCAGCCTCTTTCCTGACAGCTCAGAGCCTGGAGCCTGCTTCGGATTCTGGGTCTCCCTCTCTCTCTCACCTTCCCCCGCTTGTGCTCTGATCCTCTGTCTCTCTCAAAAATAAATGAACATTTAAAAAATTAATGTATTTAAGGTACAGAGAAAAATATGTATACATCAGGGTTTGTTTTGAATGAATCTTTTTCTCTGATCCTAATGTAAAGATCCTGTGCTGTAACTTTTAAAGCCATACAAATAAGAGTGCTAAACTGTGGGCTTCAAAATATGTGTGTTTAACCAGTATTACTTGGAAAATAAAATAGAAGAACTAGAAAGAAAGAAAGAAAGAAAGAAAGAAAGAAAGAAAGAAAGAAAGAAAGAAAGAAAGAGAGAAAGAGAGAAAGAAAGAGAGAAAGAAAAAGAAAGAAAAAGACATTTTCATGGGGTTTACTGTCTTCTGATTTGCATAGTTTCTTATACATTGTTGTAATTCTTTGTCCCTTTGAATGCAATGTGTCCTTTTCTCTTGCTATTTTTAAGATCTTCTCATTACAAATTTTTTTGAAATGTGTCCAGACATGGTTTTAGTCAGGTTTATCCTGCTTGAAGCTTGTTGAATTTCTTAGACCTGTAAGTTTACAGTGTTCGTCAAAATTGCAAGGATTTTTTTATTATTTCTTCAAATATTTTTCATGTCCTTTTCTCTTGTATCATTTGTGGAGTCCAATAACATATATTTAGATTATTTATCTAAGAGGTCACTGATATTCTGTTCATCTCTTTTGGTCTCTTTCTCTCTGTGCGCTTAATTTTGGGAAGTTTCTATTTCTGTCTTCAGGCTTACTGATGATTTGTTCTGAAGTGTCTTATCTGTTAAGTTGACATGTTTTGTTCTCCAGAGTCTAATCTGTTGATTTTTCATTTTATTTGATGTCTGTGTGTGTGTATACCTTTACTATCCTTCCTCTATTCATGCTTTCCTTTAAATTCTTGAAAATGTTTATAATTTGTTTTAATATGCATGCTGCTAATTCTACTGTTCTTCATTATTTCTGAGTCTGTTCCTATTAACTGACTCTTCTTTTAGTATGTCCAGTGGTATTTTCATTAGATGCTAGACAATAAATTTTATGGTATTAGTTCATGGATCGTGTTGTTTTTATTTAAAGAGTTGGGGCTTTTCTGATAGGCAATCAAGTTATTTGCAGTTTAGTCTAAAGGGCTCAAGGATTGTTTTAAGCTTTGTGAAGGCAGTTACAGAGTATTCTTTAGGGGTAGATTATCCCCACTATTGAAGCAGGGCTCATCTGGGGTTTTTACTGAATGTGTGCAAACCATCAACAAGGGCTCTTTCTTCTGGCTGGTGGAAAAATCAACTGATTCCACTCCTGCAGGAGTTCTGGGTTCCATTCAGCTCACAATTTCCCAGTGACTCAATTTTCCAAATTCTTGGAGCTTTCATCTGATGGACTCATTTCCCCATATTCAGCAAAATATATAGAAATCCATCTTCAGATTTGTGGAGCTCTTTTCCTGTATAATTTCCTCCCTTCCAGAATTCTACTCTGCCACGTCCAGCTGCTTCAAAGTCCGTGACCCCTGATCTCCATCTCACCAACCCAGTAGACCATTATGAAACACTTGGAACGTCTCTCTCTCTGCTGCCTGTTTGGGGATGTGCCCCTGGGCAAAAAGCCAGCATGGTCATCAGGCTCAACTCATTTGCTTCCCTTCAGGGATCATGATCCAATGAGTTCTGTGGTTTAATGTCTGCAAGAGTTGGTTCATAGATTTTGTCAAGGTTGCTAATTGTTTAAGACAGGAAATTAAATCCAGTCCCTTTACTCCTTCGTGGGCAGAAATAGAAGCTGTCATATCATTTTTTTATTCTGGAAAAGTATTTCCCTGTTTTTCAAGAGACTAGAACAGTTGTTTTAAAATTAATGTTTCAAATGGTTTGTCTAATCATCTCTTCATTACTACATTAAGATCACATACTCTTGTCAGGAAAACTACAAAATGATTCTGTGATCCTTCAGGATATATGCCAGAAATATACCATAATATACCATAGTAAAGTAACTCATTGTTTATAACCCATATTTAGATTTAAATACCTTGTAATTATTCATAATCGCAGGTTCAGACCCCATCTTTTTTCCTGATAAAATCTCTTTTTCCCAAAGAGTTAGGCTTTTTCTGGTAATGACTCAACTCTATACAGTAGAAGAAATATAC
Organism: Puma concolor; assembly: GCF_028749965.1. Lineage (NCBI taxonomy): Eukaryota > Metazoa > Chordata > Mammalia > Carnivora > Felidae > Puma > Puma concolor. The sequence continues at coordinate 112,681,385 of NC_141676.1, forward strand.
ATACATTTTCTAGATGGTTACATATTGAATAGAAGAAACAGATATTTACATATTTTTATATACAACATAATCTTGAAAATATCATTTATGCAGTATGATAAATAGTATGTTTTAACATTTATTATACTAGAAACTGATTTTTGCTTTTTATACTTTCCCTATACAAAACCAAAAAAATATGGTTTATATTTTTATTTGACCCAGCTGATTTCTTTTCCCACTCTGTGATTCATAGCCCTTGACAGATAAGAGTTTCTCAACAGTCAGTGTATGCCCCATTTCCCATGGCAGTTTTCATTAAAAATTATAAATGAGGATATAAAGTCTCTTAAAAGCATCACTGAATAATAGAATCAGATAAATTGCTCAGAGATCAGCTGCTATGGTTTTTACACTGGAAAAGGGAAAATCATTTAACATAGTACCGTACCAAGTACAACATTTTCCATGACTAAACGCTGGTTCTCTTATGCACCCTCTTCTCTCTCTCTGAGCAGGAAGATACCCTAATGCCCCAGTGGCAAAATCAAAAACGCTTGATTCTGAGACCCATGTTCTGTTTCAATGCTAATCTTGCTTATAGCTAAGATTTAATACGAGACTAGCCCAACACTGTTCTCTTTACCAGTTCTAACACTGGTTCCAAAAGCACACTTAATTAATTCCGAGGGATACGCTGGAGCCACTTCATGATACAGTGAACCCCGGCTGCATACTGCAGCTAATGATCCCAACTATGCAAATGAAGCTGTGACATCTGTAATTAGAAAGGATCTCACTGTCAATCATTTGACATGAATCAGCGTCTTCACTGCACTTCAGGAAAGGTTTTTTAATGAACAAGGTCTAATTATTTTAAAGGCTTAATGAGCAATTACGCTAAAACCAGTGATAGCACTAAGAAGATTCCTCATCATTTATTGTTTTTTCTCAGATGTGATTTCTAATTATAGCATAGGCAAGATCGTGATTGAGTAGAGGTCTACCCTTATCAAGACACCACCTTCATTACAAAATGAATCTACCCTTTACCTAATGCTATGTATTCTAACTAGTGGGAAGGAGAAAAAAGAGAACTGATATTTATTAAAGATCATTATTACAAAGACTCTCTTACATATTAACTCATCTAATATATCCAAATAGCACTATATGATAGATATTATCATGTGTATTATTACGTTCACATTTTTAATATGAGGAAACATAGACTCAGATATATTCAGGAACGTCTCCTATGATTAGAAAGATAAAGAGAGAAAGAATTTGAGTTGGACCCAGAATAACAGACTTTAAACCTAATACCCTTTCCACTGTATTACACTGCCTCTCTTTTATACCACTGTAGCTACATACTGCCATTAATTTGGGGTCCAAGAGTAGTAATTTAATTCCTATTCCTGTTTATGCATTTTGATTAAAAATTGATATATTAACATGCCTCTCATTTTTTGAAATTTTTATTTAAGGTAATTTTATCTGATTCCCATAGAAGATACTATGGCTTTATTCAGTCAGTAATACCTTGCATGTCTGATGTCAAGCTAATTTATAAATGGAAAGATGTGTAAATAGCTATCCATTATACTTCTGTTTACACCTGCTTCTGTCTTCATTGCACCTATCACTTCTGCTCAATGCCTCAACAAATGGGGCAAAGATGGTTTTCCTGAGTCTCATTATATCTACCAGTGTCTTGTGATGCTCTGAAATCCCTACACTCACTTGTTTCTTCTTCCCATCAGGAAGCCATTTCATTAATTTGTCCTATGGGCAAAAAAGTTTTGTTTGCCTAAACACAATGGAAAGATGTCCACGTGTGTAATTAACAACGTTAATGCCATTTTATCTGGGGGCTTAAGAGCAGAAATTAGTAGCAGTTCTTAGCTCAGAAGAGCCCATGTCTTTGTTTTTGTTTTGTTCTGGTTTTCGCTATCTCTTCTCTATTTCAATCACAGTAGTATTAGTTAAGTGAACTGAATAAATCTGAGAGGGCCCTCATTTCTTCTTTTTAAATTTTATTTATTTGAGAGAGAGAGAGAGAGAAAACACCAGGTGGGGAGGGCAGAAAGAGAAGAGACATCGGGAATACCAAGCAGGCTCTGCACCCACAGCATGGAGCCAGATGCGGGGCTCAAACCCATAAACCTTGAGATCATGACCTGAGCCAAACCCAGACACTTACCCAACTGAACCACCCATGTGCCCTGAACCCTCATTTCTTCTTGCCTTCTCACCTGGAAGGCTTGTATTATAAAACCAAACTACCAGGAATCCCAGAACACTTAATTACTGCTAGTGATGATTTACCAGAATCAGTATTTTAGAACCTATTTCTATCCTAACTGAAGTCTTCCAAACCACGGTCATCAGAGTAATAACCCTGTAAATAAAATTTTCATTGTTTATTCTGTCTTTGGGGGCAGCTTATGTAATGTCAACAGAATGACATCTGAGCCTGCAAGGCTATATAGAAATAACTGGAAAAAAAATACCAGAAGAGATTCATTTCCAAATGCATTCTTTTCCCCAGTGCCAAGCACAAATGTATCAGTTGGGGAAATCTAATGTCTCCAGAGGACCAAGGTCACCAAATGTTGGGGGCTCTATGAAAAGCCTACCATTTTATTTCAAATTGACACATTGCCCCATCTAGTTGAAACTCCACAGCTCAAGTACAGTTTAGTTTAGGTTCTTACTAAACTGGCTCAAAACACTTTAAAATGAAAGCTTCTGAAAGAAATTAGAAAATGTGCTCTGGAAATTAAAATGGTAAAATAAAAACAATGGATCTTGTATTTGCAACAAGTCTGAGAATCCAAAAAGAAAGTCTCAAGGGACAATATGCAACATTAACCACTGTGTTAACAGCTCCCCCATCAGTGACGACTAATTGAAAACTAGCCAATCCATATTTCTACTAAATGAATACATGGTATTATTGGAAGGCAGAAAGTTAAACTCTCTTCATCCAGCTCCGTATTAATAAAAGGAAGCTATTCCTTCACTATTTAAAAATGTGCCAAGATTTCATAAAGCCAAACTATACATGTTTAAAGACAGGGACTATTAGAAAGGAAATTTAAATCTTAGACCTTGGGTCCACAACAAGAAAGACAATGAAGACATGAAGAACAGCCTCTCACCTGATGTCTCTCTTGCCCTGCTTTCTCATCTTCTCTCCCTAGTTTATTGGTATGTGTCAGTTAATAAACAAACTCTGTTAGAAACTGAAATTAATATAAAAGAAGACAAGACATGGTCCCTAATCTGCTTTCTGAATTTTATAGTTTGCAGGTGAAAGACAGAAGGAGAAAAAGCTAACATTTATCCCTAGCAAGAGGAAGTATTGTAGAGTAGTTAAGGATATCGGCTTCCAGTCCAGTCCACACTGGGTTCAAATCCCAATACTACCACTTACTGGCTCTATGACCTTGAGTAAAATACTTAACTGTGCCTCAGTTTCCTTACCTGTGTAATGGACTGATAACAGGATCCTTAGGGTGAGAGAAATAAACAAGTAAATACATTTATTAGCCCTCACTAAATATGAACTGTTGCCATTAGATATTCCACATCAACTACCATACTAAGGGCTTTTGAATACATTCTTTTGACCTTTCCATCACCCATTGTAATAGTTACTCAATTACACAGATGAGAAAATTGTCACGCAGAGAATTCAAATTCATTGTCCAATGATAACCAGTAAGTGGTGTTGTGAATATTAAGACTCAGATCTAATCGTAAATCTCGTATTCTTTCCACGACATGTGCCTATCTGACTTATTTTTGAGGCATTTTACAAGATGCCAGCTTTGATACTTTTTAAAAGGGTCAGAGGAATCCAATCGATTATTCCATTTTTAAAAAAAATACAACAACCTAACCTGACGCTTTTATAACTTGGCTTAACAGGATTTCCCCTTCCATTTAAGATAGATCCAATTAACTCATGTCCTAATTAACTATCCTGTAAGTGGCCTACAAATTAATTTGATCTTCTTTTCTCCACATTGATCACGTTCCTTTCTTCTTATCAACAATACCTTCTTATGGGGCACCTGGGTGGCTCAGTCGGTGAAGCGGCCGCATTTGGCTCGGGTCATGATCTCACAGTTTGTGGGCTCGAGGCCAGCATTGGACTCTGTGCTGACAGCTCAAAGCCTGAAGCCTGCTTCAGATTCTGTGTCTCCCTCTCTCTCTGCCCTTCTGCTGCTCATGGTGTCTCTCTCCCCTCTCTCTCTCAAAAATAAACAAACATTAAATTTTTTTTTTAATTTTAATTATAACAATTGGCCATATAAATACTTTCAGAAAACTGAGTTTTCAAAACCTGCTGTGTCCAGAAAAAAAAAAAAAGGAACTCATTCTCTTGTATAAGATCATGGATATGACAGACCACTCTAGATTCAAAGGGTAGGACTGACATCCAAACTTACATTTACTCCTGCACCTGCGTCTTGACCCAGATTTTGTACTACTTGTCAGTTCCTCCATCCCTCAGTCTCCCCAGCTGCAGACCGAAAAGATGTGAAGGCTCTGAATCCACTCATTTATCTGCTGCATATACATTGATTGATTACTTTCAGTGTCCCAGGCACTGGAGAGGCTACTGTAAACAGAACAAAGTCTCTGCCTGCAAGTAGATTTATTTCCTAGTGGGAGAAGAGATGCATTAAATTGATAGACGATCCAAGGGTAAAGAATGCAATGGAAAACAAACAAAAAAAAAAAACAAGGAAAAAAAAGATAGTGTATGTATATGGATAAAGTTGCAATATTAAACAAATTGATTAAGGAAACCTCACTGAAAAGATGATATTTGAGCAAACACCTGGAAGAGGTGAGTGAGCATGTCATATGACATATAAGGAAGAAACATCCCAAGCAGAGATAACAGCAAGTATGAAGACCTTGATGCTAGAAGATGCCTAATGCATTTGATCGATGCAAGCAAACCACAGTGTCAAGAGGTGAGGTCAGAAAAATAATGAGAGACCAGATCATGTAGCACCTGACAGAGTACTACTGTAGTACTCCACAGTTACCCCAGTGAACTATAAAGACACTGAAGGTTTTGGAGCAGAGAACTAACAAGATTTTACTTAAGTTTTGAAAGGATTCCGGGGCACCTGGGTGGCTCAGTCGGTTGAGCGTCTGACTTCAGCTCAGGTCACGATCTCACGGTTTGTGAGTTCGAGCCCCGCGTCAGGCTCTGGGCTGATGGCTCAGAGCCTGGAGCCTGCTTCCGATTCTGTGTCTCCCTCTCTCTCTGCCCCTCCCCCATTCATGCTCTGTCTCTCTCTGTCTCAAAAATAAATAAACATTAAAAAAAAATTTTAAAAAAGAAAGGATTCCTTTTGTTGCTATATTAAGAATAGCTTGTACGGTATTAATGGCAACAACAAAGATAGAAATAAATATTTTAATATCTGTAGAAGAAATTTAATGTGTTTCAAAGAAAACAGGAGAGAAGAAAAAGGAAATAAGAAAGTGAAGCAAATGTAAGATATAATGTTAGGTGGCAAAAAGAAGGCCTACTATATCAGTAATAACAATAAATATAAATGGGTGTAATTTACCAACTGACAGACAGAAGGACTCACATTAGGAAAAAAAAGAAAGTCAGTAAGACATCATGTTCAAAACAACTTGGAAATTTCTTAAACGTTGAATATGAAAAGATTTTTTAATTATTAGGCAAATATGAAACAAAAGAAAGCAATACTGTTATCTGACAAGATATAAGGAAGACAAACGTGGCACAAAGGAATATTACATGCTGGTAAAAGAACGACAGAGCAAGATGACACGGCCCTTACAAACATCACCACACCAAAGAATGGGGCTTGATAATATGTCAAGCAGCAACTGACAGAAGAAAGATATATATGTAAATGAGTAACAGTAACTGGAGACTTAGCACACCCATTTCTTAAAATAAACATCAGGATTTGAACAATGGTATAAATATGTGGGTGCTAACACACACACACACACACACACACACACACACACACAAACACATACAGACACACACAGAGAAAGAAATCTATACCTAACAAGAAGTACACCTACCATATGAGCACTGAGTAACTTAGAGAATTATTGAATCACTATAATATACACCTGAAACTAATATAACGCTGTATGTTAACTATACTGGAATTAAAATGTGGAACTTAAAAAAAAGAAAAAGAAATCTATACCTAACAAAGTAAGATGCTCATGGAACATTTACAAAAACAGACCGTATGTTAAAAAAAAAAATCACCAATAAAAGCCAAAGTGTGAATATTATGTAGACTATATAGACTGACCATAATGCAATAAAATTGAAAAACAGAGCTTAAAATGTATATATTTGAAAAAACTAAATAGGATATTTCTAAGACAAATAAAAAGGAAATCATATAGGAAATTCAATATGTTGTTAGTGATTATGGGTCTTTTTTTTTTGGTTTTCATTTAAATTTTCTTATTTATAATATCTAAAAAGGCAGGAGGTAACAGCTAAAATGATGCACCTTCTGATGCTGATGTTAGTAATTATGAAAGTAATCTATTAAAATGGGGGGGATAACTAAAAAGTACGATATGTCTTACCTCACAAAGAGCCAATTTTCACCTTTTTGAGGGTGATATCACCCATGTTGAGAATGCACACCCTAAATAATCTACCAATTTACAGGAACTGAAGCGCAGAGGGTCATATTAAATAACACCACAGGGATGTAATCACCAAAAGCTAGAGAGTGCTTATAAATATAAATGTAAACGAAAGGATAAAACAAGAACATTTTTTTTAATGTTTATTTATTTTTGAGAGACAGAGAGACAGAGTGAGAGCAGGGGAGGGGCAGAGAGAGAGGGAGACACAAAATCTGAAGCACGCTCCACGCTCTGGGCTGTCAGCACAGAGCCCGACATGGGACTGGGGCCCATGAACTGTGAGATCAGGAATGGAGCCAAAGTCAGACGCTTAACCGACTGAGCCACCCAGGTACCCCGTAACAAGAACATTTTTTAAATGCTTAAGTGTAAGAAGGGGAATCTAGTAAGGTAGAAAGGACAGGGATGGAAGTTTAAATTATCTTAATATATCTTGTTTTGTAGAATTGACTCTTTGCAACTATTAATTTTCATAATTAAAAGCAAAATTAAATTTAAAGACGAATGCCCACAATTTGAAAGCAAAAATGAAACAAATCAACTTACAAGGCAACTTAAACCATACGGACTACTCAATTTCTTCAACAAGTATATGGCAAGAAAAAAATTGAAGGGAAATATATAGACCAAGAGTAACTTAAACAAAACCTCACAAACTGTGGTGTAGGGTACATTTATTCAATACTGATTGAGAAAAATAAACTGTACCAAAAAAATTCCCTACCCACGTGCAGAAATTTAATATTAATATATCATTCAGTTTTGATGCCACAGAAATAAAAGGGATCATAAGAGATTACTGAAAATAACTTTATGTCAACAAATTTGATAACCTAGAAGAAACTGACAAATTCCTAGACACATACAAGCTACCCAAACTGAATCATGAAGAAACAAAAAATCCAAACAAGCAAAGAAGAATTAACAGCAACTTTTCCAAATGCTTCCAAAAAATTAAAAAGCAAAAGATACTCCCTAACTCATTTTATGATATCAGCATTACCATATTATCAAAGGCATAAAAAAAGACTTTATGAAAAGAAAACGGGGCGCCTGGGTGTCTCAGTCGGTTAAGTGTCCGACTTCGGCTCAGGTCACGATCTCACTGTCCGTGGGTTCAAGCCCCACGTCAGGCTCTGTGCTGACTGCTCAGAGTCTGGAGCCTGTTTCAGATTCTGTGTCTCCCTCTCTCTCTGACCCTCCCCCATTCATGCTCTGTCTCTCTCTGTCTCAAAAATAAATAAATGTTAAAAAAAAATTAAAAAAAAAAAAAAAAAGAAAGAAAACTCCAGGTCAATATCCTTGATGAGCAGACATGCAAAAATCCTCAACAAAAAGCAAACCAAATTCAAGAGCCCATTAAAAACATAATACATCACAACCAAGTAGGGATTTATTCTTAGGAACGCAAGGAACATGAAAAACATTCTATGGGATATGCCATTTAACAGAATGACAGATGAAAATCACATGATCATCTCAATAGAAAAAGTATTTAACAAAATTTAACATCTTTTCCAAATAAACACTCTCAATAAACTGGGAATAAAAGGAAATTACATCAACATAAGGAAGGGTATATAGGAAAACCTACAGCAAACATAACACTCAATGTTAAAAAATGGAAAGCTTTTCCCCATGGATCAGGAACAAAACAAGGATGTCCACTCTCACCATTCCTGTTCATAATAGTACTGGAAGTCCTAGCCACAGAAATTGAGCAAGAAAATGAAATAAAATCAAACAAATAGGAAAGGAAAAAGTAAAACTACCTTTGTTTACAAATGACATGATCTTATATGTAGAAAACTCTAAAGATTTCACCAAAGCACTGTCAGAATAAACAAATTCAATAAAATTGCAAGATACAAATCTACATGAAAACAACCAGTTATGTTTTTTGTGATTTTCTTAACATTTCTGTTAGCTTTGAGAGACAGAGTGTGGGCGGGGGAGGGGCAGAGAGAGAGGAGACACAGAATCCAAAGCAGTCTCCAGGCTCTGAACTGTCAACACAGGACCCGACACTGGCTCGAACCCACAGACTGTGAGATAATGACCTGAGCTGAAGTCAGATGCTCAGCCGACTGAGCCACCCAGGCTCCCCACCACCAGTTTTTATACTCTAATAATGAACCATCCAAAAAAGAAATTAAGAAAACAATCTCATGGATAATTTATCAAAAGAACAAAATACTCAGAAATAAAGTAACTAAAGAGGCCAAAGACTTGTACACTGAAAAACTACAAGACACTGATAAAATAAATTAAAGACACAAATAAATGGAGATATGCAATGTTCATACACTAGAAGACTTAATATTATTAAAATGCCCAAACTATCCAAAGAGATTCTAGATCTGATGCAATGCCTATTAAAATTTCAATATTTTTTTCCCAAAATAGGAAAAGCAATCCTAAAATTCATATGGAACCACAAAAGACTTCAAACAGCCAAAACAATCTTGAGAAAGAACAAAGCTGGAGCCATCACATTTCCTGATTTCACAATATATTACAAAGCTACAGTACTTAAAACAATATGGTACTGTTATAAAGACAGACATATAGATCAATTGAACACACTAGAGAACCCAGAACTAAACCCATCCATATTTAGTCAACTGATCTTCAAACAGGGGTGCGAAAAATACACAATGAAGAAAGAGCAGTGTCTTCAAGAAAGGGTACTGGGAAAACTGGATATACACATGTGAAAAAATAAAACTGCATTCTTATCCTACATCATACACAAAATCAAATCAAAACTGATTAAAGACTTTGATGTAACAGTTGAAACTGTAAAACTTGTAAAAAAAATAGGAAAAAAAATCTCATGACATTGGTCTTGGCAATGATTTCATGGATATAACAACAGAAACATAGGCAACAAAAGAAAAATGAACAAGACTACATCGAACTAAAAAGCTTCCGCACAGCCAAGGCAACAATCAACATAAGGAAAAGGCAACCCATGGGATGGGAGAAAATATTTTCAAACTGTATATCTGACAAAGGGTTAACTTCTAAAATATATAGGGAACTCCTACAACTCAACAGAAAAAAAAAAACCAATTAAAATAGGCAAAGCACTTTTGAATAGACATTTCTAAAAATGACACACAAACAGTTTAGGAAGAATCTTCTGCTATACCAACACACAGAGGATAATATGCTCAATATCACTAACGATCAGGGATGTACAAATCAAAACCACAAGGAGATGTTACTTATAAATATGTTAATCGGGTAGGTTTCATGTGAAGTATCTTTTCTGAAGTGAAATAATACAATACAATAAAAAAAGATATCACTCAGTTTTTTAAATTTTAGGTAGGATAATGGCATTGTTGTTATATTTCAAAAAAGAATCCGTATATTTGGAGATTACAGTGTGGATATTTATAGGTTAAATTCTAAAATGTATGGGTTTGCTGCAAAGTGATCTGGAGGGAGAGAGACGTAGACAAGGTAAAGGGGAGATGAGATGGTCCAAATTGTACCTGCTAAAGCTGCATGCCGGCATATGGAACATCACTGTTGCATCCTCTCTACTTAAATAAATAAATACACACACACACACACACACACACACACATAAATATATAATGTTTTATAAACTATTCCATATTTTAAATTATGTGATATATTTCATGTATTTTATTTTAAAAATAATACAAAATTGCATATAAAATAATATATTGCTATATATTCAACATATAAATATTAAATTATATATAAAAATATGCATGAAAGTTGCAAAATAAGTTTTTTTAATGAGTATTATTCATCTCAAAAATTTGGACCTAGAACAACCTATCATAAATGCCCCCCCCCCCAAGACAAAGAAACAAGGAGGGAGGAAATAATAAAGTTAAGAGCAGAAGATGAGCAAAACTAAATGCTAGTTCTTTGAAAAGATGAATATAATAGACAAGAAATACCTATAGTAAGATTAAGCAAGAGGAAAGGGGGGAAGGATATGGTTAAATCAAATTTAATTAAAAATGAAAGTAAAAAGATATCAGTTATTTAAAAATGATAAAAAGCTATTGTAAGCAGTTTGCACTAATCAATTTGAAAAAAGACAAAATGAAAAAGTTCTAAAAATGTACAAAACACAAACACTGGTGAAAGAAAGAATGTTTAAGGCACTTGGGGGGCTCAGTCAGTTGAGCATCTGACTCTTGATTTCAGCTCAAGGTCATGATCACACAGTTCATGAGTTCAAGCCCCGCATCAGGCTCTGTGTTCACAGTTCTGAGCCTGCTTGGGATTCTCTCTGTCTCCTCTCTCTCTCTGCCCTTCCCACATGCTCTCCCACTCTTTCTCTCAAAATAAATAATAAATGAACCTAGGGAAAACAAAGAGAAGTTTTATAGAGCAGTAAGTATTAAAGAAATTAAAATGGTATTAAAGATGTTTCTCCCCCCAAATCCAGGCTATCTTGGCTTTGCAGGACAATTCTACCAAATTTTCAAGGAATAATGCTTTACTATTTTACATTAACTATTTCAGAAAAAATGGAAAAACAGATGCCCAATTCTTTTTATGAGGTTAGCGTAATCTTTTTCTCAAATTTTTATTTATTTAAATTCTAATTAGTTAAAATATAGTGTAATATTGGTTTCAGGAGCAGACTTTAGTGATTCATGAGGTTAGTGTATTCTTGATTCCACTGTCATAACCTCAGGGAAAGAACATTGTAAGTCCATTTCATTTATACATGTAGTAGAAAAGATCCTTAAATAATATGTTAGCTAGTAACATGTTCATTAAATAAGTCTACAAGTCCCCTCAAAAAATAATAGCATTAAGCTGCAGAGGGTTTACACAAGGAACATAAGAATGATTTACCTCAAAAATATTAAAGTAATTCCTCATGTCAGTAAACTAAAGGAGAAAAAGCATAATCATTTCAGCCGATGCCCAAAAAGATTTGATCAGATTTAACATGTCTTTAAAATCTTATTTTTAAGAAAAGCAAGCTAAATTAGAAGAAAATCCTCTTTTATAAGTAATGAGTAATACTATTATAAAACTTCATCTTCAGTATTGGTTACTGTATCAGACACTATGCAATTGGGCTTTATAAATCTCATTAAATGCTTACAGAAATACTATGAATACTAAGAAGCACACGTAGAGAGATTAATTTATTTGCCGATGATCATAAAGCTAAAAGGTGGCGAAGAAAAGACTCAGACCAGGGCTGCCCAGTGACAAAGCCAAATGATTTTTCCAGACTCCCCACTGATTCTTGTACAAAAGCCAAGCCACTTGTGTTGCTTTCCATAAAGACCTAAAGCTACCCCATAATGAAGCTTTTTGTCCCGAGTAGAGGTCAGTGCTCAAGATGATCTTTCATCACTGCCTCTATATTTTGTCTTGGAAGAATTACAAACAGCCCCAAGATGAAAATAAGCCTTATCCAAAAAATAACTTAAAAGGTAACAGAGACAACACTAAATCGACACAGAAGAGCCTGAGTGTGGTAAAACAGGTCCAGATTCTGCAGATATAAAGAGCCACAAATTCGCTTTGATCAAAAGAATGCGGAGATGTAGTACACTGATTTCGGAAACAGTGACCGTGGGATGAACATACTGCTCATAGACAGCCATAAAATTCACCACAATTTACAGAAGAATAACTGTATGTCAACTGACCCTGCCTAACAATTAAACTTCGGTCTAGAGCAAAAGAACAGAAGCTACAATTTTTCTGCCTGATGATAAATGGGGGCAGATGGCAGCCAAGGTCAGAACATCAGAGTAGAAGGCTATAGACGAGTGCCAGGAACTCTCGTATCTAATCTTCCCAGCTCAGCTTGCCAAAACTCCCAGGTGGTCTAGGGAGCTAGAGAGAGGAAACGCTGGGGACAGGTACACCCAGAAATTTGCTCCTGGAAAACTTACCTTTGACAGCCCTCTGAGTAAGTACTCTGAGAATATGCTGAGGTTGCATCTTGTTGGCAAGCAGGAAAATGGCTGAAAATGTACAGAATAGTCCAGAGATGGCAGGAGTCCAAAACCAAAAGCTCAAAGAAAGGTAGAGGGCACTACTCAAGGGACCAGACAGGATTCCTGTCCCAAATGATGGCAACACTTTGGTGAGGCCTGAAGATCAGGGACAGTTGGTACCCTGGTTCTAATTGCTTCTGTCTCTCCTACTCTAAGTAGTATCTATCTGCACATTCTTAGTTATATCCTTTTCCTGTATTAAAGGAACTTGCTTTCTTTACCAATATGTATTAGCATCTTTCTGTTAATCATATCACTATCCCATTACAACAACATCATAGGAAGGGAAGGGTCAGTGATATCAAGGTCACTCAACCTCCGTTAGGTTTTAACAAATAGTACTCATTCCTATTTAGCTTCTCCTACTCCTGACTTATCTATAATGCTGCCTTATTAAAATATCAAGTTTCTTATAATACAAAAAATATCTATGGTATAAAACAAGGAATTTTGAAGCATTTATTGGCCATTATCTATCTGGACAATATATATTTATTCATAATCCTTGTAACAAAGCATTCTATAGAAAACAAAACTTTTACCATGCATATGGCTAAAAGATTACATTTTTCAGATACATTTTCAGTTTTAGGGATGGTCATGAGATACGTTTGAGCTGATGATATACACCAAGGTGTTGTATAAAACTTCTAGAAAGTCTCCTTAAATGGGAGGGGGTGTGTCATTCTCTGCTTCCTCCATTCTGTTAATTCATGTAATGGCCGGAACTCCAGCAGCCATTTTTGGATCATGAAGACAAGGATCACAACACAGAGTGGAGAATCACAGAAATGGTTCCTATGCACACATGAGGATTCTATTCCACACCCCTGATCTTTTCCTGTATGAGAAAGATTTTTTAAATATCATTTAGCCAGAATTGATTTTGTGTTTTCATCATATGTAGGTGAATCTGATCCTAACTGACATAAGAATGTAACATTCCAAGTTCACATATCTAGTAAGTGACAAAGCCAGGATTCAAACATGCTCCAAAGCCAGATCTATATGATGCCAAAGTCCAAGAGCTCTAGAAAATAATCCAGTGAAGAAACATGTTTCTTAGATTTGGTTCTCCAGGAAACAGACTTAGAGCTGGAAATTGGAGATTTGCATAAAAGAAATTTACTGAAGAATTCTCTCAGGAACCACATCCATGAGTACTGGACAGAGAGAAGCTGAACTGTAAATGAGTTGCAAGAGACCTCATTCAGTCCCATGGGTGCTTCAAAGCAAGGATGGCCCTTCAGAGATGTCTCCAAAGTGAGGTGAGGGGGCAGGGTCTTTGAACTCCACCTCTACCAATCATTGTATGCCAGGTGTCTCCAGGTAAGGCCCATACCTTGGGTGAAGTCATTTCTCAGAAGGGGCTCAGCTATGAGCCAGCACTGAGAGTTAACATTCCCAGCCGCAGGAATAAATGCCTTGGTTCTACAGTTTCTAGATGTTGCTAGAGCCTCCACTGTGATGCGTTTATTATTAAGGAGATATCAAGAGGACTTAAATCTGTTTCAGATATGATCTGACAACATCTGTTCTCTCCAATGTGGTACATACTTCAGCACCACAAGGTGCTATGCTGAGTGCCACAACAAATAGGAAGATGATTTAAATATATGTCCTGTATCAAGAGGTCAATATGGAGATGGCAGTGACCTGATGATTAGCAAGGTTGAGAATGTCTTTTGTAATAAAGAAATAAGTGCATGTCCTGAGAATTCAGGGATAGGAGAAGTTATTTCCAACTGGGGATTTAGGAACATTTCATGAGGATATGACTTGAGCTGGACCTTGAAAGTGAAGTAAGATTTGGACATATAAAGGTAATTAAGTATGGAACTAAGAGAGGTACTCCAAGGGGAGGAAATAATGGGACCATAATGAATAAGAAGAAACAAGTTTCATTTGGTTGACGTATAAAAGCACCAAAAGGAAGTAGGGAAACTCCCATGACAAAGGAGTTTGAGGAATATTTTGCTGAGAGTTGCAAATGCCTAAAATTAATTCCAGAAGCAAGAGTGACCAATTGAAGTACTCTGAGCTCCAGAATGACACAGCAAAAGCTCTATTTTAGGAAGATTAAACAGAATTACAGGAAGGACTAGACCTTCAGAATTGTTGTCATCCGCTTCAGTGAAGAACAAACATCAAAACTGTCTTTGTCAGGCAGTTTCTTCACATAGTGCACCAAATAAGCAAGGCCATACTTTTTCGTGAGATAATCCATTTTCTTCCCACTGTGTCAGTATTTCAGTCCCGGATTCTAATTTTCCCTCAAATAGACACTGTCTTTAATCAAACTGTTTTGTTCAGTAATTAATTTGATCATATACTGTAACCACTAGGAAGAGCACAGGGGTCTCAATCACTGATGCAGTCCAAGATCTAGTAAGGGTCAAGGACTAAACGGAGACCCAGAAGAGACAAAACTAGCATCACAAGGAGTCACAGAGGTGGGAGAGGAATGGATGAGTCACCATGGTGCCCCCAAACTTGTTGCAGAAAAAAATGTACTATTATGGGTATGCTAGAAAATTGCTAAGTATGTTTATTAAGTAGGCTACCATTCTTTTATTTCTGTAACAGGTAAAAATAAAAATAGACCAAAACAAAATAAAAAAGGACACTCTAATTCAGTGACAATGACACTTCAGTCTCCTATGTGCAGTGGTTAGACATACAGTCTCTGGAGTCACATCCAAAATACAACCTGTATTACTTGTCCAAATTGCTGGACAGCTCTATGCCTTATTTTTCATTTGCAAAATGGGGTCACTAATTGTATCTGCCTTGAGGGCTTTGTAAAGATTAAATGAGTTAATATATACCCTTATAAAGTGCTTGGCACAAAAAGCATCCAATAAATGCTAATGATCATCATCATTACCACCACCACCATCATCAACGTCACCATCATCATCATCACCACTACCATAATCAACATCATCATCATCATCATCTTACTAATGCAAGATCTACTCATACAAGATTTTATGCAGATGCATTTACATAGCTTTGAATCACGTGGTATATGCATTTGTTACTAGCATTCAGTTATTCAATACAATGTCTTGGTCAACTATTTTTCTTTCTTAGTAATAACTCATATTATTTTTAAACAATATAACAATATACACATGAAAATACCTCTTTTTTAATCCCCAAAACCCCTCAATAGTTGTACTTCTCCAGCAGCATCTTTCCATCTACTGCTGTCTGTCTCCCCGCTCCACACTTTGTTCAGAATTAATGCAACAGATTAGGCAGAAGTCATCAAAATTCCTGAATCCCAAAAGAGCTCTGTCCTAATGTAAAACCCACAGACAGCACTCAGGCCAACACTACCGCTGCCCTCCTAGCATGGTTCACTCCCGTGGGGTCTGTGCCACCATAATGGAGATGAAGTTGGGTACCAGGAGGAAGGAAGGTTAGAGTCATCTTTGTCTGCATGGCCTCCTCTTTCTCATGCTTCCACATGGTATGGTGGTGCAAAAAAAAAAAGCCAAGAAGGACCAGAGAGTCACCCAAAGGAAAGGCATGAATACTCATGTGATTAAAAAGCAAGGGAAAGGTATGATGCTCACAAGCTGTCCAGCAGTGTGCCTCCAGTCGGGAGAACTACTTAGTGGTTCCATTAGCAAGGCCAGAGCTCACACATGCCCTCTTCTAGGCCCCTTGCCAGTTATGTGGGACCCCACAATTTCCCTCCCAAGTGTCTCCAGTCTGCTTCCAGGGCCTGCTCAGTTCTCCTCAGGAGGTCTGGCACAGCTATTTATGCAGCATGGACAGAGCTTGGATGTGTGGGCCACAGTGTCCTCCTCTGGGAATGCAAACCTCCATGTGGTGAATGACACAACCGAGGGCATGCAGAGAATGAAGCAGACTCCAGGCCTTGGCCAGGGGCTATGGGCTAGCTCCCCATTGCTGCCACATTCCAGCACAGATCTCCGAGGAAGCCAAGCGTTCTCAGCTCAAACTTGGCCTTCCAGCCATTGTGAAGACAGAAATAGGGTAGACAGCATTTAAAACATTTAGTTTGGTTAATCAATTTTTAAATATTTACACACATGGGTCCTCATTTGTACTCTTGTGCCACATCATGCACATGACAGCACGATCATTTGTCCACCTCCACCTCCACTCCTTAAGAACCACGTGGGAGCCTATAAATGTCACTGGCCCAAAAGGCTTTGGGTCATGGACCACGACAGGTTCATCCCAACGAACAGTACTGAGACTGGTAGGAACAGGCACTGTAAAATGCCTAGATGGTTCACTCAAATACCTTTGTAACCCAGCAACCATCAAATACTTGTTGAACGAAAAAGGAAGGAGTGGGTGAGCCCAAACTTTCTCAAAGGGCCGGGAAACTTGAGAAACTTAAATACAGCCTTCCTCTGGGTAGCACCGTTACTGCTGATATGGACAGGTGCCTTGTGCATGAGAAACAACAAAGCTGATGAACAATACCAAGAGCTGTGAAATTTGCACAAAATGCATATAGAAAGAACTGTTTTCTGCTTTTTAACAACACACTGAGGTACCCACATGTGTAAACCAGGGATGTTACACTTGGAAGTAGGTCCACTTCTGCTCAGCTCCTTGATTACATATTCAAATAAATGTACACAGCTTTATTTGAATGTGTAATCCTATGTGAATGGGAACATTCAAACAAACTCATTCAGACCATTTATTCAGACGTCTGATGGCTCATTCTAGGAAAATGCATGTACTTTCTCCATTTTTCTTTCTACACCATTAACTGGAAGAAATACAATTTAAAACGTTTTGTTAAAATAGCATTAAGGATGGTGGGTTATGTCTTCTTTCTTTGTGGAGCAGTTACACTGAACTGTGATGCATAGAAATATATGTACGCATCTCCAACAAAATGAATGTATATTATATACGACCTCAGTAACATTCTACTGGCTAAAATGTCCTAATGTATAGCAATATAGGTTTTTATGTATAAATGGGAAAAAATGGATTGCACTGGAAATAAAGGAAAAGACATTCTTTCTTGCCTCCCCTGCTGCTTCGACGATTGTGAATTGCAGGATTTGGATGGGGGAAGATGGAAAGTAGGACTTTATCATTATATAAAGGTTTTTTTTTATAGTTATACTTGTGCTCCAGGGCCACTAACGTGGGGAGTCCTATAAAGCTGAGTTTCCAGAAGGTTAATCTGGGAGCAGTGTATAAACAAGAAGGAAGAAAGGAGAAGCTTGGAGGGAAGGCATCTGTCCCTTAAGAGGCTCAGAGAGTAACAGGGGCACAGAATGGGATGTGGTAAGGGAGATGGGGATGTTCAGCAAGGACTGGTCATGGAAGGAGGAACAACAGGACTGGCAATCCAATGGCTATCATTGCCTCTGCCCTCACCTGAACCACAGACCCTCATTCCAGAGCATTGACGGACCTAACACACAAGCACCTTTCAGAACTCAAAGTCTTCATGGTCCACCGTCTAAATACCCCATCTCTGGAGGCAAGGGAAACAAAAGCAAAAATGAACTACTGGGACCTCATCAAAATAAAAACCTTCTGCACAGCGAAGGAAACAATCAACAAAACTAAAAGGCAACTGAAAGAATGAAGAAGATATTTGCAAATGACATATCAGATAAAGGGTTTGTATCCCAAATCTCTAAAGAACTTATCAAACTCAACACCCAAAAATCAAATAATCCAGTGAAGAAATGGGCAAAAGACATGAACAGAAACTTCCCCAAAGAAGACATCCAGATGGCCAACTGACACATGAAAAAATGCTCCACATCACTCATCATCAGGGCAATACAAATCAAAACCACAATGAGATACCTTCTCACACCTGTCAGAATGGCTAACATTAACAATTCAGGCAACAACAGATGTTGGCGAGGATGCGGAGAAAGAGGATCTCTTTTGCATTGTTGGTGGGAATGCAAGTTGGTGCAGCCACTCTGGAAAACAGTATGAAGGTTCCTCAAAAAATTAAAAATAGGACTACCTACGACCCAGAAAATGCACTAGTAGGTATTTATCCAAGGGATATAGGTATGCTGTTTCAAAGGGTCGCGTGCACCCCAATGTGTATAGCAACAGCTATAAAGTATGGAAAATAGCTAAACGATAGCTAAAGTATGGAAAAAGCCAAATGTCCATCAATGCTTGAATGGATAAAGAAGATGTGGTGTGTATACATGTATATATATGTATGTATATATGTGTACACATATATACACGTATACACACACACATATACACACAATGAAGTATTACTTGGCAATCAAAAAGAATTAAATCTTGTCATTTGCAAGTATGTGGATGGAACTAGAGGGTATTATGCTAAGCAAAATTAGTCAGAGAAAGACAAATGTCATAGAACTTCACTTATATGAGGACTTCAAGATACCAAACAGATGAACATAAGGGAAGGGAAGCAAAAATAATATAAAAACAGAGGGGGACAAAACCATAAGAAACTCTTAAAAGTGGAGAACAAACAGAGGGTTACTGGAGGGACTGTGGGAGGCGTGATGTGCTAAATGGGTAAGGGGCATTAAGGAATCTACCCCTGAATTCATTGTTGCACTATATGTTAACTAACTTGGATGTAAATTAAAAAACTAAATTAAGTAAAAATTAAAAAACAACTAACCCAGGAATTAAAAGATTCCCTAATGGGATACTGTTGAAAAATCCGAGTCACTCATGAGTCTCCACTAAGCTTTCTAAGTAAGTGGCTTTCTTAGTTTTCCTAGTTTCTCATCAATACGGACCATGTACTCTGATACAAATCTGCTCTTGCCCTGCCTCAAGGTTAGCAGAAAGAAGATATTCTCCTGTGACTTGGCTTGTTAAAAAGAAAACAAGAAAGAAAATTCATCTGAGATAAACCAACTGTTTCTCATGATAGAAAATCTGCATGATTACTTTGGACATAATGTATTGCATGTGTTCCTGGCTGACTTTGCCTAAATTAGCGAAGCTTTTTGAATGACCAAATACTGCACATTTCACTTACTCTCTCTCTCACACACACACACATAGCATGAAACAAAAGTGAATAGGATATAACCAAGGACACTAAGGACATAAAAGATTAGTTTTCCTATAAAATGTAAAAAACTGCTTTGGGAACAGTTTTCTATTTGATAACTTCACAAGCAAATTTATGTTGACTTCTAATTTATTAACCGCTTTTAGAAATACTATTTTTTTTATTTTTTTTTAACGTTTATTTATTTTTGAGACAGAGAGAGACAGAGCATGAACGGGGGAGGGTCAGAGAGAGGGAGACACAGAATCTGAAACAGGCTCCAGGCTCTGAGCTGTCAGCACAGAGCCGGACGTGGGGCTCGAACTCACGGACCGCGCGAGATCATGACCTGAGCTGAAGTCGGCCACTTAACCGACTGAGCCACCCAGGCGCCCCAGAAATACTATTTTTAATAACTCTAAACACAAATGTGATTATGGTTCAGAGAGAGGGAAACATTTTTTTTCTCTTTCGTAAATTAATCCTGCCAAAAAGTGAAAGGCATCAGTTTTGCAAAAGAAAATTCCAACAGACAACATTGTTAATATCTGAACTATCATTTCAGTGAAAGTAAAGTCAGTGAGGCTGTACCCTTGACTCAAAATCATGTACCATTTGCAGAGGGAACCCCAGAAACTTTCCTCCAACATGATGATTGTCATCCAGGAGCTGTACTTTTTTTAAATTTTTTTAATGTTTTTATTTATTTTTGAAGAGAGAGAGAGAGATAGAGCATGAGTGGGGGAGGAACAGAGAGAGAGGGAGACACAGCATCTGAAACAGGCTCCAGGCTCTGAACTATCAGCACAGAGCCCGACATGACACTCGAACTCATAGACTGCAAGATCATGACCTGAGCCAAAGTCAGACGCTTAACTGACTGAGCCACCCAGGTGCCCCAGAGCTGTACTTTTTTTTATTGGTGAAATGGAATGTTCAAACTATCTTTATCATGACTCCAGGATCTGGCGTTTTTAGTCCAGCTCAGTTCTAAAATGGTCTTAATTCATTTGCCTCAGATTACTTGTCTTAATCCTGAATACCCAAATAAAAGAGACCTCAAATTAATTATTTGATCATTAAAGAAAATCGATCTATAAAAATAATATATTCTAAACCTTACTAGCTAAGATAGTATGCTTATCTCTTCCAAGTTACTAAAAGATTAATGCTTTCATTCAGCTTAATGGTCAACCTGATATATGATGGGTTCCTAGGGAAACAACAGGAATTTATCCTTGGAAATTCAGGCTATTTCCTTGTTTTAATCACCAGTCATTATAAGTATGTTAGTGTCTACAGATTTATTCTAGACTTTTAATTTTTTTATGATTTATTTTATATTTGAGAGAAAGACAGACAGAACATGAGCAGGGGAGGGGCAGAGAGAGGGAAACACAGAATCTGAAGCAGGCTCCAAGCTCTCAGCTGTCAGCACAGAGCCCAACGTGGGGTTCGAAGTCACCAGCAGTGAGATCATGACCTGAGCTGAAGTCACACGCTTAACCAACTGAGCCACCCAGATGCCCCTAGACCTATTTTAAATTCACAAATTAATATCAGACTCCAAAAGTATTGATTACTATCTAAGCCTTTAGCTCATTCACAAGGTGCATTTACTTTGAAAAAAGTTTATTGAGATAAGATGCTTTAGTCTTCTATTTTTAGGAGCTACACAAACATAGAAGCAGAGAACCAAGAGCTTCCTCATACACAACTTAAGAGCCATCTGTACACCCCTGATGCCAATTTAAAACAACCATTACCTGGCCACTTGATCAACATCCATAAGCTCAGGGCAGTGGTTTGGAAATGCCAAAGGAAACCGGAGCTCAACAGGGGTGAGGAGTCATACCATGACCATTTCCATCTACATGTCCAAATGACAGCTATTAACAGCTGCTTTCCTGTGAATTAATGATTGCACAACTTGCATGAATACAAACATAACATACTTTTTAAAGCAAAGCTCAGTCTAAAGTAAAAACCTATGGAGAAAAATCCTAAGTTCTATTTTAAACAATCAGCTGCACCCAAAGAGAGAACGATACTCTCCTAACTATAAATAACTGACTTTCAAAGTCTACAACGTTTTTTCACCAAGAGAGCTCAGGCATGTTATCAAGAACACATGGTAAAGTCTTACAACAAAGTCAATGACCTTGGAGACAGTGTGGTAGATGACAGAAAGGGAGCTTTGGAGCCCATGAGACCAAAGTTATCAAAAGAACAGCACTTACTAGTACTGTGATCTCGGAAACATGACCTACTCTCTTTTAAGCCTCAGATTGTAGATTTTCGAAATGAAGAGTAAGCATACTTACCTCATCTGGAAGTTATGATGTGCATCCTAAGGATGTAATTCCAGTGCCAGCCAGGAACTTGGAGTATAGAGGTAGAGGGAAGAGGCAAGCTTATACAAATAAATAAACAGTTATAACTTGGACTAAGGGCAACCTGGGATTAGCACTGGGTGAGCAAATAATGGGGGCAAGGGCATACAGAAAAAAAAACCCATGTGAGTAGTGACTAGGTACTACAGACAGACACCTGTTATTGAATGGATTTTCCCCCAAAGTCCATACGTTGAAGTCCTAACTACCCATAGGACTGTACTTGGATACCAGCTCTTGAAAGGTAAAGTGGAGGTTGAAAGAGTTCATTTGGGGGGAGGGACCCTAATCTGATAACTGGTGTCCCATAAGAAGAGAGTGGACACCTACATACACAGAAGGAAGACTACATCAAGACAGTGGGAAGGAGGTCATCCACCAGCCATGGAGAGAGGAGACCCACCCTGCCCACACCTTGATCTAAAGTGTGAGAAAATAAATAAATCAATTTCTGTTGCTTACGCCTCCCAGTCTGTGGTACTCTGTGATGGCGGACCCAGCAAACTAATATGAAACCCCAACACTTACTCAGCGAATGGTGTCTGGGCCTTTGTAGGAGTTAGACACTGTTGTAGAGGCATAAGGAAACAGCCCTAAACAAAGCTAGTTTGGTATTTGGACCCCATAGAGCTGACATTCTGGCAGGGACTGCAGCAGGCGACAGACAGCAAACAAGTAAGAAAAACAGGTGATGCCAAGGGTCAGGAAGAAAAAGAATGCAGGGAAGGCATATCCGGTGTTCAGGTCAGAGAAGGAGCAGTTTTCAGAGCTAGCAGAGGCCCCACTGAGCAGGTGACGTCAGAGCAAAGATATGACAGAAATGAGGAGTATGTCATCTGGGCACATGGAGAACATTCCGGACAGAGAGAGGCAAAGCGAGCGCAAAGGCCTGAAGCAGGAGTGTGTGCCTGACATGCTCAGGGAGCAGGGAGGGGGCCGGTGTGGCCGCAGCCCAGTAAACGAGGGGAGGGGAAGGGGAGAAGCCTTCAGGCAGGTAGCAGAGGCTGGGGAGGGTAGCACCTGTGTGATGCACACATGGAGGCAGGCGTCTGGAGACAGGAAGAGCTGGGGGCAGAGCTTAAAGACTTGGAGGCCCCAGCTGCTTGTAGACAGAAGACTGAGGCTGGCTGCGATCGCCCCAGAGTAAGGACGGGCGGAAAGCTGATGGGAGGTGGGAAGAAGATGAGGACAGACCAACACAGACACTGGTGAGCAGCGGCCCGGGCGGTGGGAGGAGGAAGGAAGGCATTTTTAAAGAAAGGGAGTAATTACGCGTGTCTGTAAAATGGTGCCACGTAGTCCGCAAACGGGGGGTTGAGACTTCACCGTGAGCTTCAGCGAGGTGAGTGTGGTTCCTTAATGAGATGAGAGCTACAGCCGAGTGGGAGAGGAAGCCGGCTCAGACCCAGCTGTCTCTGTCTTCTCTCAGAGACAAGGAGGGAAGATCTGCAGGCGCCGGCACGTGCAACGCCAGGACGTAGGAAGACAAACAGGTGGTGGTGGATGGGAAGTGATTGCCCCCCTGGGCCGGGAGAAACAGCCGCAGGTGCACAGGATGGCCGGTCCCGAGGAAACCCCCAGGTGTGCAGGAGAGAGTGAAACCGCGCAGGAGCCGCGTGAGCGAGATGGCTTCCTCCCTTAGGAACGCGGCTCAACTGTGGCAACGGGACACCAGCCAGGGCCGTGGGCACAGATGTAGCAGGGTGGGCGGCTGTGAGGTTGCTGGGACTGTGTGTGATTGGCAAACACCGTGAAGATGCCCTACGTTCTCTCTGCCTGTAGGCGGGATCACGGCTGGGATTTCAAAAGCGATGCACGTGAGAAACAGAGCATCGGGCCCTCCACAGGGACCCCCGTGTTGTCCTCTTAGAGCAGACATTCCCACCTCCTTCTTGCCCCCGTCATCTTCGTGATGCCTGGCAATCCCTCATCTGCCCTCCATTTCTATGATTTTGTCCCCTCGAGAGTATTACACAAGTGGAATCGAAAAGCGTGTGACCCTTTCAGGAGTCGCTTTCTCCCCTCTGGGCATAATTCCCTGGAGATTCGGTCCTGCTGCAGTGTCTATCAGCAGTGCATGCCCTGGCACTGCTCACCGGTGAGCACCCCACCGCACGGGGCTAGCATGGTTTGGCTGTCTCCCCATGGAAGGACACGTTGTACTAGGCTGGACAATGGCCCTCAAAGAAATCAAGTCCTGATACCTGGGATCTAACTCCCATCAATGGGATCTAGTTAAGGATCTTGAGTCCTGGGTTGTCTGAGTGAGCCCTGCATGGAATCACGAGCATCCTTAGAAAGACAAAGGGAGACTTGACAAAAGAGGAGGCACTGTGTCCATGGAGACAGACTGGGGTGATGTGGGCACAGGCCAAGGGAGGTTGGTGGCCACCGGGAGCTACCAGAGGGAAGGGATACACTGTCCCCTGGAGCCCTGGGGTCTCCAGAGGGAGTACAGCCCTGCTGATACCTTAGTCTCAGCCCAGTGAAGCGAATTTTGGGTTCCTGGCCTCCAGAACTGTGAGAGAACACAATTTTGTTCTCATAAGCCACCACGTTTGTGGCAAAAGAGCAGGTGTGCACACAACAGGTCCCTATTCCCATCTCCCTCGGACCTTGGAGTCTTCCTTCCCCGAGAAAGTCAGGGAAGCTCTGACATTTCAACCTAGTTGACTGAAGGCAGCCATTGAGTCATTATTACGACCGTCTCCAGTTGTCAAGGCAACACGTTAAATCACATTTCCTGCAGGAGGAACCCTGTACCATGTCTGGCCTATCATATGTCACCCTCCTTGGTTTAACTGTAACTGTAACTGTCCCCCATGGCCACAGTCACGATTCCACCCGCTATCCTCCAGCATGCTGTCCTCCATCACTCTGTACCAGCACTGGTGGTAACGTGAGCAAGTGTGAAATCACCTCTTGCTTCCAACGACCAGTATCCACTTCTGCCCACAAGGAAGTTATTTGTATGTCCACCAGAGAGAAGAGCAGTCCAGTCCCAGAGTCCCATCTTGAGGCAGTTTCCTGAGGCCACTCCAGGTACAAATTACCATTTGTGCACAACTGCGACAGGAGACAGACCGCACACCCAAAAGCAGTGAGTGAAGAGCGCTGCAAGGGTAAGGGAGCCTCCAGGAGACAGTGGAGAGAGCAAAGCAGCCATGCTAAGCAAAGGCAAGATGTTTGCACTAAGAGGAAAGTGCAAGGAAAAGTGGTTCCTGATCCTGTGAGATTCATCCGGAGATGAGGGTCGTGTGGGGGGATGTGATACAGAGGAACATGACTACAGAAGCCCCCTGTTATCCATGGGGATATGTCCGGAGACCCCAGGTGGGTGCCTGAAACCACAGACAGTACAAATACGACAGTAGTCATGAAGGGGTGCTGGCTGCATGCCCCCACAATGCCAATGACGGGGTGCAAGTCTCTGATGAAGGGGGGCAGGTGGCACAACCTTAAATCTCCAATGAAGGGGTGTAAGATGTCCATGATTGGTTGCAGGCAGCACACCCACACCGATGAAAGGGTACAGGACGCCAATACGGGGTGCAGGCAGCTCACGCCTACTTGTCCCATAAAGTGGTACTGTCAGTTCACCCCTACATGGCCCATGAAGGGGCACAGACGGCACACCCCTACATGGCCCATGCAGGGGTGCTGGTAGCACACCCCTACATGGCCCATGAAGGGGTACAGGTGTGATGCCCCTACATGGCCGATGAAAGGGTGCAGAAGGGGTGCAAGCGTCACACCCCCTCCATCACCGATATAGGTGTATCAAGGCTGTCCTAGAAGGGTGAAAATTTTGACTTGCATACTGTACTCAGGTGTTAGGGATGCGGTGATGAGCCTTAGCAGGTAGGCTCAGGCACTGGTATATGATCTTAAGATCTGAATATCAAAAACAGACAACTAACTGCTAACTTAATACCAGGTGAATTTCACAATAAAAGCAATAATGCTAGGATGTGCAACAAGAAATATTTGTCCTTGCATAAGCTTCTATCAGAGCAGATAACCAGGGATAGTTAACAATAAGATAAAAATAACCTGAGTATTAATATCAAACCAATTGTGGACCCAACACAGATAGGAAATCAAGGTAAAAGGAACTCAGCGCACACAAACCCCGCCTGTTTGCCAATCACATCACCTCTAGCATTTCTAGTTACCGAAAACCCCAATGGTAATCCTAACCCTAACTCTTAAGAGACGCGTGCTTCTTCAGCTGTGAAAGGGAAAGGAGCCATTCGTGAAATGTCACATTTAATAGTGGCATCACTACTCCCTTGCTGAGGGGTGGTGCTGCACATGGGTGACCCCCTCCCAAGCAGAGGTGGATGGGGCGCAAGCATACAAACCCTCCCAGAAAGAGTTGTCCAGGCGCAACTCTCAGGCACTGACCGAGGCACATGCTTGAAACCCACGTGGGGGGGGGAGGGGCTGCAGTGCGCATGTGTGAACACCCTTTTGAGCCGAGGGTGGGCAGTACACATGTGTGAAACTCACCCGCGCCGAGGGGGGCAGTGCGCATGCACGAACACCCTCCCCCTCCCCCCCCCAGATGGGTTGGGGCGCTTACATGAACACTCTTCCCTGCTGATGGGGGCAGGGCACATGGTGAACCACCTCCCCGGGGCCAAGGGGGGGGCAGTGCGCATGCGTGAACACCCTCCCGCACAGAGGTGTGGCAGGGTGCATGTGTGAACGCCCTCTCGAGCTGAGGTTGGCCGCATGTGTGAAACTCACCAAGCTGAGCGGGGTGGGGCGCTTACGTGAACATTCCTCGGTGTCAAAGGGGGGTGGGCGCATGGCTGAACGCCCTCCTGCGCCGTGGGAGGCGGGGCGAATGCGTGAACATCTTCTCGGGCCTAGGAGGGATGGGGCGCATGTGTGAACATTCTCTCGCTCTGAGGGGGGGTACAAGCATGACCTACCCTTACCAAAACCCCTAATGGTAATCTTAACCCTAATGCTTACCTTAGAAGGTAACTGCTTCTTCAGCTATGAAAGTGAAAAGAGCCACTCATGAAATGTCACATTTAATAGTGGCATCACTACTCCCTCGCTGAGCAGGGGTGCTGCGCGTGGGTGATGCCTGCTACGCCGAGGGTGGAGGGGCGCATGCGTAAAACCCTCCAGGCAGAGGTGGGGCAGGGCGCATGGTGAACACCTTCCCCCGCAAAGGGGGACGGGGCGCATGGGTTAACGTCCTCCTGCACTGAGGGAGTTGGGACATATGCGTGAACCCCCTCCCGCAACCCCAGGGGTCGGGGAATATGCATTAAGCACCCCCCCCCAAGGGGGGAGCAAGCATGACCTACCCCTTAACCTAACCCCTAATGGTAATGCTTACCCTAACCCTTACCTTAAAGAGATTCATGCTTCTTCAGCTGTGAAAGTGAAAAGAGCCATTCATGAAACATCGCACTGAACAGTGACATCACTACTCCCTCCCTGAGGGGTGGCTCTGTGCATGGGTGACCCCCCTTCCTGCGCAGAGGGTGACGGAGCGCATGCGTGGAAGGGTCGTTTGGGGAGCTGTGATGCAGAGGAACACGACTATAGAGGCCTCCCCATTACCCGTGGGGATATGTCTGGAGACCCCAGGTGGGTGCCTGAAACCACATACAGTACAAATACTATAGATACTATGTTTTTTTCCTATACATGCATACCTAAAGTTTCACTTATAAATTAGAGATAATAGTCTCTAATAATAACTAATGAGTTTAATAATTTGATAATTTAATACGTTTTTTTCCTATACAGGCATACCTATGCTAAAGTTTGATTTATAAAGTAAGCATGGTGAGAGATGAACAATATTTGTCTCTAATAATAACTAATAATCTAACAATAATAGTAACTCATGATCAAATAGGGTAATTAAAACCAGATACTGTGATACAAGTTCTGGGAATGTGATCTCCCTCTTAGAACTTCTTGTATCAGACTCACCTTCTGCTTGTCAGGATGTGAGATGATAAAATGCCTACAGGAGGATCTGACAGGAGGTGACCATTGTGATGTAATGAGGCTCCTCATGACCTCCTGAGGATTCTTCAGGAGGGTCACCTGCTTCCCTGGGAACAGGAACCACAGGGAACTGCACAGAAGGCCTGCTGCCTGGTCTCCAAACCACTGTCCAGCAAGGGAATCAACACCCTGACCGAGTTCCCTTCCCACCCAGTCTTCCTCGCACTTACCAACTCCAACAAGGAAAAGGGATTCTGTTTAACACAGGGCCTATAGTGAATATGCTTCTGGTGTCCTGAGCAGGTGGAGAATGGAGTTAGAGGGGGAAAGAGTGGCTGGATGGACAGGCTGCCTGTCCCTCCAGCACTGGCAAGAACACAGGAAGGGTGCAAAGTATCAAAAGAAAAAAGTGGGGGCTGGCCAGGATCGCCCAGGTTCTGGGCCTCCAGTTGCCCAGGGCTCCAGGTCAAGGCCACAAGACTGGCCTCACTCCCAGTGCGTGGGCACTCTCCTGTGGGGCAGCACACTGAGCATTAGGCTCGACTTCTGCTTCTGTGTCCCAGAATGTTTCCTTCCTTCCTTTTCATATTGGTTCCTTTCCAACTTTTCTACGAAAAAATCCTAAAAGAACAGTGACTGTATACTTGTAGGCAAGAAAATTCCTCTGAAGGCCTCCTCTGCCTTTTGGCTTAAAATGTGGGCAAGTTTGTTCGCTTCTTACTAGATCTGTATTGCTTTTACCTAAGAGTCTTTCACAAACTTTGAATGAAATGAATGCCTCCAGAAGGTGTGGAGGTGTAACTGCTAGCACATCACCGCCTACCCCTCAGGGTACCTATGATCTCCTTTGAGAAGTCTGAGATCAGTGAACTCATCATTCGACACTTGCCACTTTAAATAACGTACAGAGACCCCCAACCTGATGTTTCAGTCCCAAGAGAAAAATCTAGAAGTACAGGACACCACACATCCAGGATGCGAGTGCATACTTAAGTAGTTAAGTGAATAAAATTACAAGTGATAAGAGGTTATCTCTGGAGAGGGAAGGCTTAAGGGGGGAGGGGTGGGAGGTCTTCAGCTGCACCCGTGTGTGAGTGCACGTGGGGCAATCTGAAGTTCATACGGCAAAATAGCAGTTAAACCTAGAAGCTGAGTTACACACGGGACATTATTTCACAAAATCAGCAAAAGCTACCAATATGAAGGCTCTCGGACCACATCATCCCTGCCCCAGGATGGCTTGCTGTTAAAACTTTCATCAGCATACCGCTGAGTTTTGCAGAGTGGATGGAGTTCAGACTCTGAATCTAGCCTATCTGGTTTGAATTATTGAGTCCACTATTCAACGGATGCATAATTTTTAAAAAGTTGTTCAACATCACAGTGCTTTTCTTGCCCCATTAGTTAAATGGGAATGATACTATAACCTACTGTAAATGTTATGAGGATCGAATAGCCTGATACTCGTGAGGTGCTTGTGAAGGAAGATAGCTATTCTAATAGAAATACCCTAAGACAAAGAAGCCACTTGATCTTAACTGGATGTATGTGCAAAGACCTCTGCTAACTTCAAATTCACAAACACTATGATGGCATATTTATTTGCCCCATAAAATGAAACCAGCTCCCTTTATATTTCCTTTGAGTACTAGCACATGGAATGGTTTTCAGGAATATTTTTGACCAAAGATGTATGTACCCACATATTCACGTATAAACCTATTTTGTTATCAAGTTCAGGTGGCAATAGTTCAGCCAGTGGGGGCTACTGAGCTACCCCAATCTGATGGGTTTCTGACTTTGAGGCTGAGTAGTAAGAATAGTGTAAAATTTCATTGAAAATTTATTTGATTTCTGAGCTTTACATTGCAATGGACATATGAACATGCACACATACATAGGTCGATCCATTTTTTTTATTTATTTTTTTTAATTTTTTTTTCAACGTTTTTTATTTATTTTTGGGACAGAGAGAGACAGAGCATGAACGGGGGAGGAGCAGAGAGAGAGGGAGACACAGAATCGGAAACAGGCTCCAGGCTCTGAGCCATCAGCCCAGAGCCCAACGCGGGGCTCGAACTCACGGACCGCGAGATCGTGACCTGGCTGAAGTCGGACGCTTAACCGACTGCGCCACCCAGGCGCCCCGGTCGATCCATTTTTCAAATCAACCCGTCAGTTCCTATGCAGGGAATAGTTTTCTATTCATAGAAACCAACGAAGCTGTCCCAAGCAGTATATGGTGTAATGCAAATAATGATTTTGGACTCAGCAAAACACAGCTGTGAAGCAACAGCACTGTGGTCCAGCCCAGCCCAGCCCAGGATTTAACAATCGTCGGGACCAAACACTGGGCTTCAGTGGCAGGGAATGGAGTAATCTGTGTAAGCAGCAGCTGAATCCCTTACACCACCTGCATAAGGGGATTGCCCCTTCCTCTCAGAAAATACATCTTCCATGTCCCTTACGCTAGCATCTGCTACAAAACAAGAGGCAGAGGAAATGGGAAACCAGGGAGTCTAACAGAAGGAGAGGCAAGGGATGCCCGGGGGGGGGGGGGGGGGGGGGGGGGGGGGGAGGGGACAGTAAGAAGAGATTCCAGGAATGCAGCTGGGCAACAGCCACAGAAGGCACAAAGTCCAGACCGGACAAAACAGACTGCTCCAGACACGGTTTCTCCCAGAAAATGGATGAAGTGGACAGTATGGATATGTGTGAACATGCATCTCGTAGAGTTTCAGGTGGCATTAGCAAAAAGTGCTTACAACCCTATGCAAACAAAGTCAATTGTCAAGGAAAGAAAACTGCCATCTAGGGCAAGAACAGCCATCGATCCCTGGGCACAGCTTTACATATTCTTAATAAAATGTAAAGGTTCTAAATCAGTCAACAAATGTAAGCACTGAATCACATGATTATACTGGGAAGAGGGGGCAGGAAGGGAATATATAATGGACTGGAAACAGAACAAGCTTTTGAAACTAGAAATTAAAAGAATGCCCATGATTGCAAAATCAAGTAAAACAGAAGCATGTTATTCAAAGATATGGTAATAGATAACAAAAAGAGTTTGCTCTGGGGGATAGGAAATGGAAGAATGAGGTCAAGGGGTGGTATTTCTCACTCAGAAAAACGAGCCTATAGATTCTTTAGACTCTGTAAACCATGTGTAACTTTAAGAAACAGAAAAACAAAACATGAAATCTAGTGCAGTGCCTGGCTCATAAAAATTCACTGACGTTATTTGCTTTATTATCATGACAAGACAGATGACAGGTTTTCATATCACTATTACATTCATGCTAAGGGACAACAAGGTTTCCTATTTTATATGTTACTTGATCTTTTAAAAACACATTATTTGCTCTGCTTGGAGTATTCGGGCATGCTTCATAAAATAAAAAATTACAAAACATTCCAGTTGTGTTTTTTACTAAGCAAATTATCTAATTTTATGCAATTTACACACAATTATTAATTTTAGTAACAAAAACAACAGAATTCTTTCACTTCTTGATATCCCACAATAACAAGACTTAAAGTCCCCAAGACATGCACTACAGCTGTGTAACAGATTCTGTCGACGTGATGGTCTTAGCATCTTCTAGATTTTGTTCCCACTTTAAGTGCTAATTCACTGAATTAAAACAGGCAAAGATTATGAACAGCTGGTTCAGAAGAAAGGAATAAACACAGCTAGTAACAACAATAATGTATCAATCTCATTTGTAATAAAATACAAATTTAAAAACAAGACACCATTTCTCACTTATATTGGCAAAGATCAAATGAAAAAAACAGAGAATTTGTACAGCTGACCAGGGAGAACGGGGGTGGGGTGGGAGGGGGGGTAGGCGGAGGGGTGGTCTCACCTGTAACATTAGCTGGAAGTGGAAACCACACGGCCTTTTCTTCTCAAAGTTCTAGAACTGTTTAAGCCTTGTGAACCACTTCCAGAAATGCTCTTAAGGACGAGAAGCATGTTACTCAACATGTGGTCACAAGGACACTTACTACACCAGTGTTCATAGTAAACAGCGCACACGGACACAACGTCCGGCACGGGAAGGGGTGCACATGGTGCGAACCAGACCTTCCCTGTGATGGCAGGTGGCCGGGCGCCCTCGATGCCACGTCCCCACCCTCGCCGGGCTCCCTACCGCGGGTCTGCTCCCCACAGAGGCCATTAACATCAGGGGTCCGATCTGAGTCAAGAGAAGCTGGGGGGAAACATTGTGGGGTCTGTTGGGAAGTTCTCTTCACGGATGACAATGAGACTGAGAGGAGAAATGGCCTTTCCTGCCTTTTAGACCCAATCCTATGAAGATGCGAGGCTCACGTTACGGGAGCAGCTCTCTCCATGAGGGACAGGAGCCCCAGGCAGAACCAATAACCCTAGGCTGAGGTTACGGGCACCTTGGAACCGTGTGCCAATTCGGATGATAAATGCCCCGGGGTTACTTGGATATTGTTACCTCTGGTCACGACTTCAGCGCCAGTTAAGCCACAGATGCAGACTAATGAACAGGAGATATACAGTTAAGCCAATAAAAAAATTACAAAACACTATGTTTCCATGAAAAAAAGAAAGTGGATTAATACGGATTCATTTGCCAAGAACAGGGTCTGGAAAGAAACTTCAGGTTTTAGGAATCATTATCTCTGAAGCATAAAACTTTACATATTCCCTTTCTCCATATTCGATTTTCTACTTTGTTCTACAATAAGCACCTATCACTGTAAGATTCTGCTCCTTTTTCTACTCCTTTTGTCAATCCAGTACGATTTGGGAAAGAAGAGGTAAACGTGTGTTCTAGGGAATTAGCGTGAACTGAGAACCTGGTGTTTTTAATAGGAAAAGTGGTTTGCTTTTATAAAAACGGGTTTTTGAAATAAAATTGGATACTATCAGGCATTTATTGTTTTAGTGAATACAGAAGATTACAAACAGTTTTCATCCTTTGTTACTTGGGGAATCCTATCATGATTTTGTACCATTCCGTATTGGAATTTCTTCTGTGAAACAAAAACAGTCCCAAAACGAAGGATCTTCAGGGGTCATAGGAACAGCAGATGATATTAAATCATTAAAAGTGAGGACACTAAACTGCCTCGGAGTTGGTTTAGAATCATCTTGAGCTGGAACCTAAAAGGGAAAAAAAGAGATTACCTCACTGTTTTACTGCATGTGAATCTTATGATCAATTTCATAATTAGGGAAATGGGAAATAAGACCAAATTATTCATGTCAGTAATATTAAACTGCAACACAGCAGGATTTCTAGGTAACTGCAATTACTCCTTATGTTACTGTTGTCAGTATAACAAGTTAAAAGAACCTAATTCTTGAACCTTTTTGGTACCTAACCTGTGGTATATGTTTAAAATGTAGATTTCTAAGCCACACATCCAAAAATTCTCGTAGAGGAGTTAAAAGGATCCCAAAAGATGAGTTAAAAGTATCCCCAAAATATGTAACTTTTCATAAGCAGGTAGGTTTTTCTGATAGAGAACCACAATGCAAACTTGTGAGGAACACTCTAAGGGACAGATGTGACAAAATTCCCATGACCACACAAGAGACGCAACACTTCTATAGGAAATGATCACTCAACACTAACCTGAAACTACATCTTATATTCTCAGATACAGCCCTTGTTCGCAACTCAGCCCAGGGTGGACCTTCTTCAACATCAAGAAGATCCACCAGTTGGTGCCACCTCTCACAACAGGTTAAATGGCGGACGCGGGCCTGGAAGCCAGCCACCAGGTCAGGGGCCTGTCAGGCTCCCTGCAGTGCCACAACAAGGAGGCAGCACGTGTCCACAAGTGACACAAGTATAAAGCTCTATACAAACAAGAGAGTTGCAGAGTGTAAAGCTGAGACTAAATCACACGAGGACAAGTAACCAAGGCCAGAATATCTTCAGATAAGAGGGGTCAATTTTAACATACTGTCCCCTTTTAATTAAAGTATCTAAGAAGACTTTTAATCCTTTGATCATTTATCAAGAGTACTGTCTGTGCATCGAGCTATTTTCCAGCAGTAACGACACATATCTACTGATCACGCTACAGTGTCTCACGTGGATTCCTGAGAAAGAAGGACACGCACATAGCTCCAATTATTACAACATGACCAGGATTCCTTACAAATATATTCCCGCAGAATCACAACTGTGTACATGGAGGCTGAGGGCCCTTGACCTGAAGGGTGTTTTGGTTTGTTTCACTTTCTTCACTCAACAACTCAGCACAGAAAAAAGAACAGACCGTGGCAGGAAGAACAGAGACCAGTGTCCCATAGCAGCGTGACACAGGGCCTCACACGTGTTTGGCCCTGTCACTTTGGGAATCATTTGGGGGATTACTACAGAAGGTGGAGGGGTTCCATCTGACAGATAATGCCATCATTCAACACCCTCCACTAAACCTTTACATTCAACCCAGCTCCAGTTCATGGGGAAGAAACCACTGGTAAGATGCCTGGGACAGTGATTATCTTGAATTTCTACCAACATATAAGCACTAGGACAATACTAGCGACATTTTTTCTTTGTAATATTCACGAATGTGAAAAAATAGATAACATGCTTTATAAAAATTACTGTGAAATTCCAGGATCTTAAAGATTTGATCATGTAAAACTCTTCTAAATCTATGATCTTAAAAAACAAACACACACCTCTAACAGGATATAAACCCAATGACTGCTTCTATTCAATAAAGAACACATTCAACAAGGATTCATGCTTTTTAGAAAGAAGTAAGAGAAATCTTAAAATCTTACCCCCTGACGTCTAGATCCATCCGGTTTCCTCAGAGCGACTGCCACAAAATGGTGCTCATCTATTTTGCTTTCCTGAAAAATAAAAGGTAGTGGATAACATATTACTGAAAGTGCAAACACAGATACACTTCTGTTTCCATTTTTAACTCTCCGTCTCCCTCTCTCTCTACACACACGCACACACATATATTCCCTCGCCTCCCTTGAGCCATTTAAGAAGTCACACAGATCGTGGCCCCTGACTTGTAAATACTTCAATATGTATTTGCTAATAGGGATATTCTCTTATTCTCTTATACAACCACACTAGCTAATAGCTTCAGTAAACTGACGTTCAAAGAATACTTAAATCGACTACCTATAATCCAATTTTTGTGAATTAATCCAATAATGTCCTCCCAGCATTTCCCCCTTCCAAAACCAGAGCTCATCCAGGATCAACTGCTGCTTCCAGCTGTCATGTCTTGATAACAAGATGGATTATTGTATCTAGAAGCACATCTGGGTCCTCATCAGCCCTCACAGGTGACATTTGAAGTGTATATGTAAAAAATCAGACTGCAACACTGGTTTATAAGCATTCAGGTAACTAAATAGTAC
This sequence comes from Puma concolor, assembly GCF_028749965.1. Taxonomy (NCBI): domain Eukaryota; kingdom Metazoa; phylum Chordata; class Mammalia; order Carnivora; family Felidae; genus Puma; species Puma concolor. Next base: position 112,716,878 of record NC_141676.1, read on the forward strand.
AGCCCCTGGAAACTCAGTGGAAATTCATAGCTAAGACTTAAAGAACACACTGTTTACTGTTTTCTGTTTTCCTCTATGTCTGAAGCAACAGGGAAGGGGGTTTAGAATAGATATCGAGGCAGTTACCTCAATTCCCAACTACTAAAACCATAGAGACACTGGGTGGTTCATCGGTTAAGCATCTGACTCTTGATCTAGGCTCATGTCATGATCTCATGGTTCATGGGATTGAACCCTGCCCGTGTCAAGCTCTGCGTTGACAGCACGGAGACTGCTTGGGACTCTCTCTCTTCCCCTCCCATACTCTCTCGCAAAATAAACTTTAAAAAAAAGAAAAATTAAAACCTCCAAAACTATTAAAATTTTCAATGAAAAGACACCTAAGACATTCCTTCATAAGGTATCATTTGAAATGGAAACTATAATCAGAAATAGTATCCTCTTCATATCTTCACACCAAATGAGCAGAAAACAAAAAAAGAAAGAAATCCAGTAAGGACAGATATATTAAAAGAAGAAAAAATATAACCAGCTAAATGTCAGAAGATTTAACTAAAAACGAGCCCACGATATCCATTATTATGAACAAAATTACGCTTGTTGATACATGGTCTTCCACTGCTCACACTGACAGGTTTCAGCTGTCACTACTTTGGGAAAATCTCTCAGATCCTGGGCTCTGTGGCGTCCGAATCTGAGGGGAACATCAGAGGGAACTGTGGGCCGTCCACTAGAATGCCAGGATGCCCCGCTCATTACTCACATTATCTCATCATCAGCCACAATTCAGTGAGACTGATTTCACCATAAAGCTTCGTCCTCTCTTCTCAGACCTCATCAGCAACAGGTAAATATGGCATCTGACACGGCAGGTATAAAGAAACCACTTCACGAGGAACAACTCATTGAACCCACATGAGAAGCCCTGTGTGGTGAGCTCTGCACTAAATCCTTCTTGCCAAGAACAGTGCACGATTAAGAATCAGGTGAAAAAGGAAATGAAACTAGCAACTTACTACTGACACGAGTTCATTCAATGCTACTGAACTAAAGATTGAAGTTTAACTTCCAAGACTTTCTAAATTTTCAAGATTTTCTTAACTTCATAAATTTTATCCATAAAATTATTGTAAATACCAGAATTTCCCTATAATCTCTGACAAACCAAAAGGGAGCAAGAATATTTTATCCTTTTAGTGTGAGATTACAAACATTAATCTGCTTCAGCAAGTCTGCATGTTATTTTCTTAGTACTTACCCATCTTAGGAACAAAGAAAAACAGTTTAAGCTGTAACGTGAAACACTCACATTTTATCATTTTTTCCCCAGTGGCCTAGCACTGAAAACGTATCTCATCAATATTACGATTTCTACCTTTGTAAGTACTTTCCCTTCAATGCAAAGAATTACTATTCCATGTGACCTCCTCATCTGGAACTTTTTGGTGGCAACCTTCCTAACAGCAACTGGCTGTGAAAACTGAGAGCCTACAGAATAGGACATTCCTCTTGGCAGAAGAGCTCATATTTTCTCTTGAGAATTATTCTTCCAGGTGCGAGGTACAATACTCAGGGAAGTGGAAAGCCCTTGGCATTCGTTATAGTAAATCACGGTCTATAAATTAGACACCAAAGCTGTCAGTGCCGCTGCCCTCAGCAAGCACTGAGGAGGTAAAACAAGGGGCCGAGAGACGATGAGGTGTGACGCGTGATGTCCCAAGGAAGGAAAAAAGCACAGCCGTACAGGAAATCAGGAGAAGGCAATGGAATTGGGCTTCAATTGTCAAAGGAGAAGCGGGAAGAGTGGAGGGGGAGGTGGTCTTGGAAAAGTGAGAATAGGAGATTGGGGGACACCGGAGGAACGGAGAGCAATCTGTAAGGTGGTAACGGGGTGGAGGAAATGGAAGCTGATGGCCCGAGGCTGAAGGGCAAGCAAGCAGGAGCCCAGCAGTCTCTGGTCCTCTTGTCCAGATGCTGTTCCAGGTGGTTCTGCACCTGCGCCCTCCCTGGGGCTCCCAGCTCCCACCGCACAGCCATGCTCTCCCCTCACATGTCTTCAGACACTGAGCAGGTGTTCTGTAAACCTGCTTTGTGGTCTTTGGATTTTCACTTCCTTCTGAGTCCTCAGGGAAGCCAATGTCCCTGTTCCTCTAGGGGCAGAATTTCACTGTGTCCCTGGCAGGATGGCCCTGCCCTCTAGCTGTGCCCGAACGAGGACAATGTCCCGGGCCTACGGCACCATCACCTGGGCTTTCCAGACCGATACCTGGAGTTGAGGCCGGTACCTGTACGCATCCCTCAGTCTAGTGTCCTGCAGGCATTTTTGGTTACTTTTTAACGATTTTATTTTTAAGTAACCTCTGTATCCACCGCGGGGCCTGAATCCACAACCGCAAGACCGACTGGCATGCTCCCCGCACGGAGCCGGCCAGGCGCCCCCAGACTTGCTTTTAAATCTGTGTCCAGAAATGGGGCTTTTTCCAGCGTAGCTAGTTAGTCCTCACACTATGAGGAAGAAAACGCAGGGGTGTGAGTAGCTCACACTTGTTCACGGCTGCACACGGTCATGAGTAAAACCTGTAAGCCTCCCACACGCACTATCCTGTTTCCAGCCCAAACAACACTATTTCTCAGAATGGTGTGGATTGTTAAGTCGTGCTTTTTTGTACAAGTGACCTGTAACTCAAAGACACGACCTTATTCACTATGTCAGCAGCTGTGATGCGGTGAACACTTTCTCACCACACCCCCGCCCTCAGATCCAGAACTTCTGGCCATCCTGGTCATTCTTCCTCGGTCTCTTCCACTCCACCTTCAACTGTCAGCATCCTTAGGACTGTCCTGCGCCTCTCTCCTCTCTCTTAAGCAATTTTACAGCTGCCACTTTAAATCCCGCCTGCGTGATGAGGACTGCCCCCGCCAACCCAGCCCCTGTTCCGTTCACCGGACGCCTTCATGTGGGTGTCTCTCTGGCTCCTCAGACTTAACATCCCTTCTCTTCTCTCGTGTGCGGCACCTCTCAAGATGGTCCTAGGAGTCAGAGAAGTGTTCGTGCCTCTTTCACTTACTCACAGCATCACAGACAGCACTGGGTCTTCTTACCTACCCGATCTTATCCCAACTTCATACCTGCTAAGCTTCCTGGAGAACACTAGTCAACAGCTCCTATCTTATCCATTCGTTGTTAACTCCTTCCTCTGTACCAAGCCTCCCTGCACACCATTCCGGTGATGACACCAGGAACAGCCACATTACACATGGCTGCCGGGCTCTCCACACAACAAGCTGGACCCATTCCAGGAGTCCACCTGGCACCAGTGACCGGTCAGGAGGTAAGCACCTGGCCCAAGCCAGGCCGGGGAGTCCCTCTCCAGGTCTTTCCGGGCTGGAAACACAAAGGCAGTTCACCAAGCTCGGAGCTGCAAACTGCTATGTGCAGAAGTGGAGGGAGCCCCATTTCCTGCCACACGGAACAGAGAAGTAAAGAAAGCTGGTGTGAAGAATGACAGGCAAGCGCAGGAGGAGAGAAAGGCAAAAGTGAACGATAAGATTTCTGAGTTTCCTAGTCTCCAATTCTGGCTGATTGTGGGGCCCAGTTACAGGAATCACTCTAACAGCCCATGAGGCTGTATCTCTGGCTTCAAGGGGCTTGTGCTGGTTTCTGTCTCCAGCAAGCAAGACCTGCTGGTGCCAGAGACCAAATACAGAAAGAGGCCTGTACGCTCACTCAAATGTCCTCATCACGGCCACAGTGGCTCCCTTTGGCTGTTCACACACTAAAAGCTCTTCTTATTCCAGAGCGGCTTCTCTGCTTCTCCCTTCCCATTTTACTTACCTCACTAGGACTTATCTTTCCAGGATCAGCTTAAATGTTACACGCTCACATGGTGTCCCGGACCTCCCCTGCAGGGCACCATGCTCACACCCGGGGTCCCTGACGCCCCCCTGCAGGGCACCACGCTCACACCCAGGGTCCCTGACCCTCCTCTGCAGGACACCGAGCTCACACCCAGGGTCCCTGACCGCCCCCCCCACAGGGCACCACGCTCACAAATGGGGTCCCTGACCCCCCCCACCTTGCAGGGCACCACACTCATACAGTGTCCCTAACCACCCCTGCAGGGCACCGTGCTCACACCCAGGGTCCCTGACCACCCCCCTGCAGGGCACTCTCACACCCGGGGTCCCTGATGCCCCCCTGTAGGGCACCGTGCTCACACCCGGGGTCCCTGATGCCCCCCTGCAGGGCACCGTGCTCACACCCGGGGTCCCTGATGCCCCCCTGCAGGGCACCAAGCTCACACCTGGGGTCCCTGACTGCCCCCTGCAGGGCACCACGCTCACACCCGGGGTCCCTGATGCCCCCCTGAAGGGCACCGCACTCACACCCGGGATCCCTGACCCTCCTCTGCAGGACACCAAGCTCACACCCAGGGTCCCTGAGCCCCTCCCCCACAGGGCACCACGCTCACACCTGGGGTCCCTCACCACCCCTGGCAGGGCACCACGCTCACACCTGGGGTCCCTGACCTCCCCTGCAGGACACCGAGCTCACACCCAGGGTCCCTGACCGCCACCCCCCCCCACAGGGAACCACGCTCACACCTGGGGTCCCTGACCACCCCCTGCAGGGCACCGAGCTCACACCTGGGGTCCCTGACTACCCCCGGCAGGGCACTGCGCTCACACCTGGGGTCCCTGACCTCCCCTGCAGGACACTGCGCTCACACCCAGGGTCCCTGACCCACCCCTGCAGGGCACCAACAATGCTTCCTGTCGTGCCCACTTTCATCGAGTAGCCTCCCCTAATTAATCTCACAGACATGCACAAAATAAAGAAATTCTTACAGCAAGTGATAAGTTTTTTACCTCAAATGCCCATTCTTTTTCTTCTTCCCCATCTAGGAACAAACGTGTTTCTTTATAAACTTGGCCTATATCGAGATTTAACGGGGATATATCGAATTCAAGCCGTTGCAATTCAAATCCTAGGCCAACACCAAGGGCTTTTATGAAGCTTTCTTTCAGGGCCTAAAATACAGAACAATTTTCTCTTAGCAGCGCATTCAGCGGGTAAAATCTCCATAAACTCTACAGGCCCAACACATCTGGATTGTTAGCTCTGTGCTACATGGTGACTCCAAGTTATTATCATTACTTTTACCCTTCCACTAGCACAGACACAAACCAGACATGGGATCACATAGTCAATCATCTGATCCCCTGGGCCTCCGCTCTGGGTGTAACAGCACCTCCCTCACAGCCCTGTCATGACCGTTAAATTAACCAACTCACGAAGGCATGTTTTCTGCCATATAGGGAATATTACAGTAGTGTTAAATAAGGCCTCGTGTGTACGAGTTCCTTTGAAAAAGAAAACATTAAACATTGTGAGAAATGTCTTGTTTGAGCTTTAAGAGCAAGTACCTTCTAACTGACCACTGAATATACATTCCATTTTCTTAACTGTCATTAAGATTTAATTATGCCGCAAAAAAAAAAAAAAAAAAAAAAAAAAAAAATCGCAAAGTTCCCAACAATCACCCATTTGTTTTAAACACCGTAGGAACTCCCCTAGTAACCAAAGGACTTTGATGCCGATTTTTAGTAAAGACAATGAGTCATCATGGGCTTTTAACTCTCAAAATTAGAAAGAAATTATACCCAATTCCTATAAAACATATCCAGTTGAGTCCATTCATCATTAAAGCTTCTGATGGTTTCCCATTCTTTGTTGGTAAACTTTCTTTTCATAATATGAAAGAATTCTGGAATTGAACCACGACCTGTCAATTGAAGAAATACACAATTAAAAACAGACAGTGACAAGCAGGGGTTAGCCCAGGAACACAAGGGTAGTTATAGAAATAGTGAAATTCTGTGATTAAATAACAATGGGAAAAAAACAACACACAGTTGTATTGATAGATGCCTTCCGAAAATCTGATACAATTTACCAGCCAAATGTGGTATAAATTCTAAATAACATGGAGGAAAAGAACTAGATGTGGTAGAGTATCAGAAATCTACAACAAACATCTTAAAAAAGAGCTATATTCCTCTGGGGTTTACATTTTTTACTTTGTTATAGAACAGGAAAAAAAGAGCAATTCCTTTACTGTAAGTTTTTGAGAACTGCTAGAAAGCTAAGGGTTTATTTTTTTAATTTTTTTTCATGTTTCTTTATTTTTGAGAGAGAGAGATACAGAGACAGAGACAGAGCAGGAGAGGTGGAGGGGCAGAAAGAGAAGGAGACACAGAATCCGAAGCAGACTCCAGGCTCTGAGCGGTCAGCGCAGAGCCTAACTTGGGGCTCGAACTTATGGAGTGAGAGATCATGACCTGAGGTGAAGTCAGACCCTTAACTGACTGAGCCACCCAGGTGCCCCGAGGGTTTTTTTTTTTAAGTTTTATTTTTGGAGAAAGAAAGCCCAAGAGGAGATGGGCAGAGAGGTAGAGAGAGGGAAAGAGAATCCCAACCAAAGCAGGCTCTGTGCTGTCAGCACAGAGCCCGACGCGGGGCTGGATCTCACAACTGTGAGATCATGTTCTGAGCTGAAATCAAGAGTTGGACGTTCAACAGACTGAGCCATCCAGGCACTCCTGTTCTTCTGTTTTTTTCTAAGTTACCACTTTGGAAAACTACTTTACACTTCTTTCCTTCACAGGAATGATTTCTGAACATGTTTTCTTATTTGACTTTTCCAAATGAAAACAGATGCTAATTTTTGCCTTTTCAGGGATGCTACTGTGAAGTAAGCTTTTTTTCAAAAAAATTGAGATACACCCCTAGAGCCTCTGTTCCACAGACAATAAAATATCACAGAGAATTCTGAACATAAATAACAAATAATTCAAGGAATCTGATTCTCAGAATTGAGAGCTGAGACACAAATTAAAAATACAAGATATGTCTCTCATATTTTTCCAAAACAGAACTATGTGCTTATCTATCGTTACCACTAGACAGGATGTTTCTGTATTTGTTTATTGATTCTGCAAATATGTCAACTGTAAATACTACACAAATGTGTACAGAACTAATGGTCACACATGGGTCAGTCATGGTGCCTGGCCTCCCACACAGCCAGCCTGGAGAGCCCATCAGAGCCTGGCCCTGGACAGAAGGCCCACAAACGTTCACCACGTGGATAAACGAAATGAACCGTCATTTGGTCCATTACTGCCCCATGCCCTGCTGTCCCGTGTCCTTAGTTCACGACTACAGTTCCTCACGGAGCACGGCTTCCTCTTCGTGGCTGTCCCTTTGCAGACTGTGTTAACTCCGACTCACAGCTCTAGAACACCCAGCTCTAAAATCCGACATTCCCACTGGCTACAAGTCCTCCAGTGACAGCCACCAGCACACGCTCTGTGGGTGTTAGAGGCCTGTCTGGAGACCAGAAGTTGAATCCCCGTGCTTCACGCGTTATTGGCATTTCACCGCTAACCTCACTCTAGAAACTCCCCAGTACTGCACACCGGAATGCTATGGACTGCGTCTCCACAGGGAGCTTACAGCCAGTCCTACAGCAACCAAGTATCGTTCCCATAGTGATCTCAAGGGTAGAAAGTATCAAAAATCAATTCCTCCACAGAACTGTTCACGATCCCCCACCATTCCCATTTCAGCAGACTTAAGAGTGTCCTCCTTAGCCAGGAGATACTTCCGATGATCCTGTGGGGAGTGATATGTGGTCCTTTACAGATCAAGACAGAGACTCTCATTTACTTTCAAGTTCAACAGACTCATTTAATCCAACTATCTTCTCCTTGGCACTCTGTTCTCAAGAAAAATACATTTCAATAGTTTACGAGTTCAATTAGTGTTTACTGTTTGTGTTGTTCACATTGCTAAAATACTGTTACTTCCTAAAAGCAGCCCAGCAGACCTATCAAGTCATTTCACGTAACAGCACTGAAATATTAGCTGATCTTGGAGTCCCAGGGGAGGGGGATCCCTCTGATGGTCCCGTGCTTCACTCTCCCAACACCTCCCTCAAGGCTCCTACTAAACACAATCTCCTTAGAAAGCAAGCAGCACTAGCACATGGCGTGGCTTGAGAAATGACACTCAAAAGTGACAATAAATCTGGAGAATTTAAACACGGGGAGCACTATATCTAGGTAAATCATCAACTGCTTCATCTTGAACATGTTCTGGCACAGTGCAAACACTAACAGTGGGGAAAACAGCTACCTTGGATTTGGAGACTACACTGTATATTTTGAGAACTGTAGCTTTAATGGAACACTGCCCCAAATGCCACAGTTGAAAATATATGCCTATTGTCATCTATAATGTCATTTTGTTTGCTGGTTTCTTCATAACCTTCAAAAAACCCTCTAATTTTTTAACTAAATAAGATGGGGTAATCAAGACAAAAAAGATTAAATATGCATGCTAATAAAAAATGAACTGATAAAGCCCTCTGATTTTTTAACTAAGTAATATGGGGCAATCAAGAGAAAAAATATGCATGCTAATAAAAAACAAAATGATGAACATAAAAAGCAATCTAGCACAATCACTGAAAGCAATCAAAAACTGATTATGTACAGCTAAAAAAGTACCCAATATGAGGGCGTTTTCATATACTTTTGAGAGCATCTTATCCATTCCACAAAATAAGAGCTGTGACAGCAAGAAGAAAAGAGGATTTTCTAATTATTTGGCCAAAGCACAAGAGCGCCACAGTGTGGCACTATGGTGGAAATACACAGTGGGTGAGTCCTCTGCTAGGTAGTTTACCTAGGAAATTGGAATTTGCGGCCGGGGGAGAAAAATCAGTAGGAAATACCAGAACAGTACATTTGTCCCTCAAACGATCTGAAGGCAGCATAATTATCAAACATATAATCTGGCAAACCACCTAATAATACCATCACGTATTCATGTTTCCTGTGAGTCAGATTTAATCATCCCACCACATGCTGAAGGGGATAGGTAAGGAAGATGAAGTGACTGAAAAACAAAACCACTAACCACATTTACGGAAACCAGATTACCCCTCTTGTTGCTTAGCCTTTAGGAAAAGCAGTGTTAGCTACTAAGCTTCATAATGATCAACTAATCGAGACCACAGACCAACTGGTAGGTTGACTAAACACTCAGTAATAACCCACAACAAAGAGTTCACACAAACACCTCAAGCTGCTATTGCAAACCTACAAAAAGAAATCCCACTAGTACCAGAACCTCAAAGCCCACCTACGTCAATCTGTCCCCCAATGTCACCAATGTGTTCACCATCCTTAAAAGGGATCTGTTACTTCAGGGAGGGGTTGAGCCCTGTCCATCTGTGTGCTTGGAAATAGTGAAATTTAGCTTTTGATCAAAAGTCCAATTAGAAATTCTAGTAGTGCCATTTTTTGGATTACATATATTCTTGCTTCCACAGGAGCGGGGAAGGGACAGACTTCTATTCTAGACTTTGAGCCAGTATGTGCACAGTGATGATGGATTTGTGTGGGAATTTACCGAGGCACAAACCCAGAATAAAGCAACAATGTATGAGGCCCTCAGGTGCGTTTCACAAATCCTGACAAAGGAGCTCTGTTAGAGCAGGAGAGCACAGACTGAGATGCGGGCACCTGGGCTGGACACCCCCACTCAGGCAGTCCTGAACCCCAGCAGCTCGTAGTGCCTACATAAATGCCTTCATCAACATATGTGGCAAGAAACAGGCCTGGAGAACAAGAACGGAACTCAGGGGCTGCAAATGTGTAATCTTTCAGGAAGAGGGCAGGACCCCCTGAAGGCAGGTAGAGGGGCCAGAGGGTGGGGGAGGCCCCAGGACCAGGAAACAGAGCAGGAGACACGGACTATTCTCAGGCCTCGAAACCATACAAAGTTTGCCCTGTTGGCTTTTCAACCTGCTTGGGGCCCAAGGCCTCCCTTTCCCACTTTACCCTCCTGAAATGGGAAAGTCTACCCTGTGCCTATTCCCCCAAGGTGTTACAGAAGCGGATGGTTTCTTTTCTAGCTTAACAGGTTCACAGGAGAGTGAGGAATTCTGTCCCGCCATGGAACATACCCAGCCTCACCTGTACCTGAGTTAGATCATCCACATGATGAGACGTCGAAGCTTTGGAGCTGATGATATTCAGAAGAGATGCTGGAGTCAGAGTGAATGCTGGAACAAGCTAAGGCTCGGAGAGGCTGGGACGGGATGAATTTATTTTGTTTTTTTTTTTTTTTGTTTTTTTTTAAGACTTTTATTTTTTTTTTCAATGTTTATTTATTTTTGGGACAGAGAGAGACAGAGCATGAACGGGCGAGGGGCAGAGAGAGAGGGAGACACAGAATCGGAAACAGGCTCCAGGCTCTGAGCCATCAGCCCAGAGCCCGACGCGGGGCTCGAACTCACGGACCATGAGATCGTGACCTGGTTGAAGTCGGACGCTTAACCGACTGCGCCACCCAGGCGCCCCGGGATGAATTTATTTTGTACGTGGGAAAGAGATACATTTATGGGGGAAGGTGGAGGATGGACCGTACTGGGTCGAACAGCATCTCCCAAAATTCATGGCCACGCAGAACCTCAGGTGTAGTCTGCAGATGGAATCACATTAGGATGAGGTCACAGTGGATTAGGACAGGCCCTGTATCCAGTGACGGAGAAACACTCAGGCACAGAGAGAATCTAGGAAGATGCAGGTGGTACCGAGGTGGCCAAGCTAGAAGCCAAGGGCGGCCAAGGGCGGCCAGGAAACCAGGAAGAGGCAACGAGGGGTTCTCCCTAGAGCGTCAGAGGAGCGCGGCCCTGTCGACTCTGACTGGTGGCCTTGAGGACATCACAACCCTCTGGGGTCTAACACAGGAGTGCGTAGTGGCCGCTCTGGAGCCCCGGGAAACCAGGGCACAGGCACACGACGCACGTCACGTGTGCAGACGCACCCACACTCCAGACAGCTTCAGCACCCGCGAGTCAGACGCTCACGTCCGGGCACCATCGCCTCTGTGCCGACAGTCCTTTCAACCTCGGTAGTTCCAAAGCTTCCAGCAAGGCAGAGCGGGGGAGATTACGGAACACACGTGTAAAGGGCCCCAATTACTCAGTTCCTCACAAATGGGGGCGCTGGTGTCGTGCACACTGTTACTGCTCTTCTGCGAGGCACGGCACTGCATCCCCTGTGCATTCACCATGTCTACGCGGTTTTCCTGTCGCTACTTCAGCAGTTCGTACGTTAACAGGGTTAACCTCTGTCCGTCGTATGTGCCACAAATGTATTTCCTGGTTTCTGAGAGAAGATTTAATATGAAACCGATCACGTCTGCGGACTTGGTTTCCTCTGACCTTTCTAGCTTCACAGGCATCCTGCTTCCACAAGTCTGAGAGAGTACACAATTCCACTGTGTTCTAGCAATAGTCATGGAAACCTAACTCTAACTTTGTTCTCTAGTGTAACACAAGGGTCTAAGGGCTTTCTCATGACTTCCATCGTTAAAAAAAGGGACGGGTTACGGACTTCCTCACTGCTGGATCTGTAAACTATACCAAGTACAGGGATCCCCAAACATTAAAATGACTGACATTCACCTGAGAAACCAGCTGTGCTCTCAGAGATTCTGGTCCAGTAGGTCTGGGGGCGTTTCAAGGAATCTGCATTTTGAGGAGCAGCCTGGCTGATTTTAGTATCCTGACCACCATTTTAAAACCATCACTGTACAGACATCTGAGTGGCTCAGTGAGTTAAGCGTCCGACTTCAGCTCAGGCTACGATCTCTCGGTCCACGAGCTCGAGGCCCACATTAGGTCTGTGCTGATAGCTCAGAGCCTGGAGTCTTCTTCACATTCTGTGCCTCCCTCTCTCTCTCAAAAATAAATAGTAAATAAAACATTAAAAAAAAAAAAAAACCCACTACTCTATGCATATAACCACCACCACCTCAGAGCTAACCTTTGTTAAGTATGCAATCATTCCAGGCACTGTCCATGTCTATGCCTTCAACTATCCAGCTTTGGTGGTAGAACTGTTTAGCCATTAGGATATAAATCATCACATACACACAAGTTGTAGAAGAATTAAAGATTTAAACGTAAAAATAAAATTGTAATTTTATTTTTTAAGTTTATTTAGAGACAGCATGAGTGGTAGAGGGGCAGAAAGAGAGAGAGAGAAAGAAAGAACAAACCAAGCAGGCTCCATGCTGTCAGCACAGAGCCTGACCCGGGGCTCAAACCCACAAACCCTGAGATCATGACCTCAGCCAAAACCAAGAGTCTGACACCCAACTGACTTAGCCACCCAGATGCCCCTAAAACTGCAATTTTAGAAAATCTAGTGGACTCCACCCTATGGGCAGAGAATATCTTATATCAATTTAATTATTTTTTCCAAATAAGACAGAATTCAGAATTTATCAATCAAAAGATAGATGTATTTAATTAAAAAAAATATAATTCATATGGCCAAAAATATAACTAAATTTAAAAGGTAAATAATAACACAATGGGCAAAATACAACAAATTTGGTCAATAAACTATTAGTACCCACAATATATAAAGAAGTTTTATACAATGATTAGAAAGTACTGATAAGCAGTTTGTACAAATCACAAATTCGAGTAGTCGATAAGCTATTGCTCTAGTGATGAGAATAATGCACCATTTAATCAATAATCTTTGCCCATTGAACTATTATTTTGTGTAGACACCGGGCTCTCACTGTTAACTGTCAGTTTTCTATTCTTGTGTTTACAATGCTTAACAAACGCGTAGGAAATGGTAAAGCCAGTCCCCTCTCGCTGTATTTTTCATATGCTTAGACATGAATTCCTCCATGAAAACCTTAAGTTCATTTAACCCCATTCTGCAGAATGCTTCACATACTTTGTACCTGTAAAACCTTAAACAGGAATCAGTACAATCTAGCACAGTCAGGCCACATGTTACAGACTACGTAGGTGGGCTTTGGATCCTGGGTACAAATCCATGTTCTACTTTTTTTTTTTTTTAATGTTTATTTTTGAGAGAGAAACAGAGCGTGAACAGGGGAGGGGCAGAAAGAGCGGGAGACAAAGACTCTGAAGCAGACTCCAGGCTCTGAGCTGTCAGCACAGAGCCCTACACAGGGCTTGAACTCACGAACTGCGAGATCATGACCTGGGCCGTAGTTGGACGCTTAACAGACTGAGCCACCCAGGCGCCCCTCCATGATCTACTTTTTAGCTGTCACCTAGGGCCGGGGTCTTACTCTAGTCTCTAAATTAAAAATAGCACTTGGTCCTAGGCATCAAAAGACGAAGTAAGATAACACATCCAAGGCTCTAACACACATAGAAGCATCAGCACAGAGGAAGGTGCCCCACGGCCAACCCCACCCTGTAACTGGGAAGGGGATACTCCCTGCTGGGAAGACCTGGTTTTCCAGGGAGGAGGTCGGAGTACAGAAGGAAGTGTGACTTATTTCAGCTACCTGCTTCCATGTGTCCAGGCTGAAATAAGACAAACGTGGTCAGTAAGCACCCCTGCAGAACGCGGGTCCAGGAGAGCGGGAGCCCGGATGTGGGAATGACTGTGAAAGTAACCTCAGGAGCAAGCAGGTGAGACCTGGGTGGGAGCGGAGTGGAGGCAGTGGAAACAAAGGAGGGCGAGGAAGACGACTCAACGGGAGGAAATGCTTGTAACCACAACTCACTGACCAGGACAGTTTCTCTTGTAACGTTTTCCACCATGGATGTGTTCTCACTTTCTCATTTGTAACAAACACATTTAGCCAAGCCTAGGACTCCTCTCATTTGCACATGTGATAAATATTCACCGAGCACCTGCAAGGTGGCTGCACCCTCGGCTAAGTACGGGGTGCGCTGGAGCAAAGCCACAAGAAGCCACAATCCCCAACCTCATCTAATGAGGAAGGACAGACGACAGTCCAGGAGTTAGGCTGTCAGGACAAATGAGAAGGGCCACACAGAGGAAAAGAAGGCCAGTCGGTGGCCAGAAAAGTCTCTTCGAAGGAGGAACTGACCAGTGCCGTGGCTCAGTCGGTTGAGCGTCTGACTTCGGCTCAGGTCATAATCTCACGGTTCAGGGGTTCGAGCCCTGCATCAGGCTCCGTGCTGACAACTCAGAGTCTGGAGCCTGCTTCGGATTCTGTGTCTCACTCTCTCTCTCTCTCTCTCTCCTCCTCCCCTGTTCGTTCTCAGTCTCCCTCTTTCAAAAAATAAATACACGTTAAAAGAAAAAATTGAAGGAGGAACAACTGACTACCTCTCACGCTCCAGGTCTCAGGTACTCGGGAAAAGAGAGGACAGGAAGAAAGATCAGCGTTTCTGCAAGGACGCAGAGCACTTTGCTACTCGAAGCAATGAAAGGCAAGGACAGCAGCTAGAAGAGAGAGGTACCAACAAGAAGGACACAGGGTCGTGAGAAGGGGACTGGATTTTATTAAGAACCAACCCAAGAGTTTTGAGAAAACTGCTGTAGGTGTTTTTAAAGGGGCGCCTGGGTGGCGCAGTCGGTTATGCGTCCGACTTCAGCCAGGTCACGATCTCGCGGTCTGTGAGTTCGAGCCCCGCGTCAGGCTCTGGGCTGATGGCTCGGAGCCTGGAGCCTGTTTCCGATTCTGTGTCTCCCTCTCTCTCTGCCCCTCCCCCGTTCATGCTCTGTCTCTCTCTGTCCCAAAAATAAAAAAAAAAAAAAAAGACCACTGCACTCCATACAGAGAACTGTACCGACAGGACAAAAGCGGGAAGCAGTCAGGAAGCTATTACAGCTGCACGGGGAACAGGAAGACCAGACCACCCTCCTACCTCATAGTCCCACCGTGCACTTTATACTCACTGTGCTCAATTTATGTAGTAGCCGTTCTAGACAGCAGTGCCTTGAGTCATTTCTAAGCTATTAAATTAGTACCAAATCTCAAAACATCGAGTCATTTTGTCCTGACAATTACTATCCAGCTAAGTTTATAATAAAAATGGGAACCTGAAAATGTAAAATCATGGGAAAAACTTATTTTGGTCTTTTCCCAAATCTAAATAATAATTTTGATACTGTATATCTTGTCTTGTTTTGTAAATGTGGGAACACGACTAAAAAATTCATAGAACTGTATTTTCTTTTATACTCATTAACCACAAAAGGCTTTGATGCTAGATAAAAATTAGAAAATGAAGGAAAAACCAATTTCCCAATCTGGGGTGGCAAATTATCACGAGGACCCACAGAACACCTGTCCCCAGGAGTTAGAAATGTGCTGCGCTGACTCATTACCCATCCTGGGGTCCCCAGCACCTTATAAGCCCTCCTGTCTGGACATTTAACTAAACAATTATTTCCTGAGGGCCAGCCCTGCACCAGCTCTTTTCTCCAAGAAGCAGAGAACACAGCAGCAGCTGCCACATCCCCCTCCAGCTGTGGGCATCTGGCTAGAAGACCCCGCCCCCCGCAAGGCTGCCTGGGTCCAGCAGTTACTCCCTAGTGCCCTACCAGCAGCGACAGGAGCCCTGGGAGAGGGAGGGACTTTTAGCCAGCAGAAATGGCTAACAAGTTCCTACATGATGCTTCCCTGCAGACAGGAACAGAAGACAAAATGGAATGGAGTTTTTCCACACACCAAGGATTCCCCAACAGCTGACTCCGACCTGGAAGACAATCTGGTAACAATGTCCGCCACAAAGTTATGCTTCTGCTGCCGGCCTGGGTTGTGCCCTCCATCACTCAGCAACCTTGGGGAACGTGCCTTGCTCGGCTATCACTTATTCTGATAAGCAGAGCAATTCAAATGAGTCCCCATTGCAGTAGAACAGTCTACTTCCCTCTCTCACTGAGTGATAAACTGTCCATTCGCACTTGAGAACCAGCGCAGTGACCGGAAAACCGCTCTTCCCCAGTTAGGAGATACAGCAAGAGCTTTTTGGCAATGAAGCAAAGAAGAGTTAAGGTCTAGACACTGTGATTAGCCAAATAAGATCAATAAAAAAAGTTGTATGTGTATGGTGGGGAAGGTGTCCTAATAAAATAGGAAACTGAATTTTCAGGTTTTGCTCATTTAACTTTTTAGTTATTAAAAGTTTTAATTAGTGGGGCGCCTGGGTGGCTCAGTCGGTTAAATGACTTCAGCTCAGGTCACGATCTCACGGTCTGTGAGTTCGAGCCCGATATCGGGCTCTGTGCTGACAGCTCAGAGCCTGGAGCCTGCTTCTGATTCTGTGTCTCCCTCTCTCTCTGCCCCTCCCCCACTCATGCTCTGTCTCTCTCTGTCTCAAAAAAAAAAACAAAAACATTTTTAAAAAAATTTTAATTAGTAGTTACTTATTTATCCAGTATTGACCATCAGCCAATATTGTCCCCAGGAAGCCAACTGGTAGTAAGATCTATCTCACAGGCAAAGTTGCAAGGCGGCCGTGAGCCCTAGTGGCCAGCATTCTTGTGTCATTGTGCACACTGCATTCAAAGGACCAGTGGCCTCTCAAATAATTTCTGACTTTTGGAATAAGGACAAAAGGAAGCTATGAAAGCACATGGGCTCGTTCCCATGCTCGCCACATCTCCTTTTTAGCAGTGGCTTTTCCGAATAAGCTCTCTGTGATGCTCCTGCAAACCAGATGCTGTCCTGGGAAAAACACACATGTGCATATTCACACAAAACGTGGTGAACAATTTTAGGACATTAAGAAAAAAAATGCCTCGGGATGCCTGGGTGGCTCGGTGGGTTAAGCGTCGACTCCAGCTCAGGTCATGATCTCGCGGTTCCTGAGTTTGAGACCCACGCTGGGCTCACAGCCTGCAGGCTGCTTCAGATTCCGTGTCTCCCTCTCTGTCGGCCCCTCCCCACTCGCATTCTCTCTCTCTCAAAAATAAATAAACGTTAAAAAGAAAATTTTTTTTTGATGCCTTGATGTTTATCCAGGAATTTTTAGGCCAAGAATCTCCATTGTCACTAGTAGAGCCTCCTTTGCAAATCTGAGAACAGCGTGGGCGAGGAGAAAAGCAGGTGGTGGCAATGAGAGGTGAAGGAACACCCCGACAGCAACCGTGAGCAATGAGACTCACAGCCACACTCTGAAGGCCTCCAGCCAAGACACAGAGTACTTCCTCATGCACCTGGCAAAGAGCGAGCTAACGATGCTATGACCTGAACTAGGCAGGTGCTAAGAGATATGACAGCAGCCAGCCTCGGACATAGCTCACAGTTCCTGCTCTCATGTGGCTCTGAGGACCAAGAGAAAGACCATCAATTACCCTGACAAATAATTATAAACGGAGATATGTAGTGGAATGAAGGAAATATATTTTAGGAGGGCTCACGACAGAAGAACCGACCTATGACTGTGGCTCACAGAGGTGTCCCTAGTAAGGCTGAGGTGACAGCTAACCGGTACAGAAGTCATCTCTGCGGAGATGGGGGCAGGGGATAAAGTTAACACAAATCTTCCAGAGTAAGGGCAACAGAAGGAAAGACTGTGGTGGAGAAAGTGTGGAGATGAGGAAATTACACCATGAAATTAGGAAAATGTTTTTCTCTTATTAACACCTTTCTTCTTAGCCTGTTACTTACCTCCTCATAAAAATAGCGTATTGATGCTGGGGTGGTTGGAACAATTAAAATGGACAATATAAATATGGCACTTAATAAAACGTGCTGGCTTATAGTAAGTGCTCACTAAATGTTACAGGTGATGAAAACTACAGCGCAGTTAAGAGAACCTGTGCTCTAGTAAAACTACCTGAATACTCAACCCCACAGTCAATGTAAGCAGTTCCTACGGTCACCAATTACCAATACCTAACGCAAAATATAAGCAACTTAAATATTTTAATAATGGCTTGCTCTTAATTTTCGCTCATGTAAATGTGCTACAAAGAGCTGTAATTAAAATATTCCAGAAATACAGGTCATCTCCACTATAGGACTATAGTATACTTCACCAAGGAGATGTTTTTGTTTTTTTTTTCGTTTTTTTCTTTTTTTTAAGCAAAACAAGTTGCTTTTGTTATATAATTACAATATAATTACTATGTTTTCTAACTAGAATGCCATTCGAAATGGACTGTTCATGGAGTTCATTTTGGTTTAACATTATTTAAATAATACAAAAAGCTACTGAAAAACCGTTCTTTAGAAAAGTTAACAATCTTCAAAAACAGTTCGAAATGTATTCTTATTTAACAAGCTAGGGTATAATCCAAGAAGGAAACCTTTGTTATTTTCATTTTGCCTCTAGGGAAAGCATTACACGCGTGCTCAACTCAGAGAACCTTTCCTTTCCACAGACGTTTGCGGATATTCACAGAAAAAGGGAAATATACCCTTTTCAGATACATGTTCTCTCAGCTACAGCACCTTTGACTACTGAGCACATTTTTCCTAAACTTAAAGATCTGCAATACACCTCCTGGCCCGAGTCTTCTGACAGATAAGAACTGAGAACACAAGACTGGTAACTTGTGCACTGCAAAAATGCAACATTACCTGGAAAACTAGTCTTCATCACATCAATTCCAACTTGTAGCTCAGGTTCAGCAGCGAGCACAGCATAGTCCCCTTGATGAGAGATGTTAAAGTTGAAATTGGGGTAAGGATTCAAGGAGTCTTTCGCAAGAACTGGTTTTCCCTTTGCAGTTCTCTGCAAACGAATATTATTCCAAGGGATATTCAATTTCTCTGCAACTAATTTCCTCATCATCAGACGACCGGCCTGTTAAGTAAGCAAAACACATAGTATGTACTGATGTGTACTAAAGATTCAAATACGCTGCGTGTAACAAAGTCCATTTTTGTGGTTTCTAAAATATATTCATTTTTAGGTGTTCAAAAGTACGGAAGTACTAAACATACTGCGTTAAGACTTCAGCAATGCTTAAGAAGCTAGAAGAAAAGGTCAAAGTCTCTCCCGTCAACAAGTCACCAATGTTCACATTCGGCACCCTTCTGGTCTTTTCACGACGTGTCTAAATAAATATGTGTTCATTTAGCTATGCTTTTGCTATCTATCTCATATATGAGATCCTACTCTAAGCGGGCCTGCACCATCCATAAGCTTTATAACGTGCAAGTGCTGGGAATTATTTCATGTCTGTACACATGGATCCAGTCTGTACCCTTTTAACTGTAGCATAGTACTTCATACTCTCAAGGTCCTCCTCTTGATGGACTACTTCCCTATTACCGGACATTTCGGCTGGCTCTAGTTTAGCTATTATAAACAATCTCCCAAGGAACCACCCTGTTGTTCCTACATCTTTCTGCCTATGTCCAAGTACATGCAGACCCTATAGACACATCACTCAGCTACAATAATTAACAAGTCAGGGACACCTGGGTGGCTCAGTAGGTTATGCGCCTGACTCTTGATTTCAGTTCAGGTCATCATCTCAAGATTGGTGAGATCAAGCCCCATGGTGGGCTCTGTGCTGACAGCATGGGAGTCTACCTCTCCCTATCTCGGCCCCTCCCCCCATTCTCTGTCTCTCTGAACACACACACACAATTAGCAATGCATGACTTACTTCACATATACCTCATACCTCTCCCAGTGTCCCACGTCTTTAATTAGTAAATAAATTACTAAAACCACACAAAAATACCCAAAGATATGAAGTAACAAAACATATGATATTTTATAAAATACCTTTCAAGTATTTTCCCCTTCCATTCTAACAATGATTTTTAAAACTCACAACGCTCTGCATTACGGTTTCTTACAAATTATAAAAAAAAAGTTTTAAAAAAATTCACCAATATGCCTTCCAAACATTATCAATTAGCCCACCTTCTAAAGGAAAAGGCGTTTCCATACAGAGGCATTTTCAAGAACTGGCGGTCTTTAAAGTGATGGTAACTACAGGCTACTTCAAAATGCTGTCTACAGAAGAGATAACTTCCAAATGCAACTTTCCATATGTTGCTTAAAAATATATCACTAAAATAAGTAATTCCGTTTAAACCATCGTTCCCCAAGGTATAGAGTCAGTACGGGGGTATGCCTAAGACGGCCCCTCCCCGCGGCCCGGGCCTTCTCTTTTCGGTCCAGGACCCCTCCCCTCAGCCCAAGAACCCTCCCCAGTATTCGGCCCTCCTCCTCGCCGCCCAAGACCCCTCCTGGGGCTCAGTCCCCCCTCTTCGCGGCCCAGGAACCCTCCTCGGGACTGGGCCCACCCACATCCCCGCGGCCCAGGTCCCCTCCCTGGGGCTCGGCCCATCCCTCCCCGCGACCCAGGTTCCCTCCCCGGGCTCAGCTCCCCGTCTCCGCGGCCCAGGACTCCTCCTCGGGACTCGCCCCCACTCCCCGCGGCCCGGGGCCCTTCCCCGCGATCCAGGAACTCTCCCCGGAGCCCAAGTCCCCTCCCCAAGGCACAGGTCCCCTTGCCAAGACTCGGCCCTCCTCCTGGCGGCCCAGGACCCCTACCCGGGACCTTGGGCCCCCTCCCCAGGGCTCGACCCACCCCTCCCCACGGCCCGGGCCCCCTCCCCGCGGTCCAGGAACCCTCCCTGCAGCCCAGGTCCCTTCGCCAGGACTCGGCCCATCCCCCTCCCCGCAGCCCAGGCCCCCTCCCTCAGGCCCAGGACCCCCTTCTCGGGACTCGCCCCCCTGCCCGCGTCCTGGGCCCACTCTCCGAGGCCTCGAGGCTGGCCTAGGCCTTCCCCCGCTGGGCGGCGTGCAGAGCTAAACAAAGTGGGGCCATCAGGGATTCCTAGGGCCTACCGCGCGCAGACCTTCTCAGGATGTGGAGACTGGAGCATCGCACCGGCAGGTGCACGACCCGCGCGGAGGTAAGATGAAGATCTGACAACCCCGGACGTGCATGATGCAGACCCCTCGCCGTGGGGCGGGCAGCAGCCCCGACCCCAGCATCACCGCCCCCGCGGCCGCGCGGCTCCCACGGGGTAGGGGCTGTCCTCGCCGAGGCCCGGCCGCCCGGCCCGCAAGTATAGGCCGGCCCGGGAGGCCCACGACCCCCGGCGGCGGCTGCCCTGGCCCTTCCACCCCCCGCAAACCTGTAGTACCATGGCTGCTTTGGCGTCCCGGGCGAAGACGAACTGGCCGATGCGCTCCTTCTCCTCGGGCTGGATCGACCGCACCGCCAGCAGCCACTCGGCGCGGCTCGGCAGCCAGGTGCCGCACGAAAAGGCCCAACGCACGCCCTCCATCGCAGGCACCGAAGAGCACCGCCGCGCGGGCGAGCCCATGCACGGAGAAAGGACCCCGCAACCGCCCCGGGCCCAGGTGGCGTGGACGCAGGCGTGGCCCCACCCCCTTCGCACCGGCGTCAGGAGGAAGGAGGCGGGCGCCGCCGACGTGCGCGCGCAGCCCCGCCCACCAGGGGGCTTTCGCTTTTCCCCGGCCGCGCCGCTGTCTCCTGGAGAGAACGGCTAGGGGCGGAGACGCAGGCCCGCCTCTGCGCTCTGCGGCAGCGCGTGACGTCACGCGGGGCGGGGCCTCAGGGAGCGTAGGGAGGGACCAAGGCCGAGAGCCCCTGGTTGCGCCACTCACACTCGGAGAAGCGCTAACAGGACAACGGTTCAGGCCAATCGCAGTGAGGCCTGTGGCGGCAGCGAGACTAGGGTGGAGACTTCGGAGACTGCAGTTGCAGGTGGGTGAGCTCTGGGGTCTGAGGGAGGAGTGGGATGGCAGCGCCTCGTTCTGGGGGCCCCGCGAAGGAGGGGATCCCCGGGGCTCCAGCCGCCCCTGTCAACCCTCCGTGTGCGCGGCCGGGCGGGCGGCCGGGCTTTCCGCGGCGGAGAGGGCGCCGCACGGTGCCCCCGGGCTGCCTTGCTCGCCGCCCCGGGCCCCGCGGCGGGAGGGGGGTTGCGGCCCTGTGCCCCGCGCCAGGCGGCCCAGCCGACCCTCACTGTGTCCCGCGCCGGCCGATCGGTCCCTCCGACCCCTGAGTGCAGCCGGGCGGGGACGGCCGGGCCTGGCCCAGAGCCCTGGGGACAGGGCACCTGCGGTATCGCGGCGCCGGCCGCCCTGCTCTCTAGGAGCGTCGGCACCGAGTTAGAGCCCCAGCAGCCTTCCTTCCAGGGCGGCCGAGGGTCAGATCGATGCCTCTGCGCCCGCACCTGCCCCGGGGAGACTCTAGGTGACGCTTCTGCAAGAGTCCTCGTGACCAGAGCCCCTTGCGGGTATTGGCCCAGCGGAAAGTTGGCCTCTGCGGATGAATGTCAGAGCCCAACTTTGCGGTACACTGAATGCTGTCCTCCGAGATTTGGCCGGGTCCCTCCTTCTTTTGTCGGCTGATGGAGGGCCAGCAGTCGTAATTCGCAGTTACCTAAGGTTCTTTCCATCCTCTTCTAGGTGGCTTCTATTCTGTTGTTTTCTATACTTGTTTCCGTTAACTTTTCCTGATACCGTGAGCCCTTTCCAGCCCTTTGCAAGTAGGTGGGATTTTGAACACACAACACACACATCCTCAAAGGGATGTAAAATAAATTACTGGCTTGATATATCAGCTTGGGTAGTACTGACCAAAAGCCTGTGTCAGGTGCCGTGTTTGAGATCCGTTTACTACCTGCAGAGAGCTTACAGTCTGGCAAGGCACGTAAAGCGTGTACAAAAAATCCGCAGTAAGTGACACGTAAAGGTGTGCAAAGCATAAGGTGTCTGCTAATAGAGCTATCACCAATGATCATTACTCCTTTCTCCGCTTTTAACTTTATGTATCTAAGCATCCTATGATACCTTCTCCGTTCTTGTCTTTTTCAACTGATTTTTACAAAATTTCACCCTATTTTCTGTTTCTAAAACACTTCTAGGTACATGGTCACATGTTCTGTGCAGTAGTGATTATTGTTACGATGGAGAATCTGAGATCAGAAAGCGGATCTGTGGAATTAGGTAAATTCAGGTTAAGGAATGCATAGTTGATTCTTTTACCACGGAACTAAGCTCTGTATATTCATGCATAGAGCCTAATATACAGACAGATCATGTGCTTATTCATACTTGCTCTCTCTGCCTAGAATATTCTCTCCTCCCGTCATCACATTCATTCCCCTGTATCATTCAGGTCTTGGCTCAGATGTCCTCCGAGAATCTCTCTGTACACCAGATCTCAACAGCTCACTCTCCCCACCCCCTGCCTCATTCCCAAGCCTGGTCCTATCCTGGGCACTCTTTATAGGTTTCTTTAATGGAATCCCCTTCCCTGTGTACTTTGTAAATTATTACTTATTCAAGGCTGAGGGCAAACCTTGCCTTTTCTTAAGGACTACCCCAGAGTATGTTTTTGTTTGTTTGCTTTTAACTAATTAATTTGGCAACTCTTCTAGCACTACCTTATAATATCTATTATCCTGAATTATGTATGTGTGTTATCTTACAAATTGGGATGTAAGCTACTTGAGAGGGAATTTAATGCATACCTTGCCTCCTACAAATGGTATACACAAGTAAATGTTTTGATCAACCTTTACAATAGAGTTTACTCCGTTTATAACCTAACACTGGCATTTATATTCGGTCTACCTTTATTTCCCTCATTTTTATCTTAAGGAAATATGAATGTGCCTAACTATATTCAGTAAACCCAAACATTTTGTTACAATATCTTTATTGCATTGGTCAGGGGGGAAAGAAGACTAAAATATTAGAGGTTCAGCAAATTTGTGAGTAATAGTCATCTTGCCAGATCTTGATCTGTGCCTTCTTATTGGGATCCTAAGAAAACTGTGTTCTTTTCCCACTTCTGTCACCAGTTCTCCGTGTGACTTTGGGTAAATAACATAACCTCTTCCAAGGATCAATTTCAGTGGAAAGGTATCAAATGAAATCATCTCTTAGGTTCAGTGATTTTGAGTGAATAATGTGCATTTAGCTTTTTACTGAGTCACCACTTAAACTTTATTCCATTGTAAAACTTAACTTTTCAAAACTTTAGCAAATAACTCCATGATTCTACCAGTTACTCAAGAAAGAAACCTTGATTTTTCTTTTCCCTCAATTTTCATGTCCAATCGATTCTATGTTCTACTGATTCTACTTCTAAAATAGAGCTAAAATGCGTTTTTTTCTCTCTCCATTGTTAACATTGTGGTCTAGCCTGCCATCATGTCTCACCTGCGGTACCGACTAGTTTTGGAGCCTGCAGGAGAAGGGAACGTTGTTTCCTGTGTCCTCCCTGTCATAAGCACTCCTCGGCTCCGAGCTAATCACTGTGCTGTCCGCGCCCCTGACTAGACAGGGAAGGAAGGAGACCAGCAAGATAGAAAACCTGAAGAGTGATGTGCCACAGACACTAGAGATGCGTGTTTCCAGAAGGGAGACTAGTTAGCCACGCGAATACCCCTGAGAAGTTCTCTAAAACGGGGAGAGAGAATTTAGCATTGCTGGCGGCAGCGTGGTGATACTGCCTCAGTCAGGTGCCGGGGTGAAAGAGGAAGGGACGGTAGTGGGCTCACACAGCAAGTGGAGGCAAAGCTACTGCGGACTGTTTCTGGGTGGCGGAGTAGAAACATGGGATGGTAACTGGAGGGTAATACAGGTTCAAAGGACAGATTTTTGTTTGTTTGATGTGTAAAGTGGGAGATACTAAAATGTGTCCACTGATGGAATCTGTCCAACAGAACTGGAGAAAGTGTTGACGCAGCAGAGGGGGTAGGTTGTGTGCGCGCGCATGCTCACCACCCTAAAGTGTACCGCAGAGCGGAGGACCCGGTGTCCGTTGTTTCTGGCTGTGTGCCCAGTTTCTAGAATAGTGCTTGCCAAGATAGTAGCTACTCTGTAAACTTTCTAATATTTGAATAAGTGAATGACGTGAATTCTATTGCCCTTTTTCTCTTAATTCTTCTTACAGCAACCAGGAAGATACTTTGAAAAGTAAATCAAATCATGTCACTGTCCAGCGCAAAGTCTCCCTTTGTTCCAACAGCACTCAGGGTGAAATCCCTGCTCCTTCTGGACCATAGGACCTGCGTGAGGTGGCACTGGCCTCCGCGACATTCTTGCTCTTGTCAAACGGTTCCAGTGATGCTGGCCTCCTTTCGTTTCCTAAAACTGAAGGACCCCTTCCCACTTTAGGCCTTTCTACATGATTTCTCCCACCAACCCCTTACCTTCAGTGACACCTTCTCAGAAAGGCACGCCCTGACACGGTAGCGGACAGGAGCAAAAGCTCTGGAGCCAGACCATCTGGGTCCAGGTCCACACTTACTTGCTGTATGACCTTGAGCAAATTAAGGTCTCAAAGCCTCCTCTCCCCCTCCCTGTAAAGTGGGGACAATAGCAGAATCTATGTTACACCGTTCTTCTGAAGATTAAAGAGGCTCTGAAGCATGTAGGACAGAACACACAGAGGAAGCACTATGGAAGTGTCGCCACCATTACTATCTGAAGTTGAACATTCCCCATTGTTCGTTTTTATTCCCATTTCCCAGCTCTTTCTTCACAGTATGGATAACGATGGATAATTTGTCAGTCTTTCTCATTACATAGTGACCACCGGGGAAAGCCAGGGTCACGACTGCCTCTGTTCTCCATGCTTTCTTTAGTGTCTACCTCTGTACCTGGCATACAGTTAGCACTCTGTCGTAAGTGCTTATGAGAAGATGCCACCAATCACGTTCTGTTTTGAAACTCCGGTGACCAAATTCGATCACCGGAAGGCCAAACAGAAAGGGCCCACCCAGGTCAGTCACAGCACAACAGCACAGCTTTCTTTTCATACTGCGCTCCCATCAAATGGCACGTGCTATTCTTGTCACTACTTTCTATCAAGGTCTTATCACACTTGATTCTTGTACTTTTACTAATTTAACTATTTAAATCAAACTTTAGTGGAAGACATTAAAGGAAATAACGAGAGTAGTTTTAAAAATTGACTCAATGTTTTGAGCACAGAGTAGTTTGTTGAAGTTGAGATGCAGTCTTATAAAATACACCATTGTTTTACGTGCCACTGAGAAAGAAAACAGTGCCATTTTTAAGTCCGACACAACTCTTTATCGTGTCGAACTTTTCATACTTACGGAAAGCCCTTTTAAAAAATCACGTATCACCCTCTTACACACATAAAAAGCAAAATTAGCTGAGATGCTTGTAAAACTTTGTCATATTCAGAGTACAGTGCTTATAATTCACTTTCAACTCAGAATCTCAATGTCCATGTTTTTCTATATAAGGTCAGTCTCTGTAATCCGAGAGCATTAGTGACACATCATTTCATTTTTTTAATAACAAAAAAAAAATTTAATGTTTATTTTTGAGACAGAGAGAGAGAGACACAGTGTGAGCAGGGGAGGAACAGAGAGAGAGGGAGATACAGAATCTGAAGCAGGCTCCGTACAGGCTCTGAGCTGTCAGCACAGAGTCCAATGCTGGGCTTGAACCCACGAACCGTCAGATCATGACCTGAGCTGAAGTCACGACTGAACCCCCCGATGCATCATTTCCTAAATGAGTATCCATTGTTATCTCCAGAGTTTTCTTTTAAATCACCAATACCCATTTTGCACATTTTGATGCACATACATATGTAATGACAGGTGTCATGACTGCTACCTGACCCAAAGCAATTATAAGATACCTGTCATTTTCAGATATGTTGAGTGTGAAAAAATATGTGTCTTAAAATTAGTGAAATGTCATACACTGAATTTGCAGAATATTTGAAGAAAAAAGTTGCCTTACAGATCTTTTACCAAGAATTGTTTTACAATTAATAATGTTACTAAGTACATGTTATTACTGAGTTTAACCATTAATGTTGATATACCCCATGACAATATTAATTTTCATGATATAATTTACAATACAATGTAATTGGGGTGTCCACTTTGCACATGAGGAAGCTAATGCCTCAGAGAGCCTCAATAGAGGTTACTAGAATAGTGATGGGCCATTTAGGACCCTGTTCTTGCAGCTCTAAATCCTGCGGCTCTTTGTTGTTTGAAAACACAGTAGGAATGCAAGTACAGATTTACTCCAACCAAATTTAAGACATGAAGATTTCAGCTTCTTGGATTTTTTCATTCTGGATTGAATTTAATGGCAGGGTTTATCTTTTAACAGCTTCATGAAAGTGGATACCTGTATATGACTCTAATATATTTAAGAATGTGTATTGGGGAATACTTGAAAATTTCTGTTAAAGTTTGCTTTTTTGTTACCATGTGCAGAAATAATCATTACTTTATACTTCCATCATTGGGTTCAATTCTTATTTATGAACAATAAACCTCAATAAGTGACTTAATCCAACACAAGAGCCAAATTAAATACATGTTTTTAATGATAATAAAGTTAATGTTTGTGGTTGGGGTTTCTTAAATTTATTTTCTCAAGACATGTCATTATGCAGAAATACATTTTTTATCATTTTGAAAGTCTTAAGTTTGGGTACCTTTTAGCTTTTTTGTTTTACATTCAATTTCTTTTAAAAAACTAAGTAACTACTTATACCAAAAAATAAAATGATTTTTCCTTGGCATTTTTTAAGTGTTTTGAACAAGAAGAAAACTGGGATATCAAAATGGTTTCTAAATTGAATTTTTGTTTGTCTTTTAAATTTTGTTTTGAAATAATCACATATACATAAAGTTTTAAAAATAGTATAAAGCAATCTCATGTACCCTTCACCCAGTTTTCCCCATGGCTACGTCTTACATAATTATTGTCCAATATCAAAATCAGGAATTTGACATTGGGCCACAGTTTGTGTGCAGTTTGATGTCATTTTTTTCACATGGGTACATTCCTGTAACTAATCAAGTTACAGATTATTACAAATCACGATAAAACTCTCCGTTGTGTTAACCCACCCTCCCACCCACACCAGAGTCCTCAGTCCCTGGAAACCACTAATCTGTTTTCTATACAATTTTTCATTTCAAGAATATTACAGAAATAGAATCATACAGTATGTGACCTTGTGAGAGTGCCTTTGTACACTCATAATGCTCTTGCAGTCCATCTAAGTTGTTAATGTATGTCAGTCGTTTGTTTCTTTTTAATACATTCCATGAGATGGATGTACCACAGTTTATATACTCAGGCATATCCTGGGCAACACTTTGGATATTTATAGTTTTTGACCATACATGTAAAGCTGCTATGAAAAGCCATATGCAGATTTGTATTTCTCTAGGATAAATGCCCAGATCTATGGATAATATAGTGTATGTTTAGTTCCTCCCCCCACTTTTATTGAGATATAATTGATACATAACATTGTACTAGTTTTAGGTGTACAACATGATAGTTTGATATTTGTATATATTATGAAATGAATACCACAATAAGTTCAGTTAACATCCATCACCTCACATAATTAGAATTTCCTTCTTCTGAAGCTTTTAAGATTTACTTTCATAACAACTTTCAGATACAGAATACGGCGTTGTTACCTGTAGTCAAAATGCTGTACATTAGATCTCCAAAACTTCTTTCTTTTATAGCTGGAAATTTGTATAGTTTCACCTCCTTCACTCAGTTCCCCCATTCCCCACCCCCTCTGGCAAACAACGTGTTCTCAGTTTCCATGAGTTTTTTTTTTTTTTTCAACATTCCACATACAAGTGACATTATACAGTATTTGTCTTTATTATTTCACTTAGCATAATGCCCTCAAGGTCCATTTGTGCTGTCACAAATGGCAGAATTCCTTCTTTTTTAGGGCTAATGTGTGTGTGTGTGTGTGTGTGTGTGTGTGTGTGTGTACCTCACGTTTTATTTATCCACTCATCAATCCACAGACATTTGTTTCCTTGTCTTGGTTACTGTGAATAATGCTGCAGTGGGGTGCAGATACCTCTTCAGGAGAGCAATTTAGTTTCCTTTCGATATATACCTAGAAGTTGAATTAGATCATATAGTAGTTCTATTCTAAAATTGTGAGGAATCTCCTGTTTTCTACTATATTGGTTGCACCAATTCACATTCCCACCACAAGTATACAAGATTCCCTTTTCTCCATATCCTCAATAGCACTTGTTATTTCTTATCTTTTTGACAAAGGCCATACTGACAAGTGTGAGTTTATATCTCGGGATTTTGATTAGCACCTTCCTGATGATTAGTGACATTGAACACCACTTCATGTATCTGTTAGCCATTTGAGTGTCTTTGGAAAAAGGTCTGTTCACATTCCTTGCCCATTTTTAATTGGATTATTTGGAGGTTTTTGTGCTATTGAATTCTATAAGTTCCTTATATTTTTTGGATATTAACACTGTCAGATGTGCAGGCTGAGAATATGTTCTCCCAGTCTGTAGGTTGCCTTTTCATTTGGTTGATCACTTCTTTTACTGTGCAGAAGTTTTGCAGTTTGGTGTGGTTTCACTTGTTTATTTTTTGTTGTTGTTGCTTGTGCCTTACATGTCCTATCCAAACAATCACTGCTATTACCAATGTCAAGGAGCTTTTTCCCTAGTTTTCTTTCAGGAGTTTTTTTTGTTTTGTTTTTTTGTTTTTTAATTTTTTTTAATGTTTATTTATTTCTGAGACAGAGAGAGACAGACCATGAGTGGGGGAGGGGTAGAGAGAAAGGGAGACACAGAATCTGAAGGAGGCTCCAGGCTCTGAGCTGTCAGCACAGAGCCCCACATGGGGCTCGAACTCACAAACCGTGAGTTCATGACCTGAGCCGAAGTCGGACACTTCACCAGCTGAGTGACCCAGGCGCCCGTTTTCTTTAAATTTTAACTTGTTAGTGTATAGAAATGCTACTGATTTTTGTATGTTGATTTTGTATCCTACAACTTTACTCAATTCATTTATTAGTTGCTATAGATATATATGTTTTTTTGGTGTAGTCTTGAAGATTTTCTATATATAAAATGCCATCTGCAAACAAAGACACTTTTTTTTTTCCTTTCCAATTCTGATTCCATTTATTTGTTTTTCTTGCCTGATTGCTCTAGCTAGAACTTCTAGTACTCTGTTGAATAGTGGTGACAGTGAACAACCTTCTCTTGGTCCTGATATTAGAGGACTCACCATTGACTTTGATGTTAGCTCTGCACTTCTCATATATGGCCTTTAGTATATTGAGAATTCTATGCTCACTTTCCTTCTGTCCCCAGTTAGTTGAAAATTTTTATCATGAATGGATGTTGAATTTTGTAATGTTTTTTTTTCCTGCATCTGTTAGGCTGATCATATGATTTTTATCTTTCCATTAATGTGGTAAATTATTACATTTATTGATTTGCATATGTTAAACCATCCTTGCATCGTAGAGATGAATCCTGATTGATCGTAGTCTATTATCCTTTTAATGTGCTGTTGGATTCAGTTTGCTAGTTATTTTGTTGAGACTTTTTGCATCTGTAGTCATCAGAGATGTTAGCCTGTAGGGTTTTGTTTTTTGGTTTGTTTGCCTTGTTTTTATAGTGGCCTTATAAAATGTGTTTAGAAGTATTCCCCACTCTTTAGCATTTTGGATACTAAAAGGATTGGTATTGATTCCTTTTTAAATGTTTGGTAAAATTCACCCATGAATCCATTTGGTCCTGGACTTTCCTTTGTTGGGAGGTTTTTGATTACTGATTCATCTTACAGTAATTAGTTTGTTCAGATTTTCCATTCATGATTCAGACTTGGTAGGTTGTATATTTCTATGAATTTATCTATTTCTTTTGAGATTTTAATTTGTGTATAATAGTACATAGTAGTTTCTTACGATACTTTGCATTTCTGTTGTATCACTTATAATATCTCCTCCTTCATTTATAATTTTATTTATTTGGGTGCTCAACCTCTCTTTAGTTAGGTAAAGGTTTATCAATTTTGTTCATATTTTCATAGAACCAACTCTTATTTTTGTTAGTTTTTCTGTTCTTTTCCTGATTTCTATTTCATTTCTTTCTGCTCTAATTTTTATTATGTCCTTAGTTCTGTTAATTTTGGACTTATTTTGTTATTCCTCATTCTTTGGGATGTAAAATTAGGCTGTTTATTTGGGGTCTTTTTCATGGTATTGTATTTATTGCTATAAATTATGCTCTCAGAACTGCTTTTGCTACATCCCATCAGTTTTAGTATGCTGTATTTTCATTTGTTTCATGATATTCTTTTATTTTCCTTTTAATTTCTTCTCTCATGCCTTGATTGTTCAGAACTGTGTTTAATTTTCATTTATTTGCTAATTTTCCTTTTTTTCCCCATTACTGATACCTGCTTTCATATGATCATTGCTGGAAAACATAGTGTAATTTCTGTCTTCTTAAATTTGCTAAGATTTGTATTATGGCCTAACATTTGCCCTATCCTAGAAAATACTCTGTGTATCTGTCATTTAGGTCCTTTTGGTCTATAGTGTTGTTTAAATCTACTGATTCTCTGTTCGGATGATATATCCATTATTCAGTGGAATGTTAAAGTCACCAATTATTATTTTAATACTGTTTATTTCTGTCCATTCTGTTAGTATTTGCTTCATACACTTAGGTGCTCTGATATTGGGTGCATAAATATTTACAATTACACATTCTTAATGGATTGACTCCATTATCATTATATAATGACTTCCTTTATCTCTTGACTACTTTTTAGCTTAAAGTCTCTTCTGATATAACATCCCTGCTTTCTTTTGGTTACCATTTGTGTGAAATATCTTTTCCCATTCCTTCACTTTCAGTCTACATGTGTCTTTAAAGCAGCAGTGAGTCTCTTGTAGGCAGCACATCATTGGATCTTATATTTTTATCCATTCAGCCATCCTGTCTTTTGATTGGAGAATTTGATCCATTTATGTTTAATTATTAATAGGTAAAGACTTATTATTGCCATTTTGTTTAACCATGTTCTGTTTCCTAGATGCTTTGTTGCTTCTTTGTGGTTTGATGACTGTTAGAGCAATATTTTGTCACTCTTTAATCATAGTCTTTTTGTGACTACTACAGGGTTTTCCTTTTTGGTTACCATGAGGCTTATATAAAAGATATTTATGATGTTCTGTTTTAAGTTGATAACAGTTTTACTGACATAAACTTTAAATTTTTATTTCTCCCCTCACAGTTTAGATTGTTAATGTTTCAGTTTACACATATAAATATGCATATATACATGTATGTATGTATTAAAATTTTTTATTTTTAAGTAATCTCTACATCCAATGTGGGGCTCAAACTCACAACCCTGAGATCAAGTGTCACATGCGCCATTGACTGAGCCAGCCAGGCACCTCATAGTTTACTTATATTTTATGTTGTGTATCCAGTAACAAATTTTTGTAGTTATGATTACTTTTAATGTTTATTTTTTAACTTTTTAATTTAGAGTTGTAAATGAATTGAAATAATTAAGATTAGTTTTCTACATATTCATATGTTTTTATGATGTTAATTAGCATCATTTTATTTGGCACGTGGGTGGCTCAATCAGTTGAGCATCCAGCTTCAGTTCAGGTCATGATCTCATGGTTCGTGGGTTCGAGCCCCGCGTTGCACTCTATGTTGACAGCTCGGAGCCTGGAGCCTGCTTCGGAGTCTTCTCCCTCTCTCTATGCTTCCCCTACTCATGCTCTGTCTCTCTCTCTCTCAAACATAAATAAACATTAAAAAAAAAGAACTACCTTTAGTATTTCTTATAAGTCAGGTATATTGATGATGAACTTCCTTTAGTTTGAGAAATTCTTTACGTCTCATTCATTTCTGGAAGACTGCTTCACCAGCTATACTATGGTCAGCTGACAGTTTTTGTTTCTCCTTCAATATTTTGAATATATCACCCCATTCTCTCCTGGCTGAAAAGTTTCTGAGAAATCTGTGCATAGTCTTATGGGAGGGGAGGAGGTCCCTTGTACGTGATATGTCACTCTTGCTGCTTTCAAAATTCTTTGTCTTTGACTTTTGACAATTATGTCTCCCTGTGTAGCTGTTTAGGGGTTCAACCTGTTTGGGTCCTTTGGGCATCATTACTCTGATATCCATTCCTCATGATATCCTTCCTCATGATATCCTTCCTCATGTTTGGGAAGTTTTCAGCCATTATGGTTTTAAAAATATTTCTGTCCTTTTTTCATTCTCTTCTCCTGGGATTCTTATAATGCATATATTGTTCTTTTAGTGGTGTCCACTGAGGCCCACAGGCTTTCTTTACTCTATTTAATTCTTTCTTCTTTTTGCTATTCTGACTGGATAATTTCAAATGCCCTACTTTATAGTTCACTGATTCTTTTACTTGATGGAGTCTGCTGTTGAAGCGCTCCATTGAATTCTTCATGTCAGTCACTGAATTCTTCAGCTTTAGAATTTCTCTCTCTCTCTCTCTCTTTCTCCTTCCCTCTCTCCCTCTCACTCCCCTTCCGTCCCTTCCTTCCTTTTTTTCCTTCCTCCCCTCATTCCTTTCTTTCTTTTCCTCCCTTCCTTCCTCCCTTCCTTCCTTCATTCGTCTCTTTGTTGAACGTCTCATTTTATTCATGCATTTCCCTAATATTATTTAGTTATTTGTGTTTTCTTGTAGTCCACTTAACTTCTTTAAGAGGAATATTCTGAATTCTTTGCAGTTTATAGAGCTCCCATTTCCTTAGGGTCGGTTATTGGGGCTTTATTACTTTCATGTAGTGATGTCATTGTTTACCTGATTCTTCATAATCCTTGATTCTTTGTGTTGGGATCTATACATTTGAGTAAGCAGTCTCCTCTTCCACATTTTACAGGTCTTCTCCAAAGACAGTCTTTCACCAGTCAGTTCACCTCGGTTCTGGACTGGTCAGCTGGCAGCATCCATGGTCAAGTGGGGCTTGCTATCAGGGCTTTCTATTTGGGCAAGGAGGCTGCCTGAGCCCTGAGGTCAGACTTGGTGCCGATGGCTGGAAACTGTTGGTTTCCTGCCCATGCCCAGCTCTGGGATGGGCTCTGTGGCTGCATGGATTCTCTGGTTAAACTTCCTACTCAGGCCGACTGGGTGCTACACTCAACAGTTAGGCAGGGCTGCAAAGGTGCTTCCTTGCCTGAGTGGAGTTGTACAACAGGCTCCACAGCCCTTTAGCTTGATGGCCAGGGGCCTGAATCCAGCAGAGAGCTGTTCACCAAACTCCTTGCTCAGACACTACTACCAGCTTTGCTGTGAAGGTGGAAAGAGCTGCTGGCTTGGCTCTCTGCTCACCTGCTGCTGTAAGCTTGGCTACAGGTTGGGCTATACAACTTCCCAGGTGCTCTGGTGAGGCTTGCTTGTTGGGCAGGGCTGGAAACTGTATTCAGTGCAAGGCAGGGCTTCACATTTGGGCCACGTTAACAGCCTTCACAGCCAGTTAGGCTTGGTAGTCAGGGACTTCAATCGGACAAAACACGTTGAGCTCTCTGGCCAGACGGGTTCACCAGCTGGGCTCTGCAGACCGGCAGAGATGTTGCTAGGTGCTGCTCTCAAGTGCTGCTGAGCTGTTCAGTTTCTCAGATGCTCTGCTCAGGTTTCTCGGTGAAGCTGGGCTGGGGGCTGCACTCAGCAGTGAGCAGGACTAAGATTTAGCTGTTCTGCCAGGCAGGGTGGCAGGACAGGCTCCGAGGCCAGCAGGACTGGTTGTCGGGGTCTTGAATCAGGCACAACTACACACTGAGTTCCCTGGTCAGATGGGGTCACGATCTTGTGGTTAGCTTAAGAAACAGCCAAATAATTTCCATTATCAACATGTGAATGATATGGTATTTCGGTGCCCTCTCAATCATCTGATGTTACCAATATTTTTTTATTAGCCATTCTTTTTTTAAATTTTTTTTTTTTCTTCAACGTTTTTATTTATTTTTTTTAGGACAGAGAGAGACAGAGCATGAACGGGGGAGGGGCAGAGAGAGAGGGAGACACAGAATCGGAAACAGGCTCCAGGCTCTGAGCCATCAGCCCAGAGCCCGACGCGGGGCTCGAACTCACGGACCGCGAGATCGTGACCTGGCTGAAGTCGGACGCTTAACCGACTGCGCCACCCAGGCGCCCCTTTTATTAGCCATTCTAATGGATGGGGGTGATATTTCATTGTGGTCTTAATTTTGTATTTCCATGATTAATGATATTAAACATATCTTCATGTGTTCATCTCTTGATTTTCTTTGGTAAAATACCTCTTCCTATCTTTGCCCCCTTTTTAATTGAATTGTTTGTTTTTTTACTGATGGGTTTTGAGAATTCTTTATATTAATAGATATCAATCTTTTATCAAATTTCATTTGCAACTATTTTCTCCCAGGCTGTAGATGGTCTTTTCATCCTCTTAACAGGATCTTTCACAGAGGATATGAAACATACTCAGTTTTGATAACATTCAAGTAACATTTTTCTCTGTTTTATGAAGTGTGCTTTTAATGTCATAGATCTAAAACTCATTGACTAACCCTTTGCCACGAAGATTTTCTCCTATATTCTAAAAGTTTTAGTTTTTACATTTCACACTTAAGCCTATGATCCATTTTGAGTTAATTTTTGTATTAAATGTGATATTTAGATCAAGGTTCACTTTTTTGCCTGTGAATATTCATTTGCTTCAACACTATTTGTTAAGAGATTATCTTTACACTATTGAATTGCTTTTGAGCTGTGTCATAAATTGGTTGATTTTACTTGAATGGGGCTATTTTTTAATTATATATTCTGTTCCACTGATCTGTGTGTCAGTCTTTCTCCAATATCACAGTTTGATTAATGAAGCTATATAATAAGTATTGAAATCAGGTAGACTGACTCTTCCAACATTACTGTTGTTTTTCAAAACTGTGTTAGCCGTTTTAATTTCCTTGTCTCTCCATAGAAGTTTTAGAATAATCCATGTCTACAAAAAGATCTTACTGAGATTTTGATAGGAATTGTGTTAACTCTGCACATCAGTATAGGGAGAATTGACATATTTACTATGTTGATTTTTCCAGTTTATGAACATGGTACAATCTGTCAATTTATTTAGGCCTCTTTGGTTTCTTTTGTCAGCATTTTGTAGTCGCAGTGTATAAGTCTTGTACTCGTTTCAGTAGATTTTATATCCAAGTCTTGTCTTTCTTTTCCTTTCCTTTTCCTTTTCCTTTCCTGCTATTGTAAATGGTATTATAATTTAAACTTTGGCTTCCATGTGTTGATTGCTAGTTTATAGAAGAAACATTGATTTTGTATGTTGCTCCTATATCCTGTGGCATTGCTGAACTCCTTTATTAGATGTATGTATATTTTGTAGGTTACTTGGGATTTTCTATGTAGACAATCTTATCATCTGTAAGTATAGAGGCAGTTTGTTCCTTTCAAATGTATAAGCCTCTTGTAGAATTTTGTTGCCTCAGTGTGCTGGCAAGGACTGCCAGTACCATGATGAATAGCAAAGGTAAGAGTGGACATACTTGCCATTTTCATCATAGAGCAAAAGTGTTCAGTCTCTTACCATTTAGTATAATGTTAGCTATAGATTTTTTATAGATATTCTTTATCAAGTTGAGGAAGTTCTTCTCTGTTCTTTGCTGAAAGGTTTTCTCGTGAATACAAGTGGGATTTCTCAATGATTTTACTGTGTCAATTGATACAGTTACATGATTTTTCTTTTTCACTTTGCTTCAACACTGGATTACATTAATTGATATTTGAATATTGAACCACCCTTACATCCTGGGATAAAACTACGTGGTCTTGGTCTTGTGCATAATTTGTTTTAGATACTGCTGAATTATTTTTCCTGATTTTTAAAAATTTATATATTTATGAGGGATATTGATCTGTGGTTTTGTTTTTCCCTTTCTTTGTTTTTGTATTGTCTTTGTCTGGGGTACCACATAAGTACTGACTTCATAAAATTACTTGGGAAGTGTACCCTCCTCTTCTGTATTCTGGAGGAAATTATATAGATTTGGTATTAACTTTTTAAAAACTTTTGGTGAATTTAATTCCCTTAATAAGAAATTACAGGGCTGTTCAAATTTTATATTTCATCTTGAGTGAGTTGTGGTAATGTGTGGATTTTTGAGGAATTAGTCCATTTCATCTGCCCTACTGAATTACTACATGTAGAGTTGTTTCTAGTATTCCTTTCTTTATCCTTCTGATTAACTTCAAGGTGTGTAGTGATTCCCCTATTGCATTCCTGATATTAGTAATTTATGTCTTCTCTTTTTTGTTCTTTGTCAGTCTTGCTAGAGGTTTGTCTATTTTATCAAACCTTTCAAAGAATAAGTTCTTTATTTCCTTTGCAGTTTTCTATTTTGAATTTTGTAGATTTCTTCTCTTTATCATTTCCTTTAACCTGTCTACATTGAGTTTATTTTGCTCTTCTTTTTGAAGTTTCTTGAGGTTGAAGCAAAAATTGTAACTATGTAAGGGTTATTTAAATCAATTATATAATAAGGATATGAGGGAGAGTAAAGGGAAGTAAAAGAGTGTAAAGCATATACACTTTATACTGACACTGGTAAAATGTTTACACAAGTATTTGTTATATACTATATACACACCATATATATAATATATATGTGTGTATATGTGTACATATGTATATATGTACACATATACACACATATATATGTAATACTTAGAACAACCACTAAAATGTCCATACAAAGAGATATGCTCAGTCACTATAGCCAAATCAAAATGGAATTTAAAAAGGTTCAAGTAACCCAAAGGAAGGCAGAAAGAATAAAGATAAATTAAAAATAGAGAAACATAAAACAACCAACCAAAAAGCAGCCCTAAGTATTACCATATCAATAACTGCACTAAATATAAGTGGTCTATATACGTCAATTAAAAGATAGAAGTTAGCAGAGTAGGCTTTTTTTTTAAATGATCCAACTTTATACACTTCCTATAAGTCATTCATTTCAAATAGAATGATATAAGTAGGTTGAAAGTCAAGGATGAAAAAATATACACTATGCAAGCAGTAATTAAATGGTTGTGGTTATATTAATACCAGATAAAGTAGACTTCAGCAAGGAAAATTATGAGGGACAGAGAGGAATATTATGTGTTAATCCACCCAGAAGACATAGCAAACCTAATTGTCTATGTACCAAACAAGAGAACTGCAAAATATCTGAAGCAAAAACTGATAGAACCAATAAGAAAAATAGACACATTTACTTTTACAGCTGGAGACATTAATACTTCTCTCTCAATAGGACAAGAAGACAGAAGTGACACAGAAGAACTCAACACCATTAACGAATATAATCTAATCAGCATTTATAGAATACTCCACCTAACAAAAGAACCCACATTATTTTCAAGTGCCATGGAACGTACAGCAAGAGTAACTGTATCCTAACCCACAGGACAAACCTCCAAAGACTTAAAAGAACTGAAATCACACAGACTATGTAATTGCTCACTGAGGCATCTCTGTAAAGGCTGCCTTAAAATTCCTGATAGATAATTCTGACATCTGTGTCCTGTGTCGGTGTCTGTTGATTCTTCTCTCTTTCAACTTGATATATTCCTGGTTTGGAGATATACTGGATATTTCATAATAAGACTCTAGATCCTATTTATATCTTGTATTTTGGTGGGTCTTTTCTGACACTGCTCTGTTGAGTTAAGGCCACCAGCTCATTACTGCTGTGTTGAGATAGAAGTCCAGATTTTCCACCTCACCTCTTGGACATCTGGGATAGGAAGGGCTCTTTTTACTGCTGGATGGTGTTGAGAGTTCAGGCTCCCCTCTTTGCATCCTCTGATACCACTTTGGCTGAGAGAGGGAGGGGCACATCCCCTGGCAGTGAAAAGTCCTACATCTTCAGTGGGCCTCTGGCTCCAACCCAGGAAGGACAGGGAGGAATGCCATTTTACTTCCAGGTAGGGGTAGAATCCAAGATCCCATGTGTCACATGACCTCCACTGATGGTGGAGGGGAGGTGGTGGACACTTGCTACCCCTGGACTAGCTACCCACTCTGCCTTCCCATGGATAGGAAGAGGAGAGTTGACGCATCTCATTACATCCTGGGAGGGGTGGGATGCTAGGCTCTCCATTCCACTTTTGCTGACGTGAGTGCCTGTAGATAGTTTTTCCATCATGTTTGTCAAAACTCTTCTTACTAGGTTGCTCCTGCCCCTGGTCCTATGGCTAAAGAGATCAGGTTTCTCTCGGAGTTCTTTATGCATGTGCCCGCCCAGTCGTGTTCATGTTGTCCACTTGTTCAGTATCTGGGATATCTTAGGCAAAAATAAAACCCAAGGAACTCACCACTGTATTGTTCTTGGGTCCCACGTTCACTAGCCAGTCTGCCTATTTCTCTCCACCTTTCACCATCTGCATAGATTTATGATATATATTTTTATATGTGTCCAGGGTTCTCAGTCATTTTTAGCAGCAGAAATAGTGCCAAGCATGTCTACTCCACCTTACTGGAAGACAAAGCCTCACTGTTTTTATAGGAGTAATATTTATAAGAATTAAATTAAATACTGTGTGAAACCCAGGGATCAGCACCTGACACAAAGTACTGGCTCTATAAATGTTGGCTGTTTTTATTATCCTGTATATCTTTCTTTTTCAGAATGATGTTAAACTGCCGTGGTAACTTTTTTGGCCAGTACATTTATGGTTGGATCTTAGGCACATGAAAAGGACTCTATGCTTTCATTTAATATTAATATCTATGTCCAGAAGAGCATTGAAAAGAGTATAAACTTTGAGTTAAGCAGGTTTCTACTGGTTTTACATCTTTATGCTCATCATTCAATCTTGAGCCTCAACTTCCCATTTTGTAAACAGTCATTATTACCAAAGTTAAATTATAAACGCTGAATGAAATAACTATATAAATTACTTACTATAAATTCTAGTACCTTCAGGCTTGTTATATCACTCAATAACTATAAACGTTAAGAGTCTCTAACCATTTACTTGCCTATCAGTGTTTACCTGTTAACAGAAATGGAAGTTTCACCATATAGTATTGTTCTTTGATGTACTGGTTTAAAGGTCCAGAAAGATGTGCTTTGTGGTATGGATGTAGGTGCCGAATGTAGATTGTTGTCATCATTTATCTCGATTGTCCCCATGTTGCCACTCTCTCCTCAGTGTATTTCTCCCATCTCAAACAAAAGACAACAGAATTTCCTAGAATCCACCTACTCCTCTAGTCCTTACCTCACTGAACTTCTTTAAAAAATAATTTATACAAATTTGTGTCCAGTATTCCCTCTTAAAACTACT
The DNA here is from genome assembly GCF_028749965.1 of Puma concolor. Classification (NCBI taxonomy): domain Eukaryota; kingdom Metazoa; phylum Chordata; class Mammalia; order Carnivora; family Felidae; genus Puma; species Puma concolor. The sequence continues at coordinate 112,756,891 of NC_141676.1, forward strand.
ATAATCTGACCTCTCCTCACCCCACCCCCACATGATCAACATTGTCTTTTCAGTCCTTACCTTGCCTAACCTTTCTCAGCTTTGGATGATGTAACTACTTCCTACGTGAAATTCTCTTCCTGTGCTTTCCATCACCACTCCTAATTTTCCTCCATTTCTGTCCCTGCTCTTTGTGAGTTTTTCCTTAGCTGTAGAACTTCCTCACCTTGTGTCTTCCACAAATTGTACTTTCAACTGTATCTCCAGTTCATCTAGACTGTCACCTGGCAGGTAGCAGGTGCTACATGAATAATTCTTTTCAACTAAACGGTCTTTCCCTTAGGGTTAGTTATCATTGGAGTTCCATTCTCAGCCCTCTTTCTCTACTGATTCTACTTATTTTTCTTGATTGATTTGTATCCATTTCAGTGGCTTTACTTATCTTGTGGATTCAGTTCCCCTATCCCTTTCATAAACTTTCCAACATGCTTTCTCTTCAATAGCACTTATAATTATTATGATTAAATAAAGTCTACATATATAAATGTGCTTAAACCAAGTTAAGAAAATAGAAAATTTCAGCTTCTGTATGAAGCCATTCTATATGAAGTAACCATGGCAGCCTTTAACTTTTAACCACTTTACCAAAATGAATGCCTATGCATAATGCTAATGTATTAGTTTGATACTTGAAAGTTTCCACTAAGTAGTTTTACTTATATTACTAGTCATAGAAATAAAAATTACTGTATACTATATCATTGGGCTCACTTTTTATCCATGAATTATGATCCTCAATGATTGATTTAATCTAACGCAAGTTACAAGTTCCTTATATATGTATAATCAGCTATAAAAAAATTACATATAAATTATATATCCACACGTTTATTAAAAAGTATTACAAACCGTTGTTGCCTTAATTAAACATTGTACAGGAGATCCTAGCTACTTCTGTAGTAGAAGAAAAAGAAATAATGCCTGTAAAAAAACAGGAAAGAGAACAAACAAGCCCCATTGGCTACAAATGATGTAGTTTTTTATGCAGAAAACACAAAAGAATCAACAGATATTTAGATTAATAAATATACTTGAGTTGCTGGGATTAAAATTAATATGCATTAATTAAAATAATCCTATTTGTTGTAATAGACACATCTCAGTGGCTTAACAAAAACGAAAATTTCTTATCCAATAAAAAAACAATGTTTGGATTTTTTTTAATTGATATTACTCATACCAGTGAATGCTACCTTCGATGGTAAGTGCAGTGAGAACATGAGCTACATCTTGGTTACTCACTGCTGTATTCCTAGCAGAATGATGTTTCTAAAATATAAATCCAATGGTGCAATTCCTCTCCTATTTAAAGTCCTTCTAAATATTCCTCATTACCTCTAGAATGAAACCCAGGCCCCTTGCATGGTAGCCAGACCGCGTGAGCCAGGCCGTTTACTATTTCAGCTTTATCTGCCCCATCTCTCTGGTCCTCAACATGGTGTCTCTCCCAAGGGGCTGTGATAACTCTGTCATCCCTATCTCTCCACTTACCATTTTTTTCTCTTGGAAGTGTCTTCCTCACCTTCTTCGGTAACCATCTTTCGTTTTTTCTTTAACACCTCCAGTACCACATCCATCAGAATGTCTTCCTTCATCCTCTCCCCTCTGCTTTGTCCTCCTCCTCCCTGAGAGCAAGTCTGAGATTGTCCTTCCTGCCTCCTTGATACTCTTCCCATGTCAGTTTTGACGCTTATCACATTTGTTACTTCCTTCTTTCCAACTGGCCTGGGGGCCTGCAAGAGCAGGGATCCTGTGACCCATTTATCTTCATATGCCCAATGCCCACATGGGTTTGAAGCCCCGAGGATATTCAATAAAACTGCACAGAGGAGGCAAGATCCGAGTGGAGGCACTGCAGCAGTTCAAGTGAGAACAGTGAGAGATTCATCCTGAAGAACGGCAGCGGGGTGGAGAAAAGGTGGTGGTTTTAAAATAGATATGGTCCGGGGCGCCTGGGTGGCGCAGTCGGTTAAGCGTCCGACTTCAGCCAGGTCACGATCTCGCGGTCCGTGAGTTCGAGCCCCACGTCAGGCTCTGGGCTGATGGCTCGGAGCCTGGAGCCTGTTTCCGATTCTGTGTCTCCCTCTCTCTCTGCCCCTCCCCCGTTCATGCTCTGTCTCTCTCTGTCCCCAAAATAAATAAAAAACGTTGAAAAAAAAATTTAAAATAGATATGGTTGGTGGAGGAGGATTTCTGAGTGTCTGGCTTGGGCAGTAGAGAAGCTCTTCATCTCAATGGAAACATATAACGAACAGAGCTTGGGCGGGGGTGGGGGGCAGGTGGAATCAGCATATTACTTAAACTTTGGTAGTTTCCAGTGGTAATCATGGCCACATTAAAGAATTGGAAAATAGAGGTATTTTTTAATGCCCCTAAAAATATATTTTAAAGTTAATTGTATGTATAGATACACACGCACACACACATAATCACATGCAGAATGAAAGTGTTGTGTTCAGTATCTACCCACCTCCTTCCCTCCATCTCCCCCTCACTAGACGGCTTGAAGGTCAGGGTAGCAATCTCTGCTTTACATTATCCCATGTGGATCACACAGCCTTGTCAACACCTATCATCGTAAACTTTGAAAGAACTTTTACAACCAAGAAGAATCTAAGATTATAGGAGATGAGTGTGTATTTCAATCTTCAGCATCTAACCTCCTCTGTCAGAGAGATTTAAATACATACCTTTAAATGGATGAGAATTGAGAGCAGTTCCAGGGGGTGTCTAGGCGATGTGGACTGCATCTCCCAACCAATTCTGTGGTTCTCTGAGGCAGGATGAGCAGAGACCCTGCATTGCTGTTACAGATCACTGATGCACCAGCCCACTGCTAGACGTGAGAAACAGACCAGGAGATACACCTTGGTCTCACTGTGTGGCTGAGAAGATGCTTTGACCCTTTGCACAGCATTAAGTCACGTCTGTCTCTCTTATATAGATCATGCCTGCTTCTCTGCCCCGTGTACTCTTTTATGTAGTGGACGCACTCCTTGGCCTCTCCCTCCGGTGTCACGGAGGCAGTAGGAGAGGCTGGCTCAAGTCTCAAGCAGGGTTATGTCTTCTGTCCACTGATCTGGCACTTCAGAGAAACTCTTACAGTGACAGCACTTGTGTTCAACTCTTCTCTTCAGCTTAGCAATTACTAGAAAGCTGCCTCTCTCACTCTTCTCCCCACTACGTGAGGAATGTAAACCTCCTGATTAATATCAATTAAGTGATTTCCTTGGCTGTTCTGTTAAATTTTTGGTAGAAAGTACCAAATTCCACTTATCTAGCATATACTTAATGCTCAAGTATGTATTATCTTTACTCTTCTCAATAGTACAACGACTGACAGGTACAGTCTGTCCCTATTTTACAGAAGGAAAAAATGAGAATCAAAGACCAGAAGTTCCTGGCCTCAGATATTTCACAAGTCAAGTGCTGAAACAGCACGGAGCTCATCTCTCCAATTCTGAAGCCTGTTCATCCTACTGCTCACATTATATCGCAGCCCTGGGAAAATGGATGACTTTATAGTTCTTAGAAAAGGACGAAAAAATATCCATAATTTTAATAACAGAGTTTTACAAGTGGCTTAAGAGGCATGCCTTGCGAGGTGAAGAATTACTCCTGGGGTGGCAGCCCTACACAATTCTCTGTGCACCCCACTCTAACTTGGGTTATATGTTCTTTTCCATCTAAGGTCAGATATTGTTAACATTGTTAAGATTTGTAGTGTTGTGATGATTAATTACTATATCAACTTAACGGGGCCATAGGGTGCCCAGACATTTGGTCAGATATTATTGTGGGTGTTTCTGTTGAGTGAGCTTCCAGATGAAGTTAACACTTGGACAGACAGACTGGGAGAAGTAGGTTGTCCTTCCTCATGAGGGTGGGCCTCATCCAATCAGTAGAAGACCTGGATAGGACAAAATTGCTGAGTAAGACGAACCTTACCCGAGTGCTGAGTTGAGACAACCATTGCTGCCTTTGGACTCAAACTGAAAAAAGTCAGCTGTTCCCAGCTCTCCAGGCTGCCCAGCTTTCAGACTGGAGCTTACATCACCAGCTGCCCTGGGTCTCCAGAGTGCCAACCACAGATCCTGGGACCTCTATAATTTTGTGAGCCAAGTCCTTATTTTTTATAGACACACAAGTTCCAGCATGTGTGTGCATGTGTGTCTACACAAAACCAACAGGCTTGTAACCTGTAGGTTCACTGGCTCTGTTTCTCTAGAGACCTCTGACCAATACAACTGTTTTCTGCCTGCCTTTTCTTCAGAACTGATCCCAAACCTCTAATTATCTCTCTCCCTTCCTGACACCCACACTTGTTATGTCTCCCTACTTACAACTACTTTAGAACACTGCTCACTGAATTACTGCAGGTAACTTACTTCTCCAATAATACTGCCAATTCCATCCTATTACTCCCCCACTTGTACACGCACATGCTCTCTCATGCATGTGCACACGCTGTTCTTCCTTCATATACTACAGAAGCCATCCAACTGAACTTCCGTGATAAGGAAAATATTGTGCATTTCTGCTGTACAACAGAACAGCCACAAGTGTTGGTGGAGTTCTCGAGGGAAACCAGGTGGAGACATAGACGGACAGATCTGCTATAAGAAGTTGGTTTCCATGATCCTTGAGTGTGAGAAATCCCAAGATCTGCGGCCCGCAAGCTGGAGGCACAGGAGAGTCGACAGCACCGTTACCATCCATGACTCAGTTCAGAGCAGAAGCCTGAAGCTCCAACTCCTTGACATCCAGGCAGACAGACAGAATTCCTTCTTGGCCTTTTGTTCTATTCTGGGATGGACTGGATGAGTCCCATTCACATTACGGGGTGGGGGGGGGGGAGGGCGGGGCAGCCTGCTTTACTTACTGTCCCAATTAAATATGGGGCACCTGGGTGGCGCAGTCGGTTAAGCGTCCGACTTCAGCCAGGTCACGATCTCGCGGTCCGTGAGTTCGAGCCCCGCGTCAGGCTCTGGGCTGGTGGCTCGGAGCCTGGAGCCTGTTTCCGATTCTGTGTCTCCCTCTCTCTCTGCCCCTCCCCCGTTCATGCTCTATCTCTCTCTGTCCCAAAAATAAATAAAAACGTTGAAAAAAAAAAATGTTAACCTCCTCCAGAAACACCCCCACGGACACACCCACAAACACTACTTAGCCACATATCTGGACACCCCATGGCCCAGTTGTGTTGACACGTAAAAGTAACCATCACTACATATGGCTACTGATTACTTAAAATATGGCTACAGCAACTACATTTTTAATTTAATTGAATTTTAGGTAATTTACATTTAAATAGTGATACATGGCTCATGGTTACTATATTGGACAAGAGAGCAGTAGATGGCTCAGTCCTAGAGCTTTAATTGAAGTTGTAGGACCACTGGGTATATAGCTCCCACCCGGGCCTGAAACGCTTTCTCTGGGAGAACCCAGCCACCGTGACACTGCCATGCTATGAGGGAGTATAGGCTGCCCACATGGACAGAGTGCACATAGACAGACACCGTCTGTTCTAGCCATCCCATTTGAAGCATCCAGAATGGGAAAGAAGGAAGCATGTTGGACCTGTAGCCCAGTCAGGCCTTCAGATGACCTCAGCCAGAGCTCCCATCTGACTCTATGTATATGAAAGTCCCAGAGCAAGAAGCTCCAGTGAAACCCACAGAACCATGAGATACAATAAACTGTTGTCTTAAGCCACTAAGTTTAGGATGATTTGCAAAGCACTAGATAACTGGGATAAAAACATACTAAGGGAATCAATGTTCCCTATTTCTTTGGCTCCCTAGTTCTCAGGCTTCTTTTCCTTTCTGAAGACTCAGGGATCATTTCTAGTTTGCTACTAGACAAGTTTCTCTGAACGGGTAGAGAACCTGTTTCCCACTTCCTTGCTTTTTGGTGGGTAAACTTGTTTGCATAGAATTGAATCTGCAGTTTGGCAAAGTCACGGTTGTCTGGCCTTCAACTGTCTTAGATTTCCGATCGCATGTTTAAAAGGCCTTTTTTAGTGAAGTTATACTGTTTTCTGTCCTGCTTTCAAATAGGCCAACTTGGTTAAAAAAAAAAAAAGAGAGAGAGAGAGAGAGAGAGAGAACTAAATAAAATGACAAATGATGAAGGAGAAATAACAGCCAACAACGTGGAAATACAATCATAAGAGAATATTCTAAAAAGCAGTAAGCCAACAAATTAGACAATGTAGAAGCAATGGGTAAATACCTAGAAACATAGAAACTACCAAAACTGAAACAGAAGGAAATAGAAAATTTGAAAGGCCAATAACCAGCAACGAAATTGAGTCCAAAATCACAAACCTCTCAACAAACAAAAATCCGGGACCAGATGGCTTCACAGGTGAATTCTACCGAACATTTAAAGAGGAGTTAATATTCTTAAACTTTCCCAAAAAATATAATGGAAGGAAAACTTCCAAATTCATTTGTTTAGGCCACCATCACCCTGATACCAAAACCAGATAAAGATTCCACTAAAAAAGGGAACTACAGTCAATATCCCTGATGAACATGGATGCAAAAATTCTCAGTAAAATACTAGCGACTGGAATCCAACAATGCATTGAAACGAATCATTCACCACAGTCAAGTGGGATTTATTCCTGGGCTGCTGGGGTGGTTCAGTATTCACAAATCAATCAACATGATCCACCACATTAATAAAAGAAAGCACTAGAACCATTGGATCATTTTAGTAGAAGGAGAAAAAGCATTTGATGAAGTTCAACATCCATTCCTGATAAAAACCCCTCAACAAAATAGGGTTAGAGGGAACATACCTCAACATAAAGCCCATCTATGAAAACCTCACAGCTGACTGACATCATCCTCAATGGGGAAAAACTAAGAGCTTTTCCTCTGAGGTCACGAACAGGACAAGGTTGTTCCCTCTCACCGCTTGGATTCAACATAGTGCTGGAAGTCCTAGTCATAGCAATCAGACAACAAAAAGAAAAGGTATCCAAACAGGCCAACATGTATCAATGCTTGCCTTTTTGTTCCTTTCTAAAGGCCCTAACTAGTTAACACAGTGTAACACTGATCTTTTTCAATTATTTCTGTCTTGAAAGTTGAACCCCAGAAGGCTATGCTTCAAGATCGATACTTTAACATCAGCTATGCTACCAGAAGAAAAGGGATGGGAGGGCAGAGGGATGTGTTGGGTATATACCCATGTGATGGCTACTATAAAATAATACCTCTTATGTGTAACAAGACTAGTCATGTGGGGAGATCCTATATGAGCTATATATATAAATTATAAATGGTGCTATTTGACACAATTGTATGGCTTGAACTTTATGCCTCAATTTAATATAGTCTTTTATTTTCTAGTGAGCTCAATATTTATAAAAGTTCAAAAGAAATTCATGAAAACAAATGTTTAGATCAAGGTTTATTATGATCTTAGAATTTTTGTGTAATTGACATTAAACAAATTTTGGATCTGAAATTTCGTCAGGACTCTACTACATCAGTGATTGTTTTTCTTTCCAGTTCTAAGAACAATTGGAATTGGCTATGGATAATTCATATCATCTCAACCAACGAAACTCATGTAATGGACTTCCATCTGAGAAGAAAAACAACTTCCTTGTGTCTGAAGATCATGGACAGAAAATCTTAAGTGTACTACAGAATTTTAGAGAACAAAATGTCTTTTATGATTTCAAAATAATCATGAAAGATGAAACAATCCCATGTCATCGTTGTGTCTTAGCAGCATGCAGTGACTTTTTCAGGTACTGTACCTTGTCTATGACTCAGATTTTGTGTTATTACACTTATTTGTCATAACTGCTGAATTTCTCCCCTACAGGAGCATGCAGTGGTAATTTTTAATTCTTAAAAAAAAAGCTAATTATAACCTAGATTAACTAATGATTTTTGAATATAAAAATTTAAGACTACCTTTTTTAAAAACTCAGGTCTTCCCAGATCAGCATTTCCCAATGTTGTATTGGACACTGGTTCTTTGAAATGTTCGGGGGGGGGGGGGGGGAGAAACTTGTTTTGATACAGAGTCCATTTTATTTAGGGGAATTCTTGCACTGTGCCATTTAGAAAAAGAGGAAAGGATGGATAAAATATGGAAGTATAGTTCAAAGAAAACAAAGAGGCTGAGAGGAAAACGGATTTCAGTCATGTACTGTATCCAAGGATTATTCCAGGGAGAGGGGGGCTCATACAGATATTTCAAAGTTTCTCCTCTCTTTGTTTGACAAAGGGGAAAAGTACCTCCAGAAGCATTTCTGGAGAATACCCAACTTTTCTGATTCTAGGCAACCTTCTGGATAGAATTTGGTTCTGAATAGAATGTCCTAGTCATGAGCCTGTACGATTCCACTGTGGTGACAGTGGTTGTGGAGTCTGCAAGGTTAAGTGTTGGATGCATGACCTTGCTACGGTGGCAGCTGTTTCACGGTCATACCATCCCGCAAGGCCTCTTGGTCACACACAGACCTCTCTTGGTGACATCCTGGCCTCCAGCCCTCCAGTCATACTGCCATAAACTTCATCCCAGTTGTGGTATTTGCATTATATTCAGTTTTGGAAGTAATTTGTATTCAAAGTAAGCAGGCCTTAAATCTCTAGTAAATAAAATTGGTAAAAACATAGTAAGATTTAAGATGTAAATACACTCATCCTTACTTTAACTCCTGTTTTACTGACAGCATCTGATTAGACCTCACCGTTACTGCTCTGGAGCGAGTCCTCTAAAAGTTTAGTACTGATACTCCCCTGCCCCTGGGGGGTCCCCTGCTGGAGGTGGGAGCAGTGGGCCAGGGCCGCACCTGGCTCACTGGGGAAGCGCCTCTGGCCTAACTGGAGTCTGCTTCTGACCCTGTAACCTCAGCTGTTCTCCCAGTCCCACTGGAGCCCTCGCTGTCCCTATGCTCTGCCACACCCTGGTGCCACCAGTGTCCCAGCTCTCTTGTATTCCACGGGTCTTCTTCCTGGTAGCTCCATTCTGCTCCCTCCCCATCCTGCCACCTCGTCATGACAGGAAGTGATGGTATAGGGATTAAGTACTTGGCCCCTTAATACACATGCCCTCAATCTAAATCCTGGCTCTGCCACTTACCAGACATGACCTTAGGCAAGTGACTTAATCTCTTCAGGCTTTAGGTTCCTGATTTGTAAAAATTAAGACCACAAAACCAGAATCTAATTCACAGAGTCATGATGAGACTTAAATAATGTATATGTAATGATTAGGACAGTGCCCACTATAGTCAACCTATTATTATTATTGTTATTATTATTATTATTATTACTGTTTCCAAACCTAGCAAAAATGGAAAAACTCTAGTAAACACACAAGCTGATTTCCCTACAGTGTTTTCTTGTTAACAAAATAAGTTTATGTAAGCATTTCAATTGGAAGTCCTCTACTCTTCATGGAGAAATAATTTTTTTTTAATGTTTATTTATTTTTGAGAGATAGAGACAGAATGTGAGTGGGTTAGGGGCAGAGAGAGAGGGAGACACAGAACGAAGCAGGCTCCAGGCTCTGAGCTGTCAGCACAGAGCCCTACGCGGGGCTTGAACCCACGAACTGTGAGATCATGACCTGAGCCAAAGTCGGATGCTCAACCGACTAAGCCACCCAGGTGCCCCAGAAATTATTTATTAATTAAATGTATCTGCACCTAGTTTTTGGCCACAATATTTTCAGGTACTCCTAGCTTTTATGGATCTACTTTAAATTTTTAAAAAAACTGCTGTGAAAACAGAACAATATATTTTAAAATTTTTCTCCCTGCTTTGAAGTAACACAAACGGCAGTTTTATAATGACCTAGATTAGATATATTATATATAGTATTATATTGATTATATATAGCATTTTACTAAAGGAATACTAAATTTACTGTGAGTTTACTAAAGTTCATATAAAACTATTTACAAATTTAGACTGAAATTCTATCATTTACATCCTTATATGATAAGGCCACTAATTCATAATATTTGTGTTATCAAATTTACTGGATATTGGGAGGAAAAATATGAAATAGCAGGAAAGTGCATAATGCATGATAAATGCACTTTATAATGATTTTGGAAAATTAAAGTTTTTGAATGAGATGTAAAGTCATGGAGAGAAGACTGAAAAGGAATCACACATACTGTACAGCCACTTTATGATTATGGTAAATTCAAGATCGATGTTAACTGGAAACTTTCAAGCTGATGAAGAATGGAAAGATGATCTTACATATATCTTCTCAAAGAAAATGTGGAAGCTGGTGATAAAAACACACAGGATCTGATAGGAAATATTTTCTAAAAATGATAATAATAGCTAATACTTTGCATTGATTAACTCATTCCTCCTCAACTGAGCAAAGTAGATATATGTGTACCCATTTTCATCTTTTTTTTTTTTTTAATTTTTTTTTAACGTTTATTTATTTTTGAGACAGAGAGAGACAGAGCATGAACGGGGGAGGGGCAGAGAGAGACAGGGAGACACAGAATCGGAAACAGGCTTCAGGCTCTGAGCGGTCAGCACAGAGCCCGACGCGGGGCTCGAACTCACATACCGCGAGATCGTGACCTGAGCCGAAGTCGGACGCTTAACTGACTGAGCCACCCAGGTGCCCCTGTGTACCCATTTTCAGATGAAGAATTTGCAGCACAGTTAAGAAGTGCCCCCCCCCCCCAACCGAGGTCACACAGCTAATTAGTGACATAGGCCCGATACCCACCCAGGCAGCCAGATTCTAGAGGCCAGGCTCTCACTATTACCCTAACCTGATTATCCGTGTTCTCATAAGTCAGTGTAATTATCATCACAGTTTAACATTTCTGACTTGATCTACGTTATTGAAATAGTGTATAATGTGTATAGTTTTTGTAACCGTATTTTTTTGTGTATTAGAACAGTCCAGTGGGAAGTTGTTTTGTTGTCCTTCCTTTTCCTAAGGGGTGTTCCTTCCATATTTGGAAGTCTCCTCAGATTTTTCATTTGGATAATACTAGTGCTTCTTAAACAGTTTTCATTACCCTCTAGAGTGGACCTAAAAACTGATTTGGTTTAGGGGCACCTGGGGGGCTCAGTCAGTTAAGTGTCTGGCTCTTGGTTTTGGCTCAGGTCATGATCGCACAGCTCATGAGCTCAAGCCCCGCATCGGGCTTTGGCTGACAGCGCGGAGCCTGCTTGTGCTTTCTTTCTCTCTCAAAATAAATAAACATTAAAAAAAACCCAAAAAACCAAATTGTATTCCCCCCAGAGTACTTGAGCACCGAGGAGCACTGCTCACGGAGGTATCCTGGACAATTCGGTGCAGACACAAAGCAGTATTATACCAGAACCCAAACCAGTCAATCTCCACTCCTACTGAATGTCCAACTACTGGAAGTCCTTGCTTCTCTGTTGTAGCTCTTTCTCTTGAATCTCGACCTCCACTCACTGTGCTACCAACAACCGCCATAGCGAGTCTGTGTAAAAGTGAACGATTCTGGATATGATGTTAACTAACATAGGAATGGGTGGCAAGATTGGTCTTACCAAAACCAATAGTAAAATACATACGTCGTAGTCTCCTGCCCAACCATTTCCACATAATTTATATTTTAGCTTAAACTGAGTCCCTAAAGTTCCCACTTCCTCAGAGTCTATCACCTCTGCCAGGTGGGGAAAAATTACAACTCAGAAGAACTCTTGGGCTGGTCTGATTATTCAGATCTGAGGACCCCCCCCCCCCCCCATCTCTCAGTGGTTATTTCTTCACAAACTTACTTTGAGACTTTTGGTTTGGCATTTAGCTTTATGACATCACATTCTCTTTTCTCCCTAAAGTGCTGTATAAAACGTGTCTCTTTAGAGATGTGTTGTGGATTTTCCACGCAGGCAGACTCATTAGAGACATCTGATACCTCACTGTATCCCATCTTCCACGTGTGTCACTGCTGCCAAACTGAAAATTCATTTGAAAGACACTTTTAAATCCTAAACCCAGAAGCACTATCTATTTTAAATATCTGTACTTATCACCTGCAGAGCTGATACTAATTAACTCATAAAAAGAGAAATTCAGCCATCAGAGAGACCTTACCCTGATTTTATGAATGATATTTAAGAGCATTGAAATTGGCTTACAAAATATGAATCTTTTTATATATAGCCTTCTTTGGAGTAAATGCTGTACCGCAGCTGTAATGTACGTATTCTGCAGTGTGGTAGCTACGTGGTCTGTGGGTTTTAAAGATAAATGATATGGTATGTAACTGTGCTAGATATTCAAATAATTTATTAAGATGGTTTAAAAATATATTGCATAACCATAAACCTGAGATTTGTGAAACATTCTATCAACCTGAGGGTAAAGGACACGTCTTTAAGGTAACCTTGAAAAGTACCACGGAATCACATACTCCCGTTTTCCTTTTCTCCTGTGTTCTCTTTCTTTCTGCAGGGCCATGTTTGAAGTGAACATGAAAGAGCGAGACGGTGGGAGCGTCACCATCACTAATCTGTCCTCCAAAGCAGTAAAAGCGTTTCTTGACTATGCCTACACTGGGAAAACCAAGATAACGGATGATAACGTGGAAATGTTCTTCCAGTTGTCATCATTTCTTCAAGTTTCCTTCCTAGCCAAAGCTTGCAGTGACTTCTTAATAAAGAGTATTAACCTTGTCAATTGTTTACAGTTATTATCGTTGTCAGACAGCTACGGCTCTCCCCGCTTGTTTGACCACGCGCTGTACTTTGTACAGCACCACTTTTCCTTACTGTTTAAATCCAGTGATTTCCTAGAGATGAACTTCGGAGTACTGCAGAAATGTCTGGAATCCGATGAACTGAATGTCCCTGAAGAAGAGACTGTACTGAAAGTGGTCCTTAGCTGGACCAAACACAACTTAGAATCAAGGCAAAAGCATCTGCCTTACTTGATTAAAAAAGTTAGATTACATCAGTTATCCGAGGAGACCCTTCAAAACTGTCTGCTCAACGAAGAGTGTTTACTCAAAAGCACAAACTGTTTTGACATAATCATGGATGCTGTTAAGTGTGTGCAAGGTTCTGGTGGACTCTTCCCTGACGCTCGACCATCCACAACTGAAAAATACATATTTGTTCACAAAACTGAGGAAAACGGTGGAGACCAATATACCTTTTGCTACAATATAAACAGTGACTCGTGGAAAGTGCTGCCACAGTCACACCTGATTGACTTGCCAGGGTCTAGTCTGTCTAGTTACGGAGAGAAGATATTCCTGACGGGCGGGTGCAAAGGGCCGTGCTGTAGAACGGTTCGGCTTCATATCGCAGAGTCCTATCATGATGCGACTGACCAAACCTGGTGCTACTGTCCAGTGAAGAACGATTTCTTCCTGGTATCAGCTATGAAGACACCAAGAACCATGCATACATCAGTTCTGGCTCTCAACAGATTATTTGTCATAGGTGGAAAGACGAAAGGGTCTCAGGACATTAAAAGCCTCTTAGATGTCGAGTCTTACGACCCTCTTTCTAAAGAATGGATGTCTGTCAGCCCGTTACCCAGGGGCATATACTACCCTGAAGCGAGCACCTGCCAAAATGTCATTTATGTTCTTGGGTCAGAGGTAGAGATTACAGATGCCTTTAACCCGTCACTTGATTGCTTTTTCAAATACAACGTGACCACCGATCAGTGGTCTGAACTCGTAGCAGAGTTTGGGCAGTTTTTTCATGCGACACTAATCAAAGCTGTCCCAGTAAACTGCACACTGTACATATGTGACCTTTCCACCTATAAGGTTTATAGCTTTTGTCCAGATACTTGTGTCTGGAAGGGTGAAGGCTCTTTTGAATGTGCAGGCTTTAATGCAGGCGCAGTTGGAATTGAAGACAAAATTTATATCTTGGGTGGCGATTACGCACCAGATGAGATCACAGATGAAGTACAAGTCTACCACAGTGGCAGATCTGAGTGGGAGGAAGTCTCACCCATGCCACGAGCCTTAACGGAATTTTACTGCCAGGTGATTCAGTTTAATAAATACAGAGACCCATGGTTTTCTAATCATTTCTGAAAGGCGTATGTGCTTAGACATCCTAAAACTATCCCAGTTCTAGAAGCCTACCATAAATCTGTTAAGCCTAATAGCTGGTAAAAAGGTCTTTACCTCTTAGTAAAATAAAATGTACCTTCTGCTAGAGAATTACTATGAATGTATAGCATATATGACTTAGCGGTTGCTGGAAACTTAAATACAAGATACATTTACCCAAAAATTATATCGAATATAATTTAATCCTGGAGAATCCAGAATACTTAGTATTTTCATATGTAAATAAGACTCATAGGCATTGATGTCTTGATTTTGAGAGTAATTTATCCGTGAAAGACTAGTAAGAACAAATCAGTGTTCACAGATTTGTACTATTTAGAGGGGAAAAAAATCTCTGTAGGTAGTGAAAGTGAATTATTTGCACACTATATTATATGAAGTGAAAATTAAGTTAGAAAGAGGTGAGAAGCCTACCTTGTTACTACAGGTGTAAGAGTTACTGAATTCCCGTCCTTTCTGATCACTGCTTAGCTTCTTTTAACCCCTCTTCCTTTTTTCATCATCATTTTTTTTGGTCAGAAATTTTTCTAAAATGCAGTGTATTTCCCAGCCTTCTAAACTTGCGCTAAACATGGCTTGACATTTTTTACGATTCAACTCTTCATTAGGAGCATAATGTACCATGTTATAATGCCATAATGCCATTGGCAATTACTGGAATGCTTTTAAAATTGCTGGTTCTGGTAGTTCTCTGTGCTGGTTGGTTTCGATTTCTGGTGGCAGCATATCTTACTTATTTTCTGGCTGAAGCTCAGTAAATGAACATTCTTGATTTAATGACTACTTGTAAGTTACACCCCCTCTCAGTCTATCTTTACATGTAACCCACTGGGTGAAGTTTTGGGATTCTGGGATGGTAGTCCTAACAAACATTTTCTGTATCCTTGCCACATTCCAGCATAATTGAGGACGCAGCAAATCTGATCCCTAGATAAGTGTATCATTCTGTTGCATTTCTTAAATTTGTAAATATCCAAATTTGATCTGTAGTAAGAAATTTCTGTGCTTCAGTTAGTACCGTATCAGTTTTCCTTGGTGATATATCCCAACTATAAAGCACCGTGTGGGTTTACTATTTTCATAAGATATTCATAGTGGATTATTTTCTAAATTTAAAAAACTCACTAGGTTTTTGTATTGATCGCATTCGCAACCCATATCCGTTAAGATGTTTAATCACCTTTAACCCCAGTAAAGAAAGAGTAGCAATCATCCTTGCTCTCAGGTGTGAGAAGATTGCGTTGCAAAAGGCGTATGTTTCTTTCCTAAGTTTAAAAGATTGAACCATATTAGGTTTTAAAAGTGGAAATATACCTAACTGAAGGTCCTTTTATTATGCCATATAAATTTATTGTATAAGCTTCAAATGTTTTTTTCAGAATAGAACAGGATATTAGACCACATTACTCTGCAATTCCAAAATCAGAGACTATCCCTAATCAGATGACAGTTGGCTGAGAAGCATTCTGTCAAATTGGTGGTCTTCCTTCCTACCTAAGTTGGCTCTGCCGTGTGTGTGTGTGTGTGTGTGTGTGTGTGTGTGTGTGTGTGTGTGTAAGAAAAACAGAAAATTCAATGACCAGTTTTGTGTGGTCTATTTGTGGCTTTGGAAACCAATTATTTAAGAAAGACCATACCACAGTGGATGACCTATACGTGGATTGACTGAACTGTTGATTTAAGCATATATAAATAATCAAAGTATGTTTAAAATAAATAATTGTTTTCATTATTGACTCTAGGAAATGTTCATCCTTTCCAGAAAGGAAAAACTAAAGGGGCATAGAATCCCTTGCTGATCTTGTTTTATTATTCTCTCATCCTGATGTCCACCAGTCTTCTCATTGGCCATTGATGTATGGTAAAGTTTCTAGAAATATCTTTGTTATCAAGCCTAGCTCCCTCTGCATTTAATATACTTCCTAACACACAAGGCTTTCTGCCTTTTTTCTACAATTGCTGCAGTTTACTTGCTAACCATTTTCTTCTTATTGCCATCCCTTTACACCAGGGAAAAGTACTCTGTCTAGTCACAAAACCCCAGACTCTTCCTTTATTTCCTGTTCTTGATCCTTGGTGCTATCGCGGTCTGTGCTGGGCTTGGCTCCACTAATCACTGATCTTGTTCACTCTAATTTTGCGTCTTCTGTAGAGACAGCGCTTTCATTTGATCTATCTGCCGTACTGAGAAATGGTTCTCTGTGTTCCAAATCCTCAAGGAACCCAACCACAGGCACGGCACACCCAGTCAATGACCGGACTGGTCACACCTTCCTGACCCTGCCAGTCCCTGGCTTCACTGTCCGAGAACCATGTCTGTCATTCTGGCCTCACCCTCCGTTCCAGACCTCTGACAGGCAAGTCTCAGTGATCTCGCAAGTTCATTCTCAGTACCCCCAGAAAGAGCTGTTTTTCCTGTCTGTAAGCTTAGGTGAGAGGAAATAACATCCCTTTATCTATGGCCTCTTCCCTGAGTCCCTTTTTTTTCTTTAAAGTCCGCTGTCCTTTCATTATCATCCTTCAGCCAGTGTTGCATTGTAAGAGACAAAGTAATTGTGCTCATTATCCAAATTGCTTTCATTCTTGTGGAAAAATTCTGTTAAACATTTCTAAATCCTTTATCATTTGGTTTGCTCCACTACACTTGGATTATGCATGCAAAAAAAAATCTAATATTGTAACCTCTTCTACAACTGAAGGTAATTATATGGCATTATTATATATAAAAAAATTAAATTCAGCATTTAGATGAGATCAATTCAAAGTCAATGGACACTTGTGATCTGCAAACTTGATTTAAAATGTGGACCACCTTTTGTTCACCTGTTGCCTGTGAGACTGTGAAGTGTGAAGAATACTTGCATAATCACAAGTAACTCCATTCCCGTAACAGTCAGCTCTGGTTCTGGGTGGGAAAGAGGACTCTATCACAGCTGTATTCACTACATGCTACCCTTGAGGGCTAGAAACGTATTTGAGAGTGGCCACATCCTGCAACACGATTCTGTTTGTCCCAGATACCAAGAGCGGCTGAGGATGTGTGTAGTGTACCTAACTCAAGGTGTATGGTCAAAAAATCAAAGTATGGAGAAAAGCATCTATTTACAGTGTGAGATTTGGAAGCAATAAATGCAATGATTAAATATACTGCTGAACATGTAGTGTTACTTTTAAGTCCTCATTTTCAGTGTGATCGAATCCAGTATTTGGAAACTCTTTTATATTTAGAATTGAAACTAAGACCGTCTTCCAGTGGGCAGCTCTGGAGGGCACTGAAGAATCGAAAAGTGTCGAATTTACAGGGAAGCAGGTTTCCATCCAACGTAAGAAACAACTTTACTCCACAAAGCCATATTTACACGAAGACTAGTGGAACATGGCATGTGGCACAAGGTCAGCCCAATTAACTCCTATACAGGAGTGCACAACCAAAGATTTCTACGCTCTATTTACACATTTTGGCTCAACAGTTTTCTGACCTAGGACCCATGACTTCCTCCTCCAATTTATTTAGCATCTGGGCATTCTAAGTAACTTGATTCCACTGGTCCTGCGTACTCAGTTTCTACAGGACTTGAGTTTTAAACTCCATCATTTCAGGATCATTCTTGTTGGAGGGAATTTGCTCTTTGTTCCTTTTTTTTAATTACTCAGGAAAAAGTCTGTAAACGGTGCTGACATATACAGTGCACTGGTAATAGGGATTTTTCCTTCCGCCTACCAATGGTGCACATTTGTTTCACAGAGAATAGAAACTGAAAGATCAGTACCTAAAATTTTCTCCTGAATTTGTGATTTTGCTGCACATGTTGCTATATAGTTAAATGTACTGATTCTAGTTAAAGATTATGTGATTTAAAAAGTATCTTTATATCTTAAAAACCTACATGTGTTTTTAAGTCAGTTTTATTTGATGGCACTATGATGCTTCATCAGATTTAATATCTGAATAGGGAATGTGCTCACGGGATGATACTCTTACACACTTAGCAAAAGATAACTCTTCTAACTCCTAGACTCCTATTCAAACTTGAAAGTCACCTTGCAATCTGATACAGCTTCTGGCCTGGTAGAGAAGCCCCCCTAAATTCCAAAGCACCCTGACGATTTTTTTTTTCCAATTTCTAGTTCAGTTCTTTCAGGAAGAAAGAGCTCAATGCCTTCATGTTTGAAAAGTTCTGTTAGAAAGTTCTCTTTGATATTCAAAATGCTGTTGCCTCCCCGTACTAACTTCCAGCCCTTGGTCCTAGGGAGCTGTCTCCACAAGTATTTCAAATAGTAGTGGGTCTCCCCTTCCTCTAAAATCAAGGCCTCATTTTCCTTCTTGTTCAAATGCTTATTAACACCTTAAAATCTGCCACAATGGCCGGGGCTACAAGCCTTTTTCGTGCACAGTTGCCTCAGAAAACCTATTGGCAGCTCTCGCCTTGTTGGTGGGTTGAGCCTGACCAGCACCGCGGAATCTCTTGATAATTCTGGCATTGTTTATTCCCTTAACCAGCTCTCTAGCTCTTAAACATCTAAATATGAGCTGGAGCCTTGCTGGGTCTCTCTTCTTTTACCCCAACCCCTAACCCATCAACATTATCACAAACACAAATTTTCTAGGAAAGGAATTCTAAAGCCAAATTTTAATAAGTCTTTCAATCATTTGTCATTAGATAGGGTCTTCAGACTCTTAAAGACACTTCTGATAAAGACCTTAAAAAGGATGGAAAAATTAGAAATCAGAGCAGTCACATCCTTGGTGGTTACTGGGAAGACAATTTGCTCACAAATTAATAAGGACCAGCCTATGGTATGAGTCTGGCGCTTCACCGATGCTGTTGGCCCAACTGGATAGAGCCTGGTACTTCCATGAGACGACGCCGTTGTTCGATAATGCTATGTATGAATCAGGTAGCATTATTCATCCCGTTAACCTTGACAACATTCCCTGCCATAACTGTCCAATGGCTCAACAAATTATGCTGTGGGTTCCAAGGGTAACAAGGCTGCTGGGATAACTCAAGAGTACAGTTCTCGGAGTATCACGGTGTGGCGTAAGTATTTCTTTACATGCCTGTCTTCCTCATTTAGTTGGAAGTTCTTAGGAATAGGGACATATATTCGTCATTTCTGGACCTGGCAATTAGCACAGTACCTGCATATAAGTAAGACATCCAGTAAATGGACATTCTGTTGAGCCAATATATGAAGCAAAATACATTTGCTACAATTAAATTGTTACTGAGTGGGTCCCTTATAACTGTACATTTTGCAACTTATTTTCACGTACAAAGAAAATTATTTTGATTTTAGGATTTTACATGATCACGTTGTACTTTAGTTATTTATTAATGTATATGTTAATTCTTTTTGTAATATTTGATATCTTTCTCATGTTCAAAGTCTGAGAAAATTGGGTTAGATAATTTCTACCACGGCAGTTTTTGTTGGTATTTAGAAAAGTAAGAATGAAGGCCTTGTGGAGAGTCAGACTGCATTACACAGTGCCCTGCCCAGCTACGGAGAACATGTACAGTTGCATAATACGTGGGTAGTTGGTTCTTGAAAGTAAAATTATAGATTCAAAGTCATTTTTCCACATAATTTTTTAGTGCATAGGGATTACTTGTTCTCAGTGAATTTTAATTATAATGTCTAATTCTGTGTTTCCTTTCAAAGGTAATAATAGATAAGACAGTGACTGCAAATTTCCTTAGGAGACCTGCAACCCTCTGTGTCCCCCGTTAAAGCATAACAGTTTCAGAGACCTTCCCCCTTGGGGAGGTAGTGCTCCAAGCTACCGGAATACCGGACTGGCACACACGAGTAATTTTCTTCCTTTGCCTTGTAGTGGAATGTGGGCTTTGCTGTATGCTATGTGAAATAAAACCAGAAGTTTTGCTTCAGGTCCATGTGAACCGTGTTAACACGCAGTAACCCATTTCAATTCTACAAAATCATTATTAATTTATTAAAATGTATCTCAGAAAAGAACGCATTCTGTGTGTATTTATTGTTCCTGGAAATAAAAGCGGTAGATAAAGGTGGATGCTAAGGTTCTCATCTTCTTGCCACCCCCGCCCCTGATGGCCCCAAGTGGCCCTGATGAGTGTCAGGAGTACAGAGTGTGGCGGTGGAAGTTTGGGGGACTGGGGTGGGAGGGGGCATGTGAGAAGGGGCCTCTGTAGCTGGGAGAACATGACCCGCCTGTCCCTCAAGGAGGACACCCCAGTCTACAACAACAGAATACAGCCTGTGACCTCGGATGCGTCACAGGCTGCTGAGAGACGTGCGGGCCCTAAGTGAGCTAAGAGAGAAGGGACCAGAGGTCCACAAGCCACAAATGACAACAGCAGAAGCTGCACGTACAGGACCAAGTACGTGGCCACCCCTGCTTCACTGGACACGAGGACACAGCTTCCCGGAGCAGGCCTCCTCCCTGACCTCCTCAGCCCAAATGCTTGGGGGAAGCTAGTGAAGGGGTCCAAAGCCCGAGAGACCACATGGTACCATGAAAAGACACGTTAAATGTTCACACTGGACAGATCGCTCACTTCCAATCCTGGTAATCTTTCTTCATTCTGCACAGGGCCATTTTCCATCATCTCTCTGGCTTCCGTTTCCTGTGTGCTGGGCTATGGTTTACTAATGACCTCGGCTCCCGGGCCCCTCTTCTGGCCTACTATCCAGGTGGAAGCAGAGTTCCCCCTTGGAAACCCAACCCTTGAAAAGCCAATGCTGTCCCTGTCCCACAGGACTACGTAAGGCCAGCCGCAGGCTGAACTTCCGAGGCTCTGTGGCGCCCTCTGGCTAATCCTGGGTCCAGACTTCCTGCTCCAGACATTTTCTCCTTGCCTCCAATTCCCCATGTGCCTCCCCCTTCCGCAGTTTACTCCGCCCTCAGATCCGGATTCATCCCGTCATCTTTAATCCCCCTAGAGACAAAACTTAAAGTTTATTGAGAACACAAAGGTGTCCTAGGGACTTGGCCCATTGCTAGGTGTTGAGTTTGCTGCCCTCCAATTGGAGGTCTCCCCTCTTGGTCAACATTTTAACACTCAAAGGGGCCCCAGGGACATTTTGCTCTTAAGTCATGGAACAGAATAGTTAACAGTCTCAGTGTGATGTACCGGCATTTGAAGCTCTTTCCCTACATTCTGAGCCTGCTTCAATTTGCCCTTTCCCCTTCCCCACATGGGAGAAAAAAAACGAGAAAAGCCCCTCAATGACAGAATTTAATCTCCATACTTAACAGAAAATAAACTGCACAGAATATTTAAACTAGCAGTTTGTCCCCTTTCCAATCACCAAGGGTCACTTAATGCTGTGCTGCAGGCTCTCATGCACTTACAATAATTGATGCAGAATATGTTCCATCAAAAACTACTCATAGCAATTTAGCCAATGCACAGATTTTAATTGACTTGTACATACATTTTGCAAAAAAAAAAAAAAAAGAAAAAGAAGTAATCCTAAAAAATAATAGGACTATAGAGTCAAAATAATGTTTATAAAGTGCTTTGAAGGTTTTGAAACTATAAAATACTGAATTTTTAGGCAATGTGGCACTAAACCAATCTACTTAATGAAGCTTAATGAATTAAAACTACAGGCAATATTTTTAAATGCTTGTAAAAAAAACAATTTTCCAGGATAAAATTTGTTGTACTTATTAAATTTTACGATTTTAAAGACTTCTATAACGCTTGACGAAACCACAGCCAAAATAGCGAACTTAATAATATTCATGAAAAAACTTAAGAAATCTGTGGGAGCCATCTTAAAATAGAATTTAGGCATTAATATTAAACAGATCATCCTAGTATTTATAGTGTTCGATTCCACTGCACCTGATAAATATTTTTGCATTTCCTCCAAGTTCAGGGCTCGTACAGCCTGATTTTGCTGTAGCATTAATTAGTGAATCTTCCATGGGAAGCTAATTACCCTTCCCTAACCCTGACCAAAATGCATGCTGTAAAATGAGTTAAATTTTTTAATCAAGAAAAGGCTTTCCCTGTGGGATTTTCAGATTTAAAAATCCAATTAGCCTTAATGTTTTCCTTTTAGAGATTAACCACCCTTTTATGTTATGAAACATTAATTGGAATTCAAACTATTTATAGTTCTTTTTAAACAACCTTTTAACAAACCAGTAAACTTTTTCCTTCTTTTACAAATAGTATTTACCTTGTATCTATTCCTGAAGGAATAAAATGTTACCATAGTATTTTTCCATCTAACTACAGTTTGTTTCTCTTACAAGCACAAGATTACAAACTAATGTGCACTCTTATTCCCAGGAATTTTTACAAGGAAATTTATTCAATAGTTTAAAGTATCTAACTTTCTTCCATGGATATGAGAAATATTGGAGCTCTCACCAATAATTACAGTGGCAGGCAGTGTTCCTCAAACTTGCTTCCAAAAATGTATCATCTAGGGTGCCAGTTAAAGAGAATAGAATTCGGGACCTCACTCTTGGATATCTTGATTTAGTTAAGTTCTAGATTCGGGTCCTTGGAATTCATGTTTTCAGTAAGAACTGCAAATAATTCTTATCAGTGAGCAAGTCAGGAAACATACTGGGGTAGAGGTGGAGAAGCCAGTTCTCAGTTCTACGACAGAGAGTGTTTTAAAAGCTGCACAAGCTTGGGACGCCCGAGTGGCTCAGTTGGTTAAGGGTCTGACTCTTGACTTCGACTCAGGTCATGATCTCTTGGTCATGATCTCCAGGTCGTGAGACTGAGCCCCGCATCCAGGCCTGCGTCAGGCTCCGCGCTGAGGGTGGAGCCTGCTTGGGATTCTCTCTCTCTCTCTCTCTCTCTCTCTCTCTCTCTCCCTCTCCCCTTGTCTCCCCCGCTGCCCCCCTCCCTCACTTATGCTGTCTCTAAAATTAAATAAATAAATAAGTAAAAGCTGCTTAAGCTTGACAAAGTTACTTAAACATTCTGTGCCCGTTTCTTCGTCAGTAAAACTAGGATACCAGTACCTCCCACAAAATGTTGTTGCGATAATTACCTAAAACAATGCCTGTGACGTGACTGACACAGTGCTTGCGAATGGGAAATGTTCAATAAACGTCTGGTCTCCTTCTTCTCTTTTTTCTTGCTTCATTTCAGCAGAACACATTCCCCTAACTGTTCACTGTGGTACTGCACTCTGACATTCTACAATTAGAGATAAAATCTTAAATCTGAAAAGTACCACTTACATCGGCACAAGGAATGGATGGGGCGACACACGGTTTACCTTTGACTTGGCCCTAAACATTCCCTCTTGGTTCAACCATGAGCTTCTCATTGACTGACTGATGCAGCCAACAGGCACTTCGTGTGCCGCCTCTGTGCATCACCAGTCATCACCCTATTGGGCTTGGGGGGTGATGAAGAGCCAGAAAGTCACGTGTGTTCCCTGTTCTCCTTGAACTCACCGAGCGTCCTCCTACTTCTACCAATTTTTCCAGATTTGACTTTTGGCCCCGTTTTCGTTTTCCTCTCTCCTCTTCTCCCTTCTCTCTCCCTCCCTCTGTCGTCAGCCTTAGTGAGTTCCTTGGCTTCCACATTGCCCTGCGCACATGAGAATTCCCTTTTGCTCCCAGACCCAGCGCAGTCAAGTTCAGCCCTGGCTCCTGCACCTGAGGCCAGACGGAGGATGAAGCCCACTCCCCTGCACACGCATGAGCAGAGGGCCAGACAGCCCAGACCACAGAGCCCTAGGAGGGGCATCAAATGGGTGAGGGCTCCCAGCAGTCCACAAGGGATCTCAAATCTAATATTTTATTTGCACAAAATGCAACATAGAAAAATGTGTAAATCTTTGGACAAACAAAATTCAAAATTTTGTCAATACTCTCCTACCCTGGGATATGCATCCAGCCCTCTCTAACGTGTCACAGATCATGCTCAGTACAACTTTAATATGTTTTCACCATTTCTCATCTGTCCCCCAAGTATGCATCTTCACCAAAATAACAGAAACTGTGCAGAGGTCGGCGATGGGCATCTGGAAATACAGCACGAGCACGGCCCGTCAGGAAAAATTCCACTCAGGTACGATGATGCCTCTCAACAATTTATGAGCCCTCCTCGACCCCTCCTTGATCCCGCAGCTGTAATTAAAGCAGCATGGAGGCAGTAAAGAAAACCAGAGGTGAGGGGTATCAACTCCACCTGATGAGGACACCAGGGTCTACACCTGTAGAGCCAGCACCTCAGTGGGCAGGAAGGGCCGAGGGCTCAGCACCAGGGATTCTCCGGGGGGGGGGGGGGGGGGGGGTGTGGATCTGACCAGTGGCCGTGCAAACCATCCTTCCTCATCCTGCCTTCTTGGCCATCCCTCTGGCCCTAAGGGGGTACAGGGGAACATACAGCCAGGGGTTATGACACCTATGTCTTTGAAGGAAAGGAGACTATCCTGTGGGGAGCAGGAGGAAGCTGGACTCACATGTTCTGTTGGGTCCAGAGGAAGAGACCCTCATATCCAAGTGGGAGCAGGGGCGGGGGGGCACAATCCTTGTTCTACCTCGTTTCCCGACGGTTCCACAGGGACCTTGCGGGGCAGGAAGAGCGTGATGCTTACTTAATGAAAATGGCTTCTTCTTGCCCCTTCTCCTTGGAGCACCTTCCTTCCTTCAGCTGGGCCTAGGGGCCCAGAGCTCTGCTGCACAACAAAACTTCAGGATTTGATGGAAACATACACAGCATGAAGGGGTCACCTCGAACATGCCCCCTCAGCGGTGCCACTGTGTTTGCAGCAATCACCTGTGGCCACATAACAGGCTACCTCCAATTTCACGGCTCAACGCCACCTCACCACCCCTGACTCTGTGGGCCGGGGACGTGGGCTCAACGCCACCTCACGGCCCCCGACTCTGTGGGCCGGGGACGTGGGCTCAACGCCACCTCACGGCCCCCGACTCTGTGGGCCGGGGACGTGGGCTCAACGCCACCTCACGGCCCCCGACTCTGTGGGCCGGGGACGTGGGCTCAACGCCACCTCACGGCCCCCGACTCTGTGGGCCGGGGACGTGGGCTCAACGCCACCTCACGGCCCCCGACTCTGTGGGCCGGGGACGTGGGCTCAACGCCACCTCACGGCCCCCGACTCTGTGGGCCGGGGACGTGGGCTCAACGCCACCTCACGGCCCCCGACTCTGTGGGCCGGGGACGTGGGCTCAACGCCACCTCACGGCCCCCGACTCTGTGGGCCGGGGACGTGGGCTCAACGCCACCTCACGGCCCCCGACTCTGTGGGCCGGGGACGTGGGCTCAACGCCACCTCACGGCCCCCGACTCTGTGGGCCGGGGACGTGGGCTCAACGCCACCTCACGGCCCCCGACTCTGTGGGCCGGGGACGTGGGCTCAACGCCACCTCACGGCCCCCGACTCTGTGGGCCGGGGACGTGGGCTCAACGCCACCTCACGGCCCCCGACTCTGTGGGCCGGGGACGTGGGCTCAACGCCACCTCACGGCCCCCGACTCTGTGGGCCGGGGACGTGGGCTCAACGCCACCTCACGGCCCCCGACTCTGTGGGCCGGGGACGTGGGCTCAACGCCACCTCACGGCCCCCGACTCTGTGGGCCGGGGACGTGGGCTCAACGCCACCTCACGGCCCCCGACTCTGTGGGCCGGGGACGTGGGCTCAACGCCACCTCACGGCCCCCGACTCTGTGGGCCGGGGACGTGGGCTCAACGCCACCTCACGGCCCCCGACTCTGTGGGCCGGGGACGTGGGCTCAACGCCACCTCACGGCCCCCGACTCTGTGGGCCGGGGACGTGGGCTCAACGCCACCTCACGGCCCCCGACTCTGTGGGCCGGGGACGTGGGCTCAACGCCACCTCACGGCCCCCGACTCTGTGGGCCGGGGACGTGGGCTCAACGCCACCTCACGGCCCCCGACTCTGTGGGCCGGGGACGTGGGCTCAACGCCACCTCACGGCCCCCGACTCTGTGGGCCGGGGACGTGGGCTCAACGCCACCTCACGGCCCCCGACTCTGTGGGCCGGGGACGTGGGCTCAACGCCACCTCACGGCCCCCGACTCTGTGGGCCGGGGACGTGGGCTCAACGCCACCTCACGGCCCCCGACTCTGTGGGCCGGGGACGTGGGCTCAACGCCACCTCACGGCCCCCGACTCTGTGGGCCGGGGACGTGGGCTCAACGCCACCTCACGGCCCCCGACTCTGTGGGCCGGGGACGTGGGCTCAACGCCACCTCACCGCCCCCGACTCTGTGGGCCGGGGACGTGGGCTCAACGCCACCTCACCGCCCCCGACTCTGTGGGCCGGGGACGTGGGCTCAACGCCACCTCACCGCCCCCGACTCTGTGGGCCGGGGACGTGGGCTCAACGCCACCTCACCGCCCCCGACTCTGTGGGCCGGGGACGTGGGCTCAACGCCACCTCACCGCCCCCGACTCTGTGGGCCGGGGACGTGGGCTCAACGCCACCTCACCGCCCCGACTCTGTGGGCCGGGGACGTGGGCTCAACGCCACCTCACCGCCCCCGACTCTGTGGGCCGGGGACGTGGGCTCAACGCCACCTCACGGCCCCCGACTCTGTGGGCCGGGGACGTGGGCTCAACGCCACCTCACGGCCCCCGACTCTGTGGGCCGGGGACGTGGGCTCAACGCCACCTCACCGCCCCCGACTCTGTGGGCCGGGGACGTGGGCTCAACGCCACCTCACCGCCCCCGACTCTGTGGGCCGGGGGTGCAGGCCGCATTCATCAGGGTCATCTGTGCTCCCCAGGGTGTTGGGCAGAGATGCCCCCCGGGGGCTTCAGCACCCACATGGCTGGTGCCTGGGGCCTGCAGCAGAGAACACGTCTGTCCTCTCTCACGTGGCCTCTGTCCTCTGGTGCCACGCTGTCCACTGCGGTGAGCGCTTCCCTTGTGTAACTATTTACACTGAAAACAATACCGATCCAAACTTCTAGCAATTTTAATTACACACTCAGCTTCTTAGTCACAATTCCACGTCCAGCGCTCGGCAGTCCCATGTGGCTACCACAGCTGACGGCATTTCTGCTGGAAGGAACTGCTCGCAGGCCCTTCTCCCCAGCAAGATGGCCTGCACTCCCCCCAGGCTCCTGCTCCTCCCTGAGTGAAAGGAGAGTGACCTGGCCTCAGACGTCCCTCACGTCACTCTGAGTTCTGCTTGGTCAAGGCAGTTCACAAAACCACAGATTTGAGGGGTGGGACATGAACTCTAAAGCAAATAGCAAAGAAAAGCTAGAACGGGTGCAGAAGCAGAGAGAGCATTTTCTGGGTGCCATTTTCAACAGCCTGCCACCCCAACAAATTCAACTGTGAGTTCTCGTCAGGAAGGAAGTCCTTGCCCGTGAGGATGTGGCCTCCTGCCAGACTCCTCTCTCTTGGCGGCCACATTCCCTCAAATCTCTGCCCTGTATCCTCCTTCCCTCACCCTTGCAAGGTAGCGACTGCTTAAATCCCACTGTCAGACCTGATGATCACTCCCATGCATGCCCCAATCCTTTGTCCCTGTCTTGCGCTGCCACACTTTGCGACATCAACACCAATCAAAAGTGATCTGACAACAACATCTCTAAATTCCCACCGCTGACCACGTCTACCCACCTAGCAGCAGCATTACCTCTAGAGTCTTCCTTCCTCTTTCTAACAGGACAGGAGCTCCCCTTATCCACGCCGCGGGATACATTCCAAGACCCCCAGGGGAGGCCTGAACTACAGACAGTGCTGAACCGATGGACATTGTTTTCTCCTCAACATACACAACTATGCTGAAGGTAACTTTATAAACCAGGCAGAGTAAGAGATTAATAAGAGTAATAATAAAAGAGAACAGTTATAACAGTAGATAGTAATAAAAGTTATGGGAATGTGGTCTCTATCTCTCTCAAAACACCTTATACTGTACTCCCCCTTCTTCCTGTAGTGATGTGAGGTGATAAAATGCCTGCCTGATGAGGCAAATGACCAGGCACCGAGGAAGCGTTGGGCTCCTAATGAAGTCTTCTGACAGGAGGAAGCCTTCTCATCAGGAGGAGGATCTTCTGCTTCTGGACGGCGGGTGACCAATGGTCATGGAAACTGCAGATGAGGGGGCCTACTGGAGATGCAGTGTTCTTGGTCCCCTCCCCTCCTGTGAGATCACACCCCCCTCTCACCCAGGCGATCCTTCCTCCTTCCATGTCCCCATGTCTGTGGATGATTCCTGTCAGCACGCAAACAAGGTGGCGCCATGTACCTTTCAGCGACTGTCCCGTTTCTCTGTATGCATCCATTTTTTTATCTTTCTTCTCTCAGGCTTTTGCCAATTATTCCCCCAAAACAGCTTTTGTCAAGACCACCAGCAGCCTCTGGATATTCATCTCATTTGACCTATAGGCACCTTTTTACCCAGTTCTTCACTCACTTCTCCCTAATATAGTTTCCTCATGGGGCTTCCAGAACGTCACCCTCTTCTGGCTTTCCCTCTGCCTCACCCCAGCTCAGTCTGCTATGCTTGCTCCTCTTTTCTCTGATCTTTTGATGTGACAGTGCCCCAGGGACCAGCTCCTAAGACTTCTTACCTTCTCCCTCCAAGCTAACTCCCTGGGTGATCTCATCCAATGTCAATACCATCCATTTGCTGATGGCTTCCAAACAAATAGATCCAATCCATGCCTCCTCCAAAGTTCATATACTAAACTTCCTGCATATTTTCTTCTTGTGTATTAAATTTCCAAAGCTAAGCTCCTACTGTACCTTCCTATATCCCAGACACTTGGTGATAGCATCTTTATCCTTCCATTTTCTCAGGCCAAAGGTTTTGCAGACATCCTCAACTCCTCTTGCTCACATCTTATGTCCCATCCATCAGGAATTCCTGTAGGCTCTCCCTTCAGAAGATAATCTGAACCACCACCTCCTTTGCCTCCACCTGGGCCACCATCATCTGTGATGTGGATTATTAGAACAGTGTCTTGACTAGTCTCTCTGCTTCCACTCCTACACTCCTAAAGTCTGTTCTTAACACAACGGCCAGCATGATACTATTAAGATCTACCCAAAACCTTCATTCTTCTACCCAAAAACCTTCCAATGACTCCAAATTCCTCTAAGAAAACCAAAGTCCACGCAGTGGACCCATTCCCTCTTATCTCTCTGACCTCCTTTCTTACTAGTCTCCCCTCCACTTATCCAGCACAGGTGGTTCTTCCTCGGGACATTTACACAGCAGTTTCCTTTGCTGGAAGGCTCTTCCCCAGCTCACCCCGTCCCCCTTCAAAGCTCAGTGCAAATGTCACCTTCTGAGTGATGCCTCACCTAATACTCTACTTAAACCTGCAATCATTCCCCTTCCTCCAGGGCCTCCTACCCCTGACACTCTGCTCTTCCTGTATCCCATGGCACGGCTCATCTTCTAATACACATATAGTTCTATTTTAGGACTTCTGCTGAAGTCCCACTAAGGCAGGGATCTTTGTCTATTTTCTTTCACTGCTTTATTTCAAGTACCTACTACTGGCTACATAATACGTACCTAATAAATATTTTTGTCGAGGGGCACCTGGCTGACTAGGTCAATGGAGCACACAACTCTTAAGCTCAGGGTCACGAGTTCAAGCCCCATATTGGGTGTAGAGCTTACTCAAAAAAACAAAAACAAAAACAAAAACTATTGAGTAACTAAATGAGCTTTTTGAACCGTGCCTATTTTATCTGTGCCAGTACCAGAACCAATGCCAAAATAAATTTAAATACATCATAGAGCAGTTTGATAACCAACACTAACTACCCCAGGTGATGAAATAAAAAATGACAACAAAGATAAATCCTATCTTTTCTACAACCAGTTCCAGGTCAAATTGTCAAGACAGGTTAATTACCCTTTTCCTCTTCCTCTCTGCTGGCCTTCCTTATTTTTCTTGCCTATATCCCATTTCTAAAGAAATCTGCTACTTAAAATTCCTGTTAATGCATTAACCCATAATGGGCCAAAGGAGTTACTTCATCAGGAGAATGCCTATAACAAAAATTTTATTTTCAAAACTCATAATAATTTTAAACCAGAGTTTTGTATTATACTTTCACTTGTCCTGTGTTTGTGAACATTGGAGAGGTTTAAAAATCAGTTTTGCATTGTGAAGTTACTGAATGAGTCTTTCCTCCTTGCCCTCTCATTCCCTCCAGAAGGAATTTGGTGTGTCGAGCGAGACTGTCACGAAGCTATTCAGCATCTTAGTGACTGTCCGCCTCTGAGAAATGGGGTAATAGCCGTGACCTCATCATAAGACCACCGTGAGAGCTGTGTCAGCACGTGCAGAATGCTTGCAACAGTGCCAGGCCATCATGGTACCATGTGAGCCTTAGCTTTTATTGCTGAAACTCTAATTTTGAAATGTAAGTCATATATTTATTCTCAAATATACTTCGATGGCTTGTTAACTTAGAGGGCAGATTCAAAGATAAGGAGATGGGAATGAGAATGAAGTAACACAATTTTTCAATAGTAGCTCAGTGAGCTAATAAGTTATATACTTACTATTAAAGAAGTTAATATATTTGTATTACACCTAATGTTTATTTCATTCTAAACCTACCGAGGGCAAGAACTGCTCTAATTAAACACAGAGTGGCCCCAAGTTCCAAGTGGAGCACAGTCCGTCTCCGGGATATGCAGTCAACATTTAATGGTAACACTTCAGCATTTCTCAAAAAGGGTATTTAGTGTTTGTTCTCGTATCTTTTGGCAAAGCAAACTGCATATTTGACCATCATGTCTTTCAGCAGTTGAGGCTGCATATACAAATGGTATTTGCAAGGTGAAATCTATTTAAAGCCAAGGACTCATTTAGCCTTTCCTCTGGACATTTTATCCCTTGACTAAATGCATTCATCAAAAACAGCATAGATCTGTAGCTCTGCTATTTCATAGCTTAATGGATTTTTGTTTGATTACTGTATTGATTTAATTTTTTAAAGATGCAAATATGCGTGGCCTACTTGCTGAAATGTTTTTTCTCAAATGGAAAAGATTCAGAGCGCTGTCTTCTTTCTTTCCCTTTTTTTGTCCTTGTCCCTTTTTCACCATGTTAGAAGGGCAAATCAAAGAAACATCTGATACCTAGGCTGAGTAGGCACAGCCACGTGACACTCTCCAGGCAAGCCGAGCCCCAGGTGTGACCTCTGACTTGAGACAGAAGGTGACTTCGCAGAGACTAGCAGGCGCTGGACAAGAAAGTGCCACATACGCCTGGGTGGCTCAGTCGGTTAAGCAGCTGACTTCGGCTCAGGTCATGATCTTGCAGTCCGTGAGTTCGAGCCCCACGTCGGGCTCTGTGCTGACAGCTCAGAGCCTGGAGCCGGTTTCAGATTCTGTGTCTCCCTCTCTCTGACCCTCCCCCATTCATGCTCTGTCTCTCTCTCTGTCTCAAAAATAAATAAAACGTTAAAAAAAAATAAAAAATAAAAAAAAGAAAGTGCCACATAGAAGGTCATCTGCAAGTCACCTGGAGTCTTGAGATGCGCCGTCCCTGGGCTGCGGGAGAGAGGTTGTGCCCACTGGAAGGGAAGTCCATCATAAGGAAGGGCAAGTCACTAGGGGTCCTGTTCACAAGAGCTACAGACTCTGGAGCCATCCAAAAAGAGACACCAGAATTAAGAGTGTGCACAAAGTGTGGTGTGTGGTGTGCTTGCTGACCGGGGCCGGGGCCCAGCAATGGCCGTCCTGGCCTCTGGGAGCTCTTCTGGCACCTGCCCGACTGTGGGCAGGCGTGAAGTGGACTGGGGCAGGACAGTGTCCATCAGCCGAACTCAAGGAGAGCTGATCTAGACAAAGGGGACCATGAGAAACGTTACAACAGAGGCTGCCCTTCACCTGGATGGCTCAGTCATAAGAGTGTCAGACTCGACTTTGGCTCAGGTTATGGTCTCACGGTTTGTGAGTTCAAGCCCCCAGTTGAGCTCTGTGCTGACAGCGAAGACTCTGCTTGGGATCCGCTCTGTCTCCCTGTCCGTCTGCCCCTCCCCCGTTTGCATCCACACTCATGCGCTCACTCGCGCTCTCTCAAAATAAATAACTAAACTTTAAAAAAAATGCAGGTTGCCCTTTTCAGGAGCCTCCAGTCAAGAAAGGCTTGGGCTCTGACCCATCAGAAGCACTAACAAGCAGTGGCAAAAAGACTGGTGACAGCGGTTACTGAAGGACAAGGGTGAAGTTAGTGGCGAAAGCAGCAAAATGGCCAGCCGGGGGTTCCAATAGAGATGTCGAAGCAACAAATCCCAATGAGAGCCGTGAAACACAGAGCCTCACGACAGGTACCTTACGTCCACCTCTCGGTGACCTTCATAACCACACAGTTACCACATTCGCTGTCTAGGAGTGAAGAGACGAGCAGTCTGAGGCAGAGATGGTCGCACATGTTGCCTCAAGACGTACAACCAGGAAGATGACCCCACGGCAGAGCCTACAACTATCTCCTTGGAACCACACTGCCTCTCTCTGCAGATTGTTACTAACCAGATTATCAAACTGACCAGAACACCCAATTCCAGGAAACCACGTTTGGTCAATGTTTTCTATCGTATTAATGGCACATATTTACCTGTGGTTCAACATTACAAGGTTATCATCTATGAGAATTATTATTGAAAAGGGAGCCCTTCCTTCATTAACTGGAATGTCTCAAAGCTTGAGACAGATTGAAATACATTATCGATCAATTCTGCAGATGAAGAGCCTCCTAGCTGACAGTAAATTAAAAATATGCTTGCTCCAGAGAGATAAAAACAGCCAATACAACTTTACTGCTGTTTTGACTTCTCCTTTGCTTTTCTATTATTTAGAGAAGCACAATTGATTTTTATTTCCTGTTTCAAATTACCTTGGTCAAGAAACAATGAGCCATAGGATCCCTTTAGGGGTTTGTGATTTGTTCACATGATTGGAAAATAATTTTGCTGATTTAGAAAATGTAGGGATGCCTTCTAATCATATGAGGCCGAGATATAAAATATATTTGGAAGGAAAAATGCTACTAATTGCTTGTAAGATTGTTATTAAAATAACATAATAGGGAAATTTCTATGTTTCATAAAAGATATTACACCTAAATTGAAAGCTACCAGGAAAGACTGTGGAAGGAATACATGAGCTGATCTCCGAGCTCTGTGCTCATGACTGGGAAGAGCCAGCGTGAGGTCACGGAAGTGCACACACACGGGCACACAAAGACCAGTGTTACGGACACGGAGGCGTGTTTCACAGAGCAGCCCCGCAGTGTCTGTGCAACACTCTCACCTCCCCGTCCTCTCTGAAGGTCACGGCCAGTAGGTGAGGGGGTGGGCAAGGAGCAGCATCCAGATTACTGAACGGCAACAGTGGAACAGGAGCCCAGGTTCGTTTCCCTACTGCTGGGCGACAGGGCGCCCCCAAATTCACTGGTGTGCTGCCACCGCTGTATCTGCCCCCCAACCATGCTATGGACCAGGAATGCCGCAGGGCCGGCTCAGCTGGGTGCTTCTGACCCAGAGAGCGTCAGCTGGGCACAGTGTGAGGGTTCGACCGCCAGCATGGTTCCCTGGCCCACACGTTTGCCGTCCCAGCACTTCTTTTCATCCTTCCGTCGTCGCCACCTCACCTCGCAGCCTACCCTCCAGCTCTCTAGCACACGGGGCTTCTTGCACAGCAGGCAGTGTCGGGGTGGGAATGTTTCTTGCATGGCGGCTGCCTTGCTGCCCCGCCAGGCAGGGCCCTGTCTGAAACTGGGAGAGCAGCATCCTGCTGGTTTTCTTGTGGTGGTGGCAATGGTTGTTGTTGTTGTTGTTGGCTTTTTGTTTGTTTTTTGTCAAGGCGGTCACAAGACCTGCCCAGATTCAGGGAGGAGAAAGCGACTCCTTCTCTTGACTGGGCAGTGGCAAGGTCACACAGGAGAAGAGTGGGGGGTTGGGAGGTGCCTCTGTGGCGTCTTTGGAAAATCTAATCTTCCACAATCTCACGCCTCTTTTAATCTGGATCCCGGAGTGTCTCCACCACACCCAACTGTTCCAATAGGAACACTAACAAGAAAGAATCACTAACTGCCTGATTTTAAACTTGCATATTAAAGTCTGTATTCTACCCATCCGATGAAATGTCTCATACAGCCATGTATTGTAGGGTATCTTGTGCTGTTTTTCCTAAGCATGCTGATTTAATTAGGCCTAGAAAATTGGCCCAACCCACTTTTTTTTTAAGAGGGAAAAAAAATGTATTGTTGACAAACTATTAAAGCAGACCGTGATG
Source organism: Puma concolor (assembly GCF_028749965.1). NCBI lineage: Eukaryota > Metazoa > Chordata > Mammalia > Carnivora > Felidae > Puma > Puma concolor. The sequence goes on from NC_141676.1 coordinate 112,791,267, forward strand.
TGCATCTGAGGCAATCTGCAAAGAGGTTACACACCCAGAGACGCTTTCAACACGGGCACCGCTAGAAATCGTCGTGCTGCTCCATCCTGACACCCGCTAGTCTCGTCAGGCCCAGCTTCCTACCTCCGAGCAAACCCCTTGTTTTCCTTGTCAGGCAGCCTCGATGGTCCTGTCTGCTCTCCTCACCAACTTTCCGTGCTAGTCCACAGTACCCCAACCCACTTTCCTAACAAAGACATGGGACCCCACTCATTCATGAGAATGTGACACGGCCTAAAAACATCCAGACCCCTCACCACCCCTTTCTCTGCTAAGCCAACAATACAAAGAGACAAAAGTCTGCACGTGTATAATAGCCCACAGAAAAGGTATAAATGAGGGTAGAGAACTTGGCTGGGTGAGAAAAGAAAATGAACGTCCCCTGTCCCCTCGTTAAGACTCAGAAGCTGTAAATGAGTTGCTGGAACGGAAAAGAACCAAAGGCAGCAGGACGAGAGGCAGAGGTTCTTGAGGAAGGGAGCAACAAGATGGGGTTCATCCTCCAGATGGGACTCTTGGAAGCAGTGAAGAGGATGGGCCCGGGCAGGGGGGTGACTCAGGGGGCCAGTCCTTTCCACAGGCAAGAGATGTCGAGAACAAGGACACGGCAGAGATGGAATGGAACCGTTTGGAGACAACACTGAAGAAACAAACCAGAAAAGACCGACGAGAGTTGGGGTTAAGGGAGAAACATGCCATCCGTGCCAGAGCGTTCCATGGGACCTTTCCTCTGTGAGCCGTAAGCAGCTCTCTGTTGGTGAGTTTATGTCAAGTCAAATGACCTTAGACGTCTGTGCCTCCCTGAGAAAGTTGTCCCTCATGCTTGTGAAGACTGCCTTGAAGTAACAGTTATTAGTTCAGTCAGTGATGCTGCAAAACCATTTTGTTCTCTGCATAAAGCAAAACTCCCGTTCAGCTTTACGGCATAATTTAAAATAATGTCCAGAGTGCACATGCATGAATGGAAACAAGTGTAATCAAACGGCCGACACAGAGAACGCCGGGTGATACTCTTCTTCCTAACTGTCCCCGCAGCGCTCCGCTGGCATTTTGCAATCAACTACAGAGCCATCGCTAGGTTCCCACATCTGGGTAGAATTTCTTCTTCTTTTCATTATTCTCAAAGTGCTGAGGCTGTGTCTTTGGTTTTTCGTTGTTACTTTGTTTTCTAAGGTACCTTACCAGACTTTTGCTCAGTTTTATTTGAGGTCACTATTTTCAGGAAAAAAAAAAAAGGAAATGGCAAATAATTGTGGGTTAATTGGCAAAATAAGTGTAAAAAGTAAAAAGTGGCTAAGAGTGTTTTTATCTAACGATCTGTTTACTGTGAAAGAGTGGCAACGCTTACGCATAAGTTACGGAACCTGTAAAAACAAAACAGAGCAGAAGTGAACACCTCACTGACCAGCAGCCGTCTAAAGGGGGTACAATGCTGGCAGGACCTTGACTGAGCAAGTTTTAAATAAATTCAAAACAAATTTAGGACTTATACACTCATAAGTCAGTGATCCCGGTCATGAAGTCCATGAGATCAGCTTTTTTGTTGGTTTTATTCACATGGTAGACCCCCAATAAATTTTTGTTGAATAAATATGGTAATTAAAATAAATAATATGCTTCATGCACAGAATAAGAAAAACGACAGTTTTCTTACTGTGCCATGGGGAGATCTCATTTCGAATCTACAACACTGCATCTCACAACTGGAAAGATAGGAAATTCTTAGTGATGCTGGGCAGAGGTGATACAGACATCCCAGTGTTTGAACTCGCTCTCCTGTACAGACCTTCCACTCCTGTGAGTCACTGGTTCCAGTCGTACTACTTGGAACATCGGACATTAGTTTTCCAGAAAGCTCTTCGAAAACACAGCATCGCAGCCACATTATTTCTATCTGGCGGGGTAACTCTAATACCTACATTAGATTGTAACAACTGTTGCTCCTGTAAGCGGTGGTAACAGCATACTCCTTAACTTCCAGAAATACACTTTGAAACATGTAGAGATGAACGAAAAATAAAGTTCAAAGTGTTCCAAGAAAAACGATTCATTTGTAATGACCTATGTGATGAATGGGATCACCTCTCAGGAATCAAACTTTGAAATACTTTTCTTTTGCGTCCCCTCAGCCCCTCTTCAGAGCTCCTCATCCACATGGGACGGGCATTTCCTCTCCAATCCATTCGCGGAAACTTCCAGGAAGGGTGACTCTCCACCATCTCTCAAACTTGGGTCTCCTCCTGTTTGTCCCAGAAGCATTCCAAAGCCAAGGACTGCGATCCGGTTCTTAAGGGTTCAAAGGCTTTCATTTTTCATATGGACAAGGGCTAATTCTGAGTAACCTACCTAGTGAGTTATGAAGGATTAATAAAACTCGATCATAAACCAAAAGTAGCACATCAGGGGTTCGCTGAGCATCTTGACGTCACACAACGCTTGGTAACACTGCCATTTTCCTCAGTGTGCATAGGCTACGCACATCATTGGAATGCCCAAAACTGGAGGAAAAATTGTTATTTTACATTAATTTATTTATTTTGAGAGAGACAGAGACAGTACAAGCAGGGGAGGAGCAGAAAGAGACAGAGAGAGAGAATCCCAAGCAGGCTCTGTGCTGTCAGTACAGAGCCACATGCAGGGCTCGAACTCATGAAACTGGGAGATCATGACCTGAGCCAAAACCAAGGTTGGACGCTCAACCGACTGAGCCACTCCGGTGCCCCAAAATGTTACTATTGAATTGTGCGTGTTGGTTTGACCTGGCTATAGCTTTTGACTGCTGTTAACTTCATATTTGTAAAATGTTTCCTTTTATTGTTGTTTTTTATCTTTTAATGACGGCTACTTCCTATTTTTACTGTTATTTTGTACATTTTCAATGTGACTGTGAAGTTCTCTTGCTCACTAGGCAGGATGGGGACAGCTTTAAGGGTCAGTGAAGGGTTTAAATGGAAGTTAAGTGGGTCCAAGTCAACAGCACCTCAGAACCACCATTCCTGGAGAGCTCACTTCCTTCGCATAGATGTGGACATTGAATTAGTTTCCCGTGTCTGCTGTAACAACACAAACACAGTGGCTTACAACAACACAGATCTATTCTCCCACGGCTCTGAAGTTCAGAATTCCAAGAGCAGAGTCTCTGGGTTAAAATTCATTTCCTTGCTTTTCCAGCTTCCGGAGGGTTCCCTGGCTCATGGCTCCCTTCTCCCCTTCCAAGTTAGCAGTGGGCGGTCATCTGCTCACGCGGAGTCACTCTCACACTCTTCTCCTCCCTCCTCTACTTATAAGGACCACTGTCATTAAATTGGGCCCACCCAGGGAATCTAAAACAATCGCCCCATCTCAAGATCCAAGATCCTTAATGGCACGTGGAGAGTCCATTCTGCCATGTAGTAGGGTGACACGGTCGCATGTTCTCCTGCCTAGTACAGAAACAGACTTAGCCAGCACATTACTGGTACCTAAGAATATTTTCTGTTGCCAGAACTATCATTACGGCTGGTGGGGATGAACTCCTGAAATCCTGAAAGGGCAATTAATTTTGAACAAGTAAAACAAATTCATGAAAGGGATTAGAAAGCACTCGAGTGGTACTATTATTTCCACAATTCAGGCACAGCTGGCATTAGAGGCATTCTTTCTGGTCAACCCGGAAACGTAACTACCATTCGGCACATGGCTTGTATAGAAGAAATCCATCTTGACTTCCCAAGGCCACCTCCTACATAAACCTACAGATACCAGTCATTTCGTTTCTTTTTTTTTTTTTTTTTAATGTTTCTTTTGAGAGAGACAGAGTATGAGCAGGGGAGGGGCAGGGAGAGAGGGAGACACAGAATTGGAAGAAAGCCCCAGGCTCTGAGCTGTCAGCACAGAACCTGATGTGGGGCTCGAACTCACGAACCTTGAGATCATGACCTGAGCCGAAGTCGGATGCTTAGCTGACTGAGCCACCCAGGTGCCCCAGATACCAGTCATTCCTAAAGCAGACGGTGCTGTGAGAGAAGTGACCCATCAGGCCACTGTGCCTATTTACACACTACTCCGAATGACCTGGTAGAGTTTCAGGAAGACTTAAACAAAGGGTACTGTTCGGTGGAAGCTCACTCCATTACTCCTGCTATGAGCCGGGCACTGTGCCAGGAACTGCATTTCCAAAGGTAGAACTGAGCCCGGCCCGCTCTCCATACTTCAGTCCAGCAGGAGTCATTCTGGTAAGTCAAGGTCACTAGTAAGTTGTGGGATGGAGAGAGCCTGGGTGAGTTACCATGATGACAATGCTTTGTCAGCGAGGAGAGGGGCTGCTGAAGGGAAAAGGAAGGTAATCAAAGGGGCTGGAATAAATGATTGCCTGCTTTAATGATTTTGCCTAGCAGGCAGCGCCCTCAAGTGCTACTGCTTAAAAAAATAAATAAAAATAAAATCAAAGGGTTTCCATTTCAATGTGGCAGAATTCCCTATTTTCAGAAGTTCAGAAAAAAAAAAAAGGCTTGAAATAGCATGAAATGACCAGACAGACATGCCTGAAACCCCATGCTTCAATCTCCCTGACCACAAATGGGAAGAACACTTATTTGAACAGAAATGAGAATTTCTACCTCCCTTGTAGCCTTTTTGTAGACTTTGCAGACTTCTTATTAAATAATGGACAGTAAAGCAAATTGCTTTCATCTCTTGAAAGGCTTCCTTCTTTCTTAAATGACTTTGAACTTTTTCTCCCCTTTTTGAGCATTCATACAGATAAGCATATTTTAAAAACTGACCAGACGGGGCGCCTGGGTGGCGCAGTCGGTTAAGCGTCCGACTTCAGCCAGGTCACGATCTCGCGGTCCGGGAGTTCGAGCCCCGCGTCAGGCTCTGGGCTGATGGCTCGGAGCCTGGAGCCTGTTTCCGATTCTGTGTCTCCCTCTCTCTCTGCCCCTCCCCCGTTCATACTCTGTCTCTCTCTGTCCCAAAAATAAATAAAACGTTGAAAAAAAAATTAAAAAAAAAAAAACTGACCAGAATGGAACGGTAAACATATCTGGGAAAGCAACTATCACTATGGCAACAATGAGTGTGTCTGACATTTAGTCTTTCCATTATTCTCTGTTACTATAGTAATGAAACCTTGTATTCTTGACACCATTTCCAAATTCCATTAAAATAAAGCTCCTCTCGCCTCTGAGAAGGAGGGAGGGCCAGAACTATTAATGCACAAGATGTCTAAGAATGTTTTCCAGCACTGGGACACAGACAATGTGAGACACTTTGCTACACTTTAATCGAACTGAGAAAAACATGCTTAAAAGGTGGGAAAAGCACAGAGGCAAAAACTCAGTAAGTACAACAAAAGTAAAGTAAATTTTTGTCATTAAAAATCAGCATCTGATTTGGGGCACCTGGTTGGCTCAGTCAATAGAATGTGTGATTCTTGATCATGGGGTTGCGAATTCAAATTAAGTAATTGGGAGATTAAATAAAATCTTCAAAAAAATCAGCCTTTTATCTTAAACACATAAAAATAGCTTTAATTTACAAGATATTGAAATTTAACATCAAATATTAATGGATAAGGAGAATTTTTGTTTCTTCTTAGAAGAAACACAGAGGAGGATAATGGCAATTAAGGGTCACAAAAAGCAGTAAAGACATTACTTGGGGGTTTTGAGGGGCTTCTGTGCTGAAGAAAATATTATCTGGGGCACCTGGGCGGCTCAGTTGGTTAAACGTCCGACTTGGGCTCAGGTCATGATCTCGTGGTCCGTAAGTTCGAGCCCCGAGTCAGGCTCCGGGCTGACAGCTCGGAGTCTGGAGCCTGCTTTGAATTCTGATTTCTCTCTCTCTCTCTCTCTCTCTCTCTCTCTCTCTCTCTCTCAAAAATAAACATTTTTTTAAAAAAAGAAAATATCTGATGTATTATTCATCAACTCTGAAACTTTGAATTGGGAACCAGAATATTATTAGGTTATTATTAAATTATTATCTACAATAGTGGAAACATGCTTCAGCGACACCTTTCTAATGAGAGATAAGCAGGGAAGGATTTAGAGGGAATAGTGGGGGTGGGGGAGGAGTAGTGAGTGAGAGTGCTGTGGAGGAGAAGGGTAATCAAAGGGAAAGTGAGTGATCATGTAAGACAGCTAAGGCAGTATAAGAACCAAAAACAGGAAAAGGTAGACAGACGATCCAGAGACAGAGCCAAAGATCCTGGGAGGGATGTCTTCTATGACCCATGGCTTATGCCACAAGGGTTACTGATACATCATCAGATCTGGAAGTTGCCTCTGATTTCTGCAAGCTTTTTCAGCTCTACAGTAATTCAGAAAAAAACTGTTCATTGCTAGGAGAGAAAGTATTCATAAGGGTTCGGTGAAGCGTGGGGCTGAAACCACTGGAAGCCATCCTGGCCCCAACACTCCCTTGCTCTGTAACCTGGGGTAAGCCTCCTACCCGTTCCGAGCCTCAGTTTTCTTTTTCATAAAATTATGATACATGGGGCACCTGGGTGGGTCAGTCGGTTAGGCATCCGACTTTTGATTTCTGCTGAGGTCATGATCTCAGGGTTGTAGGACTGAGACCCGCGTCAGGCTCTGCACTGAGAGTGGAGGCTGCTTGAGATTCCCTCTCTCTCCCCTCCTCTGCCCCTTTACCCAATCATTCTCTCTCTCTAAAAAAAAGAGAATAGAATAGAATAGAATAGAATAGAATAGAATAGAATAGAATAGAATAAAAATAAAAATAACATGATACCTCCTAACTTTAGTTTCCCTAATTGTAAGCCCCTTCAAAGAGATAATATGTGCAACTATTTAACAGGGTCTAGTACCTAGCTAGCACCCAACAAGTGTAGCTGTTACATTTTCTAATTAGGAATTAAGGGAAGGGAAGGGGGTAGAATTTGCAAAAGACACAACATGGGTGTATTTTGTCTTAAGTTTTTTTTTTGTCTTTTGTTTCCCAAGTCATTAAGTATTTGAGAAATTAAGTAATTTGATACAGAATAACGTGCTGTCTGGAGTAGCACACAGGGAGGGTGTGGAGAACCTGAGCTGGAGCTCCCCCCACCTCCCCTGACTGGTGGCGTGGTCTCAGGCGACCAGAGGAGCCACACAGCACTCAGCTGTCTGTTTTGTAAGATGGTGATAAAAGGGTAACATCCTAAGGACAGAAAGGAAGGGCAGAGATTATAAATGAAGTGTAATAATTAACAAACTCCTCTGGATTTATGTCTTTATGAAATTCGAAATTACCATGAAACATGATCAATCCCCTGGATCCCCCATATCCATCTTGTTAACCATGGTTTATATCTGTATTTTCACTTCTTGGCCGTGCAGATGTAGCATGTGCATTAAAGGGCATTAAGGGAGTGTGTGTTTGGAAATGGGGAGACAGGCTAAAATCTGAGGTGCTCTTTGTTCCTGGATCTTGTGAAATGCTTTTCTTTTTTTTTTTCTGTGCCCCTTCTGACCTTTGTTCTTGCTTGTATAATTGAACCCAAAAGGTCTGGCCAGGAATCACAGCTCCTATCTTTTAAAAATTTAAATGAGGGGCACCTGGCTGGCTCAGTCTGTAGAGCAGGTGACTCTTGATCTCAGGGTCATGAGTTCAAGCCCCAAGTTGGGCACAGAGATCACTGAAAATAAGAAAATAAATGAGGTGAGTAACCGAAGGCAAGTTTTCTAGGTCCACCCAGGATCCCATTTACATTTGTGTTATTGTTATTGCATACTGAGCACAACAACTATTACTCCCCACAGACAAATTATGTGAACAGGAAACATATCAAGAAGCAAGTCTGCCCAGAGACAGCACAGCAGTGGTGTTTGGAAGCCATTCTGCGGAAAGTGGTAACGAAGTAAGGTCAAAGCAGCGGACGACATGGCCCAGAGCAGCTTCTGGGCAGCTCCTGACCACGGACAGATGGCCTAAGGCCACTGTTCAGAGGAACTACGTGACTTCGGTCCATTCCACAACCCAAAATCGAAATTCGTTTGGGAGCAAACAGTAAATCCAAGGTACGTGCGAGGTGCTGGGTATAAGAGGCACGTGACACGACTCTCACCTTTGAGGAGCTTCTAACACAGTCCAAAAACATTAGGAAAAGAAGGTATTCTGTGGGGGAGTGTTGTTGCCCCCTGACTCTACTAAAATCTCTCCAAATGTTTTGGCCACCTTCAAATCCCCAGGTCACAGGAACAAGCGTTTCAAGGGGGGCCACAGGATGGGGTTTGAGTGTAGACTGCCTGGGTTTACACTGTGGGTCTGCTACTGATTAACTGTGCAGGCTTGGAAAGATACCTAACATCACTTATGCTTAGTTTCCTCATCTAAACAGTATTAGGGTTGTTATAATAGTTAACTAGATTCATGTATATGAAGCCCTTAGATCAGTGGTTGGCACAGAATAGTATTCAGTACTTATTTTTGAAGTGAAATGAGCAAAGACGCCCGGCCAGTGGATGAAAAGCCCCTACCTCCAAAACTCCATGTAATTCTTGCAAAAGGAACTCACAAATGAGTGTGCATGAACTGGTGCAGCCACTGTGGAAAATGGTATGGAGGTTCCTCAAAAAATTAAAAACAGAACTACTCACGACCCAGCAATTGCACTACTAGGCATTTATCCAAGGGACTCAGGTGTGCTGTTTGAAGGGGCACATGCACTCCAACTTTTATAGTAGCGCTATCAACAACAGTCAAAGTATGGAAAGAGCCTAAATGTCTATTGATGGATGAATGATTAAAGATGTGGTGTATATATATACAACGGAGTATTGCTTGGCAATCAAAAAGAAGGAAGTGTTGTCATTTGCAACAATGTGGATGGAACTACAGTATATTATGCTAAGTGAAATTAGTCAGATGAAGACAAATATCATAGGACTTCACTCATATACGGAATAACATACAATACAGATGAACATAAGGGAAGAAAAGCAAAAATAATATAAAAACAAGGAGGGGAACAAAGCATAAGAGACACTTAAATACAGAGAGCAAACTGATGGCTGCCAGAGCGGGTGTGGGGGGGGGGGGATGGTTGGTCTAAATGGGTCAGGGGCTTTAGGGAAGACACTTGTTAGGATGAGCACTGGGTGTTATAGGTAGGAGATGAATCACTGGATTCGACTCCTGAAATCATTATTGCACTATATGCTAACTAACTTGGATGTAAATTAAAAAATAAAGTAAATAAATAAAAAAATTAAATTAAAAAAAAAAGAATGTGCATAAAAAGAACCAAGAGGTTACAAACACTGACAGTCATTTCTCAAAGTGAGAAAACAGTATGATTAATCTTTACTACTAAAATAAAATTTTTGCATGTTTTTCTGTTGACACATTATGCAAAAAGGTCCAGATCAACTTCACTAAACATTCAGTATATATTTGGAATGGGTCAATTTAAAATACAGGCTATTTTGCATGAATAAAGCTCATTCTGCAGGGGACTCAAAGATACAGATGGTCATCCCATGAAACTGTTAAAACTGTCTTCAACAAGAGGTCTGACTGCCAAACAGGAGAGAGAAACCACAAGTATATATACGCCAAAAGTGAATTTTTTTAATTTTTTTTTTCAACGTTTATTTATTTTTGGGACAGAGAGAGACAGAGCATGAATGGGGGAGGGGCAGAGAGAGAGGGAGACACAGAATCGGAAACAGGCTCCAGGCTCTGAGCCATCAGCCCAGAGCCTGACGCGGGGCTCGAACTCATGGACCGCGAGATCGTGACACGGCTGAAGTCGGACGCTTAACAGACTGCGCCACCCAGGCGCCCCTAAAAGTGAATTTTTTTAAACGGGCTCCAAACAGAAAGTCACCAGGGCACACATTCCAACTTGCAAAAATAGATTTGTAGTCGATCTGTTTCTCCCCTGGGAAACTCCATGTCCAGGAGCACAGGGATGAAAACCGTGATTATCCTCTGAAAAAGCAGCGTGAATGATTTCCTACTAAGGACTGGCCTGCATTATTTCCTTGGCTACTCCAGGAGAGACCAAACCTCCCACCGGAAACAAAACTGGCAACTCACCCACAGCGGATGCTGGCGGGAATGCTGGGACCCATGTGACTTCTGGAGATTGGATACCAGACTCATCTTGGAAATGAAAACCTGCCATCCCTGACTCATGCTTTGATGATTATCATTTTTAAATAGCTCAAGTTCTAACATCTTCTATTTTTTCCAGTTGTAAAGAGAAACAAAATCCACAGGAAAAGAGCTGCAACAATTTCTACAGGAAACATACTGGCTTTCCATTCAATGTAAAGTTTTTAGAAACACAAAATTTGCCAGTGAAAAGCTTTCAATGTCACTTCATAAACTGTTATAACTTAACTGATAGATGATGAAACTTGCAAGCGATCTGGCGACACCGCAGAGGACAGAACCGAGTGAGTTTTATTTCGTCAGTGTTCAGTTTGAATCACCAAAGGCGTGTTCGCCAGCCTAAATGCCAGGTGGTGTGTTAGGTGCTACCGATAAAAGGGGAAGAATAACAACTCAGGAGAAATCTACATAAGACGACTTATAAGCATAAAACTCATATGAAAAAGGACAGGTTGATCTGTTCAAAGGTTGTCAGGGAAAAGCTGGTGTTGAAGAACAAGACTATGTCACAGGGACAAGACAGGTGGAAGGACATGTGCAAAGACAAAAGTGGGGAGTGAATGCAGCACAACACAGTCACTGTTGATATAAAATGTAGGTTAGAACATGTCTGCTGGGCTACATTTATCTTAACTAAACTGCATTTGGAGGAGAGACAGCCCAAATGATCTCCTTCTTTCCCTTTGATTAAACAATAGGCAATGAAACAGAAATCTTTTAGCTAACGATTATATTCTCATTCTGAGACTTTCAATAAGCTGTGGCCAAGCACAGCCTACAACAGCCTTGTCTAATAGAAATGTAATGCAAACCACATGTAGAAGATTCAATTTCCTATTAGCCTCACTTTAAAAAGTAAAAAAAAAAAAAAAAAAAAAACCAACAAAAAACACACAGGTAAAGTTAATTTTAATAATATAGTTTCCTTAACCCAATTATGCAAAATTTTATAATTTAACTTACAATCAATATGACAATTGTCAATGAGACACGGTACATTTTTATACTAAATCTTTGAAATCCTGTGTATGTTTTACTCTTACAGTACATCTCAATTCCGATGCTAATTTTTTTTTATCAGGAATACTCCATTTGTATTTAGATTTCAAAAAATGTACAGTTGAAAAAGTAGATTCACATAACTCAAGTTTTCCAAACGTACCTATAAGTTATCCAATCACTGAATTGACTGAATTCCATTTTTAAAGAAAAATTAAGAACTAAAATTCAGTTATTCAGTTGCCCTAGCCAGATTTCAGGCGCTCTCTGGCTAGTGGCTACCACAGCTGGGCGGCTCAGTTCTAGAATAAGTGTGTAAGAACCTGGCATCAGATCTCTAGCCTGAAGCTAATATTAGCAAAAATCAAATCAGTAAACAGACTATCAGGTTCAGAATGGGGTCATGACATTAGGCATTTGGGATGACCCTCCGTCTCTCCCTTGTTGGCCCACTTGCACTCACGCAAGTTACAGTGGAGAAAAATAGCGAGGGTGTCTAGGATAGGTCTTGCACTCAGCCTGAGACAGAGGTTTCATCACAGGAACGTGAAAGAGTTCCTATGAAAGCAGAAGGTTCTTAGTACTTACGGACACATTCCAGGTGTGATCTCTGCTACTGAAGTAAATATAATGGATTCAACACGTGGACATTCTCTGAAAGGGAACAGAGAGAAAGCGTCTGGTTATAATTGGGATGGAGTGCTGTCTTACCTTCCCACCGCACTCACCTGAGAAACATCCACCACAAACAAAATCCAAAATTAAAAAATCCAAGTTCTCATATAAAAAAAAAAAACCCACAACACCTGTTTGTTTTAATTAGGCAAAAGTATAGGCAGGCTTCTCACACGAACTCTTAAGTGCAATCTGGAAGATTAAACCCATCATCACATTTCAAAGACCCTATTCCACAAGCACTTCCTATTTTGTGGACTGGAGTTCCTCCAGGAACATCCAGCAAGCATCCACCGTTCATCCGGAATATTCCATCCTTTATTCACCAAATCTCTTTTGAGTGCCTTATATTCTAGGCACTGTGCTGGGCAGACAAAGTACAACAGTGAATAAGAAAGCCCACCCACATGGAACAGGTCAGAAGAGCTGACAGATGGAGGGTACCCCCTTCCCAAGGTGAAGGGTTGGCGTAGGATTTAATAGGATGCCAGGTGGTGGTGCCTTGGACCACACTTGGGCTGACCCTTGTTATTCACCTGAATTACAGATGTAGCTGAGCATCCTTTAACCGGGGAAACCTACATCAGAGAGACAACGCGGAGGGAGAAGCCGGTGAATGGAGAAAAGGGAAGTCTTCCTTTAGAAATAACTCGTGAACCGAGCCGCGAAGCTGGCAGGGAAGAGCAGGGAGCGGAAATTACAGGCGGATGCAATGCAACACAATGTCCCAACCACCATCGCAGCTAGAAACAGACAACCCGGTTGGGGCGGGGAGGTTGTGCAGGGATTTTGATGGAAGACCGAGAAACCCTTGGAAAAGCTCTGCACTATCTGCGAGGACTGAGGCCGCACCCAGCAACTGCACACCCACCGCCCTGGCCACAGTAGGAAGAAGGGACCACATGGCCAGAGCCATCAGTGACTTAAGGACTGAGGGTGGCGGTGCACGACGCGACTGTCAAGGGCCACAGAGGAGTAGACAGCGAGGGAGGAAAGCACACAGGAAAACTAAGATATGGTCAACAGGTCAAATGTTTTTGGAGGCGTCAAGTGACACAAGGACACTAAGTGACAGTCGGGTCGAGCAGTAAGGAAATCACCGTTTGGGGCAGGGGCGGCCTCAGAGCTCAGAGGTGCGGCCGAGGCGAAGCTGAGCCTCACTCGATAGGGAGGTGAGAGCCCACTAGGACGCAGGTGGGGCCACGCCTAGGCTTCACTTCCCCTCTGCCCTTTTAGCAGGTGAGGGTCAAGGACAGAGGGAGCGTTGGGAGGCGGGGCGGCCAGGGCCCCAATCAGAAGGAAAAGCGCCACGGGCTGATCGCGAGGAACCAATCCGCTTCTAGAGCCCACTTGACTGACAGAGCTTCGCGCCAACGCCCGAGCACAGAGCGGGAGGCCACGAATCACAAGAGTGCGGAACCCCAGAGCACTAACCCGGAACCGGTTGGGGACTCGATTCCCATTGTGAGGCCAGACCTGGGGCGGGCCGTCGGCCAGAACGGCAATACCCTCTGGACCAATGGATGAGACGTCTCGCATGAGTGGCAGCCATATAACCCAATGGGTGGAGGCTTGAGGCGGGCGAAGTTGGTGGGCGGGGAATCAGGGAGGCATCTCCCCACCCCCCCGCCCCAGCCCCGTAAGAGGCGATCGGGTGGAGGTGCGGTCGGGGTCGCAGGTGAGCGGTTCTGCCCTGGATGAGCCGGCAGCGCCGCGGACGGTGGGTGCCCTAGAGGCGGGGAGGGTCCCGGCGGCAGGTGGCCGTCCCTGCGCTGCTGGCTTGGGCCCTGGGGGTGCGTCGTAGCGGGACCACGGCGCCGCGAGGACCACGAGTCCGCGCGGGGCGGGTGGAAGGGCTGTATCAGCCCCCGTCCGCGTCCCTCATCTGGGCTCCGACCTCCGCCCAGGCTGCCCATAGGTGCGGTGGCGGGGCCCGGCCACCTCCCCCAGGTGGCCTCCCGGGAGTGCAGCCGTCCCCCGCCCGCCCCGAGTCCTCCTCGCGGCTGTGAGCGGGCGGCCCCCCGAGAGCGCGGCGGGGACGGGGAGACACGTTTACCTGCTCGGAGGACAGGCGGCCCTGAAGTGACCCGCAGGTGTCCACCTATCACAACTTTGAGACAAGAGCATCCTCCTGCTTGGCCGGGAAGCGAATTTCCTAGAAGACCGTGTGGGCGCGGGGAGGGGGGGTGGAGGACTTGGGGAAGTTTCTATAGTTTGTGATGCCTTTTTTTTTTCTTGAACCACCTAACGAATTTACCAAAAGAAAAAAAAAAGTTTGTGCCCACAATTGAGTGCCTGAATGTCCTTCTCACAGCTCTTAATTTTGCCTTCTCGCGCAGTGTTTAGGAACTTCATTCTTAAGTGTTAGTCCTTAAAAAAAAAAAATGCCGTTTTAATATGCCTTTGGTGGTACATCATTCTCACAGGGATGACGTAAGCGAACTGCTGTACCTCTTTGCAGCCAGTGAGGAGTGACTGTCCGCCGGGACTTAAGGAAGACGGCCATTCTCTGGGTCAGGGCTTGCAAGAGCTGAGAATCTTTGGAGGTTGCAACCACCGAATTGCCTTCTGCAAAGATAGGGAACACAACCAGTGTGAAAAGGAGAGTGCTGGACACCTGGAATGGCATCTTTGCACGTTTTAGGAAGCAGTTCTCTATCCCCAGCACCAAGAGTATGTGCCTGGCACGTAGTAGGAGCTCAATAAATATTTGAGTACATTATTGGGTAATGGAGAATAGAAATCCAAGCTATGTTATAGAGGAATCAAAGTGCAAAGGAAACAACAGAGAAAAAAAAAAAAAAACTTCCTGGAAACATAGTTTAGCTTTTAGCCATGCAAAGGTAGTGCCCACATTTCAACTCAGGTGCAAATTTCAGTTGATTTTGGTACTTTATTACATTAATCAGGTGTCATAGGTTTTCACACAATTAAGCTGTAACCGCCTGGAGATCTAAGATACATTTACACAGGAATAATGTTGTGCTAAATCATATTCGTACTCTTTCATAGCCTTTATTGCACATATCCCATTATGTAGCTGTGGTATGGTTTATTCATCTAATCTTTTGATGGATATTTGTGTTTTTTACCATGCTTTTCCCTTAAAAAACATGATAGCATTTTTTAAAGGGTTGAAGAAGTTATTTAAATGCCCTGAAACATTCTATATCTTTTGCAAACAAAAAGTCCTATCAATACATTGTAAGTATTTAATATGATACGGAATTTGATGTTATTTTAGCTGTTCTATTTTTAAAGACATCTAACCTGCTGATTCCATATTAAAAATGTGTCTTTGATAACCTACTCATTACTGATCCATACAGACTATGGTAGCAAAATAGCATTTTTGCTTAAAATTTTCTTTTTCACAGTTTCGTAGAACTTGTGATGTTTTTACGTTTTTCGGCATAGTGAAAGGGTGGGTAGTTTATCTAAAGGCTTCACGTAATTTTACAAACTGGTTCTTGCCTATACTGACTTGGGCTGACTTTTCCTTTTAAGCATATGCTTTGCCCATGGAAGTGTGTCAGCTTTGGTAGCTTAGCTTCCTTGAGTTATTGTCTCTCACTTTCCGACCTCTCCCATTCCCTCATCACCTTATTTTAAGTTGTGTTTGTACCTCCTGTTTGTTAGGCACAGTGTTAGGTATTGAAGATAACAGCCTTTGGAGCCAGTGGGCTCCAGACCTTCCTAGATCCTCCTAGATCCTTCTTGATCCTTCTCCCACATCCTCCTAGAGCCTTCTCGATACTTCCTTCTCCCAGGCCCTCCTAGTGCTGCAGCAATGGTACAGGAAGGCAAAACCCAGTTTTCACTGGAGTAATTCTCTGAAGTGTGTGCTGCAACACAGGTACTAAGGAGAAGCATATCCGGGCTACTTTAATGTATAGAGCACATTGTGAAGCACAGTTTGCTTCACTTCTTTCTTCTAAGTATATTAAAAATACGTAAGACATGTATAAAGGTATATGTGTTCTATATATAAGCAAAAATATAACTTGTAAAAGGTATACACAAGTATATTTAAAAATAAACCTAGTGGGGCACCTGGGTGGCTCAGTCGGTTGGGGGTCCGATTTCGGCCCGGGTCATGATTTCCCAGTTGGTGGGTTCGAACCCTGCGTCGGGCTCTGTGCTGACAGCTCAGCCTGGAGCCTGCTTCGAATTCTGTGTCTCCTCCTCTCTGTCCCGCTCATGCTCTGTCTCACTCTCTCAATAATAAATAAACGTTAAAAAATCTAAAAAAATAAGTCTAGTTTATAAATATAGTACCTCGTAAGTCACCTCTAGAGGAAAGCTGAGTACTTGACCAGCCCATTTTATAATTTAAATTACATAAGGAATGTTAGGCCAGGGTGCTAATTAAATGTGATCCTTTAACATTACAAGTGTTCTAGAATGTTCACTGAACTGAGGATCCGATGTGCAAACAAGTGCATAATTTTTGTCAGGTATCCATGTCCTAGGCTGAGGGGACCGTGTGTGCAGAGGCTCCAAGAGGGGGAGGGGTGGACAGAACGGGTAATGGAAAGGCCAGTGTGGCTGGAGCAGAAAAGTAACTGGGGGTGGAGGAGAGTGAGCAGGCCAAGAGCGTCAGCCAGCGGTGAGGAGCCCTAGCGGGAGCCCAGGTGAGAACAAGCGGTCAGGGACAGGGGTGACAACCGCAGAGGCAGAGGGTGGGCGGTTTTGAACCGCATTTACAGGGACGTGTGTCCAGCTTCTTGGGTGGAGGTACGTTGCAAAGTTGCAAGTGGACTGATTTTCTACTTTTCTCTTTAGGAATTGTCCAGCCTGCCCGTGCTACCAGATGAGCGGAAGACTCTGATTTAGACAAAGCGCCAAGAAGGGACTGCTCTTGATTTTTGTACTTTGTAGCCTTTGTCAGCTTTTCACACCTTCTCTGACCGTGAAAACTCTGCACTTAAGCAAGGAAAATGAAGCAGTTGAAAAGGAAGAGAAAAAGCAACTTCAGTGTTCAAGAAACTCAGACCCTTTTGAAAGAAATTACCAAACGCAAAGAAGTCATTTTTTCCAAGCAGCTCAACACGACGATTAATGTGATGAAGCGGATGGCGTGGGAGGAGATCGCACAGTGTGTGAACGCCGTGGGGGAAGGTGAGCAGAGGACGGGGACGGAGGTGAAGAGAAGGTACCTGGACTGGCGGGCGCTTATGAAGAGAAAGAGGATGAAGGCCAACATTAAGCTGGTTGGCTCAGGGTTCCCCCTCCCCACCTCCGACCTAGACGACTCTCTCACCGAAGAGATGGACGACAAGATTGCATTCCGAAACGATCCCAACTTTGACTGGCAGAACGTGGCAGATTTCAGGGATGCAGGTGCATCCTTAACTGAGGTCAAAGTGGAAGAGGAGGAACGAGACCCCCAGAGTCCCGAAGTAAGTACTGGCCTGGGAATCCTCTTTCTCCTTTTATTCCTTCAGTTCTGATGTGGGGGATTGTGATAGTCCGGGCCCAGTTAAGATCCCAGTTTTCAAGCCAACTCACAAGTTTGACCTAACAGTGTCATTCCATTGCTCTTCCGGTCACGAATCTCTCTTTTAACCCACGTATCCTTCTCTTAATTACATACCCGGTTGAACAGCGTGGGCGGGTGAGGGTGCTGGCTCTCCGCACCATTAAACGTCCCTGTATAAGCTTTGACTCCCCCAAATTAACTACTAACAGCCTGCAGTTGACGGGGAGCCTTATCATTAACATAGAGTCAATTAACACATAATCTGTATGTTATGTGTACCATATATTGTATTCTTAACATGAAGCAAGCTATAGAAAATAGTTAAGAAAGTTGTAAGAGAAGATCCATTTCCAGTCCTGCACCGTACTGAGCGAGAAAATGTACGTGTAAGTGGACCCGCACAGCTCCAGCCCACGTTGTTGAAGGGTCACCTGTATTAGTGACAACAGGCAAGTCTTGGTAAATGTCTTTCAAAACCCCAGTGGTTTTCTGTGCTCGCACGGTGCACAAAGCTTTAAAGCAGTGTTTAGACACATTACCCGCCGAAGCAGAGATACGTCCTGAAAAGTGCTTTGTCCTTCTAGTTTGAGATCGAGGAGGAGGAGGAGATGCTGTCGGCCGTCATCCCGGACTCCAGGAGGGAGAGCGAACTCCCCGACTTCCCCCACATCGAGGAGTTCTTCACCCTGAACTCCACGCCGTCCCGTTCCGCCTACGACGAGCCCCACGTGCTGGTCAACCTGGAGAAGCAGAAGCTGGAGCTGGAAAAGCGGCGCCTGGACCTGGAGGCCGAGCGGCTGCAGCTGGAGCGGGAGCGGCTGCGGCTGGAGCGGGAGCGGCTGCACGTCGACC
Organism: Puma concolor; assembly: GCF_028749965.1. Classification (NCBI taxonomy): domain Eukaryota; kingdom Metazoa; phylum Chordata; class Mammalia; order Carnivora; family Felidae; genus Puma; species Puma concolor. The sequence goes on from NC_141676.1 coordinate 112,809,415, forward strand.
GGGAGAAGCTGAGGCTGCAGGTGGTCGGCTCCGAGAAGCCGCCCTCCTCCGACGGTGAGCTGGGCCAGGGCGAGAAGCCGGGGCCGCAGCCCCAGGACCTGGAAACGGAGAGGCTGAAACTCGAGAGGGAGCGCCTGCAGCTTGAGAAGGAGCGGCTGCAGTTTCTGAAATTTGAGTCGGAGAAGCTGCAGATTGAGAAGGAGCGCTTACAGGTGGAGAAGGAGAGACTTCGGATCCAGAAGGAGGGCCACTTGCACTGACCGAGCTGGCTCCCCGCGTAGCAGATGTCCGTCAACTGGAGCTTTCCCTCTGTGTCGGGCCGCAGAACACTGGTGGAAGATGAACTGTGTTTTTCCCTGTGTCACGTCGGTGTTTGCGGGAGGACAGAGGTGGGTCCGTGTGGGGACCGTGGGTTCCGGCAGTCCGTCCGGCACACACGGCAGGGCAGGGGCCCACATGCTGCCATCCCCACTGAGGAGAATTCCACGGTGTCCTGTGTGATCTGTGCACGCAGAGTCTCAGTTATGTCTGAAGTTCCAGCTCCCTGCTTCTCCCTGGGGAGGATCTTGACCCCACCCCCCCACCCCACCCCGGAGACGTTTGGTTGGGGTGTCAGGGCCAGAGCGCCCACCTCCTCCTGCTGTGCACAGGACGGCCCCCCAGAAAGGACTTCTCCAACACAAAACGTCCGTGTTGCCGAGGCTGACGGCCCCTCCCCTGGCCTGACTCTGCACCTCTCTGGCTTTGGTTGTAGTTCAGAATATCAGAACCGCAGATACTTATGTGGGTAGTTACTTACATGGCCAAAAACTTTCACTGTGTAGTGTGATTGTGTAGTATAGTGAACATAGGCAGTGATGAGGATGGCAAGTCCTTTATTCTTGTTTCCATCTATAGATGTTTCCATCTATAACCAGAGACTCCCATCACTATAAGGGAACATCAGAGAGTGGCCGAACGGGTCACTCTGAAAAGCCGTTCATTCATCTGGGTGTTGATGCTTTAGAAGCGACATGGTTTAAGGCTTAGTTGCCTTTTTCCTTTGAATTCGTGGTCTTAGTTTAGATAGAAAAATTGTCTTTTCAACCATGTACTGGAACTTTAATGTAAGTGAACGGGTGAAGCTAGTAAACGTGGTACCGACATACACAAATGGTACTAGTAGTCCATGGGCTTGAGATCACAAGGGTTCTATCTTAAGTACTGGCAGCTATGGGGGAGCGGGGTGGGGGGGGAGTGTGGTCTGTATAGGCTGGTGGTGGTGACGACAGTAGTAGCTGTGTGGGAACGAACTAGGGAAGCCCTTAGCACACACTGTCTGACCTGATCTGTACCATCCTTGAGAGTATTCATGACCGTCCCTGAATCAGAGGCGCAGAGAAGGGAACAGGGAGCAAGAGTCTGGTCTCATACTGTGGTGAGTTTTGTCTGCGCCCCTCCTGGAGGAGCAAGGTTGCTGTCTCCCGTGAGACCAAGGCCTGGCGCAACGTGACTCGCCTTTAGTCCGCTGAAGGTTCTTTCCCTGCCAGGTGGCTGATTCTAACGCACACCAACGCTGAGAATCACTGCACGAGACCACTTTGTATTTTCTGAATTCCGGGCTGATACTGTAGCTTTAATACATGTCTTCTGTTGACAGGTCCTGTCTTGATTCTGTGTTTGTTCCCTGTTAATTTAAGAATGTCTTAAAACCGTATGTGATGTTGGAGTATGGACATAGAAGGAAAAAATATACTTCTGTTTCGTTACCTTGACTTCGAAATAGTGTTATTTTTCTATAGCCGGAATAAATGCTTCTACCGTAGAAATAAAATTTGCCTATGCCAACTGTCTGGAAGTTTATCATTTCCAGTGATCATCAGCGCTGTGAGGTTTGTAAGAATGCAAGAGTGTGGGCCTGGGGCCTAGCCTCTGTTAAGCGTCGAGCTGGCCGCTTTTCAGACATTATTTTATTTGCTCTCCAAAACAACGGTTGAGCTAAGTCACGTGATCCCTACCTTCCTAAGAAAGGAAACAGCGCTCATCGACTCACCTAAATACCTGACAAATGATGTAGCAGTACCAACCCAAGATTTCACCCTATGAGCTTGGAGGGGAAGGGTGGAAATTTGCAGGTGTGGCTGTTAAGCAGAGCTTGTGCGTGAGCTTTGCCACTGCACACGGTGACAAGTCCCGTGACAGGCCCTGTGACTCGATCTCATGTGTCAAATGTCCACAAGGCCTGCCTGCCTGTGCTTCATAGTTTCATTTTTTTTTTTTTTAATAAAATGTGAGGTAAACCACAAAATGCTATTTAAATGCAAGGGATATTGGTGTTTATATTTAAAATCAGAAGATTTTCATTTTCTAGAAGTATGAAGATAGCCAGTATTATTTTTGGGGTGGAGCCCTCCTAAGTTCCTGGAAGGAAGAAACTTAAAAACAAAAAACAAAGGCCGCAGCAGCTTCTTACCTTCCAGGGTGTTGCTGGAAGAGCTTTGGGGTTTTTTCTGTGTTTTGTTTTACTTAAGGTTTTTGAGAGCTGGAGCATGAGCAGGGGAGGGACAGAGAGAGAGGGAGACACAGAATCTGAAGGAGGCTCCGAGCTGTCAGCACAGAACCCGGCACAGGACTTGAACCCACAAACCATGGGATGATGACCTCAGCTGAAGTCGGACGTTCAACCGGCTGAGCCCCCCAGGTGCCCCGAGAGCTTTGAGTTTCTCATCACTCCCCAAGCTGTGGATAGATTGGGTGAGTTCTCTCCAGTAGGAAACATGATGGCTGTGTTCCTAAAGTGTGGGCACTTCTAATGTTGCTCTTGATGATTCTCCAAATAAACGGGATGATAGAGGTTTTTCCTTCTTCCCTACTTGTTACACAGCTGCCTTTAAACGCCTTCCACTTTATCCCAGGGGTACTGCTAAAATGTTAGCACTTCTGATATGGGCCGAGCTGGGAGAGACTGCTTTAGTAAAAGTATGGCTTCATGTAACCAAAATGGAATTGGTACTGTCTATCCACTCTACTTGTTAAAGTACACATTAAAGGGGCGCCTGGGTGGCGCAGTCGGTTAAGCGTCCGACTTCAGCCAGGTCACGATCTCGCGGTCCGCGAGTTCGAGCCCCGCGTCAGGCTCTGGGCTGATGGCTCGGAGCCTGGAGCCTGTTTCCGATTCTGTGTCTCCCTCTCTCTCTGCCCCTCCCCCGTTCATGCTCTGTCTCTGTCTGTCCCATAAATAAATAAAAACGTTGAAAAAAAAAAAATTAAAGTACACATTAAAAATTGTGGGGTGCCTGGGCTCAGTCGGTTAAGCGTTCGACTCTGGATTTCGGCTGGGGTCATGATCTCGTGGTCTGGTGAGTTCAAACCCCACGCCGGGCCCTGTCATGACAGAGCAGAGCCTGCTTGGGATTCTGTCTCCCTCTCTGCCCCTCCCCTGCTCTCTCCCTATCTTTTTCGAAATAAACATCTTTTTAAAATTGTGTATTTTTTTCTAAATATTTCCAAATGGGTAAAGTTACTGTGTACTAAAGCTATGCTCATCTGTCCTGAAAGGAAGATTATCTGGACTCTTAAGATTGGGATAGAAATACCGGGAGCAGGAATGTGCAAAGTTTTAATTAACAGACATTTTTGGGGGGATGCTCAGCATCTATGTCCCCTTCCTGAGTTTACGGAGCTTTTTCTAGAAATCACTGTCTCGCTCATCTCCACAATCCCAGGAGGGTTAACGTAACTTCTCACTCTAGGAATAAAGTATGATGGGCTCAGGCCCATCCATATATTCCATTCTCTTGCTACAGTGGTTGCTTCAGTTCCAGGCACACAAGCCATTCAGAACCAATGTATTCGTTGGGACTTCTGTAAAAGATAAGCTTTCACACTTCCTATTGACGTCTTAGCTCCTCATCAAGTGGAGATGTCTGGACAGGCATAAAGGCATTTTTGCTGCATTGAGTGGTGCATTTGCGAAGTCTCTGTATGGAGCCTATCAGGGGAGGCTGAATAAGAGAGGGTGACTGTGAGCCCTTGATGACATCATCTGAACTCGTGGATCAAACCTCACCTGCTATGGGAGGGGATTCTGAAATTTCAGTTTGACAGATCAATGCATTCGTCCCTGTTCTGTGTTTTCTTAGTTTCTGTGATTGGTCTATTTGGCACCCAGTCATCACAAGGTCAAGGTGATTGTGTGTATCTTAATTATATTAACTAGATCTTGATATATTAACTAGATCTTCTAATCTTCTGTATTCTCGGTGCTCGGGCATTTGCAGCCTCTCTGGGGAGAGACTGCTTCCCCCGGGACTAGCCAATTCTCAGGCCTGGAGCATGTGTTTCGTATGCAAACCAACCGAGGCCGGGTCTATGCCCCCGGACACCCCCTTTATCAAACTTGCACACCCAAAGCCAGTGTTTCCCCTGCCCTAAATCAACCCAGGGCCAGGCACCAGACAGCTAGAGACAGCCCATATGGCTTAGATCCTGCCCTCAGACTTACCTGGCCTCATCTGTTGACCTGACCTACCACATCTTCCCCAGAGAAGCTTCCAGGAAGGCTCTGTCCTCTTCCTTGGGCCTCCAATGAAAACCTGCAGCTCCCCGGTAGCCCTGCCTGGTGTGGCATGGAAACGTAATTAATAAAAACCTTTCACTGGCCTTGGCCTCAGGTCCTCAGTCAGGCATCAATACACTAAATCCTGGCTTTAATATTAGAACACTACCCCCACTATCACCTTTTTTTGGGGGGGGAGGGGGTTGTTTGAGTTTCTGTTACTTAAAACTGAAAGAGTATGGACTTATGTAGCCAAAGAAAAAAGTAACTCACGTTAAGCTTATTCTCATCAGATAAATGTCTACCCCTTTCTTTTTTATTAGATAAACCATCTGTTCTTTTCTATCCTTCTCCCCCTGATTCCATCCCCCCCACTTCCTCCCTCCCTTCCTTCAGTATTTGTGAAGTGCTCCTGAGTGTCTGTATTGGCAGAAATGTTCCCAAACTGTGTCAGACATTTCCTGCCCCCGAGTGGCTTACAGCAAATGCATGTGGAGTAGACACATGGGAAGTGATGGGACAGGGGAATGGTGTGGGGCCTGAGGAATGGACAGACCAGCTTTTCCTGAGTCCTGTGCAAGAAGAGCTTCAGAGGAGGAGCGATCCCTCAGGTGAGTCCTGGGTAGATTTTGCGACCAAAGTCAGGAACAGAACAGAGAAGAGTTTTCAGTCAGAAGGCCCTGCATGGGAACTTAACTTTGTCAGGCCTGGGTGTGGGCAAGGGCCTTTCTATGGCTAGAGCTGGAGCTCGGGCTGCAGCACTCACCTTAGCGCACAACGTAGTGGGGCTCCAAAAAACTCAGGCGTTCATACATAATATTTTAATGTGGTATTTTTGAAAATAAAAATGAATCCAAAACGCTTGATGTGCAAGATATCAAACTTATTGTCAATCAAGATGACAATTTAAAAATGAACATGTTGGAATTCACAAATGGCACCATGCAAAAGACGTTTCGGCAAACTGAGTTGTAAATTATGGAAGGTGCACACTTAGTGAAAAAAAATTGTCAAAAATATCAGTTCTCTCAACTGAAAAGACAAAGAAGTGGATTTTCAAAGTATTACTGAGGAGTCTGCTTCCGTGAAAGCCAAGAAAGTAACAAAGTAATACATTTAGTTTTAGGGGCGCCTGGGTGGGTCCATCCGTTAAGCTTAAGTGTCAAACTTTTGGTTTTGGCTCAGGTCATGATCTCACATTTTTTGGGATCCAGCCCCGTGTCAGGCTCCACAAAGTCAGTGGACTGGGACTCTCTCTCTCTCTCTGACCCTCCACTGCTCACGCTCTCTCTCTCTCTCTCAAATAATAAACCTAAAAAATTGAATAAATAAATTTTGTTTTCATGTAAATAAAACTTTAAACCTAGAAGAATATTGTGGGTTTTAATACATTTATTTTGCAAATGTTTAATCTTTTTTCCCACTACCTTAATATTCTTCAACCAAGCTAATCATTAAAATACATAAAAAACGTATAAAGGGACACATTTTTTTTTCTTTTACCTTGGGTTCTCATATGGTTTAACAGGCAACTCTCTAAATCTTACTTTATTAAAACATTTGGTATGTTTTACAAAAATTTTGATATTTAAAAACATGTTTAAAATATTATTTACCTTGATTATTGAGTTTTTTGGTTCCCTTTCAGATTTCACTCTTGCAGCAAATGTCTCATTGGCCTCAGTGGCCCTGGAAGAGAAATTAGATTCGTTTAAAGAAATAACTACTTGGGGCGCGGCGCAATCGGTTAAGCGTCCGACTTCAGCCAGGTCACGATCCCGCGGTCCGTGAGTTCGAGCCCCGCGTCAGGCTCTGGGCTGATGGCTCAGAGCCTGGAGCCTGTTTCCGATTCTGTGTCTCCCTCTCTCTCTGCCCCTCCCCCGTTCATGCTCTGTCTCTCTCTGTCCCAAAAATAAATAAACGTTGAAAAAAAAAAAAGAAATAACCACTTAATGTTCATACCCACTTGAAATGCTTTTTGAAGCAGGAAATAGTTTTAAATGGCAATGGTTAACCGAAACTTCCCACTCCGGTCTAGATATGTAACAAGGGTGTTAGAAAAACTCAGTAGTGTTCCCCCTGCACGTCTCTCTACTCCTCACACAGAACGCCTCGCTTCTGACGCTTCTGGTTACCAAATGGGTGGGTTTTTTTTCTGAGGAGGGACACACAGGCCAGAAAAATGTAGTTTAAACTCCCTTACAGCCGGCAGCCCAACGATGGATGTCAGGCACCTGCAGGGAGTAACATTTCCCAAGATGCTTATGGTGCCTTAATGCCTCAGTGTTTACACTTCCTTAAAAACTAAAAGCAACCTTATCTAGACAATAGGTAAATCTTCAGGGTCTCACAGGACCATACAGAAATTCCTTGGAGACTTACGGTAACTATACCTCCCTCCCTCCATAAACTTAAAAGTATATGATCAGTGGTTCCTCACAACCCGGGTGTAGCTCTTTCTGCTCACGGTTCCTGTCCCCGTGCTTTAATAAAATCAGCTTTTTGCACCAAAGACGTCTCAAGAACTCTTTCTTGGCCCTTTGCTCACGAGCCCCACTTCAAATCTCGTCACCTTCCCCCCCGCATCTTAGCAGTTCTCCATGACACCAGCTGGGCATCCTACAATTTAAGTCAATTCTGACACAATCGTGTGGGATCTCAGAGGTGAAGGGCTCTGTCTCCCAAGACGGCTCTCACCCCCATTTCAGACTCCAGCAGCAACGAGGTCCCCCTGCCACCCACACCGTCCGGCCCACCTGGCTCCAGACCAGAGGCCCCCAGAACTTCTCCTGGGGCTCCGTTATGTGTGGAGGTGCTGGCAGAGGGCAGGTGTAACGCGTACTCACGCTTATCACTTTATTGGACGTTAGGAAGTAGTTTGCAGATGAAGGGGTGCAAGCAGCAGGGGCTGGGAGGGGTCCCGGGTGCAGGAGGCTCTGTCCCTGGCCGGGTGGGGTGCGTTCCTCACCCCCGCCAAGGTGGGTGTGTCCCGTGACCGTGACCCGGAAGCGCTCTGCACTCCTCCCTTTGGGACCTTTAGGAGGGCTTCATCGGGAGCAATCAAGCATCAAGTCAATCATCTGCAGCCACTCCTTGACACCTTGAGCACTGTGGGGCCCCTCTCCAGCTGGTAACCCCTCCCCTCCCCCCCAATGGCAGGCAGCTGTTGCTGCTTCATCAGCAGCCGCTAGTGGCGGAAGGAGCAAGCTAGCATTTCTTTCTGTTTTTTTTTTTTTTTTTTTTTTTTTTTTAATTTAAATTCCAATTAGTTAACACACAATGTTGTCATGGCTCCAGGAGCGGAACCCAGTGGTACATCACTTACCTACAAAACTCAGTGCTCATCCCCACTAGTGCCCTCCTTGATGCCCATCCCCCACCCTCCTCCCCTCCAGCAACCCTCAATTTATTATCTGTATTTAAGAGTCTGTTATGGTTTGCCTCCCTCTCTGTTTTTATCTTATTTCTCCTTTCCCTTCCCTTATGTGCGTCTGTTGAGTTTCTCAAATCCATATATGATTGAAATTGTACGATATATGTGTTTCTGTGACTGAAATTAGCATTTTCTTGTGCTTTTGAAGCACCAGATCCTACCAGGCAGTTGGTTTTCGCTTAGCCCCACAGCCTGGGGTGGGGGGAGACTTCGTGACACCCTAGTCCGTCTTGGGGGGAGAAGTTCCTGCAGGGGACAGGATGTCTTGTTTCAGTCCCTTCTCCAGAAGCAATGATTTCTTTGTGCCATGGAGACAATAAGATTTTCTAGTCCTCCTCATTCCCCTGAGACCTGTGACTTGTAGGAGCGAGAGGTCTGGGAAGTCAGGCTGGACATTGTGGGTGACCCCCCAGGGGCTGTTCACCTCATGCACCTGCTCCACCCAGGGGATCTCTGTCCAGCCTCCACCCTGCCCTCCATCTTTCTTCAAAGCACTCAGTGAAGGGTCATGAAAAAAGGCTTACGAGTGAGTTCAAATTCTCTTGGTCCGGGGTCCTTAGCTATTTCCAACTGTATCATAGCCACGCTCAGCCTTTAAGAATGTGTTCATGTTTCGGGGGTGCCTGGGTGGCTCAGTTGAGCGTCTGACTTCGGGTCAGGTCATCATCTCACAGCTCGTGAGTTCGAGCCCCACCTTGGGCTCTGTGCTGACAGCTCAGAGCCTGGATCCTGCTTCGGATTCTGTGTCTCCCTCTCTCTCTGCCTCTCTCTCTCTCTCTCTCAAAAACAAATAAACACTAAAAAAATTTTTTTTAAAAACTGAATGCGGTAACATTTTGGCTCAACTCTTCTTACCCGCAATGTCACTGCCACTGGAACACCACCTCCTCTGTGCTGAAGACGTGAAACTATTTGTGTGTCCCATTTGTCCTGCAAGGGACTTGTCCTCTGGAATTCGGTTTACGTGGCTTCTGAGAGCAGCTTCCTGAGTCACACAAGAAAAGTTATGATTTTGTATATTATCTGGCTTTTTGAGAAAGTCACTTTTCTCCCCCAGCTTTTTATGTCCTAGGCAGAAGCAGAAGCCCAAAGGCTACAGAGACGAAATATAGTTTTGTTTACTGGGCTTCTATGGCACTCCATTGCTGTGATTAGCAGTCCATTAAACATTCCTCTTCAAATTCACAGAAAAATCAAATACGAGGTATTCTTGTTCCCATTTTACATATGAAACAATAGGCTTTCTCCAGAGGCCAAAGAGTAATTGCCAGAGCAAGGATGCACATCTAGTTTGGTCTGCCTCTACAGCTCCAAATTTGTTCTTTCCGCCGCTCACTGTCGCGTATGTAATCAATGAGTCTGGAGACATCAAGTGGAGACATTTATAAAAATAATCCTGAAACAGTGCTAGAAGTCCACATAGAGGTAAGCACAAGACACAGAGACATTAAAAAGAGGGATCTCCAAACTTAGAGGATTAGGGATGTGTGACCAGAGATGATTTCTAGAACGCTTCTTGATGGATGAGTAGATATTCGTTATAAAGACACAGGTGACATATACCACATTTTGGGCCCATCCAGCTTCTTTTGGATTCTCTTCCCATGTTTATTTTCCACATGGTGCTTCCCCTAAGTGGGAGGCCAGTACTTGGTTCCCATGTCTCCCCCGCTGCTAGGTCACAGGTAACTGAGCGCCACGACTTAGATATTCCTGCCTGAGGTTTGAACTGGAATGAGGTGCTGTGTGGAGTCCATTTCCTGAGAAGGAAACAGAACACGCTGGGGAGGCACCCCACGCTTAGAGACAGTACATACTGAAGCTTCTCCTCCGTAAATTCCTGGGTGGCTCAGTCACTTAAGCATCTGACTCTTGATCTCGGCTGAGGTCATGATCTCACGATTTACGGGATCATGCCCCATGTTGGGCTCTGTGCTGACAGTGTGGAGCCTGGAGCCTGCTTGGGATTCTCCCTCTCCCTCTCCCTCTCTTTCTCTGCCCCTCCCCTGCTCTCTGTCTCTGAAAATACATAAATAAACTTAAAAAAAAAAAAAAAAAAAGAAGAAGCTCCTTGCTCAGTGTCCTTGCTGTTACCTGTGTGTCCACGGGAAGCTGGACATGGCTTGGGGCAGATCGGTGACAGATGTTTGGCATTGTTCTTGCTTTCAGCCACGTGCTCTGCCTTTCCCAGAGAGTCTGCGAATTCTCTAGTATCTGTTCATGAATTCACCTGTGGCTTAGCTGAGCTAGAGTAGGCTCTGTTGGTTAGAGCTGGGACCCTGCTCTGAAATAGAGCATTGCAGGGAGAGGTAATTATTAGAAAGGGAAGATCAGGGGACGCCTGAGTGGCTCAGTCAGTTAGGGAGGAGTGGGAGGCAGTGGGAAGGTGAACGGAGAGCAGGATGAGAAGCACAGGACTTCGGCTCAGGTCATGATCTCAAAGTTCCTGGGTTTGAGCCCTGCGTCGGGCTCTGTGTTGACAGCTCAGAGCCTGGTGCCTGCTTTGGGCTCTGTGTCTCCCTCTCTCTGTGTCCCTCCCCCACTCACACTATGTCTCTGTTTCAGTCTCAAAAATAAAAAAATAAACATCAAAAAAAAATAAAATAAAGGCAAGATCAGGAAGCACTCTGGAAAGTGTAGCTATGAGTAGTAACCGGGTGTTATCAGAGTGGCAGGTGAGTGAGAGAAGATAGTGCAGACATTGACAGGTGTCACATAATACACACAATTATTTTCATCAGGAAGGTGACAGGGCCATGTGTGGGGTTTAGGAAAATCACCCGACAGGTGTGTAGAGAAAGGACACAAGGGACATACAGGTGAGACAGGCAGCAAGGGGACCTTGCGGGAGACACGTGTAGTAACGACACTGAGAAGTCATGAGTCTCTGACATGTGAGTCCTGGAACGGATGAAGAGAACAGGGTGTGGTAGGAAGATACCTATGAGATATAAGAAATTTAGGATGTTAGTTGGCTGGATGTGAGAATGATAAAGAAAGTGGGTTCTAGAATGACACTCATGCATCTAAGTTGTGAGATTAGGTAAATGGTAGGACCGTTCACCGAGACACGGAATGGAAGAGGAGGGAGGAAGGCAGAGGAAAACATGAGGAACTAGATATGTTTCAGTTGAGAAGTCAAAAAGGAACAACCCATATGAGATTGGATATGTGGGACTGGAGTAAACGATAGAGATTTCTGAGTTAACAGTGCGTGGGTGATTGTAGACATCTTGACGATGGTAAGATCAACCAGGTGGGATATGTCCTATGAGAGGAGAAAGAGGCAGAAGATACAACCCTGGGTAGTATCAGTAAATTGTTTGGAGGAAATGGGGAACATAAAGTGGAAAAAGAATATACAAGATAATTAAGGGGGAACCTAAAGAATAAAGAGATCAATTGGGTTAGTTCCATATTGAAAATGTTCAGCTAATATGGCCATGAGATGTTTATTGGTGACCTTGGGATGGACATTTTGATAAAGTGAGGGAGCCAAATAGAGAAGTAAAGTAGGGGATGAAAGGTCACTCTTTCCAGTGACCAGGGTATGAAAGGAGGGCGAGGTGAATCATCATCTTGAGTAAGATGAGCAGGTGAATGATCACAAGGCCACCTACTATCTATTGGTGTGGGTGACTTCAATCACACAGGCAAAGACCAACGGGAAGTCAAGCAACCACAGGGCTAGGGTTCAAATGAAGTATCTCCACTGGCCTTGAAGGCACTCAAGATGATAACGGCACTCGGGGGGCAATGGCAGAATGAGCCAAATGCCATAATCCTTGATGAATGTGAAGCAACGACAGAGAATTCAGCAGACACAGTGGACGAGTGGGTGATCCATGTGACAGCACGGTTAGGTGACCTGGACCTCAAAGAGGAGGGGTAATTGTAGGAATGGACCTTCCTTTTCCTTCTAGGTTTGTGGTATGTGGAGTGATGTTATAAGGGCATTGGACAGTGCTCTGGGGGGGGGGCAGGGGGAGGCTGGGAATCCTGGGGGTGTCCTGACTTTGTGCTGAGGGCACCAGGGAGGGTGATGGCAAGGTCAGGGGGAGAGGGAGGCAGCGGGAAGGTGAACAGGGAGCGGGATGAGAAGCACGGGAGTGAATTGAGAGAGAATGTGGGACAAGAGAGAGAAAGGTTGTCGGGATGATTTCCACGTGAGGCTGTGACCAAGGTTTCCATGTGGAGGGAAACCTAGTGGACTGAGCCTCAGAGTTCCTATGCGGGTCTGAGGCCCCATGATCCAGAAGCCACGTGTCCTGATGGTGGCCTTGGAATATGAATGGTGTCATCACACTTTAATTGTGCTTAGATTTATGAACAATATTGGTAGCAATCATGGCTTTGGAAAAGTCTCAGGCAGATGGAACTAGTCAATTTTGTCTTTCCACAAGTTTGAAACAGCAGTTTTAGGTGACTGAAGATTAGGTACATCTTCAGGAGAGGCCAGCTATGGTCTAAATTGTTCCAAATCTTTTCTTTTAAAACAAAAATGCATTGAGAGCATTCACATTCACAGTGGAGATTCCCTCTGAGGAGCCGACAGAAGCTTCTGCAAAGGCGATTTCTTTCGAGGGGCTTCACTCATTTCTTTTTCTTTTTTTTTTTTTGAGAGAGAGAAAGAGAGAGACAGTGTTGGCGATGGGCAGAGACAGAGGGGGAGAGAGAGAGACAGAAAGAGAGAGAGAATCCCAAGCAGGTTCCATACTCAGTGTGGAGCCCAACGCAGGACTCCATCCCGTAACCCTGGGATCATGACCTGAGCTAAAATCAAGAGGTGGACACTCCACCGACTAAGCCACAAAGGCAGCCCTCATTTCTGTTCTTGTTTAGCCCGTCAGTTCATTCAATCATATGTGGGAACTCTGCTTGCCAGGGACTACAGACCTATTCATCTTGAGCAGTAACTCTGCACAGTATTCAGCTGGTGCTAAATGTTTAGTAACTGCACAAGTGTTGGTTGAGCGTACAGACTCGGAGGAAGAAATCATAATAATCTGCTTGAGCAGGCTCACATTGTGTTTGGGATTACAGGAATACACATCTCCTAAATCACCCAAAACATGGAGTAGTCTGGCTTTCTTTCTTTCTAACGTTTTTTAAATTTATTTTTGACAGACAGTGAGCAGGGGAGGGGTAAAGAGAGAGACCAAAACACAGAATCTGAAGCAGGCTCCATGCTCTGAGCTGTCATCACAGAGCCCAACATGGGGCTTGAACCCACAAGCAGTGAGATCATGACTCGAGCCCAAGTCGAACGCTTAACCGACTGAGCCACCCAGGCGCCCCATGGCATTATAGTTTAATAGAATACTTAAGTATGTTTTCTAGAGATCCTCTCAGACCTACCCTCTCCTCCAAATCCAGAAAAAACTGAATGACATTGTGCTCTTTGCCATGAGGAAGAACAAGTCCCAGTATAGATTTCTGCACATTTCTATGGATAAGAGACATGTAATTAGGGTTATTTCTGGTGTAGCATGAACCCAAACATGGGACTTGGAATTTGCTCGACTCCCTCTAATCCAACCACAAACACCAGCCCGTGGTTCGTAGGAAAATTTATATGCAGGTTGTGGGAAGCAGCATATATCAAACATTAACACACATAACAGTGGAAAATCATTTGTCAAGCATTCCTTTTCTGCCATGTTCTTTTGCCCACCCACGGCTGGCCTTTTACCTAGCTTTCTGCTTTCTTAACATGTCCTTTGCCTTATCTTTTATTTCCCTCATTCCTCTGCCTGCCTCTTCCTCCAAAGAAAATAAAATCAAAGCAAGATTAACAGGTTATTCTATTTCACAGGAAATAATTATCTTTTGTTTTTTTGCGATACAATTTCCAAATTTCATCTTTTTCTCTTCCTAATTTGTCAAAATCGTTTCTTTTTTTTTTTTTTAATTTTTTTTTCCCAACGTTTATTTATTTTTTTTGGGACAGAGAGAGACAGAGCATGAACGGGGGAGGGGCAGAGAGAGAGGGAGACACAGAATCGGAAACAGGCTCCAGGTTCTGAGCCATCAGCCCAGAGCCTGACGCGGGGCTCGAACTCACGGACTGCGAGATCGTGACCTGGCTGAAGTCGGACGCTTAACCGACTGTGCCACCCAGGCGCCCCTGTCAAAATCGTTTCTTAGAGAACGGTTCTATTTTGCCAAGATCCCTGGTACTAGCTGTTTAGAAAATACATAAACGGGGCGCCTGGGTGGCTCAGTCAGTTAAGCATCTGACTTCGGCTCGAGTCAGGAACCAGTTCGTGAGTTCGAAACTTGCCTCCAGCTCTGTGCTGACCACTCAGAGCCTGGAGCCTGCTTCAGATTCTGTGTCTCCTCTCTCTGCCCCTCCCCAGTTTGTGCTCTGTCTCTGTCTCTCTCTCTCTCAAAAATAAATAAATAAATATTTAAAAAATTAAAAAAAAAGAAAATATGTAAACAAACCACTTGTTCCATGTGCCTTTGGTCCTACAAATGGTAAGGACTGGAGCCTGCTGGACCATCTGAAATGAAACGCTACTTAGGGATGTGCACGAGAGCCCATACATTTCATGCAGCACCATGTAAACAATTCTAATGAACCTTCACGACTCCAACTTGTCTTTGCAGAAACTCCCCTGATGTCAGTTTCATTTGGTTCTTTTCTATTTGCACTTTCTTGGTGTTGCAAATTGGAATATTCTGTTTTCTGGGAAAATTATTAGAGCACATTTTATTTTTCACTGATACCGACGTAATATATAAATGTGTGCTTATGCATTGACAAATATATATGTTACACCTACTGCACGGCACCTACTGCCTTAGGGAAATGGATGAGTTCACAGTCAGCAGGTGGGGAGACCAGGGAGCGGCCTGAAGCCAGCGCGGTAACAGGGGAAGCTGGCGTTTTTAATTAGTAGCTATTGAATTGAGTGTAGCCAAGTGGTTCTCTGGAGGGCCCTCCATAGCCTTCAGACATGGTCATTGTGTGCAGTTAAGCAGCTGATGTAGCTGCAAAATTGGTTTTGCCGGGCATATTCAGAAACTTGTGCACTGGATGGTGGGCTGGCTTGCTTGGTAATTGAGTTCTTTATGGAACTAAATGCTTTCCCTTAAATGTTTTTAACTTAAACATCAATGTTTTAAAATCACATTACCCAGCTTTATATCACTTCCTCAGATTGGAGTCCAGATTTGTACTGGTGGCAGATTTAAAATTTGGTTTTGGCAAAATTATTCCATAAGAAATATAGAAATTTAACTATAGAACGCTATTACTAATACAGAAATGGAAGAAAACAAAGACAAAAAACTATAAGAAATACAACTTTTGGGGCGCCTGGGTGGTGCAGTCGGTTAAGCGTCTGACTTCAGCCAGGTCACGATCTCGCGGTCCGTGAGTTCGAGCCCTGCGTCAGGCTCTGGGCTGATGGCTCAGAGCCTGGAGCCTGTTTCCGATTCTGTGTCTTCCTCTCTCTCTGCCCCTCCCCCGTTCATGCTCTGTCTCTCTCTGTCCCAAAAATAAATAAACGTTGAAAAAAAATTAAAAAAAAAAAAAAGAAAGAAATACAACTTTTAACTTTGCATCATTAATCCACTCTGAGGCTTCACGAGATTTTTAGAAGAATGGGTGAAACCAAACCCAAACCCTGTTTTGGGTTATTTACCTTGTGACAATTTTTCTAGCTAAACAAATTATTCCACGGCTAGGTACATGAAACACCTTCTCCTCCGATCAGAAAATTGATTAGATCATCTTGTTGTTGTTTTTTTTCCCCCTTTCTTTTATTTTTTTTCTTTCTTTCCTTCTTTATTTATTTATTTTTTGCCATTGCTCCTTCCAGTGAGATAGACAAGTTCATGAAATCAGCCAACTTTCTGCCTTCCTTTTGACCTGCTATATATTTCACACACACTCTTGGGACTGTTCATGAGGACAGATGTCTTTCTGCTTCCACTTAATGAAATTAATTCGATTCAATTCATTCATTCATTCAACAAATATTTATTAAGCACCTACAATATGCCAGGCACTGTGCTGGGTGCTGGGGATACAACTGTGGACAAGATAGACACAGTCCCTGCCCTCAAGGAGCTTACAGTCTAGAAGTTACACAGACAAGTACACACACAGGCAGTTACAATGCGGTATGGTAATGTGGTGGGGAGAGGACACCGAAAGGGCACCTAACTCAGTTTCATAGGCAGCGGGTGGTGGACAGTTGTGGATTGCTTCCTGGGGCAGGTGCAGTCGATTTGGTACTGAAGGATGAGGACAAGTTAGTCAGGTAAAGATACAGGGAAAAGTTACAGCTCAAAGAAAGAGTAAATGCAGTGTCCTGTGTGTCCTGTGTGCTGCTTGTGAGGTTTGAGGGTGGGCAAGGTTGGGGCGGGGGAGAGAAGTCATGGAAGAGAGAAGGGAAGACCAGGTCACGAAAGGACTCATTCGCTCTGCGGAGAGCTTGGGATTTTTCCTGAGGGAACGGTGCGTGTGTGTCCTCAGACCTGCGCTTGTAGAGACTGACCAGGGGAGGGAAATCTTGAGAGTGGGAGCCAGGCGCTCAAGCCTTCACCTGTTCCTAAGTCATCTCCCATGATGTCATACCCTGTGCTCGCTCCAGCCCGCCTGGCTGCATACACTCCTTCGACAGTGTTCTGAGGAGCACGGCGGTGGATCTCTGCTCAACCCTAAGGCTCTTAACACCTCCTCCACCTGTGAAAACGCAACTCATCTTTCAAGGCCACACTTCCGAAGCTATCTTGTGCTTTCTGCCA
This sequence comes from Puma concolor, assembly GCF_028749965.1. NCBI lineage: Eukaryota > Metazoa > Chordata > Mammalia > Carnivora > Felidae > Puma > Puma concolor. The sequence continues at coordinate 112,826,145 of NC_141676.1, forward strand.
AGATCTCTACACATCGTGATGTTTATCGGGACCACACTATTAATTATTTCAAATGATCTAAACCTTCCTTCGAGCCATGTTAATTTCACCCATACAGAAGGTGGGTTTTGGAAATAAACATGGGTATAATTTTCTTCACCAATGCCTGTTGAAAACAAGGAGAAATTCTTCGTGTTTCTGGTCTACCACAAACCATTCTTAGTGCCTTCGAGTGATTTAAAGGGAACGAGGCGAATGGGGGATTGGGGGAGAAGCCAAAGAGACACATTATTTTATGCAGCAGAGTGTACAGTCAAGTAAAATTTCAACACACAAGTACAGGGTATGTTGCTCTTATAACAATGAATCCTCCCCGATTCAAACACTCTGCCCGGGACAGTGTCACCGGCTCACAAGGCAAAACGTCTGTAAAAGAGGGCAGCTTATTATTTGGAGACGGTAAGGGCTAAGGACACGCTCCAATGTGGCCCACACTTGACTTCTACAAATCCCCTCCTACACAGTCTTAGAATTTCTCAGGTAACTTTTATAATGAGAAGAAAACAACCCTTAAGCTCTGTGGATATTATAAGAATGTCCGTTGTTTTATTCTTTTTGGTGGGTACAAAAACCACAATTTTGTACACAGAACAAGATTATAAATAATACTGATAACACGAGTGACCCAGAGTCTCTCTCGCTTCTACACTGCAGACTGATGACTTCACATAACGTTGTTTTCGTGTTGTCTGTGTTCCGGGTACCGAGACAAATGGGATCTGTGGACACCGACGCAGGTGACAGAGGGGAGGTTACGGCAACGAGGAGGGGATCAACTTTTGTAAAAAAAAAAAGTCTCTAGAGTTGATTACAGTGATGGCATTTATCTCAATTATTGCAATGTATTGTTCCCTAAGATGGTTAGAAAAAAGAATCGTGTTGTCCTCTACTGAATTTACGTCGGTTAAAAAGCAAGCATGTTTCAGTATGTTTTCTCCAAAGTGAGTGTAAATACTTCCTTTAAATTTTCACAGGATTTACATGTGTGTTTATTATTTTCTTATCACAGTTTAGTGATTTGTTTTCTCAGCTGGAGTCTTCAACGGAACACGTGGGTGTTCTGGAGACAGGTTAGCAGGTTCATGGACTTTTCTAACTACTTGACCCCTTGCGGTGAAGACGGAGGCCTTTCTGAGAAAGGACTTCACAGTTTAATGCGCTAGCTCGCAAGTCTGATTAGTTTTTAAGTCCACTCCAGTGAAATTTGTTGCTGTTAATACGCCCATCCCAGCTCCCCCTCCCCCCCCACCCCACTCCCCGAGAAAACCTAAATTGTGAGTTTTCCTGATATAAAATCTGAGTTTGGGTTTCCGAGCTGAGCTCATGCACGTGTTGCTGCTGGACCGGCGGGAGCATCGGGACGCGCCGCCCGCTCTGGCCCGGAGGCCTGGTCCGCGGCCCCTGCTCAGTGCGCGGGCTGCGCTCCCGTCCGTCACCAGCACAGTTTGATTAAGGCACTCAATTATGTTTTTGGTTTTCATGGTAGGTCCGATGCAATGACAGCCAATCCCGAACTCTGTCTAATCGTAGTTCCCGTGTGTACCGCCTTGGGGCAGTCGGGCGTCAAAACGCGGCCGTTCTCACCCACGCTCCCAGTGATGGATAATCTGGCTTTGTTTCTTATGGCTTCAGAAAAGGTCAGCTGGGTGCATGGAAAGGAAAGAGAGAGAGTGCGCAGTGTTACAATGCTTCTGTTCCTTCGGCAACGCGAGACACAACAAACACCAAGATATCGATAATTAGACATCTGCATTTTTTCCAAGATTCTCTTTGGTCATATGAACACTATGCATGCCAGGGAAGGAACGGTCAGCTACCCCCAAGAATAAATCGGTCTCCAGTTTGTGGTCCTACCTGTTTCGGAACTAATTTTGAAATTTGGTTTGGCACATCTGGGCAAGACACGGCTTTTGCCTCCTGGCCCTCTAGAGCCCAGGACTTCTGGTCCAGCTCACAGCCTTCCCTACGCTTGTTCATTGGTAATTGAGACGCTTGATTCTTGTCAGAAAATGTCTTTACGGTGCAGGCGTTATCCTCTACACTTTGATGAGCTGCCTAGGCACACTATTATCTATCTATAGACTATTCTTGACACGTCTTCCTGTCTTGGGAACACAGATCCACAGACACTTCAATCGTGGGGTACACATGACCCAGAACAGCTCGGTTAGTGACTTCAAGGTCCTCCTCTGTGTCTTCTGAGCTAATTCATATTTTAGGAAGCTCTGAGTGCTCCAAGGAGGGTGCACGGAAAGGGGGCGTGTTTAGATTCCTCAGGAGCTGGCCTGGCTGCGGAACCTTGCAGCTTGAGGTTATGGGGTCAGGCTTCTGAAATCCTCATGAAATTCCTGTTCTCTGTCACATTAAGTCAGTAGCAGGTGACAATATTATGCAGAGGAGAAACAGGCAGTGATGTGTACATCTAGTGACTGCTCATTCGTGGTCTTTGAATTTTTGTCTAGTGGCTGAATTTTAATGTTAAGTCCAGAGGAAAATAAGGGAAAATGAGATGTTCCCTAAGTTTGTTACAGCTCATTATTTATTTCTCGTAACTTATAATATATCTTAATTCCCTGTTGTGAATTTAAGTTTACTTAAGTCTTTAGGAATTCTATCTTTATATTTATTCTGTCCTGGAACTTAAATATTAGAATAATTGTATATCAAATAGTAGGATTAATAATGGGAGTAGAAAATGGTGTAATGTAAAGGTTTAGGGATCAGATGCCCTGATAAAGTCAAACTGTTAGTTAATGGCTTATTGATGAAAACCAAGGTCATTATCATAGTTCTTTAGAAGACAGTCTCAACAATTAATATGCATCTTCAAAATCAGAGGTTAGGATACAATCTCTACAGAAACTGCTCATCACTAAATTAAAATAAACCAGGACCAGAGTTTGAATTCGTTTCCTCAGATTCCCTTTCGACATTTAACATGAAGTAAAATAGAAAATTATTTTTAAAAGTCTACTGGTTTAGTTTTGTTTTCCTGTTTTTTGAAGAGGAAATACAGTTAATAAAAGCATTGTGATATTTTCAAGGTTTTTTTTTTTTTTTTTTTTTTTTTCCCCAGAAGGCATTTGCTGTAAAATCTATTTTGGCTTCCTTTCTTTTCTTGATTGTCTTTGTGAAGAAAGGAACATATACAAATGGGAAAGACTCTATGTGCAGATTCAAGTAATCATCTATAGATTACTTCTCTATAGATTAGTGCAACTGAGTGGAATAATGTCTTTGAGACCTCCTTATTTTGTCTTTAAATCTTAGCATTCTTAGTTTTTCTTTTTAAAAAATTTTAATATTTATTTTTGAGAGGTGGGGAGGAGCAGAGAGAGAGAGGGAGACACAGAATCTGAAGCAGACTCCAGGCTCTGAGCTGTCAGCAGAGCCTGACGTGGGGCTCCAGCTCATGAACTGTGAGATCATGACGTGAGCCAAAGTTGGATGCTTCATCGACTGAGCCACCCAGGTGCCCCTTAGCATTCTTAGTTTTTAGCATTATTATTTCTTATACTTAAGTCTCCTAAGACTATTAGCATTATTATTTCTTATACTTAAGTCTCCTTAAGAATAAAATGTCATTTCTATTCAGCTTGCTGTGAACCTATCGAGGCTGCTCAAATTGGAAAACTTTCTTATGAATTTATACGTGGTCTGGGCCGTTTTAGATTGCTGAGCCTCAAGGCTATGACCTTAATTGTACGTGTTCCTGTGAGGGGTAATCACTTTTAGAGTAAATATTCTACATACGGAAAGTTTCAGGTTTTGTTTTTGAGATTCTAGGACATTATTTAAATTATCAAAAAATTTGCACAATTGTGGGAAATAGAGTTTTTGAAAGGAAAAAAGTACAATAAAAGCTCTTCAATCTTCTTGGTGCACATCATTTCATTTACCCTGGGTGCCATTAGGTCTTTTTAAAAATCATGGATACTAATGCTTTACTTTTATTTGAAATGTACTATTTCAGGCATGAGGCAATGGAGGTGAATCATTTGATAAGTTGTAATGCCAGGTTCCGACTCCAAAAACATTACTACATGTAAATTGTATGCACGTCACCTGGGAATTTTTATCTCTTTAGCAACTTCCCAGATTTTGTAATGAACTGGCATCCGTGTTTCTTTCTAGCATTTTCTAAGGTTCTTTTTCTTTTCTTTGCAACCCTTGCCTTGGACCTTGCTGATGGTTGGAATGTTTTTGCTATGCTAAAGAGAAGTCAGTTGTAATGAACTGGTAATAAAACACGGAAACAAACCAAAACAAACAAATAAAAAAACCCCTTAATTGTAAGACATAAAATTCATTCCAGAATTAAATCCAAATAACTGACTCTGAAAAGTTGTCAGGGATTGTTTCTCTCAGTTTGGGAAAATCTCTCCTCATTTGCATAATTAAGATATAAGCATTTCTATAATGGCCAAGAGACCTTGACATTATCATTGTTGGTTGTTTTGCGATCAGAAGGCAAACTCAAAACATTCTGATCTGAGTGAACTGAGGGTTTGTTCTTAATTCTTTTCCATTCCAATTGGGAAAGAACCATTTGGGGCTTACCTATGTGTAGTTAAAACTCAGTCATCCATCGATTTGTGGATTCTGGATAAAAACACATCTTGGGTAAAAGAGAATGGCTTTGTTCTTTGTTTTGATACACTCACAAAGTGTTTCAATAGCTTTTATATGAATAAATATCAAAATTAAGCATATTTATCTGTCAGCACCTCAGATGTACATCTTCTGAAAATTATATTGGGTGTTTGAGTCTCGGTGCATCAAACATGAATTCCTCTTGTGGGTTCACAGGCTCAACTGTCATTGGACACAGAGCGAGCAGCCGATTCAGTCGACTATTATCTATAATTTTAGAAAATGGGTCTTACAGACCTGATTTTAGGAAGAGTAGTAAATGCTGGCAGATCTTTTTAAAAAAAAAAAAAAAACAAACACTGTCTCTCCTTAGAGAAAGAATGTAGTGGACACTTAGATTCTTAAAAAAAGTATTGCCGTCTCCTACATTTCATTGACTATTTACAATTATCGTGGCACAATCAGAGGATGTGAGTAAGTAGGGCTGATCTGGCTTACTTGAAAGCAACTAAAGCGGGAGGAAAAAGAGGCCATAATTTACTGCAATTTTTATCTTTTCTGTCTCCTCGCAAAGAACACATACATCGTTGGCATCTTTGATGGAGACGCTGCTGTCTTGCCTAAGCTGTATATCCACCTTAGTGATACTGTGGACCTAAGAGCTGAATTTTGTCTAATAAATATGAATTGTAGTCAACATCCTGACGATCCCTCCTACCTAAAGGTCTGGCTCAAGGTACTGTCAGATGAACAAACAGCAGAGTTGCACTCTTAAAAAATACAGAATATGGTTAATGCAAAACAAATCAGAATAGGAGCTAAGATTTTTGGGCACTTACTCTGTGTTTGGAGTTGTTTCTAAAAAAACCCAACAACATATAATCATGGAAAGATAGGCAGCTGTCTAAGCTTTGATCATCTGAGACGTTTTTATGCTTATTTTGTTAGCAATTCTCCCAAAATTGGATTGTTCCACAGGAAACCCAGAACTAATTTCCATTTTCTCCCAAATTTGGGGGAGGAAATCCTGTTTCGGTCATTTTCCAGAGCAATCCTGGAGGTTTGTTTTTTGTCTTTCTGACCCTTTCAATGCAGATATCTATTGGCAACATAAAGTTTCGAACGGTGCACCCGCAGCCAAAGAAAACCGAACCACTTTGCACTGAAGTTTTCAAAAATATAAAGCTCTAATCGGAAGCAAGCAATATCACCACTGGACAGACAGGTCACGACACTGCGTTTACAGGATGCATCACCCACTCACTGTCGTCAGCCCTAAGTCCTACCCCTAAATTTTAATACTTTCGGTTCCATATACGTTGTAACCTTCTCTATAGGTTGCTAAATTCTGGGTATTGTGCGAGGAGGTTGGGTTAAAAGTCTGTGCACTGTTGGCCACCTTCATTCTCTTCGCTTCTGCCCTGGACTTGTAACAGAACTCTATCAAAGCCACCAGCATCGCCAAGCCCAAGCCGCCGACCAGAATGTAGAAAACGCCTGCGACGTTGCTCAGGCTCAAGGCGCTCGTCTTGTCCTGGGGGGAGGGGCGGATAAAGACATTTCAGTTAACCCTGCAAATGTCACACCCGGAAGGCAAAACAGCACATGACATCCAAACAGCTAATCAAAGCAAGCGCCTAACTGAACCTGAAAGTATCGACGTGTATAGATCACTGATGCAGGTGTATGGATGCAAGCATAAAGCTTACAGCTCTCGGAAGTGAAATGATGGCGACTGCCAATACAATTGCAAGTAATTACATTCGGTAAAATTTGTGACGTGTTATCATTGCTAAATATGCAGGAGAAAACCACCCCACTCAGCCGGAGAAAAGCGTTTATGTATTTACTCAGCGCGGCAGAGGGGGCTTATTGTTAAGTTTGAAAATGGCATGTTTATGACCCAATTATATGGGAAGGGGATTCTTCTGGTTTTCCTGCCATTACGTATACTTTGAACGTTTGAAATTTCCCGTGAATAAATCTCACTCCAGGTTTCCTACTTGAGGAACTACGGTATTTTAAGCTACCATTTTCACATTTTCTTCATTGTTGCTCTACCAAATATACGGTCGTAATGTTCTGGGTCTGCACTATTTGTTCCTTCAGTCACAGGTGCGTGGGAAATCTTAAATATCATATACTCTTTAGGAATAATTATATATGCATCACACTTAGGTAGCTTTTTACAAAAAAACCGTAGAAAATACATGAATCAGCATGGCTACGTGAGACATAAATTATTTTTCTGTGGACAAATTGGTAACTATTCTTATCGACTGAAAAATAAGATTCTATTATTAATCAGTTAATACTTTAAACATCTTTTTCTCCAGAGCTTTTGTATACATACTATCTCATAAGCCATTTGGAGACAGTCAAGCATATGATTGGAAGATACTAAAATCGTAACAAGAATTCAGAATTTTTTCATGAATTGTAAAAATGTCCATTATGTCAGGTCACTGGAGGAAGCATTTTGGGCAGACTGCATGCACGGTGTATGTTTTGTGCGAGATGTGATTCAGACACTTAAATAGTTTTCTTAGGGGAGTACTTAAGTCAAAAGATGTACTAGGTACATGGTCCACTTAGCCGTGATATCAGCTGATTGGGCCACAAATTTAGAGTAACTTCATGTTAAAAATAATTGCTCGTTAAGTATTTATGCTTCTCTGACTTTGCATGAGGATTTGAGAGAAGGATTTCATTACTTGGCCAAGCTTGTCTCCTTCTACTCTGGTTCAGAGGCAGGAAAACAAGTGGTGAAAACACAGGGATAAGCCCTGGAAAAGTATCAGTGAACATACTTTGTCTCTGAAATGAATGGAGGCTCTCCTCTTTAAGCTGTTTACTTGTTTAATGTTTTAGAATAACTAATACATTTTTTTTCTTTGTAAAAGAAGATAAAGAAAAAAATAAGAAAAGATTTCAAGAATCTCCAATCATGGCTTTCGGGCACCGGTATTACAGTCTATTAATTTGTGCAGGTAATTAGATTCTCTGGTAAATTACTACAGTGTTCCCTTTAGAAAGAAACATTTCCTTTAGAATGTAACACTATTTTCATTCCTACTCCGCTGAATCAGGTCTACAGATCTCCTGCACTTGCACCAAAAAGAATTCATGAGTAAGAGATCTTAACTTGATATTATTCACAAGTATCACTGACTTATTAAAATCATTTGGATAGACTCCCGGTCGGACAGTTCATCGCTCATCGGTCAGCACAAAACTGTAAGAGGGCCTCTTCAAACTAAAGTGGAATGCTTGGCAACACAGCGACCAAAGGCTGGCCTTCAGCATCATAATGTTTAGCGTTTACAATCTTTCTCAGGATGATTGCCGAGCAATTTCCCATCTCCTGCTTTGAGAACCCCTGGGTTCCCGAAATCATTCACAGATTTCGTGGTGTTTGCCTCTGAAAACAAACAGGAACCGCAGCGGAAACACTACTTTCGCTCGTGGTTGTGGAATCTGAGAGCCACAGAAGGCATCTCGGCGTTTTGCATGGTTTTGCTGCCAATCGGAGTTTTCCGGGCAGCATTCCCGGTGGGGAGCAGGGCCTGGGCCTCTGGGGAGGCCGCCCCGGGGCCGGGATGCGCCCCGCAGGGTGGGCACAGGCGCCTGGAGCTGCCGTGTCCGCGTGTAGGGTTGCCAAGCGCTCCCGTTTAGTGCCGTGGGGACCCGACGGGAGGCCCGAGCTGCAGGACTGACCTTGCTTCCCGAGTCCTTGGCTCCACATTCACCTTTATCGTACCACCATCTGTTTTTCAGCTTGTCTAAGACGCCTGCCTCACTGAGTTTCAAAACGGCAAGGTTTACAGGAGTTCTTCACGTGGAAAATAACATAAATAACATCATACATGTTATTTTATGTTATTCAAGTCAAACTACATCAGAACCGCACGGCAAAGTGACGGAGCGGAGGCCACAGTGGGTGCTGTGCGCGCCGGAGGCCCGGCTCCAGCCCCGGACAGAAAACTGGGGCCCTGCTCCATCGCTTCAGGTAACAGGCGCATACTGCTAAGGGAGGATCTGTAAATAACACGTATGCAATTACTGTGAACCCAAAACTATTGGCCTGGCTCGCTTTGGCGTTGACGACCTTCCCCAGGCAAGGGTGGGAGTCATTCGAAATCCAGCGGCCCCTCCCCGCCCCTTACCCCCCCAAACCCCTTTCAAAATTAGTGGCAGTGGCTGCAGAGGGACGTGAACAGGAGCTACACTGCCCTGGCCTCAGGCCTCACGACCCCGTGATTCAGTCTGTGGGATCTGACTTGACGCCCAGGACACCTGTGCTGTGTGCATCCTGGCCCGGACTTGAACCACGCTCATCGGGACCTACTGGGAGAGGACAAGGATGCCGGTGTCACTGACCAAGGGCTGGCTGCCCCGTGTAGAGGGCAGATGCCTACATCACTGACGTGTGAGCCTGTGCCGGTACCTTCCTTCTAACTGCAGTAGTGAATCTAAATAGTATCGCCAGGAGCCGTGTTCCTCTACCTTGAATCTATCGCCTTGATGTGCTGCAAATACAAAGGGAATGGACTTCAGGATGTACTCTATGAACAGGGTATTACCAACAAACACATGACAGGTGAGGGGTAACCAAGATTTTTATGAACAAACTCTTGTCCTATAAAATACCACTCCTTTTGTATTAACTGTTACGTAAGGAGTCTCAAGGGAGAAAGGCCAGGCATCACTCAGGATCAGCGTTCCAAGGAATCTAAGAGTTGCCCCAGGTGTCGCCGCCATGTTAACACCTCTGTGTGTATCAAATGAAGGGGACGGATGGCCAGCGGTAACTCCCTGCCCCTCCCGTTGTTACCGTTTCCGTGCTTGGTTGCTTTCTGTTTCTCTTTGCTTTTACACACATTCAGAGACAGACTCATTCAGTTTCTCTTGACATTCCTAAGGCTGCCACGATCGTTTTCTCGGGCTCTGTCTCCTAACACCTCACTTCTTCTAGGAAATACTGAGTGCATTTGGAGAGGCACGGCCTGCGTTTATCTGATTACCAGGGGACTAATTCCATAAACTTATCTGCACAAGGAGGCAATGCGCTGATAATGATGGTGATGATGCTTGCTGATGCTGATGGAACCCTCACGACGTACCAGGAACTGTCAGAAGCATTTTACATGTTTGGATACTCTGATAACCTGTATCTTACGAATGAGGAAACCAAGGCACAGAGAGATTAAATCATCTAGTCCCACAGCTAGGAAGTGGCCAAATCAGGTGACTTCATAGCTTGTGCAGTTAAAAACACTAACAACACAACACTCAGGAAATGGAGTTTCTGGTTAATTGAGTTTTCTGATTAACAGGTAAGCCAAAACTCTATTTTTTTTTTAAAGTTCTGGAAGAAGTTTCTAAATTAATGTTTTTCTTTTTACCTGTTTTCTGAATCGGATTTCATTTTCATATCAATCTTGTAACGTTTTACAAGGTTCACTGTTCCATTTAAGAAGTAAAATGCATTTGCCATGTTCCTAGAAAATTATATTGTGTTTTGGATTAAAACCTATTATGGGTGTGATTTAACACTTTGTGCTAAAGGCTGAGTTTGGGGGTGGGGCCGGATGAAGATTCTGGTAAACTGGGGTGCTTGGTTAATTTGGCCCCAATCTAGGTTTTACCACCTATACACTCCCACCCCCGTTTATGATGATTACAAAACCCACGTCAGGTTGCCTGATGAGCTGTGAACTCCAGAAGCCACAGCTCATTGGTCTTTGTAAGACCATATTTACCAGGGTGTCTGACTCAGAGCGGGTGCTCTGTAAAGTTGCTATATTTATTTTGAATCGAGAGCAAGCTTTTTTGTTTAACTGATACTGTAAGAGTTTTGAGGTCCCAGGCTGCTCACCAAAGCCGTTTTCACACCTGCACAGGTGCATGTAGGAGCCTATGCTGCACTTGGAGAATGGGGTTCTCTGGGAAGAGGAGGACTTCATGCTGAAAAGGGCAGGAACACAAAAGCAGAGTTTCCTTCCAGGGTCTTTGAGAAGGGACGACCTGGAGGTCCTGCTTTCCCATTCCCCCTTAACTTTCCCTCTTGCCATTTTATTCCTTGTGCATTCACTTCCGGAGCCTGGTTTTAGAGAGTATGAGTAGGTTGGAACTGTGAAGTTGAGAAATTTATTATGAGCCAAACTTAAAGGTCAGCTGGTGGAATTTTGGACACTGACCAAGGCATTCATTATTGGGGGATCCCTGGTTTTTGTCTGCCACAACTTTTTCTGCTTATGAATTTATATTTTTAGTAATAATCCCTTTATTGTTGGCATTGGCCTCTATGGTTATGGTGAAGGGGGTAACACCACTTATGACAAACTTTAAAGTCAGGAATGGGCTACAGCGTTCAAAGTGCCACATTAAAAATGGGTACCGTGTGATCTAACACAATTACTAAGAAAGACATCACTTGGTAATCACATTTGCAAGATGATTTTTAGAGGAATATCCACATCCACGACTTACCTATTTTTATATACACAGAGGAGAGATCAAGGCATAAAACAAACAGAAAAAGTCAGTAACTTTATAGATCATGAGTGATGACAGGCGTTGCCAACATTTTCAACTAGAACCAGGTTCAAATAACTCACCTTAAAATTGGATTCAAATTCTAGGTATGGTTTGTGCTCAGACTGAACCATATCAGATTAACTGAAGAGGAAAATGAGTTTTAGACACTGCAATGTTATTTTTAAGTTGGTTCATTGTTAATTAGCAAACTTCTGTTATTTTATTCACAAGAATAAGGATGAATTTCTTATAATCATTAAAAACAGACCCCACCGCAATAATCAGTAAATTTTCCAACAAATGCATGAGCATCCCCCAAATCGTGCCTTTCTACTTTAACTTTTTTTTTTTTTTTAAGATGCAGGACTTTTTTTTTCTTTTTTTAAAAATTTTTTTTTTCAACGTTTTTTATTTTATTTTTGGGACAGAGAGAGACAGAGCATGAACGGGGGAGGGGCAGAGAGAGAGGGAGACACAGAATCGGAAACAGGCTCCAGGCTCTGAGCCATCAGCCCAGAGCCCGACGCGGGGCTCGAACTCACGGACCGCGAGATCGTGACCTGGCTGAAGTCGGACGCTCAACCGACTGCGCCACCCAGGCGCCCCAGGACTTTTTTTTTCTTATTTCTTTTCTTAAATTTTTACCTTTCCATGTGAAGTCTCTGGGTTGAGGCTGCGGGATCAGGACTTCCTGCTCTGGGAAGGGCCATCAGGTGGGTGGGGAGGCTAATTGTTTTGCAGCCATGGGGTGTGAGTACAAGGTGCCACAGAGACTCTAAATGGTCCCGGGTGTGGGTGATATTAAATGCTAAGTTCCTTGAGACAAAAGACAGTGCTAATTCTCTCTCTTCCCCAGAGCTACTGACACATGGCCCAGTGAAAGCAGAACGTTAATAATTTGCTCCTTAATGGAAGGCTGGAGATGTCCTCCGTGGTTATACTCCTGCAAATGACAGGTGGGTCACTTGTCTCCTCCAAGTGGGGTGGTCCCCCCTCCAAGGGGGGTGGTCTAAGGTTTTCCGCCTTCAGGCGAACCACTACTAGAAAACCGAGTTTTCTCCTATCACAGAGCCTGTATTTGAAAATCTGAGAAGCGTGGATTCAGCCTACCTGTGCTGAGCCCTCTGAATGGGCACATTCCCTCCTGCACTCAAGGGGCCTCATTTACTTGTCGCTTCTGCTTTGGCTCGGCATGCAGCCCATGCAGCCCAGGCTTCAGAACCAGCTTGACTCCCCACCTGGGCACTTCTCCTCCTTATTCTGCCTCCTCTGAGGAAGATCGGGCTACACGGGAGGAACAAGGTCACTTTGAAAAGGAAACCGGTCACCGGCAGAAGGTACAAAACAAAAACGAAAAAGCAGCTGTCTCCTGGTCATTTGCTCTGGCCTAAGTTTGGTCAGGGGCGTTTAAAAAATCACGTTACATTTCAAGGTCAGAGTAGGGCGTTATTAACATTGAGACTGTAACCCCCTACTCGCTGGGTGATAAACGTTGTATCAGTATACAGCCTGCTGGGAATGTTTTTTAGGATGAGAACAAAATTCCTGAGGGAAAACAAAACAAACTGTGACAGCATTTGGGGGGAACGTTTTATGTTAATTTTTACAACACTTTGGTAAGATTTGAAGTGACATTTTAGAATATCACTTTGCAGTTCCTGTATGGTGAAAGTAATGTATTGCCTACCTGTGGGAACAGCAGTGTGATTTTGGAAACTAAAAGGTTAGATTTATATGTATTTTTTGACAACAAACATTTATTTAATGTCCACTGTATACCAAACAATCTGTGGTATACAAACATAAAAATCCAACTGAGCTCTCCAAACTCTTATTTCAATAAACGGACGTAACTTTTACTAAATGGATTTTCCCATTATGCACGCGTTTCTGTTCTGCTTACTTTTCTCTGGAAAGACTTTTTCATGGACACTAAAATAGGACTTTGTTATTCATTTTTGTAGAAAGTTTTACTTGTGAAGCAGTGTGATACTTCTATTGGAGAGTAAAAAAAAAAAAAACAAAAAACTAAACCTTTGGGAGCAAAATTTTTCTGATGGACTAGAATATCTTTGCTTTTCATTTTTGGTGCTATCAGATTACATTTTCTTACACTTCTAATTTGCAAGGAAAGATAGTTCTTTGTGCAACTTGAAATAATTTCCTCTGCATATATGTATTTATTTACTTAGGTTTTTATGGAAGCTATCAAGTTGGGGCCCCAAAATATAAAAAGAGTTGATGTTCCTTGAGTAAACATATGGCATGGAGGAATCTTGCCGGGTAACCATCCCAGAGATGCCCCCAGGATTCTCCTACCTTTCTGCTCTTTCTCTCCGGAAGGATTCTTTCCCTGGACCAGGAAATGGGAGATCAAGGCTGGGTCCAGATGCCTCTCTGTGGCTAGAATAGTCACTTGACAAAGTTTAATCTCCCTCTTCCTGCTACAGGGCTGGGGATTAGATGGGCAGAGACAAAGGAGCTAGATTTGAAAGTCTTTTCTGATCCAGAAAGAGGGGGAAGTTAGCAGCATTGGCAGAGAATGAGGTTACTAGCCATCCCAGCACGCACTCTCTGAAAACAGAGCATTGTTCTAGGGGTTGGGTGGCCAATCGAGGGCATTGATACCCTAGTCAAGAAACAAGACAAGCAAGACTTCCCGTTTTGGGCAATTCTCTAGATTTTAAAAGAAAGACGAGTGCGTGCTTTAAAATTTTCGAGACTCTTACGTGCCAATTGAAAGTATGTAAGAAGAGAAAATTCAGTCAGAATATTCCCACCTCTGGATTGGTTTCTTTAAGTCAATACATAGTGAAAGGTTCTGGCACACGAGTTGATAATTTCTGCTGCTGGCATACCTTTTTTCTCTTTAGACACCGCTTAGGAAAGAAAGCTGGAAATATGCCACGGAGGTAGTGAAGACAGAACTGAGCGGGACTTGTTTTTGTAGCCTGATCATTTCGTAATTTCATCCACTTACGGGAGGCCAAAAATGTCTAGTTCACATGCCTATCCTGGACTTTTTATGTACCTTGATATTTAATGGAAACATGAGGGTTCTGGGTGGAGCAATGGCCTCCTGGAAAGTATTCTATGGAGTCAAGCTATTGCTATTACTTACACACGCTTTGTAGAAGGTCCAGTCTTTCAGTGGCGAAGGAAGCACACAGGCTTACCCTCTGTGTTCGCCCTGCTCCCTTCACTAAATTGCCCTTTTCAAGACTTGATCCCTCCCTGCTTTGTAAAATGAGGCGCACAGGACTACAGCGTCTGCTCCATAACCTCTTTGAAGCCAGAGCCGTGTGGTGACTATTTCGGTTAGGCTGCTGAGCGTGTCCCCAGATTGGTCCCAGTTGCAAATATTTTTGCTTTGACAGTAATTGCATACTTAGGTTTCAAAGGGACTTGACTCGCCATTTCTGGCCGTGTCCAGAGACCCAAACCCCGTCTCCCAGCAGATGCACCTGTTACTGTACATACTGTTTACCCGCTTGTGGTGACATTGAGGCTGACCTTGGAGTCACCGCCCCCGCTGCCACACTCTCCTTTGTCGTACCACCATTTGTTTTTCAATTTGTCCAACAGGCCTTGTTCATTCAGTTTTAAAACTGCCAGGTTAACAGCATTTCTTGAAACGATAAAAGATATTTTGTAAGAAACTGCACAGCTGTTAAGATGTTAGCAGGAATGAGGACGTAAGCTCTTTTATAAGCTTCTCCCAGACGCTAAATAAACCTCTCATTTTGCCATCCTGCACCCCCCCCCTTCCACTGGAGTCCAAACCAAGGGCGATTGTAACTAATTTCAGAGGGGATCAAACATGTGCTGTTCAAGCTCAGACTTCATTTGTTGTCAGACCAGCGACAAGAGATTTTTTTTTCGTTTTCTTTTGCAAAACAGCAATAAACTTGAATTTACTAGTAACTGAGAAAGAATGGTGTCTAAAATTCCTCTGCCTCTAAGAAGGTCAACAACCAAAAAGAGACTGAAATGAAAATTCATCCCCAGAAAGAGAAACATCACAGCATGAACAGATCAAAATGGCAGCCACTTTGTCCTGACAACCAAGAAAAGGCTTAATTATTATTCCCTTTATAGTCTGTGTGAGCTTAGTTTGTTCTATTCGTTGGCCCCTGAATCTAGGATTTGCATGTTACCTGGGCTACAAGTCAGGGGATATTCAAGAGAAAGGTAGCAGGAGACCTTTGGGAAAAGATCTTACATTTGAATGTTGTGCTGATTCTTAAAGGCTTTGGATGCTCTTTAGAAACCAGGATCCCACAGCCAATTTGACTGTTGACATTAAGTAACGAAACCCCAGGAAGTCCTCCTGCATGTGATGTGGACTTTGCACACAAACACTTGAGATTCGACTGCCTCTGTGGGTATCTCTATCGGGGAATGAGGGAGCAGATAGAAAAGATTCTCCAAAGGGATTACAGATGTGTCACGGGCTTTTGCTTCCCAGGTACTTGGTTTCTTACTTGCTTTCAAGTTATAGTTTTTAAATGAGACATTATCTCTTTCAAGAGGTTTTCCCAGCATTTAATGACATTTCTGTTAAAGCAAAAGAGTGGCTTTGTAGACTGAGCATTTGGGTTATGCTCTTTGATGAATGCTGAGTTTGGGGATTACTTAATACCAGATGAATTACAAATAAAACAAAACAACCGCATATTAATGAACAGCACTTGAAAACTGATTTGCAAGTGAAATATCGTTTTGTGGACTAGTAGAAAGTATCATGTATTTCACCACTATCAGCCTATTGAAGTGTTTGTTTTCTTAAAAAGGGTTTATAATATTTCACGTAAACAATGTTCATTTTCCAGGGTTGGGACAGTCTGATCCACTTGGAGAATAAACATTTCCCGTGAGTAAACCATACACTTTGAGGGTACTACTAACTTCATGAGAGGGAGACTGCCATTTACAAAATGCGAAGTAAATAATCAGCTGTTCCCACATTCCCCGGTAAGTGCCACACTACTGGTGAAAAATAATTAATACACTTCCTAAAGTGGACACTGTCAGGTGGTTGGTTTAATCACCAAATAGATCAGAATGAAATTTAAGAAGGAATGAATATTCAGTGAAGAAAGAGAGACCTATTAAAAAATTTGGGGGGGGGGGCGGAGAAAGTAATTTAAATTTATTTGTGTCTACAACAAATTAAATTTGTCTTCCAATGATTTAAACTGAACTACTAAACTTTTTTGTTTTGGAGAAAATTATTTTTATAATCCACTTTATTTTACTCTTAAACATTCATATCATATTCATTTTATTGAAGTCGTATCCCCATAACTTTATATGTTGGTTTAGACCATTCCTTTGATAAAACTGAAGTCATTTCATGAGAGGGTTATTTAACAGGGTTATATTAGCCATATCCAAAGACAGTTCCACAGCACAGGAGAAAACAAAAAGCAAAATAAAGGAATGGATAAGGAAAAAAAGCTTAATGTTGAGAAAACCGTCTGGAATAAAGTTTTCCGCAAAGTTATTCTATGACATTGTCTTTCTAATATCATCTAACAGGCCATGTAAAACCAGTTTAGTTTCACACTGCTATCCGTATGTGTGTGTATGTACATCTGTATTTAGTTAATGTAATACAGGTGACCAGTAGGTAAGTCACTGCCCAGTTCACAGCCGAACCACATGTTTTCCTTCCAGAAACATGTGGTCCCTTGACAAAGTCTACTTAACACTATGGTATGTAAATTTACTTATCTTTAATGATGCATAGAAGGTAACTTATAATTAATATTCAGAAAGAAGTCTTTATGGATTCATGATCGCTTTGCATATTCGAACTGCCTGTGTTCCACAAGTGTCTGACTACAGATGCAATTTCTTCGTATAACCACATAGGTCTAGCAGCCTCCTTAGATTGTCATTTAAACTGCAGCATTCACCACATACGTAAGGACCGTTTGAGTATCTGTCCTGCCTCATTTATGGAACACATTGCCTTTACACATTATTAATAATGAGCATCATCAAATGACTTAAAAAATACATAAAATGACGTCACTCATTGGTGCTAGAATAGATTTAAAAGTTTTTTTTTTTTTTTTTTTTTTTTTTTTTTTTTAATCTCGGCAAGAGAAAAGGGAACCCTGAAGGAGTAATTGTAAGCAAACTTAAGGAAATCCTAAGTAGTGGGATGAACGAGCGACTGAGAAAGCAGATCCTTGTGGCAGCATGTTTTATGGTTGCTTTGCCACCGCCTTCATACCTTTCGGACCCAGATTTGAAAACCAATGTCAGAAACATATATTAATGATACGGGATATTCTTGTCCTGATTAAACTTCGGAGAAGCTGAAATAGTGGTCTGTCAAGAAGATAAGACATAGAAGAAAAAGGCTGCGGGCTATTCCTTTCATTAATGATTCCTTTGATTCTGTAAAATGCAGCTTTTACATGTAAACTCAAATGAATGGATTGTTTCCATTTAAAAGAAGAAACAGTAAGTGACCACATTCTTGCTGGATGTGTAAACCACAATCGATAGCCCAGGTGTGTTGGCAATGACCTGTTTATAGACTGAAGTAGGACTCAGGCAACTGACTTCTTGCCTTTGCCTTGAGTACCTCAGGGGAATTCTACATAAGAAAAACCCTCTCCAAACAGCCTGTTTAATAAGAGTGAGATGATGGGGGACTTGATGCAGGGAGGAATGAAAATGCTCATGTAGCCAAACTCTAGGACCTCAGGAAAACTTCCCAAGGTTTTCACTCCTGAAATTTCCTTCAGTTGAGCTGCAGATTATGAAAACCCTCAGCTCACTGCCCTAGCATCTGGGACCCATTTTTGTTCATCAGACTCTCACGGAAACACCACACAGAACAAAAGCTTTGCGACAGGAACCGACAAACCCAAACCTCTCCCGTCTAGTAATATTGGGAAAATTCATCCAGGGAACAGTAAGATTTTCCTGTTAAAAGCACGCCTAATTCAGGCTAAGACATCTATCTCTCACTGCACCCTTCCATAAATAATCTATCATTAAATTCTACAGGTTTGGATATGCTTTTATGCTTAACTTATGCCTTACTCATTACATTTACTTCTGGACCGTATTTGTTATAATTTTTCTGTCAGTGAGGTTTCAAAATTTACATCTGACAAAATATTTACCTAATAAGAACAATTTTAAAGTTTAAGTTTAGGAAAGTATTTTTTATGATTTCCTGGATATAAGAATACTACTGTAAAGGACTGATATGTCAGCCCTAGACTTAGTCAATATCTGTACACAGGATATTTAAGGCATAACCAGTTTGTAGAATAAACAGTTGGCAACATCACATCTAATCTGGTTAAAACAAACTCAATCCCATTTTACTTAATAGGATGGATATTTCCTTGTCGGTGATGAGATCAATGATGTATGGACAGTCTATTTGTGTAACCTGCTGTGTAATTTTGCTGGTGTTCCATTATTCTTATAGGAAAGGATCTATTAATGATACACACATGAGAAAGTCCTGTCACCTTTAGGCTTGTTTTCTCTTAACCAGAATGCTCTCTTCATACCAACCTCTCTCTCTCTTTCTCTATGTTTTGACATTTTATTTTTAAGTAATCTCTACACCCAATGTGGGACTTGAACTTACAATCCTGAGACCAAGAGTCACACACTCCACCGAATGAGCTGCCAGAGGCCCCTAAACTCTCTACCAAATTTAAATATCAGGTGTTCAAATGTCCAAAATATTTACCTGAATGATGCTAGGACACAGTTTTCATAGTCAGTCACCACAAATCTTAATATACTTTAAAAAAACTAAAAATTGTGTAAATCCATAAGAAATTATGTAAACAGATAAGAAAATCCCTTTAAAACCAGCAAAATCCCTTTAAAATCATTGGTAGATGATTTATGCAGAAAGACATACAAACCATACAAAAATAATTCAACTTAACCTGGAATTAAGCTGATGTGAATTCAGACAATTCTTTGCTAATTCAATTCTTGGCCACTCATGTCAGGAAAGATAAAAGTAAAGATGATGTTCAGTATGGTCAGGGATTTTATAAGATGTGCGTCCTAAACCACTGATGAGAGAATTTAAAAACTAAGAGGGAAATAAGATGGTTTTATACAATAAAAGCTTGAAAACAATTCCTGTTCTTGGAAATTATTGATAATGTTGATAATAACATTAATTGATTAATATTAATGTAATTGGTTAATAAGAATTCTCCTTTGAGGTATCAATTCTAGTAAGTTTATCAACAATGCTGGTAAAGGGGCTGAATAAATCTCATAGTATATTTCTGTAGCAAAACACTGAAAGCAATGTACACGCCCAAGAGGAGGGGAGGATTAAGTAGATTTGGGGGTATAACGGTGATTCTCAAGCTTGACCTGGGTATAGAATCACTACTACAAATACAGATGATCAGGCCTGACATTGCGGTATCAGATTCCTCTGAATTGGGGCGGGGGGGGGGGGGCGGGCAGCATATCTACATTTTTACAAAGCTCCTGAGATGATGGTGGTATTTATTCATAAGCACCAATTGGTCTTATGACTGAATTTTTTACAACCATTAAAAGTTTTTAACAACACGGAAAAATAATTACAGTATAATGTTAAGTGAAAAAAGAAATTTGTATGTTCACTATGACTTTAAGAAATATATATATATATATATATATATATATATATATATATATATTTATTTATAGAGAGAGACATTAATAGAAAAATATTAGAAAAAATACAGCCAAGAGCTATCTCTGGATGTAGGGATTATGGTCAATTTGGATTGCATTTTGCTTTTTATCCTTCCCCACCCACCCCCCCATTTTCTACAATAAAGTGATACTTTATTAATCAGTAAAAACAAACAACAAAACCTTCTCGATTATTTTACAATGTTATATTATTTTATAATCTAATGTCTACAAGAATTGTTTTATGCAAACCAAAATATACATTCTATTTTGGGTCCAAAAACAACAGAAATGGGGAAATGGTGGACTTCGGGAGTTATTATTAAGGACATCAGAAAAACACTCATTGCTCCTGATGCTGTGGTTTGCTTTGGTCCACTTGGTTCTGTCCTCTAGCCACAGGCTGGAGGGCATGTGATGCACTTGGCTTCCACCAAGATTCTGTCTCATCTGAGGGGGAGGGGTCAGGCTGAGAAGTATGAGTAACGCACAGATTAGCAGGCACACCCCCTCAGATAGGATCTGCAGGAGGTTAATAGAACTCTCTGTGGTCTGCAGAGACTGACTGTCTCACACACATATCTGCAGAGACAAGGTGAGCTTTTCCCCTTAGGCTTCATTAAAAAGATGTCACTGTGAGTACACTGGCATCCTGCTAAGTGGGCCATTAAAAAAATACGGATATACTTCTGTTTTTAGTAAAAGAGTTTTCATGGCTGGCAACTACGTTTTCCCCCAAACAAGTAGTAGTAGAGATTCTAAGAACAAAGTCCTTTTCATTTTATGGAGGTTTTTTTTTTTTTTCTTAAATGAAAAAAAAAAAAATCAACATAGCACATATTTACTGTATCTCTTTCTTGAAATTAAACTAAAATTCTAGATTGGAAAACTCATTGGATTTAAGCTTTGTTATGCAGCAGATAAATATATGCAGAAACATTTCCAGGACAACTCTACTAAGAAAAGAGTAATTTCATGAAAAATGAATAACAATCAACTCTGCACTGGGGTGCCTGGGTGGCTCAGTCAGGTGAGCATCCGACTTCAGCTCAGGTCATGATCTCACGGTTCATGGGTTCGAGCCCCGCGTCAGGCTCTGTGCTGACAGCTCAGAGCCTGGAGCCTGCTTCTGATTCTGTGTCTCCCTCTCTCTCTGACCCTCCCCTGTTCATGCTCTGTCTCTCTCTCTCTCTCAAAAATAAATACCCTTGGGGCGCCTGGGTGGCGCAGTCGGTTAAGCGTCCGACTTCAGCCAGGTCACGATCTCGCGGTCCGGGAGTTCGAGCCCCGCGTCAGGCTCTGGGCTGATGGCTCAGAGCCTGGGGCCTGTTTCCGATTCTGTGTCTCCCTCTCTCTCTGCCCCTCCCCCGTTCATGCTCTGTCTCTCTCTGTCGCAAAAATAAATAAATGTTGAAAAAAAAATTTAAAAAAAAAATAAAATAAATACCCTTAAAAAAAAAATGAAATAAGACTCTGCGTAGACTTTTGGTTCTGTCATTTAAATGATGGTGGCAATGCCACTGTTGTCACAAGGGTGACATACAGCAAAGTCTATCCCATAGAATAAGATGAGATAGGTAGAGAGGAGCACATATCATATGGGATTTTACTTTTGGGGTGTAATTAGCGACATCCCCTCACTTAACGGGGTTCTCAGCCACAAAACTGAGAAGTTACAACAACTCCAGAACTTTGTATAAAGTCATCGAAAGAACTATGCTATCAACCAAGAAAACAGAATAAGTAAATAAAAATCAATAGGTTGTCAGATGATAAGGAGGTAAGAACTAAGTATGTCTGCTTCTCAGGAAAGGCACTGGTGTCCACGATTCTACCCTTTCTCAGCTGTTGAAGGGCTGAAGAGCAACCAGGTCTCAGCATTAGCGATGCTCCACTAAGTTTTCAATTTAACTTGTAGCTGCTATTACCATTCTTTCGAAACTATTCCTTCCCGTAAACAAGCACATGGCTCTTTTCGCTTCACTGGATTTGTGCACTTATTTCCAAAGGTAGAATTTGGGCTGAATTGCTCTGCATATACATGCAAATGTTTTTAGAAAAGACAGTAAGTTCTCATCCCACTTTGCTCACACATTGACAGGTAAGATTTGCTAAAATGGCACCAACCAACTCATAATTTAATCTCAAAATTGGGAGGGAACATTTTTTTAAGTGGAAAGACAACTCAGACCCAACATGATGTATCATTAACATCTGGACACCACTTTGGTAAGGAAGGATTTATTGTCCTTGTGTTGGATTTTGGATGACACATACGCGGTTAACTTATGTGTACAGTCCTCTGACATTTCACACTCCAAGTGAGTCAAAGACAACTAAATAAATTGAGTAGATACTGCGTTAGATTCCAGAAATTGTCTCTAAATTGTGTGTTCTTTGGAATTTGCATGACTAATTTCTATTTCAGGACTGGGTCTGAGGAACGTGATTCGTTGAAGACACGTTGCGATTTTTGTGAGGATGCCTGCCAGTAACTTAGAGCACTAGCTAGAGATTATGATAAATGACAATTTTAATTCTATTTTTGGTGTTAAATTTTTAAAAATGTAATCGTTACAAATATTTCATGTGGTTTAGTTTCATGGTTTTGTCAATTTTAGGTCACAGAGTAGAACTTTCTATCTTCCTCTGGGTCAGGGACCTCTTTTAGAAGTCTGTGCAGGCTATGGATACTTTCTCAGGACAAATGAACAAGCATACAACATCAGAGACTGGGGATCCACAGACCTTGGAAAGGCAATCATGAACACAGATAAGAAGTATCTGTTCCAGATTTGAATAGTACTTATTGTACATTAATTAACTACTTTCAAGTATGTCTATTAAGGGAAGGGGAATAAAAATATTTCTATGACCGATGGTTGCTCCAGAATTTTCATAGAGAGGAGGTTTTAGACTGTGATTTGGTGGGAAGGAACTTCCACCATACTAGCCTGAATTTGGAATCATTCTGCAAGCACTTCATGTGTGGGGCTTCATAAAGACTATGTTATATTAATATATATATAAGTATGCTATATTGTATATATATAACATATATAAGTATGTTATATTAATAAAAATTAAAAATACAAACTGTTGAAAGATACTTCTGGTTACCCTTCCATGATATGGAGAAAGTGTTAATTATTCATAGCAAATAATGTAACTTTTATTTGTGGTGGTCTTGGGGTGCTGTTTGAGAGGATACGGGCTAAGTTCTGCACCCCAAGCCACCCTGTTTCTGTTATCATTATCTGTGATTGAATCATACAAAAGAGGGCTTTGTTTCAAGAGGAGACCATAGCTACCTGCAGACTGTGCAGTGCTTTGGGTTGTCTCCGAATATCATTCACTTGTTTAGGTGTGATTATTATTAAAGTAAAATTTCAAAAATGGTACAGCTGGTGGCTGTCACCATTCGCCATGTGCGAGCTGTTCAGCAGTACTTGGCTTTTCACACAGATGCCTTGCGTGGCCCACAATTTGCTGTGTGGCCTCTGCTTCATCCCTGACTTTGGGTTCCTTCATCTCTTAGACCACCCTCCTTATTCTCTTTAGATGATTTCCAGAATTCTAAACAATTGCATTTCCCTTTTCTTGCTTTCGCTGATTTTTTAAAACTTCCAGCAATTGCTTTAAAGAACTAGAATCCTATCAGTTTTGTTTTTTTTTGGGGGGGGGGTCAAAAAAAATTAAGAGGTTATCTCAAACCTTCTCATCTTACAGTTGTGGTCAGTGGGGTCTAATGAAAGTTAGGTGAGTTGCTCACCAAGGCCCAGCTGGGATGCAGGTCTCCTGTCTCCTGGTCCAGTGCTCTTTCCCACAGTACAAGGATAACTTTCCTTCTGTTGGTATCCGTTCCTGTGTAGCTAAACTATTTATTCATCCCTATTGTGGTTCTCCAAGGAAAATTTTCTTTTTCCTGTTTGTCAGGCTTCCTGGGGGTGATCCTTGGTGGAGCCTTGACTGATATATTTGCTACAACTTCTGTCCCTTCTGGCTAAGTATTTTTGGAGCTGAGATAAAGCTTCAAAAGCATGAGGTCTTATCAACTGAAATTGATCCTTCCTAAATATGCAAGAAGGAAGAAGTGTAGATGACCTTCTTTAAAAAGCCGTACCATAACCTTTACGTAAAATCACTTGATTTGATTAGATGGTAACCCTTTTTCTCTCTTAAGGTTGGAAGAAGACGGGTCTAGTTCGATACATACTAGGTTCCTAGTGATTTAAGTTCTGATCTTTCAGGACAGGTAATGTTGGATCCCAACGACAGCATCATAAAGAAACTCACAGAAGATGGAGAAGTGTAAAAACAATGAATAGCGAAGCTCCATTACAGAAACTCAATCTCCTCTTTGAATTTTCATTTCCTCTCCTTTCTTACAGCTAATTATCCATTAAGAACTTTTTTTCCTGAAAAGGTGTCTCCCAAATTTATATTTTCATTCTTATTATACTGTTATTACCTCAGGGGAAGCCTTTATTACCTGAAACAAGATCCACAGATTGTCTCAGTCTGTTCTGAGCTACCCAGACTCAGAACGACCATGCTTCTCTGCTTATTCACTGTGCTTTGTCAAAAACCCTTACTGACTCATGACTGCCTCCAAGGATACTATTCTATTTTTTTTTTCTGACATTCAAGGCTTCCTAACAATTCAGCTTATATATACCTTTAAAGTATAATTTAATTATATTTGATTGGGCCAGACTCTGTCCCAAGTTCTCCATATTTTCCCTGAATCCTTGTTGAATCCACATGGCTAGTAACTGGTGTAGGCGGGATTAGAACCTGGATCCTTCTAACACAGAAGCCTGGTCTCTTAACCACCCTAATTCCCCAAATAGACCTTCTCTGCCTCCAGCCAGGCTAGTTTCCTGAAAGTCCCCCAAATATTTTACTCACAGTTGATTCCAATCTCATGACAGAACCTTCACCAGACATTTCTTTCTTCCCCCCACCCCAGCTTTTCTAAAGTCCTTACCATTTTCCAGTTATCACTCCTAGACTTATTCATTCAACTAATATTTATCACCTAGTACACCTGAACCTTTATGAGGTCTATCCCAGATACTCTGGACTCTATCTCCTTCAAGTTTTCTATTGTCTGGAGCACTCACACTTGCTCTGAGTCATACATTACTTTACCGTGTTATCTTGGCACAGTTTTTCTCCATGGAGGACAGTGACTGTGGGACTTTATACCATGTTCACCCCCAAGGCAGGGCAAGAACCACAGTGGGTGTAATCCCTACACTCAGGGATTAATTTAAGGTGCTACTTTTCAAGCAGCCTGTTCAAATGAAAGGAGACTGTGCTGAACCATAAAAGGGAGTTCCTTTGACCATGAAACCTAATGGATTTGGGAAAGACGTGGTACGGAGAGGGTTTTAAAACAAAACAGATAAAGCAAAAGGCTCCCAAACTGTCTGCTAAATATTGGCAAAAGGGACATAAAAATTACACCAGCTATTTTTATGAATAATGGCAAACAATTTTGTCCATCATATAAACAAAATTATCTAAGGTAATATTTCAGTGACATTAAAGATTGTTAAAATGAAGGGGTTACCAGCTCGATCTGTGTAGCTGGGCAAGGAAAAAATACTAAATGATAAAATCAAATACAAGCTTGTTGTGAGTATGAAGCGAAATCAGACATTTCCAATGAAACTCTAAGATAAAAATCCCAGATAATGGCACTTTTGTAATTCAGTACTAATCTATTTAAGTGTAGCAAATAAAACATGTCACTTTTAGAAAATTCTTCTGTTGCTAAACATACTACTGAGAACAGAATAATTCAGTACTTTATTTTAAGAATTACATTTGTCATCAACAGATTATCAAATGCCAACTCTATGTCTGGTTTAACTTGATTAAGATTTATTTTACTGTGTATTTAAGTATGTATTTAATTCACTAAATATGTCTAGTAAACCTTTACCTACAAATATTTTAACTTTCCCACCAAGCTCTTAAAAGAAAAAAATAAAGTTTCAAATTTTCTTTCATTTACAGTGCCAGATTCCTTCACGACAGACTATTATTTAGTTAGAAGTTGAAACATATAGCTTGAAATGTCTTGTAATCACTCTTGTTTCATCTACCCTAACTTTTGGCTTGGATTTTGGTTAAGTGGGAAAAGAGCATAACCATAAAAAGGAGACTGACAAAAACAGGTCTTGGACAAGAAGGGATTCTAAGGTAATCAGCACTGGAGGGGATGCTGTGTGAACCTGCCATTGAAAGGCAGGTGCTTTTTCTGTTACTCTCTAACAATAGCCCAACCCTACGAATTCTAAGCCTCCGTGTCTTTAAAAATTTTAAGTTGATGCCATTCTAAGTGAAACACAAAGCTGCTTATCTTTGAGAGCAACAGGGCTCACAACCAGATTTCAAAACAGAAAGGCATCCGGGGCACCTGGGTGGCACAGTCGGTTAAGCGTCCGACTTCAGCCAGGTCACGATCTCGCGGTCCGTGAGTTCGAGCCCCGCGTCAGGCTCTGGGCTGATGGCCCAGAGCCTGGAAGCCTGTTTCCGATTCTGTGTCTCCCTCTCTCTCTGCCCCTCCCCCGTTCATGCTCTGTCTCTCTCTGTCCCAAAAATAAATAAACGTTGAAAAAAAAAATTAAAAAAAAAAACAAAACAGAAAGGCATCCTCTAATTTACTTGTATTAAACAATTTAAGCGCGAAAACACCAAAGAGTTTAAATTCTTCAGATAGTTTCGCCTACATTTGCCTCTAGTGGTGTTCACACTAGACCACAGCACGTGGCCTTTTGGTTACCTGCTCCTCAGCAGAAGTACTTGGGTAACTTCTTAAGCTACCATTTCCATTCGCTATTTTTAATGTACCTAAGAAACTGCATGTAATTGATAGATAGGAGATCAATACTATTCTGTTTACAAAGCAACAAACACAACAAAACAATAACGGTGATTCATCTCCAGGGCAGTTTGCCTAAAAGAATCACCACAGAACCAGCATCAATGCTTTCCCCGAATGGGCTTACCGTGGAGCATTTCATAAAATTCAAATTATACAACAAATATGCCTGACACAACTAGTGTCAGGGTGGATATCAAATTCTAATACATAACTGGTCCACTAAATGATATTGTAACAATATGGTAATATTCCTTCTTTGTGTCACGGCTTAGGCAAGCCATACATCAGGCATCTTAAAATTCAGGAATGAATAATGTGCCTCAAATATACCCTGTGCTTTTCCTTAGGGGAGTCAGTGAGCGGGAAAGTAAAAACTAGGTTCTATCTGACGTCTGACGACAAAATGAAATATCTGCAGAAAGCCGAGCGCTTAGGTTTCTGTATCTGGTGACCACTGCGATGTTGTCAGCTACAAAAATAGTTTGCGTTAAGTCAAGTTAAAATCAAGTTGCTATTTCACATGTGCCTTCTCACGGACGTTCCTAATCACATGACTACTGAGGTTCCTGCTCAGAAGAAAACAATCTCTAACAAAAAATACCCGTCTGAAGTGATTTTCTTTCATTAAAACACCCCGACGATCCAAGTTGAAGGTAATGCCAAGCTTCTGAACCCTCTTGTAAGGAAACAGCCAGAACTGTTTCTGAATGACAACTATCTATTGGCAACAAATCGCCTGAATTCTCATTCTTCCTGCATTTCCTCTCCTTTCTGAGCTCCCTTTCTTCTCGAGCCTCAGGTATGTCCATTGTCTGATCCTCAAGCTTCCCTAAAATCTACTGGAGTCACACAAGAGAGGGCCAGGAAGACAGAAGCTGTCGTTTCATGAGCCCAAAGTTCTACCTTTCTTCCAATATCTCAAATTCTGGATGTATTTAAATTCTCTCACTTGTTTCTCGCCTTGGATTTCTTCCCCCCTGGAAGGACCAAGGTGAAAACAGTACCAAAGACAAGGAATACTGATGATTTCCAAGGACAGCAACATAGAACGTGAGAGATAACAATGGAAACCACTTAAAAGTGATACCCAAGGCCCGAAAGTCTCTAGAAGCATGAAGAAACACCGCTCAAGACAATATCAGCTCCCCTTCCTCATTTTTCTATCCAGTTTTCATATGGTACCTTAAACATCTCATTAAATCTACACTGCCTGCACACCCAAAATCTAGCCTGAGCCAATTCCAAATTATATACCATCTAAATTCTATCAGCTGCTTATTTTAGTAAAAAATTCTTAAGAATACTATTTTTTCTATAGAAATCCTTTGGATTTTCATTTCGATATTTCTGTAACCCCATTACTCATGACGGCTTGACGAACAGTTACTATCTGTATTCTACACGTAGAGAAATGAACAGCCGATGGTAACTTCCTAAGGCCTATGCAAGAGATTGATCCTTAGTGGAAGACTAGCACTGATACTTGATGATGATGAAAAACATAAATGCATTCGCGTATAACTAGATATGACTAGTTTTCCCTGCTATCACATTTGTAAGGGGATGTTCAAGTGACTGTTATGCACAGGTGGCAAGCTGATTTCCTAATGCGTGGGTTAAAAAATATAAATGTATAAAGAAAAAGGGATTGAAAAACAGGTGGGGGAGGGGTTTCCTTCAAATGGATGGAACCCATTCTTTTGAAAGAAAACTCCCCTCTTACCTTGGTCCTGGAGCTGGTTAGTTCTCCTCTGTCCTCCTCCTAGGGGAGAAATACCCAAAGTTAAACAATAATAGAACATGGTCTTGTATTACAGTCAAGTTCAGTTCCGGCCAACCCTTTCCTCAGGTCTCACAAGACACTACCAACTGTCTGATATACTGGGGCGTTCATTGAATCCAGCTTAACATTTATTTTAAGGATTAAGCCAAAGGGGAATGAACGTTCACTGCATAAGGGGGACAAAAGTGTCTGCCCTTCTCAGTCTGTTTTGTCAGAGCTCCAACGAACGGAAGCCTGGCTTAGAGCAGAGGAATTCACGGAAGGGCTTTGCTTGGGCAGTTCTCAGCAGCTGTAGTGAATCAGGGAGAGTGTATGGGGTGCCCCTGGAGCTCCTTAAAAACACAGAGGCATGCTGTGGTCTTCTCAACCCATTTCCCTGATGTTCCTGGTGCAGGCCAACACCATGTTTGGGGCCGTACTGAATCTGGTGTTAACAAGAATTATTGCAAAAAAAGGAAAACAAACCCTAAGGGGATATTAAAAGGGAAGGTTAGGAAAGTTGGGGAGATGGGGTATTATCGGAAACTATGTACTTGTTTTATTTTTTCCAAACAGGATATCACAGTAGGGAAAAGATGGGATTTTCCTCCCTCAATGTACCTCCATGTAACTAGGACTCCTGGTGTCTCTGGAGAGAAACAAGGCAGCACAATAGAAGGAGCATGGACTTGGGATGAGAGAACGACGGGCGCCTACCTCACCTGAGTTTCAGGAGAATCACCTGTGCGGGTGGAGACAGTAACACCAGCATCAAGGATTCGTTGGGGAAAATATATTCGTATACATGTGCTTGGTATGGAGGAGTTGTTGGATTTGTTTCCTTTTCATCTCTATGGCATCTGATACAATCTTTTCTTACTTGAACTCCTTTGTCTTTTATGAGACTGCCGTGTAGTTAACTGAGTTTAGAGTCAGTTCCTAGTTACCCTTTGGCATAATTTCAGAGACAGTGACTGGCTCCCATAAAACAGATCAAATACCAGACAATTGATTGAATTCCGTGAGACATGAAGGAAAGTGGAGACCAAGAATGAGCCTGAACCCATACAAGATCATGTGCTATTGTTATTTAACTTTGGGTAACTTATTAAAATTCTTTATCAAGCAAAATGACATCAGGTGAGAAAATGGATGGACTCTGGAACCTTGGGGTTGTCACCATATATTTCAGAGGCGTCAGAATGAAGGATGGGGTAATTGTTACTCTAACGGCCATTATGAAAATATGCGGGGGGAAAAACACCGTATGGCAGAGTCCACGTTATACGTCTAGTACTATTATGGGGTCTTTAGCATTACGCTCACCCTACGAACTCTGATCACCTTCAAGTTACAGGATGTGAATGTGGCATAGTCAAACTTCCCTCTATAAGCATACATGTTTTTCCTCATGTTCTTCTTTGGGAACTGTATGTTCATTCGTTATATTAAGAAAATTCTAAAAATGGCTATTTTGACAAACCAGCCTTTTATCCACTAAACTCTATAGATTCCCAAGAATATACACAGAAATAGGGAATTGCCCCCCCCCCCCCCGGAACAGTGCTTTTGGAAATTGTAAGGCTGTGTTATAACTGGAAAAAAACCCAGTAAACTGTCTTTTTATAAAACACATACTTCATCCATGGAAGTCACCTAAACGACATTGGAAGGACGTATCTTTAGATTCTGAAATGATGTGAAAATTTCTGAGTAAGAACAACTCTGGGGACACTGCATGGATTGGATAAAGTTCCACTGGTTGTGCAGCCTTCATGCTTCAGAATAAACTGATGGCTACTTGTGATGAGGCCAAAAGGAAATTAAGTACCATTGACCTTGTTGGTGTTATTAGGGTGCCGTTAGAAAGCACCCTCTCAAGTACTACATATTAAAACACCGTGGGATACCATATTACCTGGGTCAGTTTTCATCATATCTAGATATGGAAGCACACGTTTTGTTCTTAAAAAAAAAAAAAAAATCCAAAATCCAAGCTACATGTGTCTCACTTTTGCTGTTTTATTCCCCCTTTTATAATCCAGTGAATTTTGTCAGATTTGTACCTTGCCAAAAGTTTGACGTCAGTATATAATTTTAAAAGTCTGTATATAGAGACAGACAGGACCTGTGTCTATCTCTAGCTCTGTGCTTCTTAAGGAGAAGTGCTTTCCCTAAATACCTTTCTATTCACAGTGTAGACAGAATGCTACAGAAGCAGCTGTTTATCAAAGAAGTGACTTATTTGATCCCCAAACCAGATGAGATTCTATTGAGGTTCTGGGAATGAATTTCTCCCCAGTCTTATTAAGTGTCTGCAACTTCAAAGAGGTGTAAGGGAATTCGCCAGTTGTTCTGCTAAAGATAGTCCACTGCGTGACACAGATTCTCAGACTCTCAAGCTGGGAAGGGGACTCAGATGTCCCAGCACAGTCCCTCAGAGACGTGAGAAGCTCTTTGACTTGAGCGACTTCGGGATCTTAGCCAATTTCCTCCCATCTTTGGACCAGTTTTAATTGTTGTGAGATCCTGGTTGACCTGAAATCTACCTCTGTGCAATGTCTTCCACTGAACCAGCGTTTGTTTAGTTCTTGATATAAGTTAAACGGTTTCTTGAGCTCTTTGTGGGTATTCTCAATACGCCTTGAGATTATGGATGCTGTTGAAACCGAAACACGGAAGAATCACAGAAACTGCTGAGCAAGTTTTCAGCGTAAACTGTATTTATGTTAAAAAGTTCTCTTTTGTTCTTTTCCCTGTAAGAGCACTGGAGAGAGTCAGAAGAGCTCAGTTCTAATTGCAGCTGTGGGACAGTGGGCAAGTCACTTAACGTCTCCCAATTTACAGAGTCTTCCCATGGAACAGAATGACATCATAAGAGGGTGAGAAGGAGCAAGTGAAATAAAGTGCTTTGAAAGCTCTCGTGCTGCACTGTAACTATTACTGTCTCACTTAAGAAGTATCCTGCTTGGTAATGTTGAGAGTTCCGTCATTAAGCCAAACTTGAACATCAGCTCTTAAAAGTGAACAAACTAAAAAGAACATTAATTAGATGGTGTATTAACTGAGTCTTTGCCCTAAATGATACTATCATTGCTAGATCATTTAATAGAAAGCAACTTTTTTTTTTTTTTTTTGAAGCCTTCACCCTTTGCTTTTTACGCTGGGAGACCACTGAGGCCAGCTCTTGCTGGATCCGTTGACTTCTGTTGACCTCCGGCTAGCCTCAAACAGAAGCTAAAAGATTAGGGTGCTGACTTAGGGCTCTGGATACTTGGTTTCATTCTACATTTTCTATTTCTCGTGCCTTTTTGAAAAAAATTTACTTTGCGTGCTAAAGGCACTAGCAATGTAGAGCAGCCATACTTGCTGATAATGCCTTTGTGAAATATTGTGGTCTTAGCTGAAAATGCCTGAAAAGACAGGAAGGAGAATCGGGGCTGGGTATCTGATGAGGGCTTCTCCTAGTTACGAACAGGATTCTGGCATGTTGCCATCTTAAGAAGTACGTTCAGAAGCTGCATATCTGTCAGCCTCAAAGAGGTCACAACCTGAATTCTGTAAGAGCAGAGGCCTTATGGGTAGTTCTTGACCGTCTATGCAATCTTCTGTATGGTGAAGTGACAATGGAGAGGGGTCCATATGCCCCTACTTTCTTTGAAAGTAGAGAGCTGTTTGCGTCACATTGGTTTAACTGACTCCAACTTAATTCTTATTTTGGCTAAGTCCCAAAGACTGAACACGTAGAGAAAACAGAGGGAATAACATTTCTGTGAAAAATTATGTGTGTGTCAGTTTCTTCACTGTACCCCAGAAAAAAAAGTAAGCTACAGAAAGTCTAGTTTATTTCAACATGTGATATGACTTTGCATGGTTGGTGGTATTTAAAATGATGTATTTCTCTCACATCCTGGTATTATAAACTTTGAAAGGCAGAATTGACACTTAGGATTATTTTTATGCCTTTAACTTTTCTTCATTGTTGAGTTGTGTGATACTAAAAGAACATACTGAAATAATTTCATAAGGTTTTTGAAAGTTTATCGGGGCACCTGGGTGGTTCGGTCGGTTAGGCGTCTGACTTTTGGTTTCAGCTGAGGCCCTAATCTCACGGTCTGTAGGTTCAAGTCCCTCATCGGGCTATGTGCTCACAGCATGGAGCCTGCTTGGGATTTCTCTGTTGCTCTCTCCCTCTTCCCCTGCCCTGCTCACTCTCTCTGTCTCTGTCTCAAAATAAATAAACTTAAAACAAATAAAAAATAAATTAAAAAAAGAAAGTATATCTCATTCTGTGGATGAGTCCAAACAATGATTTTTTAAGGTTTTCAGAGCGTATGGAATCTATCCATTTAAAATAAACTACTTTCAACCACGAAACAGATTTTTCTGATATTAAGGAGGATTAACAATACATAGACAGTATTTCTAACTTCTGTCAGTACTATTATTATTTACAAAATATTCTCATCACGAATACAGTGCTGTTCCAGAGAAGGCTTGGGGCCAGGGCTAGGTGGCTCGCAGAGTCATTTTCTATTCAGATGTTGCCAGATGTGTGTGGTGTTTGTAGCAAAGTTATCTCAAATGTATGTTATTTCATTCTTAAAGCAAGAGTGCAGGACTGAATTGGGTGAGGGGGACAAACGTTAAAACAAACGAGCCACAGTTTCTTATTCCTAGCTAAGTTAAAACAGAACATAATTTTAAACCAAGGTCTTTACTATTTTCCAGCTCATTCCAAATCATGGCCAAGCTATTTTATATCCCCCTTTCTTAAGTATGAATTGTAAACCCACCTCATCTTGGCTGATACTATCTTTAGAGACAAAAGGAAGACAATAATGTCTAAACTTGCGGATGGCTGCTTTCCCATATGCTATGGGTACATTTTCATTTTTACGGAAAGCCATTATTTACTTAAGATGTACTAAGTGGATGTTTATCGTTCGTATAAAACTGCATTAAAACAGCTTTGTATAGAACTCTGCATCTAGGAGTACATTACATCTCCACAATAAAGTGAGATCTATTTTTAGTTTATTAGAGATATTGTGGGGTTTTAGGGTAAATCTGATTGCCATTCTCCCTCCAAGGTCCTGTGTGTGTGTGTGTGCACATGGGCACGTCTAAAATGTTCTTTACATGTCTAATCACTGCAAGCATAAAGAGCCCCTCTTCCCTCTCTTCCACAGTCCCCCCCCCCCCCGCCCACCTCCACGCCCTCAGGTACGAGGGACTTGGGACAGTAAGGGGAGGAATGTACCACAGCATCGCTATAATGCTTCTCCCCTCTCCGAGTACAAGGAGTTGTGGTCTCTCTGAGAACTTTAATGGCTCCTTCCTCTGCAGCAGCTTGTGCTGGACCTCCTTGTATCCTTTCCTGTAGGAAGGTTAAGTCTGGAGAAGAGAATCCTACACAAACAGTGCACTGAAAGCAAAAACAACAACAACAATAATAATAAAGCAACCCTACCGCTTGATCTTGGTGCTGTTCTGAGAACGGCTCCTACTCCGTAAACGTCAAGGGCATTTACCATCTAGACAAGTCGTGGTCCTACAGCCTGAGGTCTTCTAGGGAAGAACAGTAATCTGATACCTTTTCTTTGATAACTGAGCATAGACAGGGCCAAAGAGTAGCTGTGTAGCGTGGGGCAGAAGCTGCAGTACGCACGGCAGAGACAAGTGTCACACAGGGCATTGGTCCTGTGGCCGAGACTTGCAGTGTGGGCAAGTCCACGCACTGGACCACACCAATACGTGTGATTCAATATAAAAACACCAGCGGCCCATCCAGGTACACTCGCAGCTGCTGCCCTTGCTCTCTTCCCAGCTCCAGAATTCCTGGTTCCACAGATTGTCCTTCCATCCCTACCCCCTACCCCCAAACCTTCTGTGTTGGACATTGTTTTCAATTCTTTGCTTTGACTACGTGGCCTTTAACTCCTTATTTAGGTATCTTGGTTGGGCCTCGTTCTAGATCTTGGCATTGCCAATGCCCCCAGGGGATGTGTCTTTTCTCCAGACCTGGTGTTTTTAGCTTTGGCTCTGGAGAACCCACACGTGGGCTTCCAACCAGGGCCGCACAACAGGGCGTCCAAACACGCAGAGCCCTCAGGCACTTCTTCCTGACGCTCTGTGTCCCCCTTTTAACCTGAGTCCTTAGCGCTGCCATTGTTTCTGGGAGCTGCTCTGCATCACGATGACATAATGTGGAACCTGACTGGCTACGAGACACCCACCAAGAGGAAAACACTTCAATACGCTACTGGTGTAAGGGTAGGTTCATCTACCGCACGTTTATTACACATCAGATCACGAACCTTGGTCTCAGGCGCCACGTTGTGTCTCCTAAGCACACTCAAACCTGTAGGTTGAGGCTACCCGACCTGGCTGGCCATGGGCTCGGCACTCACATTAACTGCATGTTACCACAATTTGAATTGTATGGGAAACAGGTATCCTTTCCGCAGACTCCCTACCTTTACAGAATTTGCTCATAAGGCAATTGTGTGGGACTAACGAACGACAGTTTGGAAATTCTGGCTTTCCCTGGAACTGTCAGAATTGAGGTCCAGCCTTAGGTCTCTCCTCAGATCAGGCCGTGAAGGCTTGAGCTGTTGAACCTGTTTTATGGCATTTTTATCTCGTTAACTGGCATCCTCTTTGAAGTGCTAGAAACTAAAATGGCCACAACTTACCCAGTTTCTGAGGCAAGGGATTCAAGGCCGGCTTCTAAGTGTGATGGTGAGTGAGAGTGCACAGCAAAACCCTGAATTTAGAAACTTTGCAATGTGCTTTCACCTACTGCAGTCACAAGGCTGAACACCAGCTGGCAAATTCTCAGTTGGAACCCAGTGACCATCTGTTGACTGAACTGGCAAATACATGTAGGCAAATCATTAGCATTGGCCGCTTTTCACAGTGGGAAGAATGGAAACCATGTATAATGCCTGCTGAATCTTCAAGAAATGCAGACAAATGCAACATTTTTTTTTTTTCTTCTTCATGGGCAGCTATAATTTGAAGCATCTTTTAATCGTAGGCAAGAATGAAAAGTGTAGAATTTCAAATGGCAGTGGAAAGTTTTCTGTTTTCCTTCAGGACTCACCACCTAGAAGGGAAGGGAGGACGGGCCTATGGATTCTAAAGGGGATCATTTTCCCCGGCATGGAGGCATGCAGCATTGATACATTTACCATGCACATCTTAGTTGGTGAGGGCAAAATACTTGGTCCCCCCAGTAAACACCAGCATCTCTGGTAGCCAACTGGGTAACTGATTAAGCAGATCACGACCAGGGGATCTGTGTACTCGTGTGTGTGTGTGTGTGTGTGTGTGTTCTAATCCCTAGTCCAACAGACTATGTTCCCAATCATGGTGGGATATCCAAAACTAAGCTACCTATAGCCTCTTTTCATATGGCACCAAGAGAAATGAAGGCTATTCATAAACAAAAACATCTCTTTCCAAAAAAGATAAAATTAAAAAAAAAAACAAAACTGTGTATCAATCTGCTGCAACTCATTTCTGGAAAACACGTGAAAAGTTTATTCACTTGAGGCCAAGCACTGCCTAGGCATACTAGCTCTCAGCTTTAACTTTCTGTACTTTTAAGGTTTTCTAATGCCCACATTAAGTACTAATGGTTGACTTGTTACTAACACCAAAAACAGACATCAGCTTTATTTTCACGCACAACATGCAGCAAACCCTTTGTTTCTAAACCTTCCACGTAGACTTAAATGGATGAATAAACACGTATCATCAATCCTCCATAAGAAAGTAGTTCCTTAGGGATAATACGTTTTCTCACACATGGATTTGAATATTAAGTTTAATACATCGGCCCTAAAGAATCCTTTGAAGTGGAAGGAACGATTTGGCCTACACAGAACTCTGCCGACCCTGACACAGAACTAGACTTGGGCCAAATGTCCTGTGAGGCTGGGGATGGTGTTAAATACTGAAAGAAAAAGTCCAGTGAAAGATGTGTTGTTCTGATTCCCTTTCTTAGCACTTTCCCTCTGGCCACGCCATTGCTCTGGGGCCCTGAGCGCCTGTTGTAAACTAAGCACCATGTGCTCCGTTTCAAAGGTTTCGCTCCTGTTGCCATGGGTTCCTGCAAGTGGACGTCAGCAGATCCAACTGAGCCTTCTGTTTGTCAAGACTTCAGTTACTGATCAAGTTCTTTTGGAACAGTTTTGTTTCAAAACATCGTGTGTGTGTGTGTGTGTGTGTGTGTGTGTGTGTGTGTGTGCGCGCGCGCGCGTGGGGTGGGGGGGGGTGACAGAGCATTTGTCTTATTTTAGACATAGTCTTGCCAACATTTTTAGAGAAGGCAGAATTTGAATGACAATTATCACTGCTGAATAATAAAAGCTAGGAGACTCGTTTTGTTGTTTTTTGTTTTTAACTTGGCTTCAAACATTAGGGTCAAGTATGTAACTTCTTATATACTTGGCCAGGGACAGTCTTCAGATGTGATCCATTGCTATGCTCCCTAGAGATACTAGATACCACGTGTATCTTTAGAAGGGGTATTCTCATCTGACAGCTATTTAGCAGCCAGTAAATCTGTATTAACTAAGTTATTATTTGCTCTAAACAACATTGATCAGTTCTGCTTATTGCACAGTAAAGTCAAGAGTATAGCAACTAGTGTAATATAGACATAATAGAAAAGACAGTATTTTGGTAGCAAAGTATGTAACTTTACTATGCAATAAATAACTGCAGGATGGCAGGTATCTACTGTAGGGTAAAGCTGATTGTACTGACGGTAAAGTCAAGGTAAACATAGTGCCCCTTTTATCTAAACTACAGATTTCACTGCAGTGCTGTCTACAGCATGTCTTTTAAGACAACCTTGAAACATTTCCCAGCCAGAGGAATGTTTGCAATTGTTTCTGGTTGCGAAAGGTACTGGAGAGGGAATGAGAAGGAAGACCAGGATGTGGACAGTAGTAAAAGTAGCACTGTTCACGTGAAAAGAAGACTCAAGACAAGTATCGGGGGGTGGGGATTAGACGGGGTTGATAAGATACGACAGGAGGTTTTGTCCTCTTCTCTCACAATGAGAACTCAAAGTCTTCTTTAGAAGATGACTTTGGAAAACAAGTAACTATGCCAGGGAGATTTAAGTTCTTCCGCTGGTCAGTATTTCTAGTTTATTTGCTGTAATTGCTTCCTTTTATTATAGCAGGATCCATAGATGCCACATTCAACAGCATCAGTAGCCCTAGCATCCTCCTAGGACCTAAAACTCAATGAATCTATGTCAACGTCCAATAATCCCAACAACCTCTGAGCATAGCTACTGGCCTTCTGTCACTGAAAGCTATCTGTAAACCCAGCAAACAGAGTCTGGCATAAAGTCTCTTTGAACAAAGAGGAACCTCCGGGTGTTATTCTCTAGTGTAAAGACGGGTGCTGGTCATCCCTGCTGAAATATTTTCTATCCCAGACAGAAGCGGTCTCTGTAAGGATCCTGACTGCATTTGTTTTAAAGTCTAAAGACCCAAGCCCTGGCTTTCCATCATGATTCTATACGATACTCTTCCTCTTTTCTGTGACATTTATTCTGAAGCATTGGGACCAAACAGCCAGGTTTGGAAATGTGAGACTCCCAACATAAGATCGTTAGCTGTTTGTCTGCATTCTGACACAGAAGACTAGTTTTCCTGTTCTTAAAGTCTCATGTTGCCCTATGAACCACAACAGCAGAGTTTGTGAAACTTGTAACTAATGACAATGAAACAGACAAGTCTCACTGTATCCAGAAGTATTAACCTAAACACTTAAAAAAAAAAAAAAAATAGAACCTATCGGAAAACAAATAAGGCAGAAAGGTTTCAAAGACACTCTTGATACAGGTGTGCCTTCTGGATCTTGAATAAATTCAAATTCAAATTCTTTTGGATTTGATTCTACAAACTAAATCATTCATACAGAGGGGGACTATCAGTCCATCTCTTTATTAGTTTGCCTCTGTTCAAACACAAGGATCCTAATGGAATAAGAATGATAATGTAAGCCTAATGACACCCTCCCCCCCCCCCCCCCCGCCCCGTAACCCCTCTCCCCACCGTTCCCGTGTAGCAGGGCTGGGAGTGGGGCAGTGAGGAGGTGAGGGGTGAGGTGCATGCTGGGTAGCCCTCAGTGCCCTTCCAGTGTTCGCCAAGACAGGACAGAATGCCTGTGGTTTTGGCATGCAGGGGCCAGCTTGCTCAGGAAATTGTGGCGCAGATAAAACAAAGTGCATAAAGAAACTCTCCATCCAGGAAGTGGGGTCTAACAATTGACTCATTAACAAGATCCAGGGAAGGACAGGAAAAGGCGGGGGAAGCCAATAGCTGATGATTATACAGTTCCAGACAGACGAAGGCCTTGAGCTCGTCCCCACACAATCCCCGTAGTGTGGATTTGACAAAGTGGCACATTTAAGGGGGGTCTCTCTCTTGCCATCAATGGGAGTCAGGCGCACCCGTATCTGAGGGCCAAATGCAGTCCTTGGAACTTGACTTTATCAGCAGACACAAGACAGAGGACAAGGCAGCTACACCCACAGAGAATTAATTAAGAAAAAGCGACATCCGGTGAATGTGATCAGTGGTCTGAACACTGACGTATGTATCAACCACCGCTGCCGTCTCCCCGTCTATTTCTCTTACGTTACTTATGTTACTGCTTTGAGAGCTGGTACTTCTTTCAGGAGCGATTTCTTTGCTACGCGGCTTCCCTGCCATCACAGATTTTTACACCGCATCATGCAAAATATACCCTCCAAGACCGAATACCCTGAAGCCAGTTTAGGTTTCTGAGTGGTTGAAATATGTTGGGGGAGAGTCTGATCGTGGGTAATTTATTTGTTTGGCTTTCTCCCTAAACATTTCTCCAGTTTCATGTGGGCGGGAGGGATGTCCAAATGCGCCTGACTTCACAATGGCCAGAGTCCACACCCAAATTGGACTCGACTGGCTAATTTCTGTTCTCTCTCCTTTGAGAACTGTCCCTTTGGACATACCATGAAAGCCCTCACTAGTTATCACGGTGTTGCTTGCAAACACAAAATACTGGTTTAATACAACCTTCCCAGGACTAGCATTTGTTTCCTCTATCTGTGTTACCCCCACCCACCCCTCCCAAGACACACATCCAAAGCACGCTGCAGTTCCCTTGTCAAACCAATGAAAACAATCATGTAATTTTTATATTGTTTTCATTCCTACTGGGCTCAGGTCTCATTATTTTCACGTTTCAAGGGCTTACCAGAGACATCATTTTTCAACACCAGGTTCGTGGTTAAGTCCTTTAGCAAAGATTCTGACTTCTTCTTGAATCTGTGCTTTGTACGAATCTCTCCTAAGCAGCACTGAGACCAGAGTAATTTGTCAGTTGTCATTTCTGACTCCGGCTTTGCTCTAGCCCCAACGATTCAACAGCAGCCTTTAATTGCTTAAGGAAAAGAGGAAATTCTGCCTCCTGGGCATAAACATGTGAATCCTCTATGTCCAGGACCAAAAGGGTAAAAAGGGCAGGTTTTACCAACATTTCCTTCAGAATGAAAGTCTCATCTTTAACACATGTGGATTAATACCACAATGATGATGATATTAATCCACATGTGTGATGCTTTGCTCATGACTCACACTACAGGGGTCTCTGTGTGAGCAATTCTACATTGTCGTCAGGTCTGATTTTACGGATCTTACTTAGGCCACACTCCCTTTGCAATGGGCAAGAGTGTGACTAGAGTAAGCACCATAGAGTCAGAGCCCAGCTTTCTGGCCGATAGCGAAAGCATCTATAAACAGATGCGGTTACAGAGTTAGCACCCATACAACCTCACGGGGATCTGAAATATAATGATGCCGTGAAAAACGAAACACTGAAATGGAGAAGAAAAAAAAAGTGGTTTGTTAGGAAAAGGTTGGTTTTCTCTTACTCAGAAACTAGAGGGCAGGCAGAGTGCGGAAAAATAATGAGAAAAATGTAGAATTGTTAACTGACAAAATGAGAGCGCAGATTTTAGTGACCAGACAAAGTTGATGAGACACAGAAGTGCGGCTACCCACGTTTTCGGCCCACTGGAAGCAGCTAGTGTTCAACCAGTTTGGTTTTTATATGGCCTTAAAAGATATACATGTCAACTGTGATTAATTATTCCAAAATTAAAAAAAAAAAATTACCTGACTGTTGATCAAAACGTATGAAATGGAGGAAAAGAAAACGGACGGACATGCCACGTTCACACACAAAACCAAACACGTCTGTCGGGGACATCAGGGAAGGTGGAATACTATAACAACACATGTTCTATTGTTATACTATCCCACCCACCTTAATGAGGAACCCTTGGGCGTTGCTACTCCATAGCCTTTCGAATCCAGATTTCCTCCCACTTTCATCGTGTCACACGGCTTTCGCTGCTCAATGTACTCGTTCATAGTGGACTCCAGGAGGAACGCAAATTTGCCCTTGGATTTGCGGACACGAGCCACTCCCTCAGCTGTAGTCCTCGTGAACACGGACGGCTCTGCCGATCGCATGTAGGTCCACATCTTTTCATACACTGCTATTTTTGATCTCTGGAGGAAATTAAAATAAAATTAAATACAGGAAAGAAGGGAACAACATGTTAATATCGACCGAACCCACATACGGAGAAAGCCTTGTTAAGTACCTTTTTTTCCCTTGTCCGGTCAGTCCAGTCTCTCCTTGCTAGCATTTTGCCCTCCAGCGAGGAAACTGCCTGTTCCAACTATTTTAGGAAATCACTGAAATGGCAGACATGTAGAAGCCATACCTGAAGGAGCGGGCCTGCCTGTCATAAACAAT
The DNA here is from genome assembly GCF_028749965.1 of Puma concolor. NCBI lineage: Eukaryota > Metazoa > Chordata > Mammalia > Carnivora > Felidae > Puma > Puma concolor. Next base: position 112,867,508 of record NC_141676.1, read on the forward strand.
TACCCTCCTCAAGCGCCTAAAGAGCAAAGTACTATTATTTTTATTTTTAAATGTAGAATGCCATAACGAGAGTTCTATCACATTCATGGTAAACCAGAAAAGGGCCAGATTAGACTTGAGGTCAGCTCTGTAAAACTCCTTTTAATCCGGCACTTGAATTGTAGCAAATGAGGAGTGTTACTATGCTGTGCCATTTTTGTCTTCTCTCGTGCTTCAGAGTTGTACACGTGAAGCATTCTAAGTCGAATAGGAAGAGCGGTCTGGACCAAGTCAGTGGCAGAGGGGCACAGGAAGAGGGGCACAAACCAAACGACCACAGCACAAGGGGCAAACTCTAGGTCCACCCAATGTTTTTAGACTTTTTCTAATAAAATCTCCAAGTAGCACATACATTAAACTTAGAAGTGATTCCTTCTCTCTCTGCAGGTACACACTTCGAGTTAGAAAAGTCATGGAGATGCAAAGTACACTGTAGGGAATATAGTAACTGTCCAGTAACGTATGGTGACAGATGTCAAGTGCAGTTGTCATGATGAGCACTGAGTGATGTATACCTGAAACTACTGTAACGTTGTATGTCAACTACACTTCCAAAAATAAAAAATAAAAAAATTATTTTCAAGTAAAAAGTCAAAAAACCTGAAAAACAAAGAAAGCGATTCCTGTTTTCCTATTAAATATTTTAGAGAGTTAGTCTTTCTAATACCCTGACTTCAGCCAAGAAATTTCTTTTTGTCCATTTGGGCTCCATCTAAGTTACTCCTACTACTTAATTTATCTAGATCCTTGTGCTGGTATCTGCATTCATATTAGATCTTGTATCCATACAGATATTTCAAATGCAAAAATGTTTCCAAATGACCTCAAATGTCCCGGAGGGATGTATTTAATGAGTCAGAGAAGACTGCCTCCTGTTTGATGTTTGATAATACAATCATGCTCAGAGTTTTCTGGTATGAGTGTTTGCCCAATAACAAGGTGTTGACCTTTTGTATCTGGATCCAAATAAAAACTAATGGAGACTTCATTCAGACTTAAGTCTCTTCATTTGAGAGCAAATCCTCAGTACCATCTATATTCATTGTACATTGACATTGTACATTGACATTGACCTTCCTTTGTCTATCAGAATATAGGATCCGATAAATGACAGATTCTCAATTATCAACAAATATCCTGAAGAGCAAACTTAAGAAGACACGTCTTTGGGGCAAAAATCAAATGATTCAGGTCGACAGAGAAAGATGTTGATAAAAGTTGGATTTAACAGTTTGGTTTCAGAAGATGGGAATGGAGTACTCAGTATCCTATGTAACAGTAAGAGATGTGCATACTGGAACACTATAAAAAACAGATACTTTATGCCAATGTGTATTCAAATGGGGATAAATACCAAGATGGAGAAGGGACATCCTGTATTATCCCATGGAGTGTGTTGATGTTATTAACACTTAAACGTATCTCAGTGGCATAGAGCTTGTGGGGGGTGTGTGGGTGTTCAGGTAACGTCGGGTTACTTGTGCCTATAGGAAGCCACACTGAGGAAACTGCATGCCGACACTAAATGAAACGGCAAATATTCTCTGTGGCTCCAGGCCAGGGGCGGATCTGGACTCAGAACCCTCAACCTCGGGATCCACTAAGGAGGCCATGCTGCTTGGCCCCCTTCATTCTGTCTTCAATAACAGAGCTGTCTTCCAGACAACTAACTCTTCCATTTTATGAGTTCTGATCTCTGAAAATCCTAAACTGTCTGGATCACCGGACACAGAAGTCCTTAAGCATTCATTCTGATAATTTCAACCGAAAGAAATGTTGGCAAGTGACATGTTTTAGGCGTATAATCACCCTAAAAAACACGTCGACTTGTGAGTGTCACCGAAAAAGGTACAGAGGTCCACATGCATTTATACTTCATGGATACTACGTTGAAAACAAAAGAAATAAAACCTGGGTATCGTTTTCATTGAAAAGTGTTCTGAAATTTTTTAAGAACATGAGAGTTCGGGTGGTTACTTGGCAATTTTCCAGTGTCTGGCATCTTGCTCGAAGGGATCAGAACCGCTAAACAAAACTAACACAGCAGGGTGGAAAAAGACTATTTCCAGGCCTTGACAATGAGGAAGACAATTACAGAGTGCAATGAAATAGTAAAACACATGATTCCTTTCTAAAAGAACAAAGTATCTTTAGGCCACCGATATTTTTTAGAAGTCCATTTGTACAATTTCATGTGAGGAAAATTACTGCTGCATTTGTTTAAATACATTGAATTACATACACCTTGAGTGCAAAGGAAGGTAAATTAATTCCTTTAAAATCCAGAAGAAAGAGGAATCCACGTGTAGTTGCGCCAAACTTATGTATAACAGAAGTTGTAAAGGTACAGCGGCCCGGTGAGAAATTAGACAAATAATGAAAGCAACTCTTTTGGGGGAAAAAGAAATTACACTGTCACTCTGTGAATGTTTAGGAATTCTGATTCAGAGTTAAAGGCGCGTGGCATAGATAAGATCATGTTCACATGGTGAAGGGGGTGGGGGGGGGGACATTCAAGAAGGGAAAGACGGAAATAATATCCCTGTGCCTTATCTGTGACCGCAAGAGGTGTCTGCTAAGGAGTGAGGGTAAGCAAACCTTTCTACATTTGATGAGACAGGTTAAAAGGGAAATTTCTGCAGACCCAGCAAACTCATGAATGCAGTGATAATGGGATTTTAAGCCCCTAAAATCTTCAACTGTCACATCTTCTTAAAGATTAGGTTTGGGGAGTGACTAGGCTCAAGGTAAGAAGCAAAGATAATAAAAAGTCATTCTCTGAGATTAGAAAAATAATCTCAGATTTATTTGTTTATTGCGAAACTCAATGAATAGGAGGCTTACTTATTTAAAGCACTATTTTATTACTTGAAATCATTCTTGGAGTTTTAAAACTATGCTGTGCTTTTAATTTCTCAAAAATGAAGTATCCTGCCGTTCCCGTTTTTTTTTTTTTTATTTTTAATTTTTTTATTTTTTCAACGTTTATTTATTTCTGGGACAGAGAGAGACAGAGCATGAACGGGCGAGGGGCAGAGAGAGAGGGAGACACAGAATCAGAAACAGGCTCCAGGCTCTGAGCCATCAGCCCATAGCCGGACGCGGGGCTCGAACCCACGGACCGCGAGATCGTGACCTGGCTGAAGTCGGACGCTTAACCGACTGCGCCACCCAGGCGCCCCCCGTTTTTTAAGAGAAAATAGGTACACGTGTCACGCATTATACTTCATATGTACATTGTTGTCAGGTGAATTATTTCCTGCTTCTAGTCGCTTATGCAGCATGGCGGATGTTCACAAGATTTGATAATCTTATAACCCCTGAGAGAGTAATCCACCCCATTTACGCATTCGTGGTTTCCCCGATGGCTGAAACAGCCGCAGTGTAAAATCTGCGTTGAAATAAAAAAGCAGCATGTGCAAATCAGGTGTATAATAATGTCTCAGTACCTACAGAGAAGGCTGTCGGTAAGTGACAAATAGGAACTCTCTTCAAACGCCTCTGTGTTTATGCTGAACTGGGAGCACAGAACACGAAACATACCAAGCTTCACAATGAGGCACGCCCAAGGCAACAGGTGAATTCAGATGTAATTTGCCCCCATGGCCTAATTCTTTCTCCAGTTGATTTTAACTGCAACATTTTTTGAAGCCCTGAGTACAGGTCACTGCCCGAGGCAGTTCAGTGAGGCTGAGAGATGTACCATTACTGTGTCCCGTGAGGAAACATTTTCGACAAGGGCAAAAATACCCTTCACATTCTGTTTCCTCAACCCGTCAGACAAAATGGTTTATTTAAACCAGGTCATCATCCGTGGGAGAGGGGGGAGAGCACAGGGTAGGAAATGAATTCGATTTTTATCAGAGAACCCAAGTTTATGCATTCCTGAAAGTGTGCGGTCAGGGAATGGGCTTTCTTGTCCCATTAGGGTTCAGGCAACAATAAATACCTACGCTTCTAAGAAAATCTTTCCATTTTGAAACTGAAGTGGGGTGGGAGAGAAAGGAAAGGGGGCTCGGTGATTGCACAGCCTGTGTGAAAGGCTCTGTAAAGCCAGCAAACAGCTTTCCTTAGTCCTGTATTTCTTATCAACATACTCTCTTATCTACCTCACCAGTTTTTAGAATTTGGGACACTTTAAAAAAATTCCATAAAGATTAAAAATAAACATTTTCAGGGTGTCTGATGCTCGAGAGCTTTACAGGGAGTTATTTATGAAATTTTTTTTTCTGGGAATCAACATGACCTTTCTTCCTTTATCACTCAAGGCAGGATGATGAACCTGCAAATATTTGCCTGATTTCCATGAAAATCAGTCACCTTTTTCCAGTAAAATGCAAGTGATAGCACAAACTTGTATTCTATTTTGATGCATACACGTAATGGTTTCTGGGCACAGTCACTGAATTTTACCTACTTACTTTTGGACGGAAGCAGTTACAAACTTAGAGATTTCCGGCAAGGTACTGAAATTATGCTAAAATGTGTTAGAGCAGTATGTTTCTATCAGTAACTTTTAAAGACTGGGATGTACTCAGTAAATTTTAAAAATCTGCTTAGTTAAATGTATCCACAGAATACTGTTAATAAAATCTATTGCTATGACTATTATTTATAGTTTTAGAAAAATCTGCAAATACTCTCATTACCATTAATTTTTCATTATATCTATTGGCAATGCTCCAAATTGTTGACGAAGACACTGGTTTCTTTTTTTTTTTTTTTCAATATATGAAATTTATTGTCAAATTGGTTTCCATACAACACCCAGTGCTCATCCCAACAGGTGCCCTCCTCAATGCCCATCACACACTTTCCTCTCTCCCCCACCCCCCATCAACCCTCAGTTTGTTCTCAGTTTTTAAGAGTCTCTTATGCTTTGGCTCTCTCCCACTCTAACCTCTTTTTTTTTTTTTTTTGCCTGGTTTCTTTTTTATTTTATTTATTTATTTATTTTTTTAAATTTTTTTTTTTCAACATTTATTTATTTTTGGGACAGAGAGAGACAGAGCATGAACGGGGGAGGGGCAGAGAGAGAGGGAGACACAGAATCGGAAACAGGCTCCAGGCTCTGAGCCATCAGCCCAGAGCCTGACGCGGGGCTCGAACTCACAGACCGCGAGATCGTGACCTGGCTGAAGTCGGACGCTTAACCGACTGCGCCACCCAGGCGCCCCGTGCCTGGTTTCTTTTTTAAACAATGCCCAGTGATGCGTCTGGCAGAATTTTTGTGTGGTTTGTTCTTAATTTAGTATTATGTAAACATCTGTAGTTTATAAGGATAACACAATCAGATGTTTGTACAAAAAGAGAAATCCCTTACTGAACTCCAAGCACATGAAACTTAAGGCCAGCTTAAGGATTAGCGCATTTTGTTGTTTTTAATTTTCAGGCTGAGTGGGAAAATGATAAGCATATACATTTAAAATGACAATGCAAACTTTCATGTCCTATACACGTAAGCGTGAACTTCCTTTAAAGGGCGATCGTTATTTTTACACAAAACCTTAAAAAATAGGGAAATCTGTCTTGTCTTCTGAATTACTAAGTATCTGTCACTAACCAACTGAAAGTACACATAAAATGTCCTCATTATTACTTTGGTAAATACTTGAGAAAATGTCACTCTGACTACCTTTTAATGATTTGGTTCTGAAATCACAAAATGAATCCTCATCTCTGACCAGACATTACCAAGTATGTATCTCTGGATTAAGCAGAAGCAGAGTAAAAGAGTTTCACCGATCAAAAATTCATCCTCCTAATGGAACAAACAACTGAAAGACAGAAACAAAAACTCCCAAATACCTGCCATCCTGAGGGAAAACAAAAGGGATCATAGCCATATGTAAATTTCTAGCAGTGTGAACAATTTTATCCACAAAGCAGAGAAGTCAGCACATACAAAGCCCTACAAAGGTGTCCGGGAACATAACAGTTCTCTTACCATTATCTTGTGAGGAAGCAAATATATTGCTTTGAAAGCCACTGTTACAGAATAGATTACAGACTATATATACCTCACAGAAGGGTGTATAACCTGCAGTTAAGGGTTTCAAATGTAGCACGTTAAATTTATTCTTTAAAAAACAAATCTTACGTTCATTTTTACGCTCTTAACCCCAAAACATACATAAATTCAATCTTCCCAGATGCAGTATCATCATAGCATTACCAACACTGGAATCCTTTGGATAAGTTACATTATAAAGTTGTTTTAATTACCTTTTTGTTGTCATTTTCCCTTGAGTCTTTCTTGTAATGTGAATAAGTCAATTAGATTTTGCAAATTAAAGTGATTGTAAAATCCAAGTAGGAGTATTGGCATTAAACGGAGCAGTTACTACTGTATGTGTAAAACCTACCATGGCTACAGCCCATAAAATGATTGTTGGCAAAAATGGCCTGAGCTTCAAAATTACGAACATTTCACCGTTGGTGTTTCCCTTAACTTACTCTGAAGAATTCTTTTGTTGACCCTGAATCCAATGTTCCATAGGCAATTTCTGTTTGTTTGGCCAGGTCTTCCGCACTTTCTATGGGGGAGACCATTCGCTCTACCGTCAGGAAAGCAGCGAGGTTAGCGGTATAAGATGATATAATGATGAGCGTGAAGAACCACCAGACACCTCCAACAATCCGACCTGAGAGGGATCTGAACACGGAGAAGATAATGCACATTTTCCTTTCTCTAACCGACATAGAGAAATAAAATAAATACCATCGCTTCCCAATGTACGTTGAAAGCAACACCTGCAAACATTGTTTCATTTTCTGTCTACTCAAGAAGGATTCTAGCCTTCAGTGCGATCTGATGCCCTTCATGGCATAGTGAATTTAGAAATGCCACTGGCAAGATGGAAAACGTTTCCTTTTTACTGTTTAGTCAGCAGAAACATGGGACTTAATGCAGTTCCTTCAGGTACAGAAAAGGAACACGCACTTAAATCCAGTGACACCCTCCTCCCTTTACATTTTAGCATCTCTGGAATTAGGAGGCAGCCTACAGGCCAGGAGATAAAACACAGTCATGTGCTTTAATGGGCAGCATTATTTCTCTCTCCGTGGTACCTAAAATAGCAATACGTCTTAACACTGGGAGAGGTCTTAGATTTGACACAATCTGATCAATACCCTTATGACAGAACCTGTGATTACCTTCAGTCAGAGCCCAGCCAGGGTGGGTGGGGCATGTGCCAAAGTGGCACCTGCCATTGGCTGGGCCAGATGATGCCTCAGACTGGTCTCAGAGGGACTGCAGTCGAGGGCTGTTTTTTTAGTTTGAGATTTCCTTTCTGATAATTTCATTTGTGAGCGTTACTGATCTGAGTGGAGGATGGGCTATGTCCTAACACGTCTTCACTTTCCGGTGTAAAAATGTTCCCTATGCCACTGCCAACATGAGACCTGAGCGTGTGACCTGTCAAGGGACAGCAGGACGGCATTAAAAACCAATGCTAACCTTCCAGAAAAAAAGTTCTCTCCTCATCCTTTCCCTGCTGTCAGAGATGTGTGGGTGATGTGGATGCAGAGGAAAAGCGGGGATGGAATGAATTAAAAATCCAGGTCATTTTCATAATTGATATCACTCAGTGGGACCATCAAACTATTTGAAATTCCTGGGACAAATTGTCTTTAAACAATTTTGTAAAGTAAGAAACAAATTTTCATATTTTCCATGACATTTCTAGCCTTAAAATTCTCCCTTTTTTATCAGTATTGTATTAGTCGCACTTGTTGGTTTTAATTTGGCATTTGCTTCATCCTGGTTTTCAAATCCATTAGTTGATTTACTTTGCTTTCTTTTCATTTCATTAATTCAGAGTTATTGACTCAGATGCATATGACAGTGGAATTTAAACACATTTATAGTTTTCCTGGGTCTTAAGGAACATCAAGTGACTTGTGGCTAAAATGTCTCCTTTTGAGAAAGCATACATTTCTTAAAAAAAAAATCTGTATATTTGTGATGATGATATAAGTCACTATTTAAATTCAATTCTTAGCTTCTCCGACTTTCTGCTGTTTTTTTTTCCTACAGGAGAAATTTGGTATTTTTCTTGTAACGGGAGATTAGCTGCATTTTTGGCAAACATAACTGAAAATGTCTTAGTGGCATCCAAAGGAAGTGAGGCATGAATCCAGAGATATTGAAAAACATCTCTATTAAACTAACACAGCACACAGCTGAACTCTGCCCACGGCTTGTATTGTTAGATAGAACAATGTATACCTGCTACCCACCATCCTGACTCAGGTTTTCAGTAACTACGTGGCAGAAATCTCCTGTAAGGTGCATGGGATGTAAATCAAGTTCGAAATTAATTAAAAAAAAAAGTGAACAACAGCCATAGTAACAAAGACATTTGATTTTGAAAAGGAGACAAAATGGAAATGAATTCCTGTTCTTACAGTTGAGATTTTTGTCTCCATCTGTCAAACCAGTGAAGGAAATATTAATACCGCAGTGCTTTTTGAGGGTTCTCACGGGTAGCATGTTACTTTTCCATCGGGAAATTTCATCTTTATGAGGTTTCCACATTTGGCGCTAAGTTGGAGAAATTGGCTGTGAATATACTTAGATTAATTTGGGAACTGCAAGTTTTTTTGTATGTTTCAAGTAAAGCTCTGCTTCCGGGACAAGAACCTGGATAGAGATGTTCTGCACGACACGAAGGATTACTGGGGAATCGGTGAGGAACTGAGGTTTTCAGACTCACCTGGGTGAAATGTCACATCCTTGCTGCATGAAGGCACCCAGGGAAAACCAGAGGCTGTTAAAGATGCCAAACTCATTGGGAGGCTGGTCGCTGGGTCCTTCCTTTCCATCCTCCGGCTCTTCTGTGTGCCACTCGTACGGACTGAACCTGCTAACTAGGAATAAGACCACGCTGACACCAATGTAGGCAAAGACTATGCACATCCAAATCTCATAGGCCAGAGGATCCAAGAAGGAAAACACTCCTGGTTTGGATTTCTGAGGCTTTTTGATCATGATAGATATGCCCAAACTCATGAAGGGCTTAGAGAAGTCAATGACCTCCTCTCGGACCAAAGTGATTGTCAGAGGGGCGATAGCAATCTCTGCTTTCTAAAAGAGAAAAGACACATGAAAACACATAGGTTAATGCATCTTGTGAAGCTTTAAGGATGTGGGCTGGGGCAGAGGGGGAGCCCTAATTGCTTTTCCTTATGGCTGAATTTCTGAATTTCTTGGCCAGAATTGCTACGTTGCAGCCTTTTCTGTTTCCTTTGGAATGGTGCCACGGACTCATTACTTGGCCATGCCTTAATATTATGAATTGCAAATTTCAAACAGTCCTTCTTTTTTTTTTTTTATCCCTTTCCAGTTGTAACAAACCTATCATACTGTCTGTGTTCGTGGGACAGAAGAAACCCGTTGTTTGATGACATTTTCCAATCCAGCGCGCACACAAAAATCTGGAAATTGGCATTTATTTCTTACTATGCCCATACGGTGATTTTTTTCTACTTCCAATTTCTAACACAGCTTTTGGAAAACAGTGGATTCAATTCTCAGATATTATGATCGTTAAGACACCAGCTTCCATTTTTGTTCTGAGTGATTTTTCTGAGCCCGTTTTCCATATCTCTACAATGAGGACACTTTCCTGTTTGCCTTGCTGCATTACTGTGATTATCCATTACAAAAATGAATAAAATACTAGTGAGCACTTATTGAGGGATTATGTACCTGACATCGAACTAAATATTTAAAGGGCATCTCATTTAACATTCATGGTAATCTGGCTTATCACTGTTTTCTAGACGATGGAACTGAGACTCAGGTGAATTCTACACGTCACAGCAGTTCTGGGATTGGAGCTTGTGTTTCCTTGTAAATCATGTCATCTCTCAAACTGATGAAATAAAGTGTCATGAGAAAACTGTAAGATGTTACATGATCTACACTGTGAAAACAAAGATTATTTGATTGTTCGTTTGGAAAGGAAAATATTTGGCATTAAAGTGGAATCTGGGACATTGATCAAGCACTTGCGCTCTTACACAGAGGCTGCCTCACTCCCGTACACCCTCAGCTCGCTGGCTCACCCGACGGCCAGCAGCTTGATACAGGGGCATCTGGAGGGCTGCGGTGGGCACTGCACTGCAGTCATGATGCTGCCCGCTGGGCGAGTGAGGGTTCACCAGCAGTGCCTTCTCGGGGAACGAACTTAGCTTCCATCATAAACGCCCACACACACAGAAGTCAGATTCACTACTGGGAGGTGTTTATTTCTGCAATCTTACTACTTGTATAACTCTCATTATACAAGTGATATATAAACTAGCCATAGGAAAATTAGTATCTAAACACAGAATCCCCAAATTAAGGAAAGTTACCTCCACTCTTACCTAGTCTTATTTTTTTCTTAATATATGCCCTGCTAGACATGGTTTGATGAAGAATATTTTCCTTATTTCACAATGGGGTAATATAAAACACTATGTTTTTTAAAAAAAACTTAATATTTATTTTTGAGAGAGAGAGAGACAGACAGACAGACACAAAGAATCTCAAGCAGGCTCCAGGCTCTGAGCTGTCAGCACAGAGCCTGATGCGCGGCTTGAAGTCACTAACCTTTAGATCATGACCTGAGCTGAAATCAGAACGTAACCGACTGAGCCACCCAGGTGCCCCATAAAACACTATTTTATGATTCTTTTACTCAGAAGGAAAGGATGAACGCTTTTCATTTTATCTTACATATTAAAAATTAGTTAATGACTGCTGGTATTTTATCATATGAAAATAACAAAATTTACTCAATCTACTTATTATTTTAAGAGTTGTTTGTACTGTTTCCAGGTTTACACGGCTTAAAACTTTGATGAATTATGTGAACATCTTTGAAGAAAAACCCTAGAAGATACCTTAATTGTTTAAGATGTATTTCGAGAAGTGGGGTTGCTGGTCTAAATGGTACCCTTCTTTGTAACGGTCATGATGTATTTTGTGCAACTTTTCTCCAGGAAGACCATGCAAATTTCTACTGTCACCAACATTGTGTGACAGCTTCTGCAGCTATGGATGGTGGACAGCCCATGTGTGTCTTTATTCTCATTTATCGTTGTCAATTTGCTCTATAGAAAATTAGATCTCTTTGTATTGAGTTTATTTTTGTAAAACAAATAGCTACATTGGCTTTTTAAATATCATAACCTGTTATAATCTGCCTGTATTTTCCATACGGTGAATTCATTTTTTACTGACTAATTTGTAAGCACTTTCAAATATATTCAAAATATTAACTTTTATTTTCCACATATGTTGCAAATATTCTCCCTACTCAGCATCTGTTTTCATTATATAACTTAGATCAAGGTACTTCATTGCAATATATGTATTAAATTTTTTGTAGCCTATAAAAGTATCTTTTTTGTGTCTTTAGCCTTTGGTTTCATGCTTAGAAAAATTCTTGTCATATCAGCGGATCCCCGCGAGGCTCAGTCGGTTCAACATCTGACTCTTGATTTAAGCTCAGGTTATGATCTCCTGGTTTGTGAGTCCAAGCCCTGCGTTGAGAGTCTCGTTAGATCTCTCTCTCTCTCTCTCTCTCTCTGCCCCTCCCCTACTCAGACTTTCTCTCTCTCTCTCACTCAAAATAAACATTTTGAGTATAATTCTCATATCGTATGATCAGTCTCCATCATACGTGTTTTAGTCTTGCCCCCACAATTCCTCTAAGCTGTATTTGGTAGCATACCTGATGACATCCTACAAAATCGTTAGTTTTCTAAGTGGCTGTTCTGCTGTTGCAACAGGAATATGTGGCCACAACATCCTTACACCGATCTGAAACACCACTCGTGTAACTCGTTCTGCATAACGTTCTTATGAAATGTTTTACTTATGCAAGTGACCCTGAATGAGTTAACTCCACAAAAGGAAAGCAACACGGAGAGAAACAAGGGGGCCCTCCTGCATGTGAAAGTAGATGTGAGGGAGGGCAGACCTGGGATGTCTGATGAGGGTACTTGTGACGTCTGCAAGAGGATAGTGAACAGAGGAGACAGACCTGGGCTTTGTCTGCTAACCCTGGAGATGGTCCACAACCTTTCGGCGATTCCCGGAAGGAAGTAGGCAAAGGGTCTCCTGCAAGCGCCGCATGATACCTGGGTTTTCCAGGGCCTCTGGGGCAAGGCTCATGAACCGGCACGTCACCACACAGCACAGGTAATCCTGGTGCCGGCCGGCCATGGAACATGCCTGGAAGAACATTCCCGTGGATTCAACTCCATGCACACGAGTCTGGCAGGACCCAGCAGAAGGGCCACAGAGGACCACGGAATGGACTCGCTGGGCGCACAGGTGCCACAGGGGGAGAGCACCTGTCAGGAGCGGGGAGATCTGCACTGGGGCCACCTCCTGGTGGTGCACTGAGGCCGCACATGAGTGCTTCACAGGACACTTATTCCTGACAAGTCCATTACAAAGTGTGCAGAGAACATGACAACGACAACAACAACAACAACAACAACAACAACAACAATAACAATGGGTTCAAGGTGAATCCTTTTGCTTGTCTAAGGAGCTCTGGTAGCTAGGACAGAATGGGTGTTTCACCCCGGGCCCCGGAACCTGGACATCTGTTGTACGTGTTCACAGTAAGAAAGTAAAGTAACTCAGAAGAAAGTGCGGAATTTACAGACACCTGGATGCAGACTGACGCCACAGAAAGTGTAGGAGACACATGGGAGAAGATTCCTTTCGGGAAAAGCTCAAGTGGCAGAGAAGAGAATTTAAACCCTGGAGGATTAAGTGATGAGTGAACATGATGAAAACTGATAACCACTAGGTTACCTTCTCTTTCTCTTTGACACCTGCTTGACTTTGGGACTTTCCGTTACTGTGGTGTGTACCACGGATACAACTTTTCGTTAGCTATGCTACTCTCTAAATATCGCTCATTTTTGCTACTTGAACCGTATGGTCAGAGCCCTCGCAAAGGGGTGAGCCTGGGTTGCCCAGTGGGTAGGGGCTCCGCAGAAGAGAGAAGTAACAAATGCTCTAGAAAGAAACCTAAGCTTGTTACGCCATCCATGACTAATTGGTGATCCAAGTAGGATTTTTTGAGATGAAATACCCAATAGTGATCTCTGAAGGAAATGAATTCTTGTAGCTCTAACAACTTGAATAATGTTTATATTTAAAATCTACTTATCGTATCAAAAGTTAAAAATATTGCCGTCTAAAAAATTACCAAGGAACACCTGGTTTAGGGATCCTTTTTCTTTCGAGCTTGAAGCTCACTATCAAACCGCTGATGAGCCCTGTGGTAAAATACTTTTTGATTCTTTAAAACTGCCAATTTTTTTCACCTTCACTTAGGGCACCTCACTGGTCAATAGTTCTTATAAATGGATATAAAACTAACTGATTGCTCTTTAATGCCAAACAATTTCCTCTTCTGCTGAGGGCACAGCCACAGGCCTGGACTGGTTGCAGAAAGTTGGTCGCTGCATGGTGTGACGTGCAGGGTGCAGAATCGTGACTAGTGGATTGCAGTTCAGGCTTGGGAACGGGGCCCCTCAATAGACCTCGGTTATGTCCTCAATCGTTCCATCATTATTCTTGTCTAGGGAAGGATGGCTCTCATGCAATTATCTCAAAGGCATCTTGTGAGGGTGAATCAGACAGGGTGTGCTCTGAAGGAGAAGTCTGTGAAATACGAATTGTCTTCTAGGAAATTTCCGAGTACACCTCAGGTGGATACAGCTTGCTGCGAGCTCTCGGGTTGGTTTCTGGACTTTGGTAGGATCACGCATCACCAGCACTTGGTAACCACTGGTTTCATTTCGATCCTTTGCAGGGACAGCTGAAGAAACTGATCTTGTTCTGAGTAAGGCAGGAATGTCTACACAGAGTATGCCCTTGGCGATAAACTGTGTATACTTCGTATATGGTGAACTCCCAGGGAAGGGCTCCCTCTACCTGTTTTCACATGAGGCCCGCTATGAAGTATGTTCTAGCTTTTTTGGTTTTGCTACATCGAAAAAAATGATGCCACTGCAAAAAGTTTAAATTTACTATGTTCAGGACTGTGAATATTTTATAGATGCTAAAGTAATTTCATGATTGCTTCACCAAATTACATTAAAGATATTTACCAGTAAGTACAAGCAATGGGGATACAGAGAACTACTTAAAATAAGGTCTTAGTTTATGCTGTTGAAGGAAATCTTTCCCTTCAATCACCAAGTAAATAAATAAAAGATTTGTTGTGCGGTTCTTAAAACAACATAGCTATGATAGAACAACATCAGGCAAGAGAATAATCATCACAGGTACTGAAGTCACCACTTTTTTTTTAAATAGGACATCATATTCTAAATTTTTTATCTTTCTAGATTTTGAAGTTACGAGGTATTAACTTCTCTCATTATTTGGGAATGGCACCATAACAAACTAGAGAAACGTCTGCACATCGTATATGCCTCTCTGAATGTTAACTGCAAATTTAAAAACAGTATAGGTCTTTAGAAACAGATATGTGCCCGGGCGGGGAAAAAAAAAGTTTCAGGTTTATGTAAGTAAATTCTTCAGTAAGTTGATTTGCTTACCCCGTAAACAAGTTCTCCTACCATCCCATTCCAGATTTTTGTGTCTGCGTCCCTCGCTCCATATTTTCCATCAGGGACAATGGCAATTTTATACTTGATACCAATATGTTTTGCAATTTCAGATGCCAAATCTACACAGTATCCTTCATACTTGTCATTTCCTTCAAACATTTCGTGATTTTTCTTGTACATAACATATGGGGATTCCTATAATGAGAGAAGTAGAACTGTAAAGGGGGAAAATAATAAAACATTCCAAAGTCTTAAACTTTTCAACCGCAGAATTTGACAAAACGACTGTATTTAGTATTAGTACACACACTGATTTTGTGTGGCGAGAAATCAGTAATAAAGGATGAATAGAGAAATATGCTTACAAGTATATTCGATGGCTTTATATTGGATACTGAGAGTGAAATCTTTAAAACAGTTTTCTACTGAGTGACTGTTAAATATCTAGCACTGTGACAGGAAAAATAAACATTAATAATTGTCGAGAGAGGCATAAACTGTCATCTTTGGCAATGGGATTAGTATTCTAAAATATCTCATGAAGTTAGAGACCATTTAGTAGTTAGTCAAGGTCACAGGTCTCCATATTCTGCATCTGGTTTAGGCCACATTCAACTATGACCTCCTTTGGGAAAAGAGCTAGATGATTTTTCTTTGCTATCTAGCATTTTGCTGGATGCCTCTCTCAGAGCAGGTGCTAGCGAGTTCAATGAAGAAATGAATTAAGAGCTTAAAAAATTTATATACTTATTTGCATTAAATCACCTTTCCTAACATTGTCCAATAATTTTGCTTTCATTAGAGTTTGATTAGGGTCGTGTGGTCCATGAAATTTTATTCTATTCTAAAATATGTCTCCGATGAAAACTAATAATTCCCCACCCCCCAATATGACAATCACGCCCTTCAAGTCATATTCCCATTTAGTTCTTGAAGCAAGTAAGAAAACAGGATGAAGAATGACTGTGAAAACCCTTATAATATGAAAAAGTTTACTGGTGGCTAATAATAGTAGACAGTTTTCAATTCACACACACACACACACCTAAACCAAATGATTTGAAGGCCATGAACTAGAGAGATAAATTAACAAACACCTGATTTTATAAATGAAGACTAAAGCCACCAAAAGACAGGTGTGGTGAACACAGCTGAGGTGTGCTGGTCACACCTCAGATTTTTTAGATTTTTTAGCCATATGCAGACAAGAAGTGACTGCTTTTGGCCACAATGTCATGGAAATCATGGATTTATAACATTGTACTGTAACAGTCACGAAGTAGTTTTCACACAACTCTTTTCTTCTCCCTCAGCCAGCGTGTTAACTAGCGAAGTTGAACGTGGCTCTTGTGACTCTGTGATAGATGGTATTTCACCTTGCATAACATGGCAGTTTCTATACTACTTCTGATTTTTAAGGACTTTGCAAACGTGGAAACTACTTTTGAAAATTTAATGAAAATGTAAATGACATGGTCCATAATTTTCTCTCAGAGATGCCCTAAGTAACTCTCCTGTGGCCAATTGTCTAGGCTTCGTCCTTGAATACTACTGCCTTATGTTGACATAGTCAAGGGACCCAGAAGTCTCCCGCCTCTTTGTAATTAATGAATAATTTAACACTGGACTTGGGTGAAGAAAGTTTCTCTACCTATAAAATTAAGGCAACTAATTGTCTCTTCTTTAGATAGATGAAAACGGTTTGGTAGCTTACAGAAAACATTCTCCTGTATAATTTAATTAAATTATAAATGTGGTTATGAAGATGGATGAGTTGTTGCAGAGCAGTGTTAATTTCTAAGAGCGTTTATAAAATATTGGTAGCTACAAGGAGCTAATACTTTCCTTCTTTTTTTTTTCTTGTGACAGCTAATTAAAACGTGGGAGAATATGGAGAGAAAATCAAGAATTACACATTTATAAAATACACCTGAAATTGCTTCATGGTTACCACTTAAAACTTTTAGTAGAACACACTTAAGAGTTTTCAAAAGTTGTACCGCTATGGCTCCCATGTGGTGCTAAAGTGTGTGCAATACTTGAACACTTAAGTATTTTAGCCTTCATATACATATATGACCGTATCAGTTCATGTGCACATGATTCTCTAGCTGGTAATCACATCTGTGTTGCTAAATTACCTCTACATTATTTAGGGAGCAAGTTGCTTTAGGAAAAGCTGTGTTTCTACTGTGTACTCAAACATTTATTAAGCACCCACTGCGTGCCAGGCAGTGGGAACGAGGAGGGCAAAAATAAATAAAATATTCCTCTTGTCCTCTTGTGATTAAGATTGTAATTCTTTGTAAAAAGGTGGTGGAGGACAATGATAAAATATAGTCGTGAATGGGGCGCCTTGGTGGCTCAGTCGGTTAAGCGTCTGACTTCAGCTCAGGTCATGATCTCACAGTTTCTGAGTTCG
Organism: Puma concolor; assembly: GCF_028749965.1. NCBI lineage: Eukaryota > Metazoa > Chordata > Mammalia > Carnivora > Felidae > Puma > Puma concolor. Next base: position 112,884,567 of record NC_141676.1, read on the forward strand.
AGCCCCGCATCAGGCTCTGTGCTGACAGCTCAGAGCCTGGAGCCTTCTTCGGATTCTGTCTCATTTTCTCTCTGCCCCTCCCCCACTTGTGCTCTGTCTCTCTCTGTCTCTCAAAAATAAATAAAAATGTAAAAAAAAATATATATAGTTGTGAAAAATATTAGTAGCTCCGACTTATTTAGTACATGTGAAGAAATAATGCTAAGTTCTTTAACTGTACCTTTCATTTACTTTTCACATTGATATTTTGAGACAGGCACTTCCCACTTCTCAGGCAGAGAATTTGAGGCTCAGAGAGGGTAAGCAAATCATTCCATTTCACAGAAGTAGCAGAAGTGGGATCTGAATCTCTATTTTGAAGTATATGGAAATTGTTGAAGCTCTTACTGCATCTGTCAAGGTGTGTGCAGCTACTTGAGATTTGTGATTTAACTAGAGAGGGGACAGGTGTAGGTAAGGATGTGGATTTCTGTAGTGTGAGTGAATGAAATACTTTATATGAAATTATAAGTACACAGTGTAGATAAAACCTCTCCTTATCTCCTCCTATTGTCTGGTACATATAAGGCACTCAATAAATCTGAAGATTTCCTGGTGGAATTGTGCTCCCTAAACACGAGTATCAGGGCAAAGTAATTATATTAGACTTCCTGATTCAGGTCTTCAAAACGAAAGTGACTATTAAGTGCTAGGCTATCTCTTCTGAAACACACACGTGCAAATCTAAGTAAAAAAATATCTAGCTTTCTTTTCTTTTCCTTTTTCAGTTCCCTTTTTGGACAGAACGGGCCTGTCAGGGTCTTTGAGCTCCTGCCAAACAAACCAACAAAGACTGGAAGACCTTCAGCGTACTGAAGATGTTGACTAGAGATTTAGCGAGACTTTTTGCACAGGTGGGGGCATGCACAGGTACTGAGATTCAGGTGTGCGGTGCTCCAGTGTGAGAGAAACAAGATGATCACCCTCAGGAAGGTGGGAGAACAGGTGGAGAGAAAAGCGAGGCTTTTCTTGAACAAAAGATCTCCCGGTTGCTCAGCTCAACCCAGCTTCTTTGCGAGTGTCTCATTTTGCTTTTCTTTCATATTAAGTCCACATGGGTAGCAGATCTTCAACACTCTCCCAACCTCGTCCTTTGCACCAACCCAATCTGACAATTTGCCCGCATGTAGCCCTTCTACCCTGCATACTTGCGGAGGATTTAATACAAGGTTTTGGGGGCTACTATGCCTGAAGAAAATACCAAATCTCCTCAATAGAAGAGAAAACAGAGTCCTGGTGAGTCATTAAGGGGGATTTGTGGGGCGTCTTTGACATGCAGCCTTATGGAGTCCCGGGTATTGAACTGTGAATAAAAACGGAAAGATCAGACAAGCAGAATATAACCACTTAGTTCTGCCTTAAGAGTATAGCCTTCCATCTTTATTATCAACTACTGTGCTCTTTGGGACAGTAATTCCTCAGAAGTTATTTTAAATGCATTACTTCTTAGTGATTATGAGTTTATGACTACAATTTCCATAATGGGTAGTGTTCTACATCTGCTCTGCTATTTCAGGAAAGAAATCAATCCCTGTCTAAAACTGCTACATCAGGGCTTGCTTATGAAAATGTTTGTGTAAATGAATTAAGATGATTTTCAATCGATAAAGTATTTTCCTACTGAGAAAAATTTTGGGGGTTATTTGTATTTAGTAGAAGTAAAACTGTTGAAAGAGATACTTATTAGAACGTTTTTAAGATTTTCTAAACATCATGAATATAAACATTACAAGCACTGTTGAAAAGAGTTAAAACAATAAAATCAGTACCATCAACCAAAGTCAGTTGCTACGTGATATTTCCTTTTCCCTGAAGAATATTAATGGATGTAGATAATTGATCCCATGGGTAAAATTCTTACAGGTGGGAATTAAAGGGTTATTATTCAATTCAGAAAAAAATGAATAAATTGGATGGCTGCACAATTTTAAGTTCATTCAAAATAAGGTATTTCAAAACCAACCGAGTGCTAAGCCCTTCAGAGGCAGGCACATGTATGGGGAAATTAGTATTTAGTACAAGGGAGAGAACAAATACGTCTATGTTTTAGTGCATAGGTCTATGTACATGTGCATATATTATATAAAATATGTGTGTACTCTTATATGTGCACATGTATATAGACAGTGCGTATCTATAAAATCCTAGAGAAAATACGAAACATCTAACAAAAGGTATAATAGAGTAACCTCTGGAAAGATCATGTGTGATAAGTAAAACTGCTTTCAGGTTTGTAACATAATTCCGATGCTGTAGTGAATAAATCTGGATGTATGTATGCACAATCTTCCTCAAGGTTTGTTACGTTCACAAGACGGTAAGAAATACCTTCTAAGCTGAGTCATGCATCATAAGCATTGTTTAGCTTCAGAAGAGAACATGCAGGGGGAAATGGGCTCGGCTGAAATACTGCTTTATCTCTCCTTTTCCGGAGAGTTCCGCAGCCCGAGTAGTGAGATCACAGACGGAACCACCATTCTTGCTCTTCTCTACGGCACTAATGCCTTTTCCTCAACCGCGCGTCCTCAAACCACATGGTGCAGACCTGGCTTTCTTGGGTTGTTGACAGGAATTGTTACTTAGAATTCAGAAAGGTAGGAGGGCTCAGAGTCTCACAAACAATTACAGACTTTATAAAAGTTTTATAAGTTGTGGTCACTAAGGCTGACAGAAAACAGTGGGCATCTGAACTCAAAACTTCAGACCTTCCAACTCTGTAGTCCTGACCCTCATGGGAGGGCACTACCAAGTTTACATTTTATGCACGTTCAGCTAAGTTGCTGTCAGCATGACTATATTCAGGTGGAATAAGCCATTCAAACGGAGACCCCACTCTAGATATACAACACGGTTCTAAGGGGAAAAAAAAACCAAATTTCACCAGTTCAAAAAGCAGAAGCCACACTTTACTTGAGCATGGGGTCGAAGATACTCATCTACTGCCTGTTGTCTGCTTTCTCTCACTGGAATATCAACTCATCTGAGTGCAGGGTTTTGTCTGTTTTGTTGTGCAGCGTATCCCGCGCCCAGCTTAATAAATATTTGTGGATGAATAAATGAATTTCTCAATCAATTTTATTTAACAGCATGTATCATTACAATGTATCGACACATAAATAACAACATACACAAAGGAAAGACAAATGGGAGAACAGCAACGCCATATCAGTTTTGATCAAAATGAATGGTTTCCAGGGCCACAACACTCTCAACCTTCCGTGTCTGGGTACGTGTCTCGTGCACGTTACAGTGTCTAACCAGTGCCATCTGTGTTGGGAGTTCTCAGTTGAATTTGGGAGATTTTTACATGTTGGTGCCAATATCTCATTCATCTACAAGGAATCATATTTTGTTCAAAATGAACGAGATGGTGGAGTGGTCATAGGTCCCGGGTGACCGTTTTCAACAAGAGCAAACACAAGGAACACTTTGAGGGAAAAGATTCTGGTATGTTTTTAAATTACCGAATCATTATGCAATTGCACAGCCCAGAGGTATTACTATAGGAAGATTACATTTTTATACAAAAGACAAATACGAGTATTGCACTGTTTTAATAGCAAAAATATTGATATCGCTGTCCAACAACAGTTAACTTTACAGAATATTCTTTACGTATATAAGAAACCACTGAATCTCAATCACTGTAACTTATGTTTTGGTAGCATGCTTCCTGAAAATGAGCCATGCTTGCAAGGTGATTCAATATTCTGGTTTCAAGAATTAGATCTCCCGTGCCTTTAATAACATGGACGAAAAGGAGACTGTCTACATTATACCTATAATGCACATGAAAACACTTTATTTCACATAGAACAGGCAAGATTTCAGAGAACCTTTAAAGAAAACAGCTGTGTATACTCAGAAAACAAGCACACAAACTCAGAGATATTTACGTTTAGAAGACCTTCACTTGGAATTAGAAGTGACAGAATTCCACCTTTCTGTACAATGCCCTCATTTCAAGATAGGGGAATTGATAGGTCAAAATTACTGAGTGATTCTTTTTCGACATCTATGGATTTTCTTGAGAAAGAGGATTAATTCTTCTTTTGTTCTAGTATCTCGGAAAAGTCACAGAACTTAAAAAAAATTTTTTTCTGGTAGTCCAGAGCTGGTCATCCAAGAAGAATCCCACATGAAAAATTAGCTTATATCTACTACACAGGAGAACAAGACGTGAGCCTTAGTTAGGAATGGTCGAACAGCGTGGAACTCATTTCCTTCTTGATCAATTTCTTAAAATAGGATTCTTCATCAGAGGCTGAAAAGAGGAGGACTGTACTGAAGTACGACTTTCCATTACTGTGTCTTTTTTAGGAAAAGAAATATAGACGTGTATATATATATAGATATATACTATATATATTATATACTGCTTTTCAAGTCCCATGCAACTGTTACACAATTAATTAGAAGGTGTATATTTTGCACTCTTACAAAAAAACTGCTGTAAGTCGGTTTGCATTCTAAAATCATCAACCTTCAATCAAGGCTTGGCAGATTAACAGTAAACTGCTAGCTGGTGATGCAACACAGAGAAAACGAATCCCAGCACACGGAGGCTTCTTTCTCTCTGGCATTTTCTCACGCTTTGACCTCAGGGCCAAGAGTTTTGGAAATAACTTGAAGTTACTAAAAACTAAAGTTACATAAGCTAAGAGTTAAATAACATAAAATACTTCCACTTTATTTAGAGGAAGGGCTTCATGAATTATTGAAAATGTGTTCTGCCTAACGAGACAGTGAGCTGAGGATATAGGTCACCGACTGTTCATCTCCTTTGACCAGCATTGACTCTAAAGGGCAGGCTTGACTTTAGGGGAGAAAAATATACCAGATATTCTCTATTATTTAAAAGGTATTTTCATTAGGATGGCTTTGAGAAAATGTCCTTAACACTTGGAGTATTTTTCATTTTATGATGTGGTGGAATGGAGCAGTCGTATTTTTCTTAAATCTTAAGAGAAGTCCAAAAATTATATTGCGTATGTGTCAGTGGTCAATGAGAAAAATAATCGGTGCAAAACACCCTTTCCACGTGAAAAATAAATATAAAATAAAATTTTGAAAGCATTTAGTTCTATAAAACATGCTCATTAAAATCTTTACATTCATATCCCCACTATTATAAACAGACAATGCAAATCACTATCCAATGATTAAACTACTTGAAAATTATCCATTTGAACACTATTAACTATTATTACATTGATGTTTAAAAAAAAACAGTAACAACAATAATATGGTGTTTACTACCAGATATTTTTCTGTGACTGGCTGCTGCTTTTCCCATGTTCATTCTTGTGTCCTTTGGAATGTTAGCATTTCATCCATTTCTAACTAGAGTGTGACAGTTTCAATTGTTAACATCTGAGCATTTTTCCAAGAACAACAGTGCAACAAAAGATAATACAAATGAAAGTACCGAGTGTACTCAAAGCTCAGGACAAACCTATTCAGGGCCTCAACGGACTCCCGTGGATCATGTGACCCATGACCCATGCCACCACACGTATGATGCAGCGCTCACCCTGTTCCCCATGGCTGGGGAATCAAATCTGCCTGTGGACAAGACGGAACAGCATAAAGCATAGACCAAAACTTACCATAATTGTGGTTACAACCACTGTTCTGTTCTCAATAGCTGCTGTGTCATTGCCAAGAGTGGGCACGTCCTGAATCAAGACTAATTTATCCATATCATTCCAGTAACCAACCTGCAGAACAGAGAAAATTGTTGAAGACGCATTTTAGAATAGTCTTCTCCAGCTCTTTTGGGAACAATGAGGGGTATTAATAAGCAGGCAGATTTAAAAAGGAGATAAAAAGAAGGCTTTGGGAGTTTTCTTAGTTGGCAATGAGCCGATTTTTCTGATGTTAATGATACTGCCTGGTTGTACATTTGGCAACTTCACAATATACCATCGTGGAGTGGCCACGACATTGGGGAGGAGGGGTTCAAAAAAGAATAGGGATACAGATGGAAAACCATCTTATGTTGGGCCTCTCTTCTAGTGGGACTGTCACCTTCTAAAATTAATTTACATGGTTTTATCAATGTTACTGGTTTTATCGTAAAGGGAATATATACGGGTTATTTTCAAGCAAAAAAAGTCTTGCATATTTTTGAGGCAATATAGAAATAGTTTTGGGTTTTACATAAGCTAGCCCTGGGGTAAAAGCCTGACCACTTTCTAAAAGGCTACATACATCAGAGATTAATATTAATGAGCAGTATTTTCACTTTCAAAGATAACACTTAAATTTGTATTCTTGCATTTTTACATCCTTGTATTACTTTCTCATTTGGACATGAAACAAAGTCCTTTCCATAAAATCTATTAAGTACTTAGTTAAGTACTTTACAAAGTAATGAACTGTGACGGGGTCCTAAAGGAAATCCAGGGCTCTTTGTATCATGTAGACCATGAAGTAATAGGAATAGCCACCACTTGGGCTGCTTGCACTGGGACACACACTGTATCCGATGTGTTTTGTTTAGATGCATGGAAAAGTTTATACACACAGCAAATTCAGAAGTAGGTGCATTTACGAACCAGATTTTGGAGATGAGGGCCTATAAAAGAAGGTTAAATACACTGCACTTGGGAATACTCCATGGGTCAGAATTCAAAACTCAGGTCTGCAGGACACAGAGTCCACACACTTTGCTATTAGGCTCCACAACCTTCTCAAACAGGTGTTCACTTAATACTTGCTTAACTTCCTTCCTGAATTTCTGGATGCAGGTGATCATACTCGTGTCTCCAATAAAATTTATGTAATTGCTTACTGGTCTCATTTGTTCCAGTATGTTCTGGAAGTCTCTCCTGCTTCTTCTTCCAAGCTTCTTAACTATTGTGTTAGTATTTGTGAACATAGTAAAATGAAGTAAGGATTAACATGTCAGAAAGAGGCACCATATTATTCACAAATGTTGCATGTATCATCATAGGGCAGACAGAGGAAACTGACTGTCATTAAGAGGGTTTGACACAGTTCTTAGTTTGATCTGAAATCATGAACGTACAGCAATTCAGCAATTGTTTTCAAGTGTCCGAAAGAATCTATTTGGAGCTGACGTTTATTTAAGAACTCAGTTAAAAAGTTAATTTAAAAACAAGTACGCCTCTGAGACATACACACACATCCTAATAACCCTCAATTCCTATGTGTACTTAAAAAAAAAAGCAACATGTCAGTTAACAGGCTTCCAGTTAATTCTCCTTTCCACATGACAATTATAAGATGTGAAAATAGGTTTTACAGTTTAGCACTTCGTTAAGAGGCAGCCACCTTCCAGGTCCCAGCAGCTCATTGTCTAGGAATGGCATTTTTCTTTCTTAATGAGTTCCCACAACAGAAAAAACACAGATTTGGGACACATCCTGGAGAGTCCTCAGATGTTGGCAAGACCCTGACATTTTGCATTTAAAAATGGCCTGCGGCTTCATGACTCTCGACCCTTAAAAGATAAGTGATTTAGAAGTGCTGACAAGTTAAAGTAATAAGCAAAATTTTACCTAAGTGGATGTGTTTGCCTTTTATTTACTTGCAATTCTGTGCAAAAAGAAAGCCAGGGCTTGGGGTATGGGACCATTCATGGCAAATCTCATTAGACCATGGACTCACTGGGAATTGAGTCAATTAGAGCGGACAGTGATATAGGGGTCACCTCCTGAAGAAAGGAATCTTAAGAGTTGGGACCTAGAACCTCACGTGAGATGCAGTTTCTCTCTTTAGTTCGTCACATCATCGGAATTGGACAATGTACTGGCAACTTTTCCCAAGCCTGATCTCATTTAATCAGATGGGGAGCTAGGCATTTTTCCTAGAGACAGAAATTGGGGGAAGGATACTTTTGTAATGCTAGAGCAAAAATAGGGAAGCATTTAAATCACTAAAACGGCAGCGATGTCAGAAAAATATTTGTCTTCTTTGGACTCCTAAAGGTGAATTGTGCATAAATATTGCCATACTATGAATAAACATCTCTGTTTTTACAGGGGACCTTGACTGCGATGTAGGGATCTGGTGAGGACTGAGGGGCCATGAGGAGCCCCTGTTGTACTTAAAGCTTGCTCCTGGGAGGGCTGATAAGACCAGACCTGTCCCCCCAAAATAGGAATCTCATACCAGCCCTAAAGAGAACTCTTAGAGGCCCTGGGACTGACAGGGTTTCACAGCAATGAAGAGAGTGAGCTCTGGAGCCTGGTGAACCCTGGTTTCCACCCCATCTCCACGTCTTTCTAGCTGAACATCGCTGGGCAGGTTAGTTTCTATGAGCCTTACTTTTCTTTAAAATGAGAATAAGCAGGGGTGCCTGGGTGGCTCGGTTGGTCAAGCTTCTGACCCTTGATTTTGGCACAGGTCATGATCTCATGGTTCAGGGGATTGAGCCCCACCACCGGGATCTGTGCTGACAGAACAGAGCCTGCTTGGGATTCTCCCTCCCTCTCTCTCTTTCTTAAAAATAAATAAACTTAAAAAAAAATAAATTTAGAAAAAAATGTATCTCACCTCCAGGCTGTTGTGTGGATTAAATGTAAAAATGCACATCAGTTTTCCATTTTGGTGTGTGGGATGTAACCTGCTCTCAATAAATACAATTGTTCCAATTAAAAATCCCTGCACCAGGCACATCTGGTTCCAGGGCACTTCCTGGGGGTCAGTGGAGTGGAAAGGTCCCACCACACTCAGGAGCCAGCGTTTCTGAAAGAGCGTCGTGGCTGCTCCTTAAGGAGTCTCTCCATCAGTTCCTCTGTTACAGAAGTCACGGAAACTGACAGGCAGACCTTCTGATCTATTTTCAGAGACAGCTCCCTTGCCGGCAACTGTTCCATTTACAAGAACGATCGCTCAGTTTGCAGACATTTTGCCGAGTTCCACCAGCAGAGTGTTTCTCGGAGTGGCTCGTTTTTAAGTTTGATATTCCTGACAGAAGGCCCAAGTTGCTCGCTGCCACGGAAAAACGAAGACGGATGAGTCTACCCGATTTTACACTCGTATTTCTTTTAAGGGTTTTGGATGGATGTCAGCTGAGTGGGAAGATGTTCATCACTCTCCCAACTTGCTCTTTAACCTTCGCCTCCAAAAACCTTAATTGCCGTTAGCGTCACGGTTCAACAGGCCATGGAAGGATTCAGTGCCAGATACAGCTCCCTTGCTATTACTGCCAGCTACCACCAGCTTCCTTTTTATTCTTTCTTTTACGGAGAGGTCATTCTACTCTCTGTACCTACTGTTTTGTGAAGTAGGGGGTGGTCTTTTGCATTTCGCAAAGCTTCTGTTTACATGGCTCCTCTTGCAAAGTCTGGTGTGTGGCCGGAAGGTGCGCCTGGAGGTGAGCCACTGTTGTTAGGGCGGGGACTCTGTCCGCTCCAAAGAGGGGAGAAGCATTTGCCCCAAACGGGCTGCCTCCTTTCTTGTCGTTGGCTGTGTGTGGACGCAGTGGGTCCAGTCGGTGTATACATGGGACTCACCACGTTTCTTCCTGGGAGCACATCTCATTCCCTTGCCACCGGTGGTGTCCTTGGAGGGGCCCATGGGGCAGGTCTGTTCCACAGGTGCCCTGTCACCTGCTCTTCCTGACCTGCTTCTCACCACGTCCAGCCTCCCTGTCCACCTGTCCCAACGCTGGTTTCCTGCGTCTAAAGCCTCCCTCCTCGACACAGCCTTCCTTGATTTGTCTTCCTCTAGCTGGAAGGGATCTCCTCCTCTTTAGGATTTCCACATGCCTTCTTTTTAACTGTCGTGGAAATGACTATATTCTACCGTGCGAGAAAGTAAAGTCCTTTGGAGCAGGACCACTCGGGTGGGGTAATAATGTAGAAGGTTCTGACATCAGACACATCTGAATTAAAGTCTTCGTTTTCTCATTGCTGGGCCTGAGACAAGGAGCTATAACCTGTCCGGCCGTAGTTTTCTCGTTGGAAAAAGGGAGCTCATAGTACTCACATTACAGGTTTGTTGGATTAAGTCATACCAAGTCCAGTGTTTGGGACACAGCAGGCATTCCGTATGTTCTAGCTACTATTACTGCATTGTAGCAGGAAATTATACATGAGACAGTTTTTTAAAACAGCCAAGGGTTGAGACAATTTTTAGATGAGGGAACTGAACACGTCTTTCCTTGAGCATGCTAGCTAATCCTAGTGAAAGGAATGTTAAAAATTATATGTGTTGGGTATAAAGTACCTACTAACTACTGAGATTGGATTGTCTGGTTCTGTAACATCAAGTACTGGCTGGATGTTCAGACGACCAATGATATGCCCAGTCACGTCACAGGACCAGCAGAGTCACCTTCTGAAATCCAGGAAGCCGGCATCAGCAGCTTCCTATCCAACTTCCCCATCCCCTCAATTAGAGTTTCCCAGGTGTTTGTTCCTCTACCCTGCTGGCCAAGTGATAAACTTAATCTCATCTTCTATCTGCTCTTTCTTTTGTTCATTGCAATGTGTTTACTTGCTTATTTCAAGAATGTTTCATCTGTTCTAAATATGTTTTTGTTGTTCTGATGATTTCATAAATGACTGCATGGAGGTGAGTACGTGTCTTATCTGCAAGGTATGCTTTCCTGCACTGTAAATTTTGGTTTTTGAGACTCTTTTTGCTAAATCTTTTTTTAAAAAAATGTATTGTTTCCACTTTGGATACAGGATATAAACAGCATATAAATTAGTTTGTTTCAGCTTTGGCATACCATTAAATATCAATTATGTGACACAAGAATTTACTTCAGCTCAGATTATTAAAAAAAAAATGCTATTTGTAAGTACTCACATTTAAAAACCAATGTAGACCATCCAGCTACCTATTACGTATAAACCTTTAAAAATGTCAAATGCAAACTAAGAAGACTGGTTGAGTGTGGCTCACCTTTCTAGGCCCTGTGCTCTTCAGCTCAAACACATCCATTGTGTAATTGACCCTACGTCCATAGTGGTCAAACTGAACATTTCCTGTCAGTCCTTGAATTCGAACCTATGAATGAAAAACAACACCCACACATATATTCATTTGCCATTTTGCTTACAGAAATCTTGACTTCATTTGCTATAACTATAAGCTATGAATAACTAAAATACCATAGGATATTTGAGCTGCTGGGATATAATCTGAAAGAAGTAAATCAAAGGGATATAATCAATTCTGATATATACTTGAAAGAGGAATATGTTTTTTTTTTTTTTTTAATGTGATAAAGAATACTTCCTTAATATTGAACTATTGCCTATGGGAAAGGAAATATGGGTTATTTATAGTTGCTTTTCAGTTTTATCTATGTATTCACATAATAAATTAAATAGTCCTGATAACCATACTGTATCATATTCTCCTTGATAATATTAAAATTAAGCCCTGAGGGATTTAAAATACAGATACACTAAAAAAAAAACTTTCAAGGGTTTTTTATTCCAAATTTCCTTTTAATTCATTTTTACCTGTGATCTGAACTCATGGCATTTCAGAACGTTTAAAATGTAAGATTACAAATATACACATATTACATTAATCGTTTGAAAAATACTGTTAGTATAACCCAAACAGAGTAAAATAAACAAATTACTTAATCCAAGTTTACAAGACAATTTAAAGATCTACTGTGGTAGTAATTAGCAGTGGTTAAAAAACATTTCTAGTTCTTGGATGTTCTGGCCCCAAGATAGCATGGACTTCCTAGAGTCCTCGTAGTTAGGTAGGTCAATGTGACTGAAATAAGTGAGTTGTAAACAGAGGTGATGAGTGTCACCACTGGGCCACAGCATTTAATTGCCAATTCAAAACCTTCCATAACTCTCTTTCTCTTTGTAGCATTTGAGACGGTTATTGCTGTGTTAACCTGAGTGATTACAACAGGCAGAGTACCTCTCCTAATCTAACGTGTGTGTGAGTGAGAAATACTCCTGTTGTTTGAAGTCACAAGGACTTGGGGTTGTGATTGTGACATGACCTAGTTTATCTCGACTAAGCATCTATATAAGATATGAACAGTATTCTACTTAGTATTTTATTTAGAAATGTCTCAAAAATGATAATGGCTTAATACATTAAAATGGCAATTGTAATATAGATTTACTCTCAAAAAAATTATTCCATTTTCTTGAAGATGCCACACTTAGCACTGTGAAATCAACTGAACTTAATTAAATAAAATTGTGAGTTACCTGTTTGAGTGTCCTCTCCATGTCAATTCCCTGGCCCCATGGAGCAGCAGGATTTGCCAGACAATCCCCAGCATTTCCTCTCCTTGAAATATCAATTTTCTGCCTCCTAAGATTTCGGAAAGTTTCAGCCATCACAAGGACTCCATCATAAGTCAGAGCAGACGTATACTAACAAAATGAAAGTAATTATAATGGTGAATGATCAACTCTTATCAGTCACCAGGAACAGTCTTGGGGTCCTTGAGCACCCGAAGAGGGGCCATTAAACACCCTCTTGCCTAAAGGACAGTTAAATTACTGATATTTAATTGACTCTAGCTTCAGAAATTTCTATTATCACTTTATTACAAAGAGTGTATACTGAATCTTACCACTCTGATTTTAAAAGGGGAAAACACACTGTGAAAAATAGAAATTTTAATGCACAGTTTTCCATTGGGTGAGAAAAGCAAGACCCCTTGGTGAGGTCTTTTCACTGGGTCCGAGTAGAAACAGATAAAGTGCAAGCAGCTAAGTGCATTATTACCACCATCTGCCTTGAAGTCATGTGCTGCGGCTGAGTCCAGAATGGCTGGGGTGCCTCATTCTCCTCTTCTGAAATGCCCAGCAGGGCTCCTTAAGATTTATTGTGCATTTACTGACTTGAAGTGTCTATGTTGGTTTGGTTTCTCAGAAGAATGTGGGAATATTTACTGTCACCTAGCCATAAGATGCCAGAAACAACATCTACTTATTGAATAGAAGTGTATGTACCCGTCACTGTGCTACATAGGAATGAGCATAGTTAGGTCCACGCATGTTGTCCGGTGTGCATGTGCACGGGAACATTAGGTCATCCCCCTAAGTTTCTGCTGTCACAGAGGGTCAAAGTAGAGACCTGAAGTGAGGACCCTGTGCTTTCTGATGATGCCCCTTGCTTCTCTGTGAGAAAAGACAAAGCCCTCAGGAAAAAATTATTCAGGATAGAAGAGGAAGCGAGAGGAAAAACCAAGAACATGTAACTTGTTTAAGCTGAAAATAAAAAGAACAGTGCCCTGGGGCGCCTGGGTGGCTCAGTCGGTTCAGCGTCCGACTTCGGCTCAGGTCATGATCTCATGGTCTGTGAGTTTGAGCCCCACGTTGTGCTCTGTGCTGACAGCTCAGAGCCTGGAGCCTGTTTCAGATTCTGTGTCTCCCTCTCTCTCTGCCCGTAACCCACATGCATTCTGTCTCTGTCTCTCTCAAAAATAAACAAACATTAAAAAAAAAAAAAGAACAGGGAATATGTGTTGGCTTTGACTCGGCAATGCCTGAACACGTGGAACACAGGGCACAATTTTCCTGAAGCACGGCAGAGCGCCAACCACCAATCATGACAGAGGCCTGCCTGATCTCTTTCCCGAGTTCCATCTGGTCAGATCTCTATGATGAAAACATTGTAAGCCTGTACAGGAGGCAGTTCTGTGCTGTGGAAGGTAGAGGATGTCCCCTTGCTTTGCTGCTAGCAAAGGAAGAAAAATCATTTGAAATTCAAATTGCAGAAAGTAAACTTAGGCGGTGTGACTAGTAGGCACACCAGCTGGAGAAGAGAGAATGAAACGTGGATGAGGTCGAGAATATAAATCCTAACAAAGAACCTTTCTATGTAGAGAGCCCAATTAAAACGCTACATCAGGAAGATGTATGGGAGACCTGTAAACTATGAGCCTTGTAATATATTCTCCTAGACATGATGAGATAGGCGTAAGGGCAGGCATGTACCATAGGTAAGGGCCAGCTACCCTCATAGCTGGGATGATGTTCTACCTCCTCCCCTGCCTGGACCAGACATCTCTGAGCAGAGAAAGCCATCAAGTCATGTTGTTGTTGTTGTTGTTTTGGAAAGTAAGAAAATAAGAACAAGAAAGAAAGGAGAACTTCCTAAAGACCTAAAACACCTGAGAAAAATGCAATGTTGGTATTTTAGGTTTCAAGAAAGGAAACAACAACAACAACAACAACAACAACACATTGTCACTTGTTTAATAGGGAGAATAAAGCTGAGAAGAGATGGCACCAAAAAGCGAATGCACTTGCTGTGTTTTGAAAAGTCCATCCATTTTCACGAAACAAGTGAACTCCAAAAGAGAACAGATATCACAGAGTGGAGCATGAGTGGCAAGGGCCTTTGACAGGTTGGAGAGCTGGGACTTGGGAAGATGTAGTGGTTTATATAGATTTTCCTTTTTTGAAGGACATAATTCTCTTCCACGTGTCTTACTGTGTTAATGTCCAAGAAATCAGATTTATGGACGCACATTTCTAGATGGCATCTAGAAAATTCTTACTGACAAAACACTTCATTTTAGGGCTGGGTAAAACTCCAGTTTGGCCTGGAGTTATTCCTGCTTTAAATGGTGATGACAATGGTGAAGTGAGTTCTGGTTACCCAGGTTCAGAGATAACAAGATAGAGTTTGGCGGAATCATAGCGCAGCGCTGAGAGCTTGAGCTTTGAAAGGAAAGGACTACGTGAATTCTAACTTGTTACTCCTAGTTTTATGGGAATGAGTACATTTTCCAGCTATGGAACACAAAACAGATCAGAATCAAACCAAACAAGCTAATAGTGACTATTTCCTGTGGTTGTTACAAGGATGAAATACCACATCTGAGAACTCTTTGAAAAATGTGCTAGACACTGGCTAGAATGGCAAAGTCTACAAAGATGTGTCCTAGATGGTTACTGCTGCAATGGAGTTTACAGAAGTGCAACAATAAGCATATAAAAAATTACATTAAGTCCTCTGTGAGAATTACACAATTAAATAACATGGAGATTACACAGCAGAAAGGGATTGTATTTACGGGGAGACTAAGGAGAGGCTTCATAGACAAAGTAGGATTTGAGATGAAGGCTCATATAAGGTGGTTGGGTTTGGACAGCTGGAAATAAAGGTGGAGGACAGCTAAGGTGGGAGCAAGGACACAGGGACTGGTAAGGAGGGGAAAACTTCAGGGCCGTCCAGTGTGGCTGGCCAGAAAGGCAGAAGCACCCATGACTGGAAAGACCTGCTGGGCCTGCACTGTGGAGTGCCTCTATTCCAGAAGGTTTCCTTTTCTTCACAGCAGGGGGGTGACACGATCAGAAATCGTGTTTCAAATCTTTGATGAGGCACCAAAGAAACTCAAGGGAAGTTCAGTTAAGTACATTTGATCCTCATTACTCAAGGATCCAATATCTGCAAATTCACCTACTTCCTAAATTTGTTTGAGATGCCCCAATCAATAGCTGCAGGGGGTCATCTGCAGACGTGTGTGGAGTTGGTGAAAAACAGGGTCACGCAACACACGCACACCCAGCTGCAGTCAACCAAGGCAACGCTCTGCCTCCTTGTGTCTCCTCCCACACTGTAAACAAGGGGCCTCTTGTGGTCTACTTCGTGCCAGATTTTTCCACAGTGATGTGCTTTTTGCTGAGGATTTCACTTTTCAAGATGACCCAAAAGTGTAGTGCTGCTGTGCTATGTAGTGATCTTCCGTGCAAGAAGGCTGTGGTGTGCCTTGTGGAGAAAATACACGTGTCAGATAAGCCCTGTGGAGGAATGAGTGACAGCGCTGTTGCCTACGAATTCAATGTTAATGAATTAACGATGCAATACATAGGGTGTCTGTAAACAGACTTAAAACAACATGTCATATGATATGTGTTGAATGGTTGACAAAAATGTTATGGCCAGAGGCTTGTAAGAACCTAACGTTGTATTTCCCTTAGGAGCACGTGTTCACATGTCACTCATTGTTCATGGCAACTGTATAGACCATAAATACCATGTGTAATGAGAACTGATTGCGTATATTTATGACATGCCTAGTAAGTGCCTAGCATCATGCTAATAAGAGCTGTGAAAAATGAGAAAATTATGTTTTTATATATAAAACAAAGTGTCTCACTCTGTGACATAGACAAGTCTAGTTGGAGGTTATCAAGTAGGAGACACTGGGATGGGCTCAAGGCAAGATAGGGAAAGACTGACCCCATCAGTGTGCTCAGGGCGGAGAACCACAGTGGACACCCTGACCACGTGGTGATGTTAGTAGCCACAAGGAGTCACAAAACCCTACAGAGAAGCTTGAAGCCTGTTCTAGATACCACAGCTCAAAGGGTCACAAGATCTTTGAAAGATGGTTTACGGAAGAAATGCTGAGCAAAATGACGGTGTGACCATAGACAGGGTGAGGAAGAAAGAGTCAGACAGATTGGTGTGAGGAGCAGTAGTGCAAGGAAGTCTCTGCACACAGACAAGAGAATGAGAGGAACGTGTGGCAAAGTGTCCGGATCAGAAATGAGTCCAACAGGAAACTTTGTACATCCTCTCTTTGCACATTAATGCTTGATATAATTGGGCTTTACGGAGGATTTATCTCTGAACTTGCATGAAGGCTAAAGGACTTCTCACGGTGTTTTGAATCTGGACGGTGATTTGCATCTTAAAAATATTTAGGCTCTTTAATATGCTTTCACATGCATTATCCAAAGTACAGAAAGTGGTAAAATATAGTAGACAATGCACTTGTCTAAGACTCAGGAAGCCCATGATTCAATTCTGGGCATCCTGCAAACTCAGAGATGGCCAATTAACACACCTGTGTAACAACTTGTATTTATTAGTTCCTAAAATCAGAGGGTTGGATATGGTGCTTGACGCATAGCGGATACTCAATAAAGGCTCTGTTTTGAAATTTCATGATTCTATAGAGTAGTGAAGCTGATATGATCAGCCAAATTCCTGTTTTACCAAGGGGAATTGACATAGCTGGTGGCAAAAGTGTTACATTGAGAGAACAAAAGACGTAAGACTATTTACCTCTAGATCTAGATTACCTATAGTTTTCTAGGATTGAATTTCCAAAGGACATTTGAAAACATTTTCGTAGAAAACACTGACAGTGAAGGATCAGTGCACATTGAGAATGAGAACTGCCGTAATTATGCAGGAGCTCAAACCCACTGAGCTGGAGTTGGAGACACATTACACCACTATTTACATGATGTCTACGGCCACTGTCTCTTCAGCTGAGGAGAAAATGGGCTGTGATGACAGTTTTCCAGCTTCTTTTGTGGCTACCACTAACATGCTTCTGCAATGTCAGTTAGAGAAACATTAAGCAACCTGACCTTGAACTATTAGTGTCAAAGAGTTTTGCATTTTACATTTACATTTTACATTTAAATTCCCCAATTTGCCTACTCATTATAAATCACTTTGCAAATATAGTTTTTGCCTAGCGGCGGTTTGGGGGTGGACTAGTTTCCAAGGATTGTTCACCTTTGAGATATTCAGTGAGTGAAAAATTGTTTTAAAGTCTACAATTTCTTCACAGAAATTTATATGCGAAGGAATAAAAATAATAATAGTAAACTACTTGAGCTAATGTCCAACAATCCTGCTCTTACATATAAAACTTAGAAATTATTAAAGACTTGTACAGTGCAGTGCTAGTGACAAAAAGCTTGTGCTCTATGCCACACTATAACTGACAAACATTTACGAGAACAACTACATAATGAACTTTCTACCTTAAATTTTAAAAACGCTAAAAATACATAAGATAAAAACAAATACATACCTTTGGAGGAGTCTCAGATCCTGGATACTCTCTCTGGTCTAGTTTCTTCCAGCGATCCATTAGTTTGGTTACCATAGGTGTATTAAAATCAACCAGCTGGAATCCTGTAACATTGGCTCCACCATGGATAAATCTCTCCAGAGAAATATCCTTGAATCCCTATAGAAATCAATATGATAGTTTGTTAAGTTTAGTTCATTATTATACATTTCAGCTCTTCAATGGAAACATAAGTTAATAACCAAAATGTACATTTATCCATATTTCTAATAAAGCAATGGCTGGAAACGTGGAGGGTTTAATTATGCCAATTTAACTGTTAAATTCTGTCATTCAAAATCTAATACATGGGGAAAGCAATAAAGATATTTTTAGTTCAGTTCAACTCAATTTAACAAGTATTTCTTGAATGGCTCTGAATGCCTTTTATGAAGCATGAAGGGGGATATAGCAGATGAAAATGACAGTACCAAAACGTCTCCTACTGAGGCCATAACTGCCCTCTGATGTAGATATGTAGAAACGTGTCTTATGTGAAGGGAATATCAAGGTAGTATACTTTGAGTATGTGATGCATAGTACCTTTATGGGGGGGTTCAGTTTAATTACAAAGTAGTCTAAAAGCAGACAGAGCCAATAAGTTGAGCCAGGGAGAGTAAAAGCTTTGATCGTATGAGTCACTACAACCCTTAGAGTCCTGGGATGTGGTAACGGAAGAGAAGAGAGCAACACAGGCCATTTGTGGACTTCTGTGTGTGGGAAACAAGATGGTGCCCCCAGGCAGGCTAGGGGAGCTTTGAGGGAAGAGTGTTCTCTCTCTTGGTCCACACATAGTTATTATCTGAGTTTCAAAAATTCTGGAAAAATCACTTATTTTATTTCTTTTTTAATTTTTTAATTTTTAATTTTTTTAATGTTTATTTATTTTTGAGAGAGAGAGAGAGAATGCGGGAGGGGCAGAGAGAGACACAGAGAATTCAAAGCAGACTCCAAGCTCTGAGCTGTCAGCACTGAGCCTGATGTGGGGCTTGAACTCACAAACCATGAGATCATGACATGAGCTACAGCTGGACGTTCAACTGACTGACCCACCTAGGTGCCCCTTTTTAAATTTTATTTATTTATTTGTTTAAATTATTTTATTTTATTATTGTTATTATTATTTTAATGTTTTATTTATTTTTGAGACAGAGAGAGACAGAGCATGAGCAGGGGAGGGTCAGAGAGAGAGGGAGACACAGAATCCGAAGCAGGCTCCAGGCTCTGAGCTGTCAGCACAGAGCCTGATATGGGGCTTGAACTCATGAACTGTGAGATCATGACCTGAGCTGAAGTTGGACGCTTAACTGACTGAGCCACCTGGGCACCCTGTGCCCCTTTTATTAAAAAAAGTTTTTATTTATTTTTGACAGAGAGGGAGAGAGAGAGAGAGAAAGAGTGCAAGTCAGGGAGGGGCAGAGAGAGAGGGGGATAGAAGATTTGAAGTGGGCTCTGTGTGCACAGCAGAGATCCCAACGTGGGGCTCGAACTCACGAACTGTGAGATCATGACCTGAGCCAAAGGCAGATGCCAACCGACTGAGCCACCCAGGTGCTCCTCTTTCCTTCTTTCTCTCCCTCTCTTCCTTCCTTCCTTCCTTCCTTCCTTCCTTCCATCTATCCATGTATCATCTAATTTTTTTATACCTGGGCCCTTTTTTCTGCTAAGTATTTAAGGTGCATTACAAATATACTCAATACAAATTAAAAAACAAATAGGCAATTGCAAGAAGAGGAGAAAAAAGCCTATTAGGTAAGCAAATTAACAAAACCAAAGGTATTGGCTCAGAAAAACGTTTGCCCTTCCCCCACACCCCCAACACACATGCTCATGAGTTTGTAGCATCCTTATTTGCCTTCTTTTTGGTTTTCTCTTAGAATTAAGTAATTTAAAAAAAGTTTTTTTAATGTTTATTTTTGAAGGAGAGAGAGGCAGAGCATGAGCAGGGCAGGGACAGAGAGAGAGGGAGACACAGAATCTGAAACAGGCTCCAGACTCTGAGCTGTCAGCACAGAGGCTGACGCGGGGCTTGAACCCACGAACCGTGAGATCATGACCTGAGCTGAAGTCAGAAGCTTAACCGACTGAGCCACCCAGGCGCCCCATGTTTTGTTTTTTTGTTTTGTTTTGTTTTCAATGTGAATTTGATTCACTTGTGTTGAGGAAGCTAAGAAAAAGTGTTTTGTTTATCTGTTTATTTATTCTTTGGCAAAAATAAAATATGCAGCTGTGATCCTGCGGTCACAGCGAGAACCAGCGCAGGAATCAGGGAGAAGAGAAAGACCTGGCGCTCCCTCTCTTCCTGAAATGTGTCTCAGACTCGATTTTGGAAACACCTGTGTTTTCTGTTGATAACAAAGCAGGTTATATACACACACTGCTGTGTGGCTGCCTGAGGAGAAACGGCCCGTCTACTGGCAACTATGCAAAGTTGCTCCTGAAACCGCCAGGAGTGTGCGTTTACAGCTAATCTTGATGCTGTGCTTCTTATGTGTCGGGCACTGTGCTGAGCACCTCACACGGGCTATCCAGTCAGTTCTCATCACAAGCTTGGAGACAGATCGGCGTCTCAGACTTCTCTTAAAAACAAGGAGACCCAGGCTCGGCAGATTACAGCAAGACTCTGGAGGATTACCCAGAAACACACACGATGTGTATGAACCAGGACGACTCTTGCATTTGCCGTCTTTGCCCTCTGCTCCTGTGTCTTCCTACAAGAGTATGTGTTTTCAGTTTTGGTATCTATCATCACTGCCTCTAGCAGAGGGAGGGTGATACCGTAGAAAACTGCCCGGACCCTGACTCCTCCTCCGTAACCCTCTGGCCTCAGGTTTCCCGTGTGCAACACAACAGTCACAACGCTGGGGTAGCTAGCACATCTGGTTTGAGTTCAGCCAGCGATAGCTATTATTAATTAATCCCCTAGACAAATATTTATCTCAGGCCTATTACGCGCCAGCTAATTTGACAGCTCATCGGTAACATTCTCATTTCACTGGGAAAGAAACTAGACACCAAAAAGCAAGTCTACATTTCTGAAATGGGAAAAACACTGTCCATCAATCTCAAGCTAGTTAAATGTCAGCCGAACATTTGTTTGCGTCTATGAGAAGATAGGGCAGATTCACAGGCAGCCCAAAAAACCCACAAAAATTCAGTTTTCTAAAAGCCACAGTGATTCAACTATTGCATTAGTTGCTAATTGACGACATTATTATTTTCTTTCAGCAGAGGCTGAAATCAAAGAGCTGCCACGCCTTCTCTCATTGCGTTATCCCACAGCTGCAAGACACAGGCAGAGACGCAGCCTTCAGAAAAAGCATCTGATGGAAAGTCTAACTGATGAATAACAGCCCACATTTCTCTGATTCTATCCTACTGCTCTGCTGAAGGTGAAGGAAAAAATATTACCGCATCTGATTTTAAACTCCTTTCAGTTATGATCTGAATGAATGGTGGGTGGCTCAGTTAATTTTAGCCATGTCTGCTTGAGGACAGGCAATATTTTTCCTTTCATATACTTTAAAGGGTTTTAGATCGAAGAGTGATAGGATCTAGACTGTGAAGCAGTATTCTTGGAAACAGTTAGTTTGGTGGCTCTTTAGACTTCAGTTTTTAACCAGAGAAGTGAAGACACTGCTATAAAATTGTAACTCTTCAGACAGTGTGTATGTGTGTGTGAAATCCACGGCTGAGTAACTAACTTGACTAACTTAACAGTGTCTATATAATACACTGATACCCTAAGGAAAGATTAACCTCCAACTCGGTTTTCCTCTTAATGTCCATTTACAGTTCATACATCCGATGGAGGCAAAGAAGCAGAGGGAAATTAATAAACTACAGGACTTCAGATATCCTGCTGACTACAGATGTAAATCTGCAGGTCGATCACATCATAGGTGTTTAATAAATGCTCACCCTTTAGCATTTGTCTAATTCTGATTACATTCCTGCTGTTTTGCATTTCAGGCTCAAAGGATGACTAAATCATATCGACACAGCTCTGGTCAGTTAACAGAAGGACTGGCAGGGAGCATGGGAGAGGTTTCCTTTTTTAACGTCTTTTAAAAGCTGGGTTGTTAAGAAATTGACTTAAAGTATGCATTTTTGGTGATCAAGTGTATAGATGGTGGAATCAGACATGCTCAGTGCAGAAGTTAAAAAATGCAGTAAGCACAAAGCAACAGGTAAAACAATGTCTTCAAGTTCATGGAATCTCGAGTGGGGTCATTGCCCTAGAGCGAAACTATGCTATTGTGCAAATTTTGGGAAAGGAGTTCTAGTCCCCATTTGGACATCAACTGGATGCTGACATGTGGACAAGTCACTGCAATTTCCTTACCTTCCAGATGAGGTGTGGGTGATGTGTGCATGTCTGTGTGGTTCTGCGTGCTGAGGTGAGGGACAGGCAAGGAACAGATGCAGTGAGTCTTCAGGGACATACCCTGGTCATTCCGTAATTTTATAATTTTACAGTACTTCATGAAAGGTCCAGGTGTTTTCCTACATGGAAATGGAATGTATTTTTAAGATGAGAAATCTAAATGAAAGCAAGATTTCAGGACCTTGCCTTGTAGGTACAACAATGTCCATGGCTTCTTGTGCCTACTGGTGGCTCTAGTTACATACTCTGCTGGAGGAGGGGTGAGGAAAGATATGGATACAAACACAGAGAAGGTCTGCAGGGCCAGGTGCCCCTCAAGTCTGGCATACGAAATATTTAAATGAATGCCCATTTTGTGGCTACAGCAGGTATTTACCCATCTTGATTTTATTTATTTGATTGACTTATTTTTTGCAATCAAACAGGACAGAGTTTCAGTCTTGCTTTTGAGACTTAGGGTCTGTGTGATCTTGGATAAATTACAGTGAACCCCAAAGTCCAGTCTATAGAATAACATATGGTCTATGTTGAGGGTTAATTAGAATAATTATGGCAATGAAATAAGCACAATGACATAAGCTGGGAGAGAGAGGATAGCCAGCCACTAAGCAAAGAGGAAGGATAAGGGCACTTTTTATAAGGTCAAAAAAGGCACTGTTCCCACCTCTTATTCTTTTTTAGAGAGAGCACTTGAGTTGGGGGAGTGGGGAGAGGGTTTGGGTACAATGAGAGAATATTAAACAATGCTGAGCATAGAGCCTGACATGTGGCTTGATCTCATGACTGTGAGATCATGACCTGAGCTGATCAAGAGTCGAAGGCTCAACCCACTGAACCACCAGGTGCCCCAATGCCCTTAATGAGCTTTCGGGGTGCTAATAATGTCTTACTGGCAGCTGGGCCACAGGATAGTGGAGAATATCCAGTATACAGGAGGTAAAATAATGATTTCATGACTAAAAAAAAATAATGCATTTTGCATTATATGTATTCTTTATAAATCACGGGGTGATTTGTGAGCCCTGACAAGACACTATCAGGTTAAGTGCATAAGGACAGCTTTCTAGAAGATGTGACTCTTAATTGGGTGGGGTAAGTGCCTCCCAGGGAGACAGAGCGAAAGCTATAAAGAGATATCAGGTATCTGGGAACTAGTCTGATTTCAGGAAGGGGCACATGTAGGGTGCAGTGGGAGAAAAGATCTGGGATTAAGAGGGATAAAGCTGGAAGGGCTTTGTGCTTTGGGGAAAAGAGTGTCAACACTTCACCATTAAGGATTTTTGCAGCCTGGCACCTAGATTTACCCTGGTAGGAGAGGGTAACAGATGGGATGGTGGCAGTGCGTCATTTTGAGACCTGCCAGTTTTGTGGAGAGGTGAGATGACTAGTATTATCAGGTAGGGTTGGAGAAATCTCAGGGTCCTTCCCTTTCACAAAGCACCTGAATCCTTTTATTGTATTTGCAGCCTGGAGTCAAAGAAATAATTTAAGCTGGGAAAAAATATGATCATACCTGTCTTAACACACACACACACACACACACACACACACACACACACACACGGGAGCAAAGTAAACACAGAACCTGAAACAAGAAAGTCTGTGGGCAAAGTAGGGAAGCAATTTCCTCCCTTAGATCTCTGAAAAAGACAGTATAGTGAACCAACAGATCATGTTTTCCTGCCTGTAAGTATCTGGGAAATTTCTAGAACAGAGCTTAATCTAATGAGATACCATGGGCTTTCACCCATGTGTATGTCATGGGTATAGATGGGTATAGATGGGTATGTCTAAGTAAAATATTCCCACATACAAACAAAAACAGGACAGAGAAAAGACAGATTTCAGCAATCTTTCCTTACAAATTTTACTCATTCTTAGTATTCCATTGTTAATGATAGTGGCAGTGATATCATGGAAAATTTTCAAAAATCTGGGAGAGGCATGTCCATTCACCTACACATGAGGCACAGCTCATGCTATTTAGATGATGCCAGCTCCCTGTGGGTCTTCTTGGACTCTTGGCAGGCTAAATAAAGTTTGGGTAATAAAGAAACAGGGTCCTCATTCCCTTTGGCTCCTGAATGGAGGTGAGATTCCCAGCACACCGCAGTAGCTACAAAGGGAACCAGTGGGGCACGAGGACATCAGTCTATTCGCATTACATCAAGACAGAAGGTTGTGTGAGATTGAATCACAGTTAATTGAAGATGATAAATTTAACTTACGGATAATGAAAAGACAGTTTAAGGAATGCTGATGAGCTCTCACAACCCATTCGCATCCTTATTCATAATGAAATGGAATTTTATTTTATTTAAATATGTGGAGTCTGCCTTCGATATTTCAGCCAAAGAATTTGATGGTCATTAAGGAGCCAACGTTTCTGTGACTGTACTTATTTTCTTTCTCAGTTTAGAGATTTATCATTTTGAAAGATCCCCAAAAATATCCATAATGAAACTCAACTTCTCCGTGGAGTAAACCCTGCTGGACTTTTGCAAAAATGTGTGCCTGTAGATAATTTCATGCATCACATGCTGCTGTCTGCCTTGCTTCATTCTTTGGTAAATTCAACTTGGTGTTCGTATTTTCTGCTTTCCTTTTCAACGTTATGACTACGGAATATTAAAAATTTTTAAAAAATGTTTGTTTATTCCTGAGAGGGAGAGAGAGAGACAGAGAGACAGAGAGACAGAGCACAAGTTGGGTGGAGCAGAGAGAGAGGGAGACACAGAATCCAAAGCAGGCTCCAGGCTCTGAGCTGTCAGCAAAGAGCCCTACACGGGGCTCGAACTCGTGAACTGCGAGAATGTGGCCTGAGCTGAAGTCAGACGGCCAACCGACAGAGCCACCCAGGTGCCCTTGACTACAGAATATTTTAAAGTGTCTGGACAACTTGTATCTACCAGTAACCAGTAAGAATTGTTCATTTAGAAATCAGTTCTAACTACTACTGTTAAATCAGTCTCTCTTTCAGCTATATTGAGGTATAATTGACAAGTGAATTTGTAATATATTTAAAGCAGATAAGGTGATGATTTGATGTACTGACGTTTTGTGAAAGTGTTCCCACCATCGAGTTCATTAACTCATCCATCACGTCACGTGTTTACCTTTTTTTTTCTTTTTAGGTGAGAACCCTTAAGTTCTACTCTCTTAGCAAATTTCAGTTATATAATACAGTATTATCAACTATAGCCACCATGTTATATATTAGATTCCAAGACCATATTCATCTCCTAACTGAATGTTTGTACCCTTTTACCAACGTCTTCCTATGTCCCCCACCCTCCAGCTCCTGGCAACCAAAACCCTATTCTCTAAGACTTAATCTATGAGTTAGATTTTTATTTTATTTTTAAATGTTTATCTATTTATTTTTTTGAGAGAGAGAGCTAGAGAGAAAGCAGAGGAGGGGCAGAGAGAGGGAGACAGAAAATCCCAAGAAGGCTCCACACTGTCAGCATGGAGTCTGACATGCGGCTCAAACCCACAAACTGTGAGATCATGATCTGAGCTGAAACCAAGAGTTGGACGCTTAATTGAGTGAGCCACCCAGGCACCCCATGAGTTAGATTTTTAAAAAAATTCCCAATATAAGTGATACCATGGAGTGTTTGTCTTGTTCTCTCTAATTTCACTTAGCATTATGTTATCCTGATTCATCCATGTTGTCACAAATGGTGGGCTTTTGTTCTTTTTTATGGCTGAATGTGTCGTATATCTTTTATCCATTCATCTGTTGGTGGACACTTAGGGTGTTTCTATAATTTAGCTATTATGAATAGTGCTACAATGAAATGAGGGTATATATATCTTTTTGATATTTTTCCCCCTTTGGATGCATACCCAGAGCTTGGATTGCTGGATGATATAGTAGTTCATTTTTAATTTTGTGAATAATCTCCATATTGTTTTCGACAGAGGCTGCATTTCCACCAACAGTGTACAGGGCTTCCCCACTTTTCTACACCCTCACCAGCATTTGTTCTCTTTTAAAGAATAGCTATCCTAGCACATATGAGAGAATAGCTCATGGGGGTTTTGATTTGCATTTCCCTCATGATGAGGGATGTTGAATACCTTTTCATGTACTGTTGGCCATCTGTGTGTCTTTGTTAAAATGGTGCTATGCCCATTTTTAAAATGAAGTGTGCACGTGTGTGTGTGTGTGTGTGTGTGTGTGTGTGTGTGTGTGCTATTGAGTTGTAAAAATCCTTGTATATTTTGGATATTAACCCCTTCTTAGATATGTGGTTTGCAAAGATTTTCTCCCATTCTGTAAGCTGCCTTTTCATTTTGTTGATGCTTTCCCTTGCGAGATAGAGCTTTTTAGTTTGTTGTGGTCCCACTTGTTTATTTTTGCTTTATGTGGCTGTGCTTTTGGTGTCAAATCCAAAAAACCATTGCTAAGGTCTATGTCAAGGGGATGACGTCCTAGGTTTTCTTCTAGGAGTTTTATAGTTTCAGGTCTTTTTTTTTTTTTTTTTTAATTTTTTTTTTCAACGTTTATTTATTTTTGGGACAGAGAGAGACAGAGCATGAACGGGGGAGGGGCAGAGAGAGAGGGAGACACAGAATCGGAAACAGGCTCCAGGCTCTGAGCCATCAGCCCAGAGCCTGACGCGGGGCTCGAACTCACAGACCGCAAGATCATGACCTGGCTGAAGTCGGAGGCTCAACCGACTGCGCCACCCAGGCGCCCCTAGTTTCAGGTCTTATGTTGAAGACTTTAACCCAATTTTTATTTCATTTTTGTGTATAAGACAAGGGCCCATTTCCGTTCTTTTGCACATGAATGTTTACTTTTCCCAACAGCATTTATTGAAGAGACTATCCTTTTCCCATAGTATATTCTTGGCTGATTTGATGAAAGTTAATTGACCATATATGCAAAGCTTTATCCCTGGGCTCTATGTGCTGTTACACTGATCTGTGTGTCTGTTCTTATTCCAATAGCATACTGTTTTGATTGCTACAGCCTGGTAATATAGTTTGAAGTAGGAAGCATGCTGCCTCCAGCTCTATTCTTCTTCCTTAAGATTGCTTTAGCCATTTGGGGTCTTTAGGGGCTCCAAACAAATTGTAGGATTGTTTTTTTCTATTTCTGCAAAGTATGGTATTTTAATACTGATAGGGGTTGCATTCAATCTGGACAGTGCTTTGGATAGTATGGAAATCTACACATACTTTTAATTTAATACTTCCATTCTATGAACACACAATATTTTTCCATTTACCCGTGTCTTCTTTCATCCATGTCTTTGGGTTTCTGGTGTACAGATCATCCACTTCATTGGTTATATATATTCCTAAATATTTATATCACTTTTGATGCTCTTATTAATAAGACTGTTTTCTTATTTTCTCTTTCTGATGGTTTGTTATTACTGTATAGAAACACAGCTGATTTTTGTATACTGGGTTTCTATTCTGCAACTTTAATGAAATCATTTATTCTAATAGTTTTAGTGGAATCATTAAAGTTTTCTTTTTTTTTAATGTTTATTTTTGAGAAAGAGAGGGAGAGTGTGTGTGTGTGTGTGTGAGTTGGGGAGGGGCAGAGAGAGACACACACACACATAGAATCAGAAATAGGCTCCAGGCTCTAAGTTGTCAGCACAGAACCCGATTCAAGCAGGGATTGAACTAACTAACCTGAGATTTTGACCTGAGCTGAAGTCGTATGTTTAACCAACTGAGTCACCCAGGTGCCCCATCAATGTTTTCTATATATAATATTGTAAGATCTACAAGCAGAGGCAATTTTATGTCTTCCTTTCTGGTGTGGACGTCTTTTATTTCTTTTCTTGCCTAATTGCTCTAGCTGGGACTTCTAGCACTATATTGAAAAACA
The DNA here is from genome assembly GCF_028749965.1 of Puma concolor. NCBI lineage: Eukaryota > Metazoa > Chordata > Mammalia > Carnivora > Felidae > Puma > Puma concolor. Next base: position 112,912,653 of record NC_141676.1, read on the forward strand.
GTGGTGAGAGTGGATATCCTTGTCTTATTCCTTACCATAGAAGAAAAGCTTTCAAAGCTTGTCAACATTAGTTGGGTATGAAGGTAGTGGTGGTGGGCTTGTCATACATGGCTTCTGTTATGTTGAGGTATGTTCCTTCTATACCCAGTTTTTATCATGAGATGATGTTGAATGTTGTCACATGCTTTTTCTGCATCTAATGAGACGATCATGTGTTTTTAATCCTTTTGTTAATGTGGTGACTGAGTTGTGGATGGTGAGCCATCTTGGCCTCTCTGGGATAAATCATGCTTGATATTGGTATGGCCTTGGTATGATCCTTTTAATATACCTGCTGAATTTGACTTACTAATATTTTGTTGAAGATTTCTGCATTTATGTTCATCAGGAATATAGGGCTTTAATTTACCTTTTTATTGTAGTGTCATTGTCTGACTTTCGTATCAGGGTAACAGTGGCTTTTTAAAACGAGTGTGGAAGCGGTCTTTCCTCTTCTATTTATTGGGATAATTCCAAAAGGATTGGTATTAACTCTTCCTTAAATGTTGGTAGAATTTACCCATGAAGTCATCTGGTCCTGAACTTTTTTTGGTGGGAGCATTTTGATTACCAATTCAAACTCTTCACTTATTATTGGACTGTTTAGATTTTCTTTTTCATCATATTACATGGTAGGTTGTATGCTTCTGGGAATTTACCTGGTTCTCCTAGTGTTCCTTTAATGCTGGTGTATAATTGTGTATAGCACTGTGTTAACGATCCTTAGTATCTGTGTCATGAGTTGTATTGCATCTTCTTAACATTTGTTATTTTCTTCAAGTCTTCTTTCTTTCTTCTTAGTCTAGCTAAAGATTTCTCAATTTTGTTTACCTTTTCATAAAACCAGCTCTTAGTTTCATTGATCTATTGTCTTTTTTGTTTCTAGTTCATTTATTTTCACTCTGACCGTTGCTATTTCCATTCTTCTACTAACTTTGCCCTTAGTTTGTTCTTCTTTTTCTAGTTCCTTGAGGTATAGAGTGAGACTGCTTATGTGGTATCTTTTGTCTTCATGTAGGCATTTTTCACTACAACCTTCCTTCTCAGAACTGCTTTTGGTGCATCCCACATGTTCTAGTAAGTTATGTTTCCATTTTCACTTGTCTCAAGATATTGTTTGATTTTTTTTTAATTTTTTTTTTAAATTTTTTTTTTTCAACGTTTATTTATTTTTGGGACAGAGAGAGACAGAGCATGAATGGGGGAGGGACAGAGAGAGAGGGAGACACAGAATCAGAAACAGGCTCCAGGCTCCGAGCCATCAGCCCAGAGCCTGACGCGGGGCTCAAACTCACGGACCGCGAGATCGTGACCTGGCTGAAGTCGGACGCTTAACCGACTGCGCCACCCAGGCGCCCCTGATTTTTTTTAAATTTTTTATTTAAGCCACTGGGTATTCAGGAGCATATGGTTAATTTCCGCATATTTGTAGATTTTTGAATTTTCTTCTGGGAATTGATTTCTAGTTTCATATCTATGTGGTCAGAAAGGATGCCTGATATTTCAGTGTTTTTAAATTGATGAAGATTTGCTTTGTGGCATAACATAAGATCTATTCTAGAAGGTTCCATATGTGCTTGAAAATGTATATTCTGCTACTGTTAAATCAAAACTTCTGTTAGGTCCACGTAGTCCAACAGGTAGTTTAAGTCCAAGCCCTCCTTACTGATATTCTGCCTCAAGGATCTAGCAATTACTGAATATGGGGTATTAAAGTTCCCCACTGTTTTTGTGTTGCTGTCTATTTCTCTTTTCAGATCTGTTAATATTTGCTTTATATATGTAGGTGCTCTGACGTTGGGTACATAAATATTTACAAATGTTACATTTTATTGATGAATTGACTTCTTTATCATTATAAATGACATTCTTTGTCTCTTGTTATACTTTCTGGATTACAGCCAATTTTGTTTGATATAACTATAGCTACTTCTTCTTTCCTCAGTTTCCATTTGCATGATCTCTTTTTTCTATTCTTTCACCTCTGATCTGTGTGTATGCTTCAAGCTGAAATGAGTGTCTATAGAGTTGGGTCTTTTCTTTCTTTCCTTCTTTTTTTAGGAACCTATTTTCATTCAGCCACACTATCTCTTTGGATTGGAGAATTTAGCCCATTTACATTTAAATATATGTTGGTAGGAATAGACTTACTACCAACATTTTATTGTTTTCTAACTGATTTATAGTTCCTTCCTCCCTCTCTTCTTTTGTGATTTGAGGATTTTCTGTAGTGGTATGTTTTGACTCCTTTATCTTCATGTTTTGTGTTTCTATGAGAAGTTTTTGCTTTGTGGTTACCATAAGGCTTAGATAAAACATCTTATAGCTCTAACAATGTACTGTAAGCTGGTAACAACTAAACTTTGAATGGATACAAAAACTCTACAATTCTACACATTTCATCCCACATTTTATGTTTTTGATGTCACAATTTACGTCTTTTTATATTGTGTATATATTAAAAAATTATTGTAGTTATAATTATTAATATTTTTGTTTTTTTTAACCTTTATAGTAGAGTTAAAGTGATTTACCCACCACTATGACAATATTGGTGTATTGTAAATTTTTCTATATATTAACCTTTACTGCTGGGTTTTATACTTTCATGTGTTTTCATGTTACTAATTTGTATCTTTTTATTTCAGCTTTAAACATTAACATTTCTTTTTTTTAATGTTTATTTATTTTTGAGAGACAGAGCATGAGCATGGGAGGGGCAGAGAGAGAGGAAGACACAGAATCCAAAGCAGGCTCCAGGCTCTGAGCTGTCAGCACAGAGCCCGACGTGGGGCTCAAACTCACGGACTGCAAGATTATGACCTGAGCCAAAGTTGGATGCTTAACCAACTAAGCCACCTAGGCGCCCCTAAATATTAACATTTCTTATAGAAACACTCATGATCAATTCTTTCAGCCTTTGCTTGTCTGGAAAGTTCTTTATCTTTCCTTCAGTTCTCAGGGACAACCTTGCCAGGTAGAGTATTCTTGGTTGCCAGTTTTTTCCTATCAGCACTTTTTTTTTAAATTAAATATTTATTTATTTTTGAGAGAGAGAGAGAGAGAGAGAGAGAGAGAGAGAGAGAGAGAGAGAGGCAGTTTGAGCAGGGGAGGGAAAGAGAGAGAGAGGGAGACACAGAATCTAAAGCAGGATCCAGTCTATGAGCTCACAGTACAGAGCCCAACACGGGCTCAAACTCACGAATCCTGAGATCATTACCTGAGCTGAAGTTGGACCCTTAACTGACTGAGCCACCCAGGTGCCCCTCAGCACTTTCAATATATCATCCTATTCTCTTCTGGCTTATAAACCTTCTGCTGATGGTCTTGTGGTGGTTTCCTTGTACATAACAAGTTGTTTTCCTCTTGCTGCCTTTAAGATGCTCTCTTTGTCTTTAACTTATGACAACTTAACTATAATGTGTCTTACTGTATATCTCTTTTTTTATGTTTATTTCTTTTGAGAGGGAGAGTGAACGAGCAGGGGAGGTACAGAAAGAGGGAGAGAGAGAGAGAGAGAGAACCCAAGCAGGCTCAGCACTGTCAGCACACAGCCCAACGTGGGGCTCGATCCTGTGAACTGTGAGATCATGACCTGACCTGAAGTCTAGAGTCAGATGCTTAACCAACTGAGCCACCCACGTGCTGCCATAGATCTTGATTTCTACTTGTTTTCTCAGGTTAGGGAAGTTTCCAGCCATTATTTACGTGAACAAGCTTTCTGTTCCTTTCTCTCCTCTTCTTCTTCTGGGAGCCCTATAATATGTACACTGATCTATGATGGTGTAACAGAAGTCCCTTAAGCTATCTTTACTTCTTTCATTTTCTTCTTCTTTTTACTTCTCTGAATGGATGGATTCCACTGCCTTGTCTTCAAGTTAGCTGAGGTTCTTACTACCTCAGAATAGGTAGGTTCTTACTACCTATTCTAGTCTCCTATTGAACACCTCTATTGAATTTTATAGTTCAGTCATTGTATTCTTCAGCTCTGTGATTTATGTTTGGCATTTTAAAATATTTTCTAACTCTTTGTCAAAATTCTTATTTTTGTTAATACTTTGCTCTTCTGGCCTTGATAAGCATCTTTATGACTGCTATTTGAACCCTGTTTTGTAAATCATTTATTTCCATTTCATTAAGATTTATTTCTGGAGATTTATTTTGTTCTTTTGTTTGGAAGATATTTCCTCGTTTCTTCATTTTTACTGATTCCCTGTGCTGGTTGGTTTCTGCACATTACATAAGACAGACACATCTTCCAGTCTTGGCACACTGGTCACATATAGGAGATGAGCCTCATCAAACGGGCCTGGACTAAATTGTTGGTTGTCTCTTAAACCTATGTGATTGCTCAAACAGCTTCTTTTTTCTTTTTAAGTGGATCTTAGTAGTTGACAGGCCTGCCAATGTTCCAAAGGAAGGAATCACAGTCAGAACCTAGATGCAGGCTGAATGGAAGTTTGACTTTCAGGTAGCAGCCTGTGAAATATACGGTCAAACCCACTTTTAGGGAAAGACTAGGAAATGTGCACCTTGCCAGCTGCCTCTACATTGAGCCCTGGGGGGATGGCCTGGGTTAGTACTTTTGCACATACCTGTTAAGAAATGCCTCATTGCTTGCTACAGTACTGTGGGATTTGTGAATATAAGCTCTGTTGCCTATCAGATCCAGTCATCCCTTGGGTAGGTCACCAGGCACGTGTACAATATTCTAGAGACAGGTTGATGTCCTGGTTTTATAGGAGGAGTGAGCCAGAAGGAGAAGGTGACAGAAATGTCCACCACCTCCCCTGGGCTCCATGAAGAATCATGGCCAGTTCTTTGATGCACGCAGCTGGACCCTTACATACGGACACTGAGGCAGGAGACTGTGAAGTAGATAGTCAACTGCCTTTCAGGGAAAGAGTGGAGACGAGCATTTTTGCTTGCTCCCTCTGTGCTAATAGGGTCTGTGGGGATAGTTACATTCAATGCTCACGAGCCCATTAAGAATACGGCTTCTTTGTTTTCTATAGTCCTGTGGGTCTCATGGACATATAACCATTGGCTTTCAGAACTAGGTGTTTCGGGGCCTGTCTCTTGACAGCCTTAAAAGCTGGGGTGCTAAATGTATGGCCCAAATCCTCACTGCTCACGGAGAAGCTGGGAGTCAGGGATTCCCTCCTGATTGTATGGCACTGTGCTGGGGTAGTTTTTATGGAAAGGGTGGTCTCAGCCTTTCCTATCCATTTCAGTGTGTGTAGTTTCTTAGCTGCTTGGATTTCTCTCAGGGCGATGACTCTGTGTGTGTCTGGGGGTGGAGGGAAGTTCAGGAGCTTCCTACCCCACCATCGAGGTCCCTCCAACTAAACAGTCCCGATGAATTGGTTAAATACCAGTCCCTGATTAGCTGCAAATTGTAAGTGGAAGTTATAAATGGAATTATTTTCTTAACTTTACTCTCAGAATGTGTGTTGCTAGTGTACAGAAATACACACATATATTTTTTTAATACTGACCTTCTATCCGGAAACCCTGCTGAAACTCTTTATCAGTTTTCAATTTTTTAGTTAGATTCCTTAGGATTTTACATTCACAAAATCTCCTTTTCTTCTTAATCTGAATGCCATTTATTTCTTTTTCTTGCCTAGCATCCCTTGCTAGAAGCTTTAGGACCATGTTCAACAGAAATGATGAGGGGCCATTCTTGTCTGCTCCTGATTTTAGGGGGAAATCATTCAGTCTTTCAACATTAAGTATATTAATATAATCTTTCTTTTGATAATGGATTTACTTCACATTTGAGATTCCTATGCAGTAGTTTTCAGGAAACAGCTCGTGACTGGCCCAATGAAACAAAAAACATTCTGGTTTTGGAAGTCACAGCTATTTAGAGATAAATGAATTAAGTCAATAGAAACCATAATTAATAAATATATTGTAATTTAGATCTGCACAAGTTACTGAATAATCATGTATTACAATGATATCAAATACATATGGTAAGGGCTTTGTTATTTTTAGTGACAGTGATGATTTATGCCCTAATTCAGGCAAATATTTTTTCCTACTTCATATGCTGTAATGACACACATAACTTAAATATGCTGTCATCTCCTAGGGCTGTTTAAGAAAGGCTGTGATAGCCATTAGGATGTTATAACCATTCTTTCCATTTTGTACTGGTTTGTTTGTCAATGTCAGCAATTCATTTCTGGTATGACAGTCTATAACACATTGACTTTTTTTTTCTTCTTTAATTCCACTGTTTGGAAAGAAGAGATGTCAAAACGCTCCACTTGCTAGAATCACCTTGTACAATGTCACTGTGAGTGTACACATTCCATAAACATAAGAGTTTTTTCTCTTATAGTGACTAATATGAGAATATATTACCTTTAAGAATTATATTTTTATAAAATATATTAAAACATCCAGACTATGGATCTACTAAAAGCAACGGAAAAGACAAGTCAAAATTTCTCAGTGTTTTCATGATAATCCATGAAGTAGCAAAATTATACTTTATTAATAAAAACAAGGAAATAGGAGTTTACAGTCTATTGTTGCATTTTACTATCTCTATTCCATAGCGAAATCCAGTTCACTAAAGACTGAAAATTCCTGTCTCAAAGTGTGATGGTCCACTCACTACATGACAAGAATGGATAAATCTGAAATCTCTATTGTAGCCTTTGGCTCTTCTGTTGTAAGCAAAAGATCTTCACCAAAGAAATATACAGTGGAAAAGAGAAAAAGGAGAAAAAATTCTTAACTTTTCTAAAATAAACCACTTTTGAGAGCAAGCCCTTGGGGCAGATGGCCCTCTAATAAAGCAAGGAGAATGGCCCTCCACATAGTTCGCTTTCCTTCTTCACCGCAGTTAACAAGAAATACTTGGTAAGCCTTGCCAAGAAATCTAAAAGGACTTGCCTTAGGGCTTTTAGGATTTTATACTAATGTATGTATCTTGTTCGATAACCTTCTACATATATGAAAAACTGACATAATTAAAAAAAATATGGATCACTCCCAATCAAAAGACTTCTTTATACAATAGTCATTTCAATCTTGCTTTTTCTTAAAATCAGAGGACATGGGTCATCAGTTTGATGATCCTTGTGATAGCCCAAGTAATGGAAATCTGGATCCATAGGTACATTTATCATTTATACAGAGGAAAGACCATTATTTGATTTGCCAAGTGATATCACAGTAAAGCAAACATTATCATTACTTTTTTTTTTTTTTCAATGTTTATTTATTTTTGGGACAGAGAGAGACAGAGCATGAACGGGGGAGGGGCAGAGAGAGAGGGAGACACAGAATCGGAAACAGGCTCCAGGCTCTGAGCCATTAGCCCGGAGCCCGACGCGGGGCTCGAACTCACGGACTGCGAGATCGTGACCTGGCTGAAGTCGGATGCTTAACCAACTGCGCCACTCAGGCGCCCCTATCATTACTTTTAAGGTTGCTTTGGCAGATGTCAAGCTAGTCTGCACCAAAATATATTGAATTGCACATTATGAATACAATGACCACCGCAATAAAAATATTATCCTAAGTGTTACCAACAGATTAGTAAGTAATGTAGTTTATTCATTTACTGAAGTGTTATTGTAAAGCACAGTTAAAATAATCTGGAATGCTTGAGCAATTCTTATGAAAAACAGAAAATAAAGAGTTCTTACCAAGTTTGCAATGATGTAGTGGTAACCCTTAACATGCTTCCCAACACTCACAATCTGCAAAGACAGAAGGAAATAAGAGAAAACCTGTTTAACTTCACTGAATGACATTTTTAAAAACAGAATTTTAACTATTGTAGCATAATTCCATGTGGAAACATGAAGAAAAAATGTTACAGTTTTCGTTATAATAGAAGAAATCCACAAGCCACCTTAAAAATTAAGTGATTAAAGTAAAAAAGAAAACCCTCTAATTTCAATCGTGCTGTATAAATGACTCTTCATTCACTATACCTTGTTCTTGTTCAGAAAACTACTATGCTATGATCCCCTCAAAGAGAATGACAAGGTGATAAAACAAACTGATAGTTTATATAAATATTTCTATAATGGAATATGCATTAACATAAGAAACTTAAAATTATTCTGGTCCAAAGACTATAGTCATCCTTAATTTGTTGATAACTTAAAGAAATGTATGATAGGCTGCTGGTGTCTTCAATTGTTAAGAATGGTTTTCTATGAGTAGACTGGATTTTTGTCCCGAGCAGGAAGCAAGGTTTTTCTAAGGCACAATCTCTATGTGTAGACACCTCTGATACTATAAAATACTTAGTTAATTCCCCCCTGCATATGGATAGACTATTATTTTATTATAATAAAAAGACTAAAGACAAAACATCACGAGACTTTTTCTCTCTGCTAGATTCATTTTTTTCCCCTAAGAATGTTTCAGAAATGTTTTGAAAATTAGAAACTCAGAAATTTCTATTGCAGGAATAAAGTTGCATTAGAAATTACAACTCTTAGGGGCGCCTGGGTGGCTCAGTCGGTTGAGCGTCTGACTTCAGCTCAGGTCATGGTCTCCCGGTTCATGAGTTCCAGCCCCGCGCTGGGCTCTGTGCTAACAAACAGCTCAGAGCCTGGAGCCTGCTTCAGATTCCGCATCTCCCTCTCTCTCTCCCCCTTCCCTACTCATGCTCTGCCTCTCTCTGTGTCTCAAAAATAAATAAATGTTAAAAAAATAATAATAAAAAAAGAAATTACAACTCTTATTTTCTATAAAACTGAAAATTCCTTCAATGAGAGAAAATCTAATGACAATTACCGATGGGCAGCTTTGGAATCTCACTGGTTCCCCGAAGGTGATAACACAATACATGATTTTCATGTACTTTCATCATAAAAGGAAAAATTAAGTTGCTTTTAGCACTTTAACATCCTCTAACAGTAGTTCTTTGTAAATTGGTGACTTGTGTATAAAATAAAGGAAAACCCTTTTGAAACAGAAAACAGAGTTTTGCACACACGGCTATTGGTGAAATGGTGTCTCTGCTCATGCAATCTTTCCTTTTTGGTTACAGCCAAGACCTCCTCTTTGTTTTTATGGTTCTGCAGTTTCACTACAAGGCAGTTTGGAAATTTTACTTTGAAATATTTGTTCATATTGTTCAGGATATGTCGTGCATTCTAAGTATGAGGATTTCCCTTCAACAATTCTGGGAGATTCTCTACCAATAACCCTTCACACATCTGTGTGTTCTGACAAATACTGCAGTGTTGATGTCACTGATTCCCAGATCTCAGCAGGTTGAATAAATTCAAATTTAAACGACAATCTACCTCAAGAAGGTTGCGATGACCAATTCTCACAGAAGGTGTCTCCCTCACCACGCTGAGCCCAGGCCAAGGCAGAAAACACTCAGCTGACTCCTTGTACAGGAAGCAGATTTTTTTCTGCTCCTCTCTTTGACTGGGCTGTCACTCTTCTAGAACGTGGCTTTAAATGGGACCTGAGGTCTAACTTACTGCCTTGGCTGAGCCCAAAGTCCCTGTTCTCGGGTGAGCATGAAACCCCCAGTCAGTCAGGCTGCCCAATCTGGCAACTTCCCTGGGTGCAAGTTTCTTTCGCTCTTGGCTCCTGGAGACTTCACTCTCCAGGAAGCTCAACTACATATTTGCAATGTTTTACAAGTAGTTTTTATATTGCCCCATTTATCCGGTCCCGAGTTTATCTAAAACTGAACACCCCTTGACAGTCTCACCACAGAAATGAGAACAAGCAATACAGAGACGGGATGATAAGGAAAGTTCAGTAAAGAAACCGCTTAATTAGTCACCATATTGGGTAACCCAAACCCGAGTGATTTAGCTGGGGGGGGGGGGGTGGTGCTGGGCAGGCAGGAGCCCTCTTTTTCTCCGGAATCTCGGGTACAACTTGTACAAAAGACAATGATCTAGGGACACTTGACAGCTGGTACTGGTAGGAAACTGCAGAGTCGATGATCCAGTCGGCCAGCACTTCCTGCTATGTGACCTCAGCAGGGATTGCTGCCACAAGACAATTCGTTATTAATCTCTTGCTGACTCACTGGAACTTTCTCTGGCTTGACTGGGTAAGCCGTTTTGCACTCTCTTTAAGCCCCCCTGCTCATGCTGCCTCTTCTCTCTCAGTGCTCTCGGCTTGGGGTTCCTCTGTGGCTGCATTCAGTAACCTGTGCTTTCGCCTAGAATCACTTTCAAGAGTTAACACTTGCACATGTGAAAAAGCTGTGGAAATTCTGCACTAGGTGTCTCTGCGAGGAAATTACTGTCAGTTCTAGACTGCCTAGCAAAGAGCTGTCATAAATTAAAGCTTATGTAATGCGTTTTCGAGGGATGAGGACTTTAAGAAACCACATACAATTGAAAGTGACAAAAATCCCGGCAGAAGAGGCCTTGCAGAGCGTGATACGCCTCAACGTTCTGGGAACCAGGGGCCTCAGGGAGCAGTGATCTGAGGATTTATTTCCCTGGCTGGGGACGCTACAGAGAATGCCATTTTTGCTGAGCCAGATCCTGGCTGGGGTAAAACGAATGTGAGAGCCTCACTGCCTTTGAACACTCACCACCCTGACTGAGGGTGGCCAGGGGTTAATAACGGCCAGATCTCGGTCACTCTGCCAAGCATCCAACACTAGATGGAAGTTTCTTTGTGAAAACAAATCCAATTTATACTCCATTACTCCGTAGTAAAGGGCCCTGCACCTAGGGTGTCATTTCCTTAGGTTTTTCCATCGTTTTTATGGTTGTGTAAAACCAACAGTCTCACGGATATGGTTCTCCACGGCTGTCGTCATCTCAACCAAAGTGTTGTATAAAAACAAAACAAAACAAAAAATCTGAGTGGCTGGAGTTTGGATGCAGACCACACCTGTGTCTTGCTATTTCTGACATTATTCTTTATAAAGAAGGAAAATAAACAGTGGGAGGTGAAAGATATTAATATCTAACAGCACAACACACAGTGTGTTTGGCCCACTTGTTATGGGAAAGCAATGTCTACAACAAAGACTTCGCTGCAGCAATTAATTATGGCCTTTCATAAAGACAGAAAGGTGTAGGAGTAGAGACTCCATCTCTGTTATCTTCTTAAAAGACACAGAGGATGATAAATGGACAAAGAATAATGATCAAGTGTCTGTTCAGAGTTCTAAAGAGTGAGTTAGGGAGAATGTACAAGTTACACTGATTATACACTTTCAGAAGAACCCATCTTTACAAGAATAAAATGCTTCAGAAAAGGCACTAATTGATTTCTTTGATTACTTTCTCTTGGTTGTTTTTTAGGAAACAGTTGCTGAGAAATATCTATGTTGCTGGTCAAAGATTCAGTTCTAAAGTCAGGCCTATGCATATTTAATAAGGTAAATGCCAGATGCACTCACCAAACTGTTCTATTAACAAATTATGGCATAATCTTTATGAGTGTAACTTCTAAGTCTTTATTCATTTATTAAAATTAGGGAAGGATGAACCCAGGATACTTTTCACCTCAATCCCACCTTTATTTTTTTCTAATTTTTAAAATGTTGATTGATTGATTTTTTTTTTTTTTTTTTTTTTTTGAGAGAGAGAGAGAGCTGGGGAGGGGCAGAGAGAGAGGGAGACACAGAATCCAAAGAAAGCTCCAGGCTCTGAGCTGTCAGCACTGAGCCCAACATCAGGCTCGAACTCATGAACCATGAGATTGTGACCTGAGCTGAAGTCGGACGCTTAACCAACTGAGCCACCCAGGAGCCCTGACCCCACCTTTAAATAAATTTAGTTCAATAAATGTGTCCTATGTATAAGTTTAGGGTAAGGAGATTCAAGGCTTAAAAAGATAAGTCGGTGCTGCAGTTATAAGAGTGTTTAATTTCTCTCCTAAGACGATAAGCCTCAAACAGAAATGACTGAAATACCGAGTAAAGGGTGTGCCATGGATTTGAAGGAGAAGCGGGATCATTTTGTAGGGAGAACAAGGTAATTTTAAAGACAGAATAGATGTTAAATAAATACTGATTGAGTGGATGAATAAAGAAGTTAGCCTATAAATGCCACAAACACTAGTATATGAAGATCAATTTGAAACTTGTAAATGGTGGGAGTTTGGCCTTTAACCCACCATACAATTTTACGTGAACCCTTCCTGTATCAATGGTTTATAAAGCATTCAGGGGTCTCTCTAGATACGAGGTGCTGTGTATTACCTCCCGCTGTTATTACGAAGCCACGATCACTGTAGTGAACACTATCTTCAAGCTAGAGACCGGCAATGGCACACCCGAGTAGGAATGATTTTGGCTCGCCTTTTACTCCGACTTAATAGGCAGCTAGAAATTCCTCTCCCAGCCGTTATCACGTTCCAGAAAATTCCATGACAGTGGCCAACCGGTACAGCCTACCTGGTGGTGTGCGGGACACGATGCCTCGTCAATGGTGGAGACTTACTGTAACGAGGGCAGTCACTCACTAGTCCTTTGTCTCTGTAGAAAGCCCAACCCCCCAGATGCCCCCTGAATGTTGACTTTCAGGGTGCTTCAAAATACCTTATTATAGAGAGAAACAAAAGCTTTCCCTTGTTTCGTTTGATTAGCTAGTTTACCTCAGTTTCACCAAAAGAAGAACGTAAGGCAAAGGATTTCTGCAAACACACTGCAGAGTTCAATTACAACCATGTAAGAGAACAATAGGACCTTTACTTCTGGGGATGCGATTCACAGTCAGTGAGGGGAACATGAAGAACCCCAGAACAAAAGGAACTAAGACTATTTGTGTGAGAAGAGATTTAGGGAGAGGACAGAGAATGAGAGCTCTCATCAGTACATGCACACACACACACACACACACACACACACACACACACACAAAACTGTATTTTTTCCTTCCACACTTGAAGATGTTAGAAATTACAGAAATTTCTAATTAGGACACACTCATTTTTCGGAAGCTCCGAACAGTGGCAGACTGCCTTCCAGTAAAAGATGTCAGGGGAGAGTCTTTCTCAGGCTTAAAGTCATGTGTTTGCATGGCCAGTGAGTGTCACAGACACTACTGATGGCCCACCAATGCTTTTCCTCTTAGCACTTCAGTGCATACTGCTATAACTGCTAGCACCTGAATTTCCTGGACGTTGGGATCTTCTCTGATCCCTGGCGCCCACTTTGCGCATGGTGGGGCGGGCTAGCAGACCAGGCAAGAGGTGCCAGGGAATTAATGCCCTCCTCCCCAGCAGCCCCCATACAGAGACGGACGGGAGCTGGTGCAGAAGTATTCCAACGCCCATGCCAGAGAGAGGAGTCTGACATGTGCGTTCTATTTACACTAATTTCAAATGACATTTACAATAATCCTCTAGTAATTTACATTAATATCAAATGAGATTAAGCCTTGGTCACCCACATGGTAATTTTCTAGATAAATGCGCCTTTAATTGATTGCATTTCTCCACTGCACTTGCAGTGTGTTCTTCAACTCCCAAACCTACTGATTACACACAAATCCTTGTCTTAAGATCTGCTTCAGGGGAAACGAAACTAAGTCTCCAAATTAAAAAAAAATTACCAATGTGACAGTGACATTGTTAAGGGTAAAAAGATACTTTTGTTGGGTAACTGTCCCAAGCTTTCATCTCTGTAGCATAACACATGTACGTTATATTCTGAGTTCCTAATCTCTGAGTATAATCAAGGACTCATGTTGCATGAAATACCATGATTTTATTTGGATATCTAAATTTGGATATCTAAAAAAAAAACAAGAAAAAAAGGTTTATTTTGATATAGAGAAATAGGGATGAATCAGTATCTTTAATAAATTCTTTTCATTCCTGATACATGATTTTTCCCTTTGTCTTGTCTTATATACTTTAAGGACATCCATACTTAGTACTGGTTGGCTATTGGGTTTTTTCTTTGAATGTATTCCAGATGTTAAAAAAAACCCTTCAGTGTCGTCTTTCCAGAACAAAGATTGTAGATCACTTCTCCCCACCGAGGGCCCTCTGGGGGTAGGAACTGAATGGAGTCGTAGAACTATGAGCGAAAACCAAGTGCTAAAACGCAGGTGTTTAGTTCTGTTTCCACACCTCACCTCAGCATGGTAACTGCCAACAGCTACAGAAAAGCACATCGTAGAATATATCCTTCTTTCTGACTGCTATGGTGGCTCCAAAATTCTACACCCACAGAGCTTGAATAATATTAGGATTCTCATCATGTTAACAATGGCCATCTCTTAGCAGAGATCCATTCTGTTTAACAGTGTTTTAATTTAGTGATTGAAAATATTTGTAGAGAGGCACAGAAGGTTCTATGGAATTTGTGATTTCGAATGTGAAACACACATAGCGGCCTGAAAGAGCCAGTGAGCACAAAGCTCTTTTTTAATTACAGAGATTATTTTTTAAGAAGCAATATAAAAAACAATTCTATGGGGCGCCTGGGTGGCTCCGTCGGTTAAGCATCCGACTTCGACTCAGGTCATGATCTCACAGTGGGTTTGAGCCCCATGTTGGGCTCTGTGCTGACGGCTCAGAGCCTGGAGGCTGCTTTGGATTCTGTGTCTCCTTTCTTTGGCCCTCTCCCACTTGTACTCTGTCTCTGTTTCTCAAGAATAAACAAATGTAAAAAAAAATAATTCTTTTGAACAATTCTAATGAGCTGTAGGTGGAGGGGGGAATATTTTGCTTTCATAAACAAACACATTAAATAAATACAGTCATTAAGTGATGAAGCTGGGACGCCAGCCCAGATGTTTTGACTACAATTTCGTCTTTTTTTTTTTTTTTTTTTTTTTTTTTGTTTTTACTATACCCCGTTGCCTTCCTTAGGCCATAGCAGTCAGAAAAAGGATTTATTTTTTGGCCAGTTATTATACATCTTTCCTAAGAGGAAAATAAATAACAGACATTTATGACAGTACCCTTCGTTATCACATTAGGTAGTAGGCAAATGCCAAGGCTGTGGATGAGAAAAACCAGCTTTCTTTTAAGGAACCAAAAAAACCAATTCCTTTCCTTTAAATAATCTCCTATCTGCACATACTGCTTATTTGAATCGCATCATATATGCAAGGTTTCCCTGGTCCCATTTTGTAGCAGATTGGTACAGGGCCACACAGATGGAATGCTATCAGGTAAAACTCAACATATCTAAGTTTAGGTTTGCAAATTCTTCATATATCCATAATAAAGCTAATAGCAAAAAAGCTTCAATAACTTGCATTCAGTTTTGTTTACCTTGTACTCTATCAGGTATACATTTAAGATGACAGTTCAAGTATATAGTCTAACTTTAATGTAAGTGCAACTCAATCCAGTAGATAATTCTATTTATGTGACAACCTCAAAATGATCATTAAAGGTTCAATTATGTACCATACAGTTTTTTTTTCTGTGCAGTTTTAAATACATTTTATGTTGTTCTCCTTGAAAACCCCATAAACAGTAGTTTATAGAGTATATAAATCAGAATATTTTATTTCTTGGGGTGCCTGGGTGGCTCAGTCAGTTGAGTGTCTGACTCTTGGTTTCAGCTCAGGTCATGATCCCAGGGTCGTGGGATTGAGCCCCATGGTGGGTTCTTCGCTGACTGTGGAGCCCGCTTGAGATTCTCTCTCTCTCCCTCTGCCCCCTCCCTGCTTGCGTGACATGTCATCACTGAATAAATATCTATTTATGGGTTATAAAGAAAACTTGAGGGGGCGGGTGGGGTTGGTGGTGATGGGAAAAAATGTCTTCAAATGTCACATATTGTCACATAGGTTTCAAAGGGATAGATAATTGTGAGGGGATATTTGAATTATACGTCAACTATGTTCGAACATGGCTTGCATAAGCATCCTGGAAAGGTGTTGTTTATGGGATAGATGGCCTCTAAGATCCAGCCAACCTGAGAGCCTCTGATTGTGTGACTTTCCAGTGTAGGGAAGTGTTAATGAACCACGAGTTCTGGGGGCTCCTGTTAGTATACCATCTTCTTACCACCCTCCCCTTAATTTCGTATTTCTTTTCCTTATCGTTTTGATTTGAAATATTATCATCTGAACATTCTTCCCTCTCTCATTTTTAATTCAAACTTCCCTTATTTTCTTGGAGACGTTTTATTTTCCTGTATTTTCTAGGCAAATAAAATGTAAGGAGGTGACTGCAGGGAGGGAGGGAGAGAGAGAGAGAGAGAGAGAGAGAGCTAAAGAGAGAGCAGGAAATTCTGTGGCCACTCTTGCAGGGAACACCAGGTTAAATAAGGTTTGAGGCTGCCTTGCTATAGGAATTTTTAGAGACTTTAATATGCTAATGTTCACCAAAATCCCAAGAGCCAGACAGAGTACACAGCTCTGTAGAACAGTTTTAAAGGGTTGTTTAAGGACATCCTTCTACAGCTTTACTCTCTACTCATCGCTTTCCTTAACCGTCACATACATTTCAGACTTGAGTTGCTTTAGCGGCATTTTCTTATTTCTCCTCTGTGTTGATCATCTTTACCCACAATAAAAAGTCAACGGAACTATTTGAGGCATATTCAAGATATGTTCTGTCCATAATTTTTGTGTTAGTGCCTCAACTATGTAATAATGCCAGCTGGTACCTTTTTAGTCACGAGTTCTAAAATTTGCACGTTTGTAATCTATTCAACAGATGGTAAACCGTGACTAGTTAAATACAGAAGACATATGACCCCAGAGTTACTCTCTTTACTTTTATTTCAGGAGAATGCTTTCCTTATGGGGGACTTTATTAAGTTTTTTGGACTTCAGACAGCTTGGTGCTGGACTTCAGAAAGCAGTTGGTGCATAGAACCAGGTTCCTGGGAAGTGGATTCAGAGTGCAGACAGAGATGTACACAGAGACCCAATCTTCACAGACAAATACAGACTTTTCTATGTAAACTCTTTACATTTGTTCAAGTGACTAACTCTGAAACTATTAAAAAAAACCAAGCAAATGAAAGGTCATAACCAAGAGAAAAAAGGCAGGGAAAATATGTCCCTCCCTAATAAATGATATTGTTCTATTTCAGTGTCTGTATGTTGTATTTGCATGTAGGTGTGTAGGGATCTTATTCCCATGAAGACTATTATCCATAACTAACAATACTGTTAAATTTTCCAAAGGAAATTTTCTTTTAAACCCTAATCATTTTTTAAATGATTTTTAAATTTAAAAAATTTAAAGCATTTTTTAAATGGTTTTTTTAAACCCTAATCATTTGAGCTTCTCAAAATCTTAACCAAAGTAATGGTGACTATGAATCCCTGAATTAAGTGCATATCGTGGTGCTTGGCAAAGTAGACATTAATTAATACGTTTAAGAATTTCTCATTATCACTACTTGGCATTAGATATTTACTTGTTTATTGTGTGGCTCCCTCACGAGTCAGGGACTTGCGGGGGGGCCTAGGACATTGTCTGGCCTCTGATAAGCACTCAATAAATATGTGTGATATAGACGCCAAATAAATGAAGCTAACTACTGGTATACATGAGACATAAAAAATAAAGACGAAGCACCATTGCTCGCTTGATCACCAGTCTGTTCCCCTTTCAGTCCATTCTCTATGTTGTCATGAGAATTATCATTCTAAACCACAGATCGATCAGATCACATCTAAAAACACCCAGTGACATTTAAAGGCTATGCGGAATAGAAGACTACTTAACAGAGACTGTGAAGCCCTTTGGAACCTGTCTTCAATTTGCCATGAGCGTCTTCTCATTTCCCCTGCACCTGATGTTCCAACCACACGTACTTGCTTCCAGCCACCCGCACCCCCCCCCCCCCCCCCCCACCAATGGCTCCATCCCAGGGCTCTTCTTTCCCTCTGCCATCTGCCAAGGCCCTTTCCCACCGCTTCTTCCTGGGGAGTTCTGACTCATCTTTCAGCCATTTGCTTTAGTCTTTATTACACCTTTCCACACTGTGCTATATTATTTGCTTGTGTTCTTGTTTTCCTTTACATTTGAAATTCCTTTAAGGAATGAGCCACAACTGATTTAATTTTATACACAGTGCTTAGAAATGGATAGGTATGGAATAAATATTTGTTGAATAACCGAGCAAATGGGTGAATGTTATGTTCATGATTAAGAAAGGAAAATGACAGGGTACAGTGGGCAGAGACCAGAAAATTAGTTTCTTTCATGTTATGGGCAAGATACTTATATTGTTCTGTCATTATACTGGATTAAAATACTTGACCTTCAAATTTACATATGATAGCAACCAGCAAAAATAGCCATAATATTATTACAAGAATAGAACTAAAAAAAATTTTTTTTCTGGGGCACCTCGGCGGCTATGTCAGTTAAGCGTCCAACAGGCTCAGGTCTGATCTCATGGTCTGTGGTTTCGAGCCTTGCGTTGAGCTCTGTGTTGACAGCTCAGAACCTGGAGCCTGCTTCGGATTCTGTGCCTCCCTCTCTCTCTGCCTCTCCCCTGCTGGTGCTCTATCTCTCTCTCAAAAAAACATAAATAAATAAACAAACATTAAAATAAATTAAAAAACATTTTTTTCCAGTATAGATTCTGTGGTTATAAAGGCAAAGACATAAGGCAATATTCAGACAACTGAGGCCTGGACTTGAAAGAACATAACAATCTCTTGGTATATGTGACACTGGGGATGGGGAACTTAGAAAAGAAAATTCCCTGTGTATAATCTTGATCTTCCTTCCATTTACCAGTGATCATGTGGACCTTTCTTCTTTTTTTTTTTTTGTAACAATGACGCCATTTTAACTTCCTTCCACAATCTGATCTTAATATATTTTTTAAAGTTTATTTATTTATTTTGAGAGAGAGACAGTGGGGGGGGAGGGACAGAGAAGAGAGTGAGAGAGAGAAAATCCCGATGTGGGCCTTGAATTCACGAACGGTGACATCATGATCTGAGCCAAAATTAAGAGACGCTTAACCAACTGAGCTGCCCAGGAGCCCCCATAATCTGATCTTAAACTTGGCACCAGTTGTACGCAAGGGCAGAGAAAATCTAGGTGATCAGTAGGGAAGATGTGTGCAACATAAGGGGAGGATTAAGCATGAATCTGTCCTGTTACCTTTCTAACGAAATCACTGATTAAAAGATGCGTCACTTCACGTACTGGCAGGTAGCGCACTCTATTACTCAACTGTCTGATAGGAACACTGGAGGTTTTATACAGTGTGGTTATACTGACGTTTACAAGACCCCGAAAAGTGTCCTCAAAGGTCATATTGGGTGCTTTGCTTCCTTTTTGTCAATCTCACTGCCTTTTAAGCATTTGGAGAGTGGATGCAGAATTCTGATGGAATAAATTACATAGTTATCCTCTGTCTCCCATTTAATGAGGAATATTGCCTTTCTCTAAATCACAGTAGACAAGTCTACGCAGCAGCTTTCTATTTAAGGCTAGAAACACTAGCTTATTTCTCTAAAATTATCAGATTTTCTTTTATCTTTTTAAAAAGAAACTGAGCTTTTGAATGTTTGTGTCAACAACAATAACAGAAACTATTTTAAGAGGTATTCTTGAAGCAGCAACTAAAACAATTTTAGCTGAACACAATCAATGCCTAGAATGCACAATTCTTCCAAGATACAAGTACTAGCATTCTGCCAACCAGTTTCCTTCCTCCTCAAAAAACATACATCCTTTGCTTTCTTCACTTTTCCTTTTATATTAATTTTTTTGTTTTTACTTTGTAAGGAAATGAGGAATATCCACAACCATGGTAACGGTTGCTAGGAGACAATTAGAGACCCCTTTCTAACTCCCACCAAGTTCCATTTGCACTAGTCTGACTGAAATCTATAAAGGTGTTTTTTTCCCCTGTTTTCTATGAAAACAACATAACCAGTGCATTAGAATGGGATTTACCCATTCAAATCAATTCAGCTAAAACGTAAGATTAAAGAAGTGAAAATTCACCTTTAAGAAAAAAAAAAAAAAACACCATAACCTCACATCTTTTAAGTTTCTCCTCACTTTGCTGCGGTTCCTGACGGATATGCAGAAGCAGCTTTACAATGGAGCCAAGCAGCAGGCCCTGCCAAGGGCCCGCAGTGCAGGAAGCTGCTGATACGGTTTCTGTGCTGTAGTAATTTCTTTGAGTGCCTGATTTGCTCCCATTCCATCTCACTCATTGTTGCTCTAATATATGGAAATGAAACACTTGTGCTTTTTCAGCCAGTACGAGCACCAGAAAACCCGGATTTCCCATCATCTTCGGCGGGTGAGGCATATTGGACAAGAAAGCTTCCCAGGTAATTGAGGGCTGACCTCCAGAAACTTCAAGGACTGGTGAGTGCTCTTCCTTCAAACACGGGAGAGAGATACCTCCTGCCTGTGTCTTCAAACAAAGCTCATTCAGACTTTCATTTATTGGACGATTATTTTGCTCCCTTTTCCTATCACTGGGGATATATTGGCAAATGCTAATTACAGACTCTGCTCTGACGGAATCAAGATTTCGACAACAAAGACAGACGGCTGAACTAGGACAGCGCAAGGAATCCGCATTCCTGCTGCCTCGAGTCTTGTCAGCACCATCTTGGGTTACCTGCTCCACTCCAATTTCTACGTTTGCCGCCTGCCCAATTTTTACCACGTAGAATGGGTCTCCGCCTCCTGGGCTTTCCCAGAACTCCTTGCCTTCCTGCCTTGTTTCCATCTGGAATATCCTTACCCCTCCTTGGTTCCTGGAGAACTACAATGCATTTTGCATTTAAAAGTCTGTTTTCCCCCGGGAAGCACTTCTGACTGTCTCCATTCTACTGGGTCAGCACATTTGCTGGGGTCCTGATACACGTTGCAGTATTGCTGATTCTGAACCATCACATTGTCTGGTCATTATGCATTTTTGTTTCTGAGTTCCCAGCTTGAGAGTATGCCTTCCTGGTTTAGGGGCCATGTTTTGCTCATCTTTGTTCAGCCCCGCAGGGCCTGGAAGGATGTTGGGAACATAGATGTTGAATGCATGCATTCGGAATCAAGTGCAGGACCCTCCTGTCTCTACTGCTGTCTCCTGTCACCTCCTGTCTCTACTTCTCATTCCTACTGTCGGGATGCATGCTGCTTAGTCCTTCCACAGATGGTTCCAATAATCAAAGCCATCATCCCCAGTGATGAGGCCTCTTCTGGAGTGACTACTCACGAATGAAGCTAGTGTTCCTTGTCTCCATGCTTGTTTTTTGTCTCCTCTGTCTCTTATACTTCTGTTTTTGACGATTTTTTTTTTTGTCTTGGTGTGGAAAAAAAATGACCCCATGGGTATTAGTCAGTAAGTAAAATGCTCCTTCCTTTCTACATAATGATTCGACTAGTTATGGCACACGGAGGCAGGCTCTTTAAGCCGCTGGCTCTTGTTGATGCTTTATTCAAGTCAGAGATGTTTTTGGAAGTGGAGGTGGGTAGAGGTCTAGATTTAGTGCAGTTCTTTATGTTAGAGATATCTGAAAACTTATAAAGGCAGATTATAGATGAGCAGACGCTATCTGTTCCGACACATTTGGCAGTTCGCCAAAAATCCTGTCTGGGCCCTGATCTTATCACTGGGCGATACTGGACAAAGAGGCAGCCTTGGCCTTAGGACACACTGCTGAGGCCCTGTGCACTTTCCATCACTAATTTGTGAGAAATTTGCCTCTTTCCAATTGGTCGTGCCCTGAAGCAGGATCACTGCCTTCCTCTGGTGACGCAAGAAGCCCCTGAGAGGTCAGGCATGGCTTTAGGCTTTCCTGATTAGTTTGCAAACAGTATGGGAAGGTCACTGGCTTTGCCAACTGTCTGAGTGTCACGTTGTGTCTAATGAGAACCTGAATTCCCCTTTTCTGTAGTGAAAGGGGAAACAGTGCAGAAAGGGGCACCAATTATGTTCGAGGTATGAGACAAAGTGGCAGTTTGAGATACTCATGAGCCAATTTCTCTATTCCCTTGTCAAACAACTATTTCATAATGTAAGGTCAGTCCTTGACGTCTTCTCCTGAGAAATACTTGGTGAGGCTCCTTAAATACATCCATCATGTGCCCTAAAGGCAGCTGGCTCTCGTTCCCTACCAGACGCCTCTGACATCATCACGTATTGGATAAGAATGGGCACTCATCCCCAGATCGCCGAGATGTTATGAGATCCCTGATCGTTTTCTACGTGCTCTATTTCTAAAGGAAAGAAGGCATTTTCATAGGATTTTAGCCAATGCTTTTGGTTTAAACTTTAGTTAACCAGAGAAGAGTTGCTAACTAGAACAGAAAAGAGAAATAAATCTGTTACCTCATCACTTGATCTTCAGCACACAGAGTCTAGTGTCTCACCCAATGTGGGCACTCGATAAATATTGGTACAATGAATGAATGTACAGAAAGGGCCAACTGACCAAGGTTTTACTTTATACTCCTTTTCAAGGTGTATCCCGTGTGTAAAATTATATTGTTTCAGGATCAAATGCAATTATCAGTCTTTATCAGAAATAGCATTCGTGAATTTTAGAGTGAGCAAAATTTTCTAACATCACCTCAGTCTAATGTTCTTTATTCAGAGTAAGGAGAAGTAGAATCACGGGCATTAAATTATTTCATTTACTTTTTTTTCTGTTACTTATTTATTTATTCTTGAGAGGGAGAGAGAGAGAGAGAGAGAGAGAGAGAGAGAGAGAGAGAGTCAGTCCCAAGCAGGCTCCATGCCCAGCGCGGATTCTGACATGGGCTTGATCTTATGACCCTGGGATCATGACTTGAGCCAAAATCAACAGTTGGACACTCAACTGACTGAGCCACCGAGGTGTCCCTCTGTTTACTTTTTAAAAATAAATAATTGCACATTTCTTAAAAAGTGAAAATATTCATCTTTTTTGGAAACATAATTTTGGGGATATAGGTTGAATGAGCAAAGAAAGAGGTAGCAGAGAGTACAAACCACCTGTGGCCCTATGTAATGACTGTATCCAGAGGATGAGTTGGGTGTAATGAGAGAAGGGTTTCACTGACCACAGGAACATGGGAATTTAGCTGCGTGACCCTTGTTATTTTTCATGGTGGAGTAAAACGTGTGAGCAACATTAGCCTTAAGTGCTATTCTGCTCAAATAATTTTTGATGCCAGAAAGACAGTTAAGATCAAGTTTGTTGCTGCTTTTCTGCTACTGGGCTAAGTATATGTATCAGTCTGGTAGTCGATATTCAGTTGATAAGGTCTTAGAGTCCCTAAGGACTCTTTGTAAGTAATCAAGCTCAGGATTCAAAATTAATGGATATGTGTGAAAATAAAATAATATATAAAAAGGTTTCCACTATAAAGCACTGATTTTGATATGAAAGCAATTCATTGGATTCCAGCTATATTATTTTTAGCTATTCTATAAAATAATTGTCAGAGGAAGAAAACTATGTAAGGTGAATAATGCTAGTGCCCAATATGGTATATTAAAGTAAAAATTGACAGCTTTAATAATTGATCACAAATTTAACAAATACTCATAGAGTAGTTTTGGTTTTTGTCTTTTTTTTTCAGAGTTATTTTCAGCAGATGAGTGGACCAAATTGCCCACTGGATTTAGAAGGCCAAAAATGCAACTTGTTTTATTACAGCCTTGTGCAAACAATGACAATAAATCTAGCTTTGTAGTTTTGTTACATTTCTATTACCTTAAAACTCAGTGGGTAATATTTATATAAATTCTTCCTTTTTTCCTATGGTGTAATTTAGCATAGAAAAATCAATATACCTTAAACTACACTCGCGTATAGTTGTTTTGAAACTGATGTTTTGAAATGTTTGAATGCATACACGGCTACTTGCTATTTTGAACAATAATCTATGGAAGGGAAACTTCCAAACTCATTCTATGAGGCCAGCGTTACCTTGATTCCAAAACTAGGCAAGGACCCCACTAAAAAGGGGAATTATAGGCCAGTATCCCTGATGGACATAGATGTAAAAATTCTCAACAAGGTACTAGCAAATTGAATCCAAGAGTACATTAAAAGAATCATTCACCATGACCAAGTGGGATTCATTCCTGGGTTGCAAGACTGGTTCAATATTTGCAAATCAATCAACATAATACACCACATTAATTAAAAAAAAAGGGTAAGAACCATATGATTCTCTCAAAAGATGCAGAAAAAGCATGTGACAAAGTACAGCATCCATTCTTGATAAAAACCCTCAACAAAGCAGGGAAAGAAGGAGCATACCTCAACTTCATAAAGGCCATATATGAAAGACCCACTTCCTTAATATCCTTAAGCTAATATCATCCTTAATGGGGAAAAAGTAAGAGCTTTTCCTCTACGGTCAGGAACGGGAGAAGGATGTCCACTCTCACCATTGTTATTTAACACAGTACTGGAAGCCCTAGCCTCAACAATCAGACAACAAAAAGAAATAAAAGGCATTCAAATTGGCAAGGAAGAAGTCAAACTTCAATATTTGCAGATGACATGATATTCTATGTACAAAACCTGAAGGACCCCAGCAAAAAACTGCTAGAACTAATACATGAATTCAGCAAAGTCACAGGATGTAATCAATATACCGAAATCTGTTGCATTTCTATACATTGTAATGAAGCAGTGGAAAGAGAAATCAAGGAATCGATCCCATTTACAAACGCACCAAAACCCCTACTATCCCTAGGAATAAACCTAACCAAAGAGGTAAAAGCTCTGTAGTCTGAAAACTATAGAACCTTCATGAAAGAATCCAAAGAAGACACAAAGAAATGGAAAAACATTCCATGCTCATGGATGGGAAAAACAAATATTGTTAAAATGTCTATTACTACCCAAAGCAATACACACATTCAATGCATTCTCTATCAAAATGCCACCAGCATTTTTTTTGCAAAGCTAGAACAAACAATCCCAAAATTTGTAAGGAACCACCAAAGACTGCCAATAGCCAAAGCAATCTTGAAACAAACAAACAAACAAACAAACAAACAAACAAACAAACATAAACAAAACGAAGCTGGAGGCATCACAATTCTGGACTTCAAGCTATATTACAAAGTACAGTATAGCACTGGCACAAAATGACACACATAGGTCACTGGAACAGAAGAGAAAACCCAGAAACGGACCCACCATTATACGGTCAACTCAACTCATCTTCAACAAAGCAGGAAAGAACATCCAATGGAAAAAAGTCTCTTCAGCAAACGGTGCTCGTAAAAATGGGACAGCACTGTGCCAAAGAATGAAACCGCACCACTTTTTTACACCATACACAAAATAAATTCAAATGGATGAAACAGAAAAACTATTAAAACCCTAGGCACAGGCAGCAACCTCTATGACCTCAACCACAGCAACTTCTCACTAGACATGTCTCCAGAGGCAAGGGAAACAAAAGCAAACATGAAGTATTGGGACTTCATCAAGACAAAAAGCTTCTCCACAGTGAAGGAAACAACGAAACTAAAATGTAACCTTCGAAACGGGAGAAGAAATTTGTAAATGACATATCTGATAAAAAGTTTATTCAAAATCTGTAAAGAACTTCTCAAACTCAACACCCACAACCAAATAATCCAGTTAAGAAATGGGCAGAAGACATGAATAGACATTTTCCCAAAGAAGACATCCAGATGGCTAACAGACACATGAAAAGATGCTCAACATCACTCATCACCAAGGAAATACAAATCAAAACCCAATGAGATCCCACCTCACACCTGTCAGAATGGCTAACATTAACAATTCAGGAAACAAGAGATGTTGGCAAGGATGCAGAGAAAGGGGAACCTTCTTGGTGGGAATGCAAACTGGTGCAGCCACTCTGGAAAACAGTGTGGAGTTTCCTCAAAGAGTTAAAAATAGAACTATGCATTCAGCCCAAATGTCTATTGACTGATAAATGGATAAAGAAAACGCAGAACATGTACATAATGAAATATTGCTCAAGCCATCAAAAAAGAATGAAATCTTGCAATTTGCAAGAACGTGGATGGAGCTAGAATGTATTATGCTAAGTGAAATGAGTCCGAGAGAGACAAATGTCGTATGATTTCACTCACATGTGGAATTTAAGAAACAGATGAACATAGTGGAAAGAAAAAAAGAAAAACAGAGAGGGATGCAGACCACAAAAATGACTATTGACTATAAAGAACAAACTAAGGGTTGATGGAGGGAAGCGGGTGGGGGATGGGCTAGATGGGTGATGGTATTAATAGGAGGGCACTTGTGATAAGCACTGGGTGTTATATGTAAGTGATGAATCATTGAAGTCTACTCCTGAAACTGTATGTTAACTAACTAGAATTTAAATAAAAGCTTAAAACATTAAAAAAATAAGCCAACTGAAATTAAAAAAATAAAGATAAAGCCCATATTTAAAAGTACAACTATGGGGGCGCCTGGGTGGCGCAGTCGGTTAAGCATCCGACTTCAGCCAGGTCACGATCTCGCGGTCCGTGAGTTCGAGCCCCGCGTCGGGCTCTGGGCTGATGGCTCAGAGCCTGGAGCCTGTTTCCGGTTCTGTGTCTCCCTCTCTCTCTGCCCCTCCCCTGTTCATGCTCTGTCTCTCTCTGCCCCAAAAATAAATAAACGTTGAAAAAAAATATTTAAAAGTACAACTATGAAGCATTCATTTACTCACCCTTATAGTCAAGAACTTTATCTTTAATAAACACCTTAGTTTTGTTGTCCTCATCACAGCTTTCTAGTGACAGTTTTGCTTTTTTAA
Organism: Puma concolor; assembly: GCF_028749965.1. Lineage (NCBI taxonomy): Eukaryota > Metazoa > Chordata > Mammalia > Carnivora > Felidae > Puma > Puma concolor. Next base: position 112,939,323 of record NC_141676.1, read on the forward strand.
TAGTGTTTTGGGCCTAAGGTCAGAGTTTTTCAAGCCAACTATCTAAAGACAGGGATAAAATTCTGCATTTTTAACAAAGCCGATACCTCAATCCAGTTGATTCCCAAGCCTACTATTTGTTGGAGATCTACTGCCATAGAATATTTATAATTAAGTTAAAAAAGATGTTGCAAAATTCTAAAAGCAACTAATTTTAATTAATTTGAAAATCCTGACACATCCTGTAAGTCTTTTAGGCAGAGATTACAGAAAAGAGATATTAAAAAAAATAAACAGCGATACATTCATTAGAATGAATTAGGCATAAAAATAACTTGGAAAACAGGTACAGAAGATGAAGTGCTTCTTTAATTATAGTTGTCCATTCACACATTTTAGGAGAAAATTGTGTGAGCCATTTCCATTATGATTTGAAAACTGATATGAATGAAAATATCAGCAGAGTACTTATGGATAGCATGTTGCTGCAGTCTGGAGGTTGCCTACCCTTTCATAAATGTACTAACACGTCCCCTTATCTGCATTATATTAACTTCCCCATCTTCTGAAAGAGGGCTACTTCTCAAAAGCATTTTCCTGATCAAGATTATTTAGCATTTTACTGTTTTAAAAACTGCTCTGGTTGATTCTCTGAAATTGTTTTCTCCTGTTATTTCAATTTATTAAAGAGGATGTTGAAATACAGGTGTATTAAAATACATGTAGAAACTCTTGATAAAGTTTGGATTAGCTCTTATGTTTAGACGAGACAGGAGTAAAACCAAGAAACATTAAAACATGATTTGGCTTAGAGGTACAAAGCATTAAAATATAGATAGTAAAAAAAATCATGTTCAGGATCAGAACATGTCTTTTTTGGGGGGAAAATTTTACAGGACAAAGAGTATATTATATTCTCATAATACTGTAGATTTTGTACAATCGATTAGGTTTATAGTTGAGAGGGACAAAGTCTCATTATTACCATGCAGTCACGAGAGAAAAGAAACAGTTTAGAATTCGGGAGGAAGAAGAGACACGGAAAAGACATGCTCAAGTTTTCTAAGTTCTGGGGATGTAATGTACAGCATGGTGACCACAGTTAACAACACTGTGTCACGAGGGCGTCGCGGGGCTCAGTCCGTTAAGTTTCCAACTCTTGGTTTCGGCTCAGGTCATGAACTCGTGGTTTGTGAGTCCAACCCCTACATCAGGCTCTGTCCCGACAGCGCGGAACCTGCTTGGGATTCTCTCTCTGTCTCTTTCTCTGCCCCTCCCCTGCTTGCTCCATTTCTCTCCGAAAATACATAAATAAGCTTAAAAAATTTTAAAAAACCAATACTGTGTTATCTGTCTGAAACCTGTTAGGAGAGTAGATCTGAAATATTCTCATCCTCAAAAGGAAATGGTGACCACATGAAGTGACAGAATTGTTCGTTCACCAGCCCTTCTGTGGTCGATCACCACATCATAGTACGTTAGTGTATCAAATTACCACACTGCACACCTTAAACGTACACAATGTTATATGTTAATCATATCTCAATAAGGCTAAAGAATATAAAAACAATATTTTTGAGGGGCGCCTGGGTGGCTCAGATGGTTAAGCATTCAAATCCTCATTTCGGCTCAGGTCATGATCTCACAGTTCGTGAGCTCCAAGCCTGCGTCAGGCTCTGCGCTGACACTGGAGATCCTGTATGGGATTCTCTCTCTCTCTCTCTCTCTCCCTCTCTCTGTCACTCCCCTGCTCTCTCTGCCTCTTAAAAAACAAAAGTGTACTTTAAAAAATGATCTTTTTGAGATGACAAAAAAAAAAAAAAAAAAAGACGTCTGTTTCCCTTAGCAAGATTTTTTATTTAAGGCTTGCTCACAGAGTTTATCCAAAGCTCCCGGGTATGATTTCCTTCTCAGAAACCAGCTAAGCCCTGAAATGGGGCTTCTCCAGACGTGGTCATTTAAGCACAAGCGCTAAGCGGGGGTCTTTCTGAGCCTTCCTGGCCCTCTGACAGGAACATGGTAACCCAGGCAGTTCTCAGAACTGACTGTTCTGCAGGATTCATGAGGAGGTATTTACAGAGCTTCAGTCATTCATGGCAAACAACTCAAACTCTCCATGCAGGGGTGGTGGTGGGAGGGAGTGAAGACGGGGTTTGAGCTGAAGTGACTGTCTTACTTAGGCAAGTAAGACCAAAAGCTTTTTCTTGGATTCCATAAATACACATTTAAAAATTCCATACACCTCGAAAAGTTGCAACCTTGATGATTTTTTGGACTCCCACTCAGGAATAAACCTGAGTGACATACAGGTTTGTAATTAATATCTTCCAATACGGCATAAACGTATTTCTTCAATCAAGTTTCTTTTTTTCTTCTTCTATGAAAAGTTAACAGGAAGTGAATACTCTTTCATTTCCTCTTACGGTATAGACTGGCTTCACCAGACGTTTCAAAGAACGACCACACGCTTTTTTACCTTTAACTTGCACTAATTCTTACACAGTTGATGGGGGAAGCTCTGGCCATTGAGTTCAGGGTCCCTCAATATTAAGGAGGAAGCTCTGAAACGTACTTTGGTTTTGATTTTTCTAGTTGGGTACCTGAGTTATTCTTATAAATACACCTCCACATTGGTAAGTTTACTACTACAAATCAAACCCTATTATGATGCAAACTGTATGTGGTAAAATAACCAACAAAACATCACTACAATACTGCTTCAGCCAACCTGACTCGGTGTAGAGAAACAGGGGCGGACATTTCCGAAGCCACTAGATGGCATTCATTCCCTGCAATTTTGGCCAAATAGAGCTACAGCTCATCACGACATGTAGGGTCAGGAGGAAGGCAAAAGTTAACCACGATTTGAGGATATTTTCCTATCATTTAGCACAATAACAAAGCTCACTTTTACCTTTTCCTGTCTACTTCAAATCAAATCAACAAGCATTTATTGAGAAATTTATTAAAGGAGTCTTCATTTGTGAAGAGTTGAAAGCCATCTTCACTGTGCACTTAAACAGGTAGAGGAAAATATGGTATACACAGTATGCAATTTAACTTTTACTTCACTGCTTCACATGTTGTTGGTTCTCACGCAGCTGGTTTTCTAAAGGTTACCGAAAACACACAGTCACAAATACTGAAACTTTCTAAGATTGTAGATGGCATTAGTCTTCAAAATTAATGTTTATGAAAGTAGGAGGCCAAGAGCTCTTGGTGACTCACAAAAGGTCCTTTCTATGGCAGGTCTTAAAAATGTGTGAGAAATAGTGCTTCTAACGCACTGAGACCTGAGAACCAAAACGGCCTTTGGTGATAAAGGATTATGATTTAGTTGTGGAGATGAATCATGGAATGAAAAATCCTGAACTCTGCACTTCAGACGAAATGGTGGGGAGGAAATATTGATGGGAACAAGTAAATCAAGAGTCAACTTTTTGTAGAAGGCATAGGGTTATAGCAACATAAAATCCAGGACTTACCTGTTCTAATATGTTTTGAAGCCTCTCTATCTCACAGTCTATTACAAATTTCTTCTCTTGTCGTCTATCAAGTTCTTCTAGAAGTTGCCTATAGCTGACATCATTAAAATTTTCCACACATATAGCGCTGACATGCCAACCATTTTGTCCTGCTTTTTCCATAATAGCTTGAAGTATTGAGTATCCTAGTGGGGAAAAAAAATCCAGACGGGTTACCAAAATCATACTTTAACTCCCCTTCAATAACTTATGTAGGCACTGAATCTACAGCAACATTTTTATGTTGCAAATACACAATGAATGCTTTAGAAATTTAAAATCTGACTGGTTATTTGTGAATCACTTGTTTTTGCTTTCTTTACTTGAGGCAACACCCTTTAAAATATTACTTGGATGAAGGAAGAATACCTTAAGAAGTTCTCAAAATTTCTCTACTGGAGAACATTACATTGCTTTAGACATGTTTTTGATGAGATAAACCAAAAACCAAATTCAGTACTACCGGCAGTCAATACAATTTCATAAATTCATTTTGTTAATTCTACTCACTGGAAAGAATTAATTTTGAACAACTGTTTAGGCTCTTCACTCGAACATGGTAGTAAAAACATTTTTTTTTGGATTCAGCTGTGGAAGAGATGATGTAGAAAAAACAATGCAAAAGTATGTATTGAAGACCCATTATTGTGAATGGAGAGGCATGATTATGTCCCCTCCCTGCCTTTTCTGGAAAGAAGGCGTTCTTTAACTCTTTGTCTCTTGGCTGGGGAATGATGTGGATTGAGGTTGAACTGAATGGCTACTAGGTGGGGCAGTAGGCACCCAAACTCATAATCTAGTAGAGGAGAAAAAGACATTCAAAGAAACAAAGGCAATTGAGTTTAAAATGGTGTAATGATAGCTGTGCTCAATGCAGTGTTGGCCCAAAGGGACGGCTTGGTTAAATCTGCCTTGTTGGACGTGGGTACCAAGTGCGGAGAACAAACAACTTGTACTGGGTCGTGAAGATTGAGGACACTCATCCAAGATTGCAGAAATCCGAGGAGTATTCGTTAGCTGGAGACAGCCTTCCAGTGAATGGGGGGGGGGGGGTCTGTGCCTTGTTGTCCATCCAGACCTCTCTGCATCAACCAGCACAGAAGGGAAGTAAGAGGTCTTGGTATCTGGATTAAGGAAGATGCGCAAAACTTGGAATACAGCACCTGGAGTGTTTCTTCGGGCCAACACTGTCTTGAAATCTTGCTTCGGCTCTTGGTTTTTGACTGGCGGAGCCTTTAAACTATGAACAGCCCTTACACACGAACTGGTTAGACTCAGAGCCTGGTACCCAGTTATTTTTTCCCCCTTGTGGCTTAGCATAAAAAAATATGCTAGTCCTTTTTAAGAAGGTCTGGCATTTCTTTGAGTTCATTCTATGACAGATGCCTACGGTCTCTCCCTCCCCTGGTCCCTGGAGTGAGCCTGTAGAACCAGGTGGATTAAAAGCAAATACTTGAATACAAAGAACTTGCAACATAAGAGGACATTTATTCAGGTTTATGATTGGTATGAGTCTCTCAGATTCAAGGGTTTTGATTTTTCGGTATATTTTCTACAAGTCAGAGTTTCAAACATTACGGATGCTCAGTTAATATCAACAGATGGAACTGATGATGAGATCATATTTGAAATATAAATTACCTGATATCCTGCCAAATGAAATACTGTGGCAGTCAGGACTCATTTTTATCTAAATGAAAAAAAAAATTCCCCAAAGAGGAAGAAAGAGGGCATGTTAATTACTATATAATTATTCTGGTACATCTACTGCTCTATTTAGTTTTTCCTTCTGCAACGTATGCCTATCATTATCTTTTCAAATCTCACCTAGATTCCCCTCGGCCTCCACCCCAAGTCCAGTGCTCTTTCCCTTGTTTTCTGTTGGGCACAAATGTCACAGGATGGTCTGAGTGCTCTCTTAATGTACCTGTTCATGCCTCATTTATTCAGTTACTGAGACTTGCTCTCTGCTAGGAAGGGAGGCAATGTTACTTTTATTCACTTTTGACACCCATGAACACGTTCTTTTCAAAAATACCAACAGACATCTTCCTTTTCCTTCTTCTCCCTCTATTTGTTGTCAAACCAAAATAATTTAAAGGCATTCTGCTCGATTTTTTGCATGTCGTGCAAATGAGAACTACTGTTCGCACACACCAAAGCAGTTGTCCTGCTCCGTGGGATCAATTCTTTATGTATCACCTTTAAATTTATGTATCTTTTTAAATTTCTGGCATCATGTGCTTATCAGGATTCATGTCACCAACTAAGCATCCAGGTTGTTATTATCCTTCCTACGGGACTTTCACAGAATGTACAGCGGCAAGCCTTCTGATGAAATTCATATATGGTCACCGCTGCATAAGAGATATTTCAAGATTCACACTAATGCCAAAACTATAATTCAAATTCAACATTTCATTATCTGCGTTTTCCGATTTACAAATGACACTAGAATTGACATAGACGAACCCCTAGGACACAATCTTTGTTAAATGGCAAAGAAAGTTGGCTGCCTAAAAAGAATCATTAATCATGGTCAGAAGTAAATGGCATCTTTTCAATGCAGTGCAAGGGACATGCAGTTACAGGTTGGAAGCTTGAATTCTTTTATAAGCTGTGTTGGATTTTAATATGCTTTCTTATTTATGTCACTCAGAGGTGTGTGTCTTATTTATTTGCCAGGATAGTTGTAACTTGGAGAAAATACTGCTGTTGAATCTATGATTATGTAACTTAGCTGTTATATAAACTAAAAAACCACAAGTCATGTCATACTAAATCTACATCTGGCTATGATTTGTGTCTCCTACTTATTAGAAAATCTGTAAGGCAATATTGTTGGCCATGAATACTGCAGTGCTGGGTGAATCCCACAAGACAGACGGAGACTGTACTACTGTAAAGGATCTTTTTAGTGTTGCTTCTACATTAATAAGCTGCCTAACATTTTAATTCAATATAATTTACTGAAAACCTACTACATCCAAGATTCTTGAAGGTTTGCCAAGATAAAGACATGATTCCTGTGTCTACAAGGAATTAACTAGCTAGTCACTTACTAAGTAACTATTATGCAAATTACACAGTATCATATAAATAACCAAAATAATTTTATTAGACTCGTAGCGAAACCATCCCATGGACAAGATCACAGTGCTGTCCTAGAATAAGTAATTAAAGAACACTATCAAGTGACACACACAGGTATTTTTAAAAATGTTATTACGTCATGTAATGATGTTATCAATTATGCTGACAACTGATCACAGTGATGTAAGCAGTACTGAACTACTGCATCCACACACACATCAACAGTTTTTACATCATCCATGGGGAATGGCGTATTTTCCATGAGCAGTACCATCCAGACATGTGGCTGCTAGCAACACAGGCTGGATTTTGTTTATGTGATGTTCTCTCTTTCAAGAGTTATTTGATTCAACTATCTGTACACAGAGGAGCAGGAGGAGAATCATGAGAAGTTTATGTATGTCATGGTGGACATAATTTCAAAAGAAGGGAGTTATCCATAAGCTGTAAAAAGACAAAAACAAAAAACTTCCCTTGGATAAGGACAGAGAAGAGCTCATAGTGCTCTTTAAATTTTTTTTTTTTTCAACGTTTATTTATTTTGGGGACAGAGAGAGACAGAGCATGAACGGGGGAGGGGCAGAGAGAGAGGGAGACACAGAATTGGAAACAGGCTCCAGGCTCTGAGCCATCAGCCCAGAGCCTGACGCGGGGCTCGAACTCACGGACCGCGAGATCGTGACCTGGCTGAAGTCGGACGCTTAACCGACTGCGCCACCCAGGCGCCCCAACATAGTGCTCTTTAATTAGAAGGTCATCGGTGCACTCAAAGCTGCATCACTGGAAGGCTGGACGCAGAAGTCATATTTCAGAAGGCTGAGAAATTGAGAAAATGAGACGAAGTGAGACTGTAGACATTCTCAAGGAGTGTCGTCAGGGTAGTAAAGTAATCAGATGAAGTGTGCCCCATCACGATGAATAGGGGTGTAGAAACATCGAGGTCGTGAGAACCCGTCTGGAAAGGAGAGGGCTGAGTCTATCCCACGGGGGTTGCTGAGCTTAGAAAAGAGAAGGGGCAAAGCGACTGCTTCTTTGTACACCAATTACAACCCCTCTCATTAACCTCATGAATTGCTAGGCAGGCATCTACCACCAGTCTAGTGATTTCTCTGGTCTGGGCACAATCACGGGCATCCCCAGCTAGTGGATTTGAAGAGAAAGGTTTCTATGTCTGGGAGTATACTTCATGCTGTGGATTAACCTCAGTTTTAGGAAGGAATAAGAGTCTGGAATCCTCGGCATCTGATGCCGCCATGCTGGAAATGGAGAGCAGATGTTGTGACCACAGAGTCCGGACTCTTACCAAAGCAGCTTAGCCTGGAAATCACGTGTTCAAAGGCCACTGTCTGGACTCTAAGGTCTCAGCACATGGATGGAGGAACCAACATGTAGCTTGGTTAAATTTATGGGCAGCTGTGACTATAGCATTTATTTTGTGCCACAGTTCACGAAGGGCAGAGTGAAAATAAACAAAGATCTTCTAACTTAAATAGTTTGAGGCCATACATGCAAACCTGATATAAGATGACGAGTTTTCCTTGTCTACAATCAAGAGTAAAAATGGAAAATCCATCTTTAAAGATGGGCATTCTGGGTCTTAGATTTTCCCTGTGGCCTCTCGTATTTTCTCACAAGAACATTCATCGTTTCCTGACCCCTATACTCCAGTGTTCATAGTTAATTCAGAGGCCATCTTACAGGTGAACTTAGTAATTTAAAAGTTTAAAGTTTCCATTAGTTGCACCTGAACCTAACCCTCATTAATATGGGAATACAGCAAATATTTTTAACCATTTGCCAGAGGTTCAAAGCATAGAACTCCTCCCTCCAGACATGCCCTAAAACTATTTTTTTTTTTCCTTATTTCTCTTGGGCTTTTCTCCAGGCCGCTGGAGAATTTGATTTCAGTGCAAAGAATGGTTGAACCTATTAACTTATACATCACTTGTTTACACAGCAACTAGACTGATTTTTGTAGGCAGAAACTCCATGGCACTTCCTTGCAGTGTCCTGTTTTCTTATTCTTTTCTGATATATACCAAAATCATAATCATCCCTCCCTCTCTTTCAGTATCATTTGGGCCACTAATGTCTCTGTTTTACATTCTCCAGCAATACTGCTCTTGTCAGAAGTTCTAGGTGGTACCATGCATCTCTACCTCAGTGCCTTTGCACATGCTACCATTGCCCTTAAAAAACTGTTTCCTTCTACCTTTGTCTTCTTTCATCTTTCGGAGCTTGTTGCAAACATAACTTACCTACCCCTGAATGATCACTTTCTCCTCTGAGCTCTTCAAGCTCTTATAGCTTTCTGTACATTTCTTTCAGAGATTTTTACCACGGTTTCTGGCTACGTATTTAATGATGATCTGATGATGCCTCTGCCTTCCACTGTATTGTGAGCTCCGTGAACATAGTGACCACTTCTGGGCTCGGTTCGTAGTTCAGTGGGGGCACAGGTGATGCTCAGCAAATTGTCTGAATGCATGAGTGAACTAGTGGGAATGTTAGAGGCAGGAATCAGAATTTTAAAAGGCTCAGAGGTAAGACAAAGCGTGGCAGTTCATATCCAGGAACCTGAAATATGTCCAGTTTATCTTGTGTGTTTGGAAGGACAAGGACGGTGCTGGAGAACTGGTGAGGACTGCAGGAAGGGCTGGAGAGAACAGCAGTCAAGTGTCATCACAGGGGCTTTCTCCACCGTATCACAGAATTCAGTCTTTATTCCCCAGGGACATCAGGAAGAGAATGACAAATGTGTTGTACAGTGATCATTCAGCTGAGGTGTGACAAACACTGTGGATGAAAGTAACAGGAAATGGGAAAATCAGCTCATGCCATACTGAAGGGATCCAGGTAAGAGATGACAGGAAAGGAGAGTGGATTTGAGACTATGGGAGAAGGATAACTCAACTTGGTGATCGACAAAACAAACGGGATGAGGAGGAGGCGGATTTGGGCGTAACAACAATCTGTTCTGTTGGTGGTCATTTTGTCCCGTTTTCTCCAGGAACTTAGGTCTCTCTGACGTCCTGAAGAAGCACGTATTTCTTCTACTTGGATTTCAGATGTCAAGTGACTTCTGGTGATAAGGCCTGGCAGTCACCTCCTTCATCACCCAAACCAGTATGCTAGATTCTGACACAGGTTTGAGAAACCCAGTTTTCTCTCTTGCTTCAGGCATCCAATTTTCTAGAGACCATCTCTCTACATTCTGAACAGTCCCTAAGAATAACCTGGAGGGGCACCTGAGTGGCTCAGTCAGTTAAGCATCTGACTCTTGATTTCGGCTCAGGTCATGATCTCACAGTTCCATGGGTTTGAGCCCCGCATTGGGCTCTGTGCTCACATCAAGGAGGCTGCTTGGGATGATCTCTCTCCCTCTCTCTCTCTCTCTCTCTCTCTGTCCCTTCTTCCTTCTCTCTCTCTCTCCCAAAATAAATAAATAAACATTAAAAAAAGTTAAAAAAAAAGAATAGACTGGAGATCTTTTCAAGTTTGCTTCCAGAATTGTTTAATCTGCTCAGCACTATGAGTATTTATCCATCTTTTTATGGTGCACAGCAAAGCCTTTTCACGCAAGAAAGGCATTCTTCAAAAGTTTGCACAGTTTTAAACTCCAATAACTAAAGACTAGTTTCCTGATCAGAATAAATGTCTGGCACGATTTCTGTATGGTTATGATTTTGCTCATAGGCTGACGTTTTATAAATTTTAAATATCACACTAAGAAAAATTCACAATTATTTTTTTTCACAATATAAAAACTTGACAATTCAAACTTGCACTAAACGCAACCATATAGTTGCATCTAAAATATAGATTTTGAATTGGGGCGCCTGGGTGGCTTAATTGGTGAAGTCTCTGACTCTTGACTTTAGTTCGGGTCATGATCTCACATTCGTGAGTTTGAGCCCTGTATCAGACTCTGTGCTGACACCTCGGAGCCTGGAGCCTGTTCCGGATTCTTCTTCCCCACCCCCGCCCCCACTTTCTCTCTCTCTCTCTCAAAATAAATAAAAATAAGCTTAAGAAAATAATAAAAAATATAAATTTGTGAATTAACAGCAAGCAAATAACTTTTGTCTCATATTAAGCATTTAAAGTACTTAAGACCTAATTTTGCACGTTAAACTTATTCAATATGCAACACTCTGGGAGAGCAAATTGTTGGAAAGGAGGGACAGGGCCCCTTAGAGACAGGACTGCTCTGTGCAGAGAATGACAGGTGGAGAAGGGGAGGGTCTGCTGGAGAGACAGTGAGGTGGGAAGCCTGAGGAATACTTAACAGATTACTAATAGTTTAGAGACTAGTCTGCTGGAGTAGTAGGTTCATAAACATACAAAGCTTTATTTTCATTTGACAATGTGCCGGGACCTCAAGAGTGGCCCGGCCCGTGAAAGAGGTAGGACTGTCCCCACCCTGTAGGTGAAGAAACAGAGATAAAGATGGGCTGTGTGACTGACATCAAGTCATAACCCTAACAACCGGCAGGGCTGTGAGGTTCAGCTCAGGCCCTCCGTTCTCAGGCCCAGGGGCTCCTGCACCCGACGTGAGCACACAGGGGAGCTGGAGATGACGCCTCAAGGAGGGCTGGGGCTGTGTTGTGGTCTTCACCAGCTCTGGTGAGCCTCTCACCAACACCCCTAGCGCATCAGCAGACGGTGTCGGTGCTGTCTTCAGGGACTCCGAGAATCTGACCGCTTCTCCCAGCAGGTGTAAGCCAGCACTGCCTCTGGTCTGGAACATGCAGGTGTCTCGTGACCTTGTTCTTGCTCTCGTCACCACCCCCCACCCCCGGGACCACTGGTAGCACGGCTGTGCGCAGGCCACATCCCGTCACTCCTGCTCACCCCTCCTGCTGGACCTGCACTGCGGGCCACTGAGTCACATCTGTGACCTCAGCCTCTCCTACCTCGGCACCTCTGACCCCAGTGTCTCCAACCTCAGCGTCTCTGACCCAGCCTCTCCGACCTCAGCATGTCTGACCTCAGTCTCTCTGACCCCAGCCTCTCTGACCCCAGCCTCTCTGACCTCAGCCTCTCCTACCTCAGCACCTCTGACCCCAGTGTCTCCAACCTCAGCCTCTCTGACCCAGCCTCTCCGACCTCAGCATGTCTGACCTCAGTCTCTCTGACCCCAGCCTCTCTGACCCCAGCCTCTCTGACCTCAGCCTCTCCTACCTCAGCACCTCTGACCCCAGTGTCTCCAACCTCAGCCTCTCTGACCCAGCCTCTCCGACCTCAGCCTCTCTGACCTCAGCATGTCTGACCTCAGTCTCTCTGACCCCAGCCTCTCTGACCTCAGCCTCTCCTACCTCAGCATCTCTGACCCCAGTGTCTCCAACCTCAGCCTCTCTGACCCAGCCTCTCCGACCTCAGCCTCTCCGACCTCAGTCTCTCTGACCCCAGCCTCTCTGACCCCAGCCTCTCTAACCTCAGCCTCACCGACTGCACCCACGGGGCTTAGTCCCAGACCCGCCAGTCAAACCAAGAGCTGTGCCCTCTTGCTGTCCTCCAGGCGGGTCCACGAGGCTCCCCTTTCACCTCCGTCCAGCCTTTACCCCCTGCCCTCTCTTCAGCAGGCCATCCCAGTCTCATTCTCCAGCAAGACAACTCTCTGGTCCTGAGACTCCACATTTCCCTTCCTCGCCAGACTCTGTCTCTAACATCACCACCTAATATACTAGGTACATTATTCATGTACCATGTGTATCATCATTGCCCCCACAAAAGTGCAGGCTCACACACGGAGGCACACTGGTTCTGTTTCCTGAGCGAGAAGACTGGCCACTAAAGGGCACTCAATGAATGTGCTTCAATAGTTAAAAACCGGAAGTTAGATTTTACTTAATTTTTTTTAATGTTTATCTATAGCTGAGACAGAGAGAGAGAGAGAGAGAGAGAGAGAGAGAGAGAGAGAGACAGAGAATGAGCAGGGGATGGGCAAATAGAGAGGGAGACAGAATCTGAAGCAGGCACCCGACTCCCAGCTGTCAGCACAGAGCCAGACTCAGGGCTCGAACTCACGAACCATGAGATCATGCCCTGAGCTGAAGTTGGGTGCTCAACTGACTGAGCCATCCAGGTGCCCCAAATTTTACTTCATTTTTAAGAGGGACACACTGGAGGCTTTGGAACACAGGCAGATGACAAAACTGCTTTCATATTAGCTGACATGATGGACTCCAGTAGAGAAGGAAGAAAGGGAGGCCCAACAGGAGGCTCCAGAAATGAGTCCAGGTCCAATGCAGTGACTCCTCCAGTCTACAGTCATTTGAACAAAGACGGGGGACAATGGAGAAGGTCAGTGGCTTGCTTTTCTCCAAATTCTACACTTGCCACTTCATTCTGTACTCATCCATCGAGTATACTGGGAGATTCTTTATCATAGCAGGTTGGAACCATACAAGACTGCCATTTTTATGCATTTAGATGCTAAAAGAATGTGGCAGGTAAGTTCAAAAACTCCCAAACCAGGGCAGAGAGGAGTCATGAGGAATAGGAGCCAGGAGCCTGGCACACCTCAGCCCTCCTTAGGGTATCCCTGGAAACTGCTCTACAGTTTCTGTTATCAGTCTTTCTAGCAACCATCTTGAGTCATTAACAAAGGCTGAAACAAGCCTCAAAAAAAAAAAAAAATCAGAATTAAAGGAAATTTGAAATCCGGTTTGGAAAGAACTCTATTCTACATGCTAAAAACAGAACTACATTTGGTTTATAAAAACAAATCCTCAGCTAACCTTGAAGAGCTCTTTCAGTGGCTGAGGATGGTCAGTGCTCTCTACAAAATGCTGGTTTTTAAAAGACCAATTAATTTACTCTACCCTACGTTGAAGCCTGAGTCCCAGAGAGCTCATTAATTAAACATGAAAGCAATCACTAGCAACACAAAACACATGGAAGTGTTACACATCCTATTAGATGTCAGTTTGTTACTTACGTGCCGAACTGTGTACTGTAAATAATATTAATTTAGATCCGGCTTTTATATACAAAGCCAAAACCATTCATTTTGGTTGATTTGAAAGTGATATTTTAAAACATTACTTTGTCTTTTCTTTTGAGACGGAGTAGCAGCACATAATTTTCTTTAGATGATTCTGTTGAAAGGATTTGCATACAATTACCGAGACAATTTCTGTTCCTAGCAGGAACAAACACAGGATGAAGTAAGTATTCACCATATGATTAGCCTAATTTTTATATCCCACGGAGGCTTGCTCAATTCCAAGAAGTAATTGTAAACTCATGTCAGTGACTGAGAGTGAATACATTTGATTACTCACTATTAAATTTCTTTACTGGGGAAATGACACTGAGGTGATCATATAAATAAAGAGTGATTTCTTGAACAGCGTGCCAAGAAACAAATGATGGATTCAGTGGTAGACTCAGTTACCTTCAGCTGCAACAACTGTGTTTTTCATTTCAACTATACGGTTCTGAGGCAGCGTATTTGAATTCCTTAATCATCCAGTTTTGACTTCTATGCAGTGAAGATGATTAATGTAGGATTTTATTACGTATAGAACCTGCTCCATAGCTGTTAACAAAAATGGCCTTCACTCCCCATGGTAGAACGGAGGGAGAATGCTCTTGTCTATTTGAGGGATGTGCTTTGTGAATTCATGGCAGGCGAGGGAATTCTTCCCCACAACTCTGGGAGACTCAGAACGTATAACTCAACATCCCATTCCTGCTGGAAAACGAAAAGAAAAACTTAACTCTTATCCTTCAATTCTGTATTTGGTTACTAGCCATGGACTCAACTCGGTTTCGTCAGAAACCCAGGAGATGCTCTCAGACTTGTCACTTTTTTTCACCGTCATCTCTAGTCGATGCCGGTATTTCTTCCTAAATATTGTGCTTAAGATCTTCCACGAAAAGGTCCCTACTTATCCTTTCCGTTTTCACTCAGTGAATATTTCCTGAGGGTCTACTGTATGCAGGCCATTGCTCCAGAGTCTGCACATACAGGAATAGCAAAGACAGTAGAACGTGCAGACCTTCGAGAACCTTACACTCCTGGGCTAAGGCAGACAATAAACAAATACACAAATACATTTATAATGACAAGAGGTGGCAGGTGTTATGAAGAAAAATGAAGCAAGGATGCGACAGAAATGACTGGCGGCGATGGTGGCACTTATTTTTCCACACCGGTCTCTCACAATCTCTCTGAGCTACACATCCCTCAAGTCACACTGAAGATCAGCAGTTCACTGAGTAAACCAGTTTCTTTCTCACTTGCTTCATGTATTCCAGTGGCTACCCTTTGTGCTGAGAAAGTCTATGTTCTTCATCCTAACTTGTACCTTCTGATTTCAGTTTAAGCCTCGGCCTTAGTCTTAGGTCATTTTAGAAGACTTCTCTCACTGGGACTACTAAAACAAAAGCTTCTGCACAGCAAAGGAAATAATCAACAAAATGAAAAAGACAGCCTACGGAATGGGAAAGGTTATTTGTAAACGACATCTCTGATAAAGGGTTAGTTTCCAAAATATATGAAGAACTTAGACAACTCAAATAACACCCCAGAACAATCCAATTTAAAAACGGGCAGAAGATATGAACAGACATTTCTCCAAAGGAGACATCCAGATGGCCAACAGACACATAAAAAGATGCTCATCGTCACTAATTATCAGGGAAAAACAAATCAAAGCCATGAGGAGATACCACCTCACACCTGTCAAAATGGCTAAAATCAACAACATAAGAAACAAGTGTTGGCAAGGATGTGGAGAAAGGGAACCCTCTTTTACTGTTGGTGGGAATGCAAATGGGCACAGCCACTGTGGAAAAGAGTACAGAGGTTCCTCAAAAAATTAAAAATAGAATGATCCAGCAATTGTGCCACTGGGTATTTAGCCCCAAAATAGAAAAACACTAATGCAAAGGGATACATGCATCCTGATGTTTATCGCAGCATTATCTACAAGAGCCAAATTAAGGAAGCAGCCCAAGTGTCCATCAACTGGTGAATTCATTAAGATGAAGTGGTGTATGTATATGTGTGTGTGTGTGTGTATGTGTGTGTGTACATATATATGAATATATACACCTATATGAATATATACATATATATGAATATATAAAATATATATGAATATATAAAACATATATGAATATATGCATATATAGGAATATTACCGAGTCATTAAAATAATGATATCTTGCCATTTGCAAGGATATGGATAGGGCTAGACAGAAAGTACTAAGTGAAGTAAGTCAGGGAAAGACAAACACCATACCATTTCACCCATATGTGGAATTTATGAAACAAAACAATCAAGCAAAGGGAAAAGGATGAGAGACAAACCAAGAAACAGACTCTAAATACAGAGAACACACTGATGCTCACCAGAGGGGAGGTGGGTGGGGGGATGGGGGAAATAGGTGATGGGTTACTAAGGAGGGTACTTTTGATGAGCACTGGGTGTTGTATGGCAGTGTCTGAATACCTGAAATCTAATATAACACAGTATATTAACTAACTGGAGTTAAAATGAAAGGAAAAAAAAGAAGACTTCTCTGTCTTTTCATATTGAGTATTTTTTGTCTTTTTTGAGTATATTTTCTTTTTTCTTTATTCTTCCCCAACTGTCTGTACAGAAATTACAGCTCATATCTCATTGAATTAATTAATTAAATTATTTATCAAGTAAGCACGATACGCTACTTTTGGAAGTACCAAGTACACAGTGAGGCCCAGTTGCTGATCTGAAAGACTTTGAACTTTAATAACCATTATTGTTAATTTACCTGTCTAGTTCTCTTTAAGTATGATATGAGTTCTTATTCACTTTTGTTTCCCTAGTTTGTTCTTTTCAACACAAAGGAAAGAATCCAAGAAGGAGATCGAACTGAATGGCAAAGGTAAAAATCCTGCCTATTTTATATCACACCCCTCCCCCATTTGATCAAGTGTAATAATAATGGAATTTGCGTTCCATTTGATCAAGTGTAATAATAATAAGGATAATAAAAATACCTGTAAGTTATTGAAGGCCTACCTAATCTGTAGCAGGTACTGTATTAAGCGCTTTATGGGCATAGTGTTAGTTTTATTATCTTCATTTTATATAAAGCAAACTAGATGATGGAGAAGTTGAATTCTTGTAAGATTACTTAGCAATTATGTTAGAGCACTTCGTGTGATGTTAAAGTCTGCCTTTTATTCTCCTCTGTGATACTGTCTTTAATACAATGAACACTTAATTCCATTCTGTTTGGGATAATTTTATGCCCCTATTAAGGATTCATTTTTGACCCAGAAATATCCCTGACCATGAAGCACTCCTGGTATCAGGGGTGTCTCCAAGGAGCGCTATATATGGCTGCTGCTATTCGTGTTGGGGATGTGCTTACTGTTTCAACTCTAGGTTCCCAGGGAAGTGATATGCCTGTCCCCCCAGCACCCCACCCAACCACTCTCTGGCAGATCTGGCCCAAATGTTGCAACTGAAAAGATTACAATAATGAACAAAATTTATTCTTTCACAACAGTTTATGAATGCTGCCCTGTGGTTAAGCTTGGTTAATGATGTCGCCCTGGCCCTGCTCAGGACATACCATCAACTCCCTTCTCTCTGAAGGATGTCAAACACTGAATCATAGAATTAGGTCAACTCTTGACAAAGAGCTTTTGAATTACTATTGAGATCTATCTATATGTTTGCCCACATTCTTCCCTTCTAGAAAGAGTCACAAACCCATTTCACAAATTATATTTGAACCACAGTACAGAATAGCTTTTGCTGATGCAGGGGTTAATGTAGGGGAGTTTTCCGGATAGGTATTAAGACAGCAAAACCAGAAAGCACTTGCATTTTTAATTAAAATAAATTTGCCCGAAAATTATAATGGATATAGAAACACTTGTCTACAATTTTATAATTGTAGCAAAATTGAGTCAAGTTTGTACTATCAGGTAGAAAAAATCAGATGGAGCTATTCATTTTTTCATCAAATACTCAGAACATGGCAATAAGTCAGTAAGTGTCTGCTTTGCTTTCTGACCCAACAATCTCTACTATGTATCACTGACATCTTGACTGAAACTCATGGTGCAAATTTCTTTATTAAGTGCTTCATTCATTCATTCATTCATTCATTCTTGGAGAGAGAGAGTGTGCAAGTGGGGGAGGGACAGAGAAAGAGAGAGAGACACAGAATCCCAATCGGGCTCCGTGCTGTCAGCACAGAGCCCAATGCGAAGCTTGATCTCACTAACCATGAGATCACGACCTGAGCTGAAACCAAGAGCTGCATGATTAACTGACTGAGCCATTCAGGTGCCCCCATTATCTGAAATGTAAAATTTGAGCTATGTTCTCTATTTTCATCTCCAAATGCTCCCTCAAGGCTCAAAATGTTATTAATATAATTATAACACTTAAACCATTGTTTTTGTTCTAAGAAGTGTTTAGTGCTGGGTGTTTGTGAACATATATTATACGTCATTTCTGAAAATGTCCCCACTTGCAGAGAGATACTTAAGAGTTAAATGAGCATCTACATAGGATATTTGCCCCCAAACTGCTAACTTCTTTAAACATGGATTGCTTTTCATGGTACCCCTTATATGTTTGATAATTCCAGCAATTTCTGTAGATCAACTGTCTTTAAGCACTATTTCAATACAATCAGAAAAAATAATAGGTTTTTTAAAAACCATTTTAAAATTTAAATGAAAACATCACCCCCTATTTGATGAGACCTTTGAATTCCTGGTGCCTGCTGAGCCGTGCTGGAAGGACGAGCTTGCCTCCTGCTCACGGTGCTGGACCATGACATGCTGGGGGCTGATGACTTGGAAGGGGAGGCCTTTCTGCCACTACGCTCAGTGCCGGGCCTGACTGGGACGGAGCAGCCTGGCGAGGTGCCTCAGACCCGTCTGCCCGTCACCTACCCTGCGCTCAACGGGGATCCTATGTCCTGCAGCTGCTGGAGAGCCGGAAGGGTGATCGGGAGGCCCAGGTGTTTGTGAGGCTGCGGAGGCAGCGAGCCAAGCAGGCCTCCCAGCATGCCCCAAAGCCAGGGCGGTAGCAGTGGAGGTTGGGGAGGGGGCTGGGTGCCTGCAAGATCTGGGTTCTCCCCACCAGCCTGGCCTAACAGTCCGCAAGGGCCCTGCAAGTCTGGGGAACCCCGGTGTGCGGAAGGCCCAGAGTGTGGATCTTCTCTGGTCCTCCCACCAGAGGGGCCCGGGGTGCTGGGACCAGGGCCCTGTGGTATTTATACTCCCTCCCCCTGCCTCCAGCCCTGGCCTCAGCATTCTCTACCAAATTTCAGCACCAGGGGGAGGGGCAGCTGTCTGCATCTCTGGCCCTCACTCTCCTGTTGGGGAAGTGCTGCTCTGGCACAGCTGTCTCCCTGCGTTTCTGGCCTGCCTATTCCAGTCACTGGGGTGGGGGGCTAGGCTCCCTGGGGCCTGCTCTTTAGCTCTCCTTCCCTGGTTCACTGGGGCTGGGGCTACCACTGCCCTGAGAGGGAGGGTGGCAGCTATAATGAAGGGAGCCTGGCTCCTCTCCTTAAAAAAAAAAAAAAAGGAAGGAATTCTATAATTTAAAAGATTTTTATTTTTCCCTGGGACTCACCTCTTTGTATATGTGGGGTGGTCTTGTTTGCAGAAGAGTGTATAAATGGGATTCTGAATTTTGTAACAAGAAGTCAGCTTTGCCATTGGTAGATCTTTTACATAAAACATATAAACTCACTCTGTAACTGGAAATGCAGACCTTATGCATTACAACCATCCTAGCAAGTCTAAAACCTTACAGACTATTTGCAGCCCAAAGACTTTAGAGAGAATATAGTCCAAACTCTTGACCTTGAGAAAATGAATACCCCTCCACCCACCAAAAATGACTTACCAAGTTATGTGTTAGGTATGGTAGAGACTCAAACAGAGGCCTCCTGACTCCTAAGCTAGTATACTTTCCTGAATCTCACTACTTCCTGTTAAAAATCCAACTTGACAACTGCTATTTGAGGAATGTGATCTAAGAAAGGTGATTACCAAGGATGTCATTCTCAGACATAAATTTATTTACTTATTTATATTTATTTATTTATTTTATTTATATTTATAGACCAGAGAATCATATAATTTGCAAAGTAATGAAACATTCTTAATGTGCCTTGTTTAGGAAAGAACCTCATGATAAATTCTTTACTTTTTCATTCTCAAGTTAGTTAACATAGTATAGTCTTGGCTTCAGGAGTAGAACCTAGTGATTCATCTCTTACATATGATACCCAGTGCTCATCCCCAAAAGTGTCCTCCTTAATGCCCATCACCCCTTTAACCCACCTCCATCAACCGTCAGTTTGTTCTCTTTTGGTTTGCCTCCCTCTGTTTTATAAAGATGTCCATCAACTGATGAATGGATTAAGATACATACATGATGGAATACTACTCAGTGATGAAAAAGAATGAAATCTTTCCACTTGCAATAATGTGGATGGAACTGGAGGGTATTATGCTAAGCGAAATAAGTCAGAGAAAGACAGGCATCATAGGATTTCACTCGCCTGTGGAATTTGAGAAACTTAAGAGATAAACATAGGGGAGGGGAAGGAAAAAGAAATTCGTTTTATAATGCAGAATGAGGAAAGGATCTGCCTCTCATAATCTAAATCCTAATCTAATCTAGATTATTTTATAAAACAGTATGAATACAAACTTAGCCAATCATATCTGCTGTTTTCCTTTGGATCCAAAAAAAGGTAAGAGTGAAGGCTGAAGTCATGGTACATCTGTCCCTGATGAATATAATTCTAGTGTATAATGACACCACTTTTCATATACTAAATGTAAAACAACTATTATTATGCTACCAGATGTAAACTGATGATCGTAAATAGCCCAGAGTAGAGAAATGGGAAGGTGTGTCTGTAAATGCACTGGCCCTGTAGGAAAAAAATTTAAATGTACTGAAGATGGCTGAGAACTTACTCAACATGGCGGAGCACTATTTTCACATTTAGCAATCACAAAAGTTTAAAGATAGAAGAACTCGACTCTCAATTGACAAATAAGGGAACGGATAGTCTTGAGGAGAGGAAATGACTTCCTAAGAAGTCAGTTGCGAAACCAGTACCTGAAGATTAGAGGCTATAAAACATCGTCCATATAATGAGGGCCTGGAAGTCTCTGTCTCGTCTCCCCACCCTCCCTGCCTTTCCTTTGATTCTCTTTCTTCTCCTCCATCCCTCTGGTATCATCTCACCTTGCTACACATATTTACATTTATTACATTTTACTTTACAAAATGGGATTTACTATACACGTAGACACAACACTCAAAATATTTAACCACTTGTGTGACATTGGTCAATCAAAATGGCCACCAGTGCAGCACTGTCCTACGGGGAAGAGTATCTCATCTACACACATGCTTTTTGTGAACCCATTTTTCTTCAGTAATAGATCATGTGTATCTTTTTTAGGTAAATAAACACAGAACTACAACATGATTATTAATGGTAACAGAGCATGCCATTGGATGGGGTATCATACTTCATTTAACATTTAGGTCGTTTCTGCTCTTTGCTCGTTGTATACAAGGCATGGACTTTTCATTTTCAAATGTAATTCAGATCAAATCCATGTTCACTGATAATTTGGTGAAGAATAAAAAACAAGCTAAAGTGTAAGAAATCATTTCTGTGTTTAATGGGTAACATATCAGTACTAAATTGCAACACAGCTATTAGGCTTTTCTAAACAGAAATAAAGTGGTACTGGAATGTTCTCTTCCCATCCAAAATTCCTTCTATGAACATTTAAAAGTGCATATAAAATGAAACTTATTTCTCCTTTCCTCGGTGTTTTTTTCCTGTTGCCTTTACTTAAGTCTTTAAATTTAAACTTCAGACTAAAAATTTTAAAGGCTCTTAAATTATGTAGTAGCTGCATCTAAATGAAGAATATCTTAAGATGAACCAAATGAACCGTTTGAGAGACAGAAACATATAAAATAAACGTGCTTGTTGCCAATTTGTGTTTCCTGTGCCTCAAGAGCTCTGATCTGAGTTTTAATGCACACTTGGAAGTGAGAGCAAATGAAGTGTGAGATAGGATAGCTTCTCCTCCATGACAGGCACTGTCCTGGGTCTCTCTCACCTGCATCAGGCAATCAAACAGTTCTAGACCACTCAAGAAGGTCTCAGGGGGCAAGTCAGCACAGCATTTGTATAGAGACTTTGCTTGTTTCTTTTCTTATGCATTACTGTCTACCCAGCTTACCTGTAACGTCAAGACTCAGAAGTTGAGAAGTGTTTTAAAACCTGTAAGCATCCTTCTCATATGAAAATAACTTAAAAAACTTTTTTTTTAATGTTTATTTATTTTTGAGACAGAGAGAGACAGAGCATGAACGGGGGAGGGGCAGAGAGAGAGGGAGACACAGAATCTGAGGCAGGCTCCAGGCTCTGAGCTGTCAGCATAGAGCCCGACGCGGGGCTTGAACTCACGGACCACAAGATCATGACCTGAGCCGAAGTCGGATGCCCAACCAACTGAGCCACCCAGGCGCCCCCCTTAATAACTTTTTAAAGGTTTCCACAGATTTTTAAAAGTGTAGCTATTTAACATCTTACTATTCATAAGAGCAATTATATATATATGTGTGTATATACACACACACACACACACACACACACACACACATATAGAGAGAGAGAGAGAGAGGGAGAGAGAGGGAAAGAGGGAGAGAGAGAGAGAGAGAGAGAGGGAGAAATTGCACATGCATGTAAGAGATAGGCATAAAATAGAAAAAAAAAAACCAATCACGTATCTACCATCCAAAGGTATCTATTAATATTTATTGAATTTTCTCCAGTCCTTTTCTCTTATGTTCTCACCAATATGAATGCCAATATTGCATGCACACTTTTCTTCCATGCAAATAATTATGTCTACGCTCTTCAAAACTTAACAAGCACCATTTTAAAGGTTGCTTACTATTAGATATTTAGTCACATTTTTTTTCAGATGAAGAAACAGAATTAGCAAAGTTAGTAGCAGAGTATTTTCCAAGAGAGCTGCACTAAAATTTTTGGCCTGTCTTCACACGTGAAACTGACCCTCCTCCCATACTGAACTGTGGGGATCAAAGTTCCCTCCTCTTGAATCTAGGAGGCCAGTGACTGTGGGATTCCCAAGGTTAGATCATAAAAGTGGATAGAGCTTCCTCCTGGTCCCCTTGGGATGACTGCCTTTGAAACGGAAGCCCAAGCACCCGGTGCAGAGGGTATTACGTCGGGGTTGACAGCCAAGAGCACAGATGAGGTTTTCAGCTGATAGCCACAATCTCCACGAGACCCACGAGGTAGAGGTCTCTGAAGTCACTGGCGGCCCAGTGCCCATCTGACTGAAACTACACGAGAGACCCCTGAGCGAGAAGCACCCACATAGCTGCGCTCTGCTGTCTCTAAAGCCATGGGAGGTAATCTACACTACTGTCAGTTAGATTTGGGGGTGAATTCTGACGTAGTGATAGATGACCAGAACCCCAACCAAGGTCACACAGCAAGTATGCAGACCCTGGCCATGGCATGCCTACATATGGCAGTCCTACTTCATCACCTTATCTACACTTCCGACCACTACACCATACTGCGCCCTGTTGACTGCCTTCTATAAACTGTAGAAACGTACACAGCTTTCTTTATGTAGACGCAAGGAACAGTGCGTGTGTGTGCGTGCGTGCGTGTGTGTGTGTGTGTGCGCGTGTGTGTGTGTGTGCGCGTGTGTGTGTGTGTGCTAGAGGTAGTAGAAGCAGCACCAGCAGCAGCAGATTCTTGTGCACCAGTAACAGTTACAGTAGTGATCTCTGGATAGCATGAGAGCGAATGCCATTTTGTTTAAATGCTAGACAAAGGAAAACATTCCACGGACTAGTTGAACTCTTAGGATATTTTGGATAAATATTTATATTCTCAATGCATTTTCTCAGGACCGTAAATTCTACAAGTTACGAAGACTATATTATGCAATGGATGATAGTTACCTTCTTAAAGTTGCTACTGCATAGTTTGGTCTTAATGCAAAGGGTTCTGTTTTACAATTGCTCTGCAATTCATTAATTTTCATTTTGTTCCTTTCAAGGGCGTTTAGGGTCTGGGATATACAGTTGTAAAACACAGCTCTCACTAGAATTCATAATTTACTAGGTCTTAATATTCCATTTGAAGAGGCTCCTGGAATATGATGAGGTCAGAAGAGAAGAATAAAAAAGAAAACCATTTGGCATGCTTAATAACAGACTATTTATCCATGGCATAATCTGAAATCTTTTCAAGCACGGCTGAAGGTGACCCGTACCTCAAACTCATTCAGATGGGATTGGTCACTTTGTAAGAATTGGAAGGGGAGGTTATATACATCTCATTAGTTTTTCTAGCCCAACGATATTTAACTTTGATTGCTTATTATAAGCAGAGTAACTGTGCAATTTTTCATACAATCTCAGACACTTTCAAGAGTAAAGGGGGGCACTGTGACCATTACACTAGGCTATCAGGTGTAAACCAGAACTGTGCAGGCAAGCCCAGATGTGTGGGCCAGCTGCCAGGTGGATCCTGGGGGAAAACAGAGATGAATGAAGAAGGCACTGCCCACAAGCAGCTCCTAATTTCCCCCCTCCTCCTGCGTTGTAACTGAGAACCAACAAAAAGTATTGACAGAAAAAGTGCCCAGTGGGAGATGTCATGTGCAAGTTGAGAGGTACTTGGTTGTCTAGGCAGCCCCTGAGTCTCCTTCACTGTTTTTCTCCTTCTAATCTGGCCAGACATTAATTAATCCAGGTCTCTGCAGAGTTACAGTGATCCTATCAACACTTCCATTTTTTATTATTCTTAGAAAGTTATGATAATATTAGAAATCCTGTGAGACTAGAATCTAGTGTTTGAGATCAAAGAATTCTGGATCTCCTGTGTTCGCAGGATGTTGAGACCAAGTTTATTGGAACTTAACTGAATTCCAATGCAAATCAACTAAAACTTTCTTGGTCTAGAAGACACTAAAAAGTGTAATGCAATTAGGTTCACAGAATGGGTTGAATGGATTTTATTCCTAAAAAGCCAAATTAAATTTTAGACATATGAGAGTATTCAATCAGAGGCTCTAATACATCATGTATTGAATTCTCATGTTTATTGCATATTTTTTATATTTTCCAAGCCAATTTAAAAGTGTTAACAAATAAACATTATATTTTTTTTATGAAGCAATAGAAACTAGGAGATTTAGAGATCAAGTGGCCATATTGGGCAAACAAATTTCCCTTCCAATTCTAATCTGTGTGAAATCAAAGCATTTTACAGCTGAGCGGATCATGGAAACTTCCGATGTGGACAAAGGCTGAGCCAGAGTGCTTATAAGACTTGCCCAAGGTAAGTTATGGGAAGAGCTGGCTGATGACAGAGAAGGCTCTAAAAACATCCTTTCTCATGTCTCTGAGAACTGGCATTGTCCTCGGGGGAATCTGGACAGGGCAAAGCTGAGTAGGAAGTCTAAAACCTTCCAGACGATGTGAACTCCTATTAGTCTTGGGCAGAATAGAGCAAAAGACGAAAAAGGACAAAATATAAGAACATGCCTATTGAATTCCCATTAAAATAAATCTTTTAAGAAAGCACTTAAAGGTTATCCAAAAGTTTGTTACTCTCTTCTCAGCATTGCATTCTTCTAGGAATGGCTGTGCAATGAGAATTCTTGATCATTCAGATAAACTGCAAACCTATAGTAATCAAAACATTATGGTACTGGCACAAAAAGAGACACATAGATCGATGGAACAGAAAAGAGAGCCTAGAAACAAACCTGCAACTACATGATCAATTAATCTATGACAAAGAAGCAAGAATACACGATGGGGAAAGAGTCTCTTCAACAAATGATGCTGGGAAAACTGGACAACTACATGCAATAGAATGAAACTGGACCACTTTCTTATACCACATACAAAAAATAAACTCAATATTGATTAAAGAATTTAATGTGAGACCCAAAACCATAAAACTCCTAGAAGATAACATAGGCAGTAATTTCTTTGACACTGGCCATAGAAACATTTTTCTATGGGTAGATCTACACTATGGTCCAGCAATAGCACTGCTAGGAATTTACCCAAGGGATACAGGAGTGCTGATGCATAGGGGCACTTATACCCCAATGTTTATAGCAGCATTTTCAACAATAGACAAACTATGGAAAGAGCCTAAATGTCCATCAACTGATGAATGGATAAAGAGACTGTGGTTTATATACACAATGGAATACTACATGGCAATGAGAAAGAATGAAATATGGCCTTTTGTAGCAACGTGGATGGAACTGGAGAGTGTTATGCTAAATGAAATAAGTCATACAGAGAAGGACAGATTCCATATGTTTTCACTCTTATGTGGATCCTGAGAAACTTAACAGAAGACCATGGGGGAGGGGAAGGCGGAAAAAAAAAGTTAGGGACAGAGGCAAACCATAAGAGACTCTTTTTTTTTTTTTTTTAACGTTTATTTATTTTTGAGACAGGGAGAGACAGAGCATGAACAGGGGAGGGTCAGAGAGAGGGAGACACAGAATCCGAAGCAGGCTCCAGGCTCCAAGCTGTCAGCACAGAGCCCGACGCGGGGCTAGAACTCACGGACCGCGAGATCATGACCTGAGCCGAAGTCGGCCGCCCAACCGACTGAGCCACCCAGGCGCCCCCATAAGAGACTCTTAAAAACTAAGAATAAACTGAGGGTTGATGGGGGGTGGGGGAGAGGGGAACGTGGGGGAGGGGCATTGAGGAGGGCACCTGTTGGGATGAGCACTGGGTGTTGTATGGAAACCAATTTGACAACAAATTTCATATAAAAATAAATAATAAAAATGTACCCCAAGTAAAAAAAAAAAAAGAAACATTTTTTTAGATATGTTTTCTGAGACAAGGGAAACCAAAGCAAAAATAAACTAGTGGGACTACACCAAAATAAAAGGTTTTTGCACAGTGAAGGAAACCATAAAACAAAAAGACAACTTATTGAATGGGAGAACATATTTGCAAATGACATATCTGATGAAGGGTTAACATCGAAAATATATAAAGAACTTATACAACTCAATACCAGAAGAACAAATAATACAATTAAAAATGGGCAGAAGACCTGAATAGATGTTTTTGTTTTTTTTTTCAAAGAAGACATACAGTGGGCCAACAGACACATGAAAAGATGCTAAATATTACTAATAATCAGGGAAATGCAAATCAAAACTACAATGTAATACCACTTCACACCTGTCAGAATGGCTAAAATAAAAAAACACAAGAAATAGCAAATGTTGGTGAGGATGTGGAGAAAGGGAAACCCTCATGCAGTGTTGGTGGGAATAAAAACTGATGCAGCCATTCTGAAAAGCAGTATGGAGGTTCCTCAAAAACTTAAGTGATCCAATAATTCTACTACTGGATATTTACCCAAAGAAAATGAAAACTAATTTGAAAAGATACATGCATCCCTATGTTTAGAGCAGCATTATTTATAATAGCCAAGCTATTCAAGCAACCCAAGTGTCCATCAACAGATGAATGGATAAAGATTATATGTATCATGTCATATCATATCATATCATATCATATCATATCATATCATATCATATATATTCTTTATCCATTCATCTGTTGATGAAGGAATATAAAGGAATATTACCCAGCCATAAAAAGGATGAGGTCTTGTCATTTGCAACAACACAGGTAGACCTACAGTGTGTTATGTAAGTGAAATAAGTCAGGTGGAGAAAGACAAATACCATATGATTTCACTCCTATGTGGAATTTAAGAAATGCAACAAATGAACAAAGAAAGAAAACAAGGGAGAAAAAACCCTCAGACTCTTAAATACAAAGAACAAACTGGTGGTCACCAGAGAAGAGGTAGGTGGGGGGAAGGGTGAAATAAGTGAAGGGGATTAAGACTACACTTATCTTGATGAGCACTGCGTAATGTACTGAATTGATGAATTGTTACACTGCACACCTGAAACCAGTATAACACCATATGTTAACTATACTTCAATTAAAAAAAAAAAAAAGAATTCTTGAATCATTCAGTGATTGGTTGGTTTCAGAGTCTGTGGATCTGAAACTCCACTTTCCATTGTATCTCACTGCGTTTACTCTTTCATTTCTCCTTTAAAGTGAAGGGCTGCCTCACTTGATCTCTTCGGTAGAGATCAGGAGATGTGAGCTAAAATTATCATGTGATCGTCTCATGGCCTGCTTACACAAACTGGCAGGTAAAGTATTTATTGGTAAAAGAACCTAGGAACACATGGATCCATGCATACCAGGAAAGTGTGATCTACTATTGTTACTACTAAATATTGTTCTACTATCTAAATCTGCCTTCAGAATAAATACAGGAACTTCTCAATATCTTCACTACTATCACCCTTGTCCAAATCTCTGTGTTTTAGTAAACGGACTTCACTGCTCTCCTGTACTCATACAAGGCATAATCTCTTTTCAAGGCTTTGCACATTCTGTTCCCTCTACTTTACATGCTTTCCCCCTAAAGCACCACACAGCTCCCTCATTCCTTTCAAGTTGCACTCCAAGAGGACCTTCTCAATGAGACGTCTCCTGAGAGTCCCACGTAAAACACTAAATTTAAAAGATTAAATAAAAAAGTAAAAGCTACATCCCCAGGGCTGAGTTGACAGTAGGCACTCAGTAAATACGAATTCTGTGAATGAAAGACAATGGCTTGTGCCTCCACTGGCTGTGACATTCACAGTTACCAGCACCAGGCATCTCTTACCAGCCCTAGCTTTTCTTGGGAAGAAAAAGATAACCTGGGTAGATTTGAGGGCTATCGATGCACAACTGGAGTGCGTGTCTCTGTGACTTCGGGCTCAAAGTCTCCACGACGTCTGTGATGAGAGCAACAAGAAAAATGGAGGCACCCAACTGTCCTCACCAAGTTTTTATTTTAACGAGTCAGAATGATAAAAAAAAACAACCCACAAAAACCTTATACCCACCATATATATCTGCCTGATTTTATAGAAGAAAACATTTTCATTCTAAAATGGTAGGAAACATAAAATTTTAGGATAAAGGACATTTTTTCAAATAAAAAAATTAGCTTCACAGAAACTCTCTACACTGTCCTGATTCTTTCTCCTGCCCCCTTTTTTTTTTTTTTTTTTTTTTTTTTTACCTTTTAAGTGTTTATTTATTTTTGAGAGAGACTGAGCCACCCAGGCGCCCCTCTCCTGCCAATTCTTGAAGGTGGATCCATAAGAAGTCTGGGCTTTGGATTCCAGACCTGCAGTCCTGCTGTGAAAGTTCCCAGCCACATGCAGGCAGAGCAAACTTCCCCCACCCTCAAAGCTGCAGACACAAAGGTGCTTACATCTCCATTTTGTCATCAGACGACTAAACAAATGGTTTCAGCAGAGGAGTTGGTTAAGATTTTGTATGTAGAGACAAAAGTGAAAACCCTAAAAGATTTAAGGACTTTTCTTGGGTATACCCATTCTTCACTCCTTTCAAGGTCAAGCACAAGCATCTGAATGATCACTTCTTTGATTTTACTAATGAGAAACCATATTGTTAAGAAAGGAAGGTTGAAAAGAATCCATAAAACCCCGAGGTAGATGGGGCACCTGGGTGGCTCAGTTGGTTGAGCGACCGACTTTGGCTCAGGTCATGATCTCATGGTCTGTGAGTTCGAGCCCCACGTTGTGCTCTGTGCTGACAGCTCAGAGCCTGGAGCCTGTTTCAGATTCTGTGTCTCCCTCTCTCTCTGCCCCTCCCCTGCTCACACTCTGTCTCTCTGAAAATTAAATAAACATTAAACCAAATTAAAAGCAAAAAACCCCACAGAGGTGGCACGCTAATCAGTGGAATTTTGCCACAGAGTAGACTGGAAGGTTAAAGCCCAAAATGAAATCCCAGTTTGTAGGGTTTCTTAACAAGCAGCCTACACAGGCTGACCCCTTTGCTTGCTTTTAGTGTTTTCCATAAGTCATGGAGGGCAACAGGATATTTTTTTGAGGATTTAGTAAGATGGTTGATTATGAAAAATCCAAAATGTAAGGAAAGGTCAAACCTTTTGGTTAATAACAGATGAAGCCACACGCAAACTGAAGTGAAGGGGCAGTTCCGATTCCAATTCCTTCAGAGGACTGGATTTCTAACAAATGCACGTTTTCACCATATTTTGAGTCTGTGAGCTCTCTGTACTTTTTGATGTCAAAAGTTAAACTTACAGAAGACATGTGGAGACTCAGAGTCTCCTTGAAATGATTTTGGTGACTATTGTAATATAGCAAAGAAAGTGCACTGTTCAAACCTTCTCAGTAGATGGGAACACGGCCTGGTCCCACCAGTATCATCAGAGCATCAGAACGCATTATGCTGCGTTAATGGCGCATTCTCAAATGCGGTGCACACATTCTGTAGGTATATTTGGAGATTTCTGTCAAAACAAATCATTTCACATTCACCTATCATATCATACTTATCAAGTTCCTCATGAGTTATGCTGTCAGTTTTGAGGGACAGTCTTGAAATTTTAAACACAAATAGTGTACTTCGGGTGCATTTATTAGTAAAAGAGCATATATGGTTTTGTGCCAATAATATGACCCACTTTGTTGTGGGTAGTAATTTGGTTAAGATTTTAAATAGCATGGTCAAGAAAAGTCTTGTGTCCAAGAGTTTATAAGGGCAGGAAACTTCAATACAATTTAATAAAATAAAAATTTATTGACTTTAAGGGCAC
The DNA here is from genome assembly GCF_028749965.1 of Puma concolor. Classification (NCBI taxonomy): domain Eukaryota; kingdom Metazoa; phylum Chordata; class Mammalia; order Carnivora; family Felidae; genus Puma; species Puma concolor. The sequence goes on from NC_141676.1 coordinate 112,969,706, forward strand.
CTGGGTGGCTCAGTCGGTTAAGCATCCAACTTTGCCTCAGGTCATGATCTTGTGGTTCATGAGTTCGAGTCCTGCGTCGGGCTCTGTGCTGACAGCTCAGAGCCTGTAGCCTGCTCCAGATTCTGTGTCCCCCCCCCCCGCCCCCCCCCCCCCCCGCTTGTGCTCTGTCTCTGTCTTTCAAAAATGAACAAACATTAAAAAAAATTAAAAAAGTTATTGACTTTAAAATGAATAAAAGTACTCAGAGATTTTAATCTACCATTCAACATAAATAAAAGTTGTTTGAAATATAATAATATCTATCTATAACAACTTGTAAAATACTAATTAAACTGTTTGAAAACATGTAATCTTGTTTTGACAATAACAACAACCAACTCAAAAGACTTACTTATTGCAGACTTAACTACTTCAGCTTCTGCAAAAAGTTTAGGTAAGGTCGAACCAGATTTACATTTCCCTTAGGTTACTAATGAAATTTTGTAAGAAAATAATATTAATAAAATAACTTAGGAAAAGTTGATTATGTTTTTTTTTTTTTTAATTTTTTTTTTCAACGTTTATTTATTTTTGGGACAGAGAGAGACAGAGCATGAACGGGGGAGGGGCAGAGAGAGAGGGAGACACAGAATCGGAAACAGGCTCCAGGCTCTGAGCCATCAGCCCAGAGCCCGACGCGGGGCTCGAACTCACGGACCGCGAGATCGTGACCTGGCTGAAGTCGGACGCTTAACCGACTGCGCCACCCAGGCGCCCGAAAGTTGATTATGTTTAAAAACATACTTTAGAAGCTTTAAAAATAATATGATAATCACAATATTCTGGTTAAAAATATACTGCAGGAACATTTCTCTATAGGGCAATGATTATGTATTATAAATACCTGTACTGTGTATTATAGAAGACCCCTAAGAAACTACTTGCTCACAACTGCTGGTCAACAGCATGCTACTGAATAACCTTTATTCACATAAAATGCTATTTTTGTTAAAATGTCTATAATTCTTACAGGCAGAAAGTAGTAGATAGAATTTGACAGCTCCAGATAAACTTCTGTGAAAGTTCAATGAAAATAACCTCTCATTTTCTAGCGTGAGTAGAACGTGCTATATGTCTGTCTTCCTAACATCAGAAAGGAATGCAACAGCCATGGCAGTGGAAAGCAGGCCAGAGGAGGCCTGGGCCTGGGTGGGGTCAGACGCAGGTCCTGTCTGTCTGAATGCATGTGGGGACATCGGAGACACCAAGGAAGCAGACGAAATACAGCTGGGGGGCAAGAGCTAGAGAAGGTCTCAAGGAACAAGTCGTGTGAGTGGAGCCTGGATGTCAGTTTCATGAAGTGGGCAAGTCTCGGGGGCCTGTCATGAGCCACTGTCCTGGCCCTGCCTTGGGTAGATTTGACATCGCTTCAGGGGTCCCGTGCATATAAGGTCTTCTGCATCTTCTGAGCCCACATTCCTTCAATGATTCTGCAGGACTAGAACCAGAACTCCAGAGCCGAGCATCTACCTGAGAGCCTGGGGAGTACAAAGTCTGTAACTATAAAGTAGCAGGGCTGGGTCTGTAAACCCTACGGCAGAAGAAACACCATTACTTTATACAAAATAAAATGGGCCTATGGTCCTATGTAGGCCCACATGCCACATCATTACGTAGGAAAAGGCTCACTTTACTGCTAACTTGTAGAAATGGAACTTCCAGGTTTTAACTTAAAACTAAAAACATTTTAACTCATAAAAAGAAAACCATAATTATTTGATTAGGTGATTTCATCTTTATTAGAAAATAATGCTAGTGTTAAGTACTCATTTTTTTATCTTCACCTTTTATTGAGCTTTGTAATCAGCTTCTTATCAAAGTTTAATTTATTTTAATGATCAAAACCTTAATGTGCATTTTTAAATTGCCAGAAATAGGTCAATAATTTTTAAACTAATCTAAATAAAGTGTCTTCAGATGAGAGGTACAGAGGGGGCTTTATCTCTCTAGTCCCGTTACGAGTGTATTGGGAAGATAAGTGATTGCAACAGAAACAGAATTAATCACTCTGGCATGTTTTCTCTCCTACTGCTACAATTCCTGGTCATAGTTCTTACTTGGAAATTGTAATGTGCTAACAAGAAAATCTGCAGTATTCTCCACTTAATTAAAAGACAGCAAATATCCTACTAGAACAAAAGAAAACATAGGACATTCAGGAACTCGTGATTTAAAAAATGTCTTCATACCGTTAGAACCTATTTCCTAGGTAATATGGAATGCATTCATGGATTCCTGATCGAGTTCCGTCAGGTACCTCTCTTTTCCTTTTTGATTTCCAGCGTTAGTGTCCCTGGTGTCCTGGGCTAATCTCACCTTCAGCAGCTGGCCTTGGTGTCCCACAGGAGAAGACGGACATCTGCAAGCATATCCTTCAAAACCTCTCCAAAACTTGAATCTACACAGTGCTCTGTATCCTTTCTCCAATAATGGAGGGCCTGGCTATACTTGCTTCTCTCTAACGCCAATGACTCCAGCTGTGACCGTGGGTCTAGCATGCAAAGATCTGATGTAGTCTTAAAAAAGTTGTCTGTGGGGACATTTTTGCTAGTAGAAGAGCTAATTTTAACGATGTCACCTGAATTGTCCCACTGCTACTTCAAGAGTGCTACGTAAATATTGTTTGGAACATGGATTATCACACATATACAATATAGAATAAGAGTTCCCACTTTGAAGAGTAACGCACACACACAATACACTCATCGCTGTGCATCGCTTAAGACTATTTCTCGAAGTGTGACTTTCAGATCATCTACATCAGAATTACCTCTGTGCCTGTTAAAAGAGAATACGCCTGGCTCTCCACCAGACCTCTGGGTAGGGGACTCACAGGCACCCCACATGATTTTTTTTGGTAAAGGGGGTTTGGATGCCATTGACTTAATACGACGACAGAGACAGTATTAGCAATGAGTACTCCAAAGTTTAAGCCTAAGGAAGAAAATTGGGGAAAAAGGAGGATCATTGGTCAAGGGAGGGAACCCAGAGCTAGCAGTGGGTGGGTGGCCTGCTGGGGATGACTAGAGTTCCCCCATCAGCTGGTCTATGGTCCTCACACCACCCTATCACCTACAGGTATTCCCAGCTCAATGGCTAAAAACTCTGGGGCAGCCACCACCAAATTTAACAACTCCATGGCCAGATTTCTCATTGAAATTAAGTGAGGGGATCCCCCCTGTCTCTTGCTCTGGGTCTGCTGAAAGGGAAGAGGGAAGAAGAATACAGTAACATAGCTCCTTCGAGAGTCCCCTTCTGCCATGACTAGTGACTGTCCTTTTCTAGCAGCCTCGGGGCTTAAACTCTCTACTATGAAGAGAAGCTAAGGAATAATTATTGACCTGAAATTCTGTTAATTCACAGTACATTTTTGTTATCACATTATCCTCTTCTCCGTGATCATGAAAATCTCCTTTTCTCAGCTCTGTGCCTTCTTACCCTCAAACTCAAAGCCCCTTTCTTCTTCATAAACTGTTTTATCCTTTTCCCCTTTTAACCTAATTAATTATTGTCTTATTTTTCTCCTTTCTTTCATTACTAAAGTTTTCAAATAACTAGGGCTAATATGCTGGATTCAGCTCCTAGCCCCCACTTTAACTGACATTGTTCTCTCAAATTTATCACCAATGGTCTTTGCTCTTGTAAATCGAATGACTTTCACTTTTTTTTTTTTCATGTTGGTTAAAAGCTATGAAAGAATAATGACATTTAATATGTATCTCCTGGGAATCCAAATGGCTTAAACTGCTAATTAATCCCAAGTTTTAGTACAACAATCAATCAGTAAAAGCCCATGGGCTTACAGATCTGCACTTAGATGTCCATGGTTACATCTCATCAACACAGGGTCTGCCCACTGTTGCATTTCATAACATTACTTCTTACTTATTGTAACAGAGGATGAGAAGGGAAGATCCTAGTACACCAAAATTTAAATAAATACCATATCATACACATCTGTGTTTTAGACCTTTGTTCAATTTATAATGCAGTGTACTACAAATATATTAGTAAAGGCCATATCACACAATGCATGTATGTGTGACATACGTGCATACATAAATAAATCAAATTTTACACATCTGGTCGTAGGATATTTTAAATGATGAATAGAATTTTCTACCTAAGGGGCGCCTGAGTGGCTGAGTCAGTTAAACATTCAACTTCGGCTCAGGTCATGATCTCACAGTCCGTGAGTTCAAGCCCCATGTTGGGCTCTGTGCTGACAGCTCAGAACCTGGAGCCTGCTTCGGATTCTGTGTCTCCTTCTCTCTCTGTCCCTCTCCTGCTCATGCTCTGTCTCTTTCTCTGTTTCTCTCAAAAATAAACACTAAAAAACATTATACAAAAATTTCCTACTTAAAAGTGGGCAATGTAATTAATTTTTATTTGTTTTGCTCACATTTTTAAATAATGAAGTACAATGTTTAATAAGGTTAAATAAAATACTAAATTTTAAAATAGATTATAAAGGCATATGGAATAGGGGATAATGTCTTGCAGCTCTCTGGGATTTTCAGTATCATATTCACATTTCTAGAACATTAAGTTCACTTTGCATTTTAATAAAATACAAATAATTGGAAATCTTTTTTTCTTAATTTTATTTCTTTATTTTGAGAGAGAGAGAGAGTGTGCATGCAAGCAGAGAACAGGCAAAGAGGGAATCCCAAGCAGGCTCCATGCTGTCAGCACAGACCCCAATGGGGGACTCGATCTCACAAACCCATGAACCGTGAGATCATAGCTTGAGCCGAAATCAAGAGTTGGACACCCAACCAACTGAGCCACCCATAATAAATAATCGGAAATCTTAATTATCTCTCTATCCTACACATATATTGATCAGAAACTCATGAATCAAATGCACTACACTAATGCAAACTCTACTTACTAGGGTGATGTTAAAATTTATCGGAGACTATCTATAGCAGGCTGACATTTAAACGGTCAGCCTGAATAGGTTTTCTCTTTGTTAATACGTGAACTTGCTGCAGGCACACTCGAGGACTGGATGTCTGTTTGAACCCAGGGGGAACTGAACTTCTGGGCTCACGCCCCAGAGCACGGCAGCTAGAAAAGGTATCTATGTAGCAGGACAGTAATACTTACACCTGAACGTTTCCTTAAATAACTCCTTGTGTTTCTAGGTGAAGGCCACATTTTCCATAATTTCTTTGATTCATTTAAGACCCTTCTTTATTTTCTTAACCTTAAAATGCCAGCATGCTTCCCACAGAGAACACTGGCACCACTATCCCAAAACGCACTTCATTACTGGGGCCAAGTGTAGCAGCGTGCCATGGCGTCACTCTCTGTTTAGTGATGCTGGAATGGTCAGGGCTTCGAGGTACAAACGACCAGGGGTACAGGCAGCAGGTATGGGATGACGTGGGCTCCAAAACCTCATTTGTCCTTAAGTCCTTTGCCAATGATCTTCCATTATATTTGCACAAATTAATTTACAATGTTAAATAATTATTAGATAACTCAGATATTACACAAAAGATTAAAGATTGAGATATGCAGTATGGATTGTGTATGTGTGTGTGTGTGTGTGTGTACATATACTAGCTTGGAAACATAAAGACAGCAACTTTGGGAACAGTGCTGGCATTTCCTCTCTTCCTCTAGTTTTATCTAACTAGAGTTTACTCTCAGATGTTCTTTCTGGCACATCATAATATCCTGTATTTCCAAGGTCATGGCAACAAACATTTTTATTATAATTATCGTCTACATCGGCCATCTTGACACAATCAACTAATCAAATATTTTGGAATAGAAAGGCATGGACACTGATCCCATTAAAATAAACAGCTGGGACCGAAGGGACAGGAACAGTGTCTATCAAAAAACAAAATAAATATAATAAATAATGATCATGTAAAAATAACAACATAACAAACAAAATGGGAAGATGGCTGCAGACTGTGTAAGGGGTTCCACATCTTCTACAGAACAGAGCCATATGACATCTTCCAAAGTGGAAACACATAGCTGAGACAAAACAAAAAACCACCGTAATTGCTCCAGCCTCTTAGGATCGTGCACAGTCTTTGTCTTCATATTAAATAAATCTTGTGGATAGTAATACCATTTATTATAAAAAAATTTATTGGATGTTAATCAATTACATATTTCCTTACCTTCTAAAACTTCAAGAAGAATAATTGTAATTTTTTTAAAGTTTATTTATTTTTGAGAAAGAGAGGGGGCACGAGTCAGAGAGGGACAGAGAGAGAGGAGACAGAAAATTCTAAGCAGGCTCCATGCTGTCAGCACAGAGCCTAACATGGGGCTCAATCTCACAAACCATGAGATCATGACCTGAGCTGAAGTCAAGAGTTAGGCACTTAATTGACTAAACTACTCAGGCACCCCAAATAATTGTTAATTTTATATATAAAAAGAGCATTATTGTTTGAACTCAATTTTGTGAAATTATTTCCATTTTACTCCCTTTAGATATATATATATGTGTATATATATATATATATACACATATATATATACATATACATACATATATATTCACAAATTAACTTACACAAATATATATATTCACAAATTAATTTTCACAAATTAACTTACAAGGTTAATTATTATCTTGAATAACTGAGATATTATAAAAGGAAAGACTCATATGGAGTAGCCACATGAAAATATGTCCATAAAACTATAGATACATGCATAAATCTATCTATATTTATCCAGGAATACTTGAAATAATGCTCAGCAAATATCAATACCATTTATTTTTGGATAATAACCCTTTTGTAACTCTAGAATATTACTGGAGTGTTTACTGCCTGCCAAGCAGTCAATAAATATTTGTTGCATCAGTGATAAGAAAGAAGCATTCTGCTTGGAAATAGGGAGTAAAGTGGTGAATACCCTTCAGAATAAAGTTTTGATGGGGGAGTGCTAAGTGTTGCCGAAAGATGTGGGAATTTGGCAGAAACGGTATTATTAGATCATTAGGAATATGTTTTATAATTACATAAATTTGGGACATGAAAAAATAATGAAAGATGTTTCTACCTGCAAAGAGCATGTTTGATTTCCTAATTTTAAGCTTTGCGCAAATGCATTCCTAAAGGCAGAAATAACGAATTAATTTTCTTCACGGTGTGGAAAAAAGTAACATATACTGTGAAATTTGTGTTACAGAAAGAGAGGGAGAGGAACACACAGCCACAAAAACAAAGAAGGAGGGACAGGTGTCAGCCACCCCGGAGTCCCAGATGCTGCCACGTCTTCCGTGGCAGGACCGACACCTGTAAGATGGGGAACTCCCAGTTTAGATAACCCAGGCGTCCGCTTGGACAAACGAACCAAGCAAGGATTTGATCCTTAATGTAATTGAGTGGCTCAGCGGAAGCAGAACTGAATTAAGAGTCAGAGGACAGAGCTCCACTTTGGAATAATCACCGCTCTTGGCTTCAGTTTGCTCGTCTGTAAAATGAAGATACTAATACCTGCCCTGCGTACTTCAGAGGGTGACGGTAGGGAACAAATTAGATGAAGTAAGTGAACATGCTCTGTAAACTGTAAAGCACTACAGGAGGCAAACTTATCATTATTTAAGGTCATCCTTGATACTCTGCTGTGAGAGGAAAGTCAGAGAGAAAATGCAGCTTTTCCATGAATTATCGTCTTGTCTCTGAGAGACTCTCTGAGAGCTTGTGTAAAGACGGCAATAGAAAGTTAATTGCTCCTGTTTTAAGTAGAGATCTTTACTTTTTTTTTTTTTTTTAATGGCTTTTAGTGCTCTGTCTCCTTCTAGCAGATAACATGTCATGTTGCGGCGGCTTTCTGGCTGCTCCATCTGAGAATGCTTCACTGGCTGCCATCACTCCGTCTCCTACTTTACAAGATTGTTGTTTTAGGCTCATTCTCTTCTTTCCAACCCTACTGTCCTTCGATGATCTCATCTATTTCCCGGTCTTACTCTGCTCCTACTATCCATCACACACCTCAAGGTGGCTGATGTTCGATGGATGTTGAACAGGCACCTGGAGCCCAGTGTGTCCAAAAGGGAATTCATGATCTCCTCCCACACCTCCCTTACACGACTCTTTCTTCTGGGTTTTCTATCTCGGTTAATTACATTGCTATCTCCCTACCCAGTCTCTCAACTTGGAAATCACACAGGTGGTGGGTGGTTTTGCATGGCACACCTCTACAGTCAACTGTAGTCTCTGTGAATGCAGCCGATGCTGTGCAGTGGACAAGGCGCATAATCTAACATGGCAGCCTTCCCAACAGCTTGGTCCAGTATCTCAGTGGCCACTCATTCCTGGATATTCACCAATAGAGAGGAGTCTGTGGACTTCTCAATTATCAGAGGCTCCCACTTAAACATTCACGACACTTTATCATGGTTGTACCTTCAGCTGGTAAGTGTGGGACTATTTCTGAGTGTGCATTGTTGTGTATGAAAATTATAATGCAGGAGGTTTTTATTTACCATACACGTGTATATTTCATCACTATTTCCACGTGTGCGTGTGCATGCGCGCATGTGTAAGAATCTCTAAAGGGAGCACTCGGTGATCCCCTCTCCCCAGATTCTCTTGCTGCTCCTCTTATCCAGAGGTAGAAGTTGTTTGTCTTTCCCTTGAGTCTGTGTGGATCTTGGGTCCACCCTGGCCCGAGCTACAGATATTACCAACAAAGATACGATCAAAGACTTGCTGAGTCTTGGACACAGTGCTTGAACACTGGGATTTCTCCTTTTGAAACACTCCTTCTTAGAACCCAGCTGCCATGTTTTTTATATGTTAATATACTTATTTTGAGAGAGAGACAGACAGTGGGTGCATGGGGGAGAGGCAGAGAGAGAGGGGGAGAGAGAATCCCAAGCAGGCTTCATGCTGTTAGTGCTGAGCCTAATGCAGGGCTCCATCTCACAGACTGTGAGTCCCCTCCAGCTACCAGGTTTTAAGAAAGATACAAAGAGAAGAACCAAGGCATTTGGGTAATGGACCCAGCTGAGATCCCAACCTACAGCTAGCATCAACTTGCAAGTCATGTGAATGCGCCATCTTGGGATATTCTAGCCCCATCAAGTCCCCAGATGACTATCACCCCATCCATCACTACAGGGAGAAGAACTGCCCAACTCAGCAAATCACCACAAAAAGTCATTAGGAACAGTAAATGCTTCCTCAAGTCACTACGTTTGGGGTGGTTTGTTACCCTGTGAGAAAGAAGCAAAACAGAGAGAGAGAGAGAGAGTGTGTGTGTGTTTGTGTGTGTGTGTGTGTATGTGTGCACATGAATGTACATTTAGTTCATCTCTTCAAAGAGCCTAACAGAAAGGCAATTCTTTGCCTAAAAGTGGTAAATGTATACTTTTGGTTGAAATAGTTTCCAAAATAATTCTCTGTAATACTTAGTAAAACTGTCTGTTAAAGTCATGGATCAATAAGAGAAGAGATGAGAATGCCCCAGAGAGGAGGAAAACAGAGTCTGACCCTGAGTGGAGAACACAGACGAGGTGGTCTTATAATCTAAGCTTCTTGTTACCCTGTTACAGATCATACCCACGGCCAACTGATGCGATAAAATGTCAAGTGAACAACACCTAACACTCTAGAGCTTCACACACCTCTTCCACCTCGGACTTCCACAGGAGGAGTCCCTACCACTGGCTCACTTGTCTGTAAGGCCGGGGAACCTGCCGATATGTAGCTTGTCGTGTGTGTGGCACTGGTCTCATTACCAGCTCAAGGGGCACTGCGAGCCAGGAGTGGGAAATTTGCCCTCCTCTTTCCAAATCCTCATGTCATGTGGGTTTTCCAGGTTTTATCTAGATAGCCTTGAGATAAAAGACCCTGCATCTGAGAAAGCTGGGGTAAATCCCGGTCAGTAGTTTGAAAACTAAGCCCAACACAGCTCCCATTACCACTTTGACTATTTGAGCTCACATCCTCTTCATCTTTGAGACCAGACCACCACACTTGTTTCTTAAATTGTGAACCCCTGGCTGGAGTTTCCCTTTCTTTCACAAATGCTCCATCTGCTGTCAGTGGTATTCCTAAGACACAAATCTGTGCCCTTACTGCCCAGTTAGAAAACTCGTCACTGAACTTCTCAACACACAGAATGGGGTCGTCATTAAGAGCGTGGAGATGACACAGCTTGGCTGTCAAGCTGAGGAGTTTGGAGTTTACACAGTAGGAAATAGGGATTGTGTAAGGACGGCTGAGAAGAGAAATAAGCAAAGCAGTTTTCTGAAAATGTCTTTTCTTCCCTCTCAATCAGATTCATTCACTGCTTTTGGTTTTTCCCGGGTCTACCAGTCTGCTAGCTTTCATTCACAGCAACTAGAATAACGTTTTGTGGGCCTCTCTGTTATTCTCATCCACACGTTGTCTCCTGCTCCAATGCACATCCGTGGTCACATGCTCCAACTCAGCCCTTCCTACCCTTTCCTCTCTCTCGGAGTCCATAGCTTCAAGCTTAGATTTACATACAGATAAAATAGCTTTCTGCTGGTCTCCCTTCAATTTCTATCTAAAGGAAGTGGAACCAGTCCCAGTGGATCAGATAAATGTTTCCCTTTCCTTCAAACATCTGCCCAGACACATACCAGCACCTCTGTTAGTGTATGTGGACATGAGGCCGGGATATCTTGTCACTGGGCCGCCATAAGTGGTCGCTCTGGCAGGAGGACTAATTCTCTGCGGGGAGCTGATCATATTTCAATTTAAGCTGCCTGGCAAAGTCCCTTCACTTTCCACAAACACAACTGCAGGGGCTGTTCTTGGAAGCCAGCAGTCATTGCTACTTTTGTCACTGGCAGATGAGGCTGGTAATTAAAATCATTCTACAGCGATCCTCTGAAGTCTTCTCAAGTTGTGGCAGACTGGCTGAGTCAGAAGATTAAACATTAGGAGACATTTCTTGACTGTGTGAAGCTCCTGCTAAAGAGCTTGTGATTGCTCTTGGGTTGTCAGAAGGCGGGACATCAGCTCAGAAGGGACTTGGGTGTCTGAGTTCCTCACTTTAGACATAATGTCAGTGTGAATCTCTCTCTACCTTAGTAACTAGGTGGTCTTCCAGAAGTTACTAAGGCTTAAAAATTACTCTCAGCTGTAAAAGGGTTGTAATGGTATCTGGTGACAATTAGAGATGAGCAGCGTGTCTGTGCATGTGTGGGTCCGTGCACGCACGTGCCTGTGTGTATGTGTGTCAACATCCCTTGACGTAGCGCACAGTAAATGGAGCTCTTATATTAGGTGATTCTGTAACTCTTTTGCCCAGTGCAGAAACATCTGGGCAAAGCAGGAACTCTACTTCTCTTCCTCACTGTCCGGTCTCCAATTTGCAGTATCAGTCAGTGGTTCCCCGTGGTAAACCTGAAAACTGTCTCTGAACGTGCGGAGTACTTTACGTAGCTGAATATAAGCAATCTTATGTCAAAAATCACATCTCATGACACCACAGGAACAAGAGGCAATCCCCAAAGACGGGAGGCTACGATGCTTCCAGATAAACTGTTCCTCAAGAATTGTGTTATGGTCCTTTGAAAATTGCTGCACCATGCATGAACAATCAGACGACGGAGCACAGAAAAACCGAAAATGTGGAAGCCTTAGACTCTCTTAATGAAAACACTAGGCTTTGTCTTACCAGCCTTTCATCTTTTAGAAAGTCTGCTGACTGACAAAAGGTCACATTTAACGCTCTCCCTACTTTGAATTGTGACTAGGAAGTGCAAGTTTTACTAAATCTGATTTTCATCCGTTTGGGTAGCTTGTACTGGCCATCCTGGGCAGGAAGTGCCGACGGTGCATAGGTCGTATTTCCAACATATGGAATCGGTTGGGGACAGATCGTGTGCAGGGTCAGTGGGGGCACTGTGCCAACCGCAGCTCTTCATGCGTAAGAAATGGATGCTTGGCTATGTCACTGGACCACCTTTAAAAGTCATTCTGGATTCAGCATGAATGCAGTGGCTCTTACAGAGCACAAAACAGGTTGGGGAGATTTTATTTTCCTTCTGCAAATGCCCACGGGCACTCGCTCCAGTTAAGACACAAATTAAGTTTTGTGGAGGAGGTTCAGTAATATGTCAGAAACATCCAGCCTTGTTCCTCTTCACTTGTATTTAAAAATGACTAATCTGATTTAATTCACATTTGTGATGTCAATTGTCCGATCAAAATAAAATCCTGCGGTTCTATTTTGAACGACTAAAAATAGTGTTGCAATATACATTCTGACTGGAAAAGCATTTGCCTCGTGGTATTTAATATGTGCACGAAAGTTCTTCTTTGCACCAGAAACATAACAAAGTTTTTTTGGCATTCTTCAATCTCTGCATACATAAGAGAGCAAATTTAGCTAATACTCAATTGATTTAACGAGAAATCGTTGATTTAAAAATACTTGTGAAGTCGAATAAAATGCAAGGAGCTTTAACAAATGCATATTTTTCCTTTTGGTGCCACCATTAATTTCTCTTCTGTCCTTTTGATGATGAAAATCATAAAATAATCAGCAGTAATACCATATAGCTCTATCTCTTCTCTCGCTCTGTAGCACTGATGAATGGAAAAAAATTCAACAATTTTTTTTAGCTCTCGTTAAAGTTCCCTTTTATGAAAGACAGCGGTACCAGAATAGCTACACCCTTCTCATCTCTATTATCCTCTGACTGTAAAATAAAATGATAGAATATTTTAGTAAACCTACAAAATGAAGTAGAATTGATTTTAAGTAAGTTGCTCTAGCATGAGAGAGATTTTGGAAACAAAATTCAACTTCAGGTTGAATTTTTCTTCAAGATGTTTCCTAGTCTGCTTAATTGGTAATCAGTCAGCAATATAATCAAACAAATACCCCTTAGACAATGCCACCAGCATTGGTATCTTGAGTGGAAATACATTTCTGGGCCTATGATTGGGGCCCGTCTGCCTGGGTTTCCAGGTCTGCAAACCGAATTTTGTGTCACTTTACTGTCCCTGTAAATGCTCTGCTCCAAGGCAAATGCAGTATATCCAATCAGCCAATGCCCAAATGCCACACCAACTCTGGGCTCTATACTTACTTCCTTGTTCCTTAGTCATTTTCTATTTTTCTCTTCCTTGTTTTTAATTTTTTATCCTATAAAAGCTTCCCTTGTGCCCCATTTTGCAGTTCTCTGGACCTTGGAAGCCAAGACTTCCCACTTCACTAAGTGTTAAATAAAGTTTCTTTTGGCATTTAAATTGTATTCTCTAATTATTTTTAACCCTTGTACATAATAAAATGTCATTATTTTACTTTGGCAGTATTTCATGAATTCTTGGTTTGAGTGAATGTTTTTGGAATGTTTGGATTTTAAGCAGACACTTCTGGAATGATGGGAGACTGAATGCCTCAAAGTGGCAGCCTAGATATTCTTCGAGGTCATTTCAAAACAATTGTTGGCCTTAAAAACTTTCTGTCTGAATTCCCCAAAGCTTTACAAACAATGGCTCATGATTATCATGTGAAATCCCCCATTTCACCTATGGGAAGTGAGAGTCCTTGCCTATTCGGCTTCTTTGCCTCTCTAGAGGCTCTTCCCTTGCTTAGAAGTGTAACATAGTTAAATATGGCAGATTAAATACAAATGAATATTTTTGCTTCCTCTTGAAATCCAACTAAAATGACATTGTAACTGGGTAAAACTAAGAGAAAAAAAAAACCCACAAAGGTAAAGAAAGTTGGAGAATATATGAGAGCATGCTACAGGAATCAACAAATTTTTGGAAGCTGGAAAGCAGGAGGACAGGTGGTGATATCCATTCTAGCACAGAAAGCTGAAAGCTATAAGCAAGAATCAAGATGAATAATGCCAGAAAACACCGGAATGTGTCAGGATTTAGAAGTGTCAGAAAGCTGAAAGCTATGTGTCTATAATGAAAGAAGCAAGAATCAAGACGAATAATGCCGCAAAACACCAGGATGTGCCAGGATTTACAAGTGTCAGATACTCTTGAAGGCTGACTAACTGGTAGGGCAAAGTAAGAGACATAGAGTGGGTTAGGCATCCAGGTTCTTTAATCCTGCCAAGAGACAAGTAGTTTACTTCCTGGAGAGGACACCAGCCCAGCTGTGGGTAAGGGCACTGAACTGGAAAGAGGAGAGGATTTGAAAGTCTATGCATTAAAAGGTAAAATATCAGTCCCTTTCTCCAAGTTCACTTCCAAGAATTTTGGCAGCCAGGGTTATGTACAATAGGTGTGAGTTTGATGATTTCTCTCTAGGGATATTGACTAATGCAAGAGGAAAGGCCCAGGCAGCTGGAACAGCTAGGATTCTGTCCCATCACCCTATAGGGAGGCCAACCACTTAACAAGCTCCACCTATTCCAATAAGAGCTTCCAGTCTGCTATCTGGTGCTCTCAGTCTTACAGAAGGCTGAACAGGTGAGGAACATCACAAATTTCAAGAAAGCCTCTATGATTAAAGACAGAATAAAACAATCCAACAAGAACTAAAAGGAAACATGGTGATGCAGGGGACAGAAGACGACTCAGAAGACAAAAAGCCCTTAAAATTGGTGTACTCAGAGAACTAGGAAAAAAACTGTACCCACGAAACAAAAATAAGATTTTGAAAAGAACCATTCAGAAACTTAAAAGAAGAATCTTATATTTAGAAAACTTTAAAATGATGGCAGACATTAAAATTTTACTAACAGAGGTGGAAAAGAAAGTTGAGAAAAATCTCTCATAAAGTAGAACAGACAGAAAAGGAGAAAACCAGAGGAAACATAAAAGAATGAGAAGGTAAGCCCTGAAAATCATCATGAATAACAGGGGTTTTAGAAAGGGAAACAGAGAACCCGAGAAGAGGACATGACCTAAGAAATAATAAAGACATGTCCTAGAAATGAAAGGCATGAATTTTGAAACAATTTACTCAGAACAATTAATTTAAGAACAAATGTGTATCTTGCACAAATTGTTGGGAGACAATTCATGGTCTCTCACACTTACACAGGTCTTGTGAAACGGACTGCCTTTGTCCCAGACTATCTTTTCATGGATATGGATACAGCAAACAGCCTTGAAAAACAGAGATAGGCATCTCCCTCTGGGGCAAAAACTGGGTTTGTTTATAGTGTTGGAAGATAAAAATAGCGTCTCCCTCCAGAGCACAGGGCAGGCATGCTTACTACTCTTGATAAAAGACTCAGGATCCTTAAGCTCATGGTTCCCTCCCCTTAGATGCAAACTACTGTGTATGCAGGTTTCACCTAACCCTCCTTGTCTCAGTTTCTAGAAAGCAGGACTTAGGCAAGTGACACAAAGATGACACTCTGGCTACTATGATTGTTGTGAATAACAAACAGTCCTTCACCTTTGACCCAGGAGACTTTTGTCTTCTTCCGGCAGCCATGAAACTGTGGCAGGATGACTACTTAGCTGAGAGGGTAAAATCTCAGACCCATTACAATTGCTTATGGTTTTGGCAAAGAGGATGGGACGTTGAGAGATACAGCTTTCTAAAAGAAGAAAGACAAGGGTCTCAGGCTGACTGACAGGACTTGAAGAAAATCCACAGAAATGAGTAACCAAGATATTGATTAAATTGCATGGTCAATCACGCAGTATCAGGGTAATGCTGGCTTTGTAGAATGCATTTGAAGCTTCCTTTTCTCTTCCATTTTTTTTTTTTTTTTTTTGGAACAGTTTGAGAAGAATAGGTATTAACTTTTCTTTAAATGTTTCTCTTAATTCACCAGAGAAGCCATCTGGCCCTGGACTTTTGTTTGTTGGGAGCTTTTTCATTACTGATTCAATTTCAGTATTAGTAACTGATCTGGTCAAATTTTCTATTTTTTCTTGATTCAGTTTTGGAAGCGTATATGCTTATAGGAATTTATTTCTTCTAGATTGTCTAATTTGTTGGCATATAATTTTTCATAATATTCTCTTATAATCCACTGTGTTTCTGTGGTGTTGGTTGTTATTTCTCCTCCTTCATTTCTGATTTTGAGTCCTCTCTCTTTTTTTCTTGATTAGTCTGATTAAAGGGTTATCAATTTTGTTGATCTTTTCAAAGAACCAGCTCCCAGTTTCACTTCTCTGTTCTATTGTGTTTCTATTTCATTTATTTCTGCTCTAATCTTTATTATGCCCTTCCTTCTACTGGCTTGTGGCTTTGTTTGTTCTTTTTCTACCTCTTTTAGGTGTAAGGTTAGGTTGTGTGTTTGAGATTTTTCTTATTTTTTGACGTAGGCCTGTATTGCTATAATCTTCCCTCTTAGAATAGTTTTTACTGTGCCCCAAAGATTTTGTACAGTTGTTTTTATTTTCATTTGTCTCCATGTTTTGTTTTTGTTTTTAATTTCCAATTCACTGCATTTCTCCTAAATGCCTGAGTCACATCCACTGGTGGTTCAGCTAGGCCAAAACCCAATCATGTCTGCTGGAATGCTGCAGCTATACAGACTCATTGCCAACCATGCAGAATTAAAAATGGATGTGGTTGTCTTGCTCAGTGGACAGAATGTAAGTTCATTCTCATACCTCTGGCATGTTCCCCTTCATGAACTTTGTTTTATTTTTACTGACTCATGGGTGGTTGACAATGGCCTAGCTTTTTGGTCTGACACTTGGAAAATTATTAACTTGCTAGATGAGCCATACCTCTCTTTGAGACCACAAATTGTGGGGAAAAAATGTGGCTGTTGATTGAACTATCTGAGTCACTCACCAGCCTCAGGGACTAACAATGAATAAGTGCACATTCTCTGAGAAGACTAGAATCAAGGGATGATGAAGTCTGCACCCCTCAAATTGCCACCATTGCTCCCTGGATGCATCATCATAGTGACCATGGCATCATCCACCATCACAGACAGGGAATGAAAATAAAGGGATCCAAGTGTTTAAGGAAACACTGGTAGTAGATTATGGAGCCTTCAGATGACTGTGGAGAGTTTTCCAAAATGAAGCTATCCTTGGTTGATTAGAAGATGTTCCTGGGGAGATAACTAACTTGGTATCTGTACACAATCTGTGAGGCAACTATTAAGTCCAGGGAAAACAAAATATTGTACATTTATAGCCATGGTGCTCAACATGGCTCAACTATGAATAATACTCCAACAAGCACAGAAATGAACACACCAGATACTGTGATGGGTGTATCTTGTGAAGACAAGGAAAGGGAAATGTGCATGTAGATGTAAGCTTCCTTAGTAGGAAGTCATTAGAAATTGTCTACTTAAAATGTAAGAAATAATGGGGCGCCTGGGTGGCTCAGTCGGTTAAGCGTCCGACTTCGGCCAGGTCACGATCTCGCGGTCCGTGAGTTCGAGCCCCGCGTCGGGCTCTGGGCTGATGGCTCAGAGCCTGGAGCCTGTTTCCGATTCTGTGTCTCCCTCTCTCTCTGCCCCTCCCCCGTTCATGCTCGCTCTCTCTCTGTCCCAAAAATAAACGTTGAAAAAAAAAATTAAAAAAAAAATGTAAGAAATAATATGAAATGCTATTTAAATATAAAGAGATACATGCCAGAAGCAACAATGGGAAGAGGTGAAAGTGATTACCTTTGGGATATGGGAAGGTGGATAAGCAGGGGGCAGAGCAAGACGACACTGTGGAGGAAGTTTTCAAGTCTAACTAAACTGACTTGTTTTTTTGTTTTGTTTTGTTAGAGAGAGAGACAGAGAGAAAATTAGTGGGGGAGGTACAGAGAGAAAGGGAGAGAGAATCACAAGCAGGCTCCTCGCTCAGTATGGAGCCCTATGTGGGACTTGATCTCACAATTGTGAGATCATGACCTGAGCCGAAATCAAGACTTGGATGCTTAACTGAATGAGCCACCCAGATGCCCCCTGAATTTTAAAACCATATGCATGCTATCTTAGTTTCCTAGGATTGCTGTAACAAAACACCACAGGCTAGATGGTTTAAACAACACGAATTTACGTCTCTCAGTTATGGAGGCTGGAAGTTTATAATCGAGATATCTATAGGTTTGGTTCCTTCTGAGGTCTCCTTCCTTGGTTAGCAGATGGCTGTTCTCTCTGTGTCATCACATGGTCTTCCCTCTGTGCATCCTGTTGTCTCTCTTGTGTCCACATCTCCTCTTCTTTTTTTTTCAACGTTTATTTATTTTCGGGACAGAGAGAGACAGAGCATGAATGGGGGAGGGGCAGAGAGAGAGGGAGACACAGAATCGGAAACAGGCTCCAGGCTCTGAGCCATCAGCCCAGAGCCTGAGCGGGGCTCGAACTCACGGACCGTGAGATCGTGACCTGGCTGAAGTCGGACGCTTAACCGACTGCGCCACCCAGGCGCCCCCATCCTTCAGATTTAAACCACATAGGGCTTAACAGTTATCTGGAGCTTTCAAAATGTTGTCAACTCCACATGCCATATCCACAGGTACTATTATCCTTGGCACAATACGTCGGGACTTGGAGAGTAACATTTAATTTTAGATTCAGTGATCGCGTTTCAAGCCAGATAGCAGTAACTACAATAATACGGGAGAATTACGCTTCTCCTTCCACTAGTTGTTTCCACTCGATCTTGCAAAACCTGCTCTCTCCACCACCTGTTTCTCAACTTCACAACCGTCCCTCAAGCTTCTTCTCCATATTGTTAAAATTTGTTTGCTTTACGGGCGCCTGGGTAGGCTTAGTCGGTTAAGTGTTCGACTTAGGCTCAGATCATGATCTTGCAGTTTGTGAGTTCAAGACCCGTGTTGGGCTCTGTGCTGACAGCTCAGAGCCTGGAGCCTGTTTCAGATTCTGTGTCTCCCTCTCTCTCTGCTCCTTCCCTGCTTATGCTCTCTCTCTCTCTAAGTTAAATAAACATTAAAGAAAAATTAAAAAATTTGTTTTGTCCTCTCTCCCCCACTTTTTTGATCTCTCCTCTCCTTAGCTTAGTACCTTATTTTATCCACAAAAGAACCTAACCACAGAATTCTTGCCTGTTCTTGTAAAGAAACTGGATGATTATAATGAGAGAAGAAAAAAAGAAATGCCCCTCCGTGGTAACTAGTTACTTCTGCAATTTGAGATCCATGCTATAGGAAGTCAAAAATAGCGCTGGTTAAACCTGGACATCGTGAATCTGCCAACAGGCACTGTGATCCCAAATGACGTTCTCTAAACAGTGATACGAATTCCGCTTTATGACAATGCCTTTGACATGATGCTGACAGAAATCCTGCACAAGAGTAATGGGCAAACATGAAATGGGATTGAACTGAGAGTTAATGGATGGCCTAGCACCACTGTCATCGTGCAAGGGCAGAAAATACTGTAGCACCTGTACATACTGGGAACAATGGAGTACTAAGGACACCATGGAACTGGAAATGTTCGGGAGCATCACTGGTGTTAAAGTTGGCAGAAAGGGAATGACCAGCAAAAATATATTTATTCAACATTTATACCGTATGCAGACCTTGCAAGTAATTCCCAAATATTATTATACGTTCCCATAACAAATCCATTTGGGTTACATACTCTTGCTACCTAACAACTCCACCTTTTTTTCAGATGGTTTCACTCTTTTCCGTGCCATTATCCTATTATTATATTAAGATATTTTAAATTCCAGTTCATCAATGTTAACTAATTACTCAATTACCAAAACACAACAAAATGTAAGTAAGCTTACTAGGACAAAGAATAAGAGTTGAGCAAATATGATAAATTAAAAAAATCACAGTAGAAGCAACTCAGTGCATTTCCCGAGCATCCTATTATTTGCTGACACTAAGCTAAATGCCATGCACCTACAGAAGTGGTTAAAAAGAATTTAAAATCAGGCAGTGACTTACATAAACATAAACACTTACTGTAATGATCTAAGGTTCTCACACTGAGAAATAATCCTCTCAAATCAAACCAAAAGAAAACAAAGAAAAGAATGAACTTCAGCTTGTTTCGCAAAGACCCACCCTGCCTTCCTTTGGGGGAGGCCTGAGACACCACTACTGGCCAACTCTTCTGGGCAGCATCTACACTTGATCTCAGTTATCACTGCATTACAGTCATGAAACTATATTTATACTACTTGTCAAGCGCCTTATTACCTTGAAGAATGAAAGATGCTACAGGAGTTAAAGTCACATTTGGTCTACAAATGGATGGCTGGGCTTGAAGCTAAGCATTTCAGTTCTACTTAAGCCCTAGGTATTACCAGCCCTGTTTAACGCAAATTGTTCCACTGCACAGCATTTTCCCAGCTCTGGAACCTGGTGGCGAACAGAGGTGCCGCGGCCGATCTACAGCTTGTCATGTTCTGTGGCGTTATGAGGCTACCTCAGCGTGGCAGTCCAAGCAGCCGGGCTCAGCTCAATGTGCTAAGTTATGTTCGTGCCTGCTGTTGCCCTAGTGCGGGGTGTTTGTGTGTGTAGATTTTTTAACATGGATTTTATGAAAAAATTATAGAGAAGAAGTAAAAATTTCAGAATTCAAATTAGTAAGATCCACCCCGTATTTCTTCAGGAGTGATACTGCTGACATTAAGTTGTTTCAAGACAATTTTAATCCAGGGGCACCTGGTGATTTTAATCTAGGGGCGCTGCTTCAGTCAGTGAAGCGTCCAACTTGGGCTCAGGTCATGATCTCACAGGGCATGGGTTCAAGCCCCACGTCCAGCTCAGAGCCTGGAGCCTGTTTCCGATTCTGTGTCTCCCTCTCTCTCTGCCCCTCCTCCACTCATGCCCTCTCTCTCTCTCTCGAAAATAAACATACATTTAAAAAAATAAATAAATAAAAAATAAATAAACACACACACAAAAACCCAATTTTAATCCAGTGACTTCTTCCTTCATTTTTCTAGATTATTTTCTGGAAACATTTTCTATAATGTAACTTTTGAATCCAAGTTTCCATCTTACCATTTTATTGAGTACTGGGATGAAGTGAGGTTTCAGTTCAGGACCTTCTAAAAATTCAGTGAGATTTCAAAATTAACAGAAGGCACAAGACCGAAGAAGAGGGTTAAATGGAGAGTCAATTAACACACAACAACAACAACAACAACAACAGAAACCAGTGGAAGGCCAGGCCTTGTATGATATCTTGGACAGTCTTCCCTCCATCCCTAATGGACTGCTAGTCAATTTGTAGATTAGAGAACAGGACAGAGATTTCATACAGCATGAGCATATGTGGCAAAAGTTACGTTTCAGAAGTGTGAGGTCCCAATAAAATTTCCAGTGCATTAGTCTGTTGTTCCTTAAAGGACTATTATGTTTGTGATCCCGACTCTAAGATACTTAACATTCAGTGAGGCCGACAGACCGTTATGAACTACTAGTAACCTACAGACACAACTGAATGAAACGACAGCTAAGTGGGATAACGGAAGACAGGATGTGGAAATAAACAGGGGAAAAAGGAGTCATTCTGACTAGCTAGGTGACAAACATGGATTTGGGGTGTTGGAAGTGGCGGCTGAAGGATGAGGATTTTCACGAAGGGAAAAAGGAGGAAAACTTATTTTAAGTTGCGAGAACACTGCATATGGACATTGCCTGTGTGACGCCTGGCATGGAAGAACCAGTCAACAAATACTATTTCTTCCCTCAGACATGCAGCATGGGCACGGATAGCGAGTATGAGGAGGCTTAGCTGCAGAGTGTGGCTGGGGTAGAAGGGATGCGAAGGGATGATGGAAAGAGACAAAACACATAGGTCCCTTTACCTACTAAGTGCGTGATGCTGGATGAGTCTCTGCCTGGACTTCCTTATTTGCAAGATTGGGATGATGTTAGTTGTCTGTGGCTGTGATAATAAAGTGCCACAAGCTTGTGGCTTAAAACACCAGAAACGTAGTGTCCCATAGTTTTGGGGGCTAGAAGTCCAGAATCATGGTGTCTACAAGACTGTGCTACCCCTGAAGCCCAGAGGGGAATCTTTCCTTACCTTTTCCTACCTTCTGATGGTTTGGTGTTCCTTGGCTTGTAGCTGCATACCTTCAATTTCCGCCCTTGTTGTCACATGACATTCTCTTTTTTGTGTGTCTTGCCATGATTGTAGTCTTAATAGGACCCTAGTCTTATTGAATTAAGGGCACCCTATGACCTCATTTTAACTAACTGTGTCTATAATGATCCTATATCCAAATAAGGTCAGGTTCTGAGAGATTTCAACATATCTTTTTATTTTTTTAAGGGGACACAATTCGACCCATAAGAGGGACAGTAATATCTACTTATTTCATTGTATTGTTGAGAGGTTTACATATGTGATGTATGATAATGTATGCATGTTACAAAATACAAAATTAATTGAGAGTATATGTCAACTAACTGGAATTAAAATAAAAACCTGGGTGGCTCACTCAGTTAAGCTTCTGACACTTGGTTTTGGCTCATGTCATGATCTCAGGGTTCACGCGTTTGAGCACGGCATCTGGCTCTGTGCTGATGGCATGGAGCTTGCTTGGGATTCTCTCTGTCCCTCTTTCTCTGCCCCTCCCGTTTTCTCTTTCTCAAATAAAAAGAGTCTGTTAAAAAAAAACTTGGGAAGGGGGTGCCTGGGTGGCTCAGTAGGTTAAGCATCAACTTTGGCTCAGGTCAGGATCTCATGGTTCATGGGTTTGAGCCCCACTTCAGGCTCTGCAAGCCTGCTCCGGATCCTCTGTCTTCCTCTCTCTCTGCCCCTCCCCTGCTCATGCTCTGCCTCTCTCGATCTCTCTCTCAAAAATAAATAAACATTAAAAATTTTTGAAAAACTTGGAAAATTTTTTAAAAAATTGAGTGCATGCCATATGATGAGCACTGCTATGAGTGAATCACAAGAATTGTCACCCAAATAGGTCCATGAAACTTCTCATTTTAACAGAAGGGAAAAGTGAAGTACAAGATGTTAATTGTCCTGCACAGTCACATATGTAGTAAAATGGAGAGCCAGGATCCAAAATCAGATAGCGTGACTTTAGACCAAAGGTTCTAGAACTCAATCCTGTATGACTCTCAACTGGAGCATGCAAATAAATAAGTAAAGATACATTTCTACTTTTCTACCTTTACTTGCCCTAGTTCTTCCTGAAACCATAAAATGTTTCACCATACCTCAAGGCACAATTTATATACTAAAATAAACTGACAGCACCCAAACCTGAATGGCTGCTTCTTAGGTCTTAATCCATGCACCTTAGAAACATGAAGGGAAAAGTTCCTTCCATTGTCCTAATTTCCTTGTCTAAAATGTATGGTTATGAAGTCTAACCTAATTCATACAGCTTGGCTTTCTTATACAATCATAAAAAAATGGACTAAAAAAAGAGGAAACGTTTAGTTTAAAACATATGACTTCTAGGGGCACCTGGGTGTCTCAGTTGGTTAAGCATCTGACTCTTGATTTCAGCTCAGGTCATGATGTCACAGTTGGTGAGTTCAAGACCCAAATTGGGCTCTGGGCTACTGACAGTGCAGAGCCTGTTTGGGATTCATTCTCTCTCTCTCTCTCTCTCTCTCTCTCTCTCTCTCTCTCTCTCTCCTCTCTCTCTGCCTCTCCCCTGCTTGTGTGAATGCATGCTCTCTCTCTCTCTCTCTCTCTCTCTCTCTCAAAATGAATAACACTTAAAAAATATGACTTGTAAAATTCTACATCAAACTTGTAGCAATTTTCAGAGGCCTATATTAAATACATGTCAACATGATGGAGTAAAGGTCACATATGTAGGGCTATTAGCAAAAGCCTTTCTTGTTTGCTTTCTCTGTCCTGCTGCTGGTCCTTTGGCCATGTGGTTTCTATTATGCCCTCTCCTGTGCCCGTGAAGGGAAGATGTCAGCATGGAAAAGTTGCACTTGTCATGAAACTGTTCTCAGCAGGCATTTTGTGCTTCACACAGACGAAGTTTGTGCCCATTCTGAGAGTGTTATCCATCTGCCCTTTGTTGTCATTATTATTATGTGTAATAAAATATTACATGAATATTTGGAGAAAAATAACATAGGCTCTTTACCTATAAGTATTGGAGGCTATAACAGGTGGAAATATCACTAACCAATATGACATGCAAGTTACTGTCACACAATAGCTTATTCAGACCACTCTTTGGATGTGAAAACAGTGTAACCATGAAGTTGCATTCACCTCTCTCCTGAGTAACAGACCAGTACTTCCAACTCTCTAAGAGACCTCCCCTTATAAGGGTGGCACAGTCACTCCTAACTGATTAGGCTCCAAACCAAACCCCACCTTCTCCTAACCAATTTTTGGGACTCTGTGAATTTGGTGAATTTTCTGGACCTGTCTTCTGTAACTGCATTTGCTATCTAATCTCTTAAAAATCTTTACTTTATCCCATTTTATTTTGCTTACTTTTGATGACCCATACTGTACTGTTAGCAATATCAAGTCTAATTTTTATTTCTGATGTATTCATTCACTCACTCATATATACACTACTTTCCTGAGCTCTAGTCTTGAGAACCTGTATCTCTGCTTTGTGCTCTTGCTTCATTTAAGTGCTTGCATCAAATTAAAATGTTTGCCATAAGTTTTGCTAGACTCAATTTGTTGTCACATGTTTTTCAGTTATTGTTTGTTTACATCCATTTCTCTATCACATTGCCATGTATCCCTTTTGATTATTAACTTTTGAAGGAGGCCAGTTTTCCCTGAAATAGCTATTTATAGGCAGTATATATTGGAGGAGGATGGATGGAGCTCTTTTCTAGGAAAGCAGAAATTTTCCTTAATAGCTTGGGTTTTGCCTGTGAGTTTATTTACCTTTTACTTCTTCCCAACCATTGGAGAAATAGAGACGCTATGTTATTGACAATGTAAAGCCTCTTTTCCACCAGAACCCCTCCTCTTCTAGCTATGGGGATTTGGCTTCTTGCAAATACAGACTGTGTCAGTCCATACTTAGCAGTGTCTTCTCAGTCCTAAAACAGTCCAGAGTAGCCCTCACAACCATGATCTGTATGCTATTTTGCTGTCAAAGTCACAGAGTTTTGGTTATACCTCCAGCTGTGCCTCTCACTTTAAGACACATGGTTTTCCAGTTCTGAGATCTGTAGCCTTGATGTATTCTCTACAATGCCTTCCACCGCAACCCTGCTTGATACCACTTTGGGCAAACTTGTTATAAGTAAGTAATAGTTGTTTTGTTTTAAGGTTTCTGTCTTTTCTAGTTTCACCAATGATGGGGTTTATGACTGTTTTTCAATTTTATTTTCTGTTATTTTGGGAAATTTTCATGAGGAGAAGCAGCTAATTTTATTTCATCATATTTAAATATAATTAGAATGTGATAAATGTTTTTAGGTAAAATATTCCATGTGATTTTGGCTATACAAGCACTGTAGCTATACTGCTTTTCTTGAACATGCTATCTTTTAAAAAAAATTATAATTCACATACTATAAAATTTACTCCTTCACAGTATGTAATTTAAGACTTTTAGTATATTTTTATTGTTGTGCAACTCCCTAATTGTACTTTATAATTCCAGAAAACATTCATCACTCTATAAAGAATTCAGTGGGCAGTTCATATTTCTTCTTCTTCACAGCCCCTGGCAACCACTAATCTACTTTTTGTCTCTATACATTTGCCTATTCTGAACATTTAAACGGAGTCATACAATATGTGGCCTTTTGTCTCTGGCTTCTTTTGCCTAGCATAATATTTTCAAAGTTCATCCATGTTGTAGCAGGTGTCAGTATTTCATTCCTTTTTATGCTGAATAATATTCGGTTGGATAGACAGACCATATTTTGCTTATCCAGTTATGAGTTGATGAGCATTCAGTGTGTATTCAAGAAAACCAGAACTGAGCAGAAAAAAAAGTAGGCATATAATATTTATTGTATTTACTCATCACTTATAATATGTAAGACCCTACTAGAAATCATAGTATTTCTAAACATAAAATATTTATTTATTTATTTTATTATTTTTTTTTAAATTTAATTAGTTTAATTTAATTTAATTTATTTAATATTATTATTATTTTTGTTGTTGTTGTTGTTGGCTAAAGTGGAAATGTTTATTTTTTTTTATTTTATTTTTTTTTATTTATTTTATTTATTTATTTTTTTAATTTATATATGAAATTTATTGTCAAATTGGTTTCCATATAACACCCAGTGCTCATCCCAAAAGGTGCCCTCCTCAATACCCATCACCCACCCTCTCCTCCCTCCCACCCCCCATCAACCCTTAGTTTGTTCTGGGTTCTCAACAGCCTCTTATGCTTTGGCTCTCTCCCACTCTAACCTCTTTTTTTTTTTTTTTTGTTCCCCTCCCCCATGGGTTTCTCTTAAGTTTCTCAGGATCCACATAAGAGTGAAACCATATGGTATCTGTCTTTTTCTGTATGGCTTATTTCACTTAGCATCACACTCTCCAGTTCCATCCACGTTGCTACAAAAGGCCATATTTCATTTTTTCTCATTGCCACGTAGTACTCCATTGTGTATATAAACCACAATTTCTTTATCCATTCATCAGTTGATGGACATTTAGGCTCTTTCCATAATTTGGCTATTGTTGAGAGTGCTGCTATGAACATTGGGGTACAAGTGCCCCTATGCATCAGTACTCCTGTGTCCCTTGGATAAATTCCTAGCAGTGCTATAGCTGGGTCATAGGGTAGGTCTATTTTTAATTTTCTGAGGAACCTCCACACTGCTTTCCAGAGCGGCTGCACCAATTTGCATTCCCACCAACAGTGCAAGAGGGTTCCCGTTTCTCCACATCCTCTCCAGCATCTATAGTCTCCTGATTTGTTCATTTTGGCCACTCTGACTGGCGTGAGGTGATATCTGAGTGTGGTTTTGATTTGTATTTCCCTGATAAGGAGCGACGCTGAACATCTTTTCATGTGCCTGTTGGCCATCCGGATGTCTTCTTTAGAGAAGTGTCTATTCATGTTTTCTGCCCATTTCTTCACTGGGTTATTTGCTTTTCGGGTGTGGAGTTTGGTGAACTCTTTATAGATTTTGGATACTAGCCCTTTGTCCGATATGTCATTTGCAAATATCTTTTCCCATTCCATTGGTTGCCTTTTAGTTTTGTTGGTTGTTTCCTTTGCTGTGCAGAAGCTTTTTATCTTCATAAGGTCCCAGGAATTCACTTTTGCTTTTAATTCCCTTGCCTTTGGGGATGTGTCGAGTAAGAGATTGCTACGGCTGAGGTCAGAGAGGTCTTTTCCTGCTTTCTCCTCTAAGGTTTTGATGGTTTCCTGTCTCACATTCAGGTCCTTTATCCATTTTGAGTTTATTTTTGTGAATGGTGTGAGAAAGTGGTCTAGTTTCAACCTTCTGCATGTTGCTGTCCAGTTCTCCCAGCACCATTTGTTAAAGAGACTGTCTTTTTTCCATTGGATGTTCTTTCCTGCTTTGTCAAAGATGAGTTGGCCATACGTTTGTGGGTCTAGTTCTGGGGTTTCTATTCTATTCCATTGGTCTATGTGTCTGTTTTTGTGCCATAAACATAAAATATTTAAAGTGTAGGTATTATTTTCCTAATCAGAAAGTAAAGATCACAGAAGTGAAGTGCTTGGCCCAACATCACAGACCCAGGATGAGTGGGCAAGGGCCCTAAATGTAGAACATCTGAAATTCATGCTTTCTCCATTATGCTTTGCTGACTCTTGTTACAGCAGGCTTTTCTCACATACACACCTAGAGTGGTACCCATGATATGGGGGTGGGCTACTGGGCATTAAGGAGGAGCTGTATCTTAATTAAGCCATTCATAGAAACGTGTAAAAAATGGATAAATATCTTGGCACATTAGTAAACTCAACCAACTTTAAAGCTACAGAGATTTATGATCTCTGTATGATGGGTATGATCTTTTCCCATTAAAATTATATGGTCCTTGAAGCTATGTGACTTCCTAAAATATTTATTAAAAAATTAGAGAGAGCCAAAATGATTTCCAAACTCTCAACTCTGCTAATGTTTTGGAAATAAGAAAGAAGAAATCACCCTAAGACTCATCCACACAATTTTTTTTTTTTTGGTGTGTGTGTGTTTTGTTTGTTTGGTCTTTGCGGGTTTTTTTTTCCTGTTGATTTTCATTCACATAACCCTCTTAAATATATCTGTTAGTGAATCTAAAAGTTTCCTACTCAGCTTTCAGCAGCAGTAACAGCTGGAACAGCATCAAAAGCAGATAGGTTGGGTGACAGAGAGGACCTAGAGAGCTCTGAAAATGAAAGTGATGTGGCACATGGAGGAGGTCCGCGGTCAGGTGAGAGGACAATGCAGAATGGGAAGAGCAGAGGGCTCTTGGAAGGGAAGGACATTTCCATCTTCCTTTCCATGAGATCAAAGAATCTTAACCGTGGTACTTCTTGTCTTAGCAGATTATCTTTAGAAGGCCCTTTTTCCCAACCGAGTAAAGGATTTGCTTTGGAGAAGAGCAATTTTGTGTCCAAAATGAATGCATATACTCCCTTCCTTCCTCCCTCCCTCCCTCCCTTCCTTCCTTCCTTCATTTATTTTAAGAGAGAGACAGTGAGAGTGTACGTGAGTGAGGCAGGAGGGGCAGAGAGAGGTAGAAAGAGAACCCTCAGCAGGGATTCCCCAGCTCTGTGTTGTGAGCACAGAGCCCTACATGGGGCTCTATCTAATGAACTGTGAGATCATAACCTGAGCAGAAATCATGACCTGAGCTGAGATTAAGAGTGAGACACTTAACTGGCTCAGACACCTAAGAGCCCCTATTTTTTTTTTTTTTTGAGAGAGAGTTGGGGAGAGACAGAGAGAAAGAGAGAGAATCTTAAGTAGGCTCAATCCTGAGTCCAGAGACAGATGTGGGGCTCCATCTCATGACCCTGGGGTCATGACCTGAGCCAAAATCAAGAGTTAGCCGCACAACCAACTGAGCCACCCAGGCACCCTGAGAACTGATTTTAAATTGCACTGGTTTATTCGACAGGAATCTTTGATTCAGAACACTGGTTTAAGCCAAAAGGGGACTTAATGACTTGTAAGTGGAGGTTTCCAGTGGGAAGTCTAACTTTAGCTACTGCTTGACTTAGAGCCTTAAACCCTGTCATCAGAATTCTCTCCAATTCTCAATAAGCAAAACAGATTGTTAGTAGCTCCAGACTTAACGTATCTACCTTATTCACTCTAACAAAAAGTGAATTGAATAAGAAAAGTGAATTTTCTTATTGCTGGAGCAGGAAAGTCCCTGACTGGTGAAGCCTGGGTCCTGGGTCACATGCTCATCTCTGAACCAATCACTGTGGCTGGGGGAGGGTAATTGTAGTTTATCCAACTCTGGATGACATGTTCATCTCCGGTGTTAATGGCCAACAAGATCTACCCCATCCTTGGTAGGGACTCTCCATGAACTGCAGAGATTTTCCATAGCAGGAATAAAAAGAAGGGCAAGACAGGAATATATGACAATAGATGTTCACACTAATTGCTATGCATTTATTTCTCTCTATATTGCATACATGTTTAAGAATCTAAGGCTGACGAATGTATCCAATTTTGTTTTTCCCTTTGTGTATACACTTAAAATGATAATAATGGGTAGCATTTGTTATTTGCCTACTATCGGCCCTTCTGCTAGGCATTTTATATATGCTTTCTGGTTTGAATCCTATAAAAGCCTTACCATTATTACCATTTTACAAATCAAGTCACTAAATTTCAGAGAGGTTAATTTGCTCAAGACTACATAGAAACAACAATTGCTGCAAAAGAATTTATCCTACTTAATGGTACAGATCATGTCATTTTAATTTCTGTAAACGGTCACCATACACATGACACTGTCATTAATACTCTGAGTGCACATCTAGAGTAACGTCAACAATAACGATTAGCAGAAGTATTATGAAATAAGTAATAATAACATTAATTACTAACATTAACTGAACACTTACTATGTATCAGCCACTAATATTCCTTTTCTCTATAATAGCCACAGTGATTTTTTTAAAAACTATAACCCAGATCAGGCCACCCTCTATTTAAAACTCTTTGTTAACGCATTCTGCACTTCAAATGAAACTCTAACTTCTTTTTTTTTTCCCTGAGACATTTCTTGTTATCTTTTATTGTTACTACACCTTTTATTTTTTGCTTTTATATTTATTTATTAATTTTTTAATATATGAAATTTATTGTCAAATTGGTTTTCATACAACACCCAGTGCTCATCCCAACAGGTGCCCTCCTCAATACCCATCAACCACCCTCCCTTCCCTCCCACCCCCCATCAACCCTCAGTTTGTTCTCAGTTTTTAAGAGTCTCTTATGCTTTGGCTCTCTCCCACTCTAACCTTTTTCTTTTTTTCCTTCCCCTCCCCCATGGGTTCCTGTTAAGTTTCTCAGGATCCACATAAGAGTGAACAGATATGGTATCTGTCTGTCTTTCTCTGTATGGCTTATTTCACTTAGCACAACACTCTCCAGTTCCATCCACGTTGCTACAAAGGGCCATAAACCCTAACTTCTTAAGATGGTTTAAAAGGCCTTGCTTCCCTCCCTAACATCAACTCATACCCCTCAGTCCTCTTGCTCATTTTGTAACACATTGAATTCTTTCTCAGCTCAGCGTATTTGCACTTGCTGTTTCATCTTCTAGAAAGGTTTCACCTTTGTTTGGTTGTTGTTTGCAGGGCTGAGTCTTTAACTATTCAGGTTGTAATGAGTCTTCCAAGACCACCTATCTAAAGCAGCCCAACCCCCTTCCAGGACCCTTACTCTCTCTCACGTCCTCTCATTTGTTTTGAAGGAATAGAGAATATGTCACCTCAAAATATGTCATTTTGGCATAGTGATTATTTTGAATTGAAGTTACTTAAGAAACAGCCAGTGCAAGGAGTCTGACCCTTCTTTGTCCCCCTGAAAGGAGGAAATAAATCTCTCAGGTGAAAGGGACCCTTCCTGTGCCAGAAGGAAGAGAGATGCACATCCTCATTGCCAGAGATGGGGAATTCAAGGCTGAGGAGTATGTATAAATAAACCTTGTTTCTTCTTTACTAACTTACTACCCCAAGCCCAAACCTCTTTGTTCCGTCCATTCTTCAGCAACGTATTGTTTCTTTGTCTAAAAGGTATAAAAGTTACCTTCTCTGAGTCTCACATTTCTATGAGCTCCCATATGTACAAAATTAAATTTGTTTTTCTCCTAATGTTTTACGTCAAGTTAGTTATTAGGCCAGTCAAAGAACATAGAAGGGAAGAAGGGGAAAGTTTTCCTCTCCTTCAGTTTCCTTCATGGTTCTTTTCTTTTCTTTTCTTTTCTCTTCTCTTCTTTTCTCTTCTCTTCTTTTCTTTTCTTTTAGGAAGAGACAGCATGCAAGAAGGGGAGAGCAGCAGAGGGAAAGAGAGAAAGAATCTTAAGCAGGCTCCATGCTCAGTGCAGAGTCCAACACAGGGCTTGATCCCATGACCTTGGGATCATGACCTGAGCTGAAATCAAGGGTCAGGCGCTCCACCAACTGAGCCACCCAGGCACCCTTCCTTCATGGTTCTTATGGTCTGTAAATGTCTACCTTGTGCTCTTCATGTTGGCTTAGTACTTTGAGCACAGGGCCAGACACATCCTTGGCACCCAGTACTTCATGTTGGCTTAGTACTTTGAGCACAGGGCCAGACACATCCTTGGCACCCAGTACTTTCCGAAGAGAGGATTGTTCACAGAGTCTTATAAACTGCACATTATTAAAATCTCACTTTATACCAATAAGAAAATGAGGAGCTGGATGGGCTTAGGTAAAGTATCCAAATATCAAACAGCTAATGAGTGACAGAGCCCACATTCAAACAAAGCCTTATAACCAGATTCCTGACCCTACATACATATTGACCTTATTAGTCTGGGGCCTTCCTAGATCCTGCTTTGAGCTAGAACTAATAAGTGTCCCTATACCATTCCCTCCCCAGGGGAAAAATATTGATTGCTTATCTACTTAGAGTCATTTTTAATGTATAAAGCAGGAATTTTTCTGCCTCCAACTCTTTCTAGAAATTTTCTTTGTTTTGCAGAACTATTCTCAGTACTTTAGTGACTCAGTATCAACAGCACAAATTGTATTACAACTGTTCAATTCCTGAAAATATTTCAAGCTCTACAAAGCATTGCTAAATATAAAAGGAATTATATAACGGATGAAATCTTCCTTATTGAGGACCTCCAATTAATCCATTATCTGAATATGAATAGGCCAGATGTGGTTTCATGCTGCCTCCCCCTTCCTCCCTTCCACCCTCTTATAAAAACTGGCATTTCTCAATCTTCATGCTAACTCTCATATTTATTTTCTAGCCTACACGAAGAGACCAGCTCGACACTCCTAATTTCTTTGTGATCACCTCTTAAATAAGAACCAAAGCACTCTTTGCTAGTCTTGCTGTCCCAAATATATGAAATTAACCCTGTTTATGAGCAGAATGATTTCAAGAGAAGGTAGGGAGCAGAAGGCTGGAGTTGTTATTTGGGCTCTAACATCATGGAGTTGTGACACAGTCCTATAAGGGAGAAGGAGAGGAAAGAAGGGAGTATTGATTCTCCACCTTGTATCAATCACTTGATATCCGTGTTCTTATGTAATTTACTCTAAAACCCAAGTAGGGCATTATTATCATTGTTTCAAGGAGGAGGAAAATGTTTCGTAGGGATTATATAAATTTCCTAAAAGGACAAAGGTAATATACGTTGACAGAGATGGGATGCAAAGTAAGGTGTCATGGCCTGGCCGTTTACATCATGCTAAAAGAAGGCACCCGGTAGTCGAAAGGACAAATCGGAACTTGCCTGGGTCTCACTGTTCCAATCTGGATAATGAGATGGCTGGGAAAGAGTTTCTAGAGGTCCCCTTCACACAAACTTTCATAAATCTTCATGCCCCATCGTTCACAACATATTCATGGAGTCTGGTTTGTCCGTATATTTATCAAATAAGCTGTGGCGGTGGCCCCCCTTCTCCTCCTATCACCTAAGAACCCCTGCATGGGTAATTTTAGAGTTGGGGAAAGGGGTGACTGCTCTCTCGTTAGTAAAAATGCAACCCATCACTCCCAAATAACTTGTACTTCTCCCACGTCTTCTCAAATCTACCAGATCTCACCATGCATGGAATTTGATAAAAGTGGAGGCATTGCCGTGTTCAGCAACAACAGCCCTGAAAGCAAGCAAGCAGTCATCAGACACTTAAACATGCTAAAACACAGTTGCAGATAATGTACTTTCTCATAAAGATAATTCTGAAGAGCGCAGCCCATGAACATTTGCCTTTTTCCTCACTGTGGTTTACGCAAAAGAGCCTGCTTATTCTTGTCCCGAGGCGTCAGGTGAAAAGTTCTGAAAGGTGCTGGGGAAATAGAGAAAGTTTACCTGGAATATCCAGGCAAGCTTTAACTTTTTTTTTTTTTTGACAACCTCTTCTTCAGAGATTCCGCTGGGGCTCAGGAAGAAAGTAGGAGACAGATACCTTTTGATAAAGTTCCTGAGAAACTTTCTTTTCCTGCTCGCCTGGACCAGCCATCCTCAGGAACGGTTGCTTGTTTAAGTTAGGCTTTACAGAAGCGCTCACGATGGGGCTAAAAAGCCCCAGGAGGATATGATGCCTCTTGGACCTACTGGAACAGGTTTCTCAAGATGGGCTTTCCCTTTGACAAGATGACTACGCTGATTTGCCTGGCAGGTGTCATTGCGTGAGGCCTTGGAGGTCATCTTCAACGGGTGGCCAGGTGGCTAAGTGAAAGCACACAGACCCTGGCTCTCAGTCGGGCTGAGACCTAGCTCCGCTGCTCTTCCCCCTCCTTCAGAGCAGACAAAGACATTAACTACTGGCAGGCTGTCTTCCAGGCAAAACTGGTTACGTGACTGCAAGGGCTGCCCACAACCTGGCTGTCACCATGGTTGGTGGACTCACCAGCCAACAGCGTAGCAACAGAGGCTGTTCCTTTTACAGAACACAGATGTTTCTCTTGAGCTGCCTTTACATCTAAATTTTTAAGAGAAATGGATTAGTGACAGTTATATAATGCATCACATTTATTAAGTCGCTTTTAAAAAAAATTTAATGTTTATTTTTGAGAAAGACAGAGAGAATGAGAGCAGGGGAGGGGCAGAGAGAGAGGGAGACACAGAATCTGAAGCAGGCTCCAGGCTCCAAGCTGTCAGCACAGAGCCCAACACGGGGCTTGAACCCACGAATCACGAGATCATGACTTGAGCCGAAGTCAGACGCTTAACCCACTAAGCTACACAGGCGCTCCAAGTAGCTATCTTTTTTCTTTTTTTTTTTTTTAAGGAATCTATTCCCTTCCTATAATACATGTGGCTGTTATTACTGCTCTTATTTCTGGTGGGAAATAAAGCACTCAGAACTTACAAGTTTGAGTTCAAACATGCCAAGATGCTCTACCATGAAAGCCTCAAGCTCAACTCCAGGCTGGATGGATGAAGTCCATGAGGGAAAGCAAAATGAAAGCTGTCCTCACTGGTGCAGGTCAATGGTGAGGAATCCGTGGAACAGACTCAGAAAAAGTGGAAATCAATGAGCAGTCCTTTCTTGTAACAGGTAACAAGGCAGATCCTTAAATCCCTGCAAACTCTTTACAGATAGTGACTGATGGAGCTAACATCACCTTAATTTGATCATTATCTGAAAGAAAATTTTAAGTATGTGCATTTATGCCATGAATTTGTGACACTATTTGTTTTCGCTCAGATTGCATTAAACTCCACATTGGTGGTTGTATAATGAATTGGCTGCAGATTTTTTTTTGTTCCCAATTTGTTATTATAAACTTAGCACTTAATTTTAAATTTCAGGAGATAAAGATTTAATCTGTATTTTATGATTTGCAAGACAGGCTAGACATTGGCATTTATTCATGTTTGGGGAAAAGACGGATTCAAATACACTTGTGATCAAAAATCTCTATCCACTTAGTTTAAATTTTTGTGTTGATCTGCCAGCTATATGGTTTTCTTACTTCTTGAGAAAGGAGTGAATTACAGCTATGAGTAAAGATCTTGCCATCCTCAACTGCTTTATCATAATTAAAATATTTTAGATCAAGTGACAATGGAGAAGGATAGAGATTGTTACAAATCCTGAGTTTAGTACCATAACTTTTCCCAGTGAAAATGGATCTTCTATTTACATTTTTTCCGCCTTCTAATCTTGGATCCAGAGAAAAAGGACTTTGAGCTCTTAGGCCATAGAGAAAAAACATAATTAAAAGTTGCCCCCCTCTCCTTTGAATGCAAACTGGTGCAGCCACTCTGGAAAACAATGTGGAGTTACCTCAAAAAATTAAAAATAGAACTACCTTATGATCCAACAATTGCACTACTAGGTATTTATCCAAGGAATACAGGTGTGCTGTTTCGAAGGGACACATGCACCCCAATGTTTCTAGCAACACTATCAACAATAGCCAAAGTATGGAAAGAGTCCAAATGTCCATCGATGGATGAATGGATAAAGAAGATGTGGTATATATATATATATATATATATATATATATATATATATATATATACACATACACAATGGAGTATTACTTGGCGATCAAAAAGAATGAAATCTTGCCATTTGCAACTACGTGGATGGAACTGGAGGGTATTATGCTAAGCAAAATTAGTCAGAGAAAGACAAATATCATAGGACTTCCCTCATATGAGGACTTTTAGATACAAAACAGATGAACACAAGGGAAGGGAAGCAACAGAGTGTTGCTGGAGGGGTTGTGGGAGGGGGGATGGGCTAAATGGGTAAGGGACATTAAGGAATCTACTCCTGAAATAAATCATTGTTGCATCATATACTAACTAACTTGGATGTAAATTTTAAAAAATACATTAAAATTTTTTTAAAAATAGAAACAAAGTTGTCTGCCCCTCTCTTTATTGTTTATCTTTTCCCCTCTGGTCCTAGACTTTGGTAGGATTTTCTATTTCAAACAGGACTAAAGGATGAGTTTTAAAATAGTCCTCCAAGATTGATGGAAACATAAAACAAAGATCAAAGGAGTTGAACTCATTGATGAATAAACAGAAAACGGTAATATTAGACCCATGGAAAATATTCCTGGCACACACATAAAAAGAAGGATACACTGTAGAAAGATGAGGAAATATCTCCTTAATTACATCTAATAGACTTAAAAAAATAATTTCTACAAATAGCTATTTTTTTAAATTAAGTAGAATAAGACAGGAATAATAGAAATGATCATGGCATAAAAATTCAAAGAGGCCAAATACAATTAACGTTGAAAACAGTTAAAACGTAACAGATCATCTGAAGTTATACAGAAGGTAATTGTGACAAGTACCCAGAAAACAAAGGAGGTAAGCAAAAGATCCAGAAAAATGTGAACAAAAATGAAAAGAGTAGGGACAGAATAAGGAGAGGTATTTTAAAATTAACTAAAGTCTGTGAATAATCAATGAACAGAGTTAGATTCAATAATGAGTGATACAGTAGGACAAAAATCCCTTCAAAGCCCTGGTAACCCCTGACAGTTTTTGACTGAATTCTAAATATCTAAATATTTAAGTTCTGAATATCATACTTATACTGCTATTTTCTTGGCCCTTTTTTTCCACGTTAAATATTACCAACTGACTTTTTGCCATGAAAGGTGAAGATTGATGTATCTTGATTCTGTTCAACACACACTCCCTTACCTTACCTCTATTTTCTTCCTTCTAATACAACTGTTATAATTATTTGCATTAGGCCACTTTATTATGCACTCTGGAAGCTGTCAGCATCTTCCCTTTATTCTCCGCATTCTTGAATTATATAAGACATGAAGAAGACTAGCGTTTTTCCTTCCATTCATTGTGCCGAACTGTCTGTGGATCTGTTTGGTTTGGAAATTCTTGTACTTGGAGTCTATGCAATTTTTAGTTTTCTCTGTTCTCTTTTTGGAATTCCTATTATTTGGATATTGGGTGTCATATACTGATTCAGAAATTTTCTTAAGTTTCCCACTCTTTTTTTCCTTTCTTTGCCTTTTGGTTGTGGCTTCTAAGAGATTTTTCCAAGCTATGCTTCTTTCTTATATTTCTTGTTGTGTTTTTGTCATCTTATTTTTCCTTTTCAAGAGCTCTTTGTTTTTGTCGTTCTCTGAATATTCCTGTTGTTGTCTCCTATGTACATAGCATCTTCTCTTATCTCTGAACAAAGGTGATTTGAAATATTCTTTGGCTTCCTGAACTGAAATTACTTTACTACTTTACTCCAAAATTATTTTCTTTTTGGTTTCATTTGGATGAATAATTTTCCAGTTGGGACATTTCACAAATTTCTCAAAGGGTGTCTGCTAATATTTATAAAGAAGGCACTAAAAAGCTGACTAGAAGGAGGTGACCATTCAATAAGTAGAATTTCATTTCACAGCCTGTTTTCATCATGGCACATCTTCTCTAAACTCTGCTTCATGTCCTCAAGTTTAGAATATTTTTGCATTATTCTCTTTCGAAAGTACACATCCAGATTTGCACAGGGTGGGACATGGACAAATGCTGACTTAGGAAAGGAATGGGGAGTGTGAGTTTTTATTTATCTATTTTTTCTAAGTATACTTTCAACCAATATACCCATTACCAGCCCCAGAAGTATTCTGTTTTCAATGGAATTGGTACCTCCGTTCTTGAACCTTCTTGGTGGGGTCTGGGCTTCTTATTGTCCCTCCTTGGGTCTATCTTCCTTCCTCTTCCCACTTGGCACCAGCTCCCTCTGTTCTGCTAAGTCAAATCCTTGCAACCTCCCTGCTTTACAGACCCCCGCCTCCCCAATTTCATTGGTTCCCCATTCCCACTGCTCAAGTAATTTTATGACCACGACTCACCATTTATCTGTTTACCTGTTGTTTTAGGGAGGGTATTGGAGGAAATGGTGGTGAATAAAGATGTTCAGTTCTTCTCACTTAACTAAAAGTTTAAATGTCTTACATTAAAAAAATTGAATCCTGTAATTATTGATCTACGAAGGGTAAGGAAAAAAGATGAATTACTTATACTGGTTTAAAAAAATTAGGACAGCTTTGAATTCTTCTGCAATTACAAATTGCTTTGGTTCTCTACTATCTTAAGGCCTAATTCTTTCCTTCTCATCTTTGCTTCTTAGATAATGTCATTTTTCCCCCTAAATTTCGTGATTAAATGGAACTCTTAGGTCAGATCCTTGGTTTCCAGTTAGGCCACATTTATGGGTTACTAAGGAAGGCTCTCTGCCACAAAATAACCTTAACATGGTCTGACATTCTGTCCTTTAATAGAGGAATATACACTTAGTGTCTAGAAGGCTTTTAAAATTTCACAAGTCCGCATTAAAATGTAAATGTCTAGGATGAGAGGCCCGCCCAGGCTATTAGCAATTACTACAATCAAGAAACCCCAGAGCCAGAGGGAAATGCAGCTGATCACACACAATGACCTTTAACATTCTGAAGTATTTTGGTTTTGACTTTTATGTTGTATTCCTTTAAGTGAGCTATTTATCTTATGACAATTCTTTGACTTTGACACGTATTTTTGCTTCTGTTATTTTAAAGTTTGGCTTCTGATATAGTTCCCTCTTCTTGTAGCCATTTTCCATTGCTTTTATAATTTCTTCCTATCAGCTTAAGCTCACACTAGTCGGGCATTTTGAACATTCAGACTGACTTGAAAGCCATTTTAGACTTAATTGTTCATGTTTTCCCTCTAAATTACCAATTGCAGGTGAGTGGGTCTTCTTACTAGAACTTTATAAATGATCTATTTTTTGTTCCCTGATGAATCTTTCACAGATGAGTCACATTAAATAATACAGACTTTTAAATAAAACATTACTCTGATTCCTTGTTAGCATTCTTACTCATTTCTAAATAGATATCACAATTCAATAGCAACACACACACACACACACACACACACACACACACACACACACACACACTGTATAGGAAGGCTAGCTTAAAGTAATCTATGCAACAAAGAATTAAAGTATTAGCAACCAAATTCTCAATCTAATATAAAACTGTTGGAAATTTAAAAATTCTTTGTCTGAAAGGGAAAGTCTCTGACATCAGTTGCTTTAGCTTAGGAGGATACAGACAACCTCTAAAGTGAATTTTTTCTATCAAACACTCACACACCTCAAGTAGTTTTGTTTTTTTCCCCCGTAGAGTCGTTTTTATGTTCTCCTTGAAAAAAGGCAAATGCTGTGTTCCAGTCATTTAATTGAAAATACCTCTGCAATGATCTTCACATCTAATGCATTTCCCAAGTGGTTTTCATACAGGAAGAGTTTTCAAGTAAAGCATACTTTTCAACCATTCAAAGAAGCAGCTAGTGGTTAAAAAAATGAAGGCCATTAACTTGCCACCAGTTACTACCATGCTCTTGGAATTTTAAAATTGTGCAATCATCCATGTAAAATTATTTATTTTTATAACAGTTTTCTCCTTCTTCCAACAAATTATAGTTAGCTATGACTTAGTTACCTTCTTGCACCTCTAACAATCCTTATCAAGATCTCCTTGTGTCTACCATCATTTTTTTGTGCAAGAGTACATGACCAAAATACAGTTTATCTGTTTCAATATAATTCGTGGCTTAAAATAGCTGTTA
The DNA here is from genome assembly GCF_028749965.1 of Puma concolor. Taxonomy (NCBI): domain Eukaryota; kingdom Metazoa; phylum Chordata; class Mammalia; order Carnivora; family Felidae; genus Puma; species Puma concolor. The sequence goes on from NC_141676.1 coordinate 113,009,280, forward strand.
GGAAGGGGATTCTGCTTTTTTTTTCCTTTAAGAAAACATGTGTCATTCCCGAGAATGATCCAGGTTGTTTGTGTGGTGTGTGTGTGTGTGTATGTGGTGTGTGTGTTTTAATTAAATGGAACCACGGATACTTAACGTCCAGAAAACTGCGCTTATTAAGAAAATCTGAAGATAGCTTTAAATCATAATATGCCTCTAATAATGAGGTTTATATTCTTCAAACTCTAAGTGAAATTATGTTAAGAGGTTATATTTATATGGATCTACTAATTAGGATGTTAACATTTCCAATGTGTGTAATGCATGAGTGAATCACTAGATCACCAATGTACATCATAAATAAATGTCATATCAATAATAGGTAAGTAAAAATGCCTTCTGCATAAAGATTCCAAATACTGCAAATGAACAGGTTTGTTAATCTCTTTATGCTCAAATTTCATACCCCTTTCATCTTCAAATATACTTTTAGACTTTTTTTAAGTCTAGGAAATGTCAAACAGGCAAGACAGGACAGAAGTATACTCTATTGTAATATTCAAGATATTAGTCACCATGGCTCTCTAATTTTTGGGCAGATAGCACCAGTTAGAATCATCGATGCATTCAATCTATCAACTGTACTGCAAACTTACTGTGAGACAAGTACCACATCTATGTTTTTGAAGCCTCAAACAAAACTCATTAGGAACTCATAGAGTGCTCTTTATCTGGAAGGTATACAATGTGTGTTGCTCAACTAATTAACAATTATGATGGAAATAGCACTCAATTTATTTAGCTGTTCATGAACAGTGATCTAAAATATTGCTCAGAAAAGTGTATGGATTTAATTATCTCAATTATGCCTAATGCGTTTAAAACAATTAACTTTCCAGTATAATTTTGTTGTCACATTAGCATGTATAATAAAGAACTTTTGTTATACTTTATGAAGTATATCACCCATAAGATTCTCATATATATAAAATACTATTATGTATACATCTACGTGTATGTATTTGTGACAACGTGGACAGAACTTCAGAGCATCAGGCTAAGTCAAACCAATCACAGAGAGAAAGACACGGTATGATCTCTCTTAAACGTGTAATTTAAAACTCCAAAACAAACCCTAAAAAAACAGACTTCAAAGATAAAAAGAACAGATTGGTGGTTGCCAGAAGTGGGAGAAATAGTTAAGAAATGAGTGAAGGGGACCAAAATGAAAACAAACAAACCACAAACAGTAATACCTGTAGCTAATACCTGAATGCATAGAAATTCAGTGAAAAAAAAAAAGACTGCTAGACCAGGAAGGTGGTATATATCTAAATCATGAACAGGATGCATTAGCTATGGATTCTAAAAACAACCTAATGAAGTGGGAACTCTTAATACCATTTAACAGATGACTACACAGAGTTTTAGCAAATATAGAAAATTTTCCAAAATTTGCAGAGCTAGTAAAAGATAGTGCCAAGATTCAACCCTATTTTCTTTTTTGTTTTTTTTAATATATAAAATTTATTGTCAAATTGGTTTCCATACAATACCCAGTGCTCATCCCAAAAGATGCCCTCTTCAATACCCCATAAACCCTCAGTTCGCTCTCAGTTTTTAAGAGTCTCTTACACTTTGGCTCTCTCCCACTCTAGCCTCCTTTTTTTCTTTTTTCCTTCCCCTCCCCAATGGGTTTCTGTTAAGTTTCTCAGGATCCACATAAAAGTGAAAACATATAGCATCTGTCTTTCTCTGTATGACTTATTTCACTTAGCATCACACTCTCCAGTTCCATCCATGTTGCTACAAAGGGCCATGTTTCATTCTTTCTCATTGCCACGTACTACTCCACTGTGTATATAAACCACAATTTCTTTATCCATGCATCAGTAGATGGACATATAGGCTCTTTCCACAATTTGGCTATTGTTGAGAGTGCTGCTATAAACATTGGGGTACAAGTGCCCCTATGCATCAGTACTCCTGTATCCCCTGGGTAAATTCCTAGCAGTGCTACTGCTGGGTCATAGGGTAGGTCTATTTTTAATTTTTTGAGGAACCTCCACACTGTTTTGCAGAGTGGCTGCACCAATTTGCATTCCCAGCAAAAGTGCAAGAGGGTTCCCGTTTCTCCACATCCTCTCCAGCATCTAGTCTCCTGATTTGTCCACTTTGGCCACTCTGACTGGCGTGAGGTGATATCTGAGTGTGGTTTTGATTTGTATTTCCCTGATGAGGAGCGACGTTGAGCATCTTTTCATGTGCCTGTTGGCCATCTGGATGTCTTCTTTAGAGAAGTGTCTATTCATGTTATCTGCCCATTTCTTCACTGGATTATTTGTTTTTCGGGTGTGGAGTTTGGTGAGCTCTTTATAGATTTTGGATACTAGCCCTTTGTCCGATATGTCATTTGCAAATATCTTTTCCCATTCCGTTGGTTGCCTTTTAGTTTTGTTGATTGTTTCCTTTGCTGTGAAGAAGTTTTTTATCTTCATAAGGTCCTGGTAATTCATTTTTGCTTTTAATTCCCTTGCCTTTGGGGATGTGTCGAGGAAGAGATTGCTACGGCTGAGGTCAGAGAGGTCTTTTCCTGCTTTCTCCTCTAGGGTTTTGATGGTTTCCTGTCTCACATTCAGGTCCTTCATCCATTTTGAGTTTATTTTTGTGAATGGTGTGAGAAAGTGGTCTAGTTTCAACCTTCTGCATGTTGCTGTCCAGTTCTCCCAGCACCATTTGTTAAAGAGACTGATTTTTTCCATTGGATGTTCTTTCCTGCTTTGTCAAAGATTAGTTGGCCATACGTTTGTGGGTCTAGTTCTGGGGTTTCTATTCTATTCCATTGGTCTATGTGTCTGTTTTTGTGCCAATATCATGCTGTCTTGAGGATTACAGCTTTGTAGTAGAGGCTAAAGTCTGGGATTGTGATGCCTCCTGCTTTGGTCTTCTTCTTCAAAATTACTTTGGCTATTCGGGGCTTTTTGTGGTTCCATATGAATTTTAGGATTGCTTGTTCTAGTTTTGAGAAGAATGCTAGTGCAATTTTGATTGGGATTGCATTGAATGTGTAGATAGCTTTGGGTAGTATTGACATTTTCACACTATTTATTCTTCCAATCCATGAGAACGGAATGTTTTTCCATTTCTTTCAATTTCCTTCATAAGCTTTCTATAGTTTTCAGCATACAGATCTTGTACATCCTTGGTTAGATTTACTCCGAGGTATTTTATCCTTCCTATTGCAATTGTGAATGGGATCAGTTTCTTTGTCTTTCTGTTGCTTCATTATTAGTGTATAATAATGCAACTATTTCTGTACATTGATTTTGTATCCTGCAACTTTGCTGAATTCATGTATCTGTTCTAGCAGACTTTTGGTGGAGTCTATCGGATTTTCCAGGTATAATATTATGTCATCCGCAAAAAGTGAAAGCTTGACTTCATCTTTGCCAATTTTGATGCCTTCGATTTCCTTTTGTTGTCTGATTGCTGATGCTAGCACTTCCAACACTATGTTAAACAACAGCAGTGAGAGTGGACATCCCTGTCGTGTTCCTGATCTCAGGGAGAAAGCTCTCAGTTTTTCCCCATTGAGGATGATATTAGATGTGGGCTTTTCATAAATGGCTTTTATGATCTTCAAGTAGGTTCTTTCTATCCCGACTTTCTCGAGGGTTTTTATTAAGAAAGGATGCTGAATTTTGTCAAATGCTTTTTCTGCTTCGATTGACAGGATCATATGGTTCTTATCTTTTCTTTTATTAATGTGATGTATCACGTTGATTGATTTGCGAATGCTGTACCAGCCCTGCATCCCAGTAATGAATCCCACTTGATCATGGTGAATAATTCTTTTTATATGCTGTTGAATTCGATTTGCTAGTATCTTATTGAGAATTTTTGCATCCATATTCATCAGGGATATTGGCCTGTAGTTCTCTTTCTTTTTTTTTTTTTTATTATTATTATTTTTTTAATTTTTTTTCTCAACGTTTATTTATTTTTGGGACAGAGAGAGACAGAGCATGAACGGGGGAGGGGCAGAGAGAGAGGGAGACACAGAATCGGAAACAGGCTCCAGGCTCTGAGCCATCAGCCCAGAGCCTGACGCGGGGCTCGAACTCCCGGACCGCGAGATCGTGACCTGGCTGAAGTCGGACGCTTAACCGACTGCACCACCCAGGCACTCTTTCTTTACTGGGTCTCTTTCTGGTTTAGGAATCAAATAATACTGGCTTCATAGAATGAGTCTGGAAGTTTTCCTTCCCTTTCTAATTTTTGGAATAGCTTGAGAAGGATAGGTATTATCTCTGCTTTAAATGTCTGGTAGAATTCCCCAGGGAAGCCATCTGGTCCTGGACTCTTATTTGTTGGGAGATTTTTGATAACTGATTCAATTTCTTCGCTGGTTATGGGTCTCTTCAAGCTTTCTATTTCCTCCAGTTTGAGTTTGGAAGTGTGTGGGTGTTTAGGAATTTGTCCATTTCTTCCAGGTTGTCCAGTTTGTTGGCATATAATTTTTCATAGTATTCCCTGATAATTGCTTGTATTTCTGAGGGATTGGTTGTGACAATTCCATTTTCATTCATGATTTTATCTATTTGGGTCCTCTGCCTTTTCTTTTTGAGAAGGCTGGCTAGAGGTTTATCAATTTTATTTTTTCAAAAAACCAACTCTTGGTTTCACTGATCTGCTCTACAGTGTTTTTAGATTCTAAATTGTTTATTTCTGCTCTGATCTTTATTATTTCTCTTCTTCTGCTGGGTTTGGGGTGTCTTTGCTGCTCTGCTTCTATTTCCTTTAGGTGTGCTGTTAGATTTTGTATTTGGGATTTTTCTTGTTTCTTGCGATAGGCCTAGATTGCAATGTATTTTTCTCTCAGGACTGCCTTTGCTGCATCCCAAAGTGTTTGGATTGTTGTATTTTCATTTTCGTTTGTTTCCATATAATTTTTAATTTCTTCTCTAATTGCTTGGTTGACCCATTCATTCTTTAGTAGGGTGTTCTTTAACCTCCATGCTTTTGGAGGTTTTCCAGACTTTTTCCTGTGGTTGATTTCAAGCTTCATAGCATTGTGGTCTGAAAGTATGCATGGTATGATCTCAATTCTTGTATACTTATGAAGGTCTGTTTTGTGACCCAGTATGTGATCTATCTTGGAGAATGTTCCATGTGCACTCGAGAATAAAGTATATTCTGTTGCTTTGGGATGCAGAGTTCTAAATAGATCTGTCAAGTCCATCTGATCCAATGTATCATTCAGGGCCCTTGTTTCTTTATTGACCATGTGTCTAGATGATCTATCCATTGTTGTAGGTGGGGTATTAAAGTCCCCTGCAATTACCACATTCATTTCAATAAGGTTGCTTATGTTCGTGAGCAATTATTTTATATTTTTGGGGGCTCCTGTATTCAGTGCATAGACATTTATAATTGTTAGTTCTTCTTGATGGATAGGCCCTGTAATTATTATATAACGCCCTTCTTCATCTCTTGTTACAGCCTTTAATTTAAAGTCTAGTTTGTCTGATATAAGTATGGCTACTCCAGCTTTCTTTTGACTTCCAGTGGCATGATAAGTAGTTCTCCTTCCCCTCACTTTCAATCTGAATGTGTCCTCAGATCTAAAATGAGTCTCTCATAGACAGCAAATAGATGGGTCTTGTTTTTTTTATCCAATCTGATACCCTATGTCTCTTGGTTGGCGCATTTAGTCCATTTACATTCAGTGTTATTATAGAAAGATATGGGGGGGCGCCTGGGTGGCTCAGTCGGTTGGGCATCCGACCTCAGCTCAGGTCATGATCTCATGGTCTGTGAGTTCGAGCCCCGCGTCAGGCTCTGTGCTGACAGCTCAGAGCCTGGAGCCTGCTTCAGATTCTGTGACTCCCTCTCTCTCTGACCCTCCCCCATTCATGCTCTGTCTCTGTCTCAAAAATAAATAAACATTAAAAAAAATTAAAAAACAAATAAATAAAAAGAAAGATATGGGTTTAGAGTCATTGTGATGTCCATAGGTTTCATGCTTATAGCGATGTCTCTGGTAATTTGTCTCACAGGATCCCCCTTAGGATCTCTTGTAGGGCTGATTTAGTGGTGACAAATTCCTTCAGTTTTTGTTTGTTTGGGAAGACCTTTATCTCTCCTTCTATTCTAAATGACAGACTTGCTGGATAAAGGATTCTCAGCTGCATATTTTTTCTGTTCATCACATGGAAGATCTCCTGCCATGCCTTTCTGGCCTGCCAAGTTTCAGTAGAGAGATCGGTCATGAGTCTTATAGGTCTCCCTTTATATGTTAGAGCAGGTTTATCCCTAGCTACTTTCAGAATGTTCTCTTTATCCTTGTATTTTGCCAGTTTCACTATGATATGTCATGCAGAAGATCGATTCAAGTGACGTCTGAAGGGAGTTCTCTGCGCCTCTTGGATTTCAATGCCTTTTTCCTTCCCCAGATCAGGGAAGTTCTCAGCTATTATTTCTTCAAGTACACCTTCAGCACCTTTCCCTCTCTCTTCCTCCTCTGGAATACCAATTATGCGTAGATTATTTCTCTTTAGTGCATCACTTAGTTCTCTAATTTTCCCCTCATACTCCTGGATTTTTTTATCTCTTTTTTTCTCAGCTTCTTCTTTTTCCATAATTTTATCTTCTACTCACCTATTCTCTCCTCTGCCTCTTCAATCTGAGCTGTGGTTGTCTCCATTTTATTTTGCAGCTCACTGATAGCATTTTTTAGCTCCTCCTGGCTGTTCCTTTGTCCCTTGATCTCTGTATCAATAGATTCTCTGCTGTCCTTTGTACTGTTTTCAAGCCCAGCGATTAATTTTATAACTATTATTCTAAATTCACTTTCTGTTATATTGTTTAAATCGTTTTTGATCAGTTCTTAGCTGTCGTTATTTCTTGGATTTTTTTTGAGGGGAATTCTTCCGTTTGGTCATTTTGGATAGTCCCTGGAGTGGTGCGGGACTGCGGGGCACTTCCCCTCTGCTGTCTTGAATAACTTGCGTTGGTGGGTGGGGCCGCAGTCAGACCTGATGTCTGCCCCCTGCCCACCACTGGGGCCACAGTCAGACTGGTGTGTACCTTCTCTTCCCCTCTCCTAGAGGCAGGATTCACTGTGGGGTGACATGGCCCATCTGGGCTACTTGCACACTGCCAGGCTTGTGGTGCTGGGGATCTGGCATATTAGCTGGGGTGGATTGGCAAGGAGCACAGGGGCAGGAGGGGCAGGCTCAGCTCGCTTTTCCTTCGGTGATCTGCTTCGGGAGGGGCCCTGCCACACCAGGAGGGAGTCAGACCCGCCGGAGGGATGGATCTGCAGAAGCACAGCGTTGGGTGTTTGCGCGTGCAAGCAAGTTCCCTGGCAGGAACTGGTTCCCTCTGGGATTTTGGCTGGGGGGTGGGCGAGGGAGATGGCGCTGGCGAGCACCTTTGTTCCCCGCCAAGCTGAGCTCTGTTGTCCAGGGCTCAACAACTCTCCCTTCCGTTGTCCTCTAGCCCTCCCGTTCTCTGAGCAGAGGTGTTAGCTTATAACCTTCCAGATGTTAAGTCCGCTTGCTGTCAGAGCACACTCTGTCCGGCCCCTCCGTTTTGGCCAGCCAGACTCCATGGCTCTGCTTTGCCGGCAGGCTGCCCCTCCGCCCCGGCTCCCTCCCGCCAGTCCGTGTAGAGTGCACTGCCTCTCCGCCCTTCCTACCCTCTTCCATGGGCCTCTCATCTACGCTTGGCTCTGGAGAATCCGTTCTGCTAGTCTTCTGGTGGTTTTCTGAGTTATTTAGGCAGGTGTGGGTGGAATCTAAGTGATACGCAGGACGCGGTGAGACCAGCGTCCTCCTACACCACCATCTTGCACTCCCAGAATCGATTTAACCCTATTTTCTATCTGAACTGTAAAGCCCATGCTCTTTTGTTATTCTGACTTTAAAAAAATTTTTCTGAAAATAATACAATTATATAGCAAATATTATCAGATTTACATTCCTTTTAAAAATAATATTTATATTCTTAATATAAGTGTCATTAACATAAGTTCATAAAATATAGCTATCAAATCATCTATTTTTAAAGAAGCAAATTAAAAATAATTTTTCAATGACATAAGTTTTAAAATTAATTAACTTGTTGGATGTACTGTACTAAGAAAGTTGTGTCTAACATACTTGTAAAGAAAAACAAACTTGGTAAATAAATACCTAATGTTTTTATTGTAAAGTTTCTTTTTTTTTTTAACTTTTTAAATTTATTATTGAGAGACAGAGAGACACAGAGCATGAGCAGGGGAAGGGTAGAGCGAGGGGGAGACACAGAATCTGAAGTAGGCTCCAAGCTCTGAGCTGTCAGCACGGAGCCCGATGTGGGGCTTGAACTCACGAACTGCGAGATCATGACCTGAGCCGAAACCGGTTGCCTAACCAACTGAGCCACCCAGGCACCCCTTACTGTCAAAGTTTCTTAAAAAATTTATTTTTGAGTATAGTTGACACACAATGTTACATCAATTTCGGTTGTAGGACATAGTGATTCCACTTGTCTGTATGTCATGCTGCGTCCCTTGCAAGGGTAGCTACCACCTGTCACCATGCATGGTATTACAGTACCATTGACTATATTCCCGATGCTGTCCTTTTATTCCGTGACTTAGTCATTCTGCAACTGGCAGCCCGAATCTTCCACTGCCCTTTACCCATTTGGACTGTCCTCCTACCCCTCTTCCCTCTGGCAACCATTAATTTGTTCTCTGTATTTCTAAGTGTGAATCTGCTTTTTGTTGGCTTATTCATTTGTTTTATTAGATTTCACATATGAGTGAAATCATATGGTAAAAATATCTTTTTGATTTAATAAGCATTATCTAGGAAACCTTTCAATAGCTTCATAATTGTTGAGAAGAGAGAAAATATCTTACCTATTGCAATATACTGAAATATATTTACAGTTAGAAGTTACCTTTATTGATAGGCTTGATTGTATCTCAGACCTTTTTTGTTGTGGTTTTCATTTTGGATCCAGAGTTCAATTAGCTACTACTTTCTATCTCTTGATGGCTAGGGTCACTGATGAGATTGACTAAGTGCTTGGATTTTATTTGTTATTAATGTGTGTCTATGCATCATCATCGTGCAAGTACCTAGTTATTTCAGATTGTTCTAAATCTCATGGAGATTGCCTCTGCTCCTCAATAGGAATGCACAGGAGAAGCTCTATTTCGACATCTCGTCCAGCACTGCCATTCTGGCTTTGCCTTTGGTTTTCTACCAGCAGGTGGATTCTTGCTCTTGAACACCACCCTCTGTTTGCCTGTTTTCTGTTCTTATGTTCCATTCTGCCACTGACAGTCTCTGGACCTCAGATGCCCTGTAAGTTTGTTTTGGGTCATTGACCAGACTGATGAATCTCCTTGATGGAGAAGCATCTGCCCATCAGGACCCAGGCAGGCCGTCTGCCCATCTGGGCTTTTGTTAAGTCATTCCCTTTCTTGGATCTCCACTAATTGCCTGCCTTGTTCTGCTCCAGTTGGCGCCCCAGATGCTGGCCTTTTCTTCAACTCTGCCTTACAATACTGCTATTGTGCATGTTCTCCCCCTTGTGAGTCACAGCCAGGTATCACACTTAGTATGGTAGACTCCCTTAGTTAGATGCCATGAAACTTTTCCCTGCACACCTCTGGGTTACCAGAAGCACAATAGCTACCAAGGAACTCAATTCCATTTTCATTACACTTATTGTTAGACAGTTCTTACTCTGAATCAAAATCAACCTCCTGATAGCTTATTCCCTGGTTGGCCTCACTGATAATGAGCATAGTACTTGTGCATTGCAGTAAACAGTAGCAGCTGCTATTATTTATTACTCGGAGTTTTCCAATGAAAGGTCCCCCCCCCCCCCCCATGGAGAATATCATAGTGGGAATAAGAAAATGAGGCTCACAAAATGTAAGTAACTTGCCAAGTTATAGTTAGTAAACTGTGATCCCTGTATGAACACGGGCTGTCTCAGGTTCGTTACTTCTTTTTTTCAGTGATCTTGGTTTTACCCAATCACACTGTAGGCACTCACTCCAACGGTTATAGTCTTGACACTGATTAAAAACTGCATCCCATACATAATATCAACTTCAATTAGTCACTTTCTACACTCTACCTCCTGTCCCTCAGACCCGGTTATCTCTAGTGCCATACTCCGACAATCCTTTGACCTCAATAGAGTCATCAGTCCATGGTTCCTACTGCTTTTGCTATATCCCTTATTCTTGTCTTATGTTATGTGTTTTCTTGTTTTATCTCTGGAAGAGATGAGGGCAGGACCTGGGAGGAAAGGTCACAGAACCAAGGACGAATCCTTCTCTAGATGTGGAGAGTGAGAGAGACAGACACAGCAGAGCTCAGTAGGGCTGGTTTCAGGGAAAGGGTAGAAATAAAGAACTGAGATCTGAGCTAGATTTTATATTCCAGAAATTCAGATGTCATATTAACACACCTGAGCACAGCCTGTTCAGTCAGATAGACCTGCGTTTAAATGGCACTTCTGCTTTTTACTTGCTGGAAGACCTTGGCCAATTCACCATATTTTTTAAGCTACAGTTCCTTTTTGTTTTTAAATTAAGTTTTTAATTTTAATTTCAGTATAATTAACTCACAGTGTTACATTAGTTTCAGATGTACAATATAGTGATTCAACACTTCCCTATATAACCCTGTGTTCATCATGATAAATGTAATCTTAATCCCCTTCTCCTATTTCCCCCATCCCCTCCTCTCTGGTAACCATCAGTTTGTTCTCTATAGTCAAGAGTCTGTTTCTTGGTTTGTCTCTCTGTCTCTTTTTTTCTTCGCTCTTTTGTTTCTTAAATTTCACATATGAGTAACATCATACGGTATTTGTCTTTCTCTGACTTATTTTACTTAGCATTATACTATCTAGATGCATGCACATCGTTGCAAATGGCAAGATTTCATTCTTTTTAAAAAATTGTTTATTTTTTTTTGAGAGAGCAGGAGTGGGAGAAGGGCAAAGAAAGACGGAGACAGAGAATCTGAAGCAGGCGCCTCACTGCCCACACAGACCCCAATGCAGGACTCAACCATGAGATCATGACCTGAGCTGAAACCAAGAGCCAGACGCTCAACTGACTGAGCAGCCTAGGTGCCCTAAGATTTCATTCATTTTTTATGGCTGAATAAAAATATACACACATATATATATCCCACATCTTTCTTATCCATTCAACTATCTATTAATGGAAACTTGGGCTATTGTAGATAGCCATACATTTGGATATTATAGATAGTTGCAATAATAATTACGCTTGTAGACAACCTCAACTTGTTTTACCTCTTTTATTATATTCCTATAACAAAATTGCAGCCCAGATGAAATCCATTCTTCATCACTCTGAGCCTACATCCATATTGTTCCACGTGGCTAGATAAAAACTCACAGCCATACCAACTCATCGCCCTTTAATGGTGTCTAAAAATCTACTCTATCTCCCTAGTCCATTCTCTTTCCTACTCTTTTAGATGATTTTTAAATCTTTTCTTCTCTTTCCTCAAACATACCACAACTTTTCCATATCCTCAATTTCATAACTTTGGTTTTATCTAAAAATTGAAGCTTTTAGAAAAGAACTTCACAGCCTACTTTCTCTTCTATTACTATGGGTGGATGATCTGTACTCCTAGGTAAGACCAAGTCCTCTATGTGTACCCTAGATCCATTCTGACCCTGCCTACTCAAGGACATCTCCAGAAATGCTCTCCTGTGTCTTCAGCATCACCATATTTACCCTCGCTACTGATCATTTATCAGCTTATGGATATGCTGCTATACCCCCCCATATCTTAATCCCACTTTCCCTCCCGCTACTGTCTCATTTCTATCTTTCCCTTTATAGCAAAACTCCTTGAAGGAGTGAGTCCTTTATTTTTGCTGTCTTCATTTTCTCTTTCTGTGCTTCCTTGATCACACTCAAATTAGGTTTTCACTCCCTCAAGTAAAATGGCTATTGTGAAGTCACAAATGACCACCATGTTGTTAAATCCAATGGGATTTCTCAGACCTAATTATACTTAATTTACAAATACATTTTACCCAGTTGATTACTCTTCCTTGAAACCGTTTGATGCTTGGCACCTACAACTACCACATTCACCCAGTTTTCTATCTTTCCAGCCACTCACTTCTCGGTCCCTTTGCTGTTTCCGTTTCATTTCATCTATCTCTATGGATCACAGTGACTCAGGGCAGAGTTCATTACTTCAATTTCTCTCTCTCTCTCTCTCTCTTTTCTGTCCTCATGGTCTAGGTGCTGCCACTCTTAAGAGAGGTGACTTTAAATACCATCTTAATGGTAATAACTCCCAAATTTCTATCTTCATTCTGTTCCTCCCTTCTGAATTTTAGACGAGCATATCTGTCTACTTACCATCTCCACTTGGTGATGTAACAATAAGCACCTCAAAATTAACATGTCAGAATCTGAGCTCTCCTCCACTCCCCACAAATGTTCTTCCATGTGCTCTCATCTCAGTAACGACAATTCCATCTTCTGGTTGTAGAACCTAGAAGCGTAATGTCACTGGTAATCCCTCTCTTTCCCTCACACCCCACAGTAGCAAGTTCTATTGTCTCTACCCTCAAAATATATTCTGAATTTGACCACTTCTGACTCTCCCCAGTGCCAGTCTATGAATTGCTTGCCTGGTGCTAAATGTCCTGTTTCTGCCCTGTCCCATCTTCAGTAATGAGAGATAGCCCATTAAAATGTAAGTCAGATTATGTCATTTATTTTTTCATTCGAAATGAAATCCATGCAAAGTCCCATGTAATAAAGCATCCATTATCTCTTTGACCTAACTTCCTATTCTTTTCGTTCTCTCTTTCTAGCTTTGCTTTGTCGCTGTTTCTTAAGAACTCACAGGAAGGTGCTTTCTCACTCAGATATTTGCAACTGATATTTCTCTTGCCTGCAAAGTTTCCCACAGATGTTCTCAGGGTAAACTCACCTCACTTCCTTCAAATTTTCCCCAACGTTACCTCCATAGGTGACTCCAGCCACCTTCATATCCCTTTTCTCTGCTTTATTATTATTTTCTTTGCTAACCTATTATCTGACATATCTTTGGTATTATATGCCTCTTCTAGAAGAATGCAAGGTCCATGGGTATAGAACGTGTTGTTGTTGTTGTGTGTGTATGTGTGTTTTTGTATACATGTTTGCACTTACTTTGTTTTTATTGCTAAATCTGGAAGAGTTCTTGGCACATAGCAGGTTCTCTATAGATATTGGTGAAATAAATCAATCAAGAGAGGAGGAAGAATTCAAACTTAGCATTATCTTGTTCCAAAAATTCACTTAATTTCCGTTGCTTCAATTTTAGTCAGCAATCATCTAAATAAATGACCCGAGCTTTATGCTGTATACTAGAAGGCATGGTGATATGGAAGTTTGCATTCTTTCTGGAGAGTAGATGACACTGACAGCAAAGAGCAGGGCTTGGTCTGTGATTAATCGGCATTGGTGTGGTGCAGATTACAAGTCCTAAGAAGGGGAAATGAGTATGATATGAAGGAATCCATCACAGTTTTAAAAAGATGGTGTAATTAAGCTGATTTAAGTGATGGGTGTTACGTAGCCAGATTATGCGAACAAAGCATGAGTTAAGTTGGAAGGGTGTTGGAGACCTGACTAATCAGGAGTGAAATGAGGGAATACATTTTAATACGGTGGTGGTGGTATTCCAAGAGAAAACAGAAGAATTGAGACTCCGTGCAGTGGTAAATGTGAGAGTCAGAGACTAATCATAGACCTAAGAGCTCACTGTATAATCAAGTTCTGTGATTATTCGTTTTGTAGACACAAAACACTTTGATTTTTTTTTAGGTACACATACATCATAATTATCTTCAAAAAGGTGCACACCACTCATTAAGTCTTCACTCTGTAACCCTGCATTGACAGCTTCGTTCGTGTCCTGCTTCTCATCTAAACACAAACTCCTTAGTAGTTCTTACGTGTCAGTGCTTCTAAGGCAGTGCCTTCTGCATAGTTTCTGATTTGTTTTAGGCTTATTTATTCCCATTACCAATGGAAAACAGAGGCAAATTACAGAAACTGTAAATCAAAGAAAGAAATGGCAACCTACCGAATGGGAGAAGATATCTGCAAAGGGTGTGTCCAGTAAGGTGCCAAAATGCCCAGAGTAGATAAAGAATTTATACAACTCAATATGCCCAAAGTATATAAAGGATTTATATAACTCAACACCAGAGAAACAAATAATCTGATTAAAAAGTGCGCAAAGGACCTAAATAGATATTTTTCGAAAGAAGACATACAGATAGGCAACAGTCACATGAAAAGGTGCTCGCCATCACTCATCATCAGAGAAATGCAAACCAAACCACAATGAGATGTCACCTCACACCTGTCAGAATGGCTGAGATAAAGAAGACAAGAAATAACAAGTGTTGACAAGGATGTGCAGGAAAAGGAGCCCTGTGCGCTGTTGGTGGGAATGTCAATTGCTACAGCCACTGTGGAAAGCAGTATGGAGGTTCCTCAAAAGGTTATAAGTGGAAGGGGCGCCTGGGTGGCTCAGTCGGTTAAGTGTCCGACTTCAGCCCAGGTCATGATCTCACAGTTCGTGGGTTCAAGCCCTGCGTCGGGCTCTGTGCTGACAGCTCAGAGCCTGGAGCCTGCTTAGGATTCTGTGTCTCCCTCTCTCTGCTCCTCCCCCCCTTCAAGGTCTGTCTCTCTTTGTCTCTCAAAAATAAATAAATGTAAAAAAAAAATTTTTTTTTAAAGTTACAAGTGGAAATACCATTTGATCCAACCATTTCATCAGGAGGTATTTACCCCAAAGAAACAAAATGACTAATTCAAAAAGATACACACACCCCTATGAGTACTGCAGCATTATTTACAAAAGCCAAGATATGGAAGCCATTAGTAACAACATGGATGGACCCAGAGGGTATTCCGCTAAGTGGAATAAGTCAGAGAAAGACAAATACCATACGAGTCAGACATATACATAGAGAGAACAAACTGAGGGTAAGCAGAAGGGAGGGCTGTGGGAAGATGGGCAAAATGAGTGAAGGGAAGAGGGAGGTACAGTGTTCCAGTTATGGCCCAAGTCATGCAATAAAAGGCTCAGCCTAGGGAGTACAGTCAACGGTGTTGCAATCGTGTTGTGTGGTGACAGGTGGAGGCTACACTTGTGGTGAGCACAGCATAAAGTGCAGAGATGGTGACTCACTATGTTGACACCCGTAACTAACGCAACATTGCGTACCAACCATACTCCAAAACCAAAACAGAACTTCCATCAGCTCCTTATAAGACAGAAGCTACACTATCTAGGAAAATAGCAATCTAGTGCTCAGTGTAAGTCTGGCACAACTTTTAAAATGTTCAGAGGAAACTAGATATTACTTGATTTACTTGAAGACACTTTATTTTGTAAGGAAGACAATTTTTTCCTTCTTGTTATTTTCTTCAATTCCCATGTGTTGATACTCTAAGCAATTACTCAGTACCTACTTGTCCTCTCCTGCACCTCACAGGACGATGGAGGAATCTGAACCCTGAGGGAGATCAAATTCACACAAAGAGAGAATGGTTGCAGGTAAATGCAGTAATTACAATGTTTACCAAGTTCTGCAAACATATGACTACAGTTGAGGACTAATATTCATGGGGTGAGTTACAGTGGAAACTAAATCCTTTTTTTAAAAATATTTATTTTTGAGAGGGAGAGAGAGAAAGAGAGAGAGAGGGGGGGGGGAGAGAGAGAGAGAGAGAGAGAGAGGCAGGCTGAGAGACTGAGAGAGCATGAGCAAGGGAGGGGCAGAGAGAGAGGGGGAGCCAGAATATCCAAAGGTGGCTCTGCACTGACAGCACAGAGCCCAACACAGGGCTTGAACCCACAAATCATGAGATCATAACCTGAGTCAAAGTCATATGCTTAACCAACTGAACAACCCAAGCGCTCAGGAAACTAGACACTTTAAAAAAACAAACAAACAAACATTTTTAATGTTTATTTTTGACAGAGAGAGAGAGAGACAGAGCATGAGCTGGGGAAGGGCAGAGAGAAAGGGAGATGCAGAATCTGAAGCAGGCTGCAGGCTCCGAGCTTTCAGCACAAAGCCCAATGCGGGGCTCGAACACAGACTGCGAGATCATGACCTGAGGCGAAGGTGGATGCTCAACCGACTGAGCCACCCAGGCACCCCAAAGGCAGCTAGACACTTTTAAGAGGCCAGCTCAGTTTCTAGAGCTCACTCATTTCCAACATATATAACTAATAATAATAATAATAATAATAATAATAATGTTATAAATGATGGATAAAAATCATAAATAAAAATGATCCCTATATAAAAAAAAAATCAAAGTTGTAGCATGGTTTGTAGGGCTTGGAAAGAACACAACAGTTTAACATTTAATGAACAGAAAGTAGCCAAATAAGTGACACATGTTACAAAGAGCAAAATTTTGGACAGTCTTGCCGAACAATGTACTGCATTTGATTTTAGGCTAATGGGTAAGTTGGATGCAATCAATAAAAACACTGAATTGCATCCTGAGGAACAAACAGTACAGAAAAGAGAGGATTTGGCTGAGATAAAACTAGAATAGAAGCAGCTCACATAAATGTCCTTTGACAATGATAGAGCTTATCAAGAAATCGCTCTGTCCGGACTGGAAGCTTAGAATAACGATTAGAAGTGGGTCCCCCAGCAGAGGTGGCTGAGCATCATTCTCGCATCAACTATTTGTCATTTGCCGAAGCTCCTACCTCAGTTTCTGACTGCGAATGGCATGAGTCACGAAAAGATACACACAGGCAACAACAGTCAAGTGCGTGCTACTGCTAACCACTGACAGCAGTAAAGCTGATACGAAGACCCGGGAAGCACCGATGGGCTAGTGCCAGGTTGATTTTCTTCGTTTCTGTATTTTCCTACTGGTAACGCAAGACTCTGTGATCCTCCTGAACGATTCTGTGCACATTGCTTGCTCTCTGTGCTGGATGCACGCGCGCCCGTCCTGTAATCTACGGTCTCTGGAGAGATCTTTTACTTTCAGGTTTTAAAACTCACAGGTAGCTTCAAAGCTCATCCTTGGAAGGCAATGCAGACTCTCTTGAGTCTTACTTAACTTGGCGTCAGTTTAAATGCGCCCTTCCAACAGCCCCCAACGCCGTCTTCCTCACACACTCACGCGGTAGTTCTCTCCTTGGCAAACTTCTTTCAGTTCCTCGAGCACGTCCCCACTCTCCCCTGTGTTTTCAAGGGCAAGAGGGCATGATTTCTCCGGGAATCCTTACAAAACCAGCCATCTGCCCCACGTATGTGCAGTGACCGCATCTCATTCTTCCCCAATCGTACACCTGCCGCATCATCAACAATAATTACTTCCCCCTAGACCTGGAGTTCTTAACAGTGTGGGTGTCATGAGTATATAGAGCGTTCTGGTGAGGTCTACAGTTCCAGTCTCAGAACACTGTTTCTAAATGCATAAGATAAATTACTTACGGTAACAAAATAACCCAGTCATGTTGAAACATACAATTTCAAAGTATTAAAAACTAAATTGATGATATCATAATATACTTGCTTCGTGATTAAAGTAACAAAGCCTAGTGGTGTGTCCACAGCAAATACCTTAAAAATCATGTCAAGCAAAAATGAAATTTTCAGACATTTAAAACACTGAAATGGAATATAAAATTATCTGTGATTTTTAAAATACTTTTTAAAAAAATGTTTATTTATTTTTGAGAGACAGAGAGAGACAGAGTGCAAACAGGGGAGGGGCAGAGAGAGAGGGAGACACAGAATCCGAAGCAGGCTCCAGGCTCTGAGCTGTCGGCACAGAGCCCGATGCGGGGCTCGAACTCACAAACTGTGAGATCATGACCTGAGCTGAAGTCCGAAGCTTAACCGACTGAGCCACCCAGGTGCCCAAAATTATCTGTGATTTTTAATGGTGACAAAGTCACAGGGACTATTAGTACCTGTATGGTTTGTGGCCTATATTCATAATTAAATTGAATGCTAAATTTCAGTTACAGGTTAGGGAAAATAAAGACGTCATTTTGTTGTTGTTGTTACTCTCTCCATACAAGTTTATAGTACCTTTCCTGTGTTCCAGGTTCAAACCCCTGTGCTAGTGTGCCAGTTCCAGAAGGACAGACATCAGCTTGGCCTTGTCTATCACTGAACCCCTACGTGATATTGCATAATCACACAGCCATAACTGCATGCATCAGACTTTCTGTTGTAGCTGTTGGGAGACAGGGCTGGGAACAAGACAAAAGCCCTGTACCACGGAACTTTCTTTGTAGGGGGAGGGCAAAGCTGTGTCCAGTGCATCATAGGCACCCAGACTGTTTGTGAAGCTGAATGTTCCTCTTTTGCTCTGAACTCTTCTCATATCAGTAAGTGCCCACAAACACCTGCTATAATGGTGTTTAAGCAGGTACTGAAGTTCTGAATTAATTCGCTGACAATAAAGAGGTTGTTTAAAAAACTGAGAGAGATTGTGTGTATTTAAAACACACCTTTTCATGACTGCTAGCTACATTTAGGGTTCCTTGATTTACAGAATTATAATTCCTAGATCTCTGTGTCTTTGCTCATGCAATTCTCCCTTTCTTGATCCATGAGTTCCTGAGGCTCCTGGTTAACTACGAACATTTCAAGACTTCTCTCCACTCCCGTCCCGGCAGCTTCACCGCCCTGGGTAGGAATCTCTACGTGTTCAAAGAGCACTGTGAGCATCTCTCTATTTTTGGACAGCTGACAGACAGGAGTGAAATGATCTGCCTGTGTATTCACATCCTCATTTTCTTCCCCTTAAACTGTGACCTTCTGTCTCTGCTGGAGCTACAAGGCCTTTAGCAAAGCAGACATATTGCTCTCCTCACTGAGGCACTGCTTCCAAACTCTCCATGGGAAGGAAAATCTTACCGGAGGCTTTCAGAGCTGTAAGAATCCGTTCTTGCTTTATTAAGAATGTGTGGGGTGCTTGGGTGGCTCAGTCGGTTAAGCGTCTGACTTTGGCTCAGGTCATGATCTCACGGTTTGGGAGTTCTAGCCCCGCGTCGGGCTCTGTGCTGACAGCTCGGAGCCTGGAGCCTGCATCGGATTCTGTGTCTCCCTCTCTCTGCCCCTCCCCTGCTCACGCTCTATCTCTCTCTCCCAAAGATAAATAAACATTAAAAAAAGTTTTTTAAAAGAATGTGTAAAGGTCAGTTTGAAGACATGTATCACAGTGTCTTCACTGGAGTTCTCAGAACCCCCTGAGAAGGGACATTATATGCCCTTTCTGAGCTCCTTACCGTTGGCTTCTATGGCACTAGCTCCCTGCAGGAGACAGAACCCGCAGGACTGTGCCTGGATATGGGGATCCTAATGGGTGACCCCACGCTATGTGGCTCCCTCTCTTTGCGCCTGGGGAAGGGCGAGAGCAGGGTCTGTGTGGTATGCTTCTTACTGGCTGGACCTTTCAAGGTATGGCAAATGGCACTGGCCTCAGATACGCACCGAACACCTGCCGACCTCACTCCATCTGCGTGGTCTAACCTTGGTACCCCAGGGACTAGCAGCCCGTTCTTATTTTTATTTATATCTCCAGGAGTTAGCCCAGTACCCATGACATGGTAGTTCGCCATACATGTTTCCTGAACTGAACCTTTCACAGTGACTTCAGGGAAATTATGAGATTGGCTAGCTTGCTGGCACAAGAACCCGTTTTTCCGTGGATAAGGTATGCTTTTCCTTAACTAACAGAATAAAGGGAATCTTTGGGATCTGACATAATTTTGGCTGTATGGTTTAAAGTCTCAATAATCTAATTCCTGAGTAAACAGGGATGATACACAGCCCATCTTTGCATGTGGGACAAACTCCCAGTTGGTAAAATGGCTAAGACCCAATCCACATGCCTGGGTAGGACTCTAAATATCAATTTTGTGTCTGTCTCCTGCTCCAGACTATAAGCCACTTGAAGGCAGTGTCTTAACCCATTAAATCATATTTGCCGAACTGAATAGTTTGGATAGGGTTTCAATTAAAAATTAAACTAGCAGGTCCCAGAAAAATAAGATGTGTAGCCATTAAGTACCTTCCCCCTTGCTGATAATTATGGGAAAAACTAAGAAAATGCCTTCAGGTACGGTAAAAGCATGTGTTCCTAATTTTATTTTATTTTTATTTACTTATTATTTATTTATTTATTTATTTTATTTATGTTTATTTATTTTTGGGACAGAGAGAGACAGAGCATGAACGGGGGAGGGGCAGAGAGAGAGGGAGACACAGAATCGGAAACAGGCTCCAGGCTCCGAGCCATCGGCCCAGAGCCTGACGCGGGGCTCGAACTCACGGACCGCGAGATCGTGACCTGGCTGAAGTCGGACGCTTAACCGACTGCGCCACCCAGGCGCCCCTATGTGTTCCTAATTTTAAAAACTCCCATCTTCATAATACAGACAGTGAGTGTGAAATTATATTGGAGCAACTGAATATGTATTACAGTTACAATGAGAGGCTGTATTAGTTTTCCATATAGAAAAAGGACTTAACTTATTCTTGACAAGAAATCTCTAAAAGTGTTACAATAGAAACATCCAAACATTCTACGATTAGGTGTGAGGATTTTGTTTTCACTGTGAATGCCAAAATTTTTCCTTCTCATAGGAACTCTTCTGCATAAACTTAGGCAAAATAAATTGCATATTTGGCTATGGCTATTCCCCTTGCAAATTACTTTTTGTATCTTAACGTACTTAAATTGTTTTTTAAATAATTTAAGCTCTGGATTTTGATAGTGGTTTACTTCTCGATGTGCGTTCTGTCTACTTTTCCACACTCCACAGCCTGCTGTTGCTGCCTTTCATCCTACAGATGAAATAGTTCTATGAAACTCGGTACTACTTTATTTCTGCTTTTCACATGAGAAGAACCAAGTACAGTTTTACTCGTTGGCATCCTTACATTTTTTTTCTAATGTCCTTAATGTATGACATTTATAAATACTACTAAATTTTTTTTAAGTTTTATTTATTCTTGAGAGACAGAGAGAAACAGCATGAGCAGGGGAGGGGCAGAGAGAGAAGGAGACCACAGAATCCGAAGCGGGCTCCAGGCCCTGAGCTGTCAGCAAAGAGCCCAACACGAGGCCCAAACCCATGAACTGTGCGATCATGACCTGAAGCAAAGTCAGACGCTCAACCAACTGAGCCACCCAGGCGCCCCCATAAATACTATTTTCAAAGCACTGAGTCACCTGGGGGATGTGATGTACTGCTTCTGTTTTCATTTCAGCTAACACTGGATTGTTTCGGGGGGAACCACCCTTCTTATATGACATTCCCTGAGAATCTCTTCAGCATTCTACATCTCTTATTGGTCATATGGGGATAAATTCTTTTACTAAGCTTTAATGTTTTAGAACATTGATGACACTGTCCAAGTGTAATTCATTTTGGAATTAAATATCTATAAATATTGGGGCACCTGGGTGGTTCAGTCAGTTAAGCATCTGACTTTTGATTTTGGCTCGGGTCATGATCTCATGGTCCTGAGATCAAGCCCTGCGTCACACTCTGCACTGAACGTGGAGTCTGCTTGGGATTCTCTCTCTCTCTGCCCCTCCCCCACTTGTGCACGTGCTCTCTCTGTCTCTCAAAATAAATTTTAAAAAATCTCTATATATGTTCATTTCAAATGGATAGTCAACTGATAGCAAAACTCCTATTGCTATAGCATCTTTAGACACTGGGTGTGTCGCTGTCCCTCACTCTCTATGACGACACACTGTAAAAGGAGCCAGCTTTTTGAACACCTCAAAAGATCCTTGAGTGGCTAATATTAACGGGAACAAGTTTCTGTGCAGGTATGCGTTCCGGGTAGTTGAGAAGACTGCACAGGTTCAGACCCTGGCACTCCTGGCACATTTGATGACTGGTGACAACACACAACCATGAAGGATTCAGAAACAGAAGGAGGGCACCTTCTGTTTACATGTGTAAACTGAGTCTATCGTAATATTTTTAACCTTTGAAAAGTGAATTAGAAAAACAATTCCAAGCTCTTCTATAGAAAGGCACTGTGTATTAATGCACAATCATTGCTTTTTGAGACCAAGCAACCAAAGAGAGTGTACAAGGACCTGTTAGTCTTGACACACACAAATACCACAATTGTTTCCCCTTAACACTGTGCAAAATACCTTTACTTTGGTAACTGTCTTTGGTATCTTAACTGATAACTAATAATTCAACTTTATGATTACTTTTGGTTGGCTCACACCAAACTGCCTCAGATGTATCCTGTATTAAATGAGCCAACTTAAGGGAAGAACAAAACAAAACAAAACAACCCTCAGGCTAAATCAGCAAGAAGGCCATCTGGGCTGGAAGCTCCCTCAGCACTTGCCGGGCTGGAACAGTAGAGCTCATCATCCACCCAGTTGGAGGACAGCAGAGGCCACGGGCTCTGCTCACACACACTCGGGGTGATGGTAAGTGGGGCAGAATGCTGTTGATATGAAGAGGGCTCCGCAACGGACGGCCAAGGTTCTTTAGGGGCAGAAAAACAAGCAAATGAATAAACCACATGAGAAGTAAATGGAAGTGTACGTGATTCCACAGGCAATGACCACGAACATAATTTTAACTTGCCATTTCAGGCCTCAGCTCTCCTCACCTTCTTTTGTTTTGTTTTGCTTTGTTTTTTTTTTTTTTTTTTTTTTTTTGATCTCAAAGAACTTTTTTGATGTATCAAAGCCTTAAATTTAAAGTATCAGTAGTAACATGATAATTCTCCTGTATCTTGCAAACCTGGACTAAAGCCACCATGGACTGTCACATTTTTCAATTTATAGCATTACATCTAATCCTTTCAGTCCCCTGGCTTGAGGCAGAAAGGTAAAAAGTAAGGGAAGAACGGTGCACAGGGGCATTAAGGTTATATTATAGATGCTTCATATTTTTTTTCTTAATTCTCGGTGCTTGACGGGGTAGTTTAAAAGCTGGCAAGGGAGCCATAGAGGTTGCATGTCATTTTTTGCAGTGTGGGAGAAGATAACCAAGCTGACAGATCACCTGCTGCCGGCGTCTGACGTTGAGGGTGGGTGACACAGGTGCCCCTAGTGATTGACAGAGCTAAAGAGAGTTTCCAGACAAAGCTCGGTGAAAAGATTGGTCTCAGAATGTTGGCAATGAAACACCAAAGCAGGACACACACCAATGCGCATTGGCTTCTATAAAGGTAACAGATGTCTCTGTGACAGGTTAGCTGGAGAAAACGGTTTGTATAGCACAAGGATGTAAAAGGGAGACAGAATAAAGAAATTTGGAGAAGTTCCCATCCAGCCTGTGGTTCTTACCAATGCAGGTGGAAGGAAACAATGGATGATCTTCCGTCAGATTTTAGTAGACAGTTTTGCATTCTGAATAGCTAACAGCATTTCATAGCTGTGTGAGGTTGATAGAAAAAGATTCTGCATTTTCCTCCTCACTTGCAGAAGCATAAAGTCCCCTTGTGCGATTCAGACTGCCCTGATCATCCATCAATGTTGCTGTCCACTCTGTTTTAAATAGGAGTGCTTCAGAAGAAGCGGCCTATTCTTCAAACTGACGTTTAGGACCGTTAAGAACACCACAATGACTTCACTTAGCAAATTTTCTGTCCTGCTTCTTTTGGTCAGTAAAGTCACCCTGAGCATCAGTGGTATTAAAGATATTCATTTACAGAATCTGCTTATGTAAGCTTAAATTTCACATCAACAGGGCAGAGTATTATCTTTTGTTTTCCTTTTAAGTAATGTCAACAGAAATACGGTAACAGGATCTGAATTGTTGGGACTGTAATGAGTCAAGGGTAAGATTCACACTAATAACTTTCCAGTCTAAAAACCAAAGCCCAAACAGGTAGAACTGCTTCAGGTCACAGGGCAAATCAGGTTAGGGCCCTACAGGTGCAGCCGCTGGGGGAGATGAGGTTGCAAGAAGAAACCAGAAGCAGGTGGACACCTACACACCGTCTCTGAATACTTTGATCGCTTGTTTAAATGAGCTCTTGACTTGTCATCCAGATGTACAACTGGTATTATATTCTTTATGTTTTCGGAGAGTTTAGAGAAAATAAAAAGTCAATGGGGGCTTGACTAGTTAGGGAAAGCTTTCTCAGCAGTCTGAAGTCTAACATTGAACCACTGGTAAGATACCCCTTGTGGCCTTTTATGGGTTCAGTCCAGCAGACTAGAAGCCTAGGACTGTTTTTGTAGATCTGGATTTCATCACATCAAGGAATGAGCCACTTCATTTGTCTTGCATGACTTTTATGTCTTTTTGGTCTTGACAAAAATTCTATTTGGAAGGCCACAAAGTTTATGTTCTTTGTTTTAAAAAATGCTTATTTCACTCCGAGCTGATTTTACCTTCAGAATAAGGGTAGAACCCATTAAATACTTTCAGCTACTTGTACGTGGGCTAGAAATATCTAACTCCCTCATCTGATTATAGACATTTCAGTCCTAAACCCAAATTCCCTTTGGCTTGAGAATTCCAGCATCCATGACCCAATTTTCTTATACTGTCTAATCTTTAAATAAATATATTTTATCAGAACTGTAAGAATTTTCTAGGGCTTTATTAGATTGTCATTTCAGTACCTGAATGCTAGTTCTAAATCCAACCAGTCATGGAGATAGTGACTAATGCTGAAAAGTCTTTCTTTTCCTATCATTTCTCATATGGATATTCACAGCCCCTCATTGAAGGTAATGGTGATGTTGACCACCTTAATTCTGTTAATTTTAGAACCATCACATAGAGTTATATGGGATTGTTATTTATAAGACTTGAATGCCATTTTAATAGAGTATAAGTGCAATTTCTAAAATAGCATTTTGGGTGTAGTCATTTAATTTTTTTGATCATTATTTTATTATTGATAATAGTATTTAGAATTTGTGTTACTGATCAAACATGGATTCATTCCATGTGCTTTTCTTTCTTGGATTTGGAGGAAGAATCTCTTTTTTGAAATGAATAGTGAATCTATTCCTATGCAGAAGTACATTATGGTGAAGACCTATTTTCACTGCTAAGGCTAGTGAAACAAAAAATGGAACAAACAGAACCCCTGAGACTAGGGACAATTCATCTTTTTATTCTATAAATAGTACCTAAGCAACATTTGAAAATACTAAACTTATGTGATATTAATAACGTGTGTCTGATTGTCCGAGTCTACCAGCTTTCCTGCTTCTGAACTTGTAGAACAACTTGACATACAGGATTCTTCACCTCTTACAGACTGTCTTATGTCATTTACAAAATGTTTTCCTTGTTTTAAATTTCTCTCAACTCTCTGACTGCAGGAACAATGTCTCCTATTTTTCTGTATACTTCAGAGGGTCTAAAACAGTCCTACGCAAACAATGAGACTTTATGTACTTTTAATTTATCACGGGAAAATAATCACCATTGCTCATTTACTGTGTCTGCTCATATTTACATTACAGAGCTCTATATAATCATTTAGTAACTATTTTGCATATCAGCTTATAGAGTCAAATGCCTTTATACTCCTTAATACACAGAAAAACAGATTTTGAACAGCTGAATTAAACTGAGGTCGGTATTCAATTAATTGTCTTTGGCTTGAAGTACATATTAGAGTCTCTCTGTGTTTTTCACCACAATGGCAGGCATGGAAGTCACTGTAATGTTTAAAATGTGCACTAACAACAATGGGTATTATATGTAAGCGATGAACCATGGGAATCTACCCCAAAAACCAAGAGCACACTTTACACACTGTATGTTAGCCAATTTGACAATAAACTATATTAAAAAAAAAAACAGAAACAAAAACACTCAAAAAATAAACAAAAATCCACACTAAGGAAAAGAATGCTTTTTGGCTATTTTCTGAGGAGAAGCTTGGAGAGTCTGAGAACAGTGCATCTACCTGCATGGGGGTGAGTGTTGAGTGCGATAGCTTTCTGTCTGCTCCCTCACTGAAGATTTCTCTCTTTGTGTGAAGGAATCCATTTCTCTTTTCCAAAAGCCCAACATGCGCCATAACAGCATGTTTATAGTCTAATTCACAGCGGAAATGCTAGTGGTTCAATTAAAACCACTGTTTTGTAGATTAAAGATTCTAACAGAGCTTCTCCTGCAGAGTAATAGCAACCTTACTTTTAAGCTTACCTTACAAAAAAGCAAAAGAACCTCATGTAATAAAAGACCTTGCCCTTGGGCAAGATTTTTTCCCCCTACTGATTTGGAAGAGAAAGACTGGAGTATGCACTATATCTTATTTATTGTTTAATTCCCAGAATCTAGCACACTACATAATACAGTATCAACCCATGACAGTTTTTGGTTAACTGAATGAATTAATGAGTTACTATACTCCATCTAGCATTCTGTTTAGTATACTATCTTTCACCTAAAAAAAAAAAAATAGGGAGAAATTAAAGCATTATAAAGATAAGGGTTTTACCAATCAATAATATATTGAGAAGTAAAATCTACTATACTCAAATGTGTTATAATGAATGAGCCCAAAAGGAAACAATTTACTGCCTCACTTCCATCAGAACTTGTGATAAGTCACTGTAATAAAAGATTCAACTCAATAATGTCATAACAAGGACATTGCTATTGTGTAAAACATTGTCATTAATTGCTGGTCAATAGCAAATATGTCATTCCAGGCATGAATGCCTGTAGCCTAGCCCATTGAGACCAGTGACAAGAGTTCATCACTATTTCCTTTTGCTTCAGTTACTTGATTTTACTATTAGATTAAAAACCAGATAAGGGAAGTTAAGAGAAGTTAGCTACCAGAAATGTGAAAGAAGTAATTATTTTGTTGCCGTATAACCTTAAAGATAGGGGCATGACGTGATTTATATTGCAAGTTTCCTATGGGAAAGATTGGGATTAGAAAAAAAAATACTGCAAGTGCTATCTTGCCCATGACGAGGTCATGCTTCAGAAATGTCCGATGGTGATCATTAGTCACAACTTCCTCAGAAACAATTTATGTCCCTTTGGTACTTCATAACAATAAATTAAATAAATCTTAATTAATGTTGTATTTGTCATTTTTTTCATTCTGTTCTTGTAATGTCTTGCTTATTTCCAATTTGATACTGAAAACAAAATTTATTACCTTTCAGGCTGATATAATTGACCAAACTAATAGCAATAATTAATAAAGGCATCCTTTACTTTCTACTTTTTGGTTTTAAATTAATTTATTTAAATTCAAGTTAGTTAACATACAATGTAGTACTGGTGTCAGGAGTAGAACCCAGTGATTCATCACTTACATACAACACCCAGCGCTCATCCCAAGTGTCCTCCTTAAAGTCCATCCCCCTACCTACCTCCCCTCCAGCAACCCTCAGTTTGTTCTCTGTATTTAAGAGCCCCTTATGGTTTGCCTCCCTCTGTTTTATCTTATTTTTCCTTGCCTTCCCCTATGTTCATCTGTTGTGTTTCTTAAATTCCACATATGAATGAAATCATATGATATTTGTCATGCAGAGAAAGACAAATACAGGCACACTTTATACATATATGCAAAACACTTTCAATATGTACTGGCAAACTTCACTTGATTGACTCCTTACCCCAAATGAGTAAATTTTGGATTTCCAAATGAAGAACGTGAAGTTCAGAGAGACTAGTTGATTGCTGGAGCCTCAATACTTTACATGAAGTATGCAATAGAAAGAACACAGGCTTTGAAGCAGACTGCCTGCTTTGAATCCTGGCATATGAGTATATTGAGGTATTAAATTAGTGAGCTATATAAAGCATTTAAACAGTAGCTATCACATTAAGCATAGTCTCAATACATGATAGATTTTGTTATTATTTCTTCAGTGTTTCCCAAGGCGTAGTATCCAGAATCATCCAGGGTGCCCTACACTGCAGATTCCTGGGATCTCCCCAACATCCACTGAATCAGGACCTCTACTTGAGAATCACAGCTGTTATATTTTGCTTTTGTAGGCGCTTTTTTTTTTTATGCCAGCAAAATGACTATGGTTAGACCTTTAACTGCAAGAAATACTTGTAAGATCAAAACATTGCCTAACTTACCAATGGAAAATTGGTAGCTTATTGTGGTGCCGTGGAAAAGATGATGTGGACAAAAAAGCAAGAGAAAGAAATTTCAAGGTCTAAGCCAATCCTCACTATTTAGCAAATAGCTCATTCATTCAGCACATACTGACTGAGTGCCCACACAGGCCTAGCACTCTGTTAATTACCAGGATTACAAAGATGAGTCAAAGGGGCCAGACTCCTGCACTCATGCCATTTAAACAGTGAAATGCTCACATTCAAGAATTACCGAACACTGAATTAAATATTTTATTAACAAATATGAGTTTTTAATAGCTACTTATCTAGGCTGGATGTAAGTTATAGAAAGGTTGAGATGTCTATAGGAAATGTTTCAAAAAGCCTTTGAAATTAATCCTGATTACAAGGTCACCAGACTGTACTGCAGTTAATTTGCTAAACCAACGTAGAGATAAATTTCTGTGATGACATTAATAATACTAACAATGACAACTATAACTTAGTGTTTATGATGACTTCGGCACTTGTTCAAAGCACTTTCCATAGATGGACTCAATTAATCTTCCAAAACCACTGCACGGGGAAGGTAGGATTATTGCCTCCATCTGACTCGCAAGGCTGAAGTAGAGAGATAAACAACTTGACATCACACAGATATAGGAGGTGAAGTCAGTACCTGAATCCCTGGATCCCTCCCGGCAGGGTTGCATTCAAGTCAACTCTGCTCTGATAATGTTGCTCAATCAACATTTCAATGACTAATGTATTTCAAATGCTGATTCACATAGTTGAATAGTGTGAAGCCAGAAAGCTGTGTTTTCTGAAATTAATTTTTAGAAATTAATTACCCTATACATTACTATTTCAATTATATACAGACTAGTAAGATTTTTACTCTTTCGTACACATACACACACACTCTTACACACACACACACACACAACCAGAAGCTGTTTTAGCTCTTCTTATTGCAAGGCCTGAACATATTCTGAATAGCGTAATTAAGGAAATATTCTAATAGTATGGCTGAATAAAAAGTATCCAATATAATTTGAAATTTCAACTGTCAGCAAGAAACATATGGATGATAAAGGAAGCTTTGCGATGTTTCTGATGAGCAGCTGTTCTAGTTGGTTGAATCCTTCCTTGGGATGACCGTTACTGAGTCTTTATACTTCTGCACTGGCATTATGCTTCCTCTGAAAGCAATTCAGAATTATCCGAATGAATGGAAAGAGATCTATCTGTGTGCAATTGGATAATTCCCAGTGTAACAGCTGTGTGGAGCTAAGACTGAATGTAACTCGGGAAACGAGAAGATTGTGTGACTCTGTGTTCCCTTAATTTTGGATTTACACTTCCCCAAGAGTCTGGGGACTGCTTACCTCAAATGGTTCATGTTAGATTGAGTTCAAAATGCCTTTTAATCCACTGCAATGGTGAAGTTAGTACACACGTTTTCTTTTCTTCATTGGGAGTGAAATATTTGCGGGAAAAAAGAGACAGACACAGTAAAAGACATTTCTGCCTGAATTATCTTACTCTTGATTTTTTTCTGCCCAGGGCCACACGGCATTGTAATTGTGAAAGTATTGAATTTAGTATCCAAACCTCTCAATTTTAAGCTAATTTATGAATAAAGTGTGCATAGCGTTTAATAAGCAGCTTCTATGGGCTAGGTGTTTATTATTTCATTCAATCCTCAGCCCTACCTGAGGTTTGGAAAGGTGAGTAAGCAGCCAGTACGTGCTGAAGCCGGAACGCAAACATGTGTCGGGTCTGTTTGAACCCTTCCTGTCTGTGAACAGTTATGCTGGTCTTGTGTAGAGGAGTGTGGTGTTCCTACGTATTCCTTGGTTTCATCTGAGCACGCAAAGTTCTACCCACAAGGCTGCCCAATCCACACCCTGCCCCCCACCCCCACCCCTCCGTTCGGTCTTCAAGTTAAAGGACACGTTTCTTTCTCAAACTTGAGAAATCAAAGACCTGCAAGAGTTTCTTCAGATCTCCAAGAGTCCATGAGTCCAAACGTGAGAAGTATCACCTTAAAAACTGAACCCTCTAACACCGACTGATGTTTGATGCCAGTGTAATGGAGAATTCACATGTTGACAGAAACACTGAAATCATGCACCACTTGGTTATAGAGGGATATTCAAGAAACCTTTACTAATGTTCTGTTATTTCTATTGAAATGAAAACACACATTTTAAAAGTCTCAAAAACTTGATAATTACTTTGGGATATGGATTTTGTTTCTAAGAAACCGTTAACATCAAATACACATCTTGGCAGGTCGTATGTTTACTCAAAATCATTCATTAAAAAGTCAGCCATGATACATTTATGAGGTTATTTAGTAAATATCTAGAACTATCCTGAGGGAATGAGGCACAGGCCATATAAAGTTTTCTGTAGGAAAGAAGTCTGAACTTTGTAGGTTGAGGGTTATTGATATGGGAACTGATAACAGAAATGAGACCCAGGCCAAGTACGCCATGTGTGATCTGATCATAACAGGACTTAAATTCAGCAAGGGGAACAGTTTACAAGCTCTCATCTATGCTTTGAAAACACACTGAGTTTCCCTGGGCATCATCTTCTGCTTCAGATTTGTTTATTTTCCCATTAACAAAAGGGTACTGTCTCCTCTGAATCTTTAAGCAAAAATTTCTTAAAGAGCCTAATAGTCTTTTGTTAGTTGTAAAATAAATCTGCAATGAAGAAATAAATGCCTCTCTTTTTGGGGGCCAGGGGGAGGATTCTTTTTCTAACCATTCTTCCTAAGCCAGCTGGGTATAATTTATCCTTGAGTTCACTAGAACTTCAAAGGTAAGAAGTTACACTGTATTATTATGGCCTATCTGATTCCTGTGGATATTATAAGTGATTTTTAAGAATTTTTTTTTTTTTTTTTTTTTTTTAAAGCTTATTTATTTTTGGGACAGAGAGAGACAGAGCATGAACGGGCGAGGGGCAGAGAGAGAGGGAGACACAGAATCGGAAACAGGCTCCAGGCTCTGAGCCATCAGCCCAGAGCCCGACGCGGGGCTCGAACTCACGGACCGCGAGATCGTGACCTGGCTGAAGTCGGATGCTTAACCGACTGCGCCACCCAGGCGCCCCTATTATAAGTGATTTTTAAAAGAACTGTGGGTTTGAATTAAACATAGCTATAAATTGAAAGAATATCAATGAAAAAAACAGTTGGTTTTATTCCTCTAGGAACTAACACTAATTCTTTATAGAGTCATCAATTTTTACTTTCCATGAGCAACAAAATAACCACCGAAATAAAATGAGATGTACCCCAGAAATTATAAATCAAAATCAAAAGAAATTAGGTATGCAATTTATTTATTCTTAAACTTCATCTCTGATAAAAACAAAATTCAGACTTCAACTGTGGAAGAAAAATGAACATAAGTATGCATAGATGAATAAATGCAGCCACAGAACTAGAGATCCACAGGTGAGAGATCCCTGTGAGGGTCCCTGCAATGTTAAATTTAGGAGAGACAACTAATAATTTTAAAATTCCTATGATGAAATCAGCACACATAAAGATCAGCAGTTATCAGCAACTTGAATACAGGATGAGTTTTGAAACTGATTTAGAAATCAGATTGTTATTTTTGTCTAATAATCTATCAGATTAACAGATAACCTAGGTTCCTAGAACATTTCATGTTTCTGTTATTCAAGTCTGTGGCGTTTCCTTCTTCCTCAAACAGTAGAGCCCGTGTCATATCTCAATTATAAAGGTACTCTATAAACTTGGCTTCCCCCCCACCCCATTCTTGGTAGGTAGTGAGGCGTACATTTCCAATAATGAAATTTTAGGTAACAAAACCCAGAAGGCTGTTAGAACATGGGGGAAGATCACACAGGAGGAGGCCACCACAGAGGGCCAACTGGGGTAGACTTGAGGTTCCCGTCCCCTTGAGAACTAGCTTTAGCTGTGCACTTCCATTATCCTAATGTTCATACTGTTTTAGGAAACTTCTTGAGTCAGCTGATGCCACACTGGACGAAGACATCACATAGCTTTCAAATAACTGCTAGTGAATTTCAATGCAAGCCTGTAATGTGAGCTACTCTACATAAATGTGAATATTATTCTTTTATACATAGATACCTTACCATGATCATATAGAGCATGAGCTGAGGTCTATATTCTATAACATTTATGGGATTTTTAATAATGTTTTTCCTATTCTTGACTGGTGTCTTAAACTATCTCCCCTTTCACTTAGCGTTTGAAAGATTTTATTTACATTTGCTTAATAACACCAGAGAGGCATTTGTCAAAGATGTGCACGCACCTTTCTAAAAAACATCCTTAGGGATCTGCATGTAACACACAATGATCCCATTTTCTGAAGTGCCAAGCTGTAAGACAGAATCCCTGAATTTATAACAAAATGATGTTAAGTACTAAAAACTAGAAGGCTATTAAAAGCATGAGTGAAAACTACACATGAACACACTACTAACTTTAGCTATTTGGACAAAGGGAATTCTTTCCCAAATCTGAGCCAAATGAATGGTCTTTTCTACAAATTTGGAATAAAAACTAAAACGACCTAACCCAGTTCAGTGTGCCTTAGTCTCATGAATCAGCATCTGTGGAGTGACCGCCTTTGACCTAACCTTGAAATAAGCAATCCCAACTGAAAACACGAAAAAAAAAAAAAAAAAGAGGAGCGTCTCCCTGCTTATCCTGACGGATTTTCAGTTCTTGGTCCCTTTCCTTTTCTGAGGCCTTTTGCATTCCTGACTTTGGGACCTATGAAACACCCCTGTCTGCTAACTGTTGTCACTTTCTGTTAGTTTCAAATGAAGAGTCAGAACAAGTAACACTGTGGGGATTGTGATTGGACATCCGTTATTCCTGGGATTACAATGATGGAGGTGAATGGCTGTCACTGTATGATGAGGAACAGGTTCTAGAAACTAAACTCTTCCAGGTCTTCTCTCATACTCCCATGAACATAGGCTTCATCCTGATGATATCTGGAATCTTAAAAAATCTAAAAGATATTATTTGAATGATGTGTGATTTTGGGCACTGGTGAAACAACTTCAAAAATTTTCCTGAATGGTTACGTATTAAAATGAATGGGGACTTATTTTAATCAGATGAATATAGGTTTTATTTAAATAAAACAGGAGGATGAAAAGCAAGACATAGAAGTCTTGATAGAGTATTTATCTCCATGGGAAGTAAAACATTCTTCTGTTGCTATTTGCCTGCCGTTACTGGCTTCCTTCATAAATTATTCCGTGTGAATAAAAAGGCCTAGGTAACTGAAGCATACAACTAAAGGGCAATTCAAGACAAAACAAAACAGGTACTTTGAAAAACTGTTTCCTTAAATTTGTTAGGAACCACCTCTATTTTAAAACTTTTTTTTTTCCAAATTCTATAAGCAATATCTGTTCACTGAAGAACAACTATAAAATAAAGCACAAGGAAAAACTTAAAGTCACCTGTAGACCTCAGTTCTAAACCAAGCACCACTAATGATGTTTGGTACATGGTTTTCACCTATAACATTCTGTGGTATGTAGTGTGTGTGTGTGTGTGTGTGTGTGTGCACGCGCGTGTGCATGCACGCGCTTACACACTAGATGTTGCTTGGCACCAGAGCCTCTGAGAAGGGGCCACACTGTTCTCCTCGGATGAGACGAGGTTCTCTGTGGATACGGGGCCAGGACCACCTCCCGTTAGTGCGGTGGTAGTAGAAAACTGTGCTCTAAATATGCCTAAAATAGGATTTGAGATTAGAGATACTTTGTAGGGGAAGGAAGCCCTAATTATTGTTTTAAACTGGCATTGCCCGAGGTTATCTCTCTCCACAACCCCTAGCATTTCAATAAAGTCTTCTCACAAATGTTTTGAGAGACCAGTTTCACATCTGGCTCCCCGCCTCATGGGAAGGGATGGCACGTTGAAAGCAGGGGTCAGGAAATTCTTAAGGTCCTGGGATTTGTTTGAAAATCATTGAGACATTCCAAACCAAAAAGCTTTTATCTAGTCCTGAGAGACGAGGGAAAGTGTACTTGACACCTGAGATATATATATGTGGGTATTTTCTTTTTTTTTTTTTTTTTTACATTACTGTGTGCCTGGCATTTTGCTAAGCAGTTTACACGAATTATCTCACTGAATTTCCATTACCCCTATGAGGTTACTGGTAGATCTAGAATTCAAATGCAGGCTATCTGGCGTGTAGATCAATTTCTCTCTTACCTATCTATCTATCTATCTATCTATCTATCTATCTATCTCACAAAGAATATACTGGTTTTCCAACTATCCAACTAACTTTTCTTCTCGTTAATATGGAGACAAGGTTGATATATTCCTAAAATACGAATGTTAAAGGCAGATATCATTATCAGCAAAAGTGATCTTTTCCAATTTGACGTGTGTGGTATTTCAATTTAATTGATTAATGTGAAGTTGAGAATATTCCACATTATTTGTTGACTGGGCATATAATATCCTCACTTATGGCCATGTCTATATATTTTGGCTCAGGGATGTGTGTATTCTGAATATTTTAGCCTTACAAGTTTTCACATCTGGTATGGAGGCATCTGGCTTCTGCTAACTTCTCTCCTATCGGCTAATGCTAGATAAATTTTTTCATTGGCCTTAAACATTAATACTATCTCCAGATCAGTATATTTGCCTTTTGAAGAAACTAGGTCTTGAAATTAACAGTTTTTCTTTTTTCTACTTCTTCAATTACTGCTTTTATCTTTGGTATGTTATGTTTCCAGCTTTTCTTCAGTACCATTTTTATTGTAGAGACAGGAGATTGTGTACATGGTGGGGATATTTTAATCTTTTACTATTTACTAAAGAATTAAATGCTATAATTTACATCTCAGTATAGCTCTGGTTCATCTTTGAGATTTTATGGTTTCTGTTTTCTTTTCATTATTTTTAATTGCTTCACATTGACTTTTTTATTTCCTCTTTGGCACAAGTTCATTTTCCACATTTTTATTTTATAAATTTACATAAACTTTGATTTATATTAAGTTTTTGCTTCTCCTATGTATTTATCCTCTATAATAGAAAATATGGCTTCCTTAATCTTAATTTTTTGAACCTATTAGTTTTCATTGCATATATGGACTTAATATATAGCCTGTTTTCATAAATGTCCTGTGAAAAATTTATAAAAGAGAATAAAAGAATATCTATTTCTTCTTGGAATTAATTTTTTCTTAAACAAAACATTAATTATATTATCCAAGTCCTCTATATTTTTATTTTCTGTCTGTTAAAACCAAGAGTCATCTTTCTTTATTATGATAGCTTTCTGATTATATATTAATTTAATGTATTACTTTATGGTTTAAATATCATGGCTTTTGAATTCAATTATGAATTCAATTATTATAAAATTGGTTTATTAATTTTTTAGTAAGATTGCTTGCTTTATAAGAAATTAATATACACCTGTTAGATCTTTGTTGCTTGCCTAAACGATTACACAGCTTACTTTTTTGGACCACTGCTATTTTTCTTTTTTCTTTTTTTCTTTTTTTTATTTTTTCAACGTTTTTATTTATTTTTGGGACAGAGAGAGACAGAGCATGAACGGGGGAGGGGCAGAGAGAGAGGGAGACACAGAATCGGAAACAGGCTCCAGGCTCTGAGCCATCAGCCCAGAGCCTGACGCGGGGCTCGAACTCACGGATCGCGAGATCGTGACCTGGCTGAAGTCGGACGCTCAACCGACTGCGCCACCCAGGCGCCCCTCTTTTAGATTTGGCTCTTCTTTCTCTCTCTGCTCACCTACTTTGGACTTAATTTACCTTCTTAAAAATGTTCATTTTTCTTTTTTCTTGTTAACTCTTTACCCCTGCTTCTCTTCTACCTCTCCTGCACTTTTGCCTTGAGAATCTTTACTTCTCCTTTAACTGATGGCTCCCACATCACTGCCTCGGAAAAGACTTTCTTCAGTTTCCAAACTAGGTCATAGTCTCTCTGTTATGTATCTTTTAGTACCTTGCACTTTAAAGAAGGTGCAATTTCAAGGACAAATGTGGAGAAAAGCACATTTAAAGCATACTGTTAATTACATAAGGGGAAAAAAAAGGATAAGAAAGAAGAGTAGGGGAGGTGGAGGAGATAATGGGGATCCACTTACTAATGAATAGCTAAGTGAAACGTCCCTGCCTCTTAGTCATATATATTCATTTTTCCCTTGTCTGTGTTATTTAATTTTTTCCTGAGTGTTTAATTTAGGCCTAAAATGTGTCTTTTTTTTTGGCTTCTTAAGTTGAAGGCTTATTTGTATTTGCTTTTCTTGTTTTATGATAAATGTCTTTAAAGCTATGAAATTTCCTCCCAGTACAACTTTAGCTACATCCCACATATTTTTTACAATAATTTTTTGGAAATAAGTTTAACTTACTACACATAAAAATAGGGGCGCCCAGGTGGCTTGGTCAGTTAAGAATCTGACTCTTGATTTCAGCTCAGGTCCTAATCTCACGGTTCGTGGGTCTGAGCTCTGCTTCGGGCTCCGTGCGGACAGTGTGGAGCCTGCTTGGGATTCTCTTTCTCCCTCTCTTTCTGCCCCTCCTCCACTCATGCTCTCTCGCTCTCTCTTTCTCAAAATAAACTTCAAAAAATAATAATACAACAAAGACCCATACACCTTTTACACAAACTTGTGTGTGTGTGTATTCCAAGTGTCTTACACACTTTTTTTCTGAAACAAATGCATTCATCATGACCCTTTACTCTAATTATATCAGCACGTATTTCCTAAGGATTAGCTAACCTATACAAGTTTATTTAAAAATGTTAATTACGCCTTCTTAGAGGAACTTGTTTGACAATGGGAACTGAAGCTTTAGCCTAAGTTCATACTGAGATATGGATCTGGGAATCATTCAGATCAAAATTATAGTTAGGGCAACAGCAGAAATAGCACTGGCTCCAGAGACCATGTTGAGAGAGTTGGGCTGAGTAATAAGGACCAAATGCAGAGGAAACTTATGTTTAGGATCAGGAACATAAGGCAGATAGCATACAGACTGAAGATGACCACGGAAACACAGGGTTTCAAAAAATAGTGAAAAATAGTGTCAGATACCCAAGAGGTATTTGAGAGGATAAAGAACATGAAGCATGTAAGAGTAGGAACTATTGGGAACATCTCTGGGTTTGGAGGGCTGAAGGTCAATTTTTGCAAAGGTTCAATTCTGTAGAGTAGGGTAGGGGTAGGCAGAACCCACTGAACAGGGCTGAGAAGTGAAGATATAGGGAGAATTTTGTGCACCATGTTCCAGGGACATGATGAAGAAAGACTTATCAGCACAGGGGCTCAGCAAAGTTGATACTGTAAAGGGTACTGAATGTCTGTTTACAGCTTGTGGGGCGGGGGGATTTGGGCCATGTGGGTAGATAACTGAAGAGAAATATCTTCAAGTATGAAGGAAAACATGGGCTCATGTGGAAGGTTAGCCTTTGACTGAAGGCAAGGATGAGTTCTTTTTTTTTTTTTTTTAATTCTTTTTAATGTATGTTTATTTTTGAGAGACAGAGAAAGAGTGTGAGCAGGCAAGGGACAGAGAGAGAGGGAGACTCAGAATCCGAAGCAGGCTCTAGGCTCTGAGCTGTCAGCACAGAGCCCAACGCGGGGCTCAAACTCACGAACTGCGAGATCATGACCCGAGCTGAAGTCAGACATTTAACCGATTGAGCCACCCAGGCACCTCAGGATGAGTTCTTAAAGGTAGAAAGAACACAAAGGAAATGAACGAGTATACAGATCATTTCAATATTGATAGAATATTGATAGAGAACTCATATTAACTGGCCCCCAAAACAGTACCTGATCTCCAGAGAAATAAGGGAGGAGAAAAGTCCAGCTTGATATTTCTGAAAATTGGAAAAATATTTGATATAGAAGCTTTGGGGAAAGTAATAGGGTTTTAATAGGGATAAGCAGAAGAACTGCTCAGCAGAGGGACAGCCTAGGTCAGTTTGCAATGGAATGAAGTAATCCCATTTTATGTCTTTCTTTAGGCCTAGTAGGCAATTTTTCCAATAGGAAAAAATTGGATAATTGGGATTATTTAAAGACCAATTTCAAATTGGAAGAATATTTTTAAACCATGTATTAAAATACTTAAAATAAATTTGAGGTAGATGAGGAAGGGGTTGAGAAAATTTGGCCAAGTACTCAAACTTGTCTAACTTACACAAATCTATTTATCTAGACAAACTAAGACAGAAAATATATAAAACATGACAAAAATATACCATAAGTAAAGGGAAGTGATACTGGTAAATACATTTCATACCTTAAAGGTCTTGAGAAGGAATTAATTTTTTCTTCATAAAAATTGCAAAATTTTACAGAGCTAAACAAATCAGAAGAGTCACCTATAAGCGGCGTCTGTCCTTAAATAGGGGACGTTAGGACATCAGCAAGGTGTCATCATAGATTAAACTCTCCTTGCATTGGGATGTTAGATACATTACAAGGCTACAGTGCCCTAGAGCACTTTACCATCCATGTGATAAATATGAATCATGTAAATACACCACAGACTAATATAAATGATGTATTATAACATATTGAAAAATTTTATATATGGACATTATCACCAGCATCTTTTGTACACACTCTCATACATAATAGGAGTTCATGAATTGAAATAACTAGTAATCTATGTCTGGTTTTTGTTACTTTTAAGTTAAAATAGGGGGTCAGATCTTTAGAATAAAAGCTGGCACCAAATCCCAAACGATAAACTCTGACTAAAGCCAGCCTACTCTGATGATTCATGTACTTGACATCTTTGTAGCATTTATGGATATAGGTTGTACTATCCTCATTTTCACTTGTTTATATGTCACACTGTTAATCTTCCTGGTTGGTTTTTCTTGCCTGCAGAATCTCTCTCACTGCCCCCATTTCATTCTCCATACTGCCTTGGTGTTATATTTCTGCAGCATAAACTTGTATCATGCCACTACTCTACTTTAAAGTAAGTACTGGCTCCCCTTTCCCTAGGCCACAGGATCCAGGCATATTCAAGCCGGCATTATCTGTTCACATCCATCCCCAGCAGCTTCATCAGCCCTATTCTCTCAGCCAATCATCTCCCCCTGACCCTCTGAGTCAGTCGTTAGGATCTACTCCACTCAAGCGTCATCCTTTCTAAAGCCTCCCTGCCTCTCTAGGCAAAATGACCTGCCTCCTCTGTACCTCTGCACAGTCTTCTATGCGTTTCCAGTAGAGCATGCTTTACACTGTAGAATGGTTGTCTGAGCAGAAACCATTCTAC
This sequence comes from Puma concolor, assembly GCF_028749965.1. Taxonomy (NCBI): domain Eukaryota; kingdom Metazoa; phylum Chordata; class Mammalia; order Carnivora; family Felidae; genus Puma; species Puma concolor. The sequence continues at coordinate 113,048,726 of NC_141676.1, forward strand.
ATTTTGTCTCACCTGACAATTCACCTGCATGCCATTTCGTTTTACCTAACGTTAACCAAACACCTGCTAGACGAGTCAGGACAAGAGCTGGTGCTTGTTGTCCGGGGCTCCCAGTTCCCTTACTAGACTCTAAGCTTCTCAGGTTACTGAGCTTGTGCTCCAGAAAATGTGGGCAGCTCCCCAAACATATTGAAACTTACCTACCCACATCTTCTCCTTTACTCACTCGGTTTCCTCTCCCTGGAATACCTCTCCTCTAGCTGAACGCCTCTATTAACTTCTTAGCCACCAATTCAAACCCTACCTTCTACTTAGGGCCCAACTTAATCCCAAATCTGATACAGGGTCTTCTTCCCTTGACTGTCAACACTGTCTTTGTGATTCTCTTATGCTACTTACGGAGTGCACTTTCCACTACAGTGATCTGTTTTCTGATTTCTCTATGCTATCAAAATCTACAGCTTGTGCACATATTCGTCTAGCATGGTGCACACAGCTGACCATTCAGGTGAACGACTCAACTCGTAGAAGGAAGGCTACCACTCCCTTGCACCAAAGCATCAGCTATTATGGTCACTGAAGCATCTATTCATAGAAAGTGCCAGGTGTATTTTTTGGAGGGAGTGGGGGAGCCTGGGTGTAGTTTATTTCTTTGCTTTTCTTTTTTGAAAAAAATTTTACATGAAAACCTAAGCACTCTGACTTCCTAAAACTGAACTATGTGGATTCCGATGGTTGTTTACTTGGTATTCAAGTGGCCGTTCCTTGACATAACTCTGAATTCATCACTCTCTCAACTCCAGTTTGTAAATCAAATTTTAATTTTTAAGCCTGCTAATGCTACTATTTGTTATGCCAATATATCCTTTATCTATCCACAGATGATGTTTTTTAGAATACGACTTTGTTTTTCTTCAATGAAAATGCATTTAGAAGAAAATTGGCACATGCATATGTTTGACTTTCAGTATTAAACTTGGCATTACCTCCTGGGGCTGGCAGTCCCCACTGTGCTTGCCTTGACATCCTCTATTATGTGCTCTAGCAGTACAGCCAACACCTGTGGCCACACAAAAGACCAAACACAGCAGCTGCAGGACTCAGATGTCCACACTGAAATAAATTTCTAAAGCTGAAACATTTGGATCTCAGACGGGTTCTTTTTTTGAGCCTTTCAGGAACTGTTGGGATTGCCCAGTGCTACACAGTGATATATATCAAGTGTCCAGCACTTGTGTACTCTATCTTCTTTGGCTATTAATTTGAATTAAAGGTGGAGGTCCTCACTGGTAGCATAATATACTAGTTAAGAGCACAGATTCTGAGATCAAACAGCCTGGATTTGATGCCTAGTCTACCACTTACTTGCAGTATAATCCTGGACGAGTTATTCAAACTCTAAAGACCCCAGTTTTCTCATCTGTAAAATGGAAATGTCATGTACCTCAGAATGCTGTGAAGATGAAGTGAGGTTATACATATATAAAGCTTTTAGAACCATGCCTGTCCATGGTTAGCGCTATATAAATGCTTACTGTTATTCTTAGATTATAAATTCTTGAAGACCCTTTGGCACAACTTGAAAGCAACTTTTTCATATCTATGATCTATGAGTTTTTCTCCTTGTTCATACTTTTCTTTTTGCATTTTCATTTTTTTTGACAAATGCTTCTTGCTCATCCAAAAAATGTACAAGGGTCATTAAAAACACATCGGGCTGAAGCCTAACCCTGGGTGAATTTAGAACAAAATATGTTAAGAGTTTTTTTTCCCCTTCTTTTAGAATTTTAAGAGCATACCATAACACTACTTACTTATACAGTCAACACTTGTTAAGTGGTAAAATTATTTTTAAACAGCCCTTCTTCAAGTATAAACAACTTAATAAGCGATGGGAGTATCAGATACTCCATGAATCCCACACATATCCTATATGCCAAGCATTCCTGGTCATTCATTCCTGGGCCTAAGGAATTCCAGACCACCCTCTCCTGTGCTTACTATCAGATTATTATGCAAGCTCCGGTCCTTTATTATTTTCATTATTATTCTTGCCAATTTTAAAATTCGTTTATCAAACTTCATTTGACACATATGTATGATGCATCTTTTAGGTGAAGACCCTGAGACTGCAGCGTGAATAAATAAACAAAATGCCCTATTGCAATAGAGATTACCTGAAGTAAAATGTGTAGCATGTAGGGTGGTGACATGTGCTATAGAGAAAATTAAAGCAGACAAAGAGAATGAGGGTATCAGGATGAAGGATGGAAGTGGTCAGAGGCTCACTGAGAAGGTGACATTAAGCAAAGATTTAGAGGACAAGAGGGGTGAAGTCTTCTTAAATCCATAGAAAGAGCATTCCAGGTAGAAGAAAAGGCATGTTCAAAGGCCCTAAGGGGTAGAATGTACCTGGCATGCCATCATGAGAACTGTGATTCAACACTGAGTGATTTGGAAGCCACTGTATAGCTTTGGGTGAAGCAATGTGATCTGCCTGTTTTAAAAGGTTCAATCTGGTTATTGCGTTTGACAGACACAGAATGGAGAAAGGATGGGAGTAGAGAAATCAGTTAAGAAGCTATGATAGACAATTAAACAAGATGGCAGCAAAGGAGGAGAACCCTAGGCTTGTCTCATCCCTCAAACACAACTAGATAACTACCAAATAATCCTAAGTACCCCAGAAATCAACCTGAAGACTGAGAGAACAAACTCCACAACTAAAAGGAGAGTGGATGCCACAGAGAAGAAGGTAGAAAATACAGAGATATGGCTTAGGGGAGAAACACACCAGGGGTGCTGAGGAGGGGAGGGGGCCATGGCAGAGGAAGGTGACAGAGGAGCACACAGGGGAACACACAAGGAGGATGTTTCCCCAAAGCTATTGGCTTGGAAAATGAGAGGCACTGAATTTCTTGAGTTCTTGAAACCAGTGGGTTTAAAGCATGGAGTTCTGGGGTGCCTGGGTGGCTCAGTTGGTTAACTGTACAACTTCAGCTCAGGTCACGATCTCACAGTTGGGGGGTTTGAGACCCATGTCAGGCTCTGTGCTGACAGCTAGGAGCCTGGAGCCTGCTTCAGATTCTGTGTCTCCCTCTCTCTCTGCCCCTCATTGTGGTCTCTCTCAAAAATAAATAAATAAACATACATACATACATACATAAAGGCTAGAGTTTTAATGGTCATCAGGATTGTCTGGGAGAGGCTGGAGGGCACTTCACTGCTCCTGAAGAGAAGGCACGCAAACAACCCCGGGGGCAGAGAGCATGGAAATAGGGATCTGAAAAACACCTGGGGCACCCAGTGGGGAGATTATTCATTTTTCTTGGACCATGTTCCTGAGAAGCAGCGTTCACAGAGATGCCTCTCCTGGAACAAAGGAGCTGGCTGGTGCCATTTCTCTCCCCTGCCTCTCAGCATAAACACAGAGCCACCTGTGGGAAGTGGTGCAGTGCCCACACTAGCTGCCTAACCTGCCTATACAAGCCCCACCCTCTGTGTTCTGGTGGAACACCTTCACTCCTGCCTTACTCCCAGCATGGTGGGCCCCTCCCCCAGACAACCAGCACACACACACATATATCTGCTGACCAGAAAGTTCTGCAGGGCCTCAATTCCGATGGAGGTGGTGACAGGTCTCATTTCACAAGCACACCAGAGCAAACATAGTTAAAACTCTCCACATTCAGGCCAGGGACCAAACACTGCCCACAGCATGCCGGAGCACCTCTGCAGATGACACAGAGCACACACAGTACATACTAGGGACAGTCCCCGAAGCGCCAAGCCCTAGGCACTGCATGACCTCTTCCTCATAAGGCCATTACTTTCAGAAGCAGGAGACATAACTGGCATTTCAATAACACAGAAGAAGAAGGCAAAGACATAGACAAAATGAGAAAACAGAAGAATTCATCCCAAATGAAAGAACAAGATAAGGCCACAGCCAGAGACCTAAGTGAAACAGATGTAAGTAACATGCCTGACGGAGAATTTTAAACAAGGATCTTAAAGACACTTGCTGGGATTCAGAAAATAATAGAAGAAATCAGAGAGATCCTGACCACAGAGATGAAAGAGTTAAAAAAGAATCAGTTCTAGATGAAGAATGCAATAAATAAGATTGGAAACAGGCTTGATGCAATGAACAGCAGGTTGGAAAAATCAGAGGAATGAATTAATGACCTAGAAGAAAAAGTAATGGAAAGCAATGAAGCTGAACAAAAGAAAGAAGAATTACAGAACAAGAGAACAGACTTAAGGAACTCAAGAACTTCATCAAATGCAGTAACATTTGTATTATGAGTCCCAGAAGAAGAAGAGAGAAAAGGGGTCAGAAAATTTATTAACAGAAATAACAGCTGAAAACTTCCCTCATTTGGGGGAAAAAACCAGACATCCAGATCCAGGAGGCACAGACAATTCCACAAAAATCAACAAAAGCAAGCCAACACCAAGACATATTACAATTACATTTCCAAACCACAGTGATTAAGAAAAAATCTTAAAAGCAGTAAGACAAGGGGAGCTTGGGTGTCTCAGTCAATTAAGCAGCTGGCTTCAGCTCAGGTCATGAACTCAGGTCCTGAGTTTGAGCGCTGCATCAGGCTCTGTGCTGACAGCTTGGAGCCTGGAGCCTGCTTCAGATTCTGTGTCTCCCTCCCTCTCTGCCCCTCCTCTGCTCATGCTCTGTCTCTCTCTCTCAAAAATAAACATTAAAAAAAATGTTTAAAAAAAAAGCAACAAGACAAAAGAAGTCCCTAATCCAGGGAAAACCCATAAGGCTAAGTTGGAGGTTTCTCAACAAAAACTTGGCAAGTCAGAAGGGAGTGGCATGATATATTCGAAGTGCTGAATGGGAAAAATCCACAGCCAAGAATACTCTATCCAGAAAGGCTATCATTCAGATTACAAGGAGAGATAAAGAGTTTCTGAGACAAAAACTAAAGGAGTTGATAACCACTAAACCAGCCCTGCAAGAAATATTAAAGGGGACTCTAAGTGTAAAGGAGAGACCAAAAGTGACAAAGACAAGAAGGATCAGATAAATTCTCCAGAAACAATGAAAAAACAAGTAATAAATGGCAATAAATACATATCTATCAATTATTACTTTGAATGTAAATGGATTAAACACTCTAATAAAAAAATAGGGTATTCGAATAGATAAAAAAAACAAGACCCATCTACAAGTTACCTACAAGAGACTCATTTCAGACATAAAGACACCTGCAGATTCAAAGTGAGGAGATGGAAAAAAATTTAACATGCAAATGGAAGTCAAAAGAAAGTCAGACTGGCCATATTTCATCAAACTAGACTTTTTTGGCCTTGTATTGTTTTTTTTTTATTTTTTTTAACGTTTATTAATTTTTGAGACAGAGAGAGACAGAGCATGAACGGGGGAGGGTCAGAGAGAGGGAGACACAGAATCTGAAACAGGCTCCAGGCTCTGAGCTGTCAGCACAGAGCCTGACGTGGGGCTCGAACTCACGGACTGCGAGATCATGACCTGAGCCGAAGTCGGCCGCTTAACCGACTGAGCCATCCAGGCGCCCCTGGCCTTGTATTGTTTTTATCCTGCTTTGGTATTAGTGTAGTACTAGCCTCATGGAATGACTTTGAATGTGTTCCCTCCATTCTTTGTAAGATTTTGGTAAAGATCGTCAACATATATTTTTTAATGTTTATTTATTTTTGAGAGAGTGCAAGCAGGGGAGGGGCAGAGAGAGGGGGAGAGAGGATCTGAAGTGGGCTCTGTGCTGACAGCAGTGAGCCTGATGTGGGGCCCGAATTCACAAACTGTGAGGTCATGACCTGAGCCAAAGTTGGATGCTCAATCGATTGAGCTACCCAGGTGCCCCTAAGTATTTTTTTTTTAAGTATGGCAGAATTCACCAATGAAACCACATGGACCTGGGCTTTTCTGTGTTGGGAAATTTTTGATTCCTAATTCAACTTTCATTCTTGTTACTGGTGTAGGATTTCCTATTTCTTGGATTCAAGATTCATAATTCAATCGTGGTAACCTGTGAATTTTAGGAATTATCTGTCTTTTTTCTAAATTATCTGATTTGTTAGAATATAATTGTTTACAGTAATCTGTTATCACACTATGTATTTCTGTGGTTATCTGTTGTATTGTTTTCATTTATATTTCTCATTCTGGTTTTTAGTCTTCTCTCTTTTTTCTTAATGTAGTTAAATTAATATCAATTTTATTTTTTTAAACTAGTCATTACTTTCAATGTTATATTATTGCTTATTCAGTTCTCTATTTTATTTATTTCTGATTTTATTTCTCCCCTCTACTAAATTTCAGCTTTCTTCTTTTTCTAGCTCCTTGTGGTGTAATGTTAAGTTGTTTATTCAAACACTTTTTCTTTTTTTTTAATACTTTTTCTTAATACAAGCACTTATGGTGCAAATTTCACTCTAATATCTGCTTTTGCTGAATCTCCTAGGTTGTGGAAAATTGTTTTCTTTTTCTTTTTCTTTGAGACACATTTTGATTTGCTGTTTGATTTCTTATTTGGCCCATTGCTTGTATGGTAGTGTGTTGTTTAATATTTACACATTAAATTTTTAATACTAAAAGAAAAGAGAGACTATGGTAATAATCCAGCTTAGAGATTATGGCCTTTGATCTACTTCTCACTTGAGTTAGTTAGTATGCAAGTTATCAAACAAAATTAAGCCATATACACAGACCTAATTAGGATTTTGGAAATAAGCCTACATTCATTCTAAAATTAAAAGATCTGTTACTACACTGCAATGGTTCCAAGATTAATTTCCAAAGTCTATATCTATTATTTAGTTAACATAAAATATAAAGCAGCATTAAAACAAACAAAAATACTAAATATGATTTGAGATAGGTAAAAACTCAAATATATACACAATAAAAACTTCTAAATGCTGGGGAAACAGTTTTGCTTTTCCACAGATGCAGCTCATGCAGAAAAGCAAATGAACAATTGGCATTTAATGGCACAGGCTTTGATCAGGCCTATGATTCTACGGTATCCTCAAGAATGGGAAATACCATTTTTTAAAAACAAAGGCTTTTGTTCTATTTATCCAGTAGCTGAAAGGTATATTTCTTCAGTATTGTGAAAGACACAGAAACTAAGAGTTTGTGGGACACCTGAGTGGCTCAGTGGTTAAGCATTTAACTTCAGCTCGGGTCATAATCTCACGGTTCGTGGGTTCAAGCCCTGTGTTGGGTTCTGTGCTAACTAACAGCTGAGACCCTGGAGCCTGCTTCAGATTCTGTGTCCCCCTCTCTCTCTCTGCCTCTTCCCCAATTGTCCTCTATCTCTCTCTCTCTCTCTCAAAAATAAATAAACACAAAAAAAATTAAAAAAAAGAAACTAGGACTTTGTTAGTTCAGGAATGCAATATATCACGTAAAAGCATCTATGTCCACGATGTGAATTTATAATACTATTTCCAGGGCACCCGGGTAGCTCAGGTGGTTAAGCGTCTAACTCTTGACTTCGGCCTAGGTCATGTCATGATCTGGCAGTTTGTGAGATTGAGGCCCCCATTGGGCTCTGCGGTGACTGCAGAGAACTTGCTTGGGATTCTCTCTTTCTGTGTCCCTCCCCCACTCACCCATGCCCTCTCTCTCTCTTAAAATAAATAAACATTAACTATATAAACATTAGTAACATATATGTATATATATTTGACACTATTTCCGTGGTACTCATATTCACATTCTTGCACAGATCCTGAAATCAACTTGACAAATATTTATTGAGTTACTTCTATGAATACTTTTTAAAAGGTATTTTTGTATACTGCAAATCTGGTTTCCTTAGATATGAAAGAATACACAGAACAAACACAGACTTGAGTATCTTTTTTATGTCAGATGATCCTATTGAAGTAATCAAGTTTCAGTGACAGTTCTAAGTCAGGTGTTGGCAAGCTTCTATAGAGGGCCAGTCAGGTAGTAAATATTTTAGGCTTTGAGGGCCATACAGTGTCCGTGGCAACTCTTCAGCTCTGCCACCACAGTGTGAGAGCAGCCACGGATGACACACGAGTGAGGTGGCTGTGTTAATTACAACAAAGGGCTGCCAGCCAGATCTCGTCTACCAGCTATAGTTTGCTGACTCCTCTTTTTCAGGTTAGGAATGAAAACCTTCAAACCTATGAAGATCTGTGGTTACTGGTAAATTCTAGTTATTATGGGTGCCCAAGAGCAATGTTTTCAGATTTGGTCCTGTCTACGCTCTTTGGCACTGGCCGTTCCACATTTACTTCCACTAAGCAGCTCATATTCCTAATTTCTTGAGGAATATCCCTGTCCTAGCACATCTTTAAACTCATTCCGATTTGTCTAATGCACACTAATTTTCAGTACCTTAACTCGTGCTGTTGTTATCACTCTTGCTATTTTTTTTAGACATTACTCTATCTTCTTAACTTAAACATCTGTATACAGAATTACAGTGCTGAACAGGAGTATTGCTCTATGTTGGGTCAGAAAAATTTTAACTATTCCATGCTCTGTTCTTCTTTGCCCCCTGTGTTAATGTGTACTGAGTTCAGCTGCATCATGGCCTTTAGAACCACTTTTTAGGGCTGTACTGCTTTATTGGTCCTCTCCAAGGGCACATCTTAGACTCTGTAGCCATAGGGCTGAAGGCACCGTTGGTCACACACTTCTTGGGACCCAACTCCTTGGCTATGGTAACATTTGGCCCAATGGATTGTATTGGGTTTGTTCTGACAACTGCATGTCTCTAATAGTCTCTTGCACCTATTGTAAGAATGAACCTACCTTTTCTCATGTTCTTAGGCAAGAAACAATAATTTGCGGCACTGGTGCTAGTAAGGCTGCTTCTTAAGAAAATAAGAATTCCCTTTAAGTATCTTCCCCCCGTTCATCTTTTAAACACAACCTGCCTTTCCCTGACACATGTTTAATATGAAAGACCACACTACAACTCACTCTCAAAGTAAGAGTTCCACCTGAACAGCCATTTTGACCATTTAAAATATGCTAACTCCTTAATACACTATCTACAGTTCCTATATAAGCCATTTTTTTTAGACTTAACAGGCATGTGGACTCTGATTCTATATGCAATTTATTTCCTAAATAATTGAGTGAAAACAGATTACACAATATAGATAATACAAAATTTACGAAATGAGGTATTTGAAATGCTTCAACTAACATACGTTTCAGGTAAAGAATGTACATGGGAATTAACAGAAATAATCAAGTTTAATATAAAAATACAGAAAAATAATCTCTTTAGAATATATCAGTGATAAAACGTGACTTTTAATTTTATACTCTAATCATCTATTTCTGAATTGGCCCTGTAAGGTTGTGTTCAGGGACATTTTAAGATACTTTACATGTGGAATAATTTTTTAAACGAGCCATAGTTCAAATCTTCCCTAAGTTAGAATTGATAGAAATGTACCTCTTAAATATCTTTTTCTAAAAATCACAAAAATGAGCTAATCCCCAATGAAGTGAGAAAGACAGAGTAATGTGCACTCACATAAAATACTCATGACATGGAATCCTTTTTGGCACAGTATACGTAGGTAAAGAGCCCACAGAGCAATACCCCTCACAAAATTATTTTCTCTAGTTTCCAAATTAAAGCTGCAGGCTGTTATAAAGATGGGTGTTTATGCTGTTTTCCTCTAGTACTCGAAGTATACTTGTTTGTTTGATCTTTGTCAGTCATCTATAAAAACAGAATAAACCCTTAAAATAAACTTTAGAAAACAGTAAGAGTGTAATCTCTTCTAGGACAATGACTCCCGTGTTTAGATAATAACATCTTCTGGTGTATTCCATCCACACAGGAGACCTTATCCTTTCTGCCACGAATTAAGAATTAATAATTCTAGTTAGGTTCCAAACTCTTAGAAAAGTTTTGGAAGGCAGCTTAAATAATACAAATAGCACGGGGCCAACACTTAACCCTAGTGAACTGGGCGAAACATGATCATCATAACCACATCGCTGGCCTCTTTTTTCCATCTCCCGGTAAAGCGCTGAGACCAAAGGTTTTAATCAAACCAGACTTCGTAGCATCTGCACAAATTCAGACTTCACGTGCATGCTTGGTTTGGGCTACCTGCTGTACTTGGAGGGCTCTCTTCTCTTATTCTCATTTCTTCTAAAAAGTCCTTTTTCTTCACACTCTTTTGTTCTCCCCAGTGAGTATTACAATCTATTACTTGGAACCTGGTATTTACCCATGTCCTCCTTTTATTTTGTGCTTCTACCCCCTGCTCAATGTAGCACAGTACCAAGCATATGCCACAAGATAGAACATGGTCCTTAAATTCATTTCAATAAGCACTCCTGTCATGGTGATCTCAAATACTTCTTTATGCCATTCGGTTTGCTATCCTACAATTTGTGTGCATGTAGCATACAGGTAGAGCTGTGATGTAAAACGTGCTCAAAGGAAACAAAAATATCTGTGGCACACACATATTTCCAAAACAAACTAGTACAATACAGGATGGAGAATTGGCTAATGTTGGGATACATCGGAAGGTTGTTCTAGTCATCAACCAATTAGAGACAAAGTCACCTAGAAAATAATTGTCAGGAAAATTATTACTTTGACTTTAAACAAAAATTTATCAAAGCACATCTGGTTCATGTCTTACAGAGTTTAAATCACAAGACTTACCACAGGAATATGAGTAAGGCCTACATCAGAAAGGGGGTGCATGCTCATACCTGTGCAGGGACGCCCCATTTACGCATATGATGGGAGAACTGCTTCTAACACATTAATGAATTTTTAATTTAACCCAGGTTAACCTTATTAAACAATAATATGATGTCTAAAAATTTTAAATTTTTCTTTTTTTTTTTTTTAAATAGAAATCTATATACATATTGCACACTAGAGCCCACGGGCCAAATCTGGCCTACCATCTGCCTTTGTGTGGCTTTTAAGGTATGAATGGCTTTTACAGTTTTAAATGTTTGGAAGGAGACAGGGAAATAAAAATAGGATTTTGTGACACATGAAAATGATGTGAAATTCAGATTTCAGTGTCCATGAATAGAGCTTTATTAGAACACAGACATTCTCATTCACTTATGTATTATCAATGGCTGTTTTTCACTACAACATCACAGTTGAACAGGTGTGACAGAAACCATACGTTCTGAGAAGCCTGAAGTATCTACTCTCTGGCTTCTTACAGTTTGCTGACCCTCAGTATAGATCACCTCCTCTCATAATGAACATAATGTAAAATTTCCAGGTAGGTAGTACAACACAGCGGCTAAAGGCAAGAATCTGCTGACTAAGACAAGTAGCTGAGTTCTCGCCCTGTTACTGGCTGCTCTGTGACTTTGGGTAAATTACTTAAGTTCTCTATTTTTTAACTGTCTTAGGAATAAAACAGGATACTAATTCTCCTTACCATTTGGGTTTGGGGAGAATTAAATATGCAACACACATAGAAAATTAACCCATGTATAATGGCAGTTATGCTGCCCAAAAGATATGCCTAAAATATATGGATGTGGGAAAGTCGAAAATAAAAAGATGGCAAAAGATACTGTACAAATACGAGCCTCAAGAAAGCTTGTGTAGGTACATTAATGTTGAAAAAAATAGACCTCAAGACAGAAAGCACGGTTAAGGAGAGCGAGGTTCATTACACAGTTCTAAAAAGTTTCAGTTTATAAGGAAAACACTAAAAATTCTAAAGAATTCTATATGAAAATGTATCAAATATAAAGCAAAAATCTATAAAAATACTACAAGAAATTGATAAACCTACGACCAAAGTGGGAGATGTCCATGTACAACTCTCAATTAGGTCAAGCAATCAGAAATTTAGTAAAGACATAGAAGGTTCAAACAACATGTAATGATTATTTAGAACGCTGCAGGCAAAAAAGAACAGAAACAAAAGAAAATACTCTTTCTTTTTTTTTTTTTTTTTTTAAACGTTTTTTATTTATTTTTGGGACAGAGAGAGACAGAGCATGAACGGGGGAGGGGCAGAGAGAGAGGGAGACACAGAATCGGAAACAGGCTCCAGGCTCTGAGCCATCAGCCCAGAGCCCGACGCGGGGCTCGAACTCACGGACCGCGAGATCGTGACCTGGCTGAAGTCGGACGCTTAACCGACTGCGCCACCCAGGCGCCCCAGAAAATACTCTTTCTTAAGACTATCTGAAATATTATTAAAATTGAACATATACTGGAAAAGAAAGTTCTACAAAATTTCAAAGAGCCAGTATCACAGAGAATACATTTCCTGCCAGAATCCACTAAGTTCCTCGTACCGATGCACACTATATACCTTAACAAATGCGACATATGGATAAACGAAAAATCTGAATAGGCTTCAGAATCATGAAGGAAATTGAAAAGTGGTTTAAAAAAGTTCTTCAGACTTCATGCCAAAATATTTTAAGGCATATTCTACCAAAACATTTGAGGAAAAGCTAGTGTGACCATTATACAAATTCATCTGGAAAACAGGAAAAAATGTAATATTCTGCAGCATATTGCAGAAGGCCAGTATAATTGTGCCACAAAATTGCATGTAAGTACATGTGTAAAAGGTGAAGGGAAGTGGTGTGGCTGTATTTTCTGTGCACTCCTCCCAAGTGATTATAATATGGATATGAGTGAAGCTTAAGCAGCCACCATAGACCTTGAAGTGAAGCCAAATGTTGAGGACGATACAGTAACGATAGCAGAAGTGTGAATGCCGGAAGATAATGAAGCTTCCATAACAGTATAGAACAGCTCCATACTATATATTCTTCAGGTGTATACATGTATTCATACTTAAACATATATGCATATGTATACTGTTATTTTGTATTTTTTATTATGTGAAGCCTAAACTCTTCCTATGGATATACAACTCAAGATAGAAACAGCTGTTATCATCTTCCATGGCATTTTCCCTAGAAATACATCACACAAGTATCTTCTGAAGTCATTCTTTCCAAATACATAGGGGAGTCTCCCTGACAAGTATCTGGCAAAGTAACATGTACAATTTCTGTGTCCTTCTGAAGATGCTAAGGCACAGAGGTGACGTGTGTGAGGTCGGGGTTGCCGAGCGCTCGCCCTGGCAAGGACAAGGAAGGCGGACTTGAGGGGCCACCAATGGAGTCAGGGAGGGAGCTGGTGGACGCAGGAGAATGAAAAGGCCTGAGGCCTGAGCACAGACTCCAACACTGTCCCTCTCAAACCTGTCTTCCACGCTCTCACTGGAGGAGGGGCTCACTGGCATTTTTCTGTGTGACACACATTCAGCAAGATTGATGACTGCTTGCCTATGACTGCATGAAGGAGAAACAGGAGCAGGGCGGGCTCTTCCTTTCCTAGCCTCCCAGGCAGAGTATATCTCTCGGATAGTTTAAGGGGGCAGGTGATAGGTCGACTCTTGGAATGTTGAGATTTTTAGACACAATGGTTACTATGAACATGAATCTCCTCCAAGAGTGAGGACTGAGCTCTATCTAAACATAGATCTTGAAGTCACCGTCAATATACGTGAAGATGAGGCCTTAAGATCCATCCTTTCCTATTTACTGAGTGTAACTACATGACAGGTACAGTCCCTGTTCAGGGAAACCCAATGAGCAAGACAGAGTCCTGGCCAGTGTGGACCCTAAAGAGTGTGGTGACAGGGCATGGAATGAAAGAGACAGAAAACTGTGTGTGATACGGGGAACAGAGAGCGCTACGCGAGCACATGGAAGGGGCTTAACACTTGAGGGCAAGTGTGTAGAACAGACTTCTCGGAAGACATTATGCTCACCCCTGAAGGATGAATGGGAGTCACAAGAGGAAACAGAGATGTGCACTAAAGGTGGAGGCTGCGGGAATGGTACGTGCAGAGGTGTCAAGTCAAGCACCAGAATCTAGGCACAGGGTGCCTGTGCCCCTTCGAATCTAGTGTCAAGTCAAGCACTAGAACATGGTGACTAACTACAAAGCGTATCACTTGAGTAAACCTGACCTCTGGCGTAAGTTTCGCACTGTAAGGATTTCAGCCTATATTGTGCACTGTTATTACATTAACATTTGTTCCATTTTTATAGTAAGGGAGAGAGAGAGAAATAGAGAGAGAGAGAGAGAGAAAGAGAGAGAGAGGGAGGGAGGGAGAAGGAACAAGTGGGGGAGGGGCAGAGAGAGAGGGAGAGAGAGAATCTTAGATTATCTTGAGGCAATATGTTTAGTCAGAGGTCATAAGGAAAGATCTTCCCCCAGATCTTCAGTTAAGCAGTTTTTTTGTTTTTTAAATGGCTAAGTTGTCAGAAAATAACAAGTCATTTGCAGACTTACGGCTTGAGAAAGGTGAGGATTGCTGAAAAGATGCAGCCAGTCCAAAAGCTTTACAGTTTCTCTGTCTGAGATAAGAAAACTGCTAAAACATGATAGCCACATTACATCAATCTAAGGATCCTCCAGGAACATGCTCCTCCTGTTAGTCCTCAGACGTGGCTAAATAACTCAGCTGGCAGGCTGAGTACATGCTCAGGGGTCTATCATGATACAATTTTCTATACGAGTTTAGTATTTCAAAAGAAGCATTAATATAGTGACCATGGGGGGAAAACAGAGCTCTGTTGGACTTCCATACAACTGTTTATAATTTGTGTGTTTGATTTTTATTTTATTTTTTTAATTTATATCCAAGTTAGTTAGCATATAGTGCAACAATGAATTCAGGGGTAGATTCCTTAATGCCCCTTACCCATTTAGCACTTCACCCCTCCCAAAACCCCTCCAGTAACTCTCTTTGTTCTCCATATTCACGAGTCTCTTATGTTTTGTCCCCCTCCCTGTTTTTATATTAGTTTTGCTTCTCTTCCCTTATGTTCACCTGTTTTGTCTCTTAAAGTCCTCATATGAGTGAAGTCATACGATATTTGTCTTTCTCTGAGTTATTTCACTTAGCATAATACCCTCCAGTTCCATCCACATAGTTGCAAATGGCAAGATTTCATTCTTTTTGACTGGTGAGTAATACTCAATTGTATATATTTATACCACATCTTCTGCAAGTGTCCCTTCGAAAGAGCACATCTGTATCCCTTGGATAAATACCTAGTAGTGCAATTGGTGGGTTGTAGGGTAGTTCTATTTTTAATTTTTTGAGGAACCTGCATATTGTTTTCCAGAGTGGCTGCACCAGTTTCCATTTCTACCAGCAGTGCAAAAGAGATCCTCTTTCTCTGCATTCTTGTCAACATCCGTTGTTGCCTGAGTTGTTAATATTAGCCATTCTGACAGGTGTGAGGGGGTATCTCGTTGTGGTTTTGGTTTGTATTTCCCTGATGATGAGTGATGTTGAGCATTTTTTCATGTGTCAGTTGGCCATCTGGATGACATGTCTTTTGCCATGTCTTTTGTCCATTTCTTCACTGGATTATTTGTTTTTTGGGTGTTTAGTTTGATAAGTTCTTTACAGATTTTGGATACTAACCCTTTATCTGATATGTCATTTGCAAACATCTTCTCCCATTTCATCAGCTGTCTTTTAGTTTTGCTGACTGTTTCCTTCACCATGCAAAAGCTTTTTATTTTGGTGAGGTTCCAATAGTTCATTTTTGCTTTTCTTTCCCTTGCGTCTAGAGACATGTTGAGTAAGAAGTTGTTGTGACCAAGGTCAAAGAGGTTTTTGCTTGCTTTCTCCTCGAGGATTCTGATCATTTCCTATCTTACATTTAGGTTTTTCATCCATTTTGAGTTTATTTTTGTGTATGGTGTAAGAAAGTGGTCCAGGTTCATTTTTCTGCATGTCACTGTCCAGTTTTCCCACCACTACTTGCTGAAGAGACTGCCATTCCTATTTTGTCAAATATTAGTTGGCCATACGTCTGTGGGTCCATGTTCCAGTGATGTGAGTGTCTGTTTTTGTGCCAGTACCATACTGTCTTGATGATTACAGCTTTGTAATACAGTTCAAAATCCAGGATTGTGATGCCTCCTGCTTTGGTTTTCTGTTTCAAGATTGCTTTGGCTACTCAGGGTCTTTTCTGGTTCCATACAAATTTTAGGGGTGTTTGTTCTAGTTCTGTGAAGAATGCTAGTGTTATTTTGATAGGGATTTCATTGACTATGTAGATTGTTTTGGGTACTATTGACATTTTAACAATATTTGTTCTTCCTATCCAGGAGCATGGAATCTTTTTCCAATTTTTGTGTCTTCTTCAATTTATTTCATAAGCCCCTATAGTTTTCAGTGGGTAGATTGTTCACCTCTTTGGTTAGATTTACTCCTAGGTATTTTATGGTTTTCGGTGCAATTGTAAATGGGATCACTTCCTTGATTTCTCTTTCTGTTTCTTCATTGTTGGTGTATAGGAACTGATTTCTGTGCACTGATTTTATATCCTGCAACTTTGCTGAATTTAAGAATCAGTTCTAGCAGTTTTTTGGTGGAATCTTTTGGGTTTTCCATATACAGTATCATGTCATCTGCGAAGAGTGTAAGTTTGACCTCCTCCTGGCCAATGTGGATGCCTTTTATTTCTATGTGTTGTCTGATTGCTCAGGCTAAGACTTCCAATACTATGTTGAATAACAGTGGAGAGAGTGGACATCCCTGTCTTGTTCCTGACCTTAGGGAGAAAGCTCTCAGTTTTTCCCCATTGAGGATGATATTAGCATTGGGTCGTTCATATATGGCTTTTATGATCTCGAGGTATGACCCTTCTATCCCTCCTTTCTTGAGGGTTTTTATCAAGAAAGGATGCTGTATTTTGTCAAATGCTTTCTCTGCATCTATTGAGAGGATCGTGTGGTTCTTGTCCTTTCTTTTATTGATGTGATGAATCACATTGATTGTTTTGCAGATATTGAACCAGCCCCGCATCCCAGTTATAAATCCCACTTGGTCATGGTGAATAATGTTTTTAACATATTGTTGGATCTGGTTGGCTAATATCTTGTTGAGGATTTTTGCATCCATATTCATCAGGGAAATTGGTCTGTAGTTCTTTTTAGTGGAGTCTTTGTCTGGTTTTGGAATCAAGGTAATGTTGGCTTCATAGAAAGAGTTTGGAAGTTTTCCTTCCATTTCTATTTTTTGGGACAGCTTCAAGAGAATAGGTGTTAACTCTTCCTTAAATGTTTGGTAGAATTCCCCTGCAAAGCCATCTGGCCCTGGACTCTTGTTTTTTGGGACATTTTTGATTACTAATTCGATTTCTTTACTGATTATGGGTCTGTACAAATTTTCTATTTCTTCCTGTTTCAGTTTTGGTAGTGTATATGTTTCTAGGAATTTGTCCATTTCTTCCAGATTGCCCATTTTATTGGCATATAATTGCTCATAATATTCTCTTATTATTGGTTTTACTTCTGCTGTGTCAGTGTGATCTCTTCTCTTGCCTTATTGATTTAATTTATTTGGGTACTTTCCTTTTGATTAAACTGGCTAGTGGTTTATCAATTTTGTTAATTCTTTCAAAGAACCAGCTTCTGGTTTCACTGATCTGTTCTACTGTTTTTCGTTGTTGTTGTTGTTGTTTTTTCTCAATAGCATTAATTTCTGCTCTAATTTTCATTAGTTTCTGTCTTCTGCTGGTGTGGGGTTTTATTTGCTGCTCTTTTTCCAGCTCTTTAAGGTGTAAGTTTAGGATGTGTATCTGAGACCTTTTTTCCTTCTTTAGGAAGGCCTGGATGCTATACACTTCCCTCTTATGACCACCTTTGCTGGGTCCCAGAGGTTTTTGGCTGTGGTGTTATCAGTTTCATTGGCTTCCATGTACTTTTTAATTTCTTCTTTAACTTGTTGGTTAGTCCATTCATTCTTTAGTAGGATGTTCTTCAGTCTCCAAGTATTTGTTACCTTTCCAAGTTATTTGTGGTTAATTTCAAGTTTCATAGCATTGTGGTCTGAAAATACGCAAAGTATGATCTCGATCTTTTTGTACTTGCTGAGGGCTGATTTGTGTCCCAGTATGTGGTCTATTCTGGAGAACATTACATGTACACTGGAGAAGAATGTATATTCTGCTGCTTTAGGATGAAATGTTCTGAATATATCTGTTAAGTCCATTTGGTCCAGTGTGTCATTCAAAGCCATTGTTTCCTTGTTGATTTTCTGTTTAGATGATCTGTCCATTGTTGTAAGTGGGGTGTTGAAGTCTCCTACTATTATTGTATTATTATCAATGAGTTTCTTTATGTTTGGGATTAATCAATTTATATATTTGGGTGCTTTCACATTTGGAGCATAAATGTTTACAACGGTTTACATAAATGTTTACAGCTGTTCTGTCTTCTTGATGGATAGACTCCTTAATTATGATATAATGCCTTTCACCATCTCTTGTAATAGTCTTTTCACCATCTCTTGTAAAAGTCTAGATTGTCTGATATACGTATGGCTACTCCAGTCTTCTTTTGTCAACCATTAGCATGGTAGATGGTTCTCCATTGCCTTACTTTCAATCTGAAGGTGTCTTTAGGTCTAAAGTGGGTCCCTTGTAAACAGCATATAGATGGATCCTGTTTTCTTATCCATTCTGTTACCCTGTATCTTTCGATTGGAGCATTTAGTTCACTGGCATTCAGAGTGAGTACTGAAAGATATGAGTTTATTGCCATTATGTTGCTTGTAGAGCTGGGAGTTTCTGGTGGTGTTCTCCGGTCCTTTCTAGTCTTTGTTGCTTTTGGTATGTATGTATGTATGTATGTATGTATGTATGTATGTATGTATGTGTGTGTATGTATGTATGTATGTATGTATGTATTTATTTAGTCTTTTCTCCCCTCAGAGAGTCCCCCTTAAAATTTCTTGCAGGGATGGTTTATTGGTCATGAACTCTTTTAATTTTTGTTTGTCTGGGCTACTTCTAATCTCTCCTTCTATTTTGAATGACAGTCTTGCTGTACAAAGAATTTGTGGCTGCATATTTTTCTGATATAGCACATTGAATATATCCTGCTATTCCTTTCTGGCCTGCCAAGTTTCTGTGGATAGGTCTGCTGCAAACCTGATCTGTCCTCCCTTGTAATTTAAAGACTTTTTACCCCTTGCTGCTTTCAGGATTATTTCCTTGCTTGAGTATTTTGTGAATTTGACTATGATATGCCTCGATGATGGTCAGTTTTTGTTGAATCTAATGGGAGTCTTCTGTGGTTCCTGGATTTTGACGTCTGTCTTTCCTCAGGTTAGGAAAGTTTTCCTCTATGATTTGCTCACATAACTCTTCTACTCCTTTTTCTCTCTCTTCATCTTCTGAGACCCCTATGATTCTGATGTTGTTCCTTTTTAATGAGTCACTGGTTTCTCTAAATCTTAAATCATGCTCTTTGGCCTTAGTCTCCCTCTTTTTTTCTGCTTCATTATTCCTCAAAAGTTTGTCTCTATGTCGCTGATTTGCTGCTCTGCCTCATCCATCCTTGCTGCCATGGCATGCATTATAGATTGCAGCTCAGTTATAGCATTTTTTATTTCATCCTGACTAGCTTTTACTTCTTTTATCTCCACAGATAGGGATTCTAATCTATTTTTGACTCCAGCTAATATTCTTATTATCGTGATTCTAAATTGTGGTTCAGACATCCTACTTGTGTCTGTTTTGGTTAAGTCTCTGGCTGTCGTTTCTTCCTGCTTTTTCTTTTGGGGTGAATTCCTGCTGAGTTCTGTGGTTCAGGTTGTGCAGATTGTTGTGTTAATCCTCAAATCAATTTTCTAGGTGTGCAGGATGGTTTAATGTTGATCTGGCTGTATTTCATAGATGCAAGACACAAAAAAACTTCCATGCTGTTCCACCAACTTGGCTCCTCCTGTATTTTGTGTGTTTGAACAGTGCATGCCAATGGGGCCAATGCAATGACCTTTCTAGGGTGCAGGGGCTCCAACGGTCCTACCCAGATCTTGCTCTTCTCTTCACACTGAGCACCAACAATGGGAAGCAAACGTGAATGGAGGACCATGTTGACAGGTGGTTTGTCAGTCAGTCAACAATGTATCTGTCTAGTGCCTTCTACATGACAACCAAACAGACCCGGCATAAATGTTGGTGGAAGGCTGCATATTTACTTTCCCTGCCAGTCCACTTGGGTCTCTTTCAAATGAATGAGTGGAAGGCTCCTGGCACAAGAGCAAGTGTAGGCTCTGTGTGTCTCCAGAATATGTCCAATCTGTCCACACACTGCTTATGGTCCTGCTCCTCACTCCGGCCCCTTCTCTGCCTACGCTTGTTGTACCTTTATGGCATTGTTCTTCGAGAACCCTCTTGTTTGGCAGTGTGGTTCTGGTTCATCATACTTGTGGGATTTGAGCGCAAGCATGGCACTTCCAGCACCCCTCATTGTAGCTTTATGGCACTGTTCTTCGAGAACCCCATTGTCTGGCAGTATGGTTCTGGGTCATCATCCTTGTGGGATTTTAGCACAAGGATGGCACTTCCAGCACTTGCCCTCAACTCCTTCATTCTGTAACCAGGGAAGGTGGGAGGGGACAGACATACACGTGCCTCCCTTTGCCTCCTCTCCCCAGGGAAAAGGGATGGCACATGTAACCCTCTTTATGAAAATACCCACCAGGGTTCCTTCACCCCATGCATGTGCCCCTCCATCCACTATGCCCCCCTCCTAACCTGCAGAGGTGCCAGCCTGTGGAATCGGGTTAATGAGGGCCGAAGACAGGCACTGCAGTGCCACCAAAGGAGATGCTGTAGAGGGAGCAGGGGCTGCCTTGCCAGCTTATGATTACTTTTTCTCCCTCAATTACAAGTTAGAATCGCCATAGGAAGCTCCATTGTTATGTTTACACATGTTTTTTTTCTTTGCTTTCCCACTGGCCCGGCTCCAGCAGGAAGGCAGTGATACATGCTTGAAACACAGAGTGAAGTGTGTTCTCCTCCTGACAGAATGGGCTAGCCTCACACTTGGCAGCTGGTAACAAGTAAATATTTGGCATCATCAGCCTGATGAAAAATGTAATAAATATCAGTAAGCAAACATATTTAAGTGAGCTATAAAAAAGCCTAAATCCTAATGAGTTAATTATAAACAAAGATAAATGCCTGAGGTTCGCCATGGGAAGTTTATAAAAAGGGAACTCCTCTTCATCCCAGTGAGGGTTTTTACAGTTAAAGGTGTTTTCCCTGAGGATTAGGAAATACACTGAAATGAGGCTGAATGTACCAAGCACTAAAGATAAATTTTCATCCCTTCTTGGATAACACCAGGTTAGTGTCTGAAAGATTCTTACTTCTCCTGAATTTATACATCAAAGATCTCTGTTTTGCTAATGTGTTTCTAATTTTGTTTTTAATAAGAAAATTGCATTGTAAGTGGCACAATTCATGGGAGATGTGTGCTGGCGTCACATGAACCTGCGCAGTAACTGGAAACTGGGAGGCGGGAACTCGTAAGCAGCCCTACACACTCAGCACTCCTGTGAGCAGCTCCGAGGCCAGGTGACAGGTGCGCAGTCATCCCTGAAAATGTTCCCCATCTCACACCTCTCAGAAAGGAATTTCAAAGAAGAAGCAGAGCCAGTGATATTATTTTGGTGTGAACTGAAGTCATTACACCATATTCCTTGCACTTTTCTGCTCTGTTATCCCCCTACATTACCTATGGGCGTGAGTTTACCACAAGCCCATGCTGGTAATGAGTGATAGAGGACTGAGGTTCCCAGGTCCATGGAACCATGTTGCCTAAACACTCTATGTTGTGATGCAGGATGGAGGGAAAGAGTAAAAGAATAGGGCAATGTGAGAAGAAATAGAGAAGTGGAGCTGAGAACCCGAAGGGAAGGCAGGCGAGCTCTCTGGAGCCATTTATTCAATAGGCTTATTTACTGGAAAGTTAAGAGAGGTATTGTGGAAAGGTATCTCATGCCTCTTAATTTGTTCCTATTTCTGTGATTTAGATCTCGACTCTTTTCGCAAAAGGATTTGAGGCAGTTTAAAAATAAAAGGCACATATGCAGCAAAACCCAAAAAGTAGAAATAAAATAGCAAGATCTCTGCCCTCCCCACCCAAGCTCCCCTCTCCACCCCCTTCCCTCCTTGCTCTGGCTTCAGCGCAGGGGAGCAGCACACATACATTATGCCACCCACAACGTTGTTTCCTAGGTTTTTCAAAATATGTTATGCTACGTGTAGAATATAGTTTTGTTAAAAAAAAAAAAAAAAAACAGGCCAAAGGAAATAAGCCAAACCAACCCAAATTAAAGTTTTCTACTCTATGTCTTGCCAAATCCATGTCTCCTAGGGACAATTTACATAATGTTATAATAATAATTCATATATTGAACACAAGATATTCAGCAACCCCTGAAATAACGCCATGAACCTGGAAACAGCCAATGCGATAAAACGTTGAACATTAAGCATTAAAGAGAAGTATGAAATAAAACAAGAATAGCGCCAGCCACTGCTTACTCTGGCCTCCAGAATGGGTGCGTGAAAAACAATGACAGTGATCCTTACAAGTTTTAAATGTTAGGGGCACCTGGGTGGCTCAGTCATTTAAGCATCCAATGCTTGATTTCGGCTCAGGTCATGATCACACAGTTTGTGAGATCGAGCCCACATCAAGTCTCAGATGATAGCGTGGAGCCTGCTTGGGATTCTCTCTCTCCCTCTCTCTCAAAATAAATAAATAAATGAACATTAAAAAAAAAGAATTTTTAAATATTAGGTTTATATCTCTTCATCTCTCCCTTGATCATAAATTCATCTTGTGACCCGTGGTGTTGGGAATGGCCATAGATGCATCATAAATATGTACAATTCTGTGCAATACACAGAAGTAAAAAATATTTTCCTTTGAAAACATCTATTTCAAGTGAGAAAATAATGACTTCTTATAATATTTAAATTAACATCCCTTTTTCGCTCAAGGAAAAATGACATGTTGTTAAGTAGATTTGACAAAAATTCAAGGTTTTATAATGCCAAAAATATGGATTATTTTAAAGTGTTTTAAATATTTAGCTTGATTATATCTAAATCAAGAATGTTCTTTTTCAGTGCTCACTTCAGCAGCACATATACTAAAACTGAAACGATACAGAGAAGACTGGCCTGGACCTTGTGCAAGGATGATACACAAATTCATGAAGCGTTCCATGTTTTTTGCAAACTGGTGCAGCCATTCGGCAAAACAGTGTGGAGGTTCCTGGAAAAACTAAAAATAGAACTACCCTATGACCTAGCAATAGCACTGCTGGGAATTTATCCAAGGGATACTGGAATGCTGATGCACAAGGGTACATGTACCCCAATGTTTATAGCAGCACTTTCAACAATAGCCAAATTGTGGAAAGAGCCTAAATGTCCATCAACTGATGAACGGATAAAGAAGATGAGGTTTATGTATACAATGGAATATTACTTGGCAATGAGGAAGAATGAAATCCTGCCATTTTAGCAACGTGGATGGAACTGGAGGGTATTATGCTAGGTGAAATAAGTCAGTCAGAGGAGGACAGATATCACATTTCCACTCATATGTGGAACTTGAGAAACTGAGCAGAAGATCATGGGTAAGGGAAGGGGAAAAAATAGTTACGGAGAGGCAGGGAGGCAAACCATAAGAAACTCTTAAATACTGAGAACAAACTGAGGGTTAATGGGGGATTGGGGGGGAGGGGAAAATGGATGATGGGTATAGAGGAGAGCACTTGCTGGGATGAGCACTGGGTGTTATATGTAAGTGATGAACCACGGGAATCTACCCCAAAACCAAGAGCACACTGTACACACTACATTTTAGACAATTTGACAATAAATTATATTAAAAAAAAAAAAGGATGTTCTTTTTCAGGCTGCTCCATACTTTTTCATGATAAGAAAAAATTTAATTCAAGGACCATCTCTATAGGAGAATTTTTCATTTTGACTAATATAGGAATTATTTGATACATTAAAATACGGTATCATTAAAAAACAAAACAAAACAATTGAGGCACCTGGGTGGCTCAGTCGATTAAGTGTTCAGCATTGGCTCTGTCATGATCTCTTGATTCATGAATTTGAGTCCCGTGCTGGGCTCTCAGCTGTCAGCATGGAGCCTGCTTGGGATTCTCTCTCTCTCTCTCTCTCTCTCTCTCTCTCTCTCTCTCTGTCCCTCCCTGCTCATGTTCTCTCTCTCTCTCTCTCTCTCTCAAAAATAAACAAAGATTTTAAAAAAAACACATGGTATCATTAATAAAATTTGAATTACATGATTAGTTATGAGAGCATCAAAATTATTTGATACCTATTGTCAAGGACTTTGATTAAGTCATTCATCCACTTCATGTTTATGGCATACTTATTAGGGGTTACTATGCTACACAGAAAAGATATAAATGCAGCAAGATATAATAATTACTGCTGAAAGATGTATTTCTGGGGGAAGGAAAGATATATAAATATACACACAGTGTAATGTGAAAATTACTATAAAAAGGATTCTGCACAGGGTGTTCTCTAAGTTCTTTTCCTACATGAATTGATAAAAGATTTGGACATCTCGCTCAAACTAAAATATGTTGTTCCAAATGAGCTCATTGTTTAGATACACTGTGTTGTCCCATATGGTAGGTAGCCATTAGGCAAATGTGACTACTTAGGGTAACTAATTAAAATTTAATATTCAGATCTTCAGGTTCATAAGCAACATTTCAAACATATTCAATAGCCTTAAATTTATCAACTCAAAAATCTTACCAAAGTTTTATTCCAAATGTAAAAACATCACACTGTGTCTCAAAGGCAAGCTCTTGGCTATCAAACAGAATCTTGTGTGCCATTTCCTAATGAAGCTATAGCAAGTGAGTTAACTTCATCCTAGTACAGTCTTGCTCATCACTGCATTCTTTTTAAAAAAAACTTTTTAAAATTTAAAATTAAAATTTTTTTTAAGTTAAAAAAAGTTTTTTTTTTTTTAAAAAAAGCAAGGGAGAAAGCAAGGGAGGGGAACAAAGAGAAGGAGACAGAGAATCGGAAGGAAGCAGGCTCCACACCATCAGTGAAAAGCCAGACATGGGACTTGAACCCGTGATCTGAGATCATGACCTGAGCTAAAGCTGGACATTTAACCGACTGAGCCACCCAGGCACCCCCGTCACTGCATTCTAAATACGTATCAAAGTGTCCGATACAGACAAGGTGAACAATACATTTTTATTGAATGGTAAGTGCATAAACTGAATGAATAAATGGACGAACACTCTCTTCTTCTTTGAGAGGCCGTCAAGTGAAAAGAAGCCAGGAGCGACCTGATAAACAGGATGCTTATGTGACCTACCATCTTTCTTTTTCTGCCCACCGTTTCTAGGGAAGGAATTTGGAATATAATACATATTTATTTATATACAATACCATCTGGAATATAAAGAAACCTTAAAGATAACATGAATGGACCTTAAAGACAATGCAGTTCAACTTTCCTCCTTCTCTGTCCCTGTCTCTATTTCTCCCTGACATATGTGGACAAACTTACAGGTAGGTTCACACAGTTCACCAAGAGCAGAGCAGAACTTGAAGAGAAGTCTTACATCAGAGGGAAGAAAATATCATTCCTTTGACGACAATTCAGCATAAAAACATTACCTTAAGTTATGACAGAGTGAAGCTCTTGTATTTTATAAGATCAGTGTATCACTACGGGGATTAAGATTTCAGAAATAACTAAGTGGATCAATGAGATAACATATCCCAAAATAATGATTTGTGACGCATCAGACAGCCATGTTCCACTCAAGATTGTGGAGAAATTCAGGGTCATATTAAGGCAGTTATTTGTAACAGGAAAAATGTTGAAATAAACAGTTAAGGATAACTGAAGATCAGAGAAAAGTACTAAAATGTACTAAACCATCTTATTTCTTGACAGGTGGTTTTGTACATTATAAAAAAAATTCTTATCTTTAAAGTGGATGTGTGCTCTCTTTTTCTGCATGATGTGAAAATACTGATGACTCTTAGCCAACTATGTTTATGAGAGAAATTAATTAAGCTCACAACTGAAGTTCATACCTCTGTTGGTGATAGTGATACATAATTTTAAGCCCACTATCTAAGAAGAAATAAATTGATCTTGTGATCCTAAACTTATAAAATGAGCACAACAATTTCAAAGGGAGAAAAAATTATTACTGTCTTTTGCAAGTACTTAATTGAAACCAAGAATATCGGGAAGCACGGTCCTGTCATGATAGAGTGAACCATCTCAACACCACGACACGGCCACAAATTTCCATTTATAAAATAAGTAAATCACAGAGATGAAAAGTACAGCATAGGGAATAGAGTCGATACTGTAATAACACTGTATGGTGACAGATGGTGACCACACTTATTGTGGTGAACACTGAGTAATGCACAGAAGTGTTGAGTCACTATGTTGTACCCCTGAAACTAATACAACATCGTACGTCAAATATACTTCAGTAAAAAATATAAAGAGCCATCTTCCTGATATGTTATTCTTTCATTCATGCAATTGCCCCTTGGGATAAAGGTGTCTGTTTTGAAGATGGGTTGTATTACTCTACTAGAAGGCAGTGCAAAGGGCTGGCTGTTCATCCTGCAGCAACTACTAGAGAGAATTCAGAAATTTGAGAGCGTGACTTGCACTAGCTGGTTAAAAGCAGGACAGGGAGACAACAAGGAAAAGCAGGCTTTGTTAAGCAAGCCAATAGGAATGTTAAAGGTAACAAGATGCCATATTAGAAGAAACAGAGCTTGTTCCATGAAGGGTTTAAGCCTTGGGAGGCAGAAACTCAGCCAGGAGAAAGATTCTTTCAAGAACGAAATAGGTCTGCTTATATTAGAGAGATTCCTGGACAGACGGGATGGGACATGGCTCAGGGTTGAAGCATCTGATGTGCTACACAGGGGTGAGGATCCCGGAAAGTACATACTAGTGTGAAAGCAAAGCGCCACTTTGAATCCCTGTTTGGTAGGGAGGCTGATGCACGAACGCCTACAACCTTCTTCTTGCCAGAGACTGATGGACCCAGGCACAGAGGGAAAAAGTAAGACACAGGACCCACTGATATTTCTATGAAATCAAGATGTCATAAAATAAGGATCTTGTGCCCAAAGTGACGAACTGAGCTATATCATAAAGAACCACATAAAGAACAGTCTCATCTATATATATCCCAGTATGTATTTCTTTATATCATGATTCAATTTTTTAACATCTTAAGTCAACTTTATTCAGGTGTAATTTTTTTTTTTTTTTTTGCATTTGACATTCATATGTTACAACTGATGAAGCTATACTGACATATCATTATCACCTAAAGTCCTCGGTTTACATTAGGGTTCACCCTTGGTTTCAGACGTTCTATGTGTTTGGGCAAATGTATAATGACATGCCTACCACTATCATAGTGTCACATCATGATCCAATGCCAGCATCATACTGAGCAACTTCGCTGCTTGACAAATCCTCTGTGATTCACCTGTTCATCCCTCTTTCCCCTTAACCTCTGGCAACCACTAATCTCTTTACTGTCTCCATAGCTTTGCCTTTTCCAGAACGTCATATAGTTGAAATACAGCACGTAGCCTTTTCGGATTGGCTTCTACACTTAGTAGGACTCTGCATTTAAGGTTCCTGCATGTTTTTTAATGTACTGATAGCTCACTGAATAATATTCCATTGTCTGGATGAACCACATTTATTTATTCATCCACCTAATATGAAGGACAATAAAATGAAGGACATTTTGTTGCTTCGGAGTTCTGGTAATTATGAATAAAGGTGCTATAAGTATCTGTGTGCAGGTTTTTGTGGGGACATAAGTTTTCCACTTATAGGTAAATACCAAAGAGCACGAATGCTACATCACAAGGTAAGCACGTATTTAGTTTTGTAAAAAACTGCCACCTTGACTTTCAAACGACTGTACCATTTTGCATTCTCACCAACAACGAACAAGAGCCTCTGTTGCTCTGCATGCTCACCAGCATGTGTCATTGTCAGTCATCTGGACCTTGGCCATTCTAATAAGGTAGTAATACCTCATTGTTGTTTTAAGTTGCCTTATGGTTCAATTTTCAGTGTCCTCTTGCTGAAGGATCTTTCCAAAAGTTAGAAATGAACAGAATGATTTCTCTCATCTATCATACATGCTCTAGGATGCTTTGGATTTTTAGATATTGGAAAATGTCATCACAAGACATGGGTAGGCTCCCATATTTCCAAATGAGAATTACGGCATGTGGCAACCATGCAAAAAATACACTGATGATATTAAGTTTTCTAAACTTGTTACTGAAAGGAATATTTAGCAAGAAAACCAATATAAAATGTACTAGGACCACCAGGGGTGTGACATCTTATAGGATATACCATCTCTGAAAATAGGAAATTATGCTTTGGCCTTTGAAGATAATTACATCTTCAAAAGATTTATTTTGCTTGTTCATTGTTTTATGCTTATTGTTTTACTCATGTCACAGATAGAATTCTATTCAATGATATTCTCAAAACGTTGCCAGTTTGAATTTTTATTCCAACTTCTTGTCATATATACTCTTTAAGGGAAAAATATTGAAGATAAAAAGCCCAAAGGGAGTTCCCTGCTGTTTATTCTGCAATATAATCTGTTGCTGTGATTCTAGACACTAAATAGAAAGAAAAAATAAAAAAAAGAATATGCGAATTTAAGTTATGTCTCACAATGAAAAGTCAAAGTATCTCAAACCTGTATAAAAATGGATGATTGTCAATAACTTATTCACCTTGTTTTTCCAACACATGGGTTGCACAGTATCAGTTCCTGATCTTCAGAGCCTGATAGGTTATGGTAAAATGTAAGGTTGCCAGGGCCCCAAAGCCTTACCCCAAATCTGTACCGCACTGTCACCACATTTCAATTACTCACTTCAAGTTTCACATGTCAAACCCATGGATATGGTTCAACTACTACTTTCTTTTTCCTTTTTCTTTTTTTAAATAAAATTATAGATATAGAGACGCAGACAGAAAAATCAACTTGCTCCCTTAAAGACATTCCAAGACATGAAATCATCTGCACTTGAGGCAAAAGACATTTATTTCCTGATTGTACCTGAAATATCATCACAGAAATGTTCAAAGAAGTATTTATCTTGATTTCAGCTAAGTCACAGAACATGGTTGGCTCATGAATAACCTGGTGCATCTGATGCTCATTTAATTAGAAGTTTGCAGATAAAATTACTGATAATACCCATTGACCCTTTTCTGATTTTAGCTGTAGTAGAGCTCAAATTATTTCCCTAAGTCACAAAAGTGATACCAGGCCACTTCTGGTTGAAAGGGTTTTACTCATGTGGGCGTGGAACTGCGACTTACCCCTGTCTGTGTCGTACAGGAAGACGAAACAGTTCCATTCATAGTGGTCCAGCAGACTCAGGAGCGCGCCCCGCAAGGACGGTCTGAGCTGCAGCACAAACTGGCTCTCCCCCTCCGTGGGGAAACTCGGTGTGATGAGGGAGATGTGCAAGGCGCTGCAGAACGAGGTCAAGGTGTGTACCGACCTCTTATCGTAGAGTCCGAAAATGGCGAACACTCCTCTAGAATACTGGGAACAGACTGAAAAAGAGAAGGAAAGAAACACACTATTAGCACACTCAAGCTGGTGAGTTGCACATCTACAGTCCATGAACTTAAAAAAAAAAAAAAAAAAAAAAAGTCTGAATCACTCGTATAGTCAGGAACATAAGGAAAGTAAAAGTGGAGTGTGCAATTCATTGTGGAATTAATTATCGGATTGCTGAGTATGTGCTCAGAGCCTTGCACTGGCCTGGTAACAAGGAGCCATAGGTTTTCTCTCTCCAGAAGCCAGGTCAGGGCTGTGTTCCCAGACAGAGACTAGGAAGACCCCGGCCTCCAGGAAGACCCCACCAACATAAGTCCCCGCCACTAGGAAAACCCCGGCCGCCAGGAAGACCCCGGCCACTAGGAACACCCGGCTGCTAGGAAAACCCCGGCCTCGCCTGGTCCACCAGATCTGCACCTGTTGGTAAGGCAGCTCGTCCTGAAGGAGTACTGGGGGCTGACCCCAAGGCAGAGAGAGAGAGGACTCCATAACAAAGGGACCCCAGCCCCACGCCGGGAGTTGCCTCCGCAGGGGTGGTACTGAGGCTCCGGGTACAGATTTGCCCGCCCTGGGGCGCAGAGAGAAAGCTGTGGTTTAAAGGAGCAACTAGAGGGGCGCCTGGGTGGCTTGGTGGGTTCAGCATCTGACCCGCCCGGCTCAGGTCACGATTTCCGGGTCCCTGGGATCCACCCTCCCATCTGGCTCCGGGCCCGCAGGGCGGACCCTGCTTGGGAATCTCTGTCTCCACTCTCTCTGCTCCTCCCCTGCCCGGGCTCTCTCTGCCCTGTCTCTCTGTTTCTCTCAAAACAAACAACTGAACATCTAAGAAACAAACAAAGGAATAACCAGAACCCAAAGAAACCAGGCCTAGCAGGAAGCCCGGAAGGTGGGGGGTGGAGCGACTAGAGGTCTTCCGGGTCAGAGGTCGGCGAGGGCCCCCGGCGTGCCCTCTGCTCCGGGGAGCCCGCGGCGAAGCCCCAAACTCAGTTCCAGGTGCCATGGAAGCGCGCCGCCTCCGCCTCCGCCTCCGGGAGCTCTGCCACAGATGCCCTCGGGCTCGGAAAACAACCCGGTGGAAAAGGGCAAGTACAACGTAACAGGTGTGGCCTTGGAGCCCCACGAAAGGGTGCGGAGCCGCTGGAAGTTTCACGGTTCGTGCTCCCCCTCCACCTGGACGGCGCGGAGCCCCAGCCGCCCCGCCCCCCAGGCACCCTCAGGGCACACACCTCCCCCAGCCCACCTCCACCCTGTCCACCCGGGGGCGCCCTCAGTGCCCACAGCCCCGGGGCCACCCCACCTCCAGCCCGTCCACAGGGTAGCCACAAGGCAGAGTGACCTGGGACCCCCAGTCCACCAGCCACTGGGCACAAAGAGTCTACACAA
Organism: Puma concolor; assembly: GCF_028749965.1. Classification (NCBI taxonomy): domain Eukaryota; kingdom Metazoa; phylum Chordata; class Mammalia; order Carnivora; family Felidae; genus Puma; species Puma concolor. Next base: position 113,079,665 of record NC_141676.1, read on the forward strand.
GCGTCGACCATCCACACATCATGCCTTCCAGTTGGAGAAAGGTGGCTGTTCAGCCTCATTCACTGAAACAAATAGGAGGTCAAGCAAAGTGTGGATACAGAGGAATTTGCTCCAAATGAAAAAACAAGACAGAACTCCATAAAAAGAACGAAATGAAATAGAGATAAGCAATCTGAAATGTTACTTTTTTTTTTTTTTTAAATCACAACCTTAGAGTTCTCTTGAACCATGTCTGAAAACAAGTTAAGCTGTCTGGAAAATCACTGTTGGGCGTCCTCAATACTAGGGGAATTGTGACCAGCTGTGTAGCTTCTAGGTTGGATATAAAGCTAACACAGAGCAGTTTCATAACCCAACAGAACCAAGTCCCCCCTGCAGTAGACAGGTGCACAATGTCCCATTCTTTCCCTTCTGTGTTCCCAGTTGTTGCAAGGACAATGAGGCAAATACAAAAAGAGAGAAAACAAAACAAAAACAAAAAACAAAAACTCTTCTCAAGATTCTTGCCCAGCTACATTTTGATCCCTCTTTTGACATGACCAAATTCTAGTCCAAACTTGGATGACTTTTTCTAATTTACCTTTATTTAATTTAATTTTAATTTTATTTTTTAAATGTTTTTCATTATTTTTGAGAGAGAGAGAGAGGAAGACAAAGAATTTGAAGGCAGCTTCCAGGCTCTGAGGTGTCAGCACAGAGCCCAATGCTGGGCTCAAACTCATGGACCATGAAATCATGACCTGAGTAGAAGTCACACACTTAACCAACTGAGCCACCCAGGCACCCCTCTAATTTACCTTTTAAAGGATACAAACTTGCATGAAAAAAAAAATACTCCATGTATGCAGTAAAGCAAGACTGTTTGAATTCCAGATTCTTAGAGTTTACCACATAATGGTTTTAAGGTCCATTTCTCCTTGGCTTATATAGCTAGTTTAAGAAGGCTTTAGTTCTATGAAATGTTTATGTTTTCTGATTTTGGTTACTACTTTTAATTGCTAAGTTCATTATGAAGCCTTGAATATTGGATAATCTAGAGCTATTTACCTTAGGAGTAGTTCATTGTGATACAAAGAAATTAGATTCTGCTTTGTTGAAGCAGTAATAGGCTCTTGGAAAAAATTAATTACCTTAATAACATTTATATCCATATTCTACAATACCTGGGTTTTAGGAAATTAGGAGGCAAAATTAAATAAGATAAATTAATAAAACCTGGCAGTATTTCTTCTGTTCTTGTTTATTTTGCTTCTGAAATTGGGGATACAGTCTGAGCAATGTAATTATAGCAGAAGAAGGTACCAGTTAAAAGAAAATGGATGTTACTGGTTTTCTTTAGATGAGGTGCTCTAAGAGATATTGTATATATTGTGGAAAAACTAAAGCCTAACTAAGGGACCAGCGTCTATATTCAAATGGATAAGACTAGGATAGACCTGACCTTAAAAAATAGAAGATGTGTGTTACCTAACTAGAACTTCAAGTTGGAAGAAAAAAATAGAATATACAGGAAAGGCTGCAAACGTTGCAAACCAGTTCAAATCCTAGTGCTCTTGTTAGCCAGGTGACCTTGACTAAGTTATTTAATCTTACTTGCCTCAACTATAAATACATAATATGCCAAAAATTAAATAACATAATATATGTAAAAGTACTATTACATATGGGAGACAACCAATAAGTGGTGAGTTATATAAAGAAATTCCACCAAGGAAGAACATCCAATTCTAATTCTATGCTCACCCATGAACTACCATTTGATCACCTGAGTAGACTGACTAATCTAGAAGGCTTGGTCTGACAGTGTGACTGGCTGCAATTTTCTCGCAATATATAAGACACAAGGTAATGTAACATTTGAGTATCCGGAGTTGTAACTCAATTCATTTATATAACTTAAGAGACTTGATCTGATAAATCAAGTTGCTGGATCAGATGTTAACCTTGTGAATGTTCCACCAAGGCTTTGGATGTATTTACATAAGTGCTATCTATATATTTAGCATACAACCAGGTGGGAGTCGCTTGGCTCCTTTGTAAAGTTTTCATATTGTCCTGTTCTCTTGACTTTTATGCAAATTGAGGGACCACTCTCAGTCTTTCCACAGTAAATAATCTCGCTTAAATAATTTTTATTTTACCCTATTGAAAAAAAATTTGAAGAGCATCAGAACTCAAATCTAAGATACTGGCTTTCAGTTTGGTGTTGAAACTACAAACATGTTAGTTCTTGTTCAAGAAAACATAATAAACAAATCCTGTACTTTAACATACTCATGTATGTAATAAACATTTACATAATCCTTTCTGTTACGGCATTTTAGAACCATACCATTGTCAAGTTTGGGTTTCCAAACTGTTTTTCTAGGAACCTCACAAGTTCTCTAGGAGGACTTGAATAGTTTTGCAGAAACTTTTTTTTTCTAAATTTCTTTATTTATTTTGAGAGAGGGAAACAGAGTGTTGAGCAGGGGAGGGGCAGAGAGAGAGGTAAAGAGAATCCCAAGCAGGCTCCATACTGTCAGTACAGAGCCCAATGAGGGGCTAGAACCCACAAACTGTAAGATCATGACCTGAGCCAAAATCAAGAGTCAGATGCTCAACCAACTGAGCCACCCAGGCGGCCCTGCAGGGAAAGCTTTGATGAGACAGAAAAGGGTAGTACGGTATGCCACTCCCCCCCCCTCAAACCCTACAGCACATCTTATTTCATCTATTTCAAATATTGAGCTACTGCCTATATAAACTTTTATATAAGAATAGTATTAAACTACTACTTTAAAAAAAAGGTCAAAACAATGAATATACTCTGTACAAAGTTCCCAACTATCTTTTTTTTTTATTATATTGTTGTCAGTGTAATCATTATGACTTTCCACTACTCTGGTGCTTGCTATATGATTTAACTTAATTTATTCTACCTGTGACTCAACAAACTCAATATTTTCTGATATTTAATCATCTTGTATCTGCTTTCATTCATTTGCATCATCATAAATATCTACTGTTTCACCGCCATCTGTCACTCTGCTTCTCATAAACTTATTTTGTCACTCACATTTTACTTTCCCTTTGCAAAGGTCCAGTTTTAGTAGGATTCATTTGAATTTTTCTTTTTGGTCTATTTCATTTAGATTATTTGCTTGGCAGGTGAAGATTATTGGGTTTCCTATGTATGTGGATAGATTGTCAGTGAAATGTTCAACATTATTATCTCGATGTGATACCCCACATAGTATTTTATTTGGTCCAACAGACTCAAATTCTGGAATATAATTATTTCTATATTTAGTACTATACTCTAGCTTTGCAAACACTCAAATCGAAATTTGTTTGGTGGTATCTTAGGATATCTATTGTTGCTTACCATACAGATAATTATTCAAACAATGGATCTTTTTCTTAAACTATATAAATGCGTACACAAATGAATGAGAGTAAAATAAGCTGAGTACCCATGTGTTCAGACATGTATACACAAAAGGGAAACTGAATTTTAACGTTCTTGTGTAACATGGCTGAATATAACACAGAAGAAGTAATGCTTAGTCACCAACAAGATGTGATGACAGTATGCTGATATACTTGGGGATACAAACAGTAATCAGGATAAGACTTTGAAATAATCCAGTTATATTTTTAAGCACATATTATATATTCTGCTTCACTAATGAGATCACTAGGATTGTGTATTATGTGGATAAATTCCTAATATAAACACATCATATTAATCCATTCATCTTTTACCTGATGGTGTCAATTAACCAGATCAGTCTTCTCATCAGGTAGTTACCCCATCCCATTCCAGATGCCCAGCCAAGTCACATGATAATATAATTTGATGATTCATAGCTTCCCATTGCATGTAAATCAAATGACATGGTTTTAGCTCAGTGTTTTGCCAGTTGTGGGACACAGATCCAGGTGCTCTGCTGGATTTTCCGTGACCTCCGCCTCAGGGGTAGGAAGAGTGCAGGCCGGTGCTCATTTCCTCCCTCCCTCCCTCCCTCCCTCCCTCCCTCCCTCCCTTCCTTCCTTCCTTCCTTCTTTCCTTTCTTTCCCTCTCTCTCTCTCTTCTATCTATCTATCTATCTATCTAGAGAATGAGACAGACAAAGACAAAGAGGATTGGAGAAATCTGAGCATGTTTCTTTGAGGGAATGGAGTCAGCAGAGAGGGAAATACATACAGAAGAGAAAAGGGGTACCAAATAGGGAAGGCCCCAAATAGAATGTATAGGGTCAAGGGCACATATAAAATTGGCCTTGAATGAGATGTGCAGGTGTGTGGAGGGTAATTCATTCTAGAGTTCAAAGATCAAAAGATAACATTGTACAGGGTACAGTTTCCTACCTGCACTGATCTAAGAGACAGGGTTGCAGCAGTGAGATTCATTCAACAAAGCTGTGTGAAAGTGGCACCAGTTACAAATAATTGCAGAGAGGGGCACCTGGGTGACTCAGTCAGTTAAGCATCTGACTGTGGCTCAGGTCATGATGTCCAAGTTTGTGGGTTCAAATCCCCACACTGGGGTCTGTGCTGACAGCTCAGAGCCTGGGGCCTGCCCTGGATTCTCTCTGTCTCTCTCTGCCCCTCCCACTCAAAAAATAAATAAAAACATTAAAAAAATACAAACAATTGCAGAGGGTAGGAGAGGAAACTAAAAACACATACATTATAAACTTCATGATGAGAGGGAACCCTTCTTATTTTATCCACAACTGTATCCAACTCAACACATACAACACAGTACCTATAAAACCTTATGGGATGAATGACAAAACAAAATGAAGGATTAAGTGACCACGGACAGAAGACAAGATATGAAAATATAAATTAGAAGTGGCAACAATTTAGAAATTCATGATTTTCTTCAGGCACAACATGCAGATGGTAACCAAAATGAAAGACAATGAGGAGTTCAAAACTTTCCTCCTTGGAACGAATTCTTCTCTTGCTTACCCAACACACGCTTTCCTGGGTCTCCACTTATTGGAATGCTGTTCTCAATTTTCCCCCTTGCAACTCCCTGTCTCATCAATCTTCTCATCTTCTTCTATACCCTTTCTTCAGATAATGTCATCTATTTCTATGACTTCAAATATCATCCGTGTGCCAGTAATTCCCTGATTAAGACCTTCAGGTTTTATTATTTCCTATGAGTTTAGACTCAAACATCAATACTTAATGTTTCCCTTTGTTGTTTTTTCGGCACCTAAGACCCAGATGGGCCGAAACAGGACCCTTCATTTTTCTTTCAGAACCTCGTTTCTGTCCCCCATCCCAATAAAAAGCATGGCCATCTATGAAAATATTCTTGATCCATAACTTCCTTCTTTCCCCACATGAAGTCATGAGAAAATCTCAATGGTTTTACCTCCAAAATATCTAAAATATATCAAAATTCCTCCAACTCCTCTGTATCTCCACTATGCTGCCATTGTCCTGCCCAGTCTACTAGTTAAGTCTCCAAACTGTACTTCCTGTTCCTAGTTTTCTTCCTTCCCCATCATTCTCCACTCAGCAGAGTGTGATAAGATGGCCTCATCGCTAATTAATGTCCCACTGGATTTTCCTCATATTTAAACTAATATCCACATGGTCTAAAATGCTCTTATGAGGAATAATATTAAAAATTATATGCCAACAAACTGGACAACCTGGAAGAAATGGACAAATTCCTAAGCACCCACACACTTCCAAAACTCAAACTGGAGGAAATAGAAAACTTGAACATACCCATAACCAGCGAAGAAATTGAATCAGTTATCAAAAATCTCCCAACAAATAAGAGTCCAGGACCAGATGGCTTCCCAGGGGAATTCTACCAGACATTTAAAGCAGAGATAGTACCTATCCTTCTCAAGCTGTTCCAAAAAATAGCTGTTTCAAAAAATAGAAAGGGAAGGAAAACTTTCAGACTCATTCTATGAAGCCAGCATTACTTTGATTCCTAAACCAGACAGAGACCCAGTAAAAAAAGAGAACTACAGGCCAATATCCCTGATGAATGTGGTTGCAAAAATTCTCAATAAGATACTAGCAAATCAAATTCAACAGCATATAAAAAGACTAATTCACCATGATCAAGTGGGATTCATTCCTGGGCTGCAAGGCTGGTTCAGCATTTTCAAATCAATCAATGTGATACATCACATTAATAAAAGAAAAGATAAGAACCATATGATCCTGTCAATTGATACAGAAAAAGCATTTGACAAAATTCAGCATCCTTTCTTAATAAAAAGAAAGTCAGGATAGAAGGAACATACTTAAACATCATAAAAGCCATTTATGAAAAGGCCACAGCTAATATCATCCTCAATGGGGAAAAACTGAGAGCTTTCTCCCTGAGATCAGGAACATGACAGGGATGTCCATTCTCACCGCTGTTGTTTAACATAGTGTTGGAAGTGCTAGCATCAGCAATCAGACAACAAAAGGAAATCAAAGGCATCAAAATTGGCAAAGATGAAGTCAAACTCTTTGCAGATGACATATTATACGTGGAAAACCCAATAGACTCCACCAAAAGTCTGCTAGAACTGCTACATGAATTCAGCAAAGTTGCAGGATACAAATCAATGTACAGAAATCAGTTGCATTCTTATGCACTAATAATGAAGCAACAGAAAGACAAATAAAGAAACTGATCCCATTCACAATTGCACCAAGAAGCATAAAATACCTAGGAATAAACCTAACCAAAGATGTAAAAGATCTATATGCTGAAAACTATAGAAAGCTTATGAAGGAAATTGAAGAAGATATAAAGAAATGGAAAGACATTCCATGCTCATGGATTGGAAAAATAAATATTGTTAAAATGTCAATATTACCCAAAGCTATCTACACATTCAATGCAATCCCAATCAAAATGGCACCAGCATTCTTCTCGAAGCTAGAACAAGCAATCCTAAAATTTGTATGGAACCACAAAAGACCCCGAATAGCCAAAGTAATATTGAAGAAGAAGACCAAAGTGGCAGGTATCACAATCCCAGACTTTAGCCTCTACTACAAAGCTGTAATCATCAAGACAGCATGGTATTGGCACAAAAACAGACACAAAGATCAATGGATTAGAATAGAAACCCCAGAATTAGACCCACAAAAGTATGGCCAACTAATCTTTGACAAAGCAGGAAAGAACATCCAATGGAAAAAAGACAGTCTCTTTAACAAATGGTGCTGGGAGAACTGGACAGCAACATGCAGAAGAATGAACCTAGACCACTTTCTTACACCATTCACAAAAATAAACTCAAAATGGATAAAGGACCTGAATGTGAGACAGGAAACCATCAAAACCCTAGAGGAGAAAGCAAGAAAAGACCTCTCTGACCTCAGCCACAGCAATTTCTTACTTGACACATCCCCAAAGGCAAGGGAATTGAAAGCAAAAATGAACTACTGGGACCTCATGAAGATAAAAAGCTTCTGCGCTGCAGAGGAAACAATCAACAAAACTAAAAGGCAACCGACAGAATGGGAAAAGATATTTGCAAATGACATATCGGACAAAGGGCTAGTATCCAAAATCTATAAACAGCTCACCAAACTCCACACCCAAAAAACAAATAACCCAGTGAAGAAATGGGCAGAACACATGAATAGACACATCTCTAAAGAAGGCATCCAGGTGGCCAACAGGCACATGAAAAGATGCTCAACGTCGCTCCTCATCAGGGAAATACAAATCAAAACCACACTCAGATATCACCTCACGCCAGTCAGAGTGGCCAAAATGAACAAATCAGGAGACTATAGATGCTGGAGAGGATGTGGAGAAACGGGAACCCTCTTGCACTGTTGGTGGGAATGCAAACTGGTGCAGCTGCTCTGGAAAACAGTGTGGAGGGTCCTCAAAAAATTAAAAATAGACCTACCCTATGACCCAGCATTACCCAAGGGATACAGGCGTGCTGATGCATAGGGGCACTTGTACCCCAATGTTTATAGCAGCACTTTCAACAATAGCCAAACTATGGAAAGAGCCTAAATGTCCATCAACTGATGAATGGATAAAGAAATTACGATTTATATACACGATGGAATAGTACGTAGCAATGAGAAAGAATGAAATATGGCCTTTTGTAGCAACGTGGATGGAACTGGAGAGTGTTACGCTAAGTGAAATAAGTCATACAGAGACAGACAGATACCATATGTTTTCACCCTTATGTGGATCCTGAGAAACTTAACAGAAGACCACGGGGTAGGAGAAGGAAAAAAAAAAAAGGTTAGAGAGGGAGGGAGCCAAAACATAAGAGACTCTTAAAAACTGAGAACGAACTGAGGGTTGATGGGGGGTGGGTGATGGGTATTGAGGAGGGCATCTGTTGGGATGAGCACTGGGTGTTGTATGGAAACCAATTTGACAATAAATTTCATATTTAAATAAATAATTAAAAAATTAAATTAAATTAAAAATGGCAAAAAAATTAGATTATCTTAAATTATTTGTATGTAGCCATTTTAGCTTAATTGTGGTATGTGCTGTTCTATTGTAATGGACTTTAGTAGTTGTTTAAAACAAGGTTAATAAAACTACAACCTTTCATATTTTAGAAATTTTACTAATAAAGGGCAGTCTTACCTTCAAAAAATAAAAAATAAAAAAATAAAACGCCCTTATGATTTTGTCTTTACTAAACTCATGGACCATTGCTCCCTCCCACACAAGACTAAGCCATACTCTCCCTTTTTGTGTTACTTAAACACACCTTCTCATCCACTTTAGGGCCTTGGCACTAACTGGCCAACCCTTGACTTCTCGCTGTTCCTGTCTCAGTGAACATGTCAATTCCTCCCAGAGCCTCTCCCTGACTCCTCTAGAAAATGAGGTTCCCAGAGCTCTAGTCATGCTCTACTGCATGACCTTGTTTTATTTTGTACATAGCTGTTATTACTTTTTGAAGTCACCTTACTCATTTGACTGCTTATTTATCTCTTTTCTCCAGGACAGTAGGAGTTCGGCAAGAGGAGGGAACTTGACTGCCTTTGCACTGATTCAAGCTCAGACTCTAGAACTGGAAAAGAGAAAGCTCTCTGTTAGTGTTTGCTGAATGAACAAAATCATGGTTTCTCATAAAGGAAATGAGGAGAGAAGAAAGACTAAGAGGGTGTGGAATGATTGGCTAAAAGCCACAAAAATCAACTTGCCTGTTGCTGAGTTTACTCTGGCAGTTAAGTTCTCCTTTCCCTGGCCAGGAGTCTAGGCAACATACTGCTGGTGTCTATACGCATCTTTCCTCCCCTTTCAACTGTGTATCGACTCACCATTTTTCTTAAATGTTTACTTATTTTGAGAGACAGAAGGAGATAGAATCCCAAGTAGGTGTTCCACCGTCAGTGTGGAGCCCATCGTGGGGCTCAATCCCACAAACCCTCAGATCATGAGCTCAGCCGAAATCAAGAATCAGATGCTCATCCAAGTCACCCAGGCATCCCTCACCATTTGTTTTTAACTAAAGCTTAGTTACTGAAAACTGCCACGTATTGTGGCCTAAAAATTTCATGATTCTTTATGAGGAAAACAATTGTAATCATAACTATGTATTACTGTTTTTTAAAACAATTTAATGTTCAGTTAATGAGACGATTTTCTTTCACAACTGACCCAAACATCTATATTGTATGTTTCTATCAGGGCGACATTATATTATCATTTTTATACATTTAATTTTGACTAGCTGGAATATGGTGAGGTGAGAAGTTTCATCAGCACTAGAGAGTCTGATCTCTGTCTGAAATGGTATAAATTCCAGGTCTGCTGCCCTCTCCTACCTTCCCCTGCACAGCAACTTGGTCCTAGACTGTCCTGAGGATTGTTTCTCACCCTGTATTTACCTAATTTCTACCTATTATTTTTTATAATCCTGCCATTTATCTTTCTTCTAAAAGAACTCTTATCACTCACCTGGATTTTTAAAATAATGTCTCTTAAAATACCAATAGTCTATTGGAAAACTTTACAAAGTCAGGAAGTATTACTTAAGCACCTTCCCTCTTTCTCTGATTATTTGATGTTAAAATGATGAGCTCCTCATGTTCACATTTGAAAAGGCTCAATCAGATGGTGGATAGAGCATGCTGGGCCCAGAATTCATTAATTTATGCCCTTAAGGCATTATCATAGATTATTAATATGTAAAAGCTAATTTTCTTAGACTTGTAAGCAGTGGTTAGCCGGAGTACATAAAGTTACTGAAGCTAATCACTCTAAATGACAAGTCGAAATGCAAATTACACCAAAATATTTCACTTCAATTATATCACAATTAAGTACTTCCGCTTTCTCAGATGTCTTCTCCGAAGATGCTTCTGGACAATGCCATCAAAGATCACAATGAGATGTAATCACTCGCGTGGCCCTGCACATGCTCTCCTTCGGTTTTATGACATCTCAGCTAGAAAGCACATTTCAATTCTAAATTAAACTAATCGAGAGCTCAGTAAAAATATACAGGCTTGTTTGCACATTTCTTTCCAGAGTCAGGCCATCATAATGGAAACACATGGCTCATTTTGCTTCCAAGGCCCATAAAGGAAGAAGCAGAAGGCTATTTGCAACGCTCAGCACAAGAAGCAAAGACTTCATCCCGTGTAAAAATGGCTGCTCGGCAGTCATTTGGGTGCTGCGAAGATCATAGGATTCTTTTATACTGCTAATATATAACCATAAGGACTCCAACAAGTAAGTCTTTAGAAGGAAGGAAGGTGAGAGGAGAGGAAGAAACCAGTTCTGAAGAGCGCATAAATCCTAACAGGTGTGTTGGTTCTTCGCCTTGTCAACTTCCAGCCATAAAGAAAATTACAGGGGAAAGGCACCCAGTGATATACTGTTCCGCATTCAAGGATCTGGAACATATTTTCACCTTTAAGTGGCTCCTTAATGGAAACATTCGATTCATCATCTATATTTTATACTATACAACTGAGTGGCGTAATTGCTTCAGAGTTCTTTGTATGCTCGAGAAACTTTTTCAAGGGTCTAAATAATATGTCAAAAGCTTTTCTTCATCAGAGGAGACGCAGCTGTCCTACTGAAAAGCATTTAAATGCATCATGGGAGTGGATAACATCAATTAAAAATGGAATGGAATAATATTGGACAGATATTGGAGTGGGTTTTACAAACAACTGTTCTCATGAATATCGTGCTTCCTGGAGAGCGGAAGTGTCATCACTTATCTTGGGTACAGAATCTGTGACATCTGTTGAATGTCTGTCTGTACTACCAGACGTAACAGCAAGGACTGATGGGTCCTGCCATCGTCTTCTTCCCTCTCCAGCATCCAGCATCATGCTTGGCACATAGCTGGTGTTCAATACATACCTGCCGAATCAACAGGCAAATCATAGAGGCAAAGAGGAGGTCATGTGTGAAAGGCATGGGAGATTTGTGAAGATAGCGGATCTCATCATTTCAGTGGGACACACAGCCATCTGAAGCAAATCTAACAAGTAAAATTGTGTTTTGACAAAAGATCACAATGTCTCATTGTACTTAATAGGACACAATTTAGCAAAGTTAATTCACATTCAACTTATCTGGAATCCACAGCTTACACACTTGTAATGGGGCTACCTGCTGTGTGCATTAGGCTAAGGACCCACACCCAGGTGCTCTAGTCTCACGTCCTGAGCACAAGCGAGTCATCCAGGCAGCCAGCTGGGGAAAGGAATGGGAAGAAAGCCTACCAATTATTAAGCACCTACAGTGTGTCAGATTCTGCTACATTTTGTATTCATTATCTCATTCAAACTTCATGGCAACCCTACAAGGTAAGTCTTAAGTCTTCTCATTTTTCTTTTTCATTTTTTTTTTTAAAGTTTTATTTATTTTTGGGACAGAGACAGACAGAGCATGAACGGGGGAGGGGCAGAGAGAGAGGGAGACACAGAATCGGAAACAGGCTCCAGGCTCTGAGCCGTCAGCCCAGAGCCTGACACGGGGCTCGAACTCACGGAGCGCGAGATCGTGACCTGGCTGAAGTCGGACGCCCAACCGACTGCGCCACCCAGGCGCCCCTCTTTTTCATTTTTAAAGATGAAATGTGGTAAAGTGATGCAGCTTGTATAAACGTACACATCTAAGTGGGGAAAGAGCAATTTTTAACCCAAGTCCGATTCCAAAGTTGACACTCATTCTACTCTACCGCTTGAAAGGAGAATAAACATTTCTACCATCTTGCTCTGCTGAAGGCATTTGGGCCATTACACCTTGACTGCTACCGGAAGAGGCAATGTAAGAACATTTACACTTCATGGAAACAGAAGTAGGTTTTAAGGGATTATGGAAAATTGGTTTCTCTTAAAAAAGCCACTTCTTAAAACAAACCAAGTTTTAGCTGTCAATGTAAAAAGGACAAGCATAGGGTGCCTGGGTGGCTCAGTCGGTTAAGCATCTGACTTCAGCTCAGGTCACAATCTCATGGTTCATGGGTTTGAGTCCCACTTCGGGTGAGCCCCGCTTCTCTCTCTCTCTCTCTCTCTCTCTCTCTCTCTCTCTCTCTCTCCTCCCTCCCTTCCTCTCTCTCTCTCTCTCTGCTTCTTGCTCATTTGCACCCTCTCTCTCCCTCTCTTCTCAAAAAAAATTAAAATAAATAAATACAAAGGACAAATACATATATAACTCAGAAGAATGAGATCACAATATGCAATGTTTCCTTTTTGGGGGGGGCGGTAATTGTGTGTTTCTAAAATACACTGCACAAAATCTTGGAAGAGAATTTACAGGTAACCATGACTAGATGAAAATACTGAACACCGGTATGGTTTAGTTTATGCATATATGAAGACAGATACTAAAAGGTTTTCCCATTCTAGAGTATAATATTAGAACCAGTGGTCTGACGTTAGTAAAGATCATAAAATAGCTGGTTTAATTCTGTGTTGTGATACATTATTTTGCCTATATTCAAATTTCAAAAACAACTGTCAGACCTCTGGGCTGTACAATAAGAAGGCTAATGTGAAATGGAAATAATCAGCTGGTCCAGTTACTTTGTCTAAGTTATGTTTTAAGCTTTTTGATTGCTCAGAGACATTTCCAGAATTTATAAAGCACTTTACTTCTTCCTTATAAATTATTAGGGTATTATAGAACAGAGTGGTGTCTAATAAAAACACTATTTCGTTCCCTATGATGTTAAACCATGATTCACTATTCAAAGAACACTATTGGGGCGCCTGGGTGGCGCAGTCGGTTAAGCGTCCGACTTCAGCCAGGTCACGATCTCGCGGTCCGTGAGTTCGAGCCCCGCATCGGGCTCTGGGCTGATGGCTCAGAGCCTGGAGCCTGTTTCACATTCTGTGTCTCCCTCTCTCTCTGCCCCTCCCCCGTTCATGCTCTGTCTCTCTCTGTCCCAAAAATAAACGTTGAAAAAAAAATTAAAAAAAAAAAAAAACAAAGAACACTATTAATCTGTTCTGACTGTGCGTGTGCTCATGTGTGTGTGTGTGTGTGTGTGTGTGTGTGCGATGAAAACAGAAAATGCCTTTGGATTTTGAGAAATAATAGAATATGCCTTGCTTCAATAATCACTATAATCACAATCCTTTTAAATGCACTAAAACTTGAACTATATATTTCTTGTTTTTACACTAAAACAGCATTTTTTCCCTCCCTGGTAACTTTTCTTAGAATAGTTAAAATCACTTATAAAAAAAATGCCAGGTTTTATATTAGAACATAGACTTTTGAAAAAAATTGAAATTTATGTACATCTGTTTCCTAGCAAATAAAGTGAAGTTTATTCACCTCATCCAAAGGAAAAGCAATTATGCAATATAAGGTTTCATTATGCATATAAAGTCATGAATGCCAAGTGTTGAAGAGCTTGTTGAAGGAAGTCATCAAAAGGACGTGACCAATGGTTGACCCATGAGCTGGCCCTGGGGAATCAAAGCCTCCTCGTCTTCTTCTTGTCCTTGGAATATGTGTTCCACTGGCCTTCCCTGCTCCTGGACATGGCCTCCAGATAGCGATGTGGTGTTGGGAGCATCTGAACAGTATATGTGATGGAACCTTCTGTATAATCCTTTAAGATTCTGGCAGGCAAGTGGGACTGTTTACTCATCTTGTGGCCACCCAAGACAAGCCTCATATGTAAGTTCTCTTGCTTATTAACCCTGTTACCTACCAATATGGAATGGTCTAACACTTTTTCTTTCTTTCTCTTTTTCTTCCTTCCTTCCTTCCTTCCTTCCTTCCTTCCTTCCTTCCTTCCTTCCTTCCTTCCTTCCTTCTTTCTTTCTCCTTAAAAAAACAACTCTATTATTGAAGTGTGCCTCTTTCTTCTGTCTTGCCCTGCCCTTCATGTACAGGACTGGCTGCAGAGGACACCCAGATAGCTCCCAAGGAGGCTGCAAACCAACAGAGATCATCTGGCATACATACTATGCCATACGCTACATAGGGAGATTCTAAAATTTTTCTTAAATAATGTGATTACTTGACATGATATTAAAGGAAAAAATATATTTCAGAAATTATATAATTACACTGAGATACACAGTTTCCTGAATAATCATGACCATTTCATATATTCCAGTTTTCTAACATAGTCAACCTTTTTTTTTTTTTTTTTTTAAGAGTGGTAGAATTATGGCTATTCTCTCAATGTGGCTTTTCAGCCACCTGGTCATTCACTAACATTAACTTCCTCTAAATAAAGACTGCAAAATCCAGCCCCCACAGGGGCTAGTCAGGGAGCTAGCTGGGTGAAACAGACCAAGCGAAGGGTGGTGATGTCAGCAGTGAACTTGAGAATACTTACCCACCTCAAAGGGCCTCACCACTCTCACCCGCAGGTGACTGATGCTGGGACAGATTAATGCCTCAATGTGCCTGGGAATTCTGTATTTTCAACAGAATGTATAAATATGAATATATGTGAGTAGTCTGCTCATTTAAAAATGTTGGCCACCAATTAAAACATTACTTATTGTAGAGTTGTTCAGGACAGATTTTATCTGTGGGCAGCGTATTTCCTAGACCTGACATTTTTCTGGAATTACTGTTGTCCCCCCCCCTTAATTCAGATATGACCATATGATGCCAAACTAAATCATCTGATCTCTGCAGTGTTTATCTTAACCTGGTACTCTTGAATTTTGCCTGTGTTCAAAAGTATGCATAAGTATTTAAGTGTGCACCTGTATAGCGCCAGGGGGGGAAAAAAACTTTGCTGGATTATGGAATTTCATGACTGGCTATATAGGTGGAACATCTCATTTTATAGACAACGAAAGTGAGTCCTTGAGATACACCATCACTACCCAAGGCCGTGAGACACTAAAGCAGACCTCCTTAGCTTAGAGAAAAAGTAAAGATAAAAATGCGCATTCCAGTGAGAGAAAAACTTAATAGCGAGATCATACCTATAAATTAATAGGTATTTGAAATCTATAGAGCAAGGATGCGATCTGTGAGCAAGAAAAGTACACATGTGTGTACTGTGTACAAAGGTGTGTTGGTAGTATTTAAAGCATATATCATGATGGGTACTGAGGAGGGCACCTTTTGGGATGAGCACTGGGTGTTGTATGGAAACCAATTTGACAATAAATTTCATATATAAATAAAAAAAAAAAAAAAATAAAGAGAGAAGCAAACATTAAAAAAAAAAAAAAAAAAAAATAAACGTTAAAAAAAAGAAGAAATACATTGTAGATTTTTCAGCTTTGTTTCATTATTAATCTTTAGTTTGTACCACTGTGGTTGGAAAATATACTTGGTATGATTTTAGTCTTCTTAAAATTGTAATGTTTGTTATGTCTCTTTTTATGTTATTTAACCAGAGGATTCTTCTGTGTGTGTACCTGAAGAAAATGTTACTCTATTTTTCTTGGATGGAATGTTTTATATATATCTTTTAGAGCCATGTACTCTAAAATATGCTTCAAGTAAAAATGTTCTTGTTGAAAAAAAAAAAAAAAAAAAAAAAAAAATAAAGCATATATCATGAAATCGTTGTGCTCAGCAAGTATGACAAACACTTCTGTAGATTTTTATTATGGGTCTCAGCACATTTTAATTACTCAAATATTTAACCAGTAGTGCCTTCATGCCATAGAAACTGTTCTCCTTTTTCCACTGCCGATTAAGACAAATGGGTTGCTGATTTCTGCTATTCACTTACAGGCAGGGAAATGTATAAGCCACAGTCCACTATATTATAGAGTCTTTCGGCAAGGTTTTTGTTTTGTAGCTTCAGTTTTCCTTTTTCTTTTCTTCCTTCCTTCATTTTTCATTTCTTCTTTCTTTCCTTTTCCTTTCTTTCCTTCCTCCCTTTTCACTTTCTTTTTCATTCCTTTCCTTTCTTTTTCTTTCTTTCTTTCTTTTTCTTTCTTTCTTTCTCTTTCTTTTTCCTTTCCTTCTTTCTTTTCTTTTCTTTCCTTCCTTCTTTCTTCTTTTCCTTTCTTTCTTTCTCTTTCTTTCTTTCTTTTTCCTTCATTTTTGTCCTTTTCTTTCTTTCTTTCTTTCTTTCTTTCTTTCTTTCTTTCTCTTTCTTTCTTTCTTTCCTTTCCTTCCTTCTTTCTTTTCTTTTCTTTCTTTCCTTTCCTTCCTTCTTTCTTTCTTCTTTCTTTTCCTTCCTTTTTGTCCTTTTCTTTCTTTCTTTCTTTCTTTCTTTCTTTCTTTCTTTCTTTCTTTCTTTCTTTCTTTCTTGATGTAATGGTCACAAACATTATGGGGTAAAGTTTCCAACAATTTAATCTAAAAGTGAATTGTTTTGAATACTATTTTGTGTTTGAGGTAGCTATGTATTAAGTCAGCATATAATTACTGATTTGCCTAGTGTGTCTCAGGTACTGTGTTAAAAGCTGAGATGACAAAAGTAAGCAAAATATATTCCATAATTTAGGGAATATGCAAAACTAGAACTTTATGTGATAACATCTGATCCCATCAAGGCTAGAATATTTATTTCAACAACATGGAGCACCTCCTGAGTTGGGCCATGTGCTAAATGCTGGGGGCACTGCAGGAAGGAGTTCACATGTGATCCCTGCTTTTCATTGAGTAAATGATGACAAGTGGAGTACGTGCCTATAAAGGGGGCGGAGTAGTCAGACGCTAGAATGACACACATTTAATCTGAGTGTGAACGAGGAGTATGCCAAGTGGGGAAACACGTTTTCAACACAACAACTGGAAACTGAAAAGGGTTATAAAGAAACTGAAGACCATTTGGTTTGGTGCCTAGAGAGGGAGAGGATATGGTGAGTGATGAGGCTGAAGAGGTAGATCTTAGAGAACACTGTAAGTACCTCATTCTCACACTGATGGGAAGACACCTTCCTGTTTTGAAGCACAAAAAAGGGGGAAATAATCTAATTCGTGGTTTTAGAATGCAAGCTGCTGTGTGAAAAATTAATTACGCTGGGCTGGTAACGCATCCTGGTGAACCTGAGAGCCAGTATTGTAGTAGGGCAGGCAAAAATTGTTGCTAATTTGGAATTCCGGGTTTGTGAGGGTGGAGAGAAATACATGGGCTCAAGGCATAGGTAGCAAGGTGAATTAGTAGGCTTTGGTACTTACTGACACACACACACACACATACTCACACGAGTAAGAGGCGAAACTCACGTCTCAGTCTCTCCCTAAAGCAACTGGCCAAATGCCGACTGGCGCGTTCATCCTTCTCAGAGGCAGAGGACAGCTGTGGAAGAGCCAGTGAGTGCAGTTCTGTACGTACTGAGCTGCAGATGCTTTGCAGAAAGTTCTGAGAAATGTCAAATAGCTGCATATGTGCGCTCAAAGTTGGAGACAGAAATTTTGGATTTATGAAAAATAAATGGCGTCTGGATTTAGAAGAATAGTCACAAAAGCTCGAGTGAGGCTAGTAAAGTAGCCTTAGCAAGAAAGGCCAGAACTGATGTGTGGAGTGGAGGGTGTGAACCAGCAGAATCAGATCTCCAGAAGCATTCAGAAAGGCATGACAATAAGGACAAAATGAGCACAGTGCCATATCATGGTACCCCCAAGAAAACAAGCACTTCAAAACAGAGAGGGATACTAGTATCAAATGCTGCTGGGGCAGGGAGACAGGAGAAAAATGGGAAAAACACACGCCATTGGAAACCAAAGACAAACCAAGTAATGGGAAGAAGAAATTCTTAAAGATACAAATAATACATGAATTCCATATTATGTAGGAGCCTATTAATATGTATTTGCAAGCAAACTTCAGTTTCATATTTGTATCACATACAGGGAGGTCTTCTATCTACTTGTTTACTATACTAACACGGTATCCTATCTCAAATAGTGTCTCATCTAATAGTACGAGAGTGAAGATACCATTGGTTGCAATTATTTTCTGAGACTGTGATAACTCTGAAACAATGTGGTAGAAACATAAGAAACTGTCTGAACTCTTTCAAACTAACAATGTTGCTACTGTGAGGGTAGTTTGCCCATGTCTGAATTTACTCGTAGACATTTATTTAGGCACAAGAAAGGAGATGACATGAAACATAAGATCTAAAGAAGATGTTTAAGTGTGGGCTACACCATCTGGACATGCAGCCACATCAACAGAGACAGCAGATGTGAAAGCAATGCACAAACTATGAGGTACTAAGTGATGAATGGTAAGAATGTTGTGTTCACGGATGTTAGTCCTTCTTTTCAGCTGCCTGATCTCTGAAATGCTTGCCTGTGTTTGGGGAATTCACCACCTCCTGACTCTTGGAGCCTGGAAATGACAGATATTATTTTCTCCAGCACCCCTGGCAACTAACCTGTAGACTCATGCACAAGTTATTGACTTATTTCCCTCAGCTCCAATCCTACTTTTTTTAAAATACTGGCTCTGTATCCTGCTTTGTGATGCTAGATCCTGTTAATAGTCTCCTTTGTCCAATGGTGATGCAAGCCTTCATCAATGGAGGGCACTAGAATTAACCTATCAAGTGACTGCAAGCACGTATTCCTTTGCTAATAAGTGCTTGGTCATCCATCATCATTTTTCCAGGCAGCGGTCCGGCAGCCCTTTCTGAGATGCTCCAGAAGCACCCCTGGCCAGACTGTCCCCACCAGAGGCTTCCAAGCATCTCTGGACCACCAGAACCCTCCAGCAACACACAAGTGCTTCTCTAAGCCTGCACACCCTCCACAAGGCAGCAGCTCTGAATGCTTCTGGAGGTCTGATTCTGCTGGTTCACACCCTCCACTCCACAGATTGGTTCTGACCACTTCTAGAAACCAGCACTGGCCCATCATGGCTGGAAAGTTTCTTTGCCACCTGCAGGCTGCAATTTGTGACAGTAGCTATACTCTTTTCGAAGACATCAATATCAACCTTGGCAGGCAATCTTGTCATAGTCTTTAATTCTTATTGTTCACTCTTCCTCAGCCTAGGGTTTTTAACTATTCTTTTGCAGTTGCTAATTCTGGACACCTTACCATCCTCTTGCATGCCTTTTAAGAGTTAAGCTCCTTCTACTAACAATTCTTTTTGTTTAAAAATTTTTTAATGTTTATTCATTTTTTAAGAGAGAGAACCTGAATGAGGGAGGGCTAGAGACAGAGGGAGACACAGAGGGAGATAGAGGGAGACATAGGCTCTAGGCTCTACGCTGTTAGCACAGAGCATGACGTGGGGCTCAAACGTATGAATTGTGAGATCATGACCTGAGCTGAAGTTGGACGCTAAACTGACTGAGCCACCCAGGCGCCCCTACTAATTCTTCATATTAATTCCCCCTTGCAAAAAACAAACCAAACAAACAAACAAACAAACAAACAAACAAACAAACAGTGTGGCTTTTGACTCATGATTAACTAATATAGCCCAGGATCTGTACTCTGCCAATCAGAGTTAAGTGTTAATGGAGCAAGCACAGGGCGCTGTCCATGGTGACAGTCAGAAATTAGCGCCAGTAATTTTCTGGTGTAAGAGGTTGTATGCTGTGTGCAGGGATGAAACCAGGCTATAGCACACAGGTCCTCACTGGACCATTTTGTGGTCAGTGTGGGCAATGTTCATGCCTTGTCCTAGATCTAGTTAATCAGGCCTCCTGGCATTTCTGGAAAGTACTTAGTAAATTTTTAAGGAATTATTTTTGACTTAAATGAGCTGGAATTTCTGTTTCTGTTGCTTGTTACTAAGACCTATTAAAAAGGGCTAACATTTGAGAGCTTAAATTATTCAAGCACTGTTCTAATTGCTCTCTGTATATTATCACATTTAATCCCCATACAAATACCGTAAAGTATCAATTATTCACATTTTATAAATGAGGGAACCACAGCTCAGAAAGATCTGCCTAAGTTTGCAGAAGTGAGGAGTACAGATGGTAGTCAAACTCAGACGTTGATTTCCAAATCTGGTGCTCTTGATTGCACCCACAGAATCCTCTTTATTGTTTTTGTGACAACAATGTGATCAAATATCGAGTTTTATTTTTCTCCAACAAGAGTAATTATATTTGACTGTCAAGCTAGACAGAAAAATCTACTTCTGTATCATTCGTGTTAACACCCAGGGCTCAGATTTTATTGAGATTTGGAGCTAAACTGGGTCAACTATTTCCCTAGGTATCTTTTCTGATCATTTACTACCTATTTCTCATAGTTCTATAAAAAAAAAACAACTGATATTATTGGGAAGTCTGCATGAGATCATTATTAGTTTTCTGTCCAGGGAATAGTCTAAATGAGGGAGGAGCAGAGAAGTGGGGTTGAGGTTGGCTTCTACTAAAATTAAGGGAAATAAAGTTGGTAGGGAGTAAGAATCCTATATTCTGCCTTTATCATGGTTAGGATAATTTCCCTTCTTAGAATTTACACATCCTAACTCTCTCATTTGTCCTTTAGAACGTCATGTTATTAACTTACTATAAATGCTGACCAATTACTAATTTTCATTAGATATAGTGATATCTTTTATTCTCCAAGCATAATAAAATTTATATTTTTATTTTAAAAGTGAAATGATGTAATTCAGTACGTCATTCCTTAAGGATATTAGTTCAAATGGCATCTTAAGGGACCTAAATGCTCAATGTCTGGACCATTTTAGAAAAAGGCATGGTTTAAACAATTTAAAGAGCCCATTACACTCAGCCACATTTTAAAAATTGCATAATTTGATTAAATTGACATTTAAATGTCAAGTACTTTTCCAGCATTTCCTTTCTCATGATTGCTCACTGCTGAGACGTTTGTGGGTAATTAGGACGATTTTCTTCTCCTCTTTCTTTTTTAATCAGTCTATCTCTTCAACCTTATTCATTGACAGATTCCAGCGTCCAGTTGTTTTTTTCTTGGCATTGAATTCTGGGGTCACTAAAACTGAGCTGTTATAGCTCTAAAAGTTTTAATGTTCAAGTGAAAAATCATTTAAAATATCCATTTAATTAAGTTGATTTACAGAAGTGACAAATCTGTGTGATTACAATATGTTTGGTGGTAGTATGATTTCATTATAAAAATACCTTAAGCATGTAAATTCGGTTGAAAAGTTTAAATTTTTAAGTATTTACTTAAATTCCTACATTTTCATGTGCATAATTTAATGGACATGTAGTATAGTTAGGTTACCTTAATAAAACACACATACCGTACACAGCTATAGCTAAATTTAAATACAACCATAAGGAAAAACAAATTAATTGATATCATTTTAATATTTGAAATTAGAGAAGATTTTAAAGAAATAAGAGTCAATACTAGCAAAGGCATGAAGAGACAGAAACTTGTATTTACTGCTGATGTAAACACAAATTCATATAAATCTACAAGAAACACAAGACATAAATATCTATGAAAAGTCTTAACTTTTATACCAGGTACCTTCGGGGAGTGATATGAAAAGGCTACTACAGACAGGTGTCTCAACTCAATAATACAGTAGAAGAGGGAAATTGGAAATTGCCTAATGTCCCAGTGTTGGAAGATTTCACAACTAAATACACAGTGTGATTTCAAATTAGGAAAGACAGCAGAAGATTATGTGCCAAGACATCAAGACAAGTCATCTTTGAGAAATAAGTAGAGGAAATTTTTTTACGTATTCTTTTGTAATTTCAAGTGTATACCAAGTTCACTAGAATCGACATTTTTACTTTTAAAATGAGGAGAGAGAGGGGCACCTGGGTGGCTCAGTTGGTTGAGCAACCGACTTCGGTTCAGGTCATGATCTCATGGTCCGTGAGTTTGAGCCCTGCACTGGGCTCTGTGATGATGGCTCAGAGCCTGGAGCCTGCTTCAGATTCTGTGTCTCCCTCTCTTTCTGCCCCTAACCCACTCGCATTCTGTCTCTGTCTCTCTCAAAAATAAATAAACATTAAAAAATTAACAAAATAAAAATATATATGTAAAATTAGGAAAGAGTAAGCTTTATTTTGAATCTGGGAAGATGACAGCTGGTTCTTCCATAGACAGAAAGCAGTCTTTGAGCTCAAGACCATGAGCTCCCTGACATGTTAGCGGCAGTGGGTCCTGGGCCATGTAAACTCTTCACATCCAATACCGATGATTGGGAAGCTGGGATTTAGCCCCCTGTGGAAATTGCTGAGGCAGAATATTCCAGGCAGAAGAGAGAAAAATATAAAGGTCAGGATCAATAATTGCACAAGGAGTTTGTGCAATTACTTGTTTAATTAAGTTTTTATTTTCTGTTTGGTTGTAAACCCCACTAGGGTGGGCTTTCTGCAGGGATCTGTCTGCAGCACTTTGCACCATTAACAAATATTTGTAGAATCAATGAAAGAAATCCAATTATAGAATATTCCTTAATGTGCCTGTTTGAGTCAAGGTTTATAGATTATTTTTGTAAACAACAGAACACATGTTCCCGGATGTTATGCTGAGACTAGAAATTAAACTACAAGAGTCCTTGAATCTGTTGATTTCCCCTGCCTATTTGTGAAAATGGAAGAGAAAAAAGAAAGGGAAATGAAAATTCAGGCAGAAAACAGGAGGAGGAAGGGGCATTCCTGGTCATTAATGCTGCTCAGAAATAAGTCTAAACCATTCACAGAAGAAATGGAATTTTCTCCCTTTTTAAAACCATTCCACCTTTTGTAGTGATCTGTCCCTAAAAAAGGTTATTTCACAGTGAACCTCAATTAGCAAAGGCATTACCTAGATGCAAAAAGCCTATAAACACAGGGCCCAAATCACAGTGTAATGGGCTGGAGGAAAATTAGGGAGTGGGCCCCAATTCTGGGAACAAGTGTCTGATCTCAACAGTAAGGACCCAAAACAGGCAGTACTGCCTGTAAAAATGTGTTCTCCAAGTCAGACTGACCCATTCCCACTCTTGACCTCTGGAAACCAGCATCTCTTTCTATTTGAAACTTTGGCTGGTGAGCACTGGATCACTGGATAGCTTCTATCCAGGTAATCCCCAAATATAGTTTATTCCTGATATCCCTACAGGGATTAGGACGATATTCCCAAGGAGCTGCCAAGAGCTCTACAACCCGAGTCTGTAATGTTGCACATTCCTGCAGTATACAGATTGGAGATTTCTCTATCCACCTTTTCTGCATGCTCTCAGAGATGTGAATAGCTACTTGACAGTGGGGGAACCAAGACATGTGCTATGCTAGTTCGAAATATGAATGCCTTGGGGCTCCTGGGTGGCTCAGTCGGTTGAGCGCCCGCTCTTGATTTCGGCTCAAGTCATGATCTCAGGGTTCGTGAGATTGCCTCCTTCAACAGGCTTCATGCTGAGCATGGAGCCTGCTTGGGATTCTCTCTCTCTGTCTCTCCCCTGCTCTTTCTTTCTCTAAAATTATATATATATATAGTGTGTGTGTGTGTGTGTGTGTGTGTGTGTGTGTATGTAATTATATATGTATGTGTATGTGTATACATATACATACATATATACATACACACATACCCATAACATACACCTTTAATTACAACTAGTCTGGGGACACCTGGGTGGCTCAGTCTGTTGAGTGTCTGACTTCGGCTCAGGTCATGATCTAGCTGTCTGTGAGTTCAAGCCCCAAGTTTGGCTCTGTGCTGACAGCTCAGAGCCTGGAGCCTGTTTCAGATTCTGTGTCTCCCTCTCACTCTGTCCTTCCTCCCCTCATGCTCTCTCTCTCTCTCTCTCTCTCTCTCTCTCTCTCTGTCAAAAATAAATAAACATTAAAAAAAATTAAAAAAACAACTAGGCTGGAGGGAAAATGTAGTACATCAACACAATTCTGCACCTTTGATGTAGAAAATCAGAAGAGGTTCTTTTCACAGATGGCAAGTGACTATTTTTTGCAACACATTAACGAATAAAGTACAATAGTTAATACTGCTCATGAGCGATCTTAAAATGAAATGAGCTGAGTGATGAGGGCCTCTGCATCTGTTTTCAGAATAAGCTTATTTGAAAAATAAACTCTGTCCGGAGTGCCTGTTATGTGCCTGCTGCCCACTATGGCAAGTCTTGAGAACTATATAAATGCAGCCCTTGCACTAAATAGTTCATAATTATACACTCATTTCTGCCTGCTCAGAATTCTCTAATGAACTTTGCTAATATTTACAAAATTTAGGAGCATACATATGCACCAGAGAGAATTGCTGGTTTGCTGAGAGGTATCTGCACCACAGATCAGGAATCCTAAACTCCCAAAACGCTGTGGCTCATGGGAGAACTAATCCCATGTGGCTCATGGGAGTTACCTAATCGTTCTGGTAATTCCTCATGCTGATCACAGTTCTCTCCAGCAGTCATGATGAGTGACAGGGAAAATGAAGAATTCTATTTAGTCCTCTCTGCCCTTTGGGTTAAAACTGAACTCTTGGTAGCACTTTCTAAACTTACAGTTTAATAATTGAGTTCCGAGATCAGGTACTGATGCCTGAAGAGGTTCAGCTTGCCTGTTCTAGAAATCAATACCATTGAACTGTCATTCACCAACTTACCTAAAAATGACTCAAAAAGAAGTACTCATTCTGTGATGAGCGCTGGGTGGTGTATGTAAAGGACGAATCACTAGATTCTACACCCGAAACTAACATTACACTGTATGCTAACTAACTGGAATTTAAATAAAAATTTGAAAAAGAAAAAGTAAGACAGGAAGAGACAGAGATAGAAGGAGGGAGGGAGGGAGGAAAGTGGGGAGAGAAAGAGAGATCACCTGTTTAAGAATAAGAGCTGCGCACTGTTAATGGCTCAAATATGGAGCTCGACGACATACCTATGATGTAAGCTCACCCATGTGTAACTTCTCACCTTGTGTCCCCTTGCTGGTTCAGAACTCCTAAGTAGGCAGCTGATTGAAATTGACAAGAATTCTGCTCTAGGAGCTTCAGCAAACACAAATCTTTTCCATTTCAATAACCTGGTAGCTCAAAGGAATGAGCTGCCAAAGGACCAATGGAATGGAAAGGCACGTACATATTCCCTCTCCTGCCATCAGAACCCATGCCAACAGTAAACGCTGGTCTCCTTCAGATTAGCTCCTTGTAAGAGGTGTTAGTTCAAAACATAGCCACTACCACCAAAACTAAAAAGGGGCTTTATTAGGACCCCAGATATGCAAAGAATTTGGTAAGAAAATAATCAATTCCGTTTTAGGCATGTGGTCTTTTTAACTCTCTGCTATTCAAGTTTTTTTTCAATGAATTGCTCTCTCACTGCAGTGAAGAGTATCCAAAAGATTTTATATATATATATGAGATATATATATATAAAATACTTACAATTTATATATAATAATATATATTTTATATTTATATACATAATACACACACATAAACGGAGACAGATGGAGAGAGAGACAGACTTGCCTACATGTTGTAAAATTGATAATCCCTCAAAGAGACAAATGTTATTTCTGAAGATTCTATGTAAACATCTTTATGAATAATGACATTCTGTCATATCACAACCTGTGACATCTTCCATACTTTTCTAAAAGAACAATGATACTGAAGGTTAATATTTGCATTGCATCATGTGCCTTAAAAACCATGTTTGCATGTGTTAGGTGATCGCTGATCTGCCATGGACTGAATAGTTGCTGCATTTTTTTCTTCCTGAGATATCATGGCTCAGCAATAACTTTTTGTTGTTATTTATATTGGCTTCAGAATCTTTGAAATCTTCTTAACCTGCCATAAACGTCCATTTGCAGCATCCACCTGTCCATCCATCTATCCGTCCATCCATCCATCCATCCATCCATCCATCCATCCATCCATCCATCTATCCATCCATCCAACCAACTAACCAAATTTGTTGAAATGTGCTTTTTGCAAAGCATCATAACTGAGGAGGCAGAGAGTTTGTACGTCTGGCTCTATGTGTTTGGAGCTTCCTCATGGAGTCTCATACTGGCTTGGTCATGAGTGAATTACACCACTGGTTCAATCACACCCATTTAAGTAACTACACCATTGCAATCTTGACAAAACTCAACTGGTTTGTCCCTTAGTCAGTGCTACACACACACCCTATACACTTGTGTGATGACAGCGAATCGTGTACATTGGTTTCACAGGTACTACCACCCTTACAGTGTTTCAACGCTACACTTATTTTGTTCACATACGGGGTATACATCTGAGGTGAACCATAGAACATAACTTTGGTTTTGACTTGAGCACACACTTAAGCAATGATCCATCTCTGTTTTTTCAGGAGAAAAATGACGCATTTGAATGTTTTAGTCAGTCTGACTCAATTTTATATCCACTTTTTATTGTCAGTCTTACCAAAATGACCTGTAAGTAGGAAAAATATACTATCATGGGCATTTGTGTTTCTTTCTCCCAGGATGACTATTCCTCATTTCCAAGAAAAGAAACCTATTCACAATGATGTCTTTTTTAGGAATTCAGAAACATATGTAATTGGATGAATTAAAGAGAGTCTCTTTTGGGCAGAATCTTGCTTTGAGAGGGAAGGTTAGTTTTAGTTCAAGTTCTTTAAGGATATGTAATGAAGAGTTGTTTAAGAAGGTAACTGCTAGGGGTGCCTGGGTGGCTCAGTCTGTTGAGCGTCCAACTTCAGCTCAGGTCATGATCTCACAGTTTGTGGGTTCGTGCCCCATGTCAGGCTCTGTGCTGACAGCCTGAAGCCTGCTTCAGATTCTGGACTCCTCTCTCTGCCCCTCCCCGACTCACGCTCTGGCTCTGTCTCTCAAAAATGAATAAATGTAAAAAATTTAACTCTGTCTCTCTCAGTCTCAAAAATAAATAAATGTTTAAAAAAATTTTAAAAAGAGGGGGCGCCTGGGTGGCTCAGTTGGTTAAGCGGCCGACTTCGGCTCAGGTCATGATCTCGCGGTCAGTGAGTTCCAGCCCCGCATCGGGCTCTGTGCTGACAGCTCAGAGCCTGGAGCCTGTTTCAGATTCTGTGTCTCCCTCTCTCTCTGCCCCTCCCCTGTTCATGCTCTGTCTCTCTCTGTCTCAAAAATAAATAAACGTTAAAAAAAAAATTAAAAAAAAAGGGGGCGCCTGGGTGGCTCAGTTGGTTAAGCGGCCGACTTCGGCTCAGGTCATGATCTCACCGTCAGCGAGTTCGAGCCCTGCGTCGGGCTCTGTGCTGACAGCTCAGAGCCTGGAGCCTGTTTCAGATTCTGTGTCTCCCTCTCTCTGACCATCCCCCATTCATTCTCTGTCTCTCTCTGTCTCAAAAATAAATAAACGTTAAAAAAAATTTTTTTTAAAAAGGTAACTGCTAAAGTATCTCAGGTAAAAGCAGAATTCCCACTTACATTTTTAAAAATTTTTTACCTTTTGTTAAGTAAATAGGCTCTACTCATGGTCATAAAGCTTGCCATGATCTGGCATGAAAAATGAATTTTAAAAATGTGGCTCAGGGGACTGAGAGCTCATGCTATGAGGCTAAAGATAATGTCAACCTCATTTTCAAAATAAGGGGGAAAATATTCCCTTGTTTTGGATATTCCAGAGATTAATGAATAAATTATCATGGAGAATTTGGCTAAAATAAATATCTATATAAAACTGAGTAATAAGGATTACAGAGAGTAGGGGAAGGCAAAGATTCAGTTTCTTATTTTGTGGATTATAGCAACTGCCTATCAAGTGGTAGAAAGTGAGGACAATCTGCCTTTTTGAAAGTAATGTGTCAAGGTAATTTACATGATAATGTAGTATCTTCTCTAGTTCAGGACTGAATTACGGTCTGTCTGAGTGTGAATTTTTCAATCATTCCCCATTTTTACATAATTTTTGCTCTCTGCTTCCTACAGATATTTCCACTGAGTTATGAAACCTCATAATATGATATTATGAAGAAAGTGGTGTTGATGTTAAATACAAGGATTCTTCTCTAGGGGACCACACTGATATTCTGGTAATACTGTACAGCCAAAATGCA
Organism: Puma concolor; assembly: GCF_028749965.1. Classification (NCBI taxonomy): domain Eukaryota; kingdom Metazoa; phylum Chordata; class Mammalia; order Carnivora; family Felidae; genus Puma; species Puma concolor. The sequence continues at coordinate 113,107,993 of NC_141676.1, forward strand.
CATATCTGTACAGTACAGAGGTCTCTAGGAAAGCACCCACCAGTTCTTTCCTAACCAGAGTACCTGTACATCACATTCTATTACAGTATACATATATTAGGCTTCCAGTGACTGTCATATGTTTTAACTTAGGAAACTAAACTTTCCATTCTGTTTTAACCACTGGATGATCATTTAAAATTATTAAAATTAAGGAAGTTGAGAATCCATTTATAACTACAACCTGTCAAAGTCATTTGAAGGGTACACATTACCAAAGGCGCCGTAGAAATAAGTCAATTATTTTACTCTATTATGTAAGTAAGAGTTTTTTCATTGCCTTTCTTCTATGCCCTCCCTAGAACATATATATATATAAAATCACAGCTAAAATATGTTCCTTAGTGTAGAATGGTGTCCCATCAATATAGGATCTTCAATAGATTTTGAAACCTTTGAGAATATAGCTGAGGCTCTTGCATAAATGGAAACAGAGAAACTTGTAATGGTTAAGAAATTGACAAGAAATTTTAGTCACCATCTAATAGAAAAATAATGCTTTGTACTATGTCCAAGACTATTTGTGTTTTAGGTTTAGTTCATTATTTTTAATATTTGTGGCCGACTCCACCAATACCTCAGATCGTCTTCTTCCTGGAACCAAGGTGCACTACATTTCTGGGCTCACTTGGTTACTGGTGACTGAGTGAGTAAGTCCTGAGTGGAACGATGTGAGTCACTTGCAGGCTTGACCCACTTCACAGCTCAGGTGCATTTTGCACTTCTTCCCTTCCAGCTATAGGCTGATGACAGGGATGTGTTACAAGATGCTTCTACATCAAGATGAAAAGATCCTGGGTCCCCAAAGACCAAGTAGAGGAAAACCCCTTCCCCAATGACTCGAAAACCCATGTAGAGTTATGACTTCTCTTTTACTGATCCTTAAAAGTTTGGATCTTTTTGTTCATACAGTTTAGTCTATTCCAACTAGGGCAGAATTATATTGAATCCTTTATACCTAATATCCAAACACATTCCATATGCCAAGACCTGGCTCAAATCCAGAATCTTCTGTGCCTCTTTCCTTGATTCTTTTATCTTGATGTGGTTGACCTCTTCCTGATTGGATTTCTTGTACTAATCAATTGACTATTAATGGAAGTAAAACATCTATCTGTACGCTTATTGACCATCAAAACAAAAAGGGAAACATGGCCAGTTACAGTTTCTTACATCCACTGGGGACAAAGCATAACACTTCATGGCTGGAGGGAAAGCTTTTTCTAATGTTAAATTCTTAAACAAGATGTTGCAAACATGGGAATTCATTTAGGGAAGGCAGTGATTTAATAGAAAATATCCTCCACAACATGCCTAATGCAGGTGTTATTAACAGATCTAATAGTATATTAAGTTATAGCATCTTTTAATTGTAACCAAGTTGTGGTTGGCATGTTTGCAGGATGCCAAGATAATACATATTAAATACGGAACTGCCCTGTTTCATTTGGCCTCAGTCCAAAGATCAGACCTGTTTGATAGCACACTCTTGAGAAATTCTCCGTGAAATATAGTATCAGAGTTTTAAAAAATGAGAATTGTACACCAATTGATTGTGATTGCCATCAAGTCCGCCCATGATGGCAGCAAGTTCTGAGCTGTTGGTTGATGGTGAGTCCATTATATTAGAAAGCAGAAAAGCTGACGGCTTGACTGTTAATCTTTTGTGGACATCAAGGAACCTAATCTAGACTCTTCACTAATAGGAGGCTCTCAATGACACCTGTTGAGGGGCGCCTGGGTGGCTCAGTCAGGTGGGCATCTGACTTCAGCTCAGGTCATGATCTCATGATTCATGAGTTCGAACCCCACATCAGGCTCACTGCTGTCAGCACAGAGCCAGCTTCAGATCCTCTGGTCTCCCTCTTTCTCTCTGCCCCTTCCCCACTCTCTCTCTCTCAAAAATAAATAAATAAAACATTAAAAGAATACATATATATATTAAAAAATGACACCTCTTCAAACTGCCAGAATAAACCCATCCACCCCCCCCCCCCACACACAGAAATCTGGGTCTACTGCAACTTAAAGCTAAAGCTGTGCTTAAGACTACAGAGTTCTTTAATACCATAAAATTGTATTATATGTCTAAGGCAGATGCTAATTCGTTTCCACAAATGTCTGCATTGGCATGTCTGGTTTGAACAATATAGATTCCTGACGACCTTAAATAAAATAATCACTTGGAAATACATCTCTTAATATGGGTTTATTGTATGTGAGCCAACTACAATTTGTATGATAATTAATATTATTTTATAATTGACTACACCAATCTTATGTCTGATAATATTTAGGTATGAGGATCAGCTGATGATGACACCACTGCTAACTGGTGTCAGAAAGATGTCATTTTCTATGGGGACTTGTCCACCTACTTATTGTAAGAAAAGTAGTCACCTCAGTTGTGTAAAAGTCAGATTGTTATCAGATTGTGATGACATTGAGAAATTGAATTCAGTCTAATTTTATGACACAAATTCTGTACAACAATTTCTTTTTTTTTTTATTATTATTTTTACATAATCTGTACACCCAACATGGGGCTTGAACTCCCAATCCTGAGATCACGATTTGCACGCTTCACTGAATGAGGCAGCCAGGCGCCCCAGTACAATTTCTTTTACATAAAAAGTGCACCGATAGCTTTGACTCTCAATTATATGTTAATTGTTTCTATTTGCTCTTCAAGTTTAAAGAATTTGCAAGTTAATTCTTGTAACTTTTAGTTTAAAAATTACTCAAATAAGCTTGAGATAATCAATGACTAAAAAGCAAAAAAACAAAACCAGAATCAGACCTATAAATCCCCAGAACAAACTGAGGGTTGCCAGGAGGCTGGGGGTGTGGGGTGGGCAAAATGGGTGAAGGGGAGAGGGAAGCACAAGCATGTGGGTATGGCCTGAGTAAGTCACGGGGATAAAAGGCGCAGCATAAAGAATACAGTCAAGGATATGGTGATAGCATGCATGCTGATAGATGGGAGCTACACTTGTGGTTTGCAAAACATAACATATAGAGATGCTGAATCACTGTGTTGTGCACCTGAAATAATGTAACATCGTATGTCGACTACCCTCTAATGAAAACTAAAAATAAATGAAACTAAAAACACTTAAGAGACTTATCTACCACCAAAAGAACAATAAAAATTATCTTTAGTTTTTATCAAATGTAGCCTCTAAGTAATAATGTTTCTGTAAATTTAACTTGGGAAGTTGAGATAGAATTTCTACAATTCTCACATACCAGCACTTCAAAAACTATTTTGTAAATCCTAAATCTTATAGACTTTGTCTCCAGGCCTTTCTAAATTTAGTGGTTTCTATATTGTAATGGTAACAAACAAAATTAGCTGAGCACAGCTGTGCTCAGTGAAGTATTACCCAAGGTCCAAGCCTGCCCAGGGCACATGTAATTCTTCCCTGCAGCTGTATTCACTACTCGTCCTCTGGGTCGGTTGCTAATAATTTTTAAGTTGTCCTTTTGTTATTTCGGTGGCCTCAAGCTACTTTTAATTTCCATTCTGTTTCTGTTTATGCATCTTTAAAATATTTTATGCTCTTAATTAGCATAAATTAATTAATAATTCCTGAACTATTTTCCTTGAGTAATTTAATTTAAAAAATTGTGTGTGTGTGTGTGTGTTTATTTACTTTTGAGAGATAGAGAAAGAGAGAGAGCTGTCAGCACAGAGCCTGGTGCAGGGCTTGAACTCAAGAACCACGAGATCTTGACCTGAGCCAAAGTCAGAGGCTTAACCAACTGAGCCACCCAGGTGCCCCCTCCCTGAGTAATTTAACAACAATACTAAAGTACAAAGCTTCTTGTACAATGTAAAGAGGCAGGTAGTTGAAAATTTACTGAAGGACATTATCCCTCAGAGATCGTGCAGGAAAGAATGAACACCTGCAGGTAAAATTAGAATGCATAATACCTGTTGGTGTTTCTGTAAATTAAGTATGGCTCTTACTTATAAAAGCACTAGAGAGAAAAATCTGAGAAAGTCCCATAATCCTATCATTTTACCAAATGATTTCATTTTGTGAATTTCCTTTGTGTGTCCATACACACAGGATTAAATGTATTCAGAATAGTTTTTTCTATATATTACACTGCAGTAGCAACCTGTTACTTAGTAGAAGAGGTTTACTCAGATTTCTAAAGATAAATACTTATTTCTCCATTTCCATCATGAAATTCAACAGCTCATCACATAATTAAAAAAAAACCAGTAATATTTACCTTTCTACAGTATTTCTAAATTTAATGTATGGTTTCTCTTTACAAAGTCATTTTTCATTGCTCTTTTAAAAAATGTTTTTCTTTCTTTCTTTCTTTCTTTCTTTCTTTCTTTCTTTCTTTCTTTCTTTCTTTCGTGTACTATGTTCACATTTTATGGGCATTCACTAGTTATGAGGAATGGCCTGAGGCCAAAAGGACTTTTAAATCTGGACTATAGTGATTTATTTATAGATAACTCATTCAAAGCTTTTTCTAGGTTAAAAAAAAGAAAAGAAAAAAAAACTCATCTAAAGGAAAATGTAGGCAGTAAACTCTTCCATATTGGTCTTAACAATATTTTCTTAGCTAGGTCTCCTCCAGCAAGAGCAACAAAAATAAACAATTGTGACAATATCAGGCTAAAAAGCTTTTCCACAGTGAAGGAAACCATCAATAAAATGAAGACACAAACAACCACATGGGAAAAGGTATTTGCAAATTATGTATCTGGTAAAGGGTTAATATCTAAAATATATGAAAAACTCATACAACTCAACACCATAAAAACAACCAGATTAAAAAATATGCACAGGATCTGAATAGAGATTTTTCCAAAGAAGACCTACAGATGGCCACAGACGCAACAAAAGATACTCAACATCACTAATTTTGAGGGAAAGGCAAATCAAAACCGCATGAGATATACCACTTCACACCTGTCAGGAGGGCTAGTATCAAGAAGACAAGAGACAGCAAGGGTCAGGTAGGAAGTGGTTAAAAGGGAATCCTTAGGCACCTCTGGTGGGAATGTCAACTGAGGCAGCCACTGTGGAGAACAGTATGGAGGTTCCTCAAAAAGTAAAAATAGAACTACCATATGATCCAGCGATTCCACTGCTGGATATTTATCCAAAAAACCCTCAAAAACATTAGTTCTGGGGCGCCTGGGTGGCTCAGTCGGTTGGGCGGCCAACTTTGGCTCAGGTCATGATCTCGCGGTCCGTGAGTTCGAGCCCCGCGTCGGGCTCTGGGCTGGCAGCTCAGAGCCTGGAGCCTGTTTCCGATTCTGTGTCTCCCTCTCTCTGAGCCTCCCCCGTTCATGCTCTGTCTCTCTCTGTTTCAAAAATAAATAAAACATTAAAAAAAAATTTTTTTAGAATACACCACCTTAAATCCTGTTTTATCAAGTTTTGTTGACTTGCTATTTTTCTTTTTTTTTTTTTTTTTAATTTTTTTTTTCAACGTTTATTTATTTTTGGGACAGAGAGAGACAGAGCATGAACGGGTGAGGGGCAGAGAGAGAGGGAGACACAGAATCTGAAACAGGCTCCAGGCTCCGAGCCATCAGCCCAGAGCCCGACGCGGGGCTCGAACTCACTGACCGCGAGATCATGACCTGGCTGAAGTTGGATGCTCCGACTGCGCCACCCAGGCGCCCTGACTTGCTATTTTTCTTACAGTTCATTTCTCTCACCTCTACCTCCACTGTTGGTATCGTAACCCAAAGCACCCTCAACAGCTGTCCTTTTCCGTCCCTCCCTGTGTCTTTTACAATGCTTCCTAATTTCAGGGTCTGATGTTGTCACATGTGGCAGAAATACCACAGAAGAAATGCTGTACCCTTGTGCCTTCCACAGGGTAGAGGTACACGATGCTGGCAGGTCTTAATAACTGGTGATGTCAACTTCAGTCACTGGGATAAGATGGTGTCCGCCAGATTTCTCCAGGGGCAAGGTGCATTTCCCCCCCTCAATTATTAAGAAGTATTTTGTGGAGAAATACTTAGAGACAACTCAGACATCCTGTTTCTTATCATAGCTTCACCTATTAGTTTTAGCATCCATCAATAATTCTTTCCTGCAACAATTACCGTTTTGTTTGCTTACCCGTGATTTTCTGTTTGCATCCTTTCTTCTACATTATTCATTGCAACTATATTGTAGACAAGGGCTGTCTCTTCTCCCCTATTTACTTATTTATTCAGTTCTTTACTGTTGACATCATTTGGGACTCATGGATATTTACTTATTCTTTGGTTGTCTAACCTTATGACCATTACTTGTTTTCTTTGTTGTTTTGTTCACATTGTCCCAGATTTTGGCCATTGGTAGCTTCTGTAAGTTGGCTACTGAATCCTTTGCCTCATGCTTTACCCAATCATTTTATAAACATTTCCTTGCTTTCTGATACAAGATGATCTTGCCTCATCCTATATTTTATCTGTTTTAGCCCTGTTACCATCCTTTTTTCTTTTTTTTTTAATGTTTATTTATTTTTTGAGAGACAGAGAGAGACCAAGCATGAGTGGGGGAGGGGCGGAGAGAGAAGGTGACACAGAATCCAAAGCAGGCTCCAGACTCTGAGCTGTCAGCACAGAGCCTGATGCGGAGCTTGAACTCACGAATCACGAGATCATGACTTGGGCTGAAGTCAGATGCTTAACCGACTGAGCCACCCAGGTGCCCCTGTAATCACCCATGTTTCTAAAAGTCATTGTCCTTTAATTGTAGAATGCTATTCAGGAATTAAGATCTGGATGCCAGGTGTCTTCATTGCCCCTGGAAAGTTCTTGCCTCCAGATCTTCTCAGTAGACAGAGCTAGGAAACACATGTATGGACACTCAACACACACATACATATTATAATTATTTCTATACCTAAGGTTCTGTATATATATTGAAGCCATGGGTTCATACTTACACGTCCAATTTTAGGGCTCTTTCTAGCATTTCCCCTTTTCTTATTTGTAACCCGGCTCTTATTACCTACAATATATTTACCTATCTGCTAAATCTTAGTATGCACATAGTATTTCAGAATCTCTAGTCAATACGTTTGTTAAAAACAAATTTACACAATATAGTGTATGTGGTGGGGGATATATTTGCATATGGTATGCAATCAAAATTTGTCCCTCACATCACTTAATTATTGTCTTCTCTACCCCCTTCGATATAGTTATGTCATTCATTTATAACACCGTCAGGTAAATTTGTTATTTTTTTGTATTCTATTTTGGGTTCCCCCACATCCTGGTCGGTTTTATTTATTTATGTTTTGGGGTATGTCCTAAAAGACAGTGCTATACAGAAAACGAAGAGAAGTTTCATTCTGTTCACATTCTTGAACTGCCACTCCTACCCAACTTATGTTGGCAACCGATCTCATTAGTTTCTGGTTTATTTTTCTATATTTCTTTTGAAGACATTAGTGGATAAATGTGTATTTTCTCATTCTCCCTTTTTCATTACATAAAGAATAGCACATTATAGACACCTTCACAATGTATTTCTTGTTCATTTTTTTTTTTTTTTTTTGGTGAATGTACAAATAGCCTTGTATTTAACAATACAAAATAAATTACCTGTAGGCATGGACAATGGCAGTGATAGATCATTCTATATTGTTAAATGAAACTAGTAACTATGGGTATATTGAATTTCTTAACATCAGCCAGCCTTTTCAACTTCTTTAACTGACTTCTCTAAAATTACTGGTGAGAAACATTGCCTCAAGCACCCTGTCATAGTTTATTAGTAATGGTGAAGCACTATTCTAGAAAGTAGAACATATCCTCCCTGACCATTCCACCTGTTCCATGGTCCTTCTCTTCAGCACCCGATAAAACAGTTCTTATTAACTTGGTTGGATCAATGATTCATTTCTCCACCACATTCACAAAATCTCCAAGGAGAGTATCAGAACCAACTTTTGAGAAACTTAGCATAATTATCTCAACTATCAATGATCCTACAACAACTACTTTCTTAGTAATGACCTTTGTAAGCATATTTTTAAACGCTTATTTCTTTATTTATTTTGAGAGAGACAGAGAGACAGAGACAGAGAGAGACAGAGAGACAGAATCCCAAGCAGGCTCCATGCTGTCAAAACAGAGCCCGATGCATGGCTGTATCCCATGAACCATGACATCATGACCTGAGCTGAAATCAAGAGTTGGACACTTAACTGACTGAGCCACCCACACACCCTGTTTGCAAGAATTTTGAGTGTTCTTTTAGTAATTTCTGTATCATTGAAAATATCTTCATTAGCTGGAATTAGCAAGTCTCAGGCTGGAATGCACTGAAGAATAACACAACCCACTCCCAGAACAACGCCTTCTTCAACAGCTTACATGTAGTATTGAGGGCATATGCAGGTCTTTCTTTTCATTCACTTCCACATCACTTGTCCCACCAACCTGCAGCAGAGCTACTCGATCTAGAAGTTTTTCAAGATACTCATTCAATTTTTCCTTTTCATAATTACCAGTTATGATATGTAACTGCTCAATGATTTCTTGAATAGATTTTTCAATTTGAGTCTGTTACCTTTTCCCTTCGAGCACACTGGCTAATTTTTGGTCACAATGACAGCTCTATCCAACTTTTCCTAAGTGTGTGACTGAGCATCAAGATTTAGGGTCAACCTTCCTTCTCTGAACACTGAACCACCAGCATCAATAGCCATGTGTCTAAGTAGGTTTTTCCACTGTCACCAAAACCTGGAGATTTGACTGCTATAATCTGAAAACCAAGTTTTAGACTATTCAAAATGGGTGTATTTAGAGCTTCTCCATTAACATCTTCAGTAATTATTATGAAGGGCTTACAATAAGCATTGATAATTTCAACTGCAGGTATAATGGAGTAGACACCAGACATTTTCTTTTCACCCAATAGAACACAGGCATTCACATTTCTGAGCTTCTGATGTATACTAAGTATGAAGAAACATAATCAAACTACAATCCAGTAATTTATAATTCATTATTCAGTGTTTCCCATCTTCTGGTGTCTGTACATCCTTCCTTTCAATCTTTTTCACTGTACAAGAAATGATATTGCTCATTTCTTGGCTTGCAGAAATAATAGCAACCTAAGTGATTTCTCTGGGGCTCAACACAGGTTTGAACTGCTTCTTAAATTCATCAATCACAGCATCTACAGCTAACACCACACCTTTCCTAATTTCCACTAGATTAGCACCTTGGCTAACCTCCAAGCCTTCCTTGGCAAGAGAGGATACTGATGTGGTAGCAGTGGTGGGGGATCTCTGGTCTTTTTCTTTGTGTTAGTGGCAACATCTTGAACAAGTAGAGTCCACACATTGTTATCTTTATCCTTTAAGTCAATTGAGACTGATACTCTGGGACTACTCACTCACTAATAATTGCTAATCATCACTCCAGCATCAGCTCAAAGCATTAAGGCTCAGATACCTGCACCAAATTTTACATCTTTGGCATAAGCCTGAGTGAGACGAGGAACCACTGCCTGCACAGTGGCCTCACCTGGTGAGGCTGTGGGCGTGCACCTGAAGAGGCAAGGGAGGCAGTGCTCAGCACACAGAGCAATCAGTCCGTGCCCCCTCTCTGTGCTATGTCACCGTCTGTGTCACCCAGTGGCTTCCATCCCTTTCCTGGTGGCCCAGGCCTGGCAATCTGCATGCACCATGCATATTTTTGTTTTGAATGTTAACAATAAGTCTTGGAAATGTCCCCATATTATTTCATTCAGGTCTTCATTCTTTTTCAGTTTCTTGGTACTCTACTGTGTGGATGCATCATACTTTAATCAAACACTATCCTGTGTATGGGCAATTTAATTGCTTCTGATATGATACAAATCAAATAACCCTGCAGGGAAGAACCTTGTGTAAACATAGTATTTGAGGAGTACCTTTCAGAACAGATTCCTAGTAGTGGGATTGCTTGATCAAACCATACACACATATAAAGTTCTGTTATTAAACTTCCACCAGAAGGACTGTGCCAGTTTACATTCTCACTAATAATATAGGACACTCCTTGTTTAGCCACAGCCTCACCAAGAGGATATGTTGTCATACTTTTTAATTTTTACCCATCTGATCACTGAGAAATGACATTATTTTAATTTGTATTTTTCTAAGTATGTTTGAACTTGAAAAGATATTATACTTAAGGGCCATTTTTATCTTTTTTATATGTGTGAGTTTGTGCTGATGTCTATTTCATATTTTCCATTGTTTTTCAGTTTCTTTTTCTTTGATTTTAAGAGTTCTTAATATATTGAGATTATCAGCTCTTTGTGTTACATGCTACAAATATTTTCTTCTAGTTTATCAATTATCTATGATATTGTGAAGACATTCATCCCTGTGTTCTTCTAGTTCTTACATGTTTTCATTTTTTATGTTTAAATTCTTGATCTCTGGAGTTTACTCTGGTATATCTTATAAGAACTGTATCAAAAATTTTTTTCCAAATGGTTACTCAGATGTTCTACAACCATTACTTAAAAAGTCCATCTGGGGTGCATGGTTGGCTCAGCTGGTTAAGCCTCCGACTTGAGCTCAGGTCATGATCTTGCAGGTCTTGAGTTCAAGTGCTGCATCAGACTCTGTGCTAACAGTGCATAGCGTGGAGCCTGCTTTGAGATCTGTGTCTCCCTCTTTCTCTGCCCCTCCCCTGCTCATTCTCTACCCCCCCCTTTCAAAAATAAGTAAACATTAAAAAAAAAGTCCATCTGTGACCCAAAGAGAGTAGCTGTATCATAGAATATGTTCCTTACGTACTTAGATCTATTTCTGGGTTTTCTACTCTGTTCCCCTGGCCTCACTGTCTGCTTATGTGTCAGTGCCACACTAATTTAATTATGGGTACTTTGAAGTACACCTTTATACCTTTATATCCAGGGGAGGGGGAGGGGCTCATAGCTTCTCATAGATTTTCTTTTTCAGTGTTTTCCTGCTTCTTCTTAAATGTTTTTCCATATGAACTTGATTATCAATTTGTCTTATACCACACACACACACACACACCCCAACTGCTCGTGTTTTGATAAGGACTGAGTTACGTTTATAAATTAATTTAGGAAGAACTGAAATTTTTATAACATTGCATAATCTAATACAAGAAAAGGAAATGTCTGTCCACCTGTTCAAGTCCTCTCCTGTGTCTTTCTGTTTTGTTTTAAAATTTTCTTCATGAAGTTTCTTATCACTTAAATACTTCATCTTCTTTGTTGGAGTTGTTATAGGGTTTTTCCCCCACTCATCCACATCTTTCTTAGGCTGCTTGAGAAACTCTCAGCAAATACCCATGTCCTCCTCCAATGCTCTCTCTACATTGGATCCAGAGTTATCTCTAAAAAATGTAAATTTGTTCATTTTCTTTCAAAGATTTTGAAAAGCTTCTGCATTTATTAAGATGAAGACCAAATTCCTAATTAGGCCCACCCAGTCCCCCATCTTCCGGCCCTCACAGATGGCCACTTTGTGGGCTTTAACCACACTAGCCACTTTTCTTTCTTTTTTTTTTTTTTAATTTTTTTTTTTCAACGTTTATTTATTTTTGGGACAGAGACAGAGCATGAACGGGGGAGGGGCAGAGAGAGAGGGAGACACAGAATCGGAAGCAGGCTCCAGGCTCTGAGCCATCAGCCCAGAGCCTGACGCGGGGCTCGAACTCCCGGACCACGAGATCGTGACCTGGCTGAAGTCGGACACTTAACCGACTGTGCCACCCAGGCGCCCCTAGCCACTTTTCTTTCTATGGGGCCTTTGCCCCCTCCCCGCTCAGGCTATAGAGCTTGAAGAGCAGAGCACCTGCCCCAGCCCCTCCAGTCAAGGTCAGGAAAGAAACCTGGAGAGTGAAGACATGGGTGGCCACGGTTCAGAGAGGAATCCCAGAAGTCTGGCTTCTCATGCATTTGGAGAAAACACGTATATGTGAGTGTGGATGCTGTGGAAATAGTAAGAAGAACCACCACCACCACCCCCCCCCACACCCCACACACACAGCAACAATGCATGGAACTGTACTATCAGGTGATGGTGAACCCTTCTAGTGAAGAAAAGGAGAGTGGTGAGTGACTGCCCATTCTCTCCAGCAGCACCCGGAAAACTAAGACAGGACCTCTGTGACTGGGGGAAGGGAGGAGATCTGCAAAGAGGCAGGTAAGAGTATGAATGAGCATGGAGGGGATGCAGTTCCTGCTTCTTCAGGACTTCAGGAGGAAGCCCTCCCATGAGCCCCTGGATGTCCCTCACCTGAGGGTCTCTCTACCTGGTCTGCAGGCACCCTCAATGCCCCAAGTGTTACTCACACACTGAGTAGGCTCTTTGGGTGCGCCCCTAAGTACAGCAGCTGAGAGGCCCAAAGCAGGCCAGGGTCTGTGGGCAACGGAGAAATCACAAATTTGAGCTACAGTGCCACCTTCTGGAAAATTACAGAGAGCTTTCTAGTAGCTAGGTGGGAGAATACATAAAAAGACATAAAAGACATAAAAACTAATTTAGAATTCTGCCAGGGGCGCCAGGGTGGTTCAGTCAGTTAAGCCTCTGACTCGTGATTTTGGCTTGGGTCATGATCTCACGGTTCGTGATTTCGAGCCCCATGTTGGGCTCTGCACTGACAGTGTGAAGCCTGTTTGGGATTCTCTCTCTCCCTCTCTCTTCGCCCCTTCCATACTCATTGTCTCTCTCTCTCTCAAAATAAATAAATAAACTTAAAAAAAAAAAAAAAAAAAGAACTGTGCCACAAGAGGGAGCAAGAAGAGTGGAATTACCTGGGGTTTTCACAAAGACTGAAAACCCCAGGTAATAACAGCACCATTGAACAGAATACCCCTCCCTACCTAGAGGCAACTAGGAGAGAATTTTGCTACTTCAGATGCAAAGGCAGCAGTGTTAAAAATACAAGAAACATGAAAAACCAAGAAGGCATGTTATCATCAAAAGATAACAATAATTCTCCAATAACTGAGCTCAAGGTAATGACGTTTTATGAACTAGCTGATAAAGAATTCAAAATAGCTGGGGTGCCTGGGTGGCTGAGTAGGTAGAGCGCCCAACTTTGGCTCAGGTCATGATCTCACGGCTCGTGGGTTCAAGCCCCACATTGAGCTCTGTGCTGACAGCTCAGAGCCTGGAGCCTGCTTCAGATTCTGTGTCTCCCTCTCTCTCTGCCCCTCTCCTACTCACATTCTGTCTCTGTCTGTCTCTCTCTCTCAAAAATAAACATTAAAAATTAAAAAAAAAGAATTCATAATAGTTGTTTTTGAAAAAGTCAGTGAGCTACAAGGAAACTCAGAAAGGCAATTCAACAAAATCACACACACAAAAAAAATGCAGAAATTCTGGAGCTGAAGAATGCAATGAATGAAATTTAAAATGCATCTGCAGCGAGCATAACAACTGGAAGACAGAAGAGGCAACTTGGAGGGTAGGAGTTTGTAAATAAATCATTTAGAGGAGAACAAAGAATAATGTAGAAAAGAGAATATCTATGTGATCTATGGGATTTCATCAAAAGAACAAATATTGGGGCGCCTGAGTGGCTCAGACGGTTAGACGGCTGACTTCGGCTCAGGTCATGATCTCTCAAACTCAGGTTTGTGAGTTCGAGCCCCACATCAGGCTCTGTGCTGACAGCTCAGAGCCTGGAGGCTGCTTCAGATTCTGTCTCTGCCCCTCCTCTGCATGCTCTCTCTCTCTCAAAAATAAACATTGAAAAAAAAAAAAAAGAACAAATATTAGGGTAATCAGGGATCCAGAACAAGAGAGGGTAAAGGAGGCTGAACATTTATTTAAAGAAATAATATCTCACAACCTCCTAAGCCTTGGGACAGAATCGGGCATCCAACTTCGTAAAGCTAATAGATCACCTTATTATCTCAACGCAAACAACCTTCCGTAAGACACATGATAACAAAACTGCCAGTAACCAAAGATACAGAAAGAATCCTAAAAGCAGCCATATATTAAGAGATTATAACCTACAAAATAATTCCTATTAAACAATCAATATAAATGAATCAGTATCGTGTATGAAATAAACATACAGAAATCAGGAGCACTAACAATTATACAATAATAACAAAACATCTGAAAAAGAAATTAAGAAACTATGACATTCACAACAGCCTCAAAAACAATAAAATATTTAGGAATAAATTTAACCAATGTCAGGAAAGAGGTGTATAATGAAAACAACATGACTTGAAGAAGACACAAATAAATGGAAAAATACCCTGTGATGTGGATCAGAAAAAATAATGTTGTTAAAGGCACATAGTACTCAAAGACATCTATAGGTTCCATGCAATTTCTATCAAAAGTCCAATGGGATTTTCCATAGGAAAAGAAAGAAAACTCTCCTAAAATTTGTATGAATCCACAAAAGACCCCAAAGAGCCAAAACAATCATGAGAAATAACAAAGCTGGAGGCATCACACTTGTTGATTTCATACCATAGGCCAATGGAACAGAATCAAGAGCCCAGAAATAAACTCCTACATCTATTGTCAACTAGTATTTGACAAGGAAGGCAGGAACACTCAATGGGGAAAGGATAATCTCTATAACAAATGGTGCTGGGAAAACTCATAACCACATGGAAAAGCTTTAAACTGAACCCTGATATTATACCACACTGAAAAATTTTCTCAAAATGGGTTAGAGATATAAACATAAGATCTGATACTGTAAAACTCCTAGAAAAAAAACATGGAAACGTCTTTAACGTTGGTCTTGGCTCCTTGACGCTCGTGTTGATTGCTATACTCATTTTTCATTTCTCTCTCTCTCCTCAGGCCTCCCTATTCCTGAAAGCTTGAAACTGAACCCTGATGTTACACCACACTGAAAAATTTTCTCAAAATGGATTAGAGATATAAACATAAGATCTGATACTGTAAAACTCCTAGAAAAAAACCATGGAAACCCCTTTAACGTTGGTCCTGGCTCCTTGACGCTCGTGTCGATTGCTCTACCCATTCCCTCATTTCTCTCTCTCTCTCCTCAGGCCTCCCTATTCCTGAGACATAGCAATATTGAAATTAGGCCAGTTAACCCTACAGTGGCATCTAAGTGTTCAAGTGCAAGGAAGAATCACATTTCTCACGTTCAATCAGAAGCTAGAGACGATTATGCTCAGGGAGGGGGGCATATAGAAAGCCAAGATGGGCCAAAAGCTAGGCCTCTAGTGCCACACAGTTAGTTAGCCAGGTTGTGAAGAACAAGAGAAAGTTCTTGAAGAAAATGAAAAGTGCTACTTCAATGAACACAGAAATGATTTAAAAAAATCAGCCTTCTTACTGATATGGAGAAAGTTCTAGTGGTCTGGATAGAAGAACCAGCCACAACATTCCCTTCAGCCAAAGCCTAACCCAGAGCAAGGCCCTAACTCTCTTCAGTTATGTGAGGACCGAGAGAGAAGAAGCTGCAGAAGAAAAGTGTGAAGCGAGCAGAGGCTGGTTTGTGAGGTTTAAGGAAAGAAGCCATCTTTGCAACATAAAAGTGCAGGTGAAGCAGCAAATGCTGATGTAGAGCCTACGGTGAGTTGTTATTCAAAAGGCCCAGCTAAGGGAACTAATGAAGGGGACTACGCTAGACAAAAGAGTTTTGATGTAGATGGAACAGCCTTCTCTAAGGAGAAGATGCCTTCTAGAACTCTCCTAGCTAGAGAGAAGTCAATGCCTGGCCTCAGAGCTTCACAGGACAGGCTGACTCTCTTGTTAAGGGTTAATGCAGCTGGTGACTCAGTGTTGAAGCCTATGGTCATGTTCCACTCTGAAAACCCTAGTCCCCTCCAGGATAATGCTCAATCTACTGTGCCTCTCTTCTATAAATGGAGCCACAAAGCATGGATGACAGCACATTTGTTTACAACATCATTTACTAAATATTTTAAGCCCATTATTAGGATCCAGTACTCAGAAAAGACCCCTTTCAAAATGTTATTGCTGATTGACAATGCACCTGGTCACCCAAGAGCTTTGATGGAGATGTCCAATGACATCAATGTGGTTTTCATACATGCTAACACAACACCCATTCTGCAGCCCATGGATTGAGAAGTAATTTCAACTTTCAAGATCTGTTGTTTAAGAAATACATTTTGTAAGGCTCTAGTTGCCATAGACAGTGATTCCTCTGATGTGTCTGGGCAATGTAAATAGAAAATGTTCTGGAAAGGATTCACTTGTCTTGATGTCAATAAAAACATTCATGTTTCATGGTCAAAATGTCAACATTAACATGAGTTTGGAAGAAGTGGATTCCAACCCTCATGGACGACTTTGAGGGATTCAAGACTTACGTGGAGGAAGTCACTGCAGATGTGGTGGGAACAGCAAGAAAAGGAGAATGAGAAGTGGGGCCTCAATATGTGACTGAATTGCTTCAATCTCGTGATAAAATGTCAGCAGACGAGGCATTGCTTCTTATGGACAAGCAAAGCAAGTGGCTTCCTGAGATGGAATCTACTGGTGAGGATGCTGTGAAGACTGTCGAGATGACAACCAATGATTTAGAATATGACATTAACTAAGTTGATGAAACAGCAGCAGAAGTTGAGAAGAGAGATTAATTCTGAAAGAAGTTCTGCTGTGGGTAAAATATATCAAACAGACCTGCATTCTATAGAGAAATGTTCATAAAAGGAACCGCCAATCGATGGGGCACAAGCTTCACTGCTGTCTTATTTGAAGAAATTTCCATGGCCACCTCAGCCTTCAGCAGCACCACCCTGAAGGGTCAGCAGTCCTCAACATCAGGCAAGACCCTCCACCAGCAAAAAGATTCTCACTCACGGAAAGCTAAGATGGTGGTTAACAAATTTTAGGAATAAAAGTCTTTTAAAATTAAGATATGCACATTGCTTTTTAGACATAATGCTATTGCACACTCAATAGACTACAGTATAGCATAAACATAACTTTTATATGTATTGGGAAACCAAAATATTTATTTGACTTGCTTTATGGTGGTGGTCTGGAAATGAACCCACAATACCTCCGAGGTATGCCTGTATACGGAAAGAAAATGAAAACAGGACAAAGAAGAGATGTGTACACTCCCATAGTTTTGCAGCATTATTCATAATATCTAAGATATGGAAACAACCAAAGTATCCATCAACAGATAAATGGATAAAGAAGATGTGGTATATACATATAGTGAAATAATATTCAGTCATGAAGAAGAAAGAAATCCTACCATTGCAACAACATGGACAGACTTAAAAAGGATTATGCTGAACGACACTAGTCAGAGAAAGACAAATACTGTATGATATCACATATATATGCAATCTAAACAAGTAAACAAACAAACAAACTCATAAAAACAGAAAATAGAATGATGGTTACAAGGGAGTTGAGGGTGGAAAAATTGGGGGAGTGTTGTTTAACGATATAAACTTGCAACCAGTAGATACGTAATTCCTAGAGACACGAGGCAGAGAATGGGGATTATAAACAATTTAGTATTGTACATTTCAAAGCTGCTAAGAGACTTTAAGTAGTTGTTCCCATCATAAAAAGGAAATGGTAATGATGAGACATGACAGAGGTCGTAGTGAGTGCTATGGTGGTAATAATACTGCAATATAGGAGTGTATCAAACCAACGTGGGCCACACCCTACAATACACAAGGCTGTATGTCAATTATCTCTCACTGTTAGAAAACACTATATGTGTTATGTATTCTTAGTACTGCGATTTGTTAATACCTAAAAACTATTTTATTGTATGAGTTTTTTTCCATTCCCTTTCCACCAGCCATTAGTTTTACATTTTCCTCATTCTTTGGTTTTCCTATTATCTTTATGATCACTATTATTTTTGTTTGGTTTTGTAAGTATATATACACATGCATTTAAAATTATCTGGGGCTCCTGGGGGGCTCAGTCGGTTGAGTGACTTTGGCTCAGGTCATGATCTCCCGGCTCACGGATTCGAGCTCCATGTGGGGCTCTGTGCTGACAGCTCGGAGCCTGGAGCCTGCTTCAGATTCTGTGTCTCCCTCTCTCTCTGCCCCTTCCTCACTCAAGCACTGTCTCTCTCTCTGTCTCTCTCAAACATAAGTAAACATTAAAAACATATTCTAAAAAATAAGTAAAATAAAATTATCTTACAGTTATATTTATCCATTTATCTTTGTATTTTCTTGGAGTGCTCCAGATTCATCTCAATATTTGGATATTCAATTCTATTTTCCATTTATTTTCTATTTAATTAATTGGAACTTGTAGTTTATCTTTGAAGGTGTAATGATAAGTTAACTTTTCTCCAATGAGTAGAAAGAGTATTCACATAAGAATGTTAAGTGGCTATGTAAAAATTAATATATATCTGTACTCAAATATTTACTCTTCAGGAAAAATATAAATAAGAAAATGTGTAGTTTTTTAAAATTTGTTTATGTGTGTATTTATTTATTTATTGACAGAGAGAGAAAGAGCACGCACACATACAAGTGGGGAGGGGCAGAGAGAGAAGGAGAGAGAGAATCTCAAGAAGGCTCTGGGCTGACAGCAGAGAGCCTGACGCGGGGCTTGATCTCATGAACCATGAGATCATAACCTGAGCCAAAGTCAGGCACTTAACCAACTGAGCCACCAGGTGCCCCAAGAGTTTATAGTTTTAAGTCATACCCCAATTTTAGGGGAAGTCATCTTTAAGTTCCATAGTATCAGGTCAGAATGTGTAGTAAGCTTATTAATTTGTTCATTTTCAGGTGCTGTCACACATCCAACAATTAACACTTTTCAGGGGGAAGAGGCTAAGAGAAGGTGCAATCTTAATCAATGATTTCCCCACACTATTTAATTGCATTCAAGGAGGTTAAAAATTGTTTGCTCACACCTGCTGGAAGTACCAGCCAATACCTTAAATAAACTTCATTTCCTATTCATATGAACACACACACTGTCTTTAATAATGGAACGGAATTCTTGATGGACATGGAATGGATACATACTGCCTTGAGATCAACGCTTTACTTTAAAATCACACAGGTACATATTGTAAAGCCTCTAATTGTCTTGAAGGATCTGTGAACTTCCAAAAGTGACTTCTAAGCAGGTAAAATACGGACACTTATCCCTCACTATCTCCATGCATATAAACACCCTTTCATTGTGATTAAGAACTCATTGAACACATAATGCTGAACATTTACTGTGTGCCTAGCACTGTGTCAAGCTCAGAAGGTATATTTGCAGTCCAGTGGGTAAAGAGGAAAGTAAGAAAAGCATTTCAGGGGCACCCGGGTGGCTGAGTCAGTTAAGTATCCAACTTCGGCTCAGGTCATGATCTCACGGTTTGTGCGTTCAAGTCCCGCGTTGGGCTCTGTGCTGACAGCTCGGAGCCTGGAGCCTCCTTCAGATTCTGTGTCTCCCTGTCTCTGCCCCTCCCCTGCTCTCTCTCCATCTCTTTCAAAAATGAATAAAACATTAAAAATTTACTTTTAATTTTTTTTTGGTGTTTATTTATTTTTGAGAGAGAGAGTGAGAAAGGGGCAGAGAGAGGAGACATGGAATCCGAAACAGGCTCCAGGCTCTGAGCTGCGGCACAGAGCCCGACGTGGGGCTCGAACTCACGAATCATGAGACCATGATCTGAGCCAAAGTCAGACACTTAACTGACTGAGCCACCCAGGCATCCCTAAAAAATTTATTTTTAAAAGAAAAGCATTTCAGCACTGCGTGTTCTCAGCCCTTAGCGCTTAGGGATAAGCACAGTATGACAAATGTGCAGGGTAAAAGATCCCTAATTCAGCCTCAGGGGGTTAGGAAATCTCTGAATAAGGCAGTCTTCAATGTAAAAATCAGAAACGGGAATAAACTCTAGTAAAAGTGAGGGAGGACTTTTACAAAGGGTAGGGAATAACGTGCACAAAGTCCAGGGTCAACACAGAATGTAACTGCTTCAGGGATTTTCTAGGTAACTCAAAATGACTGGAACTCAAAGGGATCTGGGGTAGTTGGGAGCCTGGAAAATGAGCAGGTGTCTATTCATGCGTGTTGCCTCATGCCAGGCTCAAGAATTTGACTTAGCTCTCAAGATTTATCTTCAGAGACGCTGATATGGATATACATTTTTGTGTTGTTAGGAGAATGCACTGCAGACGAGCCAGACCAGAGGCAGGAAAGCCAGTGAGGAGGTAATTAATGCATTTGTCTACACAAGACGTGAGGGGGGCCCAAACTAATTTAATGTCAGTGGGAATTGAAAGAAGAGGACAGTTTGAGGACAGAGCTGATTTGTCACTGTGAATGCTTGGATTTTAGGGGTAGGTTGTCAAGGAGGGTAGCCCAGCCCTGACCTGGACATGTAGGTAAATGTATTCATTGAAAAGTTGTCAGCATCTAAGTAATTGTCACATGGGATTTGCACACCATTGCTGGCAGGGAAGCTTAAAAGGGAGGCACGTAATTGGGCCACAAGGGGGTGAAACTGGTAATAGGAGTGATGTACTCTGGCTTCACAAGACGTGCCTGGCATCAGCCTGCAATTGCCAAAGCAACTGTCTCACTAAGTAGAGCAGGGGAAGGCCGTGTGGGAAAATTCTGGAACCTACCTAAGGCTCAAGAGTTATACCAAAAATGAGTGGATTCGTTTCCTTCTCTTTGTCGACAGTTATATAATTAATGCGTCACATCAGGTCGGTGGTTGTCAAAAATGCTTCTGCCGCTGCGAGCTGTATCATCATCTCAGAGGGACGCTTCTAGAAGCAGCTCCCTGCACTCCCCCTGTAACGCCAGCTTCATATAATAAACTATCACATCTCCGTGCTTTGTTAGGCAGTATATGACACGCACGGATTTACAACATTCATCCATTCATTCACTCAGCAAACATTTATCGAGTGTCCCACTAGCTCCTAGGCACTGTTCCAGGCATGGGGAATAAAACAGTGAATAAAACAAAGCTTGTGCCTTCACAGAGCTTTTGGTGATGGAAGACGATTAATATGCCAGATGGTGAAAAATGTGATGAAGAATGATAAATCAGGGTACGAAGAATGTCAGGTGTGGGCTGTGGTGGACAGCTGTGCCATTTCTAAGGTAACTAGGGTGGTTATGATGAGCCTGTCTGATGAGATGATGTTCCGACCGGGCGAAGGGTCGAGGGAATGCATCGTGTGGATATCCATGGGACAAGTGTCTCCAACCGAAGGATTAGCAAGGGCAGAGGCTCTGCAGGATCAAAGCAGGAACATACTCCCATACTCATGGAACAGCAAGAAATTTTACTGTGCCTCCACGATATATACGCTAGGGTCCTGTGCAATCTCTAGGAAGGAAAACGGAGATGAATAAGCATAGATTTTGCCCTCAAGGAGTGTATTCTTAAATACAGGAGCTAAAAGAGGTAGACAGTCGAAGGTGTCAATATAAAGAAAAAGTTATAATATTACTTCTGGTAGAGTGGCTTAGGAAAAACGAAACACTGCTTGAAAACCGGAAGAGCAACAGATACCAATGTTGTGTCCATTCCCAAATGACCCAGAAGGTGGATGATACCTGAAGTCATGGTCATGCTCATAGGTCATTACGGTCATGTGATACGATCTCGTCCCAGGCAGCACAGCTTATTTCCTGAGTTATTCTAGCAACCTTGCTCATAGGTTCTCCTGAAAATCAAATAGCAAGTTTGGAGCACCCAAAGGGATGCTGCTGGTCTTTTCCCCGGTCCATCCTGCACATGTAGCACATGGAAAGGGTCTTCAGGAAAGGTTTCCCGAGGGAACGGCTACATCAAGAGAAACTATGTGCCCCGAGTTGAAATGATATTCATGAAAACATAAGTCTTGACGATTTCAGCATTAATCAAGAGTAGAAATGAGGACAAGTGTACTGGGAGGAAGCTGTGTATATACCCTCAAATAATACACTGCAGCCGGGAGGAAGTTAGGAGACGCCGGCACAGACAGACCGAAGTGACACAGCATATTCAGAGACTGGGTGGCTTTTTTGTGTGAAGATTTGGGATCGACTTCCCATCTAAATGGATGCCCTTTAAACGGCAGCATGTTCTGTGAATAGTGGTGGCAGCTGCAAAATCAAAGAATCATCACGGCATGTGCTCAGGGAGAGGGCCCGTGGTTCAGAGAGCAGTCTTTCCACCACGCCTGCACGTGCATCGTCATGAGCGTCCGGGGTCATCACCGAGAATGACCGACAACGGCACCATATGCACACAGTGCTGTCCCCTCATTTCCGAGGTGACTGTGCATATTCTCTCCAGTTTCCCGACACATGAGACACAAGAACTTTTCCTCGGTTTCACTGCAGTGCGCTCGAGGCCGCAATTACTTGCACATTGATTTGATCAAAGTCTCCCCTTGGTGTTTTATTGTGAGCAGTTCTACGTTACTAGGGAAACAGACTCGAGTCTGAGTCTCAATGAATGGCATCAAGGATTAAAATTACCTCCACCCCTACCTGAGCTCTACTATAGCCGCAGGACTGTTATCCTAATTTGAGGCTTCCCTACGCACAGGAAAGACTTCAGGCAAATTAAGAGATGCCACGTTTTTCTCTAAATTTCTACATAAAAATATTCATCCTATTTGGGGCACTGTTAGGAAGCTTTCAACCGTCACCTTATACCATTACTGCACGGAGTACATGTCACGTGAATAATTTTCATTATAGTAACCTAA
Source organism: Puma concolor (assembly GCF_028749965.1). Classification (NCBI taxonomy): domain Eukaryota; kingdom Metazoa; phylum Chordata; class Mammalia; order Carnivora; family Felidae; genus Puma; species Puma concolor. Next base: position 113,130,699 of record NC_141676.1, read on the forward strand.
TAGTAACCTAATTAAATTACATTTTACGGCTCTACCATTCACTAAAAACTTCATGTGTCTGCACATCAAATCAAGAGTTGTGATAAATGAAAAATGGCTGCTGGGTATAAAATCAGTGCCACATTAGCAGAAACTTCTATAAAGAGATGGATTCACTTTCCTTATCTCTAGAATGATACGTGATTTCTAGAATGCTATTTCCCTATTTCTGGAACGTGAGAAACGCAGAGGAATCACCTCGTCTACAATAATAACCCATCCACACCCAGCCCCCATCCTCCAGCAGAGTGGCCAGCTGAATGTGTCGATGAATGAATGAGCACAGGTGTTTTGATTCCAGACAATTCAGATCATCGTGTTAGGGAGTGTTCAAGTTAGGGAGTATTTCACAGAGGTTCATAAAGCACGGTGCATTCTTTTCCGAAGCCCAGGCTTCCTGACCATCTGGAATATGCTGGCCTTCCTTACACCTTATCCTACCTCTTGGCTGGCTGAGTCCACACTCTTCTCAGGCTGATTTCAGCCTAGGGTTTCTTAACCTATTTTTCTTGAGTGAAACACAAGAGGCCTAAATTGTAGGCAAAAAAAATTGTAGGTGAGCATATGTGCATCTGAGCATTTTTCTGGAGCAGAAGAGAGAGAGCTTATGGCCTTTATCAGCTTTTCAGAGGGATGCTGTGTCCCAACACAGGTTAATAACTACCTTTAAGTGCCTTTTCACACATCATCAAAAAGTCACTCACTGTGTTCTGAAGGCTTTCTTTTTTTTTATTATTTGTTCCAGAAAATAATAAAGTAATAATTATGTTAGAAAATATAAACAATAGTTATTTTAGAATATGAAATATGTTAGCAGGAAAATGCTACTCTTTTATCTCTCAGATACCGCATTTTATGCAGGATAAAATAAACTTGAAAAGTCCTTACCAGATGCGAGCATTTCAGTACATTACATGTTAGTAAGAAGTAGTATCTTGCAAACTACAGAGTGCTTCTATTATCAAATGTGACACAACTTTAGTACACAAACTTCTTTTTCATACATTCTGAGCGCATCTAGGAAGCCCACAAGTATGATATGATGACTTTGTACAACAACTATTTGCACATTAAAGACAAAATGTTTGACTCATACAGATTTACTGCGGTCCTGCCTTGTGGTTAGGCTCAGTGGTCTATGTTCAAGTAGAGGCACAGGAGAATTAGACCCACCTTCATCCTGAGGGGTGTAGCCCAGCGTATGGAGAGAGGCAGTGATAAAGGCAAGTGAAAAGTCTTACTCAGAGGGCACACCAGGGGCCCTGGAGGAACCTAGGTCAAGTGCCTGACAAGTCTTTTGGGCTTGGAGGCAGTTTCCAAGATGAAGTAACTCCTCAGTAGCCGGTGTGAGTAACCCAGGAGACCCGAGATGGGGGAGAGACACTGAAAGATCAATGCATCAGGCAGCAGGGGCAGCCAATATAAACATCCAGACATGTCAGGGAGGTTGCCTTTTTACAGAACTAGAGATTTTATCAGGAGAATTGAAATGCCAAAGGTTTCAGCCTTTTAAAAGGATTTGCTTGCCTCTCATCCAGAGGGCAATGGGATCTATTAAAGACTTTAAATCAGAGGATGCAAAATTGTACACAAGAAAGTAAGGTTATGCAGCATTTAAAGTGTTCACAAGCTGGTGGAGGCACCCTGGAGAACAGCATGGTGGGGGGGGGGTCCTCATAAAGTTATAAATAGAACTGTCCAGGATCCAGCAATAGCACTACTACGTATTTACCCAAAGAATACAGGAGTGCTGATTCACAGGGACACATGCACCCCAATGTTTATAGCAGCACTATCGACAATAGCTAAATTATGGAAAGAGCCCAAATGTCCATCAATGGATGGATGGATAAAGAAGATGTGGTATATATATACAATGGGATATTACTCGATGATCAAAAAGAATGAAATCCTGCCATTTGCAACTACATGGATGGAACTGGAGGATATTATTCTAAGAGAAATTAGTCAGTCAGAGAAAGATGAATACCATATGATTTCACTCATATGTGGAATTTAGGAAATAAAACATGAATATAGGGGAAAGGAAGCAAAAATAAGACAAAAACAGAGATGGAGACAAACCATAAGAGACTCTTGAATACAGAGAACTGAGGGTTGATGGAGGGAGGAGGGTGGGGGATGGGCTAGATGGGTGATAGGCACCAAGGAGGGCACTTGTTGGGATGAGTGCTAATGTTGTATGTAAGTGATGAATCACTAAATTCTACTCCTAAAACCATTATTACACTATGTATTAACTGGCTTGGATTTAAATAAAATTAGAAATGAAAAAAAAAGGGTTCACAAGTTACTGGCTGAGCAAAATCAGTTTGAATACTTCAGGCCTTGAGAATTTGGTTTCCAAAATCATCAGGATTAAGGAATGGCTCCTAGCCAAAAAATACATTTAAAAAATCTAAACTAAATTCTCATTTCCTGTCAAAGAAACAGCCATTATTTGATGGGAAATAAAAACAAACAAATGTAACTATAAAGATCAGAGGACTTTAAGATTGTGCTTCAAACACAGTCATAGATTGCTTCGCTACAGATTGGGAAAGAAACACTGATTAATTGGCATTGTTTAGGTAAGGCCACTCTCTCCAAATTTAGGTAAGAAAAATGGGAGAATCATGACAAGAAAAGACATCTTTCCCCCTCGCATGAGGATAAAAACATAAGAAGCTCAACAAGAAGAGGGAAGACGCCAATGCTGATGACCAGCAGTGACGTTAGCCACGGAGTCATTCCCTGGACTGTCATTGGCCATGGAGCCATTCCACAGACTGACGTTGGCCATGGAGCCATGCCACGGACCAAGCAAGAATGATGGAACAATGAGGGCAGACACTGTCACAGCAGAGAAGAGAATGGCTAGAAAAAAATGGCAGATACACCAGGTCTGTTAAAAACAAAACAAAACAAAAAAATTGTAAGGTACCGAATACAGTGTTCTGCGAGGTAACACACAGGTGGGAAATGGGTAAAAAAATTTTAAAGATATTTCAGTCCAAATTAAATGAAGAGACAGCATTTTGGCATGTAAATATACACCAGTCATCACAGTTTGACCGTTGGAGAAAAGGTGTCATGAAGCAAGATGTTGGGTTCAGATCTGCTACGTCCTAGCCACACACCCTTGGGCAAATTAACTTTAGTCCCTAAATTTCACACCTGTTTAGACTTTGGTGACATAGTAAGTAGACGGTTAATGGCCATTTTTCATACGATATTTCTAATAATCACAATAACACTGTTAAATGGAACCTACCATCCACAGTTTTAGATATGAAAACTAAATTTAGTACAAGTTAAATAACTTACTGAACGTTACACACTTAGAAGTAAAAAAACAAATTCCTACATAAAGGTGTTTTTAAATACACACACACACAGAGTATCTTATTGACTTCTAAGATTACAACACTCAATTTAGGAAATGGTTAACATAATTACTCAGTTTTACTAATTTGATGGAACATAAAGATCAAAGTAGTTTCCAAAGTACATAGATGCTACAACTTAATTTTAAAGTGCTCTAAGTTGATCTCAGAAATAAACAGCATGGACAACACAAATAAGGCTAGGGTCAAAGTTTGGCTCCTTTAAGCAACCTAATCAAATCTCAACGTCAGGAGATAAGGGTTTCTGTCTGTCTTGTCCATGCTGTCTCTTGAGCATCTTGAAGAATATTTGGTACAAAGTGGGCTCTCAAGAAAATATCTTCTGAGTAAAGTTGTTTTATACAGGCAGCTAAATTTTAGATTCTTAGATTGTAGGACACTGCATTTGGACATTGGACAAGCCTAGTCCTCCACTAGGAGAGGGGATGGGCAAGAAGTAATGAATGTACAACAAAAAGTATTTTAGAGCAGTTAGAAACAAGACACTGGAGGTCTGGGTTAGAGGTCTGCAAAAACATGCTTCTGGAGGGAGGGAGGGAGGGAGGGAGGGAGGGAAGGAAGGAAGGAAGGAAGGAAGGAAGGAAGGAAAGGGAGAGGGAAGGAAGGAAGGAAGGAAGGAAGGAAGGAAGGAAGGAAGGAAGCGAAGGAGGAAGAGAGAGAGAGGAGAGAAGGGAGGAAGGAAATGGGAAGGAGGGAAGGAAGTGGAAAGGAAGGAAGGAAATACTATGTACTGTGTTAGGGTTTACAATGAGCAAACAGGTAAGCCAGCAATGATAAAACAGAAGAGTGTAAATACCATGCTAAAAAGAATACCTGCAGAGTCTTCACAAGATAAAGAGTGAACACACAGGAAGAAATGCCAGATTCTCCAGCCTTCTGGGAAATCATGTCTCTAGGAATATTTACATCCTGTCTAAGTTCTAGAGTTTAAAAATATATAGACCGCTCTACAATGAAACAATCAAAAATTTTGCTCTAGGGGCGCCTGGGTGGCTCAGTCGGTTGAGCGGCCGACTTGGGCTCAGGTCACCATCTCGTGGTCCGTGAGTTCGAGCCCCGCATTGGGCTCTGTGCTGACAGCTCGGAGCCTGGAGCCTGTTTCGGATTCTGTGTCTCCCTCTCTCTCTGCCCCTCCCCAGTTCATGTTCTGTCTCTCTCTGTCTCAAAAATAAAAGTTAAAAAAAAAATTAAAAAAAATTTTGCTCTAGGGGCACCTGGGTGGCTTAGTTGGTTGAGTGTCCAACTCTTGATTTCAGCTGAGGTCATGATCCCAGAGTCATGGGCTTGAGTCCTGCATTGGGTTTCATTAAGCTGAGTGTGGAGCCAGCTTAAGACTGACTCTCTCTCTCTCCCTCTCTCTCTCTCTCTCTCTCTCTCCCCCTTTGCCCCTTCCCCACTCAATCATGTGCATGCACATGTTCTCTCTTTCTCAAATTAAAAACAAAAACAAACAAACAAAAAAAACCTCTGCCTTAAAAAATTTTTTGGGCTCTATTTTAAAAATCAAAACCAGGGGCGCCTGGGTGGCACAGTCGGTTGGGCGTCCGACTTCAGCCAGGTCACGATCTCGCGGTCCGGGAGTTCGAGCCCCGCGTCAGGCTCTGGTCTGATGGCTCAGAGCCTGGAGCCTGTTTCCAATTCTGTGTCTCCCTCTCTCTCTGCCCCTCCCCCGTTCATGCTCTGTCTCTCTCTGTCCCAAAAATAAATAAACGTTGAAAAAAAAAATTAAAAAAAAAAATCAAAACCACTGATGTAGTGTTTTCTTGTAAATAGCTATTTTTAGAAATTCTAAACCCCAAGCAGTGTTTTCTTTTCCCTTGGCCAGATATCATCTTCCATTCTGTTGACAAACTGAGTACTGATCAGATGCAAGAATATAGTCATAAATAATATTTTCATATTCCACATACACAAGTAGCTTATATGTATGTTATGTATTATTGTATGTACATATGTATTATTAAAGTGTATGTGTGTATTATACATATACTTTGCAGGAGAGTAAGTAGCAAACTTTAGGATTAGTTGTATTTTTATTCTTTTCTTTTTTCAAATGATGACTTGATTCGATTCTGGTCCTTTATTTTACTTAGTTATGACTTGTAATCACTGGCTGATTTAAAATATTTTTAAGAACCCAAACCATTAATATTAATAACATAAAATGGCACGGGAATCACTGCAGCTTTGAAATCCATGCTCTCGGTGAAGTCTGAAGCAGATAATGACCGAGCTATTTAATAGCAGAATACTGTGAATCCAGAATCTCAGCTAGGTTTTGTTATTTTTTTGCCAAGAAGCACAGGATACGCTAAAAAAGCTGTAATTTTCTTTCACATGTTTCATGTACATTTATATTTCAGTAATCCTCAAGACTACATTATTTAGCTGAAAGAAAGAATAGTATAAATGGGCTTAGTTATTTATATTAAATATTTGCATTATTTCATAAATGAGAAATTATTCTTGATGTGTTACAGATGAGACCGTTGCATTTTTGGACGATTGCCATGTGGGTGCTGACTTATAGAATGCAAAGCCTCTAGTTCCAGAATTCTGTATCTCTTGGGGCTAAAACTTAAAATTGAAATAATGAGTTAACCAAAATATGTAAAAGCATAGGCTGACAAATGGCTCTTTTGAGCTTAGCAGTTAAATGGGTATGATATTCTATCCTTTTGATCTCGATTTCAAAGGAACATATTAAGATAGATTTTTTTTCTGGGTTGATCTTATGCTATTATGACTGAAAACAGTACTACTCTCCAGTCAAAGGGATGGGGCTACAGAAGTTTAGAGCAACCTGAAATGTTTCACTGAATGTTTAACTTGACCCAGTCCTTGTCATATCTCTCCAATAGCACGGGGTGCCTTGAGGGCGAAGTATTTCTAATAATCATGTTTACAATGGTGCTTTAAGCCTATAAATCACTCAACAAATGCCACCTGTAGTACAGCGGTTTTGTTTTGTTTGTTTGTTTTCAGAATAAGTGATTACATATACGATGTTCAGGGCACACATCTACCCACAAGAGAGGTACTCAATACATGACTATCATCATCGTCAGTATCATCAGCACCATCAAATTTAAAAATTCCCTAAATTCTCTAAGTTCTCTTACATCTCCGGGATGGTGTATCTTCCAATGAGGTCAGCACTAAGGTACCTGGTAACTCAGTTTGTGTTGATTTTAGATATTCTAATGTGTGGTTTTATAATCCAGCAACGTGTATTTATATATCTATTATCTAACATTATGTGCTGGAATTCTGAAATATGTTTCAGTAAAAAATAACAATTCATTTAATCATCTAAGTAGTCCTTTGCTGCGATTCCCTTACTTTCTTCATTTTACAGATGATGAAATTGAGGCACAATGTTTTAAAATGTTTAATTAAATCAAGCGAACTGTTTATTATCCAAACATCTTTGCAGAATTCAAGTTTGGTTTTCAGACGAACATTTAATTTCTCTTTCTGGCTCACATATAAAAAGGGCATAGACTATATTTCTTATGTCTTCGCAAGAAATGTCTTATTTTGTATTATTTTTATTGTCTATATTTAAACATCACTCCCGGGAAGCTTATTTAATTATTGATTTTTGATTGTTCAATTTTGTCACCCTCAGGAGGCACACAACGGTCTAACTGGGCTGTTGTAAATTACTTACAAAAATCTGTAGCCCCAATCGTGCCTGCCCGTGCTACACAGCAGGCTAGACAGACGCTAAAGGGCTGACTAGCGAACCTACTGACTAATTAACTAGAGAAATAAAAACTCTGCAAACACAAGGAGTGGGCAATGTTCCTGTCATCTTTGTCTTTGCTCCATGTCTGTTTACTCATGAGTCAGTACAAACTGTCCAGGAAGCATCTGATTTTGCTTATTCCCCTCAGGGTTCTACCACCTAGCGTCCTGACCTCCTATTCCCTGCCCTTGGCTGTTCAAGGGCAGGACTAACACTTGGTGACATCATGATGCTCCCAGGAAAAGCGTCTATTTATATTTCATGCCCTGATTTTAAAAAGTCCTTAATATTGAAGAAAATTGATACAATCAGTTATCTGTGTAGAAGAGAAGGGTCACAATGATTCCTTGCACACTCTTACACCTACCCCCATCCACATGGCGTCTTAAGAGTCTCGTTAGAGGAAGATGGATGGGAAAATTAATTAACCCACAGTTTAAATATTTAATCTTGAAGTTGATTATGATTCTTTAATAACTTTGCCTTTATTAAAAATGACTGGGATCTGGGATGTGAATTTTTTTTACATCTCTGATAAAGGTCACCTGGATCAATCCTGGGCCTCGGCAGGAAAGTGATAACCCGCAGTGGGCGGGTGAATATTCTCAAAGTCCTGGGATAAAGCATTCACGTATCTTTTTATCCGAGATACATATTTATGTTATTTTAAATATCTTGATCACAAAAATAGTGAGAATATTGTGGAGTAAGCTTTTTTGCTCATCCCTAGTCTCTTACTTTGTACCCTTGCTTTAGGAATGCCCTACATCCGCATCCCTATTCAGACCCTTTCTCCCCAACTCTATTAAGAGTAACCCCGTCATTGTTTATTAATTTCTATGAGGATACAAGTGACAGACTGCTACTTACTGAATTAATCCACACAGGGCACATTTTGCCACATAAGCATTGCAGATCAGTCAAATGTTAAAGTGGTCCAAAAATTGTGAGATTCTTAAAAAAAGGTAAAGGAAAAAAGGAGAAGCTTCTCTCAGCAAGTGAATGTGAGTCAAGTGAAGAAAAATAATGTTGACCCTATTAACTATAAGGGGAAGCTAAGTGTAAACTTTCACAGGGCAGGAGCAATGGGGTTGCCATGGAAATCAGGGGATACTCTGATAGGGCAGAAAAATCATGGGATCAAGGGGCATGGAGACATTATTTCTTTCCTCTCTCTCAATCTTCCACTCCCTCTCTCTGACTTTGAAGAAAAAAAGATAGAAGGCTAGGCACCAAGGGAAAACGCCAGTGAAATGATTCTTCTGCCAAGGCCAGCAGAAGGCTGCTCTAGATAAGGGGGTGAGCCTAGGTGTAAGGATGAACGCTAATTACAGACGTGTAGCTCAAAAACGCGATGGCTCTTCAGTGAGGACAGGCTAAGCTCCAAAGTTAAGGAATAATCGTGCTTCTCAGGAGTCTACAGTCACAACCTGGTAAGGTCCGACTCTGCAAAAGTCAGTTGCTAGAGAGGCTGGACCTTGAAGCACAAAGTTTCGGCATGAGGGCATGAAAGCCTTATAGCATAGGACTGGCTGGCCACTTAGGAAAAGGAGAGAGAATAAAATCATAATAAAAATCCACCCAGACCAGTATTTTGAATTAGAAAACTAAGTGTTCTGGTTCAATGTTTTTGAAAAACCTTGCTCTTGAAGGTGATATTCTTTTCGCATCTGTTATGATTTACTTTTGTAAATTATAGGGCAATACCTTGGCAATACAACTTTAAACATCCTTAAGGAAATAATTATGATATAGGGGCACCTGGCTGGCTCAGTCAGTGAAGCATCCGACTCGATTTTGGCTCAGGTTGTGATCTCACGGTTTGGTAAGTTCGAGCACTACGCAGGGCTCTGCGCTGGCAGCACGGAGCCTGCTTGCGATTCTCTCTCCCTCTCTTTCTGCCCCTCCCCCACTCGTGCTTTCTCTGTCTCTCTCAGGATAAAAAAAGGAAAATAATTGTGATACAAAATTTTAGAGGCTTCTTTATAGAACAAAATTCAGTTTAATTCACGATCCTGTGGTTTCACAGTAGACCTGAGACACCAAGTTCTACATCATAAGTGGATTCAGGAAGGAAGTTTACAAATCGCATACGTTCCTGGGGCATTTACTTTTTCATAGAGGGCAAAGCCTTGAGTTTTTGCAGGGGAGAACAAGCAGCAGATGGGGGCTCAGGGAAAGCCATGAAAGCATTTTTGTTGTCTCTTAAATGATAGTAGAAGTATTATTTCATACATTCCTCCTCAATTCAGATGTCTCCAAATTAACCCAATCTCTTTGTGCCCTCCCCCAAATAACCAGAATCATGAGTAACTGCTAAAACACTCAACATCTTCGTCATAAAATACATTTATCAGCTTAAAAGAGCAAATCATGCTGCATTTTGTTGAATGCAACTTATAAGAGAAAATCTAAACCTCTGTTCACTGTCTCCTTACCAAATGTACTCTCTCATTCTTGGTCACTTGATGTTCATCTGCCTAAAATATCCTTGCCACAGTTAGTCTACTGGATAAGTGATTCTTCGGGTGTCAGCTTGCATGTCCCCTCATTGGAAACAGCTTCCCTGATCACCTGGACTAGGTCAGATTTCCCCGATAGAAACAGCATCTGAGCCTTCTTCTTCCTATGGCCGCCATCTTTGCTAATGATATATCACGTGTGTCATGTGGTTACTGTCTACTAGGCTAACAGAATGCTTTTCTTATAGCAGATGTGTAGACCACAACTGTGTTGAAGGAATAACAAATGAAACATAAGCACCATGAGAACATAACTTTCTATTTCATTGACCATTGTGTCCCCAGCACTTAACAGAATCCTGCTGTGCTGTACAGTCATGGCCTAATGCATATTATTGAATGTATGGATTTGTTTCATATTATACTTTACTTTCATTATATTTTTCTCATTCCTCTGGACCCTAAAGATTTCTTAAATGTGCCAGTTACCATGATATACATATATCTTGTTCTTAAGGTTATTTATTTTTGAGAGAGAGAGAGCGAGAGAGAGCGCACCAGTGAACATGGGGGAAGGTGAGAGATAGGGATAGAGAGAGAATCCCAGAGAAAGAGGGAGAGAGAATCCCAAGCAGGTTCCATGCTGTCAGCAAGAATCCCAATGTGGGGCTCAAACCCACAAACCGTGAGATGGAAGTAAACCTAAGGAAAGTACCTAGTTTCTTCATAAGGTTTGTACTCTACTTAGCGCTGCATATGAAATCATTCTTGGATGGTGATTAAAAACTTCATTTGTTGGGGCGCCTGGGTGGCTCAGTCGGTTGAGCATCCGACTTCAGCTCGGGTCATGATCTCACAGCTTGTGAGTTCGAGCCCCACATCAGGCTCTGTGTTGACAGCTTGGAGCCTGGAGCTTGCTTTGGATTCTGTGCCTCCCTCTCTCTCTGCCCCAACCCACTCGCATTCTGTGTCTGTCTCTCTCAAAAATAAACATTAAAAAAATTTTTTTAAAAAACTTCATTTGTTTAAAAACAAATGCACCCATTGATGCTGCTGAAGAAAATGAAGAGAAGGTTAAGAGAACAACCAAATAGACAAAGATGACTTTATATACATAGGTAGAAACATTAAGGATCAGCTATGCTCTACCGCAGTTTAAGGGGGAATTTAGGTCCATCAGTGACAGTGACAGTACCCGGAGTTTGAGAATGTCTTTGCATGTCTCTGCCTGACTCTGAGCCCTCTCAATACCCACAACCTTGCTTTAGCATAGCATCTCTCACCTGCCTCGTGGCTGTAACAGAAATCACCATCACCCCTGAGAACTACTCCAACCTCCAAGAAGTCTTTATTTCCTGAGTTAAGTCATTCTCCAGGTTTGGAAACTTAGTTATCACTGATTCTTCTTCAATTGCTAAGTGTCCCATATGGAATTGATCACCAAGTCATTCTGATGTGACAAGGTCTGCAAATATTTGGAAACCTGGATAACATTTCCCCTTCTGCACGCTGCCTCTCTTGTTTCTGGCTCAGGAGACACTCCCCTAGTACTGTCTCTCCAGTAATACAGTCATACCTCAGAGATGTTGTGGGTTCAGTTCCAGACCACCATGATAAACTGGATATGGCAATAAAGTGAGTCAAATGAATGTTGTGGTTTCCCAGTGCTATATGTTATGTTTATCCTATATGCATTCTATTAAGTGTGTACCAGTATTACATAAAAAAAAGGGGGGGCAGGGGGTGCTGGGCTGGCTCAACTGGTTAAATGAGTGACCCTTGATTTAGACTCAGGTCATGATCTCACGGTCCATGAGATTGAGCCCCGCGTTGGGCTCTGTGCTGATGGCTCAGAGCCTGGAGCCTGCTTCAGATTCTGTGTCTCCCTCTCTCTGCCCCTCTATCTCTCTCTCTCTCTGTCAAAAATAAATAAACATTAAAAAATAATAAGACAACAATGAAGTATGTAGCACTGATCCACTCTTCCTGTCATGAACGAACTCCCTGCAGCATGCAATGCTGTTTGATAGCATTTTATCCATAGTAGAACCTCTCTCAAAATTGGAGTCAGTCGCCTCAAACCCTGCCACTGCTTTCTCAATCAAGTATGTGTAATCTATTCATAAATCCTTTGTTATCATTTCAACAATCCTCACAGCATTTTAACCAGAAGTAGATTCCAACTCATCGTTGAGAAGCAGGTCCTCATCCAGGAAAAGTAGCTCCTCCTCCATCCAAGTTTACCACGAGATTGCAGGAATTCTGTTCCTTCTTCAGGCCCCACTTCTGATTCTACTTCTCTTGCTGTTCCCACCACCTCTGCAGTGACTTCCTGCACCAAGGTCTTGAATCCCTCAAAGCTATCCATGAGGGTTGGAATCACTTCTTCCAAAATTGTGTTAATGATATTTTGACCTCTTCCCGTGAATGATGAATGTTTTTACTGGCATCTGGACATATGAATCCTTTCCAGAGGGTTTTCTATTTACTTTTCTCAGGCACATCAGAGGAATCAATGCCTATGGCAGCTGTAGCCTTACACAATGTATTTCTGAAACCATAAGACTTGAGAAGTCGAAATTACTTCTCAACCCATGGGCTGCAGAATGGATGTGTTAGCAGCCATGACAAAAACATTAATATCATTGAACATCTCCATCAAGGCTCTTGGGTGACCAGGTGCATTGTCAATGAGCATCAATATTTTGAAAGGGATTTTCTTCTGAACAGTAGGTCTCAACAGTGGACTTAAAATATTCAGTATTATTCGTGTTGTAAACAGATGTGCTGTCATCCAGGCTTTGTTGCTGCACTTATAGAGCGCGGGCAGAGACTGAGCATAATTCTTAAGGACCTTAAGATTTTCAGAATGGCAAACTAGCACGGGCTTCACGTTAAAGTCACCAGCTACACTAGTCCCCAACAAGAAAGTCAGCCTGTCCTGTGAAGCTCTGAGGCCAGGCATTGACTTCTCTCTACCTAGGAGAGTTCTAGAAGGCATCTTCTCCTTAGAGAAGGCTGTTCCATCTACATCAAAACTCTTTTGTCTAGCGTAGTCCCCTTCATTAGTTCCCTTAGCTGGGCCTTTTGAATAACAACTCACCGTAGGCTCTACATCAGCATTTGCTGCTTCACCTGCACTTTTACGTTGCAAAATGGCTTCTTTCCTTAAGCCTCACAAACCAGCCTCTGCTCGCTTCACACTTTTCTTCTGCAGCTTCTTCTCTCTTGGTCCTCACGTAACTGAAGAGAGTTAGGGCCTTGCTCTGGGTTAGGCTTTGGCTGAAGGGAATGTTGTGGCTGGTTCTTCTTCTATCCAGACCACTAGACCTTTCTCCATATCAGCAAGAAGGCTGTTTCACTTTCCCATCATGTGTGAGTTCACCAGAGTACCATTTTAATTTCTGACAAAAACTTTCTCACTGTACTTACAACTTGGCTAACTTTCGGTGGCAAGAAGCCTAGCTTTTGGCCCATCTCAGCTTTCCACATGTGCTCCTCACAGAGTTTCATCATCTCTAGCTTCTGACTGAAAGTGGGGCATGTGATTCTTCCTTGCACTTGAACACTTAGAGCCCACTGAAGTGTATTAATTGGTCCAATTTCAATTCTGTTGTGTCTCAAGGAGACACTCAAGGAGAATAGAGGCACTCAAGGAGAGGGAGAGAAATGGGCAAACAGCAGGTTGGTGGAACAGTCGGAACACACACAGCCGTTACGTGCTGAGTTTGCCATCTTGTGTGGGTGTGGTTTGTGGCACCCCCCAAAATTACTATAGTAACACCAAAGGTCACTGATCACAGATCATCACAACAAATATAATAATAATAAAAATAAAGGGGTTCCTGGGTGGCTCAGTCAGTTGAGTGTCCGACTTTGGCTCAGGTGAGGATCTCGCAATTTGTGAGTTAGAGCCTCGCGTCAGGCTCTGTGCTGACAGCTCAGAGCCTGGAGCCTGCTTCAGATTCTGTGTCTCCCTCTCTCTGCCCCTTCCCAGCTCATGCTCTGTCTCTCAAATGAATAAATAAATGAATAAACATTTAAAAAATTAATAAACATTTATTTTTATTATAAATAAATGAATAAACATTTAAAAAATTAATAAAAAAAATAACAGTGAAGTCTGAAATATTGCACGAATTACCAAAATGCAACACAGAGACACAAACTGAGGAAATACTGGAAAAATGGAACTAATAAACTTGCTGATCGCAGAGTTGCCACAAACTTTCAATTTACAAGCAACTCACTTTATATGAAGTGCTATAAACGGAAGCACAACGAAACGAGGGAGTACTGGGGCACACAGAAGAGCTGAACACTTTAATTAGATTAATTAAACAGATTAATACTGCAAACAGTAGACATCGAATTACATTTGTTACCTTCTCTACTAAACTCTAAGATCTGTGAGCCCCAAATCTAGATCTTATGTGAATATTAATGCCACAGCACTTAACAGTGCCTTGTCCATGGAGGACAGCAAAAAAATGCCAATTCTCATCAACAGCCTCCTCACAGTGCATCTCAAATCCGTCTTTCTGTCTTTCATTCTCCCCATTTCTTCTGCCACCACTTTGCTTTGGCTTTCCTGCCCTTTTCTACTACAGGTTCAACTTTATTTCTCAGATTTGAGTATCTTTTTTCTTACTGCTTTCTGCCCAAGATTCATTCCATTGCCCTATTCATTTTTTTTAAAAAATTCAGCTTCTGTGACTTTTCTGAACGAAAACCCCTTATTGTCTATTATTCCAGAGTTGCATATTCTTCATTTCACTCCCAGGAAGTTTCACAGTCTGGCCCTGCCGACCCGCAGACATGCCGTTCTGTAGTGACACCTGTAACATGGGGCTACCGGCCCTGTCTTTCCTAACTCTCCCGACGCACACCGTGTTTCCCGCCGCCTGCTTCACACAGCGCATGCCCCGCCTCACAGACCGGATGCCCCGCCTCACAGAGCGCTTGCCCCGCCTCACAGAGCGGATGCCCCGCCTCACACAGCGGATGCCCCGCCTCACACAGCGGATGCCCCTTCTCTTACCACGCCCTCACTTCCATCCTGGATCCCGTCTAACCCCTTGAAATTTTTATGATCACGTACACGTCATGTTCCATATGTGACTTCTCTCTGTTATGTAATTAAGGTTATGTAATTAAGGGTAATGTGTAATTATTAGCAGACCAACTTGTCACTTGCTTGTCCCTGTGTACGCCCTACTTAACTACAACTCTTCTATTTGGTTGGGTGACAGGAAAGTGCTGGTAGTTGACAGTGGTGATGGTCAAAATGGCAAGTCCATAGGATTTAACATAATATTTTGGTGCTATCACAGACCCAATTTGGCAGTGATTTCAAGCCAGGGGCTTGGTAAGTTTGATCACAAATTCATTCATGTTTATATTTTATTTTGAAAATCAGAGCTTTGGCTGCAAACCTCATGTTAATGAAGTGCCATCACATTTCTGAGGATAGAGAGGCTGATACATATTTCAACATTCTGGCTGAGTAAAGAAGGGGAACTCCTCTTTACTGTTTTTTCTTTTTTCTTTTCATTTTTCTCTCTTCCTCCCTCCCTCTTGTCCTTCCTTCGTCCGTCCCTCCCTTCCTCCTTCTTCCTTCCCTCCCTCTCTTCCTCCTTCTTCCTTCCTTCCCTCCTTCATTCCTTTCTCCCTCCCTTCCTTCATTCTTTCCGTCCTTCCCTCCCTCCCTCCCTTCCTCCTTTCCTTCCTTCCTTCTTTTGTAGCCTCCATTTTGGCGACAAAACCACAGACTCAAAACAATCTGGTTGGCAGATAATCAATACAGAGACGTGTCACCTAACCATAAGTGCTGCCACTCAGACATACAAGGAATATTGTCCTTTTTTTTTTTTTCAGAGAGGACATCATTCATATTATTTTTTTTACTCACAAGATGAATCTATGCAAATAGTTATTCAAAATTCCAAATCTTTAAATGACTTACGGAGAACAAAGCATACACCAAATATTAAGCAATCTTTATAAGTTACTAAGATAGAGAATTTTCTCAAAAAATAAACTTTCCTTATGAGAATATCAGTGATGCATTATTTCCTACTGCATTAAAAAATAAGCATGCATCAATTTAAACAATATTAACAATCCTAAAAATGTTAATGCTATTTCCAATGTGCCCACCTTTAGAATAGGCAGGGTTTAAGTAAGCCAAATTTTTTTCTTTCTTCTTTGATATCAGATTGAGGAATATAGACTTTTGTTTCCATCTTACATTTATTTACCTTATTTTTACTCAGAAAAGGAAATCACCTAAGGTGGTGTTTTGTTTTGTTTTGTCTTTGTGCTTTGTTTTATTTTCTCTATCAGTGTGGCCTAAGCCAACATAGTCTTCATATAATTATATTATAGCATTTGAAATGAAAGGAAACTCCTTCACTCAAATAAATGACTGAGACTTAGAACATCAGGATTGTGCAAGTTGTAACTGATCCCTGGTGTAATGATACAAATCATGCAACCACCATGCTTCCCGTCTGTAAACTATCAGTAAAATTCTTAACCTAAGAGTATTGTGAAACACAAAATGGATCATACTTCTGACACTAGCTTTCCCTTGAAACATTTTGGGTAGCAAACTTCCATTCCAAGAATATGCACTTATTTCCATTTCTTCTATATCTTCTGCTTTCTCCCTTTTCATTCTTTCCTTTGGTCTTGAAGACTTTAGTTATTCCCTGCCCTGCTTTTTTCATAAGAATACTGTACTGAGCAACCCTGCATTGTCCAAAATTATGCTCCAATCATTGATCGATGTATCATGTATTACGTGATAAAGATGGTGGGAATCAAGCAAGGATTCTTTTTTTATTTTACTTTTTGTATCAGAGAAATAGTACAAAATAGTAACAAATATTCCATGAATCACATTATATATATAAAAACTGATGAAAATATTTCATAATTGATTCACAATCAATTGGTTTTAAGCTTAATCCCAAATTTGGGTGCATTTTCTCTGTTGTCACACATTTTCCATTCAAAGTATACATTTTTAAAGTGCTCAAGATACTAATTATGTGCTGTTTCACATTAATTATGAGTATGAGCAGAGGAAACAATTAATTAATATTAGCCTATGCCTTATCAGTTTAGGAGCTGTCTGATTCATTTGCAAAATATCAAGGGCCATACAAATTTAACATATAAATGTTATTACATATCATTGAATGATATGCCTAAAAAATTAATATACATTTTAATGTAGATAGAAAAAAATAGGGATTTTCTTATTTCTTATGCTTACTCTATCTTAAATGTTTTAATTTTAGCTTATTAATTTATTTCCTTAGAGTTCTAAGACTGGAAAAAATCCAGGACCTACCATTATTATAAATGGCTCATGGATTTCAGGGGTACAATTAATATTAGGTGATAGATTTTTTCCCCCTCTGAATAGGATATATTTGACCTATCAAAGATAATGGATGGCTCCTGGGATATTTTCATATGAGGGGTGAAGGTTTTGTCATTCCTCACAGCAGGCGCATGGATCATCAGTTTAAGCATACAATTTTTGCTCAAGACAACTACATCACTGGTCCAAATCATTCATTACTGAGAAGGTGACACTCATTTCCTAGAGATTAGTGTCAGGATACCAAGCTTCGCTCTTCTCTGAGTTGTAGCATTGGTTAATTAATCATCTGAGCCAACTACGGCACTGAGTTAAAATAAAAGTGTGAGACAGAAAAAAAGGTGATCATGACTGTTTTCTGAGTACAGGATCAGGTAATGCTCAAAGCTGGAAATGTAAGTGGGAACAGGGCTCACCATAACTCTATCCAAGAAGTGAGCTTTTGCTATCTGCTTCAATCCCACTACTAAGTAGCTAGATCTTACCTACTGCCTTCTGAACACATTGATTATACTGGAGTTTCTTTTTTTCTAAATTTTTAATGTTTATTTATTTTTGAGAGAGAGACAGAAACAGAGCATGAGCAGGGGAAGGGCAGAGAGAGAGGGAGAAGCAGGATCCAGCCTCCAAGCTGTCAGCACAGAGCCCATTGTGGGGCTTGAACTCATGGACCACGAGATCATAACCTGAGCTGAAGTCGGATGCCTAACCGTGTGAACCACCCAGGCAACCCCTGGAGTTTCTAGTGAGACCAGAATTACTTAGATCAAAAGGTGAAAAGGGCAGCATATGATCCTAATATTACCCATTTTACTCAAGAGAAAGTCATTAAAAAGCACTATTACTTAAAGCAAATAAAACTTTGGTTCTACCTGTACTTGTTGCTAAAATTAGAGATCTCAAAGAAATGTCCTGTTTTGACCACTGAGGGATTCTAACCTGGAAAGAGATGAGGAATGGAACACTCTAATCTGTTCACTGGTTCTTGCCAGTGATGGTATTTCCTTTTTAATATATTGGAAACAGCACCGAAGTCGAAAAGAAATCTGCCTTTAGTTAGAAGCTCCTATGAAACTTGAATGGTTGTATCACACAGTACCCAAATATCTATGTCTCAGGAAGGAAGGTTTGGGTTACGCCATCAGGTAAAGAACCATGACCACCGGAAGTGTGTGTTGCAGTAAAATACCAGCTATGGCCACATGGCTAGTTATAGAAACAAGTAGTTGTCATTTAAGTACTTTCTTTATTTTCTTATAAATATATTTGTGTCTGTGTTTACATTTACATATATATCTTTGTTTTCTGTCTTCTCACATCCTATTATATAACATGAAATACACAGACTTCTTATCATAGCATTTAAGTACTGTTAACTTTACACCCAACTGTGTACATTGTAGGATCTCAAGAAAGGAGTAAATATCACTCAAGAACTTTGCATTATTTCTTGGGAGGGTGTTAGTCATTTTCAGTTGTATGCAGGATAGCTGTACCATGTTAGGCAGAAGTATGATGTGATTGTCTTTATTCAAAGTTTAACTATGACTTAGGGATGCATTGAGATGCCACATTGACACGGGATGGGTTCGTGATACTTAATTTTATGTGTCAGCTTGGCTGGGCCACAGATGCCATATGGTGGATAAAATTATTCTGGATGTTTCTGTGAGGGTGTCTTCTTTTTGAAAAAGATTAACATTTAAATCAACAGACTTTGAATAAAGTGGGCCTCGTCCAATCAGTTGAAGCCTTAATAGAACAAAGACTGACTTCCCTCAGTGAAGAAGGACTTCTGCCAGCAGACACCCTTTGAAAATTAACTGCAGTATGGTTCTTCGCTGGGTCTCCAGCCTGCTGGTCCGCCCTGCAGATTTTGGATTTGCTAGCCTCCAAAATCATGTGAGCTTATTCCTTAAAATAAATCTTTTTCTCTATATATAAATACACATTCATTTGGTTCTGTTTCTTTGGAGAACTGTGACTAATAGATCAGCTGAATTGGAATTTCCTTAGTGGAACCTCCAAATCTCCCCCCCCCCTTTTTTTTTTTAAATATTCTCCAAGGCATTCTGATGACTCAGGGTTGGAATCTCTTCAAGTGGGAAAATTAACTACATTTTTCTGCTCACTTGTGACCCCTCCATTCCCCAAAAACCTTCCATCTTACCCTTCATGATTAAATATTAGCTCCTTTTTATTTATTTCTGCAAATAGAATGCTTTTAGCCTGAAGATATTTGAGAAAATTATCCTGGAATGGCTTATTCAGAGTCTCATCTAGCCATACTTTCTCGATATGCTTCACTGATATCAGTCTCAATGGCAATTTCAATGAGGAGCTTCTGTGGAAAAACACTCAGAAGAAATTAATTTCACAAGCTGAAATTCAGAGGTGAATTCTGGAGACCACACACAGAACGTTTTCATGCAGCAGCAGGTTATGAGAGTTGCTTAAACAAATGTAGAGTACAAATTCAGTTCTGCTTACATGAAGTGTCAAAAACCATACTGCATTCACGAGGCAACTATTATAAATAGAAAGCTGAAAGAAAAGCATTAGCTTTCCCAATTAAATATAGAATTAAAGTGAATAACACAAGCAAGAACCATTTTCAACTATTATCCCTGTCTTTAATCTTATGAAAGGCTTGCTCACTAATGATCAAGATAATGGGCAAAGCCCATTACTGCTCCCCTGAGAAGAGAGACATCGTAATCAAAGCTGAGACAGATTTGCTTAAAATACTGGGCACAATTGGGCCCCCACCTGAATTTTACATATACTCATAGAGGACTTTCTTATTATTGTCAGTGAGCCAAATCCTGGCTTCAAAAGAGCTTGCTATACACACTACAATATTTTCTAAAGTGCATGCTTGAAAAAGAATTACATATGGAAGTACCAAATCAAATCAAAGAGGTTGTTCATCAATTATTTCATCCAATAAACATTTATTTAGTGTCTAATTTACACTAGGGGCAGCATGGACCATTGGTGACATACCAGGAGACGAGATGGTCTCTGCACTCAAGAAACATACAGATAGGCTTATGGGAGGTGCAAACAGGTGATGGAGTAGAACAAATCCAGGCTCCTCACCACGAGTGCAATTACTTCCACGGTCTACCTGCCTCTGGGACCTGACCGGTTAGTCACATCCCTACTGCTCATGCATACTGGCCACGGTGACCTTTGCAACAGCAGATTCCTGAATCTACAATTCTTTCTGTACATCTTTGTGTGCTAGTTCCTTCCTCTCATGCAGGTCTCAGTTCAAATGTGATCTTCTTTTCAGAGTGAAATCCCTGCATGGCTGTGCTATTTTTTTAAGTTCAAAGGGAAAACAGGGTATGGCAGCCAAGGACTCTGATGGGTGGTGAACTAGATTACATGAAAAGACAGTTATACCATCCAGCATGTTCTCTGGGTTCTAAATTGAAGTTCTCCTTTGTTTTAGTTTAGGGACAGACTACTTGGATCAAATGCTTCCGTGTTTAAATTTGTAAATTCCTTTTGAAAAAACTGCTAGTTCTACTGTGTCAGTTACTTCCTGGTTTTGGCATCTTCTTCATCTGATGGTATTTTATTAACTGGTCGTGAAATTCATTGGGAATGTTTCCTGGTACAAAAAAATTAGGAGAATGCCACCTCCATTTCCCTTCGCCCAGTTAACCACTTGCCCGGTTAACATTACAAATATCAAGAGTACATTGCTTGACTGTAGTTATCGCTTCATCCTTCTCTGTAATTCACCAAAGGGCATACCACAGAGTTACACGGATTGCTGCAAAGCATGTTGTCCTTAAGGTTTTTTAGCTTAATTATTAACTTCACAACTATTCTAAAGACAAATACAAATTAGAAAGACTGGACCACTCAGTTGCCACTCATTTGCAAATAGTGAAAGCAATAATTTTATCTTAACTCAATGATTTTTTCACATATATTTATTTACCAGTAACATTATACTGAGCTTCTTTGGTGCTTTATAAATTATATGGCTAGAGTAACTGAATTTTGAAAACTGAAAGCATGTTTTGCTCATTAAAAACATGTGACCTATGCAATTTATTTATATTCATATGTAATAACCAAGTATTCAACAGCAGATATGCAAAGGGGGAAAATTCATTTCCCTCCACTTCTCCCCAAGACTTCTTTTCTCTAGCAATACTAAAGTATTTAAACATTTCTCTTGTTTTTAAAATATATTCTTTGAGCTAAATCATTTAGCTCATCCTTCAGGGCCCAGAAAAAGCATTACTTGCTCTTTTAAAATAAGCACTTAAAATGTCATCTTCTCTGATAAAAAAATCATATGATCTTCTCAATAGAGGCAGAAAAAGCATTTGACAAAATTCAGCATCTGTTCGTGACAAAAACTGTCAACAAAGTGGGTTGAGGGAACATACTTCAACATAATAAAGGACATATAATAAAACCCTTGCTAGCATCACACTCAATGGGGAAAAACTAACAGCTTGTTGTCTAAGGTCAGGAACAAGACAAGGATGTCAACTCTCACCACTTTTATTCAACATAGGGCTGGAAGTCCTAGCCACAGCAATCAGACAAGGAAAAGAAATAAAGGAATCCATATTGGTAAAGAAGTTAAACTGTCACTACTTGCAGATGATATGATACTACATATAGAAAATGCTAAATATTCCCCCCAAAATGACTAGAACTGATAAATGAATTCAGTAAAGCCATAGGATACAAAATTGATACCCAGAAATAAGTAGTGTTTCTATACACTAATAACAAAAAGGCAGAAAGAGAAATTAAGAAAATTATTCCAATTAGAATTATACCAGAGAATAAAAATACTTAGGAATAAACTTAGCCAAGGAGGTAACAGGTCTGCACTCAAAACTATAAACACTGATGAAAGAATTTGAAGATAATACAAACAAATAGAAAGATATTCCATGCTCATGGATTGGAAGAACAAATATTAAAATGTCTATACTAGCCAAAGCAACATATTTATTGCAATCCCTATCAACATACCAACAACACTTTTCATAGAACTAGAACAAATAATACTACAATTTGTATGATACCAACAACAGACCTCCAATACCCAAAGCAATCTTGAGAAAGAAAAACAAAACTGAAGGTATCACAATTCTGAATTTTGAGATACATTACAAAGTCGCAGTAATAAGACCAATATGGTACTGGCACAAAAACAGACACACAGATCAATGGAACAGAATAGAGCCCAGGAGTAAAACTGCCCTTATGTGATCAATTAGTGCATGACAAAGGAGGCAAGAAAATACAATGGGTGAAAAGACAATCTCTTCAACAAATGGTGTTGGGAAAACAGGACAGCAACATGCAAAAGAATGAACAAAGATCATACACAAAAATAAACTCAAAATAGATAAAAGACCTAAATGTGAGACTAGAAACCATAAAAACCCTAGAAGAAAACATGAGCAGTAATATCTTTGACATTGGCCACAGCAACATTTTTCTAGACATGTGTCCTGAGGCAAGGGAAACAAAAGCAAAAATAAAACTATTTGGACTACATCAAAATAAAAAGCTTTTGCACAGTGAAGGAAACCATCAACAAAACAAAAGGGCAACCTACTGAATTGGAGAAGATATTTACAAATGATGTATCTTTTCATAAAGGATTAATATCCAAAGTATATAAAGAACTTATACAACTCAACACCAAAAAATCAAACAACTAGATTAAAAATGGGCAGAGGACCTGAATAGACATTTTTCAAAGGAAGACATCCAGATGGCCAACAGACACACGAAAAGATGCTCAGTATCACTCATCATCAGGGAAATACAAATCAAAACCATGAGGAGATACCACCTCACACCTGTCAGAATGGCTAAAATCAAAAAGAGAAGAAGGAATAAGTGTTGGTGAGGATGTGGAGAAAAAGGAATCTTTGTGCATTCCTGGTGGAATGCAAACTGGTACAACTACTGTGGAAAACAGTATGGAGATTCCTCAAAAAAAAAAAAAAATTAAAAATAGTTACTACTGAGTATTAACCCAAAGAAAATGAAAACACCAAGTCAGAAAGATAGATGCATTCCTATGTGTACTGCATCATTATTTACAATAGCCAAGATATGGAAGCAACCCAAGGATCCACCACAGATGAGTGGATAGAGAAGATGGGTATATATATACAATGGAATATAAGCAGCCTTTATTTTATTTTATTTTATTTTTTTTCAACTTTTATTTATTTTTGGGACAGAGAGAGACAGAGCATGAACGGGGGAGGGGCAGAGAGAGAGGGAGACACGGAATTGGAAACAGGCTCCAGGCTCTGAGCCATCAGCCCAGAGCCCGACGCGGGGCTCGAACTCACGGACCGCGAGATCGCGACCTGGCTGAAGTCGGACGCTTAACCGACTGCGCCACCCAGGCGCCCCATAAGCAGCCTTTAAAAAGAATGAGATTGTGCTTTTGTGACAACATGGACAGACCTAGAGGGAATTATGCTAAGTTAAATAAGTCAGACTGAGAAAGCCAAACACCGTATGATTTTACTCATATGTGGAGTCTAAAAAAGCAAATGAATAAACAAAGAAAAATCAGAATCAGACCTGTATATACAGAGAACAGATTAATGGTTACCAGATGGAAGACAGGTGGGGGATGGACAAAATGGATAAGGGAAGCGGGAGATACAGGCTTTCACATACGGAATGAATACTTCATGAGAATAGAAGACACAGCATAGAAAATACAGTGATATTTTAATAGCGTTGTATGGTGACGTATGGCAGATACACTAACAATGAGTAAAGCAGAGAAGTTGAACCACTATGTCGTGCACCTGAAATTAATATAACTTTGTGTGTCGACTATACTCAAACAAAAAATGAAATTTAACATCACCTCCTCTATGAAACTTTTTCCATCCTTGCCACTTAAATTTAACCATACCCCTGTGTGGTCGATGCCTACTCCTATCACTACATTTACACAATGTTAGTACACTACTGGTCAACCTGTCTGTTCCCCTCTCCTAGACATGAAGCCTCTGACGATGGGATTGTATCTGACTCACTTTGTAGTCAGGACACCTGGTATGATGTTTTGCAGATACAATGCATAATAAGGTCAAGAGTTTCAGTAGTCAGAATTCCAGGGAGAGCTTTTCCTCATTAGAAAAGCAGACTAAAGGACAGGCTACTTGAACTCCCAGATGACACTGTGATAGACAGATTGTGGTGACAGCGAGAAGCTTTTGGTAAGAGATGGCTGCGTGAGGTTCACAGGACCAGAAAGGAGGATGTCAGAGAGGAAGCAGCAGGCGCTGGGAGGGGAGAGAAAGACCTGTCTAGCAGCTGGTCACTGTGAGACTTTGGGGTGAGCCGTGTCTGAAAGGCAATGTGAGAAGTTCTGCTCTGGGAAAGACTTCAAAAACCCTCTATCCTGGGGCACCTGGGTGGCTGAGTTGGTTAAGCGTCCGACTTTGGCTTGGGTCTCGCGGTCTGTAAGTTTGAGCCCCGCATCGGGCTCTGTGCTGACAGCTCAGAGCATGGAGCCTGCTTCGGATTCTGTGTCTCCCTCTCTCTCTGCCCCTCCCCCGTTCATGCTCTGTCTCTCCCTGTCAAAAATAAAATAAACATTAAAAAAAATTTAAAAAAAAACCCTCTATCCTATCTCCATGAAAACTGTAATGAAGATACAGATTGGTAACATATTCTGGAAGGTAACACACACCAGGTTGTATATGAACTTAACAAATATCTGTTGACCCCAATAATGTGAACTATTTCTCTGCTCTAATGCTATCCAAAATTAGTCACTTCCTGGTCTTCAATGACATTAAACAAGCATGCTTCCATAGTTATATTCATCACACTCAACTTTATTTTTACTATTGTTTTCAATGTTTATTTTTGAGAGAGAGCACATGCATGCGAGGGGCAGAGAGAGAGGGGGACAGAGGACCCAAAGGAGGTTCTGTACTGACAGCAGTGAGGCTGATAGGGGGCTTGAACTCACCAACCATAAGATCATGACCTGAGCCAAAGTGGGATGCTCAACCGACTGAGCAACCCAGGTACCCCTTACTATTTATTTTTAATTTCACAAATATTATATTATCATGTGAGAAATAGTGCTAGGGTCCACTTTTACCATTACCCACAGGCCCCATTCTTTCTTTACAGGGAACTATGACCATCAGTTTGTGGAAACATTATTTAATTTCTTCCTATGCATGTATGTATACATACAACCTGTAGATACCTTGATTTATTTTTTATAAATATTTTAAACATATAAGCTATCTAATTAATATATTCTATAAGCCAATAGGAACTTTTGTTATACTTTGGTATTGTTGCAAAGTATTACAATGTATGAGTATGAAATGGTTTGTTTGGCCGTTATTGATGGAAGGACATTTGGTTTGTCTCTCCATTTTCTGTACAAACAATTCTGCAGTGAAATACTGAAACTGCCTTCTGTGTACTTGTCCAAGTATTTTTCTGGGGTGGACCCCAAGAGATGATTCCTAGGGAACATGGCATATATTGTTAATTATGTTGTGTACTACCAAATTTCCTTATACAGTGGCTGTAACAATTTTTACATCCATCAGTAGTAAAAGCACTCGCCTACTTCCTTTTACTCTTTCCAATATTTAATATTCTTATGATACATTATGGTTTTAAAAGAATATTCTATATTTTATTTATGAATACATCCCTTATGCCTGACATATTTTACTTGGTTCATTGGTGTTCATTTAATACTTATTGAATAAATTAATAAATTTATACACGTGAGGAGACTGATGTGAGGGGATCGAAGTGTACTGATCAGGTTTTGTATATATACTGGTATTATGTCCTTAGAATTACTACATCAGCCTAGAAACAAATGAGGTATCTGGAATATGTCTATATTTCTCATTTTTTAAATTGGATAATTGAAATAGTATTAATATCATAATATGTAAATACTCATATTTCCCCAAAACTCTGATCCCAAATTTAAAAAGAAAGGTCTTTAGATTCAAAAAGGATAAAAGACAGTACATGATAAGCCATTCAACTATTATAGGCAATTAAACATTACAGAGACACGTTTTCTGAGTTCAGGATTCTAGGAAACACTAAAACTAATTGGGTATTGACTCTACTGTTTGATAATCCTTGTTCTTAAGAAAATAGTTCAAAGAGAAAAATCGAATTCCAATTGGGGAAGAGTATGACCCCTGAGATAGAATTTTTAAGTGTCAAGTTATGTTACTTCAAAGTTTTTCCTTAAAAACTAAGCAACAGAAACTGTAGAGATTAGTTGAATCTACTTACTGGTCAAGAGATTGTGCTCTGAATCCTAAGTATTAGAACCATTACTCTTTCACCACGTCAATAAGGAGATGACTCCAGTAATTACATTTTTATGGAATTTAAAATGTGCAGATTTCTTTTAAGAATGAAACTGGGTCATGAGAATCACACAAAAAGTTTTTGGTTTTTTTTTTTAATATAAATAAATGGCAGGTAGCTTTTTACAAAGACAGCAACAACACAACGGGGAGGCAATGACTCATGGGAATTTGCCCCATGTTGCCATCAATTCATACCTAATTACTTGAAAATAGAAACCAACCCAAAGCCTGTGCCATTAATTGACTAGATTTCCTGAGTTACAGCTATAATGAAAATCTTGAAAAGAACGTGAACCCTCTGCCTGTCAGCTACTATAAGAACATGTCCCCCAAGGAGCTCTTTTAGTACTTTAAAAATGGTCTCCACGCAGCAGTTTCCTTTTTTACATAGGTACTTATATCTTCAATTCTTTACAAGTCTCTGAGGATTAGGAAGAGAAGGTTAACACTTTCATCTGTAAGATGAGGGCCTTGTGCTACAGAGGTTTTGATTTTTACAACTGAGTTTCCTCCCTGAATCGGCATTTGTTTTATTTTTCATGGAGTAATAAGTTTGTTTTATGTTGCCAGATAGGGATAGCGAAGTCAACTTTCATTTTCTTCTTTCAATGTCCCTTTTCTAAACTCGGAAAGTAGCTTTTTCTTTCAATGCACATCTTAAATGTGCAAAAGTAATAACAATGATAATGTACTGAGGCATCTCAGGTATAATATGCAACTTAATGGAAATGCTAGAATAATGGGGTTCACTGTTTATGCAGACAATTTCAAATTTGAAGTCATATGGAAGCCATGTGGTCCAACTGCATAGAAATTCATCATTTTTGTCCATGACCGAATTATAATACAGCTTATATTTGGCCAGTGTTACTATTATCCTCAGAGGGGGTCGTCTATCCTTTTCCTTTCAACTAAGTCAATACAAAAATCATCCTGGGCAGATGGGTTTCTAAATCATCAAGCAGCTAGAAAGCTATGGAGACACAGGCTTGACTAGTTTAAATAAATGTGAAAACTGACCTCTCCCCTTCTACATACTCATACA
This sequence comes from Puma concolor, assembly GCF_028749965.1. Taxonomy (NCBI): domain Eukaryota; kingdom Metazoa; phylum Chordata; class Mammalia; order Carnivora; family Felidae; genus Puma; species Puma concolor. The sequence continues at coordinate 113,158,200 of NC_141676.1, forward strand.
CATCTATCAACTACTTTGCTAAATTCATCTTAACCCAACATTGCTAAAATTAATTATAGAATTGATTTACTCCCTGGTAAAACATTAACATGCCATGAAATTTACAGGTTATCAAAATATATACACATTCCATAAACCTGACTACAATATGTTGGTAGAGTATTTCACTATTAGAGGAAATACTTAAAGAGCTAATTCTCCACTTCCACATATATTTTCACATTCTCCATGCTTTATACATTTTTCAGGTAAGTAACACATTACCCTTCATATATAAAGTGTAACATAAAATTGATTGCATATGTAGATCGTTGTCAAAAATTCCTTTCTTTGACTCTCAGTAGATTTAAAAAAATCCAGAAACACATTAAAGTCCCCTTAAATTTTAAAATATTAGATATAAATCTCCAATTTAAAGTGGTTAGCCTTTAAAACTATATGTAATTGATCTGGTAATTTGATGTGGATAACTTTAAGGAATTGTCTTATCAGTGATAAAAATTCTGAATAATACTTCACGCGTTTTGAATATCTATCTTTAATTAACCAAAAGTTGTGTCTAACTCTGTTTTTATTTATTTTTTATTTTTTTAAAGTTTATTTATTTTAAGACAGAAAGAGAGAGAGAGAGCGAGCATGGGGGAGGGGCAGGGAGAGAGTGAGAGAGAGGAAGACAGAGAATCCCAAGCAGGCTCTACACTGTCAGCTCAGAGCCTGATTTGGGGCTCGAACTCATGAACCACGAGATCATGACCTGAACTGAAACCAGGAGTCAGACGCTTAACCAACTGAGCTTCCCAGGTGCCCCCAAGTTTATTTTTAAATAAAATGGGGAACTTCAAAATAGAGTCATCCCTTGGGCGGTGAATGTGCGGTGAATGAGAGCAGTAAATTAAGAGCTGCTATCTTGTTATGATTCCTAACACCCCTAGAGAATGGACAGAAGCCCTTTCCAACTCCTACAGAAAGGAGCAGTGAGTACTACAACTGCTATCTTTCATACAGAAGAAAACATTCCCCTTTTTTTTTATCATTTTACAAGGGGTTCCTTCTTGTTTTACATTCTGTCAACTTCAATGCGATGGTCAGGGAACATATCTCTGTACCCACTGATTTACATATGCCCAGTTTGCTCTTAATGTCACCTACCTTATTATTACACTTCAATCTGTGTTGATAATTACTTTGTTCCATTATATGGTGAGCTACTGGGAGTCAGGCCTCTAGTCTCAGTTGCCTCTATAGTTTCAGCACATAGGACAGTATTTCTTTTGGTTAATTTATTCCTGGGGTCCACCTTCAACAAGCTCATGGTGGAGGGATGACATAAGCAAGTGCCTACTATGAGACGGATGAGATGGTAAGTTACGGTGACGTCATGGGAAAATGTAGGCGAGGCCCTCACCTGGATGTGGTGTGTCACAGAAGGCTTCCATCAGGAAATATTTGAGGTCTGAAAATAACGTGGTAGGTGTCCAGGCAAGATATGGAGAAAGAGTCGCTTGTTGTTGGCTTAGAAAGGATGCACACAGGTCCAGAGAAGGTACAGAGAATGTGGCTTCACCACCTGAATTATATGAGCTAGAACTTGGGTGGGTGGAGCTAAGTGGCAAGCAGCAAGACTGGAGAGCTGAGTAGGACTTAGATGGTACAGGTCCTTCCAGCCACATACAAGTTTAGAATTATTCTAAGGGGTATATTAGAATATAGGGAACTTGAGGGAACTATCCAATTCATTTCCAACTAAGAAAGCTCATTTGGCTATAAGGAAATAATGTGACCTTTTCAAAAAATAAAGTGTTGAATAAATTCTGGTATTTAATAAATAACATACCTATACTACGTGTGTGTATGGAAAAACTGGTAAGTAAAACAGTAGAAAAAAGGAATTTTGTATCAATGAAAAGAGTCAAAAATTAGAAAAAGTAATTTAATTTTCCTAATAATGAATCATTTAATTAATTTACATGTATTGTTTCTTTTTTTTATGTTTATTTAACATAAACATATTGAGAGAGAGACAGCGAGCGTGAGCAGAGGAGGGAGAGAAAGAGAGGGAGACACAGAATCTGAAGCAGGCTCCAGGCTCTGAGCTGTCAGCACAGAGCCTGACGTAGGGCTCGAACCCAAAAACTGTGAGATCATGACCTGATGATCATGATCATGATCTCAGCTTAACCAACTGAGCCTCCCAGGTGCCCCAACATATATTGTTATAGTACTTGTAGGCGAACTAACTCATGAGGATGACTGCAACTCTGGTTAAAATAAAAAGTGATAATCCAGTAAAACAAAATAAAACCAACGATTTGACTTTGAGGATACCATTATCATTGCCATTACAGATCAATATTGAGCCCTGCATCAGAAAGTTGTTCTGAATTCCAAGTTAAGAAGTCAAACTATATCTGCTGGGACCACTGGTCTTGTCCACTTGGAAAAGTTTCATAGTTGGGATTTAGCATTAGAAAGGGTCCTTCAATTTATATTATATTTATAGTAAACCAAATATAGTAATATTAAAACAAATACTTTGGGGGCGCCTGGGTGGCGCAGTCGGTTAAGCGTCCGACTTCAGCCAGGTCACGATCTCGCGGTCCGTGAGTTCGAGCCCGCGTCAGGCTCTGGGCTGATGGCTCAGAGCCTGGAGCCTGTTTCCGATTCTGTGTCTCCCTCTCTCTCTGCCCCTCCCCCGTTCATGCTCTGTCTCTCTCTGTCCCAAAAAAAATAAACGTTGAAAAAAAAAATTTTTTTTTAAAAATAAAAAAAAAAAAACAAATACTTTGTTTAGTAACTTATGAGCTATATTAACTTCATTTTTCCACTAATGTAAAGAAGTGCCTTTCTCCTTGAATTGATGCAGAATGAGTAAGATTGGATATACTTTGTAAAGGTGTGGCTGCTGAAAATTCTCGTGTGATCCTCCCAGAGCACTTGGCTCGGTTTTATGTGTAGAGTGGACAGTCAATAACCATCTTTCGAATAAAGGGCAAAATTTATGATTATACAACTCATTCTAATTGTATACAATCTTTTTTTTTTTTTAACTTTTTTTTTTTCAAAGTTTATTTATTTTTGGGACAGAGAGAGACAGAGCATGAACGGGGGAGGAGCAGAGAGAGAGGGAGACACAGAATCGGAAACAGGCTCCAGGCTCTGAGCCATCAGCCCAGAGCCTGACGCGGGGCTCGAACTCACGGACCGCGAGATCGTGACCTGGCTGAAGTCGGACGCTTAACCGACTGCGCCACCCAGGCGCCCCTGTATACAATCTTTAAATGACAGAAAAGTTGTAGTAAATGATCAAAAAATTCTATTTTTCACAAGCCCCATTCTATTTACATTAGCTTAAAATTCTATTTTGTGCTATCTCATGCTAAATGTCACTTTTGAATAATATATGTTCTCCAGGGTAATAGCTTCCCATTCCAGTTAGAGTGATTCAGCTGTTTTGGCTCCAGTGGTGAAGAAATCAACACTACAGCAGCACTTTCTCAAGTGCGCCAGTAAGTGGACGTAGTCATCAGAATCACCTGATGTGTTTGTTAAAAAGCAGAATTCTGAACCCCATCAAAAGCCTCCAGAGTCAGTCAGCATCTGCGGTGGGTGGAGTCTGGGGGTACATAGGTACAACTGAGCCCCTAAATATCAGTTGGAATAATGGAATAGAACTTTACTAACATTGATAGACATTTCCCTAAAAGTAGGTGATATTCCAATGATTTATCTTGTCCATCTTTTCTTCCCCTGAAATGACAGTGACTATATAATTAATTCCAAAATTATTTAAATTCTTTTTTTGAAGCTCATTTAATCTATTATCAAAGTTAAAAAAAAATAGAACAGATTATCTGTTCATTACCTGCTTTATACACTGTTTTTAACTCCTTCTCATCCTTCCCCAAACCATTTCTCTATTTTGATTAGAAGGCATGGTAGGTAAAAAAACTAATAAACAAACAAACAAACAAACAAAGGGGTTCCAACAACATGTTTATGTTTTGATCCTTGGAAACTGAGATGTTATCTTACAGCACAAAAGCGACTTTGCAGAAACGATGAATGTTAAAGACTCTGAGGTAGATTATCTTGTGCTACCCAGGCAGGCCTAATCTAATCACACAAAGCCATCAGCAAGACGACCCTTTACTAGATGTGGCCAGAGAGGGAGAGGACACTATGGAAGAGATGGACAGTTAGTATCTTTGAATTTGGAAGAGGGGAACCACAAGGCAGGGAATGCGGGTGGCCTCTCAAAGCTGGAAAAGGACAGGGAAAGGAACGTCCCTTCCAGGGAGGGACGAAGCCCTACTGACAAGTGACTGTTAGCCTAGGGAGATGCCTACCAGACTTCTGATCTCCAGAAGTGTAAGATAATGAGTTTTTGCTTTCTAAGCCACTAAACTTGTGGCAATCTGTCATGGCAGAAGAAAACAAATACAGAAGGCATTGGCTTTGATCCCAGCTATGTTGGTCTATTTAGAATAGAAGGTGCTGATGGGACTGGGAGCTGTCATAAGAAAAGGACATTCTAGTTATTACTAATTCAGCTTTCCTGAGTTTCAGCTGAAGTTGTCAGAGAGTTATACTAAATAACTCTAACGTGTGTAACACACAAAGGTATTTAGAACTGAAGGTTTTATCATCACAATTCCATTGCTGGATGCCCTTTTAACTGTTGAGATGCTGAAATGATTTAATAGAACTACAACTAACCTTGGAGTTGATCTAGATCATCTAACACTTCTTCGCCCTGGTGGTCTTAGACAAACCTTTCTGTATACACCGTTCCTCACTTATGAGAATGCACAGGGTCTCAACTTGTTTAAAACGAGGCAACATATGCAGAGGCAATCAATGAACTTTACGACAGTCTGAAAATGTAAGATATTTTTAAAGATTACAGTAAAGTATCCATGGGAATTAAATTACCTTAAAATAAATCAACACAAAAGGAAACAACAGAAGGATTTTATGTGCCTGCTCTAATTGAACACACGGGCATAATACATCTTAAGGTTCTTGGTCACTTGCCCAGAATCTAGAAGCAAATTTACCCAATAAATGGTACATTCTAATTACTCACTTTTTTTGTTCTTGAGATTATCTTAAACTTTTATTCTGCTTTATATTTATTATACCCATCTAATATAAAGATGGCTTGCAAGTCCACATGGTGTTTTTTTCCCCAATTCTCCCATTGGGGATGGAAACGCAGACATCTATGTAAAATACATAAAACAGATACATTCCTCCAGGATCAGCAGCCTACAGAAACAACTTTACAAAATGTACACCTTTGGCCCCACTGATTCTCCAAGAATCAGTGAAGACTGACAATACAGAATCGTGTGTCATACAACACATTTTGAAACCGAACGTTTACTCACTCACAAACTTAGTATCTACTTAATTTGAGCAGGCAGCCTGGTGGGTACCTGATACAGAGAAGACTACATACATGTGAAAAGTCTCTGATCTACAAGTTTGATGAAGGAATATGATTGGGGAGACCAATGAGTAAACCATGAAGTACAATGCACTGTGGTTAGTCCTGGTATTCATAAAAGCCACATTATCCATACATGACTATATATTATATATATATATATATATATATATATATATATATATACACACATACATATATGTATGCGTATCTATATTTATATATATCTATATCTATCTATCTATCTATCTATCTATCTATCTATCTATCTATCTATATCTGTAATTGTTTTTTGATTTTATTTTAATTGCAGCGTGTTTAACATACACTGTTAGGTTAGATGCAGGTGCACAATACAGTGATTCAACACTTGCAAACATTACTGTGCTCATCACAACAAGTTCATCCGTAATCCTCATCATCTATTTCACTCACCCCCCACCCACCTCCCCTCTGGTGACCATCAGTGTGCTCTCTGTAGTTAAGAGTCTGCTTCTTAGTTTGTCTCTCTCTCTCTTGTTAATTTTTCCTTTGCTTGTTCGCTTTGTGTCTTAAATTCCACATACGAGTGACATCATATAGTATTTGTTTTTCTCTGACTTATCTTGCTTAGCATTATACTCTCTAGATCCATCCACATCATCGCCGAAGGCAAGATTTCATTCTTCTTATGGATGAGTAATATTCCATCGTATATAAATACCACATCTTGTTTGTCCACTCATCTATCGATGGACACTTGAGTTGCTTTTGTATCTTGGCTATTGTAAATAATGCTGCAATAAACATAGGGACTCGTGTATCTCTTTGAATCCCTCTTTTTGTATTTTTTGGGGTAAAAACGAGTAGTGCAAATAGTGGATAGGAGAGTAGTTCTATTTTTAACTTTCTGAGGACCCTCCATACGTGGGCTGCACCAATTTGGTTTCCCACCAACATTGTAAGTGGGTTCCCTTTTCTCCACATCCTTGCCAACATTTGTTTCTTGTGTTTTTTATTTGAGCCATTCTGACAGGTATGAGGTGATATCTCACTGTAGTTTTGATTTGCATTCCCTGATGATGAGTGATGTTGCTGATAGGTTACCTTTAAATTTTGGTGATGGTTTTCTTTGCTGTGTAGAAACTTTTTGTTTTGATATAGTCCCAAAAGTTTATTTTTGCTTTTGTTTCCCTTTCCTCAGGAGACCTCTAGAAAAATGTTGTTATGGCTGGTGTCAGAGAAGTTATTGCCTGTGTTCTCTTCTAGAATTTTTATGGTTTCAGGTCTCATTTAAGTCTTTAATCCATTTTGAATTTATTTGTGTGTATCATGTAAGAAAGCAGTCCAGTTTCATTCTTTTGCATGTTGCTGTCTAGTTTTCCCAACGCCATTTGTTGAAAAGACATTCTTCCCACTGGATATTCTTTCCTGCTTTGTCAAGATTAATTGACCGTACAATTATGGGTTTATTTATGGGTTCTATATTCTGTTCTATTGGTCTATGTGCCTATTTTTGTGCCAGTACCATACTGTTTTGGTTACTATAGCTTTGTAATGTAACTTGAAGTCTGGAATTGTGATGCCTCCAGCTTTGTTCTTTTTCAAGGCTGCTTTATCTATTCAAGGTCTTTAGTGGTTCCATACAAATTTTAAATTACTTCTTCTAGTTCTGTGAAAAATGCTGTTGGTATTTTGATAGAGATTGTGCTGAGTCTGTAGATTGCTTTGGGTAGTATAGATGTTTTACCAATATTTGTTCTTCCCATCCATGAGCATGGAATCTTTCCATTCCTTTGTGTGTAGGTCTTCATTTTCTTTCATCACAGTTTTACAGTTTTCAGGGTATAGGTCTTCCACCCCTTTGGCTAGGTTTTATTCTTAGGTAGCTTATCATTTTTCATGAATTGCAAATGGGATTGTCTTCTTAATTTTCTTTATTGCTGTTTCATTATTAGTATAAAGAAATGCAACAGATTTCTGCACATTGATTTTTATCCTGCAACTTTACTGAATTCATTTACCAGTTCTAGTAGTTTTTTGGTGGAGTCTTTAGGGTTTTCTATATATTCTGTCATGTTATCTGCAAATAGCGAAATTTTTACTTCTTCCTTAGCAATATGGATACCTTTTATTTCTTTTTCTTGTCTGATTGTTGTGACTAGAACTTCCAGTACTATGCTGAATAGAAGTGGTGAGAGTGAACATCATTCTCTTGTTGCTGACCTTAGGAGGAAGGCTCTCAATTTCCCCCCCTTGAGTATGATGTTTACTGTGGATTCTTATGTTGAGATATGTTCCCTCTAACCCTACTTAGATGAGGGCTTTTATTGAACCACTCTTCCATTCCAGAAATAAATGCCATTTGATCATGGTCAACATTTTTTTACATGTATTGCTGGGTTCTGTTTATTGTATTTTGCTGTGGATTTTTGCATCTATGTTCATCAGAGACACTGGCCTGTAGCTCCCTTTTTAGTGGAGTCTTCATCTGGTTTTGGCATTCGAGTAATGCTGGCCTCATAGAATCAATTTGGAAGTTTTCCTTCCTCTTCTATTTTTTGGAATAGTTTGAGAAGTATTAACTCTTCAAGTGTTTAGGAAAATTTCCCTGTGAAGTTGTCCACTCCACGACTTTTGTTTATTGGGGGTTTTCTGATTACTGATTCAGTCTCCTTGCTGGTAATCAGTCTGTTCAATTTTCTATGTTTTTTGCTTCAGTTTTATATATTTCTAGGAATTTATCCATTTGCTCCAAGTTGCCCAATTTTTTGGCATATAGTCTTTCATAATAATCTCTTACAATTGAATTTTGTTATGTTGGTTATTACTTCTCCTCTTTCGTGATTTTGTTTGAATTCTTTCTTTCTCTCTCTCTCTCTCTTTTTTTTTTTTTTGATGACTTTGGGTAAAAGTTTATCAATTTTGTTGATCTTTTCAAAGACCATCTCCTGATTTCATTGATCTGTTCTACTGTGTAATTATTATATATGTATTATTATTATTTATATAATTATGTATACATATATAATAATATATATAAGTAGATATTTTAACTCTGGTGTGGAGAATAGACCGAGGTCCAGAGAAATTACTGTAAAGCTGATATACATAAAAAGATTATTGTAATAGTCTGGACAGAAGATAATGGTCTAAATTAGGATATAACCTGTAAGAGTGGAAAAGACGAGAGAGAACAAGAGAAAAACTGTCAGGTATCATAGCAGGAATACTTAGGATTTGGTGACTGGTAAATGTAGCAAGTGTGGGAAACATAAAAATGACTCCAGGTTTTCTGGCATACATAACTGAAAAGTACACATTCTAAGAAAAACAGCAAATTAAGGTGGCCTAACTTTTTTTGGACACTGTGGTGCCTGGGACACCTAGTTGGCGATTTCCAGTCAAAGGTTAGAAACAGATGAATGAAGCTGAGAAAAGGTGTTGGGATTAAGATTTCATGTCTTGTTCACCTTTTAATCACATTGCCTAGCAAAAAAAAAATGGGGAAAAAATGATCAATGAGATAGACAAAAACTGTTGATTAAAGGGTCGCTTGGGTGCTCAGTCGGTTAAGCATCTGACTTCAGCTCAGGTCATGATCTCACGGTTGATGGGTCTGAGCCCTGCGTCGGGCTCCGTGCTGACAGCTCAGAGCCTGGAGCCTGTTTCAGATTCTGTGTCTCCCTCTCTCTCTGCCCCTCCTCTGTTCACACTCTGTCTCTGTCTCTGTCTCTGTCTCAAAAATAAATAAACATTAAAAAAAATTTTTTTAAATATGCATTTTTATGAGAGCTATAGTTTTACTGAGGTTGTTTATAAACTCCTTTTTACTTGAAAATTAAAACAAGGTGTGGGGTGGCCCCACAAAATCAGAATGAGGTAGAGTTCGAAAGAGACTTTAAGAGACAAAACAGATGAACATAAGGGAAGAGAAACAAAAATAATATAAAAACAGGGAGGGGACAAGGCAGAAGAGACTCTTAAATATGGAGAACAAACAGAGGGTTACTGGAGGGGGTGTGGGAGGGGGGATGGGCTAAATGGATAAGGGGCATTAAGGAATCTACTCCTGAAATCGTTGCAGTAGGTGCTAACTAATTTGGATTTAACTTAAAAAAAATAATAATAAATTTTTAAAAATAAAAAAATAAAAAGAGACTTTTAATTCTCCTTTAATATTTTTCAGATTTTAAAAAGACTATTTGTGTAATTAAAAATAATAAGGGGGCACCTGGGTGGCTCAGTCAGTTAAGCATCTGACTCTTAGTTTCAGCACAGGTCACAATCTTATGGTTCCTGAGTTCAAACCCTGTGTCGGGCTCTGTGCTGACTACGCAGGGCCTGCTTGGGATTCTCTCTCTTCCTCTCTCTGCTCCTCCCCTGCTCTCTTTCTCAAAATGAACAAACATTTAAAACTAATTAAAGAACAAACAAAAATCACAAGAGGCCATCTCTTGCTTTACATGATATGAATTAGTCTATTCTGTCATCCCTTAAGCTTCACCTCCTACACGACTGCCTTTTCCAGTTATCAGCTCTGTCTGTGTTTATCACCATAGTGGTTTATACCATCCGCTCTATGGAATATGAAGTCCAGAGAAGAAAAATAGAGCCTATTTTCATAAGTGGTACTTTGCCATCAAATTTGTTTCTTTGATGGGAGCAAATAAAATTCAACACAAAGTACATAGGTTTTGGGGCTTTGCTTAATAGAAAAAAAAAAAAAACAACCATGAAGTCGAATTACCTTGTCTGTGTTATGTGTATTCAAAGTGGCTCTTAATATGTGCAGTTATGTTATGTGGCTTTGAAAGTATTAGTGCTAAAGCTAGAGAAGCTCGCTGTAGGAAACACTTCGTGGCTTTTGCTTCGTGCTCTCACATAAACAAAGAGACTGATCTTGAGACCATGTTTTTCAATATGCAGTGGATACAGCAGATAATTAATTCAGGAAGATGCTCAGGAACTTGATGGTTTAAGCAAGGCCCAAGAAAGCATGATTTTTAAGTCAAACGAGATGTTCAGAAGCAAAAGCAAACAAAGGAGGAAATTAAATAGTTTCATGTAAGGCAGAAAGATGATAAGGTTAAGAAGTTAAAAAAAATTAGTTTAATTTTAGGTAATCTAAGTAAGGTAACCACAACATTTATGATAGGCAACGTAGCTATTCTTTCATGAATAACTAGTTCCAAAGTGATTAAAACAACACATATCAGATATTAAGGAATTCTCTTCAGTATTTTAATTATACAATTGGAAAAATACCAACAAAAAATAACAGCAAACATTTACTGAGAGCTCACTCTGTACCAAACACTGCCTCAACTAGACAGATGCATTATTTCATATATTAAACAACAACAACAAAAAAGATTAGGTTTTCCAGTACATCTGGCTTGAAACCACTCAATTCAGAAACCACAAAGGAATACACTCAGGTTAAAATCTGCATAAAATATGAATCATTGAATCTCTGGTAAAAATATAATTTTATTTCTGGTCGTCTTTCTCCCCTGTTCCCCACAGACATCTGGGAAAGAACATGATAAAAATTTATGGAAATATATTTTAGCACTAACATAGTAGTTGGTACATAAAAATATTTAGTAAGTATTCTTTGAATGGATTAGTGACAAATAAGGTACAATTGATGGAAATTCATTGTTCTCTGAGATGTATATTTGACTAAAATGCTTTCTTTCATTCCTTGGTCCCTCGAGGGAGAGAAACAATGGTCAATGCTACGTCATGTTTAGTGCCCACATTTTAAAAACTCTCAAGTCATGGTCTAAAGTTATTCTAGTCCACAGCCTCATCCATTCACAGCTATCAATTCACCTCATTAAAACAGTGCATCACATTAAAATAGCACAGATTCAAAAACAAGATGGAAAGGCGGCAGGTTTTGATGAATTACTGAATTTCACTTGACTGATCACTAGTTGTTATTTCTTATCCAAGTGACGGCTGTGACTAAGACTCTTTTTGGCCAACAGCACCCATCCATCACACACCTGCATGCCAGCAAGCATCAATGTTCTTCGATAAATGGCACGGAGAACAAGCTTGGTGTGTTTTCTCTCCGTGAAAATGTTTCAGCAGCCTTGAATCCATTGCAGGAAGTATCTCACAAATAGAAGTGATGTAGTAACAGGTTCCTAATTTTGTCTGGATGCTCATGGGCTCGTTGTGACATACACTGCTTCCCAAAGGGGAGTTTTTAAAATTCCAGTAAGTATCGAGATATTAGCAGAACATTATCTATTTTATTTTGGCTCTATGAAGAACAGGAGTTAATTAATGATTTGCTGAGATACTATACTCAGCCAGATCCTTTCACGCTGTGCTTCCTCCTCTCTGGGCGCCTTCCATTTCCAGCTCCCAGGGCCTCGTCCTGTGCCCAGGCTCCTTATGGTGGGTCCCACCTGGTCATCACCACCGCCGCTCTCTGTGGCCAAGCCACATCCAATATGGAGTGATGGTTAAAGACCTGGAATCAGGGCCAGCATGGCTAGCTCGAAATCATGGCTCGCCATTTAATATGTGCATAATTAGGACAAGTCTTTGAAGCTCTCAGAGGGTGGAATGTATTTCAAAGGGTAATAAAAATGACCTTAGAAGGTAGTTGTGGGTCTTGAGTTTCTATGTGTGAAGCCCTTAAAATGATGTTTGGAACACCGTAAGGACCATAACGGTTAGACATGATTATTATTCCATAATCAGATCTTTTATTCCTTTTGTGCCACTAAGGAACTTCCGAAGTATTCAGATAAATAATTCAAACTGAAATATTTCACCAATTCAAACATATAAAAGAATTCTCAGTGATTCATTCCCTAAGCTGAAGGAATACATTTCCAGAAAAGTTCATGACTCACAGGAGGCCAAGAGGCCTTCTTTCTAAATACTGACAAATCACTCTGCAAAGGTTAGCACCCACTCCTCCTCCCGGTGGGATCGTTTATTTAATGTGAAAACAAAAGATTACTAGAGCCATGCATCCATCTCTGAGACTGATGCATTAGGAAGGAAGAGATAAATATTAAAGTACCAAAAAAATCATAATTCTATAATAATACCAAGATAGTACTTTTTGATATTGAGAAAAGGACTAAGAAGGGAATAAATTGGCTATATTATAATTTGCCTCTCATAAAATCAATTTTTTTGCCTTAATTCTAACCAATGAAAAAGATGACAAAATTTTTTAAATTTCTCTTCATAAAACTCAGACTGTATTTTTGTTTTTGGAAGTTGCTAGATAAAAGTTTAAATTATTTGGTAAATTACATTATTGGCAGGTACTTTGTCATTACCTCAAATTAATTCCTTTTGAATTATCTCCCAAATATTTCCAAATTATCTCTCAAATAGTGCCAGTTTAAATTTGAATAAATTAATTGAAAGCGCTTCGTATAATTGCTTATCCTTTTTGAAGAGGAATCAAACATTGGGATCCTTGGGGCATCATTAAACAAAATGAAAATCACCCGATTGATTCTGTTGTGGGGTGAATATTTAAAAAAAAAGATTAAAATTAAGCTTATTTCTCAACTGACAAAATAATTGTATTTGAGATCCTTTGACACCTTATCTGATTTAACTGCTTGGTTCTGCAATGATTTCTTTTCTGAAGACTGTCCAGAATATTGCTGCCTTTTTCAGAGGGCTAATTGAATCACACTAGTTTCACAAAATAAGCTTGTTAATTGCTTGTTTTAGCAGGTTATTTTACAAATAGAAAAGTCCGGTGGTTCTTCCAAAGAAGAAAGTGCCAGATAATATTAGTGGCCATGGGTACCAAAGCTACAAAATGCATATAACATTAACTAAAGTTTTCATTTTAATTCATCCATTAAAAAATGCTGTTTTCTGGCTTATATTCCAACTTGGGGTACAAACCACAACTCCTCGCTCTGGTTTTGAAAGTTCCTACATGCTCCTACCTCTTGGATCTCATCTTGTACCATTTTCTCCTCTGCTTGCCACCCTGTCCTCCAGCTAGAAACATTGGGTTCCATCCAATGTCAAAATCAATGAGCTCATTTTGATCCCAGGATCTCTGGTGTAGAGTTTCTCTTTACTAATCTTCATTGTCTGACTCCCAGTCATTCACATTTCGGCTGAAAATGGACTTCAAACAAGAGACCTTTCCTAGCCACTCATGTTACTAGAATCTAGACTGCATGACACCAACATCTTTGTTGCCTGATTCTCTACGGTTTCTTCAGCATCTTGACTAGCTCATCACACATGCTCATCACACTAGCTCATCACACATGCATCAACATAACTCAATATGTTATTTGTTGAGTGTGGAATAAGCATGGACTCCCTGATATGCTCTGTACTGTTAGTGACACATACAGCATTTCCTAATAACCTTGCAAGGTAAATATTACCATGGTTTTATAAGAAGTAAGGGCCCAAATTAACCACCTGGTGTGTCTGGTTCCAAAACTGTTATTTTTCCTCTAACCTACTAGCAAAGACAAATGAGTACTTTAGCACGGTGAGTCCAATCACCTCCCTGCTTTAATGTCATGCTACAGACATCTACTGCAGGAAGTATCACTTTAAAACCTGTTTACATGTGGATTTTCCAAGAGAAACTAGGGTTCCTTGAGCGTAATGACTGCGCCTTATTTATCTGGATAGTCCTAGTGCCTGGAACACAGATTTGCATTGTTGAAAAAATAGAGGAACTTAAAGAATCCCATTACTGGTAATTAACATGAGATCTCAATGTTGAATAGATACAATGCATGTAGAGAGGTTTACAATGAATTTTCTTAACCAAGTAATTTTTGAAATGGAAAACTATGTGCTTGGAATGCATAAACTTCTCTATATTAAAAATTGGCTGAGGGGCGCCTGGGTGGCTTGCTCGGTTAAGTGTCCGACTTCCGCTCAGGTCATGATCTCACGGTCCATGAGTTCGAGCCCCGCGTCGGGCTCTGTGCTGACAGCTCAGAGCCTGGAGCCTGCTTCAGATTCTGTGTCTCCCTCTCTCTCTGCCCCTCCCCTGTTCATGCTCTGTCTCTCTCTGTCTCAAAAATAAATAAACATTAAAAAAAAATTAAACCCTTAAAAAAATTGGCTGAGTCAATTGATGAATTTGATATGAAGAGTTTATGTTTTTACAGACAGTTAATTCTTTTAAAAAATTTTCATTCTCAAAGGCATGAGTTTATAATAATTACTGGTATTCATTTATTCATTCATTCTTTCTTTTTTTAAGATTTTATTTTTAAGTAATCTCCACATGCAATGTGGGGCTTGGATTTACAACTGTGAGGTCAAGAGTCACATGCTCTACTGACTGAGCTGGCCAGGTGCCCCTCAATGTTTCTTTATCAAGGTATAAGGATAATTTGGGGGGGCACTTGGGTGGCTCAGTTGGTTAAACATCCAACTCTTGATTTCAGCTCAGGTCAGATCTCATGGTTCATGAGTTCGAGTTCTGCATTGGGCTCTGCACTGTGCATGGAGCCTGCTTAGTATTCTCTCTCTCCCTCTCTCTCTGCCCCTCCCCTGCTCATGCGTGCGCTCTCTCTCTCTCTCTCTCAAAATAAATCAATAAACTTAAAAAAAGGTAAGGATATTTTAAATTATCTGGTATGTAAACAGTTTTGGCAAAACTACTTTCGTTCACTAGTGTTCGATACTACTTTATTATATATTTTGCTTCCCGTGCCTTAGCTGTAAAGCAGCAGGCAGTTGCATGTGAAAGAGACTGTGAGTGCCACTAAAGGAGTCACCTCATCTGGAGTTTAAGAACACGGGAGGCCCTTCCATTGTTTCTCCCAGTGACTGGGAGAATCTGAGTCTCAGCCTGGAAGTCCTCAGATCTGCTTCTTAATGACTGTCTTTTCTCCCATAACATCTCCTTTTATCAATGTCTTCCTACAAAGGATCCCTTGGTTGTATAGCATTTGCTTTGCTATGTAATATTTTCCTTCAGGGGCGCCTGGGTGGCTCAGTTGGTTAAGTGTCCGACTTCGGCTCAGGTCATGATCTTGGGGTTTGTGAGTTCGAGCTCCGCCTCAGGCTTTGTGCTGACAGCTCGGAGCCTGGGACCTGCTTCAGATTCTCTCTCTGCCCCTCCCCCCACTAACACTCTGTGTGTGTCTCTCTCTCTCAAAAATAAATGGCTTCAGGGGCACCTGGGTGGCTCGGTCGGTTAAGCGGCCGACTTTGGCTCAGGTCATGATCTCGCGGTCCGTGAGTTCGAGCCCCGCGTCGGGCTCTGTGCTGACAACTCAGAGCCTGGAGCCTGTTTCAGATTCTGTGTCTCCCTCTCTCTGACCCTCCCCTGTTCATGCTCTATCTCTCCCTGTCTCAAAAAAAAAAAAAAAAAAAAAAAAGGCTTCATCCTCTTCCCTCCCTAACCTGAACCCTCCACCTTGGTCTGCTGGCATTCTCACCTCCAGCCCCTCCCCCTCCCCAGCAGCCCACAGGTGCATTTCCATCACCGCATCCATGTCCATACCTTTCTTCGCATGAAATGCCACTCTCCATTTCTTTATTTCTCCCCTTGATTATTTTAGGAGTAGGAAACGCAAGAGGTTGGGAGATAGGCAGAGGTGGGTCTGACTACTAGTTTTGATATGTAGAGTTCTGTGAACTTGGACCAGTTACTTAACCTGACTCTGTTTTCTCATCCATAACATTGATATTTCATAATGGTTAGAGAAGATATTTGATTACCAAATTTCTCATCAATTTCTAGCCAATAGGTACATGATCCTTTATTTCTTTGGGTCTCAAATAAAACCTCATCTGCTTTGTTACATCTTGCCTAGCTTGACACATCATATTCTTTTACCCCTATCACTAGATTGAGTTCATATATTTAACATTCATTTGGCATACATACACGCGCGCGCACACACACACACACACACACACACACACACACACGCTTTACATGGTTGGAAATCTCATTACCTCAAGTCCCCATTTCCTTAATGGTTGTGCTGGAACAATGAATTCATTAAGATTTCTTTTTCATAGAAATATATGATTAAAAAAAATCAAATAGTATAGAAAGCCCTAAAATGACAAGAAACTCATCTCTTTTCTTAACCTCCTCAGCCACTTTCCCTAGGAGCAACTACATTAAAAAAAAATATTATTGTAACTCCCGTATTCCATCACCCAAATTTAGTATTTATCAAGAATTTACTATCTACTTATCTTTTCCTCTTCTCTTTCTCACCCTGTCTCAGCTACATTACATTGGAAAGCATAGTCAAGACAAAATGTTCTGTCATCAATTTATACATCAGTTTGCATAAGGAGTTAAGCATTAATTTCTTTAAAATATGGAAATTTTCATCATGTGATATGATGCCCTTATCTTGCCCAATTAATTCCCCAATTAATTAATTAATTCCTCAGTTCAATTAATTCCCCAATTTCATCTAATACCTAGCACATATTCATGTTTTCTTATTTATCTCAAAATGATTTTTTCCCTCAAAAGACCATTTGGATCAGAATCCAAAGAAGATGGACGTATTACATAATGTATTTAGTTGTTTGTGTTTTCAGTCTCTTAATTTAAATGAGTTCCTAGAGGCAGTGAATTTTCTGAGGATTCTAATTAGAGATTTTAGCTTTTAAATGTCTGTTCTTTGCACAGAATTTGATCTTTTGCTTCTGTGGTAATTTTTCCGATATTCTTACAATCCTGTGTTACAGGCTTTTCTCAAAAGTCTGCTGAATTTTGTCCTACCTGTTCATATTTTAGAACTGGGCAATAAAAATGTGCCTGGGACTCGGGGGGCATGGTAGGAACATGTCAATTGACAGGCTTTACGTGAGGCTGTCTGTCTCTTAGGAGTCTTTAAGCCTCAAGAAACAGAATATTTAAAGTGGCTTTAACAGTGCAGAACATCTATAGATACGGACGTATGTTATTCCCGGGTTAACTCAATAATTTGGATGATGCTATTTAGGCGCAGAGGCTCACAGACCTGTCCATTAGTCACAAACTGCCACGGCAATACCATGTATCCTAAAGAGATACAAGGGACATGGTGAAGAGGAAGGGTCATTTCTCCTAATATTCTCTTTACCATAAATTAGAAAAACCTCTCCCAAAGGTCTCTCCAGAGGTCATCACATCTGATTGTTTAGGGTTGGGTCAAATGCTCACTGCTAAGATGGGGAGGCATCTTCAAAAGTGAGTAGTGGACACAGCCTCAATGGTGATGGCTTAGGACGTGCCCACAAGGAAACGCCTGGAGGGTGACGTCAATGACATTTGGGTAAACAGTCCCCAGCACCGTCACACAGGTTGGGGAAGGAACCAATGACTATCCTGGAGCCTCAGATATTTTTGTTTCATGAATCTCCTTGGAGGACGGCCAAGTTCACTGGCTCCCTCTAAGCTTTGTTTCTGTGAACATTCTGGCATCCACTGATGGCCTCTTCCCATTGTCTTCATCAATGTGGACTTATGTCTTTTTATTATCTGAATATCATTTTATAAGGCTTTTGGGAGAAGAGATTAGCATATGAATTCAGTCTCAACATGTTGACATGGCAGAACTCCATTTCAACAGCAGTTTTGATGACCTACCTACCTACCTACCTACCTATCTTTTCAATTCACATTTAAAGAGAAAATTGTAAGTTCATCACATTGTGCTACCTTTCCACAGAAAACATCTTTTAGAAACTATTCCCCAAATTTCAATGATGACCTAAGTCTTTTTCAATCTGAGTCCTATATCACTATAAATTTCTTCTTGTACAATGTTAAATGCCACTGCCAACATAATTTGACCTGTTGTTTAATTTATGAATAATTTTTCCTTCTCACCCTCATTTCTTTCTGCATGAAATTACTTATATTGAATTCACAGACCTCCACAAGGTGGTCCCACTAATCTCATGTCTATCTTTTTATCTACAATAGTGAACTTTTCTTTCCTTTTTCGAGACCGCTCCATTCTAATATAATAGATCATTATATACATTCCAGATCATTTAAAATACTGTGTTTAAAGATTAGGTGCATGTTATTCTGAACCACATTCTTGAATTGTAGACTATGAATGTTAAAAGAAAAAAAATCTATTCAGGATGAAAAATAAAAATCCAGTTATCGTTTTTATCCTATAAACTCATGGCAAGTATCAAACTCCTCTAGAGTGATATTTCATCCCTCTAAGCGTGCCTTAAACCTAAAAAAAGTACCCAAATATTTACTCAGCTCAACTATTTGTAATTTATTAAAATATCTTATTGTGTTAATGGTACCCCTCTGTGAAAACTCATGATGCTTTTTTACAAAGGACAACTTAGTCCAAAGTCAGTATTTTCCCTCTACATAAATGCTTCAGGATTCTAGATACACACACACAGCAGTAAGTATAATTTTCAAAACATTTCTATTCCCCAAAGCCACCACTAAAAATAATAAATTCAACATATTTTCAAAAAAAATAGAAAATACATTCTATACATTATAACACTATGTTTGCTAATTTTCCTCTGAAGGTTAAAAAATGTTGTCATCACTGGGAACATTTCTGTCAATGCTACGTTGAAGGTTTCTACAGATGTGTATGTAAATTATTTAATATGACTAATCTTTCTGGGACATGATGATAATGTCTGCCACATAGTTTGAACGTTGAAATACATATATCATATCATTTCTATGCATACTCCAGTATTATCACTGATCACTTGGAAACTAGGAAGGACCAGATAATCAAACATTTTTTAGGTTGAGACTATATGACATTCATATTAGTTTTTTTTAAATTCCACTGTATTTATGAAATATGCTAATTAGTATTTTCTCTAAAAATAATATTTAAAACTGAGTTTATTCAATGATAAATTGACTACCTTAAAAGCTATAATAAAATCGAAAATTATTTTTGATTACAAAGAAATGCTTCCATCTGTATTTTCTTTAAATATTTTTCCTTTTCATGTTGAAGTTCCTCTAACTTTGCATATACAACTAAAATTCCTTTTCAGATAGGCTACTTTGATGTAGACTCTTAAATAAATTACTGCTTGCACAGTTAATAAAAACAATGCAAGATTTAGGCTAAACTTTGGTCAGAAAATCTAATATGTTTTGAGATTTGTTCCTCCATCACATAGTATAAATGCCAGTTTAGCCATTTACTCTGTCACTGCTGCTTTTAGTTATAACCCTTGGAGGCAAAAGTTCCCTATAGAGGAAGAGTTTTAGAATAGCAGACAATACATACATTCTAATATTTCTAAGAACAAAATCTACCTTTTCTCTATGTCCTATAACCCACTGTTTCTTGCTTGTCACTGGCCTCTACTCTGTGGCTGTTCGAAACACAGCAAAGTGTTAGGATTATGATATGATATGATGTGATGTGATAAGATACTCTTTTGAAATTCAAGACACCATCGAAACACAGATTTTCCAGAACAGAATGACTATGAAATGACTTTATATGATAAAACGCCAGTATTTACAAACTGTATACAGATAAAGGAACTGTTTTGCTCTTCAAATACAGAAATAAATCCAGGAGAAACTTGCTAAGAGTTGAGAAGGACATAAATATTCAAAGAACAATTTCCTCTTTCCTGAAGAAGAGAGCCTTCTTTTCTGTACTGAACATGAGATATATATTCCTTAATTCTCCTTCTCATTCATGTAGTCACTGAGTGAATTGGGTGGTAACACTCCATTGTTCTAATGAAAGAAAAAATGGTTGTTGACTGAATTACATATGCTGATTTTCTGGAAATCAGAATTACTATTTACTGGAATGTTGCAAGAATATATCAAAGTTGTAACAAATAGATACTTTCTTTTAAAAATTTTTTTAACGTTTTATTTATTTTTGAGACAGAAAGAGACAGAGCATGAACGGGGGAGGGGCAGAGAGAGAGGGAGACACAGAATCGGAAGCAGGCTCCAGGCTCTGAGCCATCAGCCCAGAGCCCGACGCGGGGCTCGAACCCACAGACCGCGAGATCATGACCTGAGCTGAAGTAAGACGCCTAACCAACTGAGCCACCCAGGCGCCCCACAAATAGGTACTTTTAAAGATGAACGGTTGAGGGGCGCCTGGGTGGCGCAGTCGGTTAAGCGTCGGACTTCAGCCAGGTCACGATCTCGCGGTCCGTGAGTTCGAGCCCCGCGTCGGGCTCTGGGCTGATGGCTCAGAGCCTGGAGCCTGTTTCCGATTCTGTGTCTCCCTCTCTCTCTGCCCCTCGCCCGTTCATGCTCTGTCTCTCTCTGTCCCAAAAATAAATAAAACGTTGAAAAAAAAAATTTAAAGATGAACGGTTGAAAAGCAGAAAGGAATAATGGAACAAGTTTCTACTTAATTCTGAAGTATCAACTTAGTCATGCAAATTGTCAAAGTCAAAGTGTAAAGACTCCTGACTCTTACCAGTTCCCAAGAAAGAGGTCATGTCAGATTGATTGACCACATCAATAAAGCTGCAATGAAAATGTACTAGATAATCTCTCCTAGGAAAATAAAACCAATTTTTAAGATTTCATCCTTATAGTATTAGAATCTATTTACTTCTATCTGTTCACATGCTATTTATTTCTACATAACTCTTGTAGGTTTGTTTTTTGTTTTGTTTTTGTTTTTTTACAAGGCCTGTAGTGCCCTTTACCTTCAAAGTTCTACATAAAAACGAAGTCCTGTGCTGTTCCTTTGGCTTGATTTCAGATTGCTGTGTCTCCGTGACAAACTGCTGAGCAGTATATGGTTATAGAACTTATGTCTCTGGTAACATGATAGTTAAATATACTAGCATGATCAGATGAAAATGAGAAAGATTGCTGGTTACTATTAGTGAGAGGCTGACATTTTAAAAAAGTTTTTAATGTTCATTTATTTTTGAGAGAGAGAGAGAAAGAACATGAGCAGGGGAGGGGCAGAGAGAGAGGGAGACACAGAATCAGAAGCAGGCTCCAGGCTCCGAGCTGTCAGCACAGAGCCCGACGTGGGGCTCAAATTCATGGACCACGAGATCATGACCTGAAGGCAGACACTCAGCTGACTGAGCCATCTAGGCAACACTATGGGTGGATGATTTTGAACCTGAAAAGCATCACAGCAACCAGAATACTGTGAGGCACATTTGAGTTGATTTTCCAAGGGATTTAGAAAGACGGGTTAGTGGCCTTAGCAATGTCTTTGAGCGTTATAATGTCATGGATCAGCCCCTGAACCTACCCAGGTTTTGTAATCATCTCTAACATTAAGCCTAGCAGTTCTCAACCAATAATACTAAGGACAAATCAAAGGAAGACCGATAATACATCTAAGAATCATGCTATTTCCTTTGTTAGTGGAGGAATAGAAAAAAAATTGTCCCAATATTTGTAATAATGTTTTTGAATAGTATGAGTAACTTTCACAAAGCTTGATTATTACAGATAAACAGGGTGTGGGAAGCTTACAATTGTATCAATTAACAATAATTATTTCTTCAGCACAGACTTATTTATTCTGGAATCAACTACAGAAGCACCAATGTTGTTTCCTTGGCTCTCTCCACATTTTCTAGGGCCTCTATTAGCCTTTGGGGTTTAAAGCCTGCACTTCATTAAAATATACTGTTTTGCTCCCTGGAGAGACAGCCCCCCCCCCCTTCTTAAATGTACAGACCAAGTGTCAGTGTATACTCAGGACTCTAAACCATTTCATTCAGTTATCATGGACCCTCAGCATACATTCATCTGTCTGGGTTCATTACTGAATTAGTAAGTACGCTTCGTATAACGGACGCTCTTTGATTTGCCAGTTGAGTCCAGAATATCAGCTTTTCCTTTGTAAATCAAAGTGGCTTCCTCTTGGGATGATTATGCATATAAAACACATAGTATTGTTTTTTAAAAGAAAACATCACTGCAAAACAGTAAACACACACCTATTTCCGATAAACTAATTGCAATGGGGGATCTCAATACCCGCCTGAATTGGAGGTACTATGATTTTGAGGGAAATAAAAAATCTGAAGGTATCAGAAAAATCACCTCTTACTGTACAAATAGGGTCGATGTAACTCTGAAAAGTGGTAGTGACGCAGAAATAGTTCCTTTGTCACAGTGTTATTGACATAGTTATGTCCATTAAGTGGTGATGTCCAAAGAATCAAGAGAAGAAACCTATTGTATTAAGATAAGAATAATAGTTGTATGCATCAAAGAGAAATTGTAATTCGATTATTTTAAAAAAATACTATATGCAAAGGGAAAAGAGTGTTGGTAACGCTGGGGACCGAGTACCTGGAGAATTACGTGAAGTGACTGATACCTGGTGGCACCTAAAAACAAAACGAAACAAAACACTACAGAGTTTCAGCTGTATGAACCCCCCTGCTGCTCGCCACCATAAAGCAGGCAACCCTTTTATTAATGACATTAGAAAGAAAAAGCCAGACGCCAGTTAAGTACACGGAAATTAGGGGTAGGACTCTGACTCATCTAGGCAGTTCTCCCTTGGAGAGGACAGAGGAGGAGTTGAAGAGGGCTTTGGGAGAGTGGGACAAAGGACCAGGACAAAGAGCAGTGGTCCTGAGCTTGCATGGAGGTGTCCTGAGCCTTGCTGTTCAGGGACTTACTAGGTACTCAGATCCGTCCCTTCCCCGGAGGTCTTTCTCCGTCGTTGTAAGAAATGTGTTATGTTACTGCAGCTTCTTTCTCATTCCTGCGTGGGACCAAACCCTGGATGGGGACATTCTCCTGGGGTTGTGGCTGTGTGTGATCTTACCAGACTAACAATGGAAGCATCCTCCTCTTTACTGAACACTCAGAAGCCTGGAGGAGCAGACGGGGAAGTTAACACTATGAACTACATTTAACATTATTGTTTTCAGGCCATCATTTTCTCCACAAAATGGAAATGAACAAGTGAAAAGGGTAGAAAAGCGAAGCCCACATCACCTTTCCAACCCACCTGGTTTCGCTCATTCTTTAAGACTTCCATGTGAACTCCTTCTACGATGTTCTTCTTGACTGCATGCTTCCTTTTCTCTGTCTACCCAAATAGTCTCACTTCCTGGGTGCATTTCTTTCTTTAATGTTTATTTATTTACGTTTGATACAGAGAGATAGGGAGCAAGCAGGGGAAGGGCAGAGAGAGAGGGAGACAGAATCCCAAGTAGCCTCCATGCTGTCAGTGCAGAGCCCAACACAGGGCTTGAAATCACAAACCTCGAGAGCATGACCTGAGCCAAAACCAAGACGGGATGCTCAACTGACTGAGCCACCCAGGTTCCCCACTGGGTGCAGTTCTGTCCTCACAAGGACCCTACCAGGTTCACCCGGGGAGAAGATTTTTCTGGAAAACACTCCCTCACAAACATTCAACTATGACCTCATTGGTCAGTCAACATAGCACCATACCAGATTGATAGGCACTCTCGATACATGTATGAATGAAAGAACATGACCCCGTCCTGTCATAAAAAAAAAAAAAAAACAAAACACAACACCTACTTTCCTAGAGGAAGAAGGAAAAAACTTCTCCAAAATGAGGAGGCAGAAACCTCTAGTTTTTAGCTTCACATAATCTTGAGAACCAAGTTTCCTAAAAGTGTCAGGTATCTGGTCTATTCCTCTTCTCAATTAGATTAAACACAAAGAAAGGAACATCTATTGACAAAATCAGAGTTACAGTGGGTGTCATAGTCCTAGTTACACTGGAAGCCTATATTAAATAGAAACTTCTAGACAGGCTTTAAGTCCTTGTGAGGACTGCTTCCCACTGGTTAGATTAGATAACCTGACAGAGGACCTGCTGAGATTTTCCCAGGTGTACCCTCTGCTATCCTTCTATCCTTCAACTGTGAGTGAGTCACAACCTGATTATGGTTCATATGTTCATTATTTGTTGATTAAAAAATCATGGATTCCTCTTCTCAATGCAATAAGAATGCAACTATTTCTGTTGAAATATCATTCAAATCTAATCCCTTTTTAGGGGCACAGCGTTTTTCAATAACTGTCTTAGTGGCCCTTCTAGAACAGGAGTCCTTATGCCTGATAATAACTTTTAAATACCAAGAAAATTAACCTAAGAAAGCAAACCACCTCCTCTGTGGAACACACAAGTCTGGCATCGATGTTCTCTTAGGCTCCAAATTAAGTTAAAGGTCTGTAAAATGGCCCACACACTGCGTGTGAAATTTGGACCTGTTTCATCAGCAATATTTAATTACTATACTGGACATAAAGTGACAGGAGTCCCATTAATTAGCTCAGGGACAAGCATTATTCATTCTTTTGGCATTGAAGCAATTCTCATTACAGTGAAGCTGATAGGGGAGTGATAAATGACAACAGGCTACTAAAATTGTTACTATCTACTGAGCCAAATCAATGCATCCCCAAACAGAAGTGTCCAGAAGAAAACACTGATGTGACATGGAAACAATGTGGAGTGTTATCAAAGTGTCATAAACCCGCTGGGTGTATCTGAGACGCTCTCTTCGGTATTTAACAAAGCCACGTATAGGTCTTTATTGGGGAAGAACATCCCAGCCATTTACATTCAGAATAGTGGTCCTCCAACATGACTGATCATCAAAATTTACGGACATTTTCCTAAAAAAAAGAGATTCTTGTGTGTGTTTCTCCCTCCAGCTTTCCAATTCCTCACCAGAGTCTCTAAATCTATGTATCGGTGTATTTTCATGCATATTTCAAAAAAATTTTTTTTGTAATTTTTTTTATTTTTGAGAGAGACAGAGCACGAGTTGGGGAGGGGTAGAGAGAGAGGGAGACACAAAATCTGCATCAGGATCCAGGTTCCAAGCTGTCTGCACAGAGTGCGACACGGGGCTCGAACTCACGAACCACGAGATCATGACCTGACCAAAGGTGGACGCTCAACCGACTTAGCCACCGAGGCGCCCCAATTTTCATGCATACTTCAGATAACTGTGATGCAGGCTGGGGAACCACAGATTAAGGACATATGTGCACACGTGCTTCTGTTCAGTCACCGAAGCTCTGTGTTGCCAAGACGATGGTTCCAAATCAAGGCATGACATTATTTGAGGAAAATGGTATTTGCAACAAAGTGTTCATATTGATTGTCATTTCAGAAGAGTATTTTCACTGACTATTAATTAGGCATGAAAATACATCTTTCGTGAATTTCTGTGTTTACCAAAGTCAATTGGAATTACTCTTTTCTACCTGTATTTAATCAGTTGATTGAAAATTCATAAGAAAATTCCATTATGATGTGCTGATCTGCCTGAAATTTCATTTTTAAACATAAAAGTTATAATATTTGGATTTCTTTGTTGTTGTTGTTGTTGTTGTTGTTGTTGTTAAAAGGGAGTGGGAGAACAAGGGAGGGGCAAAGAGAGCATCCCAAGCAGGCTCCACACTCAGCACAGAGCCCGATGCAGGGCTCAATCTCACGACTCTGGGATCATGACCTGAGCTGAAATCAAGAGTAGGATACTCTACCCACTGAACCGCCCAAGTGCCCCAAGATTTGGATTTCTTATACATTTCTGATTTCAAGTGATTACACAGCAAAATGCTCACTCAAACACCCGTCTATTTTAATAGACTAGGTCTACCTTATCTGACTGATACGGTTTTGTGGTAAAAGAGGCCTGCTGAAGACTGTCTATTTCTCACAGACCATCTAATTTTGGTGAGAATATTCATGAATGATCTTCTTTTTCTGAGATTTCTAGAGGGAAAGCCAGGCTGTCATCTGAAAGTTTAAAGTCACTGTGTCTCACAGCCGTCTGAATAAACTGCCTTGGAATACTCCTAAGAATTTTAATTCCTTTTTTTTTTTTTTTTAATTTTTTTTTTCAACGTTTATTTTTTATTTTTGGGACAGAGAGAGACAGAGCATGAACGGGGGAGGGTCAGAGAGAGAGGGAGACACAGAATCGGAAACAGGCTCCAGGCTCTGAGCCATCAGCCCAGAGCCCGACGCGGGGCTCGAACTCACGGACCGCGAGATCGTGACCTGGCTGAAGTCGGACGCTTAACCGACTGCGCCACCCAGGCGCCCCAATTTTTTTTTTTTCTAAGAATTTTAATTCCTGAGCCCTGCCTCAGACCAACTGGATCAAAATTTCAGAGGCAAAGTCCATGAATTCATAATTGTTTCAGAGTGCCTCTCCACCCTCTCCAGGGATTACTGTGTACTAAAAGTTGAAACTCCATGGTCAGATTTTCAGTTTTTCTTGTCTTGATGTTTAAGAGATTTATTTTGTGGTCAAGACCTTTTCAACAATGCAAACATGTTTTTCACATCCCTTTGGTGGCTACATAATAAAATGTTCAAATCTTGAACCCTGTCGTAACTAGTGTCCTCTTTTCTATACCCAGGATACTGCTCAGAGAGTAGGTTCTAGGAACTCCGTGGCAGGGAAACAAGGCAACCTGCTTTCTTTCATCCGATAGTCCTCTTCTGAAAACGCACCCTTTTTGAAGTCTGTACTTTCCAAGGCTTCCATCACGAAAAAGAAGAATGGATAATTCCCCCAAAGGGGAGACACTTGAGAAAAACAAGTAAAAGGAAATATTTCCACCATTTTGAAATTACAAGTTTGGAACACTTGTAAAGGTTGAACAATTGAATGAAGCATCATTCATTCATTCTCCCAAAACTCAGAAAGACTCAGTGAATACAAGATTGTGGCATTTTTTTTTCCTAAATGTTTTCTCTTCATGTAATTGTTTCTGTGGCTGAGCTCACCTTATATACATGGTTTTGACATTCTGATTTTTTATCTTAATGTCTTCTCTCCTATTTTCTTAGATAATTCAAAATTATTAGCATCATCCTTTTAAGGTCTTCATTTGAGTCAACTGTATGAGTGGTTTATTATTTCAGTAATCATGTTGCTATATTTCTACCTTTAGGATGTATTTGAATTTTCAATTTTATAAATAATACTGAAATCTACTTCTGTGTTAGAAGTAATTTATTAACTTACAGGACAATGGTTATGAATACTTAAAAGTTCTTGATAAATATAATAAGATTGCTTCCAGAAAGATTAAACCAATTTAAATTTCCACTATAAGTGTCTGATAGAACCGATGTCTGAAATCTCATGAGGCTAAAAGTTTACCTTGCTTTGGATTTGGCTAATTTGTAATGAATAGGCATATTGCTTTTGCATAGGCTATTGTTAGTTATTAGACAAGGAAAACGGGTCACATTCATGGGCCAATGGTAATGTATAATAAAAAGAGAACTGAAATGCTTGATTTCTATCTTTCACCTTGTCTGTCAAATGGAAGAATTTTCAGGCCAATGGAATGATAATAAACATTATTAAGATATAACCTAAGGTCAAGAACTGGATAAAGTAATTTTAATAACACATTATTTTCCAAAAGATTTTAAGTTCTACACTGAAATACTCCAAGACTTTCTAAATGAAAACCCTGAAACATTCTCAGGGATATTTAGCTGAGAGCAACTGAAGAATTAATTATATATTTAAAAAATTTTTTTTAACATTTATTTATTATTGAGAGACAGAGAGAGACAGAGAGTGAGCAGGGGAGGGGCAGAGAGAGAGGGAGACACAGAATCCGAAGCAGGTTCCAGGCTCTGAACTGTCAGCACAGAGCCCGACGCGGGGCTAGAACTCACAAACCACCAGATCATGACGTGAGCCGAGGTCGGAGGCTTAACTGACTGAGCCACCCAGGCGCCCCAAGAATTAATTATATTTTTAAACACTTTGTAGCTTTATTTCTTATCTGCCTGATCTAGTCTGGTCTATTAACTACCAATGCATTTATATTGATTTCTTTCTGATCTATCTTACAGTTTTTACTTTATATCAATAATATGTGTGACGTGTGAAGATTTAGAACTTCTTTGTTACTTAGAATCTATACAGTTGTAAGGAGCAAGCGAACATTCTTGTACTATTTAATGTTTTACTGCATTGGCATCAACTTTGATGAGCACTGGGGTGCGAGCAGAGCAGTGAAGATGGGGGCTGGGACACCCTGCACGAAGCCCTCAGCTCCGGATGCCACTGCCTGTACAAGGGCAATACTATTAGTTCCTCCTCACAGGGGTGTTGAAAAGATTAAATGAGCGATCAGGTCCGGCCGAAAACTTAGACAAATCGTGCATCGATGCTGGCTTCTGTTAACTGCAGTTTTTCCCTTTCTACCCTCCCTCTTTCTCTGTCTCTAGTCTGTCTTCCTCTCCCCTCCCTCCTCTCCTGGCTCCTTTTTTTGCATTCCCTCACACCTTTGCAAATATTTGATTTTAAACTCTCTTTAAGAAGACTGTTTGTCCACTCTTGGTTTTGGCTCAGGTCATGATCTCATGATTCGTGGGATCAAGCCCCGCATTGGGCTCTGTGCTGAAGCCTGCTCGGGATTCTCCTCTCTGTCTCTGTCTCTGCCTATCCCCTGCTCACATTCTCTTTCTCTCTCTCTCTCTCTGAAAATAAATAAACTTTAAATTAAAAAGGTCATTTGTCTTCTTTAGGGCATAAAATAAGGAACACTATTTTTAATCATTGAGGATATCAAATGATATTTATGACAAGAACAAAAATGTCCAATTTTTTTCATCTTATTGTATATATTTTTTATTTCTTCTATTTCCTTAATATGTTCTTTATAGTCTATCATTTGTCATAGGACTTCTCTTTCTTTAGCCTTTTCCCCACTGAGAAAATGGTGGTCACCTTCTAGCTCAAAATAGTATAGGTTTCTCAACGCATCCATTTCAGCCGTTCTCAGGGGTCTATGTTTGCCCTCACACTCTCGTGTCTTTATTTTTTAGTAACGTATTGTTTTTTTGTAACAGTGAATTACATTCCATGTAATATTATTTTCCTACTTTATTTCAAGAATGCAATCACCTCCACTTCTCAACAATAACCATTAGAGCTTCATGAATCATTATTTAAATAATGATATTGCCTCCAGATTTTTAATAACCTGCTTCCCACCAAGATTAAGTATTTGATAAAGCTTTCTGTTTATTGAAATCCATTTTCTGAACACATAACAAGTTCTTCCTGTACAGAGCTTCATGGGAACGTTATTCTAGAAAGCTTTCTTTGACTCATTTTTGCATTTTTTTCTGCTCCAATTTTCCTGTCTCCAGAAACGGTGATTATGTGTATAATCTGACCAACACTATGTTCAGTAGCGATAATATTCGCTGAAAGTGCTACTTTATTCACCCTAAATTCCTGATATTTCACTCAGCTTTTTAAAAATACTAATTCTTCTCACTGGCATTGCTAATTTTAGATTTTGAAATAATTTCATTTTTCTCATCAAATGCTGTACTCAGTTTTGCCAGCTACATCTAATCTTTTGAGGTTACTTCTTTCTTTATTCCTGCAATTCGTTTCATAGAACCCATGGCCGCTTTAATTTTTCTTTTGGTTCAAAAACCTGCTTCCGTCTCCCCACTAATTTCTTAGGATATACATTTAAAGGCATACTCCTTCCTGCTCTTTTTCATGCTATATTCCTTTTTGCCATTTTTAAGAGAAATTCCACAGCATCCCCACGGGATTCTCTGTTGCTTTTGTTTTCTTATGCTCTTCATTTCTGCATCTAGGCATTTCCATCCATTCTTGTCCATTGGCCCGAAATAATGTTGTCTTTCATTTTCCTGTCCTATTCCTATGGATGCTGTTGCAATCTTCTTATTCTGTGAACTGGGAGCTCCCTTCAGTTACTCAGATGCTCAGAGGAGCGTGAAGTGGGGCTCGTGGTAATGCATGGCTGATTCTGGGCCATCACTTCTGCAGGTCTCTTTCCAAATCAGGGGACTCCCCTGCCAGTGGGCACTTCTGTATCTTGTCATTCTTCACTTTGGGCACAAGCAACCTGCCTGAGCGAGTTATATCACACAAGCCTTTCTAACTGCACTTGTGCAAACTCTCCTTGCTGCAGCCGCAAGGTTTATTTCCTCACCTCTTTTTTCTCTGTATCTCTTCTGGCTCAGTTCTGCCTTCCCACAGCCCTCCATGATTAGGAAGCAGAATTTGCAAACAAAAGCAGCAAAGCCACGTTGCTTCCAGGTCAGCCCTCACGCACCTGAAATTCTCTGCCTGGAGGTGGGGTGTAGGTCTGCAGCTGGGAGTCTGTTTCCCCTGTGGGCCAGCACTGCTTTCTCCGAGGCCTCACATCTACCGGGGGCCTCGAGGTAGTACAGTGACCTGCTTCTCACAGACCGCACCTTGCTAACAATTCACTAGGACACATACCAAGGGCAAGGGCCAGATCCCATTCTGTTTGCCTAGGCAAACGAACGCCTGTAACTATTAGGATTCAGGAGAGCGGGCTACCAGTTTCCAAGAGGCAGCATCAATAAAATTTCTTTATCTTAAGATTATTTTATCCCAATGTGCTCTTACCAAATTTCCTGGAAATATCCTTCTCAATTATGCGACTAAGATTTTGATCTTCTGAAAGGATGACAAGGTAGACTCAACCATCACAGATCACCAAGCTTGATGTGGCTCTGGGGTAGCAAAGAGGGACACTGGATCTCATAGCATGGCAGTCACTTTCTCCAAAAACGTCTCTCAAGAATCTCTTCTTTTCATTATACTCTTTTTCTTCCCTTGAAATACATGAGTAGTTTTAAAACCAGGTGCTCGGTGATTTCCTTTGAAAATTGTGATATGCAGAACTCTCCACATACTTACTTTTTTCATCTGATACAACCGTACAGGTAACTCAGTTGAGCTGTTGCAGGAATAGTTGCATGTAACATACTGTGAGAAGTACCACGACTTCCACTTCCACAACCACCATTAGAACCTGCACTATCATGAGGCTGAATCCCACCAATACCACCAGAGGAGACCAGGTAAATGAGGAGCACTTAGTGTCTCAGCACCTCAGGGGAGTGCATGGCAGCGTTTCTTTAAAATCCCTGAAGAAATCATAAGGAAACATGGAATCAAAACAGAAGAGACAAGAGCTTTATCACCGGTTTAATCACAGTACATAGAAGTGCCGGTGGTATAGTCAACCTTTCCTTCCCAAAAGGAAGATGTTTTAAAGAATCCTACAGGCTCTTCTCTTCTTCATGGTCCTATTCAACACTGACATCACTATCCTAAATGGTTGCCACAACATTTTTAGAAAGCAATAAGCAGACAGAATGGTGAATGTATCATACATATGGTATTGAACCAGACCTATATCCAAAACAAAAATCATAGGAAGAAACAGAAAATGCTGTACTTTAATTCGAAATAACTGAATAGTTGTAGAATGTGTGGCTTTGCACCAGAACTCAAAATAGACTTAAGATATGAAGCTAGATGTGTCTTATTCAACGATATCATACAAACTTAGCAAGCATTAACAGAAGTCCAACAGAAAGCCTGACCTCAAGATCTAAGATAGATGGTCTTGATCAACTTAGACACGTCTGTTTTTGTTTTTGTCTTTGTTTTCCCCTGGAACTTTAGTGGGTGGGTAAGCAAGCACAGAGGGCTTCTGGGGTCATAAAAACTTGAAATTTTTGAATAAACATTGAGAAGTTGATAGTACATACTTGTTAAATACCTTTTAAGCTTTTACATGAATGTCAAGATTTAGGCCCCTACTTAGGACAAAAGGTCACCTTTAACTTTTCAAGGACTATTGGCTGTGACCCAACTACACAGATAATAAGTCACTATGATATTTAACAGAGTTGGAGTGTACAAGGTTGATTCATGAATAATGGGTTCCCATCAGGAGCAGATGGGGGACTTTGTTTGATGGAGTTGTGTTCTCGGTTTGCCTGCCACCACTCCCCCTCAAATATGGGTCCCTGTGGAAGCACAGAAGGATGTTAAGAGCTGCTTTCTGTCCCGAAATAAAGAGACTACAGGCAACACTGCCTTGTGGCCTAGTAACACAACATGGATGGAAGAACTTTATTCCTGACACTAGGTACTGAAGGATGGACAGGTGACTAACTTTATACAGGCTGGAATTGAAACTGGAGAATGCCATCACCATGGGGCCCTCAGGAATCACATGACCAACTGGTAGTGACACAGGATGATATTATACTGTAGCCCATATGTTTGTGAGATATTATTCAAGGATTCTTTGGAGATTAAAAAAAAACAAATTAGAGATGCCGTACCTACCAACTCTGTTGCCATTAAATGCTCTCTATACTAGTCTCAGTTCAGTCATTAAGCAGAAAAATTATTCTCTGGGGCACCTGGGAGGTGCATCCAACTTAAGCTCAGTCAGTTGAGCATCTGACTTCGGCTCAGGTCATGACCTCACCGTTTATGAGTTCAAGCCCCGTGTCTGGCTCTGTGCTGACAGCTCAGAACCTGGAGCCTGCTTCCGATTCTGTGTCTCTCTCTCTCTCTGATGGTCCACCACTCACTCTGTGTTTCTCTCTCTCTCTCTCAAAAATAAATGAAAATTTTTAAAAATTTAATTTAAAGAAAAATTCTTCTCACTTTTCTGCTCAAGTAACTACTATAAGGACTATCAGTGACCAGACTGAACTGGACAGTAAGTCAGAAGAGAGAATAATGGCTAAGGTGAGTAAAGAGAAAAAGGCTAATAAAATAGAACAATTTAGATTAAACTACTAGATTTGAATTCTGTAACTCTCAGGTAAAAAGTTAATATGGTAGCTAATTGCAGAATTGTATTAAACATATGAAATAATTATTTTCTTAAAACATTTTTTTGTAATGTCTATTTTTGAGAGAGACAGACAGAGTGCAAGTGGGGGAGGGGCAGAGAGAGAGGGAAACACAGAATCAGAAACAGGCTCCAGGCTCTGAGCTGTCAGCACAGAGCCCAATGCGGGGCTCAAACTCAGACCTTGAGATCATGACTCTAATTGAAGTTGGATGTTCAACCGAGTGAACCACCCAGGCATCCCTGGAATAGTTCTTCTTATATCACTTACTTATTAAATGCTAATAAAGTTCTAGACTTGAATGATGAATCAAAGTTCTGTTTTATTTTACTTTTATTTTCTTCAATATCATCATGACAGATATTGGATAAACACTCTCACAAACTTTCCTAAGTGCTTATTAAAACCTTGTAAAGCAGTGTTCCATGATTCTAAACATAGTGATTTGCCACAAAAATAATAATTAGGATAAGAATAATGCCATAAAACATTCTGTTTGAAGCTTCAAAACATCAATTTAATCTAATGTATTTTTACATGTTAAATGAAAAGTAAAAATTAAGCAAAAGAAATGTAATTTTAAGAAATACATTACAAAGAAAACAAAACAAAATGAAAATAATTAGCTATCACTAGTCAACTAATTGAAAAAAAATAAATGAAAATTAATATGCATTGTGATGAAAAGGGGATAACCACACACTAATGATAGCCATGTATGTCTATTTAGAAAGCAATTTTGCAGTATATATCAAGAGCCTTTACAGTGTGTCTGTTCCAACAGTATGGAGGTTTCTCAAAAAGCTAAAAACAGAAATACCACATAATCCAGTAATTCCTCTACTGGGTATTTACCCAAAGAAAACAAAAACACTAATTTGGAAAGATATTTGCACTCCTATGTTTATTGCAGCATTATTTACAACAGCTAGGATGTGTTAGCAGCCCAAGTGTTCATCAATTGATGAATGGATAAAGGAGATGGGGTATATATACAATGGATTATTATTCAGCCATAAAAAAAGAATGAGATCTTGTCATCCACAACAACATGGATGGAACTAGAAGGTATGATGCTAAGTAAAATAAATCAGAGAGACAAAAAAATACCGTATGTTTTTCTCTTACGTGTGGAATCTAAAAAAACAAAGCAAATGAATAAACAAAAAAGCAGAATCAGACCCTTAAATACAAAGAAGAAACTGATGGTTGGAGGGTGGGCAAAATGGGTTAAGAGGAGAGGAAGGTACAGGGTTCCAGTGATGGAATGAATAAGTCTTGGGGATAAAAGGCACGGCATGGGGAATATAGTCAGTGGTGTTGTGATAGTGTTGTCTGGGGGCAAATGGTGCCACACCTATGAGCACAGCCTAAGTACAGAGTTGCCCAATTACTATGTTGTATGCCTGAAATCAATGTAACATTTACCTCAACTCTACTTCCTTACAAAAAATAATTTTTTAAGTTTGTTCATTTATTTATTTTGAGAGAGAGAGACAGCAGGGAAAGGACAGAGAGAGGGGGAGACAAGCTGGGGGAGAGAGAAGATCCCAGGTAGGCTCTGTGCTGTCAGCGCGGAGCCCAGTGCGGGTCTTGAACTCACAAACTGTGAGATCATGACCTGAGCCGAAATCAGAGTCAGATGCTTAACCCACTGAGCCACCCAGGTGGTGCAATAAAAAAAAAATAATTTAAATAAACTAAAATATGCCTGCTCTTTCATCCAGTAATTATTCTTCTGGAAACATATCCAATGGAAATAAGTGGAAATATGGTCCAATTGTTACTTATAATTGCTGAACAGTAGAAAAAGTAAAACATTTAAAAATAAAATTGTTAAATAAATTATTATCATCCATAAACTAAATTATTATACGGTCATTAAAGTAGTACTATTGAAAAATATTTATTGGGAGAATGCCTATAAGAAAATGTTAATCTGAAACAACACAATAAATATTATAAATATTTTTAAAATACGTGAAACCAGTATGTATATTATTATTACTTGGTAGTAGGATTACTGTGATTTTAATTGTTTTGTTTGTTATAACTGTATTTTTCAAATTGCCTGCTACAGGCACATTACCGTGGTAATTAAAAAGATTTCTCAAAATGAAGCAACAAGTGTAAACGTGTTGTTAAGGCATTTACAGAACACAAGGAAACATTTATTTTTTTGTTCATTTTTGTGGGTTTGAAATTGTTCTGACATGCCCAACTTCTTCAGTAAGAAAATGTCTTTTCTTCACTTTCCCTTTCTGAATGTTAGGGAAACGTCTGTATCAGACTCTTGGTCAGAAATAAAGCTTTGATTATTTCTGAAAAGCTAGAACGAAGTTATTAATATAAATGTTGATGCTCTCAAAATAATAAAAATAATTATCTACCTATATTCTTTGTTAATCATCTACTACAATAATTCTAATGATTTTTAAAAACGATTCATGAATTGCTACACATTTTTAATACCGGAAGTAACTGGTAACGGAATTAAGCAAATGGTTACACATGCTGCACGAGACGTGGGCAGTATGAGAACACAGGATATGTGTACTCATGTTCTTTTTTGTATTTAAGTGAAAATTCAGATGCAAATTTGTAAACTGAAAGGTGTGGAAAACATGATTGTTTTCTTCAAATTCTATGATCCTTTGCTTTCTTTAAAAAATTTTGTTAATGCTTGTTTAGTTATTTATTTATTCATTGAGAGAGAGAGAGAGAGAGAGAGAGAGAGAGAGAGAAGGGGAGGGGCAGGGAGAGAGGGAGACAAAGAATCTGAAGCAGGCTCCAGGCTCCAGGCTGTCAGCACAGAGCCTGATGAGGGGCTTAAACTCATGAACTGTGAAATCATGACCTGACCCAAAGTTGGACGCTTAAATGACTGAGCCACCCAGGCACCCCAATCCTTTGCTAACTTTATATTAGCAAGGCCACTATGGAACAGCAGAAGTTTGGCCTCAAATTCAGGAAACATGGATGAATGTCCCCACCTGTGTCCAAAGCACATCGTGTGATCTTAGGAGAGCCATTTAACTTTCCTGGTGACAGGAACTACCTCATTTAATAGGCTCTTTTCAGTTTAACAGCCTATGATTATCACGCTTATAGTTTAAATGTGAATACTATGATGATGGCATTATCACTGCAAATTAAAAATATACAGTACCATGTTGAAGTAAAATATTACATTGGATGTTTAAGGTCTCTCAACTTTTCTAAGAGTCTTTGAATTTTTCCATATGACATGATTTCATTTCCTATCTACTAGAAGGCACAGAAACGGCTGAGTCTGGCCCTAGATGAGACACACAACACAAAGCTGAAAGCTTCACGGGGCGAGAAGCCTCGGGTCCCTGGTCTAAGTACTCTTCACAAACTGCCATAAGTAAATTTCATCCATAACACTAATAACCTGCACTTAAACAGAATTCTGAAACACTGCGCTTGTCCAGTTACTCGTCCCCTTAGTAAACTTTTTTTTTTTAACTTTTCTTTCAAAGCGAATGAGTGCACTTGGAATGCACAAGTCTGGAGTGAGGACAGAATGGGCACTAAGTTAGGTCTGGCACAGCACAGACACCCACTCCTCCCTGCAGAATTAAAGCAAGTTCAGAAGTATTCGCTTCCCAAGGAAGAGGTAGACAGGGTGTATTTCCTGCTTTATTTATGGCGATTCATTCCATTTCTTGCTGGTTTATTGTTTTAAGAGAAAATACAGACATGCTGGTGAAATGTTGAGTATTTACGTAAATATTCACTGATTAACCACTAGGTTACCGATTTGAAAACTGTGAACAGGTCATGGAAAAGGATACGTGGGCCACCTCACTAATAACAAAGGTAAGAGGTGACAGAGAAGGGAAAGGAACAATGAATGTTATCCCGGGAACATCACAGAAAGAAAGAGAAGACTGAGTTTTAATAATTCACGGAAAGATGCAGAAAGACAGAAAGTCATCCCCTCAGGGACAGAGATACAGTGAAAGAACAGTGAACTTAAGGTGTCTGATGGAGGTTCTTTCTCTCTCTACTTCTCAAAAATAAACATTGTTTTTTAATGTTAAAAAAGGGGGAGGGGCACCTGGGTGGCTCAGTCGGTTAAGTATCCAATTCTTGATTTCGGCTCAGGTCATGATCTCACAGTTCATGAGCTTGAGTCCGGCATCCAGTCCTGGAGCACAGCTCCGGATTTTCTCTCTCCCCTGCCTCTCTCTGCCCCTACTGTGCTCGTGCTTGCTCTCTCTCCAAATAAATTTAAAAACTTAAAAATATTTTTTTAATGTTAAAAAAAGGTATCTAACAGAGGTGAAAGTGTGAAGTCAGAAATGAATGAAGAAACTTTGAAATCACAGGGTAAATGCAGAATTAAGTGATTTTAGTAAGAAGACAGGGTAAATAATCAAAGATACTATTTAAAAAGGGATACAGAATTTTCTTATACCATACACAAAAATAAACTCAAAATGGATGAAAGACCTAAATATAAGACAGGAAGCCATCAAAATCCTAGAGGAGAAAACAGGCAACAACCTCT
This sequence comes from Puma concolor, assembly GCF_028749965.1. NCBI lineage: Eukaryota > Metazoa > Chordata > Mammalia > Carnivora > Felidae > Puma > Puma concolor. The sequence goes on from NC_141676.1 coordinate 113,195,806, forward strand.
TTGACCTCGGCAGCAGCAACTTCTTACTTGACATGTCTCCAAAAGCAAGGGAAACAAAAGCAAAAATGAACTACTGGGACCTCCATCAAGATAAAAAACTTCTGCACGGCAAAGGAAACAAGCAGCAAACCTAAAAGGCAACCGACAGAATGGGAGAGGATATTTGTAAATATCATATCAGATAAAGAGTTAGTATCCAAAACCTATAAAGAACTTATCAAACTCAACATCCAAAAAACAAATAGTCCAGCGAAGAAATGGGCAAAAGACATGAATAGACACTTCTCCAAAGAAAACATCCAGATAGCCAACTGACACATGAAAAAATGCTCAACATCACTCATCATCAGGGAAATACAAATCAAAACCACGATGAGATACCACCTCACCCCTGTCAGAATGGCTAACATTAACAACTCAGGCAGCAAGAGATGTTGGAGAGGATGGGGAGAAAGAGGATCTCTCTTGCAGTGCTGGTGGGAATGCACACTGGTGCAGCCAGTCTGACAAACAGTCTGAAGGTTCCTCAAAAAATTAAAAGTAGAACTACCCTACAACCCAACAATTGCACTACTAGGTATTTATCTAAAGGATACAGGAATGCTATTTCAAAGGGGCACATGCACCCCAATGTTTATAGCAGTGCTATCGACGATAGCCAAAGTATGGAAAGAGCCCAAATGCCCATCAATGGATGAATGGATAAAGATGTGGACTATATATACAATGAAGTATTACTTGGCAATCAAAAAGAATGAAATCTTGCCATTTGCAACAACATGGATGGAACTAGAATGTATTACGCTAAGCGAAATTAGCCAGTCAGAGAAAGACAAATATTGTATAATTTCACTCATATGTGTAATTTAAGAAACCTAACAGATGAACATAGGGGAGGCGAAGGAAAAACAAGATAAAAACAGAGAGGGAGGCAAACCCTAAGAGACTCTTAAATACAGAGAACAAACTGAGGGTCGCTGGCAGGGATTGGTTGGGGGATGGGCTAGATGGGTGATGGGCATTAAGGAGAGCACTTGCTGGGAGGAGCCCTGGGTGTTTTATACCTAAGTGATGAATCACTAAATTCTATTCCTGAAATTATTATCACACTATATGTTACCTAACTTGGATTTAAATTTTTTAAAAAAGTAAATTAAAAAAATAAATAAAAAGGAGTACAGACAATGTGTACCAATACAACACGGAGAAAAAAAAATACCTCCTAAGATGTAGATTCCTGACGAGAAAAAGTATTTGGTAGCATCGTTCCTCTGAACTCACCACATATGTTGAAAAATGACTGTGTATTATTCATGGAATAAAAGAATATGATTTAGAACAAGAGGTGTTCAGCAGATTCACGGTAGCTGAATACACTCTGTTTCCCGGGTATGTCTGTGGTAACCCAGGCCCTGAGCCCTCAGGGATCACAAGGTTTCTGATCTGTCTCTTCCCCCACACCCCTCACTGTTTTTATCAGCATGATCTCCTGCTGCTTTTCGTGTCACACCGATCACTGCCAATACCGCTCGGCTCCCAGTGGTGCTCCAATACCCAGCTTGAGGATTGCTCTGGGGGCAGAACTGCACAGGTTCACTCTTGGCGTAACTCAGTATAAGAACTACTCTACCCCTTTCAGGAAAAAGCAACCTATACCACCTATCAGGTCACTCGGTGAAATCAGTTCAAATTTACATGACATAATGGCAGCAAAAATACACCATTAGAAGCATTCAGAATCTCAGATATCCTCCGTCATCATTCTTATAGGGGTTAGATTTTAAGAATCCTCACGTTCAAACTGCATTTTTTAAACCTACTTTCTAGAATAACAATAGCTATAATGACTGTCAAATGTAAGCTATTAAAATATCTGCCTAGGTTTAAGACGCAAAGTCATATCTTCCTGAGTAGAAACTTTTCTGTCCTTAGAACCTGCAAAGTATACCGTAGTATTCACCACCATCTCATAGAAACGTCATCTATTTACATGGATTCCTCCTTCTAGACTTCAACTTCACGAGGGCAGAGCATTTATCTGGCTTTTCTTTGATCCTATATAGTGCCTAGTATAGTATGATGCATTGGACAGTCAGTCAGTAAATATTTATAAATAATTGTGTTAAGAAATGGAAATGTTTTTCGAGATGATTCATTATCACATAATGTGCACAATATCCAGAGATTCTTAGTCCCCAGAGAAAGTCAATCCAATTTAAAAGCATTTTTTAAGAATGTTTATTTGTTTATTTTTGGGAGAGAGAAAGAGAGGGAGAGAGAGAGGGAATCCCAGGCAGGCTCTGCACTGTCAGCACAGAGCCCAAAGTGGAGCTCGAACTCACAAACTGTGAGATCATGACCTGAGTCACAGTCACAGTCAGAGGCTTAACTAATTGAGCCACCCAGGTGCCCCAAAAGCATTTTTATAAAAAACTGAAATAATATTTCAATAAAATTTTATATGATACCGTTTTAAGCAAAAGGATTGTTTGAAGGTGACAGGCATAGTGTTCTATTGTCAATGTCATAAAATGTACTAAAATTAACTTTGTATTTCCATTTCTAGTGTTAAGAGCAACCAACCTCTTCTTCATACCTTGTACCACTAAGATTATCTAGTTTCACAGGAAATATTTTCAAATGATTATTATTCTCAATGATAATGTGGAGTACAAATATCAAAATTAAACAGCATTTCATAGAGTTCAATCTTCTAAATGTTCTAAATTCTTCTCTATCTCTATACTTGAGATTTTAGATAAAAACAACAACAACAACAACAACAACAACAACACACCATCCTTTTTTACTGATACATGCCGAGGCCACTGTTCTACTAATACCAACTGAAAAAGTCAAGAAACTGAATGACTGTGTGATCAAATCCAAACACAGCAGACTGAGGGGAATCAGGTGACTTGACGGTCACGACGGACATAAGGCGCTGATTCAATTCCAGCCAAGAGTACTTAGAACTGAGCATCTGTGTGGTTTACTTGAAACAAACCATTGTGGAGAGAGATACTATAATCCTATGTCATTGTTTTAAGATTTCTCTTCACAAAGAGTTCATGGATTAAATAAGCATCCTTTTCCAAGGCATATGTTTACAATGACATTGTCACAACAGTGAGAAGCATCACCATATGGTGAGTACTAAATGAAGCTAGACTTTTTTGACTACAGGCTAGGGAAGCCTGGGGGTGCTAGGGAAAGTGGAGGGGGCACTCTTTCCCATGTTAGCCCTCACAATGTAGAGGCCACCTCTGCACTGTGCCTAAGGAGAAAGGGAAAGGATAAAAGTACAGGAGGTTTCGATTCGGTAGGAGTGTCAGGTGGGGTAACAAAAGGAAATGAGACTCTGAATAAAAAAAAGTCACTTGAAAGTGTAAAAGAGGCTCATCTTGAACAAAATGAAAAAATGGCAAAGTATTCTAGAGGGACAGAATGAAAAGAGCAAGAAATTATACAGGACACAGAAAATTCTACTCCTCCACACTTTCAGAAATTGTGTCCAAATTGCTTTAAAATGTACATTTATGTACGTTACCTGCCTTTAATGAACATGAAATTTTACACTATTAGACATTGCATGAGGGGGGGCATCTAATAACAACTGAACTGATAAAAAGGGAGGTAGGCATTTGTGTTTTATTTTATTTTCTTTGGAAGCTGCTCTGTGTGTATTCTGAAACTGTCTGTTTTGCATTTAATAGACTGCAAATATACTTGCGAGTTAAGAGCCAGTGTTTAGAGTTTTTCCACACCTGCACACGCGAGGCAGAGGCGCCTGTGGGTTAGTGTGGACACTTCACTCTGAGGCCTGCTGGAAAAGTTCCATGCCAGTGCTATAAACATCTTTGTCTACACCTTCTTTCTAACCCACCTTGGGGATAGGCTATGTTTTTGTTTTGTCTTGTCTTGTTTTCAAGATTTGAGTTTATGGAGAGCAGTTTAAATAAATAGGGTTACTTTCCTGTGATATCTAAACTATAAGTAAAAATGTAAGCATTTGTTCATGATTGATCAAAGGCAAAGCCAAAGTTCACCCTCAAGCCACTAACACAATTTCAGGTGCAATGATGGTGGGGGTCACTCAAGGGGACCACCTGGTGGGGAGGCTCTGATGGGAGCACTGCCATGGGCCAGGCAGGCAAGAAGGGAGCTTTCTCTCATGATGCTAATGGTCTGTGAAATGGCCTGAATCCAGCAAAAGGCTGCCCTTGCGATTCCCACAGAAATTTTACAATGTCCTTTATAGCCTTTTCCTTTGCCAAAAATGTAATTCCCAGGGCACCTGGGTGGCTCAGTTGGTTGAGCGTCTGACTCTTGATTTTGGCTCAGGTCATGATCTCACGGTTCGTGGGATTGAGCCCCACGTAGGGCTCTGCGCTAACAGTGAGGAGCCTGCTTGGGATTCTTTCTCTCTCTTCCTCTCTCTCTGCCCCTCCCCCACTCTCTCTCTCAAAATAAACATTAAAAAAATTTTTTCTTAAATGTAAGATCCACAATTCCTATTTCAATTTTACCTAGCTTTCTCTCCTAAAGTAAAACCAATGATACTTTAAGTATATATATGTATATACATATGTGTATGTGTGTATATATATATATATATATATATATGTGTGTGTATATATATATATATATATATATATGTATATATGTATAAATTTCTTCATGTTTACTTATTTTTCAGAGAGAGACAGATCATGAGCAGGGGAGAGGCAAAGAGAGAAGAGATCATGACCCGAGTTGAAGTCAGATGCTCAACCGACTGAGCCACCCAGGTACCCCAAACCAATGAAATTTTTAATGCACAGTCTTGACATGTATTGTGGAACCATCACTTATCAGCACCATGACAGATGATTACACTGCTTTTCCCCTTCAAAGACAGGCTTTTGCTTCAGAATCACAAATTGTGTATTTATACTAAACTTCCTTTAAATGGTTCTAATTGAAAAACTGACAATTTATTTTACTTTTAAGCAGTTAATTTCCTACAGAGAGGTTATTTCCCCAGTTCAATTTTGTCTTCCAAATAAAATTAAAGATAATTTATTTTTGAACTCTCAAATATCATTGTTTTAGAGAATATTTAAATTTATGACTCCTGTACTTGACTGTGGATATTTTGAAAAAAGATTCAAGTTGTACTTTTAACTGTGAACACACTTGTCAGAATCCCTATGTATCATTTAAGTTCTTAATGCCTCATTTTTGAAATACTATGAACTACTATGCATGCATGAGGTTTTATTATCATAGGTATGTAGACGAAGGTATCTATATTTGTCAAAGTCCACCCCAAAATTACACACCCCAAAATCATTTAATAAAATGTCAGTGCAAGCTCTACAGATTGTACTTTCTCCTAATGAATTTTCAAAAACGTTTCTGGCAGTCCCCCAAAACCTAGAATATAACTGACAATGTTTTATATTCAGTATTATCAAGCAGCCATTCCAGAAGGTAATTTCCCATGTATTATATAATAAAGCCCATACGGGAAAGCCGAGGGAATTTGGAGGCTGTCAGAATCAGAGATGCTAAAAAGTGGCAGTTTGTGATGTGTAGGTTGTCTTTGGTGAAACAGGGGGAAACAGCATGGGATGTGGACTCAGAAGGCTTGGGTTTGAGCCCACGTCCTAGCTTCAAAGAGCAAAGTGGCCACAGTCACAGCTGGCTTCACGCATGCGCAGGCCCTATGTAGGCACTTTGCAGGCAAGATCTCCCTCAAGACTCACAGCCAGCTCTTCACATTGCTACCCCTGTCCCTGCTCTGCAGATCCAGAAACAGACTCGGAAATGCTCGGAAACCAGCCTTCGGTCCTGGTGTCTAGGGACTGGCAGAAACCTTGTTCACCCAAGAACACTAAGCACCGAGCTATAAAACTTCAAAGAAATGGCAATATTGGTCATTATAAAAATGCGTGGTCATTCAAAAACATTTTTACAAAAGGAATTTTGAGTTGAAGGTCATTTTCAAACAGAAATGCATGTAAATGGAAGAGTAAATGAAGTTCCTCTATTTCAACTGCACACATTCACTGTGGTCATTTAATCATTCCCGGGCACCGGTGCAACCAATGTCTCTCATAATACAGAGAACACAAGAAAGCACCCCACATGAGAACCACCCTCAAGGAGCTGAGGGACTGGAGACATTGTCAGAGCACATGATCTTTAAGCTGAGAAGTCTGCCCTGTAAACACACGTGAGTTCTTACTTCCCACCCTTGCCTGGAGCGCCCCCCCCCCCACCATGTGTACCCTTGTCTGGAGCATTCCCCGCCCTGGATGTGTACCCTTGCCTGAAGCACACACCCGGATGTGCACCCTTGTCTGGAGCGTGCCCCCCCACCCCGCCCCAGATGTGTACCCTTGTCTGGAGCATGCCCAACCCCCAACCCGGAGGTGTACCCTCGTCCGGGGCGCATGCCCCGGATGTGTATTCTTGGTGGCTTCTGAGAAACTGCTCCTTGTTCTTTCTCTCAGGGACCAAATGTCTACAGATTCTAGACAGGAAATAAAATTATAGGAAGTAGGTCTTGGGGTTTCTAACACCCCACTAGAGAGAACAGACCTTACCTAACTGGGGGCCACTTACCAAACTCCAGCCAATTATTGACATTAGGAAATTCCGATTCATCATAGTAAGGATTTTGTAATTTTCCAGAGAAGCCAGAAATCCAAAACTTGATGTGCAATCTACTGATTTTTAGTTAGGAAACAAATTAATTACTTTAAAGCTTTGTGGACCAAAGAGCCACAGTTTGTATGTTTCTTCTCCTGTTGTTTTCTTCCCCAGGAATCCTGATCTTCTTTAATGCTAACTGGAATTTCAACAATCTCCTTCTTGTTTACGGCTTTAACTGTCACCTATACGCAGATAATTTAAAAACCCATATCGTTATGCCAGATCTTTCTACAGCTACTTGAATATTCAAGTGTGTATAGAACTCCTCCATCAGACATAAATTTCTAACTGGATTAGCTCCAAAATAAAATCATAAAATTGCTCTGGGCCTTGTATTGCACTTTCATTTCATATGCTGCTCAATAGCACCGCCCTCTACCATTTTCTAAGTCATGATCCTGGAGACCCCTTTTCCTTCACGTCGGTTCATTTCATTTTGTACACACAAGGCTGGGAGAATGATGCATAGTGTTATTTCAATGAGGACTGGGATTACACTGATACTTAGAGGACCTTACCACTTTACAGAATGTATTTTAATGCACTGTTTTACATGTTTCTAATTAAAAACAAGGGAAGGTGTTTTTTTTCCCCTCCTTGATTTATAATTTAGAACCCTGAAACTCAATGAAGTTGATTAACGTTTCGAAAATTCACATAGTTCGTGAGCAACAAAATGGGAATTGAATCCAGACGGAGCTCCAGAGCCCATACTCTCATAATTCTACACCGATGAACTAGATTTGGAAGGATGCAAGTGTTTCTACAGATGGAAAGAAGGTGGAAAGGTGTTCAGAATGGTGCTGTGGTCTCTCAAACCAAATACAAGTGAAACAGCAGAGGCTGGAAAGTAAGAGGCAGAAATAAAGATACATGTCCGGAGATCTTACGAAGAGAGAAGATGAGAAGTCAGTGAAAACTAGACTCGAGAAACCCCAGAATAATGAGGGGTGATGACTGCTGAGTGAGCCTTTAACTGGACTCATTTTACGTTCTTGTGTCTACCTTCTTAAGTCGATCCTGCGTACGCATGCCTGAATAATGGTCCCAGTATTCCTCTTTTCCTAATACCAGTCCCCTGGCTACACCTACCCTGTTGTCAGTCTTCACCTGCCTTCTAAAGTCCTGAATTTATAACGGGCTCCCCCTCCCTGCTTCCCTTCACTCTGTCTCCATTCAGATCCAGCGAGATACTTTACTGTGCCATCCCGCACTGATCACTTATACTCTGTCCAACCCTCTTTTATTTCCTCCCCTTTTGTCTCCTTCCCTTTTATGACAAGATTAAATGCCACCTGACCAAGGTTAATGTTTATAAAGTCTGGGGTCTTCTGATATTCCTTCTTTGGCGATTGTATGATACACAGTCACTTCTAATTTAATATCTACTTATTCCCTTGCTTCATATTAAATTACTTCTGCCTTTCCAGAAGACTATACGTTTTTCAAAGTCCAATATCACATCTAATATTTCTTTCCAAAAATATGTGTGACACAATGAAGGAGGCAAGACGGTAGTCAAATAAACATTCGATTAAGGGGGGGCGCCTGGGTGGCGCAGTCGGTTGAGCGTCCGACTTCAGCCAGGTCACGATCTCGAGGTCCGTGAGTTCGAGCCCCGCGTCGGGCTCTGGGCTGATGGCTCAGAGCCTGGAGCCTGTTTCCGATTCTGTGTCTCCCTCTCTCTCTGCCCCTCCCCCGTTCATGCTCTGTCTCTCTCTGTCCCAAAAATAAATAAACGTTGAAAAAAAAAATTAAAAAAAAAAAAACATTCGATTAAGGGGACATGTGACCACTTAAAAAGCTGCATATTAAGAAGGGCAGAATAACTAGGTAGCAAACACACCCAAGGCTGAAGGATATAGAATATAGCAGTGATAAGGGGCATGATGTCTCTTGAGACAATTTGGGTGATTCAATTCATAGGTTTTGAGTACGCCTGAGGTAGACAAAGAACTTGGATTTATTCTTTCCATATGAATTCCAGCATCTAGGTAAATTGATCCAATCTGACTTCATTAATCAAGTAAGTCTGGGTAATAGAGCCCTTTTCTTTAGTTTCTTACCTTGGCCCTATAAGAGTTGGTCAAACTGTCCTTCCGGCCCATGAGGAGAGAAAAGAGAAAATGTCTTTTGAGGTACATTATAGATACACTCATGCAGGCAGGGCTCCCATGTAATCATAGCATCTGTCACACTGCACTGAGATTTTCTGTGGTCATCACTGGACTGTGTGCTATTTATAACCAAAGAGGCCTGTGTCCCCAGAGTGGAATATTACTTGGCACACTAGACACACAAAAACTGCCTTTGAAACTGAGAACAAGTGAGAGGATTTTAGTGGGTCTAGTGGGTAAAGAACAAGGTTAGGGGTAGAAATGAGAATGAATGGTTGTTGCTCAGATCAGAATTTTAAATGGGGAGCTGTGACATCCCTGTCCGTGGGCAGGCAGTCAGCATCATCAGTCATTCAGGTGAAGCAATCCTCATGCAGAATAGGAACTCAGGAGGATAATGGAGGGCAACTTGTACGAGTGTCCATTCTCACTTGGAGACTCTCATTATGGGGCTCTTCCCCTCGAGACCCTGAAGGCAATGTGTTTTAATGAGCAATCATCTTTACAACCCTTCACCAGTTACCTACTCATATGGACTAGTCCATAAGGAAATTGTTTTTCATCTTTTTACAGTCCCCATAGTTCCTCACACAGAGTCTGCCGTAATTCCTTAAGTGGATGCTCAAAATATTGAATTAATATCTACTATCTACAACCATCAATTAAAAATGCCTCCATTCGTGGGGCGCCTGGGTGTTTCAGTTGGCTGAGCATCTGACTTCGGCTCAAGTCAGGATCTCGGAGTTTGTGAGTTTGAACCCCGTGTCGGGGTCTGAGCTGACAGTTCAGAGCCTGGAGCCTGTTTCAGATTCTGTGTCTCCCTCTCTCTGCCCCTTCCTGCTCATGCTGTCTCTCAAAAATGATTAAACGTTAAAAATTTTTTTTAAAAAAGTGCCTCCATTCTCTTAACATAACACTGTATATTAACTATACTAGAATTAAAAAAATGAGTACACTTATCTTGCTGAGCTCTGGGTAATACACGGAATTGTTGAATCACTATATTGCACACCTGAAACTAACATATCACTCTGTTAACTACACGGACATTAACATTAAAAACAAACCCCCTCCATTCTCAAATCCATACATTCAGTGGGTATCAGTTTGGAGCTTTCATGTGCCAGGCATTGTGCTATGGATCTGTTCATAAATACACTGGCATCTGAGAACACAGGAGCTCACATTCCAGGGGGACAGTGATCATATAACATGGCAAGGTAAACTCAGGATGCCATGGGACCACAGCGAACTGGGGCCCAAACCGGCCTAGGGTGCTCAGACAGACTGACCAGAGAAAGTGACCAGGTATCCAAGAGACATCAGCTCACACATGCAGCTACTGGCCTCTCTACGGAATTGAACATAATACATGCAATCGAATTCGGTAAGTTACATATTTCGAATGTCAGTGAAACATGCTTATAGTGACCCCAATAATCAAAAGGTGTGTAAGCAGAGAGATCAAACACAGCAAATGCTGAGTGGACATGGTATTTTTTTATTAAATTTTTTAAACATTTTTTCATTTTTGAGGGACAGAGAGACAGAGCATGAGCAGGGGAGGGGCAGAGCGAGAGAAAGACAAAGAATCCGAAGCAGGCTCCAAGCTCCGAGCTGTCAGCACAGAGCCCGATGTGGGGCTCCAACCCACAAACCGCGAAATCATGACCTGAATGGAATTTGGATGCTCAATTGACTGAGCCACCCAGGCGCCGCCCTCCCCCCCCTTTCTTTTGATGTGATATTCTGACAAGTCTTGCTACTAGCTAAAATGTCTAAAGATCTCCCTGGATTATCTGCTCATTTGGACAGAGGAAGACAAACTCAATACGTGGTGGAAACATCACTGCATTTTCTTGATTTAAATATTGTTAACCAGAGAAGTGCAAATGTATACTTTTTGCAAATATTTAAAAAAAACTCAGAGAAATAAATTAAAAATAATAGTTCTATATAATAACACGAAAGAAAAACAGTCGCTAACAACATTTTGCATTGTCTTTTTCAGCGTCTTCTACATATTGTGATTCTCATGAAATTGTAATCAAAAGACAGCCTGTTTTTTTTTCCACTCACAATTCTATTAAAAGTCTCTAAATCCTGTTGTTTGATAGTTATATACTATTCTGCCTAATAGCACGTCGGATGCAGTCCAATGGTTTAACAGTACTAGAATATTCCTAACACTAAATGAAAAATTTCCCTTTGAAATAAAACAAAGCATAAACTGTAAGGGTGGTGAAGACATTGCTCTTTTGAAAATAAAAAAAAAATTCAGCAAGAGTTGTATGTGAATAAAATATCCACACTTTGGGTTTTTAATCTGTGATTTTATCACTTCTGTAAAATGAGGCTTATTTGCAGTCACTTAGGTTTTTGTAACATATAATCATTACCAAATTTTGTGACAACAATAAGAATCAAATGCCAAGGGCATGTGTTTATTAAATATGCATACAAGACATTCTAATGTATATGCTATCTGTATATATAACACATTAGAAAATTATTTACAGTTATCCTCAAATACAGTGTGTGTGAGTGTGTGTATACAGATACAGACATATATGTACACACATTGTATTTTTATTTTTTCTATATTTCATTTTCAAAAAAATATTATAAATAGTAACAGACAAAAATATGTACCTGAAAGTTTGTTATTCACTATTCTGAAGGCAATGAAAAAATCATTATCTTACAAATTATACATGCTATTTTTGCACTGTATTTTTTTTCCTTTGGTAAGCTCTGTATGTGTATCTGTATACACATACATATTCATTTATATGTATATCCACATATGTGGCGTCACTTGTACTAATTATTATTGTAGTCTTACAATTGTTCAACTCGCTTAAAAAATTTCTTTTAACGTTTATTTATTTTTGACACAGAGAGAGAGCGTGAGTGGGGGAGGGGCAGAGAGAGAGGGAGACACAGAATCTGAAGCAAGCTCCAGGCTCCTTGCGGTCAGCACATAGTCTGACACAGGGCTCGAAACCATGAACGGTGAGATCATGACGTGAGCTGAAGTCGGATGCTTAACCGACTGAGCCACCCAGGCACCCCTCAAGTCACTTTTTAAGAACGAGTTCTTACTACTCTGTATTATGTGACTGAGTGGCAAGTGATAATTTTGGGACACATGGTTATTTGGGCAACTAAATTAAATAATAAACTTCTACCAAGAACAGTAACACAAGAAGAGCAATAACAAAGGGGGAGGGAAGTCTGAAGTTTAATTCGTAATGGAAAATGTACTTTTCCATCAGCAACTATACTAATCTTTAAGGAGACTGAATTGCCTTTATACATATTATAAATGATGCTTATTTGTTCATTTTTTTTCTTCCCAGAAATACCAGCTCTTTTCCAACCTGCCTATTATCATAAAAGACCTGGTTTGCAGTCTTAAGCTACGCGGTTGAGATGATAAGCTGAGTATTTTTTGCTGCAAGTAACAGTTCTCGATGGAAAACGGCGAGAATTACATACAATAATGGGTTCTACAAACAGCAGCTCAAGTAGCAATACAGCATTTCCTGTCTAGGAAATGGTGTCTTAGTGTGTGTGGCATGGGAAAGGAACTGTGTTTTGCTATATACATGATCAACAGTGGTGCTAGAATTCTTTCTAAAACATATAGTTATGTTATAAACTACTTAAAAGGGTTTTTGCTGTCTTCTGGCCCAGAATAAAAACCAAAATCCTTCTAGTTTACCAGGCAACATGAAAGGCTCCTCCCTCCCTCTCCAGTGCTGTCTGCACCCCTCGTCAATCTTCTACTCTATGGACCCCAAACCCCCATCCCTGCCTCCACTTTCCTGCCTCATTACTACTCCCCAAAGTTGCCCCTACACCTTTACCCTTCATCCCGTGATGCTCTTTTGTCTGCCTGGAATACTTCTGTCTCTCTAGTAGAGCGTGGCCAAATCTGACGCATCATTCAAGACCCAAGCGGACGATCACATAATTTCTGAATCTTCCCACAATGCGCTCTGTTCTTAGAAGGATGAGAGGAAAAGAGGAAGGGTATAGGGAAGGGGTTGGGGCAGAAACAGTGATTTCCCATATCCTTCCACGAGCAGAATGTCCACATATCTGCACAGAGTGTGGAGGTACGCTCCCCCAGGACAAAGTCTGTACCTATCTTAACCTGGCTATCAGCCAGGTCCAGTAGATCTATGCTCCTCTACACAATTGATGCTTTTAAAACATCATCCAGCTACCTCTATTAGCTCCATAAATAAGTCATTATTACACTTGGAGGACATCTTTGTTTTACATCTGACTAGAATGCTTTTATTTTATTTTTTTTGTACTATGACTCTGGCGTTTCTATAAGAAAACAAAAAAACATAAAGAAAAAAAGTAGCGTCTCTATATATAGAGAGAAGAATTCTTGAACTCAGAACCTTGGCTCAGGTCAGACAGAGGACTCTCATAATTGACATTCCTCCTTAGACAGACTTCCTGGACTTCAATTAATTTAACCATTTCTCAACTAAATATTACTATGTAAGGCTTTCAGGAGCATTTCAGGACTAGAGAGTTTCCCATATTCATGAATTCAAATGATTCACAATTTTTAGAGTTTTTGGAAAAATTGTGACAAATTGGTTTTCAAATTATATCAATTTAAAATGCCCCAGTCACCTTGAGGGGTGCCTGGGTGGCTCAGTCAGTTAAGCATCCAAATCTTGATTTCAGCTCAGGTCACAGTCTCAAGGTTCGTGGGATAGAGACCCACATGGGGGTGGGATAGAGTCCCAAGGTTTGTGGGATAGAGACAGCACAGAGCCTGCTTGGAATTCTCTCTCTCCCTCTCTCTGCCCCTCCCTTACTTGCAGGCATGTCTCTCTCTGTCTCAAAAATAAATAAATTAACATTAAAAAAATACAATTAAATGCCCCAGCCACTTTGAATGATTTAAAACTCTCTTCATCTTTACCACCAAAATGAGGTAATTTATTATGTAAAACTGTATAACTCACTTTAATTTGGTTTTCTCTGATTAAATATATTTTATATTTTATTTACTAGAATTATTTATTCCAATGTGAATCATCTATTATATATCTTTTGTCAATTCTTTTCAATCTGAATGATGTATCTTGTCTTTATGTGTACACGCTGTATTCTCCCTTATCCAATAGATGCATGAAGTCTTTTCTTAACATTTGTGTGTGTTTGTTGTAACATGCATTTGTTTTAATGTTTAAAAAGCACAAGTGAAGTAAAATGACAATCTGTGTGAACAATATGGATAGATTTGCCTAAATGAATTATTTTAAGAGAATTCACATTTCTTTGACTACACGCACTTAACAGTATTGGTTCATGACCCAGTGCCATCCTATATCGATTATGTATCACAGCCTGCTCTTAATTTTAATCATCAATATGGATAATTATAAACAGTCACACAGAATTTAAAATAGTTTATAGCTAACTAATTTAGTTAATTAATTCAGTTAATTAACTGATTCAGTTTATCTTAATTCAAGATTCAAGATGGTCTTGATGTTCCCTAACTTCTTTGGAAATTTAGGAATATACCTCTAAAATCTATCATTTAGAATTTTTAAAAATGCATTTATAGACAGAGGTTGATAGAAATGCATGTGGAAAAAAAAGCAGAACGTTAGATTCTAATTGATCATGAACTTAACATGAAGAGTGTTGCAACTAACAAATTTGGGCTACACTTCATATGTAAAATGTCTAAATAGCTGTAATTAATAATCTCTTATGGACAACTCTTGAGATCATGACCTTGAATACCAAAAATGTGGAGTTTAGGGGCACCTGGGTGGCTCAGTTGGTTAAGCACCCAACTTTGGCTCAGGTCATGATCTTGTGGTTTGTGAGTTCGAGCCTTGCGTCCTGTGCTAACAGCTCAGAACCTGGAGCCTGCTTCAGATTCTGTGTCTCCCTCTCTCTCTACCCCTTGCCTGGTTCACAGTTTGTCTCTCTCTCTCGCTCTCTCTCAAAAATAAATAAACATTAAAAGAAAATTTAAAAAACATGTGGAGTTTAGTTATGGATAGATCATAATAGAGTATGGGGTTAATTCAGGTCAATATATTTTAATGAAATTATGATAAATCCAGAGGATATTCAAAATGCCAGAACTCAGATGTTAAAGGCCTTAGAAACCAAGTTATATAAGGAAATGATATTTAGCTTGGGAAAGTACAAAGGGGACATGTGATATGGTTTTTAAAAATGTGAAGGGTTTGAGTCATATAGAAAAGCTAGACTTGTGTTATTCAATTCTGCTAAGAATTAGTTGTTATAAATATGCAAACAAGAAATCAGCTCTTTCTCCTTTCCTTCCTCTCACAATTAGTCAGCAAACAATTATTGAGTATGGAACAGCAATGTTCCAGGAATGGTGCCAGGCCCTCAGAGCAGAGTACTAATGGCCATCATCCTTGTGCTCAAGGAACCAGCAGTCTGCTGAAGTCGACAGGTCACCTACCTACCTACCTCCCTGCCTACCTACCTACTGATCTACTATAAATCATTTTCCAAGACATACCAAAATACAGAAGGTACTAAGCAGAAAATGTAACCATTCAAGCAAAAGCTGACCAACACCTGTGTCGAATGGGATATAATCTAGACTTTTAACGGACAGCAACCGTGTCTTTATGCTTCTCTACTAAAATGATGCACATAGTCTTACAAGGTATGTTTATCTGAAACAGGCTTATACAATATTTAATACACACCTGTGATATATTATTTATATCATATATATGATTTTAGAAAAATCAAGGCTATAAAAACAAAGCAAAATGTTTAAAACGGGGAGCAAGGGGCGCCTGGGTGGCGCAGTCGGTTAAGCGTCCGACTTCAGCCAGGTCACGATCTCGCGGTCTGTGAGTTCGAGCCCCGCGTCAGGCTCTGGGCTGATGGCTCAGAGCCTGGAGCCTGTTTCCGATTCTGTGTCTCCCTCTCTCTCTGCCCCTCCCCCGTTCATGCTCTGTCTCTCTCTATCCCAAAAATAAATAAACGTTGAAAAAAAAATAAAAAAAAAAAATAAAAAAAAAAATAAAACGGGGAGCAATGTTACTGAGCAGTGAAAGTGAAACTGAACTCCCTGTTTATCAGAAGAAAAAGACAAACATTTTGACTTATAAGCTTTCCACTAGGAAAGGAAGAAGCACACATATTTTTCAGAAGAAAAACAATTATCTTGATTCCAAATCTTTGGATCAAGAAGGGGTGAAGAGCCTTTCAGAATTGCCTGGGAAAGACTGTGTATGCAGTTGAAAATTAAATAATTTCACTAAGGGTGGGCTAGTTTCAAAAAGGGAGGGATGAATGGTTATAGAAACCAGCCGATTGTGAAATTTACTACTGAAGGTGCAAGAGAGGTCATCAAGAACGGGCAGAAACAGCATCATACAGTTGATTCCAGCCTACTGTTTTTACAAGTTTTCTAGTTTCATGAACTTTAAGAAGTGCAAACAAGCAGTCAGTGTCTGAACAGATGGGATTCTCCTGAGTGTGCTTATTAGTTCACCTGGCTTCCCAAACGGGCTTTCTTGTACCCTGAAAGTGGATTGTATCAGCATTTTCTAGTTATTTTGTCCGCAGACACCACATGGTATAAGCACCTAGAAGTTCTCTTCTACCAGATGCACATTTATCAAAGTGCTATCTGGCCAGCACGATGTCTGTTAATTTGCATTAAATGTCCCACTTTCCTCCTTATAGGACTTACTTAGCCTCCTTACTTAGCCGACCCCATACTTGAATCTAATGGAAACAAATAACAACAAAAACATGCTTCAGATAAAGAAAATATGTAACATTTATTTTGGATACCTCATTGCTTTCATATCCTCAGCTTGATTTGCTCTAAGATAACATACAAAATAGTCCTAGCTATCCTAAGGATGCCCCAAAGATGAGTGAAGGAAAAATTCATCACATAATGCTCATTCATTTATTCAAAGACATGTATTGACTCTCACTTTGTGCCAGGCATTGTGCAAGGTTAGGAGGATATATCTTTTAACAAGGCAGATGAAGTACTTGGCTTTGGTAGTTTATATTCAAGTGATGGAGATAGAAGATAAAGAAGTAAATGAATGGAAACAGTAACTAACAGTAATTGTGATAAAAGTAGAGGGTTGGTTGGTAATACAACAGAGAGTAACTAGAATTTGGGAAGGAAAGGGTTTACTCTAGAGGGGTGGGTCAGGAAGACTTCTCTGAAGTGCTAATTTTGACTTGAGTCCTGAAGGTTCAGAAAAAAGCTAGTCAAGCAAATAACTGGATTGGGAGGATTCCAAAAAAAGGGGGACATCAAGTACAAGACACTGAGAAAAGAAAAGGTTAAAGCATGTCAGGGAACCAAAAAGAAGACCAAGCAGACTCTAGCACGATGCACAAGTCAAAGAAGTGGATGAAACTCACATCATGCAGGGCAATGCCAGAGTTGTAATTCTATCCTAAGACAATACAAAGCCTCTGGAAGGTTTGAGGTAAGAAAGAGGCGGTCTGTGAGTTAGAAAGTCAGAAGACCATCACTGGGCGCAGTATGTAAAGTGGATGGAGAGAGGTAAAAAGTAGAAGCAGGAGATCAATTATGAAATTATGAGAAAAAGCACCATTGAAGGGGACAGAACAGCGGGACAGAAATGGAGAAAGGTGACGGTATTCACAGTGCACTTTGGAGATGTACATTGGTCAGAGGGTGAGTGACAAACAGGGAAGAAAGAGGAGCAGGAAAGGAGCTGATAAACCTATCAAAATGAATAGTGTGACCACCAGGGACCCACAGGGGAGAAAGGAGAACAACAACAAACAGGAGAACGTTGGGAGCGAGAAAATGCAGAACTCCCTGCCAAGCTCAAATTCAGTCGGGAAAAGCAGGAGATGCGCACAAATGTGTCAGTGCAAAGCAGCCGTGGAAGAATAACTCATTCAATAAATAGCGCAGAAAAAAAAAGTCCCTAATGGACATAAGAAAATTCCAAAAGTGGGTGTTATGAATATAACATTTAAAATCATAAAGGTATGAGTAAAATGTAGGATAATATTTTTATAGGTTTAAGGTTAGGAATACCCTTATGAGTATAACCAAAAACACCAAACCAAACCAAACCAAACCAAAAATGAAAAAAGAGAAGCCATAAAGAAAATAACTCACAGATCTGACTACATAAAAATTTAATGTGTCTGTATGATAAAAGACATCACATATAAAGCTAGAAGCCAAAGGCACAGGAGAAAAATAATCTGTAACACAGACAACAAAGGGTTAATTTCTATAGTACATAAAACACTCCCATGAAGAAGAAGATGTTGGCAAAGGATAAGAACACAAGAGAAGGCCACAGGTCTTATAAATATATGAAAATATTCTCAGCCTCGCTATTAATAATAAATATGCAAATTAAAGGAGCAATTAGATGTCATTTGCACCCATCAGGACAAGTGAAGATTCAGGATACTTAACAGCTTAGTGTTGGCAGGTCATATAAAAACAATCATCCTCACATTTTGGCGATTGTAAATTTAAGTAACGTTTTGTTTCTGAGGAGAAGAAAATGACAGTGTCTATTAAAAGCAAAAACTCACAATATTTGATACAGTAAATTTCATCACCAGGAATTAGCTCTACAATACTCACACAGGTACACAAATAGTTTTTCAGATATTTTGTTTGTACTCTCAAAAATGTGGAAACAACCTAAATGTTGACCCACCATAGTAAAGGCAGAAAGACATACTCTGCAGCAGTGAAGGAAAACGGGACCGCTCTTATGTACAGACAGAAAACTTGTTATGGTATGTGAAATAAACCCTCAAAAAAATGTAAGCAGAGGGGCGCCTGGGCGGCGCAGTCGGTTAAGCGTCCGACTTCAGCCAGGTCACGATCTCGCGGTCCGTGAGTTCGAGCCCCGCGTCAGGCTCTGGGCTGATGGCTCAGAGCCTGGAGCCTGTTTCTGATTCTGTGTCTCCCTCTCTCTCTGCCCCTCCCCCGTTCATGCTCTGTCTCTCTCTGTCCCAAAAATAAATAAAAACGTTGAAAAAAAAATTAAAAAAAAAAAAAGTAAGCAGAGAATGTCATCAGTTTTATTAAATGCTTTTATTTCTAGACATATTAGCATCATATGCCTTTAGTTCTCTTTGTCTCCCTATCTAGGTCTGCACTGTGATTACCTCTAAGTGGTAGGATTACGGAATACTTAGACTTTTTAAGATTTCTGAATTATTTGAAATTTTCATAAGTACATGTTACTTAAAAGACAAAAATATGAAAAATAGAACACAGGGCATAATATATGTAAAGTTCCTGACGAAAAGCTGCTTAATTTGGAAGCATGTAAGCAACAAAAGTAAGCCAATGCTACCTATAACTGATTGTGTGATTTCTCCTACATCTGGAGAAGCACAGTCATCTACTCAAGGAAAGTACTAAATCTCACATTTTGTTACCATTCATTTCTAAGATAACTTTTTATTGATGATACTAGTAGTTTTATTAAGACAGAGACAAGTGATGATGCTCTCCAGACAGCAATTTTGACTTGGGTGATGTTCTTTAAGACTGTCAACACTATGTTTCTTTGGAATCTAATAACACGTCCAAGAAAACCTGAAAGAAAATGTCTGAGAGCTAAACAAATATGAAAGGGAAGAACTTGGGAAAATATGTTTTGAATGGGAGTAGTTACTCTGAAATCAAATGACTATAAATCAAATGACTGAAATCAAATCCTATAAAAGAATATAAAATACAGTAAACCTTGCTTTGTGAGCATATTTGTTCTGGAAACATGCTTGTAATCCAAAGCACTTGTATATCAAAGCAAATTTCAAGAACCATTGGCTCATGTGACATTCGGCATCACGTACTACTCGTATTGCAAGACATGGCTCATTTATCAAGTTAAAACGTATTAGAAATGTTTCCTCGTCTTGCAGAACACTCACAGAACAGGTTATTCTCAGTCCAAGGTTTGACTGTAGGTTGGTCAACTGATGAAGTAACCAGACACTGTTTGCATAACATTTAAAAGAGTCATTTTGTCATTTTTATACCTGGCAGTACTTGACATGGACTTTATAAAGCGATGGGGGTGTCATCAATTAGAACGAGAACTCTCTCATTTCTGTGCTGCATGGCAAATCCATCCAAGAATCGATGTCCACTGTAGAATGCAACACGCAAAGGCTGGGGTGAATCAAAGTTGTTAAAGCAAAGAGGTAGCTTTAAGAAAAACAGGTTTCTATTTAAAGTAAGAGTTACCTAGCTGCTGTCACACCAAGTGATGGGTATCTCGTGGATACTGTGCTTCCCAAGCTGCCATAGTATGAATGGCCAGTAAAACTGGACTTCCATATCTGATACCCTGAAAACATTACGGTGAGGCAAATTTTCTTCACTACAAATTTTCAGTTTCTCCACAAATAAAATGATGGAAATAATAAGGCCTGCTTCTTGCAGCTGTGTAAGAACTGAGGCAACTAACACAAGACCTTGGTCAGGTAGTCAGCCCCCTGTTGGAGTAGCTACTGTTACCAGAGGAGGAATGAGTTTCAAAGAACAGGAAGTCTTCGGCAATGCAAATCTCGAAGACTCTTAAGAGACAATGAAGACCAAAGAATAACAATTGGATTTGCTAATTTGTAAGTCACTGATGACCTTCAAGAACACAGCGTTCCAGGAGTGGTGATAGTAAGGGAAAAGATAAATCATGATAAAAATAGAAAGAGCTGATGTGGAATGCATAGAACCTCTGATAGTAAGAGAAGGAATAAAAATAATGGGATGGCAGTTTGAGAGGCTGAGGACCAAGCCAAGCATTTTTCCAGCCAGGGAGACACTGATTATTTTCTACGTCAAGAAAGAAGCTAATGGAGATGGATTTGATGGAAAGATTCCTGGTTAGTTTCAAGGATAAACTCCAACTGGCTTCTAAACTGATGAAGGTAGGGAATGAAGTACTGTTTGTCTGTTTCTAATTTATGCGTAGCTCTTTTAGACCTGTGGTCTTGGACCCTTTTTTTTGTGGTGGGGATTCACTGAGAAGTCATCCAAAAAGTTTAGACTGTCTCTGTGTAAACACACAACACACACACACACACACACACAGTGCTTAAAAACATAAAATTTTGCATATACTTAGGAGAATTTATCAACCTCTTTCATCCATCCATGAACTAATCCTCTCTCTGAATGGTCCATAGATTCCAGATAAAATTATCCTCTGTTAGGACCTGGAAATAATTTTGAAAAATAGGTATTTAGACTTTTATATGTAAATTAAAATTAGCCATTCAGTGGGAGGTAAAAAAATATTCCTAGGAATTGTCTACAAAATATATTCATTCAAAATATAAATTACTTCCCAAAATCTCAACAGAAAATGTAACTCTTACAATGTGAAGTTAGGCTCGGAAATAAATGCTCCATATGACACAGAAAATGTTCACACAACTACATTTAATTGTGTTATGAATGAATGTTCTGTTTTCCAAACACTTTTCTAATATTCGTAAAATTCACGTATGGAAGGTGTTATTTCCCTGGGTTATTGGATTGAGAAACTGAGGCTCCGAAGTGTTAAGTGACTTACCCACCAGCACGATGCAAATTCAAGCCCATCTGGGTAAAAGTCAAGGAAGACTTTCTCCCTACCTCTGAGAAAAAGATAAGAATATTCTAGGCCACTATCTACGAAAGAGTACTATTAATAGAATCCACGTGGGGTTAACGAAGGCTTTTTTTTAAACTAGTCAAAATATAAAAGAACACTCTGAAGAGAAGAAAAGCCTGATGTTTAAGATCAGTTAACCCTGCAATTCATTCTTTAAATTCTGCAGCCTTTGATAAGGTTTTTCACTATTTACTTGAAATTGTCCTCACCTCTTGACTCCCGTGAAATTATTCTTGTCCCATTTTCCTCTGAACCTTCTGACCCATTGTCCTCCCTGCCCCTCCAGTAAAGGTATTTCCTAGGGTTTTTTCCTCAGCGTCTTGTCACTGCTCTTGCTCTCTCTGGGTGATCTCACCACCTCCCTGGCTTCAATCATCACCAAATGCCTGTCTTCAGTTCCCACTGAGCACTGCAGCTCCAAAAACACAAGTCCAACCATCTACAGCACAGCTCCATTTTGGATGTCTCTTAAACCCTCAAAATCAGTACTTCCGTAACCTCACCTTCGCCATTCAGGTCTGCTCCTTCTCTTCCGTGTCCTGTCCCAGTGGATGGTACCAGAACCCAACTGTGTGCCCAGGCTAGAAATCTGAGCGCTCATCTTTCATCCTCACCACGCCTCCTTTCCACTCCCCGACAAAGACACCTAACCCAGCATGAGCTTCTGTCCACAGTTCCGTATTCTGGGATCTGTGTGCTCTTCTCAGTACTCGGTGCTTCTACTTTCATTCAAGCATGTATCATCCTAAACTGTATTCCTTCAAGACTCAACCGACTTGGGGGGCGCCTGGATGGCGCAGTCGGTTAAGCGTCCGACTTCAGCCAGGTCACGATCTCGCGATATCTCGCGTGATCTCGCGTGAGTTCGAGCCCCGCGTCGGGCTCTGGGCTGATGGCTCAGAGCCTGGAGCCTGTTTCCGATTCTGTGTCTCCCTCTCTCTCTGACCCTCCCCCGTTCATGCTCTGTCTCTCCCTGTCTCAAAAATAAATAAACGTTAAAAAAAAAATTTTTGGGGCACCTGGGTGGCGCAGTCGGTTGAGCGTCCGACTTCAGCCAGGTCACGATCTCGCGGTGCGTGAGTTCGAGCCCCGCGTCAGGCTCTGGGCTGATGGCTCGGAGCCTGGAGCCTGTTTCCGATTCTGTGTCTCCCTCTCTCTCTGCCCCTCCCCCCGTTCATGCTCTGTCTCTCTCTGTCCCCAAAAAAATAAATAAACGTTGAAAAAAAAAATTTAAAAATAAAAAAAAAAAAAGACTCAACCGACTTGGGCTTTTTCTTCCATGATATTCCCTTCTGATTCATTCACTTTCTTGTGACCAGCCTATTCTTTATAAAATATACATCTGATGATGTCACTGTTGTGTTTAAATCATTTAACGGCCCCCTTTTTTATCCATCGACAAAATCAAAACATCAACAAGATCCTCTGTGGGTCAAGAAATCTTCTCCCCTAGCAGACCTGTCCTTTCCCTCACACTCAATACCACCGGCCAGACTAAACCATATTCAGTGGCTCAAAGACACCTGCCTCTCCCACACCTGAGGGCCTTGTCCCGTGCTGTTCCTTGGGGCCAGGCTTGGCTCCCTTCCTTCCTCTTTTTCAAATGACTCAATGTGACCTTTAAGACTAGATCTGCAGGCTCCTCACCTGAGATGTCACGCTGAGTTTGGTGCTTTTCTCGTGTTCATCTCTGTGTAGCGCTGTTTTTCCATCATGGCATTGAGTTCGACTGTACTGTAATGCCCGACTTTTCTGTCTTTCCCACAGGGCTCTCAGCTCCTTGAGGGCAGTACCCAACCCTACATATTCCCGTACCCTCACTGCGAGCACAGCGTCTTAAATACAGTTGCCCTTGATAAATAGGCTTAATGAATAAATGGTTACATTCATTACCTAATCCAGTGAATGGATGGAAAAATTCATTACATAATATGACTTCAGCCTTTGCTAAATCACTCACTGTCATATGATTAATGAAGAAGTTGCCCAGAAATGTCTTGCCCTATTTTCTTCAAAACATTGCAAGTAAATTAGAAGAAAAGATAAATGGCAATTCTTTTTTCTTTCTTAACATAAGTAATCTCAATGTAGATGTATTTTTCACACCCAATAGACTCCTCATAAAATAACTTAGGACAATAGTTAGAAAACCAGAGTTCAAACCCTCACCTTTAGCCTATTAGCTACCTGGTGTTTGACAAGTCCCGGGACTCCTTTGAGCCAAAGCTGGCTTACCCACCACATTAATGACTATCTTCTGAGAGTGTTTCTCTTTTTTTTTAATTTTTTTTTCAACGTTTATTTATTTTTTTTGGGACAGAGAAAGACAGAGCATGAACGGGGGAGGGGCAGAGAGAGAGGGAGACACAGAATCGGAAACAGGCTCCAGGCTCTGAGCCATCAGCCCAGAGCCCGACGCGGGGCTCGAACTCATGGACCGTGAGATCGTGACCTGGCTGAAGTTGGATGCTTAACCGACTGCGCCACCCAGGCGCCCCGAGAGGGTTTCTCTTTAAGACAAGCTTGAGGGCAAACGAAATCATGTATATGAAAGCAGTTTAAAAACTATGTGTCATCATAAAATGTAAGGTGTACTACATTTATGCTTCACGGTAAACTCCTCAGCAATAATAAAATTCTGTGAATAAGATACACACATATTTCCTAACGCTGCAAAGTCAAAATTTTCCTCTTTGGGAAATCAATAACATTTGGAATGATCTGGATGGGAAAAAAAAAGTTTAAGGAATTTTTCTAATAGTTTTATGAAAGCTTAATCCCGTAAAAATTTTGAAGTACAGCAATGCAAATTATGGACCATCCTATCCCTCAAGAAAGGGACAAACTATATGAATAGGACTTTCATCATTCTCAGGATAGAAAATTAAGAGGAAGAGAGAAAGATTATCAAAGAATCATTCCAGATCAACATAGAATTCGGTATCAATTCAAAATAGAGAAATCTCATGGAGGTCACAGTAGTCACATTGTTCATTTCTGTAAAAATAATCAAAAGTCAAACAGCATTTAATTCTTATATTCCTCTAATAACAACTCTGCAGGTCAAACTACCAGACTTTTATTTATAGCATGTTTAAGATATTATATTGGCCCAATGTAAACTCTTAGAATGGCTTTTTAGGGCTTCATGCCCCTAAAATGGAAAATGTACGGTATTTAAGCATTGTTGAATTAGAGCGAAGAGATAGTATTATTTAGTACCCTTAAATTCAGTGAGTTTTTATTAAGGACCATATGTAAGTGGAAAGGCCTGTAAGTGTCGACTGGTATAGTGCCACATTTCCAAAATATTTAGATTAACTAAACAAGTATATTTTACATAGAAACCTACTTTTACAAGTACCACTCATCCTGAATACTTGGAGTTGACAAATAAACAGGCCACAAAGAGAATGATTATTTAACTCTAAAAAGAACAACTTTTCCACCATTACTAGGGTATAATATTCATTCTACTTGGGATTGTTACAACTTTCCAATCCACCATTTTTTAAACCACCAAAAAGACTTTAGACAGAAAAGGAGAGTAAGATTAACACCTCATCAAAAGAAAAAAAAAAAAAGAAGTATTACCTGAATGGTCCTTCCTGTCCAAGTTAAACAAGTTGGATATATATCATAAGATTATTTTATTATTTCACCACAGCAACAATATAGTACTTGATCTGTTTTATTATGCATTTCCGACGGCCCATCTGAAAAGTGAGTCATTTCAGAAACGGAGTATTTGTGGATTACGTGCCATAGGTACTGTCTTACTAAAGGAAGGGTTTCTAATGCAAGTGGATTAGGCTAATAATTGTAATGACTCAGATATTTTTAGCTTTTAAAAATTTGGTGATAGACTACTTTACCATTTTGGTTATTACTTACAGTCAAATTTAACACACAGCATCCTCTAAAACAAAATATGTCTGTTAACTATTGAAAATATAAGAAAACAGCGTGCTTTCAGACGATCCCAAATGGTTTGCAAAGGACATATCCAATTTAAATAGCATGTCTGTTTGTAAGGATAGCTAGTATCAGTCAACTGTATGGCATTTTATTAGAGAGCACCGCCATGTTGAATTTATTTATAAAATATCCATTTTGCTATACCCCATACTTAGATAAATCACAACAAAGAAAGATATACTTTTAATTACATTTTGGAATTTGAATACTTGGGTCATTTATTATGCCTACTTTTTATCGTTATTGAAATAGGTCATCATTTTATATTATCTGTATTTCCTATAATTTCAGGTTTATACTGAGCCAAGTGTGACTTTCCGACAATGTGAACAGTTTGAAAGGAAAACAATATGAATCTTACACAAATATTATTAAAGACAAAAGAAAACCTAAGCCGAAATTTCCCCCCTCCCTGCTCAGGAACTTGGTATTTGTACCCAAAGTGGTAAGTTTGAGTTAATCAGGTCTAGACTAACATCGTATGTAAACTGTGTATACAGAATGTTTAGATTGCCCAAAGTATTCTTAGAAGTCCTAGTTCTGAGGCAGAAGCAGCAGCATGAAATTGTATCTGTCCAGTAGATGACCAATATTCTTTATTCTTTAATCTGCGTTTTGTGCCTTTCACGTATACTTATCCTGTGTAATGGCCCTTATTCACAGACAGGCTGGACGGTGCAGTTTTACAAGGATCCAGTACAGGAAAATCACAATGAAAATAAACCTAGCCGGTCATATATTATATCTTTATATTTAATCTAACATGAAAAATTTAAAAATCCAGTCTGTATCACTCTGAGGAATAAGTTCCATGTTAATTTTCCAGAATACTATTTTTATCCTTTTGTACCCAAAGGCAGAGAGCTTGATAGATGAGGCTGCCTCATACTTACTGCTTACGCTTCACCTTTAATTAGACCGGAAAACCACACATGTATGTATTCTCGGTGAGTCCACACAACAAACACCAATCCCCTGACCCACAGTCTGTGACAGTTGATTTTTTCCCCCCGAAATTCTGCTTAGATTTGCCTTAAGGACATTTGGCACACTCATTTGTCAAAAAAAAAAATTATCATAATACGTCCTTTTCTTCACTAGAAAATGTTTCTTCCTCATTTACAATTTATGTTGTTTGAAAAAACTATGTTAAACGCATACAAAATCAATTATTTGTGATTATTGAAAAATATTATCATTAACATTGTATCACACTCGGATTCAACATCAGCAGTCTTAAAGTTTACCTAGTTTTCTCAATCCTAACATGTTAAAAAATAGCATATTTTCTCTATTTTAGATCTTCTAATTTTTCATTCTGTGTGCAGCATCTTGGCAATTCCTCATGTTTATAGGTACTTTACCAGTAATACTTTATATAATACTTTCATTACATTAAAAAAATAATGCGAATTAAAATTATCCTGAAGGAGATTAACAAATGATATGAGGTAAGAAAGGATCAGCACTTTATGGTTTCTACAGCTGGAAGTCACAATACAAACTTCAGAATACTTAAGAACTTAATCTGTAAAAGCAAAACACAGTAAAACTAATATATCTGACACTTTTTAGAAAGGCTTTCAAAATTTAGTAATAATGATTAATATTTAAATAGGAGTTTACTGTCGACAAAGCACTGTCGAATATATGTGGATCATGACTTACTTTTAAACTTAGTAATGTTTTGTTGATAGAATCTCAGGACAGACAAGCAAAAATAATTTAAAAAATAAAGAATATTCAGGTACTGAGCAGAATACTTTAGAACTATTTGAAATGTTGACATTCCTTTCAAAACTTCAAACACAAAACTAACAGCTGATAAAATCTGCAAATATAACTATCCACAAACATGGCTCTAATTCACGTATGTTTCTGCTTAAAAGTAACTTCCTCCTGCTATAATATTGATTGTATCCCTAAATATGACAAACGATTTTTCCTAATTCAATAGTGCTCATAGCAACTACAGAATCCCTGAAAAATAGCACAGTTGTGGCAGTTTACAAATATGTCAAGTGCCTGCACCTCCTTATGAAACCAACTAAAATAAAGTAATAGTTGGATGCCCAAATTTACAGAAAAGCAATCCTGGTAACTGTTAGATGAGTCAATGGCAAAATAATATGAAATAAAACAAATTAATGAAGTAGATATCCTCCAGATATTTAAAAACCATTTGTTTTCAATATCACTTCCTTGTTCAGTATACTCTCTTGTCCTGACAGGACTTTTAAAATCAAAATATACTCCACTTGATACAATAATAAAAATACAATTCAAATTAAACATTTTGTTACTGCTATGCAAAACTACAAAGGAACTCTTCCTATCTATCTTACATAATCTGTTACCATCACCTGAAGCCCCAAAATTTTGAACAGGGTAAATGAGAATGTAAAAGCTGAGGAGATATTTGAAACATGTATTTCCTTCAAGAGGGAAAATGCTGTATAAATGCTCTGGTGGCTGATCGCATGTTAGAGAGTTTCAAATTAGTACACAATTGATTATCTTTTTTTGCATTAAGTTATACAGCACTTTGGTGGGGGAGCACTGTGCCAGCGTTTCACTACAGCATTAGGTGAGGTCACCCGTTGAGTTTCATCGTGCGGGATAATAGATCAGGCTGGGCTGGTTCGTGAATTCAGGTGGAGTGTAGACTAACATGATTTGGCATCGAGCTAAGGTTTCATGGAGGTATATCCACAGGATATATGCATCACGCGATAGTAAGAGACATTTACAACCCAGAATATAAGAGTAGGGCAGCCTCAAGTGACATCACCAGATCATCTGCAGCGTCAACCAACCATCTAGAATATATTTCCTGCACATCACAGCTCCTCTCTTTCTCACTCTTAACAAAGCTGCCTTTGCCTTTGCCAGGGTAAGACAGCTTGTGTTTTCTTTAAAAGCAAGACATGGGCTTACTCAAGCGAAAAGCAAATAAGAAAAAACAGGGGAACAGAATAAAAAACTAGATTGGGTACAATTTTCCCTAACTTGACATTCAGGTAATAGGAATAACACCGGAATGGTGAAGGAGAAATCAACTTGAATTATCCAGACAAGAAATGGGGGGGGGGGGGGGGGGGCGAGAAGAAGAGGAAGAAGAAGAAGAAAGAAGAAAGAAAGAAAGACCGGCTGCATATCCCCAAGACTAAATCTTGTTTTTAACTCTGATTTGCTCTGGAAACAGCCAACTGTAGCAATCTTGCGTTTCTTTCAAAAACAATTTGTAAAATAATAATGATACAGGGGAGGGGGCACCGTGTGGCCTCACTGTGATTGTCTAATTTATCCACAACTTATGTTTTACTTACAAGCATTTGTCACGGCAAAACTGTTGGCTGTCTCAATGTTGTCCACATGAGGTACCAGATTAAAAGGAGCTTCGGACGCATTGGGGCTAGTGTTGTGAAGAAAGATTGCTAACCGAAAGGCCGTGTATTCCTGATCTGTGTTTCGGATGAAGAGACCACCTAATAAAAACAGCAGGAAAAGCACATTCAACGTTTCCTCTTGGAAATGCAGTCCCCACCCGGAGCCCTGTCAAATCCACTGTCATTCAGCAACACACACACCATTAGGAAGACAGCTTCGAGTCTCGGGACTGCCCTCTGTCCCCAAGGTACACGCTTGGGATCTTGGTCTTTAGGACAGCTCAGCTCTTTCGTGCCCCAATCTGTCACAGCACAATGACCTCTGGGCCCACGGAGTGTATTTTCCTTTCTGTCTCTTGCCCTCCCCATGATTCCC
Organism: Puma concolor; assembly: GCF_028749965.1. Taxonomy (NCBI): domain Eukaryota; kingdom Metazoa; phylum Chordata; class Mammalia; order Carnivora; family Felidae; genus Puma; species Puma concolor. Next base: position 113,225,060 of record NC_141676.1, read on the forward strand.
AGCACCTTGCTACATCAGCCAAGCTGGGGGCATCTCTCTCCAAGAGGCAAGCGGAGGCACCCAAGAGAGGATCTGCATTAAAACGCGGAAATAAAGGGACGCGGGGAGTCGGGAAGGAGAAATGAACTTTGTCTTCCTGCAGCTCGTGGACTCAGCCTCCTGAGCTCCGTCTAGTGCACAGACCCGGGGACGTGGTGCAGTGTTGAGGCTGGGCTCAGCTGGAAGAAATTCAATAGCTGCGTCCCATTAAAAGACAGGAGTGGAGAAGAGCATGAAGAACCAGGCATGGGGAGGGTCCCTGGCGACAGGGTCGAGTCGAGTTGGAGGCGTAAGGGCCAAAGAGGCAAGAGGAAAACAAAATAGAGGGACAGAAGGCTTCGGGAAGGAAAGCGACCTAACTTTGGAATGGGTTAACCGGCAGCGAGCAGAGGCGGCGGGGTGCGGGTGCAAACGCTTTCTGCTCAAACAGGGTCTTCCCGGAACAGCCAGAAAGCTGCGGAGTCCAGCAGGGGCAGAAGGGTCTTTACAACATTAATAATAATAATAATAATAATAATAATAATAATAATAATGATGATACTACCCCCGCCAAACTCGACACCCCTTAGCGCTCCAGGGAAAGGGGTGAAAAGAAAGACCACACTGCATGTAATCAAACCCACGGAGGGCTTTCCCCCCCGCAACTTATTCCAAGCCTACTTAATTAAGCGACGCGAGCCCAAGGTGGCAGTGAGAGCGCGGGCGCGGAGGAACGGGTGTGCAGGGTGTGTATATCCCCAGTGAGCCTGCACCGGGGCGAGGGGAAGGGAGAGGCGGGCTCGCCCGAATCCCCGAACGGCTCCCCGGCAACTCGCCGAACTCACTTTCGGATGCCTGCCCCAGACACCCACATGCACGCCCCACCAAGGCACAGCTCACCTATCTGCACGCTGCTCGGAAAGGCTCCCATGGCGAGTCCCCAAAATCCAGAAAACAACAAGACAATCTGCCTGCAAATAATCCTCATCTTCTTTTCTCCTCTCCCCGGCGCGCGCTCTCTCTTTCTCTCGCACTCTTCCTAAAGGCTGTTCACACAGGCATTGACCACGATGGCGCTAAAATTAAAAACGACCACAAAAAAAAAAAAAAAAAAGAAAAAAAAAAGAAAAGAGGAAAAAGGAGAGAGGTGCGGGCGGTTGGCGGTCCCCCACTGCGCCCCTTCAGCAGCCCATCGCGAGCCGCCAGGTTTTTCCCGCAGTCTCCATAGCCCCGAGAGCGGTTTCCCGTCCGGCTGCTAAGGTTGCACATGCAGAAGATGGTGGTGGCGCGTCTGGCGGCTGCTCGCGGGGACGAGACATGCGCCCTGTCCTCGCCTCCCTCGCGCCCGGCCCGCCGCTCGCCTTCGCGCGCACACACCGGCACTGCGCCGCGGCCCGCGCCCCTCCCCGCGCGCCCCCTGCTCCCGGCGCGCCCCTCCCCGCGCCCCTCCCCGCGCGCCGCGCGCCCACTCCCCCCTCTCGTCTTCTCCCCGCTCGCCTAGGCACCTGCTCCGGGGAGGGGCACCCCCTACGCCCCTCTCTGCGCTGCTCGGCCGCGCTCGGCGGGAGTGGGGCGGGGTGGGGGGGGGGCCCGCTGGCCCGGGTCCGCCAGCCCGGAGCAGGGGCTCCGGCACTTAGCAGCGCCCCCGGCCCCTGGCCCCCTGCAGCATGCCCGCAGGCTCGCGGGGAGGACGGCCGGCCTCCCTCCCCGACAGCCCTCGCCCTTCTCGCAGCCTCGCCCTCTGCTGCCAGCGGGCCGCGCGCGCGGGGGACTCCGGTCCTGGCTGCAGCCGAGATTTCTCACCAGCCAGCGGCCCGGGAATCTGGAGAGCCCAGCCAGGACTGCGGGAGGTGAAGGGGCGCGGGGAGGGGGAGGAGGACACAAGGCCCAGGGGGCTGGGACCGAGGAGGGAGGTACTGGAGGAGGCGAGGCTGCGGGAGAGCCCCGGGGCAAAGACCGGAGGGAGGAAAAGTTCATTTAAATAGCAAAGTTTAGGGTGACGAACGGGATGGGCGCGAGCCTGAGAAATGCACACCCAGTGGGGCCTCCAGTCTGGCCTCTGGAAGGTCCAGGAGGAAGAGTGTGCGCGGTGCGGAGCAGGGACTGTGAGGGAAGCCCCCTTTCCTTCCTGCAGAGGCTCTGGAGGTCACTTTCCCTCCGTGCTGCCGCCCACTTGGGGAGCAGGGCAGACACGGCCCAGGGCTGATGGGGGCAGGGGAAGGACGGTGCAGGGGAAGAGGGCGCCAGTGTCTGATGGAAAAGTGGGGTGTGTTTCAGGCACATCTCTTCTTAGCCTGGGCTCTGGAATATTCGCTCCACTCCATGTCAATCCCCAGAAGACCAAGCCCTGGGTTGATGTTGTCAATGGTTGCATTGACTGGGTACAAGAACATTGGTCATCCTAGAAAGTTTTAGAGCTCCTGTGTCCCTTCGTCCCCAGGGTCACCTGCAAGAGTTCATTTCCCCAGGCTGTGCTGGATGGAGTCTATACTGCACACACACACACACACACACACACACAGAGAGAGAGAGAGAGAGAGAGAGAGAGAGAGGCTTTGGTGGCAATGAAGGACAGGTGTCTGATTTCCTCTGCAAGGCCTGAGGTCTCCTGATCCAGACAGTAGCTACCATCCCCTAATTCATTAAACTGTGAGACATGCTATTTGAAATCTGCACAGTTCTTTGGGTGCTCTTGGTTGAACAGTTTGAGAGCCCGGAAAGTGGGGTCACATCAGTTCACACCAGGCTTCTGAGCCATCCTTACAAGGGGATGGATTCTCCTTAAACGTTAGGGAGCCTGAGGTAGTGTTTCCGGTTACATTTTACCAAAGAATACAGCAAGGGCCCACGTTTACCTAGGGGAACATTTGGGAAAAGAGCAGAGTTGATTTGATTAAGGGGAATTCTTGCAAGGCCTACACCTTGTTAGGCTTTTTTTTCTCCAATATGCGCTACATTTTCCCCTTCCAGTCTCCTGTAAGATACCACCAATGACCTCTGTTTGCAGTTTGTGGAGGACATTTTGTAATCCCTTCTAAAACTTCGCAGTGCTTTTCTTCAGTGTTTTTGTTTGTTTGTTTTTTGTTTTTTTAAGTTCTGAGTTTTACCTGTAATGTCACATCTTTTTGTGGTTGTTGTTAACTTTTCACCACAGAGTGTTATGACAAAAAAGCAAAACAAAACAAAACCCAAAGAACAATCTAATTGTGAGTAACTGGATTACACAAATCATACATTTGTCATTTCAGTTTATAAGACTTGAGGCTTGCAAGTCAAGTGGGAGTTGAAATGTTTTTGTTTTTTCCTGTCAGTGTAAAAACCAAGGCTGTAAATAAGATCATTCTGTTTCTCTTACAAGATAATAAAATAGGCCACATAAAATTCAAGTTGGATTTAAGTTAAATTAAAATTTCAAAACCCACCGAGGCATGAAACTCATCACCTAGTTGTGTACTCAGGGAAGTTCTACTTGACGCACAGAGGGAATTCACAACTTTTATTCTTCTGCAATTGGAAAGATTTGAGCTCTCATATGACGTAATAGATGCAGGACGATGTTTCTTGTTCACCTAACCACGGTGATGATGCCTTGGCTAATAGGACCACAGATAACCTAATTGTATTTTTCCAAGATAAAAATCCAGGTTTCTTTCTTTATTTCTATTTTCCCAGTTAATAAAAACCTCTATTTTACTTTCTAAATCTAAATTATCTTTCTCTCTCTGTATCTATCTCTGTCTGTATAGACATAGATGTATAGGCATCTCATTGTGTCATACCTGTCTTACAGATGCACCAAATGGGAAAGACTTTTGGAGCCGGTGAGCAAGGAAGGGAAGGAGAGGCTGGGGCACCTTTTGTGTCTTCATGAATAACAATGATCATCAACAGAGCTCAAGAGAAAATAATGAGGAATTAAAATGTGGCTAATAACAGCAGAGTCCACACCTTCACTTTTCAGTCCTGGGGGTCTGGTCCTCTGACCCATTTTACAATTATGACACGTGATATACCTCCTACTATAGGGAACGTACTCTCTTTGGAGCACTGGCAAAGGCTGAGGTAAAAGATCCTGCTCCATCACAGTGAAAAATTCGGAGGATTATTACCAGCTGGGAATACCAAAACCAAAGTGTATATGCACACTTGATTTTATCGCTTTCGTGCTGTTTCAACGAAACAGTTTCACGATTTTTCAGAACTGCAATTTCCTAATATATTAAATGAAGGTATCATACTGGAAGATGTCTAAGATTCCTCACAAATTCCCAAATCTCTGACCCTGTGAAGTCAACTTGGCCAGCATTTGGGCAGGCGGTTCCACTGTGGGGAAGAGCCTGGTGCTGTGGAGAATCCACAGACGAACGAGCCACAACCTATGGTCAAAACACTCACGTGGCGTCAGAATATGAGCACATAGAACACAGAGTCAGCGAAGCAAGGAGCACAGGACTGTATCGGGAGGCTTTCTGCAGATTTTCCAATGAGAAGAGATACATACAGAGAGATGGATATAGCTTAATGGTAGAAAAAGAATCTGAGGGTGTAAAGCACAGTGTGTTGAGCTGTTTTAGGTACAAACTTGGGAGGGGAGAGGTTGGTAAGAACATAAAGTCAGGTTGGACCATTTATGGGGCATTCCAAATGAGGTGCTTGGGATATTGAACCTTGTCTGTGGGGAACTGCCTCATATACATATGTGTGTGTGTGTATATGGATATATATTATATATATGTTTATGTATTTATATATATTTTACAATTACACTGACTTTTGTTATTTATTTGAACTCATCACCTATAGTATAATCAGTAACAGTGTCATCAGCTATGACACTTTTAGAAAGGGACCCTGTTTGGGAGTGGGAGTGAGAGGGTGGTCTGTTGCTGTAGACCAGGAAAGGCATGAGCTGAGGCTAGTTTAGAGACTGCCCTTTCAGAAAGTCAGGTGCGATGGGGCTGGGGTGCAGGGGGACAGTAGGAAAGGCAGAGGATGACCAGGGGAGAGGGATGCTGCTCAGCAGAGCTGACGGGACGCACTTGCCAGCTGCTTGGGAGCACGAGGAGTGCGGCACATGTTCAAGGTCAGGAACATCCCCAAGTTTGAAACCTGAATGCTCTAAAAAGTTGTGGCAGAAATCAGAAGGTTAGTACTGGCATCCGCTGCAAAGTGCAGCTTGGGACGAAGGGCGCCTTTGCTCAGGAATGGGCTTTGCAACAGATGATTCAAACACACACACAGCTGTGTATTGACTACCGACCATGTATGTTTACTGTGTGCTTAGAAATACAGGGGAGCAAAGCAAAATTCCTGCTATCGTTGGAAGATTCCTGATGTTTGTGAACCTTCAAAAACATGCTGTATATATCACCTGCCATGGTGTATGCATATGTATATATATATAAAGGTGATATACATATATCTATATCTATCTATCTATCTATCTATCTATCTACCTATCTATGACATGATCTATAGAAAATTTGAGGTGTATTGACTAAGGAACTCATCTAAAAGTTAAAAATTCTTTTTTTTTCATGTATTTTGTGTTTTATTTGAGAGAGAGAGAGAGTACAAGCAGTGAGGAGGACAGAGGAGCCCAGTGTGCAGCCTGATGGAGGCCTCCATCCCATAACTCTGGGATCATGACCTGAGCTAAAACCAAGAGTCAGATATCCAGGTGCCCCTAAAGGTTAAAGACTCTTATTCTTAGTAAATGTTAAAGCCAAGTGTTAGGGATAAGACTCGGGTCTGTCTGATGTCAGAGACCACACTGTCTCCATTAAAATCTACTGAGTCGATGAGCTTAAAGCACAATGAGAGGTCTGGAAGCTGAGAAGTCAACTAGAAAAATCCCCATGTTTAGAAAAGTAATTCAGTCTACTTAAAAGACCTCAGACTCTTAGAGAAATAATAACTAGGTTCAGATGACAGGCTGTTTGCTTCCCGGCTGCGTTACCCTGGACATTACTTTTCAGCACAGTTTTGGCACATCCACATCATAGGAAATTGTGATTAGGAAAGAGTTGCCAAAAAATGTCACCAAGGTTCCAACAGAGGGAGGCAAAGAGCGCCACAGAGGCAAAATGGGAAATCTAATTTTGATTTGGGGGAAATTTAGGAAGAACTCACAGAGGCAGAGAATATGTACCGAATGTTTATGAATGTGTAGAGATTAACAGGGAGAGAAACAATGATGTGCAACACATGAGAGGGCATATGTCTTTCTGGTGAGTTCTGAAAGTTTGCTGTGACTGGATAGGTTATATCAGGGGACATGCGGGAAGTGAGCCTAGAAAGCAAAACAAGGAAGGAATGCCTGTCAAAGTGACTCATTCAAAAGGTTCATCTCCATTGTGTCAAGACGGAGAAATCACAGAAGTCTAGAAGCAAAGGGAGGAAATGACCGGATTTGCATTTTAGATTAAAAATTCTCATTAGTGTGGAAGCCTGAGGCAGGGAGAGAAATTTGGCAGCTGGAGAGAAAGTCTAGGTGAAAAAGAACTATGTGAACCAAATAGCAACAGTAAAATTTACCGTTTGACCCTCAAGTCCTATTTTCAGTTGTCTACCCTGAATATACACGAGCGGAATTACAGAAGTTGCATGTACAAAGCTTTTTATTACAGTACTGTTTATCATAGCAAAACACAAACAGCCCAAATGTCTATCGAGGGGAGGCTATCATACTAAGCTATGGTATATCCATACAATGGGGTGCTGAATGGTTATTCAAGGAAAGAGGAGAACTTTTATATACCACCGTGGAGTAATCACTGTGGATATATTTTATGAGAAAAAGTAAAATGGAGACAAGTGTGTGGCACGCTAGCATTTATCTAAAATGAGGGGTACTTCCTCTAGGGACAGAAAATCAGGATGGAGAGAAAGAAGCAGATAAATCTACTCAGAGTTGCATTATTTCAATTTATTTTAAAACAGATAATTCTGGCTTATCCTCTCCAGTGGGATATCTCCTGGAGACAAAAATAATTGCAAAAAACAGCTTACCCTGCCTTCACTAATCATATTGTTGATGCTCGTACTCATACTGCTATTCTATTTATATATAGTTGCATAAAGCAAATAAATGCTTATGCTTGTATACTTGGGAAAGCATTAAAGAAAAGTGATACACGTTTAAAATCAGAGGATAAGTAAAAAAACCCTGGTGGTTCTCCGTTTGAATTGGCAGTTGCATTATGATTTATTTTATCTTGTATTTTCCATAAAATATGTATTTTCTCAGCTCTACACACTAATGCATTAGAAATAACAATTAACTGAGGCGCCTGCGTGGCTCATTTGGTTAAATGACTCTTGATTTTGGCTCAGGTCATGATGTCACAGTTCGTGACATCAAGCCCCGTGTCAGTCTCCATGCTGACAGTGCAGAGCCTGCTTGGGATTCTCTCCCTCTCTCTCTGCCCCTCCTTTTCCTCTCTGTCTAAAAAATAAATTTAAAAAGGGGTGCCTGGGTGGCTCAGTTAAGCCTCTGACTTCGGCTCTGGTCATGATCTCATGGTCCATGAGTTCGAGCCCCGCATCGGGCTCTGTGCTGACAGCACAGATTCTGTGTCTCCCTCTCTCTGCACCCCCCCCCCCCAACTCATGCTCTGTCTCTCTCTTTCTCTGTCAAAAATAAATAAACATTAAAAAGAAAATTTTTAAAAAGGGGTAACAATCTGTTAAAAATCAGCATCCCCATGTACACCATCTGTAGAACCTAGTACCATTTTCCACTAAAAGACATACATGCTCCTTGGAAAAATGACTTATTCCCAGCCCAGGGAAAGAATTACACAAGATGTCCCTGGAACACAGCATCGTTACAGAAAGCAAGGAAGCTTAAGTACTGAGATCATGTCAAAAGTGATCAGGAACCAACTGGAGGATATTCACATTGGCTGAAAATGGGAAAACTTAGGTGTCAAAAAGACTAATGCCTGAGATACACACATCACTGTTAAATCCATTGACATTATCATGATAATTTAAAAACCACAGATAGAAGCCTCATTGGCCCCTTCATATATTAGGAAATCAAGTCAGATTTTTTTTAAGTAAATTTCATTTTGGATTATTTGATGTGCAGAAGTGTTTCCAAGATACCACAGTTTCCCTATATCCCTCAGGTAGTTTCTCTTAATGTTACCATCTTGTATCCCTCTGGTCCATTCATCAAAACTAAGAAACCAGCACCAGCATGTTTCTCTTAACTGAGCCCCAGATTTTATTTGGATTTTACCAGTTTTCCCACTAATGAGTTTTCCTGTTTCAGCATCTAGTTCTGTATACTTGATTGCATTCAGTTGTCGTATCTCCTTGGTCTCTTCTATTCTGTGAGTTTCATCTTCTTTGTTTTTCATGACCTTGAGAGTCTGATGAGTACTTTCAGGCGTTTTATAGACTCTCCCTCAGTTTGGATTTGTCTGATGCTTTTCACATGATTAGACTGGGGTTATGGATTGTTGACAAGCATACCACAGAGGTTAAGTGTCCCTCTTTTCATCTCATATAAGGGGATCCATACTTTTCCCACTGATACTGCTTGTGATAAACTTCATCAGTTGATTAAAGTATGTTTGCAAGGTTTCTTCACTAAAGTTACCTTTTTTTTCCATCCCATATTCTATTCCTTGGGAGTGAGTCACATAGTTTCACCCAGGATCATCTTGTCTATTTCCTGTCTCAGTCAATGCACGATACATGTTTCAAGATTTTGGGGCGCCTGGGTGGCTCAGTTGGTTGAGCGTCCGACTTCAGCTCAGGTCATGATCTTGCAGTTTGTGAGTTCGAGCCCTGCGTCGGGCTATGTGCTGACAGCTCAGAGCCTGGAGCCTGCTTCAGGTTCTGTGTCTCCCTGTCTCTGCCCCTTCCCCGCTCATGCTCTGTCTCTGTCTCTCAAAATGAATAAACGTTAAAAAAAAAAATATTAAAAAGAAGTCCTGTTTCCTTTAATTGGAGAATGATGTTTAAGAACCAAAATCTTGATGATGTTTGCTCACTGTTACTGGGATGTCACTGCTTACAGGTTCTCACATAGGACATAGCCAGTACTCTAACCCATGTATCAATACCTATCTGTAATTGCTTCTTTATCTATCCATCTATGCATGTATTAAGCTAACCGTGAGTTCACACACTGATTACTCCAACTCAAATCCAGCACTACAGAGTTCATTCTAACCTACCTTCTATCATATCTTGAGTGGATATCAAAAGGGATAATACCTGAATTATATTACAACACATCACTGTTAAATCCATGACATCATAATGATGATTTTTAAAAATATAGGTAGAAGCCTTAGTGGGTTGCCTTTATATGATATGGAACTAACTCATAATTTCTCTCCAATACTGATAAAGCTGGCTCCCAGGATCAAGGAAAATTTACTTACACTATCAACCTGAACTTCAGTTCTCCAAAAATAACTGAAATTTTTTATACCTTATTTTTGTTTTCAGCCACTGGTGATCACTCAAACGCATGCCATGGCATTCTGTTTTATGAGAAGCCAGCACACTATCCAGAATAATGCCAACAACTTAATAAATTTATTTATGTATTTATTAGCTAAATCATTCCTTGGCAGGGCTTAGTTTTTTTTCAAGGTGTGAATAGTTTTCCCCAATTAACTGATAGTTTTTTATTTTCATGTATTTTCCTGCCATCACTTTCCAGCAAAAGGAGTAACACCCTTGTGCCTCATGGAATGCACTGCTTTACCTTTTTATCTGTCTGTCAACCTTGCTTGAAATCAGCACACTAATCTTGCCCTATAGCAGTTGCTTGATTAATCTTTTGTCATCTGTCTACCTCACATGGTCTCTCCGTGAAACTGATTGACATTGTGCGTGACTTTAATGCTGATAAATTATCTCTCTTCCAGGACCACAGAATCCTCATTACACCAAAAAGATTACTTTCCTTGTTTTATGTTCCTCATTCTTCTCTAGAGTCACTGTAATTGAAAGAGGTCACCAAGTAGGACCTGGCAGTCTTTTCCTCATTCACTCATTCCTCCATCGTGTACTTCTAGAACATTTACTATGAATCATGGTATCAGGAGGGGATAAAAGAATGTTTTATCCAGTATGGCATTTGTTCCTTACAATGAAAGGATCCCCAAAACAGACAGCTGTCCATCAACACACCTACGTAACTGAGTAAAGAGATCTATGTTGTAAACCCCATGTTAGTGGTGGAAACCTGATGTGATCTCCTTCAAGGCAGGAATAGTGTTATATCAAACATCAATCTACCCCAGTGTTATCGCTTCATTTGACTACCAATTCCAGGCTAGGAAGGACCAAGAAAAACATTGGAAAAGCAAATATTTGAGCTTGACTACAAAACACGGACGGGTTTTCATTACTTAAGAAATGGAGGGGCATTCTAGACAGAGGGAAGAGGGGAGTGTGCATTAGGAGTAATGTGTAGCCCAGAGATAGGAATCATGAAAGGGACTGGTAGCCCGGGAGGTGCAGAAGTTTGAATAAGCCAGACTCTATAAACAGCCTGGCATATTAAATATGAAATAAATACGTGGAAAATAAATTGGCAAGTGACACAAAATGGGGCTTTGAGTGACACATTTCTCCCCTACCTTGCTTGTTAACAGCAAAGACTGTATTTCTTCTAACGTTGAAGCCACTGGCCACTGTGCTTAACTGGACTATACAAAGACTTGGAGAATTAATGAAGTTACTTGGAAAACCAGCCTTTTCCAAAATGATTCAGAGTTTTAAAAGTGAACATTAGATTGAGGTTTCTAGTTTAAACATCTACACTGGACACATTTATAAAATACACATTCGGTATTTTTACGTTTAATTTTGCTTTGGACAATTCAATAGCGGTAGTTGTAACTGCCCTTTACTAAGGAACTACTGATGGAAGTGTAATTTTAAGGGGCACCTGGGTTGCTCAGGAGGTTGGGAGTCTGCCTTTGGCTCAGGTCATGATTTCATAGTTTGTGAGTTTGTGAGTTTGTGAGTTCGAGCCCCGGGCCCGGCTCTCCACTGTCCGCACAGAGCCTGCTTCAGAGATCCTCTGTCTCTCTCTCTCTCTGTCCCTCCCCTGCTCATACTCTCTCTCTCTCTCTCAAAACTAAAAGAAGAAGGAGGAGGGGGAGGAGGAAGTGGAGGAGGAGGAGGTGGAGAAGGAGAGTAATTTTTAGTTCTTAAAACTAGCTTTCAATTTAGGTAGAACTAGCTCTGTTTTAGAGATGAGAAAATTAAATCCTAGAGCCCAAGATCACACAGCTTTGGCGGGATTCCAAGCAACATTTTTCTGGCCTAAAGGCTGTGCTCTTCTGACCATCCCACTTCTCATCTATATTTGAGAGAAGAGTCAAGTGTTTGGTTTATATCAATGATCTTTCCCTTGGCTCTGACCTAAGCTGAAACGTCATGAAAGAAAAATTAAAGAAAGAAAAAGTATGTACATTTGCACTTTTGTAGAAATATTAGTATTGACTGAGTCATTTAACACAAATGCCACAAAAGTCAGATTAGTAACATTTATTCCTCTCATTTAAAAAAAAATAGAAGAGGGGTGCCTGGGTGGCTCAGTCAGTTAAGCATAGACTTTGGCCATGATCTCACGGTTTGTGAGTTCAAGCCCTGCATAAGGCTCTCTGCTCACAGCTCAGAGCTTGGAGCCTGCTTCAGATTCTGTGTCTCCCTCTCTCTCTGCCCCTCCCTCACTCATGCTCTGTCTCTCTGTCTCAAAAAGAAATATTGAAAATAATTTAAAAAAATTTAAAAGGTAATGAAAAATAGAAGTATTTGCCTGGTTAGGAAAGAGAAAGTCTAAGGAAAGGACGTAAAGATAGACATCTAGTTATATAGCCCTCTGGTACTTCAAATAACTCATTTGATTTATACTAGAGTTACTTTCTTCCCCATTATTAATCATGAGCAGCCCTGTTGGTTGAGCTAAAGTCATAAACTGAACATTCTCTCTCCTGTTTTCTTTTTTCTTCCTTCCTTTTTTTAGCACCTAAGAAGATTGAGTTGTATGTATTTAGTCATACCCGATCCAACTGCCTTCCCTTGAAAATATCCTTGGCTGGGACTGAATATATTTTGCATAGCATTTTTAACAAAAATAACATGGAGCATAATGACTTCACTTTCAAGATGATTCTGCTCGCAAACCTGCCTGCTTTTCCGACTGTTCATAACAGTCTTGTGCAGTAAGTGTTTGCCAAGCACACCTCTTAGAGCAATGTAGGGATTATAGATAAATTATTTATGAAAGTGCTGTTACTACCGTTTCCAGACATACTGTTGAAATCTGATTATTTCTGTATTTTTATTTTATTCTAAAAGAATACAAAAAATGTGGTGTTGAAAGGAAGAAAGTATACAAAATTATGTGATATAATTTTGCATGTAAAGTCAGATGTATATTAAATAAGACATTATTAATGGTTATTTGGAGGCTGTGGGATCAGCGGTAATTTGTATCCTCTTTTGCATATTTTTCTGCACTTTCAAACTTTTCTAAGACTGATCTGTGTTGTTTTTGTAAACATTAAAACACCATTTTCAAATTATAGGGGGAAAAAAGCTTTGCTTCACTTGCAAGTTTCCTAAAGAACAACATTCAAGTGAAAGTTTGGTGTTATGAGTGTAGTGATGCTAGTTTATGTGGCCTTTAAAATCGTTACAATACCTAATGAATATAGATTAAAAGCAGGAGTACATTTTATCTGTTGCACATGAATGCTACATTAAATTTGTTGCACTTCTATGTAATGTTATTAGAAAGATTGATAACATCTACTGCCCCCTTACTGTTTGTGTGAAATACTGGGCACAGCCACAAACTAAATTGATAACTAAGTTCCTCATAGGGAATTTTATGGGGACGGATATGTACTGCACAAAAAGTAGAATATTTAATCGTTCTTTATAAATGTAAGCTTCTACTCGAGAGATCTTTTAGGAAAGCCACAAATAAGTGAGGATAAAATATACCCTGAGAAAATTAAAACTATGCATGTAATATAGATTACTTTAACATCCAATTTAAGGGTACATGGATTGGTGGAGAAAAGTGAAGCTTGCTTTGTAACTGGAGAAAAAAAAAAGTACAAAACCAAAGAAATCCAGACATTTCTCTCACAAGCATAAAAGCAGACAGAATGTCTTGGTTGGAGTAGAATCCATATCAAATAAGCGATACCCTGGTAAGACAGAGAAGGAGCAAATCAAATGGGGAGAGAAATTTGAGGATCAGACAGGATATAAAAATGTGTTGAGGAGTGGTTGTGTGTTCTAATGGTAGACTTTATGTCCATTCTGAGGTTGCTTATTCTGTATGTATAGAGCAAGCTAGGACTTTGTGAGCTAGATTCTAGGGAAAGAAGCCGAAAGGCACCCAATCTTACAAAGGACTGCCAACATTTCACGGAGATGATAGTGATATCCAAATTCTTCTGCACCATTCTATTAGTACAATAAAAATGAGTATACACTCCAATATGTATTCATATAATGCAGAAATTATTTGTATTATTTTCACCCCAACATATATTTGGATACTGCACCATGCGAATATGGAAATTAAAAAGTAACAAATAAAGAATATGTCAACTACATTTTATTTTGACAAGATCTTTTAATTTCCCTAAAATATTATTTTTATGAATCTGTTAAGAAAATCTAATAACATTATGTGCTTTATATTACTGCATATTTTTATTTATCGATATTTTTGTGAGGGCAATGTAATCAAATGTGCTTTTCAGCTTTGAAATTTTGCCTTAATACTTTATGATACAGATGTCTGAAGATTTAGTTATAATTTTGGTTTGTTTTTGTACTGCTTTTAGTGGCTATCATGGGTGAAAAGACACCAAAAAGACACACAGAACCCAATGAAAGAAGCTCACTGTGCCGTTTTGATCCAGCCACTATATTCACTTTTCAGTCCAATCCATGAATCATTCGAGGTGTATGTGTTCAGACTTTTTATTAAATTATACTCTAATCCGAAAGTCTTATTTGAATAATAGGTGTAAAATATATGGGGACTATTGATTTGAATATTATAGTCTTGAGTTTTTCAAGTGAGTGCACTTGGTTCACAGGAGACCCATGCACAATTTTCCAGACAAAATCCCACATGATGATCAAAAAACACTCTCAAGCATCCATTTTCAAAACAGTATTTCTGTAACATGAGTTGTTTAACAGTTCAAACAATGGTTATTTTTCAAGTGCTAAAATGTCACCTATACTTTAAAGGGACAAATTAGTTGTGTCTAAATACCTGCTACAAAAATATATTTTAAAAATTTGCTACGTAATACCCAACTGGCATTTACCAAATAAGTCAGCAATTTGAAACACTGCATTTTAAAAAAGTTTTCCAACTCTTTTTAAGTTGCCTTAGATAAACAGCAAACCTTGTGTCCCACAAAAGATTTTAATAGGCTTTCCCCTTTCCATTACAAAAAAACTACAAATATTTTAGGATTTAAAGAACTTATTTTTGTAAAACTGACCACATTGAAGGCATCTTGTAGCGTGTCTGAGAGGAATACTGAGAGGAAATCTGTGAGTTAAGAAATCATTATTAACCCTTTGAGATTATGTAAACTTTACTATTTTATTTATTATTTATTTATTTATTTTTGTTTGTTTATTTGAGAGAGAGTGCATGTAAGTTGGGGAGGGGCAAAGGGAGAGAGGGAGAGGGAGAAGGAGAGGGAGAGGGAGAAGGAGAGGGAGAGGGAGAAGGAGAGGGAGAGGGAGAAGGAGAGGGAGAGGGAGAAGGAGAGGGAGAGGGAGAGGGAGAGGGAGAGGGAGAGGGAGAGGGAGAGGGAGAAGGAGAGGCAGAAGGAGAGGGAGAGGGAGAAGGAGAGGGAGAGGGAGAGGCAGAAGGAGAGGGAGAGGAAGAAGGAGAAGGAGAAGGAGAGGGAGAGGGAGAGGGAGAGGGAGAGGGAGAGGGAGAGGCAGAAGGAGAGGGAGAGGAAGAAGGAGAGGGAGAGGGAGAGGGAGAGGGAGGGAGGGAGAGAGAGGGAGAGGGAGAGGGAGAGGGAGAGGGAGAGGCAGAAGGAGAGGGAGAGGGAGAAGGAGAAGGAGAGGGAGAGGGAGAAGGAGAAGGAGAGGGAGAGGGAGAAGGAGAGGGAGGGAGGGAGAGAGAGGGAGAGAGAGGGAGAGAGAGGGAGAGAGAGAGAGAGAGAGAGAGAGAGAGAGAGAGAGAGAGAGAGAGAGAGAGAGAGAGAATTTTAAGCAGGCTCCACGCTCAGGGCAGAGCCCGACAGGGGGCTCAGTCTCACTTCTGTGAGATCATGACCTGAGCCAAAATCAAGAGTCAGGTGCTCAACCAACCAATCCACCCAGGTGCCCTGTAAATCCCACTATTTCCTATGAGAAACCCAGGTACTGTAGATAGACATAGGCCAGCGATCATATGGTCTGGGTTCTCACCCTCTAATGTAAGTCCGTATATTGAATTTTCATAAACTGTATTTTTCTCATTTTTAGACTTAAAAAGAAGTAGCACAGACAAGCAGACAGACTTCAGAGGTGACACTGGTAAGAATGCATGGTGGGCTGGAGCAAGGAAATATAGTTTAGATGTCAAGAGAAGGAGAGATGTCTGCAGGATTTCTATTGGGGTTGATGATTATGTGTTGCAGTACAGGAATTAGGAAATGTAAGGATTTGAGACTTGATCACCTTGGGTGCTACATAATGGGGATGTCCGCCCAGCGATAGAATATATGGATCCAAGGTTCCGCTGAGAGATTGGGATCAGAGGTGTGAACCAGTAGAAGGCAGCCTGTCATCTTGCACAGCACAGACGGGACAAGATAGCTCAAGTTGGTGTATGGAGGGCAGCAAGGGGGGACTTCCTAGCACTCACCCTGGAGAAACAGAGCGGGCGGAGAAGACAAGCCCATGAGGATGGAGGCAGGTCAGACCAGGAGGACCGCGGGGAGAAAATGCGGTCATGGATTTCATGGGAAAAGGAAGAATACTAACTGTGTCACCTGCCCCAGAGACCAAACAAAATGTAGCCTGAAGATTGCTCATTAGAAACGAAAAGCTATTGATAAATTTCCAAAAGCACTTTCAGTTTATCAGTGACAGACACAAATCAGGGTTGGGGGTGAGGGGAAATACAAGATGACGAAATGGACAGAGCTAATGTCTGCTTCTATGGTTTTGAGGATACAGTTCTATTTAAAGCAGGCTATTTTTTTTCTCTTTTGTCTCTGTCCTTTCCCGTAATTTCTTTCCTGTCATCCTCAAGCTTTTCCTGATTCTCAGCTAAATGCAGTTGATCAAGTGTCTGCATCTCCATAGCACCTAGATGCTTCTAGCCTCAGACATTTGTCCTGAAGACATTTCAGTTAATGTTCACCTAACTTATGGGAGGTGGAGTTCTTTCAAACCTAATGCTGCAGCTGTGATTGATCCAGAGTCTGAAGCAGGGCTGGCCACCATATTGGGTTTTGTGGAAAGGCCAACCGACTCTTCAATCTACTAAAAAATTATGGTAAGAATAATTAGCTATAGGGCACCCTGGGTGGCTCAGTTGCTTAAGTGTCCCACTCTTGATTTCAGTTCAGGTCATAATCTCATTGTTCAAGGGATTGAGCCCCGTGTCAGGCTCTGAGCTGAGGGGGGAGCCTGCTTGGAATTCTCTATCTGTGCCCTCCCCAACTCGTGTGCACGTGCACACGTGTGTGTGCTTTCTCTCAAAATAAATAAATGAATATTTTTAAAAAAAGAATAATTAGCTGTAGAACTGTAAGGAAAATAGCAAATGATGAATTAATATCCAACTTCAAAATATTTTTTTCAAGTTTTTAAGGAGATACTTGAGCTTCTTGTAAGCATTTTTTTAAGTGAGGGTTTATGCTTTGAATGGCTTAATTAATTTTTCACAATTCTTAGTTGTGATCTGTTCACATTTTTGTGGGTTCTCATGTATGAGAAACTTTTTTCAAAGGTTGGTGATAAAAATATGAACTGTTGGGGCACCTGGGTGGCTCAGTCAGTTAAGCATCCGACTTCGGCTCAGGTCATGATCTCATGGTTTCTGAGTTCGAACCCTGCATCGGGCTCTGTGGTAACAGCTGAGAGCCTGGAGCCTGCTTCAGATACTGTATCTCCCTCTCTCTTTGCCCCTCCCCTGCCTCACGCTCTGTCTCTGTCTCTCAAAAATAATAAATAAACATTTAAAAAATTTAAATATGAGCTGTTTATGCAAATCATCTAATACATTTCCCAAGTTGAAATTATTTAAAATTATAAGTCTTCTTTAATTAATGACCTTGTTTTGAACTTTCTTGTAACAATGGGTTTGGATTTTGGTCATCATCAAAGTTTTTCATGTTAAGTACTTCAAAATAATGATCCTTGACTTACAGAGCACAATGCATTGTGGGAGCATCCATTCCACTGGCAATGGCAAGCCAAAGGGAGGCACATCACCTGCCAGGGGACAGAAGCGCTCAGTGTATGTGAAGACAAGGCTCGGCAGTGGTCACCTCCAGCGTGATCTGTCAGGAGCCCCACTCAGCTTCCCTGTTCCCTGGTCCCCAGCAAGCAGCACCTTAGCCTGAGTGGCAAGCTCCATGGACCTGGGGAAGAGGAATTCCTTCAGAAATTCCACAGGCCCCTTCCATACGTCATGGATAGCGTATGCTCTGAAGCTGGCTGCTGTCCAGCCACGTGGTACAACACCTTTGTGGGTGTCTTCAGCACCTTGTAGATGAGCGGTCTGCACTCGCGGCCTGTAAGACCGTAGAGTTTAATTCCATCCCATCCCCATCTTCCTCAGAGAAGCCAGCAATGAGCCTGCTTTAATCTGGAAGCGACTGGCCAAAGAGTGTCTGGAAGCTCTAAGCTCCACCTGTCCATCCCAATTGCAGGTTAGTATTTTCTGACATATCGATAAGCCTTGCACAGTGCACCATCGAGCTCCTGGGAAGCTCTGCTCTGCAGCACAGAGCAAAAAGTCTTATTCATAGAAGATGGAAGGGAAATGGAAGGGGGGTGGTGAAGGTGGGGAGGGAAAGGAGAATTCAGAAGCCTCTCTATGGAGGCTATATAGAGAGAGCTAAAGAAGAAAGAGTGATAGCCACTGTTAAACATAGCTGAGAGGTACAAGTTTTTATCATTATTAAATATCTACAATAACGAGATGCTGTGTTTGAGGGGAGGAGTCCAGAATGTATAAAAATGCCCTGCTTGGAGACATACACGACTGGAGTAGTGTAGTACAAGATGGAACGCAGTGAGCACAATGAGGGCAAGAACTCCATGCCATTAAGTCCCATCGGTCTACATCCACAGCAATTAAGTGGTATCAAACATGTAACAAACACGAAATATGAAATGAGGCTTTCAAGCCTCACAATTTCTTCAAATTTTACACAACAACAACAAAGCAATTGACAAATTTTCAAAAAGCCAACAATTTTGTTTATGAAAGATAAATGACAGTAAAGCAATGCCTAAAAATAAAAAGATAATGTGTTTTTCTTTCTGGCCCAGAAAAAGAATCTTTTGATAATATTCACTAAGTTGGTTACCCCCGGGGAATAAAAATAATTTGTGTCTGATCTATGAAACAATTCATAATTCTTGTACTGGATTGTAAAAACATGAAAAGATTGATATTTTTCAATAAGTCACATACTCCAAGTATTCTAAGCAGACTTATGTTGTATTCAAAGATAAAATATTGTCCCAGGGTACTAAATGTTACATTATTTTTGCAGGAGGGTAGGACTAATTTGTGCTCTCTGCATGAAGGACTGTGAACTTTACTAAAAGCTCTTCATATTCAAATCAGGTAAACTCTCAGCCATATACCCCCTTGAACTTAACTCTAAGGATGTGCTGCAGTGACATTATCATTTGTCAGCAGGAGACCACTGGGTTTTGTCATGAAATATTTATATTCCCATTATATAAAACAGTGTATTGACTGGTTTCTTAATGGCTTGCAACAAATAATAATTTGAAGCGTTAGGTGACATTTTACACAATAACTTTTTTTTTATTGTTGAGTGCATTTTAACAGTTAACATTAAATCCTTCATAATCCTTCATAGTTCCATTTGATATTCATGAAATGGCCTGTTACTATTAGTGAACACTGATAGTAATCTTTAAATTCTTCTGTTGAGGAAAGCATCAAAAGAAAATTGAGAAATACAGTAAGGTATCAAATATTTTCTCAGATTATTCATTTCATTCATAATTAAAGACTAGATTAAATGTTGACATATATTTAATAATAATTAAGAATTAACACCTGATACAGGCAAATTTATCTTCTTTGCTAGTTAGAGAATGTATTTGCTAATGGAAAAAAATAACTTTTTGTATCTTGTAACTTAATTACACTTCTTCCTGAATAACAAATTCAAATTGCAACTTTATGTTTTGTGCATTTTTTAAGAAATTTTAAATCCAAAGTTATGATTTTTCTATGTGCAATGTATCTAAATGTGAACATTAAAAATCTTAAATATACTTGAAAAGTCTCATATATAATTTTAATATAGTTTTTACATTTTAGAATACCTTTAGATTGATGAAAAATTGCAAACATATTATAGACAATTCCCATAAACTCCACACACCCAGTTCCCCATATTAATATTGCATATTGGCATGGTCATGTGGGATTTATCTCCATTTATGTTCCATGTGATTCTGGGAAGAATGTGTATTATGCTATTATTGAATAGTGTATTTTATGAATATCAGTTAGGTCAAGTTGACTGATAGCACCGATCAGAGTCATCTTTATCATTACTGATCTTATTCCTGCTGGACCTTTGGTTGACAGCAGAGATGCTGAAGGCTCCAACTTTAATAGCATATTTGTCGATTTCTTCTTCCAGTTCTATAAATTTTCACCTCATGTATTTTTATGCTTCGTCGTTAAACACATAACATATAGGATTTTTATGTCTTTTCACAGAATCAGCCCCTCTTCATTATGTAACTCCCCTCATTATGCCTGAGAAGTGTCCTTGTTCTGAATTCAGTTTTGTTTGATATCAGCACATCAACCCCTGCTTTCTTTGGATTAGCATTAGCATGGTATATTTCTTCATTTCTTTACTTTTAACCTGCCAGGGTCTTTATATTTACTATGGGTTATTGAAGACAATACAATATGTAGTGGGGTCTTCTTTTCTTCTTCTTCTTTTTTTTTAAATCCATTCTGACAAAATCCATCTATAAATGGTGTGTTTAGATCGCTTAAAATAACATACCACCCATGGTTTAGAAAGAACTTCCAACTGAGCTAAGGCTGATATTAAAAAGACAGATATGTTTATACAAATATCAAATGTTTATGATAGAAAAACATTATAAACAAAGTGAAACTGTGTAAGTTTGAGAAAAATGATTACATGTGCCATTTAAAGAATTATTATCTATAATATTTAATAACTTCTTATAATTAATAGTTCTAACAGGGCAATAAGAAAAATGATTAACAACAGACATGAAAAGAGTAAGCAAAAAAAAAAGAGTAAGCAACATGGCCCATTATATATGGTGAGATGTTCCTTTTCTGGAGGAAATACAAATTAAAATAACAGATAGACTTCTAGGAAGATGGCAAAGAAGGATCCAGAGCTCACCTTGTCCCAAAGACACATTGACGTAACTGCTACATATGTGCAGTTGACTCTGAAAACAACCACGCCTGGCAGGAGACCCTTTAAACAGTTGATCATAGACAGGAGGCCACAATGAAAAGGGTGGGAGTGGGAGACACACTTTGGGAACCAAACATCCTGGTGAGACTAACCACAACCAGAAGGACACCACAAGCACAGAGGAGGGAGAGGAGCAGACCCCACACAGAACGGGAACCCAAACTGGCAAGAGGAGTCCCCTTACCATCTGGCTTTGAAAATGAGTGGGGCTTAACCCCAGGTACTTTAAAAATCAGCAGGCTTAGTTCTGGGAGAGCCTAGGGGTGATGGAAACCTGAGTCCCTGCCCTGAAAGAGAGAGTATAAAAAACAACCCACTGACCTAAGGCATAGAAACAGCAGTTTGAACAGCTCCTGGGGCATAGGTGCAGGAAATGTATTTATTAAACTCAAAACATGCACTGGAGGCGTAGAGCTCTTTAGTGGACTTCTCCAAGAACAAAAGAGTGGACAGGCACCCTATCTCTTCCCCTCTTGCAGCGTAGAGAGTCAAACACTTGGGGGAAGCAGCGTGAACAGTGCCCATCTCTCTTGCTAGCACTGTGTGCCTCACCCTTGCGTTCCCTGTGGATCTGCTCCATCTAACCCACACCACACAGCAGGCTTTCCTCCAGAGCAGCTCCAGGCCCAACACAACCTGCAAGCAACCCCAGCAGGGACTGGTGCCACTCCGTCATGACTCCTGTCCTGGGCAGAGGGGAGGATAACCACACACAGCAGTGCACCTGCTGTCCCAGCAGGCAAATCTTATGAATGGCAACCCAAAGACAGCACTCTGCCAATCACTGCAGCCGTAGCCCTGGGAGATGGAAGGAGGGCAGGCATCTGGTCTGACTGCTGACACTGCCAACCGCAAGGCCACTGCAACCCCAGAAAGGCCCCATAACAGGGCAGGGACCAAACTCTGCCTAGTTCACCCACAACAGGCAAAGTGGGTCACTACAGTAGGTTGGGCTGAAGGCACAGGAGGTTCAGCCACAAAAGTAGGGTGCACACAAAAGGAGGGTACACCAGGAGTGCCTGGTTCTGTTGAACAGGAGATACTGTGTTCCAGAAAACCGTAGGACCTCTTCTTCATAATGCCAAGGTCAGGAAACATAGCTGACCTTTCTAAAGCATAGAAATAGACACAGAGAGTTAGATAAAATGAGGAAACAGAGGCATATGTCCCAAATGAAAGGACAGGACAAAGTCACAGTAAAAGAACTAAGTGAAATGGAGATAGGCAATATGCCTGATAAAGAATTCAAAGTAATGGTCAAAAATATACTGGACTTGAGAAAAGAGTGGGGATCTCAGAGAGACCTTTAACAAGAGACAGAAAATATAAAAAGAAAAAAAAAGAGATGAAGAACTCAATAGCTGAAATTAAAAAAATACACTACAGAGACTCAACAGCAGATTAGATTAGAAGAGGCAGGAGGAAAGATGGACAATACAGAAGACAGGGTGATGGAAAGCAACCAAGCTGAACAGGAAAAAGAAAAAAAGATTAATAAGAAATGAGACTAGGTTAGGGAAACTTGGTGACATCATCGAGCATAACATTCATATTATAGGAGTCCCAATAAGAGAAGAGAGAGAGAAAAGGAGCAGAAAATTTATTTGAAGAAATAATGCTGGAAACTTCCTTAGTCTGGGGAAGGACACAGACTTCCAGATTCAGGAGACACAGAGAGCCCCCAACAAAATTAATGAAAGGAAACCTGCACCACATAATATTAAAATGGAAAAAAGTAGTCATAAAGAGAATTTTAAAGTAGCAAGAGAAAAAAAAAAAACAGTTACATTTGGAGGAAAACCCATAAGGCTATCAGCTGATTTTTAAGCAGCAACTTTGCAGGCCAGGAAGAAGTGGCAAAATATATTCAGAATGCTGAAAGAAAAACAAACAAACAAACAAACAAACAAACAAACCTGCAACCAAGAATACTTTCCCTGGCAAGGTTATCACTCAGAATAGAAAGACAGATAAAGAGTTTCTCAGACAAATATAAGTTAAAGCAATTCATCACTACTAAACCAGCCTTATAAGAAATATTAAAGGGAATATTTTGAGTGGAAAAAAGGTCATTTTTTGAGTAAAAAATTATAAAAGGAAAAAATATCACAGATAAATGCAAACATGTAATAAAGGTAATAGATGATTCACTTACAAAACCAGTATGAAAGTCAAAACACAAAAGCAATACAATCAATTATATACATAAAAATCAGCCAAGGATTGACAAAATAAAATGATGTAAAATATGACAATATACATAAAACATGGGGGATAGCAAAAATGTAGTGCTTTTAGAATCAGTTCAAACTGACATGACCATTCAACTTTATGTAGATAGCTATACACATAAGATATCACTTGTGAACCTACGGGTACCACAAGTCAAAACCCTGTAATAGATATGCAAAAATTAAAGAGGAAGGAATCTAAGCATAACACTAAGGAAAGTCATCAAAGTACAAGGGAAGAGAGCAAGAAAAGAAAGAGAAAAGAGCAAAAAAAAAAAAAAAAAACCCAAAACACCAATATTAAAAAGTAACGAAATGGAAAGAAGTACATAACTATCAATAATTGCTTGAATGTAAATGGTCTTAGGCTCCAATCTAATGACATAGCATATCTGAATGGATATAAAATCAAGACCTATCAATATGCTGCTTTCAAGAGACTCACTTTAGATCTAAAGACACATATAGATTGAACGTGAAGGGATTGAAAAACATTTACCAGGCAAATGGAAGGGAAAAGAAAGCTGGGGTAGTAGAACTACATTGGACAAAATAGCCTTTAAAACAAAGACTGTAGCAAGAGACAGAGAAAGACACTACATAATGATAAAGGGAGCAATCCAGTAAGAGGATACAGTGATTGTATATATCTATGTACCCAACATGGAAGCACACAGATATATAAAGCAACTATCGATAGACATAAGGGAGAAACTGACAGTGATACAGTAATAGTATGGCACTTTAACACCCCACTTCCATCAATGGATCAATCATCCAGACAGAAAATTAATGAGGAAAGAGTGGCTTTGAATGATACATTGGGCTGGATGGACCTAGCAGATATATTTAGAACACTCCATCCAAAAATGGTGGAATACATATTATTTTCCAGTGCACATGGAACATTCTCCAGGATAGATCAGATGTTAGTTCACAAAACAAGTCTCAGTAGATTCAGAAAGATTGGAAACATACTGTGCATCTTTTCCAACCACAATCATGTGAAACTAGAATTCCATCACAAGAAAAAAAATCTATGAAGAATACAAATATGCGAAGGCAAAATAGCATGTACTAAATATTAAGTGGGTTGTTTAATAAATCAAAGAGGAAATCATTAATAAACCATGAATAAATCAAAGAAGAAATACAAATAATATATGGACACAAATGAAAATGAAAACACAATGGTTCAAGCTCTTTGGAATGCAGTAAAAGCTGTTTCAAGAAAAAAGGTCATCACAATACAGGCTTAACTCAAGTAACAATAAAAATCTCAAATAAACAATCTAATCTTCTATCTAAAGGAGCTAGAAAAAGAAGAACAGGGGCGCCTGGGTGGCGCAGTCGGTTAAGCGTCCGACTTCAGCCAGGTCACGATCTCGCGGTCCGTGAGTTCGAGCCCCGCGTCGGGCTCTGGGCTGATGGCTCAGAGCCTGGAGCCTGTTTCCGATTCTGTGTCTCCCTCTCTCTCTGCCCCTCCCCCGTTCATGCTCTGTCTCTCTCTGTCCCAAAAAATAAATAAATGTTGAAAAAAAAAAATTTAAAAAAAAAAAAAAAAAAAAAAAAAATAAAAAAAAAGAAAAAGAAGAACAAACAAAAATCCAAGCCAGAAGGGAATAATACAGATTAGAGCAGAAATAAGTGATATAGAAATTGAAAAAACAATAGATCAATGAAACCAGGAACCAATTCTTTGAAAAGATCAACAAAATTGATAAACCTTTACCCAAACTTATAAAGAGAAAAAGAGAGATAACTCAAATAAAATCAGAAATGAAGGAGAAGTAACAATGAACACCACAAAAATAGAAAGGATTATAGCAGAATGGCATGAAAAATTGTATGCTAACAAAATGGACAACCTAAAAGAAATGGATAAATTGCTAGAAACATAAAAACTTCCAAAACTGAACTAGAAAGAAATAGAACATTTGAACAGATCAGTTACCAGAAATGAAACTGAATCAGTAATCAAAAACTCTCAGCAAACAAAAGTCCAGGACCAGATGGCCTCACAGGTGATTTCTACCAGGCATTTAAAAACAGTTAACACCTGGGGCACCTGGGTATTCAGTCGGTTAAGCATCCAACTTTGGCTCAGATCATGATCTTGTGGTTTGTGAGTTTGAGCCCTGCATCAGGCTCTGCACTGGTGGTGTGGAGCTCACTTGGGATTCTCTCTCTACCTCTCTCTCTTTGCCCCTTCCACACTTGCACACATGCTCTCTCTCTCTAAAAATAAATAAATAAAATTAAAAATAAATAATAAAGTGTTAACACCTAAAAATAAAAATAAATAAATAAAAAGATTTAATTCCTATTTTTCTCAAAGTATTCCAAAAAATAGAAGAGGAAGTAAAGATTCCAAATGCATTCTACAAGGGCAGTATTACTCTGATATCAAAACCATACAAAGACACTACACAAAAAGAAAACCAAGGGCCAATATTTCTCGTGGACATAGATGCAAAAATTCTGAATATTAGCGAACAGAATCCAATAATACATTAAAAAAATCTTTCACCACAATCATGTGGGATTTATTCCTGGAATGCAAGGGTAGTTCAATATTTGCAAATCAATCAACACAATGTATTAACAAGAGAAAGGATACAAACCATACGATCATCTCAATAGATACAGAAAAATATCTGACAATATATAACATCCATTCATGATAAAAACTCTCAACAAAGTAGGGTTAGAGGGAACATACATCAACATAATAAAGGCTATATATGAAAACCCATAAATAACATTACACTCAATGGTGAAAAACTGAGAATTTTCCCTCTAAGATCAGGAAGAAGACAAGAATGTTCACTCTCACCACTTTTATTCAGTGTAGTGGGAAGTCATAGCCACAGTGATCAGAGAAGAAAAAGAAATAGAAGTTTTCCAAATAGGTACAGAAGAAGTAAAACTTTCACTATTTGTAGATGTGATATTATATATATAAAAACCTAATGAATCCACCAAAAAACTACAAGAACTGATAAATGAATTCAGTAAAGTCATGGGATACAAAATTAATATACAGAAATCTATTGCATTTCTATAACTAATAATGAAGTAGCAGAAGGAGAAATTAAGAAAATAATTGTACCTACAATTGCACCAAATAATAATAAATAATAATAATGATAATAATAACAATAAAATACCTAGGAATAAACTTAAACAAAGAATTGAAAGACCTATATTCTGAAAACTGTAACACTGATGAAAGCAACTGAAGACCACACAAACAAATGGAAAGACATTCTATGATCAAAGATTGGAGGAAAATATATTATTAAAATGTCTATGCTATCCAGAGCAATCTACAGATTTAATGCAAACCTTATCAAAATAACAACAACATTTTTCACAGAATTAGAACAGATAACACTAAAATTTATACCGTACCACAAAAGATCCCAAATACTCAAAGCAATCTTGAAAAAGAAGAATGAAGCTAGAGATGCCCCGACTTAGATTCCAAGATACACTACAAAGCTGAAGTAATCAAAACAGTATGGTACTGATACAAAAAGAGACACATAAGTCAAGAGAACAGAATGGAAATACCAGAAATAAACCCACACTTATATGATCAATTACTATATGACAAATGAGGTAAGAAAATAGAATGGGGGAAAAGAGTCTCTTCAACAAATGGTACTGGGAAAACTGGACAGCGACATGTAAAGAATGAAATGACCACTTTCATACACATACTCCTAGAATGACTATACACAGTAATTTCTTTGCTATCAGCCATACAAAATTTTTCTAGATATGTCTTCTAGGGCAATGGAAATAAAAACAAAGATGAACTATTGGGACTACACCAAAATAGAGAGCTTTCATGCAGCAAAGGAAACCAATGAAGCAACAAGGAAACCTGCTGAATGGGAGAAGATATTTACAAATGATACATGTGATAAAGGGTTAATATGTGAAATATATAAAGAACTTAGGCAACTCAACACTAAAATCCCCCAAATAATCCAATTAAAATTGTGCAGAGGACCTGATTAGACATTTTTCTACAGAAGACCTATGGATGGCGTAGGTTTCACGTACATGAAAAGGTGCTCAACATCACTCATCATCAGGGAAATGCAAATCAAAACCACAAAGAGATATAACTTCACACCTGTCACAATGGCTAGAATCAAAAAGAGAAGAAATACAAGGGTAGAGAGGATGTGGAGAAAAAGGAATACTTGTACGCTTTTGGTGGGAATGCAAATCAGGGCAGTCACTGTGGAAAATAGTATGGAGTGTCCGCAAAAAAATTAGAAATGGAAATACCATATGATCCAGTAATGTCACTACTCAAAGAAAATGAAAATGCAAATTCAAAAAGACACACGTACCCCTATGTTTCTTGCAGCATTATGTACAATAGCCAAGATACAGAAGCAATCCAATTACCCATCAATAAATGAGTCAAAAAAGAAGGTACGGTATACATACATACCATATATTACTCAGCCTCAAAAACAAATGGGATTTTTCCATTTGCTATAGCATAGCTGGATCTAGAGGGTATTATGCTAAGTGAAATAAGTCAGACAGAGAAAGACAAATACTATATGATTTCACTCGTGTGGAATTTAAGAAACAAAACAAATGAACAATGAAAAAAGAAACAAATTTTAAAAAACCTAGACTCATAAATACGGAGAACAAACTGGTAATCACCAAAAAGGAGGTCAGTGGGGGGAGGGGGGTATGGGTGAAATAGGTGAAGGGGATTGAGAATACATTTGTCACAATGAGCACTGAGTAACGTATAGAATTGTTGAACCACGATATTGTACACCTGAAACTAATTTAATGCGGTATGTTAATTATACTTCAACTAAAGAAATACGTAACAAATAGATATGAGTTTAAAGTATACATTTATACTTAGTTGTTAGACAGAAATTTAGGGTAGCTCATGGAATAGACGTGAGTGCTGACTGACCCTCAAGCCGGCCCTGGGCAAGGGGAAGCTTCTCACCTCCTCTGTTCTTGGAAAGTCCACTATGCCCATCATTCCCAAGCCAGAATGTTTCCAAGGACACAATGTAGAGAGGGTAAGGTGTTGCTGAGATCATCTGGATGGAACCCTGTTATGACTACTATATAAAATTTTAAGATTCTGCTGGGCAGGTGGAGAGATCCACTCGTCTAGTGGCCCCCGAAAACAAGCTTCTTAAGTAAGTTTCCCTGCTTATTAAACCTGGGCCCCTACCATCCTGGGGTGGCGTGCCTCTGTATTCTCTTGCTCCTTGCCCCCCATGGGGGCACTTTCACATTTTACCCAAGAAGCTCCCAAGTTTGTCAGCCAGCATAAATACTAAAGAATACTAACACTTTGTGCTACAAAAATCAGAGAGTACTGACACTCTGTACTGACAAAGATATAGGATTCTTTTTCTTTTTAAAATTTTTTTACATTTATTTATTTTTGAGAAAAAGAGTGAGATACAGCATGAGTCGGGGAGGGGCAGAGAGAGAGAGGGAGAGACAGAATCTGAAGCAGGATCTAGGCTCTGAGCTGTCAGCACAGAGCCCAACACAGGGCTCGAACCCAGAAACTGTGAGATCATGACCTGAGCCAGAGTCAGACGCTCAACCAACTGACCCACCCAGGTGCCCCTAGGATTCTTATTTAAGTATGGTTGCAACCATTTTCTTTCTTTTTAAAATGTTTTTGTAACGTTTATTCATTCTTGAAAGAGACAGTGTGAGTGGGAGAGGGGCAGAGAGAGAGGGAGATGCAGAATCTGAAGTGGACACCAGGCTCCAAGCTAGCAGCACGGAGCCGGATGTGGGGCTTGAACTCACGAACCACTGAGATCATGATCTGAGCCCAAGATGGCTACTTAACCGACTGAGCCACCGAGGCGCCCCTACAACCATTTTCAATAGTATTCTGGCCACATCTATATCAGTTTGAAGGTGATACATAATTTGATGTAGCAATCCAAACCTGATAGAAGTACCCTAGTGGAAAAAGTACATTGATACATCAGACTATGTATAGAAAGATATCAATTATAGCATTTTTAGTGTTAACAAAGAGAAGGAAGGAAGGAAGGAAGGAAGGAAGGAAGGAAGGAAGGAAGGAAGGAAGGAAGGAAGGAAGGAACGGAGGGAGATAAATGGCTGCATAAATTGTGGTACATCCATACCATGGAATATCACGCAAGAGCTAGAAAGATGTGGAGGGGTTTTTATTCTGTAAAGTGAGGAAAGCAAGATTCAGAGACATATATATATAATATCCCATTTCTGTAAATGGTATTACAAATTCTGAAAACAAACTCTGAAAAAGGCATGTGTGTATATGTGTGTAAACACACACACGCACACGCACACATATGTATACACTTGTACATTTATATGAACATATGTATTTATATTATATGCTGTGCATGTATATACACACATACGTATGGTATTTGTGTATATGTATTATATATACATTATATATATACATATGTATATAACCAGGTTATTAACCCTTTTTACCGTGTGGGTAGAAAGTTGTAAGTATCAAACAGAAGAGGTAGGAAGGGAGCTAAACAACAAAATGTAATTGTCCATTATAAGAACAGCACATATGATACACCCTTGGAATTATACCTTATATATAATTCATAAATTTATGAAAGGATGTTCAGCAAAGTGTTGATTTTTATCTCAGAAATAGTCTGTTTTAGGTGATTTCAAAGAAATTTTCTAATGTCTTTATATATTGTATAAATTCTTTACCGATGTTACTTTGTAATTTTTTAAAATTAATTTTAATTATAAAGTAATAAATATAAGAACTATAACTTATTATTTTGTGTTAATTCAATACCATTCAACTTTGGATTGTATCTTGATTTCTCTATTAGTATGGATAATAGTTGTGATTTTTAGATTATATGACTAATTTATTATTGTTATGGCTATTATAACATTGGTATTATTGTTATTATTGTTCTCTGTTAATAGTAATTACTTTCTATTTGGATTTCACTGTCCACAAATCAGTGAAATTGAAGCATTCTGATATAGATTTTCTGGATTTAAACAATCAGCTTCTAATTCTTACAACATATTAGATATTTCCATAATGTAGATGTCTTATTAAGCTTTGCCTCAGTAACTGTATATGTTAAAGAATCAAGGACAAAAAAATCACACAAATGAATTATTTTCTCCAAAGCTTCAAACAGGTAAGACGATTCTACCTAGTTAAGTGCATTACCCATTATCAAGTTAACTCCATACTTTATAGTACATTTCAATTTTATAACATTTTGTTTCATAGAGAAGGTAGGTAAATATTTGAAAGCTTGGTTATCTCTAACCAGGGCACTGGACTTGACAGAGTCTCAAAGGTATTATGTTTGGGACTAGAAGTGCACGTGAAAATGTGATAGGGCATTTCTCTTGTTCTGGTCTTGTTCTACTTCTCTTTTACCTCTTGTTTAATCCTAACACACGAATGTCATCACTGGACTCTTGATTCTGATTACTAATATTTCATTTATCTGTTCCCTTGAAAATTTCACTCCATGATCATGCATTGTCAATGGTACATTTAAAAATACTCTACTTTACTTGCATAGTCTTATTTAGAGGGTTACAGTGATGGTTTCCATATTTGGGGAGGTAGAAAGAATTATTACTACAACAACAGATTAGATTCATGTTAGGTTTTAATGCCCGTGCTATCATAACTCGCACTGGAGTACAAAACACTGCAGCATAAAAATGATTTAAAGTAATTAACTAAGTGAAAAAGGCTGCAGTGTCAATGCTATCCCATTCCATCTTAAAATCTGACACCTTTACATGAACGTGATGATCAGTTCAGTTTACCGAGCTGTTTCACTCCCACAGTGACCAAAGCTCAACCACTGGGGAGAGAAACGTTTTCAATTATTCAAGCATTCCCTGGAGACCCTGTGGAGCAGAGAACAATTAAGAAACAGATACACCCATGGTATAAAATAAAGAGCACTAGTCATCAAGGATGAAGATGACGAGGTGTTATAAATGCCAAGCACGAAAAACTTCTCCATTTTATGGCAGCTTGGTTACCTGTCCTTAAAGTGGGATCCGCTAATTTCTATTTATAGACTTTGAAGTCGCCAACTACCATTGCTAGGTAGTCAGTACTTTTACTGATTCCTGGATGCTAGAGATGTCTACACTAAGTGCTCTAAACCAGTGAAAGCCTATGAAAACCCAAACAATTGTGGATTAGCACAGTTATTTTGCCTATGTATGCTGAAACTATAATTTTATAATATTTCATTCTGGAAACGGAAAAGTGATCCATATATTACTATCTTGATAGAGAAATACTTCTCCTTTTGTATTATTTTTTTTTCAATCTTTCTACATGTTTGTGTAACTACAACAACTGTAACCACCTTCACTTTTAAATATTCTGCTGTCATTATTTTGAATTTCTGTGAAGTTCTGTGTGGGCTGATATTGGTCACACATATTGAACTTGGTCAAAATAATGGAATTCTGAAGAGAATAGGGACTTAAGGGGTAGGAGAGCAACAAGAAACAGTAGCAGAGGAAGCCAGTACTGCACAACTGACCAAGATCGTTATTCAATCCTGTTCTCCCAATTCTTGATTTATATGAACGAGACCATTTTCTGGGCAATGAAAGGACAGGAAGCTCTTTCCTTCCAATGAAGTAGCAAAATGTGTGATCGATACTCACATATCCACCCAGAGCACTTGCTTTGTTCATTTTGCATTGTGTTTCTCCAACCAATGTTAAAAAAAAAAACAAATATCACCCATGAGATGATGAAGTAAAATCAATAAATATAATCATATAAAAATGCACTAAGACATACAAATACAAGTTTTAAGCCATAACTTTAGAGATGGCTAACTTTGGGGGAGCTTGTGGAGATAGTGGAAGACCACAGGAGTGTTTGTCGGCATAGTTCTTTCTTAAAAAAAAATTTTTTTTTTTAAATTTTTTTTTTAACGTTTATTTATTTTTGAGACAGAGAGAGACAGAGCATGAATGGGGGAGGGTCAGAGAGAGGGAGACACAGAATCTGAAACAGGCTCCAGGCTCTGAGCTGTCAGCACGGAGCCCGACGCGGGGCTCGAACTCACGGAGTGTGAGATCATGACCTGAGCCGAAGTCGGCCGCTTAACCGACTGAGCCACCCAGGCGCCCCTCTTAAAAAATTTTTAATGTTTATTTATTTTTGAGAGAGAGAAAGACAGAGCATGAGTGGGGGAGGGGCAGAGAGAGAGAGGGAGACACAGAATCCGAAGCAGCTCCAGGCTCTGAGCTGTCAGTACAGACCCGGACTCAGGGCTCGAACCCATGAACCATGAGATCATGACCTGAGCCGAAGTCAGAAGCTTAACTGACTGAGCCACCCAGGCGTAGTGCACTGTTTGCATAGTGCTTAATTTTCGTTTTCACCACGTCTACCTGTTACTTCCAAATGCAAACCCAGGTCTACTATTACATGATGCTTATGTTCTTATTTTGATGAAGAATGACTTCTAATCATATATAGAAACTTGACCACATGTCATTATCAATAACCACAACTGTCAAAGTCTAGATCTTGCCTTTGCTGTGATGTTCCTTCTGCATGCAAATGCTTTCTATGAGTAGCAGTAAGTCACTGGTATCCTTCTCTTCCCTCCTTTCTTTTATACAATAAGCACATCTTTCAAATTCCAACACTTATTCATGCTTTTCACAATTTTCTACAATAAATGTAACTGGTCTTGTGTCACAATGCCTGATATAACATTACTTGGATTGCATAAATTCACCAGGGATCCAATTTTTAAGAAAACTCTCTTATTGAATAAAATATCTTAATAAAACTCTAAAATCTCGAGAAAAATTGTCTTAATGCTTGATTGTGATTTAAGAAATACCATTTCCTTTCCATTCTTAAAAAAAAAAGTTTCCCAAGTTGGCATTTCCACCATAACTTTTAGGGTGCTTTCTAAACACCATATTGTCACGATATGGTGCATTTTCTTTAATTGCCAAATGAGTTATAAACACTGTAAGTAGTTTTATTCCTGTCACTGCATTTTATAAAGTAATTTCAGAAACACAATTTTAGAAGGGAGACTATTCTTAACATACAATATTCTCTGCAGTATACAGTGTATATCTGTATCCATCCGCTTGTACCCTGTGTGTCCTTCCAACCTAGTGGCTAGAAATAGATTTATCCTGGGCCTTATAGAGTCATTTGAGAGGAAGCTCAAAGACTTTATAGTCTGTCTCCCCAAAGCGTCTTTAGATGATTACTTCATAAAGGTGAGAAGAAGAGGTGAAATAGGAAGTTTAAATTATAGCTCTATAGAATAAGCAATAGAAAAAGTGTTAAATAAATTTCACTTTTATAGAATGTCAGATTTATTTGCTTCATGCCCCAAACCAGCTTTTGGGTCCTTAAGATTTTTAAGTCTATGCTATTATTTTAAATGTTCGATATTTTATATTTGTGAAATATAACCATGACATTTTTATTGCGCTAAGTAAAACATAGTAAATGCAGAATACTCATTTTGTTTATGGAAAAAGAAAAGCTTTTTCAGGTTAGGGTATATAGTTAAAGTAATAGCTGAAAAGTCAGCATTATTTGGATAATCTAGTCAATATAATTCATTTCCAGAGTTATTAAAAATTATCTTATATACTTAAAAAGTTTTTTAAAATGTATGATGTATGAACGTTCTGGTATCTTCTTACCTGAAATACTTCTGGACACCACTAAATGCATAATGTTGACAAAATGAAAAAAAATAGTCTATCAGATGGAACAGCAAATGCAAAGGGCCTGATTTGGGAGGCTGAGGGTAACCTGGGGCTAAACTAAGGCCCATTTAGTTAACCACCCCCCACCCCCACACAAATAGTACGGTGATTTGGGTGAGGGGGAAACAAGGCATGTAAGACTTGGTATGCCACACTGAAGCTTTCTCCTGAGGGCCACAAAGAATTTCTAAAAGACATTATGCGAGGACCTAATAGAATTCAATTTGCAGTAAATAAAAAGTCGCAGTGGCTGCAAGGTGGAAAACTGAGAGTTACGGGGCTAAGCATGGATGTGGGTGGAGACCAGTTACAAGGCTACTGAATTGGTCCAAGTGGGAAAGTGATGTTTTAGGCATGGGGACTACTGCAATTGATATTCAGAGGACAAAGTCATCGGGCAGGGTGATGGGTTGGATATGGAAACTGCAACAGAGGTACAAGAGAACGCCCTGTGCCAGTGTTGTCCACCCGGATGCGTGGCTGGGGCCAAACCGGAGACAGAAAACATTTGGTGCCGGTGTTAGGAACTGCCTTGTGAATCCTGTTTCCCTGTTTCTGGTGACTGCTCCAACACTGAAGGCAAATTGTGGCCCAGCTCCAACAAGCATATAAGACTTCAAGGTGTGCATTTCGTGTGACCTCATTCCTGGCTCCAACTGCTTTTGCCTATTTTGTTCTCTGTGTCATTTTTCTTCATTTAAATGTACGTTATGTCCTTCCGAGTTGTTTTCATGCTTATAAGCTATCTTAACTCTTTTTCGAATAATATGTGACATAGAATAATGGATACAAATTCTATTTAAAAATTTTAATGAATTCACTGAACCGTAAATAACATGGTAGCACCAAAGCAGTAGATTTGTTAGAATGTTCGCTAGACTGGGAAATAAAGCGGCTAACTCAAACTACTTATACTACAATTGGCACCTCTACCACTAGCCCACTTTATGATTATTATTAATGACTATCTTTCATCACGAAATAGTGACTCTTCCAACGGGCTAGCTATGGCAGTATCACTAGAGAGGTCCAACACATAGTTTAGTTTAAAAACCAGTTAGTGAGTTCCTATTACATGCCATGGACTTTCTGGACAGTGGAAATTTAAGAGTTAACACATTTTGGTTTTATTCTTTAGATGTTTTAACACCCATAGCAAAACGCTGGAAGGGCATTCTATGATGAGTGATGTCTTCATCACAGGAACAGTGGCATCTCTCCATGACATAGCCCAATCAAACATGGTAAAATTGGCTAAAAATACACACAATTTTGAAGGCCTACAGACCACAAAAATCTTCTTGATACTTATAATTAAGAAATTGGTTAATTGGCGCTGAGCTGATGGGAACTTTTTACTCACATTCCAGATAGCTCTGTTCTCAAGTTTACTGAACATGTTTACCGATGACTTGGATGAAAAGCAAAAGGATGCTCATTAGCTGTGGATAACATAAAGCTACAAGAAATACCAATGTGCAGGGCGATAGGTGAGGGCTCACAGAGCTCTTCGTTGAAAATATCAATCTAGTATAGAGCAGACACAGCTTAATGGTAACATGTGTGCCACAGGCTTGAAGGTTTCATATGATAGCTAAGTTGATAAAATTACTATGTAATATTATTACTGGAAATGGAGTGTATTCTTTGGATCCCTTAGGTGAAATGAAACCCAGAGTATTGTCTTAGTCTGCTCCAACTGCCATACCAAAATATAATAGACTGGGTGGCTTAAACAACAGAAACTTATTTTTTTTTCACAGTTCTACAGACTGGGAAGTTCAAGTATCAAGGTGTTAGTCAACTTGGTTCCTGGTGTGGGCTCTTCCTGGCTTACAGATACTGTCTTTTTACTATGTTCTCACATGTGGGACAGAGAGAAGCAAGCTCTCTCTTGTCTGGTGTTATAAGGACACAATCCTATTGGATCAGTGCCCTACTCTTATGACCTCATTTAACCTTAATTACCTTGATAAAGACACTGCCTTCAATACAGTCACATTGATGGTTGGGCTTCAACATATGTATTTTGGGGAGATATTAACATTTAATCCATAACAAGTATCTTGCCTGAGGGATGTAACAGTCTATATGGTTGCATTACAGGAGATATTGTTTCTAGTTTTGGATGTCCCATTTTAAGAAGTATGTAGATAAGCTACATGTATTAAGAAGAGAGCAATTGAGACGGTGATTTATCTATAAATAGGAGCAACTGTGGAACAGACACTAAGTAATGTTTCGTCCAAAAATCATGACTGTTGAAGAGGAGAAGCAGATGACTTGGATGGACTGTCATGAGGAAGAAAAATTTTACTGAATGTCCCCACCACGTTCTAGGAAAATGATCAGTATGCCAAGTGCTTCAAAAAAGACAATTGTCACTGAGTAGAGAAATTCATTTCTACATGTGGAGCCATTGAAGAAAAAGTATGCTAC
Organism: Puma concolor; assembly: GCF_028749965.1. Classification (NCBI taxonomy): domain Eukaryota; kingdom Metazoa; phylum Chordata; class Mammalia; order Carnivora; family Felidae; genus Puma; species Puma concolor. Next base: position 113,261,295 of record NC_141676.1, read on the forward strand.
CTTGAGAAGTATTGCCTTTCAGTAATTTGAGATATTTGAAAATAAGCTGGATAATTATTTTCTCAAGATGATTTAGATTTAATCAAAGAGGAAATTTTTAAAAAATGGAGACAAATGAAAATGAAACCACAATAGTCTAAAAATCTTTGGTATGCAGCAAAAGCTGTTCTAAGAGAAAAGTTTACTGCAGTACAGTCCTACCTTAAGAAGCAAGAAAAATCTCAAATAACCTAACATTATACCTAATGGAGCTAGAAAAATAACAAACAAAATTAAGAACCCAATGAAACCAGGAGCTGGTTCTTTGAAAAGATCATCTGCTCTGCCCCTGAAAAAAAAAAGAGAGAGAGAGACAGAGAGACAGAGACAGAGACAGAGACAGAGACAGAAAGAGAGAAGACTCAAACAAAATCAGAAATAAACAAGGAGAAATAAAAACTGACACTACAGAAACAAAGGATTATAAGAGAATATTATGAATAACTATATGCTAACAAACTGGACCACTTAAAAGAAATGGGTAACTTTCTAGAAACATTTAGCTTCCCAAAAATCAATCAAGAAGAAATAGAAAATTTGAACAGACCAATTACCAGTAATAGGAAATTGAATCAGTAATCAAAAACTCCCAACAAACAAAAAGTCCAGCACCAGATGGCTTCACAGGCGAATTCTACTAAACACTTAAGAAAGAGTTAATACATATTCTTCTGATGCTATTCCAAAAAAATAGAAGAGGAAGGAAAACTTCCACATTCATTTCATGAGGTAAGCGTTCCCTGATACCAAAACCAAAAAAAAAAAAAAAAAAAAAAAAAAAAAGACACTACAAAAAAAGAGCACTACAGGTCAGTATTTCTGATGAACACAGACGCAAAAATCCTCAACAAAGTATTAGCAGACCAAATACAACAACACATTAAAAAAAAAAAACATTCACCACAATCAAGTGGGATTTATTCCTGGACTGTGAGGGTGGTTCAATACTCACAAATTGATCAACGTGATACATTGCATCAACAAGAGAAATGATAAAAAAACATATGATCAATCTCAATAGGTACAGAAAAAGCATTTGACAAAGTATAACATCCATTCATTATAAAAGCCCTCAACAAAGTTGGCTTATAGGAAATATACTTCAACAGATTTAATGACCATATAGTAAAAATCCACAGGTAACCTAATACTCAGTGGTGAGAAACTAAGAGCTTTACCCCTAAGATCTGGAAAAAGATGGGGATGTCCACTCTCACCACTTTTATTCAGTGTAGTACTGGAAATCCCAGCCATAGCAATCAGGCAAGAAAAAGAAATAAAAGGGATCCAAACTCGTAAGGAAGAAGTAAAACCTGCACTATCTGCAGATGATGTGATAGTCCATAGAGAAGACCCTAAACTCTCCATCCAAAAACTACTAGCACTGATAAATGAATTCAGTAAAGTCACAGGATACAAAAGCAATAAACAAAAATCCATTACATTTCTATACACTAATAACGAAGTAGCAGAAATAAAATTTAAAACAAAAATCCCATTTACAACTGCACCAAAAATAATAAAATATCTAGGAATAAACTTAACCAAGGAGGTGAAATCTTGTACTGTGCAAAACTATAAAATACTAATGAAAGAAAATGAAGACCACACAAAGAAATGGAAAGACATTCCATGCTCACAGATTAGAAGAACAAATGTTAAAATGTCTATACTACCTGGGACACCTCAGTGGTTCACTCGGTTAAGCGTCCGACTTGGAACCAAGTCATGATCTCATAGTCTGTGAGTTCGAGCTCCACCTCGGGCTCTGTGCTGACAGCTCAGAGCCTGGAGCCTGCTTTGGATTCTGTGCCTCCCTCTCTCTCTGCCCTTTTGCTGCTCACACTCCGTCACTCTCTCTCTCACACACAAATAAACATAATTTTTTTAAACGTCTATAGTGCCCCAATCTACAGATTTAATGCAATACCTATCAAAATACCAACAGAATTTTTCACAGCTGGAACAAACAATCCTAAAATCTGTATGCAACCACAAAAGACTGTGAATAGCCAAAGTGATCTTGAAAAGAAGAACAAAACTGGAGGTATCACAATTCCAGACTTCAAGTTATCTTACAAAGCTGCAGTAATCAAAACAATATGGTACTGGCACAAAAATAGACACATAGATCCATGGTATTGAATTGAGAGCCCAGAAACAAACCCACAATTATTAAATCAATTAGTCTTCAACAAAGGAGGCAAGCAATGCAATGGGAAGAACTCTCTTCAACAAATTGCATTGGGAAAACTGGACAGCTATGTGTCCATAAATAAAAAGAAAGAAAGAAACTGGACCACTTGCTTATACCATACACAAAAATAAACTCAAAATGAAGTAAGGACCTAAATGTGAAATGTGAAACCATAAAAATCCATGAAAAGACTACAGGCAGCAATTTCTCTTGATATCAGCCATAGCAACGTTTTTCTAGCTACGTCTCCTGAGGCAAAGGAAACAAAAGCAAAAATAAACTATTGGGGCTACATCAAAATAAAAAGCTTCTGTTACTGCAAAGGAAGCAATCAACAAAACTAAAAGGTAATCTACTGAATGGAAAAAGATACGTGCAAATGACAAATCTGATAAGGGGTTAGTATTCAAAATATAAAAGAACTTACATAACTCAACACCAAAAAAATCCAAATAATTCAGTAAAAAATGGACAGGTCTAAAATTTGAGAGTCACTGAATAAACATGAGAGATGATCACTAAGAAGAGCCGCAAGATTTAACAATTAATTAAAAATGTTCATATATAGGGGCACCTGGGTGGCTCAGCGGGTTAAGTGTCTGGCTCCTGACTGTGGCTAAGGTTGTGAACTCAGGGTCATGAGATCCAGCCCTGCATTGGGCTCCGTACTGAGTGAGGAACCTGCTTGGAATTCTCTCTCTCCTGCTATCTGTGTTCCTCCCCTATTCACACTTTCTGTCTCTCTCAAAATAAATAAATATGAAAAAAATAAATGCTCATATATATATAAACTTTTATTATATATGGTATACTTTACCTAACTTTATTGAGGAATATTTGGCTAATATAATTGTATGTATAAAATAGAATGAGTGCCGAGATCAAAATAATTAATTCATCCATCACCTCACATAGTGAACTTTTTTTTTTAATTTGGAGAGAATGCTTAAGATTGCATCTCAGCAACTGTCATATACGCAGTACTGTATTATTAACTGTATTATATTCTCCATGCTGTACATTGGATCATCTGAATTCATTCTTCTTAAAATTGAAAGTGTGTACCATTTGACCTATGTCTTCCCATTTCTCCCTTCTCCTGTCCTTGGAAACCACCATGCTATTTGGTTTCTACAAAATTTTTTCTTTTGTTTTTGTTTTGTTTTGTTGGGTTTTTTACATTTAATAAATAAGTGACACCATACTGTATTGTTCTTCCTCTGTCTGGCTTATTTCACTTAGCATAATACCTCCCAAGTTCATTCATGCTATCACAAATGGCTGAATTTCCTTTTCTTAAATAATATACCACGTCTTTTTCCATTCATCTGTTGAAGAAGAATTAAGTCCATACCTTAGCTATGGTGACTAATCCTGCACTGACATGGGTGTGCAAAGAACTCAAAACAGTGATTTAATTTCCTTCCTATATATATACACCCAGAAGGAGGCTTGCTGGATCACGTGGTATTTCTATTTTTAATTTTTTGAAGAACTGCCATACTGTTTTTCATCATGTCTGTGCCAATTTATATTCCCACCAACAGTTCATAAGGGTTCCCTCTCTCCACATACTAACATTTGTTATCTTTTGTCTTTTGGATAATAACCATTCTACCAGGTGAGAGGAGATATCTTATTGTGACTGTGATTTGCATTTTCCTAATGATTACTGATGTTGAGCACCTTTCCATATAGTTATTGTCTATTTGTATGTCTTCTTTGGAAAAATGTCTATCCTTTGCCCATTTTTAATTGTATTATTTGGTTTTTTGCTATTGACTTGTATGATATATATATATGTATATGTACATTATGTATATATATGTATATATGATATATATATGTGTGTGTGTGTGTGAGATATATGGTTTGCAAATATTTTCTCCCATTTTGTAGTTTGTCTTTTCAATTTACTGGTTGTTTCCTTTGCAGTACAGAAGCTTTTTAGTTTGATATGGTACCATTTATTTATTTTAGCTTTTGTCACCTGTACTTTTGTGTCTTATCCAAGAAATCATTGCCAAGACCAATGTCAGGAGCTATTTCCCTAAATTCTCTTCCAGGATGTTTACAGTGTCAGGTCTTACATTTAAGTCTTTGATCCATTTCAAATTCATTTTTGTAAGTGGTATAATGTAGCAGTCCAATTTCATTCACAAGTGGATCTCCAGTTTTCCCAGTACCATTTATTGAAGAGATTATCATTTCCGCATTTTGTGTTCTTGACATCCGTGTTAAAAATAGATTGTACATGCTTGGATTTATATCTGGTCTATTTGGTTCCACTGGTCTATGGGTCAGTTTTTAATAATAACATACAGTTTTAATTGCTGTAACTTTGTGATATAGCTTAAAGTCATATGAGCTTTGTTATTCTTTCTCATGATTGCTTTGGTTATTCAGAGTCTTTTGTGGTTCCACACAAATTCTAGAATATTTTTTTCTATTTTTGTGAAAAATTCTATTGAAATTTTGATAGTGATTGCACTGAATCTGTAAATTGCTTTGGGTAGTATGAACATTTTCACAGTCTTTGTTTCACTCCAAGAACATGGGATACGTTTTTATTTATGTGTGTCTTCTATGAATTCGTCAACCAATTTCTTACAGTTTTCAGTGTGTAGATCGTTCACTTTGGATAAAAATATTGTTAAATATTTTCCTTTTTTTGATGAAATTATAAATGGGATTACTTTCTTAATTTTTCTTTAAGATAGTTCTTTGTGAGAGTATAGGAATAAACTGATTTTTGTATGTTACTTTTGTGTCTTAAAACTTTATTAAATTCATTTATTAGTTTTAACAGATTTTTGTTAGAGTCTTTAGAGTTTTCTATGTAGAAGACTATGTCATCTTCAAACAGAGATAATTTTACTCCTTCTTTTCCAATTTGGATGCATTTTATTTATTTATTTATTTATTTATTTATTTATTTATTTATTTATTATCTTTCCCAATTGCTATGGATAGAACTTCCTGTACTATGCTCAATAGAAATGGTGAACATGGGCATTCTTGTCTTGTTCCTGTCTCAGAGGAAAATCTTTTAACTTTTCACTGTTGAATATGAGGTTACCTATGGGTTGGCCATATGTGACCTTCATTATGTTGAGATACATTCCTTTTTAACAAATTTGCTGTTGTTGTTGTTTGTTTGTTGATCATGAAAGGATGCTGTATTTTGTCAAATGCTTTTTCTGCATCTCTTGAGATGACTTTTATAACATTTTTTAAAATGATTATTTATTTTTGAGAGAGAGAGAGAGAGACAGAGCAGGAGTTGGGGGGGGGGGGGCAGAAAGAGAGGGAAACACAGAATCCGAAGCAGGCTCCAGGGTCTGGACTGTCAGCACGGAGCCCGACGTGGGGCTCGAACTCATGAACTACGAGATCATGACCTGAGCCAAAGTTGGATGCTTAACTGACTGAGCCACCCAGGCACACCAATTATGATTTTTATCCTCCATTTTGTTAATGTGGTGTATCACGTTGATTGATTTGCATATACTGACTAACCCTGCGTTGGAGTCAGGAATCCTACATGATCATCGCATATTATCCTTTTAATGTCCTCTTAAATTGAGTCTACTAGTATTTTCTTAAGGATTTTGCATCTATGTTCATCAGAGATATTGGTCAATAATTTTTTTCTTGTAGTTTTCTTATCTGGTTTTACACTCAAGGTAATGGTGGCCTCAAAAAATGCATATACATGAGGTCGAAATAGATAGAAATGCAGTAATATTAGGGGACATCAATACCCCACTGTTAACAATGAATGGATTATTCAGACAGAAAATCACTAAGGAAATAATGGACTTGAACTACACTTTAGACCAAATGCACCTAACTGGCACATACAGAAAATTCCATCCAACAGCAAGAGAACATACATTCTTCTCAAGTGCACAAGGACTATTCTTTGGGATATTATCTAGATTACACAACAAGTCTTAAGTTTACGGAGACTGAAATCATATCAAGTATCTTTTCCAGTCACAACTGTCTGAAATCAATAACAGAAGAAGAAAGCTGGAAATTCACAAATATACAGAAATTAAACAACATACTTGTAAACAATCAATTGATCACAGAAGAAAACAAAAAGGAAATTAAAAAAAAATCTGGGACAAACAAAATGAAAACACAACATACCAAAATTTATGGGACACAACAGAAGCAGTTCTAAGAAGGAAGTTTATTACAACAAATGCCTTCATTTAGAAAAAATAAACATATCAAATAAATAACATACCTTTACACCTCAAGGAACTAGAAGATGAACAAACTAAGCCAAAAGTTTGCAGAAGCAAGGAAATAATAAAGATTAGTACAGAAGTAAATGGACACCAGGAAACAATAGAAAAGCTCTCAACAAAAGTGAGAGCTATTCTTCTGAAAAGAAATAAAACTGACAAAGCTTTAGCTAGACCAAAAAAAAAAAAAAAGAGAGAGGGAGGGAGAGAAAGAGGACTCAAATTAATAAAACTGTAAACAAATGAGGAGACATTACAACTGATAACAGAAATCAAAAGGATGAGAGACTAAAATTAGATGACTTACAAATTGATAAATTCCAAACCAAACCAAACCAAACAAAACTCACCAAGACTGAGTCATGAAGTAACAGAAAATCTGAACATACCAATAATGAGCAAGGAGATTGAGTCAGTCAAAAACACATCCCTCTCCCCAACCCTAGTACTAGATGACTTCACACGTGAATTCTACCAAACATTTAAAGAAGAATTAATCAGTTCTTCTCAGACTCTTCCAAAAAACTGAGGAGGAAGAAGTACTTCCAAGGTCATTTTATGTGGTATACTATATTTACATATCTGCATACAATATTTACATATTTTGTATACTGTATTTACATACAGGATTAGAAGAAGCATAGTGTATACCCTTTGTGTGCATAGACTAGGTACAAAACCTCACCCACAGATAGTCCACTGAAACATATTATGTCATTCTAATACTTTGTTCCTTTACTCATATCTTAGTTTACAGATATTAGCCCAATTCAATTTATTGGAAAATGTAATTAATACATTTATCTTATGTTGCTTGTAAGAATATACACTGCAGTGATTATGGCCCCTTTGTTATGACATATATGTAAGACAATGTTAGAGTCTGGTTGTAATACAGGCATATGATTTCATTAAATTGCAGAAAGAAGCGTTGTGATGTTTCAATAAGTCAATCAAAATATTTGTTAGGAGCCTACTATAGTTAGTTCTTAGCATACTATAATCCATTTCCTAACACTGCTATTTCATTTTGGAAATATGTTCAGGAACATCACTGCAAAAATTATGGAACCCAACATCTTCCATATCATCAGCATAATATAGATGAGATCAATTAATTACATAAAAGCAATCTTCTTAGAAATAGTTTCTCTGGGGTAAATGTTTGCAAACTCTAGGATAGGAAATTGAAACATATAGAGAATCTATAGAGATACTAAAATTATATTGCCCCAATAGTGTGTGTGTGTGTGTGTGTGTGTGTGTGTGTGCATTTAACACAAGAGTATATACAAATACATATTTAAAAGTTTCATTTCACTAGGAATAAAATAAGTGCAAATCAAACTCATAAGGTTGTGTTCATACTCCTAAAATGAGCACATCTTTTAAATTTACTATTCAATACAAATGATTTTATAAGGAGATAAAAGTATCACAAGACGGAATATAACCAGTACAACTTTCTTAATCATTAAGTTGGTTATTTGTGTGATCTATTTCCCATTTATAGTAGATAAATAATCAGAAAGCCAATATAACTTATATGTGAAAGTGCTTTTCTGTTTTATATGTAACAAAATTAATGGAAAAAATCATCCAAATGTTTAATGGTTAAGGAAATAATTATATGTCAGTTGAAGCCAATATTATGAAGCCTTTGAAATTATATTTGTGAAGATCTTTAGAAATATTTATGATATAATGTTGAGTGTTCTCGAAGAGAGAATTTGATAGGTTACAAATAAAAATAAAGTGCATAAAAATGAGTTAAGAAATGAAGGCGCCAAACTGCTAAAAAAGGTTGGTCTACGTGAAGTTATGGATGTTTCCTTTTTTCTGAGTCTTTAAATTCGTAAGTCTTCTGCAATGTTCCATGACCATTACTTTATCAATCAGAATGAGAAAAAAAACCACAGTATAAACAGACACCTTGTACCAGGTTTATATTTGATAAGAAGCCACCATTAAGAACAAGGATATCTGGGGCACCTGAGTGACTCTGTTGGTTGTGAGTCTGAATTCAGCTTTAGGTCATGATCTCATGGTTTGTGAATTCAAACCCCACATTGGGATCACTGCTGTCAGCTCAGAGGCTGCTTCCAATCCCCTGTCCTCCTCTCTCTCTGATACTCTCCCGCTCATGTTTTTTTTTTTCTCTCTCTCTCTCAAAAATACACATTAAAAAAAAATTTGCTTTTAAAGAACAAGGTCATTTATTTTTTTAAATTAAATTATTTAAATACAAATTAGTTCGGGTGCCTGGGTGGGTCAGTTGGTTCAGTGTCCGGCTTTGGCCCAGGTCATGATCTCACTGTTCCTGAGTTCGAGCCTGGCGTCAGACTCTTGTGCTGACAGCTCAGAGCCTGGGGCCTGCTTCAGATTCTGTGTCTCCCTCTCTTTGCTCCTCCCCACTCAGGCTCTATCTCTCTCTTAAAAATAAACAAACACTATTTTTTTTTTATTTCACATTAGTTAACATACATACAGTGTAGTACTGGTTTCAGAAGTAGAACCCAGTGACTCCTCCCTTACATACACACCCAGTGCTCATCCCAACAAGTGCCCTCCTTAATGCCCATCACCCATTTAGCCCATCATCCCACCCATGCCCCCTCCAGCAACCCTCAGTTTGTTCTCTGTATTTAAGAGTCTCTTATGGTTTGCCTCTCTCTCTCTATTTTTATCTTATTTTTGCTTCCCTTCCCTTATGTTCATCTGCTTGTATCTTAAATTCCTCATATAAGTGAAGTCATATATTTGTCTTTCTCTGACTAATTTCGCTTAGCATAATACCCTCTAGTTCCATCCACATAGTTGCAAATGGCAAGATTTCATTCCTTTTGATTGCTGAGTCATACTCCATTGTATATATTTACCACATCTTCTTTATCCATCATCTATCAGTGGACATCTGGGCTCTTTCTATACTTTGGTTATTGTTGAGAGTGCTGCTATAAACACTGGGGTGCCTGTGCCCCTTCGGTCCAGTATTTTTGTATCCTTTAGATAAATATGCCTAGTTGTGCAGTTGCTGAGTCATGGGGTAGTTCTATTTTTAATTTATTGAGGAACCTCCATACTATTTTCCAGAGTGGCTGCACCAGCTTGCATTACTACCACAGTACAAAAATATTCCCCTTTCTCCGCATCCTCACCACCATCTGTTGTTTCCTGAATTGTTAATTTTAACAACTGACATCTGACAGATGTGAAGTGCTATCTCATTGTGGTTTTTATTTGTATTTCTCTAACCTCATCAAGATAAAAACTTCTGCACAGCAAAGGAAATAATCAGCAAAACTAAAAGGCAACCGACAGAATGGGAGAAGATATTGGCAAATGGCATACCAGATAAAGGATTAGTATCCAAACTCTATAAAGAACTTACCAAACTCAACATCCAAAAAAACAAATATTCCAGTGAAGAAATGGGAATAAGACATGAATAGACACTTTTCCAAAGAAGACATCCATGTGTCTGTTAGCCATCTAACACATGTCTGTTAGATGGCTAACAGACACATGAAAAGATGCTCAACATCACTCATCATCAAGAGAAAGGTGATTTTTAAATTCAGTCTGAAGACTAAAATTTTTCTTGATCTAATCCAAATAAAATTTCTTAATCAAATCGAATGGCCATGTGAAAAGAAATGGAAGAGAACATGTACAGAAATAAATCTCTATGAATGCATGTTAACTTGTAAATAAATTCTGGAGATAATTTGTTAACCTACTGAAGGGATCAGGATAATCTCTTGAAAATTATGACCTACTGGATTAGGAAATGTCCTAATTTATTAAACATACTTAAGAAAAAATTGATTCTGGATGACCAGCTGAAGGGTTGGGATAGGAATGTCTCTCTTGAGGAGAGGCTAGCTTTTCCTCTTTCATGAAGAAAGAACCTTTTGATTTACAATTTCTTATACTAAGATGTCTTACTCACGGGAAAGATGTGAGGCCCAGCATTCTTACAGAATGTAGGTTAACCTTCAGGGATATGTAGAGGAAAATGACATAGTATGAAGGTGCTTGTGGTCCTAGAGAGGATACATATGCATAAAGTTATAGAATACAATACAGTCTGATGAATACAACATTGGATGCATCTGTAACATGAGCGTGGTAAAGAGGGAAAGTGATTAAATGTGTTAGGAAGACATGACAAGGGAATTTTCCAGAAGAGAAGACTATTAAGTTGAATTTTAAAAGAAAATTGGAAATTTATCACAGGGTGAGTGGTATGACTGGCATTCTCTGCCAACAAAACTGATGTTTATAGACATGTTTTTTTTTTTTTTTTTTTTTTTTTTTTAAAAAATTTTTTTTTTCAATGTTTATTTATTTTTGGGACAGAGAGAGACAGAGCATGAACGGGGGAGGGGCAGAGAGAGAGGGAGACACAGAATCGGAAACAGGCTCCAGGCTCCGAGCCATCAGCCCAGAGCCCGACGCGGGGCTCGAACTCACAGACCGCAAGATCGTGACCTGGCTGAAGTCGGACGCTTAACCGACTGCGCCACCCAGGCGCCCCTAGACATGTTTAATATGCAGAGCTTTCAAAGCTGAAAGAAAGAGTCATTCTATACAAATGTCGACTGGTAGTAAAACAGTGATGGGAAATAATCAAGTTATACAAGGTTACCTGGGTAGCCAAGTGTTAATCTTAAGAAAAGCATACAAATATAGCTCAAATACATACTCAAAGATGATTTGGTTTTCTTTTCTCTGAAAGTGACTCTTTTGGGGAGGAATTAATAAGGAATATTTTCTTCACCTACTTGATTAGACAACATGGAATATTTAATGTCATAGACAATATCAGGGAACATGAAAGTTTGTGTCAGTTTATAATACTGTATTAAAACTACTCTAATTCATTAAAAATAGAAAGAACAGGATATTGAGCAGAGGTATTTATTATCTTATACTTTTAAATTAATAATAGACTCTAGACACAAAGGGATATATTGAAGAGAATACAATTGGGGTAAACTTATGTAACATTTTTTTTCATTTTCTAAAACTGTTCTAAATTTTATTTTGAGTTGTCCTTTCTTTTAATAAGAATAAGACTCCTATAATGAGCTCCTATAATGTTCATAACAATGTTTCCTTGGATTGTTCAACTATGAAATTTTTTTTTTTTAAATTTTTTTTTTTTCAACGTTTATTTATTTTTGGGACAGAGAGAGACAGAGCATGAACGGGGGAGGAGCAGAGAGAGAGGGAGACACAGAATCGGAAACAGGCTCCAGGCTCTGAGCCATCAGCCCAGAGCCTGATGCGGGGCTCGAACTCACGGACCGCGAGATCGTGACCTGGCTGAAGTCGGACGCTTAACCGACTGCGCCACCCAGGCGCCCCTATGAAATTTTAAGTTATTCCTTTCACATTTTAATTTGTCAACATTGTGATATTACACATTTTGTTTTAGAATTAAAATACCATATATATATACATATATATGTATACATATAACATTCCAATTTTCTGCAAAATTTGCTATCAGTTCCATTTATATGCACTGAATTACTTACATCAATTTGTTTTAAGTATTTTCAGAATTTAATATGGACTTGTGAATTGAGTTTATATGATTTTCTCTCATTTTTCTTCCTGACTAAAAATTAATAAAAGTAAGAGAAGAAGGAGATCAAATGTAACGCTACATCAGATTTTATGGCAGTTTGTCATTTACCAAAATCAAATAGAATTCCCACTAATCAGAGTACAAACGAGATCCTCAGTTAGGATGGTAAGTTCTAACAGGAAGATGATAAGATTGGAGTCTGTGCATGAACATGCAGACATTCTGGTTTCTAGGACTAGGCTGCTACTTACGCAGGAGGAGTATGAAATCAAAGAGATAAATACTATGTGAGAAGGTCCCAGCAAGCAAAATTTACTGCTGGAAGGATGCTCCAAGTTTGAAATCTAGTTTTAGAGTTGTAGGTCAGTAGCTGAAAATCATATAAAGAGGAACTTGAAGTTTATGGTGCTGGAGAAATTTCTGTCCATTCTGTCCTGTAGGAACAACAAATGTATGAAATGGCTAAATCTAATGAGTACATAGGAAAAAGAGTCAATGGAGACTTTGATGCAAATTCATGAGGCAAGAATCTGTCCTTCACCAAGATCAGGGAGTTTCTAAGTTCTAGATGAGTTAGTATTCCCAGTCTCTCACCTCACATCCTTCAGTCCTTTGCTTCTCTTACAACTATAATCTAAATTCTTGAACTTCACTGACTTCTCCCCGCTAAAAATGGTTCCATTATTTTGAATGATAGCCTGAAGAAAGTTGTCCATGTAAGTTTACCATTTTCTTCCTTAACCTTTCCCTCCACTCAGCATTAATTCAAGCAGTTAGTAAAAACTGTTACATGCTTAGCTTGTTATGGATCCTCTGAGCAAAGGGAAATAAAACTACATAAAACAATAGTCTCTACTCTCAAGGTGTTTAATAAAGCTAAATGTAATTTAGAGCTTTCAAATAACCAAATCAATCAGCAGAAAAGAAAAGAAAAAATGACAAACAGAGAATAGGTGAAACAGAAAACTCCAAGCGCATATTTATGACAATTTTGGATAAAACAACTTGGTCAACACAAAATTAGTGGATATGATAACAGTGAAAAACACGGTCAGATTTGACTACTTACGAATGTAATACTAAATAAATTTGGTAAAAAAGTATTTATGTAGAATGTTAGAAATAAACATGAATTTCAGAGTTAAGGTCTCTAATATAAGCATTATTAAAACCCGAAAGAAAAATATCAATTTCCAGTTAAAAACAAAACAAAACCAAAAGATGAAAGATTTGTCTAGGTGATTTCCATGTGGGAAGTAAAAACAAACAAACAAACAAACAAAGAAAAAAATATATCTATGTAAGAAAGAAATAGCAACATAACTAATAATCAAAGAAATGAAAAGCGAAGGAAAAATAATGACACAAAGCTCATAAGCTGGAAGAGAAAATGGACAAATAAACCTTCTGGAGAGCAATTTGGTGATGCCTATCCAACATCTAAGTAATGTTCTTACTCTTTAATATAGTAACCCACTGTCATAATCTGTACTGAAGAAATAATGGTAGATTAGGTAAGCATCTATGTACTAGAATAATCATTACCTTCCCTTAAAGTGAATCAATATTAGAAAATTTTCTCTTGTTTAAGAGCATTTTATTTTATTTTATTTTTTTCAACGTTTATTTATTTTTGGGACAGAGAGAGACAGAGCATGAATGGGGGAGGGGCAGAGAGAGAGGGAGACACAGAATCGGAAACAGGCTCCAGGCTCTGAGCCATCAGCCCAGAGCCCGACGCGGGGCTCGAACTCACGACCGCGAGATCGTGACCTGGCTGAAGTTGGATGCTTAACCGACTGCGCCACCCAGGCGCCCCATAGCATTTTAAATAATAAAGTAACTATGATCCATGAGCCCAATTCAATCTCAAGCAGTTACTGAGATTGTGTTTTAGAGACTATGTGATGGCATGATAAAATACTCACAATATAAGGTGAAGTGCAAAAGTAAGATGTTCAACCAGCAGGAAGTATTGTTTGGAGATCCAAATTTATAAATACAAGAATGTGAGGGAAACACATAACTTTCACTTTTTTTTAAAAAAAATTTTTTTTTTCAACGTTTATTTATTTTTGGGACAGAGAGAGACAGAGCATGAACGGGCGAGGGGCAGAGAGAGAGGGAGACACAGAATCGGAAACAGACTTCAGGCTCTGAGCCATCAGCCCAGAGCCCGACGCGGGGCTCGAACTCACGGACCGCAAGATCGTGACCTGGCTGAAGTCGGACGCTTAACCGACTGCGCCACCCAGGCGCCCCATAACTTTCACTTTTTAGAGCAGTTTGAATTTACAGAAAAATCGCAAAGATTGTACAGAACGTTTCCATATGTTCCGCACACAACTTGTCCTATTATTAGTGGCTTATGTTAGTATGCTACATTTGTTACAATTAATGAACCGGTATCAACACATTATTATTAACTTAGGTCTATAACTCATTTAGATATCACTGGTTTTTTTTTTTCTCCTAACCTTTCCTGTTCCAGGGTGCTACAGCATTCATTTCTCTTAAGGGTCCTCTTAGCCGTGACAATTTTTCAGACTATGTTTTTGATGACCTTGACGACTTTCAGAAGTACCGGTCAAAAATTTTGTAGAATGTTCTCAACTGAAATTTGTCTATTTTTTTTTCATTAGGGTATATACTATTGTATATACTATCAAGGGTATATGATATATATCTATAGATATTATATAGATATAATATCTCAAGGGAATGTGTTAGCAACATGATTTCTATCTTTTGATGTTAACCTTCATCACGTGGGTAAGCCAGTAGTGTTTGCCAGGTTTCTCCTACAACGTTACTTCCCCTCAACCCCATCTTTCCATAGTTGTGCTCTTTGGAAGGAATTCTCTAGGAATGGCCCACTCTAAAGAAGTGGGGTGTTATGTTCCACCTTGAGGGCAGCGGATACATAAAGTATTTAGAACTTTTCTGCATAGGAAATCTCTGTCTTTGTGTGTTACTTCTTTTTTTTAAATTTTTTTAATGTTTTTATTTATTTTTGAAGGAGAGAGACAGAGCATGAGTGGGGGAGGAGCAGAGAGACAGGGAGACACAGAATTCAAAGCAGGCTCCAAGCTCCGAGCTGTCAGCACAGAGCCCGATGCAGGGCTTGAACCCACAAACTGTGAGATCATGACCTGAGCCAAAGCCGGATGTTCAACCTACTGAGCCACCCAGGCGCCCCTGTGTGTTACTTCTTAAACACAAAATAATTCAACGTTAAAATAATATAACATCAAAGAGTGTGCTATAAAATTTTCTTAGGATTTGTTAAGACCTCTTAATCAGTTTTGAAAACTACAATTTCACATACAAATATATATTTGTTAGAATTTCTTTTACTTTCTTGGGGAAAAGTAAAAAAATACTGTATAATATTAAAAGAATAAGCACTAAATAAAACATAATTAGGAAAAAAATAGTTTTTCCATTTCTATTTAGCTTCTTAGAATTTTTCCTTAGAAGGACACTATCCAAGTTTCTCATTCAAAATAAATCATGGATTTCAGAAAGGACTTATGAACATGTAACTGAAATGAGATATAATAAATTGGATATTTAGGAGCTAATTTGGATTATTCCATATTAGACCTAACAAAAATTGACTTTTTATCTTATATCTTATTTTTCAAAAAATAAAAAGTTTGATAACTTACAATGTGACCAAGCAGCAATGAAATTATGCTATTAAAGTCTATGTTAATATTACACACAATGAAATAAAATTTATATTGTTATCTTACTAGTTATAATAAAATGCATTCAAAAAAGAGGCAAAAAGACTGATTTAGATATCTACATATCCCTCATCTTACTAACCCCATCCTGAGGTGATAAGGATTTTATTAACAAAATTTTTTTAATGGTTTTATTTATTTTTGAGACAGAGAGAGACAGAGCATGAGCAGGGGAGGGGCAGAGAGAGAGGGAGACACAGAATCTGAAGCAGGCTCCAGACTCTGAGCTGTCAGCACACAGCCCGACATGGGGCTTGAACTCAGACTGTGAGATCATGACCTGAGCTGAAGTCAGACGCTTAACCGACTGAGCCACCCAGGCGCCCCAAGGATTTTATTTTTATACTACCAATAATTCATAAAAATCTATATATACTTAGATGGGTCTGAAAAAATAGTAATCTGGTTGTTGGATGTCACATTATTATCATTACCTTTCCTTAAATATTTTGCTCTTTATTAAAAAAAAAATCTCTTCTTTGCTGAAGCACAAAACCTGGGACCAGCCTCAGTGAGTTAAAATTTCAGCTTCCTAACTGAGAACAAACTGAGGGTTGATGGGGGGTGGGAGGGAGGGGAGGGTGGGAGATGGGTATTGAGGAGGGCACCTTTTGGGATGAGCACTGGGTGTTGTATGGAAACCAATTTGACAATAAATTTCATATATTGAAAAAAAAATTTCAGCTTCCATTCTTACTGTGGGTGAATTACTTAATCAACTCTGGCTTCTTTCTCATTTGTAACGTGAATAACAATAACTGTCAAAGACCTATGATTGGAACTTAAAGGTAATAAAATAGTTCCTAGCATACAGCAATCACTCAATCAATAAATGTTAAGACGTTAATTATGATTGTTCCTGTTATTATGTAATAACCTAGAGTCCCAAGGTAGGAGAGAGGAGAATGAAGATTTCCTAAGAAAAATATTGCAGTTATATGTATGTATTTTATTATAATTGTGCATAATTTTATAAATATATACACACACATATATATAGTATATATTCATTTATTGTTTCTATAATATTCTATTGTTATAAAAATAACTCTTTGGGATCAAAATCTGAGTATTTGTATCAATGATTCCAGACACTTCACTGGAAACAGCATACTTTGAATGACATTGTCATAAATATGATATGTTTTAAAGACAGTATAAATTTTGAATCCTGAAATATTTCACATCCATATATATTTAATATACTCATCTAGACATTTATTCTTACGAGCATTATTCAGGAAATTATATAGTAACCCTTAGACTGCTTCAAGGTGGTTATTTTTTAATAATCCAGACTTAATCAAAGAGCTATTTTTATCAATGTTTAAGAATATTATATGTTCTGAAGTAACTTCTGTCACACTTTATTCACCGGAAATCGTTCTTTTATTCTTAAAGAGATTTTACCTCCTCACATTTCCTTTGATTAAATGGAAAAAGAAGATTGGTTGTTATTCATGAGTCATTTTCAAATCACTGAAGTCCCATGGACCTCTCTTCCTTTACCATTCATTCAGAAGACAAAACATTCTCATAGGAAAAACAGACAACAAGACCTTTCTGTCTGTATCTGTATTATCTCCCTATCTATCATCTATCTCTCTATCCATCATTTATTTATCATCATCATCTACAATCACCTATTTATGTAAATAGATCTGTATTTACCTACTGTATTATTTCAGGTAAAGAGGAGTACAAAAAGAAAAAAAAACAGACTGATAGGAGAATGCTATTTTAATGCAATACCATTGGCTGAAACTACCCTTTCAAACTTGAGGTCACTATTTACCTTCAGTTCATACACTCATCAACCCATACCTTTGAACACTTATTTTGTTCCATGTATATGATGGGTATACAGGGTGAACAGAATACACAAGATCCCTGCTCATGGGGTGCCTGGGTTAAGCACCCAACTCTTGATTTTGGCTTGGGTCACGATTTCACGGTTCATGAGTTTGAGCCCTGCGTTGGGCTCTGTGCTGACAGTGGGGAGCCTGCTTGGGATTCTTTCTCTCTGTCTCTCTCTCTGCCCCCCCCCCCACCTCTGGAATAAGTGAATAAACATTAAAAAAAAAAAAAGATCCTTGCTCAGAAGTTTCTTAGAGTCTAGTTAGAAGCATAGTAATTAAAAATATTGTTGCGTGCCTACCATGCAGTAAACATTGCGTCCATATGCAAATACAATAATAAAAGATCACATAATTCTCTAAGAAGGTTTAACAAATTAGATTCAAAAAGTACTTGGGTTGCTGAAAGGAAATGGTCTCCCAATTTGTAAAGAGAGAGCACTTCCAAGATCAAAAAGACAGAAGGCCTGAAACTTTCCTCATCTTTACTTAGGGATCCATAGATCAAAATATTTCCCTATTTAGCTGAACTCTGATTGTATTTTCCTTGGGGAAGCATGTTATCTAGTTATTCAGGGGATGTGTAACAGACAGTCATTAAAGTGACCAGAAGCAATCATCTAAACTGAAAATTCTTGTCACTGTGTACTCCTAAAAGCTTCTAAAATTAGTTAAGATTGTTTCTAAGTGTTGCCTACTTTGAATAGTTCTGCTATATTTTCACACCAGTCTTCGAGTGGACATATATGTTGATTTTTATTGAATAGATACCTAGTGTGGAAGTTGCTGGACCACGCTGTTTAACTTTTTAAGAAGCTTCCATGCTGTTTTCAAAAAGTGGGTGCCCCATTCTCCCTTCTCACCTGCAGAGGAAGAGTGTTTCTCTCTATCCTCCATAACATTTGATATTATCAGTCTTTTGATCGTAGCCACTTAGTGGTTAAGTCATTATAGTTTCAATTATTATTATTGTATGACTTATGAGGTTGAGTATCTCCTCATGTGCTTATTAGCTATTTGTATATACCTTTTTTTTGGTACAATATCTATTCAGCTCTTTCGCCAATTAAAAAGATGCATTTCTGTCTTCTTACCGAGCCATATTCTGGATGCAAGCTTTTAAAAAGATATGCAATTTGCAAATATCTTCTCAGCCTGTAATTTATCCTTTCAGGTTCTTAATGGTGTTTTTTCAGAATAAAAAAGTTTAATCTGAAAGAAATACAGTAACTCATATTCTTTGATAATTGCACTTTTGAAGTTATCTCTAATAAATCACTGCTGAACCTAAAGTCATTAAGATTTTCCCCTGCATTTTTTTTCTGAAAATTTTATAATTTTATCTCCTGTAATTAGGTCTCTGCTCCACTTTAAGTTAATTTCTGTGTATGATATAAGGTAATTTTTTAAAAGCGTCAAACGCACACTTGAGGATTTTTATAGGTTGATATATATTTTCAGCAGAAATTTTAAGTAAATAGAAGTTCCACACTCCCAAGATTACTAGATCCTTCTGCAAATATGCGACCTCCACCTTTGCTAGACCTCATTTCATTGGAAGACAGTAAAATGGACAAAACCAGGGAACTCTGCATTTGCTATGTGTCTTGTGTGTGTAAGTTGCTTCAGTCAATGCTGGTCTGAAACTGGTGTGTGTGCACTACCTGGGATGTGTCATTGGACTGGATATATGTGTCATTGGACCGGATATACCTGGCAGGCTTAAAGCACATGAAACGTGTTCTTATTCTCATTGCTGAATCAAAGTCTAGTAAATACACAAGCAAAGAGGTGCTACAAATTCCTGTATGGTCATCCAATTCTACACCAAAATGTCACATGAGGGCACCTGGGTGGCTCAGTCGGTTAAGCGTCTGACTTCAGCTCAGGTCACGATTTGGCAGTTTGTGGGTTCAGGCCCTGCGTCAGGCTCTGTGTTGACAGCCAGAGCCAAGAGCCTGCTTCAGATTCTGTGTCTCCCTCTCTCTCTTTCCCTCCCCCACTCAGGCTCTGTCTCTCTCAAAAATAAACATTAATTTTTTTTTTAATTTCACATGGCATGTTATTTCTAATGCTTGTTTTTCACACCTTTAGTAATATTTTCTATGGGATTTCTGACATTCTTGGCTGAGAAAGGAGGGCATTACGTTTTCAGTCTATTCACTCAGCCATTTTTATTTCAGCAGGGGAATAAAACTCTTTCTCTAATGGCATAGGGCTTTTAGCCTTTCACTATTAAGGAATAAACCTCAAACAAAATTTCTAAACACTTATCATTAAGTGCTTGGGAAAGATTTTTTTTTTAATTTTGTTTAAATTGTATTTTAGAGAGAGAGAGAGAGCAAGCAGGGGAGAGGGGCAGAGGGAGAGAGAATCCCAAGCAAGTTCCATACTAGGTCCAGCACTGGGCTCAATCCCATGACCCTGGGATCATGACTTGAGCCCAAATCAAGAGCCAGAATCTTGGGGCTCCTAGGTGGCTCAGCGGGTTAAGCATCCGACTTTGGCCCAGGTCATGATCTCACAGTTCGTGGGTTCGATCCCTGCTTCGGGCTCTGAGGCCTGCTTTGGATTCTGTCTCCTTCTCTCTCTGCCGCTCCCCTGCTTGCACTCTGTGTCTCTCAAAACATAAATAAACATTTAAAAAAAAAAAAAAAAAAGAGCTGGATGCTCAACCAACTGAGCCACCCAGGTGCTCCAAGCGCTTTGAAACTTTATAAAACACTGGAGTGAGTGTTGCATGATTTGAACCATGGAAGAAAAAACAACGTTTGTATCGTTCTGAATTCTTTCTACTTAGTGATAATATTATGAGTAACTAAAACCACCATACCCAATGGACACTCTTAGTAAGAGTACCAGATCCTTGTCTCACACAAATATGGCAAGGTCCTGAAATGCCTGCGTGTTCCTACCATTCCTTCCTGGAGCTCAGCTCACGCTTTTCTGTCTGGGCTACACCAGAGCTTACTCTTGTGGACGGTAATTCTGAGGAGACTCACTACCTCCTATGAGGAAAATGCCCCAGGGGAATTCACCGCCAAGTTTTATAAAGGAAGATCAATTACTTCGGGCAGGGAGCGGTGATTCTGTTGGCAAAGGAGGTTCTAGGAGACTTGTGGACTTGTGGATCTATGTCTGCACAAATACCTCTGTCTGAAGCCTCAAGGCCTCACTCAGTCTTTGTCAATTGGTCTTAACACAAGATACCGGGCAGGGTGGTGCACTGCACTGGTGCTATTGCCTCTAAATTCTAAAATAAGAGTTTGATCATAGGGTAGATCTATCTTTAAGTTTTTGAGGCACTCCACCGTGTTTCCCAGAGCAGCTGCACCAGTTTGCATTCCCACCAACAGTGCAAGAGGGTTCCCGTTTCTCCACATCCTCTCCAGCATCTTTAGTCTCCTGATTTGTTCATTTTGGCCACTCTGACTGGCGTGAGGTGATATCTGAGTGTGGTTTTGATTTGTATTTCCCTGATGAGGAGTGACGTTGAGCATCTTTTGACGTGCCTGTTGGCCATCCGGATGTCTTCTGTAGAGAAGTGTCTATTCATATTTTCTGCCCATTTCTTCACTGGATTATTTGTTTTTCAGGTGTGGCGTTTGCTGAGTTCTTTATCTGCTAGGAATTTACCCAAGGGATACAGGAGTGCTGATCCATAGGGGCACTTGTTCCCCAATGTTTATAGCAGCACTTTCAACAGCAGCCAAACTATGGAAAGAGCCTAAACATCCATCAACTGATGAATGGATAAAGAAGCTGTGGCTTATATACACAATGGAATACTACTTGGCAATGAGAAAGAATGAAATATGACCTTTTGTAGCAACGTGGATACAACAGGAGAGTGTTATGCTAAGTGAAATAAGTCGTACAGAGAAAGACAGATACCATATGTTTTAACTCTTATGTGGATCCTGAGAAACTTGAAAGAAGACCATGGGGGAGGGGGAGGGGGAGGGGGGGAACACAGAGGGAAGGAGGCAAACCATAAGAGACTCTAAAAAACTGAGAATAAACTGAGGGTTGATGGGGGATGGGAGGAAGGGGAAAGTGGGTGATGGGCATTGAAGAGGGCACCTGTTGGAATGAGCACAGGGTGTTGTATGGAAAACAATTTGACAATAAATTTCATATTAAGAAAAATAAGAGTTTGGTCTGATCTTCAGCTGTGTCTCCCCAAACGGGTGGTGGCCATAGAAATTCTCAAGAACCAGGGGCACCTGGGTGGCTCAGTTGGTTAAGCATCTGACTTCAGCTCAGGTCATGATCTCATGGTTCATGGGTTCAAGCCCTGCATCTGGCTCTGTGCTGACAGCTTGGAGCCTGGAGCCTGCTTCACATTCTGTGTCCCCCTCTCTGCCTCTCCTCCATTCTCTCTCTCTCCCTCTCTCAAAAATAAACATTAAAAAAATTAAAAAAAAAAAAAAAGAAAGTCTCAAGAGTCAATATGAATGGCGAGGATAATTTCCTTCCCAAATTTGACTAATATTTCACACAGTTGGCTCACTGCAATCATTCCATCCATAAAGAACGTTAGAGACTGTAATTTGTGACACATTATATAGAACCCTGGGGTTTGAAGGGAGGTGGGTGCTATTTTAAATCAACTGAAATAGTCATTGGTATTACCTTATATAATATTTTAAAATTAAAAGGTGGGTGCATATATGTCCTCCTACCTAATCCTCATAAATGTTCAATGTTCAGTGAGATAGATATTGTCATTCCATTTTTATAGATGAGAGACTTTTGGTTCAAGAAGGCTATGCTCTTGTCGGAGATCCCATAGCTCAAAGGCAGGCCTCTGGATCCAAGTGTTTGCTTTCTCACAGAGTCTCAGAGTTGTGTAATTGTTTTTAAATAAGGATCAAATGATGCTTCCATTCTGTGGGACATATATTCATGTGTGTCCCAGGGAGCGCTGCTCCAGTGACTAGAGCGATTATTCCAAATAAATAGCTAAGTGTATATTTTTTTGAATATGCAAGTGATTGATATAGAAATTATACGTTTTGTTGCTGCAGCATTATGTACAGCACCGTGTCCCAACATAGATTATGCAAGGCGTCAATGACTCAGCTTTCTCCTGAGTTATAAACTTTTTTGGAGGTCAAGCACTTCTAACAGATGCATATTCACTGTTGTATTTTACATCTCTGTGAATTTTGTGTCTTAAGAGAGCAGTCCGTTTTGTGACCTGAGCATTCCAGAGCTGATGCCACAGGACTGTGACACAGCCACTGATTTCAGAGATTAATTGTCTCAATGAAGTAGTTTATAGCTTCTTTCATTAAAAAGCGATACAAACCAGAAATCTGTTATCTTAATGTATTTGGATTCTTATCAGTTAAGAAAAGCCTTAACATCTGAGCTTTCCTTTTTTTTTTTTTTTTTCAACGTTTTATTTATTTTTGGGACAGAGAGAGACAGAGCATGAACGGGCGAGGGGCAGAGAGAGGGGGAGACACAGAATCGGAAACAGGCTCCAGGCTCCGAGCCATTAGCCCAGAGCCTGACGCGGGGCTCGAACTCCCGGACCGCGAGATCGTGACCTGGCTGAAGTCGGACGCTTAACCGACTGCGCCACCCAGGCGCCCCTGATCTTTCCTTTTTTAAAATAAACTTTCTGGGGCGCCTAGGTAGTTCAGTGGGTTAAGCATGTGACTTTGGCCCAGGTCACGATCTCACCGTTTGTGGGTTCGAGCCCTGCGTCGGGCTCTGTGCTGAGTCTGGAGCCTTCTTCTGATTCTGTGTCTCCCTCTCTGTCTCTGCCCCTCCCCTGCTCATGCTCCGTGTCTCTCTCTCAAAAATAAATTAAAATTAAAAAAAAAACAACAACTTTCCTACAACAATCTTTTTCAATTCAGAGAAAGCCTTTGGTGTATTATTAGTCATTATATTTAAGTATGATAATTAACTTCCCTAATTTGTTGGCAGATTTGCCTCTTAGGAAATCATTTATTTATTTGGCTAGTAGTTTTGTAAACATCACTTTACAAGTAAGCAACACTTAAAAAGATTGATTAACACATAATTTCAAAAACACACATAGATACCTGGAATCTAATTTTAGGATATTTATGTCCTAGTAAGACTAGGTTGTTATAGCAATTATTTTCCCTTTTTGTATGTGTTCCACCTCCTAAATTTTCCCTGAGTTTCCAGGAAAGGGATGCCACACACATGCATGCACACACACACACACATACACACACACACACACACACACACACACACACACACACACACACACGAGCTGTGAGGGGAAAAAAAGCAGAAGGGGACTCTGACATGTTTTCTCTTCGAGGATTTCCTATCCCTGGGTGGGGCACCCTTCAGGTGTCCAAACCAAAATGAAGATGAAAGTTTGGTGAGAAGTTTGTGCTCATGTGATTACCAAGTTGTCCCTCAAGTTTTGCAGACATCCAGGGATCCCTCACAGGGGTGGAAAGCTCTAAATCTGCTCATTGGATCCGTTTATTCAAGATCAATTAATTGCTTTGCAAAACTGATTAATTACCACTGCGGCTCAGTTTTCAAGAGGTCAGCTTTTCCACTCCTAATGAATTTCAGGAAAGCATGAATAATTCTCATATTTAGCAAAGAGAGGCTCCACGGGTTTCAGATATTCCCACTGGAAGATTTAAAATGGGGATGCACATGAGCCTGGTCATAAACATTCACCTTTGGGGTGCAAGACTCTCCGCGACGTCACCAGTTATATAAATTTATATTCAAAGGCTGTCCAGCTCAGGAAAGTGTGCCACTTATAAAAGAAACAGTTGCTGTTTGAGATGAGGTGAATGCTGCTGTTCGTGGCTGTGCTCTCTTCTGGTGGCTTTATTACTAGGCCACTGTGCTGGGCCTCTGGCATCAGCCTTGCCCTTCCCCTCCTCTGCGGGACACTCCTTGGCGGTTCTCTTTCTTTACTACAAACTCCACGATTTCCAACTGCTACTCTTTTTTTTTTTTTTAATTTTTTTTTCAACGTTTATTTATTTTTGGGATAGAGAGAGACAGAGCATGAACGGGCGAGGGGCAGAGAGAGAGGGAGACACAGAATCGGAAACAGGCTCCAGGCTCCGAGCCATCGGCCCAGAGCCCGACGCGGGGCTCGAACACACGGACCGCGAGATCGTGACCTGGCTGAAGTCGGACGCTTAACCGACTGCGCCACCCAGGCGCCCCCAACTGCTACTCTTAAATCACTGCCAGCGTTGCAGGGAAGGGGCTATGACATCAGCTTTCTCCCCCACACACCATTGTCACAGTGCTGCTGAACTTTTTGAGGCCACTGTACATATTTGAGTTCCAAATATAACTTCAGGAAATCAGAAATGGGAAATACCCTACCTCAGCTCCCTGTTCAGAGCCCTGAACTAGTCTCCATCCATGTTCTTCTCTTTTTATTCATTTGGTATTAAAAAAAAAAGTTTAGTGTTTTAATCACCAATATGACTTAGATTAGATACTGTTTAACATCAATTAACTACCTCAACTGCGGATATTAAGAAGTCTCCTGAGGGGGGAAAGTAGAACACTGCAGCTTTTCGGGGCAGAAGAAAATAAGGGTCTGTGTTGTACCACACTTGGATATGAAGTATCGAAACAGCCACATGCCTTAATAGCTAACATTCCAGTTTCTCTTTATCTATTAAAATGTTATCATAAGGAGATAATGTTTAAAATTTATTTATTTTTTTTAATTTACATCCAAGTTAGTTAGCCTATAGTGCAACGATGATTTCAGGAGTAGATTCCTCAGTGTCCCTTACCCAT
Organism: Puma concolor; assembly: GCF_028749965.1. Lineage (NCBI taxonomy): Eukaryota > Metazoa > Chordata > Mammalia > Carnivora > Felidae > Puma > Puma concolor. The sequence continues at coordinate 113,286,782 of NC_141676.1, forward strand.
GTAGCCCATCCCCCTCCCTCACCCCCCTCCCCCTGCCCCCCAGGAACCCTCTGCTTAAGGAGATAATTTTACCAAAAGTCCAATTTACGGATTTCATAGTCTCAAAACAAACATTTTTATAAAATGTCCTGCAACTGATTATGTTATTTTAGGCACATTAAATATGAGCTGATGTGAAGACAGTCTCTTAACCGTGTAGACATATGGCTTTTGTAAAATTTCTTAGAAATAGGTTACATATCTGGGGCGCCTGGGTGGCTCAGTCGGTTAAGCAGCCGACCTCGGCTCAGGTCATGATCTCTCAGTCCGTGAGTTCAAGCCCCACGTGGGGCTCTGTGCTGACAGCTCAGAGCCTGGAGCCTGTTTCAGATTCTGTGTCTCCCTCTCTCTGACCCTCCCCTGTTCATGCTCTGTCTCTCACTGTCTCAAAATAAATAAAACATTAAAAAAAAAAAAAGAAATAGGTTATATATTGTAAATTGAGTTTTAAGTGTCTGTAGAAACCTCCTACCCTGTAAAAAGCCAATTTTCACCCAGAGCACTTAAGCTGGAAGGAAAAGTTGAACTGTTTGTTGTAACTCGCGTGATTTTAGATTTGTCTTCATGGGAACACAGTCGGCAGAGAAGAGATTCAGGTGGAGAAGGCACGGTGGCCGGCGACACCAGCGGACTCCACAGTGCCCCCCACCGCCAAATTCATCTGCGTTACTGAAGCGATGGCACGACAGCTGCGGGACCTCTATGCTGTAACGGAGGGAGGGTGCCAGCAGCTCAAATCTGTCTCAAAAGCTGCTGGAAACAACGTTCTCTGGGAACCTACCAGAAATAAACACGCTCTTGCTCTGACTACGGGTGGAATGCAATCCAGCACAATCCTTCCTTCAGCAGCAGGCTTGAGACCTGCATTTCCCTTCAGGGAGTTTGCTGCTGCCATGGGTAGAAGCCTAGAATGCAGCAAAAAGCTGAGGAGCCATTGTTCCATGGATACAGAGTTACAGGTCCCAGGCATCAATGCCTTCTAGAGATCTGCTGTAGGACACAGTGCTATACAGTCATACAATGTTGCACCCTTGAAAACTTAAGAGGGTAAATCTCATAGTAAGTGTTGTCACCAAAGGGGTAAAAAAAATTCCAAGGGGACATAAGAGATCTTTTGAAGGTGATAGAGGTGATAGATATGTTGATTACCTTGATTCTGGTGATGGTATGGGCATAGCATACACCCAATCACATCAAAATGTATACATTAAATACGTGCATTTTTTTTTTTAATTTTTTTTTTTTTCAACGTTTATTTATTTTTGGGACAGAGAGAGACAGAGCATGAACGGGGGAGGGGCAGAGAGAGAGGGAGACACAGAATCGGAAACAGGCTCCAGGCTCCGAGCCATCAGCCCAGAGCCTGACGCGGGGCTCGAACTCACGGACCGTGAGATCGTGACCTGGCTGAAGTCGGAGGCTTAACCGACTGCGCCACCCAGGCGCCCCTAAATACGTGCATTTTTAAATATTAAGTACACAATGGCAATCGTATAATAGGTAAGTGCGTCAAATCAACATGTAGTACACCCTAAGTTTACACACTGTTATGTGTCAAATATATTTCAATAAGTTAAAAAAATCTGTCTTACAAAATCCAGTAAAGTATACCCAAATAAGTTGAAAATTAAACAAAAAGGATTGGTGATGGGAGCTCTGTAGTAATGAGAGCAATATTCCCCAAAGTATACCAAGTCCCAATTTAGGACCTTATTAATAAATTTTGGAGAAAGGTCTGAGGTGACATCAATTTGAGGAAACTGTGTTTAAATTGTTACTTAAATACCTGTTACATAAGATCTTTCTATATGGCAAAGGGTTTTTTTTCTTAATTTTTAGAATCCTACTGTATATAGATTGATTCAAATTGCATTTGATCTCAGACACATCCCTCCTATATCCCTTTTGTGTATATGAAGCCTTCTTAATATTAGTGATCCGGGAAAACACTTATTTAGAAGGACATTAATTCCTACCTGATCGATGCTACCTATTATGACTACAGAGGGCGACAAACTTATACTGCAGATACCAAGTATGACCCAGGCTGCTTTAATTCCCCAGAATTCCCTCTCCCCCTCTTCCAGAGTGAGAGAATAATACACAACATGTATCTGCCTCTTCCACAGCTAGATGTGGTGATGTAACTACATTTTCTGACCAATGGAATTTGTGTGGAAATAGTATAAGCCTTCCAATTATGAGCTGAGCTCTAAGGCATGAGGTTGTCCATGCACTCTTGTCTCCGGTCAGCTGGGACATGGCCATGCCTGTGACCTTGTTTGACCTTGATGACAAAAATAAGGCACGAGGTGGCAGAGCAATATGGTGAAAAGAACCTGGGTCCCCGACTATTCTGACCAGATTGAACCGCTCACTTTGGAAAAAAATGTAGGAAAGAGAATTCAAGTTTATGTTTTTTTAAGACGCCGTTATCATTGAATCTCTTGGTTTCAGTAGCTTTGCATTTATCCCAATGAGTCCACCAAAAGGCAACGATCTAGCATTTACTGAGCGTGGGTTGCAGATAAGGCTGAACTGTCAGAGCGGCACCATCCTACTGAGTGATCTGGAGGCAACAGACTATTAACCTTCACAACAGCACTGTGAGGTAGGTGCTATCATTATCCCCTTTTGACAGAGGAAGTCACCTCGGCACAGAGAGGTTAAGTAACTTGCCCAGTGTCCTGCAGACAGCAAGGGGCAGAGGGAGGCTTTATTTTTTTTTTTTTTATTTTTTTTTTTTATATGAAATTTATTGTCAAATTGGTTTCCATACAACACCCAGTGCTCATCCCAAAAGGTGCCCTCCTCAGTACCCATCACCCACCCTCTCCTCCCTCCCACCCCCCATCAACCCTTAGTTTGTTCTCAGTTCTCAACAGTCTCTTATTCTTTGGCTCTCTCCCACTCTAACCTCTTCTTTTTTTTTTTTTTTTTTTTTGTTCCCCTCCCCCATGGGTTTCTCTTAAGTTTCTCAGGATCCACATAAGAGTGAAACCATATGGTATCTGTCTTTCTCTGTATGGCTTATTTCACTTAGCATCACACTCTCCAGTTCCATCCACGTTGCTACAAAAGGCCATATTTCATTTTTTCTCATTGCCACGTAGTACTCCATTGTGTATATAAACCACAATTTCTTTATCCATTCATCAGTTGATGGACATTTAGGCTCTTTCCATAATTTGGCTATTGTTGAGAGTGCTGCTATGAACATTGGGGTACAAGTGCCCCTATGCATCAGTACTCCTGTGTCCCTTGGATAAATTCCTAGCAGTGCTATTGCTGGGTCATAGGGTAGGTCTATTTTTAATTTTCTGAGGAACCTCCACACTGCTTTCCAGAGCGGCTGCACCAATTTGCATTCCCACCAACAGTGCAGGAGGGTTCCAGAGGGAGGCTTTAAATCACCTCAGTTGGGCTCCAGATATGAAGCTCGTTATTGCTACTTACTTGGGAGAGCAAGAAAGACAATAATCTCATGCTTTAGGGGGCACTTATTTAACAATTCATTCCCTAGAATTGTATGTGTATAAATCAAGGCATAAAATGATAAATATTTAAATTTATCAATAAATGCACAAACACGTATTGATCACCTAACATTTCATTCAGCATATTAACAGCAAGAGGTTTCCAGATTACCCAAATGTGAGAGACAGAACTAACATATTCAGAGAATTACTAATGCAAAGAAAACAGGGATGATTGATTTTTGAGGATAAACAAAAATTAAAATGTATCTCAGGAGGTTAAAATATTGCCCAAAGAATACAACTAAGCAAATGATTACTACCATGGATATATTACACTTGGGCCGGAAAAGAAAAGCTTTCCCACATGGAGGATAAAACTGTCATTATGTTGCAGCTCAGGTAAAACTCAAGCGTCATAAAGTAACTGCAGAGTCTGAGATGATAGGCCGGCTGTTTGAAATCAAGTAAGGTGTGAGGGGGCGCCTGGGTGGCTCAGTCGGTTAACTTACCAACTCCTGATTTCGGCTCAGGTCATGATCTTACAGTTCGTGAGATCAAGCCTCACGTCAGACTCTGTGGTGACAGCGTGAAGCCTGCTGGGGATTCTTTCTCTCCTCTCTCTCTGCCCCTCCCCTGCTCACTCACTCTCTCTCTCTCTCTCTCTCTCTCTCTCTCTCAAAATAAATAAATACACTTAAAAATAAAATAACATAAATTTTAGTGTGAATAACATGAGGACAGCATCCAAAATAATGTAAATAACAGTCACAGCATAATGATTAGACCTTAAGAGAAGTCTAAGATTTCAGGATGACATTTACAAAAATAAACTCTTATTGAAGCATGGCATACAAAAAAAACAACCCATATTGGGTGAAGCTGAATTAACTTCCACAAGATGAGTGCAGCTATGCAGCCAGCAGCCAAGTCTGCTGCTTGGTCCTGGGGCTGATGCTATAATGATCTGGTGGGTCAGCTGGGGTGGGGGTCTCAGTCAATGGGGCCGCTCTCTTGTGTCTCATCCTCGAAGGAACTGGTAGGGCCTTTTTACTACAACTCCTCCAATGCGGCTTCTTTACCGTTTCTTTGTCAGCCCCCGTCTCAAGTGCATCAGGATGCGAGAAACAGGTAATACTTCTTGATAGGAAGGCACACTCCCACATTTCAGTGAGGGGGAGTGGGGGTCTGAGAAGTCCTGTTGTAAGCACTCTTTTTTTTTGTTGTTTTAAATCTACCAGAGTGATCCTGTAATTTATTATCTGAATCAGTACACTTCTGAGAATGAGAGTAACCAGAAGCAATGCCAGGAACCTGGACCAGATCTGTCTCGGGAAAGCTGAAATGCATGGGTCCCTGTCCCTTAACCATTTGAAATTATTTTTTTTTGTGTGTGTGAAGCTTTTCATCCTGGACCAGATCTGTCTCGGGAAAGCTGAAATGCACGGGTCCCTGTCCCTTAACCATTTGAAATTATTTTGTGTGTGTGTGTGAAGCTTTTCATCCATCTTTCTGAAGGTTTTGTTGTTGTTGTTTTAAACTAATTTAGATGAATTTTTAAACTTATCTCTCAGGAAGGGTTCTTCGTTCTATAAATGGCAAATATCTTTTCCCCCCTGACCTGTGGCTTTCCTCTTTGTCATGCAATTTCGTAGCGCGGCTCAATTTACCAAAGTTTTTCTTCAGGGTTAGTGTTTCCTACATCCTGCTGAAGAAATATGTGCCTAATTTGAAGAATTGAGTGTGTTTTCCTATTTTATCTTCCAAAAAGATTAACTCACCCTTGACATTTAGATCTGCAATTCACCTAGAATTGATTTTTCTGTGGAGTGTGAAATATTGGGAAAAGATTAATGTGTTTCAACACAGGTAGCACATTAACCCCCACACAATTTACCAGGGAGACTGACCTTTAATCACCGTTCAAGAGTGACATTTTTGTCCCATGTGCAGTGTCTGTATGCATGCAGCCCTATTACTGCAGTTTCTGAATTCTCTCCTGTTTCATTGGTTTGTCTGTCCCGGTACTAGTACAATACGATGTTAATTCTTGTAGTTTTATTGGGAATCCTGATGTTCAGTACTGCACGTCTCCGTTTTTTTCTCTTTAAGAATTGTTTACTACTCTTAGACTTTATATTTTCCAAATCAAATTTAAAATTATTTTCGCAATATTCACGCACAAGTTGCCTAGGGATTTGATTGTGCCTGGTTTGAACTGAGGTGCATTTGGGAAGACATTCTAGAATATTGTTTTAAAAAATTTAAAAAAATATGACACTTTGAATTTTACTGTTCCTCGGGTCAGCTTTTGTTATATTTTTTCTTAGATATTTGCTGTTTTGACTCTTAACTATAGGGAACAAACTGATGGTCACCAGAGGGGAGGAGGGTGGCAGGCCCGGCTAACTAGGTCATGGGGCTTAAGGATGCACTTGTGATGAGCACTGGGTGTTGTAGTGAAATGCGGAATCACCACACCTTACACCTGAAGCTAATATTACACTGTGTGCTAACCGGAATTTATTTATTTGTTTGTTTGTTTTTAAAGTTTGTTTGTTTATTTTGAGAAAGAGAATGACAGAGTGAAAGTGGGGGGAGTAACAGAAAAGAGAGAGAGAGAGAATCCCAAGCAGGCTCTGTGCTGTCAACACAAACTGTGAGATCATGACCTGAGCTGAAATCAAGAGTCAGACAATTCACTAATTGAGCCCCTAAATAAAAACTTTAAAAATTTTCTGTTTTTACTGCTATAGTTGTTAAAATATTTAAAAACATGTTTTAAAAATGTATATCGCTGTTATAGATAAATAAAATTGAAGACTTAAATATTGCCCCTGCATGCAATACACTTGCTATATTTACTTATTTATTCTAGTTTACTTATAGATTTGGATTTTCTACATTTAAAATTGTGAATCTTGAGGATTTTATTTCTTATTTTCTTATATTGACCTCTCTATGCATTTACTCTCCCTTTATTTCACTAACTAGGGACCTCCAGTGTGATAATTAGTACAAATGGTGTTATCGGATCTTTTCTTTTTTCTGACCCATGATTGGAAGCTTTCAATATTTCGTAGAAAATATAATAATTTCTGTAGATTCCTTTTAACAGAAAGAAACATTTTTCTTCTATTTCCATTTTGCAAAGAGTTTTCTAGAAATAATGAAGGGGTGATAAAATTTCTTCAACGATTTTCTGCATCTACTGAAACAATTATATTTTTCTATTGTATTCAGTGAGTGTGGTGATTTGCACAGAGATATTTTTCTAATAGACTATATTTCTGGAATATATCTACCGCAGATGTGACATATTATCCATTTCATGCTTTGCTGAATTTGGGTTGCTAGCCTTTGTTTACGATGATAACAACCCTGTGAGAGGGACTGCCTGGTAATTTTCTTCTTTACACTGTAAGTTCTTATCAGATTTGGATCCAACTTTCCACATAAAATGACAGAGGGATTACTTAGTTTTTTTTATCCTCTGGAAGAGTTTGGATAATATTCTTCCTATAAATATTTATTCCTATCATTTGGAAGAATTGATGATTAATGTCACCTGGATCTGAAGTTTTCTTGATGAGAAGGTTGAAATTGCAGATTTAATTCCTTAATGGAACTAAGACTTCACGTCAGATGTTTTTCAGTGCTTGTCTTAATATTTGTAAGTAATGGTATCCAAAAAAGTTGTTCATTTCATTTCTATTTTCAAATTCTAACATGTATTTGTTTATAGTATGCTCTTATAAACATTTAAAAATCTGTGATATCTTCACATTTTCATGTATATATATAATACATATAGATATGTATTTCATACATAAAATACACATATATACATACACATGTATATATACATATACATACATATAAGTTCATATATGTATAATAAATATATATGTATTTCATACATATATATAATTTATTCTTTCTCATTTTTTTGGATTACTGTGTCAGGAGTTCATCTATTTTAATAACCTTTTCAAAGGGCAATATTGTAGCTTTGTTGATTCTTTTACATTTGCTTTCTGTCATTAGTGACTTTGTGTTCAATTTGCTGCACTGTTCTTAACTCTTAGACTGGAAATTAAAACACTTACTTTCAGGGTTTTTTAAAATATATAATCTGCGGCGGAAAAATATTCCTCCATGAAGAGTTTTAGCTGCATCCTAAGAGTTTCAATACATTGCATTTTTATTTGGTCAACCCAACATATTTACTGTATTTCATTATGATTTCTTATTTGCTTCATGAACTATTTAGAAGTTACTGCTACAAAGAACATATCAAACTCAACACCCAAAAAACAGTCCAGTGAGGAAATGGGCAAAAGACATGAATAGACACTTCTCCAAAGAAGACATCCAGATGGCCAACTGACACATGAAAATATGCTCAACTTCACTCATCATCAGGGAAATGCAAATCAAAACCACAATGAGATACCACCTGACACCTGTCAGAATGGTTAACATTAACAACTCAGGCAACAATAGATGTTGGCGAGGATGTGGAGGAAAAGGGTCTCTTTGGCACTGCTGGTGGGAATGCAAACTGGTGCAGCCTTTCTGGAAAACACTGTAGACGTTCCTCAAAAAATTAAAAATAGGACTACCCGACGACCCAGCAATTGCACTACTAGGTATTTATCCAAGGGATATAGGTGTGCTCTTTTGAAGGGGCACATGCACCCTAATGTTTATAGCAGCACTATCAATAATAGCCAAAGCATGGAAAGAGCCCAAATGTCCATCGATGGACGAATGGATAAAGAAGATGTGGTGTATATATACAATGGGGTATTACTTGGCAATCAAAAAGAATGAAATCTTGCCATTTGCAACCATGTGGATGGATCTGGAGGGTATTATGCTAAGTGAAAATCGTCAGTCAGAGAAAGACAAATATCATATGACTTCACTCATATGAGGACTTTAAGAGACAAAACAGATGAACATAAGGGAAGGGAAACAAAAATAATATAAAAATAAGGGGGCAAAATATAAGAGACTTAAATATAGAAAACAAAGAGGGTTACTGGAGGGGTTGGGGGGAGGGGGGATGGGCTAAATGGGTAAGGGGCATTAAGGAATCTACTAATGAAACTGTTACATTATTTGCTAACTTGGATATAAATTATAAATAATAAATAAATAACGATGGTACTGCTTATATATATATTTTTTCAATATATGAAATTTATTGTCAAATTGGTTTCCGTACAACACCCAGTGCTCATCCCAAAAGGTGCCCTCCTCAATACCCATCACCCACCCTCCCTTCCCTCCCACCCCCCATCAACCCTCAGTTTGTTCTCAGTTTTTAACAGTCTCTTATGCTTTGGCTCTCTCCCACTCTAACCTCTTTTTTTTTTTTTCCTTCCCCTCCCCCACGGGTTTCTGTTAAGTTTCTCAAGATCCACATAAGAGTGAAACCATATGGTATCTGTCTTTCTCTGTATGGCTTATTTCACTTAGCATCACACTCTCCAGTTCCATCCACGTTGCTACAAAAGGCCATATTTCATTCTTTCTCATTGCCACGTAGTATTCCATTGTGTACATAAACCAAAATTTCTTTATCCATTCATCAGTTGATGGACATTTCAGCTCTTTCCATAATTTGGCTATTGTCAAGAGTGCTGCTATAAACATTGGGGTACAAGTGCCCCTATGCATCAGTACTCCTGTATCCCTTGGGTAAATTCCTAGCAGGTACTGCTTATATTTTTAAGCAGGTTTTTAAGTTTTGACTTCTAAAATAATTCTTTCATGGCGAAAGAACACATTCTATGCCATTTCATAATATTCATGGAGACTGTTTATGGCAGCCTTCAGGAATTTTTTACAAATTTTCTATGTGTATTTGAAAAAAGAGTGCTCTCTATAGATGATTTCTGTGGTATTTTATACATGTCAATTATGTTACATTGTTTAATCATGTTGTATTTGATATTCTTGTCAATTTTTTTGTCTACTTGATCTATCAGTTATAGAGAACTGCATGCTAAAATATCCAGCGATGACTGTAAGTTAGTTATTTCTCATTTTATTACTACAATTTTTGCTTCATGTATTTTGAGGGTAAGTTAATAGAATCATGCACAATTATAACCGTTGTCTTTGTATTGAACCCTATTAATCTCAAGAAATGCCTCATGCCTTAAATTATGTTTATATTGATACAGTACCATATCAATCCTGACTTTCTTTAAATTTGTGTTGCAAGTTGTATCTTTTTCCTCTCTTTAATTTCAATGTCTTTTAAAAACGTCTATTAAAAGTTATTTCTTGTCTTCATTATTCAGTCTGAAAATCTTTGTTATTTGGATTATTTAGCGAATTTATAGTTAATATAATTACTGATGTGTTTGTATTCAAATATTCCATCTTGTTATTTGTTTTTAATTTGTCCTGTATCTTCCACATTCTATTTTTGGGTTTAATAGCTGTGTTGAGATATAATTCAATTCCTATGAAGTTCATAAATTTTACATGTACAGTTGGGTGCTATATTCACTGAATTGTACATCTATCACCCAGTGTATTTATACGACATTTTTATTGCCCCCAGAAGAAGCCTTTGCCAGGGCACCTGGGTGGCTTGGTCAGATGAGTGTCTGTCTTCAGCTCAGGTCATGATTTTCAGGTTTGTGAGTTCGAGCCCCCACTTTGGGCACTGTGCTGACAGCTCAGGGCCTTGAGCCTACTTCAGATTCTCTCTCTGCCCCTCCCCTACTCACTCATGCACGTGTGCACTCTCTCTCTCTCCATAATAAATAAACATTAAAAAAATAAACAAAAAAAGAAGCCCATGCCCATTAGCAATGACTCCAGATTCCCACCAACCCAAACCTACACAAGAGATAATCTATTTTTTGTCTCTATCACCTATTCATTTCATATAAACAGAATCAAACAACATGCTGTCCTTACTCATTGTTCTCTTTCACTTCAAAAAATGATTTGAAGGTTCATCCAAGTTGGAACAGGTACAATTTCTTTTTATTGCTTTGTGTCATCCGATTGCTTGCATGACTGAATAATAAATATCCCACTGTATGGTTATATCATGGTTTCTTCATCCATGCATCAGTTAATGAACAGTTAGGTTGTTTCCACTTTTCAGCTATTAGGATAATGGTGCTGTGAACATTCATGTATAAATTTCATATGTCTGAAAACATCTTTATTTTTTACTTCAAATTTGAAGAATATCTTTACTAGTCACAGAAGTCTAGATTGACAAGGATTTTTTTTCCAGTTCTGTAAAGATGCTGTTCAATTGTCTTGTTGATTCTATTATTTCATTGAGAAGTAAGTTCCGTACTTAATGTTTCTCGCTTGAAAGCAACATGTCCTTTTGCTGTAGATACTTGAAAATTTTTCTCTTTGACCATAATATGTGTTGGTGTGGTTTTCTTTGTATCTATTCTTTGGATTTGTAGAACTTATATTAACACTTTAAAATACTGTTTCAACTTTATCGGATTTCCTTTGCTTCTGGAATTCCAATTATACATATTCTCAGGACACTATTTTTATTTTAGAAACAAATGTTAATGGGGGCATCTGAGGGTCTCAGTCTGTAAGTGTCTGACTTCAGCTCAGGTCATGATCTCACAGTTCGTGAGTTTGAGCCTCACAATGGGCTCACCATTGTCAGCACAGAACCTGCAGCCTGCTTCAGATTCTGTGTCTCCCTCTCTCTCTGCTCCTCCCCCACTTGCACTCTCTCTCTCTGTCAAAAATAAATAAACACTAAAAAAAAGAAAAGAAATGCTACCAATTTCATAATGAATTCCTACAGCAACAACAATAAAATGGTTAAGAGTCTAGAAAGAATACTATTTGAGAAACAAATAAATGTGTTATTGATAGCTGGCCTAGAAGAGAGAAAATACAGGGGAGTCATAATACTTTCAGACATTTAAATGACTGTTGTACACAAGAAAAAGTATTTAATGGTCCTTTACACAATTCAACTTAAAATAACAGAGAAAAGTAAATTTTGGTTCCATGTAAACAAGTCCATGGCTGAGAATTCAAAATGTTTACAAAAAGACCACACTGTTCTCTCGAGGGCCGTCTAGTCCAGGGATAGCTAGGAAGAAGGTTGTTGAGTCTATTTTAAGAATATTATAAGAGCTTAGAACCCTGTGTATAAACTCTAAGTAAGGCTTGAGGAATATGTAAAGACTATTGAATGAATTGGGTGGACAGAATTTTCCAGAGAGGAGAAGTGTCCTATGGAAAGGTGTGGTGACAGAGTGTAGGGTACTTTGGGGAGAGATGGTTAATGAATAAAGAGTTCATTGCAGTTAATGCATAAAGAGTTTGTATTGGTCAATCACAAAGCTACTTTCTACTCAGAGCCAACTTCTATCCTAAACCCTTCAAGAACTTCTTATACTTATGTTTGTGTGTGTGTGTTTTGTAATTTCCTACCAGACTGTAAGGCCTTTAATAGAAGGCTTTTCGTCTCTATGTTCTTTCCTACAGGAAGTAGGGATTCATAGGAGGTTTTGAGGAGGAACAAAAACAACTGAAATCTGTATTTAGAAAACACTACCGTGAGGATCAGCAGAAAGACAGACTGGAAGCAGCAAGTCTGGTTAGGAAGTTTTCTGCAGCGGAAACCAAGGGGGAGAGAAAAAGACAATTTGGTGGCAAAGGTGACAAAATTGGGTAAACTGAGGGCAGAAGACTGAGGCAGGCGGGTGAGTCCAGCCTGTGTGATGGGAAGTTCCATGACAGCGTTCTTATTTTTCCACCTCCGTTCCACACACTACGAATGACACTTCCCCACTTCCCATGGTCTCCTGCCTGGTCCCTCCACAGCCCCTGCACAGACTTCTGCATTTCTCATCGATACCCCTGTACTTCTGCAGGGTTTATGGGCATCCACACCCCTCTGAGTGATTACTGTGTCCAGTGGACGGCTCCCACGCCTTCCAGCTTGACTGTTAGCTCCTGAATGTTTGAAACCTACTGTCCAGATTCACAGTGCTAAATCCTAGCTTTTAAAAGAGAATTTATTTAAATCCAAGTTAATACTACAGTATAGTATTGGTTTCAGGAGTAGAACCCAGTGATTCATCACTTACATAGAACACCCAGTGTCCATCCCAACAAGTGCCCTCCTTAATGCCCATCCCCCATTTAGCCCATCCCCCACCCACCTCCCTCCATCAACCCTATTTGTTCTCTGTATTTAAGAGTTTCTTATGGTTTACCTCCCTCTCTATTTTTATCTTATTTTCCCTTCCTTTCCCCTGTGTTCATCTGCTTTCTTTCCCAAATTCCACATGTGAATGAAATCATTAATCTCTGATACACTCTACTGAGCTAGAGGTGGGTTACAATGAACCCTGGTTTAATGAATAGAAATAAAGAATTTATTACCATCACCTACAATATAGGTAATCAACTTTTAGCTTGAAACCAAAGAGACGTACACACTTAGAAGTGTTAGCTTTACTGAATCTGCCAAGTGTGCTCTGAGTTCCTAATTACAGCGAATCTTCGTTTCCATCGTCCAATTTGTTTTCTGTGGCAGCCAAACTAAATGTAATCTCTTGAGTGTTGGCGATTTGGGGAGCCTTTCCACTCAATTATAAAGGCCAAAGAATTGGATTTTTAAAGGATAATAAAAGCCCATCTGAAATTGGTTTAAATAATGCAGGTTTTTTTGTTTTTGTTTTTGTTTTACCTCATATAAGAAAATATGTAAAGGTCTCCTAGGCCCTGGGTCCTGCCTGTCGGAGGAGATCTACCCTCCTCTAGTGGATGACTTTAGCCTTCACAGATTTCAGCAGGTGTGGGTCTCGCCTCTGAATAGGACAACAGCCAAGTACAAAGGAGGATCGTCTCCTACTCTTCTCTTTAAAAAGAGTGAGGGGCTCCTTTTAGCAGTTTCCTATCAGCTTTGTCCTTGTTTCTCATTGGTCAGAATCACACACCCAAGCCTAAATCATTTAATGCAAAGTGGAGCAGGATCTCCATGATGGCCTTAGGCTCATGACCCACTGTCATTTTTTTCTTTTTTATCTTTATTAATTTTTCACAGACAGAGTGTGAGTGGGGGGGGCGGAGAGAGAGAGAGAGAGAGAGAGGGAGACACAGATTCTGAAACAGGCTCCAGGCTCTGAGCTGTCAGCACAGAGCCTGACGAAGGGCTCAAACCCACGGACTGTGAGATCAAGATCTGAGCTGAAGTAGGACGCTTAATCTACTGAGCCACCTGGGTGCCCCCACTGTCTACTGTTTTATACAGAATCCTAATTTACATAGAGAAGAGGGTGTATCATTGAAAAACACCTGGATGATGTTAGCAAGCTGAGGGAAAACACAGATTTGTGGTAGGTAAGCAAGAGGGTGAACTCTAGAAGGTCTACAATGTTGATTGCTGAAAAGGAAGAAATTTCTTTGGGAAGAAGTCTTAACTAATTATGTTCTCCTCAAAATGGGTTTACTGCTTCTATGATATCATGTGTAGTAAGACTTCACATTACAACATTAAGAAACAGTATAAATCGTCAAAACCCCCCGAAGGGTAACAATAAGATCCCCAAAGGTCAATTATCACATATTATAAACACAGAACCATGTTAGAGTATCCACACCATTCTAAACCATTCTCTGAAGGACTGAATTTGCATGCATTATTCATAATGTTATCTGGCAATAGTTGCAGGAATGTTGTGGGAAGGCTGAGAGATTTCAGGTTAGTAATGACTAACTTAAAAAGCATTTAAAAAAATGGTTTACAAGCTTATTCAAGAACAGTGTCATTTGGTACTAGGAAAAATATAATAATTATACCCAACATGAAAATTTATGTTTTGGAAATTCCTTTTTTCCCCTCGTTGTTCATTTGTTTTGTTTTTTAAGATTCCACATACAAATGAAATCATGTGGTGTTTGTCTTTCTTTGCCTGACTTATTTCTTTCAGCATAATACACTCTAGGTCCATCTGTATGGTTGCAAATGCAAAGTCTCTTCCTTATTTTGGCTGAGTCACATTCTGTCATGTATACATATACCATTTCTTCCTTATCCATTCATTAATTCATGGACAATGGATCGCTTCCACACCTTGGCTATTGTAAATAATGCTACAATAAACGTAGATGCTCACGAAACTTTTCAGATTAGTGTTTTACTTTGGGTAAATGCCCAGTAGTGGGATTACTGGATCTTATAGTACTTCTATTGTTAACTTTTTGAGAAACCTTCACGCCGTTTTCCACAGTGGCTGCACCAATTGTCATTCCCACCAACAGTGCATGAAGATTCCCTTTTCTCCACATTCTTGCCAACATGTTATTTCTTGTCTTTTTTATTCCAGCCATTCTGACAAGTGTGAAGTGATATCTTACATGATGTATCTATTATTGTCTCCATATATCAATCTTGTAACCACGGCCTACACGTGCAGTAATTTTAGGATCTAAATCTAATATACATCTTTTCCACTCCATCTTTTTCCTTCTAGTCCTCTGTGACATTGAGTTTCACAAAAATAAACATTCTTAAATTCTTGAAGTTAAGGAGTCTTGGGAAAACTCAGTTGACAGAGAAAAGAAGCACATTAGTCCCCAGACAATGACTCCATTAAGCGACACTCTGACTTGGGATCCATTTAGTAACTCTTTGACCTTCATTTAAATATAGAGTTTTTAAGTCCCCATTTAGATCTCTTCATAGTTTTAGGTAAGAAAGTGCCAACAAAAACTTACAGAAGAAAGAAATCTGGGATCCATGTCATAGATAAACACCTGTTTATATTAGAATAATAAACACTTGTTTATATTAGAATGGGGCATCAAGTGGGATCCCCCTCTCTGGTGCACACGGAAAATGACTTCTTAGTCTTCCTGATTTCTTTGGATGATGGGAATGGCCCCAGGTTCATGAGACATGACAGGAAGCCCTCCTGAGAAACTGCCAAATTTTGCATTAACTTGTGGGGGCTGGTCTTTCTGGATGGCTTGAATGGGATCTGTGTCAGTATATGATGCAGCTTTTCATCCCATTTATGGATGGGCAAATGAGAACCTTTATCCTAAGCTGCTTGGATTTCTGCTTTTCTTCTCTCACCATAGCGGGAGTGGTAGCAGTCTGTGGTGGGTGGTGGTGTGTGTGTGTGTGTGTGTGTGTGTGTGTGTGAGGTGGGGGGCGGTGGAGAATTTGCACACGTAGAGTTTGGAGACAACTACCGAGGGTAGCCGAGATGGTAAATGTCTACGCACTGGGAGAGCGTTCACCAGAAAATCCCAGGGGTAACATGGTCAGCACGTCTGGCTAGCTGCACGAAACAAATATAACATCCTGTCACAGGTTGACTGATAACTGTCATCACGTCTGACTACTGAGACCTGACCCCCATCATATCTGCAAAGGCCCAATAGAGGAGTCAGTATGGAAGGAAGAAGAGAAACACAAGTTATATGTCTCTGACGGAATAAAGGGATTCGGAATCCAGGCACAGAACATGGGCACATAAGTTCCAACAACGTATGTTTCGTTCCAAGCCAGTATTCAAACCCACTGAAATAAATTGTAACAGGGAAAATTTTAAATCTGACAATACTGACTGAGTCTATAATGTGCAGCATTGAATCAGGAAAGCTGGAACATCTTACTTGTCCTGGACTGGATAATTAGAGTAGCTACATTTCATTGAGAAGTTACGATCTCGCAGTCACTATGTTGAGTGATTGACGTCTACCAGTTCACTTAAGCTGTAAGTGAAGTATATGAGATACGTACTTTATCCCCATTTTACATATAGAAAGACCAAGGCTCAGATGGCTTTAGAATCTTGTCTAAGATCACACAGCTTGCCAAGATGCTACAATTCTTATCCGACACACTTAACTAGTTTGCTCCACTATTCGAGTAGTTTAAGGAAAGGATGTTACAATCCAGACGGATTTGCTTCGCTCAAACACAGAAACTATTTTCTCTTTCAACTCCCATGAAAATTCTCTAATAAGCTCCTCAATATCTACATTCACATGGAATTCAGATTCAAAAGGAACGCAGTGGTCACACTACTTGACAGTGATCTTGCCAATGAAGCAGCAATCCTAATTGGAAGAATTGTGTACTATGCACACACATTTGCTGTATTCTCAGTAAGCTTACAGCTGCTGGCATAGACATCATTAGAATCTAGGAAAACAACTATTTCTGAGAGAACATCAACATAATGCAAAACGTGGTACGCCAGGAAGTGAGGAAATTTGAATATAAGTTAGTGAATGGAGGACCAGCTGTGATAAACCAAGTGGAATCCTGCCTGAGGTCCCATGTCAGAACTGCTTCTGAAAAAGGAAGTTGGGCCGTTAATGAAAACGGAGGGTCAGAAGTGTTGTTTTGCAATTTGTATGACAGATGTTACAGATGTGATGTCTATTTTACTTTGGTCTCTTCCTTGTTTCATTTTAGGAGAGTGTGTGTGTGTGTGTGTGTGTGTGTGTGTGTTTTGGTATTGAGACTACAGATTTCTTGTAGGTTTCAAGCCCTTTGTAACTTCTTCTAGATAATATATTACTGGAGGGACACTGTGCCCAAACTTATTTTTTCCCAAAGCAACGCTATCATAATTATTCCCTGGATGGCTGTGTTTGTTTTATTACCTGAGTTGAGTCACAAGGAAAAAAAAAATTATGTTGAAACATTAAAACAAAATTTAGTACTCATTGAAACTTAAATACCCCCCTTTCTCCCTTTCTGTTTCTTGATTTGACTGTGGACATGATGTAGGCACTAAATGATTTTCACAGAGTTTATACTTACAACTGATCTCCGTGTCTACCGCATGCTTTATGCTGAGACCTATTCCAGCACAGAACATGTGCTCCCTCGCTCTCTTCCTCCCCATTCTTCTTCCTGTGTGCTCCCCCTGCCACGACTTATCCAGAAAACTCTGCCGTTTCCTGCGATTGGTGGTAAAGACCCTACACTCTTCGCACCACGGCACTTAATGCAGATTGTAAATATTCTAGTTCACTCTCCACGCCACTCACTATAAACATTCTCAGTTCTGTCCATGAAGACCTGCCTTTGTTTTTGTTTTTTAAGTGTATGTATTTATTTTGAGGGAGAGCAGAGGAGGGGCAGAAAGAGATGGGGAGAGAGAATCCCAAGCAGGCTCCAAGCTGTCTGCGCAGAGCCCAATGTGGGGCTCGAACTCACAACACTGTGAGATCATGACCTGAGCCAAAGTCAGACAGTCAACCCACTGAGCTTCCCACTCCATGAAGATGTGTTTTTGGTTCACACCTCTGTTTCAACCTCCTGGCTCTCAGACCACCTTGAATACAGCTTCCCTTCTCAATAGCCTGCCCTGTCTCTTCTTCCAGTGCCAGCCAGAGTCTACAAGGGCAATGGGGACTCAGTGTCTCCACCTCCTCGGCCTCCTGTAGTCTGACTGGTATCCCCAGCGAGGCACGTTAGGCTGTGCTTACAATGCTCAGCGATGGTCTCCAACCAATGGAAATTCTTCACGATTTATCATTTCAGGTTCCTCTAACATTAGATTCTGTTGATGACTCTGCATTCTCTGGTATTTTCTATTCCTTGGCTTTCAATATTCCTTTGCCCTTTGGGGCATATGGTTCTATACTTCTGAGCACTTACTCTCTGCTTTCTTGGTGAGGTTCTCTTCCTCTCACCACTGTATAAATGTGATACCTTCTATCCTTAGTCTGATTTTCTATCTCCATATTCCCTTTGCATAATGTTACCCATTTTCATGGTTTTCAAGTACCTACCATGTTGGAAAAAAATATGTAACGATGTCCCACTACCCACAGTATTGTCCCCCTATCAACCACATCACACATATTCAGCCATTATTATGGGCAGAGTATACACTTGGCTCCAAGAAAGTTCCTATTTTTTTTTACTGCTTATTAAATGCTTCACAATGCATCAATCTCTCTACATCGTCACTACTGCCTTCCCAGAAAGGGTCCCTCATTCCCAACGTTATAAAGAAACCAAATCTCAAAGAATGCAAGTACAGTTTTCGCATAATGGTGTTGGCTACTGCAAGGGCAAGACTGAGAGCTCACGTTAGGTTTATCCTCCTTGTCCCTCCTCCTAGTCCTGCTGTTCACAGGCTCACATTCCTTCTGGGGAGCTGGCACATTGGAAAACCAGCGTTCAAGGCTTCTCTAGCTAATGAGCTACACTTCAATGTTCCCAGCACATGTGCGTCCATGTCAATTTTCAAACTCTTTTTTTTTTTTCTTTTTTGCCCTGGAAACGGTGGAGAATTATTGAATGCCTATCAACTCTTAAGTCAGCTCATGAGTCCGTCTCTGCCAGGAAGCTTCCTCTGGATCTTCCTACTAATACTGAGTGGCCCTCCCAACTCTGAACTCTTGATCTGGTTCCCTTCAGCCTGAATTCTAGAGCAGTCTATTCTGTTATTCCATCATTTCTTACGTTTCTGGGTAGGGGGTTGACTCCGTGTAAAACCAGAAGCTTGTGGGGGTTGACGCCTTGGGCCTGGCTGCAGCACCAAGGAGCAGGTCAGCAGAGAAGTATTGCTCAATAAATATATTCTTCATTTTATTGAATTTAAAATTGAACTGAATTTCTCTGTGACCTCCTTTAATGCTGGAAAATGGGGGAAAAAGCTTAGTAATGTAAAAGTCATGCTGATGCGCGAGGGAAAGCAACAAATGATTGATTACACAAGTCTGTAAGAGGAAGTGCTTTTGCCGCTATTCCTAGCTCAGTAAATCAAAAATAGCTTGCCAGATGTGACTCCCGGGTTTCTATAAAATTCATCATTTTCTATATGCATTTACAAAGCAGAGAAAGGATTTTATAGATAGCAACACCCAAAGAAAATTAGGCCTGCCTTGCTCCCCTCTCTCCCTCCTTCTCATCTCTCTCCCTCCCTCCCCCTTCCTCTATGTCTCTCCCTCCTCCCTTCCTTCCTCTCTCTCTCCTTCCTCCCCTCCCTCCCTCCCCCTCCTCCTTCCCTTTCTCCCTCCTCCCTCCCTCCATCTTCCTCCTCCCTCTCTTCCCTCTCTTTTAACCTCTCTCTTCCTCCCTCCCTTCTCCCTCCCTGTCTCTTTATTTCCCCTTCCCCCCTCCCTCCATTACCTTCTTTCCCCCTCCCTCCTTCTCCCTCCTCCCTCCCTCCTCCCTCTTCTTTCCTCCTTCTCTCTCCCTCCCTCTCCCTTCCTTCCTTCCTCCCTCTCTTTCCCTCCCTTTCCCTCCTTCTCCTTCCCTCTCCCCCTCCTCTCTCTTTCCTCCTTCTCTCTCCCTCCGTCTTCTCCCCCTTCCTCTCTCTCTCTCCCTCTCCCCTTATACTTGTATAAAATACACTAAACTATGGACATGGAGCTGAATTGGGCAAATTTTCAATATCTGAACAGATATACTTTAATCTAACAAGGCTGTGATGCTGATTCGAAAACAATAAAGGGTTGAACTTGGTGAGTTCTGAGGTCTCTCACAGTCCTGTGATTGTGTAATTGTGTTAAGGCAGCATTTTTAACAACTATAGGCTAAATATCCCAAAACGCTTAATTCCACTTTAAACTTGGGGGCTCTCAGAAGCAGCAAACTCTGCTGTGCACTTTGCCTCTTCATTATCCTCCTACTAACTGTCCCCCAGTCCTTCCCGTGTCTTCCTACTAACTGTCCCCCAGTCCCTCCAGTGAAAGCCCCTGTCCCTAGCACCACCCCCTTGCCCAGACAAATGTCTACACTCCTTCTGCCACAGAAGCAAATCTCTTCAAAAGAATATTTTCAGTTCAGAATCACTAATAAAACTATTTTAGTTATTTACAGTGCTTTTGAAACACGGCCATATGAATCATGGTGTAAAATACAATCTGTTTGCTTATGCTCTTAAATACTGTCCACAGCCAAATTTTATGACAGTGAATTTCAAAACTTTGTTTTTTGTAAGATCCATGAGGAGGGTTTGTATAAATATAGCTCCCTAGTCTCTACAGAGGGGTTCTTGTCTAATACTTTTGGGGGGAAATGGAGAGGTTTGAAATTTTATTAAGCACTCTGTGTGACTCTGATGTTGATGATGTGGTTTTGTCTGGAACAAATATTGACAAGCCCTGGCCCTTACTGTTTACTCTTGACTCTTTTCATGCTGTAGAGTGAAGAATTTAACTTCAAATACCACAAAATATCAAATATCACAGTAAAAGTCACAACTTTATAACAAATGATTTATGTGTGTGGTAACCTGATATTCTTATTTCAAACCCAAATTATATGTTGAGCATCACACTGACAAATAATACGGACATACTCATAATATTGTTCATAATCTTACATAGCATACTTTTCAATGTTAAGGACTTAATTGTAAGCTCACTGTAATCACTGCATTGCACAATTATGAATTAATGTTCTTGTTAACAACAGATCTCTTTGGGACCCTGATGTCAATGGGCAAGAAAACAGATTCTAGAACTCCACTTTACAAGCAAAGGGGCTTTGAGTGAGGGCCTTGCGGTGATTCAGGATATAAATGCTAGTGACTGAAAGTTCCGCCTTACAGCAAACTACGGCCCATAGAAAATCACACGATGGCAGGTTTCTGGTTTACTTTCATGCATTTAGTTCGAACAGCTCAATACATCAAATTATCAACATCCAGAAAAAAGAGATGAAAGAAATCTATCAGGAATGATTAGATTAATATAATCCTCAAATATGAAATAACCAGTCTCATCTGCTTCACAAGGTAGGAATACATAGAAACAGAGATGGAGACTTGGAGAAATTAAGCAATTTGTGTGCGGTCATAGTTATAGGGATGGGAGTCAGACTGGAATCTTCAACCCAGTTCATCTTTTTTTTTTAAATGAAGATTTCTTAAAGCTTGTTAATGAAAAAATACACACATGGAGAAAACTACAGGAAGTAGTATAATGAACCATTAAGTATCTATGGCCAATCTTTCTTCATTGATATCCACCTAGCCCTCCACCTTTAAGCAAATTCCAGACATCATATCATTGCATCCGTAAATATTTCAGTATGTATCTCTAAAAGATACTCTTTTAAAAATATAAATAAAATAGAGGTGCTTGGGTGGCTCAGTTGTTTAAGCGTCCAACTTCGGCTCAGGTCATGATCTCGCGATTTGTGGGTTCCAGCCCCACAACGCGCTCTGTGCTGACAGCTCCGAGCCTGGAGCCTGCTTCAGATTCTGTGTCTCCTTCTCTCTCTGCCCCTCCCCAACTTGTGCTCTGTCTGTCTCTCTCTCTCTCAAAAATAAATAAATGTAAAAAAATTTTTTTAAATATATAAACAAAATACTATTCTCCAACCTGAAATTTTTTCCAATAATTAAGGTGTTGTAACAAAAAAGAAGTGTTCGTAATATAATGTGAATTGATAAAGGTCGTAAAATTATATATGCTATTATCTTAGCTGAAAAAAAGAAAGAAGAAAGAGATAGAATTAGAAAGAAAGAAAGAAAGAAAGAAAGAAAAAGAAAAGAAAGGAAGGAAAGCAATGAAACAAAAGGAAGGAAGGAGACAAAGGAAAGAAGGAAGAAAGAAAGATAGAAAAAGAAAGGAAGGAAGGAAGGAGGATGAGGGGAGGAAAGGAGATAGTGAAGAAAAAAACAAATGCTTATTCACAGAGAAAAATGACTTGAAGGAAATACAATTATTACCAGTAGTCTTTAGTTACTCTGTGTCAAGGGATGAGAAAAAATTTTGCCTTACCCGTGTATTTTAGTGTATATATTTATTAGTAGGAATCTCCTGTGTTAGATAACAATTCATCCTTTTAACACTGTAAGACTTCTAATGTATTGAGCACTGTCATTCAGCCTCCACTTGTTGCACAACTACGTATTGAATGTGCAGTGAACGCATCAGCATTGAATGAATAGCGAACAAATCGCAGTTTCTGATCTCAGAAGCAACTAAGTCACCTTTAAGGTGAGTATTTGACTTCATTCGTTTTTACATAAATTATGATAGATTTCAGTAGAGTTTTTTTTTTAACTGCAAACCATTTCTTTTCTTTTTTTGGCAGCCAATGGCTTGAATCTCTGCACACAGTGGGCTGGGTGCTTGGTTCATGACATTGAACACAGAGGTACAGTTTATGTCCTCATGTAGCTAGGAGAGTCAGGTAAAAGATGCAGGCTCAACAAGAAGTTGTCGAGTATAGCGGAACCACGAGAATGTGCAACAGGGGATTTACCTAACTTTGGAATGTAAGGAAGGCCTCCCGAAGAAGCAGGCTCAGCCCTAAAAAATGCACGAGAATTTGCGTCATGGACACTGGATGGGAAAAGCGCTCCAGGCAAAAGGCCTAGGATGTGTAAAGACGGAGAACGAGGAGGACACGGGATATTTGAAGGAACAGAGCCCAGTGTGGCTGCGGCGGGTCCAAGTGAGGAGACAGAGATGGGGTCAAGGTACGACTGGAGAGGCTAAGACTGAAGTCGTGCAGGCCAATGGGAAGACCTTGAAGGGCTTTAGACGGAAAATATTTCTTCACTGACAGACCTGCGTACTTTTGAGAGCCAACACAGATGTAAAGATAATGTGTCCCTGTAATGCACATGGACCCTTCCTACCCAGCAGGGAACGCAAACAGCTTCAGGGAGGAGCTGGCCCACTTGGGCCACACACACCAGTGGGCGATAGTTAATGGTTCTCTCTTCCTCATTGAGCACTGGGGATCCCACTTCCCGGAGGGGCAGAAAGTGATTCCAGCCTACAGATTCTACTATCTGGCTGTGTAAATCCTCGACCACTGCCCCCCTGCTTTCTCAGTCTGCAAGACGTGTCTTAATGAACTGCTGCTCTCCCCACAGCTCCCGTTTCTTGGCCAATTATTTCACTCAACAGTTGGCTTTGAGAGTTCAATAGTTCTTGTTTCCACAGCACGAGTTGCAGAAAGACAAAAGATTCATACAACACCGTTCTAGCAACACCGTACCAATCAGCAATCTCGGTCAGCACACGTGTTAGACGCTAGTGTGGCACTGGGCACATCATCATATACTGAAGCATCACTTGCTTTGTCAGGCATCTCTCAATATATGCCACACGTAGAATGTCTTTCCTCTCACTGATGCTCCCACTGGAACACACATCCTGCCAATTACTCAAGATATTATGCATTTCAGTATAACCATGAAAATCAAGGAATAGATTTAGATATGCAAGTTTCCATTTAAATGCAAACTGAGGAAATTAGGGCTTAATCTTGAATTTGAAATATACTTATGGATAAAACACCACTGATTTATTAAGAGAAATGGATACTTTTTCTTACTTACACACAGTGTAGACTTGGATAAATTACTTACCCTTTGGGGGCATCATTTTCCGTATCTATACAATAAGAATTCAGGAAAAGTTTGCCTAGAATTAAAAAAAAAAACTTTTTTTAGAATTAAAGTCCATGTATAGGTTTCAGATTTTCTATAAGATATTCCAAATGAATGGTATGTATGTATGTATGTGTATACACACACACACACACACACACACACACACACACAACCTCAGTATGAAATGTATATATATGTGTATACAAACACACACACACAACCTCAGTATGAAATGTATATATATGTGTATATATATATATACACATATACACACACACATATATGTGTGTATATATACACATATATATACACACACATATACATATGTATACATATACATATATACATTTCATACTGAAGTTGTATATAATTATTAAGTAATTTATAAGCTTTTTCTAAGATCAAATAAAGGAGAAAAGAAAGATGCTTTTATTAAAGTGTGTCAATGATTATTTATGTATTTTTGTGAGTGTTTAATAATGACAGTAAATATTTATATAGCACCTAGCATGTCCTGGGCATTGCTTTAAGATCTTTTCAAGTACTCACTTTAAATGTTCACCTCTCATTTAAAATATGACTAATATTCACCTTATATAATAATGAACAAACTGAGGCATTTTCCAATAAGGTAACTTTCCAATAATCACAGCTAGGATGATTAAACCAAAGTGCTTGGGCTCCTGTCTCCACACATAACCACTATTATTACATCATGTTGCTGCAAAATTTACTAGGGAAGTAGCAGAGAGCAGCATAATTTGATGAAGAGTCAATCGTGGAGTTATGAGGTCTATTCTCTAGACTAGAGATGATCTTGGATGAGTCATATAATCTCTCAGGGCCTCTGATATATGAAAACCAAGATTTGGGAATTTAAATAATTCATCATTTTTTCTTCTATGCTTTCAGAAGATAGTGGGGATTCTGGGTTCTTTAAGGCTAAAATCTAATAAGTAAGATCAGTTTTCATTCATTAAAATAAAAATAACTGAATGTATGAACACTTATTTCTTAATTCTATTATTATAGGCACTAGAATCTAAGATCAAGAGAAATATCACTGAATTCATTAACAAATAATAATTATTTTAATTTAATGTAGTGACATTTGTGCTATTATACAAGACTATCAAAACTTTCATTTGCTGGTATTTAATAAGATTGAAAACTGAAGTAGGTGGTTTTTAAGATGCTTCTAACTTTTTAAAAAAATATTTTTATTTAAGTTTATTTTGAGATAGAGCACAAGTAGGGGAAGAACAGAGAAAGGGAGAGGGAGAATCCCAAGAAGATTCCATGCTGTCAGGACCTGACTCAGGGTTTGATCTCAAGAACCATGAAGTCATGACCCCAGCCAAAATTAAGAGTCAGATGCTTAACTGACTGAGCCACCCAGGAACCCCAGATGCTTCTGGCTTTTTAATAGGAAGTCTTCAAACATGGCTCCCAAGTAAACTTTATACACATCCAAGAAGTTCTGTAAGTCTCCCTCCTTAATTCTGAGCTGGTCACTTTTGACAACTTGAACGTAGCCTAAGTCAGACTGTATGACTTTTGAGACTAAGGCACAAGTCCTATGGCTTCTGCTCCATCTCTTAGAATACTCACTCTGGGAGCCTGAGTCATCGTGGAAGAAGTCCAACTACCTGCTACACTGAACAGAACCATGGAGACTAGAAGGCCAAGGTCTGAACTCATACTTAAAATTGTCCCCATTCAGATCCTAGGCCTGCAGATGAAAACTTCACAGATCCTCAGGACCAGACCAACTGTCAGCTAAATACTATTAAGTGAACCCGGGTGGATGTCATGTGGAACAGACTAATCAGCCCTCTGAGTGCCTTTCAAAT
Source organism: Puma concolor (assembly GCF_028749965.1). Classification (NCBI taxonomy): domain Eukaryota; kingdom Metazoa; phylum Chordata; class Mammalia; order Carnivora; family Felidae; genus Puma; species Puma concolor. Next base: position 113,312,522 of record NC_141676.1, read on the forward strand.
CATGAGATATAATAAGATGGTTGCTGTTTTAAGCCTCTAGATTTTGGAGCGGTTACAGAGAAACAGATAAATGACAATTCTAAAAGTAAATAATCCAATATATCATGGACTCACAATTTTGTTTTAAAAAATTTTTTTTTCAACGTTTTTTATTTATTTTTGGGACAGAGAGAGACAGAGCATGAACGGGGGAGGGGCAGAGAGAGAGGGAGACACAGAATCGGAAACAGGCTCCAGGCTCCGAGCCATCAGCCCAGAGCCCGATGCGGGGCTCGAACTCACGGACCGCGAGATCGTGACCTGGCTGAGGTCGGATGCTTAACCGACTGCGCCACCCAGGCGCCCCACAATTTTGTTTTTAGATTGTATTCGAGTTGTTCAAGAGTGGGCCCTGGTCAAAATGGTTGTCCTACTCAAGTTCAGTACAAGCACCCAGTGGAATAATGGAAAGCCAGCAATGAGTTTGGGGTCAGAAGTAACTCTAATCCCAGTAGGTAACAAATGCTAGCAAATCACTCTTTCAGCCTCATCGGCAAAATGGGAATGATATTAGCTACCTCATAAAGGATCAAACATAATATTAAATGTATAAAAGATTATTATTAGTAGTAGTTGTTATGGATCAAGTTGTGTATCCCCACAATTCATAAATTCATATATTGAATCCTTAACCTCTACCAACTCAGAATGTGACTTCATTTGGAAATAGGATTACTATAGATGCAGTTAGTTAAAATGAGGTCATACTGGATTAGGTAGGTCCCTAATCCAATAGGACTGATGTCCTTATAGAAAGGAGAACTTTGGAGAAAGACACACACACAGAGTAGACGATACAGAGAGGCAAGGACAAAAGATGGGCATCTACAAGCCAGAGAGAGGGGCCCAGAACACATTCTTCCATTAAAGGCCCCAGAAATAGCCAATCCTGCCAATACCTTGATTTTGGACTTTTAGTCTTCAGGACTGTGAGACAATAGATTTCTGGTTTTTAAGCTACCTAATTTGAGGACTTTGTTTTGAAAGCTCTAGCAAACTAATATTGTAGTATCAGTGTTTCTACTTCTAAACTCACAGTGACAATCTTTCCTACCATTATGCAACGATTCTTGGAACGTGAAGCTCTCATTTCAGTTAAATGTTCTATAAGCTACTACTTTATACCAAGATGCAACCTCTTCCGGAAATTTTGCATTTAAAAAACATCATATGGAAAATATTATCATCATTTAAAAATTTTTATTTATTTATTTTTGAGAGACAGAGCATATAAACAAGGGAGGTGAGACAGAATCCCAAGCAGGCTTCATGCTGTCAGCATAGGTCCCAGCACAGGGCTCAAACTCACAAACTGTGAGATCATGACCTTAGCAGAAACTAAGAGTTGACACTTAACCAACTGAGCCACCCAGGAGTCCCTGGAAAACATTATTTTTTAAGAATCACCAACATCAGCGGATTGTCAGGATGCTTTTTTGTAAGAGAGATTCCTGGTATTCCTCAATTAATTCAAGACACAATTTATGGTCAATATTGAGGTTTTAATCAGCACCTCAATTTTTGAAGTGATATTTCAGGGCTAAGTTTGCAGGGCAAAACAATCTGTTTCTAATACATAATTGATGCTGGATATTTATATAAAAACATGTCCAGTTGGAACAGATTAGGGAACAAATTAATTCCAGCCAAAAAATAATCCAATTTGTCACTAATTGTAAAAACAATTGACAGAAAGATTGTACAGCCTGCTGCTCTCACGTTAGTGGTGAAATTGCCATGGCTGTGACAACTAAAAGTAAGAAAACAGTAGCTCTAATTAGCATTCTGACATCTATGCATTATGGAAAACCCTGAGAATAACAGAATGCTTTAATAAGGTGACTTTTGGTTTACTCTTGTTTGAAATCATCAAGCTCGATTTGCGCAACTAATAGCTTCATTGTCTATCACATTAATGGGAAAGAATCAAACTACATATACCAAGTGAACAGGATGTCACAGGACTTTGAAAACACCATCTTATCAGCTACCAAGAAGCATACTGGTAGATTTCTGATTTATACATGAACATTTGCACAGATAGAGAGTCCATCATGGTTCTAAGTAGCCACTTCTGGTTTTAGTGATTTTGGAGTCTGACCAACAGAAATTTCCTGAATCTTAAACTAAGTACCTTGTTTCTTCTTGTCCTTTGAGGTGGAAACAAGTCAATTTATAACACAAAATAAGCATCCTTGGTCAAAATATAAGTTTTAAAAATCTCAATCTTTAGCCTTCTATTTGTAAGAGTGACTAGTTCATTCGGTTATTCAATACACGTATATTAAGGTCTGAAATGTGTCAGGCACGGTTCTAAGTTGCTGTGGGTAGAGAGGTGAAGAGGGGACATCCTCACTCTAAGGGAACTTATGTCCTAGTGAGAGAGAAACACAATTTGGAAAAAAACTTACAAATTAAAAAAAAAATTCTTCAGATAATGAAGGAGGGCACTTATTGGGATAAGCGCTGGGTGTTGCATGTAAGACATGAATCACTGGGTTCTACTCCTGAAACCAATATTACAGTGTATGTTAACTAACTTGAATTTAAACAAACAAACAAACAAACAAACAAACAAACAAGAGGCCAATATGGGCAAGAGAACGACTGAGGGGAGAACGTCACAGGACATGTCAGAGGGAGACAACGGCTGGAGTGTGCACCCGCACCCCATCCTGGTATATCTGGACTATTATATTTAATTAACAGGATAAGGACACTTAGGAAATGTCTACATTCCAAAAGATAGGAGAGATTCCCTCCACTCTGATGGACAAATTAATAATTCATGATGATTCAATGAGAAACTTCTTACCACATAGTCTCATTTATTCCACAAGCTAACTTTATACCACTGGGCAGAAGCCTCACTAACGTATTCAGACCTCAGTGTCTGTCTCTACCTTTAGGATAAGGGGATGAGGTTACGTTTTGAGCTTTTATTTGTTTTCACCCTGAAAACAGATGAATTTAGATAATTTTCTTCCTATAGATTGAAATGCTAATTCAAATCCAGCAAGAAAAAATACAGCAGGAATAAATGGAACCGCGGTTGTCTTGACATTTTAAAATTATATATCAAATGAGGGAGTCCTGAAATACTCCAGAAATCCCTAGGAAGCTGCAACTACTTTTAGGTTTCAGGAAATAATATGATCCAAAAGAAAAGAAAAGAAAAGAAAAGAAAAGAAAAGAAAAGAAAAGAAAAGAAAAGAAAAGAAAAGAAAAAAGAAATCACAGAAGTCTAGCGCATTGTGATTTAAGGCTTTAGGGTTCAATTTGTATGTGATCTTTCAAACTCTCTAATCTAGTGAATTTCTTTATGATATTTCCAAATACTCCATTTACTGCGTTGCACCCTGTTCCTATTCTGTTTGGTGTTTTTTTTTTTTTTTGAAATATACTTCACCTTTTTAAAGTATAAAATTCAGCGGTTTTTAGTATATTTACAAGGTTTTGCAATCATCACCACTAATTCCAGAATATTTTCATAAACCCAAAGCGACACTATTAGTCTTCCCTCCCATCCCTCCTACACCCCCCTCCCTAGATGAAAATTAATATGCTTTGTGTTTCTGTGAATTCATTTATTATGCACATTTCATATAAATGGACCCCTACAATATTGGGTCTTTTTTTGGGGGGGAATCTGGCTTCTTTCACGTACCATGATGTTCTCAAGATTTATCCATGTTGGCAATAATGCATTCCTTTTTAGATGAGTAATATTCCATTGCATGGATAGGGCATATTTCCTTCCTTCACTCCTTCATTCATTCATTCATTCATTCACTCATTCATTCACCGGTTGACAGATGTTTGCATTGCCTCTGCTTTTAGCTATTATAAATAATGCTGCTGTGGATACTTACACACAAGGTTTTTTTGTGTGTAAACATGTGTTTCACAGAAGTAGAATTGCTGGATCGTATGGTAATTCTGGGTTTAGCTGTTGGAGACACTGCCAAATCATCTTCCAAAGCAGCTGCACTGTGTCCATTCCCACCAGCAGTGTCTGAGGGTTCCAATGAAGCTTTTGGACTAATCAACAGATGTGTTTTGGAAGAGATGGGAGACAGTACGCTTTTTCATTTTTTCAGAATGCATGATAATGGAATTCAAATGTACAGAAATTTAAGATGAACTATTTTGCAAACACACATTCTTTACTGCAGCTGTGTACAAAGTTGGTCTCCTTTAAGGTAAGTGCAGACAGGTAAGGCATGCCATTATTGATTCTTATCATGGTATATTTTTTCTTGGTAATATGCTCAGAATAACACTTCAGGCTTTAAAAAAAATAATTCAGAGATATTTTATGTGTCTGATATCCTATCCCAGGAAGAGGACAGTTTGTAGATGACACCCATCACATCTCAGAGTGAACTGACAGGGCATGACTGTGCAGTCACAAAGAGATGAAACACCACAAGGTTGGGACCAAGGCCTCAGCTCTTAGGGAAGGACTGAGAAAGTAGATAAGGCTTGGCTGCAAATGGACTATGTCGCCAGAGTATTCTACCCCATGCTTATGATCAGCATTCGTAAGTGAAAACATATCAAGATGTTCCCAGAGGGGTGAACGATCCATGAAAAGGCAATCAGAAGATATTCAGAACTCAGAAAGGTAGTTTTGGGGACACAGGACAACTAGGTAATGAGTTCCCTGCCCTGGGAGGAGAGCTGCACTCAGTGTTTCAGTTCCAGGGCTGTGGACCTGGCCAAAACGTGGTTGTCTTCCTAGAAAAGGAAATCCAGAGCAGGTTATACAACAGAACATGCTGGAAAAACAAGCCTGAAACAAAGACAAAGACTTGTATGTGGACATAAGCTCCAGATCTTAGGGAGGAAGAGCCCTGTTACCTGAATGGAGAAAATGAAGATGAAAAGTGCGGCCTGGAGCATGCCCTGGCTCCAGGTGAGAGCGAACTGTGAGTCCTGGGCCTCCCTAGTTGGCCAGACAGGGGTTTGGCTCAGAAACATGGAAGATCTGCCCTTAAGAGGGGGTTTAAATCGACCTGCATTCTGCATGTGTGGGGAAGTCACTTACTTCTAAGTCTTATATTTGCTTAAGTATTTCCTTCCTCTACTTTGGTTTATTCTGAAAATTAGGGAAATATTGAAACTCTAGTAGGGAAGATAGGGTTTAATCATCAGGAAGAAGAAAAAAAAAAAAACAGAGGTAGGTGAAAATAAGACCAGACTTACTCCTATTTAAGGAAGGGGAGGAAAACGAGATTATGAGCATCCTTGATGTACACGGACTTTAACAAAATGGAGTCAGCGTTGGTTTTTTTCTCTTTTCACGCCCTTAACACCACACCCACCCGGCCACCATATTCACTCTTGTCACTCAAGCCTGTCCCTTTTCTATTCTATTTTGGAAATCACTGGTGTAATGAAAGGAACTTGAGGCTTGCAAAAAGACACATGAAATATTCCTGCTCTACTTTGCATTTTAGGAAGCACCTAGCAGAAAATCCTGTAGAAGGACATATAAACAAATTGAAGAAGTCAGGGGGCAACAATCAGGACAATGAAGTGACTCAAAACTCAGGTCATATTAAAAGTCATTGGAGGAAACAAGAAGAGAGCAAATTCAAGAGATTTTTTAAAACGTGGTTTTGAATTTTTGATGTTCTCTCAAGTCTTTTCTTTTTTTTTTTTTTTTGAATATGCCCATAACAGAAAGAATTGGAACAATTGGGCATAATGCACAGAGAAAAAAAATGTATTTAGCCTTAACATAAGAAAAGTTTTTCGAATACAGAGAGTTGTGAAAAGGAGCGCTAGCTCATGAGAAGCCAAGTCTTCAGACTCTGAAGGTGATTTCAAAGGGAATTCAAAGTGGTCTCATTATATGACTTTTCAGATGCCATCAGATGACTCTGATAAGCTATAATCTCAGCCAGTTCATGGAGAACGTGAGCCATCTCTGATACGCTCGCCCTCACGTGACTCCTCTGTCATCTCATTTCCGGTAGATTTAATAATTTTGCACACCTGCTAGGAAAAGTACTAGTCTCTGCCTCTGTTCTAAGGGGACCGCAGGAGGCCGTGTAGAAAGACCAGGAACTTGAAATTAGTTGCTCTTGATTTCTAATTCTGAGTTTGTCACATACAATCTTGAGGACAGGGTGCTATTTCTCAGCCTCTGTACTTCTATATCCAAAATGGGAATACTGCTCTTTTCACAGGAGGATTTAATAAAACAATACATGGGAAGTTCCAACCACATGGTGGAGGGCGATGAAGGAAGCCATCAGTGCTGTCTGGTGAAGAACTATGGTGGGAAGGACCGCAACAGAAAACACTTAATTCATTTTCCAGGTCAGTTTTTGTGAAAGTGGAATAGACACAAAAGTGCTCAAAGTATAACCGAGTTGTCTGGGCACATTTTCTTACAGGGAATTTGTGTGTGTGTGTTTTTAACAAATAAGTAAGTGTTATCAAACAAGTACAAGGAAAATGTCCAGGTTAAGGAAGAAAACCACGCATTATTGGGCATGCAATATAAAAAGAACGGAGTCAGGATTGGGGCACTGTATTTTTAAACCATTTTGTTATAACATACAAATGTATAAAAATGAACAAGACATAAACGCATAGATTTATGAATTTTGTCAAGGGAAATACCTTGTAAGCAGTATCTAAATCGAAAATTATCCCAGAAGCTCCTTCGTACTCTCTCTCGGTCTGTAACCATTCATTTATTCACGGTTTGGCGTATAGCAAATTTCTTCTTCAAGTACTCATTTTGGCATATACTTGGGTTTTGTTGTTGTTGTTGTTGTTGTTGTTGTGTTGTGTGCTGTTTTGTTTTGCATACAGAGTAGTGCTTTCCAACCGAAATAAGACAGGGAGAATTTCTGGGATGGTCAAAACTGTATTTATTTGTGTGAAAGGTGAGCAAATGCTGATTTACATCTAATTTATCTTTGCTTCCAGCATGCAATGCTGGTAAGAGGACTGCAAATGGTAAGAGGGTCACGCTCCTGGCCTCACCAGTATCTAGATTCCGAGCACTGCTTCCAAGAATCTGAGAGCCTGTCAAAAGTCCTGCTCTGTCTGTGTCAAACATCCCCAGAGAAAAGCATTTCAGAATGCAGAGTTCATTCTCAGAATCCCAGAACTTCTCCCTTGACCTCATTATTTACTGTTTTATTAGTCTTCTGCCTTCAAGATGACTTTCTAAGGTGTATTCTCTTGCTCTGCTAGTTTTCCTCAATGAGATTCACCAGGGAAATTATGTTAATCTGTTATTGGTGGAATCAGGAGTACCACATCGCCCTCTTTTCACCACCTCACACCTGTCAGAGTGGCTAAAATTAACAACTCAGGAAACAATAGATGTTGGCGAGGGTGCGGAGAAAGGGGAACCCGCTTGCACTGCCGGTGGGAATGCACACTGGTGCAGCCACTCTGGAAAACAGTATGGAGGCTCCTCAAAAAGTTAAAAATAGAACTACCCTACCATCCAGCAACTGCACTACTATTTACCCAAAGAATACAAAATTCTGATTCGAAGGGGCACATGAACCCTAATGTTTATAGCAGCGCCACTGACAATAGCCAAAGTATGGAAAGAGCCCAAATGTCCACCAAAGGATGAATGGAGAAAGAAGATGTGGTATATATATATGATGGAGTATTACTCGGCAATCAAAAAGAATGAAATCTTGCTATTTGCAACAATGTGGTTGGAACTAGAGTGTATTATGCTAACTGAAATAAGTCAGTCAGAGAAAGATAAATATTATATGATTTCACTCATATGTGGGATTTAAGAAACACAACAGATTAAGATGGGGGAAAGGAAAAATAGAATGCAAAGAGAGGGAGGCAAACCATAAGAGACTCTTAAATACAGAGAACATACTGAGGGTTGCTGGAGGGAAGGTGGATAGGCTAAATGGGTGACAGACATTAAGGAGGGCACTTGTTGAGATGAGCACTGGGTGTTATATGTAAGTGATGAATCACTAAATTCTACTCATGAAATCATTATTAGACTATATGTTAACTAACTTGGATTTAAACAAAATAAAAAAATAAAAGTATTATTGTTTTCCTTCGTTATTTCTATTTTATCTCACGGAAACTCTTATTAGACATATGTTGAAGCTTCTGTCTTCAAAGTTTCATAACCTCCCTTCCAAATGATCAATATCTTTATCTCTTTTCTCTCTCTTTTGTTCACCAATATACACCCAGTGTGAGCAAAGTATCTGGTGCAGAGATGACGAATACATGTTTGCTGTGTACTGACAGCAATACTTACCATGCTAATAATACATACTGATAGCAATGCGCTGATAGCACTGAATTATTTCTTCCTCAGATAAATGTTGGAGCCGTAACCCCCAGGGTGATGGTACTTGGAGGTGGGACCTTAGGGAGACAGTCAGGTTTGGATGAGGTCATGAGGGTGGGGACTGCATGATGGGATTAATGCTCCTATACAAAGAGATGCCAGACAAACAACGGAATGGGAAAAGATATTTGCAAATGACATATCAGACAAAGGGCTAGTATCCAAAATCTATAAAGAGCTCACCAAACTCCACACCCGAAAAACAAATAACCCAGTGAAGAAATGGGCAGAAAACATGAATAGACACTTCTCTAAAGAAGACATCTGGATGGCCAACAGGCATATGAAAAGATGCTCAACATCACTCCTCATCAGGGAAATACAAATCAAAACCACACTCAGATATCACCTCACGCCAGTCAGCGTGGCTAAAATGAACAAAACAGGAAACTATAGATGCTGGCGAGGATGTGGAGAAATGGGAACCCTCTTGCACTGTTGGTGGGAATGCAAACTGGGGCAGCCGCTCTGGAAAACTGTGTGGAGGTTCCTCAAAAAATTAAAAATAGACCTACCCTATGACCCAGCAGTAGCACTGCTAGGAATTTACCCAAGGGATACAAGAGTACTGATGCATAGGGGCACTTGTACCGCAATGTTTATAGCAGCACTCTCAACCATAGCCAAATTATGGAAGGAGCCTAAGTGTCCATCAACGGATGAATGGATAAAGAAATTGTGGTTTATATACACAATGGAGTACTACGTGGCAATGAGAAAGAATGAAATACGGCCCTTTGTAGCAACGTGGATGGAACTGGAGAATGTGATGCTAAGTGAAATAAGCCATACAGAGAAAGACAGATACATATGTTTTCACTCTTATGTGGATCCTGAGAAACTTAACAGAAACCCATGGGGGAGGGGAAGGAAAAAAAAAAAGAGGTTAGAGTGGAAGAGAGCCAAAGCATAAGAGACTGTTAAAAACTGAGAACAAACTGAGGGTTGATGGGGGGTGGGAGGGAGGGGAGTGTGGGTGATGGGTATTGAGGAGGGCACCTTTTGGGATGAGCACTGGGTGTTGTATGGAAACCAATTTGATAATAAATTTCATATATTGAAAAAATTAAAAAAAAAAAGATATGCCAGAGAACTTGCTCTCTCCCCCACCCTTTCTCTCTCTCTCTGTCTCTGTGTCTCTCTGCCATGGGAGGACAAAGACAGACTTCTTCAATCTACAACCCAGAAGAGGGCTCTTACCAGAACAGGAGCATGCTGTTAGATTTAGATCTCTAGCCTCCAGCATTGTGAGAAAATGAATTTCTGCTGTTTAAGCCACCCAGACTAAGGTGCTTTGTTAAGGCAATCTCAGCTGATTGATTAGATCACTAAACGAATAAATGAATGAGATTTGATAATATTTATCTTAGGATCCTAGGACACTTTAGTGTCTCAGATGGGCTGGTTCCTCAAAGCCTGTCGATATCATATTTTCTCAACTTTTAAAATGTTTTTGCAAGGACTTTTTTTTAAGCGATATGATATAATGACTCTCACCTCCAGATCTCCTATTTTTTAACAAGGCTATTGGTTTTATTTTAGGAAGGCATTTCTAACCTTGATTTAGAAAGGACTATGTCTCAGGCTATAAAAATAAAGGATTAGTAAGTATTAGTAAAAATGAAAGGATTAGTAAGTATTTCATATACATAAAATAAAGTCATGGAAGAAGCAAAGCATTTACATTATTGACACCAATGAGATAAATATATTTGTGGGAAAATAAATGGAGAGACTTTTTTTGTTCTTATTGGGTTTTGGAAAAGAGGAAACCCCTTGAAGGAAAATGGGTCTTTTTTTCATGTATATTTAGGAATGACTTCTCCAAGGAATTACCCTTCTTTAGTTGAGATGTCACTGTGATGTTAAGTAAAAAGGATATGTTTGCTCTTCATAAGATCTAAGATTTGGTCACACAGTAAATGGCGATTTTCTAATTCATGCAAACTCTGAGGCTTTTTTTTCCTGTTAAAATACTTATTTCCATTATATAGATTTCGCTGTAGCAACAAACAATCCTGCTATCTCAGCTCAAGCAAAGTAATCTAGACTTTTCCAGGCTTATGTGAGAGCGGGAGGGCTTGACTCCATGACAGTCACCATCTCCTTAGAGAAGATAGGAGGGAGAAGGCATCGCTGCCCAAAGCATAAAGAAGCTCTTGGAGGGCTGGAACATGCAGGGCTCTGAAAGCCTCTGGTCACAGTTGGCACACGAACACTTACTCATCAAGGTAAGTTAGATGCTCCAACTACAAGTCTGAGGTTGGGGATATACTTCTATGATGGCTGCTGGAAGAAAAAAGTGATGGAGGCAATAATTCAACAAACAACTCTGCCTCATTGAGTTTTGGAAAGCATTAAATGTGTGCATCATTGTGTGTGTGTGTGTGTGTGTGGGGACAACAATGACATAAGTATAACTATTGGCATGAGAAATAAAAGGAAGGGATTTTAGCCAGTGGGACATTATTGCAGACCTTGGTGATGAGAACTCTAAGAGACAAGGGAAGATTAATGAAAAGATGTGACAATTAAAAACTTAGAAGAATAAAAGATGGAAGAAATAGCATAGTTTGCAGAAACATGGTGCAGAATTTTAAATAAGAGGAAGGGGATTCATCACAAATGGTATCCAGTATGGTCTAGGTTGGCACAGAGTTTTATTAAAGTAATGCTTCCTTGTAAACAATTTCTGTCTGCAAAATATTATGCAACATATTCCAACAGTCAGCCTTTGGAAGAATTTTTGGTCAACCTTTAGAGGTATCGTTAGGTTTAGTAATGTTTCTTCTTGAATTAGTGGAGAACAAACACTGGTGATTTTGTGCCTATTGAACATTGCAATTTAACCTTGGGTTTTTCTGCCTCCAGCCTCTGGGCTAAGAGTGACTTTTGTTGCATATATATGCTTGAGTGACAGGATGTTCTGAATCCTTGAACTACAATGTATCCACTCCACCTATTTTCTGCTGACTTCTTTATCTGGGAGCACAGAAAAGATCAGGTCTTCAGACCTGAACTCTGCCCTCTCTCAACTCTGTTTTTCCATGTAAAACTGCCTGGTTCTTGATGGATCACTGTGGAACTTTGTCTACTTTTTGAACATTAAAAAATTTTTAACTCTGCATTCCTTTCTCAATCCATTCCAATCTCTTTTCTGCCTTTGTTAATCCACTTAAATTTATCAGAATAATGCTGCTAGTGACCTCTTACTATCAAATGCAATGGAAAATTTCCAGTTCTTATTTTATTTCCACCTCTCTGATATCCAATAGACACTCTCCTCTCAAGTCTCCCATCCTTTGGCTTTGGTGCCACCTAAGCATTGGTGCTGCTTCTACCTCAAAAACCACCCTCCCTTCTTGACTGACTGCTATCCATCGTCCTTGTAGCATGTGATGGTTGAAAAAGATCTGTTCTCAGATGTGTGTAACTTCTGTGCACCCTCATCCGTATCCCAGATCTGACCATCTTCCAGGTGATGTAGTCTGGTAGATACATCTTTCTACCTGGTCTGAGTCTGTTCCTGAGTTCTAGATCCATCCCTTTATTGATGTGTCCTCTTCACTTAGCTGAGAGGAATCTCCAACTTGAATCCAAAATGAAATCAATATTCTCAATATCACTCTTCTTTCCTCCTCCCATGTTTTATATCTCAGTTAATGGTGATGTTTAGAAGAAACTCACTCCTATATATCAAACAGAAGCAGTGTATAAATTTGACCTTAACATATAGTAATGGCAATGATTGTGTTTCATTATGTTAAATTTTTTTAATGTTTATTTATTTTTGAGAGCGAGACAGAGAGACAGAGAGAAACAGAGAGTGCACAAGCAGGGGAGGGGCAAAAAGAGAGGGAGACCCAGAATCTGAAGCAGGTTCCAAACTCTGAGCTGTCAGCACAGAGCCCGATGCAGGGCTTGAACCTACAAACCATGAGATCGTGACCTGAGTGGAAGTCGGACGCTTAACTGAGGAGCCACCCAGGTGCTCCTGATTTTCATTATATTTTAAAGCCAATGGAAGTAGAGTTAAACAGGCATAATTTTCTGTGGAACAAATAGTAATTTCCCATTCAGATGCTATACTTAAAATTTTTGAAAGTGATTATGTGCCTTTTTTGAAATGACCTTATCGCAACATGACAACAGAAACATTTTTAATGCATTTTTGAATATATGTTGAATATATATTTTAGCACTTGATGCTAATTTACAATGGCTGTTAATGGAATTAAGTTAATACAGTAACTTTTACCATCACTAAAATATATATTTATTTTACCTTATATGAAACAAAACAACTGCAGTGATTTGTATTTTTGAACTTTTAACTATTAAACAGAGTTACAGCTAACAAATACAAAAGAACACATAAAAATGAAAGGAAAAAACATTAAATATTCTTTCAGCTTTCAGAGAAGTTGTGTGACAGAATAGACTTTCAGGAGCTGGATGAGAACAGGCTAAGTTGGTCCTGGCTGTTGCCTAAGATTCTGAAATTAATGGTTATGTGGGTAATGGATGAGACCATTGATCAGTTAAGTGATTTAATAAAGGTAATGGGAATGAGGAGATATGATAGATTAGAAATGGGCAGGAGAAAAGAAAAGGAGGTTCACTAAAGTCTTTAAAAGACAAAAAAACTATGTTAAGACTTTATAAAATAAGAATTTTCTGAAATACCCTAAAAAGGAAAGAATGACCTTTGCTTTGCCTTTCATGCCAAAATTTTATTTTTTAACTTCTTCCTGTTCCTATAAACATGCTATTTTAAATTTAATTTTACTCGCCCATAAAATACAAGATACATACTAATAGACTACTGAATTGTGCCTTGTAAAATAAATGTAGCTTAGCTTCTTGAGCAAAACTAAATTAGTAAAATCACTTAAAACTAGAAAACACAGCGACTGTGACATTTCTGGGAGAATGGTTTGTTTTTTACTTTATAAATTCTAAGGCAAGAAAAAAACAACAACACGTAGACCATACAATATTATCAGAATTATTCCTTCAATATAGCATAGTGTAGAAGAAGAATGTATTCGAACATAGCTGTCCACTTGAAAAGTATATGAGAAAAAATTCCATTATCTTCTGGGTCCCCTGGAATTCATTGGCCACCCTCTTGACTCTAGGGAAGGCAATGTTTTCAACAGCCTGTTACATCGCTCTTGACCTCCGGGAAACAGGCTGTCCTGTAATGGGGCAATTATGACTGTCATTTCTCTTCCCACAAGGATAACTCTGAAATGGCCAGGGGGGGCAAGAATGCAAGGAAAGAGTAGAATTGCATGAGCAGTTGGACGACTTTATTCCCTAACAGTCTCCCAGGACTTAATTTGCAGCTCAGGAAAGTATTCTCAGGTTTTTATCTCTGAATTGTAACCTGAAGAGTGTGTCTCCATTGAAGGCGGTTCACAAAAGCAAACTAAAAATTGGGTCTCTCCCTGGATTGTCTGGCAAGTACATTTCTACATGATGGAAAATAGTTGTAGCTGTATGCGAGCGTTTTCCCAAAACTCTTGCTCTGAATATCCCACATACAAGTTCACATATTTTTAATGCTGATACTTTTTCATTAATTTTTGATAATCCATTACATTACCTTATTCATATGTTAATCTTTTAAAAAAAATCTTTTTAATGTTTATTTTTGAAAGACAGAGAGAGAGAGAGAGAGAGAGAGAGAGAGAGAGGCAGAGAAAGAGGGAGACACAGAATCTGAAGCAGGTTCCAGGCTCCGAGCTCTGAGCTCCAGGCTCAGCCCAGAGCCCAATGTGGGTCTTGAACCTATGAACCGTGAGATCATGACCTGAGCCAAACCTGGACGCTCAACCTACTGAGCCACCCAGATGCCCCTATGCATGTGTTATTTCTATTGTGCTATTAACTTTTTCTCCCTCACTCCAAAAGTAATCCATGCTTAATAAAGGTGTTTTGAAGAGTCCATAAAAAAAGTCACTCACACAAATTAGCTGGAACTGTGGTCAAGTTCATTTTAGATTCTGTCTCCCTGTACACACACACTCAACACTTACACTCATATTTACATCTATGTCCTGATATATAACTATTGACACAAATAAGATCATGAGTATTTTTATACAAAATGTACATCATTAAGGCCTGTTCTCTGTATTTAATGTTATGTCAACAAATTCTCTACGTTACTGTATACGAAAAAATTAAATATCTAATATTCCTCTGAATTGGCATAATCTAGATTTCTTAACATTCCACCAAAGCCTGGATATCTAAACTATTTTCAGCATTTCATGATATATCTACTCTTCCTATTCCTAATGACTTATTAGGGACTATTCTCACAAACGGAAATTTCTATATGATAGCTTGTGAATATTATATGGTTACTGATAATATCTGACATCACATTTGTATTTCTATGAGCAATACTTAAGAGTATCGTTTTATCCTTTTTAGCAGCTTTGGATGTCTTAGAAATATTTCCTGATACAAATGGTGAAAATAATGCATTAATATTTAAATTTCATAATGCTGGGATTATCAAAGGGAAGGAAAATTTTTCTATAACTTAAATCTATTGTATTCATCTCTTCACGAACTTTGAATCTGTTGTCCTCTTATACATTGGAATTTGAGTATTTCTCTTATAATTTGTATGCTCTATTTGTCCCTGCTTTGATAGACAAAAATACTAATCATTTGGACCAATGAGTTGAACCTATGAAAATTATTTATGAGTTAATGATAACTTTGGATTTTTGCATTCATTGCAAAACTATTCCTAATTTGTTTCTGTTCATTGAAACATCATGCTTATCATCTACTACAGGAGATTTTCATTGTTTTTGAGGATGAAATGTGTTCTTGTCCTTTTTAAAGTTTCCTTTGCTTCTAAATGTGGAAACTTATCCCCTTCCTCACAGATTTGATCACTATGCTTACATCTCCATATATCTCCATAATATATATTCAGGGCTTGATTTTCACATGCATTTTTCATAAAATTTAACTTTCTAATCTTTTTGACATTTATTTTACCCCTTACAGTGAGAAACGTTTACAACTTTTGGATTTGACTAATAATTGTCTCAGTAATATAGTGATTCATTTTAAATTTCATAGTTACATAAAGTGTGTTTTAGAGAACAGGGTCTGGTGAAAACTCGACTGAGTTCAAATCACTTCTCCACTGTTCTCTGGTTGGAGACATTCTGTATCACCTCTGCCCATTTCCTCCTCTGTGAAAAGCGGAGATTGACTCCAGCTGTGACACATTTCGATCCGGGAAGGAGTGAATGCATTTTAACAATGAACTACCATCAGGCTGGTCTTGTCATTACTTATAGGGCTTTGATGAAACATTTTACTAGTTTTTTTTTGGGGGGGGGGGGAATCAGTAAATTATAAAGAATTTTTATATTATGTCTTTTTAAGAGGCATTGGATGTCGTTAAAATAAAATTTTTAAATATTTGCAAAATGTCAACCCCTTCCACTGAGTGTTTCGACTTCATAGTACTAAATACAAAATATGGACGTATCAAAAATGTATCGCACACTGGCCTCTTTGGGCTGCAAAGGAGAAGAAAATCAGTTCCTCAGGACAGGGTATTGGAGAACAGGATTCTAGGTGATCGCTTGTTCTGGTCTCATTGCTTATATACTCTTATGTCGCAGTTACTTCTTTTCCTAAAAGTATTGCCTCAGTAAGGAAGTCTCTCTCTGTCCCTGCCTGTCCCCCCTTCCCCCACACCATTTATTTATATTACTATGCAAACCTATATCCTGAGGTCCTGGTGACTGAACCACAATTGTATGTTTTGCTTGAGCTGGGCCAATAATGTTTTCTGTTCTGAGACTTAGAATTGGGGCAGATTATTATTTCTGGCTCTGAGGAGAGGCAAAGGCAGAAAGGATTAATCAACGCTGAGAGCTAATATGTATCAGTCAAGTTCTGTGAGCTGTCCAATTAAAGGGCTGGAGTGATATTCTAGCAATGAAAAGCAAAAGCAGTTTCTTAGTTGTATGTAATTGTGACGTGAAGAGAACAGAGGGAATTACTTAGTTTTAACAGAAAACACTTTATGACAAAAAAATTTGCGTGCTTTGTGTGAAATAAATAAAGCTGAATACAACCGTCTTTGGATGAGACCATAAGACTTAAGTTGTCACTTCTTGTAGCTTTTTCCCCACATTAACAGACTGTTATTAATTAACATGGAGAACAGGCTTAGAAATAAAAATTGCAACCTTCAATGTTGCAGGAATGTTTAGGAAGATAACTGCCAATCATCACTGTGGTATAAATCTCTACAGGGAAATTGTTCAAGTATATATATGTTTATTTATTTGAGACAGAGAGCATGAGTGGGGAGGGGCAGAGAGAGAGAGAGAGGAAAGAGAGAATCCCAAGCAGGCTCTATGCCGTGAGCACAGAGCCCAACACAGAGCTTGATCTAACCAAATGCAAGATCGTGACCTGAGCTGAAATCAGTTGGGGAACACACAAACGACTAAGCCACTCAGACACCCCTAACATATATTTTTTAAGAGAACCACACAGGGGTACCCCCCTGGTGCCTCATTCGGTTGAGCATCCAACTCTTGATGTCAACTCATGTCACAATCCCAGGATCATGGGATCGAGCCCCATTTCGAGCCCTGCAGTGATCTCCATGCTGAGCACAGAGCCTGCTTGAGATTCTCTCTCTCTCTCTCTCTCTCTCTCTCTCTCTCTCTCAAGACAACAGCAAGAAACTAACCATATAAAAATGGAATAAGAAAACAATCATGATAACAAAAACACTAATATTTTTCTTTCCATTAATTGTAATTTGTCATTAAAAATTTACAAATACTAAATGCTGATGGACACTTCACTCCTTCTGCAAGCCCATTAATTGCTAAAAATATTTTATGTATAAGATGAAGGTATAGGTAGACAGACACAATGGGAAGCACAAAATAAGAGCTTGAGAACTGTTTAAAATAGAAGTATGTGTCACTGTAATAATATCTGTATATGTTTCTTCTCTCCCTTTGCTGCCTATGTCACACACATCTCCGTAGCCACATCAAACACACAATGCCTGGCTCAGAACAGGACTCAATAATCAACACACTCAGTGAGGCAGAGTCTATCACTTTTATTCTATTTGTATTTAAAGACAAAATTTAAGAGATGTCTTTTTCTCATTTTTTTCATACCTTAAACTCATTGTGCCAGAACTATTATTAATTGGTAAGTTTAACTTACGGCTCTATTTGAGCAGGAGGGCGGTCTCCTTGCTTACGAGGTATCTTTTAAAACATGCAACATATTTGAATATTTACTTTGTATTTTTTCCTGGGTATTTTTTTTTCCTCCTTTGATCCTCGGATACTACAATGTCTTCAGATTTATGCCTACCTTTCTGATATCTACAAAATGAGTGCATTTGGCAAACTGTTACTGGAATTGCCTGCTGTTTAGGAAATGTCTGGGTAATATTAACTTACATCTGTATTAGTCACTGTTCTCCAGAGAAATAGAACCAATGATAGAAGCATATGTATGTGAACCAAAATATATTTATATCAATGATATATTAGAGAGAGAGAGACAGAGACACTGAGAGAGATTTATTACCATAAAGCATTATAACAAATTATGTAACTATGGAAGCTGACCAGTCCCAGGATCTGCAGGCAGCGAGCTAGAGACCTGGGGAAGAGCCAGCAATGTTGTTTCAGCCCCGAAGTTGGCAGGCTCCAGACCCAGGAAATGCTGATGTTTCAGATGAAGCCCAAAAGCAAAAAATAAAACAAAAACAATAACAAAAAAGCAAAGTCCCATGTCCCAGCTCAAAACAATCAGGTTTTTCTTTTATTTCTTTTATTTTTTTTATGTTTAAATAACATGTTTTATGTTTTAAAATTATTTTATGTTTTTTTTTTTGAGAGAGAGAGAGAGAGAGAGAGAGAGACAGAGACAGAACATGAGTGGGGGAGGGGTAGCAAGAGAGGGGGACAGAGGATCCAAGGCGGGCTCTGCGCTGACAGCGGTGAGACTGACATGGGACTCAAACTCATGAACTATTAAATCATGACCTGAGCTGAAGTTGGATGCTTAACTGACTGAGCCAGCCCAGGTGCCCTGGGAATTTTCTCTTAATCACAGGAGGGACAGCCTTTTTGTTCTACTCAGGCCTTCAACTGATTAGGAGAGGCTCACCCACACTGGAGAGGGCAATCTGCTTTATTTAACAAACTTTACTCTCACCCAGAAACATCCTCACAGACACACGCAGCGAAGTGTTTGACCAAATGTCTGGGCATCTCATGGTCCAGTCCAGGTGGCACATAAAATTGACCATCATGAGTTCCTTTCTTCATTTATTTAGATTCATGCTTTTTCATTCATAATTATGTAAGCCATCCTCATATACCAAAGTAACTTTGTCCCTCTTCAACTTTTTTTTTCTAGTTTCCTTTAAATTTTTTTTTACATTTTATTTATTTTTTTGATAGAGACAGAGCACAAGTGGGGGAGGGGTAGAGAGAGAGGGAGACACAGAATCCGAAGCAGGCTCCAGGCTCCGAGCTGTCGGCACAGAGCCCGATGCAGGGCTCGAACCCACAAACCGTGAGATCACAACCTGAGCCGAAATTGGACGCTTAACAGACTAAGCCACCCAGGTACCCCTCTAGTTTCCTCTAAAGTCCCTCTGCCTGTGCCTGAAGTGGTGACATTCCTCAGGGTCCTTCCCTGGACAGTCTTTCCCAGGTGACCTCATCATTCACATGGATTCAGCCACTCTCTGTTTACTCATGTTCTTGTTTTCTCAGGCTGCTGTAACAAAACGCAGCAGATTGGGTGTTTTTCACAACAGAAATGTGTTTTCTTGCAGACGTCGGGGCTGGACGTCTGAGGTCAATGGTCAATTTCTGGTGAGACCCCACCGCCCTGACTTGCAGATGACTGCTTTCTGGCTGTGCCATCATGTGGCTGAGAGAGCAAGGTCTTTGCTGTGTCTGCTTGTAAGGACACTGATCCCATCTAGAGGGATCCATCCTGACGATCTCATCTGAGCCTAGTTACCTCCCCAAAGCTCCGCTCCAAATACCATCACACTGGGAGTAAGGACTTTAATCTACACATCTGAGGAGGACACAATTCAGTCCATAGCGTTTGACATTGCCTAAGTCTACATTTTGGCCGGAATGGCCATTATGATCTGAATTGCTTCCCCCCTCTAAATTCATGTGTTGAAATACTAACTTGTATTTGGAGACAGGGACTTTAAAAAGGTAATTAAAAGTTAAATTTAAAATTAAGCTGTTAGGGCAGGCCCTAACCTAAGCTGACTGAAGTCCCTGTAAAAGGGAATTTGGACACACAGAGATATATCAAGCGCTGCTGTCCCCAAAGGGGCGATTACCTGAGGACACCTCAAGAGAGTGGCCAACTGCGATACAAAGAGAGAGCCCTCAGAAGAAAGAAATCCTGCTGGCGTCTTCAGTCTGGACATCCAGCCTCCACAAATAGGAGAAAATAAGTCTCTATTGCCTTAGTCGACCTGTAGTGTTTTGTTAGGCAGCCCCAGCCGACTAGTGCGCTGGTTTCCTAAAAAAGTGTGTCTGTAATTCAAGGGGTTGTTGAACACCATTTTGCAACAGTTTAAGTGGATCTGTTCCGGACGGAGCTCGGTACTTCCTGTCTGCGCGGGGCGTTCATCCACATCCCCAAGAGACACATGGGAAAGAAGGCCCTGGGCCTGTAGGTCACAGGACTCCTTTCTGACTGCCCTCAGCTGACCCCCTCTTCACAGCGTGAGGAGGCTTCAGGGTAAGGGGTGGGCCAGGTCCCCGCTTCTAGACCACACTTCCCATCCCAGAACCTCATACTTCCGTCCTGGACCTGCATAGATGTCCTCCTGACCTCAGGTCTCACCTACAGCGACGCTGACCCCTGCACCTGCGTGCTGTGTGTTCAAGGGTATCCGTTCCCAGCGGGTATGGACAAGCAGGCTGGGGTCTTCACATAAATGACACAGGGTCAGAGGTGAGAAACGAAAGGGGTGGAGACAAGCTATCTCTCAGTCACAGTCTCCCAGGGGAAGACAGCAGGGTGTTCCAGAATTCTTACACTGAAGCTGGTCTTCAAAGTGGTCAGGAAGGTGAGAGGGTAGAACACCTTGTATTTACCAGTCATCGCTAGCTTCCTAACTTCCATACATTCAGGCATGTGTAAGGACGACTCATTTGTCCTTTGGTACTGTGTCCTACAAATATGAGGGACAAGACACTTTCTCACACACGACTGCCAGGATTGTTTATTCCTCTTTCCTTCTGGGCTCGGTGAAGGGCAGTGGCAGAGTCCTGGCTGAAACCTGTCATCTTGGATTCCTTCCTTCCCTCGTTCCTTCTATTCACGGAATCCACAATTCCTGTCAGTTACACCTTCCAGGTACCCTTTGCATCTTTGCTCACTGCTCCAATCGTCAAAAACACTGCTCCAGTTGACAGAGTCTCCCACGTGCACCCCTACCTTCAGTCCTGCTCCAATCTGCTCCGCTTTCCCATATGGAAGCTAAAATACGCAGGTCCATGGCCTGAAACCTCTTAGAGGTGTGTTATTTCCTGCAGGCTCAAGGCTGCTCTGGCATCTTGTTACCATACAGCAAGATGGTACCGAGGGGTTACCTATTCCAGTCATCTCCCTGCTCACATTATACAGACCATGGATTTCTTTCAGTTCTTGGAAATTGTCTTTTTTCCCTCTAAACCTCATGGTGTCTCAGACGCTGTTGCATTAGTCTGGCTAATCCCTATTTACCCTACAGGTCCCCACTTAAAATCACTTTCTCCGGGAAGATTTTTCTGAGCCCTCCTGCCCGCCTCAATTGCCCCATAGGGCCTACATTTCAACAGAACGCTTATTACACACTAATTATCTACTTCCCCCCCCCCCCCCAAAACTGTTGAGTGTGCACCTGTCTTGTTCAATTTTATACACATAGTGCTTGGCACATAGCCAAAATGATAGAAAAAACAATTATATGAAACTGAAAGCAGAATTTAGATGCATTTTCATATTCCTAAAGCCGCACAACGCTGGCATCATCTAAAATTCATAGGTATTTTACAGCAAAAATGTAATTGACATATTATTTTGACATTCTCATATTCTGTTCAAACTCGGTAAAAATAACGCTGTACAGTTTTTAAGTATTTACTCAAAAGGCCTGCCTGGTTGATAAAGGAGAACAGCACTTCCCAGACAGATTTTGATGGACAAGAGAGGTCCCTGCAGTCAGTCTCCTGTTTTAAATAGCTTTCTCTGGGGGCGCCTGGGTGGCGCAGTCGGTTAAGCGTCCGACTTCAGCCAGGTCACGATCTCGCGGTCCGTGAGTTCGAGCCCCGCGTCGGGCTCTGGACTGACGGCTCAGAGCCTGGAGCCTGCTTCCGATTCTGTGTCTCCCTCTCTCTCTGCCCCTCCCCCGTTCATGCTCTGTCTCTCTCTGTCCCCAAAATAAATAAACGTTGAAAAAAAAAAAAAGAAAAAAAATTTATATAAAAAAAAAAGTAAATAAATAGCTTTCTCTGGCCAACATCTTGCAGTTCCCCACCCCATAGGCTAGGGGTGTATGGGACCAAGAGGTGGAAGCTGTCTTTCCCCTTGACACAGTATTCCGGGTGCCTGGAAGCATGGGATTCCCTGTTTGAACGGCCCTAACCTCCTTCTAGAACCTGTGTGGGACTCCTCCTGGCTTAACTTTTCAGAACAGACTGTAAAGCCACTGTACCCAATCTTGAGCGTGGAGGCTGAGAACATGCAAGGGTGACTCTTGAAAGCAACACGAAACCAGTGCATCTTGCAGTGTGCACACAGGTGTAGTTAAGGTCTCTTGTGAGGCGGTAGGAAGAAGGGGTGGGGGTGGGGGTGCGGCATCATCACAGCCCAGGGGCTGGTGAAGCTGGCTCCCCATGGTCAACATGCTGCAGATCATTGCAAAGCTATGTTTGTCACGACCGGAGATGAGAACACATTTCATTCAACAAATTTCTTTAGATATTTTAGCAAATCAAAGAATTGCTTCATAAATTTTAAAGACCCCGACCTATGGTAGGTATTTGGGCTCCAGGTGTACTATTGCCACAAGCTCTGGAAACCTTAGAGGGAGCTCCGACAGAACATGGTCAAACGTGTGGTCATGCGTATGTACGGCTTAGTGTAATCTTTCTCTGATGCCTGTGAGATGTCCAGCAACGATCTCTAGGTCTGTTCATTTCATACCTTGTATGTCACTCACATGAACGTAAGTAGTGACCCTCTTCTAAACTTTACTATGCCTTAAAATACATTTAATACTTCTTTGGGGGCTGATATTATTTTTGCTGTGTTAGAATACCAGATCTATTCGTACATTTAGCCTTAGGGTCGTCCATTTTAAGACCCATTAGAGATTTCTTTTATCATCTCTAAATCACTTTTCTTTAATTAACAGGAAGATAAAATGTCCCTCTCAAGAAAGAGGACGAATTATCCCCTTTGAAATACACGTTTCTTCAGCTTATCAAGTCAGAACTGTTGCTCTGTATTATACATCTCAAATGATATCTTAAGCTATGGGAGCCTGGGCTCTTTACAAAAAAATGAAATTGATTAGCCCTTCAGATAACAATGGCCAACAATAAAGCATAATCTCATAGTTATTCATGTCTTACTTATACATACTAAAGACCATCCCCTCAGAAAAGGCTGAATGCATATGTAATAATTTACAGTTCTAAAATATATCCTTAGATCCTTCCCTAGGCACAAAGTTGCCGACAACTTAACTCCTCTGTAAAACCAGTTCTTCAAATACTTTACCTCATAATTTAGAGACAAGGTTTAAGAAGAAAGAACAAAAATTCGTTTAAACATATATCTTTGGGTTCAACATTTACCTTTAATCTTCACGAAAATCATCTGCTTTAAATTGACCTCAGTAGAAAAATCCTTAAGAGGAAGAGGTATCCCCAAATTATAAAGTCCATTTACAGACCTCACATGTAGGTGGAACAGTGATTTCGGTGCTCACGTTACCTTTATATTTTTCATACATTTTTACCTTCCAGGTCCTATGAAGTACATCTCTACTTCATCCTTACCTCAGTGTAAAAATAGAATTCCTTTTACGACTTCACTCCCTCAACAAATGTAGCACCTTGAATAGTTTCTAATAGCTTAAAGATAAAGAGACCGTCTTCCCTTCAGGATTCCGGGACCTACATTTATACTTGCTCACGTAATCTCATTAGTGTGGGATCCAAATTTATAAAGTGGTACTTACAGTTAACTGAAACAGCAGGAGAAAACCCTCTGTGGATTTCTTTTTGATGACAGAACCAGTGATTGGTTGCCAAGATGATTTATGGCTCTCTTTTTAAAATGAATGGAAAAAAATTGATAGAAATACTTTCTAGCAGTAACCTGAAATCTTCCTGACTTAAATAGCTATTACTTTTCTTTCTCAGAAAGAATAAAAATATCAACTATCCAAACGTAGAGTTTTATATTGGGGAAACTAAGAATAAAGTGTATTACTAGAGAAATTTAAAAACCAATGAGTACTGAGTCTCTCAACCTCACAGTATATGGAAATTTAACCTGGATTAAAAGTTAAATGTTAAAAAAAATCAAACAGTTAAAAAGCTTGAAAATAGGAATTAATATTCATTAAACCAACCCCTTGATATGAGAAGGTTTTCTAAACTTTAAAGTAGTCAAAGTGGTTACACACAAACAAGACACTAAAGTTAGTATATAAACTCGTAATTTTATGTATCAGAAAAAAAGAATGAAACCCAAATTTCATGTTAATGAAACATATTTGGGAATATAGGATTATTTATGTATTAGAAGTACAAATGACTTAAATCTTCAATCTTCAAAAACCTCCTGCCTTCGGGGCACCTGGGTGGCTGGCTCAGTTAGTTAAGTATCTGACTTCGGCTCCGGTCATGATCTCGGGGTTCGTGAGTTCAAGCCTCACGTCGGGCTCTGTGCTGACAGCTCAGATCCTGGAGGCTGCTTTGGATTCTGTGTCTCCGTCTCTCTCTCTCTCTCTCTCTCTCACTCTCTCTCTCTCTCTCTGTTCTCCCCCACCCCCTGTCTTTCTCTCTCAAAAAATAAACTTTAAAAAAATAAATAAAAATAAAAACCTCCTGTCTTCTGTTGTCTCTTTGAGAAATGTTAATCAATCTGCAAGCACAAGGTATTCAGTCATTCAAACAAGGAACATTTTTAGTGAGAATGAGTAAGAATTTAGTAAGTATCTGTTTTATGGAATATTCTTCAGCCTTAAAAAAAATTCTGCCATTTATGATCACATAGACGAACCTGGTAACATTATGCAAAGTGAAATAAGCCAAACACAGAAAGACATACTGCATGATGTCAGTTATATGTAGAATCTTAAACAAATTAAGTTGAACACATATTAATAGAAGAAGGGTGGTCAGTAGAGGCTGAGGGGGGGAGGAAAGGGATGATATTGATCAAAAAGTACAAAGTTTCAGATATAAGATGACATAAGTTCTGGAGATCTAATACACAGCATGATGCCTAAAGTTAATAATGTATTGTGATCTTGAAATTTGCTAAGAGAGTATGTCTCAAGTATTCTTAACTTGTGCCTCCCACACCCCCACCACACAGATGGTAATTATATGAGGTGATGGATGTGTTATTTAGCTTGACTGTGTTAATCATTTCACAGTATATATGTATATCAAGACATCATGGTATACATATATACATATACATACATACATATATACATATATATAATTTTAATCTATCAATCATTCCTCAATAAAGCTGGGAAAAAAATAACATGAAAAGGGAAGTAACCTGTATACGCATTGTAACAGAAGAAATAATACTCTCTTTAGTTGCAGATGACATGACTGTCTATGTAGAAAATCCCAAAGAAGTGACAAAAGTCTTGTAACTTATAAGTGACTCTAACAAAGTTGCAGGACACCCAAAGTTAATATTTCGAAGTCAAGTACTTACCTATATACTAGCAATAAGCAAATAACATTTGAAATGGAAAGAAAAAGTTAAATGGGATCAAAAATAATATGTGTAGGTGTAAATCAAATAAAATATTTATAGGATACATATACATCAATGTATATGTATAATCAGAGGGGAGGAAAGGGAGAAAGAAACTATAGCACTCTGATAAATGAAATTCAAGATCGAAATAAATGGAGAGATGGTCTATGTTCATAGGTTTGAAGACATAATATTTTTAAATGTCAATTTTTCCTAACTTGTTCTAGAATTTCAATTCAATTCCTATAAAACTCCTGCCAAGCTGTTTTTTAGATATCAAAATACGTACTCTAAATTTCTCTAAGAAGGCAAAGTCCTAGGATAGCTACTACAATGCTGAAGAGGAACAAAGTTGGATGATTCACCTACCTGCTCTTAAAAGTTATTCTCAACCTATGATATTCAAAGGATAATATTGGAACAGAATAGAGAACCCCAAAATAGACCCAGATAATCTGTAAAATGATATTTGATAAAGGAGCAAAGATTATTCAATGAAGAAAGGACAGTATTTTCAACAAATGCAAGAGAAAACAATTGCACTCCATCTACAAAAAACAAACAAAAAAATTAACCTGGACACAAATCTTATACCTTTCACAAAAATGACTCAAGACAGCCTGTAGACCCAAAAACAGACCTAGATGCAAAATACAAAACTATAAAAGTTCTAGAAGAAAACATGAGGGGAAAACCATGTGATCTTGAGCTGGTAATGAATTTTACATCCAAAACCCAAAGCATAATCCATGAAAGAAAAGTGACATTTTGGATTTATTACAGTTACAAACTTCTGCCAAAGACACTATTAAGTGAAAAGAGCAATCGTATCTGCAAAGAAAATATCTACAAGGCACATATCCGATAAAGGACTCATATCCAAAGGATACAAAGGACACGTAACACTCTGGAATGAGAAAACAAACAACCCAACTTAAAAATGGGCAAAAAATCTAAACAGACATCTCACCAAAAAAGATCTAGAGATGACAAGTAACCATACACCAGACACTCAACATTATTTATCATCAGGTAATTGCAAACTAAAATAACGGGAACATACCATTCCCTGGTGGGAAGGCAAACTGAGACTGGCCAGTGTGAACACAGATTGGCGGTTTCTTACACAACTAAATATAGCCTTACCACAGGATCCAGCAATTGTGTTCCTTGGCACTTCCCCAACTAATTTCACAATTTGTGTCCACACAGAGGCCTGCACATAAATGATCACAGAAGCTGTACTGGTAATTGCCAAACACTGGAAGCACGCAATTTGTGCTCAATAAGTGAATGGATAAAAACACTTTGGAACATCTGCACAATGGGATATATTGAGCTATGGAAAAACAGAGAGGAAATTTAGGCTCATATTGCTAAGTGAAAAAAGCCAGTTTAAAGGCTACATCTTTATGATTTCAGGTTTATGACATTCTGAAAAAGGCAAAACTAAAAGATCTATGGTTACCTGGGGTTTGGGGGGTGTGGAATGGAAGCGTTAAATAATTAAAACACAGGGGATTTTTTTTTATAGTAATCAAACTATTCTGTATGAGGCTATAATGGTGAATACGTAATGCTATACATTTGAGGTTTTTTTAATGTTTATTTTTATTTGAGAGAGAGAGAGAGAGAGAGAGAGAGAGAGAGAGAGAGAGAGAGAGAGAATGAGCAGGGGAGGGGCAGAGAGAAAGGGAGACACAGAATCTGAAGCAGGCTCCAGGCTCTGAGCAGTCAGCACAGAGCCCAATGCAGGGGCTCGAACTCATGAACCGGGAGATTGTGCCCTTAGCCAAAGTCAGATACTTAACTGACTGAGCCACCCAGGCACCCCATAATGCTATACATTTGTAAAAACCCATAGCACTTTGCAATACAAAGCAATGGCCTAAACATACGCAAATTTATATAAATCACACGGGCACTGTGGGATCCTGAGATAGAATGAAGGCTCTACAAGAGAATTTAGCTGTATTACAAATATATGAAACATTATCAGTGACGAGGGGTAGAATGAAAAGTGAAGGACCTAAATTGCTTTGGAAATGATTGGAATCTACCGGACTACAGGCAAGTAAACCGTATACAGCACTGCACTCTAGCCTGATAAAGCTATTTCCCAAGGGGGTACAGGTTTAAGATGCTGATATTGCTCTATAATATATGCTGGAACTGAACAATTAAGTATATGAATGGCAGATGGTGGAGGCAGACTTCTTACTTTTGGATTGGGGATTACAGAAAAGCAGGAGGAGACTAGTATGATCCATGTGGTAGTACATTAGAGTAGAAGACACCAGCAGATCTCCTGTTTAGTTTATGACAGATACAAGTGTTTACATACAGAACTATTTCTAGAGATGAATACACACCTAGGTTAGTATACACACAACTGAAATCTTCGTCAGTTGAGAGATCCTAGAAGCAATAATACCCCAGTAGCAATGAGCACATCTAGTACCTGAATCTTGGTTTCTAATATCATTCTCCAGTAAAGGGAACCAAGGTTCCTTGGAAAAAAGGACTCATTCTAGGGCTGGGACAGAAAACATAAAAGATGATTTGGGGCATGCCAGAAAGTAGTAAGTACTGAAAAAAGTAACCGTAACAACAATTATAAGGTGTGTCAAAAGTACATAGGAGTCAACTGACATCACCTAAAGGTCTAAGCTGAAACATTTTGAGCAACAAAATAATAAATACGGAACATAATCTAAAGTAAAAGATAAATGTTCATAAGTACACACTGATAGAAATAAATGACTGTATAAATAAATCAAATGAAGAAGAGTCAACTCTCCCAGGAGGAAAAATTTCAAATTATTCACATACATACACTACGCTCAAAGAGGTGAGGCATAACTCCCCATGCTTCAATGTGGGCTGTGCAAAGAGATCTTCCTCCAAAGAATATGATATGGAAAAGCAGGTGTGTGTGTGTGTGTGTGTGTGTGTGTGTGTGTGTGTGTGTGTGGTGGGGGTTGGGGGGCGGGACTAGAAAAACTTGAGAAACTGGTTCACCCTCACCTGGGTGAACAAGGTCAACATTAACAGTCTTAAGTCATGTTGTTAGCATGTATCCCAGATACGATGTGATGAAAACAGTACTTTACTTCTGTAATCCTCCTATGCAAACCCATAACCTTGGCTGAATCATGAGAAAAATATCAGACAACTGTTAACTGAAGACATTTTACAAAGTACATGTCCAGGACACCTCAAAACTGTCCAGATCATTAAAAACAAAGCCAGTCTGAGAAACTGTCAGTCCAGAGGAACCTAAGATGATATGACAAAATGTAATGTGGTATCTTGGAAAAGAAAAATGACATTAGGTAAAAACAGAAGAAATCAGAAAAAAAATATGCCCTTTAATCAATAATAATGTATCAAGTTAGTTTCCTACTTTTAACAAACATAATACACTAATGTAATATTATTACTTAAAGGGATGTTGGGTGTAGGGAATATGGAACTCTGTATTGTCTTATCAATTTTATTATACATCTAAAACTGTTACAAAGAGTTTATGTAAAAATTATCTATGGACTTTCTGATTATGGCAAATTCCACCCTGCTAAAACTTAATGTAAAACTCAATTCTTGTTTGCTTTATGAAGATTTGCATCAGGTTGTTGATATTTTGTATTCAGGGCATACTTAACATAAGCAACATGTGAAAGAAAATATAACAATGATTTAAAACAACTTGAATGAAAAGCCTTTAAATTTTCTCCAATTTTGTTGTTATAAATATTTTTCTCAAGACATTTTCAAGTCTTTTTCCAAGGACAAGTAACAATACACTTTATGTAAAACAGTTTTCAATATTCTCAGTGTAACCAAGAACAGTGACATTGCCATAATAGAAATAGGTCATTTTGAAAAGAAAAAAAAAAGACAGAAACTTATGAAGAATGTGAATTTCCTTCTATTTAAAATTCTAGCTTCTTCTATGCATAAACATTCTAAAAACTACAATATTTTTAAATTCTCATATGCCTTTATGTTAGTTTGTCTTCTAAACATTTTTATCTTCAAATAAACAATTTGTTTATAATTTACTAAGCCTAACATGTATTAGTTCTTCTTTGCCTAAGACCAGCAAAATCCAGATAAGTTAGAATTGTAAGTGGGGTTTTTTTTTTAATGTTATAGAATTCTGTGGCCTTACAGGGAAAGTTCTATAGAGGTATGGAATGAACAAACAACCATTGAACTTCTGAGAAATAGAAGTAATACTATCACTTGTAAATAATACTAAGATTTACTGTAATCTAAGAAATTCTAGAATAATATAAATTACATTTTTACTTCTGGGAAACAAAACTGTCAGAAAATAGGCAAAATAACCGATAACACATTTTAAAGGCAATTTCATTGACACATAGGCCAGGACACTATTTAAAAAGGATATTCCAGTAGAGTGAACGGCTGTAGCAAAATCACAGAAATAGAAAAGCTTTAGCCTATGGACAACACTTGATCTTGATCTGAGAGCACCTGTATGGAAACAGTGAGGAGTGGAGGTGATGAAAAATCAAAGACCTTGATCTGGGTAATGTATTCTTACTGCTCATTAGATAAGGAATAACAAGGAACCTCTTATTTTGAAGTAAAAATGGGTCAAAGAAGTGTGGGAAGAATTGAAGTTAGAAAAAAAAGACAACTGTAGGAACACCATTAAGAAATATACTAAATGACCTAAGCCAAACAAGATTATGTGTAATCTTTAAAAAGCTGAGTGTAGAATGGAGGCTACCAGGGGCAGGAAAGGAGGTGGACACAGGAAATGGTCAAAAGTGTGCAGTTATGTAGGATATGTGTCTACAGATTCAAGGTACACCATGATAACTATAGTTGAATAACAACATATTGGGATGTCTGGGTGGCTCAGTTAACTTAGAACCTGACTCTTGATTTCGACTCAGGTCACGAACTCAGGGTTCGTGGGTTTGAACCCCACATGGGGCTCTGTGCTGACAGGGTAGAGCCTGGTTCGGATTCTCTTTTTCTCTCTCTCCCCCTCCTCCCTCTCAAAATAAATAAAATAAACTTCAGAAAAGAGTACTTAAAAAAAGAACTAATTCTGTTTGTTGTTCTCCTTTGACCAACATCTCCCCACTTCTCTCACCTCCCAATCTAGCATTCTATGTTTTTGAGTTGAGTTTTTTTTAGATTCCACATACACTGAGATCAGGCAATATTTGTCTTTCTTTGTCTGACTTATTTCACTCAGCATAATGTGCTCAAGGTCCATTCATGTTGTCCCAAATGGCAACATTTCCTTTCATTTTATGGCTCAACAGTACTGCTTGGTATGTACAAAATTTTCCTTGTCCATTCACCCAACAATGGACACTTAGGTTGTTTCCATGTCTTAGCTCTTGTAATAATGCTGTAGTGCACGTGGGGTTACAAGTATATCTTTGAGAGACTGATCTCATTTTCTTCAGATACATACCTTGAAGTGGAATTGCTGTATCATATATATGGTAGTTTAATTTTTAATTATTTGAGGAACTTCCACACTATCTTCCATAGTGGCTGCACCAACCACACTGAACTCTTTGAATGAATGGGTCTAAAACAAGATTCATGCATAAGGTTTGTGTGCAAACCATGTGATCGGAAGCATTGTTAGGGTTTTCTGGTGTCCCTTCAAAATTCCTATGCTGAAGTATCTTTCACTTCTATGGAATATGACCTTGTTGGGAGACACAGCTGTTGCAGATATAACTAGTTAATATGGGGTCATACTGGAGTAGGGTAGACCCCTAACCTAGAAGGACTGACTTTCTTATAAAATGATCAAACTGAGACACAGGCACATGCCCAGGGAGAACTCCATTAAACAGGAGGCAGGGATGGGGTGTTGTGTCTGCAAGTCAAGGAAGGCCAATGATCACCAGCACACAAGAAGCTAGAAGAACAACATGGAACAGATTCTCCCTCACAGCCCTCAGCATGAACCAGCCCTGCCCACACCTTTATCTCAGATTTCCAGCCTCCAGAAGCCACCAGTTTGTGGCTCTTGGTTACAGAACTCCTAACAAATTAACATAGGTACAAGGACTGAGTCTATGCAAGCGGGATTCTATTTTCAAACCTCAGTACTAAAAACAGAATCAAAGGTTGAAGATCTGTAGGCCACAAATGCAACACAACACACTGAGAAAAGGAGCACAGGTATTAAAATGGAACATTCTATTTTCTTTTTCTGAGAAAAAGGAAAATGGAGAGGTAGGCACAGGTGTGCCTGCGTGTCTGTTGGTTGTTTAAAGGGAAAGGCTTGGACAGATGGTTTCTGTGGGATTTCTGACTTTTCCTTGGACTGTAACTATTTCCTATAGTTATTCATGAGTCATGGATTCCCATGCTTGATGAAATGTATTAAAATACTCAAAGTGAAAATAATCTAGATCTAGACTCAGCCACTGTGAGATTTCAGCTTGCTTGGGATATCTTACATCCACTGACATCTGTCTGCCTTGACCTGTCTCTGCTCTGTCATGCTAAATCACGACTTTCACCATCTTTGCTTTCGCCCATTTAGTCGGAACCGAAATCATATAATCTCCATTTCTGGGACTTGAGGTCCAGACCGCTGGCTGTTCTTGACCTATGGTAGTCTTTAACCCTCAGTGGGTTCATCTAAGCTGAGCACGAGCTATTTTCAACTTGACCCCTCCTGACTGTCTTTATTCATCTGTTCCTCAGGTCTTGGACATAAAAGTGAGATTGGATTTTTATGTTTACATCAAACACGAGAAATGCCTCTTGCTACTTCTGAATTGGGGTGAAGAATCTTCAAGGCCCTTCATTTTAGTACACAACTTTATATTATTGTGCCGCACCGTTGTGTTAGGATATACTTTGTTCATTCCCTGATGGCTGAGCCTTCAAAGGTATGTATTATATTGTTGGTAATCAAAGGTACTCTTTAAATATACAGTGGCTAAAAGAACATACATTTTAATGATTATTTAAAATCATAACATGTAAGAAATGTGTAGGGGGTGAAATGCAATTTTAAAGCAGACTAGATTTTTTTCTTGACATTTTAAGATTTCTCTGACTTCATAAAGCTACTTTAATATTTTTTTAATTTTTATTTGCAACCTTTGCTAACAAAATTTTACAAAGCTACAAGCTTTCTATGTTTAATGCTTTATACTAGTTGTAAGTATTCTGTCTTAAGAGTGAACCAGTACATTTTCTGAAATATTTGATTACAATTAGGCATGAAAAAATCCCCATTACTCTTGAGCATCCTTTTTTTTTTTTTCATATTCCTGGCTGTAATACAAAGATAGGGATGGAATGTAAGATCTTTCTCTCAGTGTTCACTCAGCTTGTTTCCCTAGTAATCTCTCTTCCACCTTCCCTAACAACGAAGTTCAAGTAACATTTAATGGAGTCCCTCTGCATTCACTAAACTACAGGGGATTTTGCTTCTTGACCAACTTTGCTCTGATTGAGACATTTGTCATGGCGATTTTCTGGTTTTTTAAGTATCCTAATATCTTCTCATATTGAGATTTGCTTTTGAATATTATTCAATATTATAATAATAAATAACAAATATTTATTGAATATTTGTTATCTAATACTGAAACTTATTAAAAAGGAAAACATGGAATAAAATAGCAGAAAAAGAGTAAAGAATCAAAAAAAGGAAGAAACAATCTGTGTAACTTTACACAGCTATCTATTAAGAAAACTAGCAAGGGAGACCAGAGCACAATGATGTTGGAGGTTAACGCTTAGTCCCAACTCCTTGCATTTCCATGGGGCAGGGTTTCCTAGGGGAATCCTCACCTATCTCCCTGTGCCTTCTTGGGCTCTACTCTATTGGATAAAGATAGATTCATTTGCCCGATGAATGAAAAAAAAAAAAAAAAAAAAAGAATTGTTTGTTTTTGTCCATTGACATTGAATTCTCTCTGCTTCTATGTGCCCTAAGTTTTAGAGGCACATCCCCTTTGGAGAAGCGCTAGGGTGTTTCACCATAGTTAATGACTAGAGTGAATACATTTAGTTCTGGAGTACAGCACTCAAAAGGCCACTGTCGCCAGAGAGCTAAGCCAAGCTTCTCAAACAGCCTTACAAGTTATGAAGCTGCCATTCTTTTTTTCCATTTGTGTGACTCCTGAGTCTATCTCTCCGTTATTTTTATATTTGCCAAGAAAATAGAGAAGTTATTTATGGACTTCATAAAACTCTAAAAGTAAACAGCGGAGTACTTTACGGGGAATTCTTGGGTTCTATCTGAACTTTCCTTGGATGGTACAGCTGTCAGTGGGGACTGCCCAGACTCTGCCTATGCTAAGTGAACT
The DNA here is from genome assembly GCF_028749965.1 of Puma concolor. Lineage (NCBI taxonomy): Eukaryota > Metazoa > Chordata > Mammalia > Carnivora > Felidae > Puma > Puma concolor. The sequence goes on from NC_141676.1 coordinate 113,346,356, forward strand.
GTTCCATTGAGACCTGTTGGGGGGACAGTCACTCCTCTGCTATGTTTTGTATCAGATCACCTAATATTTGACAACATACAATTGGACTGATTCAGATTCGATCTTGAAGCCAGATTTCGGAACTGGCCCTGACACTGGCATGAGTCAACTACCTTGGCTATCTAATAAAAGGCTATCTAATGCTTGCTTACTTTAGAGCAAGTTAATATGAGACCAAAACAATGGCAAGTAGTAAATCCCAGGTTTGTAATATTAGTTATTTGCTCATTATATAACAGGTTTTTACAAATATATAGTAGTCTAGAAATTACAGACTGTATAGGCTAAAAACACTGGTCTTCATGATCTACAGACATTCTTAAAAATTTTATTACCAACTAGCAACTATTGTTAAAATTACATATTTGTGATATTTTACGGTACAAATATTTCTTTTTTTTTTTTTAATTTTTTTTTTTTCCAACGTTTATTTATTTTTGGGACAGAGAGAGACAGAGCATGAACGGGGGAGGGGCAGAGAGAGAGGGAGACACAGAATCGGAAACAGGCTCCAGGCTCTGAGCCATCAGCCCAGAGCCTGACGCGGGGCTCGAACTCACGGACCGCGAGATCGTGACCTGGCTGAAGTCGGACGCTTAACCGACTGCGCCACCCAGGCGCCCCCAAATATTTCTTTTAAAAAATATTATTCTTTTTTTAAAGAGATGATGTTGTAAATTTAAACTCTGTCTTCTTTAATTCAATCATACCATATGTCACTGTTTCATCTTTATAAGCTTCTAGAATTTTGGATGTGTTTCCAATAAAAAAAAAATGGTATTTGGCATTAACTTCTGTTGCTACTGACCAGTGCTAATCTATCTATCGTGAAGATGTTCAGTTTTTGTATGCAGTAAAACAGAGATTGAAATTATATAAAAATGTTGGGAGATATAATTTGTAAGTTTAAACACGTAAAAGAGATATGGCTTTTGATTGATCCATTTACCAGATATTTATAAAGCATTGATAGATGCCAGTCTTGGCCAATTTGCTAGGGAATATAGTCACAAACATGATAGAAAAGGATGCTGCTCTTACTACATTCTAGTGGTAGAACAGAGAAAACAGAGAAATAACTAATTAAAAAAAAAACCACACACCCTCCTGTATTACATACATACAGCACTCAGGGACAGAAATTAACTTAGTGGCTACTGAGTCTTTAGGATAATTAATTCAGGAGAATGTGTTTTGGGGCCTGAAGTTTCAACCATTCGTCGTTAAGGGTAAGACCCAGTATACAGATAGTAGCTCTGAGACAGAGCTATGTCTGTTAAAATCTAGTGACATTGTTTGGCGTTCCTTTTGCAGGACCTTGTCTTTGGCCACAACATTTCCCTTTCCAGTTACTGATTTCATTACTTACGCCTACACCTCGGCCATCTTACCCACTGGACTTTCTGTCTTCTGTTCAATATCTGCTGTTTAACTGGTTGGACCTTGGCTTCTGCCATGGCCATGTTCATATCTATTTGCTGGTGAGTCAGTGCTGTTCTCTTATGCCTTTGACTTCTGTCCTGCTATGTTCACCTTGGAGGTTTTAAATGACAATTACTGTGGATAAGTTTTGGATATAACCACTATGCTATCTTTATTTCAGCCACTTCACCTATGTTTCACCCTTTTAATAATAAGGAAAGAAACTATCACTTGTGCAGAACACAGGATCTAAAAGCTATTAAGTTGCTTAATGCTAGTTTATTGATATTGTAATCATGTGTAAATCTGGGGGAAATAATCTTCTGTATTCGAGCCACAGGAGTCTTTTGCTAACACAAAGACTTCTTGTCAACCTCAAGCTTAAACCTGAAGTTTAAAGCAATGGATATATTGAGTTATATTTTTGAAAAATGGCTTTAATGGGACTGGAATCCAAGCTCACTAAGCATCCATAGATCACATAAAATTTACTTTAGAAAATGTGGTTTGGGAAATAAATGTTGGTGAAATTATTTGAGTGATTGCTGATTTAGCTCTACCTTCACTCCCATTTGGATGGCTTAGGGTTTCTGGGGGTGGGGGGGATGATTGCTACTAATTTTTGTTTTCAATTAAATCCCACAGCTCTTCTTTCCAAAAAAGAAATGTCAATATAATAATGAGCTAGACTAAGAGAAAAACAATGTATCTTTTCCAAGAGGAAGGCTGTCATAAAACTTGACACCCTGAAATACTGAGTCTTTTGTAAGGGCTGTTTATAAGAGTTTGTTCTTTGGGCCAAAAAGTCAGAAACCAGTAAATGAGCCAGATTGTCCCCAGTGTCTCAGTTACTCTGGAGGCTCAGCACAGCCAGCTGGGTTCGGCCAGCCTTGATGAACACTGGAAGTCCCCTGTGGCGAGTCAGAGCAGGGGACTGAAAATAAAGCAAAAGGTTGGCTTCAGTCTTACAGTCTTAGGAGTCAAATCTACCCCCCTTTATACATCGGAGTCACTCAAGAAAAGAAGTATGAATGAATAGTTTAATTGCTCTTAACCAGCTGTCCTAACATCAGGACAAAAAAACAAAAAAACAAAAAGAACAAAACAGTGGATGCCTAATTAGACACCTAAACAGAGTTTAAATAGAATTCAAAATTTGAAAAGAGAAAAAAAGAAAATGCCAAAACCCCCCACAAAAAACACCAAGAGGAAAGCCTTCCAATCTCCATATTAAAATTCAAAGCAAAAGTCAACACATCTAAATTGAACAAAGAAACATAAGACATGTTATGAAGATCAGGAAAAATGGCAGCTATTCTAACCTTTCTATTGGCTTTCTTTTCTGTAAGAATGTAAATGAGACATACGTCCATCACTCAACAAATGACTAATTTGGCATCCCCAAAGCATCCTAAATACCCCTCATTTGGTGGCTGTTCTCTGACCGGATGGAATCCACACAGAACTGCTTTCTTCCTGTTGGAAAAAAGTAATCCACTCCTCAGTAGCCAGTTTAGGAAAAGTAGGAGTGGTAAGTAACACAATCAGGTTGGAAATCCTTGGATATTTCAAAGTAAAGCTAATGTAACACAATTCTGAGCTGAGCGGGACGCTCTTGCTGTGTAGAGAAAGTGAATCTTTGGAGGAGGCTAGCTATAAGGGTCTTGCCTCTCCTTCTCCGGTTGGTCATAAGTGGTGACCATAGCTGCTCGGTGGACAAGGCTGATCGGTGCCTTTGATTTCACCGAAGTGTTGTTCCCAGGAGCTTTCAGCTGCCCTCACCCCTGCTAGGACGACAACACTACACTTGTTAATTTTCCGCATGCTGCCCTCCATCAGTGGATAGCACACTGCGCTTTGTCAAGTCTGTTTATAGCCTCTGACCCCACCCCTTACCTCCACACCACACGCCACCTCGGGAAATTCTGCAGAACTGGATTTCTTACAGGCAGCTATGTAGATGATGGATGGATAAAATATTCAGTAGAAAATAAAGTGGGCAAATGTCTAAGAGACTGTGCTCTTAAATCTTCCTTCCTAGTTTTAATCAGCAGTCTTTATTAGGTATCGACTGATGTAGAGGACTTTGTGGGACAATCTCTTTGGAGATAAAAACTTTGTAACAAAATTAGACATTTTACACCCTCAAAGACTTTATTTCCTAATGTGGCAATAGGATGAAGACATGGAAAGGGCATACAAAAGCATTTTCTCCTTGCAGGCATTTGGCTGTCAAGTCCTCTCCCAGCCCATATATTAATTGCCTTCCTTCAAGAGGGAAGAAAGGAGAACGCTGAAATGTACAAATAACAGGAACCACATTAATGAAATATTTCAGGGTAACTGTAGCCAAGAGTTGCGATTTTTCTCTTATGTTGAAAATAATGTGACAGGATCATGACATTGACAATCACTGAAAAAAAGTTGGCTTACTATCAGAGTTGTCCTATTATACAACAGCAAAGTCATGGGCTTTTGTCTTTATATCTCAGTCCTTAGGAAAATAATAATGTTTTCTGCAGTTAAAACTTTAAAGCATCCTTTTAATCTACAGTGATTATAAACAACCTGGGATATTATTTTAAAAGATTTTTAATAACTGGCTTGTAAGAATTATTACTACATTTTCTATTTAAAGAATTAACATTTAGGGCCGCCTGGGTGGCTCAATCGGTTAAGCGTCCGACTTCAGCTCAGATCATGATCTCACTGTTCCTGAGTTGGAGCCCCGCGATGGGCTCTGTGCAGACAGCTCAGAGTCTGGAGCCTGCTTCAGATTCTGTGTCTCCCCCCCCCTTCCGCTCCTTCCCCCTCCTTTCTCTCTCTCTCTCAAAAATGAACATTAAAATTTTTTTAAATAAAAAAAAGAATTAACATTTAAAATTTTAAATAGGTACATTTTTTTCCAGGATTGATAGGTCACAGGATTGATAACATAAGAGCTACTTTTTTTGCACTCCTATTACACATCAAATGTTTTCCCTATTTTTTAACAAATATAATCCTTCAAAATAGCTCATTAACCCAGTCTTAACTTCCCTTTTTTCTCATGGGAAAAACAGAAGCCCAGATTGGTTGAATAAATTAGTCCAAGGTCAATAGCTGTTATATAAAAAATAATATCTTGACTTAAGAGCCCAAATTCTTATACTGTACCATATTCCTCTAAGACTTGTGTAACGTGATATATGACTGGAATTTAATTCAAACTCATTCTGGTGGCAAAGAACTGGCATTGGATATAATAATTTTATACAAAGCTGCCTCTTCCACTTACCGATGCTTTCTTTTGTGTGTGTTTTTTTTTTTAATTCTATAGTCTCTTCCTGGGCTAATTCAAGTCCAAAGCCTCGATCATTATTTATATCCTAATTATTCTTAAAGGAATTGTCCAGGAAGACATCTCTTCTGAAATCAAGATATCAGACCTCTCCAAGTAACTGCAAATACCTCATATCCAACTGGTCCAATTTCAAGCAATTTCTTCCAAACCTGGTTATTTTCAAGTTGTTTCCTCAGCAAATAACAGCATCATCCATCTAAACTTTTATATCAGAGTTTCAAGACGGTCTTGCTATCCCCAATCTCTCTTACCTATTTCTAATGCATCACCAAGTTCACTTAACTTTATTTTTAAATATTTCTCATACTGATCCAATATTCTAGATCTCCTCTGACATCAGCCAATACAAACTACCATCACTTCTTGTCTCAACTGCTGTAAAACCTAACTTCCCTCTGATCTACTTCCAATCTACTCAACACATACACTTACAGAGGCATTCTCAAAACATGCATCAGGTTATGCTCCATGTAAACTAAAGTCAATGGCTGACCATTGTTCCTAAGTTACACTCGTTAATTCAGCTTACAAATCCCTGCCTGGCCTGCCCCTCAAGCCTCATTCCATACGATGCCCCATCCAGGTAATGTATGTAGCTCAAACTCCAGAAGAGATCTGTGGGTCTTGTACAGCCCTCTTCACCAGGCATGACATCCCACTCTCACAGGAGACAGAAGGACGGGAGAATTCATAGCAATGATAATATCCTTTGGGACTGGCTTCGTAGACTTTCTGCTCTGGTAGGGAAAACAGGTACTTGAGGAGACCTTGACTGTTCTCTGGGAATAAATCTTTTGTCCATTTTTAACCCCTTGTAGCCTATGGCTACTTGGAATGGACATTAGAGAGTACATCCGCCTTAGGGAATTCACATTCTGTAGCCACACCCACCAAATACAAATTTGCAGTATTGTTAGGCCAGCCTTGTAGTTTATCTGGCAACACAATTCTTTCTTTTTTTTTTTTTTTTTTTTTGAGAGAGAGAGAGCGCGTGAGCATGAGTTGCGGAGGGGCAGAGAGAGAAGGAGACACAGAATCTGAAGCAGGCTCCAGGATCCAAGCTATTAGCACAGAGCCCCACTTGGGACTCAAACTCACAAACGGTGAGATCCTGACCTGAGCTGAAGTCGGACGCATAACTGACTGAACCACCCAGGTGGCCCCACAACTTTTTTAAGTTATTATTTTTTTTAATGCTTATTTATTTTTGAGAGTGAGAGAGAGAGACAGACAGACTGTGAGTGGGGAGACTGGAGAGGGGGAGACACAGAATCTGAAGCAGGTTCCAGGCTCTGAGCTGTCAGCACAGAGCCCGACATGGGGCTCAAACTCACAAGCTGTGAGATCATGACCGAAGCCGAAGTAGGATGCTTAACCTACTGAGCCACCCAGGTGCCCCTAAGTTGTTATTCTAATTCAAATTAGTTAACATACAGGTATACAATGTAGTGATTCAACAATTCTATGCAACACCCAGTGCTAATTAGGACAGGTGCACTCCTTAATTCCCAGCCCCCGCTTCCACCCACCTCCCTTCTGGTGACCCTCAGTGTGTTCTCTGTAGTTAAGAGTCTGTTTCTTGTTTCTCTCTTTTGTCCCTTTGCTCGTTTGTTTTGTTTCTTAAATCCCACATAGGAGTGAAATAATGTAGTATTTGTCTATGACTGACTTATTTCATTTAGCGTAATATTCTCTACCTCTATCCATGTCGTTGGAAATGGTAAGATCTCATTCTTTTTTACGGCTGAGTAATGTTCCATTGTATGTACACCACTTCTTTATTCATTCATCTATCAATGCACACTTGGGCTGTTTCCATCATTTGGCTGTTGTAGATAATGCTGCTAGAAACATTGGGGTGCATGTATCCCTTTGAATTAGTATTTTTGTATTTTTGGGCTAACTACCCAGTAGTGAGATTCCTGGATTCTAAGGTAGTTCTATTTTTAATTTTTTGAGGAACCTTCATACTGTCTTCCACAGTGGCTGCACCAGTTTGCATTCTTACCAACAGTGCAAGAGGGTTCCTTTTTCTTCACATCTTCACCAATACTTGGTGTTTCTTGTGTTTTTTATTTTAGCCATTCCGACAGGTGTGAGGTAACACTTCATAGTTTTGATTGCATTTCCCTGATGATGAGTGATGTTGAACATCTTTTCATGTCTGTTCGCCATCTGTATATCTTCTTTGGAGAAATGTCTATTCACTTCTTCTGCCTGTATTTTAATTGGAGTATTTGTTTTTTGGTTGTTGAGATGTATAAATTCTTTATTTTTATCAAAAAAATTTTTTAGAGAGAGAGAGAGGGAACACAAGCAGGGGAGTGGAGCAAATGGGGAGAGAAAGAGAATCTTAAGTGGGTTCCATGCTCACTGCGGTGCCTGAGGGGGGCCCAATCCTATGACCCTGGGATCATGACCTGAACTAAAATCAAAAGTCAGACACTCAACTGACTGAGCCATCTAGGATCCCCATGAATATGCCATTTGTAAATATCTTCTCCCATTCCATAGGTTGTCTTTTAGTTTTATTGACTGCTTCCTTCACTGTGGAGAAGGTTTTTGTCTTGATGTAGTCCCAACATTTTATTTTTGCTTTTGTTTCCCCTGCCTCAGGAGAGATCTAGAAAAAAGTGGCTTCAGTCAGTGTCAAAGAAGTTACTGCTTGTGTCCTTCTCTAAGATTTTTAGGGGTTCAGAACTCACATTTAGGTATTTAATCCATTTTGATTTTATCTTTGTGTATGGTGTAAGAAAGTGGCCCAATTTAATTCTTCTGCATGTTGGTGTCCAGTTTTCCCAACACCATTTGTTGAAGAGACCATCTTTTTCCCACTGGATATTCTTTCCTGCTTTGTCAAAAATTAATTGACCATACACTTGCGGGTTCATTTCTGGGTTTTTAGTCTGTTCCATTGATCTGTATATCTATTTTTGTACCAGTACCTTATTGTTTTAATTACTACAATTTTGTAACATAACTTGAAATTTGGAATTGTGATGCCTCCAGCTTTGCTTTTCTTTGTCAAGATTACTTTGGCTCTTCAGGATCTTTTGTAGTGCCATACAAATTGTAGAATTGTGTCTCCTAGTTCTGTGAAAAATGCTTTTGGTATTTTGATAAAAATTGCATTCAATCTGTGAATTGCTTTGGGTAGTATAGACATTTTAATAACATATGCTTTTCCAATCCATGAACATGGAACATCTTTCTGTTTCTTTGTGTCATCTTCAATTTCTTTCACCAGTATTTTATAGTTTTCAGAGTACAAGACTTTCATCTCTTTGGTTAGGTTTATTCCTAGGTATCTTATAATTTTTCAAGCAATTGTAAATGGGATCATTTTCTTAATATCTTTCTGCTGCTTCATTATTGGTGGATAGAAATGCAACACATTTCTCTACATTGATTTTGTATACTGTGACTTTACTGAATTTGTTTACAAGTTCTAGCAGTTTTTTTGGTGCAGTCTTTCAGATTTTCCATATACAGTATCATGTCATATGCAAAGACTGGACATTTGACTTCTTCCTTGCCAATTTGGATGCCTTTTATTTCTTTTTTGTTGTCTGACTGCTGGGGCTAGGACTTCTAGTACTATGTTGACTAAAAGTGGTGTGAGTGGTATCCCTGTCTTGTTCCTGACCATATAGGAAAAGCTCTCTGTTTCTCTCCATTTAAAATAATATTAGCTGCAGGATTTTCATAGATGGCCTTGATTATGTTGAGGTATGTTCCCTCTAGACCTACTCTGTTGAAGGGTTTTATCATCAATGGATGTTGTACTTAGTCAAATGCTTTTTCTGCATCCGCTGCAATGATCATATGGTTCTTATACTTTCTTTTATTAATGCGATGAATCTTGTTGATGGATTTGTGGATAGTGAATCACTCTTGGAACCCAGGAATAAATCCCACTTCCTCATGGTCAATGATTCTTTCAATGTTTCAGTGTTTTCAATTTCTTTCTGTTGGATTCTGTTCAGTAGTATTTTGTTGAGGATTTGTGCATATATGCTCATCAGAGATATTGGCCTATATTTCTCTTTTTTAGTGGTGTGTTTATCTGGTTTTGGTATCAGGATAGTGCTGGCCTCATATAATGAATTTGGAAGTTTTCCTTCCTTTTCTATCTTTTGGAATAGTTTGAGGAGAATAGGTTAATATTAACTCTTCTTTAAATGTGAAGCCATAGTTCTGGACTTTTGTTTGTTCAGAGTTTTTTTGTTTTTGTTGTTTTGTTTTTGATTACTGATTCCATTTATTTGCTGGGTATCAGTCTATTCAACTTTTCTGCTTTTTCTTGTTTCAGTTTTGGTAGTGTATATGGTTCTAGGAATTCATCCTTTTCTTATAGGCGTTCAATTTGTTGGCATATAGTTTTTCATAACATTCTCTTATGATTGTTTGTATTTATGTGGTGTTGGTTGTTATTTCTCCTCTCTCATTTGTGATTTTGAGTTTTTTCTCTTTTTTTCTTGATAAGTCTGGCTATAGGTTTATCAATTTTATTTTCTTTCAAAGAACGAGTTCCTGTTTTCATCAATCTGTTCTATTGTTGTTATTGTTTTGTTTTGTTTTCCAGTTTATTATTTATTTCTGCTCTAATCTTTGATGTTTCCTTCCTTCTGCTGCTTTTAGTGTTCTTCTTCTTCTTCTTCTCCTCCTCCTCCTCCTCCTCCTCCTCCTCCTCCTCCGTCTTTCTCCTTCTCCTTCTTCTTCTTCTTCTCCTAGCTCCTTTAGGTATCAGGTTAGGTTGAGATTTTTCATGTTTTGAGGTAGGCCTGTATTGATATATACTTCTCTCTTATGACCACTTTTGCTGCATTCCAAAGGTTTTGGATCATTGTGTTTTCATTTTCATTTTTTTCCCACATACTTTTTATTTTTTTTTTATTTTATGGTTGAGCCATTCATTGTTTAGTAGTATATTATTTAACCTCCATGTATTTGTGGTCTTTCCAGATTTTTTTCTTGTGGTTGACTTCTAGTTTCATAATGTTCTGGTCAGAAAAGATGCATGGTGTGACTTCAATCTTTTTTTAATTTGTTTAGGTTTGTTTTATAGCCTAATATGTGCTCTATTCTGGAGAATGTTCCATGTGCACTTTATTATTATTATTTTTTTTTATTTAAAAAAAATTTTTTTTTCAACGTTTATTTATTTTTGGGACAGAGAGACAGAGCATGAACGGGGGAGGGGCAGAGAGAGAGGGAGACACAGAATCGGAAACAGGCTCCAGGCTCTGAGCCATCAGCCCAGAGCCTGACGCGGGGCTCGAACTCACGGACCGCGAGATCGTGACCTGGCTGAAGTCGGATGCTGAACCTACTGCGCCACCCAGGCGCCCCTCCATGTGCACTTTAAAAGAATGTGTATTCTGCTGTTTTAGGATGAAATTTTCTGAATATTGGCAATGTAATTCTTGCAAAAATGAATTCAGTCACCTTAGTATCACACATGTGTAACCACATGCAAGTTCTAGCATAATTCATTTATTTATATTGCCTCTTTGACTTCCCCTCTCTCCCTCCAACATTGACATTTATGTGGAGACTATGTGATATGAACCCTGTGAGTCACTGTCACCACTCTTCAATCCGTCCATGCCAAGACTTAAATCTTGTTCAACTAAAAGATCTCTGGGTGCCTTTTCTAGTTTGGGATCGAGAAGAGTTGGCTTTTCCAATCCTGCAAGATCCAGATTTTTTAATTCTCCTAGTCTGAATTCACCCCTTCTCTCAAAGGAGCCAATTCTTCCCAGAGCTCATCTCTTTTTTTGTTACACCTTGTTATAAGCATCACTTTATAAAGAACACACATTACTCATATTCTATTTAGACTTCTTCCTCTGCACCATCCAGAACATGTTCAGCTATAGCAACAATATGCATCCCTATCTTTCTAGCATCTAATGACAGCTTCCTCTGACTGCCACCTGGTAAGTAAACCTATTGAGGCATGTTAACTTTCAGTCTATTTTTGTTTTTAAGAGTTATAATTTACATACTGAGAAATGCACAGATTTTTCTCTATAGTTTATTTGACAAATATATAAACTTGTGTAATACCACAATCAAGATTTAGAAATTTTCCTCAAACTAGTTTCTTATATCCCTTTCTAGTCTTTGCACCAAGAGGCATCCTGTGTTTTAATTTTTATTGTCACAGGTTTGCTATGCCTTTTCTTGATATTTATATAAATCAAATCATGTGAATACACTCTTTTGTGTATGGCTTCTTTTTATGTAATTTTTTATTTCATTCACTTTGCTGTATATGTCAGTTGTTAATTAATTTTAATTGCTGATTAGTATTACATTGTGGAAACATACCAAAATATTTTAAAATTACTCTTCTATTGATAGACACTTGAAATGTTTACAGTTTGGGGCTCTGAACATTCTTGTCCTAGTCTTTTTGTTAACATATGTTTTCATTTCTCTTATACGAAAAATAGGAAATGGAATTATTGAGTCTTAGGGAGGCAATATTGAAATTTGTAATAAACTGCCAAATAGATTTCCAAATTAGTATTATTTTATACTCGCACTGTCAGTGAATCAGAGTTGTCATTGCTGATAGAAATCAAGCAGAAGAGGAAATATTGATCTGCAGAAGTGACAAAGAAGAATTCTGGGGAAGTGATACAATCTAACTGGTAGGCAAGGAAAGGAGGCAATGGGTTTATGTAGTTGATTGGCTCTATATTCTCAGTAAATTAGAAAGCATGATTATCATCATAAGAATAAAGGAGGAAGAAAGAAGCATTGGGGTTTTAATGATAGTAGGAGACAGTATAAAGTCATTTTCCAGAAAAACAGGTATGAGTGAATTGATAAATGTAGTATGGTTGTTGGTTATCATGAATAGCCCATTTGAAGTTAGTGGTCATCAATTTCAATTTAGACACACAACTGGGTATATTTTTCCAATGATGCTCTGGATGTGGGATGTACGGAGTAGGTAGAACTGAGATTATCTGTGGTTGGGAATTTATCAGATTAGAGTAGCAAAGCAAAAAAAAAAATGGATGGGAATTAGGGAATATGTCAGAACAGTGATGGTTATGGATGGAGGATTTAAGGTAGACAATGTGGGAGGTGAGCCCATGAGCAATGCAATGAATATGGTGGAGTTGGTGGATTATAACTCCAGGGATGGGTGAACAGTTGCTGCATTCAAGACAGTAAAAGGCATTTCTTTACAAATATTTGGTTTTGATCCTGCAAGTACCATGTTGAACCAAGTACAACTGATCTTGGAGTCCATTATTTTCCAGTTCAATTACATTAAGACTCATATTTGTCCCAGTTTTAAAATTCTCTCTTTGTCCTTCTTACCACTATCAAGCATATCAATTAACTGTTGAGGTAGCAGAATATTTAAAATAGATAATGCTGATATCTCCAACTAGATTTACTCATAGTACTTGATTTTTTTTCCTGGATACAAGGACAGAAACCTAATCAATCTAACTCAAATGTATTTCTACAACAAGGATTGTAATAGTAATAAGACTTAGAAAACAATGAATGAACTAAAGCCAGGGATCACAGAAAAGTGCTTACGAAGAGAGGAACTAAAGTCACATTATCTTGTCTTGAAGGGCTACCTAATCTCACTCATCTATGCTTTTCTATGGTTCTTTTCTATTTGGACTGGGCTATGCAGCACACTTGCAACTCCATGGCTCCCAGCTCTAGAACTCCATAGTTGGTTGTAGGACCCATGGCCATATGACTAGCTTGTGTGTATGGTATTTACATGTGAACAACTTTAGTCTGTGGATTGGGTCAAGAGTGCACTACTGGTCCATTCAGCTGTGTCCAGGGCAGGGAAGTCAAAGTATATAGCCATGCTTTTGGTATCAGTTAAAATACCTTGGTTGAGCAAATCACTTCCAATAAATGGCCATTTAACTCATATCCATCAACATCTAAAACTGGATGAATTAGCCTCTTCTTAAAATCAGCTCCCTATGGTTTTGTTACAGGTATACCACCTTCTCACATACCCAGAGTAAAACCATTCAAGTTACCTTTAAATCATCTATTGCCTTTGTTTGTTTTGTCTAGTTAGTTGCTTATTCCTTCATAGTCAATCCTTTAAATTCCCATCAATTTTGGCCGTGATAGTTTGATTGTTTAACTAGGCTAAGCTACAGTAGCCGTTTACTCAAACACTGATCTAGGCACTGCTGTATACATATTATGTAATTTATATCCATAATCATCTGACATTAAGTAAATGAGGTTATCTAATCAGTTGAAAGGTCTTGACAAGAAAAATAGGTTTCCCTGAATAAAAAGAAATTCTGCTGATATAGTAGCAGCTCCTACTTGAGTTTCTAGTTTGCCAAATACTTATCTCTCATTGTCCGTCTCAGTCTATCTCTCTGTATTTATATTTATATAAATATATCTATTTATATATAAATACATATTTATTCATTTTTTGAGGTTTGAGAGAGAGGCGGGGGAAGGGGCAGAGAGAATGGAGAGAGAAAGTCTCAAGCCGGCTCTGCTCCACACTGTCAGTGTGAATCCCAATGTGGGGGCTTAAACTCATGAACCTAGAGATCATGACCTGAGCTGAAATGCAGAGTTGGACACTTGACCGACTGAGCCACCCAGACGCCCCTATAATCATTCTAATCATGCAAATCCTAATGGTTCTCCTTTTCTGGCAGAACTCTGATTGATACAGACCTTATCTCTTTTCACCAGAATCTAATTGGAGAAATATATTTCTTGAAACATAGCTTTTATTTTCATGTTTCTGCATATTTTACTTTATATGTAACCACCTTGAGCTATCTGCATGAGTGAGTAAACGCATATTAATTGGGATAATTTCAAAAGTAATACAAACAGAAATAATAGTAAACATCTGACAATTAAAAAAAGATTGTGGACCAAAAAGCCCCAGGCTTTAACATTAGATATGGACAAGAAACAAAATAATTTTCCAAATTCCTTGAAAATAATAATCAAGTGTAAAGACTTCAATGACAGAATTTCTTCTGCAGGTGTAAGGAAGATATCCCTCCTCTCCATGATAGTCATTAAACTTGCTTTTGGAGGGTAGGAAGAATACATGGTAGAGGAAGAAAGAGAGTTAAGTGGGCCTCTTCATGCCTAAACCTGAAATGTTCTGCTACTTAGAAACCGACTGATGCTTTGGAAGTATTCAGTGAGGCATGGTTAGCTCAGGACAAAAGAGCTTGTGTCCTGCTTCCGTTGGGGTGCAAGTAAGGGTCTATAAGCTTCTGAAAAAATCCCCAAAAGCCACACTTCTAAGACAGTACAGACTCATTGACAGCAGGCATCCAGAGAGGGGGTTTTGGGTGCCCCTAGCAGTTATGCAGTCTTCCGGGTCCCCACAAACTCTGGCCTGCCTTGAGGGCCCAGACACAAAGGGCAGAAACCTGGATCAGGATGAGTAGCTCCTGAAGGTTTGAACTTCAAGACCAGGAATTAATGACCACAGCCACACACTTCAGCAGTGGACACACATGTCACATGTAAGCTCCTAAAACAGCCAGGTAGAAGCAGATGCAGCCCATCAGTCAATTGTTCAAGTTTCAGACAAGATAAACTACTTGAATGCCATAACCTGTTTGTTTCCTGAAGATCCTTGTGGCTATCAGAACCCTCTTCCTGTAAATCTGCAAAATCAATTAAACCATCCGTTCTCTACCATAGAGTCAAATGCTATTTTAGAAAGCAGCAGGAGGAGGGAGGGGAAATTTGAGAGACTAATCACCTTTCTTAAAGGATCTGACTGTTTATTTTGGAAGACTGTCTATATTTTTATATTGAACTAAGTTTACTAGATTGGATTAAAGTCTGGTTCATGTACAGCTTGATATCTACCTCCGTTTCAGCTCTCATCATACTCTATTTGGTTTGGAATGTTTTTACCTATATATCTCTCTCCCACAAGGCATGAGAATATAAATAACAACCATATTATACTCATTTTTATATTCCCTGAGGCACCCACCACAAATTTTGACAGATAGCCGTTGCCTAATTGAAATTGAACTATCACAGGCAAAAGTAGGTCAGTGATTCAACACAACAGCTCATCTTGGGTATAGCAGGATTGGGGATTATCTGTCTTCCATAGAGGTGTTCAAGGACTGGAATGGTGAGTTAAGGGCAAGATGAAGTGAAATGGTCCCAAGAGAGAATCAAGTTTTCTTAGGTGCTGATACTGAAGCAGAGGACTGGATTCTTTACGAAATTCTCCACATTTTAAGGCTGTCTTTCAAGGCCTAGCTAAAGTGCTTTGAAGCTTCACTGAACCACAGAAATATTATCTGCACCATTCACTTAACAGATAATGTATAATGACACCCTTTGAACCAGTACTGCATTCCAATTTAAGTCATTATTAATTGATTTTTCATTTGACTGAGCATTTTATTCTAAACTAAGTTATAAGCTCTTTGAGGACAAAACGTTGGCATCTTTTCACATTCCCCTCAGGTGTTCTTAAAGTAGACATTGAAAAATATTGTTTGGTTAATAAACAGCTTAATTTATGGCCTGGTGGCGGGGACATATCTAAAACCACGCAAGTGTTCTGAAACAGTGTCCTAGAAAAATCAGATCTTTATTTTATCCTGAAATTTATGAAAAACAACAATCAGAAACTGCCTCTTGAAATTTCGTATATTACAAGAGGAAAAAGGGGGAAAAAGAGAGAACACAGCACAAATGCGGTTGTGATATACAAAAACATACGAATATTGTAATGTCAGTATTTCTGAAGAATGTGCTTTTGTGATTCATCTGCATATTGAGAATTTCAATGAAGGGATGCCAACATGATACTCTATTACAGATTTTTAACAAATCAATGTTAATGGCATATTCTATCTTTGACAGTTCAGACAAACCCATCGTCTCCTAACTGGAAAAGAGAAACGGGCAGCTGAATTGATTAGGACATTTAGTTCCGTGTGAACACGACTGTCGATTGTAGGAAGGGCCTAAGAGACCAACAGGGAAATGGGGGATTATGAGCTAGAGAAAAAGGAATAAGAAAGTGGAAACTCTCACCTCTGTGTCACTGGTCCACAGTATCACCAAGCAAATGTGAACACCAGGGACTCTGATTTGAATTCAGCTTGGGTTCTAGACCTGACAGCATATTAATAACTTGCAAATGGCTAAGGAAACTATCACCTGATGTGATTTTTATTGGCACTTCCTGTATTAGTTCACTAATTGTTGAGGTGGCATGGTGAAATTACTAATTGAATATGACATTCCTATAAAATGCTATTAAAAATATTGCAGTGCCTGTCACCAGGTGAACTGGCTGTGCATTTTCTGCCACGTTAAAAAATAAATTTATAGGTAATAAAAAATACCTTTGTGAATGGATTCAAAATTCTCAGGGTGGGATCATTTCACTGACAAAGAAAAATAAATATGGCACCGGAAGTTATTCATCTGGGCATTCTCTACAATTTTAAATGCAATTCAGTACTTTAGAAAAAAATGAGTGAATGTGCAGGAAAATGTTTATCTGTGGGAGGGCAAAATGTCTGCTTTTTCATAATGACCTCCTTTATTAACCTGCTAATGACTCTGAAGTTACATTGGAGAGCCATTCATTTGGATTAGAATATGGGTTCCAGAAGGATGTTGTGTTTTCAGTGTGTACCCTATGCTCTTGCACAAGCATGTAGTTTTGGATTTGGAAGAAAGAAAACTAGCTCCCAATGTGTTTCTGCTATAGGTGAGGCCCCATGCTTGGCATTCTGAAGCAAAAGAAAAAAACATTTTGAGGAGCAGAACTGTGTCTTCCTCATTCAACACCTTGATGCCACTGTTTCAGTCCATCATTAAGTAGACAGTAAACAAGACAGAGTTATGGAAGGAGAGATTTTACTTAACCTCTCATCAACCACAAGAGGAAGGTATTTTTAACTTTCTAGCATCCCAAGTTGGTAGATATTATGGAACTTGTCCAGGGTCACAGCTCATAAGTAGTTAGAGCCAGGATTATACGGGCCCGTATGAGCTTCTACACCACCATGGTACCTCTACATGAGAAATCCTGAGATGTCTTACTTGTCTCATTTATAGTGTGAAGTTGATGAAGTGACCCATGGAATGGCCCAGGCTGCACAATGGTTAACAAAGGCAACTGATTCAGGTAAAATCTTTTCTTATTCTAAGCTGGCACCAGAGGTGAGGTCACAGATCATTAATTCTCAATTAGCTTCATAGATTATTTACCCAGTGGTTCCTAACCTCTTTCTTCTCCCAGCCACTGACACATCAGGAATCTACCTCCAAAAAAGTGTATCATATTTTCAGCCATTTATCATTGCATTCAATGTTATGACACTAATCCAAACTACCATTCTATTTTGCCAAAGAAACCACTTTGAGGTTCCTAATTGGTCTCTATGATTCTTCCTCCCTGTCTACTGCTTCCCAGGTCTCTCCACCAAGCAGGAGGAATCATTCATTCATTTACTTAATTTATTTATTTTTATTTGTTTTGAGAGAGAAAGAGAGCATGAGCAGGGGAGAGGCAGACAGAGAGGAAGAAAGAGAGCATCCAAAGCAGGCTCTAAGAGCCTGATGTGGGGCTTGAACTCACGAATCATGAGATAATGACCTGAGCTGAAACTAAGAGTTGGACGCTTAATCGACTGAGCCACCCAGGCACCCAGGAATTATACTTTGAAATGGAACCTAGGCCATGTCATGATCCTGCCCTGAATCCCCAGTGGCTGGCCTATCACCGTCTATGATGGTTCTGCATCATCTAGTCCTGGCTACCTTTCAGATCTTACATATCCTACAATTATTTTCATGCCTATTCTCCTCTAGCCATAACAGATCTTAGGTTTTAAAAACCTGCCAAATGTGTTTCTTCTCAGGGAGTATTCTCTTATTTCTCTTTTCTGTGGATGGTTCTTTTGTGAGATCGCGTGTCTCATCCCCCAGTTGATTCAAGGTTTTGCCTAAGTGTCACCTGCACAGATGGCTTCTCTCACCACCGTATCCAATACACCCTCCCCACCCTAGCCCAACACCAATTTCATCCTTGATTTATTTCTCTTCAGAGCTCATCTCCACCAAAGAAGATACACATACAAATACATTTTTTATATTATTTGTTTGTCATATTATTTTTATTATGCCCACCGGAATATAAAATGCCATGAAAATACTGATTCCACCCTTCTCATTTACTGTTATACCTTTCATGGCTTAGAACAGTGCCTGGCACATGACAGGCAATGAATAAATATTTATTGAATGGATAAATACCCTTAAGGCTCAGCAAGATGTCTAGAGTAAGTGCTTTTTCAATGATCACCCTGATGATATAAAAGATATAATTAACACAAGTGTGATAAACAAGTGGAACAAAAACCGGTCCAGTAACAAGGTCCAAAGCGTAGATGGAAACCACAGTGAGCTATCACCTCACACCTGTTAGAATGCCTGCTAACAAGGGCCGCTGAGGATGTGGAGAAAAGTGAACTTAGGCTCACTGTCGGTGGCAGTGTAAATTGGTACAGCCACTATGGAGCTTTTTTTTTTAAATTAAAAATAGGATTTCTTGAAGAGGTATCTGCACCCCCATGTTCACTGTGACATTATTCACAATAGCCAACATGTGGAAACATAAATGAAACTCGAGGGCATTCTGCTAAGTGGAAGTCAGACAAAGAAAAGACAGATACTAGATGGTCTCACTTAGGTGAAATCTAAAAAAGCCTAACTCAGAGCAACAGAAAGTACTCAGAGTGATAGTCACCTCCACTTGTAAGAGGAATAAGTCTGGGGACCTCATGCGCAGCATGGTGGCTGTGGTTAACAGTACTGTATTACAGACCTGAGAGTTGCTCAGAGAGTTCATCTTAACTGTTCTCATGACAAGGAAAAAAAAAAACTATGTGAGGTGATCGGTGTGCTAACTAGCCTTATTGTGGCAATCATTTTGCAATATATATGTAAATCAAATCATCATGTTGTACACCTTAAACTTACACAATGTTATATGTCAGTTGTATCTTAAAACTAGAAAAAAAGAAAAACAAAGAAGGTCCAATCTCATGATGCAAGTCAGAAAATGGACCAGAGGTCTCTACTACTTTCCCAACATCATAGAGACAATCGATGGTAAGCCAAAGAGCAGAGCTCAGATTTCCTCTTTTTTCTTTTAATGAGGGAAGGAGGGGTGGAGAGAGAGGGAGAGAGAAGCCCAAACAGGCTCTGTGCTGTAAGCGCAGAACCCAACGTGGACTCCCATGAGCCATTGAGATCATGACCTGAACTGAAATCAAGAGTCAGACACTTAACTGACTGAGCCCCCCAGGTGCCCCAGAACTCAGATTTCTAATACTCTTTCCACTACTCTACAAAGTGTTTTGGCAGCCACAGCTTATAGAGTAAAGATGGAAATGTTCCTAGGATACTTTCTTGTTACAGGACAAGGCTACTCGAAAACAGTTTATGAATGTGACTTTTGGGATTGATGATGAGTGTCAAGAGAAAAGGGAAGATTTTATAATTAGCAAGTGCTAGCCATACATCTGACGCTTTTCCAGAAACTCACTGTTGGGTGCTCACTCCCTTCATCCCCACTAAACTTGGTTCCACCCTATTCTTAAAATAATCCTTACGGGGCAGGAATTTTAAGTGCCAAGCATGAAAGTATACTATTAACATTTTTTTTTAACATTTATTTAATTTTGAGAGAGAGAGAGAGAGACAGAGCATGAGCAGGGGAGGGACAGAGAAAGACAGAGACACAGAATCTGAAGCTGGCTCCAGGCTCTGAGCTGTCAGCACAGAGTTCGATATGGGGCTCGAACCCATGAACTGCGAGATCATGCCCTGAGCCAAAGCTGGAGGTTTAACCGACTG
Organism: Puma concolor; assembly: GCF_028749965.1. Lineage (NCBI taxonomy): Eukaryota > Metazoa > Chordata > Mammalia > Carnivora > Felidae > Puma > Puma concolor. The sequence continues at coordinate 113,366,073 of NC_141676.1, forward strand.
AGCCACACAGGTGTCCCATGTAAGTTCAATATTAAATTGGCTCTCCAGATCCTCTCTGTGACTGGCCTAGAGATGACCATTCGGTTATTGCCTACTTTTATTTTTTTATTTATTTTACTTTTTTACTTTTTATTTGATTTGTTTTGTTTTCAATATATAATTTATTGTCAAATTGGTTTCCATACAACACCCAGTGCTCATCCCAACAGGTGCCCTCCTCAGTGCCCATCACCCACTTTCCCCTCTCCCCCACCCACCATCAACCCTCAGTTTATTCTCAGTTTTTAAGAGTCTCTTATGGTTTGTCTCCTTCCCTCTCTGTAACTTTTTCCCCCTCCTTCCCCTCCTCCCTGGTCTTCTGTTGAGTTTCTCAGGATCCACATATGAGTGAAACATATGGTATCTGTCTTTCTCTGCCTGACTTATTTGACTTAGCATAATACTCTCCAGTTCCATCCACGTTGCTACAAATGGCCAGATTTCATTCTTTCTCACTGCGAAATAGTATTCCATTGTGTATGTAAACCACATCTTCTTTATCCATTCGCCAGTTGATGGACATTTAGGCTCTTTCCATAATTTGGCTATAGAACGCTTACTGTCCCAATGCCATACACCCCCATTTCCAGAAACAGACTTTCATTCATTCCCCTATCCTTGATCTGCTCTTGCAATTTCCTTCCCGGTACCAGATGGCTTGTTCATTCCTAGTGTCTGAGACCTTAGGGACAAGTCTCCCAGATGACGGCCAAACCACTAGCACTGCTCTCTGTCTACCCAGGAGTGACAAGTTACCACAGTTTAGAAGGGAAGTCTTGGTCAGTGACTCAGTCCACTGGGCTGCTTTGCATGTGTAGACTCTCAATGTCTCCCCAGCACCTGCTGAGAGGTACGCAGGGTAGTAGAGAGCCAGTGCCCAGTGTCTGCCTTCTTTCCCCCAGTCACATGTTGCCCAATCCGCAGAAGCTGCCACACTGAGTTCTCTGTTACATGTCTATGACCTGAGACAAAATGCGGTGCGTGAAATATGCAACATCGATCCCAAAGTAAAATGGTGCAAGTCAGTTGCAATATTTGAGTGCGTGTATGTGCCAAACTGTTTAACTCTCTATCAGAATTATCTCATGTGATCCAGATCAGTTGATGGTATAGATAAAATATCTGTCCCCCATTTTCAGATGAAAAATATGCAGAGAAAGATGAAGTATATGTACAGAAACTATGAAGACTTATTTGAAATCAATGATTTCTCAAGAGCCAGGATCTGGGAAAAGGAAGTTCATCTGTAATGTCAGGTAGAAAGGTAATAATGACTTGGAAATACGCTAATAATAATGGGATGGCTAATAATAATAGTGTGGTATTTTAATATGGAGCAGATATTTTTTAGTAGACCCTTTCTTATTTATGAGGAAATTAGTTGTGAGGAGATCATGTTATGAGGTGTAGACTGCTCCCGAAACCAAGACCTAAACTCCTGACCGTCTTCTCTTATCCAATTCTTAGCAGGGTTGGGGGCTAAAGTGTCCTTGACACCTAATTTCTTCTTTCCGCCACTAACAGGCCAAGTTCAGTCTTCATGATTTTAAGCAGCATTGACACCACCTGTGTAAAACTATGTACGCTTTTCGAGAAATGGTACCAGAAAAAATATTTGGAACCAACCTGAGGCACTGTCCTCACTAAGGACTTTTTTTGTTTTTTGTCTGAAGCAGCCCTGAACCAACCACGTTTAGCTAAAATTCTAAGTGATGCTGTACAACACAGAAAAGATGTTTAAAATCCTGCAATTTAGAACAGTGAAAAGTGTCTCTTGAGGTTTAACTGACTTTCAACATGACGAGAGAGGGCTGGAAAAATGATTCTGTTTACAGATGGAGTCCTGTGACCAAGCCATTCTTAGGGGAAAAGCTATTTGTTCTAATGCTCTCTTAGTCCCTGCTTTTTAAGTCGTGCTTCCTGTCCAGGCTCTTTTCAGGACAAAGGGAGAGCATTCTGTTTAGGATACCCTCCTCTCAAAACTGTCAGCGTTGTTCCTGTTGCCACCCGTCTTTCCTCTGATGGTGTTGCTTATTCAAGGTAGGCTGAAACATCCATTCTATCATCGCTGCTTCATTGTGGGGGGATCTGAGCCAGCCTTCTTCAGTAGTGGTTCCTGAGAAGTAAATCTTTTGATTGTTATTGCCTTTCCCATCCCACAACATTTATTTCCTTTGCTATAAACACTTGGTGATCCTTTACCAAGTGGTAATTTAGATTTTTTTTTTTAAACTTCACAGACGGAGACAGGTACGAGTTGGGGAGGGGCAGAGAGATGGAGACAGAATCTGAAGCAGTCTCCAGGCTTCGAGCTGTTAGCACAAAGCCCGACACGGGGCTTGAACTCATGAGCACTGAGATCATGACCTGAGCTGAAGTTGGTTGCTTAAATGACTGAACCACAGAGGCGCCCCACATTTTTTTTTTTTACTAAAATGTTAATGGTTAAAAAAAATATCAGCTCCCATCTAGGAGGCCTGTCTCAGGCAGTTTTTGAGAAAAATTTGCAAAGTGGTTAGATGGCATGTGGGGTAGGACGTTCTTTTTATTTATTTATTTTTTTATTTATTTATTTTTTCATTTTATTTATTTTTTTATTTATATATGAAATTTATTGTCAAATTGGTTTCCATACAACACCCAGTGCTCATCCCAAAAGGTGCCCTCTTCAGTACCCATCACCCACCCTCTCCTCCCTCCCACCCCCCATCAACCCTTAGTTTGTTCTCACTTCTCAACAGTCTCTTATGCTTTGGCTCTCTCCCACTCTAACCTCTTTTTTTTTTTTTTTTTCCTTCCCCTCCCCCATGGGTTCCTGTGAAGTTTCTCAGGATCCACATAAGAGTGAAACCATATGGTATCTGTCTTTCTCTGTATGGCTTATTTCACTTAGCATCACACTCTCCAGTTCCATCCACGTTGCTACAAAAGGCCATATTTCATTTTTTCTCATTGCCACGTAGTACTCCATTGTGTATATAAACCACAATTTCTTTATCCATTCATCAGTTGATGGACATTTAGGCTCTTTCCATAATTTGGCTATTGTTGAGAGTGCTGCTATGAACATTGGGGTACAAGTGCCCCTATGCATCAGTACTCCTGTGTAGGACGTTCTTTTTAAATTAGGGAATGAGTCATGAGGTGTTATGTGCTCAACTGTGTCTCACCCCTTTCCCAAACTCACATGTTGAAGTCCTGACCCTCTAGTAATAAAGAACGTGACTATATTTGGAAATAGGGACTTTAAAGCAGTAATTACAGTTAAGCGAGGTCACTGAAGGGGGCCCTAAGGTCACCAGCATGCAGACGGCTGCCTTCCAGGCAAGGACAGTGACACGAAAGGCCTGAACCCCGCTCATATTTTCATCTTGGACTTCCAGCCCCCAGAAATATGCGGAAGTAAGCCTCTGCAGGCCTGTGACACTTCTTTAGGGCAGCCCCAGCAAACCAAGAGGCCCGGTAACGAGGGTGAGGCTGGTGTCTTCAGAATACCCACTTTGTGGGTGTTTGAACTGTGAAGGGTCATGGGACACCCTCTTTGAGAGTCCTCATTCTGTGTGACAGGAGAGACCATTTAGAAAAGAAAGTAACCCTCTACATTTTCCTCAGCTCTTCAACCAAACTGTTTCTGTTTCCTTGAGGAAAACAAAGATCCCCCTCACTGCCAAGTCAGGGCTGATGGTAATCCCCCAGGAAAGGAGATGACAGCCCCCCCATGCCCCCCACCCCAGGGAAGACAGGCACACAGACTGGCAGTCAGAAGGCCAAAGGCAGCCCGGGGTTCCCTCTCAGGGGATGCTGAGTTTCCAGCTACAAACAAGAAGCCAAATTGCATGATCTCGTCCTTTTCTTTGGTTCACAGAGGAAGCTATGCACAGTTCCTTTGTGTTCATCTCAGAAAGGTGACCTTGAGAGATAAAATGGAAGATTTTGTTTGGACATGAAATCATTCCAAGTATTTGTTTTTGGGACTCAATTTAAATATTTGCTTTCAAAGGGTTTTTAAAGGACGTGGAAGGGTTCGTGCAGGTATCTGGCATGTTTTCACGTCTATCCTTGGTTGATAACTGCTCTAATAGGAATCTCTTTTCTGACTAATAGCAATGTCAGAACCTTGAAATTATGTTATGCATTTATAGTCTGTCTCCTAGCAGTGATACATAGCACAATGAAGAAAGATTGACAATACAATATTGTCTTGTGTTCAATTCTTTCTTTGCTTTGAAATAAAGGAGAGAGTTGAAAATAATCCTAATAACAGCAAATGTGTATCAATGGTGTATTAAGGTAATCGCTTTACTTCTATTCTTCTATTAATTTTTACAGAAAGCTACTAAAGTGCTTAGCAAATGTTTGTGGAAAGAATAAATAAATAGTTTACATGACACAAAAATGCCCTGAAAAGTTCAATAACTTTTTCAAGTTCAAAAAGTTAGTGAAAGAGGAAGATTTGAATCTAGGTCTCTATGACTCTATATTATAAACTCTTTTTTTTAAATAAAGTTTTTCTCTGTTTTTAAAAATGTTTATTAATTTTTGAGAAAGAGAGAGTGAGAGTGTGCACAAGCAGGGGATGGGCAGAGAGAGAGAGGGAGACAGAGGATCCAAAGCAGGTTCCGTGCTGTCAGCACAGAGCCCTACATAGGGCTCTAACCCACAAACCATGAGATCATAATCTGAGGCGAAGTCGGATGCTTAGCCGACTGGGCCACCCAGGTGTCCCTAGATTTTTAACTCTTTACCACTGCAGTATGCTACAAAATACAAGGCTTAATAGAGAGAAGCTAAGAATTAACATCCATAGAGAAGAGATGGATAATAAGTGGATCAGAATTATTTATTCTAAGAGATTCATACAAAACAAACACTTGCCATGCAATTAACTATGGCTTTCATTCACCAATTTCAAAACTCTATTGTAAACATAATTTTGGATCTATGTTTCATGGTGGCTAGGTTACTTCACTTAGAGGTGAAAACGTAAGCATTATAAAATACCACGGTAAACCTACAGTAGGCTGCTGGAATTAGCAAATCTCACTGAAATAACAGTAAAGAAATATTAAAAAGAATATATTTACAGAAGGACTAGAACTGGTGGAATGAAGTGGGGGTCACAGTTGGCTAATGGTGTGCCACAGATTGTCATACACTTCTGCAATATGGAAGGTGATGAAATTATATGGATGTTTAAAACCTGGTGGGGTGTACAGCATGCACAGAAAAGATGTGGTGTGGAAGGTATCATTCCTGACCCAACAATACATTAAAAAAATTAGTCACCACGACCAAGCGGGATTTATACCTGGGATGCAGGGCTGGTTCAACATCCACAAAACAATCAATGTGACTGATCACATCAATAAAAGAAAGAACCAGAACCACACGATCCTCTCCCTAGCAGAGAAAGCATGTGACAAAATACAGCATCCTTTCTTGATAAAAACCCTCAAGAAAGTAGGGATAGAAGGAGCATACCTCGAGATCATAAAAGCCACATATGAATGACCCAACGCTAATATCATCCTCAATGGGAAGAAACTGAGAGCTTTCCCCTAAGGTCAGGAACAAGACAGGGATGTCCACCCTCACCACTGTTATTCGACATAGTATTGGAAGTCTTAGCCTCTGCAGTCAGACAACACAAAGAAATAAAAGGCATCCAAATCAGCCAGGAGGAGGTCAAACTTTCACTCTTCGCAGATAGCATGATACTCTATATGGAAAACCCAAAAGATTCGACCACAAAACTGGTAGAATTGATTCATGAATTCAGCAAAGTGGCAGGATATAAAATCAATGCACAGAAATCAGTTGCATTCCTATATACCAACAATGAAGCGACAGAAAGAGAAATCAAGGAATCGATCCCATTTACAGTTGCACAAAAACCCATAAAATACCTAGGAATAAATCTAACCAAAGAGGTGAAAAATCTATATACTGAAAACTATAGAAAGCTTATGAAAGAAATTGAAGAAGACACACACAAAAAAAATGGAAAAATATTCCATGCTCCTGGATAGGGAGAGCAAATATTGTTAAAATGTCAATAGTACCCAAAGCAATCTACATATTCAATGCAATATCTATCAAAATAACACAAGCATTCTTCACAGAGCTAGAACAAACAATCCTACAATTTGTATGCCATCAGAAAAGGCCCTGCAGAGCCAAAGCAATCTTGAAAAAGAAAACCAAAGCAGGAGGCATCACAATCACGGACTTCAAGCTGTATTACAAAGCTGTAATCATCAAGACAGTATGGTACTGGCACAAGAACAAACACTCAGATAAATGGAACAGAATAGAGAACCCAGAAATGGACCCACAAACATAGGGCCAACTAATCTTTGACAAAGCAGGAAAGAATATCCAATGCAATGAAGACAATCTCTTCAGCAAGTGGTGCTGGGAAAACTGCACAGCAACATGCAGAAAATGAACCTGGACCACTTTCTTACACTACACAAAAATAAACTCAAAATGGATGAAACACCTAAACATAAGACAGGAAGCCATCTAGAGGAGAAAATCCTAGAGGAGAAATTCTAGAGGAGAAAGCCAGCAAAAACCTCTTCGACCTTGGGCACAGCAACTTCTTAGTATGTCTCCAGAGGCAAGGGAAACAAAAGCAATAATGAACTATAGGGACCTCATCAAAATAAAAAGCTTCTGCACAGCGAAAGAAACAATCAGCAAAACTAAAAGGCAACCGATGGAATGGGAGAAGATATTTACAAACGACATATCAGATAAAGGGTTAATATCCAAAATCTATAAAGAACTTATCAAACTCAACATCCAAAAACCAAATAATCCGGTGAAGAAATGGGCAAAGGACATGAATAGACACTTCCCCAAAGAAGACACCCAGATGGCCAACCAACACATGAAAAAAATGCTCTGTATCACTTGTCATCAGGAAAATATAAATTGAAACCGCAATGAGATGCCACCTCACACCTGTCAGAATGGCTAACCTTAACCACTCAGGCAACAACAGATGTTGGCAAGGATGTGGAAAAAGAGGATCTCTTTTGTACCGCTGGTGGGAATGCAAACTGGTACAGCCACTCTGGAAAATAGTATGGAGGCTTCTCAAAAAATTAAAAATAAAACTACCCTATGACTCAGCAATTGCACTACTAGGTATTTATCCAAGGGATACAGGTATGCTGTTTTGAAGGGGCGCATGCATCCCAATGTCTCTAGCAGCACTATCAACAATAACCAAAGTATGGAAAGACCCCAAATTTCCATTAATGGATGAATGGATAAAGAAGATGTGGTCTGTATATACAATGGAGTATTACTTGGCAATCAAAATGAATGAAATCTTGCCATTTACAACTACGTGGATGGAACTAGAGGGTATTATGTTAAGCGAAATTAGTCAGAAAAAGACAAATATTGTATGACTTCACTCATATGAGAATTTTAAGAGACAAAACAGATGAACATAAGGGAAGGGAAATAAAAATAATATAAAAACAGGGAGGGGGACAAAACATAAGAGACTCTTAGATATGGAGAACAAACAGAGGGCTACTGGAGGGGTTGTGGGACGGGGGTGGGCTAAATGGGTAAGGGGCATTAGGGAATCTACTCCTGAAATCATTGTTGCACTATGTGTTGACTAACTAGGATGTAAATTAAAGCAAAACAAAGCTCCGCATCTTAAACTCAAAAAAAAAAAAAAAAAAAAAAAAAAGAAGAAGGTATCATTCCTCCCTAGGAACAGTTAGGAATGGGGTATTAGGAAGCTTCTAGGATCTAAATAAGTAAGCACAGGCCGTCAGCTGGGGTGGAGCATTTGACTGAAAGCCTATCTGTTCATAGACAGCATGAGTAAGGCTTCCTTTTTTCTCCTCACATTCCCGAGATGCAATGTAAATGCCTGTAGGGTGAAATCAAGAACATAATGTCCAAGAAGTTAAACAATCTACTTGGGATCATCTAGGGTCCCCTAGAATGGAGACTGATATCCCAGAGTTGGCCCCTCCTAGAATCTGGCATACTCCTCATTCACACATACAAATAAAGCCCACACACTCACATGCTTAGCCTAGGGGCCCAGAGCTGTTGGCCAGCCACCTCATTCAAGGCGGGCACCTATAAGGGAAAGAGAAATATGGGTGAGTGAAGAAAATCTCTGATACCTACCAATGTCAGTCCACTTTGATCCTCATGCAAAAATAAATGGACAACCAAGCTTATGAGATATTTGGGACAATTTGGCCGCACAGTGAGAAGTTCTATTATTAAAACATACAACAATTTATGCTAGAGGATACAAAGTTAATTTACAGAGAACTACTTTAAAAATTATTTTTAGGGGAGCCTGGGTGGCTCAGTCAGTAAGCATGCAACTCAGGGACGATCTCACTGTTTGAGATTTCGAGCCCTGCATCAGGCTCTGTACTGACAGTGTGGAACCTGCTTGGAATTCTCTAAATAAATAAACAAACATAAAAAAAAAGAAAACATAAAAAATTATTTTTAGTGCCCTTGGAGCGCTTATGAAGATATATTACATCCATGAGAGCAATTGGTAATATTCACTTTGTGTATACTTTGTTGGCCACACTCTGTGCTAAAAACATGACATAGATCATCTCATTTAACCCTCAACAATTATTATTGTCCTCAGTGACAGATGAGACAATGAGACATAGAGAAATTAAATGACTTCCCAACTTGGTGGTTAACTAAGTATAAAGTCTCCAAAAAGAAGAACAATTAAAATATTCCAGCAAAATAAACAAATGCAGAATATAAGAAAAAATAAGCTAAGAACAAGAGCAGGAGTCTGCAAAACATTGCCCATGCTTTATTTTTTGGATGGCCCTTGAGATAAGAATTTAAAAAAATATATTTTTAAAGGATTGGCAAAAAATAATGAGAATGAGGCGGTCAAGAAGGACGAACAGAAATTTGTGACATTTCCCCCAACTGTAAAATATTTCTTATCCGTCCCATAACAGAAAATGTTTGCTGATATCTGATAGAGAGGATCAAATACAGGAGGGGCCCCATCCAGCTAATAGTAGAAATTCCAATAATACAAAACAGAAAAATGGAGAGGAGAAAACAATCAGTGAATTCATAAAGGAGAAATTCCAACCTTGAAAGGGTTCACTGAACAGCCCACAGCCGGAAGAGGAAGAATACACACACACACACACACGCATTTAAATGTTTTATAGTAAACTATATGAAAACCAAGGATAAAGGAAACATGCCAAACATTTCTACATAGATTTTAAAAAAGGTTGGAGAGGTCACTAAAAAAATAAATAAAAATATTGGCATTAGAATTCTTATCAGCATTTCTTGATACGAGAAGTTCTGAGGTTAGAACTGCATCACTGTTACGTTGAACGATGCCTGGCTCATAAGAAGGTGCAGGAACACATAGCTGTTGGACACATGAAGCAGAAACTGTCACTAGGCTAACCAGGGAGCATTTGGGGAGCGGCACCCCTGTCCTGAATCTCCCAGGCAAGCTCCCCTGCTGAATCAGTGCTGGCCATGCACCTGCTGGGGCTGGATGCAAACAAGGACACAGTTCTGACTCTCTCAACTGCACCCCAACCCTTCTTCTATTTTAAGGTACCTTTTTCAAAATGAATATTTTCAAGAAACTTTTTAATATAGGCGTTATTCTGTATGTTTTCTCCATTCAATGAGAAGTGAACGGATGGGTGGTTGAAACAAGGTCAGATTCAATCATTTTTGAACTTAATCTTACTCAACAGTAGGAACCATGGAGACCAATATTCGTCTGAACGCTCTGTAGCTGTTCATTTGTCTCTGTAAACACATCTTTCACCATGTCCCCATCACCACATATACAACAGTCTTAAGATTACAGTGAATTTGTGAGGTAAGCATTTGGCTGTTTCTCTTTTTGATTTATAATTCCTTATGTGTATTCTTACAATTAAAGAGCAATTTTTGAACACAAGAAATTATTTTATTTGAAAATAAATCCAGATTATTTTGATATAGCTCAAAATGACCTATTTCTTTGAATATTAAAATGAAAAAGGTAACTATTAAGCAATACAGTGATCTCTCATAAAACCCAACTTTTCAGGTTCAAGGAGGAGATATAATTTGCCTAAGCAAGCTATTACATCCATCAAGTGGTAACTGGGATTTGAGCTACCTTGAGCTAGCACATGGCGTATGAAATTAGGCATTTATACACTAGATATCACCCGAAGGTATATAAATAACCCTCCTTATTTTGAACATTGGGAACAAATAGGGGATAAACATAATACATATTATTGGAAAGTATGATCACTTTTAGACTTTTGAGATTTTCAGTTTTCAATAAAAGTTGAGATGGCAGAGTGATGCGCCTGGGTTTTTTCAGGGAACAGTAGACCAAGAGAAGGAGGTAAATTTAGAATTGTTTTTGTACAGAAGGTAACTGTACTAATAAAGAGACAATTTCAGAAATACCTAGCAAGTCAGTGGGAAAACACAGACTAGAGATTGAGAATTCATACTTGGGCCTCACCCATGATTTATTTGCAAACCGAGATCCAGGAAATGGGATTGAAATTTGGATCATTTATATTCCTCCTTTATAACACCATTTACAAAACAGAAATGGCAAAGTGTCCCTTCAAAATCCAGTGAAGTGTGAAGTCTGGCCAGTTTGCTTTTTACATGCTAAATAGTTTAGTCTATATTTCATGATGCTATTTTTCCAAATCTATCATTATATGTGAAGCACTTCTTTGAAATTATGTTTGCATTTTTTCTCCTGTGCAATAAAATACTCTTTGGTAAATCTATCAAAGAAAAGAGACTAACTTATTCTTTGATTATAACATTCTGGACTGAGTCTTACAATATGCAAATGCTGTCTTGAAGTGTCTTGAGAATGATACAGAATGAACGGGATTATTTTAACAGTTATCAGACTGTATGCATATAGGTCTATTGCTTCTCTGGACTTTAAGACATCTGGACTGTTTCAGAGCTGTATTATGGAACAATTGCCAGTATTTTTTAGAAACGGGATGGGAAAACTGACCGAGATTCATAGAGTGGTAGGTCTACAATAAATATAACGAAAACCATTCAGTTCTGTCCCCTCACTCCCTTTACACACACTTCATGGAAACTGAAGTGTAATTGAAATGGGTATTTTAGTCATTAAAAATAGATTCACAATTTTCATTGGTATCAATCCTTTCAAATCACTTATTAACATAACCAGCATGCAGCCTTTTAAAGTATTCATTTGCTCTGAGCGTCATCACAGGCGTAAAGAGCAAACCAGCCATTAACTGCTGATATCAACTAAATCTTTAGGGATGCAGAAACATGGTATAAATGAACTTGGAATTAGCACTATTAGTTGGGAAAAGAGAAAACTTGTGTCTTGCTCTTCAGTTGAAAGAACGGGCCTATCTGGAATTTACTTAGTTGACAACAGTGTATTTTGGACTTACTTGTAGTGATAAGTATTGTGTCACATATGTTAAAACAAAATTTCTATTGTCTTTGTTATCACAAATTGCTAAGTGCTTAATATGTAAAAATTAGGCCTGGTTCACTAGCAAGAGATTTTCACACAGATAAAAAACACAAAAACAACACTTAATTCAAATTTTTTTCTCTTTGTTAGTGTATGCATGTTCCCATAAAATAAATACTTCAGGATTTTGCATAATCTAGTATTTATTCTCCACAACCAGACATTTACTGATTTTCATAATTTAATTATACTTATGTTGCTTGGAAATAGGCTTCACACAACTTGATGGAATCTGTCTACTTGATTTTCAGCCAGGGTTACCTATTTCTTGACTATTCTGAGAGTAAATTTCTTAAATTCGGTGTTTAAGACATGTGATTCTTTTAAATTTTAGTATTAAAGATTTATTACTTATTGAGACTGTACATACTAGGATAGAGCACATTTCTAGCATTAAAAAAATTAGACTTCTATTCCTTTGTTCTTAGGAATTTATCTCCTCAATCTCTTTCCCTCCTTTTTCATACAATAGGATATTTAAACAAATTTTGATGACTTCTCAGGCATACCTTCATCTGCTTTATATTAAAATTATATATTCAAGAACATAATACAAATACATTCATTCATTAATTTATCCATATTTAATCTATATTCAAATGCTTGTTGGCTGACTGAATGAATGAATCCATTACCAACTGACATGATTTTTACAGTCAGGTTTAAAATTATTATATTTCACCTCTGGTGATTTTTTAACAACACATTTATATAAAGTAATTAGGAAGAGGTGGGATATTCATGAGCAAAATGAATGTGTGCTCAGTGAAAACACGTACTTATACAAAACTGTGTACCAATTAAGAGACTACCACGTGCATTTTATTTTTCTAAAATGTTTATTAATATTATATAAGAGAATGAAAGTATCATCCAGTTTTTTCATGCTGGGAACCTGAAATGTATTTTAGAATCCTAGGTTTGTTTTACTGCTAGAGTTTAACTTCTACTTGTTGATAATTCTATGAATACTATCTTGTAAACATTTCAATTTTTTTCATGTTTATCCACCTCCACATGCCCCAGTCCTAGTTCAAAACTTCATCCTTCCTCATCCAGAATATGAATACAGTCCCCCTTTCTTCAGCCTTATCATTTTGGAATATACCTGAATGGAGTGACTTTTCTAAATAACTTTTATTCTCTTGCTCAGAATTCCCTATTCACATTCTAATGCCTACGGAATGACATTTTACTTCCTTACCATGATACATAGCATCCTGTGTACATGCTCAACCTTTTCTTTCCCTATTCCCTGCTGTCAGTCAATGGTTTGTAGCTACCTAAACCCCACTGTACAATTTCACGCATCTATTTACTTTTTCTCACCGTCTGGGATGATTTTTCTCTTAATAGGTGCCTACAAACCTGTCACCCATGCTTTAAAATTCAGTGCAACTATGGGCCTTCTGAGATGGTGGAATGAGGACCTTGGTATCCTCCCTAAAAAGGAACAATACCGCCCCCAATTAACAGAAAGAGCCATTTCAGAGCTCTGGAAATTAACCAAAGGCATAGAGTGGATTTTATGCATATTTATATTATATATATTTAATACATTATATATATTATATATATTTATATTATATATATTTATATATATTATATATACTTATATATATATTTATATATGTTATATATACTTATATATATTTATATACACACACACACACACACACACACACACACACACACACACCATATTTAAGAAAAACTACTGAGTCTTAGGAATGACAGTAGAGTGTGTGGTGCTCTTACTTGTGCCTACACAGTTTCGTTAGAGTTCATCTGGTCTGAGGCTCTGTCAAGACTCACACCCAGGGCCACTTTCAAAAACAACAGCGACTAGCGGCAAATAGGGAAAGCCAATATTTCACCTGACTGATGCTGTGATGCTGGCTGCGCCAGGCAAAAGGCTGGCCCAAAACTCAAAAGAGAGATCTAAGTGGGCTTTGAAGAGCCTCACCTATCCCCGGGAATCTACATGCTGTGGGCAGGTGCAGGCTGCGTGCACGCTCAGGAAATAATTGCAATGACTCATTAGTCACTCATATCTAGCAGACCATAGGACCCTTTATGAAAAGAAAGTCAAAGTCCAAGCAAACATGTAAATCACCTGAACTTTGAACGTGTGCCACAGCGCATGCACAGATTCCCTCAGCAAATGGCGGAAGACTGATGTGGGGAAAAACAAATTTGTTTTTGTCCAATCACTAGGTGACCCTTATGCTCTGCTTGGGTGACTGGACTTAAAAGTAATTGTAAACACAAATGTTAAACAATATTCAGAGATTTTAGTGTTCGAATACTATAGGAAAGACAGTTTTCACAGAATTAGTCCAGTCAAGTCACCAACAAACAAGCAACCAACAACTGAGGGACATCATCATCTAGATGTGCTACAATAATTTACCTAAAATGTCTAGTCTTCACTTAAAATTATGAGACATACTGAGAAAGAGGAAACTGGAGCACAGAGAGAAAGAAAGCAATCAGCAGAAATTGCCTCCAACTTTAAGTCAACTGTTACAAAAATATTCTAAGGAAAAAAAGGAAAATAAATTTAAACAAAGAAACTTATGAGACTAAACACTCACCAAGTAGAGCATATGAATAAATAAATTATAAAAAAATTCTGAGGTTAAAAAGAATAGTAACTAAAAATGAAAAGTTCACTAAAAGTCCTTGACTGCATATTTGAGTCAGCAGAAAAAAGAATCTTTGAATGTAAAGATAAGTCAAGAGAGATGATCCAGTCTGAAGAACACAATGAACAATGAATGGAAGAAAATAAACAAATCCTGACACACCTGTGTGATAGCCAATATATTATTATGCCAATATATACACAATAGGGATTCTAAAAAGGCAGGAGAGAAAGTAGCAAATATATACATACATATATATATATGTATATATATATATATGTGTGTGAGTGTATACACACACACAAAGATATATACAAGTATATACATATATATATGTATTAGAAAAAAATAATGACCAAAATAATCTGAAATTTGAAGAAAAACATACATATCTAAGAAGCTCAACAAAATGCAGGAGGATAAACTCTAAGAGGTCCACAACTAAACCCAACATAGTCAAACTGAAAAGACAAAGAATAAGAAATCTTGAATGAAGCAGGAAAAAACAATGACCATCACATACAGGTGAACCTCAAAAAGACTGATGGATGCCTGCCTTGTCCTCAAACACAATGGGCACCAGAACCACTCTGATGATGTATTTAAAGTGCTGGCCACGGGGGTGGGGGGTGGGGGGTTCCTACCTACCAAAATAAAGATATTCCCAAATAGACAGTGATTAGGAAAGTTGGTTGCTTGAAGACTTGTCTTACAAAATAAACTGAAGGAAGTTCATTAGGCTGATAAGAAGTAGCTCCAATCAACACAAAGAAATAAAGTACTGATAACGATAATTACAAAGATAAACATAAAAGATAGTGTGTATATATACATTTACTCCTATCTTAACTGATTCAAAAGCCAAATGCACAAAATGTTGTAACAATGTACTGTTGGGTGTGAAGAATGTAAAATTATCATTTGTATCACAATGATAACACAAAGGAAAGGCAGACAAGGGAGCAAAATTTTTATATACTATTTGAATTAAGTTAGTATTAACCAGAAATAGATTCTTTTACTTTATTTATTTATTATTATTATTATTATTATTATTATTATTATTATTATTTTTAAAGTTCATTTATTTTCGAGAGAGACACAGAACGCAAGTGGGGGAAGAACAGAGAGAGGGAGGCACAGAATCTGAAGGAGGCTCTAAGCTCTGTGCTGACAGAGCCAGACGTGGGGCTTGAACCCACAAGCTGTGAGATCATGACCTGAGTCGAAGTCAGACACTCAACCAACTGAACCACCCAGGCACCCCAGAAGTAGATTATTTTGAATTAACACTGCATTTTTCAATTATCAGAGGAACCTAAGAGAGGTTAATAACAAAGAAAATAACAGAAAATACATATATTTTTAAAAGCAATTCAAATGACACAGTAGGAAAAATCATATAATACAAAACAAGGTAGTGGAGGAAGGACTGGGAAAGAAAAATGACATGAGACACAGAAAATACATAGGAAGATGGAGATATAAATCTAATCATCTCACTAATTATGTTAAATATAAAATGATTAAACATTGAAACCAAAATGTAGAGATTACCAGACTGGATGAAAAACAATCCATCTATGTGGTGTTGAGCATGTCCATCTATGTGACTTTAGAGTCGAGGAAAAGAAATAGCTTAAAATGTAAAAAAATGAGAAAACATGCCATGCAAACAGTAACCACAAGACAGCTCAAGAGGCTACCCTAACATCAGAAAACCGAGATTTTAAGACCAAAATGTGTTTCTAAAAACAGACATTTTATAATAATAAATGGATCAGTTAATCTTGAAGATATAATAAACATATGTGGGGTGGACAATAAAGTCCCAAAGTAGATGAAACAAAAATTGGCAGAATTGAAAGAAGAAATATACAGTTCATCAGAAGTAGTTGCAAACATCAACACCCTAACTCTCAGTAACTGAGAACAACAAGACAGAAAATAAGCAAGGATATGGAAGGCTTGAACAATCTATTAAATAACTTGACCTAATTTATTTATATTTATAGAACATTTTACTCAACAACTGCAGAATTTACTTCTCTCAAGGGCATATGGAACACACTCTAGAATAAATATGTTAGGCCATAAAACGACTGTCAAGAAATTCTGAAAGACTGAAATCATACAAAGTATCTTCTCTGACCAAAACGGAGTTAATTACATTAGAAATCAGTAACATAAGAGAATGTGAGAAAACCAGAAAACCAGTAACATAAGAGAATGTGAGAAAACCAGAGAATCAAACAATACTTATGATACAAGATGATAATGAAGGTTAATTCAACATGTATATAAAATAAACTTGCAGTTTTTCGGTGTCCTGATAATTCATGTATTTATTAATTTATTCCACAAATGTTATTGGTTGCCTGTTATTTGTCAGACAGCGTGTTGGGGCACTGAGTATACGATGAAGTGAAAAACAGATACAATGCCTATATAATGACTGTTCATAATACACAAAAATAGTACAATTACATTGAAAATTAAATTCTCACAAGTTCTATACCAACAGAGGTTTTCCTACAAGGATGTGAAAAGAGTGCAGAGCAGGCAAAGGTGGGAAAGGAGTGAGTGCATGTGGACGAGAGCGTCTGGGAGGAAATGGTGATCTGTAGAGGGAGAAGAGAATTAGAATAGTGGGAGAAACCACCGGAAACTGTCCAGGGCATGGGGGGTGAGATGCATGGTGGGCTTCTCACAGAAACAAGCATGGTGCACCCAAGGAACTGGATGCATGGTACATGCTGGTGTCCATCGGGAGTGACAGAACACTGAGAGAAGTAAGGCTGCAGGGACATATAGTTGAGACAAGTTAAGGGGTTTGGATTGTTTTATAATGGTGGAGCAAAACCTTAAAGATTTTAAGCAGAAAAATGATATTATATTTGTAGGCTACAGCGTCATTCTTAGTGCTTCTTAGAGAATATATGAGAAATGGGTAAGACCAGAGACAGTTGTGAGTGATCCAGGGGGCAGGTGATAGCAGAGGGGGCAGGAGTTGGCTCATACGGACTTATGAGAGGTGGTTGTTCCATTGTTTACTTGCATCAATTTCAATTCTGCCCATGTGAGGTATCCACGCAGAGATTCAGCATCACCTGCTTAGGGAAGGAAGTTGGAGAAGAGAAAGCAAAGAGGTGCTACCTGAAGCCATCAGAGTAAAGGACACCACGAGGAAGTGCATGGGAGGTGAAAAGAGAAGAGGAAATCCTAAAGACACACAGCATTTGAGGGATTGCCACACACAACCAAACAGAGAAGCTGTGGCCGGAAAAGTAGGAGGAAAACCACAGGAAAGTTATATCACAAAAATAGATGTTGTCAGAAGGAGCAAGTGTTTGATAAATAGAGCTGATCTAATTATCACAACAATTATCTACTTAAGCACTTTTATAATTTAATAATAATAACTTATGCTCTAATTAATTTGCCCATTTGTCCTCTCTGTCATTTGCTTAACATCCTCTCTCCAATCTGATGACCTATATAGCATTTCAATATTCAAGGAAAGCCTCCTTTGAATAGATATAATCAATCAGGATATTATAACCAATTAGGATATAATCAATCCTTTGATTATCTGTATATAGTAAGCTGTGACATACTCTAAAAATGAATTGTTATTTATACTTTAAATGTGTGCATTAAATCCTTTGAACAATCTGTCTCAAATATACTGAGATTATGTGCATTTTTAATTTTCAAAAAAATAGTTTAATTCAATTCGCCTAACAGCCACAGTTAATTTAATACTGACTCTGTACAGAATGTATCAGTATGTTGTACGATCTCAGGGTCAAAATGCCATTTTATCAAGGTAGAGAAATTAAATAGAAATAGCTGTTAGTGGTAGTTTATATTTTTACCAATTCCAACTGCCATGGCATATAATGCTGGTGTTCATAGGCTCGGGTAATTTATATAGAGCTTCTCATATTTCTTCCAAATTCTCTCTCAGGTCTATGTGATCCTGTCACCATGTGTGAGCCCAGGAAGCAGTGATTCGCTTTGGCTTTGTGATTTTCCATAATGCATTTGGAAACAACTGCTAAATTGCATTTTATTTTATTACTGACTGGCCAATCCTTTGCAGACTGTCCATAGGCTTTCTATCAAGCTTTCTACCAAACTCTGCCTTGTAAAATGGGCAGGATCCAGGAACAAAAGGAGTATCCAGAATCTGGGATGCTTCCTCCTTGCAATGTTTCCTATTATGTTTACACTGCAAAACCTAATAGTACTTCCCATGGGGTAGCAAAAGATATAGCTCTCTCCATTTTCACAAAAACTCTGGGGAAAGCAGAGATTACTGGAGCCTTTTGACAGATGGGGTAAAGGAGTCTCTGAGAGATTAAATGATACAGCTAGGTAGCAAGGGAACAAGGGCACAGAAGTGAAAAAAACATTTGGCTTTAAGATGAGACACATATAGGCTTGAATCATAGCTTCTGACAACAGCAAATTACTTAACATCTAAGAGGCATTCCCAATTTCAATGAAGTCATTTACTTCATGAGATGGTGGTGAGAATTACACAAAGTAAAACGTGTGCAATTCATGTAAGTTAGTGTCATCATCACCATTAAACTGGGGTCTTTTGACACTCATTAATACTGATGTCTCTAGGTTCTCATAGACCTGCTTCTCAAACAGTGCAGCTAGACTATCTGGAGGAAAAAAATAGAATAATGATCACTGTCTTTATCTTCCTTTTCCAGATTAATGATTTACTCCTTATCTTGGGATTTTCTTAGAAATTAAATACACTATGGGATAAGATTTCCACAGTAAAAAACTATCCTATGATTACTGGTGCTAATTAAATTTAGGACATTTTTAAGAAACACAGTTCCAGTGACATGGTTTTGATTAGCATGTTGTTTTAAATAGGTCACCTATGAAACACATTGAAAAAAAAAAATGGCTTTTCAATTACTGCCATTATGCCCCACCAGATCCTTTGACCAGAAATAAGACTTACGAAAAAGCAAATGTCTTCACAGAGCTTTAAAACATTGTCAAGTATGGTATATGTGTTACTGTTTATTTATAACAACTGACAAAGTAGGGGTAAGGCAGTATTTTTAAATGAATGCAAGAAGCCTCTAAGGACCAAATTCTCTGTTTACATACAATATTCAAAATACTTTCCAAGGAATGGAGAACCAACAGAGGGTTACTGGAGGGGTTGTGGGAGGGGGTATTGGCTAAATGGGTAAGGGGCATTAAGGAATCTACTCCTGAAATCATTGTTGCACTACATGCTAACTAATTTGGATATAAATTTAAAAAAAAAATTTAAATAATAATAAATAAAAATAAAATACTTTCCAAGGATGCCTTATTGATTAGTAATTAAGTAAAACAATCTATCAAGTAAGACATTTATTATAAAATTTTCAACTAAAATATCTCATTTATAATAATGAAACTACACAACTGAATTCTTTTTTAGATGATACTGTTTTAACATCAGTGATTACCATAACCAGACTCAGTTTCACTGTCAGATGGGGCAGGGAGATAATAGAGCTTCTACAGATAACATACATCATGGTGCTTAAATGTTTTTTACCCCAAGTGAATATTTATAAATAAAATCATCATTATTTTATGCATTGTCATATATGACATACAATTATAAGTTAATGAGATTAATTTCCTTTTAGAGTCACTATTTTAAGTTTCTTTAAATCCTAGTAACTATATATTATTGCCACCCCCCCAAAAAAAAGAAAAAAAGCAAGTGTAGAAAAATTTTTACAAAAATTAATAAAACAATATTAATCATTTTCTTTGGGCAAATACATATATTTTTTAAGAGAAAAAAGTCTAGAGGGACACATAGCTAACTTGAGAGTGGGAGTTACATCCAGGGATCTGGGGCCCAAGGAAAGGGGGACTGGGGTAGAAGAAAAGGATTCAAGGGTGATTTAGATGCATTTGTGTTTTATATTTGAAAAGGCAAATGCATTTTTTGATTACTTTTATAACTATCATTAACTATAAAATTTAAATTTCTTATGACGATCATATATCATGTGTAACTATGATGGGAAGACATTGAAGTTGCTGTTGCTTCTAGCTCATTCTTACAGAAAAGGGACTAAGGCAATTTCCTTCATTTTTACTTCTGTTAAGGCATGTACTACTTTGGAGCATCTTTTCCCTTTTCACTTTAATCTTCAGTACTCTTCACTCTTCATAAGAGCCTTAGATATTTAGGCTTATTACTTTAGCCATGTTCTAGAAGTGGAAGCTTATAGAAGGACTGCATGAATTACCAGCAAAGCGTGGTGTGTGTGTGTGTGTGTGTGTATATATATATATGCATGTATATAAACAACTTTTAAAAGTGTCCTTAAAAGCAGAACTTTTACTAATTGCAGAAAAACGTGAATGGATAAATCTTGCCAAATAAGGTTCTTTGGAGATAGCTGGCACTCAATAAATACTTGCAAGAAAATGGATGCTGATATGTATTCATAAATATATAAATATGTCATGTGGATAGTTTTTCTTAATCCATGAGAATAAAGACAAAAATATCTGTGTAGTGATCATGCTTTAAATGTTGTACACAAAATGAAAGAGTGTTTGCTTTAAAGTTAAATTCACAATTAATCCCTTTCCCAACTGATGCTATTTTGGAGATGAAGAGCTGATATCAAAAGAGAAATAACTGCTACTCTCAGTAATTTTTGCCTCAGTCCCAGCATGGCTGGCATCCTCTCCCAGAAGATTAGTCCAAATCCCTGTTCATGCTACATCTCCTGATGTGGGAGTTTGTGGAGCCTCAGTTCCTGTGGCAGTGGCAACAGGTCTCAGACAGACCCGAGCACACCTAGTTGAAATATTTCATATTCAGGCCAGAGACCAAACACTATTGACAACAGGCAAAGAGAGCTTCTGCAAATGACCGACCTAAAGGATACAGTGGCCAGGAAAAAAAACAGCAGAGCATGTGCAGCACACATTGGAGACACTCCTGGAAGCACCAGGCCCTGGGGAACAGGGGACGCCATAGGGCAGGTTACTACAAGACCTCTTCTTCATAAGGTCATTACCCTCAAGAATATGAGATACAATGAGGAGACAGAGAAATTTATCCTAAATGAAAGAGCAAGGCAAGGCCATAGCCAGAGATTTAAGTGAAACAGATGTAAGTAACATGTGTGATAGAGAATTTAAAGTAATGATCATAAGGATACTGACTGAACTTGAGAAAAGAGTGGAAGACATGAGTGAGACCCTTAACATAGAGATAAGGAACGCATAGCAGAGATAAAGTGCTCAATAAATGAAATAAAAAACATGCTTGATGAAATGAACAGTAGGATGGAAGAGGCAGAGAAGTGAATTAATGATCTAGAAGACAGAATGGAAAGTAATAAAGCTGAACAAAGAGATCAGATTACAAAAAACGAGAATAAACTTGGGAACTCAGTGACACCATCAAATATAATGACATTCATATTATAAGTGTCCCAGGAGAAGAAGAGAGGAAAGGAGGCAGAAAATATATTTGAAAAAATAGCTGAAAACTTTCCTAATCTAAGGAAAGAAACAGATATCCAGATCCAGGAGGCACAGAGATTTCCAATCAAAATCAACAAAAGCAGATTCACAAGAAGACATATTGTAATTAAACTGGGAAAATACAGTGATAAAGAAAAGATTTTTTTCAGTAGTAAGACAAAATGACAGTAACTTACAAAGGAAAATCCCTAAGTCTAGCAGGAAATTTTTCAGCAGAAACTTTGTAAGCCACAAGTGAATGTCATAATATATTCAATGTACTCAATGGGAAAAATCTGCAGCCAAGAATGCTCTATCTGCAAGGCTATCACTCAGAATGGAAAGAGATAAAGAGTCTCCCAGACAAATAAAACCTAAAGGAGTTCATGTTCACTACACCAGCCCTGCAAGAAATATTAAAGGGGACTCTTTGAGTGGAAAGGAGAGACCAAAAGTGACAGTATAAAGGTAGGAAACATAAAAGCAGTAAAAACGACTTTTTCTGTAAAAATTAGTCAAGGAAATCACAAAACAACATGATTTAAATATAACAACATATACCTAAAATGTGGAGAGGAGTCAACTTAATATAGACTGTATAGGCAGAAGACATTATATACAAGCCTAATAGTAACCACATAACAAAAATCACTAATAAATATGTAAGGGATAAAGAAAAAGAAATCCAAATATATTACTAATGAAAATCAACAAACCATGAAAGAGAGAAAGATAAGGATCAGAGAAAATCTTCAGAAACAATCACAAAACAAATAATAAAATGACAATACATATCTATCAATAATTACTTTGAATGTAAATGGAATAAATGCTCCAATCAAAAGACAGAGAATTACATATTGTGTAAAAAACAAGACTCATGTATATGCTGTATGTTGGAGACTCATTTTAGACCTAAAGACACCTGCAGATTAAAAGTGAAGGGATGGAGAACATCTTATCATGCAAATGGATGGCAAAACAAAACAAAACACAGTAGCAATACTTCTATCAGACAAAATAGACTTTAAAGCAAAGACTGCAACAAGAGACAAAGAAGGTCACTACATAATAACAAAGGGTACAATCCAACGAGAAGATATAACAATTAGCAATATTTATGCACCCAACACAGAGGCACCCAGATACATAAAACAGTTAATACCAAATACAAAGGAAATAATCAATAATCATATAATGATAGTAGGGGACTTTATCATCCCACATATATCAAAGGACAGATCATCTAAACAGAAAGTAAACAGGGAAACAATGGCTTTGAATGACAGACTGGGACAGATTTAGCAATATACTCAGAACATTCTGTCTTAAAATACCAGAATACACATTCTTTTCAAATGCATATTAAACATTCTCCAGAATAGCACACATATTAGGGCACAAAACAAGTTGCAACAAATTTAAGAAGACCAAAGTCATACCATGCATCCTTTCTGGACCCAACAGTATAAAACTAGAAGTCAATCACAAGAAAAAAATCTGATAACACCACAAACACATGGAGGTTAAACAACATGCTATTCAGCAATGAATGGGTCAACAAGGAAATAAAATAATAAATAAAAAGTCTACATGGAAACAAATGAAAATGAAAACACAATCATCCAAAACTTTTGACATCAAGCAAAAGTAGTTCTAAGAGGAAATTTACAGTAATATAGGCCTAATTCAAGAAGCAAGAAAAATATCAAATAAACAACCCAACCTTACACCTAAAGGAGCTAGGAAAAGAACAACAAACAAAACCCAAAACCAACAGACGGAAGGAAATAATAAAGATTACAGCACAAATAAATGGTATAGAAACCAAGAAAACAACAAGAGCAGATTAATGAAATCACTGGCTGGTTCTTTGAAAAAAAAATTAATAGAATTGATAAACTTCTTGACATCAAGAAAAAAGAAAAAAGATACAAATAAATAAAATCACAAGTGAGAGAGGAGAAATGACAACCAACACTACAGAAAGACAATTACAAGAGAATACTATGAAATAATACATTCCAACAAATTGGACAACACAGAAGACACAGATAAATTTCTAGAAACGTATAAATGACTGAAACTAAAACAAGAAAAAATGGAAAAACTGAACAGACTGATTGCCAAGAAAGAAATTAAATCAGCAATCAAAAAATTCCCAACGAACAAAAGTCTAGGACCAAATGGCTTCATGGGGGAATTGTACCTAACATTTAAAAAAGAGTTAATACCTATTCGTCTCAAACTATTCCAAAAACAGAAGAGGAAGGAAAACTTCCAAATTCATTTTATGAGGCCAGCATTACCCCAATAACAAAACCAGATAAAGACACCACTAACAAAGAGAACTACAGGCCAGTCTCTCTGATGAACATAGATGCACAAATCCTCAACAAAATACTAGCAACCTGAATGCAACAACACATTAAAAATATCATTCACCAAATTTCAGGAAGATGGCACCATAGGAGGATGCTGGGCTCACCGCGTGTCCTGCTGATCACTTAGATTCCACCTACACCTGCCTAAATAACCCAGAAAACCGCCAGAAGACTAGCAGAATGGAGTCTCCAGAGACCAGCGCAGACGAGAGGCCCATGGAAGAGGGTTGGAAGGGTGGAGAGGCAGTGAGCGCTACACGGACTGGCGGGAGGGAGCCGGGGTGGAGGGGCGGCCCGCAGGCCAAGCAGAGCCCCGGAGTCTGGCTGTCAAAAGCAGAGGGGCCAGCTGGAGTGTGTTCGGACAGTGAGTGGGACTTGACATCTGGAAGGTTATAAGCTAACAGCTCTGCTCAGAGAACAGGAGGGCTAGAGGACAATGGAAGGGAGAGTTGTTGAGTTCCGGAGGACAGAGCTCAGCTTGGTGGGGAACAAAGGCGCTCACCAGCGCCATCTCCTTCGCCCATCCCCCAGCCAAAATCCCAAAGGGAACAAGTTCCTGCCAGGGAACTTGCTTGCACACGCAAACACCCAATGCTGTGCTTCTGCAGATCCATCCCTCCGGCGGGTCTGACTCCCTCCTGGTGTGGCAGGGCCCCTCCCGAAGTGGATCTCTGAAGGAAAAGCCAGCTGAGCCTGCCCCTCCCGCCCCTGTGCACCTTGCCAATCCACCACAGCTAATACGCCAGATACCCAGCACGACAAGCCTGGCAGTGTGCAAGTAGCCCAGATGGGCCACACCACCCCACAGTGAATCCCGCCCCTAGGAGAGGGGAAGAGAAGGCACGCACCAGTCTGACTGTGGCCCCAGTGGTGGGCTGGGAGCAGACATCAGGTCTGACCGCGGCCCCGCCCACCAATGCAAGTTCTTCATGACAGCACAGGGAAAGTGCCCCGCAGTCCCGCACTACTCCAGGGAATATCCAAAATGACGAAACGGAAGAATTCCCCTCAAAAAAAATCTAGGAAATAACAACAGCTAACGAATTGATCAAAAACGATTTAAACAATATAACAGAAAGTGAATTTAGAATAATAGTCTTAAAGTTAATTGCTGGGCTTGAAAACAGTATAAAGGACAGCAGAGAATCTCTTGCTACAGAGATCAAGGGACTAAGGAACACCCAGGAGGAGCTAAAAAATGCTATCAATGAGCTGCAAAATAAAATTGAGACAACCACGGGTCAGATTGAAGAGGCAGAGGAGAGAATAGGTAAACTAGAAGATAAAATTATGGAAAAAGAAGAAGCTGAGAAAAAGATAAAAAAATCCAGGAGTATGAGGGGAAAATTAGAGAACTAAGTGATGCACTAAAGAGAAATAATCTATGCATAATTCGTATTCCAGAGGAGGAAGAGAGAGGGAAAGGTGCTGAAGGTATACTTGAAGAAATAATAGCTGAGAACTTCCCTCATCTGGGGAAGGAAAAAGGCACTGAAATCCAAGAGGCACAGAGAACTCCCTTCAGACGTAACTTGAATCGATCTTCTGCACGACATATCATAGTGAAACTGGCAAAATACAAGGATAAAGAGAACATTCTGAAAGCAGCTAGGAATAAACGTGCTCTAACATATAAAGGGAGACCTATAAGACTCATGACCAATCTCTCCACGGAAACTTGGCAGGCCAGAAAGGCATGGCAGGAGATCTTCCATGTGATGAACAGAAAAAATATGCAGCTGAGAATCCTTTATCCAGCAAGTCTGTCATTTAGAATAGAAGGAGAGATAAAGGTCTTCCCAAACAAACAAAAGCTGAAGGAATTTGTCACCACTAAACCAGCCCTACAAGAGATCCTAAGGGAGATCCTGTGAGACAAAGTACCAGAGACATCACAACAAGCATGAAACGTGCGGACATCACAATTACTCTAAACCCATATCTTTCTATAATAACACTGAATGTAAATGGACTAAATGCGCCAACCAAAAGACATAGGGTATCAGAATGGATAACAAAACAAGACCCATCTATTTGCTTTCTACAAGAGACTCATTTTAGACCTGAGGACACCTTTAGATTGAGAGTGAGGGGATGGAGAACTATTTATCATGCCACTGGAAGTCAAAAGAAAGCTGGAGTAGCCATACTTATATCAGACAAACTAGACTTTAAATTAAATTCTTTAACAAGAGATGAAGAAGGGCATTATATAATCATTACAGGGTCTATCCATCAGGAAGAGCTAACAATTATAAATGTCTATGCACCGAATACAGGAGCCCCCAAATATATAAAACAATTCCTCACAAACATAAGCAACCTTATTGATAAGAATGTGGTAATTGCAGGGGACTTTAATACTCCACTGACAATAATGGATAGATCATCTAGACACAGGATCAATAAAGATACAAGGGTCCTGAATGATACATTGGATCAGATGGACTTGACAGATCTATTTAGAACTCTGCATCCCAAAGCAACAGAATATACTCTCTTCTCGAGTGCACATGGAACATTCTTCAAGATAGATCACATATTGGGTCACAAAACAGTCCTTCATAAGTATACAAGAATTGAGATCATACCATGCATACTTTCAGACCACAATGCTATGAAGCTTGAAATCAACCACAGGAAAAAGTCTGGAAAACCTCCAAAAGCATGGAGGTTAAAGAACACCCTACTAAAGAATGAATGGGTCAACCAGGCAATTAGAGAAGAAATTAAAAAATATATGGAAACAAACAAAAATGAAAATACAACAATCCAAACACTTTGGGATGCAGCAAAGGCAGTCCTGACAGGAAAATACATTGCAATCCAGGCCTATCTCAAGAAACAAGAAAAATCCCAAATACAAAATCTAACAGCACACCTAAAGGAAATAGAAGCAGAATAGCAAAGACACTCCAAACCCAGCAGAAGAAGAGAAATAATAAAGATCAGAGCAGAAATAAACAATATAGAATATAAAAAAAAAAAACTGTAGAGCAGATCAACGAAACCAAGATTGGTTTTTTGAAAAAATAAACAAAATTGATAAACCTCTAGCCAGGCTTCTCAAAAGGAAAAGGCAGAGGACCCAAATAGATAAAATCATGAATGAAAATGGAATTATTACAACCAATCCCTCAGACATACAAGCAATTATCAGGGAATACTATGAAAAATTATATGCCAACAAACTGGACAAACTGGAAGAAATGGACAAATTCCTAAACACCCACATGCTTCCGAAACTCAATCAGGAGGAAATAGAAAGCTTGAAGAGACCCATAACCAGTGAAGAAATGGAATCAGTTATCAAAAATCTCCCAACAAATAAGAGTCCAGGACCAGATGGCTTCCCAGGGGAGTTCTACCAGACATTTAAAGCAGAGATAATATCTATCCTTCTCAAGCTATTCCAAAAAATAGAAAGGGAAGGAAAACTTCCAGACTCATTCTATGAAGCCAATATTACTTTGATTCCTAAACCACACAGAGACCCAGTAAAAAAAGAGAACTACAGGCCAATATCCATGATGAATATGGATGAAAAAATTCTCAAAAAGATACTAGCAAATCGAATTCAACAGCATATAAAAAGAATTATTCACCATGATCAAGTGGGATTCATTCCTGGGATGCAGGGCTGGTTCAACATTCGCAAATCAACCAACGTGATACATCACATTAATAAAAGAAAAGATAAGAACCATATGATCCTGTCAATCGATGCAGAAAAAGCATTTGACAAAATTCAGCATCCTTTCTTTTGAAAAGATCCTTTCTTTTCCATTTATGAAAAGCCCACAGCTAACATCATCCTCAATGGGGAAAAACTGAGAGCTTTTTCCCTGAGATCAGGAACATGACAGGGATGTCCACTCTCACCGCTGTTGTTTAACATAGTGTTGGAAGTGCTAGCATCAGCAATCAGACAACAAAAGGAAATTGAAGGCATCAAAATTGGCAAAGATGAAGTCAAGCTTTCACTTTTTGCAGATGACATATTATACATGGAAAGTCCGATAGACTCCACCAAAAGCCTGCTAGAACAGATACATGAATTCAGCAAAGTTGCAGGATACAAAATCAACGTACAGAAATCAGTTGCATTCTTATGCACTAATAATGAAGCAACAGAAAGACAAAGAAAGAAACTGATCCCATTCACAATTGCACCAAGAAGCATAAAATACCTAGGAATAAATCTAACCAAAGATGTAAAAGATCTGTATGCTGAAAACTATAGAAAGCTTATGAAGGAAACTGAAGAAGATATAAAGAAATGGAAAAACATTCCGTGCTCATGGATTGGAAGAATAAATATTGTTAAAATGTCAATACTACCCAAAGCAATCTACACATTCAATGCAATCCCAATCAAAATTGCACCAGCATTCTTCTCGAAGCTACAACAAGCAATCCTAAAATTCATATGGAACCACAAAAGGTCCCAAATAGCCAAAGTAATTTTGAAGAAGACCAAAGCAGGAGGCATCACAATCCCAGACTTTAGCCTCTACTACAAAGCTGTAATCATCAGGACAGCATGGTATTGGCACAAAAACAGACACATAGACCAATGGAATAGAATAGAAACCCCAGAAGTAGACCCACAAACATATGGCCAACTAATATTTGGCAAAGCAGGAAAGAACATCCAATGGAAAAAAGACAGTCTCTTTAACAATTGGTGCTGGGAGAACTGGACAGCAACATGCAAAAGATTGAAACTAGACCACTTTCTCACACCATTCACAAAAATAAACTCAAAATGGATAAAGGACCTGAATGTGAGACAGGAAACCATCCAAACCCTAGAGGAGAAAGCAGGAAAAGACCTCTCTGACCTCAGCCGCAGCAATTTCTTACTTGACACATCCCCAGAGGCAAGGGAATTAAAAGCAAAAATGAACTACTGGGACCTTAAGAAGATAAAAAGCTTCTGCACAGCAAAGGAAACAACCAACAAAACTAAAAGGCAACCAACGGAATGGGAAAAGATATCTGCAAATGACATATCGGACAGAGGGTTAGTATCAAAAATATATAAGGAGCTCACCAAACTCCACACCCAAAAAACAAAGAATCCAGTGAAGAAATGGGCAGAAAACATGAATAGACACTTCTCTAAAGAAGACATCCGGATGGCCAACAGGCACATGAAAAGATGCTCAACGTCGCTCCTCATCAGGGAAATACAAATCAAAACCACACTCAGATATCACCTCACGCCAGTCAGTGTGGCCAAAATGAACAAATCAAGAGACTATAGGTGCTGGAGAGGATGTGGAGGAACGGGAACCCTCTTGCACTGTTGGTGGGAATGCAAACTGGTGCAGCCACTCTGGAAAACAGTGTGGATGTTCCTCAAAAAATTAAAAATAGACCTACCCTATGACCCAGCAGTAGCACTGCTAGGAATTTACCCAAGGGATACAGGAGTACTGTATCCCTTATCTTATCTTATCTCTCTTTTTCTCAGCTTCTTCTTTTTCCATAATTTTATCTTCTAGTTCACCTATTCTCTCCTCTGCCTCTTCAATCTGACCTGTGGTTGTCTCAATTTTATTTTGCAGCTTATTGATAGCATTTTTTAGCTCCTCCTGGGTGTTCCTTAGTCCCTTGATCTCTGTAGCAAGAGATTCTCTGCTGTCCTTTATACTGTTTTCAAGCCCAGCAATTAATTTTAAGACTATTATTCTAAATTCACTTTCTGTTATATTGTTTAAATCGTTTTTGATCAGTTCGTTAGCTGTCGTTATTTCCTGGATGTTTTTTTGAGGGGAATTCTTCCGTTTCGTCATTTTGGATATTCCCTGGAGTGGTGCGGGACTGCGGGGCACTTCCCCTGTGCTGTCTTGAAGAACTTGCATTGGTGGGCGGGGCCGCAGTCAGACCTGATGTCTGCCCCCAGCCCACTGCTGGGGCCACAGTCAGACTGGTGCGTGCCTTTTCTTCCCCTCTCCTAGGGGTGGGATCGGTACTGCCCTTTTCTAACCACCATAAGAGTTCCCCATCCTGAGTCTGTCTTTGACACTGCCCCAATTTATTTTCACTTCTACATTTATCACTGCCCAGTCTCCTTTTGCTTATTTAACATCTGTATTCCCATTTAGCAGATGTGTAAACTTCATGAGAGAAAGAAACTTTATGTGCTTTATTTACTTAGATGCGTGTGTGACACAGTTGAATGAATATAGACATAATACAATATTCCTGTTTATGGTTTTACCAGTGCCTTTAAAGAAAAGAAACTCTTTGCAAGTGTCAGATTGTTTCCTGCATGTCAAATTCCTTACTCTTAAACGTAACAGACCATGTTTATCTTTAATGGAAGTTGCATCAATTTAAGTCCATCCAGTAAAGGAAAACAGGTTCATTGTGGGTCACATTGGGTACTTGATGCACTTTTACAGAAACGGAAGTAATAATATTTGGATATACGGTCTTGAAACATTTTTATATTCATCAGTAAGCAATCAGCATCTCTTGAAACAGATGCTTCCACTGTTCATTTATGAAAATTTTAGCAATGTTTGGAAATGGCATTTAAAATTTGAGATATATTATGCTATGTCCTATTTTACCAAATTGAAGATATCACTATGTTTGTGACTGTAAGATTGATGAAAGTATTAGGAAATGACACTTCTTTCTTGTTTTAAAATTTGGGCTGCCATTGTGCATGTATATTACATTTTTCTTTTCATCCAAGAAGTACTTTTCATATATATTTTTTTATTTTACATATATGTCTGAGAATAACAACTAGCTTGTTCATACACTACTCTTATCCTATTTTGGTAGCAAAATATAGTATGCCATCAGCAAAATATGACTCCTACGTCAAGTTATGGGAAATATCCTGTATCAAAAAGATAGTCCTGATTTTTGTTTTAATATCACGATCCTAAAAAAAACAATAATTAGACTTCAACTGTATAGGTTTTATGACAAGGTCTTCAATCAATGGGCTCTATCACAATATATAGTAGTATCTACAAGAAGTGGGCTACAATTTTTTTGTCCCTGTGTGTACATCCTTTTGCTACTGAGCTGTCTAGGATACTGGTTCCACATGATCAGCTCTTTTTGGCATTGGTGTACCCTAAGCGTGACAGAAAAACCCAGTCTGCTTTAACTTTCAAAAGGCAGAGAAGTTTGTCAAACATAAATTATCTAACATACACAGAAAGCACCAGCTGCAGCAGCTATTTTTAAAGCATACCATGAATTTTAGCTTTCCCTAAACAATGCCAGTAAGAACTTGAATGTATGTTTTAGAGGCCCAGGAAGGAATTCTATGAACGTCCACATTCCAGCTACAAATGGAAAATGTGTTGAATAGATTTAATTATGAAATGAGAATTATTTGACGCTCTTGGGCATAACAGAAATACTGTAGATTATTGCTATAGAAGACAAAATGTATTTTCCATTCAAAAGTTTCAGCAACAAGTACTTAGAGATTTTACTAGAACTATCTTGTGTTATATGAAAATTATAAATGTATTCTATGTTAAGAAACAGATCATTGCTAGTGATTATTGAAAAACTGAAGACAATTTGCTTGCCTGACTCAAACATACCACGTGGCTAGACAAACAGGAAGTGAGGGGCCACAGCCCGGAAGTGCTATCCTTTCCTGCTGGACTTGAGATTTCCTTCCCCAACTCAAATCACCACACAACTAGGGGAGAAAGGCAAGAAGGGGAGGTTTTGATAAAAAAAAAAAGCACTCAGCCTGGAAAACCTCTTTATTGCTGCGGGCCTGAGGCCACCCTACTCCACCCAAATACTGGTGGCCTGCTACACACCTTCCTGAGAAACACTTCATGTTCATGGGCTAGAGACTCCATTTCCCCATCTAGAGGCATCAGCTGCTCAGCCTGGGAAACTCTTTTTACCCCTCAAGCAATATAGGGAGGAACTAAGGGGAGCCTCACTAGCATGAGATAAACCAAGAATAGCAACATAACAGCACAAAGGCTCTGAAAAGTAGATTATCATAGGAAACACAGCCCATATAATCAAGCCAAGACCTGTGTGTTATAGGTAAACAGGGTGATTGCCTGCTAAAATAACAACAACAACAAATTAGAACTCAGAGTTTACTAATATAATAGCCAAAATGCCTCCCCCCGCCCTGCCCTGCAAATTACCCATCTTACCAAGGACCATTGGAATCCCAACTTAAATGAGAAAAGACAATTAACTGATGCAAACATTGTGTTGTAGAAAGTATGTGAAAAGAATTTTGAAATAAGTGACATAAAAAATAATCCAAATAGTTAAAAATTCTTATTAAACAAATTAAAAAAATAGAAAAGCTCAGCAAATATATAGAAACTATAATAAGAACCAAACAGAAATTATAGAAGTAAAAAAACATATACCATAAATTAATAAAAATTTGCTAGATGAGCTAGCTCAATAGTTAAGTGATAGAGGAGAGAACAAGTGAACTGGAGGACAGGTCAATAAATTTACCCAGTTTGAACCCAAAAATAAATGAACAGATCCCAGATATTAACAAAAGATGCCACATTCATATCATGGGATCCTACAAGGAAAACACAAAAAGTGTGAGACGAATGGGTATTTGAAAAAATAGCTGAAAATTTCCACATTTGGCAACAGACATAAACCCAGAGATTTAAGAAGCTGAGAAAATCCAAATATGCTCACCACTCCCTCCCCAAAGAATCCACCCCAAGACACATCATAATTACATGTCTGAATCCTAAATCCAATGAAAAAAGCCTTGAAAGCAGCCAGAGAGAAATGACTCATCACAGCAAGGGGAACGCCAATTTAAATGACAGCAGATTTCTTATCTACACCCCTGGAAGTCCTAAAGGGAAATGGCATGGCATTTTCCAAGTGCTGACAAAGTACTGCCTGTCAATACCTCTATTGGAGTGAATGGAATAAAGGAGAAATAGACACATTTATCAATAACTGCTTTGATTGCAAATGGTCTAAATACACCACATAAAAGGTACAGATTGGAGAAGATACAGACATGATGCAACTATATTCTTCTTTCAACAAACGTGATTTAAATTTGATGACACAGACAGGCTTAGAGTAAATAAATCAGACAATGTACCATGCAGACATTAGCTTTAAAAAGTTAGGGGTAGAAGGGGCACCTAGGTGGCTCAGTTGGTTAAGCAACCAACTCTTGATTTCGGCTCAGGTTATGTTCTTGTGGTTCGTGGGACTGAGCCCTATGTTGGGCTCTGCAATGACAGCCTGGATTTTGGGATTCTCTGTCTCCCTCTCTCTCTCTGCCCCTCCCCCCACTTCTTGTAAGTGCTCTCTCTCTCTCTCAAAATAAATAAATAAAACTTAAATTAGGAGTGGTTATATTAATATGTGATAACATAGATTTCTGAGCACAAAACAGTTACTAGGGATAAAATACATTAATCAAGGCCAGAAAACATAACAATTCTAAATGTGTATAAACCAGAGAGTCTTAAAATATATGAAGCAAAAACTGATAGATCCAAAAGGAGAAATATACACTTGGTAGTTGTGGTTGGAAACTTCAGAACCTCCCTCTCAGAACCAACAGAACTACCAGATGGAAAATCAGCAAGGATGTAGATATTCTGAACCCAAACCACCAACACAATCTAACTGGCATAAATAAACATGCCACCTAACATCAGGAAAATGAACATTTTTTTTTCAAATGCCCATGAAACATTCACCAAGGTAGACCATACATATCTTTAGCCATGAGAGAAACATGGAAAAATTTGGAAGAATCGACATAACTCAGAACATATTCCCTGACCATAATCAAATCAAACAAGAATTTAATTAAATAAGGAAACAAGAAAATCTCTATACATGTGGAAATTAAACACTACATTTCCAAATAGTCCATGCATAAAAGAGGGAAACTTGAGTAAATAAAAAATACACAGAACTGGAAGACAGAAATGATATATTGATAAGTGGGTTCCCGTGAACACAGTGCTTAGAAATGCCTAGCACTTAAAAGCTTACGTTAGGAAAAAGGAAAGTTCTCCAATCAATAATCTATGTTGCTAATTCACGTAACTATTAAATAAGAGAAAAGTAAGCCCAGAGTAAGCAGAAAGAAAGAAAAAGTAATTATTTTCAATGAAAACTGAATACTCTACCATTTTGAACTATCAGGATCTGAACTGTAGTTGTTAAGTATTTGTGAGGAATGCTTCCTGAAATGATCACCAATTCTTACTCTCAAATTTGGTATTATTTGTACAGTTTTCTGCCTTTCTCTCAAAATAAGCACTGGTAGGCAAGAAAATCAAGTTCATTATGCACATCCTCAAGACCATACTAACTGACTTTTAAATATATTTAACATTTTAGCTCTTACTTGCTAAATAATTTTTGTCCTACATAGAGTTCTCATTAAAACAATTTGAAAGATGGTCTTTTTATTATTTACTTATACAGCATTTTGTATACATTGTTTATACATGAGTCACTAATAATTTCAACAAAATCAACATTTCCATTTTAAACTGTTTTACATGAAAGACAATAATTTAAATTTTAAAAACACACAGTGGTTTTATTGAGATTAGTGTGGATTCTCATGCAGTCGTAAGAAATAATACAAAGGGATCCCATGTATAGTTTATTCAATTTCCCCCAATGGTGTAATTTTGCAAAATTATAATGCAATATCACAACCTACCTAGGTTTTTTAAAAAAAATTTTTAGGTTAATTTATTTTGAGAGAGAGAGAGAGAGAAACAGGCAGGGAGGGGCAGACTGAGAGGGAGAGAATCCCATACAGAATCTGGACTGTCAGCTCAGGGCCTGACTCAGGGCTCGAGCTCACAAACTGTGAGATCATGATCTGAGCCAAAACCACGAGTTGGATGCTTAACCAACTGAGCCACCCAGGCACCCCACGACCTACCTATGTTTTGACAATGATACAGTCCATTGATCTCATGCAGATTTGCCCAGTTTTCTTGTATTAATTTGAATGCACGTACATGTGCATATTTGTTCTACATAATTTTTATCATATGGTAGGTGCATGTACCCACCACCCAGTCACAACACTCATAGCTCCCTGATTGCAAAGAGCTCCTGGGTAGCCCTCCTGTAGCCACACCCACCTCACTTCTGTCTGCCTCTCTCACGCCCCCTGCTAACACCAGCAACAACTGTATTCTCCATTTCTAAAATTTCATCATTTCAAAAATGCAATATAGATGGAGTCTTACAGAATGTAACCTTTTGAAAGTGGGTATTTTCACTGAGCACCATTCTCTGGAGATGCAATTACAATACTGTGTGTATCAATAATTCATTCCTTTTTATAGCTGAGTAATATTCTGTGGTCTGCATGTGCCATGCTTCTGTTGAAGGGTATCTGGCTCTTTTAGTTTTGGACTATTACAAATAAAACTGCTATGGACATTTGTGGATGGGTTTCTGTTTGAACACAAGGTTTTGTGTTTCCAGGATAAATACACCAGAGTGTAATTGTAAGGTGATGTGGGAGCTGCAGGTTGAGTTTTATAAGAGCCGAGAGGTTTCCAAAGTCACTGTTTCACTGCACATTTCCATCAGCAATGTATAATGGATTCACATTAAATTCTTAATCAATTCCAACTTTATATTTGTGGTTTACAGAATTTTCTTCCCTTTGCATCATTCTCACTTTATTAGCATTATCTTTTTGTGTTTCTTTCAGAATCTAGTGATAAGAATTGGAACCAAGCTGTCTTCTGAAAGTGGTTAAATGAGAAATGATTGGTAGGAGAGCCCAAAAACTGTACGGAGAGGCTGGTACTGGAGTTTTCCCAAGCCCGTGTGCTAGCCAGTGTCTACTAGCCTGTGGCTCCCTCATTTCAGGCAACATCACCCATGGCCAACTCAAATTCTTACTCAAACAGAAAGCAAAACAAAGAATTGCCGCATATCACGTTGCTTTCAAAGAATCAAAAAAGCTAATATGGAACATATGAATGGCAAAGGTCCACTAAAAAAGATTATAGGGGAGGAAAAAGGATCTGGGAGCTGTGGTGAAAACTGACCGGACTCATCGCCAGTTCCAGCCCCACATCTGCCACCAAGAGTGATATGAGCCACCAGGGCTTACCCTGACTTGCCCCTCAGATAACTCTGTGCCCTTACATAAGATCATGTATGCTTCTTCCAGGAAATTAAAGCCAATTGAATGATTTTTGTCATTTACATTCGCATTGTAGAAAATGCATCCATTAACAAAATAGTTGTAGTCTTTCCCTGGGGTTGCAGAAGAAACCCTTTCTACGTGAGATCTTATTGTAACATCCTATACAGCCTACAAGTGGTTTACACATCGCTATTCAAATTCTAGGAGGTCAAAGTTGTTCATATCTCCTCTCCAATACAGATTCTGGTGGAGAGAAGGAAAGCATGGACTATCCCTACACCACATTATTGGCCATAATTTTGAGTAACCTATATAAGTCTAATCTTAACTTATGTCCTAAAAAGTGGCTGATTAGTAAATACCAAGGATGAACATGTTGCAACCATGACTCCTATAGTTCTGGTGACTGAAAATTAATGGAAAAGAGATAAGCAGAAATTTATAGAAATGAATTATTGTGCTTATTTTTAAAAAACAAAGATTTCCAGT
This sequence comes from Puma concolor, assembly GCF_028749965.1. NCBI lineage: Eukaryota > Metazoa > Chordata > Mammalia > Carnivora > Felidae > Puma > Puma concolor. The sequence goes on from NC_141676.1 coordinate 113,402,889, forward strand.
AAAAAAAATTCCGATTGTTTTTCATGTGTTAAACATGTTTTAGTGTTGCAAACCATGGTAGAAAATTTAACTTCGGCAAGTTCATTAAATTGCATTTGGATGCCTCATCAAACACTCAAACGACAGTGAGAGTAGACGGTGATTCACTGTATGAAAACGAACATGAGTCGCCTTTACCAAACGAAGAGTTGTTTCATCATTTCAGACAACTGTTTTGAATGTGCCAGTGGGATTTTTATTTCCAGTGTTGAAGAAAAATAAGCACTCAAAACCTCCTGTGGAGCGCTAACCTTAGTCACTGGCGAACATTTTAAGGTTATCCTATCTCTTGTCAACAACTGGTTATTGACCCCTGATATACACACAGGAAAAACTCTGAAATCACAGCTGGGTTAACTCATCTATTTTTTTTTTTAAACCATGAAATCCAGAACCTTAATCACATTAGTGATGCCTGACCATTCTGTTTCAATTCCAGGGCTGTGTAGTGAAACTAATGAACTGTCTTGGTGGCTCCAAAGCAAAGCCTGGGTCTCACAGGCCAGTTGTGAATTATGAGCACATTTCCTTTTATTGCCTATAAATCTTTTCCAGTTTTATATTCACAGTAGCTTAAAACACCTAAATTCACATCGATGACTGTGCTGCAGCGCTCTGGATGTTTGGGATTAATAGTGGAGTTAAGTAGATCCCCTATATTTAAAAAATACATTTTCAATACAGTCCAACATTAATTACAGTAAATCAGACCTTATCCAGTGACAAGGTTGATAAATGTCAGTGCCTTTTTTTTCCCCAGTATGTGCCATAATAACTCTCACACTGCATCCCGAAATAGTGTTTTGGAGGGAAATGGACCTCGAGTTAAATACGATAACATCAGGTTTGAAAGGTAATATTGGTTTTGACATGAAACCGGTGCATGAGTGGAGCAGACTAACCGAAGTCAGAGCCAAAGAATGGAGGTGGGGAAGCGGGTTGGGCCACTGTGTGCATGCAGGCTGTGGGTAAATGGAGTCTCCCTGGGAGGTGGGGCCAAAGAAAGAAGTTGGTTTTAGCATACAGATGGACAGAGTGTCTGTAAGAGAAACATAGAAAGAAGACACAATTCCGCTGAAGGCTCCCAGAGCTCATGTCCTGTAACTGAAGGAAAAGCAATGGACACAGAGTCAAATGGACATGGATGGGTCCGAGGTACTGAGTGGCTTTCATGAGGCAGCCAAGGAAGAGAAGCAACCAGAGGGAGGCAAGCATTGAATCAAAGAAGGCTAGAGAAAGCAGAGAAATGGCTGGAAGCCAGTCCCAAAGGCTCAAGGAAAAGCTGAGGAAGGAGTTGTTCCTGCCTCACCTGCTGAGGGAGTGAGTTGTGATGGCAGCACCACACAATTATGCTACAGAATCTTCTGAGCCTCACCTTTTCCCTGAGGTGCCATTGACTAGCTGAGCAACCTGTGCCTTCACAATGCTCTCATTCCGGTCCAACTCTTCCCTCCCACACACACATGCCCTGGGTTTTGGCTGCAAGAGTCATTCCATTACAAATCCGTTCTCTTTATTAAATCAAGTTTCCTCTAGCTCTAGCACCCCTTAGGTGCTTTTATTTTTTGCTAAGTTTGCTGTCTTTAATAAATCCTGGATAATGGAGTTATGTCTGTGACATGGACGGGTCTGACCCATAACCACTCTGATGGCAACTTATCCTGGGATGATCCCAGGAAGAAGAGCACCGGGTGAGTCCAATGTCTGGGTTGTGTAAGCCTGTAGCCTGGCTGGAGAGCCAGTCCTGAGATCTTCCCTAAAATGAAATCATAGCTGAAACAATAATCATTTATTAACTATGTCCATAGTAATTATGATAGCAACAGCCTCTATTTTCTGGTGAGCATTTAGTATATGCTAGGGATTTTCTATGTGATTTGCTCATTTTGTCCACTTTGTTTTTTAAGTTTATTTATTTATTTTGAGAGAGGGGGAGGAGGGAGGGGCAGAGAGGAGTAGAGAGAGAATCCCAAGCAGGCTCTGCACTGTCAGGAAAGAGTCCAACCCAGGGCTTGAACTCACAAACCCTGAGATCACGACCTGAGCTGGATCACGAGTTGGATGCTTAACCTACTGCACCACCCAGGCACCCCCCAAAAATTTCTTTTCCTTTTTTTTTAAGTAGCCTTCAGGCCCAATGTGGGGGTTGAACTCATGACCCTGAGATGAATAATCGTTCACTCTGCTGACTGAGCCAGCCAGGTGCCCCTCATTTTGTCCATTTAAATTATCTCAGCAACCCTCTGGGGTAGGCATTATCTCCCCAATTCACAGATATCCCCTATGAAGCTTAGAGATTAAGAAACTTGCCCAAGGTCACTCTCAGTCATAAGAAGAATTGTGGCTCTAGTTAGAAATACCCTTGGGCCAAGGCTGGTGCTTAAAATATGGAAAATATGGACTTATTCCACTGGGTTAAGGAGTGTCCTTACCTTTGGTTCTTTTGTTATGAAGAAAACTCTAAGGCATGGGGTAATATCAAAATTCCACACGTCTGTGTTTTAAGTAAATGCCTCATTTATTTTCCACTCAGAAAGCATCGGCTAGATACCATGAGGAAGCACAGGGCATCTGTGAAGGGAAGATGTACTTCTGTGTTTGGCGAGAGAGAAGAAAGGAGTCAGGGGCATGAAAACAATTTTTTTCCCCCCACATTACATTTTTGTTTCGCTTTGTTCCTGACTGGAAGTTTTTAAGATGAATTCGTTTGTGTCAACAAGATAGTATCAAATCTCCCAATATCAAGTTTCCTAAGGGGAAAAAAATCTCCCTTGAAAGCCTGGTCCTGATGTTTCCCTAATAATATATTAACAGTTGCACTAATGATCCTTTTTAAATTTCATATAGCCCTAGTAATAACAATAATAAGAATAGCTTTCTTTTGTATTGCATGTGTGTTATATACCAGGGATTCTAGTATGTGCTTTTCTTGTTTTATCCATTCCAATCCTACCCCAAACCCTATGACTGGCAACCAGGCAAATGTTCCCGAAAGTGTGAGTTCCCAAACACTAATGGTTCAGTGCCACAAGTACCACTTCCAAACTAGGTTTGAGACTTCGAGAGAATAAAAACAATAGGAAGTGACGAATGGCAATACAGACCTTGACTAAAAATAAGCCTGGAATCAAGACCAGGGTGAAGCCTAGATTAAGTATGAAAGTTGCGTCCAGATGTTTCCAAAACAGGCTGCTGTAATTTCAGGTCAAAAGAGTCACAAACAAATATTTCAGATTAAAAGCTAAAGACATTGATTTTCTTTCCAACACCAGAGCATAAGGGTCCCTTTCCTCCACATCCTCCCCAGCATTTGTTATTTCTTGTCCTTCTTAGGACGGTCATCCTAAAAGGTGTGAGGTGGTACGTCACTGCAGTTTTCTTTTCCCTCATAATTAGTGACGTTGAACACCTTTTCATATAACTTCTGGCCATTTACATATCTTCTTTGGCAAAAGACCTATTTAAGTTTTTTACCTGTGTGTGTGTGTGTTAATTTTTCAATGTTTATTGATTTTTGAGAGAGAGACAAAGTGCAAAAGGGGGAGGGGCAGAGAGAGGGAGGCACAGAATGTGTACCAGGCTCCAGGCTCTGAGCCATCAGCACAGAGCCCCACTTGGGGCTCAAACCCACGAACCATGAGATCGTGACCTGAGCCAAAGTTGGACGCTTAACCGACTGAGCCACCCAGGCACCCCATGTTTTTTTAATTGGGTTACTGATTGATTTACTGCTACTGAGTTATAGGAGTTCCTTACATATTTTGGATATTAACCTCTTGTCAGACATATGGTTTGCAAATATATCCTCTCATTCTGTGTTGGTGGGAGTGAACACTGGCATGGGCACTAGGGAAAACAGGATAGGGCTTACTTGAAAAATAAAAAATAGAACTATCAAATGATCCAACAATCCCATTTCTGAGTATATATCCAAAGGAAATAAAATTGGTATTGTGAGGAGATATCTGTAGTCTCATATTCACTGCAGCGTGATTAACAATAGCCAAGATATGGAAACAACCAAATCTTTGTGGACAGATGAAAAGATGAAGAGGGGCGCCCAGCTGGTTCAGTTAGTTAAACATCTGACTCTTGGTTTCAGCTCAGGTCATCTCACAATTAGTGAGTTCAAGCCCCGCATCAGGCTCTGAACTGGCAGTGATCCTTTCTCTCTCCCTCTGCCTCTTCCCTGCTTGTGTTCTCTCTCTCTCTCTCTCTCTCTCTCTACCTCTCTCCCTCCCTCAAAATAAACTTAAAAAAAGGAAAGATGAAGAAAATGTGGTGTATGGAATATTATTCAAAGAAGGAAATTCTTCCAATTGTGACAATACAGATGAAGCTAGAGGGCATTATGCCAGGTGAACTAAGACAGATAGAGAAGGACAAATACTGTATGATCTCACTTATATGTGGAATCTTAAACACTCAAATTAGAATGGTGGTTTTCAGGGGCTACAAAGATAGGGGAGAAATGGGGAGATGTTGGTCAAAGGGAAAAACGTGTCAGTTATACGATGAATAAATTCTGGAATCTAATGTGCAATATGGTATATTAGAAATTTGGTGCGTACTTGACATTTGCTGTGAGAATAGAACTTAAGTGTTCTGACCAACATACATATGTATATAAACATGCACAGACACACACACATACACTAATGGTAACTATGTAAGATGACAACCTGGGAGGGGGGCCTAAAGGCACTAGAATGTGGTATCCAACATCTATGCAAGAAGGGGTGCTTACAAGCTTCAAAGGGAAACTAGGTAGCCAGAAAACAGTCGGAACTGTTTAGATCTGTGTGTGAGGGGGGTAGTCAAGTAGTTAATTTAACAACATTAATGAGCCCCTACCATCATCTCTCATGCTCTTGAAGGTACAAATATATGTCATAGTTCCTTCCCAAGAGGGTCAACAGTCTAACGGGGGCAGAGGTTACACAGATAATTTAAATATAAAATGGCAATCTTTAAGGTACGTTTGGAAGAGAGGACTGTTCTTAATCTGGATGCAGAGGAAAGATTCCTGGAAGGAGACTTGATGTCTGAACTGAGTCTTGAAATATGAGAAATAGTTGGCTTGTAAGGGAAACCAACATCTTTCATCTCTAGCAATGTGGCAGACTACCTAATGCTCTTCCAATGAAACAACTAAATTGTTTGATAAGATATTAAAAACATATTTTTTTTTTTAATTTTTTTTTTCAACATTTATTCATTTTTGGGACAGAGAGAGACAGAGCATGAACGGGGGAGGGGCAGAGAGAGAGGGAGACACAGAATCGGAAACAGGCTCCAGGCTCCGAGCCATCAGCCCAGAGCCTGACGCGGGGCTCGAACTCACGGACCGCGAGATCGTGACCTGGCTGAAGTCGGACGCTTAACCGACTGCGCCACCCAGGCGCCCCTAAAAACATATTTTTAAGCTTACTTATTTTTGATAGAGAGAGAGCGCAAGCAGTGGAGGGAGAGAGAAGGAGAGAGAGAATCCCAAGAAGGGTCTGAGCCATCAGCACAGAGCCCAATGTGGGACTCGAACTCACGAACTGTGAGATCACGACCTGAGCCGAAAAAAATAGCTGGGACGCTCAACTGACTGCACCATCCAGGTGCCCTAAGATGAATTTATGATCTGACACTAAAAGGAAGAATTCTGTGTTCCTTATAAAGTAAAAGCTGAAATACTATTAGTGTATATCAAAGCCATCTTTTCCAGTGAGGTGTTTTGTTATACTGTGGAGACCCTGAGCTTCAGGGAACAGCCGGTGAAGAGCTTACTCTCAGTGAAAGATGGGAAGTCTTAGAAAAGACCCTTCTAGAAAGTTGGGACCTCAAGGGCCAGTATCATTGTAAAAGTGAAATGAATAAATACTAAATAAATTCCTGTTCAGAGGGAATAGTAAACAAATTTGACCTGAGATTGATACTAGGTGGGTAGAAGGAAATAATCTATCCAGAGAATTTTTTGCAAGCCAGTAAACTCCCAGTTTATGTGTGAATTTATAGTACTCGTTTGGTCTGAAAAATAACCAAGCAGATAATTTAAAATAGCCACTAGATAAAAGTCCCTCAAATCAAAAGATAACATTAACCAAAGCCTAAAAATTTCCCATTGATGCAATTCCAATGAGAAGAGACTGCTTACAAGAAAATGTCACACAGTATGTATTGAAACACCACCCCTGGAATGAGACTCAAGAAATATCAGAAAATGTAATGAGTCACACATAGATTTCAGATACTGGAATTATCAGGCAAATAATGTTATTACATTAAATGCATTTAAGGAAATGAAATGCATAATAAAAATGAAAGGACCAAAAAATCTACAAATCAATTAAGTTAAATACAACAAAATAAGACTCATAGAAATAGTGTATGTGTGTGTATCTATATGCACAATATATTATACAACTAATTGAATTTTAAAACTCAATGAATGGATTAAATAGAAGTTTGATAGAGAATTTGGAGACAGGGAAATATGTCTTAAAAATTACCCAGAATGCAGAGAAATGAAGATATGACACAGCGTTTAAAAGTCAGGGGAGATGAAGAAGATACAACATAAGTCTCTTCAGAGTCCCAGGATGAGACAAGAGGAAGAATGGGGAAAAGCAACACTTGAAGATGTGAGACAATAATTGGAAATCCTGTGATATTGACACTGTTCAGCAGGAAGGAAAAGAGTTTGTCTTAAAAGTAGCCAGAAGCAAATGCAAATCACCTTCAAAACTATCTTCATTCCTTCAGTGGCTCCTCTTTAACAGCACCGATGGAAGAGAAGCCTCTAGATTCTGAGAGAAAATCATAAGCAATCAATAATTAAATCCTGAGAGAAACAATCTCTCAAGAATGAGGAGAAAATACTGACACCATAAGGACAAAATGTGGGAGATATTATTGTTAGCCACACTCAGAGAATAATAGGCTAAGTCAGGAATTGAGGAAGAAATGAAATAATCTTGCATGAAAGCTACGCAAGTGATGTCAGGATAAATACTGAACAAAGGTATTGGCAAATGTGTGGATACATTTAAGCAAATTTTGTGTGGAACAATGACAAGGCTGATAAATTTAAGGAGAAAAACAATAAAAATTAAATACTAAACCATAAAGCATGTGAGTAGGGAGAAGGATGAATATAGTTGAAAGCGTTGGAAAACTATTGTCAGTTTCTTAAAAAGTTAAACATGCATCTACCCCATGGCCAAGTGATTCCACTATTCGTTATTTTTCCAAAGAAATGGAAACATTCACCCCCCACCCCCCAAAAAGGCTTGAATATAGTCATAGCGATTTTATTCACAAAAGCCAAAAACTAGAAGTCGCAGAGAAAGCCATGGATCAGAGAATTTATTTTAATAAAACAGAACAAAAAATGCAAAATTAGTGCATTCATAAAATGGAATACTTCTCATCAACTCGAAAGTAACATAAAACTGAAAGACGTGAGATGCGTGAATTCCAAAAACGTGCCGAGTGAAAAAAAGTCCAATACAAAATAGAGTATACCATATGATTTAATTTGTACAAAGTTCTATAATACAGAAAATGAATCTATGCTACAACAGAAGTCAGTTGTGTGGTTATTTCAGGAGCGTGGGGGTGGGAACTAGCTTTCCAGAGTGATGGAAGTGTTCTATACATCGATGGGATATAGATTATACAGGTACATTTTCAAAATGATCAAACTGTACAAGGAAGACCTGAACTATTCAATGTATATAAATTACATATCAACAACAAGAGGCATAGAATATAAAACTCCTCAACAAGTAGAGGGAAAATTAGAAGGAAATCAAACTACAAACTACTTGCCAAAGAAGACAAAAAAAAAAAAAAAAAAGGAAAACGAAATTGAAAAAGAAGGACAAATAGATACATAATAAGAGTAAGTCCAAATATATCAGTAACCATAATTAATGTAGACAGACTAAAGTCTCAAAATGCAAAAGACAGATTGCCACCCTATGAATGTTTGGGAGATTCAGCTATTTGGCGTTTAATGCGATATAATAAAGATATAAAGAAAGAGAAAGAATGAAAGTCAAAGGGTAGAAAAAATACACAAGCAAAAAGCAACTTACAGGAAGATGGTAGGAATGCATTACTATCAGACAAAATTGGGCAATATGGCAAAAGCAGTACCGGAAATAAAGCAGGGTTCCATAAAATGATAAAAAGTTAAATTAAACAGATGTATATAAAAATTAAAAAATATATTCTCCTAATTATAATTATATAGCTTCAAGATACATAAAATAAAATTTGACAAAGCCACTAGTAAATCTTGACAAAAAACTGTCATTATGAAGAAGTACTTTCACTACCTAAACAACTGACAGAGAAATTGCACTATCTATTAATCAGAATAGAGAACATTTTAAACAACTGATGAGTCCCTACACACTGGACATGTCTAGAATATGAAACCTAGTAATTGGAAGATACCTATTATTTTTAGACTAACCTAGGTTGAAAAACAGGCCACAGTCTGGCCTTTAAATTAGCCTCAAAACTTTCAAAGGATTGAAATCATGCAGGTTACATTTTCTGTCTTGCTAATTAATTAGCAAATTCATTGCAAGCTACATTTTCTAAGATGTAATTAAGTTAAAATCCACACACACAACTGAAAAAGAAAAGAAATGCTAAATGTCTAGAAATTAGAAAACACGCTTTTTAAATGACTCATGGGGTTTGGAGAAAAATGGATACTAGAAGTGAGATAATATTTGTATGTGAGCTATCACTGCATACACTACTTGCCTTGGAAGTCCCTGGGTGTAATTCCAAGGAATACCAATCTCATCCAGACCCAGTGAAGGAACTTTGCGTGTAACAGTTGACGTAGGTGCCTCTGACAGCAGAGCAAAGAATGCTGCAGTTAAGGTTGTCAGGGAGAAACACAGTTAGAATTAAAAATACTGATGAAGACCTGAATAATAACACAAAAGGGAATAAACGGTGGTAGGATTCAGAAAATTTTACAGAATCGGAGCAGGATTTGGTCCTCACTTCGTTGAGGAGTGTCATAAAAGACTCCAGATTTCTCTTAGGTTTCTGACTTGATGTTTGTGAGGTGGGTGATGGTCATTTCTTCACTGAGCTGTGGGAGACAGGAGGACAGGTTTAAGAGGAAAGATGAGGGGCGCCTGGGTGGCGCAGTCGGTTAAGCGTCCGACTTCAGCCAGGTCACGATCTAGCAGTCCGCGAGTTCGAGCCCCGCATCAGGCTCTGGGCTGATGGCTCGGGGCCTGGAGCCTGTTTCCGATTCTGTGTCTCCCTCTCTCTCTGCCCCTCCCCCGTTCATGCTCTGTCTCTCTCTGTCCCAAAAATAAATAAAAAACGTTGAAAAAAAAATTAAAAAAAAAAAAAGAGGAAAGATGATCAGTTAGGAATTGACAATATGTATTTTAAGATGATTGTGAACGTGTCCACATTATGAAAATGTCTTCCGAGCTCAAATGTCCACTGAGATGCATGGACGTGTGAGTCATCAGCACATAGGACGTGATTAAGATTGACAGGTATGGGGGATGGTGACCAAATTGGATGCAGCAGACGGAGCAGTGACATGAGGTTTTCCCATGGCCAACACATGGAGTGTGGCTACACTGCGACCACTCAGGATCCCCTTGGAAGCAGGCAGAGAGAGGATGGTAGGGTCCAGAACCTGACTGCTTTGCACCAAGATATAAAAGAGAAATGAGGAACGCAAGAAGATGACATAAGCCCTTTTTTAAAGAAGTTTTGTTAGATGGTAAGGAGAGAAAGGAAACAACTGGAACTTTAACCATCAGAACTATTATTTTTTTCTAATTTTAAATTTTTTAAGTGTTTATTTTTGAGAGAGAGACAGAGTGTGAGTGAGGGAGGGGCAGGGAGAGAGGGAGACACAGAATCCTTAGCAGGCTCCAGGCTCTGAGCTGTCAGCACAGAACCCGACATGGGGCTCAAACCCAGGAACCATGAGATCATGACCTGAGACGAAGTCAGATGCTTAACCAACTGATGCACGTAGGTGCCCATACCGTGAGAATGATTTTTAAGAATTACACAGAATTGGTCACGTCCATGGTCTTAGAGAAAGGAGTCAATACAGAGGGAAATATTAACATTGAAAGAAAGGACTGGGTTTTTCACTGCAAATACATCCCGGAAGAGGGCAGATGAAATCAAAGGCACAGGTGAAGGGGCTGACCTTGACCAGATAGGACATATCATCTCAACTTCTGTGGTTGGAAACAAGTAATGAGTATGGATATCATTATAATAACTTTCTCTGCGGAGAACTGGAAGTCGAGTTGCTTCATACATAAGTTTTATTTATTTTTATTTTTTAAATGTTTATTTTTGAGAGAGAGAAAGCGTGAGTGGGTAAGGGGAAGAGAGAGAGAGAGGGAGAGAGAGAATCCCAATCAGGCTCTGTGCTGACAGCAGACAGCCTGACGCAGGCCTCAAATTCATAAACCATTAGATCACGAACTGAGACGAAATCAGACTTAACCGACTGAGCCACCCAGGCGCCTCCATAATTTTTATTTTTTAGATCTTACGAACTTCTCTCCTTTTAAGTAGTCTGCTGCCAAAATTTAAGATTTATTTAAAAAAACGTTTTAAACATTTATTCATTTTTGAGAGACAGAGTGTGAGCAGGGGTGGGGAGAGAGGGAGGGAGGGAGACAGGGAGACAGAGAGAGAGGGAGGGAGAGAGAGAGAGAGAGAGAGAGGAAGAGAGAGAGAGAGAGAGAGGGAGAGAGAGAGAGAGAGAGGGAGAGAGAGAGACAAAGAATGCAAAGCAGGCTCCAGGCTCTGAATTGTCAGCACAGAGCCCAGTGTGGGGCTTGAACTCACAGACTGCAAGATCATGACCTGAGGTAATGTAGGTCACTTAACCAACTGAGTGACTTGGGTGCCCCCAAATTTTAAGATTTAAAATTTAACAGGAAATCAAGGAAAATGAGAGACATATTAATCCCACATAAAGCTTTCCATTTGCCTGTATCCTTCAAAAACCTTTCACCCATGTATTTGCATATACTGATGCTGATGACTGTTATCTCATTAGGCTCTAGGAAATTTTTGTTAATTGGCCACAGGCACATATTTGACATAGCAAACGCAGTTTTTGTGGAAAGACAATCTTGCTCTTGAACAATGGTATGGAGAGAAAGAGTCCAAATATATTGCTTACAAATACTACAAGCACAATCCAAAGAGAAAATGAATATCACTCTGTTCTAGCAGCAGAAACCACTCTTAAATTTGTATCTGTGTTGCTAGTTTGGGGTGTCTTTCTTTACAAATTTAGGGAGTTGGAAGAACAAGAGGCTTTCTATCATTTCAAGCTATAGTTCACTCTTGAATTCCTATGAAACCTTCTTTAAATTGCTCAGGGCCAGACCTTAATGTGCAGAAGTACAGAAAAATGTACATTTTTTTTTGTCAGGGGGATGTGGGGGTAGTTTGGAAGTAATTGTGTCAATATTTCAAAGGGATGAGTTGTCAACAAAAGCTCAATATTCCTCTTTATCCATTTGTCTCCACAAAATGATAAACACCTTCTCCAAGTTCAATTTTAAAATACATACATCCAAGTACCTTGTGCTATTCCAAGATAAATTTCAGAACACTTTTTAATCAATTCAGTTATTATATTTAGAGACTTTCATCATGCTTTCGTACATTACAAAACAAAAACGAGAGATTCGGTGTCCAACTCTAATCTCTATAAATACAGAACCCTGAACATCAACTTATTTCCTGAGAAGTCTGAGGCAGCAGAACATAAGGATGAGGAGGTTAGGTATCACTGACAGACCACAGAAGATGCAAGTCTGTTTCCTAAGTGTGTTAGGCAAATGAGCACCCATGAAATGCAGCCCACCTTACATACTTGACCTCATTTCACCTCTGGAATCACTTGAGGAGGTGAAAACTATTCTGATTCTGCACTTAAAAACACAGAGACAGAATTTAAATAGCTCACCTAAGTTTACATGTCAGAACACAGTTTGTTCTGTATCATCTGTATCATCTATTTAATTCAGTCTTCCACTCCCACCTGTTCCTGGATCTCGGCCATAATGAGAATCATGCATTTTCAGAGGGAACTAAATTGTAGGAAATGTAGAGGGAACAGGTGTCACAGGACTTTTGCCCACACAAAGGAACTAGTGGAGGTCCTGGGAACCTTTGGCCATCATGTTGTCAGTGACTTTAGACTGTCCCTCCTTGGCAAAGGCCACCCTTGTTCACAGAGATACTCTCAGATGTTAGGATGATAACTCTTTGCCAGAGCTTAGTGCCCAAAATGGACCTCAATCAATGTGGATATAGTAAGCAGTATTAAGAGAGTCTTAGGAAAGCCACACATGGGTGCTTTCTGTTTGGGGCTGGATTGCATTGCACAAGTCCTAATTCCTACCAGTGGAACCAACCCATGGAAAAGCTGATCACCTTCCAGACTAACAGTAGAATCTGTGATAAATACTATGGTCTGTAGTTTCTTTTTGGGTTTTCACTTCTTATAATAAATATTTGGCAAATAGAGTAAAATGTTAATTTAAGTACTGTGTGTTTCAAATTTTTAAATTCCTTTGTTATCTCCCCCATGGGTTCCAAATAGCTCAAGTGTCTATCATGTGAGCACAAAAAGGAGAATGTAAGTACTATACTATTATGATTTATTTTTAACTGTTTAGTGATTCCTAATACCCAATTATTTTTTTAGGTTTATTTAATTATTTAGAGAGAGAGAGAGAGAGAGAGCGAGGGAGAGAGAGAGAGAATCTTAAGCAGGTTCCACGCTGTCAGGCAGAGGTCAATGGAGGGCTCAAACTCACAAACCCTGAGATCATGTCCTGAACCAAAATCAAGAGTTGGACGTTTGACTGAATGAGCCATCCAGGTGCCTCAATACCCAATTCTTAAAGGCCTCCAAGTACCGTGGATGCAAATGTTGTCTTTTTAACAGCTTTTATGTCAAAAACATAAGAAAGAAACTGCATTTCTCTTTAGACTTGCTTTCCCACCAAACTTACCATTTTTTGTACTTACTTGATACTATATCACTGGGTATAGCAAAATAGCATTTTCATTAAAATACTCAAAAAAGTGATTTTTATACATTATGTCATTAAAAAATAGATGTTGGTGAAGAGATGCTTCTTTTAAGACTATAGTTTACTGAGGGGCGCCTGGGTGGCCCAGTCAGTTGAGTGTCCGACTTCGGCTCAGGTCATGATCTCGAGGTCTGTGAGTTTGAGCCCCGTGTTGGGCTCTATGCTGACAGCTCAGAGCCTAGAGCCTGGAGCCTGTTTCCGATTCTGTGTCTTCCTCTCTCTCTGCCCCTCCCCCGTTCATGCTCTGTCTCTCTCTGTCCCAAAAATAAATAAAAAACGTTGAAAAAAAAATTTAAAAACACTATAGTTTACTGAAAAATAGTATTAAGTTACAAAATATATAAATCATGGAAGTGATTAGCTACATGGATTAAGTTTTATATAAGATGAAGTGACATACATTTAGCTTCAGTATGTTCAATGTATGTTCTGCAAACTCATCTACAAGTAACCAAATAGCAACTGGTTAATGAGCACTTAATGTCTGCCTAGTGACGGACTGAGTTTCCAAAGCATTATCTCATGATATCATTATTAACAACCACCTGAGGTTTGCATTGTCATCCTCAATTTCCCAAAACCATATAATTAATAAATAGAAGAGTTGGTATGTAAACAATGATATGTGTTCAATGATATGACTTCAGTTAAAAAAAAAAAAAAGTTAACTCTCAATGGTTCACAGACCTAAATATAAGAGCCAAAACTATAATGATGTATGTTCCTAGACAAAAAAAAAAAAAAAAAAGTAAAACTTTGGTTAAACACAAAAATCATGATCCATAAAATTTAAAAAGTTTGCAATTTTGTCAAAAATAAAAATTCCAGTCTTTAAAAAATACTGTTAAGAAACAAAGTCAAGCCACAGGCTGGGAGAAAATATCTGTGAAACATATATCTGATAGAGGACCTGAACACAGAATATATAAAGAATACTAACAACTCACATGAGACAAAGTTTTTATAAGAATTCAGCTGATCTGTATATATGACTAATTTGCCAAATTCAATTTTATCCCTAAGTATTAGAAACCAACATTGTGAAAATTAATTTATATGGCACACAACTTAGTAAGAGAAATCACAAAAAATAAATCAACAAGCTTACTTCAGTACCTAGTTCTAAATGTGTAGCAAAAAATGTGCATGCTCATTATGAAGAAATGTATAAAAATACTGAAAATCATCCGATAAGACCTAAATAGAGAGATGCACCATATTCACAGATAGGAAAAGTTTGTGTGATTTATTTCTTCTCATAAATGTGTTTTTTACACATTTATGCAATTCCAAACAAATCCCAATAGAATTTTTTTCCTTGTATGTGCAATTTGGCCAGCTAGATCTAAACTTTACATGGAAGAGAGAAGAGTTAAGATTAGCCAAGAATTTTTTTGAATAAAGATAATAAAGTCAAGAGATTCTCCTACTACATACAGAATCCTTACAAAGGTACAATAATTAAGAAAATGGATAACCAAAAGGATAAAGCATAAGAAAAGTTCCACATACATGGAACTTCATTTATGGTGTAGTATCATTGAGATCACTGAAAAAAGAATATTCAAAAGATCATATGGGAGAATTGCCTTTGTTGGTGAATTTTATTTTGATGCCTCTTTTCCAAAATATCAAGTCCTGATGAATTAAAAAAGGATGACTATATATTTTGCTTTTCTCAGATCAGTCCCAGTTTACACCTGCAACTCTAGAATAATTATTACCGCCTTTCACTAACAGAGATATCCAGGTTTGGATGATAAATTACACGATAAAACCTAAATATGTCAAAGTATATCTTTAAAACTTTTACAAGAACACCCAAACAGACATTGATATTACTAGGATAGACAAAGCATTTCTTACACAAGAACCAAAAAGACTACATTGTCTACTCTACAAAAATTTGGGACTTCTAGACAAACACAGGCTTACAATTTGTCTTTCAAATAAGAGCAGTTTAGGATTTGTAATAAAATTAATACTCAGAAGAGCTGGAATAAGACGGTTTTAGAACAGGAGAACTAGAGATGACAGAACATGGGAGATTGTAAGAGTCCAACTCAAGACCTTAGAACAGTCCCATCCTTTAGAATTTCTAAACATGGGTAAGGTGACTGAAGCATAAAGAGCATTGAGAGATGGGAATTTCATGACACGGTTTATAACCCCAATTTCCAGAGCCCCCGAGGACTGAAGTTTTACAGTTATAATTGTATCTATAGCAACAAACCAGAAGTAACTAACAGCCTTGTCTTTCCTAATTTACTTCTGGTTCTGACAGGACCAACAGGTCTATTTCCCAAGATCTTCATACCAATTGTTTTGTTTGTTTAGTCATTTATTTATTTATTTGACAGAGGGAGAGAGAGAGAGGGAGAGAGAGAGAGAGAGAGAGAGAGAGAGAGAGAGAGAGAGAGAGAGAAAGAGAGAGAGAGAGAGACAATGAGCAGGGGAGGGGGAGAGGGAGAATCTCAAGCAGGCTGTGTGCCCAGTGTGGATGCCACGGTCCGGAGATCATGACCTGAGCTGAAACTGAGTAGGATTCTCAACCAACTGAGCCACCCAGGTGCCCCCACACCAGTGATGACTTTCATTGAATGGGATTTTAAATGGAATGTCTGATCAGAATCCTATTTTATGAGATGCGATGTCATGTTGCCATGCACTACTTTCTCTCAGTTCAAACTCATACCTTTATTATTCAGAGGTGAAACATGAATTTTCATACATTCGTAAAATATAGCATGAGACTCAAGAATAAAATTATTCTCTAGCATTAATTAACCATGAGGAAATGGTCTTGTTTCATTTCATTTCTGTGAACTTAATTCTTTTTGAAAATTTGTTCATTCACTCTCTCCATCAGCAAACCTTGAGCTCCTTCGAGGGACAGAGCTGGCTAAGTACTGTAAATACAAAGATGACTAAGACCCACCCACTGGTCACCTGAAGTCCACGTTCTCAGGAAAGTGAAGGGGAGAAAGCAAAAAACAACAACTGGGGTGTGTATGGGCTGGTCTTCCTTCACTGCAAGTGACAAAACAATGGAGAATAGCTTATGTTACAGAAGGGCTCATGCAATGGACTGAATTCCAGGGACATATCTAGCTCCTTTTAAGTGGAGATCCAGGAGACTGAAATGTATCATTAGGAGGCTGTGTCCTCACTAACTTTCCCGTGGCTCCACGTCCTGTAGTGCTCAGCCATTCCAGGCTTACATGCCCATTTCAGAAGACAAAGGTTCAGTTTCCCAAGCCTTCTGGGGAAACCCCCAAGGGTGTTTGGGACTTCCAGCCCTCTTACCCTCCACCCTTAGCCCTCACCTCCATAGACATGCGCACTTACAGCTGGAGGGGGGCGGGGGGGGCGGTTGGAGGAGGAGGTGCAGCGCTTAGGTCAGGTACCTAGCCCTGACACCCCCCCCCAGGGGGCGCTGTGACTCAAGAGAGGACTAAGCTACTTTCAGAGTAGTTGGAGCAGGTGGTATCAGTTGAGTAGATTTCCTTTCTTAATAAAGAGAGTGATTTATGTAAGGTTATCTGATGGGTACTGGTGACCTTTAATCACGTAAGTTTTATAGGCGGGACAAAGACAGTAAATTCATTTCTGCACATGTTAATTTACTGTGAGAATTTCAGGTAAAGGTCTTCAAAATTGTCTGGTTATGTGAGGGGGTAAGATTGGGGTTCTCCCACTAGGCATTCAGCACAGAAGGGGACCCTGGGGCTGTGAAGTGAAGTGCATTCAGGGAAAGTCAAGATCTAAACAATTACCACCAGCACCATAATCCCAGGAAATAAAATCAGTACCATGCTTTAGTGTTGTAGGGTCCAGGAGTAGAAAGGAGGTTCTTTTAAAACATCAGACTCTGAAGTATATTTGAAATTGACTTGAAAAACAAAACGATTTGCAAACAATCTTTACCTGCACCTTTTTTTTTGGGGGGGGGGAGGGCAAGGTTTTTGTTTGCTTGTTTGTTTTGTTTTTTAAAGTAGTCTCTACACCCAAAGTGGGACTTGAACTCACAACTCTGAGATTAAGACTCTCACGTTTTTCCAACTGAGCCAGACAGGCACTCCCCAACTATACCCTTTTTAACAAGTAGAGCCCTGTCATTTCCTTTTGCCAGAGTTTGTGGTTTGGTACATGCCTCTGGATAATTTGTGTTTATTTTTCTCACAGCTGTACCACATCCCCGTCTGCTCCTGCAATAAAGGATTCGGGACAACTCATTGCTCAATTTTATTCTCTCACACAAAGGCAGGGTAAAGAGTATGGAAACTTACCCTCATCCAAGCCAGGGAAACAGGTCTTATGTTGACTTCAAATGTGCAATTCTCGATTAGTAAAAATAGGGTCCTGTGTTGCTCCTTATATTTAATTTAAAAACAGGAGCAAAACAATTTTATTGTAATGCAAACTTTGATGAGATAGTGCAATTGACCTTATGGACTATCTTCTTATTTCTAGCATCCCCGTGATTACACCTTTTAGCCCTGAGCTGTGTTTTACACATGGTCCAGATCTGTCATTGCCGTTTAAGTCAACACTATAAAAATCCTTAACCAAAGGACTTTTCAGATAATTTCAAAATGAATTCTTCTTTAAAAATAAATCACAAACCTAGTTAAGAGTGTTACAGTGCATAGAAGTAGCAATTAATGTGAGAAACATAAAAAGCTAAAACACTACCTTTCCAAAGCTTTTAGTATAAAGGACCCCGTAACAGCCAAGGCGTTTCTGTGGGAAAACTGCATTCACTTGCTACTCCTTACTTTTAAACTCATCTAGTTGTAAAGATAAAAAATAAGTACAGAACAACCCAGAACTTCTGAATTTGCATTTATGAGTGCCTTTTCAAACTCTTAGAAAATGCTGTGCACTATAAAGTGTTAGACTGAGTTTTAATGCTTCCCCGAAGAACATCATAAGTACAGTAATGCTCACGGTGTATCTATGATCTTAAATTTAGGCATATATAAGTGCAGGTTTGCAAATGAATATTAGAAATTTCCAGGCTTAGAATAATGTCTTTATACACCTCTATCTTCTCATAAGTAATTAAAAAACATCAATTTATATTTTGAATTTCTGTCATACTTGCTCTTCTTAAAATCTGATAAGGTATAGTTTTAAGTCTGAAATAACATCTTAGCTCTTCCGTATTTCTTAAAGGACATTTTCAATACAGTTGTAGAAAAAGGATCGATTCTCTTACGTATGTGTTCTATCTACGTCTATCCATGTCTGTATTTAGGATGCATTTTGGTCATGCACGGTAAAGTCCCAGACAGAGAGGATTAGTACCCTTGTCTGCTCCTTATCCGTGTGTGTAAGTGAGACTTGCTATGGAATGGGATCCTCTTACCTTTAACTGTAGAGTGGGAATGATCTCATTCTTCTGTTCACTTGCACAGACGGGTTTTCTGCTGAAGATCTTATCTCCATCTTTGATGGTTTGCAAGAGTAAAGTGGCCAATGCTCAGGTCAAGGCCACCAGTCTGGGCAGCTCCAAGGCAGTCGAGGAAGATACGCGTGTTTCCCATTGCCTTGCTGAGAAGCCACTTGCCTTCTTTATTCAGAAGTTGTTTTTAGGACTTGCCCTTTGGATCTGCAATCAGACCAGTCATTACTCACGACAGCCTTGTGAGGGAGGTTTCATTATTCAAAAAGTGGGGCTCAGAGAAGCTAAGACCCTTGCCCCAGGCAAGGTATAAAATGAAAAAGAAAAAGGATTGTGAGAAAGTCTTCTTGTGCAGTCTACGGTCTGAGTAACCTTACACTTGGCCGTACATTGGTCTTGCACATATGTCGTTGGTCACCTCAGTGTCGGCCGGTGCGCTGCCGTCAGGGGACTCTTACATCCCTTTCTCCTCATGCCCAGAGTTGCTTGAAAAAGTCTGACACCCTAAGCTGGAAGTCGGATCAAATGTTCCTTCATGATTCACTCCCAAATCAGGCTCTCTTGCTCTTGAAAATTCTCTCTCCAGTTCTGTCCAGAACACGTCTCAATGAATAAGGAGAGGGCACGGTTCCTCTGGAGCTAAGGTAGGCAGGAGCCAAGAGATTCTGGAGCATTCTGTGCAGGGAAAGCCCTCCCCCGGGGTCGGGGGAGTGGGGGGAGGGGGTCTGGAGCCGAGGTGGTGCGGGCCTGGAACGTTCCGGGGTGCTGTGCACCTGTGTCACCTTGGTGAGAGGACCGGAGCTGTAGCGAGCGCTGCCCTGGCGTGTCCCTCTGCGTGCTGCCCTGGGGCCGCCCGGGGGGCTCACTAGGAGGGTGTGTGTGAGGGGCCCAGGCTCGCTGAGGCTGCAGGACCAGGACGCCCGGACCTGTAGAGTCTGCTCTAACCAGGTGCAGGTGTGTGTGAGCAGCGCTAACCAGGTGCAGCTGTGTGTGAGCATTGCCCACTGCAGCCCCTCAGGCCGGGAAGACTTCCAGCAGCTCCCTCCAGCAGCGTTCCTTCCAGGCTGATTCCTTTAGCTTCTAGTTGCTCCTTGAAACCACAGCTTTCTCTCTGCCCCAGGGCCGGCGAACCTGCACCGGGAGCCTCAGTCCCACCCCTGCAGGGGCAGCTCCTGGTGTGGGGCTGGCCTTCCCTTCAATAGGGGGTCTACTCTGTCTCGCCCCCGCTCTGTGCCGCTGCTGAGTCAGCCCTCAGTCCTCCTTCAGGACGAGCCGCCCTAGCAACAGGTGCAGACCTGGTGCACCAGGCGAGTCCGGAGTCTTCCTAGGGGTGGTCTTGGGAACTCTCTAGGCGGTGGCTCTATTTTGAGTTTATGGAACTTGTGTTTGGCCGTGGGTTTCAATTCAATAAAAATCTGATTTCTTAAGTCTGACGGAGAAATACATATGATACATATGATTTCACTTATATGTGGCTTCTGAAAAACAATAACAACAACAACAAGACAGAAACAGGCTCATAAATACCGAGAACAAACTGGTGGTTGCCAGAGAGGAGGTTGCGGGGGACGGGCAGATGAAGAGGTGCAAACTTCCAGTGGTAAAGTAAATAAGTCACAGGAATGCGGGGCACCTGGGTGGGTCAGTTGGTTAAGCGTTCAACTTTGGCTCAGGTCATGATGTCACAGTCTGTAGGTTCAAACCCTGCATCAGGCCTTGACAACACAGAGCCTGGAGCCTGCTTCCGATTCTGTGTCTCCCTCTCTCTCTGTCACTCCCCTGCTAGCATTCTGTCTTCCTCTCTTCTAAAATAAATAAACATAAAAAATTTAAATAAAAAAATAAGTCGCAGGAATGAAAAGTACATCGTAGGGAAGATAGTCCACAATACTGTAACAATGTCTTGTATGGTGACAGGTGGTGACAGGCACTGCATAATGCACACACTTGTCGAATCACTATGTGGTACACCCGAAACTACATTTCCTCTATACTTCAATAACAAACATTTGTAAAAATCTAATTTCTAATATCCCTGTTATTTGAAGCTGCTCTTTTTACTTACAGGATTTGGTCAAAGCATTTGTCCAGTTCATGGTAAAACTTTGTACGAAGAGAAGATTTTCTTCCATGTAGATTTTAAGTTCCTGGAAAAATTAAGACTATACAATATCTATGTAGCTCTGTCACAATTGAGAGAAAGTAAATACATATATAGGTTCAATGTCAGAAAAATAAATATTCAGTAAAAGGTATTTAATAATTATTGCCACTACCCCCCTACATTTGCATGCACACTTTAACCCTGCACGGACTACATTTTAGGTTGTCGTTGCTCTTTATTTCATATGAATCACGGATTTCATAAACGTTCATGGGTTATACCAAATGCTCACTTTTTCGTATTGCCCTATATATTTCCCTGTGAGAAGCGTCTAACTGAGATGTCCATTTAATGCACTGAAATCCAGTACTGGCAACACCAAGGGTTTATGCTGATGAATCTGTTTTCTCTGAAGGGCATGGAGTTGGGGTCTTGCTTTCTGTTCCCGGAAGGGAAACATTTAAACACTGACAGCAGCTACTTGGAACCCACCTTGGTAGCGTAAGGGCTTGAGTCTAACCTCCCTTGAAAGGCATATAAATTTTCCTAGCATCCAGCCTAAGTGTTGAAAAGGAAAGCAGGACTGGCTTACCGCTGATCCGTTCTCGTTCAGAAGAATGGTTGGAGAATGTGGAAGCCGGAAGCCACTTAGTGTCAAGTGTGCATCACTTGGTACTTAACGGATGTTGCAGTCCACAGTTCTCGGGCCCAAATACTGAAGTCTCAAGAGAGATATAATATTGACTTGTGAAGAGTTAAGCAGTATACGCACTAAAACACAACCTTACATTCTATATCTAGAAAGACACGACCGTAATAAACGGTTTTACAGTTTCGAATTTTTGTAGATGTTTCATCGCTATTAAATAGATTACGTGGAAAACTCAGGTGTATGTTTACAATAACAAGCCATTTTTTATTATTTTTTTAATGTTTATTTTTGAGAAAGAGAGAGAGAGAGAGAGAGAGAGAGAGAGTGGGGGAAGGGCAGAGAGAGAGGGAGACACAGAATCCGAAGCAGGTTCCAGGCTCTGAGCTGTCAGCACGGAGCCCAACATGGGGCCCGAACTCATGAACCTTGAGATCATGACCTGAGCTGAAGTCGGATGCTCAACTGACTGAGCCACCCACGTGCCCCTCACAATAACAAAAACATTTGTGTTTGGCACATCCTGGTAATGGTTTATACCATGAGTGAATTTATTAAAGTCTAATTACTTCATTCTTTTGGTCTTCAATCTCTGCCTGCCGAAACATGATCAAATT
This sequence comes from Puma concolor, assembly GCF_028749965.1. Taxonomy (NCBI): domain Eukaryota; kingdom Metazoa; phylum Chordata; class Mammalia; order Carnivora; family Felidae; genus Puma; species Puma concolor. Next base: position 113,424,835 of record NC_141676.1, read on the forward strand.
GCTATGTCATTAATCCAAACTAAATGATTTTAATTATCAAATCGTTTCTATAATATCAAATTCTACTTATTTTGATCGCTCTAGTTTTATGATCTGCAGAGTCATTTCTGAAATAATTAATAAACACATATGGCTACTTTGTCTCTGATTTCTGGTAAACCTTTGCATGTTTGGGAACAACAATCGCAGATTACACTTCACCTGTGATTTTGATGCCCAGTGCACAGATACTATGATTGTCTCATATGCCTGATAATCAAGAGTCAACTGCCTTCACAATAATAATTATCTCATATGTATAGGAAAAATATTTTTCAGATAACTGAGGAAATACTTTCTCACATCATCATCATCATCATCATCATTTAGAGAGAAGAAGAAAATGTGAGAACAAAAATGAGAGAGGTCTCCTGGTAAGTAAATGATGGCTAACACATTATCTCTTAAGCACCTAAGTATTTGATGACTGCACGATAACGTACAGGTGCTGATGTCACCAAGCCTGACCCCTGGTGTGAGGTGCAAGCTGTCCAACTGTGGAGAAAGTCATCATACTTGTGACAACCAAAATCCAGAATATGGTCACCGATTCTATAGAAAGAGGAATGGGGACAAGAAATGTACACAGGGCTTGAAAGATGAGTTGATTTAATGTGTTCACTTAGCATCAGAGGCAAATATTTCATATGGGACATGGGATAGTAAATGTACTGCAGTGACAAAGAGTCAGTTCTTCAATTCCCTGCAGTCTAGGGCTTATGTACAATTGAACTGGCAACAATTCATACTCTTTCTGAAGGAAAAATGAAGTCCCAGGAAGGAACATAGAAGAAAGAAGATTGTTGTTCAGGGAAGTAAAGGAATGATTTATTATAACACCATGTGGTATCAATATGAATGAATTGAAATGAAAACATAGATAACACGTTTCCTTTTTAAGAAAAGAAGTGTTCTTTCCCAAGTGTTACTCTGGTTATTTCTTCTGTCTTCCGTGAGTTCACAAAATGAATACCGGCTGATGTTTTTATGACATCTGTTCTTTTTTTTTTTAAGAACTAGAGGCTTCTATTGGTCTGGGTTGCTGATTTGACTGCAGCCCTTTTCCTGCCATTGACGGGGCAGGGCATTTTATTGATGACACTGTACTGTGTTACATACAGTAAAACTCCTCGAGGGAGTAGTCTATGCTCCATTTCCTCCCCTCCCATTTACTCTTGAACCCACCTGAACCAGAGTTTCATCCCCAACGTTCTAGAGAGATTCTTATTTCCAAGTGACAGATAACTTGAACATTTATAAATACAACAGTCAATTCTCCGTCCTCAGTGTATTTGATCGGCACACTGTCGATCAATCTTTTATTATTGAAGCATTTATTTCACTTGGCATCCGGGACACCCATCTCTCTTCTCCTACATTATTGACAACTTCACCACAGACTGTTTTTCTGATTTATCTGGACCTCTGAAACCTGGAGCACCCCACACATCAGACTTCTCTGCTTTCTTACAATTACCTTCTTGGTGATATCCAGACTTACAGCTTCAGCTAGTTTCTTCATGCAGACATTGCCCATATTTTATATCCTTTATCCCTGAGGTACATTGAGTTAGTATTCCCGTCTCTTCTAGACGACAATTACATATCTCCACTACAAACATGTCAGACCTGACCATGGGACTTGCTCTGGCCAATGGAATGAGAATGGAAATTACGTTGGTCACCTCTAAGGAAAAGCTTTATGAGCGAGTGCATGATTCATCGCGCCTTTGCCTTCTGCCATGAGACTGGCAAAATGTTAACCCGTCTGCTCTGTCAGCCTGGGTCTCAGGATCAAGGCAACTTGGAGCAGAGCCTCAGCAGCCCCAAGGTGGCCATGTAGTACGAGTGAGGAATAAAAATGTGTTTACTGAGATTTGGGTCACTTGATGTCTGCATAAGTAAGTGTTTTGTCTGGTACAAGCTCCTTTTTCCCTAGAACTCACATACTTACTCTTTGTTAAACTCCTGTGTGTTGATATTTTATGTGTCTCCAGTAAGTCTCTCATGGTTTCCCTCCAAAGCTTTTCCTCCCTCAGTTTTCTTGATCCCCCTAAATGGTGACTTCATTCCTTGTGTCGATGGGACCCTGACTTGTCTCTTAAGTCACAGTCCTGGCTCAATCGATGGCAGGTCCTGGAAACTTCAAAATATCCTATCCTTCCATCTATGGATATGTGGCTGTTTCCTGTTTGTGTGTTTGTTGCCATTTCCCCTTTAATACAAGTAGGCAGTCCCTTCGTTTGCACAAACTGCAGTAATCTAACTAGACTTCGTATCTGCTGGGATCTTCTGTGTGCTGGTATGTATCCTGTGGTACGAATGATCGTACCCCTCAACAGTCTGCTAATTGTCCATTTCCTTCATATACAATATTTTTACCATCGCCCAGAGGACCCTCATCACCCTTCACCCTGACGTCACCTGCCCCCACTCTATTCCCCGCACTCTACTGCAGACACCTGGGCCCACCTGTGGTTCTTTAAGCATACCAAGCATAGTCCTTCATCCAGGTTTTACACTGCTCTTCACTAATCTGGCAGGCTGTTCCCCTGATTCCATGAGGGCTCAGTTTCAGTCTTTTCTGAATATCACTGAATCCACGAGCCATCCTTGGCGACTGTATGGAAAGCCCTAAGCTGTTCCTCAACCCTTACAATCACTTTTACTTGACTTGAAATGTCTCCAAAGGGCTGAACATCACGTGACATATTACATGTACACTTGTGTGTCTGTCTCCTCCCACTCGCATGTAAGCTCCAGGACAGTCAGGGTCTTTTCTGTTTGGTAACAGCTGTATCTCTTGCTTCCAGATCCCAGTCTGGGATGCAGTACGTGCTCCATAATAGGGGTGCGGCCATCACTGATGTGTAAGGGATGCAAGGAGAGCTCTGAGGTCCTGGCCTTCCCACTTACCACCTTTGAGACCTTGGACACAGTAATGACTTTTGTGCCTCAGGTGTTTTGTTTTGTTTTGTTTTGTTTTGTTTTGTTGTTGTTTTGTTTTTAACTGAGATTAACTGGACCTATCTTATGGTTTGTGTGAGAATTTTAAAAGACAAAATATAACACTTCAAACAATGTTGGGCACGTATTAAGTGATCAGTAAATGTTCACAAAAGCACTAAAAAGGACATCTATGGTTCAGCAGACTAACTGGGAGAGGATTTTGTGCCAGAAACACAGAGTTTCAATTCTCAACTGAGCTACTGCACGCTGAGTTGCCTGGTATAAGCCTTACCCTCTATGCCTTCATGTTCTTATCTGTAAGTTGACAACAATAATAGAACTTCAAGAATTGGATATAATGCATATATAACACCCAACCTGCGTCTTACTCAAAGTAGGGATACAAACAGTTACCATTACAATGGCAACAACTTATTGAGGGATTAATTTGTACCAGGAATTTAAGACTCTGTCAGTCCTCTAAGGTGGCCACTTTTCCACATAAAGAAATTAAATCGTGGAGAGGTTTAGAAACATGATCGGGTCATTTGGACAATACGTTGAGCTGAAATTTGAAGCCAATTTGTGTTCTTAAGCACTAGCCTACCCTTCTCTATTAATTTATTGAAAAACCAGTTAATCAACATGAGTGTTCATCCCCAAGGGATGTAAAACGTGTCTGGCAGGGAGGTGGTACATATATAAATATAGCTGAGTAAACAGTGATATGTGATTTAAGTAATGATCAGGGACAGTATTAAAAAGCTTTCTTGTGGCATGTTTTGAGCTATTTCACCTTGAATAGTATTAACAGTGGTGGGAGTTCAGACCAAAGAGGGAACAAGGAGAGAAGCTTTTAAGGAGAAAAATAACTTTGCTTATGTGTCGACATGATAAGTAAGATTGAGAAGGACTCACCTGTGAGTTGACTCATCACCTTTGGGGTTATCATTTCTGAATCTTCGTGTCCCTCTCTCTGTGGAGGGACGTCATCTAAGGCTTCTTTAAATTTTTTTTTTTCAACGTTTATTTATTTTTGGGACAGAGAGAGACAGAGCATGAACGGGGGAGGGGCAGAGAGAGAGGGAGACACAGAATCGGAAACAGGCTCCAGGTTCTGAGCCATCAGCCCAGAGCCTGACGTGGGGCTCGAACCCACGGACCGCGAGATCGTGACCTGGCTGAAGTCGGACGCTTAACCGACTGCGCCACCCAGGCGCCCCTAAGGCTTCTTTAACTACTTGAGCCTTGGTTCCGCTGCATCTCTGTTCCAGAAGGAGGCCAGTGAAGACTTTCTCAGCAGATGTAATAAATCCGAGAAGAAGAGCAGTGTGCTTCATTTCTTGAGCTTATAAAGTATCTAAGAAGACGTCGCAAAATTTAATTTCTCATCAACGGGGGAAAATAACAACTGAGGCTTATTTCACGTGTTCCTGGGAAAGCCATTTAGGGTAAACAATACCATCTCAGTTTTACAGACGAAAGAATTGACGTTTAGAAAGATAGTTTATTCAAAGTCACGTGGCTTTGATGAGTTCTTGAACTCCAAACAGATACACTTGTCCCCACTTACAGTCTTCAATTTGCTAAAAATGTCTAAAGGAGATGAAGGAAATGACAAGCAGAGCAAACATTTTCAATTAGCTCTGGAAGTTTGGCTGTCTTTTTAATTTTTTTTTTAGCGTTTATTTTAGAGAGAGAGACAGAACACAAGTGGGGTAGGGACAGAGACAGAGGGAGACACAGAATCTGAAGCAGGCTCCAGGCTCTGAGCTGCCAGCACAGAGCCAGATGTGGGGCTCAAACCCATGGACCATGAGATCATGATCTGAGCTGAAGTAGGACACTTAACCGACTGAGCTGTCCAGGCGCCCCCATTTCAGTGACTTTAAAAGGGATTTTAAGACCAGGAAGATTTGTAGCTACAGGTGTATCCACATCTAAATCTGATCAGTTCATCAGGGAATCTATTGCTACATTTCTATTAGACAAGAAGATTCTTCCAATATGTCACTATGCTTTTTTCCCCCTATGTTGAATAAAATTACCAGCATATTTTTAAAAAAGGGAAGGTCTGATCCAAATCTGGTGTGGGTAGTTTTCCTAGAGTGCAGAATCCTCTTTAGCAGGTAGGATTCAAAGTACAGTTAGGCTCAATGAAGGGCAGCAGGAAACCAGAGATGAATGTGCAGCTAATGGCTAGTATTGTGGCTCAATTGCCTGATAAAACCCCCCAACTATTTTGCAGAGAGATTTTCTGGGCTCTGTGGGTAGGGGGTCTGTCTAAGCATTAGAAAAGAAACAGTAAAGGAAACCAAGGGCCAAACTAGGACCACACAGAAAGGAGCCAGGGCACTCTCCCCTGCAGGTGAAACTAAGTCTATACAATTTGCTAGCTGAGAATTAATCAAATGATATTCCACATGATTACTTCTGGCTCCTTTTTCCCCCGAGTATTGCCCACACGTGTTCCCAGCTACACAGAAATACCATGGCATCGGAATTATTGCAGGACACACTATTTTCAGATTTCTTTTAGCAATCTAGACCTGCCTTATATTCTCTCTGTTGTGCATCCCTGTTCCAAAAGAGCAACCCCATCGCTGCCTGCCAGGAGCGAAGCTGGCCTGTCGGCCACTGCTGTCGCCTCGCAGGGCTCAGGCAGTCTGCTAAATGCTTTCAATCTGTCTAAATGAATGTTTTCAGTGTCGGCCGCGACCCTTACACTTCCGTCGTCCCTAAATTTTTCCATTATGTGTTAAAATACTAAGTAAGTGTTCCAGTCTACACCGGGTCACAGGTTCTTTTTAAAGATTCTTCGTGGGAACCTTGTACTTGTTAGTCTTACGTAACATGCTGAGAATGTCTGCAGAGAAATAAATGGACTGAAAGCCTGGCTTAGCATAGTTTCAGGCAGGTCCTAAGATTGGAGTGAATCACACTGTATTAAACACACATACACACCTTTTCTCTTATTCTCTCTCTGTCCCACGATGCTATGGAGAACGCGGCTGCCCAGGTATTTGTCTGGAGTCACAGCTCTGGCCTGCTCGCTCTCCTCAGACACGTCAGTGGCCCCACATCGCCTATTGAAGAAAGGAGAAACACTAGGTCCTGTGAGCTGAAGGCGTGTTAGCGGTTTAAATAACCTATGTAATCCTCATACACCTGCTGCTCCGTTTTACCAACGGGATGGACGCTGTACCTGTGTCCACATACTTACAGGGAGATGAGTCACACACTTAGCTTTGCAGCATCCGTGTTCTGTCTCTCTACTCCTTAGATTCTCCATTCTTGCCAAAGCAAAACAGGGCTGTGCCTGTATTTTTCACGCCACTGACCTTTTGTGTATGTGGATCCTTCTGGCAACCCCTCCCAACCCCAACGCTTCTCCTTTTATTTCACATTCGGAACCTACAGTCCCAGCATCTCTTTGTCCACAAAACTTTCTCTTATCTCTCTGCCACCCTTGATGCCTTCCCTTAAGCACGTTGTGATATCTTTTTCCTCCGAGTGGCCAAAATAGCATATTTCTACTTCTGCTTAAACAGACTTTCTACCTCTGCTCTTATCATGTGCACATTTTCGTTCTTTCTACAAGACCCTAAGTTCCTGCAGCCTCAGTGCTAAAAAAAAAAAAAAGATCAAAAAAGATGAACAACAAAAGAGAAAGAAACATGAAAAGAGGGCTGAAGGTAGAATATTTTGAGCATACAGTGACATTGCGCAAAGCATAGTCTCATTAATCTGTCTGCTTTGCTTTTAAGAAAAGTAGTAGTGCTATTTTCAGAATAATTGCCGTTTCTTCAACACCTAATACTCATAGGAAAAGTGAAAATAGTTGCCATATAAATACAATTCACTAGGGTAAGTAATGTATACACATCCCCTGGTACAGATGTATGAGGTCAGCCCTGTATAGATGAGGAAGCTGAGGCCAAGAGAAATTATACCCTCGCTCAGTGTCACAGAGCTTCTAGAAGACAAAGTCACAACTACAAACCGACTTGGAAACCCACATAGTCTGTAGACTATGGCTTCCCAGGCTCTTTAGGCCTCGACAGGGCCACACAGGTCTGCACCATCACCCCAGCGCTGTGGCCTCTCTGCCCCTCACCCCACAAGTACCATCTTTCCTGTTGTTCTGGACATCTCTGAAAGCCTCGTCACACCAGATTCACGCCAAGGTAGTGTGTAAAGAATGCTCTCCCTCCCAAGAAGCTTTGAATTCTGAAAGGGACTATAAGGTGAGATCCATGATTAAATGATAGAATGAATATTAGCAATGAGGTCAAGTGATGTTATAGACTTTTAATCTACGATGAGCATGTATTGTACAATAAGAATAGATTAGATGCTCTCTTTGATAAATCAAAACAATGTCCATGCTACTTAATTTTTTTAATGTTTATTTTTGAGAGAGAGAGAGACAGAGCATGAGTGGGGGAGGGACAGAGAGAGAGGGAGACACAGAATCTGAAGCAGGCTCCAGGTTCTGAGCTGTCAGCAAAGAGTCCGACGCGGGCTCGAACCCGCGAACCCACATACCGTGAGATCGTAACCTGAGGTGAAGTCAGACGCTTAACTGACTGAGCCACCTAGGTGCTCCATTACTTAAAACACACCTGCTCAACTGTGTATGAATGAATGCCTATGCCTTTGATTTACATAGTCTGAAGCAAGAATATTTGGAAAATTGATAAATTGTTCAGAGGTTTCATGTGCTTCATCAGACAGTTTAAATAGAACCTTATACATCCAGTGTGGTGAACTTGAATGTGATTGTTGCTTATAATCCAGAACAAAAGATGGTCTCACTTTGCTGGTGCAGTAAATGATGCAGTCTTTAGCTTATTCAGATTTTAAAGGCACCAAGCCAATGTCTTACGAAGAATTAACTTCTTTACCCAGTTGCTCAGACACCCAGGTTTTGGAAGCACAGTTCATGTTATGAAAGACAATAGTTCTTGTTGGCATCAGGTAATTAAGTAGATACTTCTTTTTTTTTTTTTTTTCTGTGTAAAAATAGCACACTTTGAAATGAGTGTGAAGACCTGGGTAAGATAAATGTCAGAGAGAATGTCAGTTTAGAAAAATGAGATATTTTCTAAAATATCCAATACAGGAACGAATAGCTGATCATAAAGTTATCACTTGGATTTAGTATTTATTGTGCTCTGTGCAGTTTTCTACTCTGTCCACACTAGCAGGTTCAATCAACTTGTTAAGTGTGTATATTTGTTTTTATTTCCCATCTCACTCTGATGTTTGTAGCTGTTGCATTTGAAATTACTGCCGGGACGGGTGCAGCAAAACTAACCAATATCCAAGGTTAATTCCTTGAGTTTCAACATGAGACTTGTTTCTTAACATATATTTGTATATCAAGCAAAATTTGAACATTTCCTATTTGAAAATCATGGTTATATACGGTGAAGACCAAAAAAGATACCATATTTCAACAAATTTATGATGCTGTCTCTTTTAAGATGCAACATTATTTTATATGTGATTTAAAAGGAAAAAAATGTTAGGTGCCATTAATCACAAGATACATCATGATTTCAACGATGTGAAAATGTGAAACCGTGTATTTCAGTGAAATATGATATGTCCTGGTTCCCTAGGAAAATAAATCCCGTGTATAGTTAAGAGAACAGTTAACCTTTAAGAAAGGCATCCTTGCACACTTTTACCACAGAGAATGATAAGATGATAATTGATGTGAAAGAGTAGAGGGGTTAGAAAGCTATTTGAGAAGACTAAATGTGGCTAATTCTTGGAACAATTAAATGCTGTTGGAGAACAGGCAGCTCATCATCAGAGGTACACTTTGGAGGATTTGTCTGGGGTCAACATGAAGAGTAAATTCGGGATGGGGAACTTTGCAGTCAGGAAGATAATGAAAACTCACAAAAGTGAAGTCATGGGGGCCTGATCTTAAGTAAAGGCAACAAGATTAGGCAGAAACTTTGCCATGAGTAAATGAATAGATGTAGATGCTTGTGAATAAAGGGGGGGATGAAATTAGTACAGTGGTATGTGACTCTGAAATTTGGAGTTTGAGTAGATGGAAGTGATAAGACTGAGAACACGATTGTGTAGATTTCGGTGTATTAAGGTGTGGGGAGAACTACTGATGGACCTCCAAGGTCATGTTGGAAATGTGGACTTATAGTACAGAAACAGTCAGGCTTATGTCACTACTTAGGGATCGCAAGAACGGAAGCATGATGTCTTTTCTGCTTCCTCCTCCCTGCAAGCAACAGGTAAAATGCACAGTTTACCCCATGTTCTGACCTCAGATGCTCCAGCCACGGGAGATCATCCACTGTACGTGACCCCAGATATGATATCATATGGCGTATCTCAAGATTTAAGTGTCTATATCCAATTACTAACTCTGGTGGAGAAAATGAACTGATAAACCATAACAGGTGTGTCTTTGGGTTGTTAATATTTTAATGAAAAGAACAAATTCACCCCTATATAATCCAACACACAAAAAAAATGCAAGTACTGGAATACAAAATTTATAAGCAAAACAGTCTTAGGGTTTTAGAGGACTGAGAAGTGTCTGTGGCCAAAGAGATCATTTACTCCACCCAAGAAAGTCTTTAAGAGTAGGAGAATTTGAGTTCTACAGTGAACCGCGGTTAACACTATTCAAAAGTAAATATTGTTGATTGTTTGATTTCCTAGCCTTATAAAGCTCAAATCATAAAGAGAATGAGAGAAGAATGAAAACAGTTCATCATGTCACAAGAGTGAAATAACCGTGGTAACCACTCTTCCCGTCCTTTCTTTCATATTGCTTTTTAAAGATGGATTTTACCATATTTATGCTACCTAACTTAATTTTACTACTTACCATTAAGTCTGAAGCATTTCCCCAAGTCAGAGAGAGCAATATTTTCTGTTCACACAATACTCTTTCATATAGAAAATTTATATTTTACCTACACATTGCAACATAATCCCTTATTATTATCACATTTTGATGTTTCTAAATTTCTTTATTGTAAATAATGCCCTGATGGCTTGTCAAATCAGTATCTTACAATAGATTGCTATCAGTCATTGTATTGTGTAAAAGACAAACGATTTGAAAGCTTCTGATAAACACCGTGAAATAGCTTTCTGAATAGATTGTGAACAGTATGTAATACTATTTGCTTGTGAGAGTGCCTGCTCCGATGTAGTCTTTGATATTTTTACTTTGGTGATGAATATTTCATGCTTGGAATGAGAAAAAATTACTTTGTATTTTAAAACTACAAATTTCGTCAATTTGAAAGATTAAGCACTTTACTAATAATTTGTCAGCTATCTGGATTTCCCCTTTTAGATCTTCTGTTTAATACACTTCTATTGAGGTTGATATCTATACACCGGAGTCTAATTTCTTATCGTATGATTTCATTATAGATAAAAATAGTAATCCTTCGTAACATTTCCTTGAAATATGTTTCTGATCGTACTGTTTATGGCTATCAGATTATTTAAAATGGAATAAATCAACTCGACCAGCCCTTTGGTGTTTAGTTTCATCCATTTCCCGGAAGCTGTCAAATCCTTCAATATCCAACAATCAAATACAAAATACACAATTCATTTTATTTGTGAGATAATTTCTTAAACTATTGATCTTTCTGCCTTATTAAAGAACAATGCATAAATTATTAAGCACCATTTATTGAATAACTCCCTTGTCCCTTTTACTTTGTGATTTCTCCTTTAGGACACATATACTCAGGTCTACTAGCCTGCCCATTCTGTTCCATTTATATTTTTGTCAGCTACATGCCCAAACCAAACTTATTTCATTGTTTGGGCTTTATGATTTGTTGAGGCTCTCCATCCAAGTTCATCATAAAAACACCTATATTAGCTTTAGTCTTTGTTTAAATATCTCAGTGGGATTTTGGTTTCTTTTCATTTCCCCTGGTCATTACAAATACATTAGTGTCTCACATATTTTGATGGTAATGTAATTGAAATATTTACTCAGTATATCTCCTCCAAATAATTAAGGATGGTATGAAGGAAAGTTTCTGAATGTTGTAGATTTATTCTTTAGTTCATAAACTTAGTGGCTCTAATTGGTTGAACTAATTATCTTCGTTTTTTTTTAATTTTTTTAAATTTTTTTTTTCAACGTTTATTTATTTTTGGGACAGAGAGAGACAGAGCATGAACGGGGGAGGGGCAGAGAGAGAGGGAGACACAGAATCGGAAACAGGCTCCAGGCTCTGAGCCATCAGCCCAGAGCCCGACGCGGGGCTCGAACTCACGGACCGCGAGATGGTGACCTGGCTGAAGTCGACGCTTAACCGACTGCGCCACACAGGCGCCCCGAATTATCTTCGTTTTTAAGATGCGTAATGTTTTTTCCTTCCAAAAATGGTTTCTTCTTCTTTTTGTCATTGCTTTATTGCATTGACCACTAATTCCTGAATAACCTTTGAAAAATCATAACAGGAAGTCTTCTTTTTTTATGATTTTAATGAGAAAGCCACTGGGATTTCATTGGTAAGAATGCTGTTCGTTGTTGGTTTCAACTAAGTAGTCGAACATTACTATGAGTATTTATGTTGTAGCTTGAAATTGGTACCTTTTGACCACCTTCACTCCCCTCCCCCATATCTGGACCACCAACATGATCTCTTTTTCTATGCGTTTAGCTTTTTTCTTTTTTTAGAAAATTCCACATATGAGATCATACAATATTTATCTTTCTTTGTCTGACTCATTTCACTTAGCACAGAGCCCTCAAGGTATATTCATGTGATCACATATGCTAGGATGTCCTTTTTATAGTTGAATAGAATTTTTAAAAATATTTTTTAATGTTTATTTATTTTTGAGAGAGAGAGACAGAGAGACAGAGTACGAGTAGGGGAGGGGCAGAGAGATAGAGAGGGAGACACAGAAGCTGAAGCAGGCTCCAGGCTCTGAGCTGTCAGCACAGAGCCTGATGCGGGGCTTGAACGCACAAACCACGAGCTCATGACCTGAGCTGAAGTTGGATGCTCAACCACCTCAGCCACCCAGGCGCCCTTTGAATAGTATATTATTGTGTACATACACATACTTACATGTATTTTCTTTATCCATCATCTGTTGATGGGCACTTATGTTGTTTTTATGTCTTGGCTAGGGTAAATAATACTGCGATAAACATGGAAGTGCAATATGTCTTCAACATACTAATTTTGTTTCCTTTAGATATACACCCAGAAGTGGAGTTGCTCGATCATAGGGTGGTTCTATTTTTAATTTTTTGAGGAAACTCCATACTGTTTTCCATAGTGGCTGCACCAGTTGACATTCCCAGTAACAGTGCACAGGGTTCCCTTTTCTCTAGTTCTTCTCCAGCATTCATTATCTCTTGTATGTTTGATAGGAGACATTCTAGAAACCATGATGTGATATCTCATTGTGCTTTGGGTTTGCATTTACCTGATGATCAGTGATATTGAACATGTTTTCATGTGCCAATTGGCTGTTTGAATATCTTCTTTGGAAAAATGTCTATTCAGATCCTTTGCTCATTTTCTAATTGGGCTATTTGTTTTTCTGTTGAGTTGTATAAGTTCTTTACATATTTCGGATATTAACCACTTACCGATATATGACTTGCAAATATTTCGTCTCATTGAGTAGGTTGCTTTTTCATTTAGTTGATGATCTCCCTGCTGTGCTCAAGCTCTAGTTTGATAGTTTTTAATAGTCCCGCTTGTTTATCTTTTGTTTTGTTGCTTTTTATGTGTCATATCTAAAAAAATCATTGCCAAGATCCATGTATAGAGGCTTTTTACATATGTTTTCTACTAGGAGTTACGTGATGACTGTAGTTAACACTGCTGTATAGTGTATTTAAAAGTTGTACGGGGCGCCTGGGTGGCGCAGTCGGTTAAGCGTCCGACTTCAGCCAGGTCTCGATCTCGCGGTCCGTGAGTTCGAGCCCCGCATCGGGCTCTGGGCTGATGGCTCAGAGCCTGGAGCCTGTTTCCGATTCTGTGTCTCCCTCTCTCTCTGCCCCTCCCCCGTTCATGCTCTGTCTCTCTCTGTCCCAAAAATAAATAAACGTTGAAAAAAAAAATTTAAAAGTTGTACAAAAGTAGATCCTAGAAGTTCTCATCATAAGAAAAAAAATTTTTGTAAACTATATGAGATGATGGGTTATAACTGAACTCACTGCATTAAAAATATTTAACATATTTTTTCTCATGACTCCTTTGTTGTGATATTCAATATTAGTATATTTCATAATATTAAAATATCTACTCATTTCTAATATAAATCAAATTCAGTAATTATAAATTATTATGTTAATTTCATCTCTCTGAATCTCTCATTTATAAGCTTTTCATCTATGCCATAAGTGAAAATATTTATTTTATGGCTATTATTTGAGATTTTGATATCAACATTATAGCATATCAGAACATGAATTATTTAGCTTTTTGCCTATTCCTTTACTTTGGAAACTTTTTTCTTTTTTTATGTCAGAAAAGTCAGGAATGTGCGCATTTGAAAAGGTTATCTATAAAAGATTTGAGTCCAAAGCCCTGTGTTCAGAGGATTGCTTTGTAGATTTTATTATATTATATTACAATTAGTTTAATATGATTTCCTGGCTACAAACATATTAAATAACATTGAAGAAAATGGAGAAAATTGAGAGAAATGAAATAAAATCACCTACATTCTATTTAATCGATATCATCTCTCTCTATCCATCTACTTATCCATCTATTTATGTAAATGAACTCTGTACTTTACATACAGTTTTCTAATTTACCTTTTACTTTATATCCTTGTAGCAATATTTCCATTTGCAATTGATTTTAGAAGAAATTTGTAGCAATTATTTTAACTTAGCTCTGTATTTGAGATATTTCAATGTTCTTTGTACCTTAAACTTTCACGTCATTACAACCTCAAGATTACATTTTACATTTTGATTTAAATGTGTCCCTAAGTTATCTTTTATTAATCGTATATCAATAGTGTGATTTCTTAGCTCTTGCATGAATAAAAATATACCTACATCTGAGGATAGTATACTTTTTTTCGTACTTATGTGCTTCTGTGCTTCTTTAATTTGTTTGCTTCCATAATATATTAATTATCTTCATTTAGTATGGTGCCTGATAAGATAAACATACATGCTCAAGTTTTTTTCTCTTTGGCTTCAAGACATTGCTTTTGTATGTAGTAGACACTGAATACTTTTTTTTATATAACAGATTAGTATATATCTGGATCTTTCTTTACATTTCCTTACACAGACACTCCAATTATTTGAGGCCATACCATAATAACCTATTTCTAGAGTAACCCCAACATTTAGTGTACTGTTCCATAGAACTGCTACTTTCTTACAACTTTGAAAATAAGTAGACATTTTCTAATATTTTCTTCTTTTTCTTCATTTTTTTAAGTCTGTTCTTTGTCTCAGGCTTTATGCAGTATTTCCTTTCTTTTGAGCTCTGGTTATTTCTTTATCACAACTATCTCTATCAAGAAAGACTGTGTTGGAATTGATTTTCAACCACTCCATTTAGGCACTTGTTCACATATGCAACTGGAGAGCAGGATAATGGGTCCAGTTCCTAGCCCTGCCTCAAATTCATAGCTGGCATTTATCTAGTTGCTTCTTGCACAGCTGAATGCCTCTTGGGTCACTTGTCCTTTGCTTCTCACAAGTTCTCTGGTCATGGACGGTAGAACAGTACAAGGCCATCTGTGGTCTTTCTCCATGAAATGAATTATGTGCTCTGCATGAAAATCACAAGTCCTGCATATAACATGCAGAAGTAAACCTTTTTCCTGTCATGACTTTTCATTGAAATGGTAGCCTTTCAATGGATTTAGAAAGACATTGACGTGGTATGTTGAGGAAGAAAGTCTGACAGTTGTGTCTGATATATTCTGCAGGGTTTCTGATAGATGTAGATTTCTGTTCTTCAACCAAAGGATATATATAGAGTTGGGGAGAGGCTGACAGCCCCCTAGATGCCTCTTTGTCAGTGGTAGGAATCTCCCCTTATCTCCAACATCCCCAGGGTATGCCTGAGACCATGGATAGTCCCAAACCTTATACATGCTATCGTTTTCCTCTACACACATACCTATGATAAAGTTTAATTTATAAATTAGGCATGGTAAGAGATTAACAGCAATAACTAATAATAAGATAGAACAATTAACAATATACTACAATAAAAGTTGTGTGAATGTGGTCTCTTTCTCTCCCCCAAAATATCTTATTGTACTGTACTCATCCGTCTTCTTCTTGTGATGATATGATTGGTATGATATGATATATGTATGACATGACATAATATGATTGATATGATATGATATATGTATGACATGACATGACATGATATATGATATGATATAATATGATATGATATGATATGATATGATATGATATGATATGATAAAATGCCTATGTGAAGAGATTAAGTAAGGTGAATAACGTGGACATTGTGATGTAACATTAGACCACTATTGACCTACAGATGATATGTCAGAGGGAGGATCATCTGCTTTCAAATGCAATTGACCTCAGGTAACTGAAATTACAGAAAACAACTCAGGGGACTGGCTGCTGTATTCTTCCATTATCACTGACAGGAGCTCTTACTTTAGGATTTAATTTCTCAATCTGTCTTGATATTATTGGAAATTGCTTCCAAAACTTTATTAATATCCTCTTGTTTTTATTAGGTTTGATGGTTGTTATATACCCTTTGACTTTTCCTACATTTCTGTAAATATTTTAATAAGAAGTTGGGAGGGAGGAAATTGTGGAATGTTAGCTTATGGTCATCTTTACTTGGATTTCCATCACAGGCAGAGGAAACAATATGAGCTAAGTCAGAAATGTGAGAAAGTGGGGGTATTTCTGCGAAATGCCTAGATTCTAGTAGTTATACAATTTTATCATGGATTGTGAAATGGGGAGCCATGGAAAAATTTTAACCTGAAATTTGGCATTATGAAGCTGTGTTTAATAAAAATGGTCTGACCACAATGGGTAGAATTACTCCAATGAGTCATGGATCACTTATCAACTGCCATGGTTGAAGTGAGAAGAGACTTGGGGCAGTATAAAAGGGACACATTAATTAAAGTCCTCCTCATGACTGAGGATGTCAAATTGCAAAATAGTTACTTATCAGAGTCAGACTGGTTTTTCACTTATTATTAGTTCATTTCTAGCTACTTAAAATCATGTGGTCTTGGGCATGCCTCTTAATATCTCTGTGCCTCAGTTTCCTCAGAATTGAGGGTGGTTATTGGCTGACATGTGTGCCAATAATAATAACTCTATAAATTTGGGCCATTATTATTACTAACATATCGTGTTCTAAAAAATTAGCTAACTAGGAGGAACAGTGACAAAGGTAGAGGTCAACCGTCCCAAATACTGAGCTTTCTACAAGAAAGGTGTAATAAGCATTCATTCGCATGTTTCCTGCTCAGCCAACAAAGCTGGGCAGGAAATGGCCTTAAATCACCTTTAGTGTGCTGGGACCCCATTTGGTTCTTCGTAAATGTAGACTTCACTTCTAAGTGTCATCTCATTCCCGGTCTGCTTAAACAAAAATGGATTTGACATGTGAATATATTGACTAATTTTTTTCCTTTTAAACTCTGAAATATAAATCCTGTGTTTACTTTACAAGCATTGACTCTACCTGTGAGCCACTATGTTTTTCCTGATTTTTTGTGTGCATGTGCGGATTTGAAAGCTTTTATTTCTCAGTGTATCTGTTATGCCAACAGAGGTGTTTTCATTTGTGTATTTTTCATTAACTTATAAGGATGAGAAAAATGAGACTACATTAGTATAGTACATCATTTGATTAATTATTTGTAATAGGTAATTGGAAGGTACGTAAATGAATATTCCCTATAAGAAGCAAGGATAAGTTTTTCCTACTAAAATTAAATGCTCTCTTGCACCGTTGTTAAAATAGCAAGGACATAATCTTGGATCTTCTCTTAATATTTCATTACTTGGAGAGATCAGTAAACGTTAGAAATGAGGGCATGCCTACCTTATGGAATCAAGAATTTCTCCTTGCCTTTTAGAATCTCTATATATTACCACAGTCCAGAAATTGCAGTTATCTGTTTAGCTCAACATGTTCAAAGAACACCTGTGCTTTTCTGCAATTTAAAATGAAGAGTCCGATTCATTGCCACAAGAAATGTAGCTGCTTGAATATGAGATAACCTGTATGTCAGGTGTCTCGAGAACAGAGTGCAAGTCTGTGCAAAGCAGGGAAGAGAAACTACATTTAGTTAATATTAGTCATGTTAACCTTTAAATAAGCTAGCATTTATCAGGTACTTATTATACACCAGGCATTGTTCTAACTCATTTCATCTCCATGATAATGAAATAAATATTGTTCTTTTCTTCATTTAACCAAGGGAGAGACTCGAAGTGTTGTTCAGACCAGGCAGACAGTAAAAGGGCTATTTTAACAGAGACATTCTGACTCAGAGCTGGGACACAAAAGCACCACGCAAAAATACCTAATAATTCACAGGCGTAAACAGATTTAATCGCAAAAATGACTCTTTGAAGATGATGCAATACGAAAAGCTATCATCGCTGTGGTGGAGAAAGACATCCATCCTTGTTCTAATTCAAAAATGCCAAAGTAGGAAAAACAGCTATGTTACTCAGAGGGCCAGAAGGACAAAATTAAAAATATTCTTTAATAGCATTACAGTGTCATTTGGTTTTGATAATGACATTAGTAATAGGCTATGTTGTAAGCAAAAGTGATGGCAATTATTTAAATGATATTTAGGGGAGCCCCGGTGGCTCAGTCGGTTAAGTGTCCAGCTTTGGCTCAGTTCATGATCTCATGGTAGTGAGTTCGAGCCCTGCATATGGCTCTCTCTGTGCTGACAGCTCAGAGCCTGGATCCTGCTTTGGATTCTGTGTCCCCCTCTCTCTGCCCCTCCCCTGCTCATGCCATCTCTCCCTCTCAAAAAAAAAAAAAAAATTAAATGGTATTTAAAAAAGTAAACTTTCTTGAGGCAGAATTTATAAATACTATATTTACTAATTTTAAATGTGTGATTCAGTGAGTAATGAAAAGTACATATTAAAAATACATCTGCGGCGCCTGGGTGGCTCAGTCCAATAAGCATCTGACTTCAGCTCAGGTCATGATCTTGCTGGTTCATGGGTTCAGGCCCTACATCGGGTTCTGTGCTGACAGCTCAGAGCCTGGAGCCTGCTTCAGATTCTGTGTCTCCTCTCTCTCTGCCCCTCCCCTGCTCACACTCTGTTTCTCTCAAAAATAAATAAACATTAAAATAATTTTAAAAAATACATATAGCCATATAGCATACATAGAATAGTTTTACTACCTGAAAAACTCAGGTGCCTTTATATATCACCTTTCTTAACTTCTCACCTCTGGCAACCACTAATATGCTATGTCTCTAGATTTAGAATTTCATATAAATGGAATTATACAGTGTATATAGTTCTTTATGTCTGACTTCCTTCCATTACCATAATGCTGTGGCTATTTATCTCTGTTGCTATATGTGTCAGGTATTTCTTTTTATTGCTGAGTAGTAGTCCATCATAAAAGCATACTTCAATTAATTTATCTATCCACTCACAATTGGAGAGACATCTGGGTATGTATAGCCAGCATTTGACTATTGTAAATAAAGCTGCTTTGAACCTTCAAATACAAGTCTTTGTATGTGCATAGGTGTTTTTGTTTTTTTCTATTTGATAAATGACCAGGAGTGAGATTTCTTAAAAGCCACCCAATTGGGAGTATACAATTCAATGGATTTCACTGTATTTACAGAGTTATGCAAATGTTGCTATAATCTAATTTTGGAATATTTTTTATCATCCCCCGAAGTGTGCAACCACACTTTTGTCTTTTCTGTCTCTACAGATTCACCTATTCTGTGAATCTCATATAAATGTCATCTCATATAAATGACATCATGGAATATGTGGGGTTTTTTGACTAGCTTCTTTCATTTAGCATAGTGTCTTTGAGCTCCAGCCATGTTTCAGCATGGATCCTCACTCTAGAAGTTCCTATTCAAATCTTCCACTCTTTCTTTTTCTTTCTTTCTTTCTTTCTTTCTTTCTTTCTTTCTTTCCTTCTTTTCTTTTCTTTCTCTTTTCTTTCTTTCCTTCTCTTTTTCTTCCTTTCTTTCTCTTTCCTTTCTTTCTTCTTTCTTCCTTTCTCCCTTCCTTCCTTCCTCTTTCTTTCTTTCTTTCTTTCTTTCTTTCTTTCTTTCTTTCTTTTTCTTTCTCTTTTCTTTCTTTCCTTCTCTTTTTCTTCCTTTCTTTCTCTTTCCTTTCTTTCTTCTTTCTTCCTTTCTCCCTTCCTTCTTTCCTTCCTTCCTTCCTTCCTTCCTCTTTCTTTTTCTTTCTTTCTTTCTTTCTCTTTCTCTTTTCTTTCTTTCCTTCTCTTTTTCTTCCTTTCTCTTTCTTTTCTTTCTTCTTTCTTCCTTTCTCCCTTCCTTCCTTCCTTCCTTCCTTCCTTCCTTCCTCTTCCTTCCTCTTTCTTTCTTTCTTTCTTTCTTTCTTTCTTTCTTTCTTTCGTTTTCTTTCTCTTTTCTTTCTTTCCTTCTCTTTTTCTTCCTTTCTTTCTCTTTCCTTTATTTCTTCTTTCTTCCTTTCTCCCTTCCTTCCTTCTTTCCTTCCTTCCTTCCTTTCCTCCTTCCTTCCTTCCTCTTCCTTCCTTTTTCTTTCTTTCTTTCTCTTTTCTTTCTTTCCTTCTCTTTTTCTTCCTTTCTTTCTCTTTCCTTTCTTTCTTCTTTCTTCCTTTCTCCCTTCCTTCCTTCCTTCCTCCTTCCTTCCTTCCTTCCTTCCTTTCTCTTTCTTTCTTTCTTTCTTTCTTTCTTTCTTTCTTTCTTTCTCTTTTCTTTCTTTCCTTCTCTTTTTCTTCCTTTCTTTCTCTTTCCTTTCTTTCTTCTTTCTTCCTTTCTCCCTTCCTTCCTTCCTTCCTTCCTTCCTTCCTTCCTTCCTTCCTTTCCTTTGTTCTTTCTATTGTTGAGTCATCAGAGTTATTTATTCTGGATATGTGCCCTTCATCAGATACATATTCTACAAGCACTTCTCCTACTGCATGGCATGGCTTTTCATTTTCATAAGGGTGTCTTTTGAGCAAGAAACATTTTTAATTTTGATGAAATACAATTTTCCATTCTTTTCTTTATGGTCTGTGATCTTCATGTAAGAAAAACCTTTGCTAAACATGGTCACAGGTACTTTTGTTTGTTTTCTGCATGAAGTTGTACTCTTTTCTTTACTATAGCTAGGTCTACTGTCTCTTACAAATTAGTTTTTATATATGGTATGAAAGATGCATAAATGTTTATTTTCTTTTGCATATGGATATCCAAGTGTACCAGAACCATTTGTTGAAAAACTGTCCTTTCCCATCGAATTTCTTTGACGCCTTTGTTGAAAATCAGTTGACCATCTGTGCCTGGGTGGCTTAGTTGGTTAAGTGTCTGACTTTGGCTCAGGTCATGATCTCGTGGTTCGTGGATTCGAGCCCTGCGCTGGGCTCTGTGCTGACAGCTCAGAGCCTGGAGCCTACTTTGGATTCTGGGTTTCCTTCTCTCTCTGTTCCTCCCCTGCTCACGGTCTGTCTCTCTCTCTCAAAAATAAAGATTAAAAAAAAATTTTTTTTAAAAGAAAGAAAATCAATTGACCAAATGTCTGTCTCTATTTCTAAACTCTGTATTCTTTTTCCATTGATTTGTATGTCTTTCCTTATACAAATAGCACACTCATGGTTGCCCTAAATTTATAATATCTCTTGAAATGAGATATGCAAGGGCCTCAACTTTGCTCTGCTTTTACAAAATTATTTTGGCTATGCTAGTTTCTTTTGTTTGCATATAAATTTTAAAAACGGGGCTTTTAAATTTCTACAAAAATAAGCCTGCCAGGACTTTGACAGGGATTATACTGAATCTATAGTTCACGAGTTTCTACCTTAACAATGCTCACTTTCCAGATTAATGAACATGGTATATATAATCTCTATATTTCATCTTTATTTATTTGTAGTGTTTTGTGGTTTTCATTGTATAGATCTTAATACATTGTTAAATTCATTCCTAAATGTTTCCTATTTTCATTTGAAATTGTAAATAGAATTTCTTTTTCAATTCCAATTTCCATTCTTCACTATTCAGGTACAGAAACACTGTTGAATTTTGTATATTGAACTCACATGCTGTAACATTGCTAAACTTATTAATTCTAGTTGCTTTCTCATATATCTATTAGAATTTCCTTCATAAACAAACATGTCATCTGTGATTAAACAGTTTATCTCCTCCTCTCCAGTCTGTATGCCTTTTATTTCTTTTACTTGATTATTGCATTAACTATAAGCCCTCTATTTCAAAGTGGAATAAAAGTGATATGAGCAGACATCCTGTAATGTTTCAGTCTTAGGGGGATAGCATTCAGGTTTAATGATTAATTATGATGTTAGCTGTAGGATTTTTCATACATACTTTTGATTAGGGTGAGGGAGTTCCCTTATTTCTAGCTTTCTGTTAGTTTTTCTATCTTTTTAACCATAAATGGGTATGAATTTTTATATACATATATATATACATATACATATATATGTATATATATATATATATATACATATATATGTGTATATATATATATATATATATATATCAATAGATGTAAAAGATAATTTGGCAAAATTCATACCCATTCATGTAATCCACTATATTAATAAACTGCAAAGGAAAATATATAGTGGATTACATTGTTCATATTTCAAATGTTAAGCTAGCCATGTATCCTGAGATAAACCACACCTGGTAATGATCCTCATTTTTTATATATATTTCAGGATTTGATTTTCCAAAGTTTTGTTAAAGATATCTGCATCTAGGGGCGCCTGGGTGGCGCAGTCGGTTAAGTGTCCGACTTCAGCCAGGTCACGATCTCGCGGTCCGTGAGTTCGAGCCCCGCGTCAGGCTCTGGGCTGATGGCTCAGAGCCTGGAGCCTGTTTCTGATTCTGTGTCTCCCTCTCTCTCTGCCCCTCCCCCGTTCATGCTCTGTCTCTCTCTGCCCCAAAAATAAATAAATGTTGAAAAAAAATTTTTTTTAAAAGATATCTGCATCTAAGTTAATGAAGGATTTGGATGTCTAGTTCTCTTTTCTTGTAATGTGTTTATCTGGATTTTTGTATCAGGACATTGCTGACCTCATAAAATAAGATGTGGAGACTGTTTTCTGAATAATTTATGTAAAATCAATATGATTTCTTTTGCAAATGTTTGGCAGAATAATCCAGAGTGGATTCATCTCATCCTAGAATTTTCATTGGGGATAATTTTTAAAGATAGATTCAATTATCTAATAGATAAAAGGTTATCCAGGTTATATTTTTTTCTCCTTATATGAGCTTTGGCAGTTTGTGTTTTATAAGTGATTTGTACATTTCATTGTTGATTTATTGGTGTACGGTTGTTGATAGTGTTCTATGTTTATCTTTTGATGCTTGTAGGATCTGTAGTGATGTCTGTAGTATTTGTAATTTGTGTCTGTTTTCTGTCCTGGTCAATAAAACTTAAAAGACTTTATTAATTTTAATCATCTTTGCAAAAAACCACCTTATGGCTTTATTGGTTTTCTTTTTTGTTGTTTCTGCTTTGATTCCATTCTTTTGTTTTGTTTTGTTTTGTTTTGTTTTGAAATCATCATTTCTTTCTTACTACGTACTTTGTGTTTGACTTTTACCCCTAGTTTCTTAAGGTAGAAGATGATATTGTTGACAGGAGACCCTTCATCTTTTCTAATAGAAACATTTAAGATGATAATTTATTTTCCTTTTAAGAACTGCCTAGCTGGATCCCATAAATATTGATATCCTGTGTTTTGATTTTCATTTGATTTAGAGTATTTTTTTTAGTTTTATTTATACTTTCTTCTTCAATTCATGAATCATATGTAACCCATGTTGTATTAATTTCCAAATATGTGGAGGTTTTTCAGATCTCGTTTTTTATTTTTTGTATAATTTCACTTGGTCAAAAAACACATTTCACACAAGTTCTGTCCATTTAAATTTATTGAGATTTGGCTTGTTCTTCAGAGTGTATTCCAGCCTCATGAATGTTCTCTTTAACTTGAAAAGAAAGCACATTTAATATGTTTTTTTTGGGGGGGGGGTGGAGTATTCTATGTCCATGCAAGTTGATTGATAGTATTTTTTGAGTCTTAAATATCCTTTCTGATTTTCTGGCCAATTCTTTAACAAGAACTGAGAGAAAAGTGTGGGAATCTCCAGTGATAATTATAGATTTGTCTTGTTCTCATGAAATTTTGCTTCATGTATTTTGAAATTCTGTTATTCAGCCCATGCATATTTGGAATTATTATGTCCTCTTGATAAACTGACCCTTTTCTCTTAGTGAAATTCCCTTCTTTGTCCTTGGGAATATCTCCTGTTCTGTGATCTAATTTTTCTGATATTAATATAGTAACTCTTTTGAATTTTATTTTCACGGTATATCTTTTTTAAAAATCCTTTTACTTTTAACTTCTCCATGTCTTTATCTTTACAGTGGATTTCTTAAGGCAGCATATAGTAGAGTCTTGCTTTTTTATCCAATCTGATAATCTGCGTCTTTTAGTTGGAGTGTTTAGATAATTTATATTTAATGTAATTATTGATAGGATGGATTTAAGCCTACTTTCTTTTTTTTTTTTTTTTTGCATGTATCAATTGTTTATTCCTTTTTATTGCTAAATAGCATTTCATGTTATGGATTTATCACAGTGTCTTTAACCGTTTCTTTATTGTAGGAGATTTTGGTTGTTTCTATGTTGTTTTTTTTTTGTTTTTTTTTTTTATTTATATATGAAATTTATTGTCAAATTGGTTTCCATACAACACCCAGTGCTCATCCCAAAAGGTGCCCTCCTCAATACCCATCACCCACCCTCTCCTCCCTCCCACCCCCCATCAACCCTCAGTTTGTTCTCAGTTCTCAACAGTCTCTTATGCTTTGGCTCTCTCCCACTCTAACCTCTTTTTTTTTTTTTCCTTCCCCTCCCCCATGGGTTCCTGTTAAGTTTCTCAGGATCCACATAAGAGTGAAACCATATGGTATCTGTCTTTCTCTGTATGGCTTATTTCACTTAGCATCACACTCTCCAGTTCCATCCACGTTGCTACAAAAGGCCATATTTCATTTTTTCTCATTGCCACGTAGTATTCCATTGTGTATATAAACCACAATTTCTTTATCCATTCATCAGTTGATGGACATTTAGGCTCTTTCCATAATTTGGCTATTGTTGAGAGTGCTGCTATGAACATTGGGGTACAAGTGCCCCTATGCATCAGTACTCCTGTGTCCCTTGGATAAATTCCTAGCAGTGCTATTGCTGGGTCATAGGGTAAGTCTATTTTTAATTTTCTGAGGAACCTCCACACTGTTTTCCAGAGCGGCTGCACCAATTTGCATTCCCACCAACAGTGCAAGAGGGTTCCCGTTTCTCCACATCCTCTCCAGCATCTATAGTCTCCTAATTTGTTCATTTTGGCCACTCTGACTGGCGTGAGGTGATACCTGAGTGTGGTTTTGATTTGTATTTCCCTGATAAGGAGCGACGCTGAACATCTTTTCATGTGCCTGTTGGCCATCCGGATGTCTTCTTTAGAGAAGTGTCTATTCATGTTTTCTGCCCATTTCTTCACTGGGTTATTTGCTTTTCGGGTGTGGAGTTTGGTGAGCTCTTTATAGATTTTGGATACTAGCCCTTTGTCCGATATGTCATTTGCAAATATCTTTTCCCATTCCGTTGGTTGCCTTTTAGTTTTGTTGGTTGTTTCCTTTGCTGTGCAGAAGCTTTTGATCTTCATAAGGTCCCAGTAATTCACTTTTGCTTTTAATTCCCTTGCCTTTGGGGATGTGTCGAGTAAGAGATTGCTACGGCTGAGGTCAGAGAGGTCTTTTCCTGCTTTCTCCTCTAAGGTTTTGATGGTTTCCTGTCTCATATTCAGGTCCTTTATCCATTTTGAGTTTATTTTTGTGAATGGTGTGAGAAAGTGGTCTAGTTTCAACCTTCTGCATGTTGCTGTCCAGTTCTCCCAGCACCATTTGTTAAAGAGACTGTCTTTTTTCCATTGGATGTTCTTTCCTGCTTTGTCAAAGATGAGTTGGCCATACGTTTGTGGGTCTAGTTCTGGGGTTTCTATTCTATTCCATTGGTCTATGTGTCTGTTTTTGTGCCAATACCATGCTGTCTTGATGATGACAGCTTTGTAGTAGAGGCTAAAGTCTGGGATTGTGATGCCTCCTGCTTTGGTCTTCCTCTTCAAAATTACTTTGGCTATTCGGGGCCTTTTGTGGTTCCATATGAATTTTAGGATTGCTTGTTCTAGTTTCGAGAAGAATGCTGGTGCAATTTTGATTGGGATTGCGTTGAATGTGTAGATAGCTTTGGGTAGTATTGACATTTTGACAATATTTATTCTTCCAATCCATGAGCAGGGAATGTCTTTCCATTTCTTTAAATCTTCTTCAATTACCTTCAGAAGCTTTCTATAGTTTTCAGCATACAGATCCTTTACATCTTTGGTTAGATTTATTCCTAGGTATTTTATGCTTCTTGGTGCAATTGTGAATGGGATCAGT
The DNA here is from genome assembly GCF_028749965.1 of Puma concolor. Lineage (NCBI taxonomy): Eukaryota > Metazoa > Chordata > Mammalia > Carnivora > Felidae > Puma > Puma concolor. Next base: position 113,450,540 of record NC_141676.1, read on the forward strand.
TTCTTTATTTGTCTTTCTGTTGCTTCATTGTTAGTGTGTAAGAATGCAACTGATTTCTGTACATTGATTTTGTATCCTGCAACTTTGCTGAATTCATGTATCAGTTCTAGCAGACTTTTGGTGGAGTCTATCGGATTTTCCACATATAATATCATGTCATCTGCAAAAAGCGAAAGCTTGACTTCATCTTTGCCAATTTGGATGCCTTTGATTTCCTTTTGCTGATTGCTGATGCTAGAACTTCCAGCACTATGTTAAACAACAGTGGTGAGAGTGGGCATCCCTGTCGTGTTCCTGATCTCAGGGAAAAAGCTCTCAGTTTTTCCCCGTTGAGGATGATGTTAGCTGTGGGCTTTTCATAAATGGCTTTTATGATCTTTAAGTATGTTCCTTCTATCCCGACTTTCTCAAGGGTTTTTATTAAGAAAGTGTGCTGGATTTTGTCAAAGGCCTTTTCTGCATCGATTGACAGGATCATATGGTTCTTCTCTTTTTTTTTGTTAATGTGATGTATCACGTTGATTGATTTGCGAATGTTGAACCAGCCCTGCATCCCAGGAATGAATCCCACTTGATCATGGTGAATAATTCTTTTTATATGCCGTTGAATTCGATTTGCTAGTATCTTATTGAGAATTTTTGCATCCATATTCATCAGGGATATTGGCCTGTAGTTCTCTTTTTTTTACTGGGTCTCTGTCTGGTTTAGGAATCAAAGTAATACTGGCTTCATAGAATGAGTCTGGAAGTTTTCCTTCCCTTTCTATTTCTTGGAATAGCTTGAGAAGGATAGGTATTATCTCTGCTTTAAACGTCTGGTAGAACTCCCCTGGGAAGCCATCTGGTCGTGGACTCTTATTTGTTGGGAGAGTTTTGATAACCAATTCAATTTCTTCGCTGGTTATGGGTCTGTTCAAACTTTCTATTTCCTCCTGATTGAGTTTTGGAAGAGTGTCGGTGTTCAGGAATTTGTCCATTTCTTCCAGGTTGTCCAATTTGTTGGCATATAATTTTTCATAGTATTCCCTGATAATTGTTTGTATCTCTGAGGGATTGGTTGTAATCATTCCATTTTCATTCATGATTTTATCTATTTGGGTCATCTCCCTTTCTTTTTGAGAAGCCTGGCTAGAGGTTTGTCAATTTTGTTTATTTTTTCAAAAAACCAACTCTTGGTTTCGTTGATCTGCTCTACAGTTTTTTTAGATTCTATATTGTTTATTTCTGCTCTGATCTTTATTATTTCTCTTCTTCTGCTGGGTTTAGGATGCCTTTGCTGTTCTGCTTCTACTTCCTTTAGGTGTGCTGTTAGATTTTGTATTTGGGATTTTTCTTGTTTCTTGAGATAGGCCTGGATTGCAATGTATTTTCCTCTCAGGACTGCCTTCGCTGCATCCCAAAGCATTTGGATTGTTGTATTTTCATTTTCGTTTGTTTCCATATATTTTTTAATTTCTTCTCTAATTGCCTGGTTGACCCACTCATTCGTTAGTAGGGTGTTCTTTAACCTCCATGCTTTTGGAGGTTTTCCAGACTTTTTTCTGTGGTTGATTTCAAGCTTCATAGCATTGTGGTCTGAAAGTATGCATGGTATGATTTCAATTCTTGTAAACTTATGAAGGGCTGTTTTGTGACCCAGTATATGATCTATCTTGGAGAATGTTCCATGTGCACTCGAGAAGAAAGTATATTCTGTTGCTTTGGGATGCAGAGTTCTAAATATATCTGTCAAGTCCATCTGATCCAATGTCTCATTCAGGGCCCTTGTTTCTTTATTGACCGTGTGTCTAGATGATCTATCCATTTCTATAAGTGGGGTGTTAAAGTCCCCTGCAATGACCACATTCTTATCAATAAGGTTGCTTCTGTTTATGAGTAATTGTTTTATATATTTGGGCGCTCCGGTATTCGGCGCATAGACATTTATAATTGTTAGCTCTTCCTGATGGATAGACCCTGTCACTATTATATAATGTCCTTCTTCATCTCTTGTTACAGCCTTTAATTTAAAGTCTAGTTTGTCTGATATAAGTATGGCTACTCCAGCTTTCTTTTGGCTTCCAGTCGCATGATAAATAGTTCTCCATCCCCTCACTCTCAATCTAAAGGTGTCCTCAGGTCTAAAATGAGTCTCTTGTAGACAGCAAATAGATGGGTCTTGTTTTTTTATCCATTCTGATACCCTATGTCTTTTGGTTGGCGCATTGAATCCATTTACATTCAGTGTTATTATAGAAAGATATGGGTTTAGAGTCATTGTGATGTCTGTATGTTTTATGCTTGTAGTGATGTCTCTGGTACTTTGTCTCACAGGGTCCCCCTTAGGATCTCTTGGAGGGCTGGTTTAGTGGTGACAAATTCCTTCAGTTTTTGTTTGTTTGGGAAGACCTTTATCTCTCCTTCTATCCTAAATGACAGACTTGCTGGATAAAGGATTCTCGGCTGCATATTTTTTCTGTCTAGCACACTGAAAATCTCGTGCCAATTCTTTCTGGCCTGCCAAGTTTCAAAAGAGAGATCAGTCACGAGTCTTATAGGTCTCCCTTTATATGTGAGGGCACGTTTACCCCTTGCTGCTTTCAGAATTTTCTCTTTATCCTTGTATTTTGCCAGTTTCACTATGATATGTTGTGCAGAAGATCGATTCAAGTTACGTCTGAAGGGAGTTCTCTGTGCCTCTTGGATTTCAATGCCTTTTTCCTTCCCCAGTTCAGGGAAGTTCTCAGCTATGATTTCTTCAAGTACCCCTTCAGCACCTTTCCCTCTCTCTTCCTCCTCTGGGATACCTATTATGTGTATATTATTTCTTTTTAGTGTATCACTTAGTTCTCTAATTTTCCCCTCATACTCCTGGATTTTTTTATCTCTCTTTTTCTCAGCTTCCTCTTTTTCCATAACTTTATCTTCTAGTTCACCTATTCTGTCCTCTGCCTCTTCAATCCGAGCCGTGGTGGTTTCCATTTTGTTATGCATTTCGTTTAAAGCGTTTTTCAGGTCCTCGTGACTGTTCCTTAGTCCCTTGATCTCTGTAGCAAGAGATTCTCTGCTGTCCGCTATACTGTTTTCAAGCCCAGCGATTAATTTTATGACTATTATTCTAAATTCACTTTCTGTTATATTATTTAAATCCTTTTTGATCAGCTCATTAGCTGTTGTTATTTCCTGGAGATTCTTCTGAGGGGAATTCTTCCGCTTGGTCATTTTGGATAGTCCCTGGAGTGGTGAGGACCTGCAGGGCACTTCCCCTGTGCTGTGGTGTATAACTGGAGTTGGTGGGCGGAGCCGTAGTCAGACCTGATGTCTGCCCCCAGCCCACCGCTGGGGCCACAGTCAGACTGGTGCGTGCCTTCTCTTCCCCTCTCCTAGGGGCGGGATTCACTGTGGGGTGGGGTGGCCTGTCTGGGCTACTTGCTCACTGCCAGGCTTGTGATGCTGGGGATCTGGCGTCTTGGCTGGGGTGGGTAGGCAAGGTGCACAGGGGCAGGAGGGGCAGGCTTAGCTTGCTTCTCCTTAGGTGATCCACTTCAGGAGGGGCCCTGTGGCAGCAGGAGGGAGTCAGATCCGCTGCCGTAGGTTTGGCTCCGCAGAAGCGCAGAGTTGGGTGTTTGCACGGAGCGAGCAAGTTCCCTGGCAGGAACTGGTTCTCTTTGGGATTTTGGCTGGGGGGATGGGCGGGGAAGATGGCGCTGGCGAGCGCCTTTGTTCCCCACCAAACTGAGCTCTGTCGTCCGGGGGCTCAGCAGCTCTCCTTCCCTTTGTCCTCCAGCCTTCCCGCTTTCTGAGCAGAGCTGTTAACTTATGACCTCCCAGACGCTAAGTCGCGCTTGCTGTCGGAACACAGTCCGTCAGGCCCCTCCGCTTTTTGCAAGCCAGACTCGGGGGCTCTGCTTGGCCTGTGGGCCGCCCCTCCGCCCCGGCTCCCTCCCGCCGGTCCGTGGAGCGCGCACCGCCTCGCCACCCTTCCTACCCTCTTCCGTGGGCCTCTCGTCTGCGCTTGGCTCCGGCGACTCCGTTCTGCTAATCCTCTGGCGGTTTTCTGGGTTATTTAGGCAGGTGTAGGTGGAATCTAAGTGATCAGCGGGACGCGCGGTGAGCCCAGCGTCCTCCTACGCCGCCATCTTCCCTCTCTCTCTGTTGAGCTCCCTTCAGCTTGCCGCTTTCTCCAAGCCTACCTTCTTTAAATTTGTTTCCATTTGTTGCCAGCTGCCCCTTTTAAAATATTTTTTCTATGATCTTATGGACTGTGCATTTTAATGATTACACTTCATCTTCTCCATTGCTTTAAGAACTATACCTCTTTAAAAAAAAAAGAATTGTATCTCTGGTTGCTTTAGGTGTTTACAATATGCATCTTTAGCTTATCACAATCTACTTTCAAATAATGTAACACTTCATATATAATACAAAAACTTTACCACAGGGTATTTCAATTTCCCTCACCATTCTTCATGCCACTGTGGTCATACATTTTTTTTCTTCTGCTTATGTTATAAATTCCAAAAACAAACTACTGTCATATTTGTACTAAATACTCAAGACTATTTAAAAAGATTTAAAAGAGCAACAAAAAAATTTTTCTTTTTAGTAGGCTTCACCCGAGTGTGGAGCCCAACATGGAGCTTGAACTTACCACCCTGAGGTCAATACCTGAGCTGAGATCAAGATTTGGATGCTTAACCAACTGAACCATCCAGGTGCCTCTAATAACAAATTTTTTAAATGTGCACTTTCACATTTCCAGTTTCCAGAACTTCTCATATCTTCTTCTATTTATACTTCTACTTCTATTAAATTCCCTTCTACTATCATTTTTCTTTTTCCTGAGGAACTTTAATACTTCTAAGTGCAAGTTTGTTGATGATGAATACTTTCAGCTTTTGCTTATCTGAAAACATCTTAGTTTCCTTTTTGGAAGAGAGTGACATGTAAATGTAAATAAATTTAGAAATGTAATAAATAAATGTAATAAATAAATAAATAAATAAGTAAATGTAATAAATAAATTTAGAAAAAGAGACATCTTTGAAGCATTCCACTTTCCAGCCTAGAAACTCAGTGTATATATATTTACTCTAATAGTACACTTTTTAGATTTTTAAAAATATATACTTCTAAAATTTCTTATCTATTTTTCTGTCTATGCTACTGCTGTGAACGCAATTTTTTCTTATACTGTCTTTTTAACTGGTTATTGTTGGCTTTAAGAAAGTTACATTTTAAAATTTTATTTTTTATATGTACACTTTTCTCCGGTATATGAGTAAGTCTGAGAAGTGAGTAAGTTTGATGTCAGTGGATGAAAGCTGGGTAACTGACTCTTCAAGAAACAAACCTGCCTATTGGTAGGACGGCAACTCCCACTTCTCATTGGTGAAAATCTTAGATCTCTGAGCCAGGGGCAACCAGGAGTACTAACCAGAAGTCTCCCTATTGACTGGGTAGGAGTGCTCTACTTTGTGAGTTAGAATATGCATGTGTCCCCCAAATATTTCTTATCCAGTTCCATGGACTATTTTTATGAGATTTAAATCAGCCGTTGCTAATTTTGTGCCTGGAAGACCCGACTTGCCAAATTTTTTTTTCTTGCTCAGTCTTAATGGATATTTCAAAGAAAATTAAGTAAGGATAATTTAGGTCTTTTTAATTAGACACCATTTGAAATAGGAACTCTCAAATTACCATTGAGGGTCATAGAACTAAAGAATAATGTTTCAAAGAAAACGAGTCTGAACACTATTTTCAGGAAATCTATTCAATTACCAGTAGACTATTCTAATTCATGACAGTCTTCTTTTTTTATGTGCTATGCATGACACTGTGCAAAACATGCATGGTCTACACTGTTGATAAATTCTTAGCTTAATAGAAGAATACTGCATGGATTAGCTTTTCAGATAACATTTCCCTGAAGACCCAGTCTAAAGAAATTTTTATTTTCATTCCACTACTCGGCTTTCATTATCATATTCATTTCGGTCTAAATTTATATAGTAATTTGTCTTCTTGTATTGATCACATTTCCCTTCACTAGAATATAAGCTTCATGAGAGCAGGACCTTGTGTGTTTTACCCATGTCTGTATTGTTAATGCCCAAAATAGTGTTGGGCGTGTAGCAAGTGTTCCACAAATGGTTTTTAGATGAATACGTAGATAATAAATTAAAATTAATATAAATGCACTGTATTCCTTCACAATACAGAAAAAACACATTAATTTTGCAAGGATATCAAGGTAGAGGGAATATACTCAAAGATTTCAGAAGAAATGCATTTGAGCTGGATCCTGAGGTATACGAGTAATTTATATGGTAGAAAAGAGTGGGAATGGCAATTTCACAGGTCAAGTTCCCTGAAAGCCAAGCGTAAGGCAAGTATCGAGGTACATGCGACTTGTTAAAGGAGGCCTTCTCTGGAAAATCCTGTAAGACAGTGAGGGGAGGAGAATAGGGAAGGGGAAGGAGCCCACCAGGAATGTGGTCTCCAGTGAAGACTCGTCTTGGCTCATCCATGGGGAGCTCTGGAGTGTAAAGACTCCAGGCATGTCTTGATAGCCAAGGTGACTTTCTGGAGAAGGCCCAGATTCAGGTCTAGCAAAAGTGGGAGGTGGCTATACCAGCGGGTAATGGAGATCTGGGTGGGGTACCACATGTGTGTACTGCAATAATCTCAGTTACGGAACGGCGGAACAGAAGTAAAGAGATACAAAATTTTATGATGTGTTAGAAAAGAGGACTTACGAGTAGTCAGCAGGATAGCATTTGATTTTAAATGGAAGTCTGGGGTACATAAAAATTAAAAGTTAATAATGTGTACAGTTAATGTGTTGCTCTCTAAAATATTGCTTGAATACATAGCAGCTCAAATTCAGCAGTGCGTGCACTAACTAAATTAAAAAAACATAAAAAAATATCATTTAATAAAGTTTTTTTGGGGGGGAAATCAACTATTTGTGTAGTATTCTAGGTGTCATTGATGGCTCAAGAATTTCACTTCCTCAGATTCTGTTTTAATTGAATTATTTTCATTAGCTGCTACTCCAGAAGGCAAAATCTTTTGAGAATCACCAAATACATCTCTAATCATAACAGAGGATACTCTCTTCTGAATTGTAATAGATCATTTAAAAATTACAATAAAAAATCTCCGTAAGTTGATTTTTATTTAAAATGCTTTTCATAACTTCAAATATAAAGAGATTTAATGTGGGGATTTGAAAATTACACCAATAAAACCTAAAATTCACAATTTAATAAAGAATAAGGTTTGGGAAATTGTCTTGGGCTGCTTCTTAGGACAGGCTGAGTCAAAAAGATAAGTCTTGATAAGAATTGAGAAGGTAGAAACAAAGTTCTCTGTTTGCTTTTTTGGGTTTTTGTTTTTGTTTTTTTACAAGAGGACATGAACGTTCCCAAACCAGGGCCCCTAAACAGAAAATTCAGGGCAGATTTCGGAGCAAGGATAAACTGTCACTGTGTCATCATTGAAAGATGCTATCTAGTTAGGCTGAATGAGATATGATGGTTTCACAGTCAAGAAATAGCTATCTCCAAAGACTTTTTTTTCACTTAAATTCTCTCCACAGGATTGTTCTTATCTTCTGTGGACCTAATATCGACACTGTTTCCATTTCAAAGGAATTTAATATTAAAACACTGAGGACAAAAAGATGTGAGGCCTGACTAAACTTCCAAATCTAAACCTGACTGGGTTTTTGGTTCTACATGAGTGCAGAGGTATAGGATACCTACCCAGGTGGGCCAGGCACAGCCGGGAATGCCAGCTAAACAGTGACTTAAGTATTTGGAGTTCTCTCTCTGTTTTTCCCCTTCTCCCTGTCTCTCCACCTGCCCCCTGTCTAACTTGGTTACTTGCATATTTTTCCCATACTCAGTATTACATTATTAACTTCTTCCATGTAAGTAAAAATCCTTATTATATTGATGCAAGAATATCAATAGTGCACATGAGGATTAAGTGCCCGGACACTGGAGGCAGGATGTTCAACTCACAGCTTCACCATGACTAGCTGGGTGACATTGGGCAAGTAATTTATGGACCCCCATTTCTGGCTCTAGAAAGTGGAGTAAATAATAGAACCAAGTTTATGGGTGGTGTGTGTGAGAGAGAGAGAGAAGATTAAATAAATTATCATTCGTCAAGGGCAGCAAGGGAATTTCCTGCCCTAGCATTGTAATGGACTCATCCCTGACTCTTGGAATCTTGTAATTTCCATTGTATTGATTATTTCAGTTGTACTAGAGAGGAAGGCATCATTAAATGTGTCAGACCGTAAGTAGGTGCCCAATAAATATTTAGTAGAGGAATGAACACACATAAAAAAAAAGGCCCATCTATTACTTGTCTGCAGAAGCTCTGAGAACTGATTAAGTTCATTTCTGACTGTAGAATTATTCCTTTGCAAACGTTTCACATCAGTTTCATATGATTTCACGACCATGGCCATTGCAATACCTTGGAAGTTATTGATTAGGAAGGAAGTATTTAGCATGGGGTCCTTAAGACATCCTTTCCCTTTCTGTGAGAGAGGGTAGGGTGGCCCCCACTGAGAAAGGAGGGGAGGAGGAAGTCAGAGAAAGAGCACTGTCCTCTCTCTTGTCAAACTGGCCCACATGTCCTAATACCCTTACCCTCCATCTCTCAACACTTACTCCGACAGACCTTCGGTCAGCCCGAAGATGCCAGCTCATTGACAATGGCCTTGCCACTAGATCCATCCCAGTGTCCCTGAGAGAACATTTGATATTCTGTGTACTCTGTTCACCCAGATAAAACCTGAAAGCAAATTCCACATTTATCTGTTGGGATATTAGTTTTCACAGGGCCAAACCCGCTTGAGCTGAACTAGGCAATGACTAGGATACAAATTGTACAGAGGAAGGACTTCAGAGCTCAATTCAAATCAATACTGCTATCTCTTGTTGCAACAAAGGTGGGTAAGTATGGGTAAGGATGTCGCAAAAGATTAGGGAGCCAGACACCTGCCTTCCTGCTTTGAATTTCCTTCTGCCATAGATCATACAATGTCTAAACCCAGGCTTTTTGTTTGTTCCAGTCTGGCAAAGTGGACTCTGGGGCTTGGACAGGTCTACAATAGACATTAAGAAAAGATATTCTCTTTCCTTCTTTTTTGAGCGTGTGTGTGCATGTGCATGGGGATGTGTTCATATGCACTGTGGGCGCACTCACACATGTGCCTATTTGTGTACATTGACTTTTGTTGGATTGACTCTTCACTCACCAGAATGATGAGCTGTGAGGTTTTCACCAGCACATTAAGGAAGCATAAAGCAGCAGGTATTTTTACTGACTCTGATTTGAGGGTTTATAAAGGAAAAAATACAGTGTCCAAAAGTTCTATAATGGGTTTTGTGGCCAAATCACTATTTAAGGTACAGGTTTACTTTATTCTGTTTTCCATTATTTCTTACACATAAATATTTCTTCTGAAAACCTGGCCAAGTAGAAGAGCTGTGGAATCTGGGCAGAATTTAAATACTCTTGGTTCTCTGCATAAAACTCCCACCATTATGTAACACTTTAATGGCATTTCAATCCATTCCTACTTCTAGCAAAACTAGCTTCTTAGAATTTCTCGAACATGACCTTAGGAATATTTCCTTGCTTCTTCTTTTCTCCTAAAATAGTCCTGAATTAGGATTACTATTATGAGTATTCCCTTTAGCTCCGATCTTGACCAAATCAATCGTTATACAGGGGCATAGCAATGGATTCAAGGGCTAGAGGAGGGGTACCTGGGTGGTTCTGTCGGTTAAATGTCTGACTTCGGCTCAGGTCATGACCTCTTCGTGGATTCGAGTCCTGCATCGGGATCTATGCTGACAGCTGGGAGCCTGGAGCCTGCTTCAGATTCTGTGTCTCCCTCTCTGTCTGCCCCTCCTCTGCTTGCACTCTGTCTCTCTCTCAAATAAATAAATAAATATTAAACAAAATTTTTTAAAAGGACAAAAGTAAGACACTGTCAAAAATAGATAACACCTTGTACAGGACAGTAGAGAAAGGTTCACAACATAAGGCATACGTATAGTGACTAGTTTCTTCCCATGCTAAGAAAAACAATGCATCCAGTGAGCACAGAGTGTAACAGATCTTCGAACCGTTGTAAGTGCTTAATATTTTAATTCCTCACAACACCACAGTGCTTGAAAAACAGGAATATCAAGACTTACTTTTTCCTGAATTATGATTATATAGGGACACAATTTTGTTACATTGGTAGAAAAAAATACTGGTATATATCTGGAATGATTAAGAACCAGATCAACAAGGGAGACCCCAATGCATTTCACTAGTATTAATACAACAGATTTCCTCATAAATCTCTTATGCTTCTATGTGACCTTTGTAGACAGCCTAAGTCTCCAGGATTTCATCTCGATGAAGGTTTAATTTGTCTCATTTCCTCCTCTGTGGGAGAATTTCTGATGGTTGTCTAGATTTTCTAAAACAACTATTTTAGAATGACAGCCCATATTTTCATTTGACACATAAAATGCCTACTTCTAAAAGAAACAGTGTGAAATTTTTAGTTGGCTGTAATTTAAATTTGAGTTTATTTTTTTTAATATATGAAATTTATTGTCAAATTGGTTTCCATACAACACCCAGTGCTCATTCCAAAAGATGCCCTCTTCAATACCCATCACCCACCCTCCCCTCCCTCCCACCCCCCATCAACCCTCAGTAAATTTGAATTAGAGTTCTGAGGGTTGATGGCAATGACTGAAGGAGAAAATATGTATTACTGAGATTTTAATGTAAAGGAAATCCTCAGGATTTGATGTACACGTTTACATCAGAGATGAAGAATTTGGACATACAAATGAAAAGCAGAGTGTTTAATCTAGGCAATCGAAGAATGTTTCCTCCGTGCAAAACAAGCGAAAAGCTAACGTTCATTGCCCTGCAGCCCTGTGAGTTGTTGTAGTTAATGGAAACCATGAATAACAGAAGAATATCCCTTCACATACTGAAGCAGAACTAATTTTTGTGTATGAGTTCTTTCCCAGAAAGCCCTGGGGTTTGCAGGTGAATTCCCACAGGGTAATGTGGACACAATTTGTATAGACATTGAAGGACTCTCCAAGGGGCAAATGAAACAAAATAAACACACTTGAGCTAAAAACGTAGAGGGAGATAACTATAGAATATTATACACAGTACTTACCCAATTATCTGCAGAGAATTCAATTAGAATATTTTTTCCTGAAGTGGAATTCAAACATATTAAACAATATTTCCTAAAGTAATTTAAAAGTTCCATCTATTTTTGGGGGTGGCTGGGTGGCTCAGTCCATTAAACTTCAGATTCTTGATTTGGGCTCAGGTCATGATCTCACGGTTCATGAGATCGAGCCCCGTGTTGGGTTCTGTGCTGACAGTGTGGAGCCTGCTTGGGATTCTCTCTGTTTTTCTCTCTGTCCCTCCTCTGCTCGTTCTCTCTCAGAACTAAATAAATACGCTTTTAAAAAAAGTTCCATTTTTTTTTCTTCAGTAGCCAATGTACTTGACTTCCTCTCTAGCTAGCCATTGCCATCTCTAAGCATCCAAATGGGCTCAGCACCATACCATTTCCATGAATAAAAGGTGGCAGACTCTGTGATCTCTCTTTTACGACGATGATGCAGTCATGTAAGAACAAAAACCTGATTCTGTAACAAATCTGGATATCTGATTGAACCCATCAGTTTGAAGTTCACTTCAAGCCAGGAGTTGGAGCAAGTACCCAACAACTCTAATGCACGGCAACCAGAATCCTTCTGAGATGGTTTAAATGTGGACACGCTTTAATTAATGGCTGATTTCACAGTACATGAAAATGTATGATTTTATCAGTTCGTAATGTCTCTTGTTATACTAATTGTATGAGATGAGGAAAACGCTTGGAGCTCACCTTTTCTAAGACCTCCCTCCTCCCTCCTTGTCTACTGGTGTATTTGGAAGAGATTTCATCGGGAAATTGTGGCAATCTCCACTGTATAAATTTCTCTGGGCTTTTATTTCTTCAAAACTAGAATCCAGAATGGGGAATACACAATAGATGATATTAAAGTGCTAACATTTAATTGCATTTACTTCTCTGTTTTTCTTTAGCTGAAAATACTTATTCGGTAACCTAACACTGTTATGAGCACACAAAGGCTTTCATAATGGTACATGATATTATATCCAGATTAGGAAAAAAAATGAGGAAAAATATGTTGCTGGATTAGAAGTATGACTTTTAATATTCAACATAATTCTATGCCTATAATCACGTGATTGGCCTTATTACAGTAACATCATAGGTTTGACTTTGAAATTATTTTATGCTAGGTATTTAGTGGACAGCAACTTGATATTTGCCTCATGAATTTGAGGACACAATTATTTTTCCTCCTTGTCTCACGGGTTTGAAAATCAGGTCATCTCGGCCGTCTGTGATACGGTGTCCAGTGTTGTCCCTTCTATGAAACTAGTGAGGGCTTACTTCAGCACAGCCTGCTTTGCTGGTCCTCCCCTCACCCACCTCTCAGCTCCAAATAAATAACATCACGATGTGATTCATACGCTTCTTTTTTTCGATATAGCAGCCTCCAAAGACAAACTCTTATATTCTCCACATTAATATACAATAAAATTCCAATGCACTTTGTCTAAAAAGCAATGGTTGGAAAAAAAAAAAACCACAACAGATTAGATGGAATGGTTGCCATGCTGTGAGGTCGGATGTAAAAGGAGAGTAGTTTCTCTCTACAAATCTGATGAAACTCACTCTGTAACAAAGTCATCAGAAGACCATATGGACGACATCAATGAAAGTAAACCTAGTTTCCCATTAGTAGGTATAACAGCCTTGTGATTGCATTAAGTTTGAATGAAATTTACCCTCTGTATATGGTGTCTGGGGGAAAAGTAGGAGCCAAACCTTGGTAAATAATTCCAGAATGACTTCTTACAGGCAGTTTTGTTTTCAGACAGGATATACAAAGCACACTCCTGATTCACTCTTCTGTGTTGTTGAGCCCAACATCCACTTGTAGTGCATGATCCGTGTTCTGTATGCCTGTCGACAGACACTCAGAAAGCAAAGGCACTCAGCACGCTGTCTGAACTCTCACACCATATTAGCATTGCCATATTTCCTTCCCAGCTTATCGGGGTGATACTTAAATCTCAGCTTTTCTGCTCGCACATATTCACTCACCTTAGTTAAAAGTTCCCGAGTGTTGAAAGTTGCACTTGCATAAAAAAACATGAGGGAGCTGTGAGTACATATGAAACGTGGCCTTAAGAATTAGGGTTGATCCTGGCAAATTTTAGTATATGTGTATCACTTCTGAACTTTATATAAAATAATTATGCACTACATAATAGTTTTCATCTGGCTCTTTTGCTCACCATCATGTTTCTCAGATCCAGCCATGTTGTTGCCTGTATCTGTGGTTGGTTCATTTTTTTTTTTTTTGCTCATTAATATTCCTTTGTGTAAATTTGCCAGTTCACCTGTTGGTGGACAGTCCCCTGACCCCCAAATCTTAATTTTTAGGAATAAAGATGCTGTGGCCATCTTTGTGTAAGTCTTTTGTAGACATATATTCATTTCCTTGGGTGAATATGCAGGATTGATGACGGGTCATATGGGAAGTGGATATTTAACTCTGAAGTGTCTACACACCCCTGCATTCGTACCAGGATTCCAATTAGTCTGTATCCTCACCTGCACTTGGAATTTTTTTTTTTAATTTAGAAATTCTATTAGGGGTGCAGTGGTATCTAATCTGGGACTTCAGTTTGGATTTTCCTGATAATTAATGATACTGAGCATCTTTTCCTGTTTGTTGATCATTTATGAATCTTCTTTTATGAAGCGTCTTTGAGTTTCTTCTTATTTTTTTAAATTTATTAATTGTGTAGTCTTGGCTTCAGGGGTAGATTTCCATGATTCATCAACTACATACAAACCCAGTGCTCATCCCAACAAGTGCCCTCCTTAATGTCCATCACCCATTTTCCCTACCCCCCCAAACCCACCCCTATCAACCCTCAGTTTGTTCTCTGTATTTAAGAGTCTTTTATAGTTTGCCTCCCTCTCTGTTTGCTATCTTATTTTCCTTCCCTTCCCCTATGCTCTTCTGTTAAGTTTCTCAAATTCCACATATGAGTGAAATCATATATCTGTCTTTCTGTGATCGACTTATTTCACTTAGCATAATACCCTCCAGTTCCAACCACATTGTTGCGAATGACAAAATTTCATTCTTTTTCATCGTGAATTAGTATTCCATTATATATATATATATATATATATATATATATATATATATACACACACACACACACACACCACATCTTCTTTATCCATTCATCCATCATTTGGGCTCTTTCCATACCTTGTCTATTGTTGATAGTGCTGCTATAAAGATTGGGGTGCATATGCCCGTATGAATCAGCACTCCTGTATCCTTTGCATAAATTCCTAGTAGAGCTATTGCTGATCATAGGGTAATTCTACTTTTAATTTTTTGAGGAGTCTCCACACTGTTTTCCAGAGCAGCTGCACCAGTTGACATTCCCACAGTGCAAGAGGGTTCCCCTTTCTCCACATCCTCGCCAACATCTGTTGTTTCCTGAGTTAATTTTAGCCACCCTGACCTGTGTGAGCTGGTACCTCAATTTGGTTTTGATTTGTATTTCCCTGATGATGAGTGATTTGATCATCTTTTCATGTGTCTGTTGGCCATCTGGATGTCTTCTTTGGAAAAGTGTCTATTCATGTCTTCTGCCCATTTCTTCACTGGATTACTTGTTTTTCGGGTGTTGAGTTTGGTAAGTTCTTCATAGATTTTGGATCCTAACCCTTTATTGGATATGTCATTTGCAAATATCTTTTCCCATTCTGTCGATTGCCTTTTAGTTTTGTTAATTGTTTCCTTTGCAGTGCAGAAGCTTTTTATCTTGATGGGGTCCTAAAAGTTCACTTTTGCTTTTATTTCCCTTGTCTTTGGAGCTATGTCTAGTAAAAAGTTGCTGCAGCTGAGATCAAAGAGGTGGCTGCCTGTTTTCTCCTCTAGGATTCTGATGGTTTCCCGTCTCAAATTTAGGCCTTTCATCCATTTTGAATTTATTTTTTGTATATGGTGTAAGAAAGTGGTCCACTTTCGTTCTTCTTCATGTTGCTGTCCAGTTCTCCTGGTATGATTTGCTAAAGAGACTGTCTTTTTTCCATTGGATACTCTTTCCTGCTCTGTCAAAGATTAGTTGGCCATATATTTGTGGTTCCATTTCTAGGTCCTCTATTCTATTCCATTGTTCTATGTGTCTTTTTTTGTGCCAATACCATACTGTCTTGATGAGTACAATTTTGTAATACAGGCTAAAGTCTGGGATTGTGATGCCTCCAACTTTGATTTCTTTTTCAACATTACTTTGGCTATTTGGGGTCTTTTGTGGTTCCATACAAATTTTAGGATTGTTTTTTCTAGTTCTGTGAAGAATGCTGGTGTTATTTTGATTGGGATTCAGGCCTATCTCAAGAAGCAAGAAATGTCCCAAATATACAACCTAACCTCACATGTAAAGGAACCACAAATTCAGGAACAAAGAAAGCCCAAATCCAGCAGTAAAAGCGAAAAAGTAAAGATTAGAGCAGAAATAAACAATAAAGAATGAAAACAAACCTTTTCATAGAACAGATCAATGAATCTAAGAGCTGGTTTTTTGAAAGAATAAACAAAATTGACAAATTCCTAGCCAGACTTCTCAAAAAGAAAAGAGAAAGGACCCAAACAGACAAAATCATGAATGAAAGAGGAAAGATCACAACAAATACCACAGAAATACAAACAATTATTAGAGAATACTATGAAAAATTATACGCCAACAAACTGGAAAATCTGGAAGAAATGGACGAATTCCTAGACACCCACACACTACCAAAACTCAAACAGGAAGAAATTGAAAATTTGAACAGACTCATAACCAGAAAAGATATTGAATCAATTATCAAAAATCTCCCAACAAATAAGAATCCTAGGCCAGATGGCTTTCCAGGGTAATTCTACCAGACATTTAAAGCACAGTTAATACCTATCCTTCTCAACCTGTTCCAAAAAATAGAAATGGAAGGAAAGCCTCCAGACTCATTCTACAAAGCCAGCATTACCTTGATTCCAAAACCAGACAGAGACCCCACAAAAAAGGAGAATTACAGACCAATATCCCTGATGAACATGGATGCAAAAATTCTCAACAAGATACTAGCAAATCTAATTTAACAACACATAAAAAGAATTATCCACCATGATCAAGAGGGATTCATTCCTGGGCTGCAAGGCTGGTTCAATATTCACAAATCAATCAATGTGATACATTACATTAACAGAAGAAAGGATAAGAACCATAGGATCCTGTCAATAGATGCAGA
Organism: Puma concolor; assembly: GCF_028749965.1. NCBI lineage: Eukaryota > Metazoa > Chordata > Mammalia > Carnivora > Felidae > Puma > Puma concolor. The sequence goes on from NC_141676.1 coordinate 113,466,984, forward strand.
AAAAGCATTTGACAAAATACAATATCCTTTCTTAATAAAAACCCTCAAGAAAGTCAGGATAGAAGGAACATACCTTAAACATCATAAAAGCCATATATGAAAAGCCCACAACTAATACCATCCTCAATGGGGAAAAACTGAGAGCTTTCCCTCTGAGATCAGGAACACGACAGGGGTGTCCACTCTCACCACTGTTGTTTATCATAGTGTCGGAAGTCCTAGCATCAGCAAACAACAAAATGAAATAAAAGGCATCAAAACTGGCAAGGAAGACGCCAAACTTTCACTCTTCACACACAACATGATACCTTACATGGAAAATCTGAAAGATTCCACCAAAAAACTGCTAGAACTGATACATGAATCCAGCAAAGTTGCAGGATATAAAATCAATGTATGGAAATCAGTTGCATTTCTATACACCAATAATGAAGCAAAATAAAGAGAAATCAAGAAATCGGTCTGATTTACAATTGCAACAAGAACCATGAAGTACGTAGGTAAAAACCTAACCAAAGAGGTAAAGAATCTGTATGCTGAAAACTATAGAAAGCTTATGAAAGAAATTGAAGAAGACACAAAGAAATGAAAAATCATTCCATGCTCATGGACTGGAAAAACAAATATTGTTAAAATGTCCATACTACCCAAGGCAATCTACACATTCAATGCAGTCCCAATCAAAATTGCACCAGCATTCTTTGAGTTTCTTCTATTGGATTGTTTCTTATAATCAAGCTATTTTTACATTCTGCTTTCAAGTCCTTGCAGAGATCTGTTTTGAACGCTTTTACCAGTTTATGGCTTCCCTTTTTCACGTCCCTTCATGGTATTTTTCTTGAAAAGTTTATTTTTAACATTGCTAAAGGCATATTTTACCTTTTACACTTTTTCCTTGCTTTTTCAGAAATATAGCATTACAGGGGCACCTGGGTGGCTCCGTTGGTTGAACGGCTGACTCTTAATTACAGCTCAAGTCATGATCTCACGGTTGGTGAGATCAAGCCCCACATCAGGCTCTGCGTGACAGTATGGAGGCTGCTTGGGATTCTCTCTCTACCTCTCTCATTGCCCCTCTTCCACTCATGCTCTCTGTTTCCAAAATAAACAAATAAACAGTTGTTTAAAAAATTTGTTAAAAAAAGAAATACAACAGTGCAACAGCTTGATTCCATTTACCCAACCTCCTACTTTGTACTTTTTTTTTCATATACCTTCCATCATAGTAATCTCCACCTAGCATGGTTATTTTTTCTTTTTCTTTATTTTAACATTCTTTTTTTTTTAAATGTTTATCTGTTTTTGAGAGAGAGAGAGAGAGAGCCTATTCCTCCAAGATAACTTTTAAAACATTTTTATGTACTTCTTTTCATTTTTTCTTCTTTGTGTATTTGCACATGATTGATTGAGTAAATATTTGACTAGCCATTTAATAGGCCTTAACTGTTAACCTAGGAACAATTACTCAATGCCTTTTTTTACTTTGCATTTTCACCCTATAATTTAGGGCCTCTCTTTTTATCCTTAATTTTTTTTAATGTTTATATTTGAGAGAGGCAGATTGCGAACAGGGGAGGGGCAGAGAGAGAGAGGGAGGCACAGAATCTGAAGCAGGCTCCAGGCTCTGAGCTCTCAGCACAGAGCCCAACGCGGGGCTTGAACTCGCAAACTGTGAGATCGTGACCTGAACCGAAGTTGGACACTCAACCAACTGAGCCACCAAGCTTCCCCCATTATTTTTTCTGAAACAGTTATTACTTATAAAGAAATGACAAAAAGAAAAACGCAATTTTTAATTATCTGAAGCTCTTTACTCTTTCTAATAGACGCAAGCTTTTGTTTGGTATCTTCTTCCTTCAGCCTGAAGAATACCTCCCAGTACTTCCTGTGGTGCACGTTCATTGGCAGCACATTCCTTCAGCTCCCATGAATCTGAAAATGTTTCTATATCCACATCTTATTTAAATGATATATTATATTAGAAATAATATATTGGCATTTTCATTATTTTCTCTAAATGTTTCAGAAGTTTCACAACTACGTATCTATATGAAGTTTTGTTTTTCTTCAACCTACTTGTGTTTCATAAGTTTGTTGAAGGAGTTAAGTTGATTTTTTTAAACCAACTTTGGGACTACCACGCTTTATTTAGCCATAATTTTATTTTGGCTTCATCCTTATTATTTTCTCCTTCTGAGTATCTTAATTACATTAATTCTTTTAATCATTTCCACAGGTTCCTGAGAGTCTGTTGTTCTCTGATATTATTCTTTAAATTTTTTTTAATGTTTATTTTTAGACAGAGAGAGACAGAGTGCAAGTGGGGGAGGGGCTGAGAAAGAAACAGACACAGAATCCGAAGCAGGCTCCAGGCTCTGACCTGTCAGCACAGAGCCCGACATGGGGCTCAAATTCATGAACTGCGAGATCATGACATGAGCCAAACAAAGTTGGATGCTCAACTGACTGAGCCACCCAGGTGCCCCAGATCTTAGTCTTTAATATCTATTCCTCAGATTGGATAATTTCTATTTTTCTGTCTTCTATTTCACTGACATTAATTTTCTAACATCTTCGAACTACTATTGAGTTAATTTAGGGAAATTTTCCTTTTAATTTGGACACTTTAAACACTCTGAAAACATTGATACATCCTGGTTACTGACCATGATAATACTTCACTCTATTATTTGGGATATGTTTTCCTTTGGTTCTTTGTTAATTGCTTTAAAGGTGTCGTCTGCTAAATGCAACACCCATGTGATCTTGAGGTTGATTTCTGTTGAATGATCTGATTTCTGATATGGTAGTGCATATTGGGTATTTAAGACACTGCTGAACTCTTGCAAAATTGTACAATTTTACATTTTCTTTTCTTCTTTCTTTGTGCGTGTGTGTGTGTGTGTGTGTGTGTGTGTGTTTAATGTAGGTTCCATGCCAGCATGGAGCCCAACTCAGGGCTTGAACTCATGACCCTTCAATCAAGACCTGAGATGTGATTAAGAGCTGGATGCTTAACCAACTGAGCAACCCTGGTGCCTCCATTTTATATTTTCATCAGTAGGGTACAGAAGTCCTAGTTCTTCCTTTTCAACACTTACATGTGTTTTATGTTTTGAATTTTAGCCTGTCTTGCAATGTGTGGTGGCATCTCATTATGGCTTTAATTTATATTTCCCTAGAGAAAAATCATAATGAGCATATTTTCATCCTCATTTATTATAAAAAATATTTTTGCAGAGTAATCCAATATAAGGGATCTCTATACATTGATATTTTTGATCTCAGTATTATTTATGATATTAAGCTTCCAATTTACACTAAATATACAGGAATAAGGGAATTAGTGACAAATTATTATATATCATTTGTAAGATATTTTAAATCATTAAACTATGTAGTATAATAGAAAAAGTTTTATATTAAATTCAAAATGCTATAATTACAAAATGATTATACTAACATAAAAGAAATAAATAGTCATACAAACAAAAAAAACCCCTCTTTTAAAAAAAAGTTTGTTTAGTTATTTTTGAGGGGGAGGGGACCAGGGCAGAGAGACAGAGAGAGAGAGAGAGAAAGAATCCCAAGAAGGCTGTGCTCTGTCAGCACGGAACTCAACGCGCGCTCAACCTCACAGAGCTGGATCTCAGGAACCGTGAGATCATGACCTGAGCCAAAATCCAGAGTCTGATGCTTAAGAAACTGAGTCACCCAAGCACCCAAAACAAAAAACCTCATAACCATAGAGAACAGAACTGGTAGTTGACAAAGAGGAGGTGGGTGGAGGGATGGGGGAAATAGGTGATGGGGATTAAGGATGCACTTGCTGTGCTGACCAGGGGGTGATGTACACAACTGTCGAATCACCACACTGTACACCTGAAACTACTATTACACTGTGTGTCAGCTCTACTGGAATTAAAAAGTAAATAAAGAGATACTAAAAAGTAGAAAATCATAAAATGGAGGAATGCACTAACGCATGAGCATACTAACATTGTGCAAGTAAAGAGATTGGAATAATTTTTTCTCTTCTCTGTTTTTATCATTTTATTTATTTATTTATTATTTTTTTTTTAATTTTTTTTCAATGTTTTTATTTATTTTTGGGATAGAGAGAGACAGAGCATGAACGGGGGAGGGGCAGAGAGAGAGGGAGACACAGAATCAGAAACAGGCTCCAGGCTCTGAGCCATCAGCCCAGAGCCCGACGCGGGGCTCGAACTCACGGAGTGCGAGATCGTGACCTGGCTGAAGTCGGACGCTCAACCGACTGCGCCACCCAGGCGCCCCTGTTTTTATCATTTTATCTAGAAGTTTTCAATAATGGAATAATTCTTTCTTTTTTTTTAAATTTTTTTTTTTTCAACGTTTATTTATTTTTGGGACAGAGAGAGACAGAGCATGAACGGGGGAGGGGCAGAGAGAGAGGGAGACACAGAATCGGAAACAGGCTCCAGGCTCTGAGCCATCAGCCCAGAGCCTGACGCGGGGCTTGAACTCCCGGACCGCGAGATCGTGACCTGGCTGAAGTCGGACGCTTAACCGACTGCGCCACCCAGGCGCCCCAATAATGGAATAATTCTTTCTTATGAAAACATAAACTAATTAATTTTAAAATAAGAGTTGCTCATGTCTTTTCAGGAATACTTACCATAAACATATATAACCTTTAATGACATTATAGATTCTCTGTCTTAGGTGAAAATAAAAGTTGACACAATTTAGATTCTGATCTGATGCTCATTTCTGCTAAAGTCTTCCTAGCTACACTTCCAGCTTTAGCACATCTCATGAAAATGGTCTGCATCTCTGTGTGTTCAGCCTATCTTTCTAAGTGCTGGCAATATACTTTCTTCTGTTGGTTCAGAATCAGTGTCCTGAATAGGTTACGCTCAGACTTGTTGAAGTAGAATCCCTCTTGTTCATGGCAGTCTTCCAAATGCATAAAGACACTAATCATACAAAAACAAAACAACAACAACAACAAACACATACATAGACTGATTTACCTGACATTGAGTCTCCTCAGTATTTTGGTCACACTGATTTATCTCTAGTTTTCCTTGAAGTTTATCACCGAGATTTGAACACACTTCTGTAGTTTTGATCTCACCAGTTCAGAACAGAAAGAGACTATTACCTTTCTTCCTTTCCATTAACGAAGCTTGAAATCTAATTAGCTTCTTTTGGCCTCACAGGGAAACCATTTTAAAGGGGCATAGTTTATAAACTGAGATTACCTTTGAGTTTTAAGTTGGATCACAACTGACTTTTTAATGAAAAAATGGTATCAAAGCCATTTCTATGCTTCCTCTCCTCTCAACTTTCAGTGAATCAATAAGCCTACAAAAAACACCCACAAAACATGCATTCCACTCAATAAGGTGTTAGTGAATCAATACAAGCAAAGAAAAATTATTTTATGGGGGCAGAAACTTACACTCTATTAAACTTAACTGCTTAATCATGCTGTGTACTATATTTTAAATATGTCTTGGCAGAAAGGGAACTATATCCAAGGCTTTTCTTTCCTCTGCTTTTATATTTCTCATGACCCAAAGCATAAAGATATTCAAAGCACATTTTTTATTTTCTGACCAAAAGACATATTATTTATTGGGTGAGGCATATGAGATTTATTCTACTATTTCTTTCTTACTTAATATGCTCCCTTGAATTATAGTTGATAAAGGTTGATTTAAGTGAGTACTTCAAGAACGGGTGCCTTTCATTTCTCGTAAGTTTTCACTGATGGCTTTACTTGGATTGAATCTCTGGGACAAATATGCCACACACTGTGTATAACTGTCCTCAGTGCACAGCTGTAAATTTCTACTGCGCTATGCTCACTAAATTCCAGTTTTCCAAGAATTTTCTCAGTTAAGTCATTTTTATTTTAGAACCAAGTCATCCATGCAGTCTTAGATTGGTCATTTTGGGCCCATCTAAAGAATAGCTTATCTACAACAAAAACAACAACAGCGACCAGAAAAACTCCTGGCCAGGATGCCGTATACTTTCTCTGAATTCTTATACTCTCTACTCTCCACTGAGCTGTTGAGCTCTGTGAAAAGACCATTTGGTGCAGGGACTTCTGTCTTCTCACAGCTGATTGATAGACAGTGATGCTGTGGATCAATGATGACTGGCCTGAAATTGCCGATTAAAACCGGACAACCACTAAGGCTTGAATTCTCAATCTATAGCTTTAAATATAGGATACAAAAGAAAGTAAGTGGGCTTGAAAAGCCAGTCTGGAGAGTAAGTACATTATATTGAAGTGAGAAAAATATATTAGTCACTGCTTGAAGCACTATGCAGTAGACAGATGCATTTCGCGTGCACAACAGAACAGAAGCCAGCTGCCTGTCCCCTCTCAGGAGTATACAATAGGTTACATTAACACACTCCCCAAAATAATACCTCTTCTCAGAGGCTGTTAACCAAAAAATAACAAAATAATTAAATTACTATTTCTTATGGTATTTTTACCCAAGGATTCCACTTAATTGCTTACATTTTTATGATTCCACAGGAATATAGTTTCTTTTTTAGGCAGTGATGGACCTTTCGGCTAAGGGGAAAGTTATTTATGTCTCAATTCTCTTGGTCCACAGACAAGGACTTCTCTCATGATAGAAACGGTTGCCATCAAAAAGACGTTCGTGGGGCGCCTGGGTGGCGCAGTCGGTTAAGCGTCCGACTTCAGCCAGGTCACGATCTCGCGGTCCGTGAGTTCGAGCCCCGCGTCAGGCTCTGGGCTGATGGCTCAGAGCCTGGAGCCTGTTTCCGATTCTGTGTCTCCCTCTCTCTGCCCCTCCCCCATTCATGCTCTGTCTCTGTCCCAAAAATAAATAAACGTTGAAAAAAAAAAATTAAAAAAAAAAAAAAAGACGTTCGTGGTGATAAAAAAATTAATTATACAATGGAACACTTAGTACTTTTAGAAAATTGGAATAATATTCAATAGTATCAGCCCCCCCACACACATATTTCTTAATATCATGAGCCAAAATTATATTCTCATTTCAGGTTTACTGAAATCTATGTCTCCAAATTGAATATTAGGAATTTTTTATTTCTGTTGAATTGTGTACCATAGAGTGTCTTTGTCACAGTAGGTATTCAGTTATTTTTTTTTGTTAAATAAGCTAATGATTTGTGCTCTATAAATATTTAATTATTAAATGAATAAATGATGGGATGTATAAATAATTGAGTAACATTAATTGTTGTGATATTAGGACACATAGAAAGAAATAACAGGGCTCACCTAAAAGTTGAAATAGGAAGCTATCCAGAAAACATTGGCTTCATTGGCTCCAGATTTTCTGGTACTTTTATATCAGTGATTAAAACGGGAGCTTTAAAAATGGCAACTGGGTTGGTGGCATTGACTTCTTAGCAGTGACTAGGAAGCACCAACAGGTAATATAAAGGGAAATATCTTTAAGAATTTGGAAACAGAGTTCAAATGAAAAGTCAGACATCAAAGATAAAGAAAAAAATCGTTATTATTTATATAGAAGAACTACAAGATGTTGACTGCTCATATTCTCTGAGTTAACCTGAGGATTGACTTTTTGGAGGTTTACTATGGATATATTTGGACTTTCAGGGAAGCCGGTGGAGGAGAAGCATCCTAAGCTCAGCTTGTCTTGCAAATTTCCCTAGATAACACCCACACTGGTGTAAATAACCCAGGAAACAACACAAAGATTGGAAGAATGGACGCTTCACAGCTAAATGTAGAGATGAGATCACACTGTAAAGGACAGGAAATGCAGAGATGAGGTTGGCAACCAAACTGACCCTGAGACAGTCTGCAGGAAGCAGGGATGGCTTCAGGCATAGAAGGAGAAGAGCAGACCCCACACGAGGCACCCCAGGCATGGGGGACTCACACTGGAAAGATGAATATGCATAGTATTTGATTTTGAAAACCAGAGGCGCTTAACTCCATGAGTTCTTACAATCAGTGGGTTTTAACACCTGGAACATTAAAACCCAGCCTGCTCAGCTCTGAGAGAGCTGGGAGGAGACAGAAAGATGAGACAGCATAACAAACAGCCCCACTGAAACACAGGATAGAAGCAACAGTTTGAAAGATGCATGGGGAATATGAGAAGGAGACTTGTTTGCCTATCACAGAATGGGATTGAGGGGTGGGGGCAGCGATCCTTAGATGAATTCTCCAAGAACAAAAGAGCTAATGGCACCATTTCCCTCCACCATCACCCCAGCCTAGATACATGGGCACCTGCAGGAGCCAGTGTGAATGTTCTCCTAGCTTCCTAACAGTGAATGCCATCCACGTGTTCTCCTGCAGACCTCCTGTATCCAACACACCCTCCATAGAAGTCTACCCAAAGTGGTACCACAAGCAAGACAGTGTGCGAGCAGCCACAGCAAGGGCCAGCACCACTCCAAATAACTCCTGTCCTGGGGAGAAGGAAAAGATAACCACATGCATCAATTGGGCTGCACCACAAACAGTGGGCTGGAGGCAGACATCTGGTCTGATTGTAGACCCACCACCAATGACACCTTCTCAAGGGACAAGAGAGGGAGAGTGCCCTGCAGTTAAGTGTGACCACAGCTCTGACCAGTGCCTGGCCTAACCTCTCTCATGCCCTTCAGACTGACCTGCAAAAACACAGGGACCAAAGCCTGCCCACAACAGGCAAAGAGAGCCACTGCAGACAACTGGACTGAAGGCAAAAGGGGCTAAGCCACAACAGCAGGGCACACACATCACACACAGGACACACCAGGACCTGGGGAACAGGGGACACTGCATTGCAGGACATGCCAGGATCTCTTCATAAACCCAGTACTTTCAAGAGCAAGAGATGCAGCTGACTTTCCTAACACACGGAAACAGACACAGAGAGTTAGACAAAATGATGAGACAGAGGCGTATGTCCTAGATGAAGGAACAGGACAAAATCACAGCAAGAGATCTAAGTGAAACAGAGATAAGTAATACGTTTGATAGAAAATTTAAAGTAATGGTCATAAACATATCACTGGACTTGAGAAAAGAGTGGAGGATCTCAGGGAGACCCTCAATGAACAGATAGAAAGCACAAAAAAGAACCAATCAGAGATAAATAATTCAGCAACTGAAATTAAAAACACATGAGAAGAAATAATAGAGGAAGTAGAAGAATGGATGAGTGACCTCAGGGACAGAGTAATGGAAAGCAATCAAGCTGAACACAAGAGAGAAGAAAGAATAATAATAAAAAACTGAGAATAGATTAAGCGAATTGAAGACACCATCAAATGCAGTAACATTTGCATTATAAGGATCCCAGAAGGAGAAGAGAGAGAAGAGGGGACAGAAAATGTATTTGAAGAGCAAAGAACTGAAAACTTCCCTAATCTGAGGGAGGAAACAGAATCCAGATCCAGGAGGCACAGAGAGTCCCCAAAAAATTCAACTCAAGGAGGTTGGGTTGACACCAAATTCAACTCAAGGAGGTTGACACATAATAGTTAAAACAGCAAACAGTGGTGATAAAGAGAGAATTTTATTTTATTATTTAAAAAAAATGTTTTTTAATGTGTATTTATTTTTGAGAGAGGGAGAGAGACAGAGCGTGAGTCGGGAAGGGACAGACAGAGGGAGACACAGAATCAGAAGCAGGGATGGGGCGCCTGGGTGGTTCAGTCCGTTGAGCGGCCGACTTCGGCTCAGGTCATGATCTCGCGGTCCGTCGGTTCGAGCCCCGAGTCGGGCTCTGTGCTGACAGCTCAGAGCCTGGAGCCTGTTTCAGATTCTGTGTTTCCCTCTCTCCGACCCCCATTCATGCTCTGTCTCTCTCTGTCTCAAAAATAAATAAATGTTAAAAAAAAAAAAAAAAAAAAAAAGAATCGGAAGCAGGCTCCAAGGCTCCCAGCTGTCAGCACAGAGCCCGATGCGGGGCTCAAATTCACAGACTGTGAGATCATGACCTGAGCCAAAGTCGGACGCTTAACCGACAGAGCCACCCAGGCACCCCAAAGAGAGAATTTTAAAAGCAGCAAGAGAAAAGAAATCATTTACATACAATAGAAACCACGTAAGTCTATCAGCTGATTTTTCAGCAGTAACTTACAGGCCAGAGGGGAATGACAAGATATATTCAAAGTGCAGAAAGAGGGGCGCCTGGGTGGCGCAGTCGGTTAAGCGTCCGACTTCAGCCAGGTCACGATCTTGCGGTCCGTGAGTTCGAGCCCCGCGTCGGGCTCTGGGCTGATGGCTCAGAGCCTGGAGCCTGTTTCAGATTCTGTGTCTCCCTCTCTCTGCCCCTACCCCGTTCATGCTCTGTCTCTCTCTGTCCCAAAAATAAATAAACGTTGAAAAAAAAAATTAAAAAAAAACAAAAAAACAAAAACAAAGTGCAGAAAGAAAAAACAAAGATCTGCAGCCAAGAATACTCTGCCCAGCAAGGCTATCATTCAGAATAGAAGGAGAGATAAAGAGTTTTGCAGACAAATAAAAGTTAAAGGAATTCATTGCCACTAAGTCAGCCCTACAAGAAACATTACAAAGGACTCTTTGAGTGGAAAGGAAAGACCATAAGCAGGAGTAAGAAAAGTAAGAAGACAAAAAGCAGTAAAATTGAGTATATCTCTGAAAATCAGTCAAGGGACTTACAAAATAACTGGATGCAAATATGACACCATATACCTAAAACATGGGGAGGAGAGGAGTAAAAATGTAATGTTTTTAGAATGGGATCAAACTGAAGCAACCACAAACTTAATACAGACTTCTGAGGCATAAGAAGTTATATACAAACATATATGGAAACTATACCACTATATATATAGTGGTAACCACAAGTCAAAAACTGGTCATAGACACGTAAAAATAAAGAGAAAGAAATCCAAGTATATCAATAAAGAAAGCTGGAAAACTATGAAAGAAGAGAACAAGAAAGGAAGAAAACAAAAGAGCTACAAAAACAACCATAAAACAAGTTACAAAATGGCAATAAGCACAAACCTATCAATAATTAGTTTGAATATAAATGGACTAAATGCTCCAATCAGGAAACAGGGTGAAAGCATGGATAAAAAAACAAGGTTCATCTATCTGCTGCCTACAAGGGACTCAATTCAGACCTAAAGACACAAGAACATTGAAAGTCAAGGGATGGATAAGCATTTATCATATAAATGGAAGTAAAAAGAAATTCAGGCTATAAATAGTTATATTGCACAAAATAGACTTTAAAAGAAACGTTGGAACAAGAGACGAAGAAGGGTATTATATAATCATCAAGGAAACAATCCAAAAAGAAGATATAATAATTGTTAATATTTATGCACCCAACATAAAAGCACCCAAATACATAAAGCAGCCAGTAACAACAGAAAGGAAGTACTCAGTAGTAATACAATACTAGTAGGGGACTTTAACACCCCACTTACATCAGTGGACAGATCATCCAAGCAGAAAATGAACAAGAAAACAGATGGGCCAGATGAATGTAACAAATATATTTAGAACATTTTATCCAAAAAAAAAAAAAAAAGAACATTTCATCCAGAAATAGCACAATGCACATTCTCTTCAAGTGCATATGGAACATTCTCCAGAATAGACCATATGTTAAGCCACAAAACAAGTCTTAATAAATTCAAAAAGACTGAAGTCATATATACCTTTGCTGTGTATATATATATACACAAATATATAGAGGTTAAATAACATCCACTAAACAATGAGTGAGCCAATAGAAAAATTAAAGAGGAAATAAAAAAAATAGATTGAGACAAATGAAAATGAAAACACAATGGTCCAAAATCTTTGGAATGAAGCAAAAGGAATTCTAAGCAAGGGAAAGTTTATGGCAATAGAGCCCTACTTCAACAAGAAAGAAAAATCTCAAATAAAACTAATACATGAGTTCAGTAAGGTTGCAGGATACAAAATCGACATACATAAATTTGTTGTATTCCCATGCACTAATAATGAAGTGGAAGGAAGATAAATTTGGAAAAGAATCCCATTTATAATTTTGTCCCAAATAATAAAATAACTAGGAATGACTTAACCAAGGTGAAAGACCTGTACTCTGAAAACTATAAAACCCTGATGAAAGAAATTGAAGATGACACAAACAAATGGAAAGATATTCAATGCTCATGGGCTGGGAACACAAATACCATTAAAATATCCATAATACTAAAAAAAAAAAAAGTCCATACTACTCAAAGCAGTCTACAGATTTAATGCAATCTCTGTCAAAACACCAAGAGCATTTTTTTTCAAAATGAGAACAAATATTAAACAAATATGAAAATATGTATGGAACCACAAAAGACCCCAAATAGCCAAAGTAATGTGAAAAGGAAGAACAAAACTGGAGACATCACAATCCCCGATTTCATGGTATATACAAAGCTATAGTAATCAAAACAGTATGGTACTGCCCCCCTCCCCCGTCCCAAACAGACACAAAGATCAATGAAAGTGAATACAGAGTCCCATAATAAACCCACGATAGATTAGTCAATTAATCTTCAACACAAGAGGCAAGAACATGCACAAATGGTGTCTTCAACACAGGGTGTCGGGAAGACTGGACAGCTAAATGCAAAAGAATGACGCTGGACCAGTTTCCTTTACCATACTCAAAAATGAACTGAAATGAATTAAGGACCTAACTGTGAGACCTGAAACCATAAAATTTCTAAAAGAGAGCATAGGCAGTAATTTCTTGACATCGGCCATAGCAACATTTTTCTAGATATGTCTCCTGAGGCAAGAGAAACAAAAGCAAAAATGAACTATTGGGACTACACCAAAATAAAAAGCTTTACACAGTGAAGGAAACCATCAACAAAACTAAAAGACAACTCACTGAATGGGAAAAGGGATTTGTAAATGAAAAATCTGATAAAGGATTAGTATCCAAATATAGAAATAACTTCTACAACTCAATGCCCAAACCCCACACATAATCCAGTTAAAAAATGGGCAGAAGACATGAATAGACATTTTTCAAAGAAGACATGCAGATATTGAACAGACACATGAAAAGATGATCAACATTACTCATCATCAGGGAAATGCAAATCAAAACTACAGTGCAATGTCATCTCACACCTGTCAGAATGATTAAAGTCAAAGACGCAAAAGCAACAAGTGTTGGTGAGGACGTGGAGAAAAGGGAGCCCCATGTACTATTGGGAATGCAAACTGGTGCAGCTACTGTGGAGAACAGTATAGCATAGAGGTCCCTCAAAAAATAAAAAGGGGACTTACCATTTGTTCCAGTAACTCCACTACTGGGTATTTACCCAAATAATATGAAAACACCAATTAGAAAAGATACATGCACCCCTATGTTTATTGCAGCATTATTTACAATAGCCAAACTACGGAAGTAGCCCAAGTGTCCATCAACTGATGAATGGATAAAGAAGATGTGGTGTATATATGCAATGGAATATTATTACTCAGCCATAATAATGAAATCTAGCCATTGGCAATGACGTGGATGGAGCTAGAGAGTATAATGATAAGCAAAACAGGTCAGTCAGAGCAAGACAAATACCTTATGATTTCACTCATAAGTGGAATTTAAGAAGCCAAACAAGAAAAAAAGAGACAAACCAAAAAACAGATTCTTAACTATGGAGAACAAACTGATGGTCACCAGAGGGGAGGTGGGTGGGGGGTGGGGGAAATAGGTGAAGGGGATTAAGAACACACTTATCGTAATGAGCGCTTAGTAACAAGCAGAACTGTCCCATCACTATATTGTACGCCTGAAACATAACACTATCTGGTAATTACACTGGAATTAAAAAAAATGTTTAAAAATGGATATTTGTAATCGGATATATGTAGGTGTTACAGAAAGTTTCTATCCGTTTTACTGGTTGTTGCCCCTGGCCACAGGCTCTTGAACTTAATCTCAAATGCCACTGGTCTCTTCTACCATAGAACTCAAGTCCTCCATCTGTTTTTTTCTTTAGACTTTTCAGGTTTTGGTCTGAAGCTATGCATATATAGAGAAATTAATATATGCATATATTACTATGCATATATATTAATATCTATCTCTCTGAAACTGTCTCTACATACTCCTCCTTTATTCCCGCTTGATCCTATGTTGCCCTGCATCAGAAAAAATGTTTTTTGGCAGATCCAAATGAAGACTCCCATGTGCCACTTTAATTTTTACCATTTTCTTTTCTGAGATGGTTCACTGACACATTTACTCAACAAATACATCCTAAGCATCTCCTTTATGGCAGGGGCTCTTGTCCCCTCAAGCGCATTGACCCTTGAACAATGCAGGGGTTACAGGTGCCAATCCCCGACAGAGTTAAAAGCCACTCTTGACTCCCCCAAAACTTAACTACTAACGGCCTACTGTTGACCAGGAAGCCTTACTAATAACACAGTCAACGAACACATACTTGGTATGTTGTAGGTATTATGTACCGTATTCTTTTTCGTTTTTAAATTTTTTAATTTATTTTGAGAGAGACAGAGTGTGAGTGGGGGAGGAACAGAAAGAGAGGGAGAGAGAGAATCCCGAGCAGGCTCCACACTGTCAGCACAGAGCCCAATGCAGGGCTCGGTCTCATGAACTGTGAAATCACGACCTGAGCCAAAACCGAGAGTTGGACACTTAAATGACTGAGCCACCCAGGCACCCTTGTATTGTATTCTGAAAGTAAACTAGGGAAAAGAAACTTATTAGGAAAAATTATGAGGAAGAGAAAATACACACGGTTCTGTACATTTACAAAAAAAAAAAAAAAAATCTGTGTATGAGTAGACCCAGATAGCTCAAACCTGTATTGTTCAAGGGTCAACTGTACATGATTTTAACAAAACAGTGAAGATCCTTGTTCTCATGGAGTTTATATTATTGCAAAGAGTAACATGTAACAAACAGTGGACACACTAAAGTAAACAAATCAGAGTTTCGCAGAGGCTGGTAAGATCCAAGTAGCCGCACAAGGACAGTGAAGAGTTAGCCTTGCGGATATCTGATGGATCAAATGCAAAGTATATAAGCTAATTGTGAGGCAGAAGGGGCTGAGTAAAGAGAAAATCATGACTGCTTAGTTTGAAGGCCATTGGGTAATGCCTTATTTAGAGATGTTTAGTATGGTGTGTTCTTACTGGGATAGACCTTAAGATAGCCAACCAACTGTTTGGAATTCAAGTAGATCTTTTTAGAAAATTTAGGAAGGAGGGGCACCCGGCTGGCTCAGTCAGTACAACGTGAGGCTCTTGGGTCTCAGGGTTGTGGGTTCGAGCCCCACATTGGGTGTAGAGATTACTTAAAAATAAAATCTTAAGAAAAAAAGGAAAGAAAATTTAGGAATGAGACAGTTGCTTTTCTGCATTTGACCACCCTATGTTTGAGGCCTCCCGTCACCTTATGGCATAGTGTCTGTGCCTGGTGGTGTTTTCATGAGACCATTTCTGGGGTACCTGAGTAGGTTTATTTGCTCCTGGTTGTTTACTTTCTAAGCCAAGCTGTATAGCACTCCCAAAATTTATTTCATAAATTTTTTCATGCTTAATTCAGGCAGAGTTTGTTACTGTTGTATCAACAAACAAACAAACAAACAAACAAACCAAAAACATAGAGGCAGATATAGACATCATATATAAATACTCGTAATAATATAAGTCAGAGGCTAAAGAATATAAATTGAAGATTTGAGAATTAAAAGACATAAAAAAGACTGAGTGCAAATACCTGGTAAGTGACTTGGAAGAAGACAAGTAAATCTGAGCAGAAGAAGCTTTGATGTGGGAGAAAGACCAACACATGACTTGTAAACGAAGAGAAGACTGGAAAGTATTTCAAGGAAGCGTCAAACGCCACAGAGATCACTGGGAGACTTTGTGGGGAACTTTCAAGAGCGTTTTTTGAGTAAAGACATCATTTAGTGAGTGACACTCTGGCAAACTCACATCCACCTACACTGTGAAGGCCCCATGAGGTCTTGTGATGTTTCCACTAGGGCTCCTTCTAACAAATCAAGCATATTCACTCACAGTGAGCATCATATGATTTAGTGCCCCATCACGTCATTTATATAAATGGAAATGGGCCGTGCCTGCGAGGTCCCACCTCCCAGGGGGGCATGCAGTATTCTCCATACTCTCCCCATGTCCTAGTCGAGGATGCCACCCTGGGGTGTTCTCCCAATGCCTCGGGCGTTCTCTGTACCCACGTCCCTACTTTTCCGGTGCTGGCCTATCTCCCAACACCTGGCGATTTTCAGATGGCATTCCAGAGCTGGGTGGGCTCCAGGTTAGTCCACCACGATTTTCTTCTCAATCTTGGCCACCCTCTATTGAACTGAACACCTGGTCTGTTCCCTGTTGGGTATATTTGTGCATGTTCTCAAGGACCCAGGAGAATGGAACAGAGGGTATGCGCTTAGCACTGACATCCTTCAGCCATCTTAGTGAAAACTGAACCCCATGTGGTTCATTTGTGCAAAGACCTGTTATTCACAAATATGAGGTCTAGCTTTGGATCCTTCTCCTGATCTCCCTTTCCTAGATGAGGTGCTTGACTCGCTTCGAGTGCTGAACACCAGCTGCTGCTACCGAAACATAGTTCCGCGGACACCTCTGCTGGGGGCTCCAGGACTTGGCTCACTCCAGCCCTTGCGCGAACACGCGCGGATTTTCTGGTTGTTTAAATCGAGGACAACGTGAGGTTTTTTTCATGTTGCCATTCATCCTCTTAGTTAAACCTGACTCTTAGCAGAAACTCCAGAAGCAAGCTTCTAGAAATCTGTCCCTGACGCCTGTGAAGCAGACGCCTCTCTGCTCGTTGTCAATTATTTTTGGGGTGTTAGTGAAACGTGGAGAAACTTGCAGGGGTAAAAATAAAAGACAAGAGCCACAAAGTTTCCGTTTTAAGTATTTCAGGAAGGCAGCCCTTGCAATCTTCCTTATGGATGCTCTCCTGTCCGCAAAATGACTGAAATAAATAAATAAAGAATATCTTTAGGGGTGCCTGGGTGGCTCAGTTGGTTAAGAGTCTGACTTCGGCTCAGGTTATGATCTCTCGGTTCGTGAGTTTGAGCCCCACATCGGGCTCTGTGCTGACATCTCAGAGCCTGAAGCCTGCTTTGGATTCTGTGTCTCCCTCTCTCTCTGTCCCTCCCTCACTCACGCTCTGTCTCCCTCTCTCTCTTACACAAATAAACATTAAAAAAATTAAAAGAATACCTTGGGGCGCCTGGGTGGCTTAGTCAGTTAAGCGTCCGACGTCGGCTCAGGTCATGATCTCACGGTCTCTGAGTTTGAACCCTGCATAGGGCTCTGTGCTGACAGCTCAGGGCCTGGAGCCTGTTTCAGATTCTGTGTCTCCCTCTCTCTCTGACCCTCCCCCATTCATGCTTTGTCTCTCTCTGTCTCAAAAATAAATAAGTGTTTAAAAAAAAAAAGAATACCTTTAGAATTTAAATGTCACACATAACACATTTCACTGTCCTCAGACCTGGGCGGGTAGGACGCTGCCTTAAATTCAGGACTTTGCAGCGTCTGCCTGCTACAGACACACCAAAAATATACGATAAAACATACAGACTGCAATAAAATTTTTCTCATTAAGTCCAGAACTTGAATAGGTCAGATAAAATTCCAGGAATTTTATATAGTCTTTCCTAAAAGAACATTTAACTATGATCAATATAGTCAAAATAAAAAAAGACAATTATTCCCATCAAATTCACATCTCAGAAGCAATAAAATGCAACTCTGACCCATCCATTAAGAAGAATATTATATTCAGAAAACTAGCAAAAGATGTGATAATCCTGGATGATATCCATCACATCTCTCTGGGACTGTGAGAATGCTTCTATCAAAACGTATTCTGATTCCAATTAATTATATGAAAAAGCGCTGGAGAAACTTGGCAGGAACTGCGGTATTTTATTTTACACCATTTTTAAAATGGAGACAGAAAATGTAGTAACTAGATTTTAAATACTAACTTAAAATACACCATATTTTGCTTCAACTGTTACATGTTTTGGAAAAAGCTGGCTTCATTATCAGCTTGCCTCATTAAGTTCTCTATGATTCAAAACACTCAGGTTCTCCAAAGATCACAAAATGCACTTGGACACAAAAGAGTACGTATCTAATTACAGAACTGAAGAACAAAGCTAGCAACACAAGAAATGACAGATTTCAATAGACAAATGCGTTAGAAACCAGAACACTAGCATGATAGTCTTAAAAAAAAAAAACCAAAAAAACCCCCATATCTTGAATCCCACATGCAGCCACACAGAATAGTGTACATTCTGAGGTCCTAAAAGCAGAATGTATACTGTAAAAAATGAGAAATCTGGGTTTATTAGACGTGATTATAAAACGTGATGTTAGAGTGGACAAATATATATTGTAATCTGAAAATAAGAGCCACAAAGAGGGGACAGTTAGCGTTTATTTTGGGAATCAAAGAGTTGCAATTTGGGGAATACAGATTCATCTAGAAGTCCAAATAGTGGCCTGCTTATACGGTAAAAGCAAGGAATTTTTATTAAAAAAAAAAAAAAAAAAAGGAGAGGAGACAACAACATCAGTTAAGAAGAGAAGGAAAAAACAAAAGGCTAGAGTTACGCTTGGTCATTCGTTGATTGTATGTTCAGAATACTGATTCTATCTTCAGAAAGTCCACAGCCGTCAGTCTTGTGATCGGGCTGTCCATTTTCCTGCTGACTTCTCCAGCAATTGCCTAAAACAACTGCAGTTCTGTCCAGTCCAAAGGTCATGGTCCAGTTCAAACAAAGACCGTTTCCCTGCAGTGGCTGGTCTGGCTCTATTGTAAAAAGCCTTCAGTCCTGTCAGTTTTGCACAGTAGGAAGGATAAAAATAATTAAGCGACAGAAATGATCCCTAAAGAATTTAGCCTGACATTATGGATTTAGAGAACAAATAACATTGAACATAAAATAATTAGGAAAGGCATGACTTCCTTTTTAAAAATTTTTTTAAGTTTGTTTATTTTTTGAGAGACAGAGACAGAGAGTATGTGAGCAGGGGAAGGGCAGAGAGAGAAGGAAATACCGAATCCGAAGCAGGCTCCAAGCTCTGAGCTGTCAGCACAGAACCTGAAGTGAGGCTTGAAGTCACGAACTGTGAGATCATGACTTGAGCCAAAGTTGGAGGTTTAACCGACTGAGTCACCCAAGCGCCCCATGGGAAGGCATGACTTCTGGAAGGATAGCATGATGCATGCTATAAAACCACTCCCTGGAAAACAACTGTAAGTGGTGAAATTATTTAAAAAAATAAAAAATAAAGACTCAGAGCACCTGGGCGGCTCAGTCAGTTAAGCATCTGACTCTTGGTTTTGGCTCAGGTCACGATCTCACAGCTTTGTGAGTTCGAGCCCTGCATCAGGCTCTGTGCTGACAGTGTGAAGCCTGCTTGAGATTCTCTTTCCCTCTCTCTCTGCCCCTCCCCCATTTGCACTGTCTCTGTCTCCCGCAAAATAAGTAAATAAACTTTTAAAAAACAGTAAAAAATACGTAAGTCTCTGGAAATTGTCCCAGGGCATATAGCAAACAAGGAAACCTTTCTAAACATCTTGTACTTGTGATACCAACAGCCAGAATCTCTGGCACTTGAGTCCTTCCCCTCTACTCGCCTCAGTGTTTCTACAGAATCTCTCATCCAGGGAGGGTGATGCCGAGGAAATAGAGTTTCCACTCCTTGCACTGGGATAAGCTACCTCACCAGGAAGAGCAGGAGGCTGGCATTTCTCATCGAGAACAGCTGCAAGTTACAGGGGCTAAATTCCTACCATTTGAAGCTGAGAAGTTAAGGTGTCTTTTCCTCTTCTCAATGCCCCACTAACAGGATGAAGGCTCCAGCCCAGGCACCTCAGGCACGCCAGGCCAAGGATATGGAGGAGACGATCACCCTTCCTGCAGCCCACTCCCAGGATGTGAATGCACTGCTGGAGAGGCAAGCCACGTAGACCAGGGGCTGCCATCCCGGTCCACGAACCAGGACTGTCACAGTGACAGGAGCAGCCCACTCTCCCCGTCCCTGGATCCAGAGCAGAGGCTCGCATGTCTTGCCCTGACAGAGGCAATGCTAAAGACGGAAAGCTCCAAAGCTCTCACTAAAGAAACCGACTTCATCTCAAAGGTGAAAGTTGCTCAGAAACCAAAGTGATTTCGGTACTTAGTAGTAGGAACAATATGCTAAAATTTAGTCCAGGAACATTAGCAGAGGACCATGTAGACAGTCGGCTAAAAAGACCTGTCGTATGGTCAATACACCTCTAAGACTTGCCTCAAAAACTAGCTCAGAATTGGAGCAGAGTCCGATCAGGCTGTAGAAGCAACTTGTAACTCAAGGAATCCTTGAAACTGACACAGTGATCAGCCTGCAAGTGACGGAGGCTAAAAGCCGGGAGTGATACCAGCATGGGCAGGCAGCTTGACAGAGATCAGGGAATGAGATCGTTCAGTCCCAACCTACTGAAACTTGTCATTCCAGGGTGACCGTGCACTGCCTACCATTGCACCCTCTGAGGGACATCGATGGCCTCACACTGAAGGGGACACAGACTTCGCTAAAATGGTCCAGCCGAGTCCCTGAACAAGGGAACAGCCAAGTTGAAATTCATGAATATCTCAATGATTTGTGATAAGAAGTAGAGATTTGGACTTCATTGAAGGACTGAAAAAATAATGTTTTTCAAACTTTGGCAATGCTTTAAAATTCAGTCAAGGTCAAGTTGAATTATTGATGCATACTTGATTGATACAGGAAAAGATTTATACGATGCTTTGGCCAGATATCCAGAAGCATGGGGCATAGTCTGAATGTGCTTCTGGAATGTCCTCAGCAGTGTGGGAGAAGTGATATTTCTTGGACCAACCAAAACGCTACATATGATATTTTCTAGATCTGCCAGAACATTTTAAAACAACCCCACAATGGAATATGGGAATGTCCATTACGTGCTGGTAAAGCAGTTGTTTTAATGCTAATTCATCACTCCACCCTCATAACAATATTTAAGATTTTTATATTATTTGAATATAGTGTTTGGTAATTATTTAAACTTAATTATAGTTCATAAATTTAAAATTGATGAATCTAGACATTTATTTAAAACTGAAAATTCCAGTTGCTACTGCCCAGCATAGTTTCTCAAATCAAAAATCGAAAACTATTTAAGAATTACAATGATTCAAGAAATATCCTCTAGTTCAGCATAACTGTCAATTAAAAGTAAATTATGTGAATATGTTTATTGTAACAAACAGAATTCATAATTATGCTTAAATGGAGGCTAGGAAAATGTGTATAATTTACCATATGCTTTATGTTCATTAATAATTGTGATTTGTGCAGTTTTTACCTGTTTGGTTTCTCCTCCAACATCAGGGGTAAAAGAAAGCATTAGAATGCAAATATTTTCTTTGTAAGCTGAACCCTGGAAGCCTTACGAGAAAGTGGGTAAGAAAAGGAGCCAAAAGGGGCCCCTGGGTGGCTAGGTCGGTTGTGTGTGACTCTTGATCTTGGCTCAAGTCATGATCTCACGGTTTTGTGAATTTGAGCCCTGCCTTGGGCTCTGTGCTGACACTGAGGAGCCTGCTTGGGATTTTCTCTCTCCCTCTCCCCCGCTTGCTCTCTGTCTCTCTCAAAATAAATAAATAAACTTAGACAGGAAAAGAAAATAAAAAAAAGAGGAGAGGAGAGAGGAAACAGGAGAGGAGGGGAGGGGAGGGGAGGGGAGGGGAAGGGAGGGGAGGGAAGGGAAGGGAAGGGAAGGGAAGGGAAGGGAAGGGAAGGGAAGGGGTGGGGCCAAAAGAAAGAAGCTAACTAGTTAGCAGGTAACAGAGGCTCACTGGATCCTCTCTCTGAGACACTAGTTAGAACCCAGGTCTGAAGGGTCTCTCCACACAGCAATGAAACCAGGTATTTAACTCCTTGCATCCCAGCTACCCTTCAGGCTCTGACCTATACTGGATAACGCATCAAGCCTGTCTAGTCTCAGATTTCCACCATCTGAACTGCACACAGATGTTTCAAAGTCACATGCCTCCTTCAGATTCTTTCTTTCAGGACATTTCTCTTTGACGTTCACTGTCTTTATAAATTGGACACCTGGTGCTTCCATGATGTGTTAAGTATCTCAGCAGTCAGCCAGAGATTTGAGCAATTTATGTTCTGATTTTGGTCTTTGTCTGAGGTTGTCATGCTGCCAAGATTTCCCCTGAATTCTGATCTCTAGCACGGCTAGCCATAAGAGTGGGGCTTTTCACGGATTGAGCCATGGGGATTGAGCAGGGTTGTGGGGTCCGGAGGCCCCAAACTCTCAAGTGTTACCTGTTCCAGATTTCTCAAAATTAATATTTCCAGTTACTGTCTACTTGTGGATGCTTTTCTCATTTTCTTTACGTCTTGATTTTTTTTAATCCAGCATTTTGTAGATACCTGTAGAGGTTCTCAGCAGCATGTCATTCTCCTGTCATTACAGGAAGTTGACTTTTGGTAGTTTTGTAAACATTTAAAATACTCTCCCAACACTTTTCTACCTAATACACCCTATAAGATTTTCTTCCGTACTCTTCTGTGTGTAACCCCTGTAAGATAGTTGAGCTATCTTATTGATCCACACAGGCTCTTAAGTTATTTGATATGGACCTCATTAGCGGTTTACTTTTGAAATGAGCTGCCGGAACTCATTCACCTATGGATAACAGAATTAAAGCTCTTCTGATTCAGAATCCCATGCTTGCTTTGCCCTTTTTGTTTTCGTTTTGTTTTCTAACCTGTGTAAAACAAGCAGAGCCTAGCCATTATTAATAACATAGCTCCTATAAGAAGTTTGTTTTGGGATATAACTGCGAGGTAAAATGTGGGAAGAAAGATTTGAAGTTATTCATAGACCCATGTTGTGTACAAGAATTCCCACCACAGAAGCACGGATTCTTGATTAGCAACCTCTACTTGAAGGATTCCGGTAATAAGGTATCAGATTTTCTACGGAAAATAATGTGGAATACAAAAATAAATACCACTATTGGATGTTGATAGAAAATTCTTTTTAGAAAAGCAAATTTTCTTTCTCTACAGCTTTTAAACAGTGGTCTTAAAACTGCTTTACTGAACTATATGGAAAAGATAATTCTTCTTCATCTTTTTTAGAGTGGCATTATGTTTGTTATGGCCTAAATGATGTCCACCAAAATTCGTAAATTGAAGCCGTAATGCTCATTATTTTATCTGAAGATAGGGCCTCTAGAGAGGTACTTAAGATTAAATGAGGTCATAATGGTGTGGTCCTAATCCAACAGATGTCTGTAGTAGAAGAGGAGGAGACCCAGGAGAGCACGTACACAAAGAGAAGGCAGGGGTCTATATGCCAAGGAGGGAGTCACCAGAATTTTTAGTGTTCAACACAAATGAAAGTTCTTCTATCATTTAAAGTGCCTAAATGGAATTCCTGATGACTTTCTGCATTTAAATTTGTGTTTGTGTTAAAGCAGATCACCCTTTCCTATATATGTATAACTTTATGAAACAAAATCTGTGATTTTTATTTATTCCTGTTAAAGTTAATATTGTTGAATCTAGCCAGTTGGAGAATGACTGGTTCCTTTCTTCCTTCCTGGAAACAACCCAGATGATGTTTTTTCTCAGCTTGACATGTTAGAAACCATTTGTGTTTGCACTCATTGTATAATTAGAATAGACATTCACAAATGTGTCCTATCTCTTAGACACAAACTCAAAATGATCGCACTGATGGCCCCAGGTTAAGAATCAACTTGAGAGGAAACTGAAATATAACCTATATTCTGAAGTCGCTGTCACTTTAAATATAATGTACAAAAATAAATTAAACGTTGAATTTCCAACATTATTGAATTAGACCTTACAATTTGACGGTGAGTTTTCTGAAGAGAACTCAGTTTTAACCATTCAAACCATTGTCTGGTTTTTAGAAACAGCAATAAACATCAGATCTACAATGGAAACATGAGTTCACATATGTGGTCACCTTTATTCACCCCTAAACATAGAAATTATCAAAAATGGCTTGAAAGGACTTGAACCACTCAAAAACAAGTTAGACATATTTGCTGACCATAAATGGAACAGAAGGCTCAGATAAAGGTGGCACTGAAGTCAATGAGATGTTAGTCTCTAGGGAAGAAAGCAGGAGAGACATCCAGGAATTCAAACTGTAAAGGAAGAAAGGAACCTAATCATTTTATAAAATGTAGGCCAATCAGAACATAACCCATGAAAACTGATAGGACTGTGGCTGGTATTGAGTTCTTGCCCAGTAGGACAAGGTCAATGAAAGTCAACCAATCAACATAGCTATTACATAAAGGACCTGGTTCTGAACCAGGTGGTTACATGGGTCTTGGGGAAGCAATCAAAAGCTATCCATCAGGGAGGAATGAGAAAGGAAAGATTTAGGGAAAAAAAAGAAGAACCTCCCCAAAATTATAAAGTCAAAGTGCAAAAAAGAAAATTAACTTAAGAAAGATAAACCACTCAACAAAGAGAGAAACTTGCCACTTTAGATCTTCAAATAATGTAGAAATTTACTGTTGAGGAAAGACAGCTTTAGGAAGCATATATAACAGTGTTACAGAGATAAAGGGAAGAATGATATCCAGAGAAATGAATAAAACATTACAAATGGAAAAAGAAAACAATGATAAAAAAAATAGCTGGAGATCAAAATAACCACTTATAAATAATAGAAATGAAAAACAATATCATCAAGAGAAAATTAAGATGAGATAAATTATAGGCTTTCCATGAAGGAGGAATAATTATTTCAAGATAGTCCTGAAATTCACTCCTAATTCTGTACTTGCAAACATGGAGGTTGATATGTTGAAAAAGATGCCAAAAAACATTGAACAGAAGGTAGAAATGTCAACATATGATTTTACAGAAATAAAACTAAAAATATTTGGAATCATGACAGAAACAGAGTCTTTAAAAAGTGACTGAAATTTTTTCTGAATTATAAAACAAAAGAGTCATATAAAAGGTGTCTTTAAAGTGCCAAACAGAAAAAATAAAAGTATGTCCAAATAAACATTCATAAACATAGCATAAACATAGGATTTCAAATACATAGAGGGAAAATTACAACATCCGAGACAAACCTGAGCTAAAATGACTCCGTCGATTACCATTACAACCTCCGTAAGCTGTACTCCAACTGGTGGATCCCAGGGATAATGTGAGTCTCCTGGAATTAGTGTCAACTCTGAGTCAGTGTCCAGTAATTCTTTACAAATCTGATTATAGGGGCGCCTGGATGGCTCAGTCGGTTGAGCGTCCGACTTCAGCTCAGGTCACGATTTCGTGGTCCGTGAGTTCGAGCCCCGCGTCAGGCTCTGGGCTGATGGCTCAGAGCCTGGAGCCTGCTTCCGATTCTGTGTCTCCCTCTCTCTCTGCCCCTCCCCCGTTCATGCTCTGTCTCTCTCTGTCTCAAAAATAAATAAATGTTAAAAAAAAATTAAAAAAAAATCTGATTATATCCTTTTCTACAATGCATAGTCTCATTCAGAAGTCCTGGGTCTGTAAACTGGCTCAAGTCTGGAAATTGATTCTACGGTCATGACTCTTTTCATGATTCATGTCAGGCTTCTGCTTCCTTGATGTAGATTCTTCTTGCACAGATAAGGAAGAATTTAGCACAATTCCCACGTATGTCACTTTTAGGAATGCCATGATCAACTAGCCAATGCCTTAGGTTTCTGCAAGTCAGACTGTCCCTTACTGCTTTGACTGCTGTCCCTTAGGGTCATCAAGGCCTCCTTGCCATGCTGCCACCTGGTTCCTGCCACCACCCCCGGCCTCTGGCTACCGATAAAGTGACCACAGAACTCACTGAGTTCTGTGGCTCATCTCAGAAATTCATGTGTAGAAGAAAAAAGATGAGGGTCGGTCCGGAAAAGAATCAAGCAACTACCTCAGGGATTTCCATTACAGTTTTGAGGTTTTTTTCTCCTCCAGGCAAAGCAGGTTTAATCTCACCGGGGGAACATGGAGCCAAATTTGAGGGTTCAATGAGGCAGCTTCAGTGAGTCTGTATTACGGTTTTCAGGGCCCCATTCCTTCCCAATCAATACTCTCACTTTAACAGAGGGCAAGGTTGGGAATTCAATTTGTGGTGTAATTCAGCCACTTGCAGAATGAGACTCTGGGTTTGGTTTTCAGGTATCTCAGCTCTGCAGCTACAGGAGATAAAGGTTTCTTTTAAGAAAGACATAGAAACTTTCAGAGCGCTCATGCAGTGCTGGAGCATCGATGAATTAATCCCTTTCTTTTCCCACTTGGTCCAGTGCAATCTGAAGCAGCCGATCTCACTATACCTGGTTCTCTGATAAACATATTCTAAGGTAGCAAATACATGGTCACCCAAACCTTGCTTCTTATAAGTATTTAATTACAATTATCCAGTGGTATTATTTTATGTATCTCCTTTGCCACAACATATCAAGGACTATCAATGCTCTCTTTATGACCGGAAATAGAGTCATTCCTGTAGTTAAAATTAATCATATTATAGAAACAAATCCAGACACCTCAGAACAAATTCGTAAAACTCATCTTAAGATTCTACTCCTACGGAACCACTCTCAGGACCAAAATCTGTATTAATCACTTTTCCAGAGAAACAGAACCAATAGTGTGTGTGTGTGTGTGTGTGTGTGTGTGTGTGTATATATATATATATATATATATATATATATATATATGTGTGTGTGTGTGTGTGTACATGTGTATACATATAGGGGTGTGTGTGTGTGTGTGTGTGTGTCTAGATAAAGATAGAGAAAGAATGTGCAAGGAAGTGAGAGAGAGTGCTTTCAAGGCATTGGGTATGCAATTTGGTGATTTGTGGCGGAGGTGGGGGGGGACTGGAAAATTTGAAATTTGTAGGGTAAGCTGCAGCCTGGAGACCTGGCAATTCAGGGAGGAGGAGATTTGGTAGGCTTGATTCGAAAGCAGGAAACTGGAAGAATTTCTATGTTGCAGTCTGAAGGCAAATTCTTTCTTTGGAGACCATATTCTTCAATCTTCAATCCTTGGACTGATTGGATACGGCCAATACACACTGTGCAGGTTAATCGGGTTTACTCAAGACCAATGGATTTAAGAGGTTAATCCCATCCAAAAAATATTTTAACAGCAACTAATCTAGACAAGTGTTCCACAAAACAAATGGTCACAATAACCTAGCAGAGTTGACACATAAAAATAGTTATCACAGCCAGTTTGGGTAATTTGTGTGTTTCTAGGAATTTGTACCTTTTGTCTAGGTTAAATAATTTGTTGTCATACATTTGTTCATGCTCTTATCTTATGTTTTTATTATATATAAGAAAACTAGTAATGCTTTTATTTGAATTTGTTTTAGTTATGTGTCTTTCTTCCTTTCTTCCTTCCTTCCTTTCTTTCTTCTTTCTTTGTCTTTCTTTCTTTCTTTCTGTCATCAGTCTGCTAAAGTTTTATCTTTTTTCTTGAAGCCAGCTTTTGGTTTCATTGATGCTCTCTGTTTGCTCTCTGATTGCTTTTCTAGTCCTTATTTTTCTCTGTTCTAATCATATTATTTCCTCCCTTCTGCTAGCTTTGGATTTAGTTTGCTTTTTATCTGATTCCTCAAGGTGTAACTTTGGGTTACTGATTCTAGATCTTTCTTCTTTTTTAACAAAGGCATTTGCAGCTATAAATTTCCCTCTGAGCACTGCCTTTGCTAAATCCCATCACTTTTTGATACGTTATGTTCTTGTTTTAATTCATCTCTAAGTATTTCCTAATTTCCCTTGCGATATCTTTAACTTATGGGATGCTTCAAAGTGTGTCTTTTGATTCTCTTATTTGTAAATTTGCCAGTTTTCTTCATTGACTTCTAGCTACATTCCATTGTTGTCAAAGAGGAAAATTTGTATGCTTTCTATCTTTTAAAATGTACTGAGATTTGTTTTGTGGAATAACTTACATTCTATCTTGGAGAATGTTCTATGTGCCTTTGAAAAGAATTCATATCATTCTATTGTGAGTGAAGTATTTTATATGTTTATTAGTTCTACATACATTTATATATGTGAACATATTAGTTCTCCATGTCTACTTATGTTTACATATATATAGTTGATTTACAGCATTCAAGTCATAGGTTGATTTTCTGTACTGAGGTTTTGTTCGTTACAGACAATGATGCATTGTTCTAAAATATTACTGTAGAGCTGTTTCTCCCTTGAATTCTATCAATGATTGGTTCAGATATTTTGGGGTTCCATTCTTTGTGGTATATATTGTTATAATTTTGTCATAATTTGACCCTTTTATCAATAATACTCTTTTTTATCTTTTGTAACAGTTTTTGACTGAAAATCTATTTTCTCTGATATTAGTATAGTCACCCCAGTTCCCTTTTGGTTACCAAATGTCTGGAATCTTTTTTCATCCTTTTGCTTTTAAACTATTTGTGTCTCTGGATCTAAAGGAAGCATCATGTAGGCAGTGTATGGTTGGATTAGGTTGTTGTGTTGTTTTTGTTTTATCCATTCTTCTAGTCTCTGGCTTCTGATCGGAAACTTTAATCCATTTACATTTAAAGTAGTTACATAAAAGCAATGACTTCTGCCAAGTTTGTATTTATTTTTTACATACCTAACAATTTTTCCCCATCATTTTCTCCCTTACTATGGTACTTTGTGTTTAGTTAATTTTTCCCAGTGAGAGGTTTTTATTCCCTTCTCAATTCCTTTTATGTGTTTTTATAGACATTTTCTTTATGGCTCCTATTGGGATGATATTAAGCATCCTAAAATTATGGTTCAAATTGATAGTGACTTAAGTTCAATTGGCTATAAGATCTCTGCTCCTTTACAGCTTTGGCTCTCCCTTCCTTATATTATCACATATTACATCTTTATATATTGCCCAATGACATAAATGTATAATATTTTTTCACAAATTTGTCCTGTAGGAAATAAAAAGTGAAATTAGAAACTAAAAATATCATTACACTGAATTTTCTATTTGGTTAGGTATTTATTATTGCCACATATCTTTACTAATACAGCTTTGAATCACAATTGTCCTCTTGTTTTAAGCTAAAGGACCTCTTTCAGCAAATCTTACAGGGCAGGTCTAATACTAATAAACTCCATCAGCCTTGATTTACCTGGGGATGTCTTAATTTCTCCCTCCTTTTTGAAGAACATGTTTACCCACTACAGAATTCTTGATAGTTTTTTTTCTTGTAGCACTTAAAATATGTCATCTCACTGCCTTCTGACATGCATGGTTCCTGAGGAGAAATTGGCTGTTCATCATGTTGCAGACCCCTTGTACTTGATAAGTTGTGCCTCTTTTGCTACATTCAGGGCTAATAGAGTTTATTTTACTGCAGTTTTTTGAGTTTTTTGGATTTGGAGATTCTGTTCTGAAACAAGATTGATATATTGTCAGCTGTTATTTCTTCCATTATTCTTTCTTTTTCCCCTCTTTTTTCCTCCTGGGACTCCCACAATTTGTATGCTAGTCCATTTTTTGGTGTTTTGCAGGTCCATTAGGTTATATTCACTTTTCTTCAGTCTTCCCCCACTCCACTGCTCTTCAGATTCAATAATTTCAATCTTCCTGTCTTCAAGTTTGCTGATTCTTTCTTCTGCCTGCGTCTATCTGCTGCCAAGCCCCTCTAGTGAATTTTTTTCACATAAATTGCTTCAGCTACACAAATTTCATTTGGCCCTTTAAAATAATTTCAATCTCTGTTGATATTCACATTTTCATACATTGTTTCCCTGATTTCCTTTGGGATATTTTTTTTCATGTTTTCCTTTAGCTCCTTCATTATATTTAAGAGGGTTGTTTCAAAGTTTTTTTCTAGTAAATGTGACTTCATCAGGGATGGTTTCTGTCAGGTTTTTTTTTTTCCTTTGAAGGGTAATGCTTTCTTGGTTATTGCAGGCTTTGGATTTTTTTTTATATTGAATACTATAGTGTAGAAACTATAGAAATAGGATTCTTCCCATTTCCTAGGGTTTACTTTTTTTCCCCTAATTATTGATACCTATAATTTTCTATTGGTTTAGTGACTTTCAAAAACTAATTTTTTTTTTGCTTTCTTATAAGTGGTTATTGAAGTCTCTGTCCCATAGCTTGTGTTCAGCTAGTATTTTTAGACATCCCCTTGAATTTCAAAGACTAAAAACATAAGTTAAAGAGGAAGAAACAGACACCTCTGCCAGTCTATGCAGATTGGCTCACTGTCAGGAAGTTCATTCAATGCTTACCCAGGCCCTGAATGTAGGGGTCAGCCCCAGGCGAAAGATAAGAATCTTCTCAGTGTGTTTCTTAGTAGTCACACTGCCCTTTCAGATTCTCCAATATATCTGGGTGTTTTTGAAAGTCCAAATTACTCAAAGAAACTCTCTCCAACATTTTCTTGCATGTTTCAGGGGTTCTATTGTATATTCCAACCGTCACCTTTAGCCCCAAGGGTCTGTGGGTGGTTAGTTTGGTGTGAAGTGTTTTCAAACAATGCTCACCTCTTCTGGCCTGAGTTCAGGGTAAAGTGAAGCAGAGACAAGCATTATAAGCACATCAGACATAGTTTTTGTATGAAGAATTCCTGTTGCCCTCTGTAATCTCCATGCCTCCCAACACATGCAGTAATATAGTATGAATCAGTATTTTTGTGCATCAAAAACAAGTATTTTAGCTGGTCTTTCAAGCAAAAATATCTAGAAGAAAGGAGAATGTCAAGAGAGAAAATAGGGAAATGGACATGTTTTGTTCTTTTTATATTTTAGGAAAAAATGAAGGCAGATCTCATCTCCTTTCTCATTATAAAGGAAAAAAAAGCTCTTTCCATTACAAAAAGAATACATAAACATGGCACTGTGAATACAGTGAAGAATAATTAAATGCAATGCTATTGCTTGCAAGAGAAGATGCAAGGAATTATGTCGAGTAAAAGAAATGTTTTCATCGATTCTCTGCAGGACACCCAACAGCTGTCTAATAGTTTCTGTTCATGCATTTGATAATATTTGTCAATAACAACAAGTCCAAGCATGAGCACTCTTTCTAATTCCCCATCAACAAAAAGTCATGAAGGAAATGCATAAGAATGTAAGCTGAACGTCTCCTGCCTGTGGATTTTTTCCCAACAGGCATAGGATTCTGCAAACAAACATTGGGTCAGCTTATAGCATGGCATGCACGAATGTCTGTGAAACATCACAACGGTTTGCATCCAAAGTGAATGAGATGCTAAAAAAGAAGTGAGACAAGTAAGTACACTATGTGTGGTAAACTGCCATCACCATGATGACCAGAGGCTATAATGAAGCATGATGTGGGAGGCGGCAAATGCCATCCATGGTCTGTAGGAAGTGACGACCCTTTCTCTACCTACTGTGAAATTTGAAATACAAGCTTGTTTGCTGTTTTTGTGTGTTTCTGTGAGTTAGTCATTAATATTAAAAAAGCTTGCAGAGTGGTATTCTCAATCATATTCAGGGCTCTTCCTCTTCTGATGAGAATGTAATTTCCACCCTCCCGTATATCACTTAAAGAAAGTTCAAAGCCCATACCTGGCTTTTAATTCCAAAATGAAACATAAACCAGGAAATGAATTAAAAGAGAGTGGATAATATCAAAATTATAAAATAAGATGCCTTGAAACAACAGCTTCCTCCACAATGAGAGATTTTAAGCATCAGCGATTACCTGTCAGAGATGCTGTCAATGGTATGCGTTCCTAAAGTGAAAATCTGGACTAAAGGACAGGTGAATTTTAACAGTGCCATTAAAAGCAGTCACTTAGAGATGTCACTTGACCTCCCTCAGCACCCCTGTTCTCTTCACATTTTAGAATGCTTTCCCTGATGATAACTACTGTACATATCTTACAAGCATCCATTTATGATCCTAGGACTTAAACATTTATTGAGTGCTTCTCAGGCTTCTAATGCTGTCACCAAATGCCATTGATTTTTCTCCTTAAATCTGTGCTAACTGGAGGAATTTAGCGAGAAAGAACAGTGTCATGGAACTGAGGTTTCTTACTTAGCCAATTTGTTAAAAGTTTTTATTCAACAGCTAAGGTAGGAAACCCAGGATGATGAAAATTTTGAGCAATATAAGAGTTTGAGATGTTAGTGGGCATAAGAGAAGATATCAGATATGATTGATGAGCACTTGGGAGTGTGGATTCAAGCCAGCTAAGTGAAAAGCCTACTGTAGGATATTAGCCACACGGTACTCTCCGACAGCTTAGATCTGGAGCATTGGCTCAGTGGGTCTGTTAGTCATGAGGGGAGCAGAGGAAGACCTGTTGAGGACATTAGGGAGGACAGCCTTGAGGATTTGGTTCCTAATAGCTCCACGGATGTAGAGAGCTTATATGACTCCTTATTAAGCATGCCAAGGCTGTGGCGTGGGCTGGTAGTAAGCAGGGTCAGGGGATGCATATTCTTGTGAACTGGGCAACTAGAGGAGTTCTTGAAAATGAAGGTACAAGAATCATGTAGCATTAATTAATCCTGGTTCATACAAACGCAATTTTTTAATCGTTGTCTAATTTAAGAATTTAGTGAGCATTTACATGTATTTAGGTATAAAGAAAATAACAGAGTATAATTTCACAGACCTCATTTAACTGAACAAAGAGAGTAAACTACTGTAGTGGTACAAGGAAGAGCTGACTGCTCAACAGAAGCTTTTTTGCACACTTCCTTATTTAAAAAAAATCATCAATATTTTTGATTTGACCTAATAAAACACAAATTGCTTCATGGTAAATGTCCTTCTAACCATCTTTTTGGTCATTCAAATCTTGGTAAAAATAAATGTTTCAGGTTCTCTTCCAGAGGAGGACAGGAGGATCTTTATGAGAGTGAGAGGACTTCTGAAGAAGCCTATTTTTCCCACGAACAGAATAAATATAAGGAATATTGTCTTGTACATGGCTTAGAGTAGTACTAAACCAGTTTGATCCAGGCATTTCTCTGCCCATGTCTTTGATGTTTCATATTTTCTAGGCATGGTGGTCTATACCCGAAAGTCTTCATCCAAAGCCCTCTTGCCTTTTCCCCATGCATCCACATTCAAATTCAACTACGTGATCATTGTGCTGCTGAAGACAGATCATGGTGTATGGGTCTTGTTATGATTTATTGCTTCATTGATATGCACACTTGGTTTCCTTGGTGATTCTTTCTAGTTAGATCCCTGCACCTTATGCCGCCATGTGCAATGGTTCTGAGCAGAATGGTCCTCCAATCTAATTTGACCCTGTCCTAGACCTTCATAACAATTGGTGTCTTTCTGATTGCATTCTGAATTCTGTTGAACAGAATATACTGCCTTTGCTCCATGGACAGGATTCAGGCTCTCCAGTACCTTTCCCACCTTTCTTAACAGGCTCAACCCAGCTTCACCCTCAGATTTTGGAATCAAACCCTTCTGCTTGTTTTCATCTAAGAAAAGACCTTCGGTTAACATGCTCTGGGGTTATACTCTATTATCATCTAATACGTTGTGTGTGTGTGTGTGTGTGTGTGTGTGTGTGTACACATGTGTTGCAATCCCCGTTATTATTCAAGTAGAAGGTGGGATGGTACCATTGGTTTACTAGATTTCAAACAAATTCTTAAGAAGAACACATGTGGCAGCTTCTAATTTGAGAAACTGGAAACTAGAATCATTCAACTTTTACTATATAATTAGTACCTCTGAGAATAGGAAGAAAGCAAAACCTTAAAATCTGCATGTCCCTAATGAATATTAACTATTACGCTCTGATGGTGCAAGATGAATCCTCTCATAACAGACTGTTTACATCACAGGCAGATGTTTCTGTTTACTTGGATGTAATTGAGAGTGACACATTGTGGTGAGGTCCAAAATCCATTTTTCTGTCACTCTGTAATTGGGTATTATATAGGCTTGCAAATGTATTTCTAAAGAACTTGTCCCCCCCCCGCCCTTAAAATTAGTGACATATAATTTCTCTTTTCCTATCATATTTTAAAAAATAAAAATAATATTAAGTTTGACCACAGAAGGCAGTATGTTCAAATGTCCATGTAATGTAGGAATGTCCTACCTAAATATTCTTACAAATGGAATTTAGTGTTGTAAAAAGTGGTCCATACAGATTATATGTCAACTCTAATGATTATCATATTTTGTTTTCCTTTCTTTCCAGCCTAAAAATATCCACTTATATCAATTGCTTCATGAGTCCTTATAGGGCACCATTTCTACACCTTCACCACCTTGGTATTTCTTTTAATAATCCTGATTTGTAAACACTCTTCTTAAACTTTATTGTGGTTTGACAATACAAGTGAAACAAAAAATATCACCTAATTTTGTAAAATAAAAACTAAAAGTTTAAAAAATAAAAATATATATATTAATTTTTTAATGTTTTATTTATTTTTAAGACAGAGGGAGACAGAGCATGAGTGGGGATGGGGCAAAGAGAGAGGGAGACACAGAATCTGAAGCAGGCTCCAGCCTCTGAGCTGTCAGCACAGAGCCCGACGCAGGGCTCGAACTCACGAACTAGGAGATCATGACCTGACCTGAAGTCGGACGCTCAACCGACTGAGCCACCCAGGCGCCCCTAAAAATATATTTTTAATCTACTCCTTTTAAACAATGAAGATTTTATTTTAGAATAATTTAGATAATACAGAAAAATTGTGAAATGTACAGAGAATTCTTATTATCCAGCACCTAGCCTCCTCTGTTATTAACGTCTTAAATTTGTAGGGTATGTTTGTCACAATTAATGAATCAATACTGATACATTATTATTAACTGAATTCTATAACTGTTTTAGATCTATTACTGTTGTAGGCAGACTAATGTCCCCCAGGGAAGTACACATCCCAACCCCAAGAAATTGTGTATATATTGGGTTATATGGCAAAGAAGAATTCAGGTTGCAGAAGAAATTGAGATTGCTAACTAGCTGACCTTAGAATAGAGCTCTTTTGGATTCTCCTGGTGAGATCAGGGTAGTTACGGGACCCTTAAATGTGGAAGGTGACAGCAGCAGAAGCAATCAGATTCAATGTGAGGACCCAATCCAGCCTCTCTGGCTTTGGGAGCATCCAACCCACCCTCTCTGGCTTTGGGAGGACCCAATCCACCCTCTCTGGCTTTGGGAGGACCCAATCCACCCTCTTGGCTTTGGAAGCACCCAATCTGCCCTCTCTGGCTCTGGGAGCACCCAATCCACCCTCTCTGCTTTGGGAGCACCCAATCTGCCCTCTCTGCTTTGGGAGCACCGAATCCGTCTTCTCTGCTTTGGGAGCATCCAACTCACCTTCTCTGGCTTTGGAAGGACCCAATCCACCCTCTCTGCTTTGGAAATACCCAATCCACCCCTCTGCTTTTGGGAGCACCCTCTCTGGCTTTGGGAGCACCCAATCCACCTTCTCTGCTTTGGGAGCACCCAATCCTCCCTCTCTGGCTTTGGGAGCAATCTCTGAAGCCTCAGAAGGGTTAATGAGTGTATTCTCATGCCAACACCTTGATTTGAGTTCAGTGAGGCTCACTTTGGACATCTGAACTACAAAAGTGTAAGAAAAATAAATGTGTGCTGTTTTAAGCCACCAAGTTTGCAGTCATTTGTTATAGCATCCATAGAGAGCTAATTACACTTAAGTTTTTTTAAATTTTTTTTAATGTTTATTTATTTTTGAGACAGAGAGAGACAGAGCATGAACGGGCTAGGGTCAGAGACAGGGAGACACAGAATCTGAAATAGGCTCCAGGTTCTGAGCGGTCAGCACAGAGCCCGACGCGGGGCTGGAACTCACGGACCGGGAGATCATGACCTGAGCCGAAGTCGGAAGCTTAACCGACTGAGCCACCCAGGCGCCCCTACACTTAAGTTTTTAACCTAATGGTCTTTCTCTGTCTCAGTGAACACTGTGTTCAGTTGTCATGTCTCCCAATCTCCCTTCCTGTCCTGTTTTCACAAAGGTCAGGACTCCCCATTTTCTCCTCACGGATTTTTTCCCCAGTATTTATCTTGCATGGCCGATCCCATCTTGATGTCTGATTCCTAGAGGATATGAGCCAACCCAGCTTTTCAGCCCATTTAACAGCCTCCCACCCCCAGGCCTTGGACAGTCTACAGTCAGTGAACACCAGATGGGAGGGGCACATGGATGGTGACCCCCCAACATTAAAAGGCTCCATTTACACTCTAGACTCCAGCTGAGCCCATGTCTTCGTTTACCTGTTTCCCTTGCTCTATCATGCTTCTTTCATTCCCTTTTTCCTGAGCCTACTCCTCCAGTAAATCTCATGTACCTAAAACTCTGCTCAGACCCCACATCTAGGGAATCTTATCTAAGGAAACACCCATTACATTTGAGTGGATAAGGCAACATGATTTTGGCGCTAAGGATCTTGGGTCTCTTGGTTGGGTAAGGGGCTTTTCCCACTTGCAGAGAAGAAATTGTGAATGAGAGGTGTACTGACTGAAGTTATTAATCCAAATCACTTAATTAATGTATCCATTGATGCTTATTTTCAAGAAATTCGTTTTATTTGGCCATGAGTCCTGGTGATAAAACCTTCCAGGATATCGGATATCTCCAAACAGGGATGAGGCCAAATAAGGGTTTAGTGAAGACCAGTGGCTCACAATGCCTGCCAAGTGTCCTATCCCTCCCCTCTTGCTCAAAACAATTATGTGTAGAGTGCATCACTAGCTTACTAATCATATTCCAGAAGAATTTCTCAATGATCAGTAAGTCTATCTTTTGAGGATTTATTTTAAATCCCCATCTAGTGCTATCAGTCAATGAAAATAATCACTTGAGTTTAATATCTTCAACCATATTCCTGTCATGTAAGCAGAAAAATTAATTTAAAATAATGACAAAACTCAGCATTTGTTCATAAATTAATTCTTATGATATAGAAGCTTTATATGTATCCTAATGTTCACATTCTAGAATCTGATCATCATGTAACAACGGTGATGACATCATGCAATTAAACAGTAAAAAAAAAAAAAAAATCCTGGAATACAAAAGTCACAGATTAATTTAAATTAATGATGTATGTAAATGCTGACAATTTAAACACTAAATGTTTCCATATAACAAACATTAACTGAACATTTACTCTAGATGAAATTATGCCAACCACTGTGAGGAAAACAAAGATAAGCAAGACCTAGTTCCTGTAATCTCAGGGCACGAGAGATATTGAGAAGACAGATGTGTGCATGAGAAATTCTAAGGCAGATTATAAAGACTGCTCTGATAGAGCTCAAGAAAGATGAGGAATTTGATAACAGGAAAGATAGAAACTAATTAATTCCAGTGTAGAAAGGCAAAACGTCCTAACAAGAAAAGTATAAAGAAATCTCTCTTTTGTCTTTGGGTGATCTTACTGATTCATATTCCCCCTGTGATATCCTCTCACTTAAATATATACATATATATGCGTGTACTATTACATCAGATGATAAAAAGAAGAGTGACAATACACAAAAATAATTCATATATATAAACATAATCATATCGAAATAAAGAGGAGATCATCGTAATTATTATAGTTCTCATTTCTGTAACCAGTCACATAATTGTAGCTGTTTTTATAACTACTCTTTTCAACAAGCCACTCCATGTTCCTTTAGCCCTTAATGAGTAGCTAGGGTTGTGGTTGTGGTTCTTTGCCTGGTGAGGTGAACCAACCCTTCATCCCTGAAGATTCTGGGCCACCAGCTGTCCTGCCTGAATTGCTTAGATGTGTTTAGGTTAGTGTTATTTAGCTTTCTATCAACTTGAACTACAAGATATGGGATGGATAAAGTACAGGCTCCTGATTCCTTCTCACCCCAATCATGTAGCCAACTCAGTTTCAGTTTGATCAGGTTGACTACCCTGGATCCCTGCCTGGCCTGTTTAATCAGTGTCATGAGAAGCCCAAAGTGGCCGGTGGCAGTCGGCTTTCACTTCAGGGGAATCACTGTGTCACCTGGTGTAATGATATTTGTAATAGAGACCTGTAGACCATCAAAACCTAAAGTCTTGGAGACAAGAAGCAAGCTGTTTTTTATGGTTCTAGCACTTTCCATAACGTGACACCTTTGTTGAAACGTGTCCACATTTGTTGAATAAACAAATAGAAAATGTAGACTAAGCATTACACAGAGGATTAGACAATATGCCACATTTAGTTCACATCCATAGGCCCCCAAAATATGTCTCAGGGCAACTGAAACTTACTCATTTAATCAGAGAACTACGTTTTGGAGTTATTAGAAGTGGTCAAGAGTTGCTAAAGGAGCAGACATCAGCAAAAACTGGCCTAATTTTTATCATACTTAACAAAAATAATATATATGCCATGGTAAACAAAACAAAACAAATCAGAATTTGTTTATTACTGTTTCAGGAGGAAGAAAATGTCATGATCTGGGTATCCAAAATTAATCAGCTTTAAATTAAACACTAGAGTTTATGCTTTGTACACATGTAACTCATCTTTTGTTATTTCAGTTCACAAATTTGTTTCAGTAAACTTTTACTGAAGTTCCTGGAATTTAGATTCTGTTCCCATTTATGTTGTACTCATTAAAGGAATAAAGGTTTAGCCAAAACATTTGTATTCTCTCTTCTACTGATATTAGCAATGTGGAAATAGAAATCTTACATAAGTTTGTAAATGATTAAGTTATAAACTTAAGTTTATAACAGGAAGGGTAATGGGGTCCCAATTCATATATTGATCTACTTTTATTTAGCTGTGGGAACTAGCTCATGTAAAGTTTTTTATATGCACATTAAGTGCAAAGTATTTCTCACTAAATTTCCCATAGATATATATTTTGCCCAGTAATATTGTGTACTTTAAAATTTATTACATGTAGAATAAAATATCATTCACTTATATGCCTATTTATCCTAATATACAACCTAATGAAAATTACTTTTGTGTACATATTTATATTCATTAAAAACAATTTTTCTATATTTGTACTGAGAAGCACACCTATAAAAGCAGAATTCAATTCCTTACTCTTGAAAACCAATTATGTATAGTTAATTATATACACTCAAAATTTAGTGTTTCAATTTAAGGAAACATTATTAATTGTCCAGTTAATCTGGGCTTTAAACATTTCTCTGAGAATTTAAAGGTGGTCAGTGAATATGAATTCTTTTTGTCATAGTGAATACCTTACTGTGTCTTAGAAACAAAACGATGTCTTTATTCTTTTACAAAGTTCACCTTCAATTGTATACTGCCAGAGTTGACAAAATAGTCCGTTTTAAAACATGGATTTATGGGGCGCCTGGGTGGTGCAGTCGGTTAAGCGTCCGACTTCAGCCAGGTCACGATCTCGCGGTCCGTGAGTTCGAGCCCCGCGTCGGGCTCTGGGCTGATGGCTCAGAGCCTGGAGCCTGTTTCCGATTCTGTGTCTCCCTCTCTCTCTGCCCCTCCCCCGTTCGTGCTTTGTCTCTCTCTGTCCCCCCCCCCCCCCGAAAAAAAAAAAACAAAAAAACCCATGGATTTATGGGCAAACACAGTAAGAAAATAATCTTTATTTCAATCTCTTTAATACACAACCTCAAATGTGAGTTCTGGAAAGATCAAGAAAGGTAATAAAGAACAGATATATGGATAGAAACTAAATTCAAAATGAGTCAGATATATACATATATTTTTTAAAGAATAGATATGTAGTGGAAAGGAATCAAAATACATATCCTATACCTACCTCTCTTAGCTTAGATTTCGTAACTGGTATGGTAGGGACAGTAACAGTAAGGTTTATGTGATTTATTTAAGATGGGGTCACATATATAGTAGCACAGTGCCTGGTCAAAGCAAGCACTCATTCTAAGTCAGATGTTTATTATCTATACAAGTAGAGGGAAGGGAAAATGTTGGGTGTCAGTTATGTT
Organism: Puma concolor; assembly: GCF_028749965.1. Taxonomy (NCBI): domain Eukaryota; kingdom Metazoa; phylum Chordata; class Mammalia; order Carnivora; family Felidae; genus Puma; species Puma concolor. Next base: position 113,506,971 of record NC_141676.1, read on the forward strand.
TTAGCAATTCTTCCAATATTTCGAATTTTTTCATTATTATATTTCTTTAAAAAAAATTTTTAGGCTTCTTTATTTATTTTGATAGAGTAAGGGAGGGGAAAAGAGAAGTGGAGACAGAGAATCCCAAGCAGGCTCGGTACTATCAGCTCGGAGCCTGACATGGGGCTGGATCCCATGAACCATGAGATCATGACTTGAGCTGAAATCAAAAGTCGAACACCCAACTGGCTGAGCCACCCAGGTGCCCCTCTTCATTATTATATTTTTCGATGATCTGTGATCAGTGATTGACTTGCTGAAAGCTCAGATGATGGTTAGCATTTTTTGGTAATGAAGTATTTTTTAATGAAGGTACACTTAAAAAAATAATAATAATGCTATTGTGGGTGCCCGGGTGGCTCAGTCAGTTAAGCATCCAACTTCAGCTCGGGTCATGATCTTGCGGTCCGTGAGTTCGAGCCCCGTGTTGGGCTCTGTGCTGACAACTCAGAGCCTAGACCCTGCTTCAGTTCCTGTGTTTCCCTTTCTCTCTGTGCCCGCGCCCCCCCCCCCCCCCGACTCGTGGACTGTCTCTCAAAAAATGAATACATGTTAAAAAACATTTTTTTAATTAAAAAAATAAAACATAAAGCTATTGAACACTTAATCGACTGCAGTGTAATGTAAACATAACTCTTACCAGAAAATCAAAACCTTCGTTTGACTCACATTATTGAGCTACTTGCTTTATTGTGGTGATCTTGAACAGAACCTGCATTATCTCTGGGGTATACCTGCATATGAGAAAGGCTGATGGAAGGGGCTGTGTGGCAAGGACAGAGACTGGCCTCTCACAACCGAGTGCAGACCTTGACCAACAGATAGCAAGACAAGCAGTACTAGGACCTCAGTCCTACAACTCCAAGAAAACGAATTTCCCACCTACTGAAGGGAGCTTGGTAGTGCATTTTTCCCCAGCTGAGTTTCCAGATAAGGACGTGCTCAGGCAACATCATGACTTTAGCCTTATGAGACCCTGAGCAGAGGACTCACTAAATTATGCAAAATTCCCATGAAAACTGTGTTTTATTTTAGGCTAACTTTGTGTGATTGGTTATGCAATGAGATAAACCAAATACAAGCACACATGAATGTTTCTTAGAGTTTAACACATAATTTGACGGCATCTCGTGTGCATCAGGCACTGTCATAGGTCCTGCTTGTCGGAGAGATGAAGACTTACAATTTTGTGAAACACATGAGTAAAATCTGATGTGCTAGAAACTAGCTGAAAAGGGTCATGAAGCATCCAAGGGGGGGCGGGTATGGAGCCTGGGGAAGCAGGGACTTTGTCAGAAATGGTTTTCCTGGGATGATATGGGGAACCACACAGAGAAGTTTGCTTTCGATCTCATATATTTATTGCTCATAACACCTACTTTAAACTGGGCCCAACGAATAGCTTTTTAAAGTGTGGTCCATTACCTGCACACACAGCCCTTTCTCTTACTGGTGAGGAAGTATTTAGTTGAGTGGAAACCATGCAGAGGCTCCTCCCAGAGATTCTTCCCGGAAATCACAAAGACAAGGAAAGATGGCAATATTAACAATGGCTGGATGGGCTTTACAAGATATTATGACACTGGTTCTATAACTTAATGTGGGAACAAACGTCACCTAAGAGCTTGATAATAATGACGCTTTTCTGAGTACCAGACATGACTTATGGGATCCCCATCTCTGGAGGTGGGGCCCAGTGAAGCCACACTGTTATCACACTCTTTGATGATGAATCTTTGCCATGGTAAATTAAAGAAACAATGCTGTAAAATTATCTTGTCTATCCTATTTTGTTCCTCCTAACGTGGGTAACTTTCTTGGTCTTTGTTACTTCCTCAGAGAGATCTCTGGTCCTCTATGTGATGTTCACTCAGCGGACTGTCCTGCCCCCTCTTCAGTAGGAGATGGGATCTTGAACTCCCATCCTGACTTAGTAGGACCTGACTTGGACCTGCCAAATGTTTCCATCACATACCACCCAGTCGGATCAAAACTGACGAATGATCACTGCAGACATGGCTCACTTGGATAGGAGACTATCTACCAACTTGTAACAGGATACTACAACGTAGTAACAATAGATTTGAAAAAGAGAAAAGATGACTATATTAACAAAAGGGCTTAGCTCTAAGATTAATAGACTCTCCACGTCCAAAAGAGTCAAAGCATAAAAAACAAAGTTGACAGCAAAAGTCACAACATGGACTATCGTCCCTTTTTTCTGTTTTTCTTTAGGGAGAGTGTAACTTCACATAACTTGCAATCTGACTTCAAGAACAATCTCCCATTAGGTTCCTGTCATCAAGTGGTTTTGTTCAATGTTTCCTCATGACTGGACCCACATCATGCACTTTTGTCTAGAATATCACAGGACTGATGAACATACTTTTAGTGCTTCCCTCCACTGTGGCAACAGGGGTCGTTTGTCCCATTACTGATACCCTTACTGGAGTCACTCAGGGAAGAAAGAATCTCTCAGTATCTCTAGTGTAAAGTTACATGTTTTCCCTCTGTAAACAATAAATATTTTGTGAGGAAATATTCTGAGGCTACATAAAATGCTGTTCCTCATCCCACACTCTCCAATATTTTAGCCTCCACTGACAGTTTTATTTTGCCTAACATTTTACTATAATGACCACCACATAGTGATTGTGTGATTCCAACATTCTTTCTACAGTTATGGCATCTTACTGTAAGAAACAGCGGTCTCTTCTAGCTATTCACTTATTTACATACCTAATTTATTCAATGTGTTATAACCCATTATTGTTCTTATGTATTTCCCGCTCAAATTGTTGTCCATTTGGCTATTATGAGCACCTTTAATCTAACTCTGGTGTCTGTCGTGTCCTCATCGTTTTTGAGGGATTTTTTTCTTACTTTGGGCACAATCACATGCTCTATGTTCATCTGGAATGTTCTCTTCCCCAGGTCTGAATCAATCATTTTTTTTTTCAGGAAGCTCTAGATTATTTAACTGCAGAACATAATTAGCAACCAAGACCTATGCTCTAGGCATGTTCATTGCTAAAATATGTCATTTTTGGGGCGCCTGGGTGGCGCAGTCGGTTAAGCGTCCAACTTCAGCCAGGTCACGATCTCGCGGTCCGGGAGTTCGAGCCCCGCGTCAGGCTCTGGGCTGATGGCTCAGAACCTGGAGCCTGTTTCCGATTCTGTGTCTCCCTCTCTCTCTGCCCCTCCGCCGTTCATGCTCTGTCTCTCTCTGTCCCAAAAATAAATAAACGTTGAAAAAAAAAATAAAATAAAATATGTCATTTTTCAGAGGCCTTCACATTGTACAGAACTATAATACACACACACTTACATCTATTATAAACAACCACCTCTCCACCCAATTCATAGTTCTCTTTATACATTGAAATCCATGAGATTATACAGCACCACCAATTCTAATGCAATACTACAGAGTTCATTCTAGATTTGCCTCTTTCCATATTTTGAACACTCTTTTCCAAGAGTAAGAAGCCTGGCTTTCATTACACTCAATATCGTTTCTTCTTTGCTTAGCCCCCTGTGTGTAGCCACAAGGACACCAATAGGTTTTGTGGGGCCCCAGAAAAATATTCATGTGGGGGCTCTGCATATATAAATAATATGATTTAAATTATGTAGAAAATTCATGGGTTCACATAAGGTATAGAGACATATCAATGAAGACTTAGAAAAATGGGCAGAGGCACATATGTATTTGTTTATTGTCAAATCAATGCATGTAGATATTCTTCAAACTGTCCATCCCATTCACACCCAAGAACCAGCTTTTCCTGTTGTTTATTACCAAATGCACCATTCTTGGTTAGTTTCCTATCTCTCAGGAGAAAGGAACAATGTTATTATTACTCATAACAGGAACTTCTGAACCTGTTTATATATTTTTTTTAATTTTTTTTAACGTTTACTTATTTTTGAGACAGAGAGACACAGAGCATGAACAGGGGAGGGGCAGAGAGAGAGGGAGACACAGAATCTGAAACAGGCTCCAGGCTCTGAGCAGTCAGCACAGAGCCCGACGCGGGGCTCGAACTCACGGACCATGAGATCATGACCTGAGCCGAAGTCGGACGCTTAACCGACCGAGCCACCCAGGCGCCCCCTGAACCTGTTTATATTAAAGCAATATACATGATCTTGTCTCTGCAGTGCTTAATAAGTTATTTATTGCTGACTCCATAATTTCTCATGACACTGTACCATCCATCCTGCCCCTCATGAATATTAGTTTCCAATGACTCTCTCCAAGTTTGTTACTATGTTTCATTGAAAGTACCCATAAATGCTAGTCTTCCCCAGAGGGTGCAGAAAAAATAGAAACGATGATTCATTTTATGGCCATATCCAATTTACCATACAGAATTTTCTAGTAAAAATATAGAACAGCATATCCTTCTTTTGAACTCTGTAGGCTGTAGTCACTGCACTTCTAGAATAAAATCCCTCTCAATGTTACCATATTCCTTGCCTTCCTGCCTTCCACACAATATCACCATAGGGAGGGCAGATGAGGGGTCCTGGACAGAGCAAGAAGAATGGTCTCATTTGGACAAGGAATGTCTGTCTCTCACCTTGTATGTCTTAAGACCCACCAGGAAAAGCAGAACATCTCATCATTTAATGGTAAGAGAGCACACGGATTGGAAAGACTGGGTGGTCATGAATGCTTGTGGAGAACATAGGCTGAGACTTTCGCGGAGGAGTCCCTGACATGTGATGAAGAACCCGCAAAGTGATACCCGGGGTGATGGACTCTCTGAAGCCCTCACATGCAGCACAGGGGCAGCACAGACATCAGAAGGCAAAGCGGCAGGAGCCAGTATACTGGCCACACATTTGGCTGAAGCCAGCGAACTGCCAGTTGCCCAGAGCCCTGAACCCTGCTTGGTTCTAAATGTAGGTCTCTGCAGGTCAGCGTCTCTTGCACACATGAATTGTCCCCATTCCATGAAAGAAATATGGGCCTATAGAAGCAATCCTCTTGCCTACTGCTCTCCTGAAACCACGGAGAAGCCGTAGGGTCCAGGAAAAACCCCACAGGCATGAGTCTTGGTCCTTGGGGCATCTGGTCTATCTCATGCGGGATTGTGGAGGACCAGAAGGCTAGAGAATATCCCTGAGGGGACAAAAGGGACGGGCCTGCATGGCGCCATGCTAGGCTTGGAGCTTCCCATCTAGATGGCACTCCAAAGGCCCCTGAGATGCATGTTCAGGTCTAGGACATTCTGTGTAGCCTAACTCCTGGCTGCTCCAAGCCACTGCCTGCCCAGATGCCCTCCTGGCCCGGGGCTGGCCTCTAAGGGCCTGTGCTTCCTGCCATGACATCTTACCTGTGTGCCTTTCCATTGCCTCTGAATTGCCCTTCTGCCTCCATCATCTTTAATCATTTGAAATTTCTAATATTGAGATTATTTTCAAAATTGCTGTTATAAATATTAGTGTTTGAAAGCGAGTATCATCTTACACAGATCTTGCAATCATTGTTGCTTAATTTCTTAAAAATGTTTTTTTTTTAACGTTTATTTATTTTTGAGACAGAGAGAGACAGAGCATGAACGGGGGAGGGGCAGAGAGAGGGAGACACAGAACGGGAAGCAGGCTCCAGGCTCTGAGCCATCAGCCCAGAGCCCAACGCCGGGCTCGAACTCACGGACCGCGAGATAGTGACCTGAGCTGAGGTCGGACGCTTAACCGACTGAGCCACCCAGGCGCCCCCATTGTTGCTTAATTTCTTAAAGCCCCTTCTTGGAAGTGAACTTGCTTGGCCAAAATGTGAACTAGGAAGACTCAGGCAGATATTAAAGAAGGCTTGTGTCACAGCCGTAAGTTTTAACTCAAAATTAACCTTACATTTTTACATTCAATATATACATTTTTATTTTCCATGTCGTTATTGAGGAAGGTACTATTTCCCTTTCCTTTTTACATCATTTTTTTTACTCGTTTCATTAACTTTTAATGAATTTGTGCATCTGCTTCATATTGTTTAGAAATGTTACTGGTACTTGTTTTATATCAAATTCCATTGGAAATGGTAAAGCAAATGTCATCTGAGGTATTAAGTCTTGTGTCAGAATGACTTTGCACCCACTTCTAGGGGAGCCATAAAAGAGCCGACACTCACAGGTGATGATATATATAGTAATCTCAATTATATGGAAAACTTTTTCTCAATGACAGTTTTTTAGAGGAAACAAAATAGCTCAGAACCCTGCATAGATTATTGTTATATACAAATATTTAAAGGAATATTACATGTAGAAGAAATGAACATATCAATTTCAAATATATTTTTAAACCTGAAGTTCCAGCGTTATCTTTCTAGTTACAGATGCTACAATAGTATCTACACCTTTAATAAAAATGTGATCAGTTTGAAATTCTTTTATTTATCAAAACTGTATTGCCCAACTGTAAGATATTGAATGGTTTATTACTGACTTTTAGAAATGTCTCATGTTATGTCTTTTTAAATCACTAGATACAATTTATCATATATCTTTCCTCCAAATTTTTTTCTGGTGGTCTATTACCACCAAAGATGCTTTTTCTCCAGTCTTACTATATTTCATATCTAGTTCAAATCATATTTCTTCTACTATTCATTAGATTACATTTTTTAAGGTTAGAATCCTTTTTACTTCTTAGCTTTAGTTCCTATTTCTCCAGCTTCTATTTAGAAATGATGCACATCATTTTATTAATATATTAAACATCACTAGTTAATTGTATTTTTTGGCCTTTTGCTAAGCTGAGGCTAAAAATTAAACCTTGGCCAGATCATTAAAATGAGTTCAATCTTTTTCTTTCTTAACTTACACCTATGACTTCTCAGTGAATTTTGTTATTTTCCCTATTCTTCTTAATTATAATTTCAAAAGAAAGCATCATTTTATAGACCACACACTGGCACACATACATACACATAAACCAAAGAGGCACACTTCCCTGCTTATAAACTACTTAGGCAAGAGACTTTGGGTCACTATTATTTCAGAATGTCTTAAAACTTTGCTGTTGTGGGAATACTTCCTATCATTCAAGACTGGTATGTATGGATGCTTTATACTCAGCAGAAAATTAAGCTACCCATATGTGAAAATATAAAGAAGGGGCTTCTTATTTTCAGAACCAAATGAAATTAATTGCAAACACCTTCCTACTATAAAAAGCCTAGCAATGCCAGACAAAAGTAAAAAAAAAAAAAAAAAAAAAAAGGATTTAGTGAGAGTGAGTGATTACACAGAAAAAACAGTTTTGAAAATGAGTGACTTAACACTTTTAACCTTCACACACACACACACACACACACACACACACACACGTACCCACCCATGGGTGTGCACAGGCAGAGGTTAGTGTACTCAAACAAGCAAGGTAAGGAAGAGGACATCAGACCACTGAAAAAAGCCTAGAAACTCAGAGTGCCCGTGAAAGAATTGCCAGTTTCAGGAGCAAAAAAGAAACTTGTTGTTTTTTTTTTTCTCATGTGGAAGAGACATTCTCCTGTGACAAATTGAGAGAGGCAAAGCAATCCGCATGTCCTGGTTGGTGGTTAAAATTGTAACCACTTACCAGGAGAAAAAGAAAAGCCAGTAAGACTGGATGGGTGTGAATGCAACACATTCCAAGGTGCAGGGAACCACACTAAAGCTTCATCTGAATGACACCAGGCAACATACAAAGGTGCTTCTGAATATACAGTGAAGAGTCTCCTTGAAGAAACGTATTTTGTAGGAATCAGGATCAGATTTGGAGAACAGTGGATCTTGGCCGATGCAATTAAATCTTGCCCTGAATTCCTACCTCGAGACTTCTACTTCTGGCCAACGTGGAATACCCATGCCCCAAAAACAATAAAAAACATGTAGAATATATAACATGATGGTTTGCAAAACACTGGGCTTCGGGTGATGAGGAAAATGATATTTGAAACAACAGAGTTTAGCTCTTGCCTCAACTTACTGCACTAAAGAAGCTTCCAGGCAGCGGTGCCTGGAGGTGGGTCCAAGGCACATCGAAGTGACCTTCCTGAATGGAAGATGTCAAGTCCAGGCCCACTGAGGTGCTAGAATTTGTCAGAAGGTGTCAGAGAGGAGAGTGCTTCACACAGAAAGAGCTCCGGGGACCCAAAGAGGATCCCCCTCTGCTGTTCAGGCAACGGAATGATCAGGTGCCCCAGTGATATGAGAGGTGTTTGGGGAAACTGCCTGGGGCTGGGAAAATAAATACAGCACCTGAAAGGATCAGAGAGGTGAGTCCCAGCACCCACAAAAGGCCTGGTGTGCTGCCTAGTCCCCCGCATACTGGAAATCTCATGACTCACAGGGCATGACACAAGGTAAACACAGGATCTTTACTAAGCACTGGGGAATTACTAGCCTTGACTGAGCACTGCTCATACTTCCTAAACCTTAAAAGTACGACCCGCTTGGGACACCTGGCTGGCTCAGTCCGTTGAGCCACAAACTGGTGATTTCAGCTCAGGTTATGAGCTCATGATTCTTGGGTTTGAGCCCCGTGTCAGGCTCTGTGCTGACACTGTGGAGCCTGTTTGGAATTCTCTTTCTCTCTTTCTTTCTCTCTCTCTCTCCCCACCCCCATCGGCTCCTCTCCCCGACTAGCTCTCTCAGCTTTCTCTCTCTAAAATTAAAAAAAAAAAAAAAAAAGACCTAATCGGATCAAATTATCTCTAAGTAACTTAACTGCATTATATAACAAAGGTCAAGAACATGTACACTACACTAGAATATATACATACAGAATATGTTCTACTTATTCTACATATATAATATATATATTCTTACAAATATGTGCATATAGAATATATGTATACTTATGAATATATACAAACAATATATATACACTTATTGTACATATATAATATGTGTGTATATATTCTATGAAATACAACATACTTTAATTCCAAATATTTAATACAAAAATACCCAGTACCAAACTAAGTGAAATCCACAATGTCCAGCAACAATAAAAAAAAATTACCTGACTTGCAAAGAAGTAGGATCATGTGACCCATAAAGAGGAGAAAAACGTCTCAGTTAAAACCAAGCCTGAACTGACACAGATGTTACATGAGAAGAAACACATATTAAAACAGTTCTCAGGACTGTATTCTGTATGTTCAAAAACTTACATAGAGACATGGAAGATACAGAAAAAAAACAAAGGCCAGGGTGGGTATTTATAGATGGAACTGTAATGTCTGAGCTGGAAAATCCAGAGAATGAGATGATGGTATAGATGAGACGCTACATAAGAAAAGATTAGTAAACTCGAAGGCACAGCATTGGAGCCTATCTAACATGAACCATAAAGAAAATCAAACAAAACAACTAAGAATAATAAATAGCATCAGAGAAGTTTAGGACAACTCTGAGCAACCTGATATATGTGTAGCTACAGTCCCTAAAAGAGAGAGTGGAGGGTAGAAAAAATACTGGAACAAATAAAGGTCACAAGTATTCCATATTTGATTAAAATGTGTGTGGGTGTGTGTGTGTGTATATATATATATATATATATATATATATATATGGCTCCACAGATCCAAGAAATTCAATGACACTCAAGCACAAAGAATATACATAAAATGACATCAAGGTACACCCTAATCGAATTGTTCAAAACCAGTGACAAAGAAGAAATCTTTCTTAAAAGCATCCAGAAGAAAAAAGAACGTATTACGGATAGGACAACAAAGATAGTGACAGGAGGCAATCTCAGGCAGGAAGTCATGCAGAAGAGAAGATAGTGACAGTTCACCGTTAGAGTGACAGGGAAAATGCTGTCCTATTAGACTTCCGTGAGGGGACCTTTCAAGAACACAGGTGAAATAAAAATGTTTCCATATATAAAAAATTTGATGGAATTCATCACCAACACAGCTACACTGTAAGAAATTTGTATTTTGTACATTTTTTAATTTTATTAATTTTTTAAAGTTTTTTTATGTTTATTTATTTTTCAGACAGAGAGAAACAGAGCATGAACGGGGGGAGGGTCAGAGAGAGGGAGACACAGAATCTGAAACAGGCTCCAGGCTCGGAGCAGTCAGCAAAGAGCCTGACGCGGGGCTCGAGCTCGCGACCACAAGATCGTGACCTGAGCCGAAGCCGGACGCCTAACCGACTGAGCCACCCAGGCGCCCCTATTTATTAATTTTGAGAGACAGAGAGCATGGGGGGAGAGGGGTAGAGGCAGAGGGAGAGAGAGAGAGTACCAAGCAGGACCTCACTGTCAGTGTGGAGCCTAACGCAGGGCTTGAACCCACGAACCACGTGATCATGACCTGGGCCAAAGGCAAGAGCCAGACGGACACTCAACTGACTGAGCCATCCAGGTGCCCCAAGAAATGTTTTTAAAAAGTCATCTGAACAGAAGTGATTGTGGATGAAAATATGTGTTTACTTAACGGAACAAGAAGTGCTAAGGTGGTCCCAGATTCCAGCTTTTCCATGAGCAGCTCAAAACTGCCCAAGGTCTGCTTGGCTATGTGACTTCCCCATCGCCTTGTTGGGAAAAGCAGAGTTGAATGTTAGTCTCATCTCTGCCTTCCTCTTTCCCTCAGGATTTCACCCCTCTATGTCCTTACTTCTGTGCCATCACCAAAAATACTGTCAAGCAGGTTTGATGTTTTATTCAACTTTTCTGGTTTGCTCGTCACACGATATTTGGGTGACATAAAGTTTGATACAATGAAAGCAGAAGTCTCAGGTCTTCTTTATACCTCTACACACACACATATTAATACCTATAAAATTTATTTATGTATTTATTCTGAGAGAGACTGAGACAGCGGGAGTAGGGGAGGAGCACAGAGAAGGGGAGAGACAATCCCAAGCAGGCTCCACGCTGCCAGAGCAGAGTCCGACACGGGGCTCGATCCCACAAATCCACAAGATCATGACCTGAGCCGAAATCAGGAGTTGGATGCTTAACTGGCTGAGCCACCCAGGAGCCTCCATATATTAAATAAGTTATATAATTTACAATTAAATGTGAATTTGCCAATTTTTTTTAAAAAAGCCGTTACCTGTCTTTATAAAGTCTCAAATTTCAATATTCTTTTAGACTGTTTTGTAAAGTGATCTGCTATACAAGAATACAAAAGTAATCAGTAACCCTAGCTGTTGAAGTCCCTTAAGGAACACAATGTATTTTTAGATATCTATGTTAGAAATGGCATATTTGACAGCTAGCATCTTTGGGAGTGTTCTCTGTGATAAATTGCATATATCAAATTTCTAATAAATTATTTTGTTTCTGTAGCAAATGATCATGTCTGAGCTCTCTTGACAAATCCATACCTGGGATAAATCTTACTTTTTATTTAATTAAAACATGCAAATGTCCATAGCTGCATTAATCATGAAAGACTGAGGCACAGTGAGTTTTATATCAGAAACACATGTGACCTAACTTTGAATCTGGGATTTGTACCTCTGCTGGTAGAATCTAAGTTTTCTACTCCTCAATTCCCTTGCCAATAAAAGGAATTGAGTAATATCTAATTTGTAGATTTGTGAGAAGAATTTAAAAGAATTCAGGAAAAGTATGGCATATGACAGGCACTCAGCTAATTAATTTAAGCCTGGGGCCAGCTATAATTTGTAATACACATCTCTGTACAGATGATGGATAAAATTCAGCAAGTCTAAACATCAGAGCATGAGTGAATCGTGTCGTTAATTTATTCATCCACTCATTTTGAATGCCAACCTCAGTCAGTGTCAATTCCGATCCCTGCAAGGTACTATTTCCTGTGTCTGAAATGTTATGATAGTCACATGTCTGACTGTATCTTCACCAAACATCCTGAAATAGCAGCATCCCTGCTGTTTTCTGTCCCCTTACCTTGTTTGTTGCTTACCCGATACTTCCCACTATATTTGCTTATCTTTGTTACATGTTCCCACCATGAAAATGTAAACTTGGGGCGCCTGGGTGGCGCAGTCGGCTAAGCGTCCGACTTCATCCAGGTCACGATCTCGCGGTCCGTGAGTTCGAGCCCCGCGTCGGGCTCTGGGCTGATGGCTCAGAGCCTGGAGCCTGTTTCCGATTCTGTGTCTCCCTCTCTCTCTGCCCCTCCCCCATTCATGCTCTGTCTCTCTCTGTCCCAAAAATGAATAAACGTTGGAAAAAAAAAATTAAAAAAAAAAAAAAAAAAAAGAAAATGTAAACTTTACAAGGGCCCGAGCTTGTTTATTTTGCTTATGGTTTGTAACTCAGTACCCTGAATTGTGCCAAGCACAATACATGTACCAAGCACAACAAGACATATTTCTGAGAATTAAAAAACTATGCCCTTAATAAAAAAATTGTTTTATAATGTCCTTTAATGGTGGAATGCTGTTTTATACTTATGGACACATATTGTTTTCCTTATTTTTGTATAAAATCTTTTACCATTTTGAATAATGCTAAATGAAACATTTTTGTACATAAATGTTACTGGCTAAGTCTGATTATTTCTTGAGAATGATTAAGAATTCCCAATTATATTGTCCCATTATATATTATAATGTCTCTTCACATTTTTATTTTTTTTTTTACTTTTAAAGTTTTAGAGGGAGAGAGAGCATAAGCTGGGGAGGGGGCAGAGCAGAGGGAGAGAGAAGGAGAGAGAAAGAGAGAGAGAGAGAGATGGAGAATCTTAAGCAGGCTCCGCACTCAGCAAGGAGCCTGATGTGGGGCTCAATCCCCTGAACAACGAGCTCACGACCTGAGCCAAAATCAAGAGTTGGATGCTCAACCGACTGAGTCACCCATACGCCCCACCTTTCACAGTTTGAAAACTTAACAGGTTCTTCAGAAAAGTGATGCTCTCTGGAGACCAAAACCAAGCAGCTCACGTCTTCACTCCTTCCAGCCAGCACTGGTGTCAGGCACGTAAGTTAACGTGACTCTTACTTCCCAGAACGCAGGTTTTGGAGCCAACAACAAATGGGTCATCGGACAAAAATACTAACAGTTTGAGTATTTAGTAGCCAGTATGTTACTAGCTGTTGCGTACGAATTATTAGAGTAATTTCTTAATCTACACAATGAAGATTTAGATTATTTCAAGGGTTAAATGTCTCAACATGAACTGATAAGTGCCTGGCAGTCAATGAAGAGTAGCCCCGATTGTAAGTCAAAAGTATAAATTCAGTGACAAATGCAATGAATTCCCCAGTTTCTGCTTTTTTCATTTTATGAATACCAGGGATTAAAATCAGGAAGAACTAAGTGGGTATTTTTTTTTTAATGTTTGTTTATTTTTGAGAGAGAGAGAGAGAGAGTGAGCGCAAGCCTGGGAGGGGCAGACAGAGAGGGAAACACAGAATCAGAAGCAGGCTCCAGGCTCTGAGCTGTCAGCACAGAGCCCGACATGGGGCTTGAACCCATGAACTGTGAGATCATGACCTGAGCTGAAGTCGGACGCTCAACCGACTGAGCCACTCAGGCACCCCTCGTGGATATATTTTTTAAAGATGACATACTAGAAAAAGATACAGTAAATTTTAACACTAGTATATGCAGCTGTAAAATGTAATTTTTTTTAACATTTATTTATTTTTGAGAGAAAGAGAGAGACAAAGCATGAGCAGGGGAGGGGCAGAGAGAGAGGGAGACACAGCATCTGAAGCAGGCTCCAGGCTCTGAGCTGTCAGCACAGAGCCTGAAGTGGGGGTCAAACCCTCGAACCATGAGATCATGACCTGAAAGCAGGCTCTAGGCTCTGAGCTGTCAGCACAGAGCCTGACGTGGGGGTCAAACCCTCGAACCATGAGATCATGACCTGAGCCTAAGTCGGACACTTTACAGTCTGAGCCACCCAGGCGCCCCTGCAGCTGTAAAATAGAAAAGCAATTATTTATGGTATGCACTTTATCTACATAATTAACAACTGTATTAGGAGTATGTCCTCAAACTCCTGCACTGGATTATTTAATTAACACTCAATAAGGCTATGTCTCTACAGAAATAGCTATGAGGAATAATTATAACTCAAAACTTATCTGTTCCTAATGAACCGTAACTACCTCTTAACAATTTCCCTAAGAAGAGTCTAGTTGTTTAATATGGATCTTAAAAGTTAAAGCTCAAAGTTTACCTGTTTACAAGGAAGCTGTTACCTTGTAACCTTAACAGTGAACTGGTAACAGGCACAGCTGAAAAATGTTGAGAATAATTTATTAATACAAATCCTATCCTGCTGTACAAATATGAATATGTTGAAGTGTTCCTTGTACTTTGGGACAACTATTACCTAGTTATAATGTAACCATAAATATTCTATACAATACTATACTATGGTGTAAAACTTTTTTCCAGTTAACAAGTCAACATCGAATAGTGAAGGACTATATTTAGATGTAGCTTCAGAACAGTTGTGTGATAGGACTACTCCTATGTCCAAGAGTATATTAAAGGATGGAAAGAAAAGAAGATGGTGACATTTGGAGTTAGGAGAATGACGCCCTAACATTGGCTGCACACCTAAAAGCAGTCGGTCCTTCAGTAAATGTTCTCATGTTTAGAGGGTCTCAATTTTTTCATCTTTAAAGTACTGAGTTTAAACTGCACAGCGTATAAAGTCCTTTTCAACTGATAACATGCTGTGACGATACTGGGACCAAATTACGGAAGAGCTTATATTCGTTGATTTTTTAAAATTTTTTTAATGTTTATTTTTTATTTTTTTTAATTTTTTTTTTCAACGTTTATTTATTTTTTGGGACAGAGAGAGACAGAGCATGAATGGGGGAGAGGCAGAGAGAGAGGGAGACACAGAATCAGAAACAGGGTCCAGGCTCTGAGCCATCAGCCCAGAGCCTGACGCGGGGCTCGAACTCACGGACCGCGAGATCGTGACCTGGCTGAAGTCGGACGCTTAACCGACTGCGCCACCCAGGCGCCCCTTAATGTTTATTTTTTGAGAGAGAGAGAGAGAAAAAGAGAGAGAGAGAGAGACAGAGCGCGAGTAGGCGAGGAGCAGAGAGAGGGAGACGCAGAATCCGAAGCAGGCTCCAGGCCCTGAGCTGTCAGCACAGAGCCCCATGCGGGGCTTGAACTCACCAACTGCGAGATCATGACCTGAGCCAAAGTCGGATGCTTAACTGACTGAGCCACCCAGGCGCCCTTGCTGATTTTTTTTTAGGTTCCTATGAAAGTATTAGAGAACTGGAATTTGTACATATTTTGATTAGGAAATAGAGATCATCCAAGTCCAATTCGAACTTCAATTAGACAGCTCATGCACCAGAAAGTTTCCACCTGCTAGCATCTTGGGAGAGCTAACTGGATGGGTGGGCCTGGTGCTGTGTCCCTCAGGATAAGCCACTGGGTCTCCTCAAGGAGGATTCGAGGAACAGCACCAACACATGTGGGGGAATTCTGAGACCAGGACCAGGGTGTTTCCTAATGCATTTCATATTTTAGTCTAACCAAATTTTCTTCTTCGAACAACTGTATTCTGTGGTGATGAACTTAAGATAATGAGGATTAGCCAGGTTATTCATTACACGGTGCACGGGCTTGAAAAGGTGCCTTGGGAGCTCAGCGAGATGAGAGGAGAAACAAGGTTAATTGAGGACAGGTGTTTGAAGGAGTTGGCATTGAACTCCTACTTCATGGAACAGAAAGACGAAAAAGGGGTGAGCTGGGCAACGCAGGCACAAGGCTGCTCGACAGGAGTGGGGATTCGCAAGAGAAGCAGGCAAGGAATGAGGTTATGAGGAGACGAGGTAAGGGAGGGAAGGCAGGTATAGCTCCAGCATTTTGAAGGTAACATTCAGAAGGTGCTATTTGATCTGGGGGCAAAGGAGACTCACTGAAATAGACAGATGACAGCTTCAAGAGACTGGTATAAAAAACGATTTAGCAATAGTGTGTTAGAGACCTGGGGAGAGACGGAACCAGAATGTAGAAAGCCAACAAAGAGTACATGATTGGGTTTTATATGTTAGGTAACTGGGAATTCTAGAAAGATTTTGTAAGCTACAAAAAACCCAAAACAAACCAAACAACAACAACAACAACAAGCCAAAGAAATTAAAACTATGTCTTAGAGAATGTTAGATTTTATAACCATGAAGTATAGAGGGGATGACCACACTTTGGAATTAGAATACACGTCAGAGATGATCCCTTACTTCATGAGAACAGCAAAACATAAGAGAAACTATCAGAAGTACTGAGTTACTTAGCTAGTTATTCACAGAGCTGGAAGTAGGAATAGTTCTTCTGACATTATATATACACATACACACACATCATATACATATATCATACATCATATATACATCATATATATACACATCATATACACATCATATATATATATATACATTATATACACACACGCACATATATATATGTATATAAATGCTGAGTAGTATTTCATGGTATGGATATACTGCATTTGTTTATGCATTCACCAACTGATGGAAATTTCGACTTTTTTCCCAGATTTTGGCTTTTATGCATAAAGCTGCTATGAATATTTAAGTGTAGGTACATTTAAGTGTATTTAAGTGGGGAGTTCCTAAGTCCTATGGCAAGTGTATGTTTAACTTCATAAGATACTGGCAAAATTTTCCAAAGTGCATTCCGATCAGCAAGGTCTGATCATCCTTAGTTGCTGTACCTCTTAATCAGCATTTGATATTGTCAGTCTTTTTAATTTAGCCAATCTAGTATATGTGTAGAGTTATCTCGTTGTGACTCCATGCATTTTCAACTTAGAATGCAGAACATCTTTCATGCATTAATTTCTTATCCTTGTGTGTGAAGGATGTGGAAAGAAATTCCTGGGTCACCTGGGTGGCTCAGTCGGTTGAGCATCCGACTCTTGATTTCGTCTCTGGTCATGATCTCACAGTTCGTGAATTCAAGCTCTGCATCAGCCTATGTGCTGACAGTGTGAAACCTGCTTGAATTCTCCCGCTCTCCCTCTCTTTCTCCCCCTCCCCTGTTCTCTCGCTCTCTCTTTCTCTCTCTGTCAAAATTAAATAAATAAATAAATAGATAGATAGATAGATAGATAAATAAATCAATAAATATTTTTAAAAGAGGAAAAAAATCCTCCTATTTTTGAACAATCTTTGTCTCCCTGGTATTGAGTTTGAGGAATTTTTTATATAAAACATTTCTGGATACAGACTTTCAAAATTTAGATGCTTTGCAAATGTTTCCCCAAGTCTCCAGTTTGTCTTATCTTCTTAATGTATTATTCCAAAAACGAGAGTTCTGAATGTTGTTGGGAGTATAATTTATTAATTTCATTTCATAGATCATACATTTTTGTCCAAAAATAAATAAATAAACAAACCCATCTCTTCTTAAACTAAGTGACAAGACTTTCTCTCATGTTTTTTAGTGCTGCAACTTTAGAGACTTCCCTTCTCACATTTAAGGATACGATCCATTTCAAATTCAATTTTGTATTTGGTGTGAGGTATGAGTGACGTTGTTGTTATTTTTTGGCACATGAACGTCAAATTGTTGTGGCACTATTTATTGAAAAAGACAATCCCTGTCTCATTGAATTACTGCACAGTTATTACTGAAAATCAATTAACCATGCATATGTTGATCTATTTTGTGGTTTCTCTCTTCCGTTGACCTAGATGTTTATCCTTATTTTAATACCACACTCTCTTGATTACAGTACCTTTAAATAAGTGCTGAGACCAGGTAATGTGATCTTTGAGTTTCTTCTAAAAAATCTTTTATCCAATATGAAAATCTCTGCTTTTTAATTGCATTAAAGTATAAACAGGAAAATGAAAATCACACAAACTTTGCAACAATAATTATTATTATTAACGAATGGGTATAGGTTCTTGTTATTTTTATTCTATAATGCTTATAAAATTATCCTAATACATATAAAATACAGTAGCTTAACTTTGTTATATAACATCATGAACAATTTATCATGTGTGGAATTATTATCTTTTATTATTATTTTATTTTTAGTGGGAGAGAGAGTGCATATGTGCACATGTTCGTGAGTGAGCGAGCAGCAGAGAGAGGGACAGAGTTTCTTAAACAGGCTCCATGCCAACATGGGGCTCTATCCCATGACCGTGAGATCATGACCTAAGCTGAAATCAAGACTCGGAAGCTAGGGGCGCCTCGGTGGCTCAGTCGGTTAAGCGGCCGACTTCAGCTCAGGTCATGATCTCGCGGTCCGTGAGTTCAAGCCCCACATCGGGCTCTGTGCTGACAGCTCAGAGCCTGGAGCCTGTTTCGGATTCTGTGTCTCCCTCTCTCTCTGACCCTCCCCTGTTCATGCTCTGTCTCTCTCTGTCTCAAAAATAAATAAATGTTAAAAAAAAAATTAAAAAAAAAAAAAAAAAAAAAGACTCGGAAGCTTAACTGACTAAGCCAACCAGGCGGCCCTGAAATTGTTTTACAAAGTATTTCATTGTGTGGAAATATGTTCTGAGCCAGTACTGAACACTTATGTTGATTTCAATTTTCAGTAAATTAATAATATTGTGATGAGATCTGTTTTCCATAATTCTTTGTTTACGTCTCTGGTTATTTTCTACAGCTTAATTGCAAAAAGTAGAAATATTGGGTCATAGACTTTGAGCACTTTTAAGACCCCACCCCCCAAATAACTATCCACAAATGGAAACAGGGATCGAAATGGAAATATATTACTCTACATTGTCCACCAAATTTATATTCTTATCAGACATATAGAGAGGGCTCATTTTCTCTATTTCTTGCAAAAGCTGAATTACATTTGTAATCTTTGCCAGTTTGATGGACAAAAATGAAACCTCATCATGACTATGAAAAAGTTGCTTTGATTCCTGGTGAGGCTGAATGTTTTATAACTTAATTGGCTATTTGCATTTTTTCCATGGATTAACTACTGATGCACACTGGCAATTCTTCTTCTGAGTATTCATAAGTTCTTAATGATTTGAAAGGAGTCTTTGGCGTCTGCAACATATCCTGCACATTAACCAGCACACATACTAACTTACACAGACGTTATCATATTTCTCTGGCATTTTCATTTTATTTATGGTTACTTTTAAAGAGATTTAAGAAAACATATGTTGCTAAGCTGGTCAATATTTCATGGTGGTTTTTTTTTTTTTTATTTTCCACTTGTGACTATTTTATCTTCGATTGTTGTGTACTTAAAACAGTTCTTGTAAACTGAGAGGTCAGAAATTCATTCATATATTTAAAGTTATAATTTTTTTTGAAAATTTCACCATTTGATATGATGATTGTTATTATTGTAACTTTACAATATGGTTTAGTATCTGGAAAGGCAAGAAATTCTTACTCATTATTTGGAAACAATCTTTCTGGACATTCTAAGATTTTTCTATTAAAAATAAGAAAAAGAAGAAAGAAACCCTGAAATAATTTACAAACTTGTGTTTAACCTCTAACTTACACTGGGGAGAACTGTCATTTAAAAATAGTCTTCCTATCCTAGACTTTATTCAAGTTTTCTCTTATTTTCCTCAGTCCTGGTTTAAATTGATTTAAATTTTTATAGAGATCTTTAATTTTTCATTGTAATTTCTATATATTTTGTGTGGCCTAGAATTATTGTTTTCATTTTTGTCCTCTGATGCTTCTATTTTTAAAACGGAAGTATTTTTACTGATCAACAGAATTGTATAGCTAAAATATATTTCTTGAAAATGCAGTTCCCTGTCAGATTGTCCTTTTGGATCTTGGAAATCAATCTTTACCCTTCTTTGTTATATCAGACATTTTTAGGATTGGTGCAACCCACTCTTGCTAAATGAGAACAAAGGCCATCTTTTACTTGACTCAGAGGGAACATGTGGATTGGAGACTTTCTTTCTGGTCTGAATGGAACCAATGCACAGGTACACCAAGGTCCCAACAATAAATCAGGGACTATAGCTCCATGTCTTGCCCATATAGAAGCCCACAATAATAGAAGAAACAACCCCAGCCTTAGGAAGGAGGCCAATAATTTACAGCTTGCACAATTTCAGTTAGGTTTGAAAATGGCAGCTTTAGGGGCACCTGCGTTGCTCAGTCGGTTAAGCGTCTGACTTCAACTCAGGTCACGATCTCGCGGTCTGTGAGTTCGAGACCCGTGTTGAGCTCTGGGCTGATGGCTCAGAGCCTGGAGCCTGCTTCTGATTCTGTGTCTCCCTCTCTCTCTGCCCCTCCCCTGTTCACGCTCTGTCTCTCTCTGTCTCAAAAATAAATAAACGTCAAAAAAATTTTTATTTTTAAATAAAATGGCAGCTTTAGGCATGCTGCATAAACAAGGGTACAGTGTTGGACCTTTGACAAATTCTGTCTTTGGCTTCTTTAATAATTAAAACATATATATCTTTCTCTTTTCTTATCATTTCCTGGATCTCTTCAGTTTTAGTTTAGTGAGTGTTAGCCTAAAGAAATGTTTGCATTAACAGGATCAATGTATAAACTTTGGAACTTGGGAATATATCTAGTGGTTAGCAGGGTTGTAATTTCAAGAACAGAGGTGCTATTAAAGTATATTTGACCTGGAGAGCTTGGCTAGCTTAGCATCTAGCAATTAAAACTGTGTCACATGAGTAGATATTGAATTCTCATTGAACATGCACTCCCTGGAATTTCAAACCCGGAATAGGAAAACAAAAATTCTTCTCTATATACAGAATTAAAAAAAATAGAAAATATACTGCTCAGGAAGCAGTAAGAGATTTTATAATCTGTACTTAATTCATGGAGCCTGCTAAGATCTCCAAGTATTTTCAAGCCTAGTTAAGTTTTAGATATATATGTGGCATTGCAATACTTTAAAAGTAATGTTTTGTATACATTTTTAATAAATCATATTTTCTCCTTGTTGATTTCTAAACCTTTCCATTTCCACACTTTACTTGGGCACTTTACCTGAATTAAGTAAAAGACTAGCAGACAATGAGCACTATATGAATACTGCCCCATATGTGGAAGAATTTTGCCTTAGCCATATATCAATCTGGATGAAGAATATAAAATAATAATGTAAAATCAGAACTACATCATTTGTGATTTGTCATTTTATATATATATATATATATATATATATATATACATATAAATGTAGTATATATATATATATATACATATAAATGTAGTATATATATATATATATACTACATTAGTATACTACATTAGTATAGTATACTACATTATGTTATATATATATATATTATGGCTACTACATTATGGCTCATTTTGTAAGTCCTATTTGTTTTATATTTCAAAGTTTTCATCTTCATCAAGTTTCAATGGCCATTGTCTTAATAACAAAGACACTCTGCATTAAAGAAGCAAAGTCAAAAATGGTAATGCCATCATAAGCCAGAGTTGGAGGTGATATGGTTTTAATGAGGGGGAGCGTAAATGAAGAAGAAATTGAAGGGCTGATTAGGTTTTGCTGTGGCTTCTCAAAAAAGCCTCATTTGAGATAAATCCAAGGTTTAAAATGTGAGATAGACCATATCTCTGAGTAGTCACTTTCACTCTAAATAGGAAAAATTCATATTTCTCTCAAGGAGCTGCCAGATCTAGGATTCGGGCAATAAACTAATTTAAACAAACTAAATAAACTATTTTATTTAAATAAATAAACTATTTTAAGTAAACTATTTCAAACTATAGAATTATTTTCCAATTCATCTTAATACTAACTTAAGATCCAAAAGTATTTGTAGATTTGGATGAAAATTCTCTGTAAAACTTATAAAGGTGGATAAATATTTTTTTTTTTTTTATTTATTTTTTTTTAAATTTTTTTTTTTCAACGTTTATTCATTTTTGGGACAGAGAGAGACAGAGCATGAATGGGGGAGGGGCAGAGAGAGAGGGAGACACAGAATCAGAAACAGGCTCCAGGCTCTGAGCCATCAGCCCAGAGCCTGACGCGGGGCTCGAACTCACGGAGCGCGAGATCGTGACCTGGCTGAAGTCGGACGCTCAACCGACTGCGCCACCCAGGCGCCCCAAATATTTTTAAACCTGTAGCATTTTCGTGATATATTGGTAACTCCTACAAAGTACCTACAAGGTACTCCTTGTTCTCCTACACAGAACCTTGTCGACTTTAAAAACCGGAACCTTTATTTCTCCTCATTTTGCTTCCTGAAACTCTATGTGTCCTTCCAGGCCTTGATGATAACTATCCTGCTCCTTGGAACATTTATGCCCACTCACGCCTATGCCAACCTCTCCTTTCTCTGACTACTGTGCACACATCACCACGTGCTACTGGCCAAAATGTTCACAAGTGCGAAACCGTAGCTCCTGAAGACCATCACACAGGGAGGATGAGTCGATACTCTCTGAAATTAAATGTGAATTTTGAATTGTGCCCTCCCTCTCGCGATGGGAGGACTGGATACATTTAACAGTCATAATTTTCCTAGAAACCAAAGATGATTTATGTGGAATCAGTGGCTGGCTTCGTTCACAGTTCTGAATGCCAGAAGCAGAAGTAAGTGGAATAAATGACACTGAAATGCTATGTAAGTGTGACATATTATATTTAAGAACAAAGCAAAGGATATATTGTTATGGATACGTGAGAATTAGCAAACAGTTTCACATCGTAAATGTTGTGAAGTTCATGTGTAAATAAATACGGTGTGCTTTGGTAAAACCGAATTCACGCTGCAAAGCTGAGAAACAGAATTTTGCATCTTCCTTTCTATAGGAATAACTCTCAAAAGAGCAAAGACATAAATGAGTAACCTGGGCCAAACTTAGAAGGTTTGTGTTCACAAAATTGAGTTTTAATACTGACAGCGGATTATGGTTACAGACACTTTTCATGGAAGGGGAAACAATAGAAATTAAACTTCTTGGATCCTTTTGTTTCTATGGCAAATATTTTGACAGTTAAGATGACCAAAGGAAAAAAAAAAAGCCCTCAAATTTAAGTGTAGGATGAAAATATCATTACCGAATAATTACAGAAGTGCATTTTTCCCCCAACACATTATTCCAGCTATTTCATAATTCTTAGTTCCACTGACAGCCAAGTCACTGGAGACAATTTGAAAATAACTTCTCATATTTTGCTCCTGTACCTAAGAATCTTGAAACAAGAATGTTCCTTCAGCTCTAAATAAGCAGGCATCTTATGACCACAGCAGGTTTATGAAGTTTCTATTCAATAATTTTTGCATTATGTTTACTGGCAACTTGTGCAGTCCCTGTAATTTCTGAGTTTATGATATCTTCTTGGTTTGTTTTGTAAATTTATAAGTATATTATGAAAAGGGTCATGATGCAAATTCAAAATTTATGACCAATCAGAAGATTCTATCAAATTAGACATAATGATCTTTCCCTCCCAAAATAATATTGCCATTTAATGTAGCCACTTAATACAGAAACTGCTGGATCTTAACCAATATTAATGCAACCTCTTATCCCTTTGAAATCCATTACCAGTTGCCTCAGACTTTTTGAATCTCTTGGTGGAAACTTCTGAACGCTTCTCATTTTCAGTGTGCCAGCCATTCGAGGCCTCCCCCTCCTCATGCTCCTCACACCAGTGATTAATCTGTGGTCACCCCTCTCTCTGCATCCCTGAAGCCCCTATCAAAACGTACCTGTGTCTCATTTTCAGCAGGAAATAACCCAATAAATGACTGATAAACAACTGTGACATAGGATGATAGCTTCAAGAATGTGGTATATCAAAGTGCGAGGACATTTGGTAAAAGATGTCTTTTGAAGGTGTGCAACTCAAATACGACTATTTACACATACTATTTATTTACTCCCTTTATTTACATATACTACTGGTACCACTGAGAGATTAATAGTTAAGCGTCTTTGGAGCAACCTTCTTACGTCATGTCTTCCAAAGAAAACAAATTTGACAAATCTTCCTATGTCATTTCAGCAGTAATCACTGAAAGATGATTTTCCACTTGGAAAAGAGACAAGTTGAAAGCCCATCAAAACCTACCCTCTAATACAGCAGAAAGGATCCCTACGGAGCGCATTGTAGATTATGTATACTTGTTCTGAATATCTGTGAAGACCATTCAACTTAGTGGATTCTAACTTTGGCCCCGCTGCCACTGCTTTGCCTGAATGCTTTGTCAAAATATATGCAGGTTAATGTCCAAGGTACCGGGATAGAGAGAGATGGACATACACCATGCCCGTCCTGGGGGATATTTTGGTCTAGTGAAGGGAACTGATATATAAACAGATAGTTTTATCATAACATGGAAAATGCAGTGCAGCGATTAAAATGGTACAGGTTGCAAAGGGAGTTTAGGATGGGGAGAATAACACTTTGCTGTTGCAATTACTCAGAAACACTTGAAATAGATGACAACATGCAAAATTACCCTGAACTTTATGGACAAGAAGAATCCTATAGAAATCCAATACATTGTTAATCATCATCCATCACGCAGACACACTTTCGGTTTCTGTAATACATGAGGTTCATGGTAGAGGTCATTCCAATTATGCAATGGTTACTCTTCTTTACTAATTCTAGGGGGTCTTCTGAGTAGGGAGAAGGTTTTGAAAAATATTTGGTTTTGATCCTGTCAGTTTTGATGACAGTACTGTTTTAATTACAAAGTACTGCAAAAATTTAAAAGAGAGAAAGACACTGTCTGTTAATTACAAGTTAAAATTGTTATTTAACTATGAGAAATGATTTTAGGACAAGCATGATTTCCAAAAAGCTGGAAAGTGGTCAAGATTCCTTTCCATGGGATTCTATATTGTATCTTGACAACTCAGCCCTTCTCAAATCCCATAAGCTATGCTAATGGTGATCAAAACCTTATTCCGTGACATACTTTAATGGCAAAATGTCTTTCTGGCCTCCTGAGTTACTATTCTGCAAAGGGCATTAAGTTTAGTACTTGTTACTATCTACTTGACTTGGTTCGCTATTGTCTAGTAACATCAGATCTTTATCAAACTTGATGAAATGCGTAAGACATTCATTCAACAAACATTTATTGAGCACCATTTCTGCATAAGACAGTGTGCTGATCGCTGTAGATAAAACCTGGCTTCTGCCATTGGAGAACTTGTGACATATATGAGGATAGAACAAATGTATCCGTGCTTACGGGACAGTGGCAGGTTCTAGGGGAGAGAAAACCGAAAAGCACACTAAGGGCAAAGAAACGGGCATTAAAATTAGACTGGGTTGGCTGGAAACACTTCTGAGAAAAAGTGGCGCTTGCACTCTATCCTAAAACATCATTTTGTTGGATGAGGACATGGGCAGCGTTTTCCACTTGAAACAAAATATACAGTTTTGTCCCTTATTAGCATAGCCAATTAAGGGCTGACGATGGATTGAATGCATTTTGAATATATTTTAATCCATGTGGGAAAGAAAAAACAAACCTCTTTATAACCCACTGCACTGCGTACTTCAAATTACTGAGTCAAAATAAATATGTAGCTGTAGACCACTTGGCCGGCCAGCATCTGGGAGATGGAGTGGCACCCAAGCGGCGTCTTTCCATACTGTATGAGAGTCTATTTTGGTCTCTATTAGGCAGTCAGCAAGCAAAGTGAATTGCTATGGATCCATAGAGTTAAGGATGAAAGCACCATAAACAGTCCTTATCTTTCCTGACCACAGCCACTGTTCTTCACTAGGTCTTGATCTTTTTCTATAGGGCTCTTCTAGAAGGTGAGCATGAAAGATTAATTGGTTGAGGTAGGAGGCTTGGGGGACATGACAGCCAATACCGCTTCAGAAAGGACTGAACAGCTATAAAGAACTCATGTCTCCTCTTGGTGCAGAGAATTCAGATTGTACACATTTAGTATATTTATTTCAAAAACTTTTATGGAGCATCTACTACCATGGCCAAACCCTCTGCTCATGTTCACAGATGAATCAGACATAGCCCATGCCTGCCTGGAGCTCATGGGGTAGCAGAGACACCTAAACCCACATAAATGGGTGTAAGAGAATGTCATTAGCCTATTGATGAGTGTATGCATGGGTTACATGAGCAGGAGTGAGCAAAGAAGGAGATCTGGAAAGGCTTCTGGCAGGAGGTGATGCCTAAAGAGCTTCCTGAAAAATCCGGAGAGTGAATAGGGGTTCAATAGGCTGATGGGGGTATTAGGGACAGTGGAAAAGCGTGAGCAAAGTCACAGGGGTGACCTGGTCATGGGGTGTGCATGAGGGTGGGGAGGAACACTTTGCACAAAGTGGGGAGTGGTGAGAGAAAAGTGTGGAGAGACAAGCAGGGCCTAGAAACTCCAGACACCACACTGACAGGGGAGCTTGGTATTAGTGTAGAAGGTGAAGAGGGACATTAAAGTTGACACAGTCTTAATTTTTATTAAATAAAAATCTGTAGATGAGTGTTTGGAGCAGCATCAGTCACAACAGCCAAAAGGTAGAAATAACACAAATAGCCCTCAAGTGATTAGTGAATGAACACACGTGACTTATCCGTGAAGAATTAGAACATTAGGCTAAGTGAAAGAAGCCAGACAGAGAAGGCCACAGACGGTACAATTTCATTTACATGAACTATCCAGAATATACAGTTCCACAGAGCCAGAAAACAGATTAGTGGTTACCAGGGGCTGAGGGGGGATAAAGGACAGGGATTGATGGGTAGGGGTTTACTTTTGGGGCGGGAATAGCATTCTGGAATTAGGTAGCGGGGAGGGGAGTACAAAAATGAGTATGCACTAAATGTCACTGAAGTACACATTTTCAAACAGCTACACTGGTACAATGTACAGTATGCATATTTTACCACAAAAGAATAAATTAAAATTTCAGCTGAAAACTAAGGGAGGTGGCAAGAATCATGATGCCATTGTAGGGGAGCAAAATTCGCCATCCTAAAATGTGCCCCACTGGCATGTGGATTATTTTGGGCTATTTGTTTTTTATAAAATGGAAAACTCAAGAAGTTTTTCTTCCTTGCCTCCTCCATGACTGCCTAAAAGAGTTTGTACAGAGGACCTGTTCCAGGAAGAGAGCTGTCAGCAGACAGAACTACAATATGATACAATTGGGGATGATGGACAGGGAGTCATCTAGAAAGACCTTTTGCATCAACATTCTGTTTGTCCCATCGTTTTTGAGTGGCTCCAGCAAACATTTACCATTTATTCTTTGTTTTTCCTGTGAATTGCCTTCCTTCCCTTAAAGCCCCAGATACCTACGCTCTTCTCCTCAGTCCAGAAAGACACATATACCTCTTTTTGCCTGTTTTTGGAAGCTCTCATGTTTATGTGAATTCCGTATGCATATGTAGTTAAATTTGATTTTCTCCTGTTATTCTGACCCATGTCAACTTAATTATTAGAGGTAAATTAGAAGATAAAATTATGGAAAAAGAGGAAGCTGAGAAAAAGATTAAAAAAATCCAGGAGTGTGAGGGGAGAGTTAGAGAACTAAGTGATGCAATCAAACACAACAATATCCATATAACAGGAATTCCAGAAGAGGAAGAGAGAGAGAAAAGTGCTGAAGGTGTACTTGAACACATCATATCTGAGAACTTCCCTGATCTGGGGAAGGAAACGGGCATTGAAATCCAAGAGGCACAGAGAACTCCCTTCAGACGTAACTTGAATCGATCTTCTGCAGGACATATCATAGTGAAACTGGCAAAATACAAGGATAAAGAGAGAATTCTGAAAGCAGCTAGGGATAAACATGCTCTAACATATAAAGGGAGACCCATAAGACTAGTGGCAGACCTATCTACTGAAACTTGGCAGGCGAGAAAGGAATGGTAAGAAATCTTCAATGTGATGAACAGAAAAATTATGCAGCCAAGAATTCTTTATCCAGAAAGTCTGTCATTCAGAATAGAAGGACAGATAAAGGTTTTCCCAAACAAACATCAACTGAAGGAATTCATCACCACCAAACCAGACCTACAAGAGATCTTAAGGGGGACTCTGTGAGTGAAATGTTGCAAGGACCACAAAGTACAAGAGACATCACTACAAGCATGAAACCTACACACATCACAATAACTCTAAACCCATACTTTTAAATAATAACACTGAATGTAAATGGACTAAATGCTCCAACCAAAGGACATAGGGTATCAGAATGGATAAAGAAACAAGACCCATCTATTTGCTGTCTATAAGAGACTCATTTTAGACAGGAGGACACCTTCAGATTGAAAGTCAGGGGATGGAGAACTATCTCTCATGCTACTGGAACTCAAAAGAAAGCTGGAGTAGCCATATTATATCAGACAAACTAGACTTTAAATTAAAGGCTGTAACAAGAGATGAAGAAGGGCATTATATAATAATTACAGGGTCTATCCATCAGGAAGAGCTAACAATTATAAATATCCATGTGCTGAATATGGGAGCCCCCAAATATACAAAACAATTAATCACAAACATAAGCAACTTTATTGATAAGAATGTGGCAATTGGAGCGGACTTTAATACTCCATGTACAACAATGGATAGATCATCTAGACACAGGATCAATAAAGAAACAAGGTCCTGAATTATACATTGGATCAGATGGATTGGACAGATATATTTAGAACTC
The DNA here is from genome assembly GCF_028749965.1 of Puma concolor. Taxonomy (NCBI): domain Eukaryota; kingdom Metazoa; phylum Chordata; class Mammalia; order Carnivora; family Felidae; genus Puma; species Puma concolor. Next base: position 113,535,580 of record NC_141676.1, read on the forward strand.
TGCATCCCAAAGCAACAGAATATACTTTCTTCTCAAGTGCACATGGAACATTCTCCAAGATAGATCACATACTGGGTCACAAAACAGGCCTTCATAACTATAAAAGAATTGGGATCATACTATGCACATTTTCAGACCACAATGCTATGGAGCTTGAAATCAACCACAGGAAAAAGTCTGGAAAACCTCCGAAAGCACGGAGGTTAAAGAACACCCTACTAAAGAATGAATGGGTCAATCAGGCAATTATAGAAGAAAGTAAAAAATATATGGAAACAAGTGAAAATGAAAATACAACAATCCAAATGCTTTGGGATGCAGCAAAGGCAGTCCTGAGAGGAAAATACATTGCAATCCAGGCCTATCTCAAGAAACAAGAAAAATCCCAAATTACAAAATCTAACAGCACACCTAAAGGCAACAGAAGCAGAACAGCAAACACACCCGAAAACCAGCAGAAGAAGAGAAATAATAAAGATCAGAGCAGAAATAGACAATATAGAATCTAAAAAAAAACTGTAGAGCAGATCAATGAAACCAAGAATTGTTTTTTGAAACTAAACAAAATTGATAAACCTCTAGCCAGGCCTCTCAAAAAGAAAAGGAAGAGGACCCAAATAGATAAAATCACGAATGAAAATGGAATTATTACAACCAATCCCTCAGAAATACAAGCAATTTTCAGGAAATACTATGAAAAATTATATGCCAACAAGTTAACTGGACAAACTGGAAGAAATGGACAAATTCCTAAGCACCCACACATTTCCAAAACTCAAACTGGAGGAAATAGAAAGCTTGAACAGACCCATAACCAGCGAAGAAATTGAATCAGTTATCAAAAATCCCCCAACAAGTAAGAGTTTAGGACCAGATGGCTGCCACGGGGAATTCTACAAGACATTTAAAGCAGAGATAATATGTATATTTCTCAAGCTGTTCCAAAAAATAGAAAGGGAAGGAAAACTTCCAGACTCATTCTATGAAGCCAGCATTACTTTGATTCCCAAACCAGACAGAGGCCCAGCAAACAAAGAGAACTACAGGCCAATATCCCTGATGAATATGGATGTAAAAATTCTCAAAAAGATACTAGCAAATCGAATTCAACAGCATATAAAAAGAATTATTCACCATGATCAAGTGGGATTCATTCCCAGGATGCAGGGCTGGTTCAACATTTGCAAATCAATCAACGTGATACATCACATTAATAAAAGAAAAGATAAGAACCATATGATCCTGTCAATCGATGCAGAAAAAGCATTTGACAAAATTCAGCATCCTATCTTTTGAAAAGATACTTTCTTTTCCATTTATGAAAATCCCACAGCCAATATCATCCTCAACGGGGAGAAACTGAGAGCTTTCCCCCTGAGATCAGAAACATGACAGGGATGTCCACTCTCACCACTGTTGTTTAACATAGTGTTGGAAGTGCTAGCATCAGCAATCAGACAACAAAAGGAAATCAAAGGCATCAAAATTGGCAAAGATGAAGCCAAGCTTTCACTTTTTGCAGATGACATGATATTATACATGGAAAACCCGACAGACTCCACCAAAAGTCTGCTAGAACTGATACATGAATTCAGCAAAGTTGCAGGATACAAAATTAATGTACAGAAATCAGTTGCATTCTTATACACTAATAATGAAGCAACAGAAAGACAAAGAAAGAAACTGATCCCATTCACAATTGCACCAAGAAGCATAAAACACCTAAATAAACCTAACCAAAGATGTAAAAGACCTGTATGCTGAAAACTATAGAAAGCTTATGAAGGAAATTGAAGGAGATACAAAGAAATGGAAAAACATTCCATGCTCATGGGTTGGAAGAATAAATATTGTTAAAATGTCAATACTACCCAAAGCAATCTACACATTCAATGCAATCTCAATCAAAATTGCACCAGCATTCTTCTCAAAGCTAGAACAAGCAATCCTAAAATTCATATGGAACCACAAAAGACCCCGAATAGCCAAAGTAATTTTGAAGAAGACCAAAGGAGGAGGCATCACAGTCCCAGACTTTAGCCTCTACTACAAAGCTATAATCATCAAGACAGCATGATATTGGTGCAAAATAGACACAAAGACCAAAGGAATAGAATAGAAACCCCAAAATTAGACGCACAAAAGTATGGCCAACTAATCTTTGACAAAGCAGGAAAGAATATCCAATAGAAAAAAGACAGTCTCTTTAACAAATGGTGCTGAGAGAACTGGACAGCAACATGCAGAAGAATGAAACTAGACCACTTTCTTACACCACTCACAAAAATAAACTCAAAATGGATAAAGGACCTGAATGTGAGACAGGAAACCATCCAAACCCTAGAGGAGAAAGCAGGAAAAGACCTCTCTGACCTCAGCCGTAGCAATTTCTTACTTGACACATCTCCGAAGGCAAGGGAATTAAAAGTGAAAATGAACTATTGGGACCTCATGAAGATAAAAAGCTGCACAGTAAAGGAAACAGTCAATAAAACTAAAAGGCAACCAATGGAATGGGAAAAGATAGTTGCAAATGACATATTGGACAAAGGGCTAGTGTCCAAAATCTATAAAGAACTCACCAAACTCCACACCCAAAAAACAAATAATCCAATGAAGAAATGGGCAGAAGACATGAATAGACACCTCTCTAAAGAAGACATCCAGATGGCCAATAGGCACGTGAAAAGATGCTCAACATCACTCCTCATTAGGGAAATACAAATCAAAACCACACTCAAATATCACCTCACACCAGTCAGAGTGGCTAAAATGAACAAATCAGGAGACTGTAGATGCTGGAGAGGATGTGGCGAAATGGGAACCCTCTTGCACTGTTGGTGGGAATGCAAATTGGTGCAGCCGCTCTGGAAAACAGTGTGGAGGTTCCTCAAAAAATTAAAAAATAGATCTACCCTATGACCCAGCAGTAGCACTGCTAGGAATTTACCCAAGGGATACAGGCGTGCTGATGCAAAGGGGCACTTGTACCCCAATGTTTATAGCAGCACTTTCAACAATAGCCAAATTACGGAAAGAACCTAAATGTCCATCAACTGATGAATGGATAAAGAAATTGTGGTTTATATATATAATGGGATACTACTTGGCAATGAGAAAGAATGAACTAGCGCCTTCTGTAGCAAAGTGGATGGAACTGGAGAGTTATGCTAAGTGAAATAAGTCATACAGAGAAAGACAGACACCATGTTTTCACTCTTATGTGGATCCTGAGAAACTTAACAGAAGACCATCGGGGAGGGAAGGGGAAAAAATAGTTAGAGGGGGAGGGAGCCAAACATAAGAGACTCTTAAAAGCTGAGAATAAACTGAGGATTGATGGGGGGGGGGGTGGGAGGGAGGGGAAAGTGGGTGATGGGCATTGAGGAGGGCACCTGTTGGGATGAGCACTGGGTGTTGTATAGAAACCAATTTGACAATAAATTTCATATTAATAAAATTAATAAAAATAAAATAATAATAATAATAATAATTTAATTCTTAGAACAGCCAGAGAACCTGGAAGGACAGATAAACATTTCTCCTCCTCAACGAATGAACAATTTGTAGCTATTATACAGTTACAGGTGTAAGATTCAGCCGGCGGTGGGGGGGGGGGGGAGGGTGGGGTGGGGTGGGGAGATGCCTGTTGTAAAAAGCAGACTGGCCATGTACTCCCAGTGGGCTTTCTGCCAGGACATGGAGGCCCTCTTCTGTACCCTTTGGATTCACTGTTCTATGCTGGGAGAGCCACCCCCTTGAGAACATGGTAGGCACTCAAGAATCTGACTGCATGATCCCACCAAACACGGTCTCAGTGTTTACACGGTCTTGAAATCATTACATTGCAAACCTAAACTCAACCTATTTCCTTAGGTGGTCTTTCCTCATTCTTTTAAGAGGCTGTCTTCACTTTCCAGGTAAAGTAGGTTTACTTCCTTCGTGACTGTATCAAGGCAGTATTAGGTTGCTTCACAGCTTGCTTCTTCTTCAAGGACACTATAATTTAATAGCAATTCCTCTGATGTTGCCAGCATTTTATTTCCATCCCAGAAGAATTTATATATCCTGGTTGGATGGTGCTAACATAATGTGATCAGTATAAATCCTGTAAATCTTTTGAGTTGATCAAACATATAGTATCCTTAGATTCCTAACGGAAAAATCAAGACTCATTGGAATTAAGCAGCATGGCATAAATAGCAGAGGACAGGGGTGCCTGGGTGACTCAGTTAAGATTCTGACTCTTGATTTTGGCTCAGGTCATGATCTCACCGTTCATGAGATTGAGCTCCACATCAGCCTCTGTGCTGACAATGTGGAGTCTGCTTGGGATCCTCTCTCTCTGCCCCTCCCCTGCTCTTGCACTCTCTCTCTCAAAAATAAATAGACGTAAAAAATAGACAGACAGACAGACACATAGACAGACAGATAGCAGAGGACAGAGCCTGCACTCACCCATGGGTCTCCACCTTCAAAGTGGGGATTAGCCATCCCTGAGGCTAATTCTGCGCTTTTCCACCCAGGAGGGTGAGCCCTGTCAGCCAGCTTTAAACCTGATTTTGTAGAGTTACATTAAACTTCTGCCCACCTCTTCCCTTCATTAGGCATCTCTTGACCTCATTGCTAAGAGTCTAAACAGAAATGTGGCCCACCATTGACAATGTACTCAGAAGCCTCACTCTTGGTTCCTCTCCCCTGGGTGATCTCACGCTTTGGGAATCATAAGAATCCAAAGTGAAGGACAGCTTGGAGCTCATCTTAAGGTCCTGCCGAGTTTTGAGAAACATCTGTGACTCTAGATGCAGTATTATATCTTTGCAACATCACAACACACGATGCTGCGGGGGTGGGAAAAGGGTGCAGATGTCGGTTATCACATGAATGACTTGTAGTCCGGAACGCACGGCGAGGTGACTATACTTAATGATACCGTATTGTGTATCTGCAAGTTGCCGAGAGTAGATATTAAAAGTTCTCATCACAGGGAAAAGAACTGTTAACTATGTGAGGTGATGGCTAGTAGCTAAACTTACTGTGGGGATCATTCCACAATCCATACAACTATCGAAATCATGTTGTGTAACCTGGACGAACACAGTGGTAAAAAAGTAAAAAGAATGTACAACGCTATAAAGATGGTCTTATGGATTGCAATGTGTTTTTAACCCACAAAATTGTGATTACTCTGCCTTCAATGAGACACTTCTCTTGGGGTTTATTATTTTTTCAAATGGCCCCATCATATTCTTATTTAAGTTGAACAAGGAAAATACGGTAACTCAAGGTACTTGATGACTGTTCTTGCCTGTGCTTATATGGTCAGTGTCCTCTTCCTGCTACACTCAAGATCTCAAACCACTAAAAATAAATAAATTTTAAAAATTAAAAATAGGGGCTCCTGGGTGGCTCAGTCAGTTAAGCATCCGACTTCAGCTTAGGTCATGATCTCACGGCTCGTGGTTTCGAGCCCCACATCGGGCTCTGTGCCAACAGCTCAGAACCTGGAGCCTGCTTTGGATTCTATGTCTCCCTCTCTCTCTGCCCCTTCCCTACTCGAGCTCTGTCTCTCTCTGTCTCTCAAAAATAAATAAACATTGAAAAAAATTTTAAAAATTAAAAATAAAGCATGCATCTCTGGGTAAATGAGCAAGCACTCCACACTTTTGGAGATTGCATTCAGTAACCTCTTGAAGGCTAATCCAAATTCATTTTTAGGCTGTATCCGAATGACAACATCTGTGGCATTATTGGAAGGTCATTTTAAAAATGATGGAATCAGATTATTTAATGTTTTAGCAATGATAAGATTCTGGCACTCATAATGTAGTCCAAGTTTCAGTTCAGCCAGCCCATAAATATTTCACGTAAACTATTGTTACAGGCATTATTCCATTAAATCCTTGAAGCAGCATTGCCAGGTATTTTGCCATTTTTATGCGAAATTAAACAGTATCATAAAGATTACAGGGTTAAGTGAAAAAACAGAACGGGAAACTCGAGCTGTCTGGCTCCAAAGCCTGTTTGCTTCATCATTATTCCATATAAGGATATTCCATATTTCATATAAGTGTATTCCATGTAAGTATATGATCATAAAATTAACCAACAGTATCACAGACGACTGTTTCAACCAAACTGGTGATTCCCCCAGTCTCCCAGAGTCCTGGATTTCTGGTGCGCATCTGTGACCATGCAGCATTCCAGGGGAGAGAGGATCCTGTCCACGCAGCCTGTGAGATCGGGCGCTTTTACTTTTTCTGTGCACATGTCTTGCGTCTAGGTACAGTTGAAGATCCCACAGGACGAATTATAGCATCTCCCCAGGGCCAGGCCTCCTCTGTGAAAGCCGGAGCAGGGGGACAAGTACTTCAGAGTGAAGTGATTGTCTCCAGGCCCAGCCACCCTCTCCATCAAACCCCCGGAGGCCTCTCCCGCTGGGCAGGGGGGCAGGCTCAGCATGATGTGCAATCCTGGGAGTCTCCCCGGGGAACACCTGCATCCGGGCCTCGTTCTTACCGGGACAGGAATCCTGCGGCCTGAAACGTGGCAGCTCAGGGGGCCTCCCAGCGGCTAATCCAGCTGCCACTGGCATGAATGCTCCATCTCACCTTCCCTCGGGGACACCACACCACCAGGCAGACTAAGAGCTCCCCTGGAGTCGTTCTTGCAGCTGGGGGGAGGTGAGGTCAGCTGCAAACCCTCTGTCTGGGCCCCGAATCCTCCCCACTGAGCTAAGTCTGGGCCACCTGTTTAGGATTCTCTGCCTCTCTCTCAAAAATAAATAAAGACTAAAAAATTAAGAGAAAAAAAGAAATATATTTTACATTGCATCCCAGTATACAAATGTATTCATGTTCAAAACTGAGATTAAAGCTTCATGAAACAATAGATATCCTTTTTTTTTTATAAGCAATGCACTATTTATCCTACTCTGTTATACTTGTCCCCCATTTGTGGCCTATAAGTCGGTTTCACAACCTACTCATAAATTGGAACCTATAGCTTGAATAATGCTGTTTCTGTAGAATTCTCTTATTTTTAAAAGACCGAAGACACCCATTAAGGATTTATGTACCTTCCCTGAATTGGCATAACTAGCCAGTGACAGAGTTGGTATCTAAAATGGGATCTCTTGATTTTCAGCCTAGTGATGTTATTTATTCTTACAACAAATTATTTTTGAACACCTCCAACCGTGGTGGGGCAGAACATTCTAGGAGTGTGGGATTTTCAAACACAAACCTTGTATTTCTCTCCTGAATTTAAAAAGATAGAGTGGAACCATATTAAATTAAGTTTAAAAAATAATGATGTAGCAAGAGTTAGAACACAACAGTAAGAGGACGAGCACATTATTATTCTCTACAAAGTGTTTATCAATCAGCTTTGAATTTCCATACGCTTTCACGACTTCTCACTATACTTTTACTTATTGTTTAACTTAATGTGCTTATTGATATATAATCAACATATAATTAACTGCATGTATTTAAGATGTATAATTTGGTCATTTGGAGTTATGCGTGCTCCCAGGAAATTATCCCACAATCACCATCTCCCTGTCTGTCTTCCCCAAAGTTATCTCATGCCTCTTTGTAATCTTCTCCCTAGTTCCTCCCTATCCGTCCATCTCCTTTTGTCACTGGGCAACTACTAGTTTACTTTGTGTCACTACAGACTGGTTACGTTTTCCAGAATTTTATGTTAAAAATCTCACAGTTTGTGCTTTTTTTGCCTTGCTTCTTCCGCTTTGCCTCTGTATTGTGAGATTCCCCCGTGTTGCTGCATATATTGGCAGTTCATTACTTTTTACTGCTGTGTCATATTCCATTGTAAGGATACATCACAACACGCTCCCTGTTCACACAGGGGAGCGGTCTCACCTTGCCAGTGATGCAAATAAAGCTTCTGTAAACATTTGTATGCAAGTCATTGTATGCACATGTTTTTCTTCTCTTTGCCTAATCCAAAAAAGTGGAATGGCCAAATCGTATGGTAGGTATATAATTAGCTTTTTAGGAAACTGCCTCTTTGAAAGAATTTGTTTTCCAAATTGATTATGCTATTTTACATTTCCACCAACAGTGTATGAGAGTTTCAGCTTCTCTACATCTCTGCCAGAGATTTATCCTTTATCAGCTATGTTATCTGCAAAAATATTTTCTTCTAGTCTATGGCTTATCTCTTCATTCTCTTGCCAGTGACTTTCAAAGAGCAGGAGCTTTAAAATTTAGCAAACTCCATTTATCATTTAAAAAATTTTTTATGGACCATGCTTTTGGTGTTGTAAGAAATCTTTGCCTATGTGGTCTTCCATGATTTTATAGTTTAGGTTTTATGATTTATGTGTATGGTCAAATTTGGGTAATTAAGAGAAGTGAGGTATAAAATTCCAGAGAGAGAGAGAGAGTTAAGAAAGAGACACAGAGATAAAGAGATACAGGCACAGACATAGATATCGAATGACTCAAGCACTATCTGTTCAAAATACTATCTTCTGCCATGTGAGAATCTATTTCTTGGCTCTCTTTCCTGTTCCACTGATACATTTATCTATCTGGATGACATTGCCACACTGTTTTGAAAACCGCACCTTCTACTAATTCTTGATAAAATGTCATATTAATCTTCCAACACTGTTCTTTTTTCAAATGGGCTTTGGCTGTTTTAAGTCCTTTGTATTTTTCCATGAACTTTAAATCAGAGTGCCAATTCCTATCAAAAAAAAAATCCTGCTGTGATTTTACATGGATTATCTTGATTATATAGAAAAATTTGGAGAGAACTGACATCCTAACAACATTTAAGCCTTTCAACCTATCAACATGGTACATATCTCCATTAATTTAAGACTCCTTTATTTTTTCTCATCAAATTTGTACATATTTCAGTGTACAGGTCCTTCACAATTGTGTCAAGTTCATCCCTAAATATTTTATACATTTCAATGCTACTGGAAAAGGTATTTTTTAGTAATTTTACTTTCTGATTGTTCATTGCTAGTGTATGGAAATACAACTGATTTTGTTTTTGTATTGATCTTACTATGTGCTGAGACCCCTGTAGGGTCTTATCAGTTATTAGTTGTATCTATTAGTTCCAGTTGTTTTCTTGAAGATTCCATTGGATTTTCTACACAAATAATCATGATACAGGCAAACTACTGTGGTTTATTTATTACTTTCCAATCTGGATTCCCAGCCACTCCCCTCTAACCTGCCTTGCTACATTCCCCTGACTAAAACATCTAATAAAGTATAAAGAAGAGTGATGAGAAACGACATCCTTGTCCTTTCCCAGTCTTAGCTAGTAAACATTCAGTCTACCCACATTAAGTATAATGTCTGTCAACAGGTTGGAAGTGATTCACTTCCATTCCTATTTTGTAAGAATTTTTACAAGAAATGATATTGGATTTTGTATTTTTTTCTGTATTTTTTCAGATAATGTTTCTTTTTATTTTGTTAATGTGGTTAATCACAGTGATTGGTTTTCAATGTTTAAGCCATCTCCAGGTGATATATCCCACTAGGTCATGATGTATTATCCTCTTAATATATTGTTGGATCAATTTGCTAAAAAGAGTCCATGGATATTCAGTGGTATCGAATCAGAATTTCAATTTGGAAATTCTTGGTTATTGAAGCTGAACATATTGTCACGTATTTATTTGCCATCCATGTGTTCTCTCTGGTAAAGTATCTTTCCCATTGGATTGTTTCTTCTTGTTGAGTTTTGGTAATTCTTTATAGCTTTAGAAGGGAGTCCTATCCTGAATATGTGTTTTGCAAATATATTTTGCCATTCACCCAGTGTGCTGCTGTGGGTTTTTGTTTATTTTTTTGTTTTGCTTTGTTTTTTAGTTCTCTAGCAGTGACCTTTCCAGAGGAGGGGAAAAAATTAATTTTGATAAAATCGAATTTATCATTTTTTCCTTTTACAAATCATATATTGATGTCAAATCTAAGAACTATTTGGGCAGTCCCAGATCATGAATATTTTCTCCTATTTTTTACTCTAAGTTTTATAGCTTAATATTTCACCTTTAGATCTATGAACGATATTGAGATAATTTTTGTACCAAGTGTGAGGTTTAGGTCAAGGTTCATTTATTTGCCAAGGGATATGCAATTGCCTCATGACCATTTGTTTAAAAAATTATTATTTCTATACTGAATTGCTTTTGCATCTTTGATCAAAAGTAGTACATCGTGTAAGTCTATTTATGAATTCTATATTTAGTTCCATTAATCTCTGTGTGGAATACAGTTATAACACCCATTTTAATATCTTTGCTCATTCTAATATCTGTAGGATAATTTGGATCAATTGAGTTTTCTACTCTAGAGGTCATGGTTGCCAGCTTTTTTGTATTACTAGAAATACTTCATTGGATGCCAAACACTGTGAATTTAGTTTGTTGAGTGCTGGGTATTTTTATTCTCTTACAAATATTCTTGAGTTTTTTTCCTGGGTCCCAGTTCACTGAATTAAAAGCAGTTTGATTTTTCAGGTCTTACATTTATGTTCTATTAGGTGGGACCAGATCAGAATTTCCTGTAGGGCTAACCCTTCCACATTACTGAAGCAAAACCTCTCTGCATACTGGATCCCATGTCCCGCAGATGATAAGGTTGTCCAGGAAGGCTGATGGGTACAGATGAGTTTTACACCTTTTGTGAGAAATGGAAACCGTACCTTGTCATCCTCTCCAGTGGTTTGCTTCAGGCACCTTGTAGTTTCTTTCCATGCAAATGTGGAGTACTACTCAGCTGAATACTCAAGGAGGAACTTACTCAGGTCTTGAGTTCTGTTTCCGTGCATATCTCTTCTCCAGGGCTCTGTCCTTTGTAAGCCAACGGGTCAGCTCCACCCTTCAACTTGGACAGCTGGCCTGGCTCCACCTGGCACTTTCTCCCTGCACTGCGGATTGGAAACTCTTTCAGGACAGTAAACTGAGGCAACCGTGGGGCTTACCTCATTTGTTTCTCATCTCTCAAGGTCACTGCCCATCACTGATCTTCCACAGGGTCTCAAATACCATTGTTTCATATGTTTTCTAGATCTTTTCAGGGGTAGTTCTAGAACGGAGAATAAATGCAGTCCGTGTTATTCCATCTTGGCTAGAGCATAAGTCAGAATTTCCATTCGCTCTTAAATGATGATATAGATCCTGTATTTGAAGAAAACTGTGTCAGCTCTTGAGAAAAACAGAAAAGAATTTCACTGAAATTCACACGCTTGGAAATAGAACTTTCAATTATAATTGCATATGGTTTGTCATTGAGAGGGGTGCTTCCTTCTCCAAGGACTGATTGCAGATATCCTTAAAGACAAATTTTAATCTTTGTCGAAATGAGGTATCTAGAAAATTGCACACATTTGTTAAATAACCACAAATTTCTTCCTTACTCGCTTCTCAGTCTCCACTATAACAATGACTAATTATGTCACTGCCATCAGATTATTGAAAGAACTAGTCAATATTTTATCTCGATTTTTGAAGAATTTTAATAAAAGTCTTGCCAAAGAGCGTGAATTTAAAAGAAATAGAAAAAAAAGTCATCAGACCATCTGGAGAATGAAATGAGATTTTTTGTGAACAGTGTTTCATAATCTGGCAAGGTTCAGTCAGCTGGCATTTTTTTCTTGACCTGGACCCATAATAGCAGAATGTCCCTAAAGTGTAAAATGAAAATCATCACAACAAATGAAACAGCACTTAGTACTGTCACCTTAGCCTTTTTTTAATTGCTCTTTATTTTTTGCTTTGCTTATGTAAGTTGACTAAAACATGGTAAGCTGGAAAGAAGCACCACAGAGGTCCAATAACCTGCCAGTTAGGTCCAAGAACCTACCGATTCTTCGTCTACATACAGGGGAATCAAAGAAAGCACCCTGGTCCTACCCCAGGGGTCTGGCCTTCCTGCCAACTTCGAGCAAAAGCAACAAGAAAGAAGGCTTCATAATGAGAAGGAATATAAATATACATATAGTGTATATCTATCTTAAAATAAGACTGTAGATATTTCAGCTAGTAGAACTGCCTTTTCAACTCAGCATCACTCTAAGGGCTGCGGAACCTATGCTACATGTGTAGAGACGATGGTGACAATCACTTTTTATCAGATCAGAAGATTGTGTTACCAAATGTAAAGGTAGTGTTTGACCCTCTACTGGTTTCTCCTGAACCCAGGCTGACCCCTTTCAGAATCTCCATGGTGCCCTGCAGATGAGAAGTTTCCCATATAGTACACTAAGCTCATTTAAAAGACCAGCACATAGAGTAAGTAGCAAATGGAATGAGATTATTTTAGTATATGTGCTGCCGAAGCGAGCACAGAATGAGATTATTTTCATTAAGGATACCGCTTGTTATTCCAGTTAAGCAATCAATAATTTTGTAAAACAAAAACGTAAACAAAAGGATGTCTTAATTTCATCATAAATAAGGAATTAATAATGATCGCCGGTCTTTTCTAATAATCACAAATAATCCTTTTTGGTTGTTTAAAAATACAAGAACACCTTGGAAATATCAAACATCTATTTACAAAACAGCTCACTAAAAATTACTTATGATGGCCTGGAATAATCACAAGTTTTATGTATTTATTAAATGGGAGAGACCCCAGAGAGTTGAGTGTGAATTTACACAGAAACAATGTAATGTGCTTCTATTTGAAAACTCAACCCCAGAAAGTTGAGTGTGAATTTACACAAAAACAATGTAATGTGCTTCTATTTGAAAACCCGAGAGACCCCAGAAAGTTGAGTGTGCATTTACACAGAAACAAAGTAATGTGCTTCCATTTGAAACCTGAATTTCAAAATTCACAAAACCAGTTTCACTATTTTCAGAGTCCCCTTTAATCTTTACAATGTCTGTTTTCCAACGTATCTTATGTAGTTGTAATGTGACAACAGTTACCAGATGGATCTCAATAGCAAAGAAAAAGTTAATCAGCCCATTATCTGCAAATGAACAAAGGAATCAAAAAAGAGAACAGACACTAATAAATAAAATCTTATCTATAAATGCCAGAGGCTACAGCAAAACCTGAAATGTTCCAAACTAAGCCAACCATATAATTATACTCAAAATAATATACTATTTGGTATTTCCTATCATCTAATAAATTAATTAATTATTTCAGTACCTGACAAACATTGTACCTATTCCGGGAAGGAAAACACAAGATTTCAGAAAGTATGGCCCATTTTATGTAGTTGTTGATGTGGTTCAACAGACCTCTCTCTGCTATATTCTTTTTCTGAATTATGTAGGGTTTCTACTTCATCAAAACTTCCTGAGATTCCTTGGAGGCTTTCTTTTGTTTGCTCCACAATCTGGCAGAAATTTCTACACAAGCCTACACATGAAAGTTTACGGCACTTATTTTTTTAAAACAATCACTTTTAAAAAATGACATTATTAGCTCTTAGAATTGTATCATTTGCTTTCATAAATACAACGTTAAACATGAAGATTTTCAAAGTGAAAGAGTTTTGACAAAATCTCTAATTGAAAATATATAAGGAAATAGAGAAAAAGGGATTTTGAGATCAGCAGATCAAACTTAAAGGCTGATTTCTTGGATTGTCTTTTCTCTTGACATATAAAGCTTTGATGGATCAGAGGCGTATGACTTACATTTGAAAACGTACATCTTAAAACATGAATAATCATAGTTTTTAAGGGCACAATATATAGAGACTTTAAAATGCAGTGAGCAGTCATTGCAATACTCTTCACATAGTAAATTCATATGCTGAATACTGAACACGGAAACTTTTACTGGTATCTTTGCCTTACATTTTTGTTTTCATAAAAGTAATTCTAACCCTGATTTTGAAATACCTGTGGTGTTCTTTTGAGAGGCACTTAAAAATTTTCAACTAGGGGCGCCTGGGTGGCTTAGTCAGTTGAGCGTCTGACTTCGGCTCAAGTCATGATCTCACAGTTTGTGAGTTCGAGCCCCGTTTCAGGCTCTGTGCTCACAGCTCAGAGCCTGGAGCCTGCTTCCGATTCTGTGTCTCCCTCTCTCTCTGCCCCATCCCCACTCATGCTCTGTCTCTCTCGTCTTAAAAATAAATAGAACATTAAAAAAAATAAAATTTTTCATCTAAAATTAAATTTATATGTATGCCTTTAATGTATATAAGAATGTTTGTATGTGTGTGTGTATACATGTAGTGTATGGGTGCATGTATATATCACACACACACATATGTTAGGGATAGGATACCTCTATAGACACACACATACCTCATAAATATTTGCTAAAAAGATGGAAAAATGAGAAACATAAAGAATTTACCAAACTAAGAGAATAAAAGAATTTGGATAGAGTGGCTTGGTTTCCATAACATTCAGGTTATGTCCCCATGCCGTGTTTTCAATAGGCACCATTGAAAGATGTCTGCTTAGGATTACCCAACCATCATCGAAGACCTGTCTTTGTCTGTCTGGCTGCTAAAGTAAAAATACCAAAAACTGGGTAGCTGAAAAACAGCAGTTATTTCTCAGTTTATAAGGGTTGAGAAGTTCAAGATCGTGGCACTGGTAGATGCTGTATCCAATGAGGACCCACTTCCTGACCCACCTGGTGGAAGGGGTGAGGGAGATCTCAGGGGCCTCGCTTATAAGGGCACTGATCCCATTCCTGATGGCTCCACTCTCATGACCTGATGGCCTCCCAAAGGCCTCACCTACAAACACCATCACACTTGGGATTAGGTCTCAACATAAGAATGTGAGGAGGACACAAATATTTAGTCCATAGCAAACCCGAAACCAAAACACACTTAGATATACCCCCTTCCAACTCTATATCCATATGCCATTTATTTTCAAGTGAAGTGAAGCAAAATGTGCATTGTTGAAACCTTGAGAGAGAATTGGAATTATAAAGTCATACCATAACATGTGAAGAGGTTTCTCTGGAAGAAGAGAAGTAATCCAATTATTTTCCCTGGGTAAAGATGTTGAGGATTGAGTGATGGTTGCATGTCTGTGAATCTCAAGCTTCTCTTTGTTATCACTTGTAGTTAATCCATTCTCTCTCAGACTGATTCACTATAAACAATACCTCAAAATTCTAACAACTCCATTTATTGTGTAGTTACTACGGATATTCTTTCCTGAAAAGTGTTTACTAAATCATAAGATAATGTGTGTAATGTGTGAGGAAAAGCTGTCAGTATATTAAAGACCAATATTCACTTCTCTGTCAATCTATTTTAGTACATTTATACTATATACATATAAAATAATTCATATAATGAAATTAAGGAACCAAAGACTAAAGAGTTGCTATCCTGTGTAATTATAATGCAACAATATAGCGGACAATGTGTGTGTCCGCTACAAAGATATGCATACATACAATGTTAACCATGGGCCAAAAGGCTTGAAATGGCTCATTGATTTGAAGAAAAAATAGGAAAAACAAAAGATTAACACAGGGTATGAATGTTGTGAGATAAGATTAGGTATTTGAAGGCAATTATTTGTAAGTTCCTATATTTAGTATATAAGTTTGTTTTTCCAGCAAGGATTGTTATTTATAATTCTCCCTTTGGACTATCTTGATTTATGGAAACTCATTTTAAGAGGACTCAACAGTTCATGTTTATGTTTGTTATCATGGCATACACTTTGGGGGAAGCCTTTTTAAAAGATCTGGTGGTTTAGGGGCACCTGGGTGGCTCAGTCGTTTAAGTGTTTGACTTCTGCTCAGGTCATAATCTCAGCTAGTGAGTCAAAAATAAATAAACATTAAAAGAAATTTAATAAACAACAACAAAAAATTTACAATCTCAAAGTTTGGGGTCTGCTTCGGATTCTATGCCTGCTTCTCTCTCTCTCTGCTCCTCTGCTGTTCATGCTCTGTCTCTCTCAAAAAGATATAAACATTAAAAAAAAAAATGTTTTTTTGAGGAACCTCCACACTGTTTTCCAGAGCGGCTGCACCAGTTTGCATTCCCACCAACAGTGCAAGAGGGTTCCCGTTTCTCCACATCCTCACCAGGATCTGTAGTCTCCTGATTTGTTCATTTTGGCCACTCTGACTGGCGTGAGGTGATATCTGAGTGTGGTTTTGATTTGTATTTCCCTGATGAGGAGCAACGTTGAGCATCTTTTCATGTGCCTGTTGGCCATCTGGATGTCTTCTTTAGAGAAGTGTCTATTCATGTCTTCTGCCCATTTCTTCACTGGATTATTTGTTTTTCAGGTGTGGAGTTTGGTGAGCTCTTTATAGATTTTGGATACTAGCCCTTTGTCTGATATGTCATTTGCAAACATCTTTTCCCATTTCGTCGGTCGCCTTTTAGTTTTGCTGATTGTTTCCTCTGCAATGCAGACACTTTTTATCTTGATAAGGCCCCAAGAGTTCATTTTTGCTTTTAATTCCCTTGCCTTTGGAAATGTGTCAAGTAAGAAATGGCTGTGGCTGAGGTCAGAGAGGTTTTTTCCTGCTTTCTCCTCTAGGGTTTGGATGGTTTACTGTCTCACATTCCTTCATCCATTTTGAGTTTATTTTTGTGAATGGTGTGAGAAAGTGGTTTAGTTTCCTTCTTCTGCATGTTGCTGTCCAGTTTTCTCAGCACCATTTGTTAAAGGGACTGTCTTTTTTCCATTGGATATTCTTTCCTGCTTTGTCAAAGATTAGTTGGCCATACTTTTGTGGGTCCAATTCTGGAGTCTCTATTCTATTCCATTGGTCTATGTGTCTGTTTTTGTGCCAATACCATGCTGTCTTGATGACTGCAGCTTTGTAGTAGAGGCTAAAGTCTGGGACTGTGATGCCTCCTGCTTTGGTTTTCTTCTTTAATATTACTTTGACTATTCGGGGTCTTTTGTGGTCCCATACAAATTTTAGGATTGCTTGTTCTAGCTTCGAGAAGAATGCTGGTGCAAAATTAAAAACAGATCTACCCTATCACGCAGCAATAGTACTGCTAGGAATTTACCCAAGGGATACAGGAGTGCTGATGCATAGGGGCACTTGTACCTCAATGTTTATAGCAGCAGTTTCAACAATAGCCAAATTATGGAAAGAGCCTAAATGTACATCAACTAATGAATGGATAAAGAAGATATGGTTTATATAGACAATGGAATACTACTTGGCAATGAGAAAGAATGAACTATGGCCTTTTGTAGCATGTGGATGGAACTGGGGAGTGTTACGCTAAGCGAAATAAGTCATACAGAGAAAGACAAATACCATATGTTTTCACTCTTATGTGGATCCTGAGAAACTTAACAGAAGGCCATGGGGGAGGGGAAGGGGGAAAAAGTTACAGAGAGGGAAGGAGGCAAACCATAAGAGACTCTTAAAAACTGAGAATAAACCGAGGGTCGATGAGGGGTGGGGGAGAGGGGAGAGTGGGTGATGGGCATCGAGGAGGGCACCTGTTGGGATGAGCACTGGGTATTGTATGGAAACCAATTTGACAATAAATTTCATATAAAAATTTTTTATTAAAAAAATATAAACATTAAAAAATAAAAAAGGGGGGGTGCCTGGGTGGCTCAGTCAGTTAAGCGACTGACTTCAGCTCAGATCATGATCTCATGGTTTGTGGGTTCAAGCCCCACATCGGGCTCTGTGCTGACAGCTCAGAGCTTGGAACCTGCTTCCGATTCGGTGTCTCCCTCTCTCTGCCCCTCCCCCACTCGTGAGCTTACTGTCTGTCTCTCTGTCTCTCTCTCAAAAATAAATAAACGTTAAAAAAAATTAAAGATCTGGTGGCTTAATACACCGTAAAATGGTAGCAGGTGATATTTCCTGTACTCACATTATCAGTAAATTAAGATTTTGTCGGCTCTGCTATCATTTTTTTGTAATTTCTCAAGTTTCATTTTTTTTTCTTTTTTTCCAGAGCAATACCACCTTTTATTCCTTTGAAACCTGCCACTGATTTCTGTGCTGACTACAGAATACAGCTGCTTGGGCAAACTAGGAAAACACCGGATTTGTCACTACTGTGCCAGCATCATCCCATCATCCCCTAATATGTCCATTCTCATTACACCCCCGCCACACACACACGGATTAGGAAGCGGGTGGGAAAATGTAAGTACTGATGAATTGTTCAACACGGTTTACTTTTTACGGGGCCTCGACTGTCCTCTATATTCACTACTTTGGGAAGACTATTTGAGGGCAAGTGGATAGCACTGTGATAACGAAAGCACAGATTTAAAATTTACATATTTTTTAAAGAGTTGGAAATGAACCAGATGATTTTTGCAAGTAATCCTCAAGCCTAATGGGCCTAGAAACTTCTGTCAGCCCACAAAGTTATATTAATTCCTAATGTGTGTGTGTGTGTGTGTGTGTGTGTGTGTGTGTGTGTGTGTGTTTTCCCAAGGAGTACCTGGTGATGCTTCTTACCGTCTACAATTTCTTCCCCTTTCCTCTGGAGGTGAACTCATTGGCATTTGCCTCCTGGAAAAAATATAATAACCTTGACTAATGGTTAATGAAATTCTTCTTGAATACTGGGGAGGTAGGGGAAAAGAAAAGTAGATAGGGAATTTACTGATATAATGAACCAAAATGAAGTTCCAGAAGTTTAATGTTACTTGGAGTTTTTGAAATCCTAAGTGTAAAAGCAGAATACTCTATAATTTATGGGAAGTTTACTATGCGTCAGGCGTGGACCAAGCATGTAGTATGATATACTTCTTAGAGATGTCCTATGGTTGCCTCTGATCTTCATTTCATAGGTTAGAAATCTGAGACACAGACAGGTTACCTCCTCAAGGTCACCCAGTAAATATTACGTGGGCTCTCAAAGTGTAATTTAATATGTAAGAACCAGATGGTACTTTTAATATTATTTTTACACCAAATAGCTTTCTTAATAGCCGTTCTGCTTCAAAAGCCTATATATTTCTGAGGGACTGAAGTCTTGTACATAATACGATTATTTGGGCCTGTGAAGAGGTCATTTTAAGTTACCAATATTCATAGTCCAAAAGACTCTTTAACTGAAGTGTCATTAAATTTCACATGAATCTAAGTTGTTTTACACCTTACAGTTGTCCTTTACTTCCATATTTTAGAGATTTTAAACTTGAGCATTTATTTAAAAATAGAGACCCCTTTGTATAAAACTCTAGTCATATTTCAGATAATGTTCTGTTGGACATGAAGGTACAAATTTACATTGCTAACAATGGGATTACATTTAGGAGTGGATCAATTGTGTCCTTTAAAATGCTTCAGAACTCAATCTTCAGTTCAGAATAGAATAATTATTTCTCTTGGTTTGTACTAAATAGCTATATAAGTATTATTAAGTAACATTTATTTGGCAAACACCTGTTTTAGGTAAGCTGTGTAGTAGAATCTGGGTTAGGCATTGTTGATACAATGATTAATATAGCTTGGCCTCTGCCCCTCAGAACCTTCCAATATTTCTTTCAACCCATTTTTTAAAACGTGAGCCCATGTGGTATGTGTTCATAGAGTTCACAGAGCCTCTGTGAAGAGCTACTATCATGAAAAAATTGTCTGAAATGTGCTCAGAATGCTGGCCTGATTGCACTGCCTTTGAAGATTCCTAGGAAAGCAACACATGTCCAGCAGTATTCCGTGTCAATATACAGAAGTTATTCATCTGGAGAATTCAGTCCTGGCAGAAATTCTGGTACATCTGCCTTGAAGATTGCCCATTTCCCCAATGGTCTGCACACAAAGTAACAGGAAGACAGTCATAAACATCTTGGGGGAGAGTGGATGTGGATGCCCCAGATAAACCATTAGTTACACCCTCAGTTCCCACCCCAGAATTTTAGTGTTCCCACTCTGAAGTCCAATGGGCAATTTACTAAGCTGATATTTAGTTCTCAGACCTCATCCCTAAGGCCACCAAAGGGAACTCTCCATGGAGGGCTGGGGAGGGGGCAGGGCAGGTGAAATGCAGACGAAATCATCACAGCTAAGGGGTAGGTGAATGGCCACCGCCTCACCACCATTCACAGACAAGATGGGTACAATTAAGACTTTTTCATCTTTGAGAGACAAAACAGAAAAAAAATGAAACCAGTATGTAATTCATGGTGTTGTGGATCCCTGAAGAGAAAACATACATAGACTCTAGGTCTGTAAATGGCCAATGTCAAAACTGCTCCTGGGGCAGCTGACACAGCACGTGCCTCTGACTGGGTCTGACAGAGCTAAGCATTTGACTTCTACTAATCTGTTACTCCAGACAGAAGGCCAGCTTGGCTCAGCCTAACTCTCAGGCAATGGATTCATCGTGCCTCAAAGGTCTGCAAAGTCCTGGGCTGGGAAGTGGGCCAGCCACATTAGACCATTAGAGTAGGTAAGGAACATCTCTCTCTCTCTCTACAGAGAGCATGATTTCAAGAGCCCCACCCAAGAGCAAGGACATTCACCACTTCAACAGAAACTGTAGACTGAAGAGGCATTAGGTGATTTCCAGTATTGGCTACAGGATAAATCTACGGTCTTCAAGTCTTCCTGTATGAGCCCATTATCCGGCACTGGCTCACTTATTGTTATATTAATTCCATTAAGAATAAAAGCTGAGGCTTGTCAAAAAGTTGAAAATAGAACTACCCTATTATCCAGTAATTGCATTACTGGGTATTTACCCAAAGAATACAAAACCACTAATGCAAAGCGATAGATGCACCCTTATGTTTATTGCAGCTTTATTTTCAATGGCCAATTTATGGAAGGTGTCCAAGTGTCCATCAATTGATGAACAGATAAAGGTGTGGTATACACACACACACACACACACACACACACACACACACACTATGGAATATTACACAGCCATCAAAAAGAATGAAATCTTGCCATTTGCAATGATGTGGATGGAACTAGACTGTATTACGCTAAGTAAGTCAGTGAGAGAAATACAAATATCATATGACTTACTCATATGTGGAGTTTAAGAAACAAAACAAACGAACAAAAGAAAAAAAGAGAGAGAAAGAGAGGCAAACCAAGAAAGAGACTCTTAACTATAGAGAAAACATTCATGGTTATTAGAGGGGAGGCAGATGGGGGGAGGGGAAAAGAGGTGATAGGGATTAAGGAGTGCACTTTTGATGAGCAGTGGATGATATATGGAAGTGCTAAATCATTATATTGTACACCTGAAACTAAGAGAATGTTGTATGTGAACTATACTGGAATTAAAATAAAAACTTAATAATAATTATAATAAAAGGCTAAGGTTTGGAGTCAGATTCATTCAAATCTGCATCCAAATCGGTCTATCACTCACCAGATCCAGGATGGAGCACAACACTCAAGTTCTGTAAGTCTCAAACATTGAGTGGCTATGATTATGGTACCTCCATTCGATTTTTGTGGTTAGATAGTGTCAGTATTTTTTTAATTTTCTTAAATGTTTATTTTTGAAAGACAGAGAGACAGAGAGAGAAAATGTGAGCAGAGGAGGGGCAGAGAGAGAGGGAGACACAGAATCGGAAGCAGGCTCCAGGCTCTGAGCTGTCAGCACGGAGCCCGACGCGGGGCTTGAACTCACGACCTGCTAGATCATGACCTGAGCCGAAGTCAGATGCTTAACTGACTGAGCCACCCAGGCACCCTGATTGTGTCATTATTCTTTACCATACAACTTTTAGGTGGTAGGCACTGTAGGTGGGTACGTACTTGGTGGGGAAAGATACACAAAAAAGGAGGAAAGTGTCAGCTAAGTTGTTAAGTGGGTTTGAAAACATAACCAGCCTTCCTAAAACAGTGAGAAACTGGTATGTTTACAACGAAGTGTACGTAGGAGCAACAAGATCTTAGAGGGGTCCAAGATCATGTTATTTGACTACTTACGCTAAAACAAAACTACCTCTGTGATTTCCTTGGTTGAGGTTCACATCTATTTTCAACCCTGAAGTACACGGATATTTCACAAGTAACCTGAAAAATGTATGCACTTTAGACCCAAAACACGTAGGTTGAGTTTTCGTCCCAGCTCAGGACTAATTTTAAGATCTTAGTTCCACAGCTCAACCTGTGCCTCAGATTTCTCAGCCATGAAATAGAGGATGTTAATGAAAACATCCCTCCTACTTAACTCACACGGTTACCATGAACCTCAGACAAGATAATACATGTACAACTCCTCTGTAAATGTTGAAACTCAATGCAAATAATGGTGAATGCTTTTATTTTACTGTTGGCGTGAGAAAGAGAGCCCTGTTTGAAAAGGGTGGTTTATTCGCTATTTCCTTTAAACCCGCATATGCTTTTTAATCTCTTATTCTTGCTCAACCCTTTTCACTGGCTACAATTTTCCTTGCTATTTTCTGCTGGTGCAAACGCTTGTCTTCTTAAGCCTCCTCAAATGCCAATTTCTTCATGAAGTCTTCAGAAAATCTAACGTAATAAGAAAAATTCAACAGACCTGGATTTCAATCCCAACTATGGCTTGATTAAGTGATGCAACATTTCTGATCCTTGCTGCCTTTCTTGTAAAGTGTGGAAATGTGTATCTACTATTAGAAGAGATTTAAAAAGTACTGATATGTGTAAACAGCTCCAAAATACAACATAGGATGTGCTCTTTCTCTCTTCTTGTCCTTTGCTCACATTAAGAGTTTTCTTTTTTTTTTTTAAAAAAATTTTTTTAACGTTTATTTATTTTTGAGACAGAGACAGAGCATGAACGGGGGAGGGTCAGAGAGAGAGGGAGACACAGAATCGGAAGCAGGCTCCAGGCTCTGAGCCATCAGCCCAGAGCCCGACGCGGGGCTCGAACTCACGGACCGTGAGATCGTGACCTGAGCCGAAGTCGGACGCTCAACCGACTGAGCCACCCAGGCGCCCCAAGAGTTTTCTCTGTCTTATGACTTCTTAGAACATTGATTTTATTTTATTTTTAAAAAACAAAATTTTTTAATGTTTTTATTTATTTTTGAGACAGAGAGAGACAAAGCATGAGCAGGGGAGGAGCACAGAGAGGGGGAGACACAGAATCTGAAGCAGGCTCCAGGCTCTGAGCTGTTCGTACAGAACCCGACGCGGGGCTTGAACCACGAACTGTGAGATCATGACCTGAGCCGAAGTCGGACGCTTAACCGACTGAGCCACCCAGGTGCCCCTAGAACATTGATTTTAAATCAAAGTGGGCCTTTGCTACTGAGTTCTCTGGTGTGTCCTTATTATGTTCTAAGCTCCTTGAGGGCAGGTCTGATATATTCTTCGAACCCTCAGCAGTTTTGAGCATAGTGTTGGAGCAGCAGGAAAATGCCCAGTGAGTCAGCAGTTCATTCTGTTGGTATACAGCTTGACTGTGCACAGTACCGACCTCATGCCCACAGTAAACTTATGTTCTAACTTGCACCTGATGAGATTATGGTTCCAATGAGATTATCGGGAGCCGTGTGAGTTTCACAGTGGTGAGCCCGCAATAATAAGAGAGGCCGGACCATCCTTAAGAAACCATTGCACTGGTGGTCCTTGAGGATGCAGGTGCTTTTGGATGAAGGGAGAGAAGAGACGAATAAAATCAGTGAGACCTCCCACGTCTAGAGACATACATGGCGGGAGTATACAGAGCAATCCTAGGCTTCCATCATGGTGACTTGGCAGGGATATAAATGCAAAGCGGCTTCCTCTTCTACAGGGCAATTCAACCTGCTGAGTTTACCTGTCCTTCGAAGGCGCTTTAAACTATGTGTGAGGCGACAACCTTTCTCATTACCACCTCGAGACAAAGTTCTTTTGTCCCTGTTTATCCACGGTAGTGCCATCCATCTTACACACCAGCTCTGGGATTTCCTTTGATTATTTGTACCTCGCCAGGTCTTTGTACCATCAGATGCTGCTTAAATGCTGAGGATGGAGTATACAACGTACAGGCTGATGTTAAACAAAGGATCTAAAGGACTTTACTTCTCAGCACCATAATGGCACTAGTAGAAAGAAATTCTGGTGGAGCATTTTTGCAGATGATTTCCAGTGACAAGAAACAGATCGACTATAGAAGGAATGTCTCTCTGGGCTCTGTGGGGAGATGTGAGAAGTGGTTACATGGCACTTAGAGCTGCTGAAAACAGATGAGAAAGTTAAGGGCTTTGGTACCAAACCTGATTTCATGAAAAAGACTGTGCTTTACTAATCTTGTTGTCTGTTGTCGTGTAAGTCAGGAGCCACACGATGGAAGGGTGAGAAAGAGCAGTGGAAACGAAGGCCCGTTTAAACGCTCTGAGTTCAGCACAGAAACCTTGGTTTGGCCAGGCAGGCGATGGGTCAGTGTCCACACATGCGTGTGGCTGTCCCTGTTGTAGCTGCTTCCTGCAGGTGCGTCTGAGACAGCCCCAAAACATGTATGTACGTTACATACGTGCATGAGTGTGATATAAAAACGATGCAAAGTTTTCCTTGAGGTGAAGGACAATCACATAATAAAGAACAAATATGGCAGGACATAACTTCGCCCCCGGGGCAAATATCTTAACAGCCTGGCCTGCATCAAGGTCATTGAATGCACAGTGGCAGACACTGGGGTTCCATAATGATCAATAAGAACAATGAGAAATCCCTCTTCTGAGCCATTTGGCCTGCTGACTGTGAACGCTTCTCCAAGGACATCCATCTATAAATGGAAAGAGACTATAGAGAACAGGACTGACCAGTGGTTTGGAATATCTGTAGGTAATGTAGTAGTCCTTAACTAGCATATCCAAAACATGGCCAAAAATTTTTTCACTGCATATAAGCCTGGATTGATGTTTGATTCAGTTCGTTTGGCTAGGGTGAGCTAGGAGTCCATATTTCGAAGACGCTCTCCCAGGTTGATGTTAACGTTTACAACAATTTAAGAAACATCACAGTAATACAACACTTATGCTGTGCAATGCAGGCAAACACTTAACCTCTCTGAACATTAATGCCGTCATCTGTAGATAATATCTTGTAATGCTGTTACTTGACTTCCAATCTTAAGTTGTCCAGCATGCTAAAGTTCTTGTGGTGTCCTGGAAAAGTTTTCTGGCAAATGGAATATTCTTGTTTAATTCTGTGATTTTTGTATTAGATGAGTCTTGAAGATACCAAGAAACATACAATTGGCTGTTTCAACTATCATGTTACATCATATCTAGATCACAAGAAAGCTAGTTTATATAACAGTTAGGCGGGGGGGTGGAGGGGTGGAAGGCAGTGTAAGGGTTTAACATACGAAATCGGCTTTCCTATAATTTAAATGCATAGTTTAGCAATATCAGAATAAGCTTTCCCATGTAGCAGAGACGTATGTCTTTGGCAAGTAATGTGAGGAGCTCATCTCTTACCATGTGCCTTATCTGAAAACCTACCGTTGTCCTTGGGTTCCTACCAATAGAGACTCATTCTTTAAGTATATACATAGGTTTATGTACATGTGTATGGCAATTTATCTCAAGGAATTGGCTCACCTTGTGAAGAATGGCAAGTCAGAGATTTGTAGGTCAGCCTGGCAAGTTGAAAACTCTCTCAAGCTAAAATTGATGCCTTCACAGCAACACCTAGGTATGCATTAAGTTGACTCCTGGGTACTGTGGTCTAGCTGCGTTGACACATAAAACAATCATACTAGCTAACAAAATGTAAACGAAGGAGTAAACATGAGGGAAAAACGCCCATAAACCAAGATACTTTCTTACCCTTTGGTTATGGGAAATTTGAAACATATACACAATAAAATAATGTAATACAAACCTGTCTGCTGGTTTCAACAGTTACCAACTCATAGATGATCTGATTGCATAATCCCAACTGACTCTCTTCTCTATCCAATGGTTTATTTTGAAGCAAGTTCTAGGCGTTATGCTATTTCACTCATAAATATTTAATGTAAATATTTAAGTGCTAACGACTCCTCTAAAATATATAACTAAAACATCACAACTCTTAAGTGCAGTAAAATGTCCAAGGTGGGGACAATTCCGGGGAAAAGAGATGCTGGAATTTCATGACTTTATAGAAACTCCTGACAATGAAGGGGTGGGGAGATGTGTGTGGAAAAGGGGGAATCCAGAAACAAAAAGGGCTGGAAAGAGAATGTGACCACCCGGGTATCCCTTTATTTTTTTATTTATTTTTAAAAAAAAAATTTTTTTTTTCAACGTTTATTTTTATTTTTGGGACAGAGAGAGACAGAGCATGAACGGGGGAGGGGCAGAGAGAGAGGGAGACACAGAATCAGAAACAGGCTCCAGGCTCTGAGCCATCAGCCCAGAGCCCGACGCGGGGCTCGAACTCCCGGACCGCGAGATCGTGACCTGGCTGAAGTCGGACGCTTAACCGACTGCGCCACCCAGGCGCCCCACCAGGTATTCCTTTAGAAAAACACAAGTATACCCCTTAGGTAGACATAAGTCTATCTCAGTTGGCTTTGTTGGATATATAACATCTTAAGGTACTCGGGAAAATGTTGTATAACACATTTCATTTTTATTATCAATTTTGTAAAAAAATGATAAAGGTGATGCTTCTTTTCTAGGAAAGTCTATCAGAAATAGAAGCTATATAGGGATGTTACTTGTTAAGAGCCCACGAGTTTTGAAAGCTTCCGAAAGAAAGTATTGAGGATTTGTTCATGTCTGAAAAGACTTGCCTAATGAAATCCCTGACGTGGAACGAGAAAACAGCGAGTACTTGTGTTCACACAGTATCAAAAAAATTAGTTAATAGAGACTGTAAGTGTCAGCCTTTAGGGAACTGCTCAGCTCCATGCTGAAGCAGGAAGAGAGGTTTGATATTATTCCAGGACATTGATTTGAAGGCTAGGTGTGGGTGAGGAGTAAGAGGGGGATGGGGTTCTGAGAGTGACCTGAGGGACCTTATCAACATGCACATCCTAGACCACCTGAATGAAAGGAACAGAGGGGCCCCTGTGGGTTGAGTGTCCAACTTGGGCTCAGGTCATGATCTCACGGTTCGTGGGTTCGAGCCCCGCGACAGGCTCTGTGCTGACAGCTCGGAGCCTGGAGCCTGCTTCAGCTTCTGTGTCTCCCTCTCTCTCCACCCCTCCCCTGCTCATGCTCTGTCTCTTTCTGTCTCTCTCAAAAATAAATAAACATAAAAAAATTTTTAAAAAATGGAACAGAGCTTCCAGACCTGATGGGGGGCAGGTGCATTTTGGAAGCGAACCACGTAATCCTAGTATACCTCTTCTGAGAATAGAAAAAGTAGACTCTGGCCTACTTCAAACACTATCGTGAAAACAGACCCTTTCTGCCACCGCCGAAACGGTGGTTTCTTTTTTCCCCTTTCTCTAGATTCTGTTGTGACATGAGGCTCGGATCCCAATCATCTGAAGTCTGGGGAGAAGGGCACTGCATTCACTTTCTCTGTCTGTTTCATGTGTTTCCTCACTAGTTCCAGAAAAGCACGCACCTGTTATCCAGGGGGTGGGAGTGGGGTGGAGGAACCACTTGTATTGTCTTAGTTATTGACAAGGATGGCTTATACTTTGTGCGTTTTTCACTTGTATGTTGCCAATACGTGGAGGTGTTCCTAAATTCCTGAACCAAGGGATTTTCAAGTTCCTAGGCACAGCACTGCAGGTGGCGTTCAGAGTGAGTAGTGAGCAAAGCTCCAGGGATATAATTGTATCTCTACCAACCAGAAGACCCAAAGCCTACCTACCACCCCCAGGGAAAAAGTGTTCTGTGACACATTTCCATCTCCACCTTAAAAAAAAAAAATGGAGCTATATATGCACAGACAAGACGGGGTTCATTTTTTTACATTTTAAAGAGGATGTTTCTATTTTGACAATAGAGATCTATAGGGGCTTTTGCTCATTCGGTGCAATCATATCATCTCTTGACCCACCAGTGTGGGAGACAGGTAACCATTCTGAAAGGGAACCATGAAACACCAAAGAGAAACTCATATTTTGTTTCTTACTTGGAAACTAATTTCTGGCCAGCTTTGACATAAAACTCTTCCTTCTGTGAATCATAGAGGCAGGATGCATGTCTCTGACGTCCGTGCAAAGCAGAAACAAGCAGATGCCAGAGTTCCCACTCACACGCATCCTGCAGAACCCTCCCTGAGAAGCTGTTGCCTGCAGTCAGGAGGTTACTACGTACGAGGAGGAGTTATTCTGTGCCAGGACTTAGAGGCAGCATACAAATACCATCATCTTCTGTGGAGTGGGGCGCGAGGGGCTGACCATAACAAGAGAGAGACCAATAAAACGCTTCTTGCAACACAGGAGTGAGATGAAGCACGTGAAAAGAAACCGCTCAAGTTTACAACACACGCCGACGACAGAAGGGAACAGAAGAGTCTTGTCGCCCGGCTTAGCAGCACAGTACAAGGAGCAAGCGATAAACTTGCAAGATGGGTAAGAGGCGAAAAGCCGATGGAAGAAACAAACTTAAGGGGAAATAAGTACATAAATCTTTGCAGTTTAGGAAACAGACTCGAACACTAACGACGTTTGGGAAGACTCTGAGGCCAGCTCTACAAATTATATTGCCAAGAGAAACAGCAGAACATTTCAGTACAAGGACCGTAAGAAGGGTTAAGGCGTAGTGAACACTGGTGGTGTGTTTTCTGTATGCTCTTCATAGAGGCTATCTTTTTGTCACAAAAACCCTGCAATATAGTTTCCCCATTTTACAAATCAGGAAACTGAAGTTTGTAATTGTAAAGAAGGCCAGACCTACGAAGGAGTCCTGAGTTCGATCAGGCCAGGCCTGGACTGGTTAATATAAATAACGCATATTCACTAGGGATAGGCTCTTATGTGGAAACCCCTCATGAGAGACTGGAGTTGAGACATGACAGCTTCAGTCACCTCTCCAGGTGTCCTGGAAAATGCTGGATGTTGGACGGATGCACTGTGTATGCATTTAACCCTTTAGGATACACACATACCGCTTTCCATGGTCTTGTTTAGCTTTTCTCAAAGCTTTCTAATTTCTAAAGTCTTCATCATTTCTCCTACGTATTTTGTTTTTCACACACGAGGAGCACTCAGTGTCTACAGTGATTTGAAACAGCTCTTAACTAAGCTCGGGAGTCTACAACAGACACCAGTAGACAGAACAGCAGACTCACAGTCAGAAAACCGGAGTCAGCCCTGCCTCCTTGGCTCCTTGCTTGTGAGCAAACCACAGAATCACCAGAACACTAGGTTTCCTGTATCATAAAAAGGGCTTCCCTTAAGGCATGGAATGCTTTATGGACGCGGTCAAAATTGTACTTACATAAGAGAACCTGGATACTTTAAATAGGCAGAGACACACAGTGACAATGACCTTATAACACCAGCTGGCTCGTCCACACCACTGGGTCACACCTGACTCAGCCAGAGCAGACCTTTCTCTCCAGCTGTCCTGGTCACCCAGAGCTGACGGTGCATCACCTGCTCCTCGAGCCAATGTGTCCTGCTCTAAATTCTAACGAACGGGCAAACTGCGTTTATGACAAAAGCTTTCATTTACAAACTCTCCTTTCTGACGGAATCTGAAAGCCTAACACCTACCTTGTTTCCAAGGCATGGTAAAAGTCAAGATAGATAATTTCATTTTGCTTTTATTAGGCTTATAACAAGATGTTGCAGTTTTCATTTGTGCTACTTATAACACATATTGATGTGCATAAAATAGATATGCTGCCAAAGAAAATGGCTGCAAAGAATATGTGTGCAACAAATGGATAGTTGCTGAATACTTTCTAAATGCCTGGGAAACTCTGCAAAGAAAAATAGTGCCCCTACCTATGAGAATCTCAGAATTCTTTGTGAAGAAATAGAGAAAAAAATAACTGGAGCTTTAAAAATTCCCACTGGTAAAACTGATATCAAAATAACTGATAAGCATTTTACTAAACCCAAAATAAAATCCTGCTTGAAGTTCCTCGGGAAAGGGGTGACAAAAACAGGGCTTAAATTATTTGTGATATTTTACCAGTAGCTCTAAGTGTATTAGGATTTCTATAACTAAAGCGTTTAAGAAGTGATGCTAGTGTTCTATAAAATACATTTTTTAAAAATACTTTAAAGATCTGAATGGATCCCAATGAGTCCATAGGTAACGGACAAGTGTATATACTCAAATATATACTCATATATCCATAGAGTTTATTTAGCAATCTAAAATCTAGTTGAGTTTTATTGATTTCTCCATACATACAGTAAATCGTCCAGGTGATAACCCTTAAACTAGTTTTATATCTCTTTCTACCTCATTCTACTGAAAACACCCTTAGTTCCTATAGGCAACATGATGGCTATTTTTACGTATCAGCTGGACTGGGCCACAGTACCCAGATATTTGGTCAACATTATTCCGTTTATTTCTGTCAAAGTGTTTTTCGGATGAGATGAACATTTCAATTAGTGGACTGTGAGTACAGCAGCGTGCTCTCTATAACATGATGTACTTCATCCTGTGAATGGACCGAGCAAAAAACAAGCCGCCCCGCCCCCACTCCGCACCTGCGGATCAAGGGGCACCTCGACCGGAAGAGAACCTTTAGACTCAAACTGCCATTCTTCCCTGTGTCTTCAGAATGCTCACCCATCCCATCGGATTTTGGACTCAAGTAAATCTCTTTCCATATATATGTATCTGCCCATCGTATTTTTCCTGCTTCTCTGGAGACCTCTGATACAGACTGTAACTGAAAATCTCAGGGATGCTTATGTCTCTTCTGCTAAGCCTCTGATCTGGTCCGCTCCTGGTGAGCTCGGCCAGAGCAAGTTTAAGAGCTGAGGGAGCAACTAAGCAGCGGATGTGCCTCCCAGCTTCCTCATGACCCAGGCTCATCTGGTGAATGGGCTTCCACATTTTCCCAGTGCATGATTCCTTCTGGTCCTCTGCCTGATAAGCAGAATGGAAGAGAAAATGTGGATATACGCATTTGGATACATGATCTAACATCACCCTAACTTGACAAGAGACCGGAAAAAACAGGTCGGCTGAAACCAGAAGCTATTTTGCCTCTAAGTGGCATTCGTCTCCCTTATAATAATACTTTCTGAAATATGGTTCCTCCCACACACTTGCCAAGACCACCCTCCAAGGTCAAGCCATCTGGACTTGTATGTGGCCACTCACTGGACTTTTCACTGCTGTTTACCCCACTTACATGTAGTTAGAGTTTCCTTAAAATTGAAAAATGTTTTTCCTTTTCCTAATGCCTTGCCCCATTATAAGGCCACTACCCATTACTGATAGGGTAGTTCCTTATCAGTAGCAGGAGGAGATAATGAATGTTTGAGTCTATTTGGTTAACCTTCTACCATATTCTTGCCTGGCTCATTCTTGTGGTTTCCTTCATGCAAGCTCTTTTGTGATTCTGCCTGTGCTCTCTACTCGTTTTCTTTATTCCTGGTGTTTATTTTTATTTTTTTAATTTTTTTTTCAACGTTTATTTATTTTTGAGACAGAGAGAGACAGAGCATGAACGGGGGAGGGGCAGAGAGAGAGGGAGACACAGAATCGGAAACAGGCTCCAGGCTCTGAGCCATCAGCCCAGAGCCTGACACGGGGCTCGAACTCACAGACCGTGAGATCGTGACCTGGCTGAAGTCGGACGCTTTAACCGACTGCGCCACCCAGGCGCCCCTATTCCTGGTGTTTACCACAGTTTCCCTAAAAGACTAGTTTCACTGGGAATTACAATCATTAATTCATCCTTATGTACCTTTCTGACTCACCCTAACTAGAGGGAAATTAATTCTATAATATCCGAGTAGAGCGTCCATTTATTTTCTACCCTGTAAAGATTTAAGAATTAAAAGGAAAAAAAAAATGAGTACATAGGTCTTCATTAATATTTAAGATTAACTTTCTAGGGACAATTTACACTTATCTTTCACAGATGAAGTATCTGCCTCCCATTGTGCCTTTAACTAAGCCAGTCCCCTGGACGTGATGGGCAGGCAGCCTATAATAGTGAACTTGGGGTCCCGAGTCCGGTTGACAGACAATAGCTATTTTCCTCCTCTTTCCCTCCCTCCTTCCCTCCTTTCTTTCTTGCTTTTTTTGCTTTGTCTCCTTTCTTCCAGGGGATTGGTTTGCTCTGACTCTGCCCTCTCACCTCCTATCCTGTTCCTAGACTTACCTGGTTCCTGACATTTTGGACCTGTCTCTCCCCTCCCCACCCCCATTCAGATACCTCTCTCTCCTTGTAGTTACTACTGCAGATAACCACGGCAGGTGACCCCACATTTCTCACTGCTTCCCTCCATCCCTATCAACTACTCAAATGTGTTGAAGGAAAACTCAAGCAATGGACAGAGGCTATTTCACTACCATATTTTAGAGGTGAGAAAACAAAGGCAGAAGAATAAAAAAAATAATCACTTGCTTAAGATCAAATAGAACAGTAGAAACAGATGGATCCAAGACTCAGGGCTTCCTGATTAACATCACTGTTCCATATTTAGATGCACCATCTCGAAGAAT
Organism: Puma concolor; assembly: GCF_028749965.1. NCBI lineage: Eukaryota > Metazoa > Chordata > Mammalia > Carnivora > Felidae > Puma > Puma concolor. The sequence continues at coordinate 113,568,014 of NC_141676.1, forward strand.
GGGAAGTTCAGGACATAGATTTTACTTCTACAATAATCATTTTGAAAAGTAAATCCAGAAATGCCTTTTTCACTTTAAGTGGCAAATCAGTCATGAAGCTAGATCCAGATGTGCCATAGCACATCCCAGATGTGACACAGCCCTTTCTGGAAATGCTCTGTGGAAAATACAGACGGGCCATCGCTATAAATCATGCATTCGGCAACTCTCTATCAGGGTTCATCTATGTGACAGACACTGAGATAGGTGCTACAGATACAACTGTGAACAAGACGTCATCCTGGATTTAAAGGACTCTACAGGCCAGCTTACAGCATAAGCAAAAAAAAAAAAAAAAAAAAAAAAAAGCAGATGAAGAAAAAAAGAAAGTAAAGAAAAGAGGTTTCTAAATCTACTTCTGAGAGTGTATGGTAGGGATAATTTATAGCTAAATGCACAAATGATTCCTTTCATAAGTCTGGAAATGACCTAAAAACATGATCTAGAGTAACTCATGCATTCTCAAAGGGCTACCGTCCATAAAGAGATGCCCAGTGGGTCTGGAATTAAAATACCATTTGGGGGTAGCAATTACTGGGAAAATATTTTTAAAAATCTCTTTAGGAGAGAGAGAAACAAATAAAAAGTGTGACAAACACTGATTAAACTCTTTGTGATATTTGAGTCATTACTAATATTTCACTGGTTTATTGACACTGTAAGAAATCTATCACAAGTAACATGGACTATATCTGCAACTTGATTAGAGAGAAATGTACTCAAGGGTGGCTTAGTCGGTTGAGTGCCTGCCTCTTGATTTTGGCTCAAGTCATGATCCCAAGGTCATGGGATCAAGCCTCACATTGTCCTCTGTGCTGAACATGGAGCCTGATTGGAATTCTCTCTCTCCCTCTCTCTCTGTCCCTCCCCCTCATGCTCTCTCTCTAAAATAAGAAAAAATAAAATAAAAAATAAAAAGGAAAGAAATGCACTTGAATATTATAATAAAAGATTAGTCTGAGATACTGCAAGTACTTTCTGGGACAGGAATTCCTTTTTTGGTCTTCTGGTTTGTTGAGAGCTAGTGATGATTTGATTTTGTTCACTATAAAAAAAACAGAAAAAAATACAGCTATAAAACTTGCTTCTTTCCCATTCTTTTCCCAGGTTTAACAAATTCAAAACAGTACACAGTGCATTTTGTATCAAGAGTGGTTAAACGAGTTGTCCTCTCCATCACACATTCACCTAATTCAATATATGCCTTTTTATTCTCATTTTCTGTCCTTATGTTGTTGATCATCTATTCATTCAGTAATAACTCCAGTTGTGATCATCTATTCATTCAGTGAAAACTCCAGTTGTGATCCTGAATCACTAATCCTGTCTTTCTGTTGTTTCTTTAGAAGTGATGCTTCTGTTCTGCCATATCTGATGTAGAACTCTTCCCACTGGATTCATTTATCTTCAATTTCTTTTCTGTTAATTTTCTTATTTTTTCCTTATAGTCATCAACACACCTGATCTTGTTAATCTATTTTCATTGTCTGGGTATCAAAAAGACCTCTATAAATATGTTGAATGAAAGAAGGCATGATTTAATAATTCAGATTTCCTTTCTTTATTTCTGTCCAGAGTGTTTGAGAGAAAAATATATGCCTATTTTTTTTTCAAGTTAACTTAAAAGCATTCTCCTATGCTTATTTCATGGGCTGTATCTGAGAAACTGAAAGATAAGAATTTGAAACAGAAAATCTAAAACAATGAAAAAACTGCCTGCTCATTAAAAAAAAGGTAGTTTCCCAAAGTTTTGATTTCCTTTTCTTAAAAAATATTTTATGATTTATTTATTTTTGAGAGCGATACAGACAGACAGACAGCATGAGCAGGGGAGGGACAGAGAGAGAGAGACAGAATCTAGGGCAGGCTCCAGGCTCCGAGCTGTCAGCACAGAGCCTGATTTGGGGCTCGAACTCACCAACTGTGAGATAATGACCTGAGCCAAAGTTTGATGCTTAACTGACTGAGCCGCCCAGGCGCCCAGAGTTTGGATCTTCTAATGCTGTTATCAGAAGCAGAAGCAGAAGCTTTAGGGTCTTTTAGTTGCATAATTTTTCATTTAAGGTTTTGTATTGTTTCTTGAATAAGACCCCTCATTTGGACATGCTTCAGTGCCCACAGTGCCGGCGTGACATCCAGCCTCCCAGGTCATCGGTAGTTCAAGGCTTCGTCTTGGGAGGTTGAAGCTGAGCTGACACAAATATCAAACCCATCTCCCCTCCCTGCCCCACCCCCCACCTTTTCCCTGAAAAACCCTATACCTTCCTACCAGATCAAAATTCCTAGAATCCTTTTTTCCTTTCTATAGCTTCACTTCTCGGAAACATTCAGTTCTTTCCCTAGCTCAGAAAATTAAGTCCTCAACCTAACCTCTGATGCCACCGACAATAGGGCACAATCACCCACCCCTCACTGTCCACCCTTCTGCTGATCTCCTTTATGTAACCTACCTCGTGGGGCCACGCTCCCCTGCAGGTGTGGTTCACCCATCCACAAATCCTGCCTTTTCCCACCCTCTCTCCTTTTCTCAAAATGACTTGTGGCTTGGTTCTACAAGAGACACTGTGGCCTGGCTGTCTAGCAGGGACTGAGGGGGATGGAGGGCTCTGGGGTCCAGCCGCTCTGCCGGGGGATCCAGCCCCACTCCCACGCTGCAGAGCATTGTCCCTTGTACTGCCTTGCAGAGCAGCACCTTGTACTGCCTTTGCCTTGAAATTCTTTGCTTTTCTCAGGGTTGGCGTGTTCCCTGCACGTTTCCTGGTACCACTCAGGGGACAGGACCTCTGAGAAAGGCCACATCCATGTTTATGGACAGAGGATCATAAGATGCAAATAACCCAAGAGGAAGACACAGATAACCTCTTAAGAGCACAAACGTGAGTTCAAAAGAGATTTCTTTGATTCCACTGTTTGGATTGTCATTGTGTTATGCAGAAAACAGACTACAATTGGGGGAATGTTGTGAATTACTGACTAGAGAAGGACTGCCTGCAGATACATATTTTTTTTACTACACGTGGAAATTTATGGCATCACACTGTATGTTTCTTACATGGCATTTTGCATTCTCGGGGGATCACAATATATTAATTTCCATCAGAGTTTATGTATCTTCCTTTAAGTTACTCCAGAATTAAAAAAGAAAAAGGAAAAGAATAGCAAATACTGAAAAAACAAGTCATTGAATCAGTAACAATGCCCTCCACCCTCCCAAATCTGGCTGTAAAAAACCCTTCTGTTACGTTCATCTCAATGCCTGGTCTTAGAGGATTTGCTGAGTCCCCACTCACATGCTCCTTCCTCCCTTGCTCTCCATTTCTGCTCGCTCACTCTTCATCCCACTTTTAATATTCTCTAAATTATCCCCCACCCAATTAGCATATAAATTCCTCCAAGACAGAACGCTAATAATAGCGTGGATTTTTTTCAATGTACACTCTAAAGATCTTCTAGGTGTACTGGGACACATTTACCACATTCTCCTTTATTTTTTTAAGTTTATATTTAAATTCCAGTTAGTTAAAATACAGTGTTATATTGGCTTCAGGAGTAAAATATAATGATTCAACAATTCCATACATCACCCAATGCTCATCACAAGAAGTGCACTCCTTAATCCCCTTCTCCTACTTCCTCCTTCTGCCCACCTACCTACCCTCTAGTAACCACCAGCATGTTCTCTGTAGCTAAGAGTCTGTTTCTTTGTTTGCTTCTTTTTTCCTTTTGCCCATTGGTTTTGTTTCTTAAATTCCACATATGAATGAAATCACATGGGTCTTTCTCCGGCTCACTTATTTTCCTTAGCATAATACTTCTAGCTCTATCCATGTCATTACAAATGGCAAGATATCATTCTTTTTGATGGCTGAGTAATATTCCACAGTATGTATGTATGTATATGTATGCATGTGTGTATATGTGTGTGTATATATATATATATAAATATAAATATATATATATAAATATATATATATATATATATATATATATATATATATATATATATATATACCACTTCTTTATCCATTCATTAGTCAATGGACATGTGGGCTGTTTCCATAACTTGGCTATTGTAGATAATGATGCTATAAACACCAGACAGAGGGCATGTGCCCCTTTGAATTAGTATTTTTGTATCCTTTGGATAAATACCTAGTAGTGTGGCTGCTAGATTGTAGAGTAGTTCTATTTTTAACTTTTTGAGGAACCTCCATACTGTTTTCCACAATGGCTGCACCAGTTTGCATTCCCACCAATAGTTTATGAGGGTTCTTTTTTGTCCACATCCTCACCGACACCTGTTGTTTCTTATGTTGTTGATTTTAGCCATTCTGACAGGTGTGAGGTGATATCTCACTGTAGTTTTCATCTCTATTTTCCTGATGATGAGTGGATGTTCAGCATCTTTTCATGTGTCTGTTGGCCATCTAGATGTCTTCTTTGGAAAAACTGTCTATGCTGCCTGCCCATTTTTAATTAGATTATTCATTTTGGTGGGGTTGGGTTTTATAAGTTTCTTTATATATTTTGGATACTAACCCTTTACGGGATATGTCATTTACAAATATCTTCTCCCATTCTGTAGGCTGCCTTTTAGTTTTGTCAATTATTTCCTTTGCTGTACAGAAGCTTTTTATTTTGACGAAGTCCCAAAAGTTCATTTTTTTCTTTGTTTTCCTTGACTCAGAAGACATATCTAGAAAGAAATTGCTATGGTCAATGTGAAAGAAGTTACTGCCTGTGTTCTCCTCTAGGATTTCGATGACTGGCTATTTCAATTTAGGTCTTTCACCCATTTTGGATTCATTTTTGTTCATGGTATAAGAAAGTGGCCCAGTTTCAAGGGCGCCTCAGTGACTCAGTTTTAAGCATCAGACTTCAGCTCACAAGGTCATGAGCTCATAATTCATGGCTTCAAGCACCATGTCAGAGGCACTCCACATTGTAAGTATAGAGCCAGCTTAGGATTCTCTCTCTCTCTCTCTCTCTCTCTCCCCCCCCCCTTTCTCTGCCTCTCCCCTACCCTCCCTCTCTCTTCCTCTCTTTCTGTCTCAAAATAAATAAATAAATAAATAAATAAATAAATAAATAAATAACATTTTTTAAAAAGACAATTTAAAGAAAGTGGTCCAGTTTCATTCTTCTGTATGTTGCTATCCACTTTTCTCGACACCATTTGTTGAAGAGACATTTGCCATTGTATATTCTTTCCTGCTTTTTCAAAGATTAATTGACCATATAGTTGTGGGTTCATTTCTGGGTTTTCTAGTCTTTCCATTGATCCATATGTCTATTTTTGTGCAAGTACCAAACTGTTTTAGTCACTAGAGTTTTGTAATATAAATTGAAGTGTGGAACTGTGATGCCTCTACCTTTTTTTTCCTTTTTTTTTTTTTTTCCTAAGGTTGCTTTGTCTATGCTTCCATACAAATTTTTGGATTGTTTATTCTAGCTCTGTGAAAAATGATGTTGGTATTTTTATAGGGATTGCATTAAATGTGTTGTATAGACATGGTAACAATATTTGTTCTTCCAGTCCATGAACATGGAATGTCTCTCCAATTCTTTGTGTCTTCCTCAATTTCTTTCATCAGTATTATATAGTCTTCAGAGTACAGGTCCTTCACCTCTTTGGTTAGGTTCCCTCCTAGGAATCTTATTGTTTTTGGTGCAGTGTAAATGGCATTGATTCCTTAATTTGTCTTTCTCCTGCTTCATTATTGGTGTATGGAAATGCAACAGATTTCTCTACATTGATTTTGTATCCTGTGACTTTACTGAATTCATGTATCAATTTTACCAGATGTTTAGTGGAGTCTTTTGAGTTTTCTACATACAGTGTCATGTCATCTGCAAATAGTTAAAATTTTACTTCTTTATTGCCAATTTGGATCATTTCTTTGTTGTCTGACTGCTGTGGCTAGGACTTCCAGTACATGGTAAATAATAGTGGTAAGAATGGATATCTTGTCTTGTTCCCGACTATAGAGGTAAAGCTCTCAGCTTGTCCCCATTGACGATGTTGTTAGCTATGGATTTTTCAAAGATGGCTTTTATTATATTGAGGTATTCTTCCTTTAAAGCTGCTTTGTTGAGAGTTTTTATCATGAAAAGATGTTGTACTTTGGCAAGTGATTTTTCTGTATCTACTGAAATGCTCCTATGGTTCTTATCTTTTCTTTTATTAATGTGGTATATCACAGTGATTGATTTATGAATACTGAGCCACCTTGAAACCCAGGAATAAATCCCACTTGGTTGTGGTGAATGATTCTTTTAAGGTATTATTGTATTAGGATTGCTAATATTTGACTGAGACACTTTACATCCACGTTCATCAGAGATACTGGAGTGCAGGCCTCTTTTTTAGTGGAGTCTTTTTCTGGTTTTGGTATCAGGGTAATGTTGGGCTCAAAGAATGAATTTCGAAGTTTTCCTTTCTTGTCTATTTTTTGGAATACTTTGAGAGGAATAGGTATTAACTCCTCTTTAAAGGTCTGGTAGACTTCCCCTGTGAAGCCATCTGGCCCTGGACTTTTTGTTTGTTGGGAGTTTTTTGATTACTGATTCAATTCTTTGCTGGTTACCAGTTTCTTCAAGTTTTCTACTTCTTCCTGTTTTATTTTTGGTAGTTTATATGTTTCTAGAAATGTATTTCTTCCAGGGTATCTATTGGTAGGCATATAGTTTTTCATAATATTATCTTATAATTGTTTGTATTTCTGTGTTGTTGATTGTTATTTTTCCTCTTTCATTTGTGGTTTTATTTATTTTGGTGCTATTTCTTTTCTTTTAAATAAATCTGGCTAGAGGCTTATCAATTTTATTGATTTTTTTTCAGAGAACCAGCTCCTGGTTTCACTGATTTATTTTATTTAATTTTTTTTAATTTCTTCATCATGTATTTTTTCTCTAATTTTTATTATTTCTTTCCTTCTGCTGACTTTAGGCTTTGTTTCTTGTTCTTTTTCTAGCTCTTTTAGATGAAAGGTTAGGTTGTTTATTTGAGATTTTTCTTGCTTTTGAGGTACTCCTGTATTATAATATTCTTCCCTGTTAGGATTGCTTTTGCTGCAAAGATTTTGGACCATTGTGTTTTCATTTTCATTTGTTTCAATGTATTTTTTTTTATTTCTTCTTTGATTTTCTGGGTGATCCATTCATTGTTTACTAGCATGTTGTTTAACCTCCATGTATTTGTGGTCTTTCCAATTTTTTTCTTATGGTTGATTTCTGGTTTTATAGCATTGTGGTCAGTAAAGGTGTATGGTATGACTTCAATGTTTTTGTGTTTGTTGAGGCCTGTTTTCTGACCAAATATGTGATCTATTCTGAATCCATGTGCACTTGAAAAGAATGTTTATTCTGCCACTTTATGATGTAATGTTCTGAATATATCTGTTAAGTCCAGTGTGTTATTCAAAACCATTTTTCCTTGTTTATTTTCTGTTTAGGTGATCTGTCCATTGTGGTAAGTGGAATTTTAAAGTCCCTATATATTATTATCACTGAGTTCCTTTATGTTTGTTAATAATTGTTTTATATATTTTGGTGCTCACTATTGGGTGCATAAATATTTACAATTATTTTATCTGCTTGTTGGATTGTCCCCTTTATTATTATTATATAGTGTCCTTATTTGTCTCTTTTTATAATCTTTAAAGTCTAGTTTGTTCAATATAAGTATTGCTACTCCAACTTTCTTTTTATATCCATTTGTGTGGATAAATATTTCTCCATCCCCTCTCTTTCAATCTGGACGTGTCTTTAGGTTTAAAAACAATCTCTTGTAGATAGCATATAGATGGAACCTGTTTTTCTCATCTATTCTGACACCTTATGTCTTTTGATTGGAGCATTTAGTTCACTTACATTCAAAGTAACTATTGACAGATATGTATTTATTGACATTTTATTACTTTCTTTGCCATTTCTGGAGATTTTCTCTGATTTTTTCTTTGTCATTTTTGGTCTCCACATTCCACTCAAAGAGTCCCCTTTAATATTTCTTGCAGGGCAGGTTTAGTGGTCACAAACTCCTTTATTTTTTCTTTCTCTGGGAAACTCTTTATCTCTCCTTCTATTTTGAATGATAGCCTTGCTGGATAGAGTATTCTTGGCTGCAAATTTTTCCCATTCAGTATGTTGAATATATCCTGCTGCTCCATGCGGGCTTGCCAAATTTCTTTTGAGAAATCTCCAGCCTGCCTTCTGCATCTTCCCTTGTAAGTTAAGGATTTCTTTTGTCTTGCTGTCTTTGAGATATTTTCCTTATCACTATATTTTGTAAATTTAATTATAGTATTTCTCAGTGTTGGCCTCCTTTTGTTAATTTTTATGTGAGTTCTCTGTGCCTCCAGGATCTGGATGTCTGTTTCCTTCCCCAGATGAAGGAAGTTTTCTGTTATTATTTCCTCAAATAAATTTTCTGCCTCCTTTTCTCTCTCTTTTTCTTCTGGGACTCCTATAATACGAATGTTATTACATTTGATGGAGTTACTGAGTTCCCTCAGTCTATTCTTGTGTTCAGCTTCTTTGTTTTCCATTATTTTGTCTTCTAGGTCAGTAATTTGTCCCTCTACTTCTTCCAGCCTGCTGTTCATTGCATCTAGCCTGTTTCCCATCTTGTTTACTGTCTTCTTTGCCTCCTGATTGAGTATCCTTATGAGTATTGCTTTAAAGTCTCCATTAGGCATATTACTTATATCTGTTTTGCTTAGCTCTCTGACTGTGACCTTATCTTGTTCTTTCTTTTGGGATGAATTCCCCTGTCTTGGCACTTTGTATAAGTCTTTGCCTTTCTGTCTGTGTTGGAAAAACCCATTATGTTTCTTACTCCTGAAAGTAATGGCCTTATGAAGAAGAGATCATATAGTATCCAGGACCTGGTGCTTCAGGGAATATCTCCTGTGCATCCTGCATGCACTGTGCTGTTTTGTCTCCTCTATCTTCCAGGCCAGTCATCTGCAGAGGCTGTCCTCACCTGCTGTAGGCAGTTTTTGGTCTCTGGCACACTAGGTGTGCTCTGGTCTGCTTGAGAAATGAGTCCTGACACCACCTACATAATAAATGAGAGCCTGAAAAACTCTCTGGTCTGGAGACATGGTGTGGGCAGGGGTTTGTGCTGGTGGTCTAGGGGAGGGGCCCACCATGTTGAGACTAAGGAAAGTGTGACTGAGAAGGGCAGTTCCACCAGAGAACAGGGTCATGGGGCTTGGTGTAAGCACATTAGACAGCCAATGTTGGTGCTTTTCTGCCTCCCACGAGTGGCTCTGAGTTTATGCTAAGGAGTGGGGTGGGGAGGGATATTGCGCTGGCCAGCTCCCCTGTTTCCAGAGAGGTGTCTCTGTGAATGTTGCCTCTCAGGGAAGAATTCTGAGAAGAGCAAATTCTCTCCTGTGTGCCCCAGGCATTTTTTCATATCACTGTTTCCACACTGTTTGCCTCCTGGTTGTTTGCCTGCCTTCTCCCCAGTAGGCCAGTGTCCTCAGGGCTCCATCCCAGCCAAACCCACTGACCTTTAAAGCTCCAGGCTTTTTAAGTCTGCTGGTTGCAAGAAATCATGAAATTCAGCCCCCCTTGTTTTCCAAGCCAACGGATTTGTGGAAATGTCCTGTGTGTGTGTATGTGTGTGTGTGTGTGTGTGTTTCCCTGTGTGCTCCTCTCCTTTCTCTCTCTCTTGCCCTGATCCATGACAATGGCTCCCTTCCCTTTACAGCACCCACAATCCATTCTCCCCTAAAGCAAGCACATCTCCACACTTTCTACTTTCCTAGATGTGGCCTCTTCTCTCCCTTTAGTTGTGGAGTTTGTTCTCTCAGTCTCCTTTATTTATTTATTTATTTTTTTTATTTAAAAAAATTTTTTTTTTCAACGTTTATTTATTTTTGGGACAGAGAGAGACAGAGCATGAACAGGGGAGGGGCAGAGAGAGAGGGAGACACAGAATCAGAAACAGGCTCCAGGCTCTGAGCCATCAGCCCAGAGCCTGACGCGGGGCTCGAACTCACGGACCGCGAGATCGTGACCTGGCTGAAGCCGGATGCTTAACCGACTGCACCACCCAGGCGCCCCTCTCTCAGTCTCCTTTAAAACATGCTCTTGTTGAAGGTATTTTCCTTCCAAATGTCAGCTCATCATTCATTTTACTGTATTGATTTTAGCATTAAAAGAGTCCTTTACCTCCTAACTCTTCAGGGAAGTAGATGTTATATTTCTTATCCTCCGTGTCATAGACAGTTAATTCTTTTGATCACCTTCCATTTGTCAGTGCCTCTCATTCTATAAATTCCTTGATGCACTTCTCCAGACTAAGGCAGAGAGAGAGAGTGAGAGTGAGAGAGTGAGAGAGAGAGAGAGAAGAACTGTAGAGATGTTTAAATGTGTTTTGCTTTCACATATTACTAAGATTCGGCATGGTCACTGTCTGTGTTTCTGTACATTTTATTTCTTCCTCTCCAGATTGTTCGACTGCTCCTTTTCTTATCTGAAGCTAAATGTTCTCTGCCATTTGATTTGTCTACCAATACTTCCGAGCTATTCTGTCTCCCTGTTGTTACTTCACAGTCAACATTAGTGTAAGTGAGACAGTTTCCAATCTGCTATCATCTGTGAATATCATTAGTGTGGTGTTATTTACACCCTCTTTTAACTCACTAATGAAGATGCTGGGCAGATTGGACCATACGTCAACTATCTAGAGACAATATGGTGAAAGTTGCCATTGTTCATATTCTTTCATTTTTAGTCCTCGGGCTATATTGCTGCTTGTATCTAAATTTGAGAAGCAAATGTCCTTAAGGCAGGAACAATGTTAAAACATCCGTTATATACCTGATTCTTTTACTTCCATAAACAAACTGTCATATGTATTCAACAGGATTTTTTATTCATGATCCAATGAGCATTATTTTTGAGATGGTATTAGTGCAATTCCATGAGTGACTTGCTTTATTGCATTTGGTTTGTTTGCACAGCATGTGAATTTCACAGCCATGGCAACCACCAAGGCTACCTTTCACTGTTTGTGCTTCTGCCCATTGGATAAATGGTGGTGTTGTCACATGTCATCGCTCTTTTAAACTCTGTAGCTTTGCCATTTCATTTCTTTAACTTCATCTGACCCTTTTTCCTTTTGCACTTAACACATTCTCTTCTACTTGGGTCTCATATCACTTTCCATCCCCCCCCCAGACAATTATTTGTTCTCTTTGTATTCCAGTTTCCCTGAATTCCAATTATAACTCTATTACCGCACTTGTCATGTAATAGTGTACCTCTTTTTATTTACAAATCTATCATCACTGTGGGGTATGAACATCTGGAGGGCAGAAATCTTGTCATATTCATCTTTATTCCTTGGTGTTTAGCATAAAGTAGGTACTCAGTAAATGTTTGCTGACTGAATGAGTAAATTAATGGCTTGTTTATAGGGGCATCAATAGAAACCTTAATTTGAATAAATCAACTTTTTATAAGCAATTTACATCAGAATACCTTCCCTCTGAATTAGTCCTATTTATTAACACTTTGTTAAAAAATGCCAAGTTGTCTTTCCTTTTCTCTGTACATAGCTTTAGTGTTTTTAATTGTTTATAAAAAGAAGAAAAAAACCCTCAGCAAATGTAAAAGCAAATAATGCATAGTCGATAACTGGTATTACTTTAATCACAGAGACCCTTAGGTAATAGTAATTTTTTTTTCTTTCAGGAATGGCATAGAAATGTAAAGATGAGTCTTAGACCATATTTTTTAAAAAGTTCCTTAATACGTTCTGATTTCAATAAAATGTGAGACTTGTATCCAGTATAATACAGATTCACAGCATTTCAATCTATAGTTATTGAACTGATATATATTTGGTGACTTTTGGATAGTGTCTGTCCTATATTTTCCAATAAAAATTTGATTATATGTAGTATATAGTATTTGTTAATATGAATTAATGGAGTTGAGAAATTATTTTAACCCTGAAGTGAAAGGAAGAATGGTTTTCTTATTGTGTTAATCAACACAAAAGAAGTTTATTTCTACTGTTATGCAATCTACATGCTTTGCTGATTTTCGTTTATAGTTTGGTTTGTTTTAAATTCCAGGTGGGAAAAAATACACATATAGGAAATACAAGATTAACATTATTCCCCTAATTCAGATGTCATGAGAATTCTCTCAGGTCAGAGATTTAGATAACCTTGGACTGAATACTCAATTTTAAGGTTCACAATAGAATCTGAATATTTATTACTCATGCCAATTTTACTGAAGAATTGAAGGACTATGAGGCAATAATTAAAAATTAAAGGGCACCTGGGTGGCTCAGTCGGTTAAGTGTCCGACTTCAGCTCAGGTCATGATCTCATGGCTTGTGAGTTCGAGCCCCGTGTCGGGCTCTGTGCCCATAGTGCAGAGCCTGGAGCCTGCTTCAGATTCTGTGTTTCCCTCTCTCTCTCTGCCCCTCCCTTGCTCACTCTCTGTCTCTCAAAAATAAATAAAAACATTTAAAAAAATTAAAAAATATATCTATTTTATTCCCACATAAGCATACATCTATTCTTTTGTGAAGAAATTTGAACCAATTATGCTGCACATAATTATTAGTTCTTCTTGACCGTTCACTTTTTATTTTAGTAAATATGGTAACGTCTCTGACGTTCTAGATCTCCTTCCTACCACTTTGCAACCAAATTACAAAGAAAGCAAGTTTATAAACTGTTGGATAGCAGAAAATATGTCTATCATTCTCTGACTCCAGTTCCTAACACAGGGCTCCTGAAACCCTTGTGACTTCTTCGGTGATAGGAGTGTCTTGTTGTAACAAGGCAACCCTGGGTGTGCTCTTGAATGGCTTCTGGATGGGGGCTGGTCTGAGGAAAGACCAAGCCATGATTAGAAGCCTGTAGTTTTCAGTCCCATTTCAATTCCCTGGGAGTTGTCTAAACATGGAGTTAACGGTCAATCATGCTTACCTGAAGCTTTCATAAAAATCTCCATAGTACAGAGTTCAAAGAGCTTCTAGGTCTGAACACATCGATGTATTGCATACCTCAACTCCAGAGCCAGAAGATCCTGTGTGAGGAACCCTCCCAGATCTCATCCTATGTAATGTCTCCATATGGCTGTCCATCTACATCCTTTAATAAACTGGTAAGTGAATGTAAGTGTTTTCCTGACTTCTGTGAGTTCTGTAAGTTGCAACTTAAACCTGGGCAAATTAAACCTCTAATTTGTAGCTACGTCGGATGTAAGTTGTGGGTAACCTGGGGACCTACTGCTTTTCAATGGCACCTGCATGTAGTATGGGGCAGTCTCCTGGGATGCGACCTTACCCTGCGGGATCCGATGCTACCCCAGCTAGGCAGAGTCAAAATTGAGTTAAATTGTAGGATACCCATTATCAGAGAATTGCTCAGAAGGGATAAACCCCCACAAATCTGGTGTCATTGTGTGAGAGTAAAGAAGAAACACCACAGGAGGGGGGACTGGATTCTTAGAAAACTCATAAACTCGTAAACATAATAGATGCACGTTACATTTACATATAAACAATTATGAGCCAATAGGCAAAAGATAGTCACACGACCTGTTTTATAATTTTCACGAGGCCCCAGTTACCTGTGCTGCTATTACTCCAATAACATCTTTCATGAAAAGTGCACCAGAAGGATATCAACAATTCCCCAAAGGAAGTTTTATGAGCAATCTGGTGGCTATCAGACAGAAAGAATGGGTTGGGTTAGCAGTCAGACACAAAACTGTTTCTGAGTCAATGTTCAGGTGCCATTCTGAGAGGAAAAGTGTACTGAGGTCCTAGGCTCCTGATGTCCTCTTACTGCAAGGGCAGCTGGAGTTGTCTCCAGAATATTAGTTGTAGTTATTCCTCATAGACTGAATGCCAGTATCTCACCCATCCCCAACCAAGAAAAAAAAAAACAAAACAAAACCAAAACCAAATATTTCTAATATCAACTGCTTAATTAAAAAACCATGTACTGCTGATCTGAGAAAAATATAGCCATAAAGCCAAACCATGTTCAGTCTCTGCCTCTGGAGTAGGGGGTCCGCTAGCCATACCTGAAGTGTGTGCTCTGAATTAGGGCACTGACCACTCATAGGCTGCAGATTAGAACCAACACACACATAGGCACATCACACTCTGCTCAAAGGCTTTGAAGAAATGACAGACTAGCTAAGAACTTCCCAGAAGAAATTCTAGTATCAGGTGATAATTCTTTCACCATCTTGGTATAGTCGTCTCTGGGGGTGCAATCTGTGTGCCAAATATGGGCCAATCTTAAATAAAAGGAAGACAGGTCTTTCAATGGGTCCAGCAGTGATGGGTGGAACAGTCTTTGTGGGATGTGTAAAATAATTGTCATGCATATTGCACAAATACATGCTAGTTGTGAGATTGCCCTGCATCTAAAAGAAAGAGGAAATGGTGTCATTAAACCAAAGTAGATGCTATTAGCAAATGCAAATAAATGAAGTATCTATTATTTGACTGAAATACTCTTCACTCCCAGATCACAGCAAACAAGTAAGGCTTGACTTCACTCCACCTATTAATTCTATCCTGAATTAACAGATACTCTCTTTGACCCTGTAAAAGGCTCTATGGCCACTGTTTCAAGCTGAAACAGAAGCTCCAAAATATGATTTTAAATTTATCTTAGTTGCACAGTAACCAAAAAGCAGATTTTGGAGTAAGATGCATATGATCACTTACACTTCTATTTCAGTTTCAGTCCTGAAAAGAAATACAGATTTCTTTTCCTATAGGATTCTAAACATGTATATTTCAGAACTTTTCAACTGTTTGCCTAATTTTTTCACTGTTTACCCCTATGTTTGTACTGAATAGTCAGAAGCCTAATATAACACTCTGATGGTATTTATATCAGTGTAAAAACCTTTATGGTACTTGGAAGCCTGGATTCACAAAACCATCTCCACATAAGGCAAATATTTCCTCACCTGTATCTGTATTACTAGGTATTTAGAGATTCAGTGGGTTAAGCTTTTCACATGTAAATCTTAAAGAGGAAGAAAAATCATTCTTTTAGCATAGTTAAAAGTTAAATTCTATATTAAGTATGGACATAAATATGACTAAAATATTAACATTAAATTATCAAAAACAGGGGCACCTGAGTGGCTCAGTCGGTTAAGCGTATGACTTTGGCTCAGGTCATGATCTCATGATTTATGAGTTTGAGGCCCACGTCAAGCCCTGTGCTGACAGCTCAGAGCCTGGAGCCTGCTTCAGATTCTGTGTCTCCCCCCTCTCTCTGCCCCTCCCCTGCTCATGCTCTGTCTCTCTCTGTCTCTCAATAATAGATAAACTTTAAAAAAAATTTTTTTTAATGATCAAAAACATGCACCATAGGGTTTCTGGTGTTCTAAATGCTACAGAGACCATGAAGAATAAGATAAAATATGTCCTGCTTTCAAGGAGGTAAGCTCTCTAAAGTGGCGGGTGACAGACAATAAACAAGTAAACAAATAGTATAATGATATCATGTCAGATTGTGGTCCAGGTTATAAGGCAAACAGGGTGATATGATAAGAGTGCTGGGAATGGGGAGATGGGGTATGTGCAATTAGGATATGTGTCTCTGAGGAGGTAAACTTGGAGCTGAAAACAAAGAATTAGAAGCGATGGGCCATGTTAAAAGCTGGGGAAAGAGCCTTCCAGGCAAATGAGACAGTCAGTGCAAAGACCTTCAAGTGGGGAAAAGGCTAGGTTTTTAATGAACAGAAAGGAAACGAGCTCATCTAGAGTTGGTTGAGCGAGGGAAGAATGATTCAAGACACTTTGGGAGAGGTAGACAAGGACCAGATCACCAAACGTGTCATTAAACAGTATCAAACTCCTGACTACAAATTTAGTGCCCATCCCCTATGAAGCTGATACTGGTAGTAATCGTCCACAACATTGAGAGCGTATTTCACATTTTGCATTAAGTGAAATCTTTACTTATGTTGTTCTACTAGCAAACATTCGGTGAGTACTGACTATGTGCTAGACATTGTTCTATCCCAGAAAGGGAGTAATGGGCTAAAGAGAAAGAAGCCTCCATTTGGAGCGTGCCTTTAATTCTCTTTCCTTGCTGACAGTGCTTTGAGTGCCAAAGAGGACAGCCTCTAGGTTTCCCACTCACAGCTCTGTTCTAATTTTGCTCACAAAGGTCTTATGTAAGTTTCAATAACTCTAGGAATAAATAGTCAACAAAGTTCCCTTTCACTGGGGAAAAAACAATTCTAAAATGAAGTCAAATTTTGACCTTGTAAATAAACAGCTCCTTCCTAATGGACAACAGAGAAGAATCGTGTAATAAAAAGCTATTAATTGATCTTATATATGAAATGCTATTGCTTATGACAGCTATTCCCCCAAGGCGGGCTGTCCTCATTCTCTTTCCTTTCTGGGGTGGGGTGGAAGCCATCCATTCATTTCTCGGCACTATTTACCGTGAATGTTTAATATGATGTAGAAGGTCTTGAGAAATGTTTTGGATAAGACTGTCTTTTAAAATAAACCACCAGGGGTGCCTGGGTGGCTCAGCTGGTTGAGTGTCTGACTCTTGTTTTGGCTTAGGTCGTGATCTCATGGTTCATGGGATCGAGCCCTGCGTCAGACTCTGCACTGGCAGCACAGAGCCCACTTGGGATTCTCTCTCTTTCTCTCTCTGCCCCTCCTTCTCTCTCTCATGTGTGCTTGCTCTCTCTCCCTCTCTCTCTCTCTCTCTCTCTCCCTCTTTGTCAAAATAAATAATTAAAATTTAAAATAAACCAGTGTTTTCTACCTTCTGAATGTTCTGGGGAAAATAGCATAGAATAAATTTATCTATTTATTCATTTATTTATTTTTAAAGTTTATTTATTTAGTTTTGAGAGAGAGAGAACATGCACATGAGTGGGGAAGCGGCAGAGAGAGAGGGAGAGAGAGAATCCCAAGCAGGCTGTGCACTGTCAGCGCCGAGCCAGATACGGAGCTCGAACTCCTGAATCGTGATACCACGACCTGAGCCAAAATCAAGAGTTGGACACTTACCTGACAGGGCCATGTGGGTATACTGCATAGAATAATTTTCAAATGCAGACTTACAATAGTTTCTCCATAACTTCCAAGCCATTTCTATAAAGATGCTTCTTATAGGATTGATTTTTCAAATGCTTACAACATTGTCCCCATCGTTATACGGTTCTAAAATTCCATGGGATTGGAAGGAAAGTGACTTCAGGAATGGTGAGTACATGACACTAGTTAACAGTTTCAACATCTACAAATGAGTAAGTGAACAGTGAAGATACGACAGGTCTCACGGGCAGGCACACCAACAGTGTGCTCGGGGATTTATGTAGGAAGTGAAAAACCTCACTGAAGTTGTTACTAGGGCACGTTGCTGTGATGGCCCTAAAAGAGTTTAAACAAGGTCTGTTCCCTTTTGTTCTCTGTTCTAGGTAGAGCTTGAAACAACCCTGATTTAGAGAAACAATATTAGCAGAATCTTCACATATATGGAACTTGATTTCAAAAAAGTCATCCAGTACGATGCAGCAAATGACTCCAAGGGTCACGTGGAGGAGGCATTTCTTAAGCAACTTTAAGTATGATTTGTAAGTACCATATGTTGCGTTTTAATAGTTTCCATTTTATTTCTGTTTGTCCACTCGCTATGCTTATATAAGCAGCACGCGAGGTCACAGTGGGTCAAGAGTTTTATAGATGATTTGATTTTTAACCCAGTGACTGTGCAAACCCAGGAAAATAAACAGAAGGTGAAATAATTGTGAGTTTACTTGTCATTGAGGGTATACTTCAGCCAGCTGATTGGAGATACATCATAAGAGTCTATCAGACTCTGAATTTGTGAGTAATGTGTCTCTCATGAAACTGGCCTTCCTCTACATCCACCTGTGTTTTGGGAGCCCCACATGTGTTGCATCATACCTCCATTTCCACACTTATCACTGAATTACAATACAATATCAGGTAATTTTTGAGGGCTTATGTTCCAGTGCTGGGCTAAGTAATACATCACACAATATTATTAAATCCCTAAAACAAACAAACCTGTGGGGTAGATTTTGTTATCTCTACCAAAGGAAACAGTCTCTGAGAAGGGAAGGATCTTATGTGAAGCGACATGCCCAGGGAATTCAGAAAATGGGATTAAACTCCATGTACACCTTATTCCAAAACCCATTACTTCTGTTTATTGCTATATAATAATAGTGTATATTATTTTTTTAAGTTTATTTATTTATTTTGAGAGAGACAAAGAGTGACCAGGGGAGGGGCAGAGGGAGAAGGAGAGAGAGAATCCCAAGCAGGCCCCATGCTGTCACCACAGAGCCCTACGTGGGGCTCGAACTCACAAATCATGAGATCATGACACGAGTAGAAACCAAGAGTCAGACGCTTAACGGACTAAGCCATTCGGGCACCCCAACTCTGTGTATTAGTATTGGGAACTTATCATGAGGTCAAGAGGCTTAAATAAACACTGCGAGGTAGCTATAAATTGTTATTCTCATCTTATGAATGAAGAAACTGAGGCACAGCCAGGTTAGAGAGTATTTGGTGTCACCAAGTTCATGAACCATGTATCCTACAGTCCATGCCAGACGGCTGAACACCACAGCAGGCATGCTCTACTTCCCAGGACCACTACCACAGTCGCACTGTTCCAGAAGGCCACATAGGATGCACTTAGGCACAGCAGTGGTTTCCAACAATACTGATGTCTGGCTCCCATCCCTGGACATTCTGATTTCATTTTCACGGGTGCAACCCGGGCTTTGAGATGTGTCTGAGCTCCCCAGTTGATTCTAATGCATCACAAAGTTTGGACACCAGTGATAGCAAGATTTTAGCTCAGAGTGTGTCTCATCATGGGAGGATAATAAACATGATCTCTAACACTTAACACTTTCATTGTGATGAATGTTATCATTAGACACCAGTCTGAAGACAAAACAGAAGAACTGAAAAGAATAAGCCAAAAACAACAACAACAACAGCAAAGAAATAAGAACAAATTAACTGGTCC